>NC_087559.1:10000-2410000 GCF_036250125.1 Pseudopipra pipra | reverse complement strand
TTCGGCAGCAGTAATTTCAGTAATTAGGCTGCTTTTCAAATAAAGGCCACTTCCATGGATACACGACTAAGATAAATTATGCCCAGGATAAGCTTATATTTTCTTGCATGCACTTGCCCTTTGTGTGTTCACAGCCACAGAAAGAAAGCCTGAGTAAACATCTTCTCCTCCTCCCACCCCGTGATACATCTGTGTCCTGTCTTAGGCAGGAGAGCTCTTCCCTCTCCTTAGCACTCAATATCCTGCATCAGAGGTGACCTTACATTTGTCCTTTAGAAATTATTCTTCTCTTGTCAATCTCTTTTCACTTGCAGATTAGCTTGCAGAAGGAAACAAGGCAAAAAAAACAGAGGAAAAATTATGATTTTCTAGTTAATGTAATCCCCAAAAAGCAGGAATGGGAATAAAAGCAAGCAAGATCAAGAAAAGAATGCTCTGGAATTTTTTTTTTTAGCCTTTTCAGTTATTTTAGATCATCTTATTTAAAGCTTATCCTAATAATTTCTTGTCAATGTCAAGAAAGAGAATACAGGAAAATGAAGCAATTATTTATGAGATAATTACGTGGCTATCTCAAAACAGCACCATCTCTGCTAGAGATATTCTTAATCTTGGGTCACAGAATATATGCAGGAATCAGCAGGAATTGGAGTGGAGAAACCGAATATTTTTCATTTTTGTGGGTTTGGGTGTCAGCAGAGCCCATGTCATTGAGTTTAGTCAATGCCAGGACTAAACTTGGGCAGCAAGACATGGATCCCATCCCACTGGGAATGGAAGTTCCCCCAGGCTCAGGTTCATGAGGGCCATGAGGAGAAGCAGAATGAGCTGAAGTTTTACCCACTGGAATCTGACCTTATTCTGGTTGCTCAGGGGTCAACAACCATTAAATTGAGAAAACCACTGAGATCTTGATGGTTGTGGGGGATGAGTTAGAGTCATTGTGTTGGTACCAGGGGAGTCACTGTGCTTGTCTTCTCTAAAAAGGGCATGTCCAAGGCCAGGCTGGACAGGGTTTGGAGCAACCTGGGACAGTGAAAGGTGTCCCTGCCCATGGCAGGGGTCAGACTAGATGACCTTGAAGGTCCCTTCCAACCCAAACCATCCCATGAGCAGGTGATTTTCACTGTGTGGGAAAGATGAGGAGCTGTCCTGGGATCCTGGGGCTGTGTGGAAGTCGTGCTTACATGGAGACATTTGGCCACCTCTGCTCTGGGATGCTGCTCCCAGGCTGAGCCTGATGCAGCTGAACCACCTCAGTGTGCCAGAAACCTCCAGGTGCTTGTCACCAAGGAGGCCAATTGTCACCACAAACAGTCATCCTTCCCTGGGAGAAGCTTAAGGCAAAAATCAGGGGGATGCTCACCTGGAGGTTCAGCTGAATATTCAGTGGCAATCAGTGCTGGTGGCAAATTCCAGATGCAGATCTGCCTGGAGAGGCTTTTCCCGGGAAGTGAGCAAAGCCCAACTCCTCTCTCTCTGTGCTGCTGCTTTGCATTTAGTGTCACACATTCCATCCCTTTTGCAGAACAAAACATTCCAGGAGCTAAGGCAGCTGAATTTTTAGGTTTGATTTGTTTCAATGTTCATGTCCTTTGTTTTGTGACAAATACAATTTAGCACAAACCACAAAAATCCTTGACAGAGATGGACTTTATTTTTAAAATCCACTTCCTATATATGTTTATAGTCCTTGTTGCTTTATATTTGCCATAAAATATCAGCTCTCAGTGAGAGAAAACAATGTTCTTGAGGGTGTCTGACCACTGGTATGACCAGAGACTCAATACAGGTGATACAGCACCTGTTTTGTGCTGCATAAGGGTCTCAATCTAATGAGTTCCCAAAGCCCCATTAATTTCAAAATATGCCAAATATTTCCTGTTATTGTCTGAAATGCTTATTTCGTTTTCATTTTTAACCCTGTGACTCTATGGAATGAGTTTGTTCAAAATAGACCCCAGGAAAATGAGTAAAATCTAAAAGTGACAAATGATGTTGATCCCTTTCAACTTGAAAGCTTTTGAATCAGAAGCTGCCACACAGCTTTGTTCAAGGTCCAGCTGTAGTTTTGATAGGAAACGTGTTTTGATTCAGGAATTATTTGTAGGCTTCATTAAAATGTAAATTGCTCCATGAAGAAATCTAAAGGAGATTGAGTCCAAAGATATGTAAATATTCAAATGTAATTGGGGTTCAAGCCCTACATCTCTATTTCTGCCTGAACAGCTCAAACAGAGGAGAAGGTTTTCCATCCTTCACCTTCAAATCCAACAAAATTTCTCATACAATCCTGGAACGGTTTGGCTTGGAAGGGACCTTAAAGACCATCTAGTTCCAACCTCCAAATGTGGTCCTGAGGCATAAGTTGAATAAAAAAATCATAAATTAGTGGGGTTAGAGGATTTGGAAGAGGTGGGGAAGTGTGGACACCTGGAGTTGGGTTGAAAACTGTGGGGTGGAGTCTTCTCATCACCCAAGCAGCTCCCTGTGCTCTGCTGAGTAGGGCTGTGAGTAGGGCAGTGAGTAGGGCAGTGAGTAGGGCTGTGAGTAGGGCAGTGATTAGGGTTGTGCTCTGTGTTAACCTGCTCAGGATCCACTTGCTGCTGCCAATAGAAAATATTATCTTCTTAGGAAATATTATATCTCCTATTACTTCTGATAGATCTCCCATGGAATTCTTTTGCAGTTAAACATAAATCAGCCCTGGAAGAATGGAATCTGTTCTTGTAAACACGGCCTGGGCACGAGGAGTAAATCACACAGGCCTTGGCAGAACGTGTCTCCTACGTGGAGCAGGGTGAGGAGGGATAAATAATCCTCTGGCTCCCTGGGTGATGTCACTCTGCATGTTTGCTGACAGTTTGGAGGAGAGCAGTGACTGGGGAACATGTCATGGAGTTGTGTGGGGAGCTCCCACTGTGCCCTGCTAACACACATGAGCACATGGGGCCAAGGCAGCTGCAGGAATATCCCTGCAGGCCAGGCTGAGTGTGAAAATCAAGATGTACTTTGGATTTGTTCATCCCCAAGTGTTTACTGCAGTTGAAGGAACATTTATAATGTTCATTTTCTGGTCTCCCAACACCCTTCTCTCCATCAGTGCTCAGAGAGTCCCTTGTCCCGGAGCTGGGGTGAGCTCAGCACCCTGACATAGCAGCAGGGAATGGAGGTTTTGGGAACCAGGATCAGTTCTCCCCCCTCCCACCCTCCCCCATCTGCCAGCCTAATCTTTGCAAATTATTTAAACTACTTGTGTCCAATTCCCTCTGGGCAGAGTCACTCCTTGCTTGGATGTGTAAGAAGAAACAAGTCTATTCAGGATTGGGGTGCATCTGGACACTTTCATGCCACAAAAAATGACCTGGTTGGAAGTGTAACTCCTCCTAAATTGCTTATCTGACTTCTGGAAGTGCATTCCAAGGTGGTGGTACCTGAGTGCTGAGGCACAGCCACTCAACCCTCTGCCTGCAGCTGCTCACAGGGCAAGCCCAGCATGGATGGAAATAATGGAAATTCATGGAAGTTTGCTCCATATTTCTGTAAAAAATGGATGCATCCTTTGGTTGGTAGTTTCTGAATTATTTTCAGCTATTTCCAGTCTTGTGTTTCTGTAATTTCCTGTTATTAACATATGATGAATCCAGTGCTGTGAGGGGAAATCCATGCAAACCAAATATTAGATGCTTCATTCTGCACAATGTTGTTTTTCACTGCTGTCACTTTTACAATATAAAAATTATCTGAGTAATTATAAAACATACATTAGTACAATGACAGATCTTGCTTATAGCCAGGGTACTGTTGAGGAACAGACTTTCAATAATCACTTCTCCTTTTACACAGTGCTTTCCCCAGAAATATTTTATGAGCTTAATCAGGGCAGGCAGTGGAAAGATCACCTTCAATTCATTTTAGAAGTATGAAAGATCAATAGAGGAGGTTGTTGTTTGAACTCTCCCATCACCTGAGCTTTCCAAACAAGCACAACCTCCCTCCCGAGGTGCAACTATGGCCAAATCAACACTTCAGCAGGAGGCTGAGAGAAGGCAGAGTTGTGCTGGGAGAATAAGCTGCCCTCTAAAAGCAGAGTTTGGGTGTTAACACACAAGGCAGTGTTGTAACACTTCTGTCCTGAGAGTGGGGGAATGAGCTGTCCAGGTGCAATGGTGACAGGCTGCTGTCAGCTGCAGTGGCTGCTGCTCTGATGGAACTATTGCAGTGGCTGTCTGTGGGATGCCACAACCCCCCTGACCAGCCAAGGTCACACAGCCCTTCAGTGATCTGCTGAGGAAGTGCTGGTCCAGCAAACAAAAGGAGTTTTGGGAGCAGATTTACCAGATGCACCCCATTTATCTTGAAATTCTTTCCCTCCCTGAGTTGTGCAGTTCTGGTGACACCTCGGAGCAGGATGAATTCCCACCGAGGCAGGTGCAGCTGGGAGGGGTGTGGGCACTTATGATGGAGCCTGGAAGAGGAAACTAAGAGAGAGAAGTGTGGCTGGATGGCTAAAAAAGGTTGGACACACACAGGAGGGAGGGGTATAGCTGCTTTCCCTAAACACCCCAGAGGATGTGGAGCCAGAGGTTTATTCATAACATGGGTCTGGGTTCATCAGCACTGAAATCAGGATGGGAATTAGAAGGCATTGTAGGAATAAAGTTCTGGGACCTCTGGAACAATGAGATCCAGCTCGTTCCCAGGTGGGGTTGGATGCACTGAGGAAAACCACGGCAGGAGGTGGTTCCTGCAGCCATGGGAGCCAACTGAGCTGCAGGAGGGGCAGGTTCAAAGGCTTGGCCATGCTCCTGTTTTCCCAAGGGCTCAAGAGGCACCACAGAAAGGAAAAACCACGTGGGGCTGGGGGGAAATTAGTAAGAATTCAAGGCAGTGGCTGTGCCAACGAGTGTGTATTGAATTTGAATATTACAAATTTGGTGACAGAAGTGAACAGGAGTTTGGTGGTCCTGCTGAAGGGTGAAAGCAAAGATCTAGCTGAAAAATGGTGACAGGGGAAATTCAAGAGTCTGCTTTCCTTCCTGGCACCTGGAGCTGTTGCACAGGCTACAATGAGTCCCTGTAGGATGAAAGGAAGGCAAAACAGATGCTGTAGGTGCCTTCATATGGCTGGGACCACACAGGACATTTTGAACTGGGCTCTCCATCTTTCAGAAAGTTTTCATAAAATCTGTTACTAGTTATTCATAGGTGCATTAAATATATATATATATATATAAATGGGAAGGATATTCTTCAAGGAAAGTCTCTCTCTCTCTCAAAAGACCAGCCTCCAGTGTGTTCTTTGCTGAAATACCTTTAATATGGACCAGCTTGCCTATGACAATGTGCACAACATTTTAAGCCCTCAGGGCTGCGTGAGAAGAACATCCAAATTAAAAAAAGGATAACGAAGTCTGAAGCAGTAAAAGTGCAGCAGTTACTTTTTAATGGCAGCTAATTTAGGGGCATTGTTTGGAGCAGAGTCTGAGGCTGTAACTCAACCAAGCACTGCCAGTGCTTAACTGTTGCGTCAGCCCTCGAGATCTGCATATTGCCATTATTTTATTAATCACCAACCATAAACCAAACTTATGTAGAATTTAATTACTGGAGCCATTTGTTTTCTTTACTCGTGTTTGGGGGGGCAAAGCTTCTGAGGAGGATGAGAGCTGTTTGTTACTCACGGCATATGTTTTATCCCTTAAAATCTGAATTGGGAAAATTTCATTAGAGTATTGTTGCAGTATTAACGTCAATCAAGTTTCTACTTAGACTGAATTAAATTGCAGTTGTGTGGGTCTTTGGGTTTTATAAAGAAATTGGGTAAAATTCACTAATTTGATGGAATTTATTAAGGAGACAATGAGGACAGGAGTAAAAAATTCAGCATAAACTGTAAGGGAGAATCAAAACAAAAGCTTAGCTATATGTCTTTGATATGTTGACAATTCCCATAGCTCAAGGTAACCTTTCTCTGTAACACTCCAGGGTTTCCCTTTATTACTGTCTTTTTTAATAGAAAACCAGTGTTATGCTTCAAATGCCTTTTGCTGGTGAGCAAAAACACAAAGAGCAAAAGAAACCGAGAAATATAATGAGCTGAGGGAAGACAAGCAGTAAAAACCAGATCCTTTGCACCAAGATAAAGACCCGAGAAAGTAGTGACAGTGGCATTGGTGTCCTGCCTGTGGTTATTCAGTTGGGGTTTCTGAGGTGGGTGCTGGGTAGGAAAAGATCTGTTGATTTCTCTTTCCAAGCAATTGTTATTACCTGGTTGGGTAAATGATTCATGTGGAGATATTTAGTCTGCCATTTTGCTATTTCAGTATCTGGATTTCCATCACTTGACTGTACAACATCAATATTTTATGCTCAAAAATGTCCCTGTTAATTCACTGCTGAGGCACCGAACAAGTCAGGTGGAATTTAATTTTATAGGATTTAATTTTATGGTTGCCCATATCACAAACTAGTGTTTAGTTTTAGTTAGGAAGTGTCCAAGGCCAGGTTGGATGGGACTTGGAGCAACCTGGTCTAGTGGAAGGTGTCCCTGCCCATCCTAGGGGGGTTAGAACACGAGTTTTAAGGTCCCATCCAACCCAAACCAGTCTGGATTCTGTGATTCTATAAATAACAAACAGAGCCACCAAGAGGTGGTTCAAGGACTAGAACCTGACTTAGAACAAAGCCACGTGTCCTTTGTACACCAGGTGATTTATACACCAGCTTTCTAAACATCTTGCTCTCCGTGGAGTGCTTGATTGTTCTGATTTTTAGCTGTTTTATTTGCACAGCCAAAACTTTGCACATATTTTAGGAAGCATTTTGAAGACAGACTGAGGAACTTGTATATTCTTTAAGTATAATAAACTGCTCTCTGCCCAGACAGGTAGTCTCAACACAATTGACTTTTGACAAAGATGGATTGGTTTCTTTGATTTTAGTAGGCAGGGGGATTTTTGCTCCGGTGCAGGGCAGAACCAGGTCTTGGAAGGTTTGCCTCTTCCAAGAAGAGGTTTTGTTTCACCTACACTGCCTTTGTAAGCCTTGAACAGCTACAGACTGATGGACAGGTGAGCTTGGAAACTTTCCTACCTGCCCTTTGAGCTTTGTTTTTGTGCTATCTGTGGGTTGCTGTTTTTTCATCGAGTCAAAAAGTCCAATAGATGTTACCAAGAAAAACAGCAGCACAGAAGGAAAAATCTCCTCTCCCAAGTTTGGAGCTCTGACTTTTTTTAAAATCCATATGCCAGTGCTAATCCAGGTAAAATGCATTTCAGAGGAGTTGTTCCTGGAGTGTCTTGGTGCACTGGCACACTGCACTCCAGACACAAATCCTAAAGTCAACAGTCCCCCCTGAAGCAATGGGAGAGTTTGCTGTGCTCAGGGACCCTCAGAATTTCTTGTTTCTTGCTGAAGGTGTGACAAGTGGAAGTGGCTTCAGTGAGATGACATAGAAAAGTAGGAAAGGACCCTAAAAGGTGTCTTAGGAAATGTAAAATAAACAGAAAATAATTCCCAAGGGAACACAGCCATTCTGTTTGGACTCTATCTCTTCCTCTCACTCCTGTGTGCTCTGCTCAGAGCACAAAGCAGAGCAAACATATGTTGAGAGATGCTGCCTATTTATAAAGCAAACACTGACATCAAGCAGAAAACAAAGGATAGATGAAGAACATGTTTTGCACACTAATCAATCTGTCTTAACTCAGAAGTAGTGAGTGTCTTAACTCAAAAGTAGTATATGATGGGACTGGGATTTTAAAGGTACTGCCCCCTTAGGTGAGACCCCCCCTGCAGAGCTGCTCCTGCCCTGGGGGCCCAGCTGGACATGGAGCTGCTGGAGAGAGTCCAGAGGAGGCCCCAGGATGGTCAGAGGGCTGGAGCAGCTCTGCTGGGAGGAAAGGCTGGGAGAGTTGGGACTGCTCAGCCTGGAGAAGAGAAGCTTCAGGGTGAGCTGACTGTGGCCTTGCAGGACCTGAAGGGGCCAAAAGGAAAGATGGAGAGAGACTGTTTACAAGGAATGGAGTGACAGGACACAGGGAATGGCTTCCCACTGCCAGAGGGCAGGGTTAAATGGGATATTAGGGAGAAATCCTTCCCTGTGAGGGTGGGGAGGCCCTGGCACAGGTTGCCCAGAGAAGCTGTGGCTGCCCCATCCCTGAAAGTGTCCAAGGCCAGGTTGGAGCAACCTGGCTAGTGGAAGGTGTCCCTGCCCATGGCAGAGGGTGGAACAGGGTGGGCTTTAAGGTCCCTCCCAAGCCAGACCATTCTATGATCCTGTGATTCAATATTTCCACATATTTAAAGTCCCACCACATGATTGTTGTTCTGGACACAAGTTGGGAAGAGCCCCAGGCACAGCTTTTAATGTTGGAACCTGAAGTGCAAAATGAGACTCATCTCACCAGAGAGAAGAAAAGCCATTAGCATCTGTTTCCAGAAAACCTAGTTTAAACTTGAAATAAGTCTTTAATAAAACAAAGTGAGCAGTGTCCATGTATATTGTTGCTGACACTTTAAGCCAGCCCACAGATTCAGACAAGCTTGAGCAAAACACTCACTGCAGAAGGTCATCCCAGGCTCAGCTGATGTGTCAGGGAGGTTAGAGATGAAAAGTTTTCTTCATCTGCTTTCTTCACTGCAATTACAAATACCAGCAGTGTTGGAATTCACCTTTGGCTGCACATTTCCTGCTGCCTCACCGGTGTGTCAGGAAGGTTCACCTGCAGTGTCATCTCCCTGTGTGTGTGTCACCAGAAATGAGGAACCCTGAAATGCAGAACTGGCCAAGGTGCTTATTTCAGCAAGACATCCTTCTTCCAACACAGCTCTCAATAAAAATATTACAGATAGTAGTTTAAATTCCACTGCTATTTGGAGTGTGTGCTGGGCAGAACGACAGAAGAGATCCAAGCTGTTCTGATCTGATTGTGAATATCAGGCTGTAAAAGTTGGGAGATAGGAGAGAGTGACATGGGTTTCTTATTTTATTTTGCTTTAAGATGAGACAGCTTCACTTTCACTTGTGGGAGGTTATTGTTGAGGCACCACAGCAGATTCAAACTGGGGGAAATAAGACTTTGCAGAGGATCACTCTTTTTTATGTTCTTCTATATGGGGGAGTACATGGGGGAAGTATGAGTGGGGATGACCCAGATCAGCCTGGGATGACCCAGATCAGCCCTGCTGAGCCCCCTAAACCCCAGCCACCTCTTTGCACTGTTGGTGGTCTTGGCAGGGAGTTGGAGGCAGCAGCAGCTGGTGGGACACCCTCCACTCTCACATCCCTGTCCTCTCTGGTAGGACAAGCCAATTCCTCCAGGGAGTGTGTCCTGTCACTGCCATCACGTGTGGGCTGCAGCTCCCTCTCTGCCAGTTTAATTTGCAATTCAGTGCTGTGCCAGCTGAGAAACAATCCCCCCCCTCCCTGTCCTGCCTGCAGGGCTTGGACTGTATCTGCTGTGGGCATGGAGGTGACATCCCAGCATGGCACAGCCTGGGACAGCCCTCCTTGCCCCACTTGGGCAGGAGACTCTCCCAGCAAGTGAGAGCACGTAAAAAGATGCTCTTCTAGGGCTGTAAAGTCTCCACAGACTCCAAATGAGGGGGTGGAAGTGAAAATGTACAATATGTTGTCAGCAAGTGGAGTTACTTTTTTTCCCAGCCCCTCCTGTCCTGCTCTGTTTTACAAATCCATGATGCTTAAAAAGCCCAGGGTGAGTGCCTGTGTCTGCACACAGGCTGTCCTGGTTTAAGGAGAGCCTGTTTTATTTGTTTAAGTAGAGCAGAGCTGAGGGTTGACTGGGAGTGCACAGACTGACTTCAATTCCAGAAAGGAAGTGGCTTGCTTTTAATAAGAATAACTGGTTTATTTAATTTAATTATTTATTTTTATTTTATTTTATTTCTTCTACTGTTTACCACCCATAAGTGGTTCATAAGTGTTTTATTTCTATAGAACCACAGAATCACAGAATGATTTGGGTTGGAAGGGAACTTAAAGCCCATCCAGTCCCACCCCCTTCTGTGGACAGGGTCACCTTCTACCATTCCATGTTGCTCCAAGCCCTGTCCAAACTGGCCTTGGACCCTTCCAGGGATGGAGCAGGCACAGCTTCTCTGGGCAACCTGTGCCAGGGCCTCACCACCCTCCCAGCCAAGAATTTCTTCTTAATATCTCATCTAACCCTACTCTCTGTCAGTTTAATTCCATCTTGGAGACATTTCACTGATTCAGCTTCACTGTCTAAAGCTCAAAGTAGGGCAAAAATAGTACATAGTCCTTCATTGGCTTTTTGACTGAAAATAAATTATTTCCACGGAATGTAATGCATGTTTTTTACTCATTTATGGTCTCTGCCTCTCTCCATGTGAAACAAAGCCTCTGTGATGTGCTTACAGCAAAGGTGCATTATTAAAGTGCCCGTGTAAGTGGTAGTTGGGAAAGAGTGTAAACAGGTTTTGACACTGATTTCCAGCAGATTAACATGCAGGAATAAAAAGGGAAGGAAGAGAGGGAGGAAGGAGAGCCAGGCTGATGTGACAGCCGTAACTGAGCCATAATTGCCTGTAAAATCAGAAGGGAGTTGACTTTAAATACGAATGTCATGAGTATTACCAAAGCATTAAAAAAATATCCAGCTGCTTGCCTTGTCTGCAACCCAACCATGCTCAGATGTCTGTGTGCTACATGTGAGGTGTGCCAGGTGGATGTTGCAGGGGTAGAACTTCTGAGACTTTTAGAAAGCTCAGGAGGGTGGGATTGTGCAACAAAAGTAAAATGATGGCTGTGTCAAATAGTACTGAATTAATGTTTACATATAATTTTTTACCTCTACTTGATTCTTCTATTTGATGGATGCCCCACCCCTGGAAGTGTCCAAGGCCAAGTTGGATGGGGCTTGGAGTAATCTGGGAAAGTAGAAGGTGTCCCTGTTCATGGCAGGAGGGTTGGAATGAGATGATCTTTCAGGTCCCTTCCAACTCAGCCATTCTATGATTCTATGGCAACAAATTCCTTATTACTGAATTTATCCACTTCAATATCAGAGTAACAAAGGATGATTAAGAAAGAGACCCATAATTGCATTTGTGCCATAGGCAGCACAGTGCCTGTGTGGAAAAAAAAAAAGAAGCATGTTCAGGTTCCCCAAACAAAGGGTTCTGTACCCAAATCTCTGTTGGGTGTGTGGCACAAGGCAAGCCAAGCCTCACTGCAGCTACAGTTTTACTTCCAGCAGGAAAGAAAAGACAACCTGCAAATGCCTGGTAAAGAACAACCACAGTTAGAAACAGCTAATTGCTGAACATTTCTCAGATCTAAAAATAAGCCAGAAAGGAAGACAGCAGAGAGACAAACCACACAGAGCTACTCAGAGCTCCCAGCAAAGGAACCTGCAGCAGGCATCAAACATTCCTACACGGCTACATCAGCTGGGTGGCTCTGCAGGAGGGAAAACACTGGGATCCTTTGTTCTTACAGCCTCCTTTGCCTCTTCTTTCTCCTTATTTATCATCCGAGATTTTAAATAAAAACAAGGGAGCAGGTAGCCCAAAAGCAGGAAAGGACACACAATTTTTCACCCTTTATTGCTTTTGGGACATCACAGAGGGATCAATTTGAACTGTCAGGTTGAGTCAGATGTCAAGACGTGGACATTTGAGAAGGGAAAGCTCCTTCCTGCTAAGGATGGCTTGGATCAGCTCTTTTGTGCCACCTTTTGTCTCGCTGCAGGGGTTATAGTGAAGGTGGGGAAAACAGGGATCTGCGCTTTGCTCAGGCAGGGTCAAACCCGTGTAAAACCCAGTGAGGACCTTTCCTGGGGGACTGCTTCAGCTCTGAGTCCCACAGGTAAGAGTCTCAGGATCAGAAAGCTCATGACCAGTCCTTTGATAATGTCCTTTTTCCCCACTGGGCTGAGCTGACCCTGGGAAGCTCCACCTGAGCCCTGGCACAACCACAGTGGCTCAGCTCTCGTGGGAAAGCTCCACAGAAGGCTTGTGCCATTCTGGATTTCACACCCCCTGAGCAGTTCCCAACTGATCCTGTGAGCAGACAGAAAAGTGCTTTGAGGACAGTTGTGGCAGGTAATGACTCTGATGGAAAAGCCAATTGGGTTGGCATTCAGGGACACGGATTCCTTGGGGAAAAATAACTGTTCCCAGGGGATAGATGTGCAAATAAACACCAGTCCCCATTTTACAATTAAACAGCCAACCTTCGAGGAGATGTTTCCCCAGAGATCCCTTTGCTGGATTATCACACCCTTGCATCAGCTGCTCTCTGTCCCAGCTCTCAGGGATCAGCAGGGATCACACCTCCTGCTGTTCATTCCAGCCCCTCAGCACATCTTTGTCTCCAGCACCCTGCCAGGGACCAGCACAGCTCCTGGGCTCTGTGGGCAGGTTGTCTTGCTCCACATGGACATGAAGGCCTGTTGTCAGCCTCTGAGGTGGGACAGAAAGGATCAGTGATGCCAATTCCTGATAGGGAAGGAGGTGGAAGAGGTATTTCCTTGAGCACCTCAATACAGTGGTTTGATGATTGTACACTTCCCTCTCTTGTAATGTCTTAGCTTAGATAAGGGTATATGCCCCATTGGCTTCTTCTCAGAATTGATGTGTTGGGGTGACTGATTTACTGTTCACTTCAGAAAGTGAACAGTAAATGGAGTTGTGCACAATAACCATCAATTAAACCATTCCCATCTTGAGTTTCCTCGTGCCACCCCCGTGTTTTTAGCTCCCTGCTGTCAAATCCAGCAGAACTCTGCCATACCTCTGATACCACAGAATCACAGGGGCAGAGAATGGCCAGAGTTGAAAGGGACCTTAAAGATCATCTCATTCCACCCCCTGCCATGGGCAGGGACACCTTCCACTAGCCCAGGGTGCTCCAAGTCCCGTCCAACCTGGCCTTGGACACTCCCAGGGATGGGGCAGCCACAGCTGCTCTGGGCAACCTACCTCAGATGGTCACACATCTTCTTTCTACCCAGACAGATCTGATGGAAGCCTATTTTTATTTTCTATGAGCAGTCTTAAAGAAAAAACCCCCCCATTGGTAAAGGGGTGCAGTGCAGGTGTTTAAAGAGGCAGCTCCTCTCTCCTTTGACATGAAGATGAACTTGCCCCGGTCTCTGACTCAGTGCCCTGGGCCATCACTCTGCTTTCTTTGACTCCTGACAAGCAGATGCTCTAAATCTGTCAATATGAAGCACAAAAGGGTCTTATTAATGGTCCAACTCCTATGTTTGTCACGGGCAGTGCTATCAATCTTCCCTTATACATGTGCATTAGCTGGCAATTGTTTACATAGGCTGTAGCTCCCACTCTGAGCTTTATACCCCCCCTTTCATGCTGCTGCCTCATCCACAGTGGTCTTTATGTCACATATATCACATTTATATGGCTTGAGCGAGCTTGAGCCTCACTTTTCCTTGTAGGGCACCCAGCTGTAAGGTCCTTTGCTGTTTTCCATAGTATATTGGTGCTCCCTGAATTATTCACTCCCTTTCTGAGAAGCAGCATTAAGAATGTAATCTTCTGTTCATAAATCCATTGGAAGACTCTTAATAATGTAAGCCTTAGTGGAACTTCCCAGCATTGCAAAGGGAGGAGTAAGCATTTCCTTAGGGTTTCAGGTGTTTCACTTTCCTGTGACAAAATGAAATCCATTCTATAAAGAAGAAATAACACAGCTTTTGAAAGATTTCAGACATTCTCTTCTTCTTTTTCCTTGTAACAAATGATCAGCTGCCCTGGCACTACAGGAAGGTCCATAAAACTGGCAGAATACACAAAAGTCAAATTCAAGACCACTTATATTATTAAGTTAACACTACTGCACGTCCTGATCCTGATGCAAAGAGGTTTTGCTTCACTGGAGATACTCAAGAACTGTCTGGAGGCAATTCTGTGCCTTGTGCTCTGGGATGAGCCTGCTGTGGTCCCTTCCCTCCCGACCCATTCTGTGATTTCAGAGGCAAAACATCACCTTATAAACATCAGCTCAGGTGAAATCAGCCCCACAACCGTTCCCTTAAATCTAGTCCCAAAAGTGATGATAATTTCCCACAAGTGAAGTAATTGCAGAGTTATTTGCAGGTTTGGGAGATACATGGGTTAGTCAAATAAAGCTGAGTACCCACTGAATGTCTCATGGCCTCGGTGGTGCAGCTCTTTGAACCTTCTACAACATATTTACACTGATTTGGCCTTTTTCTGGCCTCATCATCTACATAAAATCTCTCCTGTGCTTACAGAAATATCATAAATACATTTGGGCCAGAGCTGTTTGGTTTTGTTTTGTCCCACAGGATGTATCCAACTCAGGATATAATTTTCAGATAATGACTTAAACGGGAATATACGTGTTCATACCCTGCTAACACGACTTCCATAATAACATGATCCCTTTTAGGAAATTATGTATGCACAGCCAGTCAATTGGGAAGTGCTGTGGAAAGCTAAAATTCAAAAAGTGACAGTTAATAACTTATCTGTCGAAGGTACCCAACTGTCCTCAGGAAAAAATAATTGTTTCAATTAAAAAAAAAAGTCAGCTTTGTTTTATTCTTCTAACAGCCGTGAAAGTATTTGTCTTTATCTTTATTATTGGCAGGCTACTATTCTTCAAATACAGACCTACCCTATCATTACTGGAATAAAGTTTATCTGTTATTCATAAGCTGCAGAGAGATGTTTTCCCTTACTGTTGTTTTTTTCCCCCCTCTCTCTGCTGTTTTTAATGGATTTCTATAGAAATCTTTCAAATAAAAATTTGTATTACTTTCTCTTGCCTCGGCACAAATAAATTTCTCCCTGTATTTCTGTGCTGAAATTTATACAGTTCTATTTTTGCCCTTCCTTATCTGTACGTTAACAATAGACCGTGCCTTGCTCAGAATTGTCTCCGTCGCTCCCATTCTGGGGAAAAGCTGAAAGTCTTTCCTGTTCTCATTACTGGGAAGAGCGGTTCCTATCTTGAAGGGGATTTTAGGGAGCTTCCCACAGCTTTAATCCAGAGTCTCTGAATCAGTGAAAGCCCCACGGGTGGTGTGTGCAAGGACCACATCAAGCCCATGACGCTGCTCCAGAATCGGAGGCTCTGCTGGTGAAAGGGGCAGCTCTGCAAGTCTTTCTGGGATTAAAAGTGGAAAAGTGTCTTTATAGTTCCTGCATTTGGTTGTATTAATGCAACATACAAAAAGTTTCCTTTGGGAAGTTATTCCCAAGAGTTCTGACATTCCTCAGTGTGGTCATGGTGCTGTTGGCAACCAGATCCATGAGTGGGATGGTGGGTGACACAGAAGGTCTGAACACCACGCTGGAGGATGTCCACCCTCTCTGTGCCCCAAAGGGAGGAGGCATTTCTCGCTCCTTTCCCTGGAATAACTCACAACAACCATGATTTGAGGCAAGGTCTTAGATAGGACGGAGGGGGTTTGGTTTGATAATTCTCGTCCTATGCCATTAACTCCTCAGTGCCCCAAGCTGACTTTTCTCTGGATACTTGGAATCGGATCTGGCTCACAGAGCCTGTCTCCACAGGCTTCCCTGGGAGGCAAAGCTGTCACTTGTCCCCAGATCACACAGCTGGGCTCATGGAGGATCGTGCAGAGGTGTGTTGGGATCATGGGCTGACTGGAGCTAGAGGGGCTTCATTAGAAAATCATAGAATCACATGGTTTGGGTTGGAAGGGACCTTAAAGCTCATCCCATCCCACCCCCTGTCCTGGGCAGGGACACCTTCCACCAGCCCAGGTTGCTCCAAGCCCCATCCAACCTGGCCTTGGACACTTCCAGGGATGGGGCAGCCACAGCTTCTCTGGGCAACCTGTGCCAGGGCCGCACCACCCTCCCAGGGAACAATTCCTTCCCAATATCCGATCTAAACCTAACCACCACTCTAGAAGCTTACAGTGCTTCCCTGAAAGCCAAACCCCAAAGTTTTCAGTGGAATATTTCCAACAGAAAATGCACAAGGGTGTGGGTAAGTCTGGGATACCTCTGGAAGAAGAATCCCAGCCCCACAGTTGACAAGGAAGTTGGTTGATGCTCCTTCCTTTATCCGAAGTTCATGGTGCTGTTTAGAGATCCTGCTCCTTCACAGCTGGTGCAGGGAGCTCTTGTTTAAAAAAATTCCAAACTCAGGGATGTGAGGAAGTGCTGGAGTTATCAGCACCTCCAGCCATCTTTGGTAGGACTCTGAAAGGCCCGGGGAGGGCATTATGCTGAGTGTTTATCAGGTGATGGATGATTAATAGGTCTTAGCACACAATGAATGTGTATCTCTCCTTCACATGCTAATCACATGGCATTTATAAATGTCAGCACCTTATCATGGAGGCACACTCAGAATTCTGTGTGGCTTGAAAGGTATTTATTTTTTACCATTTTTAATGTGTGTATTATTAAGGTTGTGTCATTTGAAGCATCCCTTGGGCGGCGATTTGGAAACACGGGGAGTTTTTATTTTGGTTTCTGAAGCAATCAAATTGTTGCATTTTCAATCTAGTCTAAAAAATTCACTGCAGATAATGATGTTTATCTTGTGTTTCCTTAACTACTAAAACGTGGCAGTGGGTGTCACCTTGGAATTTTAATAATGACAAAAAATAATTTATAATTATTGGACTGAGAAGCTTCAGGGTTTTCCCATTCTGCTTTTTTTTTTTTTAATGTTAAACTTCCTTGCTTCGCAACCTAAGGCCTTAATTTAGAGTTATAAATTATAGTTTTACCATTTGAGAATTGCATAATTTTCATGAAAAAAAAATCCTGAATTTCATGAATTGGCCATAAAAATGTGCTTTATTATCAAATGTGAGTAGGGAGTGTGAGCCTCAAGGAATTTTTATAAAAGTTCGGGGAGAGTTTGAGTACAGAAAGTCCAGTGAAAAACATGGGAAGATTCTGAACTGGGCTGCTACTTAAGCTGAGCTTTTCAAACTGTGAAAGACTTTCTTTCCCAGCTATAATGTTCCTTCCCATGCTCCTTGAGGCAGGCAGAACTGCTGTTGTCTTCCAGAGGCTTTATGGACCTGAAGAATTTGCAACTAAACTGAAGAAATTAAGATTCTTTTAGAAATCTATGCCTTCAAAGCTGTATTTTGTGCCTGGACAGTGAAGTTGTTGAAGTAACACCTGAGGGCTACTTGGTGACATCAAGTTTGTAGGTTGATATCTTTGGTTCTCAACCATTTCGTCAGTGATAAATATCCACATTTTCAAAATACTTCCTTGAAATTGGCAATAACTGGCATATTTGGCCAAAGATTGGATCATTTTGGAGCAAACATGGTCTTAGCATACACTGAATGTGTTATCTCTGAAAAAATCACTGTGTTATGCTGGAAAAACACAGAGGTTTTGCTTCAGTCTCTTCCCTACTCCCAAACAGGACACAAGTCTCCAAGGCCATTTAACCACCAGCTTTCCTGGGCACTAAAATCACTCCAACCTTGTATAATGGATTTATTCTCCTACAAATCACCAGGTGTGTTGTCACATGTCTGTGGGCTCTGGAATATTTACAGATCCCATCACAAATAATTCTCAAGCAGTTGCTGATTACTCTTTTCTCACTGCACCTCCTTAAAAATTATCCAGTTCGTGCATTACCCTAAAATGAAGCTCCTACAAAGTGAGGCTGGTGATGGTTAAAAAGGAGGTTTTCTCCAAAATTCCTTGTAAGCTGTGTAGCTCCCTGTGTGACTGAGTTACAACAGCCCTGGACTTACACAACCTCTCAAAGGACTTTACAAATAGCCATCACCACGTAAAGATAGCCTTGGTATTTTAATTAAAGGTCAGACAAACCCACAGTGTAAACCTCGGCGATGGTTTGCAGCAGTCATTTAAAGCAGAGTTGCTTAACAAAGTCTTACTGCCGTAGTAAAACCCTGCCCAAACCTTGGCCGGGATTTACACAAGCTGCAGCCCGAGCAGAGGAGCCTCTGCCAAGTTCAGGCTGCGAGTTCAGCACCCATAAATCACAGCCCGCGTGTGCTTTACACCAGGTTGGAGGAGGCTGCGCTGCTGTACTCCCCGCTCTGTGTTGGCACACAGGGCACTCCTCACAGGGTCTCCTCACCCCTCTGCAACCCGGGGCGGGACTTGGTGCCAGTTTTACCTCCTGCTTGGCCCTGCATCTCCATGTGACAACCTTCCCGGTGATTCCAAAGCGGTTTGTTTTCACCTAATTAACATCCCCGCGCTAAGGAGCGGAGCGATGCTCTGGCAGGAATCTCCCGGCTGTCAATCACAGCCCGGCTGCGCCGCAGCAGCTTCTGAAGGTCGCGCTGTAAGGCTTGATTCAAAGTGTCAGCTTTACTGTTACAACCGAGCTTAAAAACCCGCCAGGCAGTTTTCCTTGCCAGATTTATGAAGTATTTTAGACTATTTGTTCAAAGGAATGTGTCTGAATTTTAAACCGGAGGCTTTGATTGCTGACTCTTCTACCTTTGGCCTTATTTGTGGATTCGTTGGGGGAAAGGGAAAAAAAAAGAAAAGAAAAAAGCAGGTGACCTGGTTTGCTTGTTCATTCAGGGGTGAGTTATAAGGTGTGCAGGGGAGGTGGCACGACCAAAAGGCTTTTCAAGGAAGCCATCTGTCTGCTCACACCGCTGCCCTGCCTTCACCTTTCAGATCTGATTTGCTTTCGGTTGCCACCCAGCCGAGGTGGGTGATGTTTTTTTCCCTGGATGTTGCGTGCTCAGATGGGTTATGATGATGATGTATTCAATGCATGTTCCCTTTGAAAAATTCGGAAGCACTTCCAGCGTTGATTTCCCTCCAGAGTTATTACACCCCACGCAGACTGGCAGCGCCGTGCCACGGTGCCAGGATTGATGAGGTGACCTTGGAGACACAGGCACTCCCAAATTGAAAACACTTGGCGCTCAACTTTGCTTTGGATTGCTGAGCAGGCCCCACTCCTGTATAAATCAGGAGGAGATTACACAAATAATACCCAACATTTATATAACATTTCATAGCACAAGGGGATTCTTTCACACACGGCTCGAGTGCAACACTCCTGCCTCCTCCAGACTTTGATTTGCAGTTGGGTCTAACCTTAAACCTTCAGCAGGACTCAGGAAAGGCAGCACTGGCCCCTCCTGCCCTCCCCATGAGCAGTGGACTCTCTTTAGGGCCACCTTCCATCATGAAGGTTGGGCTTGATGGTCTTGGAGGTCTTACCCAACCATAATGATTCTATGGGATTTTAAGGGATCTGAGCATTTCTATGGGATTTTAAGAGCTGAGCATTCCCAAGGCACCAGGGTAGAGGCTGCTCAGGATTGGGCCAACTAAAGATGCTCCATTATTCCCAGCCTATGGAGATGCTCCACTGTGTTTTCACTGCTCCATGTGCTGCTGCCCAAGCCCTGGGACCCACAGAGCTGAGCCCTGCATGGGGCTGAGCTTGGAGTCTCCACCGGGGCAGCCACCCTCCTGTGCTGCTCAGGCTGCTTCCCAACCTTTTGGAGTCTTTTGGAGCCTTTTGAATCCTTTTGGAGTGGGGAGCTGCACTAATAAAGAGGCTCTGATAGATGGCAATGAAACATCTGAGTGAAAGAATGTCGAGGTGAACCTGTAAAGCAGCAATAAACACGAATCCAACCTGCACTAACGTTAATTGTCACTCAGTTTATATCGATGTGCAGTTTATTAAACCATAAAGCAAGGCAGCAAGCACAGAGAGCAACTCTAGAGATAATTAAACATAATAAGGGTTTCACTTAATCCCTCAAAACCCAGGGGAGGCACAGTTAAGACTGAATACCCTCTTTGCACTGAAAGGCATTTTTTTTTTGCACAGGCATTTAAGAGCATTTCCCGGGACAGAATTTCGGGACGGGGCACAGGTAGGTCCCACTCTCACTCCTGAATACGTTTCTTTTTCTTTTTTTTGTGCCTTTACACTGCGCTGCTGATTAAGCCTAAACTCACGACTCTGAAAGCAGTTGGCGGCTCATCATTTGCATTGTGGTAGCAAGTAAAGACACTGATGAGGGATCCTGCGGAAGGTTTGGGAGCATCCCTGGGCACAGGGGTGCCAAAAGGGCTTGGAAGCGGCAGAGCTGGTCCACAGGTGTGCTCCGCTCTCCGGCTCCATATCTCCCTGCACGAGACACTCATTTCTCGGACGAGGAGGATCAGGAAGGGAACGAAAGCAGAAAGTGGATGCAAAGGGCTGAGCGAGCAGGCGGGTGAGGAGAAAGGCTCCTTTGGAAGAGCGAGACAATTACGGCAAATTGGGGATTAAAACCGGAGGGCAAAAAAGCCGCGAGCGATAATTTGGGACTCCAAGGTCTGCCGTCAGCGGGACCGGGACTGGGCGAGGATGCGGGAAAGGCGGGGAGCGGGACGGGAACAGGCTCGGGGCTGCCGCGGAGGGTCCCGCAGGTGCGGGAGGAGCAGCACCTGGGCTGCGGGAGCGCGGAACGGGGCAGGGCAAAGGATGCTGCCCGCGGGTCGGGGACCGCGCCGCAGCCGCGCACACCCGCGGGCGGGCACCGAGCGCTGCCCCGGGGCCCGGCGGGGCTCCGAAGGGGCATCGAAGGTGCAGCGAAGGGGCAGCGAAGGGGCATCGAAGGGGCAGCGAAGGGGCAGCGAAGGGTTAAGCGCGGCCGCGCCGCCGCCGCCCCGCCGCCCGCCCCCCGCGCACGGCGGGGCCGGGGGTGGGGTCTGCGCGGAGCCCGCCCGGCCCTCGCCGCTGCCGCTCAATGCTGCGGCCGCGGGGCTGCGGGAGCTGCGGGAACACCGGGAGCACCGGGAGCACCGCGGGGCTGCGGGAGCGCCGGGAGCATCGAGAGCACCGCGGGGCTGCGGGAGCAGCGCCCGCACCCGCGGAGCCACGCCGGGCAGGGCAGGGCAGGGCAGGGCAGGGCATGTCCCCCCCGCCCGCACAGGTGAGCGCGGCTCGGCACCGGGAGCAGGGAGGGGGGGTCAGAAAGGGGAGAAAAAAATAGGAATAAATAAGGAAATTAGGAAAGGCTGCGGTTCGGGGGAAGGAGAGCGCGGCCGCGCTGCGGGAGCCGGCGGGGATGCGGGGCCGGGCGGACGCGGTGCCTGCCCCGCCGGGCTCCCCGCAGTGCCCCCGCGGCTCCTGGCCGGGCGGAGCTCTGTGCGGGGCTGGGCGCGGGGTCCGCAAAGTCGGCTCGGGGCGGGGGTCGGGGCGTTGCCCCCGGGCACGGGGAGCGGGAGCGGCGGGACCGGGAGCATCCTTCGCTCCCTCCATCCCTCCCTCCCTGCATGCGCAGGGATGCTCCCGCCAGGCTGGCACAGACGCACGCAGAACTTTTTGCTGGCTAACGCGGCTGGAGTTGAAGCTCCTTTTGCCTTCCCCAGACTGATGCTGCTCCCGTGTCGTGAGCAACATACTGCAGCGTGTTGTTTTATTTATCCCAGACAGGAATGACTTGCTCTCTAAACTACAAATTAAAGGATGCTGCTTGCATAACAAGTGGGAATAGTTGGTATCTTACATACTAATTATCCGTCACCTTTTAGGCTCAGCAAAAGAGGTTTTGTGGGTTTTTTTGCAAGGAGGGTTCGATAAAACCGCCTGATGTCTTATAGCCACGTATTCATTTCCACTCGCTGGATTAATGTGGGCAAAGGATTAAGAGCCAGCATGTTGATGAGGCACCCGGAGGTGCAGGGAAGCAGGGGAACGTTCGGCTGGGGAGAGAAGTCAGTTTTTGTGTTTGTGCTGGCGCATCCTCCCGTTTCCATGGCTCAGTTAAGGACCTGCATCCCAGCCGATAAATCACTGAGGTGAGAGCAGGGACTGGTGCAAGGCTCCGGTTCTAACGCTCGTGCTGCTCCAAAGGTCCTTCCCGACACGGTGTCCAGCACGGTGGGCAGAGCTGCCCTCCCACCCGCCGTGGGGCTGGGGGTGCTGTGACACATCCCAGTGGCATCGTGGCTGTGGGAGCCCCTTCCCCGGTGCCTCTGGCTCCCTGCAGCAGCTCCAGCCCGGGTGTGCAGGTGATGCTCCGGCCGCACCGTGGCCGGTACCGATCGTGGGCAGCGGGGTGGGGGGGTCTGCACCTGGGGCAGCCAGGTGGTCCCTCCAGAAGCCTTTTCCGTTGCTTTCCTGGCCAGGACACTGGTTTTTATTCTTTTCTGGACCCGAGGAGCTGCATTTTTACCCCGCGTTTGTAAGTCCCTGAAAACTGCTTGAATGGCTCTTGAATAATCCTTCAAAGTCACCTCCCCTCTTTAATCTAATACCAAAAGGACTTACTTTACATGGCTAATCCCTCTTTTACTTGCTGTACAGCCTCATTTAGAGGTGTGCACACTGCTAATTTTCCCAAAGCAGGCTGCTCTAGACAATGGCTTCCACTGGCGTGCAGCAACCTCTCCCTCCTGTGCTGAACTCTGGGCAGAGCTGAATCCCTCTCACAAGATTTTACTTCATTTCAGGAAGGGTCAAGTGAACTAACCCTTCTCAGGAAGCCAAACACTGTTTAGTGTGTATTTGTAAATACCACCTCTTGGAAGGCTCCCAGGGTCTCCTGCCCCACGTGCCCATAGCCTGGAGGCAGCACTTGTGTGGTGAAGGGCTGCAGGGAGCCAGGGTGTGCCTGCAGGTAGCTGGAGTTGAATGATCCTGGCTGAACTCTGGGGAGCTGGAAGTTCTCCCATCCCTACCTTCTGCAGTGAGTTGAGCTCTCTGTAGCCCATCCAGCGCTCCCAGAATTTTCAGCCCGTGCTGTTGTGCGCGGTGACAGGACGTGTGTTGGGAATGTGAATGACAGCGGGAGAGCAGCTCACCTTTGCCAGCAGCCCCGTGGCAAACCTGATGGAATGATGCAACCCTTCAAACCCTGACTTTCCATGGGGTAACAGTGGTGCCTGGAGCTCCTCAGCCTCTCACGTGAGCTCACCGGGGGTGTCCGAGGAGGGCAAGTGTGTCTTCGGTGTGGTGGGAGGAGGCGAGTGGTGACGTGTCCTGTTCCCTGAGCCACAGGACACCTTTGGCTGTGGTGTGGCACAAGCCCTCTGGGGTGGGTGGTCTCTGAGACCACAGCCACCCTTCCCTGGGGTGACCTGAGTTGTATTTCCAGTGTTAATCCCGCCAGGGTTTGATTCCTGCGTGCTGATTTTCAGCCCTTGGCTGAGGAGCGTTGTTGGAGAGCGAGGAACAGCAGCACTGGCAGCACCAAACAACTGGTGAGAGAGCCCTGCTTGGTTCCCAAACTTGCACCTCCTCATGTAGGGAAAGTGTTTCTCGTTGCTATCCAAGTCTTTTTTTATTTGGATTACCATTTCTTTGATTTCAAATTCACTCCTGTGTTACCCCATCAGGGACATCCAGAAAGCAGGGCTGAGCTCATGAAAAATTTCTACCACAGATGCAAAACTTCAGAATAATTTTGTAGCTATTTTGGTGCCCTGTGATTTATTTCCCTTGGGTTAAGGAGTTGGCTTTGTCTGACAGTTCTGTGTAGTTAGCTGAATTTAAAACAATATTTAAAAATCAGAGGTAAAGACAAGGCAGAGTGAAGGAAGGATATTAACCATGAGATAACTCAATTGCCTTTTTATTTGCTCTCATGGTCTTTCTGAGTTGTATTTGCTGGGACATGATGGAGGTGGCTGGTCCCCATCAGGGGCAGGGGTGGACACAGCCCTGTTGCTGTGCAGGCCCTGCCAGGGAAGATGCTACTCCTTAAAAATACTCTGCTGGGTTTGAAAGTCCATAAATCATCCCAGGTCTGTTTTTAGGTCTATTAGATTAGAGCGAGTCTGGGGTTTCTTCCCACTGTGGCCTGAAATGACCCCATAACACCCCTGTAACAGCAGTTCACACACTCCCTTTGATGCTGCTGCTGCCCTGCTGTTCAGCCCCGTGGTTACACAGAGGATGAGCCTCCCTTTGAAGAGGATTTGGTGCAACAGTTGGGAATTTTCCTTCCCATGCAGCAATTGGGAGTCTGCAGCTTGGTGTGTGAGTGATGTGCAGCCCCTGACAGGAAGGTAATCACAAACACAGCAAAGTGCCATGAATCACCCCAAACCCACAAATGTCAGCTCAGGCTCTCCCAGGCGTGCTGCCAAGATTTAAACTTGCACACATCTTCCCTGTTATCTGCTGCAGTGGTTACTCAGGTATAAATAGGAATATCAGGACAGTAGTGATTCATTCTTTTTATTATTAGCAAGGCAAATGTATGATGATGACACCCAACTGATTTAGTGTTTCACACCATTGCACAACTATTCCCTGTCTCCTCCCATCATCCACCAAAACTGAGGATGTTAAAACAGAAGCTCTTGTGTCAAATCTGCTTGTAATCTAAATACAAATGAGGTTCACATTCATTATGAACCGAGAGGAGTATTTTATACACTGAACAGGGTGTTGTATTTGGGAAATAACTTCATGCTTTGCCATTCCCTAGATACAATCATTTTATCTTAATCTGCAGGATAAAAAAATCTGCTTCAACATGAAGCCAAGAAAGAGATGGATTTGTTGGGGTGTTTTTAATTGCTGGGTTAAATCGATGAAAATCAAGCCCTCAGAACAACGAGGTCAAAGTATTTGGAAAACAATCCAGTGAGTGTCACGTGCAGAATTCAGCTTTAGGAAGGCAGAGCACAAGGAGCAGGTTTTGCCTCCGTCCTGCAAAGGAAATTGGGATTTTTGCTTAGGTACATAATTACAGCATAGATGTACCAGCATGTGGCCTCCAGTGAGGGAAGTGATACAATCACTGCATTAATCCAAAAAAATGTTTGTTTTTTTTTTTAATTGACTTAAAGAACTCAAGGTTTCAAAAATGAGGTTCTACCACATTTGTTTCTTCTATTAATTCTTTCCTAAGCTCCCAGTTGATCAGCAGTTGATACTCTATCACTTCAAGGTTTTGCTGGAGGTGTCTCAGATGTGGCCAAACATCTTTTAATGAATAAAAATTTGGATATATCCAGTCCCAAGCTCTCCTGAGATATATTTACTACACATTAGAAGTGCCAGGATGGTACTTCAGCACCTTTCCTCCTCTTTGGTTTTCCAGTGGTTTCAGTGAGACTCAGTGGACACAACTGTTATTAACCCCCACATTTGGGCTTTCCCCATCCGTGTTTGCTGAGCCAAGATGTGGTTGAAAGACTCAACTTTTAGGCTTGGCTTCCTCCAGATTTTCAGGAGACAAGTTAATCCTGAGCTGCTTTTAACTCCAGACTGATTTACTTTTCCAGCAGTTCTATCAGTGTAAGAACTCTGTCAGACAAACTCTGTGTTTATACTTCATTTATATAAATCTTTAGCCCAGGAGGATCTGTGATGTTTAAACCCAATCTGCATAAAGCTTAGCAGGTCACTTTAGTCAAATGGAAGACTAAGAAAGGGAACAAATAGCAAAACTAGGGTTTGTAATGGTAAAACCTGTATTATGGATGGTTATTTAATCTGAATAGTGCTGACTAGCAATAACCTACCTGGTTTTTTTTAACCCATCTGTATGTGCAGGGTTTATTCAACTCCTTATTTGAGAATACTTACAAACAGCATCACAGTCAAACAATTAAACACATTTCCACCTCTGTGCTTCCAGTGATAGGAGTGTGAAAAGCCACTTGGCCATGTGGGAGAGCCCCCAGGATGCTGAGGCTGGGCAGGGCACAGGGAAAGCTTTCCCTGCTCTGGGTTAGTGGTTCTCATCTCTCTTTTTTCCATCTTTCCAGCCAGAGTTATAAAACCTTGAGCAGAGAGATCTTTCTCCAGCTTGATCCACAGCCATGGTTTGGGTGATTTCCCCTTTCCTGGGCTCTGCTAATGAACAATCAGTAGAAAAACTGAATTCTGCTCAAACCCCTCTGCTGCTCTTGTAAAAGGGAGTCAAAACTTTGTCTCTTTTTGTCATGAATGAACAGATGAATCTTCTTGGTCTCAGTCTCCCAGTCTTTTGGAAAAAAAAAAATTAAAAAATAAATAAAACTGAGCAGCACTCAAGTCCCAGCTTTATAAAAAGAGTTACTTAGCATAAGAGCAGAACATTTGCCTAAGAGGGTTTTAGTCCACGAATGACTTTTCATATTTAATTGAGCTGTATTGTTCAATTAGGGAGATGTATAATGCCCTCTGTTGTGCATGTATAGCTGGAAGCTGAAATGAATGAAATATGAAGTACAGCAGAAGAGTGATTTCCAACAGCAGCAGCTCTTAGCCACGGAATGGGATTTCAATCCAGGCCTTGATCTGTGGGAGTAAATAGGGATTGTGTAAACACAGCAGATCGTTTACCTTTGACTTGCAAATTAGGCTGAATTACAATATTTCTTCTTATTCTGGTCAGAATTCAGGAACTTTCTTTTGTTCTAAGTCCTATTTCTGAATTTCTGAATTGTTCTAAATCCAACTCCTGAATTAACTGTCAAGAGTATTTCAGTGTGTTGTGCTTTTCCGGGAACAGGTTGTTTGGGCTTCCAAGTCCCTCCTGTTTCCCAGACTCGGGTGTGTTGCTGAGCACCTCGGCAGTGACAGGCACAGGCTCGAGTGACACCGGTCCCACAGGGTGGCAGCACTCAGCCCACAGCAGTGCTCTGGACTGCATCCCGGGAGCATCCCTGCCTCCGGAGCATCCCTGCCTCCGGAGCATCCCTCCTATCCGGAGCATCCCTGCCTCCGGAGCATCCCTGCCTCCGGAGCATCCCATAGCCAGGAGCACCCACGGCCAGCCCCAGAGTGCTGGGAGCACCCTGCTCTGGGAGCTGGGACAGAGCCAGGGCCAGCTTGCAGGTTTTTGGCTGGATTTTGTTCCTATAACCCCAGTCACGATTTTGACAGTAGGATTTTCTCAGCATTCCTAATTTTGAGGGATCGCCACAAAAATGCCTCAATTTTCTCCCTGGCAGGTTCCTTTCTTTGGTGTCAGGATTCTCTGTTGCCCCCCACAAAGCTGTTCTGCTGCTCAGTGTACCCCTCATTTCACCTCTGCTTTTCCACCCAGAGTTATCCATCCTTCCTTGCACCCCTGGATGCAGCAGGTCCTCCCACATTTTGGCTGACAGGGACAGTTTTTGTGGCTGTCCCAGCATTACCCTCTCCCTGCTCCTCCCCAGCTCCCTTGGTTTCCACACAGGATGATCCAGAGAACAAGAGGATTCCTCTGTTGGATCAAGCACAGTCTGACTGGCTGATAAAAAGCAGCAATTATTCATGAGGAATGACTTTAAACTTTGCAGGGATCCATGTCCAGGAGCAGTGAGGGCACAGCTTGGGCAGGGAAGTTTTCCTGGAAGGTGCCTGGCATAAGGGGTAACTTGTGTGTGTGCTGTTCTCCTCCTTGGTGACACACAGGAAGGTTTTCTGGGAATGCATATGTTAAGGATAACCTGGTGTTGGTCCAGTCCCTAAATCCATGTGGAAGAAGAGATCTGAGTTCTCATGGGCATCAAGGTGTGCTGCAGTGGGCAGGGATAAGGGCTGTGGGCAGGAAGGATGGAAGGCACTGAGCATCCTTCCCTCTCTGCCCTCATGAGACCCCATCTGGAGCACCATGTCCTGCTCTGGGGTCCTCAGCACAGGAAAAACATGGATCTGTTGGAGAGAGTCCAGAGGAGGCCACGGAGCTGCTCCAAGGGCTGGAGCCCCCTCTGCTCTGGAGCCAGGCTGGGAGAGCTGGGGGGGTTCACCTGGAGAAGAGAAGGCTCCAGGGAGAGCTGAGAGCCCCTTCCAGGGCCTAAAGGGGCTCCAGGAGAGCTGGAGAGGGACTGGGGACAAGGGATGGAGGGACAGGACAGGGGGAATGGCTTCAAACTGCCAGAGGGCAGGGATAGATGGGATATTGGGAAGAAATTCTTCCCTGGGAGGGTGGGGAGGCCCTGGCACAGGTTGCCCAGAGAAGCTGTGGCTGCCCCTGGATCCCTGGAAGTGTCCAAGGCCAGGCTGGATGGGGCTTGGAGCAACCTGGGCTGGTGGAAGGTGTCCCTGCCCATGGCAGGGCGTGGAACTAGAAGATCCCTTCCAACCCAAACCATTCTGGGATTCTCTGATGATCTCTGCTGCCACAGCAACATTTTCATACTGTTAACAGGGAATATTTAAATGACCATATCACATATTATTTTACCAAGGAGGCAGAGATGGGAAGAGCAGACATGGAGCAACACCAAGGGTTGAGTCTCTCCTAGGGAGGACCAGAAATGTCTTGGTTTGAGCCAAAGAATTCCTTGGTGAATTCAGTGTTTAATGGATCTCTTCTAATTGCAGATTTAGGGGAAAAAACACTAGTGAAATACATCTGGGAAGGAAGAGCACAGGACAAGGACTGACTCAATATTTTCTCTAGTCAAGTGGAAAAAAGGAAGCCTCATCTAAGAAAGCTGGAAAGGTCAAACTAATTTGTACTTGTGTGATAATGGGTTATACCTCCATTGTTTATGAAGCCTGCAAAATCTTCCTGCTGCAAACCACTGTGATCTATCTGATGGCGATCTGGAGAAATTAAAAATGAGGTAGCAATTGTTCCACCCTCTTCATGCCTTGATGTGCTTTGGTCGAGGATTGCTTTGAAAAGTTGTGTGTTCTTTATAAATGAGTCGAGGTGAAATTTGCTCTCCCGACTGCAGTGTGCTGGGGCTGAAGGAAAGGGGTCTTTTTAAATGAAAAGATTAATAGTGAGGTTGGTAAGAGTAAGACTGAAAACCTGCCTGTGTCTTGCTGTTTAAGCATTCTGACTGTGTGCCCCTGTTTCTTTATTTTGCTGCAGCCTCTTCTGTTTATTTACAAGGGTAAGTGGGAATTCTATATGCATGTCCAGCTACTGCTATTAAAGCAGGAATTGGGAAGCTCCTGATGCCCCTCCCTGCCTTCTGCTGCCTCACTTATCCAGGTGGATTTGCAGCTCCTTTAGTAGCCACTGGAAGTTGTGGGTGAATTTTCCTGGGATTCTGGAGTGACAGTGTTACCAAACTGCATCATTTTCCACGAAACAATAGGGAACTGTATGTGGAGTCCCTCCTGCCTCGTGTACAGCAAGAAGTGTGGGCTCCAGAGGAATTCATTTGCCAGGCTTATCGCCGAGACATTTAATATCTGCAATGATTTAGTATATCAAATTCTGGAGTTTGGGGCTGAATGTAGCTGCATTCGTCATTGTTGCAGAACCTTGACAGTGAACAAAAGGTGCTGCAGGGAACTATAACTCACACAGCAAATTAATGGGTTCCCAGCTTCGCTTGCTCAGCTAAATGGAGTGTGGGAATGGGGTGGTCTCAGAGGCTCAGGGCTTCCCACAAGTGGAGGTTAGGAAGGGGCATGTCCTTCATCCCCAGAGGGGATGATGAAAGTGTAGCCAGCTGGCTGGGACTGGGGTTTGCACTCTTGCTACTTCACTAAGAATGACTTGAAAGGGAGAATAAAAACCCTTCAGCCTGTTGGTGTTATGGGAGCCTAATGCCATTGTTTTAGCAGATTTTTTTTTTTTAGTGGAGGTCCATAAAAAACCAGAGATTTGATTAAAAAGGTTTCATATCCTCTAAATTCTATCTCACACTGTGACAGAAAACTGAAAGCTGTGAGCATGGTATGTCCAGTAACATTTACAGGTCATGTAACCACACTTAAAATATTTGCCACTGGAAAGGAGTGAGGAGATATTTGATCACCTCCAAATTAACAGGCTGCCCAGGGCAGTGGTAGAATAACCATCCCTGGAGGGATTTAAAAGGCATGTGGATGTGGCATTTGAGGACATATTTCAGCAGTGGCCTTGGCTGTGCTGGGGTAACAGTTGGACTCAACGATCTTAGGGGGCTTTTCCAGCCACAATGATTCCATGATGGGTCTTCCCATCTGGTCTGGGCTGACAGAGCACTTTGTCCATACACTGCTCTGAAACCCATGCAGGCTGTTTAAAAACAGAAATCTCTCTTGGATCCTCAGAAATATTCCTATTTTAGAGCAGTGACCATAGGAGGGCTGCAGCCCCACATCTTCATGGCCCTGATTTTGCTCCTGTCCTTTTTTCCAGTTCTGCCTCCTTTACTGACAGATGATCCCAGTTCCTGTGAAGGTTCCAGTCCTCTTTCAGTTGCCAAATTATTTGGCATGTTGGTAGGCAGGGCACAGCTGAGATGAGAAGAGATGATGCCCTAAGCTGACAGTCCGTCTGGTGTGTGTCTTTTAGGATTTTTAGAAGGGTCACCTTGTTTGCAACCAGCAGCAGCTCCTGGAACTTGGATTTAAACTGGAGTTGTTGAGCACTTCATCTTGGAGAGCTGGTTGTACATTTGGTAACTGGCTTAATCACCCTCAAGGGCATGGAAGTTAAACCTGCAACAATAGCTGGAGGGGGATGGATGGTGCTGCAAAGCTGCACCAAGAGGGCCTCAGAAAATGTGCAGGATTGGGTAACTGCTAAATAGTGTCACTGCGTGGTTTTGGCCAAGTCAGGCAGTTTTGTGAGCTCTGAACTTGCACTTCTGAAGTTTAGGAAGACTCTGCAGATCTTGGCAGATGACTCAGCTGCCCAGAGCACCTCTGCAGGTAGGGAGCAGTTTGGTTCAGCTACATTTGCTCTTTGGGGGGAAAAACCACCCCAAAGCAGGTCATCTGCTCTCACTACAGGTTTAGGTATGAACTGGAGATTCTTCTGCAGAAAACAGAACAACATGATGAATATATTTTGTTTAAAAGCAACATGTGCTCTAGAAGATGAATGTTTGAAGCTGTCTGATTTCAGGCACCAAAATGGTCACATCCCAAAGTGTTCTGAGTGTTTTCGGGTCCCCTGATGGCACAGAGTTGTGCTTAACAGCATGGATCAGCTGTGTTTGGTTTTTATGTTCAGCTGGGTGGGTTGGTTTGTTGGTGAAGGTTTGTTTTGGTTTTGGTTTTTTTTTTGTTTGGTTTCAGTCTTGATTTTTTTCCTTTGAAGAACAAATTTCAAGGTCAGTCAGTGTTCTTCCAGTGCAAAGTCTGCCTGTCCATGGTTGTACCTTCTCACTCTCTTTTCCATTTCAACCTTCTGGACCACTGCAGTTAGAAACTTGGCAACATGTGGCAAAAGATGCCAATAATAGCTCAGTAGTACCTTACCCTTGTTTTGTTCCATCCTCCCTAAGTGGGAGCTTGGAGTTGGGGCTGAATAACCCACTGTTGGTCCCCTCGGTCCTTCCAGCAGATGAAGTGATCCATCCCAGCTCCTGTGCAAACACTGGATGGAGGAGCCCACTCTGCAGTTGCCACCATACAGGGGCAGGAGTGCTGTGTTTGTGTTGCTGTTTATTTAATTGCTTTAGATTTGCTTCTCTGTCCCTGCCCAGCGGTGCCTGTGCCTCTGCCTCCTCCAGAGCTGCCCGTGCTGAGCAGGAGCCAAGGAGATGGAAGGAGCTCCAAGAAACAGGGACAGCTGCAGGCTTTGTCACCTCTGCTTTGGGAGAGGGAAGGCATGGAATGGTGGGGCGTGAAACAACAGCTTCAAAAGGCCAGGAAAAAAAAAAATCTTCCCTTTGATTCTCCCTTTCTCCTCAGGCTCCGCCGTCATTTTCTGCTCGGGTGGCTCCGCTCGCACGGTGGCTCCAGCAATGTCACTCCTGCAATTAGCAGGGAGAAGGATGCTCCAGAGGAGACTGAGGTGTGGGGGCTTCTCTGTCAGCACAACCTAAGGAAGACTTGCCAAAAAAACAGTGGGTTTTTTTTGTGGGTCTGCTGCCAGGGAGTCTCTCCTGCTTCAGCAGTGGAGGGGTTGGCAGTGGGCAGCTGGACTGTGCCATTCAAACACAAGTCCTATGAGGAGAGGCTGAGGGAGCTGGGGCTGTTCAGCCTGGAGAAGAGGAGGCTCAGGGGAGACCTCCTCACTCTCTGCAACTCCCTGATAGGAGGGGGGAGCCAGCTGGGGGTTGGTCTCTTTTCCCAGGCAACCATCAGCAAGACAAGAGGGCTGGGTCTGCAGCTGTGCCAGGGGAGGGTTAGGTTGGAGATTAGGAAGGATTTCTTTCCAGAGAGGGTGCTCAGCCATTGGAATGGGCTGCCCAGGGAAGTGGTGGATTCTCCATCCCTGGAGGTTTTTAAGAGACTGGATGTGGCATCAGTGCCATGGGCTGGGAACTGCACCAGTAGTGGATCGAGGGTTGCACTCGGTGATCTCAGAGGTCCCTTCCAGCCCAGCTGATTCTATGGTTCTATGATTCTATGATTCCTCCTCCATCCCCAGGGACCTTCCTCCTGGCCACTGAGCTGGTGCAGAGGGAAGAGGTTTAACATTTAACACAGGTGCCTTTGTTATGGTCCAGGAGGAAGATTCCTCAAATCCTCTTTTAAAAGCACTTCATTGGCACTGGAGTGGTCTCCAAACGAGCACCAGCCCTGCAACCAAACCCTCAGCTGTTACACTCCCATCTTTTTCCTTTATTTTAATTTGTCAGGAAGCTCTGAGATTCGTGGTGTAAATATGCAGGTGTGTGGACCAGGCAATGCTTCCAATCATTCCCAGTTTATCCTGAGACAGCAAGACTGCTCTGATTGCCTGTTTGCTATCAGCACACACGGTATCTCAGAGCCATTTTATTATTATGATTATTATTGTATTTTAGAGCCATTACCTAAAATATGGAACTACTGCCCCTAGAAAAGTGGATTATCCTTTCCTAGATGGCTAATTTTATTTCCCTCAAGAAAATTTGATTCATATTTCTGAAACATTGCCACTAAACAGCTTTCTAAGCAGAGTTGCAGTGCAAGACCAAATTAAATTCGTGTAGGGAGAAGGGAAATATTGTTGTTGCAAGTGTCCAAAGGGGTTGGAATGAAAATAATCTTATAGATCAAACTTAAATTGAGTTCAGATATTACAGAGATAGCTCAGCTACCTGGAAAATCCCATCTGTCAAAAATAAACTTCAGGGTCACATTTTCAAATGGCATTTCCAGTCCTGGCCCATCCAGCTTCTCTCTCTGGCAGCCCTGGAATATGAGCCCCGTGGTGTCACAGACCTTGCAGAGTAATTTGGGCTGTGTGAATCTGCTCAATAAAAACAAACAAAAAAAAAAAAAATAAAAAAAAAGAAGGTGGGGGAAATGCTCTTTGAGGATTTCTAAAATTCTTCAGAAACTGCAGCAGCCTGAAATGGCAGATACTGTCTGTCTTAGTGACTTTTGCATAAGGCTCTGAAAATTTAGGCCAGACTGTGATGAAGCCCAAAATCTCCAGGAGAAAATATCCTGTGAGGTTCTGCAGTTTGAATCAAACTGGAGAACTTGTTTGACCCTTTTTCTGAATAGACCTGCAATTTCAGGTCTTTAATTATCCTCGTGGAATTCTCCTGAGCTGGCTGTGAGCTGTTTTATTGGAGCTGAAGAACTGAGATGCACGTGCCAAGATGGTCAGAGACACAGAGGTGTTTAAGCACTTGAATTTCTACTAAGCTTTACCCAATTTATTTTTGAGTTTTAGGGTAGGGAGCTATTGAAAAAAATAATTTTTTTTTTATGACAGAGAACAAATTTTAACACTGACTTCTTTTCCTACCCCCCCATGGATTGCATCATCATAGCTGTTTTATGCTTAAAACAGATTTAATTATTTTTGCACCTGTGGTTTTGCTTTAGATCAGTCTTTGCCAACTCCTGGGATTCAGGGTCTCACTGAATACTTGCTTTAAAACTACCAATATCTGGGACTGAAAGTATATTTTTTAAAATGCAATCAAATATGATTTAGCTGTCTAAAACATTATGAATAAACCTAAGCATTCACAGAGAAATACTTGACAATATCTCTACTAACTAATGTCGTCCATTAGCACTGTGTAAAATATAAAATATCAGGCAATATTTAAATCCAACTGCAGTGAATCCTCTACAACTTTACTGACAGAATCTAAATTTAGCAACTAATTAAATTCCATGGAACAGAAGAATGCATTTCTCCCCTGCAATCCACTTCTTGTGAGGACAAAGATTTGGTGTAATAGCTCTAATTCTATTTTTATATCACCGAGGATACTTTTTACATCTATAATTATATACCTGTGCTTTCTTGAATTCCTACATCTGTATTTCAGCAGCTCTGCTGCCAAGGTCCCAGGTGATGGAGCTGGATGTGAGCCAGGGCTGAGGCTCAGCCACCCTGAGGTCTAACCCATGGCCATGAGGTTGGGGGACACCATCACCCCTCCCTCAGCATTCATCTCAGAGCATTCCTTTTTTTTTTTTGCCTGCAAAAAAATCCAGACCAAAGAAAAAAACAAGGGCATGGAGTGACAGGACAAGGGGAATGGGAAGTTATCCCACTTCTGGCCCCCAGTGTCCAGCTCTGATCCCTCTGGGAGGTGGTTGCTGATGGGGGTGGTTGAACTCAGGGCACCACCACAGTGGAAAGGAGCATTCCCTGATTATCCAGGTCTGGATTCATCCTGGCTGTGTGCTCAGAGCATCCTTCATCCTCAACCAAAATGACTCTTTTCACTCTAAAAGCCAATTCATGCATTTTCTTTTCCAGCCACTTCCCTCTGTCCCAGCCTCCGGCTGTGGAAGATTCTGGCTCTAAGACTGGGATGAAATTGTGTACGCAGGATCAGGGCCAAACTCTTTAAATAATTGATGGGCTGCTTTATTTCTTTAGCCTGCTAAAGTAAGCTGAGGTTCAGGTGAGCATGAGCTGACTTAGGTGTTTAGTTGAGGAAAAAAAAAAGCCCTTTGAATTCCACTGATTTCCCACAGGATTAACTCAGGACTAGAAAAAATAACTTCAGAATGGTTTAGGTCGGAAGGGACCTTAAAGATCATCTCATTCCACCCCCTGCCATGGGCAGGGACACCTTCCACTAGCCCAAGTTGCTCCAACCTGGCCTTGGACACTTCTAGGGATCCAGGGGCAGCCACAGTGTCTTTGGGCAACCTGTGCCAGGGCCTCCCCACCCTCACAGCCAAGAATTCCTTCCCAATATCCCATCTAACCCTGCTCTCTGGCAGTGGGAAGCCATTCCCCCTGTCCTGCCACTCCCTGCTCTTTCTTATTTTCTGGATTCTTTTGTAGGCCAAAAAAGGGGGAATCCTCTTAAATCAAACATATAATCTGAAAAGGAGAACTAAAGTTGGCTATTTGTGAGCTAAAGTTGGCCAAGTATCCCAAGGCTGTTTTGACTTCTGGGTAATATTTGTAAATCTTTATAAATAAGTACTCCAACTGAAATAGATGCATTTCCCACAACACCTGCCAGGGTGTGTGAAACAATGTAAAAGTCAAAGAACCGAAGGTGCTGACCCAAATATTGTGTAAGTTGAGAAGAAAAGGCAAACAGAGGCCAAAAAAGTAAATAGCAGGAGAAGAAGCAGATAATGAGCATCCATGGTTTGATTGCTTAATGGTCCTGTGGTCTTGGAGCTGGTTTGTAGGAAGGATGTCATTTGGACAGGCAGGATATGGAGGGAAGGAGAATTAGTTGGTTGCAAAACAAGCAGGAAATGTGTGTCCGTTTTGGATGGCTCCTCATATTCCACTGCTGCAAATGGCTCCATCTATTAGCTGAAAATAGAAGCGTGGCAGACAGAGCACAGTTAGGCTGGGCTTTACAGGGAGGAGGCTGCATTAGAGGCAGGCATGAGCAGTAGTTCAGAGAAGTGTTGCTTTCTGCAAACTTTCCTTTAAACAGTTTCTTTCCCAGGTGGAAAATGTCAGTGAAACAGGACACTCCTGAGAAATCATCTAGGAGACTGTTTATTTTTGCTAATGATACAAGAGATCAAATTATTAAATAGTCTCCAAGCTACACTGAACGAGGTGGTCAGAGCAGAAAATGGGGCTTTGATCCAAAATGCTTTGTTTTTTCTCCCTCTGTGTTTTATAATCCTCTGGCTCTTTAGGCCATATTACATATCTGAACACTTTCTTATCCTTTTCTGAATCTGAACATGTTCAGAAATCATAAAACTGTCTTTGAGGTGACTGTGATGGCTTTGGGAAGGCAGTGAAGTGCTGGTAGGATGAGTGGGCTGGATTTGTGAGGCAGGAGAGTATTCCCAGCTCCCAAACACGGGAGCACAGACCCTCGCACTCCTCGGTCAGAGCTGAGTTTCATAAAGCCTCAACAACCTCCCACACGTTACCAATGCTGCAAACACAAATACAAAAGCACTGGGAGGTTTTTTTTTTAGGACCAATATTCCGAGCTGGAGATGAATTCCTGCTGTTGTCACCTCATTCATTATCCTTCCCATGCAGGGAAAGGCGACTCGGTGCTGCCAAGGTCCCCTGGTCGTTCATCTCCTCAGCCACTGTCGCTCAGCCCTTCCTTGCTGAACCTCGGCACTCTGTATTCCAGGGGTTGGATTTGATCCATCCATCAGCTGTCATCAACTTGTCAGGGACCCTGGACACTTCCAGATGCGTTTTCCGGGCACGTCCTGCCAGAGGAGAGGAATATTAAGCAGGGAGGGCTGGGCAAATCACACTCTTGCTCAGTTTTTGCTGTACTTCATCTTCAGATTATCATTTTTCCCTAAAAGAGAAGCTGAGACTTTGTAATGGATAGTTTTGAATTTGTGAGGAGTTTGTGAGTTTATTTCTATGGATTGACAAACACTCATGTTTCACACTGTTTTGAAAAAGCACATTGGGGGAAATTCTGCCCATTATCCAAACAAAAAGGAAGGTAAAACTTTGCCCATTGTGTGTCTTGAGCTGAACTTGATGGTGAAGCTCAGAGAGAGGTTTCCATGGTGCACACAGAGAAATCAAACTGGAAAACTGTTTTCCTTTCTGCACTTGCTTCTATTGTTTTCAATGGTCACCATTCTGCACGTTTAACAATCATTCTCCACACCTTCCAGCTTGTGAATGCATTTACATATTTTAAATCAACATTAGCAGGGAAGAATCTGTGTTTTGCCCAGGGCTGCTTATGATTTTTTATTTTTTAATGCTGAAATGTAGGTTGTCCTCCAGTGGGATCTGTCAGATGGTCTGTTCTAGCAGACAGCTTTGCTTATTTGATAACTTTGTGTATTGATTCCTTACATCACCTGCTTCTTACTCACTTATTATATTTCACTTCTGTTCCTTCTTCTATTGTCAAAGTACAAAATGAAAACCTGGTAGCAGTTTCTTGCTTTATTCATTTTCTTTTTCCCAGTTGGAGCCTCATGGATTATATTCCCTGGCTGTTCACCGAGCGCTTTTTCTCTGTCTTTTTGCTTGAATGGGAAGATTCTGCCTTGGAAACAGCAAAGTTTTAGTACAGATTTTATTAATAATATAATAATATAGGGCCATGCATGCAGCTAGAGAAGCTGTGGCTGCCCCATCCCTGGATGAGTTCAAGGACAGGTTGGATGTGGCTTGGAGCAACCTGGGCTAGTGGAAGATGCTCATGGAACAAGATGAGCTTTAAGTTCTCTTCCAACCCAAACCATTCCAGGATTTTTAACCAGTTCAACCAGGGTGCAGCTGGATTTCAGCACCACTTTCTGCACCTTTCCTTGTGCTGCCCATCCCCACATGTGCCCCCTGAGTGACCCGGGGACAGGGAGCACATTCCTGACCCCCAGGACTCCTTCCAGCCTACAGCCCCGGTGATGGGCCTGCCAGGATCCATCGCTTCTCCCTTTGACATCTAATTATTATTTTCATTCCCTGAGGAGACAAAATGCCACAGTGTCATCCTGAGAGCCTGCTACTCCTCTTTGGCTTTCTCCAGGTCATTTCTGTGGGAGGCTGGAGCCTGCTCCTGCCTGCTCCTGCCTGCTCTCCCACTCTTTGGGAAGCGCTGCCTGTGCTTCTTCTCTCTGGAATGCCGCCAGTTGTTGCTTTTTTGCATTGTTTCATTTTAGTCCTATGCTGAAAATCCTCCTCTTGTTCCATCTGAAGTAATTAATTAGTCCAATTTCCATTTTTAAATTTAACTCCAGCTCGCTAAAAAATTGGTCAGCCCTGCCAAAGTGCTGACATGTGTTTTACCAGAGATTTGTTAGGAAAGTCTTTCAAAATAATTCCCAGATAAAAGTCAAGTGCAGTGAACAAAATGCTCAGAATAATCTGAAGTGGCCCTGAATATTTAGTTGCGTTGATGAATAATGGAGAATGTGTTCTGGAGGGAAAAACAGGATACAGGATTACTATTAATTTTCCTTAAACCCCTTTGCCAGGCTCTTGGGTTCGGCCTTGCTGCAGGAGATGCTCAACATCTCACAGAGCAGCGAGATCTGTAGGTGAGATTCTGTATAATATGATTAAATACCTGAACTCCTGGGTGACCTCACACCTTGCTGAGCTGGTGCCTTGGGGGAACATCTCCCTCTCGAGTGGGCACAGGTCACTGACAGTGAATTTGATGCTTTTCTCCAGTTACATCACCGCTTGCTGGGGAAAAAATGTGAAAATATAAGGAAGTAAACGATATTTACAACCTCTGTGTTTAATCTCCAGGTGGTTCCACCAGGCAGCAGTCATTCCATGGCCACCCTCATTAGAGCTGTCCCTTTAAATGACTGTCACTGTTGTCTGACAACACTTAAACCATTACCCTGCCTGCTCAGAATACATCTCTGGGTGATGTGACAAATGGGTTTCTTCAGTTTAATGGGGAAGAGAAGCTAAATGAGTTAGTAAATGTTAATGTGTCCATGTTCTCCCAGATAACTAGTTGCCCTTGGGACAGTATCAATAAGTGGCATTTATATGATATTATGAATGTGTTAATTATTTGTAGACAAAATAATGAGTAAGCAAAGGTCAAGGACAAATGCAATTTCCCCAGAAATAAGCATCAAAGAGCTTCTAATATTTAAGTCATTACCATGACTGAATATTCAGTGTAATTTAAATTATGTGCATTTTTTTCAGGCTACAAACTGAGCAACTTGAAGGGCCTTGCAATGTTTTGTAACAAAACTCAGCAAAACTCCAGCAGTAGCTGGACTGGTTTTCTACACACATTGGTGAACTGCCAGGTGGAATTTGGGATTGATTTCTTCTTGGAGATGTAACCTCGTGATGCTTTTTTTCTCCAGATTGGAAATGAAGGAAATGAAAGTGTGGCCGTGCAGGCCCTTAAACTGCTGACCCTTGAAACTCGATGCAAATCAAAACAAAATGCTCTGGAGACCGTAAATACCCAACCTCGCCCCAGTTCACTGGGCTGTTCATCATCAGTGTGCTTTTAAGAAGCGAGGCTGGGGAGTTCAGGTTTTGCTTTTTACTCCAAGCAGAAGGATAAAGTCCCTTCTGGCAGAGACCCTTCTGAAATCCAGCGGTTTTGTGACACGAGGCAAGAGGAAAACTTGGCCGGTCAATACGGCCGTTAATTAGAATTAAAGGTTCGGCCGTGATTTTTACTCGTGAACTTTTACATATTGACAGCTGGCAGAGCAGTTAAGAAGTCAATAAGGAGCTAAAAGTTGGTGTTACCCTCAGGTTTGCTCGCTGAGGAGCAGCAGTGAAGCCTTTCCCATCTCCCAGGATCTCCCCTCGCAGGTGTCTGGGAGCGTCTCGCTCCCAAACGAGATGCTGTTCATACATGAAATATTCATGCTCTGACATCAAACCATGCTGCACATTATTTCAGTGCAGTAGGCCAAAATGAGATTCACATTTTATTTTGCTTATAAATGCCTGTCAGAGTTGCTAAATCAGTTTGTCTTTGCCGTCTTGAAATTGTGTCAGTTTGAATTTCCTTCACGCTGCATATTGTTTTGGGCAAAGGCACATTCCTCCTCTACTCGAGATGCCTTGTGCTCTTGAAATAAAGGTGGAGAAGCCCAATAATTAAGACTATTTTAAAAAAACCCTCTCTGGGGTGGCAGCTTGGACCTTTTTTAAGGTGATGGAGAAGCTACCAAATGCTGATGCCTCATGATATTTGATTTTCCCCATATGCAAGTGTTGTGCATATGGTTCCTTATGTATTATTTAATAGTTGTAGGGTGTATGACAAGGTGTCCTGGAGGTTTGCACTGATGGAAGTAGAGATAAGCTTTGGAAACCAGATTATATGAGTTCTTCAGTACAGCTGGGGAAAAATCAGATGGATTCAGTAGGTGGGAAATCTGCATCTTTCAGACCCAGCCAGTGGGTCCAAAAAGGAATCAGGGCAGAGGGTCTGCAGCTATCTGAGCTGTCTCCTGGTGCCACGAACCCCAAGGAGCTCCCCCAGACCACTGCAAAAGCATCTGCCAGGGCTGTGACCTCGTCCTTTAAACCAGAGAGGGGAGAGAACTCCCTGCTTGCTGTTTGGATGCTGTAATATTGCATTCATGCATAAATAATCTCACTTATCCTGCTGCTAAAAAAAAATAAGCTGCTGTCCCCAGTCTCCCAGATATTTATATTAGAACTATCCCATCAGAAGAGCTCTGCATGCCTGAAAACATCTATTATTGTCTTCCTGCCTCTGTGCTGTCACCCAGCCTGTGCCTGAGGCTCCTTCCCCGAGGCATCGCTCCAGCTGAGCCCCACAGTGCTCCAGCTCCAGGCTCTGCCATGGAGACAGCACAGTCCTTCTCAGCAGCCACTTTGGTGGATATTTATATCATTTTATTATTTAAACCCAGCTTTTTGAACTTTAACCTCCCTCCTTTTCCTGCCCAAAGTGTACTGCTGGAGTTTTGCATGCAAAAGGGTCACTGTCTTGTGATTTTTTTTTCCCCTGGATTGCCCTTGGACTTTTGACACAGCTCTTTTGAATCGTGACCAGAAGATTTTGTAAAGTAAGGGCATGTAGTTTGTGTGGAGTAAGGGCCTAGAGTTTGTGCAAAATAAGGGTATATAGTTTGTGTAAAGTAAGGGTGTACAGTTTGTTGGTGTTGCTGTTTTCATACATTGAGCAGTTTAATAATTTATAATAGCATATAATAATAATTAATTTCATCAAATATAATACAATCAGACATAGCACCTGGACTATAAATCCCTTGGATTCCCTCAGCAATGGCTGGTGGGATGTCCAGCAGGTCTGGAGCAAGGATTAGAGGCTGGGTAATGGGAGGTCCTGCACCCCCTGCCTCTAACCCAGCTCTCACCATTTGTCTCCTGCTATGCACTGTGATACCTTTCTGAGATCCCTGAAGTGCCCTGGGATCCTTGACGTGATCCCAGTTGCTTCCAGGGACCTGCTTTTAGGATAAAACCCCCTCTGCAAAGCTCCCTCCAGCCCCCCCAAACCTCCACCCACCTCCTGGTGATGAGCTGCTGCATCTACCATCAGGAGACACCTTCCAAAAACATCATTTTGGATGATTTCCTGATAGCTGGCAATCTTCTGCATCACTTCTTGTGCAGAAACTGTTCTTCAAGGTGCTTTGTTCCAGCAGCATCTGCCCCTGAGCTGGTTTGTCACCATTTCCAGCCTCTCTGGAGGTCTGGCCTGAGGGCTGGGGTTGTATTTCTTGCTCAGGTCACCTCACTTGTTGTGTGCCCTCCGTGTTTTCCTGCCTGCTTTGTGGGTTTTTTTGGTCTATTCCTTTGGGGTCCGAGTGTCTTTGAGCTTGAACAATGTGAGTGATCTGAGCTCTGCTATAATCCAATGATAAATAGTTAATTTTGGAGGTTTAGGTTGACAGCAAAGCCACCTTGGAGTGTCAGGCTGTGAGACTTTGGTTTCCTTCCATAATCAGATAAGGAGCAGATATTTCCTGTAAATCCTCCCCTAGTGTTCAAGTCCTGCCATTAGAGCATTAATTCAGATACATGACACCCAATTTCACAGTAATTCCTGAGGAAAAAGCACATTATATTTTTTTAATGGGCTTCCCGGGACTTACTTTGTTTCTTCCTGATGAATATGAATTCCAGCAAGTTCATCTGCATTCTGACCTTCAAATAAACAAAGGTTTGGGGGTTTTGAAGCAAGAATACGGTCTTTAAAATCAGGTGCTGTCCACGTGAATGTTGTCCTCTCTTCCCTTGAAATCCTCAGAGAGTGCAGGGATAAAACTGGTTTAAGTGTCGCTAAAATTCATCTGTGTGTTTATTGTGAACCACTTACACCTCACGGAAATACTGTTCATGTCGACCTGACCTGTGCTGACCTTTCCCTCTCCAAATGGCTTTGTTTGGGTTGGGATCATCACTTCTCCTCATCTCCCTTTCTTCTGATTGCCAAGGAACTCCAAGCAGACCCGAGAAGCTTCTCGTGATGTGCCGTGTGACTCTTTGTAAGAGCCTTCCCGAGCACCCTGGCTGAATAAATACCCACTGAATAACTGGAGAATGCATTCAGATCCTTTTTATTTTGATTTATGTTCTACCTTCCTACCTGTGCATCTTCAAGAGTAATTGCCAGTTTTCACCTCCTACAGGGAAAGTATAATAGAGCTGAAGAATAAGTAAAATGTGCTCTGTTTCTCTCTCTCTCTTTCCCTTTTGTAAGGGAGCCTTTATATTCTCACCCATGCATACACTCAGCATTTGCAAACTGAAAATCATAACCTCATTCTCAGCTGGCCTCGCTGGAAAGAGCTGCTTGGATTCTTCCTGTGTTCCCTTTCCAGCAGGAGACCTGGACATAGAGCCTGTTCCCCTTTGGAATTGGTCTGTAGTCAAGGGATCCCACATGAATAGGAAGGCTGGAGCCAGTTTGTCCCCTGTTACAGCCCCCACATCCCCCTGCATCCTGATCTGATCCAGCCAGGCTCCACGTGGGGCATTTTAATGCTCCTGCCAGCACAACATCACCTCTCCAAGGATTCCTCCCCGTGAGGGGGGGCAGGTTCCTCTCTGGCATCTGAGAGAGGATGCTGGGAGGGGGTGACTGCTGTGTGAAACACCTCTGTGTGTTGGGAAAATGCCACATTAGAGCTGAGAACACTCCTGAAGCTCTGGCTGTCACTGCTCTGCGGGGACCTTTTCTTAATGGGAACAATAATAAGGTCAGCTGGGTGCAGCAGGATTTTTCCATCAATTAGTTCAGTCATGCTTCTAACAAGCCATATATAATCAGGCATGTTTAACCTGCAGGTTACACAGCCCAGCTTAGCTGGGTGACCTCCAGATCACAGAGATGATAATTTCTTATTTTGTAAGCGACAAATTCGATATTAATAGAGATTTCTGGTTGAATGGTCCTGTCTTAGGCATTCAGGTTCCTACCTGGGTACTGAGCAAGCTGCAGAAGTCGAGCACCTGTAATCTAGACCATCAGAGAAGGGGTTGGGTTGGAAGTGATGTGAAAGATAACCTTGTTCCAACCCCCTGCCATGGGCAGGGACCCCATAAACCAGCCCAGGTTGCTCAGAGCCCCGTCCAACCTGGCCTTGGCCTTCTGTGTGACTCCTCAAGGAAATGAACTTTGAAGCAAACTTTTCCTGTGAGCCTTTCCTTTCCACATTACACCAAACCCCAAGTTCCTGATGTGCTGCTCACAATGGGTTTCTTCTCAACTTTCTCCTTTCCCATGGTCATGGACATGGGAAGATCTCTGTGCCTGCTGGTGGGTCTCTCTCTCACTGCAGACTGTGCAGAGCAAGATGGGACCCCCTTTCCCTCCCTCTGCTGGGTTAGGGTTTGGTCAGACTTTGTATTTGATCTTAGATTAGGTGTCTGTAGCATCAAAATACAGGTTATCCTGTGCAGAGCCAGGAGCTGCACTTTGATGATCCTTGTGGGTCCCTTCTAACTTAGGATATTCTGTGTTTCTACATCAGGCTTTGGCTTGGAAGGGTGAGGTGTAAAACCTGTGACACAGGGGAAAAGTGTTCACATGCTAGAAAGTACTTTCAAAGCTATTGGAGCATTTGGTGTGGATTTATAAATTACTAAAAAGAAAAAAAGTTACGTGGTTATGATTTGAAATAACAACTTTTTTCATGACAAAATGGGATGTTCTGTGAGCCAACAACAGTTCTTCATCTTTGTGACTACCAGCTGTGAAAAAATAGTCAGAAAACTGCCATTCTGCTTGAAATTCTCTACCTCTGAACACCCTGAAAATCCTAAAGATCTCATTTATGCATGCAGTCAGAGATTCCTCCAGATTGTCCAGTCTTTTTGCACTTTCCATTGGATCTATTCATGTTTCAAATTTGTGAAGCCTGTGTGAGTCATTGTGGGGTGCAAAAACCTCAGAAACAATTAAGGTCTCAGTTCCTAATAATCCTTCGGGCACCATCTTTACCTTTATTGAGGAAATAATAAAAAATTAGCCATTTAAACTACCAAAACGGCCTCTTTTTGTAAGGTGCAGTTGGAGTTTTAATCAGTGCATGCCTAACAACCCCAGGAGGAATTCATTATTCCTGTTGGCACAGCGTGGTGTCCTTTCTCCTTCCACTTAAGATACGTTTCTGGCTATTTGCAGGATCAAGTTGGAAAAGTTTAAGTCTAAAACGAAAGAATCATAAAGCAGAAAGGAAAAAATCTCAAATTTTGCAGATTTATGTTAAAGTTACTTTAAACTGTTGAGGTTGTCCCTGATGTTCTGCGAGCTTAAACAAAGTACAGGTTACTGTTCTCTTTCTACATTTTATTGCCTCATTTGTTGCTGATTAAATGTTAATTATGTGTATTTAGGCAAAACTATCCCAAGACTTACTGACCACAGGCAGCTGGGTTCCAAGCCTAAGAACTGCTTCACGTCATCCCAAATCAGCAAAACAGACACAAGATGGGTAATAAAACCCCTCCTCGACACAAGAAGAAATAAACATCATTACAAGGTCAATGTTGCTAAATCGGTGTCCTCAGTGTATTATCAGAAAGTAATGAGAAACACCTTCAACCTCAAGCGAGTCAATAGAAAATCAACAAACAACCACCGCAGACATTCCTTTTCTAACAGAAACCAGGGACAAACACACACACGCACAACCTTTAAGGGGAGGACAAACTCATCCCAGTAATCAGCCAAAGCCAAACCACCCACTGCTGTTGTTTTATGAATAGATGGTAGATTTGCCTTCTGCGTGTTGGTGAAATAATGAAAAAATCCCGGGATTTTGAAGGCGTAAAATTGCAGACAATTTATGTTTATAGCTGGAGACGGTCACACAAGTGAAAGTAAATTGAGTGCCGGATGGAGCTGAGAGGAGAGGGAATCAGAAATGCAGGGGGAAGATAAGGGTGTGGAAATTTCTCTCTCCAAAGCTAATCAGAACTAAGTGTCCTGTTGCCAGCAGCGTGGCGAGTGGTTCAGATAACAGCCAGGGATGGAAATTACGTGGCATAATTATGTCGGAAATAACAGCAAAGGGGGTCTGTGCTGAGGCAGTAAATTGTCGCCTCCTGCCTGCCTTTGTCACCCGGAGTGGAGCATCCACTGCCACCTGTAAGGCGTCATTTTACCCTACTGAGGGGGGAAAAACCCCAGTGATTAACTCCGTGTCACACCCAACATCTAACAGGGCATTCCGAGTGTAATCGCTCTCATTTGCAATTGTAAATCTCCTGTTATCAATTAATTTACATTGTACAAGGAACTATCTGATTATCTTTGTGCGGTGCCGTGTTTACGCTGCGATTTAATTGTGAGTAATTAGCACGTAATTGCGGAGAGTTATTTATATCTGGTAAAGAAAGGGATGCGTTTGTACGGAGTTAAAATAATTGCAGTTGAGAGCAAACCTTTTTGACTTTTTTTGGTGCGTCCAACAGTTTCTCTGCCCAGAATCGGTTGTCTAGACAAAGCTGGGACTCCTTTGGTTTGCTTTGCTTTCTGCAAGATCAGGCGTGTGGTGCCGCAGTTTGGTTTTGGCCTGTGTTCATCTGCCATTTTTAAGTATTTTCTCTGACTCCTCACACTAAAGAGAGTTCGCAACAGGAGCAAGGGCTGGGTCTGTGGATGTAAATCCCAGGGAGGGAGCGGGAGACGGTGACCTCGGCGCCGGGCACGGATGAATGCTCTCCATGTAGCAGCTCGAACACAAAATATTACCCTATTACAGTAATTCCTACTAAGGGTGTACTTTATGAGTGCCATCAAGGGCAATGGTGGCTTTCATGTTCAGTCCTAACAGTGATGATTTTATTCCCCTTGCCGCTCTCCTCAGCCCTCCATCACCCCTCCTGGAGCCGCTCTGATGCCAGACTTTACAGTCACAGCCCGTTTCTCTCCCATCCTTCATCCTCCAGCACTTTGTCCTTTGAAAGGAAATACGGTGTTTTCGGAGCATTAGCATAACAGAGGATCTGCGAGCTCCAGTGAGGGGCTTTTATCCTCCCCTGCTGCGGAGCAGGCAGCGAACCTTGGGTCTGCAGCAGCTCCGGGGAAGGCCGAGCTGTGATCTGTGCGCTGGGAAGGGATGAGATGGAGACAGGAGCTGCCCCGTGCTGCCGCTCGCTCAAGGCCACTGCATTAGCATTTGTGTTTCTGTCTTCTGAAGATCTGGGAGAACATTTGGGATTCATGAAAGAGCTCTGAGTAGCACCAAGGGCGGTGTTATCCCCTGGGATAGTCCGTGGCTCCTCTTGGGCCGGTGCCTGGATAATGAGGGGCTTTCCTTTGCTGTAGCTGGTGAGGCCCCTGGGCTCAGTGAAGGATTTTATCTCAGCTCAAGGGAGAGTATCTTTTCACTTCTCATTGCTGCTTCTGGGCTCAGCAGAATATCTCCCAGCCACGCCAGTGCCAGGTTCATATTGTCTGGGAATGCTATGCCATGGTGATAATCCAACTGCTGGGACTGAGGAGGTGCCTCTCTCGTCCTCCCTGAGTGATCAGGAGGCATCAAAGCCACGTTTCCACTCAGTTTTCTTCCTCATTTAGCATTTCCTCGTCCTAGCATCTTCACACAGGTGGTGTGGAAGGAATAACGTGTGTCCCTGTCCCAGCTGGGCGCGGTTGGGTGGGCAGGCACACACCTGGAGTGGGGTGGGAGGAGACGAGCATTGTAGGAGCTCATTAGAGAGCCTGGCTGGGGGGACCATGGGGCTTTGCTGGCTCTGTGCCGTGAGGAGAGCAGGAGGGACCCCTTTCCAGCCCTGGTGAGTTGGTGGAGAGCTCTTGGGGGGATGCTGTGGGTTCTGCTGAGGGAAGACCTGGGCTTTTGGGAGTTGTGGAACATGGTGGAGTAAGAATTTTACTTGAAGGCGGTTCTGTGTTTCTGAGGGTTAAGCACAGGACTGGGTAAATTGCTCTGCTCTGTTCTGCTCAGGCTCTGTGTTTATTTGTGCCTCTGGGAGCTCTGTTTCACAGAACTTTGTTTTGCCCTGGTATCTCCTGTGCAGGTCCCTTGGTAAAACTAAGGTTATAATGTAGATAATCCTTGTTTTCCTGATGGTGTGAGTGTGTACCTGGAGTTAATTACTGACCTGTGCTCAGTGTCCTGCAGATGAGTCCTTTTCATCCATTTACAACAAACATAAGCCCTGATACATGTGCTGGGGGGCTGATGTGAACACAAGAATTAACAAACGTGAAGTGCTGGGAGGTCTCTGGGTGCGTAGGTAGTAGTAGTTACTACTACGTGAGTCAGAGAAGCCTTGTAGCTAATGAGACTCCTGTGAAATGTTTTTCTGTGCTCTTGGCCTCAGAAGGGTGGTCTCTAATATCTACTGTTTTTTTTCTGGTTGTAAATAAAGATTAATTTGTATTCAGAACCATTTGGGGGCCAGGTTTACCATTGTACTCGGGATTTCTTTGCACCATTGTGTTGCAAGTCATGCACACCATACAGCTGGGTTTTAAAGCTGCTCAGAACCTTATAGGATATTTTAGTGAACTCCTGCTCAAAGCCACAGTGATAGGAGTATTTTCCACTGTTGGGCTGTAGTAGCCATATATAAAGAGGATTTACTCTATGCAATACAGCTTTACAGTGCTTTTCACTGCAGCTTTTGCCTTGGTGGTTTCTGTGCTGGGTTGTTCCTGGCTCTCCCTTCCCTTGCATTTACAACTTAATTCCTTCTGTTCTATTACATATATTTATGTATGTATATTTATGTGTTTGTATTTCCATGTATTTTAGTAAGCATGTGCAAAGAATGCTGAAAAGAAAAAGGAACTGTTTATCTTTTTGAAATAACAACTTCTTTTAGGCACTTGGCCAGTTCCCTTGTGATTTGATCCATTGCTCAAAGCTCTGGGGATGATCAGCCAGAAATTTTTTTCCAAAAGAACCTCCCCTTACCCCCCTCATTCCTACTTTTGAGGTGGCCTAGTGCAAATCATAACCCATTTGACCTTTAAGGTTAAATAATATCCTTTATGTTGTACAGAGATGATAAAATTAGTGAGTGAAGAATTCGTCAGTGTTTTGTCTACAGATGTGTAAATAGCAATGTATTTTTTGAGGGGAAGAAAATTGGGTTTGTTCATCAAAATATGTATAAAATGCTCTCAAAGGCAGGTGAAACTCAGGTTTGTGGGATATGATTGCAAGCAGCCTGTGTGTGGCTTAATCCCTGAGCAGCCTCATCCCACGGAAATCCTGGCTCAGGCAGAGGGTTCTGTGTATTAGAGAGTTTATGACCTGTGTAAAAATGTCAAGTCAAACAGCTGCCTACTAAATAATTCAGCATATTGATAGAATAATGACTTTGAAGATGGAGATATTGGGCTTAACTCTTTCAAGAGGAGCAGGGAGGGGAAATGGATCTGCTGCACTTGACTCCAGCTGGGTGGGAGCAGGATCCCTGATGTTCCATGTCACCTTTGAGCAGGAGATTCAAGTGGAATTAAAAGTCAGGGATAGGATTGATTTGACACTGATGTGAATTTGAAATTAAGGACATTTTTAATAGAACTGGCTAGGAAAACCAAACCCCTGGGGTTTACTTCCTGAATGCTTGAACTTTTTCAGTTGCATTTTTTTAAAAAGGAAACCTGTAACTTCTCTTTTTCAGAACAGAAATAAATATACATATCAAAATCAAAACTTCTCTAAAAATTCCATTCTCCTTAAGACATTACCAGTAAAATGTTGAGTTTTGTGACTCTTATTTCTCTTGAACTCTTTCTGGCCAGCTTTGTTGCAGTGATAACAGAGACTTCAGCCCAAAAGCCAGAGTCTGATTTATGTAGATGTAGCAAAACTGTTTTGTGACTTGCTGCTTTACCTCTGAGCTGCACTTGACCCCAGGCTTTAGTTAAATACATTATATAAAAGATAGCTGTAGTGCAGGGGAAAAAAACCCTTGGATTTCTGAAAGTTTCAAGTATCTGAGTGCTTGTCTTGATAGAGCTGAAAGTCTTGGAGTGTTTCATGTGGGGTATAAAGGTACTCACGACATATTTATACTTTCCTGTGAAATGTAAAAAATATTTACACCATCTTAGAGTCCTCATTATTTTTATGGCACAACATATTAAGTGCCTACACTGATAATTATATACATTGAATGTTACATCCTATGAACATCATTTTTAAGATGTTAATATTCAGATTTTTTCTGTGTTATGGCAAATCTGGGACTCTCCTTCTTGCTTTCAAAGCCATATTTTCCCATCACCAGTCATGGCATGGCAGCCACAACAAATCTGTTCTGTTAATAATGAGTATTTGGTGGAACAGTGGAATGAACCAACTGGCTATTTTGCCCCGGAGGTGGTGCTGGAAAGGGATCAAATCCTGCTCCAAACTGCTCAGGCTTCCCAAGGATGTGCTGCCTGGAGCTGGCCAGGCTGATCCTGGGATGGTGTCAGTGCTGCTGCCCTGGGTGCAGGTGCAAGCTGGAAAAAGGTGCTGCCATTTCCAAGGTTTCAGCTGCACATTGAATTAAACAATCCTTGAATCATCCTTGGATGATCCATGTGGGTCCCTTCCAACCCAGGATATTCTGTGAAATGGAAAATAAGTGTGCAAGTTTACTGAATAACCACCAAAAGCCTCCAGTTTTTGTCTCTCCCAAGCTCTGCTCATCCTCCTGTGTCTTGGCCAAGGGTGGACATTGCTGGGAACACCAGCCAGGCTCTGGTGTTGCTTTCCCTCATCTGTTGGGGGATCCAAACTTATTCCTATTCTGTAGGAAGAAATTTTTCCCCCTAAAACGTGAGGGGTTTTTTGAAGTTTGGCTGCTTTCATTTAGAATCAAAATTCCTTTTTTTTTTTCTTGTTTCCTTTTTTTGAGTTCCCAGGTGCTTTGCTGGTGTCACCAGCTCTGTAAGGTGATTCCTGCAGCCAGCTTGGATCCTCTGGATATCAGTGGGATCAGAATGGGATTTAGGGATGCGTTCCTGTCCACTGCAGGGGGTTTGGGACTGGATGATGTTTAAGATCCCTTCCAACCCAACCCATTCCCTGTGTTGCTGTGATCAGGTTTGCTCTGGAGGTTCTGCCTGTGCCATTGAACACATGGTGTGGTTGGCTGAGTGTTTCATCCTCGTTTGTGAACTCACAGTTGCCAAGTTCTCTTTGACCTTCATCAGCAAGATTGACTGTTCTTATGGGGTTATTTGTGATCCTCAAGCAAGTCTGTCTGTGACTCCCCCCCTGCTCCTCCCCTTTGATCTCCTTCCTCCCCCCCATGGGCTGCAGCATTTTGAGCCTGTCACCCATCCAGATGAGGCTGCTGGGAGAATTAGTCTTGGAAAAGCCTGTCACCCTTAGGATGTTCTTCTTGGTGAAGTGTGGCCTGAGCTCTTGCTTGAGTTTTAGTGGTGGGTACCAAAGGACCTGGTGCTAGAACAGCAAAGAGCTGAGCAGCTCAGCATTGAAAAACACCAGGCTTTGCTCTTCACTGTCATTTAAAATGGCTTAAAATGCTACTGTTACAAAATGAGCAAAGAACTTGCAATCATTGAATATCTTGAGTTGGAAGAGACCCACGAGGATCATGGAGGTCAGATCCTGGCCCCAGAATCACACACCCAACTCTTCAGCCTTTTCCACCTACCCCAGGTGATGCTGTTCTGGGCTGTGGAACCAAACCTGGCCTGCTCAGAACACACATTCTCTGTGTCCTCGTGGCAAATAGGAATGTGAAATAAAGGGAAATTGTTGATCTGTCTGCAGCAGTGGAATAAAATGAAGGGGGGGTGAGTAATTTATACATGTATTAAAAAGAAAAAGGAAGGGATTCTGGCAAATCCTACGCTTATTGTATTTCCTTTTCTTTTTCTCTAATTTTCCCTGAAAATAATCCTGCTTATTCACGATACTGCTGCAATAATTGAACTCCTGGAGGGAGAGGAGGGGGGAGAAAAAAAAGCTCCCATATAAATTACTACTTGAGACCTGTTCTGTTTTGACAGATGTCAAGGCTGGGTAGCTAAGCTTGTTCTGCTGTTGGTATGAAAAGGGCTTGGTATCACTGGGATGCAGACTAATAGCTTGCTGTGCTTCTGAATGTGGAGAGATTACATTACAACTGATTTTTTTCTTTAGGTTTTTTTTTTTCCTAGTCATAACCTGGTGACTCAGAGAGAAGAAATTGAGAAAATATTCCCTAGTTCTTTTGCAGTGTTGATGCAGTAGTGGGAAGTTAAAGGGGAAGAGAAGGACTGTGCCTGCTGGGTGAAAAGAAATCCTTGTGGTCTGTCAGTGTTTCTGGGGAAATTTAGGGAAAGAATATCAGTTAAATTAGTAGAAATCTGAAGGAAGCAATTTTTGCTTCTGTACATTCTGATTTTACAGTTAATATTTAGAGCATGCTGGCTGTGGGTGATAAATATATGTGGCCTTCACTAAAACCTCTTGATTTTAGTAAGTGTTTTGAAAGTGTTTTATTCTTATTGGCCAGGACTTGTCTATTTTTATACTTTTTTTTTTTGGTTATAGCACAAGACTAAATGAATGGATTTTCTGGATTTTTGAACTGCTTACCCTTGTCCCAGCTGGGGGACAGTCCATCTCTGCCACCTTTTATGGCACGTTCTCCTTGGGTTTCTTTCAGATAGGAAATTTTTTTCTCCATTATTTCCATCAACCTTTCTCATTTTGTTCCTCCTCTGAGGATTTTTGGCTTGTACTCACCTTTAGTTGCTGCCTGTTGCTGCTAAATACTGAGATTTTCGAATGCACCAATTGGTTTCATTTATAAACTGTAATTTAGAAAGAACTTACCTTAGAAAAGGTGGTGTTTTATTGTGGTTTTGGGTGTTTTATGAATCCTCTGGAAGAAGGCTCTGACTGAGGGAAAATTTCATCACATGGATTGCTGATTAGTGATGGAATTGCTGAGAACAAGGAATCCTGATTGCTCTTTCCAGGCAGGGAGGTTTATTGTACCTGTCACTAATGATTCTTCTGCACTTGAGAAGTTCTTGTGAGGCTTTTGCTGTTGCCAGGTGTAATATCAATTTTATTTCACGCTTTCCTTGCTGTGCATTGCTTAGAGCAGCTGAACAAGGTTAAAAAAACCCACATTTTTTAGTAGTTTTCTGGGTTTTAAGACTGCAAACCCTTGGCAGTTTGTGTATCACTTTGCTGTTCTCAAAATCCTGTGTATAAGCACCTTTTCTAGCTGGTTGTTAAGGTCAAGGTGGCTTTTTTGGGTATTGCTTCTAGCTTTCCCTGGTGGCACCCAGGACTTGCTAAATTGATTGTCTTAAAGATTGATTATGTAACAGTTCTGTTTAGTTACAATTCAGCATTTTTAAAAACCAGAGTTTGGGGTTTTTTTCTCTCCTCAAGGCTGTAGAAGTGGAGGTGTTTCCTTGGGTATTTCCTGCTTTTCCAGTGGGACACCTGCTCTCCCTGGCTTCACCCTGGGCTGTTGGGGAGACTCCAGGAGCAGGAGCAGTGTGTTAATGTGCCTGTGATGATTTTCAGAGCGTTGATAAATGGGAATACAACAGGGCCATTGAAATGTCAAGTCCAACTGTTCGTTCCCCGAGACTTGGGAGAGCAACGGGTTAAAAAAAAAAATAATTAAAATTTAAAAAGAAAAATTTTACTTGTTCTGTGGAGGAACCCTTGAGATGAGCAGACCTTGTGCCTCCCACATCAAACACCCCTCAGGTCATGTTGGTGGTGGGAACTGCAAATCCAGCAGGACTTTCTAGTCCTGTTTTACGAGCTTTGATTCTTGTGGTGTCATTGTCACGTCTCTGCTCATCCCACTTTGATCCAGGTTGGTGGAACAGAGCAATAAAAACTTAAATATCTTAATCATACTGTTGCTTTTTCACATGAAAGAAGGGGGGTGAGCACCAGGAGGTGTCTATTTAGTGGTTGATGTGGACACACTGAACTTCAAACCCCTCTGCAGTCTCCCCGTAACTCTGCTCTGAGCGACCTACTTGTGCAACTTCTTAGCAATTCTTAAAAGGAACCAACTTGGAAAGCAAAAGACCTTGTGGTTTGTTTTTTTTTTTTTTGGAGAACATGGTGTTGAGGGAGTATGTGGGCGATCTGAAATGTCTTCGGGTTTGCAAGGACAAGGAACAAATTAAGAAGAAGCAAAACAAACAATTTAATGGTGATGGAGCTGTAGCTCCAGCAAGGAGAGGCTGTGGGCGTGCATCCATTTCATCTCGCTGCAGAACATGAGTCCTCCACACAGAAGGTCATAAAAAAATCTCACTGCTGAGTGCTGGAAGATAATTTTGCTGAAAGTTGAAAATGTTTTATTAGCAGTAAATATTTAAGGCCTTCATTTGCAGCAATCAGGGGACTATGTGAATACATACCTTAGCTTGCAAATAAGCACTAAACTGTCACCTCGAATAAAAACTGAATGGTAAAACATGCAAAATGAACTGTCAGGGTTGCTAATTATTATGTGTTGTGTAGACATTAATTACTCAATACCCAATTTGGTTTTTATCACCAGCCTTTCTTGTTTGGTGCTTTGTAATTGGTTGCAAGTGATTAGAGAGACTTCTGATTTTTGCTTCTGGCACTTCAATGCCAGGAAGAAAACATTTAATATGATGGAGTGATAAGAACAAGAAATGAAGGGGAACTAATGTTGCCCTCCCTTGTCTGGTAGGTACAGGTGGGTGACTTCTGCTCGTGCTTTCATGCCCAGAATCCCTCAGATGGGACATTGGGCAATAAATATCCTTTGCACCGTGTCCTTCAGCTGAGACAGGCTTGGGCTTTAAAGTGCAGAAATACAGCAGTGTTAGAAGATCCCATCTGGTTTTGTAAAGCTGTGGTGGCTCTTCTCAAAAGAATCATGGCCTGGGGATGGTTTGGAGAGCTCAGGCAACCTCAGTTCCCCGAGGAGAAGGAGTTAAACTGGGTCTTGTACAGCATTAGAGCTACTACCTGGGCTCTTGGCACCTCATGAAAAATTAAGATTATAAACCTTCAGCTTATGGTGATGGTGACTAAAAGTTGTACAACCCACCCCCTTCTGCTGCTTGGAAAGTGATTTTTTTCCATCTTGGTAGTGAAAAAACACAAGCAAAAAACCCAACTGTGTCAGAGGAGAGTCTTCCCTTTGTGTCATCAAAACCTGACAAGCTGAGTTACAATAACCTTTGGGAAGTTGATGTGCTGGATGCAAATGAGGACAGGATCTCTTAATCAGCACTTTGGAGAGACAGAGGCATCGCTCACAGACAATGAGAACCAATTTAATGGGTTTCATTACTTTGCATTTACAGTAGAAAGGTGATGAACACATCATCTTCTGCCAGTGCAACCTCTTTGGCTTTTCCTGACATATGGACTTTCCCCCTGAATTCCATAGGAAAACAGCTTTGGAAGAACATCCAACAGCCTTTGTACACAGCTAGTAAGTTTTCCTAAGTCTGTTCTGATGGGGCAGGGAAGCTCATTTTAAGTAACAAAGACAATTTTAAGGGTTATGTAGTTTACGAGTTCAGTTTATGAGCCAGCTGGTGAATCCCTCTGAGATTTCTTTGACACTCTCTCCAAAGAATTCTGCTGTCTGTAGATTTATTATCAATATGCAGCCATGCAGGTCAATGTTCTTTTCATTTGTGAAGCAAATGGCATCCAACAAGTGGCACTGTAAAGCCTAAAAATCCAGTATAAATGTGGAATGCTCATCCACACTTGATGAGACCAAATACCAGTTTGAAATATTCATTTTTCACTCTTTTTGTTGGAATAAACCACATGAGATCTGTATTTTGACAGCATTTTGCTTGCAAGTTAAACCCATCAGTCCCTGGGAGAGGGGTGGTGGGGATTAGGCTGAGTTTTGCTTCCATGAGATGGATGACACTCACAAAATGCTTTTGGCTGACTCACTAGGCAGTGTTTAAACACTCAGGAAATGCTTCTGAGTCTGGGATTTATCTTTTCTGCTTCAGAAAACTGTGTCTCTTCCGTTGAGCTCCCACAATCAATCCATTGTTTCATTAACAGTGTTGGAATTCCTGAGCAGGAGGCAAAGCCAGGGATGCAAGTCTGAGTCTGGGCTGCAGCTGGGAGATGATGCTGATCCAGGGGGTAGAACTGGGTGGTACCTCAGGGCCAACATCCTCTGGCTTTGGTTTTGAGGAGGCAGCAGAGGTGGGTGGGCGTGGAATGTCCTCCAGGAGCAGGAATAGGGATGGCAACAGAGCAGCTGCAGGGAACATCTTTGCTCCTGAGGGTTGGTAGGACTGCTGGGAATGAAAATAAGCAAGAGCAGGTTCAGACACACTTGTTATGGACTTATTAATAGTGTGGTTCTCTTGTTTCTTTAGCTTGTTAAGTGAAGAATATTGCCTGTATAAAAAGTGGAAGGTTTGAGGAATATCAAGGTCATATTAGAAAACAGAAGCAGGGAAAGCTCCTAAACAGCATATGTGGGGTTTGAGATAAAGACAAACCCATAGTCTGAGGGCTTTTGAGACTGGGATGAAGCAGAGAGGTGCAAACTCTTGTTGTTTCTTATTTAATCTTTTTTAAAAACAGTGAATTTGGAAGATAGGACAACTCTGTGGTTTGACAGGCAATAAAAACCAGTGCCAGAGCAGGCTGGTTCCATAAACCTAAACCCAGAATGGAGCCAGGGACTGTAAAAAGATACAACAACTCATTTGCTGGTTATTTTCCTGTTGGAAGTGACCAGGGGAGAATTTTGATTGGGGATTCAGAGCCTGATGCATCACTAATGTCCCTTTTGTGCACCAGGCTTGATTTCCTCCCACAGAGAGATACCATCACCTTCCTCTGCAGCCTTCCCTCCAAGTGCTCTGAGGAAAGCTGCATTAGGAATGTCAGGATTTGCATATTATGCTAATGAACTTCCAGGTGGGAAATGCACCTTGGGTTTCAGTGGGATAACTTCTTTCAGCTCAGTCTGCATTAGTTTGTGTCAATATGAACTTGGAGAGTGATGTATGGATTTCTGCTGGCAACAGATGAGAGATCAGCACTTCTCCAGGCTCTCCTCAGTGCTCCCTGGTGCCAGCTCCCAAGGAACTGCCTCCACACACACAAAACAAAAAGTGGAATTTTCTTGTGCAAATACACAGTATTTCTGTGAAATGAAGTGCTGCCTCTCTATTTTTATTTTCTATCCTTAAGTGATATTTTTTTTCCTTGAAGAATGCACTGTTCCTTTACATGAAATGAGGATTGCACAAAACTGAGTTTCTTTTTAGGGTTTTTGGAAGTTACAGCTTGAAGAACGACTGCAGTGGTGACTGGGGAGCTGCATTAAAGGAGTGTTGTTGCCTTTTCCTTTGGAGACAACTTCCTGCCTGTGTTCTGAAGTTTTTTTTCCAAAGCCTTCTGTTGACAAGGGATGCAGAAAATACTGAACCTGCTAAACTCAAGTTTTTAGTGTTGTGTCTTGTCACCCAAAGGAGAGAGCACAGTGTGTGCCTCTCACTGCCTGCCCCAGGTTGGTTTTCCCTTGGGATGAAGGTGTGTGTCAGAATTCAGTGGAAGCTGTGGCCAAGCCCTCCAGTATAGGAGGTTTTTTTTTATTATTTAGTAAAATTCCTTGGGCGCTGCTGATGTTTGGGGGTGGTGTAATTTAAATGCTTGAGGTTTTCCAGCCTGGAAGTCCAGGCTCAATGCTTCTTGTGAGGATAATGTACAATTATTTTAATCCCTGTCTCAAACAGAGAATCATTAAGGTTGGAAAAGCCTCTAAAACTGAGTCCAGCCCTTTACCCAGCACTGCCAGGTCCACACCAAACCATGTCCCTGAGCACCACATCTCCAGCTTTTATGAGGAGCAGTGTTCAGCCTCTTGCAATTCTTATGGGATGAAATACTGTATTTCCAAAGTCACTGCATTCTGAATTTGCCTGTTCCCTGGTCTAAGCCAGTATCTCTCTGCCAAGGCAGGGTGTTCTAAGAAATTGTCCATAAAAGTGTTTCTGTGGTTGGAATCTGAGATTTCTGAAGGATTTGAGTAGGTCTGTGCTGCTGGCTTGATCTCTTAAGTAGACAGAAGTCCTAAGGTAGAGGATTTTTTTTAACCAGTTACCTCAAAATTAAGTATCCAAAGTCCTTGATGGGCATGAGGGAGATGAGATTTTGGCTCGGGTGAGTATCCACCCAACAGGAGCAGCTCCAGCAGAACAAAGCAATAATGAGCTTGGTAGTAATTGCATTTGCTGGGGCTGTGGGGGAAGAGAAAAATGAAGATTTGATCCAGAGTCTCCCACATAAGTGCCAAAAAAAGCCGTTCTAGCTCAGTTATGCACACAAGCCTGACAGGGATTTCAAAAACAACAACCCAAAGCAAATGCAGCTCTGAAGGTTGGGTGGCAGGTGTTCTGTAAGAAACCTCTTCTGCTTTGGCTCTTGGCCCCATGTGCCCACATAAGTTCAGGGATACTTTAGAGATGGCAAGTGCTGAGAAGAACAGAATTTTCAGAGTAAAAAAAAAAACCTGCAGGGTTTTTTTTCTTCTTTGTTTTCAGCACCAAGGGATGGATTTGTAGGTGTCTAAAAATACGTAGCGATGTTGGTCTTGGAGCATTTCTTAACTCGTGCAAGTTGTTCTCCAAAACTTTCTCTGACTGAAGTGACAAGTTGAACAGTTACAGTAAATAGAGTAATATTTTGATTGGTACAAAACCTTTCGTTTCTTCTTGATGTCTAATTAGTGTAGCTCTGAATGTCAAATATTTATCCGCTCTACCCGGCGCGGTGCTCACTTCGGTGGGGCTCCATCTGGCTCTGCCTGCCTGGAAGCCTGTTCCTCCATGGAAGAGCTTTCCCAGACTCGGATCTGGTGCTGGATCCCACCTGTTCCCCCTCCAGGCCTCTTGGTCTGGAAGGGAGCTCTTCCCTCCAGCAAATTCAGGTGGAAGATAGTGCCAGGAAAACTAGACAGGCTGGTCCATGAGTGTGACTGTGCAGAGCCTAAGAGCTGCTGATGGGAGTGAGTGGGGCAAATATGTTAAATGAAGGCATAATTATGCACTTCAACTACCAGTGATGTAATTTCTTAGTACAGAATGTGGTGTAGAAGCCTTTTGTATCCATAGAATCCAAGATTGGTTTGGGTTGGAAGGGATCTTAAAGCTCATCCAGTGCCACCCCCTGCCAAGGGCAGGGACACCTTCCACTAGCCCAGGCTGCTCCAAGTCCTGTCCAGCCTGGCCTTGGACACTTCCAGGGATCCAGGGGCAGCCACAGCTTCTCTGGGCAACCTGTGCCAGGGCCTCCCCACCCTCACAGCAAAGAATTCCTTTCTAATATCAAATTATATGGGTTTCTCAGGGATTTTAGTAGCAAATGTACTTCAGACTTGAACTGAAGCAGAGGGATCCTCTGGTTGTGACTTGTTCATACTGAGTGAGAATCCAACCTACAACCCTCCAGGGAGGAAATGGATGCTTCTCTTTAGGCAAAGGGTCAGACTTTTTTCCCCTGCTTCTCCTATAGTGCAGAAATAAATGCCTATATAAAACTTATATTTCCTTACATTGTAGAATGTTTGCTACATTTTGGTCTCCTCACTGAATTCTAGTTTTATAAACATATTTTCTCCATCCATCATGTTCTTTGTGTAACCCAAAACGTGTCTCTCTATGATTAAAGCATGTATTGAAGAAATTTCCCCTTTTTTCCCCCTACTTTTCAAACTTCAGTTAGTGTGAGGTTTGGATGATCCAATGGTTGTATTGGAACTCCTTGGGAAAGGGCTGTGCTTCAACCCTTCCTTTGGGATTTAGGTTGGTTGGTTGTCAGCTGAGAGCTGCACTGAGTTATCAGGGAAAGAAAGAGTTTCAGCTTTTATTGAAGTCAGAGTTGGTAAAACAAGGTTTAAGTAGTTCCAGTGTGGAGTTTGCAGCTGAGCAGTGAGCTGGTGAATGGACTCATGGAGTGGAGGGAACTGAAAAGGCAGTGGAAAAATTCTGTAGAGCACCTGACCAGGTTACTGCTTTTGTCTTGTGGCACTTTGAGAATACCCAACTAAAAATAATCCAAGACAGCCTTTCTCTGTAAAATAAATCAACTTTAACAAGAATGAGTTTAATGTATTAAAATATCAGTATAACTGACTTTTCCCATCTGCATTTGTACTTTCAGGTATTGGAAATTTGACTGAAGCCTACCTATCATGCACTGGAGAAGGTAATGATTCTTTAATACTAATTTTAATGTGTTGGTGATGCTAATTTCTCTTTACTCTTGCCATTGTTGTGTTGAAATATCAGAATCTTCTTTGTATTGTTTTGCCTTAGACTGAAGAACTGCCCCAGAGTTTCCCAGTGCCCTGACAGTGGATTTTAATCACCCTTTTTAAAAGAATATATGTCTGTCTTTAAGTTCTTGGGGTGTATATGTTGCATTTATGCAATTTTACATGGAAGGGTTTATGGATAGCACAGAACAACTTGTCTTCAGCTTGACTATTTTTATAACTGAGCCACTGTTTAAAAGGTTGCACATAAGTTAAAGAATAGATTTTTTACAAAAGGATATTGATATCTTGTTATCAATAGTGTTTAGGTGGTTTGTTTTTTGGTTTTTTTTTTTTTTTTTTCTGGTTAGGCTCTTATTTGTCTTGTGAGGAGATTTTCAAAACTGGTGTTTAATTAATCATTGAATGACTGACCCTCTAGTTGAATTAGCCAAACAAACCTGTGGTGTTTCTGAAACTCAAATTTTCTTAATGGCATCTCAGTTTGAATGTCAAAGGGAACCAGTATTGTTAGTGGAAAGGTGGGTTTTGTACAATAGAACCTGAAATTATCTTGAAGGGCTTTTTTTTCAACGTGCTTTTAAGTATGAATTGTACGATGTTATTTTCCAAGGAGAACAAAATGTTTTCAGATCTTACAATTAAGTATTTGAAATATAAATGTCGTCTTCCTTCTTAGCTTTAGGTGTTATTTTTCTGTCTGTTCAGAGAAGGTTACAGGTGGCTTCTGATCAAAATACTTAATTTCTTAATTCAGAAATGTCTGCTTAGTCCTGGGTAGGGTTCACAATGAAAACTGAAGCTATGGAGATGCTGTAAATATTCTTTTGGAATGTGCAATGCTCTCTTAGTGTGAGGTTCTCCAAGACAGCATGATAAATTTTGTGATATATCACTTGCTAGTGGTCTGAAAGGAAAAGCTTATTTCTTAATATAAAAGATAACTTTGAATAATGGACTCCTCATCCCTTTGGACAGTACTCCTAAATTAGCCTGAGAGCCCTTTCTCAGGTGCAATCTCATTTTCAGGTTCCCCACGGTAAAAAGGAGATGCTGATCCCCATTTCGTTTGGAAAGTGGTTTCAATCTGCTGATGAAAAGTACTTGTGAAGAGTTAGGCAACCTTGATTAATTGAGCCTGAATAAGAAGTGCAGGATCAAATCTCAGGATATTATTTTTAGGCTGCAGCCTTGTGTTCTGCATTCCAAATCCTTTGATGCCAGTGTGATAGGAGGTGGGAAGGGCTGGAGCAGACACTCTTATTCCTGCTGGAATAATGGCTTGCAAATGCTGACACTGCTGCAGACAGGAGGGGGGAAATTTGCTTTTTGTTTACAGAGCAACACAACTATTTCTCATTAGTGAGGATGTGACTGGCATTGGGGTGGAATGCCTGGATTCTGTGCTGGAACCGGGAGTGAAGTGGTGTTTAACAAAAGCCAAGCCTGGGGAAGTGCTGGGGGAGTGAGAACCATGAAAAGTTCAGCGATGAGCTGTGGAATGTTTAGGGCTGGGACTGGGAGGCAGAACTGGGTTCCTGTGGTGTGTGAGGAGAGGAATAGGAATGTCACCTGAGCTGCTGAGATGTCTTGAGCTGGGAACTCATGAACTTTGTGAACTCATATGAACTTTATGTATCTCAGTTCTACTCTTTGACCAGCAGCAACCTCAAGGTCAGCGCTGTGCTTTCAAAGAACGAAGCACAAGAGTGTTTTTTAGGAGAGAGTGGTCACACACATTGCTGTGCTTGACAAAATTCCACTTATGGGGACTGCAAATTCAGCTTTTATACCCATTTCATCTCTTGGACAGGGCAGGACTTTCTAACCCCCACTCCTCAGCAGCACGTGGCCCTTGCTAAGCCCTAAGCAAGGCCCTGAGGAAGCCAAGTTTGGGGTTTTGCTTCTGCTCTGGTGAATCAAAACTGGCTGTTGTTGGCCAAAGTGACTCAATTAAGTCGATTTGATAGGAAACATTTGTGCATTGTAATGGTATAATTATAAAATTCTACTTTATTACCTGTCAAGCTAATTAAACCAGCAACAGGTTAACAGTCCTCTTGAAGCTGGTGGCATCTGTGCATTCTATTCAAAACCAGGCTTAGAGTGTCATTTTAATTAGAAATATTACCAGTAGACACTGTACAGCTGTGCTGGAGAAATGTCCTGATGCTGAATGTGCTGGGTAATAGCTGGAGGAAAGGAAATTACAGTGAATACAGTCTGGAAAAGCAGTCATTTAAGGCAGGGTTTGAAAGGATTGGGACCGTCTTCAAGGGCATCCAGAGTGAAGTGGCAGCTTTCTCTTCCCTGAATTAGTAAAACTGCCATTTTGTGCTGGATTTAGTTGTCTTTTAAAAGTTCAGGAGGCTCTGCCCTCTTGGAAGTTGCACCTCAGAGATAGTTTGATGATTTTACAGGAGAGTGAAATGACAACTTTTTGATATATATAAGCTGGATTTTAATTAATCACTGCAGAGTTCACATTTTGCTTGATTTTGGGGGTAATGTTTTGAGTCATATTTAGGATGGAGTCCTCATGGCTTGACTTTTCATCCTAAGAACGTGATGAGTACAAAAGGCACCAGCCAGATACTTGGACAAAACTTAGAATAGAGTGATGTTCACTCATGGGTGCCTCGTTCCAGCAGCTTTGCAAAACTTTGAGAGTGGTTTTCTTTCAGAATATATGTGAGGGTGTGTTGTCTGTGTTCCCTGAGTGGGTACCTGGGGCTGGAATAACACCAAGGGATGTCTGGTGAGGCAGCAGGGCCGTTATTTCTCAAATGTGCCAGAAGGAATATTTTGGCACGAAGCAAATCTGCCCTTCTGCACTCGTTTGATATTGTAAAAGAGATTATTGTGGCCTTACAAGAAGGTTAAGATGTCGTGAAGTTTAATACACTCTGAAAGTAGTCCTGTTAAAGCCACTGTTGCTCGTGATTGATGAGGCAGGTTATGATGGGAGCTCTAAATCTTGTGTTTGTGTGTGCAAATTGCCATTTCCCAGCCTTTTCAAGGTTGCTGAGTTTATCTCGTGGTGCAGCCCATATTTAAGGATTTCATGTAGCATTAGCCTTTGATTAAGGGGAAAGGAACTTTGATGATAAAATGCCCCTAACAGTGGTTCTGTGGACCAGCTTGGAATAACTTATCAGTCATTTTTCATGACTGAGAGCATGTTTGGGACATGAGGGTCACCCTTTGAGGATTAATTTCTGAGATAAACAGCTAATGGCTGTTGGATGATTATGGTCAGAAGCAATTATTATGGCATTTTTCAACTGTTCATTCCTACAATACAAAGTCACCAGGCGAAGTTTTAAGCTGCTGTTTAAATAGCTGGGTCAAGATATGTCAGCCTGGATTCCAAGGTGTTATTGAATGATAGGAGTTGCTGACACTTCTTCACCACCTGCTCTGGCAGAGGTGGGTCCTGACAGTTGCTTTTGCCTATTTTACCTTATTTTTTCCTATTACCTGACCTTTCTACACCCTCTAAGTCAGCAGCTCAAATAACCAGTTGGCAGCTTTATGGAGTCCCCTGTAAATATCAAAGTAAATATGTATTTTGCAGATATAATAAAGAACATTTCACACTTCGCTTAAGTTTTCAGGCAGGTGTCACTGCCTCCTTCTCTTCCCCTGGGCTTCAGGTTCCCTTTCTTCTGTCTCCTTTTAAAATTTCTGTCATCAACTGAGCTGAAAGATCTAATGGAACAGGACATTGTGAGGACAACTCATGAGCTGCTGGAAGGTGGAGGTAATAGTGGTAGAGCCTGAAAGCCAAAGAAACGTGTCTGTTTAATTCTATTTAATAAAAAAGAGAGAGCCCTAAACAACAGAGATATGGGGAGCTGCTGTCAGAAGCACTGCTTGAAAGGAGCGAGGAAGTGTCTGAGGGGAGGGATTAGTGCATTGAGAAATAAACTGCTGAATCACTGGGAGCAAGGAAGCAATACAGAGTGGAGAGGCTCTGCAAAAAAAAAAAAAAAAATGGCTGCTGTAATTCAATTAAAATCACAGTAGGATTTGCTGGTGGAGATGGAACATCCGTCATCCCGTATCTCGTGCTGGCTGGTGCCTCAAGGGCTGCTTAAGTGAGTGGAGAGCTCCTGAAAAATGCTGGAGTGACAGTTCTGCAGTGATGTGAGTCTCCTTTTCCTCACAGACAGATGTGTTTTCCCCAGCACACCTATTGAGTTTGAACTGCTGCTCGGTCTTCAGGCATGGGACGCTTTTTTAGTCGATTATCTGAATAAAAAGTTGTAGTTTCTCCTGCAAACTGGAGGAGGGAAACCCTGTGGGAATGCTGCTTGGGCTGTGGAGCTGCAGGGGTTGGGGGCTGCAAATCATTTGGGCTTTTATGATATTTTTTTTTTTCTTAATTATTTAAAGATGTGCCCATGAGGGGCTGAGTGGTGAGGGAGCTTCAACAGCCTCCACTCGTGTCACCAGTGATGTCCAGGGTATAAATGAGAAAAGGCTTGAAACCACCAGCAAAGGAGCTCTGCTCTCAAGTGGAGGAGACAAAACCAGGTTGGATTTTAGTCAGATTAAACTGCAGATTAACTTAGCCTGGTGACTTTTTATTGTAGGAATGAACAGTTGAAAAATGCCATAATAATTGCTTCTGACCATAATCATCCAACAGCCATTAGCTGTTTATCTCAGAAATTAATCCTCAAAGGGTGACCCTCATGTCCCAGACATGCTCTCAGTCAGGAAAAATGACTGATAAGTTATTCCAAGCTGGTCCACAGAACTTTCACTTGGTTTTCAGTCAGCATTTCTTGCTGCAGGTGGGACAGGAGGTTTGGCTGTGGCTCTGCCCGTTCCTGGAATGGCTTCTTTGCTCTCAAATCTTATGTTGATCACTTGAAATGCCTCCAACGTGCCCTCAGCCATTTTAAATAGCGTCAATTAACATTTAGGGAATTAATTTCAGGCTCGTGGAATATCAAACATTTACTTTGCAGATGTAAATGAGGTGTTCAGACCGTGCATCTCTCGTGCCCTTTAACCCAAATACTTGTAAGGCAGAAAGTGCTGAAGTCTGCAAACGTGAAGGTGTGTTTTGGTGCTGGAATTATGAAACGTGGCATTATTGCTGCCAGTTTGGACACTGCACCAGTGGAATTCAGTTCTTTGCTCAGATTCAAGGCTTGGAGCAACCTGGGCTAGTGGAAGGTGTCCCCACCCATGGCAGGGGTGGAACAGGATGAGCTTTAAGGTCCCAAACCATTCTGGGATAATGAGAAAAGTGATATCTCTCTCAGTAAAAATTAGGAAATGAAAAACTTAAAGCCATGTCTGGATGAAACACCTGATCCTGTCAACCCTTCACTGTGGAACACTTGATGCTTTTTCTCCTCCGTGTTGAAAATTTGCTACCCAGAAACAACCAACTCAAACAGAAGTTAAGGCTCTTCAGAAAATCTGTAATTAGTTAAGAGGAATCTTTTCTTTGCAGATAAAAATATTAAGTCTGATCTTTACTGAGACTGATTTTGTCAGCCTTTTTACTGATAAAAAATGTTATAAATATGATTCTGCAAAAAGGTGTCAGAGTGGGATTTAGTCAAAAGATGTTTTCCCTGGTCTGTCTTTCGTGCTGGGACAAGGGATGCAGAGATGCCCCTTTTGGCAAATGAATCCATTGCTTCAAAGGATCCTTGTGCCAGTTGAAGGGATGAGAAATGTTTTCAATTTTGGGGGTTCAATTTTTTCAAATCAAGGGTCAATTTTAAAGGTTTCCTTTCTTTGAATTTTGATTCTTAGTTTCTTTGAATCACAGTTGGCTTTATTGAGAAGGAAAATAAGTTGTTGGTTTTTTCTTTTGTCTTGTTTAATTCATTCAAACTTGTTATTGTTCCTATTTATACCATTTTAAGAACATATTTATCACCTTACTTGGGAAATCTGTGGTTTCAGTTTCTCCTAATATCACTCTTTTTAAGTGGTTAAACTTCATACACCGTGTTGCAAGTTCTGTTTTTGTAGAACAGTTGAGTTTGGAAGGGATCTGGGATCTGTAAGGTGATGTAGTGCAACTGCCCTGCTCAAGCTTTCTAGTAAAATGTTATTTTAGGACTTATTGAGTGGCAGTTGTCCTCAATACACCATGTGGCATAAAGAAGGAATTGGAATATGACTCATTTTTTGTCTCCTGTCTGTAATTCCTTCTGGTCTCTTCTCATCACTTCAGCTCCCTTGCCACTTGTAAATCTTTTAGGAGTTATCACTTCAGTCTCTCAGCCTCTATGTTCATTGCTCTTCACATGTAACAACTCCTGTCCATCATTATTCCTTTTACTATCAGGTCTGTATTTTCATTTGTGCCTCTGATTCGTGACCAGTTCTGAACATGCAGGATTTTGGAGCACTTGTCCCTTATTCTGTTCTATTTATTTCAGTAGCTTAACTGCCCAATATCAGAATTTCCTCAACATGGAGCCTTACAGGCAGTAAACTGCATTTCATGCACTGCTGAAGTTAATGGGAATTTGGATCAGCTTTGTGATGCCCTACTTCAAAGTAGTTCAAAGATCTCTTATTTCCTCATTTTCCTCTTAATCTTCGTTCCTCTCATTCCACAAGAATTATCACAATTCTACTGTATCACCTGCTTTGATACAGGAGATCTTATCCAGCACAGTCCTTGAAGTCTTTTTTTCTCTTCCACAGGAAGCAGACGGGGGAAAAAAAACTCTTTTCATGCCAAGCAGATGTGTCCTGATTTTCTTTGTTTTTGCTTAGGTTTTGCTACAGTCTGTTATCCTAGAATTAAAACACCTCATCAGAGGCTAATGATTAGAGCTCCTTCTCTTCCCCCCCCCCCCCCCCCCCCCCCCCCCGTAAAATGTCATTATAGCATTTCTTTCACTTTTTCTTGGTGACTTCTTTTGCAGCTCTTAAACTGCAGTAGGCTGTGCCACTTGAACTCAAGCTTCCACCACTGGCAATCTTGTATATAAGTAATTCTTTTTGATACAGCTACAAAAATATATCGTTCCTAATTTATTTTTATGCATCAAGATCTTACACTTTCTGATCTTTTGGTGTTCAAGCATCCTAAATGGCTTGGGTCTTCTTGGGACCAGTGGCAGGACCTTGCTTTGTCAGTAAGATTAGGAAGATTGATCAATTAGGAGGAAATTCTTCCCTGGGAAGGGTGGTGGGGCCCTGGCACAGGTTGCCCAGAGAAGCTGTGGCTGCCCCTGGATCCCCAGAAGTGTCCAAGGCCAGGTTGGACGGGGCTTGGGGCAACCTGGGCTGGTGGAAGGTGTCCCTGCCCAGGGCAGGGGGTGGCACTGGGCGAATTTTAAGGTCCCTTCCCACCCAAACCATTCCACACACATTGTACAGATGGTGTTGCCTGATTACATTTCATCTGCTATTTTCCAATTAATTGCCCTGGTGTGAACCTTGTATTTCTAAGCAAGGGGTAACTGGTCTTTCTCAGAGGACCTCTGGCCATATTTGTCTTTTCTCAGAGCCATGAACCTCTGCTCTGTCTCCCTGCTGCCAGGAGTCCCCAGCAGCTGGGGGTCAGTGCACAGCATTCCAGACACCTTCAGACAGATGTGCTGTTCTCTCTCAGCACAGAGTTGCTCAGATCTGGTTTTCAGACAGAGCTGTAGAGCTGGACAGAGTCTGGGCATCCCTATGCTGTCTCTTTGTTCCTGGGAGAGCTGCTCATGTCTGTCCCTCAGTCCTGACATGTGGCACGTGTGCTCAGTGATCCAGGGCTTTGCACAGGGAATCTCCCAAGGGCCTGCTTTCACCTCTGCTGAGTTTTCATTTCTCTGTCTTTAGTGCTTTCTGCAACTTGCTGCAATCACAAAACACGTTGTCTTTGCTGGTTATGCCAGTCTGGCTCTGGCAAGGGACCTGCAGCTGTAGGCTTGGGTTTGCTTTTTGTCATTTGAGAACTTTTTCCCCCCTTACACCCCGTGTTTACCATCTGCATCGCTGTGTTTACCATCTGCATTTTAGAGATACATTTCAAGTAGTTTTATAACCCTTTTTACTGTATCTTCAACTCTGTTAATTGCACTAAAGTTCACTTTCTGCAGTAACACGAAGTGCTTGGAGTCTTTTTTGTTCTGTTACAGCCTGTAGCAGAAAAAGTCCCCAGTTTCCAGATGACTTTGATTTCCCTTCCTAAGCCATTTTCGTGTAATTCCGCATTCCGATGCGCTCTCGGTGCTAAAGCTCTTTATGCTGTGGTGTATTTTTAACTAATGATGTGTCACTGTACCAGCTTGGATTTTCTTGTATCTATTCTGTAAACAACTAAAGTTCCTTTTAAGGGGGAGGAGGAGGAGAAGAAACGGTGCCAAAGAGCTACAAGCCGCGTTCGTCTTCACGCAAGCAAAAGAGATCAGACTGGCCTGGGCCCAAATTAATTAAATGTTCCATTTAGTGGAAGATGTCAGTTAGGAATAGATAACACTTCCCATCTGAAGCGCTTGACTGGTGGAGAATAACGTGTCTGTGGGAGCAAGCTTCTGAATGTTACCCAAATGTCAAAGCAGTAGGGAAAGTTTTGAGGCTGAGGCTTTGCAGAACGTTGTCTCCTGGCAGGTTCTGCAGCTCCAACTTTTCCATTAAGAGGGGCAGCGTCAGCAGAGTGCTCAGGGATCACAGGAGCCAGCAGGACCAAAGCATCCTGGCATCAAAGGGATGCTCAGAGCAGTTATTCCTGTTTGAGGATTGCAGTGCCAGGGCCAGGAGCAGTGGGAGAACATGTGGGTTTAGAGGGTAATAGTGGACAGAGTAGCTCTTCACATTTATATTTGATGAACTGGTAATTTGGACACACAATGAGGAAAGAAGAGTAAACCCTCTGGGATAAATTTGAGGAAGGATTTAGGAAAGGGACTTGGTCCAAGTAAAGCAATCTATTGACAAGTGTGTGGGGGGAAGGAGACTGGAAGGCTTTCCTGTGGATAATTTTCTGTCATAATTGAATATAGCTGTAGTTTCTGAAAATTTCTATGTCTATAAAATCAGTTATCTGGAATATGTGTTCGTAAATTGAAGTGCTGTAATCTTACATACTGTAGAGCAGGTAACTAATAACCATTTACTGATGTAATACTGCCCTCTGCTTAAAGAATGCCAAACTTCATTGCAGACTTGTACACTTAAAACAAAACATACCTGAGCAAAGAGCATGGGAGGTTTTAATCCAGGAGTTTGGATCATTTTGGTCTGGAAGGCCAGAGCCCTGGTGGCTGTGGGATGTAAAATGTGAGCATTCATTCAATCAGCTCTGTTGTGGGTGGGTTGTTTTACCCATCTGGTGTTGTGAGATTCTTCTTGTGGCTATAAAAATGGGATATATTTTGCTATTCTGCTCTAAAACGTTTATGTAATAATTTTAGCTTATTATAAGAGTCTTGAAGAGAGGGTCTTAGGTAAAAGAATGACGTTAATTGAGATATCCATGAAAATCAGGATGGCTCGTTGTGATTAATCTGCTTGAAATAAATGCCAGAAAGGTGAAAAATGATCTGCTTGTCATCTGAAGTGACTTAATGCACTTCGTTCTGCCACTGTACATCAGGTGTGTTGTTTTTGCTGCAAGCATATTTCATGTGGGATGACAAATCTTAAATCACTACTTTTAGAGAGGATGTAGAGAAGCAGTTCCCCATTGCACTTGATCCTTTTCATTTAATCAGCTCGTGGTCCACTTCATACAAAAACTGTTTCACCCTGATCCTCTTGGTTATATACGTTGCTCTTTACCCCATAAATATCTTAGTTGAGATTTAACTGGGCAAACTTGAGCCACTTGTAATACTTTGGCCCAGGATTTGATCAGCTTGATGTGGTACCTGGTGCCCTCTGTGATGCTCCTGGTACTTGGGGCAGGCAGAATACCTGGGACACACCTGAAGGAGGTTAAAAATGCAGATGGAGGTGTTGATAGAGGATCACCAGAGCACATGGGTATCTGGCAGGGTTTCTGGTTCCCAACCTGAATAAGAAATATCAGAGGCACAAATGGGATCACCAGCTTTGGGGTTTTTTGGTGCCAGTTCAACATCTCACTTCTCTCTTGATGGAACCTCAGCATGTCCCAGCCTTAACCAAGGGATTAAGCCATCTGGGCTGGAAGAGATTAAAATATTAACAGGAGAATAATCAAGGTAGACTGTCCCTGATATCTATCTGCTGCTCACCAAGGTGTCACCTGCCTGCCTGCAGAGGTGAAGGGGCTGCTCTGGGCAGGAGGAGGGGGAGCTCACAGAGCCCCTGTCATGTGGGGGAGACTTAAATTAGATTTTGGGAAGAAATTGTTCCCTGTGAGGGTGGGGAGGCCCTGGCACAGGTTGCCTAGAGAAGCTGTGGCTGCCCCATCCCTGGAAGTGTCCCAGGCCAGGTTGGTTGGAGCAGCCTGGGCCAGTGGAAGGTGTCCCTGCCCGTGGGAGGGTTTTGGGACTAGATGGTCTTTAAAGTACCTTCCAACCTAAACCATTGCAGAATTCTGTGATGATTCTGTGTGCTCCTGTCCCATGAGGCCAGTGGGACCTCCCTGAGCTGCAGTGCACCTTGCAGACACACCGTGCATTCCATTGGTGTAAATCCAAGTCCCTCTGGCTGCTCTGGAGTGACAACTTTCTCAGGAGGGGCAGGGACTGAGCTCTGCTCTGGGGGAACAGGGACAGCACCCAGGGAATGGCTGGAGCTGTGTCAGGGCAGGGTCAGGTTGGATCTCAGGCAAAGGTTCTTCCCCCAGAGGGTGGTTGGCACTGCCCAGGCTCCCCAGGGCAGTGGGCACAGCCCCAAGACTGCCAGAGCTCCAGGAGGGTTTGGATGATGCTCTGGGGCACAGGGTGGGACTCTTGGGGATGGGCCTGTGCAAGGCTGAGGGTTGAACTTGATGCACAAAGTGACAGAGTTAAAGCTCTGCCTTCTGTGTAAATATTAGATGTGATATGTTCTGCTTTATTAAGGAAATGTGTTTGGCATCTTGTTACAGGAGAACTAATTGGGTCCATAGTGAGTGCATGAATTAGGGCTGCCTTCTGCAGCACCACTAATTTATGCATATCAGGGTTTGAAAATGTTCTAGACATCTTCAGGAGAGTTGTGCAGTTTTGGGAAGTTAAAAAAATGGCAAAATAACTCAAGAATTTACATGTAGATGAATCTTCTTCCCAATGCCTAAACATGCAGTTGTACTATAAGTAAAATACTGAGAAATATGAGTTATATAAGGTAAAGTTTTTAAAGCTCCCATTTATCAGACTTGACCAGATAATTCCCAATTTGTAATTATTAGGCTAATTTAGCGTGATTTCCTCATAACAGAATGTGTGAGGATTAATATCATATATTTTCAGAATGAATTGGTGCACATTTGTCTCCATAAAGATCTGGAGGGGAAAGCACTGAGTTGTGGAGAAGTATGGGCAAGTGTGATGTCATATGCTTTGGAATACAGGAATGAGAACATGGAATTTAAGTGTTCCCTGTGTATGAGGAGGATTGTCCCAATGGAGACTGGGGCCAAAGGGTAGTTCCTTTCCTTATTTTCCTTTGAATTATGTGAACCTTTGGATTTCTGTTTTAATTTTTCCCATCTTAAGAGGGGTCTGGTGTCTCTAAACTGTGCTGCAGTCCCTTCCTGCGAGCTACAGAGTTATTCTCAGATCCATGTTATGTTTTACATCCATTAAGATATTGGATAAAATGCATAAAAGCAGCCAAACTGGAAATCCAAGCTTTCCAGTTCTCAGGAGAGTGGTCTGATGACCTCATTGTACCAGTATGTGATCCAGCCCAGTTAACTGCTAATTTCTTGAAGCCCCTCTGGGTCAGGAGGAAGGAATGAGATAATCTGATGTTGAACTCGGGAATGTGCTCACAGGGGCTGTGATGCCTTTGGAGCAGGAGGGCTTTTGGAGTCAGCAATGTGTTGGGTGATTTACCATCTTATGAAGTCCCCACAGAATCCTTTAGGTTGGAAAAGACCTTTTAGATCACAGTCCAGTGATTACCTGAGTGTGGCCAAGCCCAGCACTAACTTATGTCCCCAAGTGCCTTTAAAAGCCTTCATGGCTTTTAAGTGCCCTCAGGAATAGTGAGTCCACCACACCCCTGGGCAGCTGTGCCAGGGCTGGACAACCCTTCTCATGAAGGAATTTGTCCTAATATCCAGTCTAAACCTCTCCTGGCACAGCCTGAGGCCGTTCCCTCTCCTCCTGTCCCTTGTTCCCTGGCAGCAGAGCCCGACCCCCCCTCAGCTCCCCCCTCCTGTCAGGGGGTTGCAGAGCCAGAAGGCCCCCCCTGAGCCTCCTTTTCTCCAGGCTGAGCCCCCCCAGCTCCCTCAGCTGCTCCTGCTGCTCCAGCCCCTTCCCAGCTCCATTCCCTTCCCTGGGCGTGCTCAAGTCCTGGCTGATGTGGTTCTCGTGGCATTGCCTTTAAAGGGAGAAAACAGCAGCCAATGTTCACTTAAAAGCACATTTATTGGGTAGAAATATTCTCAGAATCAGGAGCTCAGTCCAAGCAAGTTGCAACAACTGCCAAGTTTCCAGTCTCGGTGGGATTTAGTCAGGGATGCCCCAACTCTCCCACACAGAGATGTTTGAAGCACTTTTCCTACCCCGAAGCGACACTGGAGATGGATTTGGAGCTTCCACATCAAGTTTCAGTATTTACCTCCAAGGCAAGCTTTTCACTAGACTGAACTTTTAAGAGACTAAACTGTGGAGTTAAATATTTCCAGCATCTGTGGAGCTCTCTCTCTTTCACAAAGATGATGTTTTAGGCTTACAAAAGGTGTTTTCAATACATAATAACAGCGTGTCTAGAATATACCCTTTAATTAAAACAAAAGAGCTTGAGAGGGGTGAAAAGAACACCCCTATAAAATGAGTAAGTGCTCACAAGGCTTCCATTTAATCAATAGTCGTGGCGGTGGCGATCGTGAAAACTTCAGTGCCCTCGTTTTAATTAGGGATGTTTTTTCCTGGCGCGGGGGCGGAAAAATATCCTGATTAATTAATTTCTATTCCTGGACCCAGCCAGCCTCCCAGCAGAGCTCACCTGAGCAGCTTGGGGACAGGGCAAAATATGCACTGAAAATGTAAGTGGTCCCCGAGTTGATGTCGTCAGAGCCGGAGCCGAACCCGCGGCCGGAGCTGATTAATGAGTCGCTTTAGTCCGAGAGAACAAGAGGCAAAACTTGAGTGCTGGGGGAACCTGCTGCTGCTTTTGATGGAGTGGGTTTATTGAACTTTTTTTTTTTTTTTTGCCTGGCCAGGAGCTGTGTTATGACTTTCTATAGCAGGAGTTTTGATGTTGGGGCTATTTTAGAAGAAAGAGCTTTGCTGTTTGATTTGCATGTCGGGCTGGCTCCCGCAGTCTGTCCTTGCTCAGCGAGCAGGGTCCTGGTTTGCTGTGCCTGGAGGGATGCAAAATATCCCAGATGGGATGGAAAGGTAACAGCCTTCCTTCTAGAAGGTATTGGTGTACTAGTTGCATATAATTAGGAATGTTAACAAGGGCGTTATTGTGCTAATTATTATGCCTAATTATGGGGAAAAAAATAGAAAATTTCATGGCCACTTTCTGCTAGACAGAACTTAGAAGCTTTCCAGAGACTAAGTACATTAATTAATCTACTGTGCTTGTTTAAATATAAGAATATACTAAAATATTTTCTGTTTCGGGGGGAAAAAAAAAAAGGAGAAATGAGAATAAATGACCTTTCTAGTGAAGCAACCCACTTAAATAAGTAAAAATAAATAACTAAATATAATCACAGAAATGTTGTTTTCAGTGATCCAGTTGATAAAACAGCCCAGCAAGGAGCTGTAAGAGTTATGATCCATTGGGAATGACACGAGAACTTCCAGTGTGAGATCTGGTTATTACAAACTGTAACTCAACTTCCTTTTATTGCTGCTCTGTCACAGAAGTTCACAACTTGATCATCCTGTGCATCAAGTCAGGTTTTAAGAGGACAAGAGCTCCTTAAATACTTTTTCTCCCAGTTTATTTGCACGAGAGGGTAAGAATTCCAGCCCACCTGTACTATTTCAAGGAGTTAGAGCAGTTGGATAATTTCTTAAGCCAGAACAATTTGTACTTTGAGAAGTAATGTTGAGCAGCTCAGGGAGCTACTTTGGGTATAACTTTACCCATTTATACCCCTTTCAGCCCTGTCAAAATTGCTTGTTTTTAAGAGATCAGTGCTGTATATTGCAGGGAAATCATGGAGTCAAGATGATCTTGTGCTCACCCATCTCTGACGCTGAGCACTCCAATCAGTTGACTCAAATATTCATTACAGGAGCAAACCCCTGCTGATTGTAATGAGAATTTTGTCTGCATAAAGCTTTTGTGACTGAATCTGGAGTGGTGCTTTAGACTTCTTAAGAGACTTTCAGAATCTTGGCTCTAAGATAATCTTTCCTAAAAATAATACAAATTGCTCTTAACACCTCATTCAGAAATGGTGGGATTTTTCCAGTGGGTCAAATGGACTTTGGACCAAGATGTGAAACTTTTGTCTTCTGTGTTTGTCTTGGGATAAATATATTTTTGTGTGCATGGAGCTGGACTGCAAGTCAGATGAACAAATGGTCTTTGAATCACACTGGGCTAATTAGGAGAGCCACGTTGTGGTGGAGTTAATTAGATAATGCAAAAAACTCACCCCTTTTCTTGAAAACCATTCAAAAAAAGTAGAGTTTGCAAAATACTTATTCAGTCTGGAGGCAAAATGTTACACAGGGAAAAGGAGACTGAATGAACACTTTATTGTTTGACTCTCTTAGAAATGCTGTCACTTAAAAGGCCCAGAAGCTGCCAAAGGAAAGTTTGTGGAATCTCCAGTCTCACTTTTTTGTATCAAAAAGGCTTTGAACAAACCTTAACTTTTTTTGACAGAGCTGTAAAATTTTTTGGGAGTTCTCTTGGAGTGAACTCTCCCCATCCCTGCTGTCATTTAAAGCAATGTGTTCCTCAGGGAATGGTGAGCACCCAGGGAGAAGAGACAAAATGCTAATGATACAGTGATAATTAAAGCTAATTAGAGACTGGGAATGCAGATGGAGGGAACAAGGGAAGCTAAAAATCTGGGGGTTGTGTAGAGCTCATAATCCCAACAAAGTTAAAGGTCTGGTAGGGGCAGGAGAAGGGGCTCACACACACACATCTCCGTGGCACTGAGGGGGAATCTTCCTAAAAATAATAATAATAATAATTAAAATGTTTCTACTGTTTGGGATAGGGAATCTTCCTAAAAATAATAATAAAAACGTTTCTGCTGTTTGGGATAGGGAATCTTCCTATCCCAATAGGATAGGGAATAAAAATAATAATAATAATAATAATAATAATAATGTTTCTGCTGTTTGGGATAAGAAGGGTGGGAATGGTGGGAATTGTCCATAGCAGCAATCTCTCCCTTTTCCAAGCTGAGGGAAACTTGGCACTGCCATGATGTGCGGTACCTTGCAAGGTTTCTAAATGAAGTGGAGCTTTTCACAGCCCTGAGCAGATGTTTGGGTAATAATAAAGGAGATTTTCCAAAACACTTTTACCATCAAATTGAATAGGAGCAGCAACTCCTTATCAAGGACAAGATTTAATGGAATTAATTAAGATTAAATGGGATAGAAAATCACAAAGTACCTTTTCTTAACCTGCTGAAACTCCAGTAAGACAGGAAACTTCTGGGGTTTAAGTTGTAAGGTGCTGCTTATCCCGGGGAATGGACCATCAGATTGGAATTTTCTGGTTTAGATCCTTAATAGGATGACAAATTATGAAGTGTTATTGATAATGTCAGAACACTAAAGGTGTAAATTATGAAAGACCTAAGTATATTTTTGCATAATTTTTACCATTGGTAGCATAACAAAATTTTAAGTCTTAATTCCGTCTGTTTTCTAAGTTCTTTATATAATTTTTTTTATCATTTAAGTCCTCACACATTTGTCATTTTTAAACATATTCAACAGTCACTTTAATACTTTGTTAAATGGAAAAACCCAAAGTCTAATATTTTTCAATATTTACTCTCTGGAGATCCACTGAATTAAATAAATGTAATTGTGTATTGATCAAACAGTATTAAATCCCTTGGTTTCTTGAATATTGGAAATTCTTTACTGCAACTTTTTTCATCATTAGGAAAAATCTTCTATATGAGGTGGGTTTTTATCTATGGGGAAATGGTGCTGGGCTCCCCAGGATTGGGAATATTCCCCCTTAACTGATAATTTTGGACTTTTGTTCATGAACTAAAGTCTTGCTGAAACAAGCAAAATTTCCAGCTGGCCTCATTTTACTGTTTGTTTTGGTTTTAAAGTTAAAATTGGACATTTTTTTAGCCATTTTGAGTTTTACTTTGGCTTTGGAAAGCTCAGTGACTGCTCAAACTCGGTAGCATTAAGGGCCTGAAATGTTTCTTTACTGATGTCTTTTAACACTAATGCCTGGAAGTGTCTGTAATTCCCTGATAAGTTTCAAGGGAAATGCAAGGTATTAAAAATTATATATATATATATAAAAAAAGGGGAAATTAGTGTCTTTTACTTGTCTAACTCAGAGGTGTCATTAAAAATGGCAGCTTCTGGAATGAGAAGGATGTTACCAAGAACTGTTACAACTTACTGTATTTGGGAGGGTTCTGTAGGGAAAAGCTTTCTGGGAAATGGGATGCTTTTTTCCATTCTATTAAATACCTTTTAAAAAGGACGAGGGAGTTTGAAACGTTTGTCCTCTTGGTGCTTAAAAGGCTCAGTGCTCTGCCATAAGTTCTGTTTCGTGTTTATTTGTATATATGTATCCCTGGTCTTTGTGCTTTCCCTGAAATTCCATCTCTCTGTGTCCATAAATCACGGCACAGTTGTGCTTTAATGAACAAGAAACTTCACAAGTTAGAAAAATCCTCTTTTTAGTCAATTATCGTAGCAACTGCCTTATTTATTTTTTTTTGTTTTGTTTTGTTTTCTGCTGGTTACAGAAATGCGTTTTAAAAGGCTGGAAAATAAAATATTAATCTCTTTTTCTTTTCAACCTGTAGCCCTCGAGTCTGGTGCATCCAAACATTCATTAAAACTAATTTGGATATAAATGGGATTGTACCAGAATTCAGCTCAGAGCACTAATTACATGTAAAAGCTTTGGTTACACTAAATGGTCGAGCACTTGTTAAAAACAGGCCATTGCCAATCACCGTCATTAGCAGGGAGATTATTAAAGCACATTAAAGTTTATTTCGAGGAAGTTCTGACTCGAGGTAAGGCAGATCTGGAAACAAATGAAAAGGCTCAGCTTGAATTATTCAGAGTGAAGAGCAGGGGGGCAAAAAAAGCCTCATGTTTGACAGGAACTTTTTCAGGAGGGTTTGTCTGAGTTTAAAATGGGACAGAGAGGACAAAATTAAATTTTGGCATGAGTACAGGATGAGTATGGGTTTGTAGTTTTGTCTCTCTATTTATATATGTATTTTTATATATTTTTTCTATAGAATTTTGTCTGAATAGCACAAAATGTTTGTAATCCAGCATGTTTCTCTTCATTAAGAGGTGAGGAAAAGCAATAATCCAGCTTTTTGTGTGTGTATTTACACACAGACTAAACACTGAACCATCCAAAGTAGTTTATTGATGCAACTGCAAAAAAACCAATAAATATTTGGAGTTTTGTGCCTATTTAGTTAATAACAGAGCCACTCACTGTAGATACTTCCTAGTAATGTGGAAATAGAGATTGTCACTCCCATCAGTGCTCCCAGCTTTGTTCCAGCACTCTTCTAGATGTATTTTTCTTATTTAAAGTTACTTTGTTAAATTCAAAACAAAGCCTCTTTCTCCTCTTTATCACCACTCCAGACCAGGCAAATCTTCCTCCTGTATTTATGGGCTTGATTTTGGCCAGTAAAAGAGTTACATTCCCAAAAGAATTCGCTATAAATTGTATTTTGAGGAACCTTCACTCTTTTATCTTGGTGACTGGAAGTTCACAGTTGAGATAACGTGGATCCTGTGAAAACAGTGGATGGATTTTCACAGTAAAATCTGTGTAAATAAGCACTAATTACCCCTCTGACAGGCAGCAACCCCCAAATCTGTATCCATTTAGGATGCCAGGCTTTCTCTAAGCAGTTTTTCTGAATAATCCATTTTAGGCATTTATTAACCTATAAATACATTTTTATAAATCTCGATGACATTTGGGTATTTTATTAACCACAATAAATGCCAGTGAAAATTGAATTAAGAAAGCTTGTAATGTGCTTTACTACCAGGTTCAGAATTTTGCTGAGCTGTAAATGGTCCTGCTTTATATCAAGAATAAATCTGTTTGAAGACTGCAGGAATAATTCTTTTCCTTTGTTGCCAGAGGCCCTGACCTTTATGTTGATGGTTTTTAAGAGCTTCACCTATGCATTATTCTCTCTGTTTCTGTAATAATTTGATTATCTGCCCTGAGCAGTTGTCACAGTCTCAGCAAGAGAAGGGAAGGGCTTTAGGGGATGGTACAAAATAGGGGCAAGATGGAGAGTTTGGGGGATGCTGGACAAAGTTGTGACCACCCTGATTCCACAAACCCCTTGCAAAACATGCACAAACTTTTCCTTCTTCCAGTCCTTACAACAAAACAGGTACTAATTTTCCCCAATTCCAAAAGTTGAGTTTATTCCAGATGAGAGTTTTCCCTTTCACTTACAGAATTAAGTTTACAGCTTGGACAGTTTGCAGTGGATGCACCAAAGCAAACTTTTTTAGGGGAAGTTGTTTTTATTTCCTTTTTTGTTGCTGAAGATGCTGCTATAAAACTTCATCCTCTCTTATTTATCATCCTTTTTTACATCTCCTGTCCAACACTGAGCTTGTAGTGTTTGTTTACATGACCTATGTGCTTTTGACTCTTGTGATGATGTTCCCTTCCTTAAGTAAGTGTATTTTTTTCCCCCAATATTTGCATATGAAGAAGGAAAAGCTGGACTTAACACAGTGTGGCTTTTCTTGTGAACCCAATTAATTTTTTTTCAGTTAGTGAAGTACAATAACCTCATTATTTCAGAAAGCCACTTCACTTTTATGGTACCTAATCCAGTGCCTGAGTTGAAGTTAAAATTGAGGGAGCATCTTGATGGGTAAAGACACTGATTTAATTAATCCTGGCTTAATATCTTAGTTCCATGATCACTCCTTGGCAGAACAGGTATCTCTGCAGTGAATGGGGCCCAACGAGGAGCAGCATCTCTGTTGCTATAAACCAGAACAACTCCATTGATCTAAAAGTATTCATAAACTGCAGGCAATTAGGCAGGGAGGAAGATGCAAGAGTCAAGGTCTCAGAACAAAAATATCTCTCTTCATTTATTTCTTTTTTTTCTCTGCCTCTGAAGCACAGAAAGGCCACACCATTTGTTTGTATTGACTTAAAGGTCTGTCTGAGGAGCCACTGAGCACCTCATTCATTTAGAAATCCTTCCTCATCTGTTCCATGATGTGCCCTCAGATGGGAAGGAAAGGATGCACTTAACAGCAAGACCATGGGCATCCTGGAAGGGGAAGGCTTTTGAGGCCCTGCCAGGATGTTTTGTTGTTGTTTGGGAACAGTGGATGTAGTTTAATTTGCATTAAATAGTTTCTCTGCTGTTCCTTGGGAGAGGGGACAGAGGATGGAAATAACTTCTTGTTGCTTCAGATTTCAGCAGAATTTAACTCTTGCACAGGTGGTCCTGGGTTCTGGGGAAATATGAGATAAAACCAGGCTTGTTGGATGGTTTGACCCACAAAATACATCCTATGACATTCTGCTTTGTCCATCACAGAGAGGGTTTGTGTTTGGACATCAGCTTTGAGTAGAGACCTCATTTAGAACGTCCAGAGCTCTCTCAATACTGCTGCCCTTTCTCTCAGGAATATTCCACACTTATTTAGGACATTTGCATGGCAAAATAGAAAATATGAAGTCTCTCTGCAGCCCATTTTGTGTAAGTGTGGCAGCTACAGGTCAGTTTTAGTCCTGTTTCCCTTGGGTTCTCATCCTAAAGATAAAAACCCTAAGGAGTGACAGCAAACAGCTCGGGTGTGTTTTCTGTATGTTTGATTTCTGAGACGTTTCTGGGTGAAGAGGAGGTTGGCTGGAGACAGACACATCTGTCAGCTCGGTTCCTGGTGAGCACACATGAACTTCTTCCCCTAAAATATGTCTTATTTTATGTTTCTTCTCAGAAGTGTTGTAGGTGTGATGAGCTTATTTTTGGTTTGAGCACTTGTGCTTGGTTCAGTGAAGAAATAACCTTCATTTCTGGCATAATATGAAGCCTCCATCATGCAGGATTGCTGTGAGTGATGCCCTCAGTGATTTAAAATGCTTTTATGTGGACATTTATCTCAAAGACAGGGCAGGCATTGACCACTTGCATAGTGCATTGCCCCAGAAACCAAACAGCACCTGAATTCTCTTGTCATACTCTCATTTTTATTGTTTTATTTGTTAGAGTAATGGCCAGCAAGACCTACCTCACATTTTCTATCCTTTTTGTCTTTCTCCTGACAGTGGTGTTGGTGATGCTCACATTTACATGTTCCAGGACTTATTCAAAGGAAAAATAGAGCAGAGACAGTGTGAGTGAAGTTTACTTTATATATCATTGTGCTCTGGACTTTTTTAAATACCCTTTTTCACCCTGAACCAAATACCCTTTGCAGGAGAAAAGCTACCACCTAACTTGGATTGAGCCATGCAGGAGGGAAATCCTGGAAATGCTGCTGCAGGCCAGTGTCCAACTCCTTGGGATTTTCAGTAGTAGTTGTAAGGGGCTTAAGGAGAAAAAAATAAATCTCAAATTCAAGATCAAAACAGCTGAAGTGGAAGTAGTTTGAGTGTGATAATCTATGATGGTATTTTATGACTGGGTCACTGTTTTGTCATTGATCACTGTTATCCTAAATAATTTTCCTTCTGTAAAATGTGCTGCTTGTCTGGACTTCCTGCCACTGGAATTCAGACTTCAGGGAGGGATGGAGTAGCATCCTCACCTCTCTCTGAGGGCAGAGATCATTGTACCTGTGCACAGGTGTCCACAGTTACATTATCCTTCTGTGCAGACCAGCTGAGTTCACAAAATACTTCAGCTTCCAGCAGATACTTGGAGTACTTAAAAATTATTTGGGCTGATCTAAAACACTTTGGCTAAGAAATAATTGCTTTCCTGGTATTTTTTGTAACGCTCATCAGGCTCTTGTTCCCTCTTCTTTCTTACTCCCCCAGTCTGTAATTATGTTTTGAAACAGAAAATTTGTACCAAGATGAGTACAAGTGTACAGCTGTTCCTTTAGTCCCTAAATCTATAGAACAAGTTTGTGGAGCCTCTTGAGCAGAGCTGTTGGTGTGAGTGCTGGGCCCAGTGCAAACTGGGGGAGCTTCCATTTGAGTTGTTTGTTTGAAGCATCAGAGCCGAAAGCAGCAGGAAATGGTGACAGATTCCAGCATCCACTGAAGGTTTTCAGAAGTTATTGAGTGGGGCACAGGAGATCTGGGTGTGTTACAGCTGATTTAACTGGCTTTGGTACACCTGCAGGGCACTTTGTGTTCCTCTCTGTAAATCACTTTGTGGATAACAGGTTGCCCAGAGAAGCTGTGGCTGCCCTGGAAGTGTCCAAGGGCAGGTTGGACAGGGCTTGGAGCAACCTGGGCTAGTGGAAGGTGTCCCCATGGCAGGGGGTGGCACTGGATGGCCTTTAAGGTCCTTCCAACCCAAACCATCCTGTGGTTCTATGATAAGCAACCCTGTTGGGCAGTGCCCTGGTGTGAGGCATGACCTGGCATTTGTTTCATAAAAAAATCTCATAGAACACCTTTATCTCTTCATCTCTTTTCTACCTGGTAAGGCCGAGAACACCTCTGGCTCCTGCAGCGCTGGTGGCTCGTTCTGCTGAGCCCATGCGACCGCTGAGAAGAGTTTAAAATGTTTGAGACATCAATTTGTCCTTTTAATGAAGGCAGAGCAAGACAAATAAGGCATGTATGCAGATGTCAGGGGCTCTTAGGCATGTGCATGTCAGCGTTGATAAAGTACTGAACTTCCAGAGCTGGGACTCGATTAGCGCTCGGCTCGTCAGCAGGGTGAGGGGGGGCTCATTTAACACAACATCATCAATTCCAGTTAGGACCAGAGATTTTTTTTTTTTTTTTTGTCCTCCTGGAAGCAGGTTGGACTCGGGAATTCATCAAAATAAAAGTGCCCCTAGCAAAACCAAAAAAAAAGAAAATTCAATACGTGCGTTTCTTCTGTCTGTGGCACTTGCACTCAGCAGCCTCTTTGGATGAGAGGGAGGAGGGTTGTGTGAGCTGCAGCAAAGCTTTGTGCTGATGCTGGGGCTGAGGGAAGGATTGCTGGCTTTTTTTTTGCTGTTTTTTATGAGCATTATAATGAAATGGACTCTTGTTGCATTTGATCACAAAAGAGCTTCGTAACATGATACTCAGGAACATCATTTTCTCCTCTCGGGCAGCCACAGTTCACAGTTGCTTTGGCAGTTACATTCTATTTAATCTGTCAATTTTTCTCACATGGTGTAGCTGCTGTGAAAGGAATTGGAGCTGTTCTGCTCCGTGCTTTGATCCAGCCTGGGAAGCACAAGGTGGGAGACAGCAAACCAAACACAGCATGGCAGTAATTCCTTCCAAATCGCTGATGTTCCAGCACTGTGATTTCTGGTCCTAGGGAGCTGTCAGCGTTCCTCATGGAACAAGATGGCATTGTTTATACCCTTCACTTTTGGTTTGGTGGTGCCTGTTGAATACACTCTTCAGGGCTGGGAAGCTTTCACCCATTTCTCATTTCTAATGACTCTCTGCTCTCTACCTGATTTTTGAGCAAGCTGGTCTGGTGGAAGGTGTCCCTGCCCATGGAATGAGCTGGGCTTTAAGGTCCTTTCCAACCCAGACCATTCCGTGGTTCTGTGATTTGTCTGTGATAACAGAAGTTTAACTCTGTGTGAATGCTGCATGTACAGCTTGAACTGCCTTAATTGATCTTGGAAATGTCTTGATGTTCAGATCAAGCCCTTCCAGTATTTATGAGTAACAGCAAATTCTCTGTGGCAAGAAGCTGCCTCATTCCATGATCCTGAAGGGATTTCATAGCACAGATCAGAGTTTCTCTTAACATAATATTTATTTCTTGATCCCTTTCTCCAAAAAACTCAGTGAACCCAAAATGATTCTTCTGTAGAAGTGAGAAGTGACTTTAGTACAGAAGTGTGATGGCCCCTTGTGGCCAAGTGATTTAGAAGAGAAATATGTCAGATGATATTTTGGAACACTTGAATATGTTTTTAAGGAAATTGAATGATGGAAAAATAGAGGAATTGATATATATATATATATAATATATATATATAATGTTTTACATTGTAGGAAACTCTTGGTTGCATTTTAGAATAACAAATAAATATCCTGTATCTTAAACACTATTCAAATCCAAATAAAAGGGACTTTTGTAACAACTCAGTAAAAACAAGGCAACTTGAAGGAGTCAGCAGGAAAGAGTAACTCCTGTGCATTTATTCAGTGTTCATGTCACAGGACTGGTGCCAAATTCAGCATTTCTGCTGGAGCCTGATGCAATTTCCCTGGAGTTAATGGAATTACCCCAGGTCTGAGTCCCACTTCTGGTCTGTCTCTGTGACCTTTTGGTTGTCTTTGCTCTGAAAGTTCCCTGCTGTGGTTTTCAGGTGACTCTTCACGTGTCAGTGAACTGGTGTGTATTGAGGGGTTTTGGGTCTTGCTTCTGCCCTTCACAAAGTACCTTTATTGATGTTCCTAACTTGAATGGCACAATAATTTTAAGCAAATTCTATTTTTAATTTACAGTATCTGCTATGCCATACTCCTCCTCTAGCACCTACTGTCACAAATAGCACCAAAGCAATTATCAGTAGGAATTCAGCTCTGCTCATACCACGGTGGTTTCAAATTACCAGTGCTGCTGCTCAGAACAAATGCAGAAATTGGTGGTTAATTGGCCCTTTCTGTAGGATGTTCTGAGTGTATTTTTATTAAGAAGGCACTAAACATTCCCAGTGACTAGATAAGAACATTATCTACCTCCTTGTTCTGCATGAATTGGAGGGTTTCCCCCCAATTAAAGTATTACGTGGACACAAAGAAGCGTCAAAATAACTTTGAAAGATTTACAAAGCCATAAAAATTAGAGATTTTGGCTCTGATTGAGTTGCAGCATATTTTTGCCATATGAAACAGCCTTTAATCACATATTTTCTACGGACCTGTCACTTTGGATGTTTCTCCTGTGCAGGTTCTGGTTGTCTTCAGGTTCTTGTGAGGGTCACCCAGAGCTGGGTTGGGAATCTGGGAGCCCTTTTATCGCTTTATTTTGCTGTTGCATTTCGACACCTTTTCTTTGGACGTGTTTTAGAGTGGGGAGAGAGGGAAGAAGTGCAGTGAGAGGAGCGGGAAGGGCGAGGCTGGAGGCTGGGCAGCATGTCAGGTCAGGGAGCTCAGCACGGTTCACCTCCCGTCACTGCAGTGCTGGTCAGGAGCTGTGACACCGAGCTGTGAGCCCGGGCTGAGGGCCAGGGATGCTGTCACTGGGCAGGGCAGCTCTGCCAGGAGCCTCAGTGCTTGTCAGAAAAAACACTGGTGCACAGGGGAAATCAGTCTTTCTGTTCTCATTTTGCAAGCGCACGTCAAACCCTGATTATTCCTATTTGGGGTCTGGAGTGAAAGGAACCCCAGGAGCGTTTGCTTGGCCCCAGATCGGGGTAGGAAGGGGAAGAAGGAGCACAGAAGCAAATAAAGTCTGTCTGAATCAGGCTGCTTGTGATGTCTCATTACCCTGATGAGTTACTCTGCGTGACTAAGGAGATGTGAAAGGCCGCGGCTCTGGCCAGTGCTCCCTTGAAGCGTTTCCCTCAAAATCCAGGAGGGTTTTTCCCTGGATGGCCGTGGGAGGATGGTGCAAGGCTGCCTCCAGGGATCACTCAGACCAAACAGCTCGAGGTTTCTGAGGTCCTTCCCTTGAGCTTTGGCTTTGCACGGATTAAAGGGATTCGAAGGAGCGTTGGGATATGAACTGCAGCTGTTGAAAGGCAAGTTTAAAGGTCTCAGGATGGGAATTTCCTGGTCCCAGTGTGACATGTAATCCTCCTGCTTTCCCATGTGTTAAATTGTCCTCGGGTACTGATTTGATCCCAGGGTTTATCTGGTATTTACCTGGAGTTCTTTAGGCTGTTCATGCCACAGTGTCCCCAGTTCTTACAGGCTCCTGCATGGAATGTTGCTGATCATCTCCTGGTATCGTTAGAGGGGTTTGTGCATTCTAACTTCTAACACAATATTAAAGGTTTATATATTTGGGAAATATTGTCTGTTCTGAAGTTCTTCTCTCCTGCCCTTTTTTATAAAGAAGTGACAGCACGAGGCTGCAGGATAAAGAAACCGGTACCGATGAAATGAGTTTTTCTTTGTAGTTCCCTGATAATGATCTTGTGAAGAGATGAAGATACACCCCTGGTATAATATGTATAATAAAAGCTTCAAAAAAGAACTAATTTGATGCCTATTTGGACAGCCTGCTGCAAAGGCCAGGATGTTGTAAATAAATAAATAAAATCCAAGACTAATCAGTTAACTGAAATGAATTCAGCACAGGAGGAGTTGTTGCACATCCCAGGCCTGCTCGCTCTCATCCAGCTGTGATGTGGCTTCCCACATGGCACAATTATCTTCCTAAAATATTGTGGAAAACTTCCATTTGTCATTTGGATTAGTGCAGGGAGCTTTCCCTAAATGCAGGCAGAGAGAGAGCTGCCTCTCTGTGTTCTTCCTGGCAGTAATTAGCAATAATTCACTTGGAATTGGAAAAACCAACTTCTTCCTCTTCCCCTTCTGAAGTCGCTGTCCCACATGGGTGTAGCTGAAATCTTTGACATAAAACCACAGCCTTACATGGATTTCTTTTCCTGATCAGTATTTTATGTTGTTCTAATTGCACTGTTGAGGTTTGCACGCGGCGGGCATGTTTTCAACATGCACTAGGCTGGAATATTTACAGTAATATCTTGAATATAATATGTAAGATGATAAAAATAAGGCTGCTTATTCTTTTCTCAATCAGAAAACTGTGGTAGATGATATACCTTCTGTATATGCAGCATCAGGCCCATTTTGTGTGTTATATATGAATTTTTAGAAATGTTTTTTGGCTAATCATGCCTGAAGAGTAAATTATGTCCTGATTCTAAACCATAATGCTGTTTAATTTTTTTTTGGGGAGGGGGGAAAGGAAGTGCTGAGGGTTAAGGTCTAGGACTGGAAAAAATTGCTCTTAGGTTAGGAAAAGAAAAAAAAATCTAAAAGTTTTATTAATTTACCACATTTCTTTGGTTTTTGCTTTTAGGACTTGATGTGTCCAAGCCTAGATTTGAATAAGAGAAGAAATATATGAAAATGGAGCACTGTATGATAATCTGGTGAATGGTCATGAGAAACTTAGGGTTTACCTAGATTCAACTACTATTGTGGCAAAAATCAAGCTAGTTTTTTGTTGCATGAGAGGGCAGGTAGAACCTGTGGCACTTTCCTGTTACCAAATTAAAATATCTCCATATTGTGGGAAGTGATACCTTAACCAGCAGTGGTGTGAGACAAAGGTGTGGGAGAAAATAGGATGTGAATTTACTGCCTCTTATTTTAGAGAGATTCTGCACTGCTGAGGAATGGAACCTCTTTGCTTTTCTTCCCTTGTTTTAGGAGGAAAAACGTTTTCCCTGCAGCTACAAAAGGGGATTGTCTGGTTGGTTGATGGGTTTACTGTTGGAAAAAACGAAACACAAATAAAATAACGGGCTGAAAACTAAAAATAAAGCCACTTTAGTCACAGCAATTCAGTAAACTGAGCTCTAGGAGGGGACTAACATCCTCCAAGAGAAGAGGAGAGAGGGCTTTGCTCTGCAGGGAAATTCCTGCCTCTGGTGCAGGGACGTGGGAGTCCAAGTGCTTTCAAGTGCTAAGAGAAGATTATGAAGCAGAAACCTCTTGGCCAGATATAGACACTTGACATTTTGCTGAGTGAAATAGAGCTGGGAGGACAAAATAGCACTGACTGCGTGGAAGTTATCCAATCCTTAAATTGGATTTTGATTCTGGCAAGGAACTGAAAGCACTGAATTAGGTCATTTGCTGTTGATGTCTACAGGTGGGGAAAGGCAAGTCCTGGCTGAACACCTCAAGCTGTGCTTGAATATCTGGGATTGGGAACTCTTTGGCAGTGGTTTTCATTTAGAAAAATCATCAAAATTCAATTGGTTTTCACTGAGAAAAATATCTCTGAAGTGTATTGAAGAGTGGCTGCAGTTAGTGGAGACCTGCAGAGATCCTCCCGTCCAACCCTGATCGGAGCCAGGGGAGCAAGAGCAGGTTGTCCAGGGCTGTGCCCAGTTGGGTTTTGAGTATCTCCAAGGATGGAGAAGCCACAATCCCGCTGGGCAACCTGTTGCAGTGTTGTCCCAGCTTTGGTCATGGGTCTGTGGACTTGATCCAGCATTTCCTTGTCTTTGTGGTGCTGGAGAGGCCAGAACTGGGTGTGGAGGATGAGACACCACAGAAGCACCCTCCATGCCAAGCTTTTGTTGGGGTTAATCAGTAGCGAAGACTGCATTAATGTGGTTTAAAGCATGTGAGGGAATGGCTGTTCTGCAACATGGGACCTTCATTCAATCAGAGAAAGTTTCCTGGAGGGGGGAGGAGGTTGTCCCAAAACAGACTGGTTGTATTTTTGGAGCAGAGGGTGTCTTGGCAGGAGTTGGGTTCCTTTCAGAACTGAGGCATTGACAGGACAAGAAAACCATTCCACATGCAGACTTATTTATATCCTTATTGCAAGAAAGCCAAGAAATTACACCTTTCCAAAGTCCTCTGGGTCAAATATGGTGACAGAACTTGTGAGATTTTTTTTTTTCCTATCCACAAGGCCACCCTATATTCCTGTCATTCTTTTTTGGTGGATTTTTTTTTTTTTTTTTGATGATCAGATACAACTTCATTTTCCCTGGAAGTAACTTCATCTCAATCCATCAGTGGAGCTCATGGGAGGAGGTTAAATGCTGTGCAGGCTGTGGTTCTTATCGTGCCCAATAAATGTCCCCAGGATGTGATCACCCCCTGATACCTCTCCAACCTGCTAAGCTTTGTTGGTTATTTACAACATTTGTAGTCTCTGAGGTTGATTTTACCCATCACGGTAATGATGGGAATAAAGTGACCCTTTGCTTGCCAGATTAAAGCCCAAAACTTGTCACTTTGAGGTGTCAATGCAGTGTTTTAAATTAAAATTAAATTAATTAATAGACTAAATTAATTTTAATTAATTATTTAATTATCAATCAATGAATTAATTAAATAAATAATTAAAATTAGTTTAAATTTAAATTAAATGTTGCATACTTGAGTAACTGATTGTATTTCCAGGTATTTTTGAGGAAAATTTGGGTATCCCTAAGAAAGTGATGACTGATGACAGTCTCAGAATTACTCTATGATGAGCAATATCTATTAAATATTTTTCTTTAAGATTAAAGAGTTAAGTAAGCGTGGCAGGGTGGATGCACAGTGCTGGGCAAAGCTTGAGAGTGCAGTGGTGAGCAGTGCAGAAATTTGAGTGTATATTGGAGAAGGTCAAACTTGTAGAGAAAAAGATAGGAAAAAATTCTGAAATTTGTGCAGCAGTTGGTGATAAAAGTAAATGAAATGCTGTGTACATACAAACATATACATGTGTATAGAGATGTAAAGTAGCTCTGATGTGTGGATGCCATAAATTATGAATACTTTTGAACAGCCATAAATATGCTGATGCTGCAGTGTAGCCCATGGAATGCTAATATAAAATTCCATTTTGAGTGGGCTCAGAGAGGTTTCAGTGTGGAAGGTTCGGGGTGTGACATTCCCAGGTCTCTGTTCCATGCTCTGGGTGTCAATGCAAAGTGTGTAGAGACAACGGGAAGTTTAACCTGCAGTGTCTGTGAGATGTGTTTGAACAAGTGCCTGAAATGTTGAAATTTCAATCACTTCTCGGTTAAAGAACTTTCTTTGAAGGAGAAAAGTGCAGCAGTAATTTCATTTTACTCATTACTCTAAAAAGAATTATTATTCATTCCATAAGAAGTATTCTGTGCATGACTCCCAACGTTTCCCTTGAAGTATCATCTTTTAAATGTCATCTTTTTTTGGTCCTTTAACATGAGGTTTGATGACCAGATCTGTAGACATAAAGGTAGCCACAGCTTTTGTCACGTTAGCTGGGAACAGGAGGTTGCCTTTTATTTAACTTTTTTCCTTTTTTTTTTTTTTTTTTTTATTTCTCAGACCTTTCTGTTAAGGCAGCACATTTTACCTGCTGAGTTGTAAATCTGTGACACCCAACTGGCCCTCGGGTCTTCCTTGAAGGTCAGCCCACAAGTGGAGAATGTTGTACATGTAACCCTTAGTTGTGGGGTGGGAAAAATCACCTGCTTCCTCTGGGAATGTTCCTCCAGGGGTGGGGAATTGCTGCTTGGGAGACCCTGAATATATATTATTGTACTACATAGAGCTGTGATGAAGAGCAGGAGGGGGAAAACAGGCTTATGGGCTGTGCCTGGAAAACACTTCCATGTGGTGTTGGAAGGGAACTCCCGTGCTGATGATGTGGAATTAAAGCACAAGCAGGCAAAGCAAGTGGCCTAAACAAAGAAAAGCGAATTTTAGCTTGAACATCCTGCACTTAATGACCAAAATAATGACTGTCCATGTGATTGGGACCAGAAAGATCAAAGTGGCTAAAAGCAGGGTCTGCATTAGTTAATTAACCAGGGTGAGGGAGGGATGATCTCTGAGATAATGCTCCAAACCTGCTTTTCTTCTGATAAGAGATCCGGCTTTGAAAGTGAGATTAGATTCCATGCACAGACAAACCAGGGTGAAAGAGTCTGTTAAATCTACCTGGTGTAAAAAAAAAAAATAAATAATTAAACAAAAAAAGAAAATCAATAGGCAGAGCTGTCTGTCCTTTGGCAGACAGGAGTTCTGATTACCAGAGATGCCAGGGATCAGACTCAGCTCTTGCAGGGAGGGTGGGAGAAGAAGATGCTGCTCTGTCAGACGAGACCTTGTGCTTTAAGCTCCAGTTCTGTTATTGATTCCAACACCTCTGTAATAAATGAGGTACAAGTTTTGCATTTCGTTTTCAAAGACTGCAAACCCCGTTTGTTCTCCAGCTTCTGAGTGACATAAATCTTTTAATGAATGTTGAAAGAATTGTTTCTCAGATAGGAACCAGTCATTCAGAACTGTCCAAGGAATTCACTTGTGTTTAGAACATATCATGTGTTGGATTCATGGAAATTTCTCTGTTGTCAACATATTGTGATTTCTTTTTCTTTTCCTGAGATGTGGAAAAACTAATTAAAAGTTTTACTAAGTGCTTATTTGTCATAATAGACACCTTATGCTAGTGTTGTAGTTTAGACTGGAGTGACTTACAGAACAGTCAGCCTGGATTTCCAAACTATCTATTAAGACATCCACTTGCATTTGATAGAAGGAAATAGCTGATGTTCTTTCTGCCCAGTGTGTATTTTGACACCAGTTTGGATCTGTGCACTTTGACTGGAGATATGAAGTGATCAAAAGTCATGTTTCCCCCCCTGTCCTTTTCCCTGTGCCTGCATAAAACCCTGGAGAGAAGCAAAAAACTTGTTATTTATTAAATTGTTCCAGGATACACAGATCCCGTGGATGCTGTGTGATGGGTGGGCTGGTATTTGCACCCAGGGAGCTGAGCTGTGATGTGCAGAGGGACCAGTGAGTGTTCCAGCAGTAGAAGGCACAATTCCAGGTGTGTAGGTTGGGAAGGGCTGCCCAGGGAGCTCCCAACCACCCTCAGTTTGCCCAGAGCCGTCGTGTGGTTAAACCAGAACACGCTGCAAATGAAGCTCAGAGTTCAAAAATGTGCATTAACACCCCAAGGGAGCTATAACTGCTCTTCCAATTATTACTTACCCTGAGAACAACTTGTTGCCTTTTGCAACTGCAAAAACCCCCTATATTTTAATTTTTCATTACCACTTTTCTTCATCAGGTTCCTCCTCTCTTAGCTAGAGCAGAAGGTATCACGAGGGTCTTCTGAAATACCTCATGAAGGACGAACTTGGAGCATTAGATCCCCTTTTCTTGTGCAGCTGCTTGGCTCCTGTGAAGCTAATTGTCCATCCTCTCTAATTAAATGCCATCTTTGCCCCTGCAGTGGTTGTTTCAGCTGGGTGTTGTTTGTCACTAAGGAAGTACCAGGCTTGGAAAGTGCCTGATGATGTGATAGCAGAGCCTTTTTAATGAATCCCACTTAACAGGGTGAATCAGTTTGGGCTAGGCATGATTAAGTTTGTGATCAAGAGCTTGACTAAGAATTTTATAGTTGATGTTGATTAAGAATATTGGATGGTAATTAATGCACAGCTCCTGTCTCTTACGTGTCTGGAGAATCAGAGCAGCTGAGAGCAGTGCTAGGGAACAGTGGCATTGCCAGCTTATTTGAAACATTTAGCAATTTTATTCCACTCCTAAATTGCTTGTGGGCAGCAACAGGAGAGGTGTCTTCCATTCAAGTCCATCTCTGTTAATTATCACGGGGGTGAGAAGTCCCAAGGAGGATGAGGTGGCTCAAACGTCTCCAGGATTCAATTTATTTCTTACATAAATATTATAATGCAACATTTCGACAGCCTCCTCTCTCCTGAATTTTTAGGACTGAGGGAGCAAAAGTTTGGGATCACAATGTGTCTCTTGTCACTTCCAGTTGGCACTTGAGGACTCATTTGCAGTGGAATTAAACTTGAGTTGGTTCAGGGTCTGCATTTAATCTCAGAGAGAGAGAGGCCCTTGCTCCATATCCATGAGTGTGGGTGAAAACAGACCTTTGAGGAGGATTGGAAAAGGCATCTTTTGGTTATTAGTTTTGTCTAATCCTTTTTCTTCAAAACATATCTCACTGCCAATAGTGTGATGTGTTATTTTCACCACAGAAGAAAAAGAGTAACAGGATGAGCTCCTTACTGATATTGAACAGACAGATTTCAAGTGACTATTTGCCTAAATAGTATAGAATTAAAATACCATAAATTAAGTGTTATTTGAAAAAGAATCAGACTTCCATTGTAAGAAAAAAATCCCTCCAAATTCATGTTTTTCAGCTAAATGAAACCAAATCTGAAATTACTTTTAACAAGGTTGTCTGTGCTGCTGCAGAACCTTCATATTTTTTCATGTAGATGAATTAAAAATACAAAGCTTTATTATGTGCTGTGCTAAAGAGGAATGAAAACAATATTTTATGCAAATGTGATGCTGACATAATAGAAATGAAATCAGTACAGACATTAATTTCACTCTGCTTTAATTTCACAGAAATCACATTTATCAAAAACATACATTTGGAAACAGTGAAACTCTTCTATCAAATGAAAAATGAACAGGTTTTACATACCATGAAGTAACTTGATTTGGCTCCAACATGAGACTTTTGTGTCTAGAGAGAGAAGAAAACATGGGTTTTTTTTAAATCAGAAGCTTTTAGAGCAGTTGGGTTTTTAAGGAGAGGGGACTGAGTCCCTGGTGGGTTAAACCATGTGTGAATAGCAGTTTGTTGAGTTGGGCCACATGATACAAATCTCTTCTAAAATAATACTGAAATGATGTAATTGTGGAATCCCAGGATAGTTTGGGTTGGAAGGGACCTGAGAGACCACCTTGTTCCACTGCCGTGGGCAGGGACACCTTCCACTGGACCAGGTGATGGGATAATGGGGGGGTTTCTCCTGCAGTGTTTCATCCAAGGGTTGGTCCTTGGATGCAGGATGATGATGGGCTGCCAGGTTTGCATTCCCTGTGCCACCCAGCTCATTTGGGGCTGAATATCCTGAGAATTGAGCAATGAGTGCTCAGAGAGCTCCCCCTCCCTCTGGAGAGCCCAAATCTGTCACCTCAGGATCCAGCAGGGAAATGATGGAGAGGAGATGAGCAGGAAGAGGTGAAGATAAAGCCGAGCCCTCACTGTTCCCGTGGGGCGCTGGGATGGAGTTATTCCTGGCACAGCTCTTCCCAGGGCACTCTGGCCCTCTCCTGGCACGCAGCCTGGCAGTGCCCTGCCCTCAGCCGTCGGCACCCCGGGTCCTGGCTGCTGCCTCCTCCCTGCTGCTGCTTCTCTGCTGGATGTTACAGTAGCAGGAGAATTGATGTGGCATTTTTGAATGTATAAACAATTCCTGAGACAAATCCAAAGATGGTTTTCCAGACTTTACCCCCGGTTTGACTCTGGCTCTTGGCATCCTCAGCAAGGCTCTTGTCGTGCCGGGCTTGGCGTGACTGAGGTTGAAAGTCAGAGAGGGATTTGTGACAAGGGCCTGGAGTGACAGGATACAGGGAATGGCTTCCCACTGCCAGAGGGCAGGGCTGGATGGGATATTAGGGAGAAATCCTTCCCTGGGAGGGTGGGGAGGCCCTGGCACAGGGTGCCCAGAGAAGCTGTGGCTGCCCCATCCCTGGAAGTGTCCAAGGCCAGGTTGGAGCAACCTGGGATAGTGGAAGGTGTCCCTGCCCATGGCAGGGGGTGGCACTGGATGCTCTTTAAGATCCCTTCCAACCCAAACCATTCTGTGATGATTCTGTGTCTTAGTCCCAGACAAGGTAAAAATCAAAGTGCCCTTGGGTTTTCCACTGGTGAGGTTATTAAGTCCCTGTGGCACCCTTGATATTGCAGACAAAGTATCTCTTTCACCAGAAATCCTTTAGTCTCTAATTCTGTATTTGTTTCTCTTGATGGTAGAGGCTGTGCAGCCACCATATAAAATACTTTAAATGTCAGAGCAGTTTAGCACCTCACAAGGAGGTGATGTTGATGATCCATATGATCCTTGCCCTTACTTTGTCATATTTACATATGGAGCCACTTCAAGAAGATGAGGACTTAAAAAACTGTGCAAGTTGATTGAGTATAACTTCAGATTTCTGAGACATTCATATATCCCTGACTACTCTGAAGCACTTGGAAGCACAAGATTCAAGCTTTTGTGGCCTAATCAACAGCTGTGTATTCCCCCTCCCCTTATTTTCCTTTCTCCTTTTAGACTTATGAATTAGTTTTCCCCTTCAGCAGATTGTTTTCTCTTTATCTTTCCTACTTAGATACTGTAAAAAGTAATTAAGATAATCTTATCAAAGGAACATGAAACAGAAATTTAACTGATTAAATTTCAGACCAATTAGTCATACAGAAGCCTTTGTGTGGACTTTCTGTGGATTCTGCCCTGCTTGTACTTTCCATTTCCTATTTTCCAATGGCACGAAGTTGGGAAATTGCATTCCATGGAGATGGTAATTAACTTTGGTAATTAAAATACCACCTTCGTAGCAGATAACCAGGCAGCTTCAGGTCAGTGACGGTTTCTGATGTGACACATTTAATCTTATGGAAGATGGAAATGTAAGAAATTATGTGAGTAATTTGGGTGGGTGGGTTGCCATGTCTGTTCTTGATGAAATCCATCCAAGAGGATGGAACAGGGAAAAAGGGGGGTTTGAATTTTGGTCCAGGACTTAGTTTTCTATATATATATTTAATATTATTTTATTTCACCAGATTGTTTACTTTGTATATGGAACAGCAAGTGTTAAAGTATTAAATGATCTGTATGACCTCCAAATAGGTGATTTTTAAAATGTAGTTAATCTGCACATAGTCTACAGATGATTATTTGTTCCATATGAAAAAGAGAGCAAATGTGATATTTCCCTGTTTCACCAAGGAGGACCCAGATAATCTTGAGACATTAAACAGAAGGTGAGGACAAAAAGCAAATGTCAACTCTACCTCTAGAGAATTTAACTAGATGGAAAAATAGGGAAATAAAAGCTTCTCCATTGTCAGAAGAGATGCCCTTTGGCCATAAATTGAGTTGATGATTTGCCACGTGAAAGCAGAACCTTGTTTAAATAAATTGCAATGAAATGGACCAAAATACATTTTCCTACATCTCATTTAGACCTGGACTTGAGGAATGCTATTTTATTGGGGGGTTTATTGCAAATATAGAAGATTAATTGTCTTCATATGTAGATCAAAACAAAGAAGTTCCTGTTCCCATACTACAAATATTGTAGTATTGGTCTTTTGCAGACCAAAAGATATAGTTGTGCTTGATATAAGAAAGTGGTAGAAAAAACATCTGAGTGAAATAAAATGGCAAAAGATATAAAAAAAAAATCTCTCAACATTTGGATATAGAGGCTTTTTTGTCAGCAAGCACAGAGGAATGGAGGGGGAGGGATGAAGGGTCTGCTGAACACTAATATCAGAATAGATCTATAGTTATTTGGAAGTCAGACTAAAACTTTTCATATAGAAAATTGCAATTAAATATTTTCACAGATGTCATTATTTCCTACAGATGTCTGCTCCCTCTCTAATTTTAGAGCCTCCTTTGAAAGAAAAGAAAGATTAGTAATGAGATGAAAGTTGACTTTAAAATAAAGGGAAGATTAGTAATGAGATGAAAGTTGGCTTTAACTAAAAAGAAATTAGACCCTTAAAAGGAGATTATTAATTACAGCTGTCTTCAAATAAGGCAGAAACAAGCCTTGAGGAAGCAGATTATCAGTGTTTGTAAGAACTGAGCCCAAGGTGTGTGTGTGTGTGGAGCATTCAAAGCCCTGAAAACCAAGTGTTGGGAGAGCAGGTGGTGGGATGGAGCTGGTGAATAATCCTCCAAACCTCATCAATACCCAACCAGGGCACAAATGAGGGTGGGGGGGAAGAGCCTGAGTTGCTGACGGCAGTGGAAGCAAAAGGAGATCAAAGCAAAGTTGGCAGTGCCCAGCACGAACAACTTTGCTGCCCAAATTCGCCGTGTGATGCACTGGAATCTCTTGATCAGCACAGAATAATAAATGAGGGGATTATTAAATATTTTAAGGAACAAAATATTTAGGCTCTGGTTCAAAGCTTTTTTTTTTTAATCAATACTAAATCAGCAGAGACTCAGAGAGTGGTGTGTCAATCAGGGAGCAGTGCAGTGGAATTCTGTGTGATAAATACCAAGGAAAGGGATGGCTTGGGAAGAAACTGGATTTAGTGTCTCGTGGAGCATTATATCATCACCAGAATGACCCTTTGGGGCAGCTGGATCCTGGATACACCACTGGCTCCCTGCAGGCAGCACATCCTCATCCCAATTCTGTGTCTTCCACTGCAGGTTCAGGCCAGCCAAGGAAATACATGTTTTTAAGGTGACTTCACTAAATATAGGACATTCTGGTCCATGCCAGTTTTTCTCCAAGCCCAAATAACTTTTTTTTTTAATCTTTACTAATGAATTATTTCAGCTCAAGGGAAAACAAACCTTCTCCTGACTCCATTGGAGGAGGGCTCTCAGTGCCAGGTATTCCCACATGCTTTTCATCTCCCTGCAGAAGCTTTGTGACCTGTTTACATGGGATGTAAAGCTCTTCACTGAATGTTTTGTAGCCTTGGGTTCCTGCTGTGAGGAGCCCTCTCTGGAAGGGGGTTTGGAAGGGAGTTTCCTGCCCCCAGGTTTCTGGGAAGGGAAGCTTCAGTTTGAAGCTCTGCTTGGTCTGGCAGAAGGAGTTGGACTTCAAAGGCAGCTGCTACTTGATTTATGTTGAGAGCTGAGCTTTCTTTCCCCTTGCTGACGCCCCAGAGCCATCTCTGGAGTAGGTATAATCCCAAATTGGGAAAACTTGGAATAAGAGGCTCCTAGCTCACCTTTTCTGCTTGGAAAGTTGATTTATATGGATGAAAGACGTGGCATTGCATGGACAGTGCCTAAAAAGACACAGTGCTTTCATATCACTTCTCTCCCAAGTTTCTGCTCTGCACAAAGGTTATGTGTTATGAAAAATAGGAAAAGAAATTGCAATTAGTGCCAAAATGAATAAGGGATTTGACTGGGGCTTATTACCCAGACAAGGCTCAAGGTAAATGACGTAGCTCAAGACAAGTAGAAAAGTCACTCTGAATACAAGTCATTGTGACAAAATCAAGAGGTTTTAGAAAATTATTAAACCTTTCTGAAAGTGGAAGTTCAGGGCTGTCACGGTGAATATTAATGTCTCCCATAAAAGAGGGTTTTTTGTTCATGAAGTCCAAGATCATACAATCAGCAGAAATTCAAAATTAATCTTTATAGTGTGATAAAGGAGCGAGATAAGATCAAAGAAAAGATGTATCTGAAGGGAAAAGTCACCCAGGGAAATAATGGTATCATGTAAAAATATTCCAACATCTGTGGTCCCTTCTGAAACTTGCTGTGTGGAAAAAAAGGTTTTACTTACCAGAATTGGGGTTTTTTTAATTATTTTTATTTGATGAATGAGAAATCCAAGGAATCCTTAACGAGATGAGAGGCTTTTCCTCTTTGTCTTTGCATGTGGCCTTGATGTCTAAGAGTGTTACCAAACCTGAAAAGCCATGCAGTGAGATTTGGGAGTATCAGACAGACAAATTAAATAATGAGGGTATTTGGGGATGATTTTCAGAGTGAACTTGGAGGGTCCAGAGCCCAAATAAAACATTGAAGAAGTGAAGGAACCTCACAGTGTTGTTCCCCTGGCTTGGTGCTCTCTCAGCTTTCACCTCAGTGGTTTGCTGGTTGCCTTTGCCATCCTTGGTGGGTCTTTTCCCTTCCTTTCCAGGTCTAACAAACCTATCTTGCTTCTAAGTCTCCTGGCCTTGTGCCTGGAAATGGCCATTACTGGTGTTACCATGTGCCATCACAGCTTCCTGGTCTGATGGTCCCTCTGTTGGAATTTCCCAGATCCCAGATGGGTTCACAGCATCCTCAGCCATGAGCAGCAGTGCCCTGCCCCATCATGTTATTTTTCCAAGCTCCTCTGATGGGAAGATGCCCAGAACAACTGGCATCAATAAATCCCAGCAGCTCTTTGCTGTGAGTGAGGCAGTGGAGCTGCTGCTTCCAGGAGATGGTGATCACCAGGATCTTCTTCCCATCAAACAGACTTCTTGTTACTTCTGTATTGAACATCTCGAGCTGGGTGACACCACAACATGTTAATTATTGGCAGAGCTCTGTGATCAATCCATTCCAGCCTGTCCTGACAAGGAGAGCAGATCAGGGCACACAGGAGCAATTGGTTCTGTGCCATTTAATTTGGTAATAACCAGTAATTTACAGTGAGGCTTTATTGTCTTAACAGGAATACTGATGAAATGTCCTCTCTTCTCTCTGAATTTAGGAAGGTCACTGGTGAGAGTTTTGCTATCAAGTGCCTACTCTGTGTTTTTGGTGGGGATAAGATTATGCCAATCAACTTAGTAGAGGCTTTTTATTAGTCTAGTCTGGTGTTAAAACTAATGTAGGTTATACTTCTTATATTGCTTACTAAGCTCTAGGAAGCTTATGGACAAAAACTGCTACAGAGATGTAAAATGTTTGGAATAATATTGGGATGAAATTAGCTGGAATGAATCTTGGCTGTAGACTTCATTTTCATGGCAATGAAGAACTGAATCTGGCCTTGTGGGGTTTTTTTTCCCTACTTGTTTGCAGTGGCTGAAAATTCAGCCTGAATTAATATTTTGATGTAACTGAAGCAGAGTTTAGTAGGAAGAAACCTCCTTTTGTGCCATAATATTTTCATATTTGAACTTCAGCAATTGATTTTTTTTTTTATACTTGGCAAGCTGATCACTTCTTAAATTTAAATGCTGTTTTGCTTCCCCCAACCACTTGAACTTTGGGCCCTTCCAAGATGGGATGAGCTGTTTTGAGGCCTTCAGGAGCAAATGGAGAAGCCTTAGAAATACCTACTTAACCCATCACCTGTGGAGACAAAAATATTCCTCAGAACACTAAAAGCAAGGTGTCTTTCATAGCTTGTAAAAATTTTTCTGTGGGTAAAGTACAGAAAATCAGGAACAGCTCCAACTCCAGAGTGTTGTAGTCGTGTTTCTCAACCAAAAGCAAATGGGTAACTTAGAATAAAATAATTTTGCCTTCCTGCACGTTACTGTAAAACACGAGGAAGGATCTGAGTAGTCCCCTGTGACCTGAGAGCGCTCTCCACGTGCTTTCAGAAAATCACATGTGTAAGTGTTTGGTGGCCAGAGGGACTTCTGGAGGGGCCAGGAGAAGGATGTGAGGGAAGGAGCTGGATTGTTTCCAGCTGGATTCGTTCAGCAGCACGTCCCTGTGGTTGTGCTGAGAGAAACCTTGGGGAGAGGCTGTTTGAGAGAGAAGAACAGTGTAATTATCTCTGACAACAGGAGGTGGAAGAGCAGGGAGCTGAAGAGCTGGAGGACGAGGAGCTCATCACGGGACTGTCCTCGGGGCCAGCCAGGTGCCACCCTGCTGAGGGGAACAAGGTCAGGCTTTGTTGTCCTTGGACAATTCTCTTTGAAGTGAGCAGTAGGTGCAGGGATGATTATTTGCTGGAGCAGTGATAATCCAGCAGGACATGTGGTTAATGAAGTACATCTCTCCGTGCTCCTCACGGAGCCGGTGCCTCACGGATCCATCTCGTGTGGCAAAGCCCACGTGTGTTATTGAGACGAGCTACACGGTCCTCAGGGGTGGGATGCTCAGCCAGCCTGGGCTCTCTCTCTCTCTGGAAAAGTCTCTTGAGCAGACACATAATTGAGATGTACATCTCTGATGTGTGGGACAGAGCAGACACAGCAGCACGTTGGGGAAGCTGCAGGAGAAGCAAAACCACTTTCAGCACAAAATTCTGTCTTCCAGCAGATGAAAATATCACTGGATATGTTCTCCACCCAAATTTCCAAGGGGTGGAGGAGAACCAAGCCTGCTGGGAACTAAGGGCATCTTCATGGTGTTCCTTCACAGTTTTCTTCAGATCACTGAAATCTAACATTAGAGAATTTTTTTGTTTGTTTGTTTTTTGTTAAAGAAGGTTTTAAGGAAAAACGTGTAACAGGTGTTGGGTGATCTTGCAGGGAAAATGCTGGGCTCCTCATCTGGAAAATGTGGGACCTGTGAACTGCAGTCCCATGGCAGGAATGCCATGTAGAGCAGGGATAGGTGAATTCCAGGTGGTTTAGGACCTAAGTCCAACCTCGATCTCATACAACTTTCCATAGAAGGGATAGCCCAGCTGCTTTTCTGTAGATTTTGCACTGCTGTAAACTTGTTTAAAACCCTTCCAAAAAAAAGCAAATGCAGTGATATCAGTGTGCTGTGAGTGAATACCTCATGTAATTGTTTCTTAGTATGAAACCAGTGCAGGGATGGTGATAACAAGTGTTACATTTGAGTTATCTGCAGTGAGGCATTGGAGAAGTTGTGTGGGAGAGACTCTGGAGTTAAATGTTTAACTTTTACCTTAGTGCAGGGCACATCTTATGAATTCCTGAGCATCTTCCTGGCTGTGAGGCTGAGGGGAGCTCAGGGCTGTCATCACCTCTCAGGGCCGAGCCTTGTGTGTCTACAACTGGAGCAGGGACTGCTCCTTTACAGCATATGAGTAAAAATCTCATAGACCTGAATATCACGGGTCAGGAGCACAGCAGATGCTGTGATCTGAAGGAATGTTTCAATAGAGTCAGTTTTAATGACATTTGAAAGAGATAACTGGGCTGTGGATACGAGGGGGTGACATATGGCAGAGCAGATATGGGTTTGCCTCCCACAGCTTGTCTGCATCTCTGACCTGAGCAGAGGAGAAGGGAACCTGCCTGGCAAGAATATTGAATTCTGGCTTTTTTGCATATTTATTTCATCTGGGGAGAGTGTTTTCTTCGAGTGCTTATCCCTGCTGAAAAGGAATCGTTGTTTTTAATGTCATTGAAGCAACAGTGTGGGGAATAAACCTTGGTGTGTGAATAACTCTGTGTGTGTGCAGGGGCTCTGCACCTTTCCCTGTCTGATGGTTTGAATCAGAACTCATGTCAAGGCTTGAAAAGGTTCAGTGGGTTTGAAGACAAGCAGCAGTGCCAGTGTTTCCATTGCTATTCACACCCTGTAGAATGAAAAATTGAAGTTATGAGGAAGTTTTATCTTGTATCTTTAGTCATATGGAATTGTAGAATCATAAAGGGTTTGGGTGTTGGAAGGGACCTTAAAGACCATCCAGTTCCACCCCCTGCCATGGGCAGGGACACCTTCCACTAGCCCAGGTTGCTCCAAACCCCGTCCAACCTGGCCTTGGACACTTCCAGGGATGGAATATTTAAAGGTTATTTAGTCCAGCCCTCAACATTAATATCACTGTCTAATTACGAGGTCATTGCAATGAAATAATGGAAATTGGAAACTGCCTTAGAGATGTTAATTATACCTCAGTCTTTGTTGGGAATGTGTGTGTGGAAGGGGGATCACAAGGATTTTGGCTTCTGCCAAAAAGCCACTCCTGTGCAGTCCATGAACACAAAGCATCAACCCTCCCATGTGCAGGGTCCAGTATCTCAGTGACATTTTCTTGGTGTTTTTTTTTATTTTTTTTAAACCTATAGCATTTTCTCTTCTGTTGGAAAAACCTTCAAAGTAAAATTTAGAAAGACCACTGTTCACTGAAAACATTTAGGCGAAAGTATCATGGTTGAATCGTGAAGAAAACATAAATTCTGGAGGCTTTTGGTTTCCAGGTGATAACCTGTAAACACGTGTGAAAACTGTGTATGTGTGTACATTTACAAAATTGGCCTTTTTTCCCCCAAAATCTCTTTTCATTATAAAAAGCTGTAAAAACCTGATGGAAAAGCTGGATGACAGAAAATAACCAATTCTCAATATCACTTTATATTGCTGTAACACCCAAGCGCCGACGGAGCTCTATAAACGTAGGAAAGTACAATCTGTCTTGAACAGCTTACAAGTAAAAGGAGATTTATTTTTTTTTTTTAGTTTTTTTGAAGACATAAAAGGTAAATTGGTGTTTGGCTCTTGCTGAAAATCACTGAGCACCTCGTTCTGCTGAGCGCTGTTGAAAATCCCCCCCAAAGCCCCTCTTGGTTCACGTGAAACAACAGGAATGTGCAGTAAAAGATCTGACAGCTGCTTTTTCCCACCTGTTTTCTTTATAAGTTGCTAATCTTTCTCCCTAAAGATTATATGTGGTACTGAAAATGTATTAGTGGGTGGGTCACAGACCAGAGGACTCGTAACAAAGAAGGAAAAAGGGAAAAGGCTGCGGCCGGCTGGTTTCCATCTCCTCCCGGGCTGAATTAAGAAAGATGTTTTTCTCCCCACTGCTCCTCTATCTCCCTCCTTTCCATTTTCTGCATTATGTTTCCTCCTCCAGACTGTGGCAATGGAGCTGAATGCTGATGAGACCATTGGCAGCCTGTCCCCAGACAGAACTTTTTAAGGTCATTTCTCCTGGTTCTCCGTTGCTTGACCTGCTCATTTCTCTTCCCCAACTATGGTAGGCTGCCCAATTACACACTGTTATTTTTATGATACCTGCTTCTCCTTCCCAGCCTTAATCTTCCTTTATTGCCAGGAACACTCACAGTCTCTGTAGTCTAGTTAGAGCTAAAGTTCATAAGAGAAATGGTTTAAATTGACAGTTTCAAACGAACAATCAGGAGCACACGCGGCGATGGGGCCAAATAGGTTTTCCATGGCTGTAGGTAAAAGCAATTCCTGAGGAGATGCTCACTGTGCTGGTGAGCACAGCTGGCATGGAAGAATCCTTGGGATGAGAGTGACCTTTGGAAGGGGAGATTGCACATAGCAGGCAGGATTGTGTTACTTTTATAATGGTGTAGCTGTGTGTTTTCCTAGACCTCGGTGAAATATCCTCCCATCTCTTGTTCTCCATTCCAGGCAAAGTCAGGGGTTTGTTCCTCTATTTGTTCATTTTATTCCAAATTCTACAGCCCTTCTGTACACAGTCACTTGCTCAATTATTTATTGTCATGCTGGTCACAGGGTTTGTGCACTGGTCACTCAGAAGAAGAGGTGGAGACAGAGATGACAGGTCTGAGCATTGAAACATGAGCTCTGTTATCCTCTGATGTGTGAGGTCCACACACTGTGAAACAGCATCATAAACTGGGGAAATAAATTCCCTTATATCAAATTCACTTCCTTGTTCCAGCAAGGACAAGCTCAGCATCAATAAAAGGAAATTGCTCTGAGGGAGAATCTGCAAGTTACTCGTGTGGACGGGCGAGTTTTCCACAGGGTTAGATGGGATATTGGGAAGGAATTCTTCCCTGGGAGGGTGGGGAGGCCCTGGCAAAGGTTGCCCAGAGAAGCTGTGGCTGTCCCTGGATCCCTGGGAGTGTCCAAGGCCAGGTTGGAGCAACCTGGGCTAGTGGAAGGTGTCCCTGCCCATGGCAGGGGGTGGAATGAGATGGACTTTAAGGTCCTTCCAACCCAAACTATTTTATCATTCTGTGAACTTTTCCTCTTCTGCAGCAGCGATGCCACGTCATCCTCAGCCCCATTAACCATTTTCTCATCTCATAATTAACCCCTTCCTGTAGCTCCTGCTGTTTCACAGCCATTCCAAGGTCCAATTTCCAAGGTTCAGACAGAAGGGATGAAGCTCCTCTCTGATCCCAGCAGAGTCTCAGGAGGGGTGGAATTGGCCCCAGCTCTCTATTTTGAAGCTTTCACAGTTGTCTGAGCAAACAGGAATGTGAATGAATCAGACTTTAAGTATTTATAATTCTCAAATGCCTGAGAAGCTTTTTTTGAAAGGTCAATCTAATTAAGACAAAGTTTGTTTGTACCAATATAATGTAGATACTATTATTGGAAATTCATTCCAATGCAATATATGGCATTTTACTTACAGTTTAATTTTGAGTTTTGTATTCTTAATTTGGAAAGAGCAGAAATGATCTTCTGCTTCCATAATGTCTTACTTAAAATGACATTTTAATCTATAATGATTTTTTTTTCTGCTGCAATTAAAAAGAGATGCTTTCTTCCTAATGCAAAATAATTAATCAAAGTTTTTGCATAAGAAGGCTTCTTTTGTATTGGAAATAAAATTGCCTAGACTCATAGCAGCCACATTATTTAGTGGGTCTGTTTTTGATTGCCATCTTATGGGAACAAAAGCCTTTTTTCTATAATTTAAGGATGCATTTAAATTCAGTTTGAAAGCCTGAATTTCATGATGTGTTGCCCTTAAAGGCTATAAAAATTGAGATCTATTTGTACGTCTCCAGAAGAATATCAAAGTGAGAAATAAATCAGTTTTTCTTTGAGTTTCTTTTCATATTTGAGTAGTTCTGCCCTTGTGTCTCCTTCAGATGATCCCACTGTCTCAAACTTTGTCCAACTGAGGGAAATTTAGACCTTACAGTCCCTACTAACCTAAAATTTATGATTTGTAGACGATATTAAATTGAGGGGAGAGGACAGGAGGGATATAACCAGTATTGTTCCACCAACTGCTTCCTTTTTAGGGGCTGTTGTCTAATCCAAAAACTCAGAGCCAAGTATTTAGAAAAGGAGTAGATGTGGCATTTTGGGTTGTGGTTTGGTGGGCAGGGGGGTATTTGGTCAAAGGTTGGACTTGATGATATTGGAGGTCTTGTCCAACCTTAATGATTCCATGATTCCAAATCCAAATCATTCCTGTTGAGGAATGAACCAGAAGCTCTGGGAACAGTTTCTGGCCCTTCCAAGCACAGAGATTTCTCCTGGAATCAAAACTTTCACTGCTGGCAGCAGGACTTTCTTTTGGCTTGTTTTTCTTCTTTCTAATAGTCTTTAGCACTGTTCTCCTAATGTGAAACTGTAGAAATTTTATGTTGCTATCTATTGTAAAATCATAAAATGAGATGACATATTGTAAAACCAAAGAAAAATCTCATTCTGGTAGCTGAGTTTATTTGGCATATTAAATACTTCGGGTTTTCTCCAGGTGTTAATTTAGTTTGTAGCTCTGTTGAAGAGAAACATTATCCTCCATAGCCAGAATTTTCCTCTCCCAGTCCATTTCCACTCTTCTCTGCCAGCCTGTCTGTTGGTAACTAAAACAGGACTGGTTTGGAACTTGGTTGAACCAGAGCAGGTACAAAGCAAAAGGACTGTTTTTTTTCTGGGGGAGTGTATTTTTATTCATCAGAGCAAAGACATTCTTGCTTAATTAAAATATAATATTTTATCAGCATCATAAAAAATAATTACTATATCTAAGTCAGGCATAATTATCACAGGTGGGAATGAAAATGTACAGCATCCTGTTGCCTCAGACATAAGTTCTTCAAGTATTTACCTTCAAAAACCCCAACCCTCTCCAGTCTGGTGTTGCTTTTCCAGGACTGTTGCTTTTCCAGGCTTGCTGTTTCCAGTGTGAGGAATTGTCTCACTCTGCTATCCTGCACAGCTGTGGAGCTGCTGCCTTCTCAGAAATCACAGAATGGCTCAGGTTTGAGGGGACCTCAAAGATCCCCCAATTCCAACCCCTCAGCTACACAGTTTTGTTACATCCTATGCACTGTGAATCTCTGATGTATAAATCATAGAATTTTATTGCTGTTTACAAGCCCATATTTAATGATTGCATTCCACAGTTAAATAATAATAATAAAAATCTTTTTTAAAGTAGTCTAAGACTGGACCACATCAAATGTTGTCCTGCTGCTTCCCTGGAGTTCCATTCATGTGGGATGCAGGCAGAGGGCTGATACTTTACTAAAATAACCAAAACAGCAAAAATATCAGCAGAACACTGGAATTCCAGATCTCTCTATCCAGTGGCATTACACAGAGCAGATAAAGATCTCTCCCTGTGCTGTCTGACAGGCACCGGCTGGACGTGGTACCTTGCTATCGGGGACACGGATCCCCTCTTGTGCTGGAACACAGGACACTGAGCAGTGTCTGCTTGGGGACTGACTGCTGTGATCTCTGCTCTGGGATGAGGGCTGTCCTAAAAAATTCCAACTGCAGAGCCAACAACCATCGCGTGCAGCTCGGAGAGACGAGAGCTCTGTGCTGAGCGAGCACCCGGCGTAAGGAGCTCGTCTGAAACGTGGCTCCTGTGAATGGTGCATAATCAGATCCATAAACAGGGTCATAAATAATCAGAGGGAAAGCTCAGCACGTAGTTTCTTTGTTAGTTTCTGTAGCTCCTGAAAGAAAATGAAAATAAGTGCTGCGTAGGTTGTAGAACAAGAGTAAAAAAGGCTGTTGAAAGGCTCTTTGTAGTGGAGAACTTGTTTGGTGCTAATTTATTTTGGTTCTGCGCAGCCACACGTGGGGAAGGTGCGTGCAAGGAAATGCAATTCCTGTGTTTGCTGTCCTGGAGGGTTGTTAGTGAGGAGTGGGAGTGAGAATAGCCCTAATGTTTGCATTTGCATTCACAACAGCAGTTTTGTGTCCTCCTGCTGCTACAAAGGTTTTTCCCATTTCAGGTGGGCTCTGGTCGTTGCATATAAACTGAGATCTGCCTGACATCCCACATTCCCTGTCTCCTGCAGCAGAGGGGGAGATGTGGGGAGCAGAACAGTGCTCTCTGCAATGGCTCTGGAGAGAAGGAGGTGGCTGGAGAAGAGGAGGTGGGAGAGCTTGGAGCACCTTCCAGTGCCTAAAGGGGCTCCAAGAGAGCTGGAGAGGGACTCTGGACAAGACCTGGAAGGACAGGACAAGGGGGAATGGCTTCCCACTGTCAGAGGGCAGGGATGGATGAGGTATTAGGGAGAAATCCTTCCCAGTGAGAGCAATGAGGCCCTGGCACAGGTTGCCCAGAGAAGCTGTGGCTGCCCCATCCCTGGAAGTGTCCAAGGCCAGGTTGGATGGGGCTTGGAGCAACCTGGGCTATTGGAAGGTGTCCCTACCCATGGCAGGGGTGGCACTGGATGCTCTTTAAGATCCCTTCCAACCCAAACCATTCTGGGATTCTGGTTTTCAGATAAATTCTTCCTGTCTGAAGCATTTCCAGAAGATGACGTTAATTACCTAAACAAATTTCACAAGAGCATGAGTTGAATGCCCTTAACCCTCCAAACAAACACCAGAAGATACATAATAACGTTTGTCAATATTCTGTTTTTCTAATCAAATATGCAAAAAGGAAAGACTTGTTTTCTTGTAGCAGGGCCCTGGTTTCCAAAACACGCTGCAGGAGGGACGATGACAGGAATTGCTTTTGAGTTGTTCTGGTAATAATGACTGGAGATCGAATTATAATAAGGTCAATCTCTCAAACATTTTGCTTTTTAAAAAAAAAAAAATCCAAACGAAATCCACTTTCCTCTCTGGCCATATGTTTTAGCTCTGTGGCATGGCATTTATGTGGAAAACGATACAAGGTAAGACATGGAGTGCTGTTTAGAGGAAACATTGTAGATTATAAATAGATTAAAGATTCATCTGACAGAGGAAATTTTCAGTCCACATTTCAAACTGGATGTGGCTCTTTGCCAGGCTGCCTAATGCTCTCTGAGCAATCTGAGGGTCAGCTGACGGACAGCTCTACCTTGGTTCTTAAGAGTTTGTGCTGGAGATGTTACTGGAGGCTTCTTAGACTTGTAACAAGGAAAAAACTGGAAGTTAGCAGCAACTTTAAACAACTGTTACCCACGGAAAAATGTCTGGGTTAGGGGAGCTCTTCTAACAGTAGAGCTGCAGCTCTGAGAGACCCTGTAGCTTTAAAAGATGTGTCCTTGCTCTAAAAGGACAAATTTTATTTAAGCTTGAGATTTGGAGTGGCTTTTGAGCAACCCGAGTAGTGGAAGGTGTCCCTGCCCATGGCAGGGGGTGGAAGGAGGTGGGCTTTTAGGTCCCTTCCAGCCCAAACCATCCTGTGAGTTTCTTAATTTATTCTTCTACTGTCACATTTGACTTGCACACCGTGGAAAGTTAAGAATGAACACTTGCACACTCTGAACATCCTTTGGCATTTCCAACACGAGGAATGTTTTAGACTAATTAAAAGTGAGTTTAGTTACAGGACAGCTTACCTGATTTCCTGCACCCCCCTGTCTGTTCACCTGGTCCTGTATGGACTCAGTTCTTCACTTTGGGATAGAAAGCATTTTTCCCAGTGTTATGAGTAGCTGTGTGTGTAATTTATTGCTGTTGTGCACTATTTATATATATTTGGTGTGTGTGGAGGTTAATGGGCCATCTGGGTTTCCTCCTGTCTTTGGAGTTTTCTGCATGATGATATTTTCTGAGGGAAAAGACAAAAGCCAAGTTTAATTGGTTTGGGGAATGCTAGCTGTGTTTGAAAATGTGAGTCTGTGATGATTTTCTGCGTTCTCCATTTTGACTTTGCTTTCACCTTCTTTCTGAAAACAAATATTACTGCCCTGGTTTATTGTGCTGATTTATTTAGCCAATACAAAAGACAATTGTAGTGTTAGAGTAAGATTTTTATTAACCTAAGGAAGCTTAAATAATAATTCATTTTAAAATGAGCAGAAATTTGTCATAACAGTTCCAGAAACTACAGAACTCCATTTTCCAGAAGTTTCTAATAGCATTTTGAACTGCAGTTGTAATGGTGTGATTGATGGCAATACCTTTAAGCTACCAAACTTCTTTCAGGTGAACTGGTATTTACATGCACTGTATATGTTGTTTAGGGTGTACTTTTTCATGCAGAGGGTCTAGCTTATTTTTACTGCTGGCTTTTAGGACTTTGGGATAAACTGAAATAAATAGGTAACAGCAGAGATGTTCAGAGGTGCTTCAGCACCACGTAGGGAGCTGGGCTGCTCAAGTACTTCTTTGAAGCTCACTGGGGCCCTAAACAGCTTTGGAAAAAATGTGTTTTAGCTGTTGAAACATTTGTGGTGAGCACCCAGCCCGTCTGTCTGGCCTAGAAATCTCAGCTTTAGAAGTCTGGGTGCTGCGAGCGCGTCCTTTAATGTGACTGGCGGGCTAAGAAACCCTGCACAGTCCAAGTTGCAGGCTATTTGTGCAGGCTGATCAAATTGAACGCTTATCAGAGGCTCTTAAAACAGACATCTGCATCTTTCATCACAGTAAGTGGAGCTAAGTAGAGTTGCAAAGCTTCTAATTATTGGTGGTGCGAGCTGAGAGCGCGGCCCCCGATGGGCACCGCCCGGCGAGGAGGGGATGCTGCTCCAGCTGCAGCAGAAAACAAGGCAGAAACAAAACTCTGGGTGAAAAGAAACAGGCTTTGATAAAACCCTGCATCTAAATTCACCTTGAATCAGGTTCTTTGAGGGGAAGGTCGCCGTTGCTCAGATGAGGGTTTTCTGTGATGTCCGCGTTCCCCTCCGAGGGCCCTCCTGCCAGTCCTCTCTATTAACGCTGGCTCTCCAATTAAACTGCACTTTGAGCCTTGCCAGGAGACACAAACAAGGGCTCAGATTCCTCAGGAATTAATGTAAACACAACTGATTTCAAAAACTGAGTTGTGGTAAATGAACACTCACCCCCCACCTCTCTGCAGTCGCTCTCCGGCGTGATCAGATCAGTCACTTACTGACCAAACACGATGTTGGGATTTAATTTAAAAGCTTAATTTGAGTTCAGGAAAGTGCCCCAGGGTGCTGAACATTTCCATGTGCTGAACGTTGTTGACTCCTGTTAGTGTCAACAAACAATTTTCATTTGAAATGTATCTTCTAGTAACAAATCAAATTATTTTATACCAAAGTATTAACTCTAATAGATAACTCCGGTGCTTTGAATGAGCTTCTCACAGTAAGTCTCAGTTTGGTTTTTTTAACACAGAAGCAGTTCTGTGTACATCCATTTTTTTGTTTCTGTTCGTTCCCAGTCTCGTACTCTGACACTTGGATTTTTCATGCCTTTTTTTTGCTGTTAAAACTATAAAATAATGTTGGTTGGAGGGAATCAGGAGGGCATCTGCTCCAGCCTCCTGTTAAAAGCAGGTCTGGCTGGGGCAGGTTGCTTTGGGACTTTTCCATTTTGAGTGTTGAGCATGTCCAAGGACTCCACAACCTCTCTGGAAAACCCACTGCAATGTTTGACTGTGGAAAATGAAAAACAATTTAAAAACATTAATCAGTTTAGCAGCAGTAATTAGCCAAGCTTGGAAAGGAGTCACAGGCTGGGATTGTTTAGCCTGGAGAAGAGAAGGTTTGGGGATGACCTAATGGTGGCCTTGCAGTGCCTGAAGGAAAGATGGAGAGAGACTATTTACAAGGGACAGGACAAGGGGGACTGGCTTCCCACTGCCAGAGGGCAGGGATAGATGGGATATTGGGAAGGAATTCCTGGCTCTGAAGGTGGGGAGGCCCTGGCACAGGTTGCCCAGAGGAGCTGTGGCTGCCCCTGGATCCCTGGAAGTGTCCAAGGCCAGGCTGGAGCAACCTGGGCTATTGGAAGGTGTCCCTGCCCATGGCAGGGGGTGGAACTGGATGGGCTTTAAGGTCCCTTCCAACCCAAACCATTCTGGGATTCCTTTAATGTAAAATCCAATAAATTAATATTAGAGTTAACACATGTAGCAGTTGCCTCTGGTAGATACTTTTAGCTCTTTTCCAAAATCTTGGTGAAGGTCAGTTTGGGCCACTTTGGATCATTTTGTTTTCCAGCAGAACAATCTGTTGTGATCCCTTTTAGCCTTATTTGTTCCTGTTTGCATTGAGGGAAACTTGTGGATGTAAATATTTCTGTGTAGCTTGGCCAAACATGAGCAGTTCCAGAACGATGTATTGTCTGCTTAAATAACTTTCATCTCACTAGATATTGGAGCCCAAAATAAGTAAGATATAATTAGATAGTGGTAATGTGAAACTGCTAGATTATCATGAGAGATATAGAGTGAACAATTTTCAAAGTAACTTGGGCTTTTAGGAAGCTAAACCTCAATTTAAGACCTAATTAGTTCAACTGTTATGAAAATTTTGCCCTTACGCATTTTCCTGAAAACGAAAGCAATAAGTTTCTTTCTTCTTGGCACCATTTTTTAAAAATTTATTTTATTCTTAAAAAGATTTAACAGTCTAGCTGCACTAATTAGGTTTTCTGAGATTTTTATTATGACTCTGTTTGGGGTTTTTTTGTTTTTATCGTGGTCTGTGTCCTTATCTTGTAGGACACTTTTAGGCACTTCTGAAAAGATCAGCTTAGGGTATCCTTGGTAGATTAAGAAAGAAATTGTTTTATAAATCATCTTTTTTTTTTTTTTTCCCTGGGAGAAATAAAATAACAAAATTGGATTCCTTTACTGATCCTTGTCTTTAGGTGGATCTTGTTCTCTACATGGATCAATAAAAATGTCTTTAGCAATGAGAGGATAAAGCTACAAGAGGCAGAAAAATGAGTCCATTCATCAAGGACAACATGAGAGAAGGACTGTTGTGAAGATGTTACAAATATTAATGTGCTGTGTTGCACTCCCAGGACATCACAAGTCCCATTAGTGATAAATATTTCCAGTTTTAAATATCTACAATTTTAGTAGCTGCAAAAGCTATTTTTGTATAATAAAATGAATGTATGTTCAGAAACTTTGTACATGTGCTTGTCTCCAAAGAAGCATTTTTATATCCTGCTCCATCCATCCTCTCTGAGTACAGAACAGCAATTTAATTTGCAACCTGAAGTGTTAAGTTTTAATTTTTTTTTCCCTTTGCTCAGTCTCCTACTTAGTCAGACATAAATCCGAGGAATATGAAAGAACCAGTAAAAATGGCTGTATCCTTCTCAGGCTGTAATTTGGCTCCATGAATTATTAATTCCTAGACCAGGATAGCAACAGCTTTTTCAGAAGTCAGTATAAATGTAAAAGGCTCACCTTATCAGCCAAGATCTGAGCAGGGGCAGTAATGCAACTCTTCCCATTTAGCACTTTGTGGTACGTTGAGAAGGAATAGGAGACGAGACCATTTAAACTCTGAAATACAACACAGAGTAAGGAAGTGGGGTGGTTTTTTTTTTCTTTTTTTCCCCCCTTTTTTTGGCCTCTGAAACAGATTTCAAAGAAATGAATACACAGGGATTTCTCAGGGGTTTTGGGCTGGTGGAGATGTTGAAGCTGCATTTGTGAAGCATCACTGCCAGGGAGACCGGCAGCTCAAAGAGCACCTTTGGAAGGGAAAGGCTTTGAAAGGAAAGAAGAATTCTGTGGAGGCTTGAAATTAAGCTCCAATGGATGAAAGGTAGCATTTACCAACTACAAAGCAACTAGTATTGTAAGTAAAATTTTATTTTCTAAATAATAAAGCACTCTAGTTTAATCCTGTTTAAATCAGGTGTTCATTTATTTGACGCTGTGTCGATACCGGTATTAGAGGACTCTCATCTTGTCCCCTAATTTAACTGTTCTGGCCAAAAAATAGAGTATTTTTATCTCTTGTCTTAAATAATTTCATGTTTGGTTGTAGTCCTAAAGGTTCTTTGCAGAACTTTGCCCTTTTCTGGTATGATGCAGTTGCAAAGTTGAACGTGGCAGCTGATTTAATTGAAGCCCATCTTAAAAAATTTAAGGGCATGTAATGGAAAGTTGAAATATTTCAGCACTTCTCTAATTCTGAGATTTCATTTTAATATTTTTAGTATTTGAGCAATGCTGTTCTTCATCTCTAAAGATAAGCTGTTCAAATAAGGAGTCCCTCTTGCAATCGATCACAATCTATTTTTAAAAATATATTTTAACATATAAACAAGTGAGGAATGGTTGTGAAGGAGCTGATTAGGTCTCTTTTTTGCACTGAGGTTTTTAATAACCATTACAGTACAAAATGTATGTAAAACAATATGTCAGGGAGAAATCCTAATGACATTCTAATGTGAATTTTACCTGGGATTGTTTCACTGGACTGGGAGATAATCTCGCTGCTGTCACTGGTGTCTGATTTACAGGAGTCATTTTGCTCCCATCTGCTGATGGACAGACCAGGCAGGGTTAGGAATGAGCAGTTCAGAAAAGTAATTAGTCTACAAAAATTCCCATGAAGTGTGTCAATTCCTACCCTGGATCTCTTTTTTTAATGGCAAAGGTGAAGAATTTGGCAGGTGACGCTGCAAAATCAAGTTGGAAATCTTTCTTTAATTCTCTTTTTCCTTTTTGTTGTTGTTTAACCTTAATTTTGGGTACTATATATATATGCAAAGCACCATTTTCCTATGGGAAATTATTAATAACCTTCTCTCTTGCCTGTTTGTACAAACTCTAAATACACTGGTGTATGGACAGATTTAAGAACTTGGTCTGAGGAAGTGCTTGTGAGGACGGGGCTGGCATGGGGAACTCTTGGAGCTTTCCTGTCCCTATTCCCTATTATTTGGGAGAATTAGTGAATTTTTAAGAGCTCTTGCTGTGGGAAGATGTGGGTTGGTGGAGTTGTGCTGCTCGTGGGGAGCCGACAGCTCGTGGTGTCTGTGGGTGCTGCTCATCCCTGTGCCGTGGGTAAAACGTGACCTGAGGGAGCAGAGCAGGGGAGAGGCAGCACAGTTGGGTTCATTTGGCACAGGAAGTAAGTTTTCCTTCATTATTAACTGCATAATCACGCTCTGATGACGTTCAACATGTGAAAGTATTCCTGGCACTTCCTTCAGCTCTGGCTTGTGGGGAGAGGGAGTGCATTAATTACACAGCCCTTCTCGGGAGCTGTGCAGCAAATTACCCAACTAATGCCACAAAGACCATTAAAAATTGTTTTCCTGACGAGTCAAAGCTATTTTCCATATGCCCTTTTGGCAGAGATCAGTGCTGGACAGGACGAGAGAGCCCAGGCAGATGGAGAGGAGCTGGTCCTGCAGGGGTTTGGGTCGCTGGGGCTTGGCAAGTGGTGGCCCTGGTGGCATCTGAGACAGCCACCATGGCCTGGGCATCACCAGCACTGGCATGTTTTAAGAAGCTGGAAGAGCCCTTTGGGTGAGGAAGAATTACTTAGATTGGAAAAGACCTCTGAGATCGAGTCCAACCGAAGAGATCAAACATATATTTATCTGGAAGATATATCGTGCATAAAAAATGGTCAGGCTAAACTGTCCCCAAATATGCCAAAAGGCTGTTAAAATGCAGTTTTAAAGCTTCTCAGGGCAGTGTGGGACTCTGAGGGACTGCCCTGTGCCAGCAAACTGGAGCGTGTGTCGCTGAGCTTTTGCAGAGCGTGAGCAGCAGAGTGACCTGCCAATAAATAACATTAAGTTTATTGGCTTTTAAAGGGATGGAAACAAATTTGGGTGGCAAATCAGTGCTTTTAGGGGTGTAATTTTTTTCCTTGAAGAGCTGTGAATTTAAGAGATGCCAGACACTTGTCACATCCCTTGGGACCTGCTGGGCTGTGACACTGTGGAGGAAAGGAGAGCTGGGACTGGGGAGGTGTGGGCTTGGAGCTGCTGCTGTTCCATGGCCTTTCTGGGGTGGGCTGGACAACCATCTGCCATCTCTGCAAGGGGAAACTCTCTCAAGTTGTACCAGGGGAGGTTCAGGTTGGATATTAGGAAAAATCTCATGGCTGAAATTGGAATGGGCTGCCCAGGAGTCGCCAGCCCTGGGAGCGTCCAAGAAATGAGTGGACGTAGCACTTGATATGATTAGTGGACGTGGGGGTAATCAAAGGATGGAATTAATGATCTTTAAGGTCTTTTCCAACTTCAGTGGGGCTGTGGTTGTTCACATGGAATGAGGAGCTCAGCAGTGATAGAGCAAAGCCTCGGTGGATCAGTTGGGTGAAGCCTGGCGGATTTTTGTGTCCCATTTGAGCTCTCTCAGATCTACAGTTTTTGGCTGGGTAACATTTTTGCAACTCTCCTGCAAAATCTGGCATCTGAGGTGTTTTATAACTGTGTCTGGGAGCTGGGGGTGGAGGAGGGAAGTGAGGAGGGAGGAGTGGGTGCTTGGGGGTCACCAGCAGCCTGCGGGGCTGGGCGTGGATGGTGTGAAAGGTGTGGAAGTGGTGGGCAGGTGCTGCCACCCAGGAGCAGCTCAGCGAGGGTTACGTGGCTTCAGTGCAAAATATAAAGCACTGAATATAAGAGGTTTGCCTTAAGGGGTGTTTTGAAACAGAGGGAGATTAGGAAATGGCTGCATGTTTGGTGGAAGATCCTAATGGGCATCCCTAGAAGATCCCAGCACGGGGAGCACCACACTGTGATTTCCCTCACTGTTTTCTGGGCTTTGAGCATCCCTGAGGGGCTCCTTGGTGTATCCATGTCCCCTGGGTGACTGCAGGCAGTGCCCATGTCCTGTGGTTTGCCTGGACTTAGAGAGGGGAAAAAAAACCAGCCAGGCTGCAAACGTGGACCCATGAGATGACTAAAACAGAATTAATTTTTGCAGTTAAGTTATCAGGAATTGGAATGTATCATAAGGGAAGATGTTACAAATCATAGATGTTGAACCTCACAAATTACACATTTTGGGCAGGTCTTGCTGGAGTTCCTGCACTGCAGGTTTGCACAGAGAAAGTCTTATTCTGCATTTATAGAAAGAACAAGAAGTTTATGTTTTAAGCGACAGAAAACACGACAAAATGCTTATTGCTGGGAGTGGAAGTACATGAGGAAATATATGGCTATTATCCAGCTGCAAGTTTCTCCATTTAAATGCAAACAAAACAGGAAAATGAAATGCAATTTTTAGTTTAATCAACTTTCATGAGTCTTCTGGGAAGCCCAGAAGTATCTGAAAGGAGCCGCTGGGACCTGTTGGGTTTAAATATGAATTTTGAAGTCTGCTCGGTAATAGATGGTTATGCTGGGTTTGGTTTAAGAATTAAGCTTTGCAAGTGACATCTGGGCCTGACTGGGAGCTGGCTGGCAGGGGGGGAGGCCACTCAAATTAACTTTCATTTCAGAGGGGGATTAAGGCTTTATTTTGCTAAAAATGTGTCGAAAGTAGCAGTTCTTTCCCCAAAGCGTTCAACAAGCAGCAAGTTAAAATAACAAATTTATCCACTATAATTACACACTTCTCTTTATTTTAGTATAGGAGAGATGATAAAAAAATACAAGCAGGCAGTACCAGGCAGTACTGAAGAGTTCTCCCACAGGGGAACTTGCAAAAAGTTAAATTAAATGAAAATACCTCTGATTATTGTGTCTATAAAATAATTAGGGGTGGGGAGAGATTAATTCTTATTCGAATATGATTTTTAATATCACAGTAGCAAACATGTGATCTATAGAGCTGCTACAGGTAGAAGAAAATACAAAAATTTTGTGTTTTTAATAAAAAACAATCATTGTAAGAACTGAGGGGCGCAAAAGGCTTAGTGAAGTGGATTTTTTTTTTCCAGTCACTGGGACGTTTCTGCAGCGTTGTCCTCAGTGTTACGTCTCTCTCGGGACCAATTACAAAGGTTCACAAGGTTGTTTTTATTTTCCTTGCTCTTGATGTCTTTTTAATGAGGCCTCCCAGTAAACAGCAAGCATTATGCTTTCCTGTTGTATTCCTGTCTGCCGCCTTGAAACATTTATTACCAATCCACGGGGGAAATGATTTATAAATTAAATATTAGCAAAATGTACTTTTCAAAAACAGAAGTAGTTAGAGGGGGGTATATCTTGTAATTGTCATTGGGGGAGCGGGAGAGGAAGTCATGCCAATATTTTGCTAATGGAAGTGAAGTGAAAGGGACTGTTAAAGCATCATTGTGGTTTGATGTAATAAATAGAGCTGATAGAGGCACGGAGTTCTCAGTGCACGGCTCTGGGCTTGTGGGTTGGTGTAATAGAATCTGAAGGTATAGGGAGAAAAAAAAAATAAAAAGGCTGCATTCCTGCTCTGCTCCAGCCCTGCCAGGTCCTGGTACCCGCAGCATCCCATCGGCATCGGGAGCTCCTACCCTGGCACCTTCCTCTCCTGCTTTGCCTCCAGTTTCTGGCTCTTCCAGATTCAAGTGACTCTTGCAAAATATTCTCTAATCACCAACCCTAATCAAGCTTAAGAGCAAAATTATTCTGGAGTCGTGTGAGCGACAGAGCCCTGTGTGGAGTCTCTCCACATCCTCGTGCTGGGACTCTGCTGCTGCTGCAATGTTGCTCTTGCTGCCTTAGAAATACCCAAGTCAAGTACAAATACTGGAATTGTTTAACCTTCTGTCTTGACACTGAATTTTAGCTGTTTGCTGGCTGCTTAGTTCATATATTGGCAAATTCTGCTCGCTTTAAGTCGCGACTTGCTGGTGGGCAAGGCTGTTCTCTGCCGAGTTTGGAGAACCTGTTCTGCTCTTTTGTGCTCTGTGCCAGGTTGGCAGCGAGATTCACGGTGAGCAAATGCAAATCTGGGTTTGGTTTGGGTTTGTTTGGGGTTTTTTGTGAGGTTTGGGGGGGTTTGTTTGTTTGTTTGTTTGTTTCAAAAGTCCTGGCATTTGGCTGCCCTACATCAGGCTTTGTCTCTTTTAGAGGTGGGCTGCTGTCAGTGGTCTCTGGTGATACCCAGCAGCTTCATCTCACCTGTTATCCTTTCATTGTCTTGCTTGCACATCTTCCACATCTCTGGTAGCTTTTGTGGGGGGAAATAGAAGAATACATTGGTAAAGCTCCTCTGTTTCCATGTGTGTGTGTGTGGATATGTGTGTCTGTCCAGAATTTGCTGTAGTAAACAGTGCATTTCTTGCAGATTTGTGTCTTGAGCAGGTGTTTCTCACACTTTTGTCGTTGCCCTTGTTACATTGCAAAGCTTGGAGGGGTCCTGGTCCTCTCCTTGCATCTGCTGTGGTGACTGGGAGCAGTGTTGGAAGGTGAGTGTTGGAAGGGAGGCTGTTGTTCAAGGAGAGTCATTCCAATCCTGTGTTTGGATTCCTGTGGGTCTGGAAGCGCTTGTGGATATTCCAAGGACAGGGGTGCAGAAGGCACTTTACTCAGTGAGTTTGTGAATCTCTTTTAAGCAGATCTTTCCTTCATGTCTTGAAATTTGCATCAGTGATTACAACCACTTTTATGTGCTGTGACTTCAGCTCCTTCCTCCTGTTCCACCCTTGGAGTGGTTGTTGGAAGTGCCTGAATCCCTCGTGTGGGTGTGACCCGGCACATCCCAGTGGTCCTGTGCAGGGCTGAGGGCTGGACTCTGATCCTTGTGGATCCCTTCCAGCTCAGCACATTCTGTGATTCTATTCTGTGCCCTTGGTTCCCTGAGCCCTGGCACATCCTTTGGAAGCACAGAAGTAACTCAGCTGCGAGTTTGCTGCCTCTCCATGACATCATCCCCCCCAAAAAGCCCTTTTGGAGACATTGGAAGAGAGGAGTGGTTGTCCTTTGCTGCTGCACTGAAAGGTGTTTACTTCCCAGGCATGTCAGGCTGGTGGCACTTTGCTCAAACATGACTGTTCGGAGAATATGAAATAATACTTTGATCGCTTCCATCTTTTATCTTTTAAGTAGCTGATTTCATTCTCCCATGAAAGCAATGGGCTCAGAGAGCTAATCAAGCTGCATAATGAAGAAAAGGTCAAAATGAAATAGTGAACTACCATGATTCCCAGCAAAGGCTGGGTTCAGCTTGCAGAGCAGAGCATTGTCAGAACACAAACTCGTTTTTATTTTTCAAAAAGACACTCAGTTGCTGCTTTTTCCTGTCCCTCTCGCTGTAAAGTCGTGTGGTCACCCACAGATGTTGTCCTGAGAAAAATAAGAAGAGTGAGCAGCTGACACCTCTTGTGAGGAAAAATTACCCTGAGAACATAGAGGTGCCTAATTATGTTGGAGTAATGGAGTTGATGCTGCAAGGGGAATGTGCTTGAGAGCAGCCATCCATTCTCCAGGCAGGGCTGGCAACAGCCTCACCAGAATGCAAGCTGTGCCTTCAGATTGTATTGTGTGAGTAGAGAGTTTGGTATCACATTGATCCAAGTTCACCACATCAGGCAGTGAAAATAGAAAATTACATTAAATTAATCCTTTCTTTGTGGCTTATCTTCTTCAGAGTTACTCTCTTGAGCCAAATCTGGGAGTTGTATCTTCCCTCATCTCTGATGATGATGATGGACTTGGTGTCCTCGCTCATGGCAGGGGGTTGGAACTGGATTGTCTTGAAGGTCCCTTCCAACCAAACCATTCTGTAATTGCACAATCTCTTCCCTTGCTGCAAACACAGGTGCTTGCCAAGCTGGTGCTTGGTGGAGGTTAAAGCAAGGATTGGGCTGGTGAAGTAGTTGCCACTATAAAAACTTAAGCAGGTGTCAGGTTGAGCTGGGATCTTCCCAAATTCTTCCGAGCTGTGGGACTGGCCTGGCACCACGTGCAGAGAGGAGGTTACAAGGACTCATGATGGCATTTATTGGAGAAGGCATTTATCTTTTGGTTCTGCTGGGTAGGATTTATTTTTAGTGCAACTAATCAAGGGAGTGTAGGATGAACCTTTTCTTGAGCAGAAGTAGCTTGATTTATGAAGTGGAATTGTAATCCAACATGAAGCATTTGATTACTCCTCGCACGCACTAATCCTTTTTTTATGAGATCAATTTGCCCCCAATATCTGTACATGGTATTTTTTTGGCAGCCTTTTTCCTTAAGACCTCAAAATGGTATAAATGATGAGCTCCAGCTGTTTCTCATTGTGTGGTTTAGTTTCTGACACACAAGGCACTGGATTTTAAGCTTCTCAGACTTTTCCCCTGTAAGTATTATTTAATAGCTATTGCTGCACGAACATTGATTTTAATTTTACCAGAATAAGTGCATTAAAATGTTTACACGTTATTATTTATCACCAGCTGTTTCACCAGCATTGGAGATGGTGCTTTTATTTATTTCTGGGTACCACATAATTAACTTCATGTGCTTATCTGGAGACTTTCTTGTCAGTTATTCATAGCCTGACTACTTTGTGTGCAATCTCCAAACAATTTACTGTGTGATGGGAAATATTTCAGTGTGTTCTTGCATTAAGATTTAGAATAATGTAACTGTCTGGTGGTATTTATAGCAGGCTGCAGCAGGGGAGGCAGATCACCTTTTATCCTTGGCAGTGTCAGTGGTGGAGGGAAATTTGGCTTTACCCACCTTTGGGGAATTGGTTCTGGATCGACTTCCCCCTTGTAAATAAAACAAAAAGTTGCATATCTTGAATATATTTATATACTGGGACACTTAAGAGTGATTATACACCTATTCATGGGTGTGTATGTGTGTAACCCTCATCATGTTGGTACTGCTGAGGCTGGGTTATGGAAATCTCTTAATATTCTGCTCAAAGTGAAATACAAATCATTGAGAGTCAGCCCAAGACTTCTTGCAGCTTGGTCATTACATGTTAGATTACAGTTTGCCTGCAGTAATTATGTGGTTTAATCACTTTCTGCACAGATACCAGCCACTTAAAATATTTGAGTTTATCAAAACACTGTGTATCCACGTTCAAAGATTTTCAAAAGGGCAAACAAGAAATGCCAGAGGTTACAGATGATTATTTTTTATTAGTTCTTTTTTGTTGCCAGTAATTGTAATACAGCAGAAAATGAAGATATAAAATTAACAAAGGAAGTAAATTTAATTTTTTTCAAAGCCCAGGACTGAGCATAATCCTGTTCAGCATGGCAAGTTTCATCCTTTCCTTCCAAACCAGGTGTCTCTCTTGGTGGGAGAGACCTCCAGGGTGCTGGAGCTGTGGAAGGACAGACGGACGTGTGTCTGTCTCGCTGCCTTCCTGGGGCTGCCAAACCCTGATCCAACAGTGACATTCCCAAGGAGTCTTATACTCCAAGATTCCAACCCAGAGGGGTCTGAGCAGCTTTCCAGGAGCCCCAGCAGGGCCTGCAGGGTTTGTCCATCACAAACAATCACCGTCCTGAGCTGCTGAGCAAGATGATGAGGTGGGATATGGCAAAGGGTGTCCCAGCCCACAGGCCTTAAAGACATGTCTAAAAAGAAATTTTATTAATAAACTGGACAGACAGACCTCAGAAATAACAAATCAACCCTCTTCCATTTTGCTGTTTTAATCACAGAGAGGGAGAGATGCACTTCACCCTCCTGTGTCCACAATACACCCGTGGCAAAACCACCCCTGTTAAATGACAGTTCTTTTCCCTCTGCTTGAGGATTTCTTCCCAAATCCAAAACATTGGTGGGTTTTCTGCATGTCTGTTTGGGTTTTTTTGCAATTAGAAGCTGTAGCCAGATTTCATGGCACTTTTGAGTTGGTTTCTCATGTAGGAGTAGTGAGAGGAAACTTGTTGGTACATGTTTTGATTTGCTCTCCTTCATTCCTAAAATGAGGCTTGACAATGTGATATTTGGAGCTGATATAAAAGAAATTAATTCTAGTCCTTCTAATCCACTGTGCAAGCTGTTAGGATTTTCCTACCTGGCTTTGCTAATGCTTTTGATATCATGAAAGAGAAAAATGATACCTGAGAAAACTTGTCACCCCAAACTCTACCGCAGTGGCAAATTTTATAAAAATACAGTAAAACTTCTAAGTATTTTGTTAAAGGACTGAAGGGCCAGGGATCACTCAGGGAAGGAGGTTAATGAACAGTTTGAAATGCCTTTGGAGAAGCCCTCCAAAAGGATGTGTCTCCCCCAGGCCAGAGCACACAGCTCCAAACATCATTCCTAAGACCTGCCTTGATCCTTTTATCAGACAGAGGGGCTACCACAGACACACATCTGTGATAACTGGGGAAATCATGTCCTAGAAAATATCTACTGACCTGAACGTTGTGAGTTTCTGGAATTTGATGGGATTTTAGCAGGGAATGGGCAAAACTCGGGTATTATCTCCTTCCCTGTTCCTGGTGGCTGGGTGAGACCTTGGACTGGCTGGTCTGAGTGGCTCGTGGGCTTCCCATGGGATGCTCTCCCACCACAGCAATGCCTGTCTCTTCATATACTTACTGAAGGAAATACATAAATGTGCTTTTATATAATATTTATGATGTATTTGTATGGTAATGAGCCCCAGGGTATGCACTGAGTTCCAGCTCACACAAACGTTGCCACTTGGAAAGAATTTCCTGCCTGGCATTTCTTTTATTTTTACATTTCAAAGCCGCCTCACTGAGAAGGTTATTCTGGTAATTCATTGTATTTTATTTTATTTTAATTTTTTTTGGCTTCAAATAAACTTAGTTTTGAAAAACAGATCCTTCCTAAGGGCAGTCAAGTGTCAAATGCAGAGTTATGGATGGTGTCAGCTGCGTGTGGGAGCACACGCTCCATTTATTCATTACAGCTGTGAAAGCTTAGCTGTGCAAACGCCAAGTGCTGCTTGTGTACCTGTCACTTCAGAGCCCCTAATGAACATTGATCATGTTCTCCCAGAGTTTATTTGAATAAAGTGCATGGGAAGTAATTTTTAAAAGCACAGCGTGAACTTTCCTTTCTTTCGTGGTGTTTGGGATGAACCTGAAAAAAAACATCTTTGAAAAATTATTGCTGGATGAGAAAGAGGTTCTGCACATTTAATTTGGTCTTCTTGGAAGGTTCATTCAAGATTTCAAGTAATTTTTCAGTATAACATGTACTTATATTTACTTTGGTCATCTTTGAAGGTTCACTTAAAATTTCAAGTGATTTTTCAGTATAACATGTATTTATATTTACTTTGGTCATCTTTGAAGGTTCATTCAAAATTTCAAGTGATTTTTCAGTATAACATGTATTTATATTTACTTTTCTATAGAGAATCGTAGAATCATTAAGGTTGGAAAAGGCTTCCAAGGCCATCAAGTCCAACCTTTGGTAGAAGGGTTAGACTTTTAATTAGTTTCAAAACCCCTGTTCTTTGTAGTTTAAAGTTGTCTTTAAACAGTCCCTTGCATCAACTTCGGGAAAACAACTCTCAGGTTATTTATGCAGAACTGTGTTATATAATTTGGGGAAATAACCTTTATCTCCTCTCTTGAGTGAACAGTCTGGCCCACCAGATTTCCTTTGCTGTTGGAGGTGATGGAAAATGTGAAATATGGAAGTGTTGTGTTGCCAAATTCCTGCTGAGGCTGCTGGAGCTGTAGTGTTTGTGCCCCAAAGCACCGAGTGCTCTGAGCACAGATGGGGACCCAGATAATCCATGGAACAGTTGCTCCTCTAAAGCTGTTCCCTCCTATATAGGGCACAGCGTCTCCTATAGGATACAGGTGAAACCAGGGATGAGGGAGATACACCAGATCTTTGGGAAAACCCAGAATTAACTCATAATGTTCAGGAATCCCCCAGAGAACAAATCCCTTCTGTGGTCTAAAACTGCCACGTTCCTTTTAGGTCCAGTTTCATTAAATATCCATCTCTGCACGGGCTGTTTTGGTGAAAGCACCTAAAATAGAGGTGGTTACTGTGGAATACGTAGTGGTTGCTTGAATACCTTATTGTATTGCAGCTTTAGAGAAGAAAAACCCATAAATAAAATCTTTCTAAAAGGGATTTGATGGTCCTTGTGGGTCCCTTCCAACTCAGGATATTCTGTGATCCTGTGAAATTAAGTGCAAGTTTCCTGATTAAAAGAAACTCCTTCTTGCAGGAGAAGGAAAATATTGAATATTTCTATTTTAATAAAAGCTTTGCAGTGTTTAGTTTAAAACAGAGACTTCAAATGAAGTCTGCACCCAAATAAATTGATCTGCGGGCTCTGCATTTGTGGTGAGCAAAGTAAAAAGAACTAAATCCACAGGTCATTCCTGCAAGAATAAAGCTAATATTAGCTTAGGAGTCACTCTTAAATGTTGTTTACATAATGATCTTGTGAGGTGCTGAGCCTTCACAATTGAATTGTGCATTTGAAGGGAGAAACCTTAGAATTATGGGTGGTTTCATTTCTTTAGGGACTAAGACTGCAATACAAAATAAGCTCTTTCTTCCCCCTCATTTCCCTTTTCATATTATTTTAACCACAACCTTTTGACTCTGGAATTTGTGGAAGTCGAGGAATATCAAAGTAAAACAATCAGGAGATAATCCTACTTATCTAACCTTCAACTGGCAGCATTTGGTGTATTTTTAGCCTGATAGGATCCGAGTTATCATTACCAGTAATTTGATAAAGGTTGTCATTTTTCTTTGAAGAACTTGTTTTAGGCTTTTTTTTGTGTGTGTGTGTGTGTGTGTGTGAGTTCACCTGCTCCCTTGAGAGTAAAACCAGCAAATAATTTATTCAGTGAAAATCCTTGACAATTTTTAAGTGAGAATAAAATAATTCTAAGATCCTTGTGGTTATAAAACTTGATGATTTGCCCGCAGATATTCTCTTCTTTTCGGTGTTGTGCGGCGCTGTCAGTTTGAGACCTGAGAGCCAGCTCGTTGGGTTTTTTCCAAGGAGCTCTTCAAAAAAGTTCTTCAAATGGAAGTTTAGCTCTTTCTCAGTTCTGAAATATTTTGTTATGTTTTGTGTTTGGGCCATGGGCTTCTGTTGCTAATGGAAAAAGCAGGATAAAGCTTCTGGTTATACCAGAATGTGGATCTTCCCAGTGGGGCTGGAGACACCTTCTCATGAAATACTGTGGAAATGTGTAGAAATCATGTCCTGCTTCAAAGCACTTGATTTCCACCTGGGGACTCCTAACAGCGGTGTCTGTTCCTTGTATCACTTTGGTTCAGAGCAAGATGTAATTACTGAATGCCTTCAGCAACCCCTCAAACCAGCCTTTAAAGTCTCTCCCCGTAGCCTGCAGGTGATTATCCACATCTGATCCCTGAGGGTGAGCAACCACTCTTACAGCTTGTCCATTATAACATGAAAACTTATTTTTATGCTTATTCTGGAAGGTGCCAAGGGCTTGGGAGAGAGGAAAAGGACCTGCCTGGCTGGGGGACACGGTCAGGGGCACATCAGGCTGCTGCTACCACCCAGCAAATTCCTGGCTCTCAGGGGCCATGTGCTCCTCTCTGCCTTCCCTTGGAGCAGCTCCACTTCACCACTTATTGCCTAGAGAGAGGATCACTGATGCCAGGGAGCAAAGGTGTGATTCCTGGAGGGGATGTGAGGGATTTGGTGGAAAGGTTTGCACTGGGCAGACCAGAGGCCGTCATGGCACTGTCGGAGTCAGCACTTGCCCAGGCTGGTTTGCTGCCATGGAATCAGCAACTCTGCCCCTCTGGGGGGAGAGTTATTCAAAGGTATTATTGATGGTCCACAGAGAACCAATTTGACAAAGGAACACTTTATGCCTGGGATGTTTAGTATTAAGAAATCCACTTGTACCTGTTTGTGTTCAATAAAGTGAACTAAGCCAGCAAGGAAGGGCAGGATCTTTGATGACCTTTGAGAAGGGAGTGGATAATCAGCAAGGCAGAGCTTGGCAGGTTGTCAGTCCATGAGTCTGCCCACCAGTGGCAGCTTCTGGGGAGTTTCTGGCTGGAGAGTGAGGAGCTGAACCCATTCCTGGGGTAGCCAGCGAGGTGTTTGGTCAAAGCATCCTCCCACCACAGGCAGAGGACGGTGCTTGCTCAGCAATGTGAGATTTTTCCTGCACTTTTCCTTATTTTCTGAGATTCCTTATTCTCTTTACTCCTCTCCCACCAGTCAGTGAGAAGTTCTATTAATGCCCTGATGTGTTTCTGTGCCTTTGGAAACAGGTGCAGCCCCAGAGAAGCCGTGCCCACAACTTCCCCATGGCTGTGTTTCTCCACAAACCATAACTACTCCTCCAACAGTGCCTTCAGTCCCTCTCATCGTGGTGTTTGCAAATTAAAATTATCTTTTAGAACTGTGATTTAACAGGGAATTTTCAAGGCAGTGCTTAAAGTGGAGTGTCCCTGAGTGGACAGCCAGGAGAGCATGAGATGGATGGGTTTTGTCTTCTGCTTTGGTGGAGCTGATCATTGTTTTTGTCATCCCTGAAGACCCCCCGGGCTCAGATTGGCAGTGGCTCAGTTGTTTTGTATTCTGCTCCTCTGCACTTCCATGTTCCTCCAGTGGTTACAGTCAGAGAGAGAGGAGAATATTAAACATCAGTGAATGAGTCAGGTCACATGTGTGCTGTTCAACACACAGCAATCTCTTGTACAGAAAACCTTGTTATTATAGAAAATAAAAGTCTATATTCTGTCCAGCTTTCCCAATTTGCCCATAAGGTTGGGAGGGAGACAGAGATCAATCATTGATAAAGATGGCCTGTGGCAGTGGGTAGATGAGGCTGTCAGATCAAGTGAGAAGCAATAAGACACACAAATGTTAAAATATTGTGATTCTTGGAGGTTTCTACTTAAAAATCTTTGATTTCTGCAGCCTGAGGCTCCCAGTTCATCTGTAGCCTGAAGAGGTCTCAGCCCCTGAATGCACTTTGCAGAAAACAGGGTGGATGGGAACGAGCCTGTGGAGAGGGAGAACCTTCCCTTTCCCTTCCTTTTTCCTTTTCTTTCTGTGACTGTTGCTAGAGGGGAAAAGGTTTTATAGGAAGATCCTCTAGCAGCAGGTAAATGAGTTATCAATTAAATATGCAGTAAAGCACACTGAAATATTTAATGATATTTGATTTTGGAGGATTTTATTCCTGTTTTCCTTCAAAAACCCTGGTCAGCTGGAATGACCTGGGGTTTGCAGAGTGCAGGTGTGCTCTGGGCAGCACTGACAGTGCCTTAAAAAGCAATTTATTTGCTTAAGTTATAAAATAGTTTGTCTGTTATGTTTCTGCCAAAAATGTCCAGTCCCTGCTAGTACAGCACAGAGAAAATAATATTTTGGGGGCCTCTCCACTTTCTGTAGTTGATTTATGGGCTCCTTTCTGGCTCTTGGTGTGGCCCATCCTGAAGACAGGAGGAAATGGTGCAAGAAATGGTTTAATTGGTAATGAGAGCCTGAGGTTTCCATCAGCCCCAGCAATCCCCTGCTCCTCCCAACCATCCATCCTCCTCTCCCCTCCAGGTTTGTGAAGCAGGAAGGAATTTGAGGAGACAAAATTTCAAAGCTAAATGATTATTTTACAAGTTCCCTGTGTGATGCAGGGTGTTAAAGTGATGCTGCTTGTACTTAAAAATGAAACAGTGCATCGAGCGCTTTGCTTCGAGAGAAACAATAAATCAAAATAAATAAAAAGTTAAACTTTCTGTCAAAAATTCTGAATGAGCAGACCGATTTTAACACTTTAAAATGAAGTTCGTGGCATCTTTGCTGAGAACTGTTGCTTAAAAACAAACAGTTTTTCCCTGACAGCAGAAATTGTTTCCCTGACATGCCCAGAGGTGAAATGAGTGCTTGGGGGAAACAACGCTGGCAAGATTTTTTTTCTCCCTCTAAGTGCAGCAAGTCTTTGGGCTGTAAAAGCTGTTGTGTGTGGTTTAACTAATTTTCTTTAAACTGAAGGGAACAGCAGAGCAGAGGGTGTATTTTCCCTGGTGAGCTGATATTTCTGGTTGGTTGTGAGCCTCCTGCACGTTGTCACTTCGGGAAAGCGAGACAGGAGGAATGTTGTGTGCAAGGGAGCAGAGATCAGCTGGATGTGTAAGCTGAAATTCATCCAGAACCTAAAAAGAGTTAGAAACCACTGTGGAAAGTGGCATGTTTGCTAGAACTGAATGAACTAGTCCAGAAAAAAATACACTCCATCCTTGAGCTCTTTTCCTTCCTTGCTCTTTGCTCGTCCCTGCAGCCTTTTCCCTCAGTTCTGCAGCAGCACAAGGTGAGGTTCTCGTGGGGAATAATAAATGTGAGGGAGGGTTGTTTTTTTTAATTTCCCCAGGTGTCAGCCAGCATTAGAGTTGGAAACAAGTGAACAATGTGAGAACAGGAACTCTCACAATGTTTATCCCGGGTAAAACCATCCCCAGAATCCAGTAAAGAACCGTCCCGGTACATCATCCCAGTACATCATCCCAGTACATCATCCCAGTTTTTGCCCTGTTCATCCTTTGAACAGAGAGTGTCTGACATTGGATTTGTGTCCAGGAGTGTGAACCCGCTTAAAAAATAAGTGGAAATGATTTATTTCTGGGAATTATTTCTTCTTGGCTGCAGCATTGTCTGGGTGCCACCACTGCCAGTGCTCCCTGGGCTGGGCTGGGGGAGGGAAAGCAGAGCATTCCCATCCCTCTGATTCCTTAACCTGGGTTTGAAGCCTCTTCCTTTTATCACTTTAGCCATAAGATCTGAGTATTTTGAGGTCCTTAAGAGAGGTGACATGGCCACAGCAGCCCCTTGATCTTTTTCTTGAGATGCTGGTGAACGGCCTTGGATGTATAAAAAGAAAATTAAGGTCTGATGGTTTTTTCTAGGGACTTAACATCTGTAGCATGTACTCCCCCGAAATATTCAGGAGGTGAAGGCTGGAGCTACACGTACCAAACAAAATCTGGGAGGTTGGTTTGCTGTGTCCAGCACTGAAACACCATCAGTACCATCCCACTGCTCCAGCTGAGGGAAGAATTAGCCCTGTTGCTCTGAGTTCTGCTCATGAGACAGCAAGAAATTCGCTGGGAGAATATTTAATTTCAATAATGACCACTGAATAATTTATTCGCCTAATTTACAAATATTTTCATGGAAAACACTTGAGGTTTTAATTATGCACTCGGTAAACAGTTTGTGTGTGTCAGTGATTAGAAGTTTAATGAAAATCTGTGTATTTTGGAATGTTTTGTTCACGTTTGGGAGCTGTTTCCACTCTTTAGCACCTGAACAGCTGGAGCTGTTACAGATGTTGGGAGAGCAAAGTGGGGACCCTCTGTCTGGTCCCCCCTTGCTCTGTGTGAGGAGTTTGGAGTCAGATATTTCATCTCATGCACATGATCCCTTTTTTTCCCTTCCCTTTTACTTAAAACACTGTTGGAATTCTGTGTATTTGTACGTGGCATAATCTTAGGATGGGCATTTTGACTTTTAAAATGCAGTTCCAAAGGTTTGCAGGAGGTTTTAGAAGCAATGCAGATGATCCTGCTTGAGATTGTCTGCCCTGCTTTTCCAAGAGTTTTCAGTCTTTCCAAAGAAATCAAAGTTTCAGTGAAGTAAATCCCCCATCTTTTCAAGAAATAACTCCAAAATTATCTTTGCCATTTGTCCTGTGGTTTCCAACACACCTTGGTGGGTAGAGATGTTATTAAATGCACAATAATCTCTGCCAGTGTAGGAAAATAAAATCAGTTTGTTGGAATTTGTGGAGAACAGAGGTTGGGTGACAGTGAAATGCAAAGGTCACAGCCTTGCTGACCTCATCTCATGTTTTACATCAGGAATCACTCCCTCTTTTGGTGATCCTTAGGGAAGAAGGATCAGGGAATGGCTGAGACAGCAGGCAGCATGCTCAGCCCAGTGCCCTCTGTGATAATTCCCCCCAACTCAGAGTATCCCAAGAACTCAAAAGCATCCTAACCATGAGTGTCCTCAGCCACATAAATTTTCTGCTTTTTCCCCTTTCCATACCATCCACTTCCCTTCTTTTTCTGCTCTTCCATGCAGGAGAAGAGTTGGATTTGAGGTGGGTCGTGCCTGTGCTGTTGCATTCTAGGTTTTCAGTTAGGCATCTATGAAAGCACTGTAGGTTGTCTCAGTTTCTTGACCATTTATATGCTAATAATAGGAATTTTATGGTGGAGAAGGGGAGAAAAAAACTAAAACAAAAAAATTAATTCCTGTCTCAATACTGTGTGTTAAGAGAACAGTTCAGGGTAACAAATGTACATACATTTGAGATTTTGAATAAATATTAATAATAGTTACAGCAATAATAAAGGAAAATACGTGAGTAAGGGAATTAAAGTGACCTTGAATCCAGGTATGTTATTACTGTACAGATACTGTTTGACTTTAATTTTTATTAATGTAGATAATGGCTTACATGGGCCTTATGGCTGCATTACTAGTGCTCTAAAATTTAATTAGATTTTTAGAGCAGCTGTTAATGTCTTCTCTAGGATTATATAATTCAGTGGCAATGCCAGAAAACTTCATCCATTTCATTAGACCCTGAAAAGAAACTGAAATGAGGTGTTTTGTCTACAAAACTGCCCTGAATTCCTGAGTCTCTTAACAAGCTGTTGTGATTGCCCTTATTTTATCCTTGTAATGCAGGTGATGGAGAACACACTAAACCATGGAAAAGAAAATGCTGTTTGGGAACTATTTTAAAAGGCTTTATAGGATTTGGATTTCTTTTTCTTGCTTTGTTAGACCGAAGACTCTGAGTCAGTTATAATAACTTGGAAAACGTCCCCTTTTAAAGAGAGCACAAGGCAGGAATTCATATCCCCACCAGCTTGATGGTCATCTGCAGAAATGCAGGTTAAAATGGTTAATTTTTATTACAAAAGAAAGAAGGAGTGGTGGTTTTTATTGTCCTGTCCATCAAAAATATAAATAAAACAGAAATGGATCAGGATCTGCATTTTTTTTTTTTTCAGATAGTTCCAAGAGAACTTTCTGAAGAAGCAGCTGTGCTGGTACTGGGAAAAAAAAAAAGGTATTAGAGTTGATCCAATTACAGATCTGAAGCAAATCCCAGGCAAAAAATTTGAAAGATAATATCTTAGACGGACTTAGTTCAGATTAAGCAGGGTTAGACAATAGATATGTAAAGGAGTAGCAGCGAGGTCTGGTGTGCACGAGAGGGTAACCAGGACAGACTGTGAACAGAAATTTGACATTCTGGCAGTATTTTTCCAAGGGATCTGTGTGAAATCTGTGGCTTTTTAAAATGCCAAGTTAGGGGCTGATGTGTGGTTTGAAGTGTTCAGACTGGGCTGGGTTTGTGTCCTTGTCCACACTCACTGGCTCTGAGGGCAGATCTTCCTTTGCCCAACCATGTTTTCTCCTCTTGGAGACAGCAGTGGGATAATTTGTGCATGGAAAAGCCATAGGAAATAATTATAAATCTATGAGGTGTTTGTTCTAAGTTGGATCTCCATCTGCACGTGCAGCTTGCCCAGTGTTCAGGACTTTGGCTACAGTGTGTGTTTGTCACCCAGAGCAGAGCCTGTAACCTTCACTGATTCCATCAGGTTTTGAGTTATCCACCAGTGAACTCCAGAAGTCTTCCCTAAATAAATACAGAATAACTTCTGGCCTGGAAATTATCCTTGCTTGTGTGAGAAACTTAAGAGATAGTGGGTTAGTTTTCACTGGATCTATGGCTCAGTCCAGGATTGCTTTCCTTTAAATCTCCTTTCATTAGTTGAGAGCACCTTTCAGAGCAAAAATTCCTGCTGGAAGTGTGTGAAGGTTGTAAGACAAGGAATGATGTGGAATAACTTATTTAGGGGAAGAGTGGGGAGGATTAAAAAAATGGGATTAGCTGAGAATTAGGAGAGAGGTGCCTTGTCCAGGGTGAGCTTCAGTTGCAAGGCAAAGCCTTCTGTGTAAAAGGAGAATAGTTGGAAGGTTTGCTGCTGTTGCCTATTTCCATGCACCTGCTAATGAGGGAAATTAAGAAAGTGCATTTTTCTGGCTTGGTAAATGCTGAGCTTCATTATTCAACATATTCCAGTGATGACAGAGAGCGTGTCAATGGTGCAGAGTGGGGATGTTAATGGATCAAAGGATCACATGTGTTGGTTAAAGAAATTCTAATGATAAATGACAGTGACCTAATTTATGAAACAATCCTGTGGTATAAAGTAATTCACTAATTTGTAATTCTATGATTAACTTGCCAGGAACAAAATCAATCATGTCAGAATCATCAAACGATCTGAGAAATTGCTGCAGGTTCTGCAGCAGTGCCTTGGATGCTCTGCAGCCTCTCCAGTCCCTCCTCTGTTCTCCACATGGGAATCCAGGGCTGGAAACAAAGATCCACATTCAGGCAGCAGCAGTTCAGTTATTTCATGCCAATCTTAACTAGCAAACAGGTGAGGAAAGTGTGTCTGGCATGTAAGGAATTATCTCCAAGCCTTGAAAGAGAAAGCTTAAGGGCACATTTGCTGAAGGGTTTCCATATGGAAAGGTGCTGGTGGAGCAGGGCTGGTGCTCCAAGGGAGAGGGAAACTTAGAACCCCCAGGGCAGTTGAGACACTGGTGCTGCTGCTTAGTCTGTTCCGTGTCCCAGACTCTGAGAAATGGAAATAAATAATAAAAAGTAGGCATTTGAACCATTAGAAACTTTATTCTTAGAGAAATCTTGCTGTTGAGGAGCTCATAAACCTGTTGTTCGTAACTTGGGTAAAATCCATTAATGCTGTAATCCTGTAAAACATTTAGGAACAGAAAGGCAGATTGTTTTAAGGGTGTTTTATAGATGCTGAAGGCCAGTGGGTGCATCACTAAGATGAGCTGCAGGCCCAGAATCAAAGCTCCTTGATGGATGGGATGGAACCAAGAACCACGAGCCAGTGCAGGATGTGGAGCAGACGCTTCCATGGGTGGGTTCCCATCCTCCCAGATGAAGGAACACGTCTTGCTGAGTGGCTGGAGCTGGATGGTGGGTCAAGAAATGACATGAGAACTATTTATTAGCCAGGAAAAATCAGCAGCCAGCAACAACCATTATTCATTCAGCATTATTGATTTAACTTAAGGCCACGGCACCTCGCCTCGTGAGTAGTTCTGACATCATTCCATGTGAAGGCTGACTTTAGCAAGGAATTTGCCATTAAAAAAACACTTGCAGCAACCAGCTGAAATATCCAAAGGGTTGTGAAAGATGGGAGACAGAAACCCTGTGTTTAGTTTGAGGTGAATGCAGCAGTATGGGAGCTGCCACTACTCACTCAGGGATTGACATATTCAGCAAATTAATATTAAAACCAGATGCCCAGTGTTTTTAAAATTGGGAATGTGTCTGATACCTCTGTCATTAGGTTGTCATGAGCTTTGTTTTGTGTGTGCCATCCCCATTTTTGCCTGAGAAGGTTCAGTGTAAATAGATTAAGGTCTTTGTGTTGCTTCAGGGTAAGCCCTGTCCAGAGAAAGAATCCAACACTTCTGGAAAGTGTCACTCGCCCCTGAGGGCCTTTCCTGCATTTCAGATGTAAACAAAAATCATTTTTAAATCAGAGAAATCTACTCTGTAGTTAGTAGAAATTCTAAAAACATGGTTAATCCTGAAAAGCTTTTCTATTTGATGTTTAATAGAGCTGAGTTAATAATTCATAATTTAATGTATCTGATTAATTTTGCCTCTTTTTCTCGGAATGTCTTCAAAGCACATAACAATTATCTCAAATGTACTTATTCAAAATGACTCAGTGACCTTTCTTTCTAGATCACTTATTGCTGATTCAATTTTTCATAGCAGTGCACAGTTTCTTTTGGTTATCATTCATTATTTCTCTGCTAATTGAGTAATCATAAATCCAGTTAAAAAAATAAGTAACATCCCTGTGGCAGGAACACACATTCAAAACACATTCAGAAGTCCTTTTCTTCCAAGGCCACCTTTGTACCCGAAGCCTTCTGCATCCTCTGTCACTCCCAGGGACAGAATTCTGCCACTGTTCCAGCCCTGAAGGTGCTTCAGATGTGCTGAGCCTGGAACTTGTGAGGAGCATCTCTGACCCACAAAGTCCTCTTGTGTTTTTCCAGGGAAAATTCATAGTGTCTGGAACCTGAGCCCAATCCAAGGACTGTTCAAGCACTTAAATGTCTCTCTCACTTTTCTGTCAGCTCTCGAGCTGGGCTGGAAACCCGGGAGGAATTGGGTTGCCAAGAACATCTATTTCTCCAGGGGAGTCTCACCCTCCTCTGCTGGCTGTGGGATGAGGGATGGCACAAAGGCCCACGGGGCTTGAAGGCACTCCAAGGTTTCGTGGTGGGCTCGGCAGTGCTGGGTTAACATTGGATTCCATGATTTTAAGGGGCTTTTCCAACCTCAGTGATCCATGATCCTTGCCATTGGAGCAGTGTGTGTTGTGTTGCTTTGTTGAAGGTCGAGGGAAATCAGTGACTTCCAAGAGCAGGATGAGCTGCCTTGTTCAGGAGCTGGGAACTTCAGGGCAGGGTCCCTGAAGACCTTTCCCTGCTGCCCTGGAAATACCTTCCTCCAACTGAGGAGGACCCAGCATTCAGTTCAGAAAAACAACTGATGAAATCACGTTGTCCTGGGAATTTGTGGTGCTTTCTTTATTCAAGTGATGATCCAACTATATAAATTGTACAAAGGTAATTAACCTGTGCTGGCAGATGCACTGAAATGTGCAACACTTCATATTGAGAATTGGATTTCCATAATATATTGCAGAGTGCATATGTTTTATTTCAATGAAGTTCAGGAATTGCAGTGGAATTACACCAGGGCTGAGCTGCCCAACAGCCTAACAGTGCATGTGTCTCATTATGGGGAGAGTTTTCATTTTATTTCAGTATTCTATCTATTTTTTAAAATATAAAAAACCCCATCTTAATAGTCAAATAGTTGGCCTTAATGTGATGGTTTCATTAAAACCAAGGATTTTATTTGGCTGTTATCTTTCTTTCTCTCTTCTAGCAGTCTGTGCTGGTCATTTGTGGTGGCCATGCCAGCCCAGCAAAGCATCTTGTTAATGAATTTTCCACGAATTAATTTTCTCCATTACAACAGCATCGATAAACAGCAGCAATTATTTTATGTGGACTAGGAATAAAAGAAGGCATAATAACTTACTTGGCTTTATTTTGTGGAATTAAAAATGCTTCTCTTTTGGCCTTTTTTTTTCATTAGAGGCTCTCTTAAATGATTGCAAATGAAGTAACAGGGACTAGCAGGAATTGCTGGATACAGCTAATAATGCCTTGGTTTAGGCCACTGACTTATCCCAATGTATTTCCAGATGTCACGGAATTTTAGTGCAGCAGATCTATTGACACCTTCAGGTGGCTTTTTTTTCTGGTTATTTGTAGTCACATTTAAATAACCTTTTCCTAAAAGAAGCTTTTTGTTCCCAGCTGAAGCAACTCCAAGGTATCAGCACCAAATCTGATAAATGGATACCCCATGGTTAAGAAAATTACATCGGCTTAATACCTGAGGCAAAGGAGATGCAATCTCAGCAAAAGAACCTCCAAGGAGCAGGATTATCATTCAAGGGAACAGGGCTTTAACACTTTCCTTGCAACTCAAATGGGAGGGAATTGTCTTCAGCACCTTCATACACTTATGGAGGTTTAAAAACCCATGTGAGGTAACTTTTGGTGTAGATTTTAGGAATATGTTTGTTTCTATAAATTGGTATAGTCGACATTTATTAGTCCATGTAGCTTTAACAGAAAAATTGAGTTATAGGATCACAGAATGGTTTGGGTTTGGAGGGACCTTCAAGATCATCTTGTTCCACCCTTGCCCTGGGCAGGGACACCTTCCACTAGCCCAGGTTGCTCCAACCTGGCCTTGGATACTTCCAAGGATGGAACAGCCACAGCTTCTCTGGGCAACCTGTGCCAGGGCCTCCCCACCCTCACAGGGAACAATTTCTTCCTAATATCCAATCTAAACCTGTCCTAGAAGTGCTGAAACATTTGGAAGAGCAGCCTAGGCCAGTACTTTTCTGTCTTTTTAGGAGATTTGGGTCTGGTAACATGTATTTGGTCTCATAAATACATAACACCACTTCCTGTCTGCTGTATTTTGTGTCAGCACGTGGAGTGATGGATCTGGTTGATCCAACAACCTTGGATGTTGTCTCTGTAGCTCTGGCCATCACTCCCTGTGTTTTTGGGAGACCAGAGCACCTTGTGCTTTGGGTGGGTGTGGAGCTCAGCTGTGTTCATTGGGTTTGATGTGTCCCACTCTGGTGCTGTTTGCTTTTAGGGTTTCAGCTCCTTCCTAGGAGCTCTCCTAGTCTGATATGTTATTTGGAAGAAAGCAATATTTTTTTTTTAAACAATATATAGAAAATATCCTGAATTTCATTCAGTGGTAGCACCTGTTCATAAATACCCTTTTTTTAGTGTATCTGTTGTTTGTGGACCCCAGATGGGATATGGAGCCTTTGATGGGCTGGTGTGAGTAAAGAGGTGTAGGGGTATCCCATCACAAGTGTCTCAGGTGGCCTCTCTGGGGACACACCACGGGCTGAGGGCCTTGGCCATGTCCAGGTCGTGCTGGGGTTGTTCTCTGGGGATGTTCCTGGGGGTTGAAAAGTCAAAAGTTAATTTTCCAAGAGCTCTGGTGAGGCTGAGTGGGAGGAACAGTGCCACCTGCTGAGCCCCGGCCCCAGGACCTGCTGTCCTGCCTTTCTGCACGGGAAATGTAAGAGCAGGGACATACAGAGTGCTAAAGATTAACCCTGAAATCAGTACATGGGGATATGGAAATAATCCTCCTCCTTCTCTCTCTGTGTGATTTTGAGGAATGTAAGAAACCCACTAAGGGATCGTAAACCTATTTTTGCATAAACCCCACTGCAGTAATCTCACGTGTAATTGGATCATCTATTGAAAGGCTTTTTTGTATTATTTTTATTTATTTGAAGCAGCCTTCTGCAGGAAACGCTGCCACAAAAAGGCAACGTCACGTTATGTTAAACAGAAAATAAATTTTCTGCGTTCACCTTGAGGGATTTTAGAAGTTACAAATTATAAATCTCCTAATAGCTTCCATTTAGGAGCTTTTTGACAGGAGGAAAAATGAAAAACGAGGACTGAAGGAACTTCTTCCAACTGATTTTTTTTATAAACACGAGCAGATTAGAAGTTGTACACGGGTCTGGCAAACACGCCAACTGTATGAAACAAAAATAGCACGTTTTCTTTGACTGCTTTTTCTGAATGCCTGGCTTTAAATACTCAGTCTTAAAGCTAATGAAGGACTTGAGAAGATAATATGCTCAAAGAAATTCTAGCAGCCCACATAGCTCCCATCTGCTTGGAACAGAAGCCCAGTCTGCATCAGACATTAATAACAATGAGCCATGTTTATCTGTGGGTGATAAGTGAGTTTATTTTGGTCCAGTTTAGGCTGAAGTGATGAGTTAATTTGGCACCGAGTGTGAATTTGGTTATTTGGAAATGCTAAAAATCCTGGCCAGCAAAAAGTAGATTTTGCTTTGCAAATTATTTTTCTTTTTTTTTTTTTTTGCATCAAAAGAAATTATTTGTGATACTTTCCCTCCTTTTCAGTAGAGCCAGAGTGAGCGGGATAGAGGGATTTAAGGCAAATAGTGTCGCTTTAAGAGGCTAATTACAGTAATCCTACTGTGAACTTCCTAATGCTCTTTGGAGGAGGGAGTTGTGTGGCTTTTTGTCACAAAGTTGTGTCGTTTGAAAGTGCCTCAGTTCAGATCTTGTTCTGGGCAAGGTTGAGAGCATCAGGTGTGCAGGTAGTTTGTAATTGGCTGTCTGCAGAAAACAGCAGGGAATTCAATCTCTTCCAAGCCCTTGGATGCACTAACCCAACGCTCCATGAAGCCATTGGAGCATGGAAAAGGGCTGCTGATCCCTCTGCAGTAATTATTGCAGATATTCCACGTTCCCATCCAAGGGGGCACTCGGCACTTGATGAATTCCAACGTTCCTAATGACTTTTCTTTTTTTCCGCCCTATTAATAAATCACATTTTGACATTCAAAGGCTTGATGTGACACCAGGGAAAGGATATTTCAAGAAAACCTCAAAAAGGTTATTCTGATCATCAGTGATGTCTTTGGGAACTGGGGATAATTCTAGTGAGTAAAAACTACCCTGAAATGTGTCAGTCTTGTTCAGATGAATTATGTTCTTACTGTGTCTGTGGAAACAGGGAAATAAAGACATGGACACCTGGAAGCCTGGAGTTTGAGGAGGTTGAAATTCATGTTGTTTGAAATAAGGACTCACTTTCACTTGGTGTAATAGAAAGTGATTCCTTCTGAGAGACTTAAATGCAAGACAATTCAGATTTTGGTGGATAAGGAAAAGAGGAATCTCTTTTGTCCCTGAGATTACTTTTTCATCTGATAGCCAGGACTTCCTTGGTGCAATCTCTTACCTCAGACCATCATTTATGTATTTCAGAGTACTTTACATTTGATACTCTGGTAATACCACGCTTTCCTTCCTATGGATGGCACTCAATTCCATCAAGTTATATTGAATCACTGCAAATTTTCTCCATCACAGGCATAAATTAAGGGCTGTATTTTCTTCGTGTAATGGCTCATAAACAGGAAATCAGCCTTTAATCTATTTGTGATGTAATCTGTTCAGTGGTCTTTTTTATTTTCATTTTTAGATATACAAGTAGTAGTTGATGGGGAAACTGGAAGTACTGTCCTGACATTGTCACATGCACCAGGTTCATTGCCTGAAAAATCTTTATTACCTGTGTCTGAATCTTTGCATCTTTGAATTCTTTTTCTAGATACAGAATTCCAGACTGTAAGATCTTTACATATTGCAGCAAAAAGAGACAAGGAGATGTCTTGGGCTTCATCCTTTGACCCACAGGGTTGTGTTTCAGTGTGTTGGTCCCTCAGTTTATCCAGGTTTCAACGTGGTTTAAAGGGGTTAATTCTCAGCATCCTTTGCATAACCACAGATATAATTCTTAGCTACCCACTAACATTTATATTAAAACTCAGCAGACACTGTTTCCCTTGAAGTCTCTGAGCTGTTATTTGACAACCTGCAAAGTGGAAGATGAGCCCTGGTGGGGCTGGGAAGTGGGTGGTGGCCAAGGGTAAGTGTATTAGGGAAAAAGCTGTGAAAATTCACAGCAAAAGCAGCCTGAAGGTACCTGAAATCTGCTGCTTTTAAGCTTCCTAGTTGTAAAGCCAAGCTGCTGATCCTGGGATAGCACAGGAGCTTCAAATCCTGAGTCAAGAGGCTTCGGTCTGGGAACTGAACTGCTCAGAAACAAGCAGGGGAAGGTCGACCTAAACCCACAGCACCAACTTTGTTTCATCTCCAAAGAATGTTTTTAGCATCTGTCTCTAGCCTGGCTGTGGGTCACCAGGCTCAAAGCACCAGCACTTCCATAGGGAATCAGCTTTAAGGGGAAGAAGGGAATTTCAGCTTTGCCTCAGACAGTTGTAGGCAAAGCAACCGCGGCTCAAAATCTTTCCTGTATCGTTGGCTGTAAACAAAATGTCCAGGTAGGACAGCTGAAAAATAGCTGTATTGTATTTTATATCAAAAGGCACTTCTAGGAAATGTCTGTAAGTGGTGCAGAGTGTGATTTCATGCTTTATTGTTCCTCAATCTGTTCGGTTTCCAGGGAAAAGGTATTTTTCATTCTCCTCGCCGGTAGCTTTGCCAGCGCTCCATGAGCTCTGGAACTCAAGCCGTGGGAGCTTTCTGGCTTCCACATTTCCATCAGTAATAAAGAATCCACGGGACAAATTCTTCTCTTAGTTACACCTGCGAAACCCCCCCCGTGAGGTGCCAGGGTTTCAGAGGCAAAAAACCCCTTTGAAAATCCAAAGGACGAGAGGCATCAGAGAAAAGCTGTGAGCTGGAAAAGCATCTATTTAGCCTGGTGCAAAGGGGGGTATAACTGAGCAAAAGCTGAAAACATAATTAAGAAAACATGACAATGGGGAAAGTTTTCAGAGAGGGAGGTTTGCAGGATGTCATCTCAAGGAGGTGGTGACAGGTCTGTTGCTTGAAAGGGTGGAAAAAAGTTACCATTCATCATAGCTGGAGATAATTCAGGCATTTGGGGAACAGTGATTTGAGAAATAGCCATAGACTTACTGGTTTAAATCCTATTTTTTTTTAATAGGATGACTCTTTGTTCCCCTTTTGTGTTCCCCCCCAACAGGATGTTCCAACATCCCCAGGGCTCACTAGAAGTGCAGCAGGATAAATGCTAAACCTGTTATTTCCGTCTCATGCCAGTAATTCAGGTTTACCTCACATGTCTTCTCCAGCTCTAATTGAGGCAGTTTTGCATAAAGTAGATGCTGTTAGGATGAAATCAGGAGAACCAAGTGACACCCAAGTGTCATTCAGAGTCAGACTGGCCATGGTGACACATCCCCAGTGCCTTCAGACACTTTTCTGAGGATTAAGAGCAGTAAATGCACCACCTACAAGAGACTGTTGACCTGCTGATCCTCTATCACTTTTGTGTGGCCATTTATCACAGTATAAAGCTTAGATAAAAACCCCTCATGCACTTGGTAACATTTTCATCTGCCCTCAATGTGTTCCTTCATTATAAATCTCAGTGTGACAATGCAAATTAGCTCCATGATTAGTTTTGTTAGGTGTGTGATGGATGGCAAACTGAAATGGATCCTGGAAATATATTTATAAATTGAAATTTTGAGCTAGTATGTTTTTATAATATATAAGAATTAAGTTTTTCAAGTGATTCTTTGCCACACAGTGGCACACACTCCATTTGAGTGGAGGCAAATGCTTGGGAAACAGATACCTCTCCAAGGGCTTTGGTGCCCAGTTTTAGCTCTGGGTGACTGAAGGTTATTGTGCAGGAAATCCTGCAATATATTTTAATGGCAGAATGGTATTTAAAAGGGCCACCCTTTGGCTACTGGAGAGAAAAGCTCAGAAAGGAGGGAGATGTGCAAACCAGTCTGAGGGGGTTTTTTGCACGGTTCCCTCTCTGGATAAAAGGAGGATTTGTGGTTCCACATCTGATTTATTTCAGGAGCTTTAATGTCTCTGATAACTTCTGGGGATGGGAGATATTTGAATTTTCACGAGTGCTAGAACAGAGCTACCTGAGTCCAGAACAAAGGCTGCTCCATCTGCTGGCTGCACAGTCTTCATGAGCCAAATCCTGGAAGTTTTACTCAAAGCTCAGTGCAGTCTAGAAGAATTTGCAGGTGTGGATCCTTTGCAGGTTCTTGCTTCTCCACATTCCGCCCTGCCCTAACTCCAAGCAATATTCCTGGGAACCCTTCCTCCCGGGTGAAGCGAGCCAGGGGACACATGAGGTGACACAAGACACAGGGACAACATCTCTGCAGGAATTCCTGTCTGCAGAGCACCCAGGGCTGAGAAGAACAGAGGAGGCAGCTTTTGGCAGGCAAACAGAGGGATTCCTCCCAGGAAAAGGGGGGGGTAGGACAGGTGAGGTCTTTCCTTTGGAAATGATTTCATCTCCTTTTCTCCTACCAAATGAACCCAAAGTAGAGGTTCAGCTGGTGACCTGCAATTTTGGAGGCTTCCTTGTGGCTCAGCAGACCTTTAGTTGCATCTTGTCTCTCATCAGCTGTGTACTCTGGCAATTAAAAGACGTGCAGCAATTAAACTGTCTATAATTATCCGTGAGATCACGCCGGCTTTCTGGGCATTAGCCAAACAGCACATTTAACAATCACTTACACTTCAAATACCCTAATCAGCAATTATCTCAGATGCATAGGCTGAAGAATTAGAGATTCAAGGTCTTGTGTGCTCGAGAAAGTGAACAAAAGTAATTCCATAGGATAGAGCCTTCCCTCCTTCCACAGTCACGGCATGTGTGGGAGTAACATCAATCCTAACTTTGATACCAGTGCATTAACATCAGCTTCAGTTGAAGTGGCTTTTAGGAATGATGGAAACAACTGGCTGTCACAATATTATAGAAACTGAGTGTGGGCACCATCTCTGGTAATAGATAGTTTGGGATTCTTAGATATAAAGGCACAATAAATAATCCAAAAGGGACAAATCGTTCATCTCTGTGTTGCCATGCTGAGACTTGCTGACTTGCATTCGCTATTCCTTGGCTTGCAGCTTTGTCTTTTTACAGATTATTTCTCTGTTATGAAATGAAACATTTGCAGATTGAGAAAAAATGCCCTTTTTTGTTTTGGTGGAGTGATGAACCAGTTCTCTTAACAGCTCAATATTTTCTGATCATCTCAGAAATGTTATTTGTTGGAGTGTTAATGGAAGAGAAATGCAGGCAGCATTAGCAGGATGAGCTGTGCTGAGCATCACTGGTGTGTCTTTGATGACTGGGATCCATTTGATAAGTCAACAAAGATGTAAGAGGGAATAAATCTACCCCTTCATGACCGTCATCTTTATATAGTCTAAAATAACACATAGGGTAATTTTCCTTCTTTTTCTAAACCTAAGTGCTTTTTTGTGGATCTTCAGTCTGATTTTTTCACTCGTGCAGAACATACTTCCAGTTGATAGCTCGCATCTTTTATGGGAGAAATTGCTGGAGCTGAGTAATTAAAGTTATTCCTGACTTCTCTTATTTACTGGAAATGACTGAGCTGAATCATAAAAGACTGAGGATTGTACTTGAAGTGGTTTCCTGTATCCTTTGCTCCCAGCGAGTAATTCCTTAATAGCACATCCACAACAACAACAGAGAACATTCTGGAATGGAATCTGGCCCTTGACTTGTGTTTTTTATCCTGCATCCTTGCCATGACCCAGCTGAATTATCTCTGGGAGATGGACCCCAAGCCAGTGCTGCTTTGCCATTTTGTTTTCCAACCCCCTTCTGTCTCTTTTTGCTTTTTAAAATCTTATTTAAAATCGAATGTTTCCATAAAATTGTAGTTCTGTTTTGCCTTCTGTAACCACCTCATCCTCCTTTTTGCATGGTCCACAATTTCACCTTCCCATCTTTAACAGGGTGGAACAATCAGCGAGCATCACCTCTGACAGGCAGTGCAGCCATTCCCTGGGGTGACAAAAATATGGGTGAACAAATAAAAAACAGCCACATTTTACTGTCCCACAGGGTGGGGGCACTATGGCCCCTCCAGCCTTCTCCCCTCATTTTGGTGGAGGGGACTTAATTTGTGTCCAAGGGGTAAAGGACCTTATTACCACAAAAATCAGTTTTTTTCTCTGCAAACAGGGATGTTTTGTGAAAAAAACAGGTTTCTGTGAGCTCACCTTGGTACGTGGGGGGTGTTCAGCCACTTAAAAATAAACTGAGAAGCAGAACTGCAGATTGTGATGCTTGGTAGAGTTTATTAATCACAGGGTTGTTTTGTTCCTCACCTGGATTCCTCAGTTATTTTTCATAGGCTCCCAGAGTGGTTTGGGTTGGAAGGGACCTGAAGGATCCTTTAAGATTTAGCTCCAACTAGATATATAGAAATACAGATATACTGTGCTCCAACTGGTTATATACCAAGTTCCAGCTTGGTCTAGTTTATTAATCACAGGGTCAATTTTTCCTCACCTGGGTTCCTTAATTATTTTTGTTTTAATTCTTTTCTCTACCAAACTATCCAAGAGCATTGGCTCCTTCAGGGAAGGACAAAAATGACACTGCAGAGCTGATTTACTCCCAACAGGAAAATCTATCCTTGATCAGAGAGACACAAATTCTGAAAACATGAATTTGGATAAACAGGAGGGTTTTAGAAAATAGGCATAAGTTTGCTGGGTGTAAAGGTTCTTTTAGGGAAAAAATTCCTTCAGGAATGGAATGACCTTGGCTTTCTAAAGCAGGTGTGGGAGTGAGCACATCCAGGGATAGGTGATAGCGCCCAGAGAAAAAAGAATTTCTGGGAGAATTGTCCACAATTTTGTTGTGTTTGTGTCAAAATAAGTAACTCCTTTCTCCCTGCCAGTCTGCCCAGGCATTGCCACAATGCTCCAGTATTGGAACCATCCATTGCTTTAAAGAGCCTCACAAAATGAGGGATTTAAAACACCGTGAGCTGAGATTGCTGTGGTTTGTTTATCAGCCTCCAACACTTTCTTTTGAATAGCTTAACGTAGTTTTTTCCCCCTTTTTTTTTTTTCCCCTCCTCTCATAGTGTTCTCCAGCACAGGATCCATCAGTTCCTGTTCTGTTGGTGTTCCTTATACATATGGAATGATTTGATAATGAATCCCTGCTTTCTTTTGAGCAATGTGTCTCTTTTATTGCACTGAATTCCACCTTAAAGAAATCATTGAGACATCACACAATTTAAAGTTACAAGTCTTCCTGTCTTTGATAGGCTGTTTCCAAGGGAATACATCCCAACAGGGATAGACAGAGCTGGAAGGAATCCTGTTTACTAATTACTGCCACCATTTAGAAACAAATATGAGTCACAGGGAACCACAGTGAATCCAACCCAAGGAACAATAAAAAACGAGTCTGGATAATTGCTGAGGAAATGAAGGCTGAATAGAACTTAAAGGCAATTAAAGTCTTTATTTCCATTTTATTATGGAATAAATACTTCAGGATATTTTCATTTGCTTCACTTTTTGTTTGCTCTTGGGGTCTGCTTGTTAATGTGACTGGGATGTACAAGAACTCCTTAATTAACCTGTTTTTGTGGGCATCTCGTGGTTTCTATGAAATATGTGTGCTGACAGCTCTGTAACAATAAGACAAATAGAAATGACAGATTTGTAAGCACTGGTCAACCAAAAACTGTTCAAGAAATGCAGTTTTTGAATTATTGGGCCAGGCTTCTCTGCAAATTGGAATTCAGTTCAGTTAATTGAATTCACTGGATCTATGGCAATTTGCATAAAGTCATAATAAAACCATGGTTATCTTTTAAAAAGCTGCAGTTTTGGAATCTTATGTTAAAAATGGAATAATACAACTTTTATTTTGTGATAACTGAATGCAGAAATATCTAATTGACACGGAAACAAAATTGAAACACGTATCTTGTTCTCAGTTACAAAGAAATTGGGATGCAATAATCCCAGGCACCACATTGTGTATGGATTGTATGGGAGCAGGATGTTTGTCTGTTTGTCTGTCACATCCCATCCTTTCCTGTATCTCAAATGAATGGCATTGATTTATTCCAATATATATTGCCTAAAGGAAATAATTGCTTTTGTTAAAGCCCTGGAAGCAATTTCCTTAAAGCAGTGATGGTTCCCATTTCCCCTGGCGAGCGGGGAGTGGGTTGTGCTGAGTCTGGGATCTGTGTCCTTGGGCATCCTCTGGGTTGGGGGTGAGCGATGTGCAAGTGGCCTCCAGGTTTTTCCTTCATCAGATCAGCTTCCCAACCTTTCCTGGAGCGTTTCCCACCATCTGTGTGCTGTGTTTGTGTCCCTCCCCACGTGTGTAAATTCAGTTCCTGCACCCACAGTGCCTCGTGTCGTTCCTGGGCTGTGTGAGAGGGTTTCAGTGCATCTTTATCTGTTCAGAAGGACCGTGGGGAAAGAATCTGTTTGCTTAAAAATAAGTGGCAATTAAGTATTTGTTGCATTGACCTTAGGAACTGGTGGATGGGATGCTTAAATAAAACATGTAAAGCAATAAACCTGCAGGTTCTGTAGGAGGAGGGAACATTTCTGCACTGCCCCCACTGCAATAAAATGATGAGAAACTGCATTTTCTGTTGATGTCTTTGAAGGGGAGACTTGAAGAAGAGTCCACTCCACAAAGATTAAACCTGCAGTGAGAGTGAGTAAGGGAGAGTAAGAGGGAAGAGAGGTGATGCTTCCATCCTGTGCACTGTTCAGTGGGGCTGCAGAGTCTCACCAGCCCTCAGCACAGGCAGCATCCTGCTTAATTACAGGGACTTCTCTAATCATCTTTCAGCAGAGACAGAACCATCGCCTGTGAGCAAGTGTAGGTTTCATTTGGCATTTTTACCCTGGATATCAGCAGGTTTGGAGCGAGCAGGGTGGCTCCCCTGGGCAGGAGGGGTGCCTGGGGAGGGCTGGGCACTGCTCCCTCCCAGGGGGCTGCTGCTGGTGGTGCCCAGGGCTGCAGAGCAGCGAGGCAGCCTCCCTGCACATCCCAGGTGAGGCACAGCCCTGGGGACCAGCCAGGGACTGACAGCGAGTCCTGTGTGAAGCAAAACAGGGCCAGTTCACCCCGAGCATACCTGGATGTACGTTTTCGTCCACGGCCCCACCAGCTGCTCTTGGGTCTCTGTTCTGCTGCTCTTTGCTGCATCAGGCTGGTGAGACAGAATCATCTGCTCAGAGCTCAGCAGCTCCTTTGCTTTGCTTTTACAGGCACGGAATTGATTCCCTGAAGGAAGTTGCCCATCCTGTTGACCAAAGGGTTTGTGCAGCAGTGAAAGATCTCCTTGTGTAGGATGGCACTGAGTCATCTCAGGCCAAGGCAGCAATAAAACTCTCCAAGAGCAGGTCAGCCAGGCATATCAGGGACAAGAGTGGGACAGATTCTTTGGCATAAGTAGGATTTTTCTGGCTGTTCCTTTCTCTGTTAGAATATAAAAGTTACCTGTGGACAGAGCAGCTGTTGACTGGAGCTGTCGGATGGAGGGTGGGACAGAGCAGTGCCCGATGCCTTTCTGTGCTTTCAAACTTTGTGGCTTTGCTGGTTGAATATCAGCAATATTGATTTGATTCATTTAAATGCTGAGGAGTGAGTTAAGAGAAGGATATGCTTTGCCTTGGCCAGGAAGACTTTTTGTGTTGGTTTCTGGGAGTGTTGTGAAAGCAGAAATTAGAGTTGTATGATGGATGGCTGGAACTTGAAATATTTGCTTTTCTCTTTAGAGATGTTTCCAGGTGCCTGGATGACCCTGTGCTTAATAAGATAAAGCATTAATATATATATATAGTATTTAATATAGGTCTGTGTATACACATATATTTATGTACATACTGTGAGCAATTTAAATGACTTTCAAAGGTGCATTAAGCTAATGCTGTGCTTACAAAAAGAGTTGTCATTGCACTTTAGCAGCACCCATCGATGGCTGAGAGCTGCACCACTCTCTTCCTTGTGCTTGATCCCTGTGCTGATCCTTAATTCAGCCTCCTGACCCAAGAGCAGGAGTCAATACCTCTAATACAAACTTTACATTTTGGGTGCTGCCCTGGTTTTTGCCAGGCTGGGCAATTTCTAAGTGGTCGTGGTGACATTTAAGATTGATAACAGGTATATGGATTTTTTGGGGACGTTGCACACTGTTAGGAAATGTCACTCTGCAGTTTCAGATGCTCTTCAAAACAGTTATTTAAATACTCTGTCCCTGGACTTTGTTTTATTCTGAGACAAAGCCTCAGAGCTTGGATTGGTCTTATATCGGTTACTGCACAAGTTATGAAATTCTGCAGTGGCAAAGGCAGAAAAGAGGAGATAATTTTTCTCCTGAATAGGCAAGAAGTCTCAAAGCAGAGAAGGGTGTGAAGCATGGAAGGGTCTCTCTGGTAAGGACAGGGTATATTCTCCTTAGGTTTGGCTCAGGAGACCAGCACAGGCAGAGCAGAGCAGCAGGATCTGGTTTCCTTTGTGCTCCAGATATTCCTGGAGCCAAGGAGCCCGAGGGGTAGAAAAAGGAAAATGTCCCATACAATGAGCAGACAGAGTGGAATATCCCTGCAGTGTTCTAGATGTGCCTCTGGAATGGGCATCCTGCCTGGCAGGGGTACCTGGAGTTGGACTGGGAAGCTTTCTGCTCCCATGGAAAACAGCAAGGCAGAGTTAAGCCTGTGTGAAAGGGATGGGGGAGATTTCCTGTTTTCAGCATTTTTTTTTTTCCTAATTGAAAGCAGAACTTGCCCTCATTTCAGAATAAAAGGCATCCCCAATGAGCACCAAGGAAAGGGCTGATAGGAATTATGATGATGATAATTAATTTTCTTAGAAATGTTGTAATTTCAGCATTTCTATAGTGATCATAAGCCAATGCAGGAAAGAATGGGGTTCTTACTGAGGTGTCAGACTGCTGCAAATATATACATTGGCCTTTAAAGGATCAATATTTGCATATAAAATATAAATATGTATCTGTATATACATATATTTTCCTTTAAAATAATAAATAAACCCCCACTGAGCTCCTGCTTCTACATTAAGAAGTCCAAAGCTTTTACATTAATACTTTTTTTTAATCTTGTTGCTGAAACACGACCCTACTGCCAAACTTTCTGAGCTCAACTAAGCAAAACTTTGCCACTATAGAGTGAATTCTCTGAATAATATTTTAATGCCTGCAGCTTTCTTTTACTTTAAAAAAATCAAGTTGATTTTGATGCTGGGACAAGCTGGGGGGGAACCACCTCCCTTTTTAATTTGCATTGAAGAGCAAAAATCCTGAGTGATAGTAGCCTTGTGCTGTTATTTATGGAGGAAAAATATGAAATATAGTTGAAAATCTTGGTAAATAGGTTGAAATCCCCTTGCAAAACACTTTCTGGCTTTTTTGAAAGGAAAAAAAAAATTGAATTATTAGAAAATGTTCCCCGTACTGTGCGTGTGGTAGCCAGTAACACAATTCCTAGAAAAGCCACCAGTGCATTTGAAAGCAAAGGGTTTGTGGTGGATCTGCAGCTGCTTGGAAGTGTGGAGGAGGGAAAAAGGGGAATTGGGAGAGAAAATCAGCCCTTGGGTCACTTGGGCAGCTCACAGGGGGTACCTGATGTGTGATTCCTGCTGCTGGAATCCTCTCTTGCAAGGGAGGAGAAAGATTGGGACAGGAGCCCCCAGCAGGTGGAAGAAACTATGAGATTATCGGCATTGCACTCCAAAGTAAGCCGTAAAAATTATTAAATGAAAGGTTTCTTTAAAGATTGCATAAAGAAATCCCTGGTGTTCTTAAACCCCCGAGGAACATAACAGAAAACAGTATTTTCTATATCCTTTAAATGCTTTATTGCACGTAATTTGAAGCCTTTTATTGCTGAGAGCGATTGAGACCGTCTCAGATTTTCTCTCTACTTTAGTTCTGGTAATGTCATTTCTGATTAAACTTATATGGTGGAGTATATTGAACCATGAAATAGTTAAATTTTTTATGAGCACAATAAAAACCCTATTGCTTTTGGGTTTCAAAGTATCAATAGCCTGAGCTGAACAGAGTCAGACCTAATTACCAGGAAGCAATGATGCAAGAGCTGCCCTTTTTTTTTTTTTTAGTGTGTTCTTTCCATCTTAGGAATGTACATCCATTTTAAAGCCAAGCCTCCTTCCACTCCCCGGGCTCAGTGATGACGGGGATCTTTGATTTCTTTAAGCTGTTAATTCCTGAGCTGCAATTTGACATATTGACTTCAGCAGCATCACACTTCTGGCTTGGAACCAGGATTTTTGGCTGTTCAGCTCAGTGGCACTTAGTTAATAGTTGCAGAGGTGCACAGACAGTTTCATTGGACCAGCTGTAAATCACAGGTAAGATTTGCCTGTATTTATTGCACAGAAAGGCTTTGTTAGAGCTCTGGTTACTACAATTAAAAGGAATGTATTCTCAAGGAAGCTGTAAAGCAGTTTGGCTTAGGCTGCACCAGTATCAGCCTGGTTTTGAGGGCGGAAAAACAGTGATTTAAAGTTAGAGTGAAGCATCAGGAGGAGACCAGAGGAATAAAGTGCAACTTATGGCGAGATATAAAGTGCAGTGGGGTAGATTTTAAAGGAGGTGGCAGAATTTACAGATGCTCACTATCCCAGGCACTTGGCAAATGGACTAAAGAAGGCAAATTTTAAGGCTTGCCAGAAGGAAACCCTATATCAGGGGATAGGACTTCAAGTGCTCTGCAAAGGAAATGTAAATAAGGCAATTTAGGGCTAAGAGGACTGTGGGCAAATGAAGTGCAGAGGAACAGCTTCTTGCTGAGGAGTGTGGCTGTGCTGTGTGTGTGGGGAAATATCGAGTATGGGACCACTGGGAGGAATTTGGGACCAGCTGTCACGAGCCCTGGTAAGTTCCTGTGTAAAGGGTTATGAAACTCAGATAATTTATAGAGGTAATTAATTGCCTTTAGCTGCTTTTTGGTGCTTAAACATGTTTAAAAAAATCCTGTACAAGCTAAAAAGTACAATAAAAAGCATATCCCATAAGCTGGAGGTAGGTGGTGACATTGGTTCCTGAGGTGTCCTGGGATTTGGCTGTGGAAAACGCAGGATCTTTGCTGTTTTCTGTGCAGGGATCACTAAGTGAGAAGAAATTGCGTGTCTGAAATACAAAATGAAAGTGTGGCAGCTCGTCCTGATGAGTGTGAGGGTTGTGAGAAGTCCTTCTACCAGACAAGGGCATGTTTGAGTGTGGGTGGTGCCTGCCCGGATCCAGGTAAATGTGTTCAGTGACGAGACCTTGTGCTTTAGTCTCTGTGCTGAAGAATCAGAGCCCTGTCTAGTTGAGTTACAGACACTAAAATGTATTTGCTGGATGCAGTGTTACTAATTAGTGCTGATAAAACCTTTCCCTTCCAGCTCTTTTAGAGCTCCAGATGTGTTGAAGTGTTGTTTGTCTCAGCCCTGGGTGTGTTTACTGGAGAGGGAGCTGCCCAGGGGATGCTGGGCAGGCACCTTCTGTGCCCTATTCCCTGCAGGGAAACACACTCTGTTGTTGTTTTAAGCTTCGAAAAAGAGAACACCTGGTGTGCCAAGCTCCAAATAAACACATATTGGAGGTAATAGGGAGTAAATATTAAAGGGAAAAACTCTCTGAGATACTTCTCAACAGATAGATCTGAGTGGATGTGTCACGTTGCACCTGTGATAAGAGATGTTATAAAATTACTCTGCTTTTCTGCAGCTTTCATTTTTATGGATTATTGTGTGAAATATGTGATGAACCTCGACTACCAACCTAGATTTTAATCAGGAACACAGAGTCGAGCCTATCCTATATTGCCATCTTGTAACTTGTCCACAGAATAGAACTGGTGTCCTGCCTGATAGAATCTGCAGCTTCCTGAGTTCTTTGCCTGAGTACAACAAAGCAGCTGCAGTTAATAAAAAGCTCTCAGTTGTCCCACAACTGTCTGGGATTGTTCTTTCAGCAACACAGAGAGATGACATTGGAGGGAAGGTGAGGGCAGAGCTGCTGAGCTGGGCAGAGTCAGCAACTGCCCTGCACAGAGCTGGAAATATTGCAGGGCTTCCTCCCTGGGCTGGAGGAAGAGAGTGGCACGAAGTAAAAGTCAGACCGTACAAGCTGTACAGGCTGTACAGGCTACACTAATAAAATTTAATATTTAATTTTTTTTAATGAAAAAATGGAATTGAGATTGCTGTGGACTGTGGAATTTGGGCATATTGTGTTGTGTGTGTACTTAAACATGTAACTTCATTTCTCTTCATAACTTTACAAGTGCACTGATTTGGGCAGAAAGCTTCTATTTTGAGCCAAATAGCTAAACAAGAGTTGTGTGAATTACTGTTGAATTAATGTGAATTTATGAATTGTCATGATGCTTTCTCGATGCTGAGTTTATTTTTTTATAACCCTTACACTGTGAAGGTCAACATTTGGTGTGGTTTTACTCAAAATGAAGGACTGGCTTCCAAAAAGATTATTTCAATTTTTTTTTTTAATTTTTTTTTTTTTTTTAAGCTGAACTCAGAAAAACTTAATAAATGTGTGTTGAGGAGCAGAAGGCTCCCCACTGTGGCTCCTCTCCCAGGTGTTTAGCACAGCTCAGAGGTTTTATGCAGCTGCAGGTTCAGTCACTGGGCACCAGTTTCAAACACAGCTTCTTTTTATCATTTCCATACTGGTTCACCCCTCCCTGGTTTCATAAATAGTTCTGGAAGTATCTCTTTTAAGTTTTTGCAAGTGGGGCATGAGAAGCTAATGAGGTCAGATGGCTGATGAACTTCCCTGCCTATAAATTATGGATTTGAGGAGGTTTGCTGAGGTTGTGTATCTTTAGCTGTGTGTGTGTGTGCTCACCCTCTGCTCTCAGGGGAGGGATGAGGGAGGGTCATTAAACCATAATGGTCTTTAGTGGAGTGGAAGCATCAGAGACAGAGCAGTGACCACATCCCAGAGTGAAGGAACAGGAAACAATTTAAACCCTCTTCAGAGGCTGCAAAGGGTAAACACCAATAATGTTGGATATGGTGGAGCCTCAAACGCATCCCGGGAAGGAAAATAGCTGGGGGGTCACAGAAATAAGGAAAACTGGGGTGACACTGTAAAAGCCATATCTCCTTTGAGCCCTTCCAGCTTCCTCTGGATGAGCAAGAAAGGCAGGAAGGATGGTGTTCCCCAAGGGAGAAATCACCAACTTTATGGAAGTTGAGATTCTAGTCTGTACTGTTTAAAATGAAAATACACTGTGTGGCTGTTTCTTAGGAGCCTAAAACGTCCTGATTATACGAAATGCCTCTTTCCCAGTATCAAATGGAGGTGGTATTTTAAGGTTAAAGACCCACACAAGAGGGTTAACGAGGGTTTTGCATTTTCCAGGCATGTTAACACTGCTGCAGCCTTAAATGTCAATTGATTAAAATATCTTTTAACCTTACATCAATACTAGAGTTTAGTGTGATTCTCCCACAGGAAATCTCTAGAGTGATCTCTGTGCTTGCTGTTAGAGTTTGCTTTGAGACTATTATTGCCTTAAATGCTGGTTTTTTCCACGTATTGCCTAGAAGTTACATGTTTAAAATTGTGCATCATCACAGTGTTTTTTTATTACAAAATGACATCACTATGAGAGCAGCAGCCAGGACTTCAGAAAACATCTATGAAGGATTTTTCCTCTGCTTTCCCTCTGGCACTGCAACCAAAATCTTGTCTTTCATACCCATCCAAACCAAATTACACCGATCTTTCCCCAGGCTGAGGTTGGTGATTGTAGCTGAGCATCATGATAGACTTGTAGTGGGTTACTCTCTGCCAATCCTCTAAAAAGAAATCTTTTGAAAAGTATATCAAGGTAAATTCTGTGAATGACTTTGTGAACTAAATTTGGGCCAGTTTGAAGTGTTGGGTTTTTGTTATCTTGGAGACATGTGAAAATATCCATCTTGCCTAAGGGTGGGGAAAGTCTTCTGCTCACTTTCAAATCCGAGTGGCTTGTAAGAAAGTCTCCTGCTGCAGCAAGAACCAAGAGGAGCCAGGAAAGAAAAAGTAATTTAAGGAGCTTTTTGTTCCTAAAACACACTAAAAAGTGCAGTTGTGAAGGCTGAGGGATGTATTGCAGAGCTCTGGAAGTTCCCTGATAAATTGTCTTTAACACCGAAGTTTGTTCCCTTCTGCTGCACTCTGCTCACTCATCCATCACTGGCACTGCTGCCTCCCATGTCCCAGGCCAGGCAACTGCTGGAAACATCTTTTTTATTATGCTAGAACCAAAAAAAGCCTTTTCCTCCAAATACGCCTGTCGTGTTTCTTACAAATGAATCAACGGGATGAGAAGTGAATAACCCTGTCTGAGTTAGAGACACAGAAAAGTTACTTGGTCTTGCAATCCTGTCTCGTTTGAAGTACAGTTTTTTGCTTTCCATCAGGACCTAAGATGTAAATTTAATTAATTAAGCTTTTTGTCAATTTGTGGCATTATAAACATTTGATGATAGGTTTTTCTTTTCCCAGGATGACAAATTTAATGTGCTTGTGTGTGTTACAGCAGGAATGTGAACATTATAGATGAACTTTTTGTCTTATTCTGAGTTGTTTTGAGTTATCCTTTCCTTCCAGTTCATACAGGATAAGTCAGTTGAGGCTTTGTGGTAACATTTCCTGGTTTTCCAGGGAAAGCTTTGGCAGTACAAGATCTCAGTGACAATTCCCTGACAGCAGGACCTGCTTCACTCCTTGGACTCAAAGCTCTGCTCTTGTGCTCCAGGGATGGGCTTGCCCAGCAAGAATTTTCCAGAAGTGCTTTGAGAGGTGGATAAAACAGGGTTTGTGAAAAAAAAACCAAACATAAAGTTTGGGGAGACTCTGTTGGTTGAGCCAAATGTTTTCCTGTCACTGCTCTACCTGGCTGTTCATGGGTTGAGTGTTGACTGTAACAAAACCTCATGGGGCTGTTCAGGCTCCAGGTGTTGTGCAAAGGTTATTTATGGATTTTTTTTTCAATCTAGAAAACATTTACCCAATTAAATCATCCCTCCTTCTCTGTGCCTGTGCAGGCCCCTCCCTCTCCCTGGTTACCCTGCTAATCAAGTTTATTCTTTGAGGCTTGTTGATGTTGTGAATGTTTTCTGCTTGGTATGTGGCAAAGCTAATCAATGTGATAATATGAATTCCCAGTAAAGGCTGAAATTCTTATCATTTGTCATATTTAAGTTCATTCCATAGAAGTGTGGACTGAAGGAAACAGAAGTGTTGGAATCCCTTGTGTGGCTTGTACTGCTTGTCCCAGACAGAACATGGTTTGTCACTACAAGGAATTTGGCTTGCTGGGGTTATTAGTAAGCTCGTGTTGTGGTGCTAAATAAGTGGTACTTTAAAGATGAGCTTAGAGGATGGGTCTGGCTCATTTATTTTCTTTATTTTACTGGTTTGGTTGTCCTTCAGTCCATTTAAATCCCCCTGCAGTGCCCAGCAGGTCAGCATTGCTGGGGGCCTCTCCCTCCATGCAAGTGTCCAGGAATATTTGGTATTATTTGATATCACCAGGAATTAGCTTCCTTTGTTTGAAACATGTGTTCAGAGCTCAGTTCTGCACTGAGTCCAGCTCTGGGGTCCCCAACATAGGAAGGCCTTGGACCTGCTGGAGCAAATCCAGAGGAGGCCCCAGAGATGCTCCCAGGGCTGGAGCCCCTCTGCTCTGGAGCCAGGCTGGGAGAGCTGGGGGGGTTCCCCTGGAGAAGAGAAGGCTCCAGGGAGAGCTGAGAGTCCCTTCCAGGGCCTGAAGGGGCTCCAGGAGAGCTGGAGAGGGACTGGGGACAAGGGATGGAGGGACAGGACAAGGGGGAATGGCTTCCCAGTGCCAGAGGGCAGGGAGAGATGGGATATTGGGAAGGAATTCTTCCCTGGGAGGGTGGGGAGGCCCTGGCACAGGTTGCCCAGAGAAGCTGTGGCTGCCCCTGGATCCCTGGAAGTGTCCAAGGCCAGGTTGGATGGGGCTTGGAGCAACCTGGGCTGGTGGAAGGTGTCCCTGCCCATGGCAGGGGGTGGCACTGGAGGATCTTTAAGGTCCTTCCCACCCAAGCCAGTCTGGGATTCCGGGACCATTTCCCTTCATCAGAGACGTGACAGTTCACCCAGTCCTGTCTGTCTCTGTGGAGCTGAAGCCACAGGCATGAGAAGATCAGCTCACCAGCCCCCATCACTTATCAGAGCCTGTGAAACATCTGCAGTGCTGCTTCCAGGCAAAAGAAAATTTCCTTGATGAAGTTTTTGCAATAAATTTTAAATGTAGGTCAGGATTCATGGAACTTGCCTGAATTTTTAACTGCGTTTAAATTAACCCCGTGTGGGTTTTTTAATGGTTTCTCTGAACTTTCTCAGTTGGCTGAAGGAACATTTCTGTGAAGGAAAATGTGGAAACAACCAGTGGTCATGTCTTCATCAGAATAAAATGAAATAGTTTCACAACTGAGTTTAAAGGCAGACAGAGCTCTCTGGAGTTAATTGATCTTTGTGTAGAGTTTAATATTCTAACAAACCTAGAAGTCTGAGGGCTGCTGGGCTTGAGAACTTCTGCAGAAGGGAGCAGACAGAAGGAACAGACAGATAAACTGAGGGACACTTAAAAGTAGCAACTTTGTAGACTGAAATTAAACATTTTTATATCTCCAGACTCAAAACAATTCAGTTTTGTCATTAACGCTCAATAGCGGTGCCTGCTGTGCCTTTACTGTGATTTTCTTTCTTGTGTGGTGATATAAAAAGAGCAGCAAGAGGAAGATATAATTCTCTTGATTGAAATATTTATTTTTACTTTTTTTTTCCCTATAACTTCTAGCTTACTTTGGGTATTTCATGGAGTTCCCCTTGATAATGTGACAGTCCTAAAATATATGGGAACGTGATGGTTGTGCCTTTACCTGCTGCTTTAGTTAAAATAAAATTAAATAAGAGCTCCTAGAAAAATGTTGGCTAAGGCTAATATTGTGTGTAGTTCTTTCTCAGTGGGTATCCTTTACACAGAATAGATTTAACTGAGTAATTTGATGATGCAGGTATTTATCATTTATTGTTCCTTCCATCCAGTGCCATTTCTATTATTTCCACTATCCTGTATTTCCATGATGGTCTTATCCAAAGCCTGTTGGAACTAACAGGCTTCCATTAGCACCAATGTTCTGTGTGTCTGGCCTTAAAATGGGCTATTTCTGCTCACTGGTTATAGCTACAAGTCATTGCTTTAAGTGTCTTAACAGGAGATAAATTAATTACTACCGTTGTAATTTAAATGGTACAATTTGTTTTATTGCATGCAGTAAATTCTCATCTAGCTCTTCAAAAAATCACTTTAATTTGTGGCAGGGGAGTAGTACCCTGACAGAATCTGGGTTTGTCCTCCTTGTTCCCAGCTGGAGTCTCAAACCACCCCTCTGTTGGATTTGGAATCTCCTGGCAGCTCTGGGGTGGCTTTGGTGCCTCCTCATGCTCCCTTTTCCTGCCCCAACTGTCCATTTTGACCTTGGTGCCAGGATTCTTCCCTGCTCTCCCAGGTTTCTCTCCTCCTGGGCTGTGTGTCAACCTCACCTCCTGATTTCTGCCTGCCAGCAGTGTTGTCCTTGGGAGAGTTTCCTTCCCAAGTCCCTTGTGCCCCTGCTGGGTTAGAACTGCTCTTCATCACCTGCTGTTAAACAGCCTGACTTCTAGTCCTGCTTTTAGTCTTGGCTTTATGATAATGACTTAAAAAAGGCTGAACAAGAAAAGCCTCAAACAGCACTAGAGCTGTTAGGGATCCACATCTTCCTTAGGAGTCATTATAGGAAATGATGATGCCAATTCTGGCATGATTAGATTCCAAACTTCATCTGTGATACTGAAGTGGATGATATTTCACTCAGACATGCTTTTCATCCTTTTCTCGGTCTAAATGTTCTAATTCCATACTCTGTTTCCTGGTTTTGAACTCTCTTTTATCTTCAATTCAAGATGTTACAAGTTTTTTTTTTTAAAAGGAATTGTCCCAGAAACTCCCAGAAATCACTTAAGAAGTTTTGCCAAATATTGGATGTATTAAATTTGAGTTGACAGCTCCATCTATGCAAAATGAAAAGTGGAAAATATCGCCTATGACTGGAAATGAGCTGGCACATGAAGATAAGATGCAGATAAAGGTTTAAAAGTTGGCAATTAACACTCTAAGAGATTTTTAAAATGGGGTTTAATGGGCAGTAAAAAGGACTAGGACAGTACTTTTATGGTTTTTATGGGATTCAGTATATGGTTGTGCCTGTCTGCAGCCTGGCTGGGAATGAATTCATAGAATCCCAGAGTGGTTTGGGTTGGAAAGGACCTTAAAGCTCATCCCATTCCACTGCCTGCCATGGGCAGGGACACCTTCCACTAGCCCAGGTTGCTCCAAGCCCCGTCCAACCTGGCCTTGGACACTTCCAGGGATCCAGGGGCATCCACAGCTGCTCTGGGCAACCTGTGCCAGGGCCTCCCCACCCTCCCAGGGAAGAATTCCTGCTGCCTCTTTGGAGAACAGGCTGAATTTGGTGTGAACTCCTCCTGTTTATTCATGCTGACTCCATCCATGCAAGGTGGGAGAAGAAGCTGCTGTTCAGGGAAGGGCTTAAAATGGGCAAAGGCTTTAAAATCTGAAGGTGGCTGCAGTGTCAGAGAACAATTATGCATCCAGAACCAGCCTCATGTCCTTCCTGGCTCTTTTCCTTTTCTCCTCTGCCTTCCTCCTGTTGCAGAGGAGGTCTAGGCAGCTCCCCCTGGGACCTGGGCAGGGAGAGCATCTTCCCACAGCTCCTCACAGCCCCACCCCTGGCTCTTCCACTTGTGCAGTGCAGGGGTGCATAGAGCCCTAAGCCAGGGATAACAGGAACACACATTTCTGCTCCTGCCTTTTGAGGCTGTTACACATAAATCAATGCCTCAGTCAAGTTTGCAAACCTTGTTTCCTTTCATCTGTTGCCTATGACAGGAAAACCAAGGGCTTAATGTGATATCTCAATAAATCCTCGCGCTGCCAGCCAGCCAGTCCTGAAATGCCGTGCAGCTCCCATCGTTTGACATAGTTCTCCACTGCAGAGATGGCTCTTGTTTTGTCTGGCCCTGGGCTTGATTCCTTCAATAATTGATATTCCAGGCTGAAAACAAAGCTGGGAGCAGTGCCCCTTCCTTGGCGTTCCTCCGCCAGCTGCTCGGCGCTTTGCAGCTTGAGAGCCCCTGGCAACGAGGGAGCACACAGCCAGTCTGACTTATTTATTTTCCCTGGCAGGAGCCAATGCTTAGTACAAGGATGTCTTTAAAAAAATACACTCCTGCCACGAAAAATGGCAGAGGCACAAAAAGGCAGTAACATCCCATAATCTGCATAGTCAGTGCAGGCAAACGCCGGCGTGTTTTCAGCTCTAATCGGGGGTCGTAAACACGCAGAGTTTATGTTGTTCTGCTGAAGAATAGCTCCCATAAATCACACACAGGGCAATTTCTCTGTTTTCATTCGGAAGTTTATTTCCTTTTATGTTTGGTAATTAAACCAGGGCTGTGTTGCAGGCTGCAGGAGCAGCAGCAGTGATGACACGGAGGTGTCACCGCAGTCCCTCTGCTCGCCTGCGCTGGTTGGTCTGGCAGACACGTGTCCTGTCGCTGGGAAGGGTCACCTCCCCGGGAACAGCCAGGAGCTCCTGCCCTCCCCTTATCTCAGAAGGTTCAGCCACGGCTTTTAAATCACCTTCTGCAGAGATTTGTTGTCTGGACTCCCAGGTGTAAAATCCTGCCTGGCCACAGGCAGGTGGGCTCTCAGTGGCCAAAACCTTTGGCCAGCCCAGACAGGCACTTGCTGCTGTGCCCATGGCACTTGTTTGCACCTGCAGGCATCTGCAATCCTGAGATTTTCAAATTGCTAACAAAGTTCTAGTGTACTAAGAGACCAATATGTTTCCTATTACAACCTATTTTTTTCCCTGAATTCCAACGCAGAATAACCCCAAATGACATCACTGCCTGAGCAGAAGTGCTCACTTCTCTTTATACACCAAGCCTCAAAGAATTTGCTGCTTTATCTGAGCTGCAATCAGGTGAGCAGATGCCTCCAGCCTTCAGTGGTCTTCCTTTGGCTGCTTGGTTTGATTTTGGGAGGATTTGCTCTCCCAGTGGGAGGAAAAGCTTTGTGTTCAGGCCATGCTGAACCCAAGCCATTCAGTGAACTGATGTCAGGGCTAAGTTAGCCTGTTCTGTAGGGCCGTGGTCAAGTCTAGACTTCCATATCTCTACTTCCCTCTTAGTTTCCTTGGAGAGAAGCTCAAATTTTTATAAAAATAACAAATTTGGGTGCAAAACCAGACTATATAATAGTAAAATATCACCAACAGGATCTTGACTCAACTGTGTTGTCAGTTTAGAGTTGCAAAGGAAGCAGTGATATCACTGTTTCTGCAGTCAGGAAAATCCCAGATGATGCTTATGGGGCGTGTTGTGCCTTCACTTGATATCCTGGGTGCGATCCTGGCCTTGCTGCTGGAAATAATCCACTGATAACAGGAGGAAAAGCAGGTTGGGAGTCTGTAAATTCTCTGTTTTGCTGTGTTGTCTCATTGTGTGGGTTCCTGAGTTTCACACCAGCTGAGCTGTTTGGCTTTGCACCACGAGCTGTGGTGAGAAATGGAGCACCCGGAGCTGGCCGTGGGCAGGAGAACTGCTGAGAGCAGCAAGGCTGGAGGCAGGGCCTTCCACCCAGCAAAAATGGGATTTATATGGTGAACAGGACGCCAGGCGAGGCAGAGGAGTGACTGTGAAGGAATCTGTGTGGTCTGGGTTTTCCTCCCTCGCAAGGAAGACAACCTGCAGAGCAGGGAATGCTTTCTGACACCTCCCATCAAACTTTTGTCAGGGCTCATTTGTAGCACAGCACTTAAACCTCCCCAGGCTGGTTTGTGTCTCTGACAGAACAACTGGCAGCCGGAGGCGAGGGCAGAGCAGCCCCAGGGTGGTTTGAGCACCCCCAGCAATGCTCCTGGACACGGTGCCAGCGTCGCCCAGAGTCAAACTGGCATCACCTCCTGACCTGCCTGGAGTGGGTGCAGAGCAACCCCAGCTCCAGCTTGCACCCCTGTGGGACAGCTGCCAGCTCTGAGCAGCCTGTGAGCTCAGAGATGCAGCATTTTCTTATTTTCACATCCAGTATGCAGAGCGTTGATGTGGTTTTTTTCTTTCTTTGCACAGTTCTGGTCTTCCTTACCTGAGCTCTGAGGTCTCCCTGGAGCCTTCCCTTCTCCACACTGAACAACCCCAACTCTCTCAGTTCCAGGCAATCTTTTAAAGCAAACACTAAACAAGCACATAACAGGGCTATCAAAATGATTGGTGGGGTTTTGATTTTTTTTCCCTTCCCTAGATGATTACTGAATTTAACAAAACACTTAGAAACATTTCTAAGTCCAAGCATCTCAATTATCTGGGTTGGAAGCCTTTTGCTGGTAATAGGTGATGAGGGAGTTGTTCTTTTGATAACCTCTATTCCCAGGAACACGGTGAGTGTGAGACTGGCTTCTTACCAGCTTTTCAAAGTTAATAAACTTGCTGGTTGTTTTTATTTTCTAAGTTCTGTTTTCTACTCTTAAAACCCCTCAATTTGTGCCTCTGAAGGAAGGCAGCACATCAGGCAAAGCATTGTTCAGAGTGAGTTCTCCCTGTGAAACACCTGTGGAGAAAACTCTCTTTTTGTCTTGGAAATAAAAGGGATTTGTTTTGTAATCTCCAGAAGTGAAAAGTAAAACGTCGTTAAGATGCTGATTTTGGAGATTGCCTGGAATTATCTTCAATATTTTCACATCATTTTTTGTCTGCTGGACAAGATAGTGCTCCCTGATAACGTGTGTTTTGGGAATGGGCCTATTCAGAAGTGAATAACTTTGAATGTTGCTTATTTATCTCTGTTCAGAGGGTGAAACTGTCTTGATTCATTATCTTGAAGCGCTGACCTGGGGATAAAAGCAACTTTCCTTGTCACGCAGAGTCCCGGGAGCCTCGTTTTTTCGGTGCATCTTTCTGTCAAACTGAGACAGCAATAAATTATCCCTTGTTTCTTTAGGAAATTTATGATCAAAAAGTCAGAGGGAGTTTAATGTCCCACTTTGGCTGACAACTTCTTTTTGCAGCCAGTGTTGCGTGCTGGAAAGGGGCTGGGCTGGGTGGGCTGGGCGTGTGCTCTGCTCTGAATTCAGGTCTCTAATTGGCAGCTTTTGCTATCAGAAAAAAAAAAGAAAAAAGTCAAATTGAACACGTGATGGGTTTCACAGATCATTTCCATTGATGGTGGATCAGTGGTGTAGTTTGGAGAGAAGAGCTGGACTTCCTGAATACCAACTCCAATGTCTTTTGCTCTTCAAGTTAGTTTATCTATCCCTAAAGCTACTATATTTTAGGTTTTATAATTTATTGCTTGGCTATAGGGGAGAGCCATTCACTTTAATCTACCAAAGTACTGCATTGAAAATGTCACTCGGCGTGAAGTTGGGAATTGTTTTTAAATTGGTGAGTTTTAAGGTAACTGTTCTAGATAATCTTCAGTAAAAGACTCTCTGAAAGAGGGTAAATTCTAATTTGTAGGAAATGCCAGACTGGGAAGTTTCACTGCTTGTAGCTTTTTATTATGATAGTGTCACTCCTTGTTTGAGCAAAGTGCCTCAGAATTTGTGGCACGATGGGCTGGTTCTGTGTTGAGCAAAACTGGCTTTTCTCTGAGAGGTGCTGCCTCAGGTGAGAGTTTTGTCTTATATCCCTTCATGAAAAAAGTAGAATAATACAGAGTAATCCCTAATTAACACCCTTAATTCAGACTTGCCTTTAGCCCCCCAAATCTCCTTCCCTGGAGATGATTTATGCTCGCACATTATTCAGGTTTTCCAGGGCAGTGCTGGGTTTCCTGGGGGCAAGAGGCAGAGAGTGAGGGTCGTAAGGGGGTGGTTGGAGCGTCTTAGTTGGTGGCTGGTAATTAAAAATCTTTAATTGTGGTCGTGTTTTGCTGCAGGGGAAAATTGTGCTCTGCTGCACGTGTTCAGAAGGTGAAGGGACATGTCCTGCATTTGGGAATATCCATGTTTGAGATGGATTGCTGCTTCCACGAGGCTGCTCTTAGTAGTGACAAAGGTGTGCAGGGAATGCTGCCACACAGTGAAATATTAAAGGAGTGGGTGCCTGTGATTAAGTGACTATTTTTGGATAATCCAGGCTCTCTAAGCAGGTTTTAAGCTGTGGCATTAGGTTCTGCATGAAGATAAAGTGGGTTTGGTTCTTCTAGTTGCTTCTAGGCTAACAAATCAAAAAGGGATGGTGTCATTAATAATTATTTCTATATGTCTTTAATTATATCAGCAAAAAATACTCTCCCTGTGTGCCCCACAACTAACAGAGCTGCCCCACAACCAGTTTTTTGGGGGATATGTACTATGAGCATAAGTTTAGGGAGCACTTACATCAATAAAACTTCAGTGGAAGAAGCTGTATTTAAACTCCAATTTAAATAATTCATGCAGTGGGCACTTCCTGAGTTGTTCCATCAACAATCTTTGCTAATATTGTTAGAATTCGATTTGTCTTAATCTGATGGATGCAATCCTTGCTTCCCTTGCATCCCCCTGGGGTGAGGCCCGAGCTGTGGCAGGTGTGGGATGACAAGGAGGAGGCTCAGGCTCAGATCACACCAAAGACCCACCAGCCTGACAAATATAAATGACTGGAGCGAGTTGGGAACTTGCATCTGTTGAGGTGCTGTGACTTCCCTGATGCAGTGAAATGAAATCTCTATCTGGTGGATGTGAATAAATGCCCAAAGGGGGAAAGCACAATGTGAAAACTGACATTGTTTCCTCCGTCTTTTTCTTAGATAATTAATTTTTTGAAGCGTTTCCTTCCCATTTATCATGGGCACGTCTCAGGAACACGCTGTGTGTGTGTGTCATTGTTTTATCAGGCACAAAGTACCTGTATATATTTAGTAATGTGGGAATTGTGTGTAAGTGCAACTCCAGGAGGGATCATTTCAGCAAAGAAGCTGGAGATGGCTCAGGATCTGACAGACGTGCCGTGAGAGTGAGGAGAGCTCAGTGAGATGCCACCAGCACGTGCCCACTGCCCTTCATCTCCCCGAGCCTTCAAATTCCCTTCTCTTCTCCTCCTTGCACAAAAAGGAGGGCTAACATTTATCTTGGGACTTAGAACAACAGCTCCCACAACAACAACAACAACAAAAAAAATCTGTCTTTTGAGTGCTGCAAAAACTCAGCACATCAGAAAAGGATTGCTGGAAAGGTTTGCACTTTTGGGGCCACATCTTTTGGGCACCTTCTATTTTTGGAGGTTCAACTTTTCAGGTCACTGACTCCGTCTGCTGAAGAGGGTCTGTGCCTCTCCCAGCACACAGGCCTGGATTCAGCAGAGTATTAAGAGCTGGATCTGGGTTACAAACCTGAGGTTTTGCTGAATCTGGGCCACGACTGGTGTTCAGGAGGTGGGAGCTGCCCATGCCTGGGATGCTGCCCCTCTGGAATAGCTCTGTTTAATTCCTTTCGCAGATCAAGCAATTTTCTTTGATTTAGGAAAAAAAAAAACCCTTGTTTGCCTGTTACATGACAAGAAACCTCGTTGTTTTTCCCCTTGACTGAAGCTGAACAGCTTCTTTAACCTTCATTTACAGAAGCTGACTCTGTGCTCCAATTCAGTGCACCAGTCTGAGTGACTTCCAATTCCCAGAGGCTCAAGGTTATCCTTATTCCAGTTTTGAATCAGATGGGGAGTGACCTCACCTTGCAACCAGCAACAACAGGACTGGAGAATCCCAGGGTTTGGAATTCTCTCCATCCCTTTCCAAATACTGGTGTTTCTGAAAGCAAAACACATACTGTTTCTGTCCTCAATATCCAGGCTCCAATTTAGCTTATAAATTGCCTGGGAACATCAGGAGTGGGTTGTGTTTGGAGAGATGGGAATGGATAATAGTGTTTTGGTGTAGGTTTTCAGACATCTTTTTAGTATTGTTACTGTGGCTTGGCCTTTTCTCCGAGGTAACAAGTGACAGGACGAGGGGAAATGGCCTCAAGTTGCCCCAGGAGAGGTTCAGAGTGGATATAAGGAAAAATGTCTTCACTAAGGGAGTGGTGAAGCATTGGCACAGGCTGCCCAGGGAGGTGGGGGGGTCACCATCCCTGGAAATGTTCAAAAATTGAGTCGATGTGGCACTTCTTGATGTGGTTGGTGGGCATGGTGGTGTCAGTCAGAGGTTGCACTTGATGATCTTGGAGGTCTTTACCAACCTTAATGATTCTACTAAGACTCATGAAGCATCTCTTGGCCACATCTTTGATGGATATAGATCTTCTTGTATGTGTGCATTAGGAAAAATATCTTGACCTCAGGAAAAAGAGGTTTTGTTGAACCCTAGAAACTTTCTGTGGCTTTTTTTCTACCATTTTTTTTTCTTGTGTTGATGAGTGGAATTTGAGTTTATATTAAACCTTTGTGCTCAGCTTTTGCTGGGTCAAGTATTTTTAGACTTGACCTGCAAAATGCATCCAGTGTAGGTGTTCTTGCCTGCATTTGCCATATGCCCTTTTCCCTAAACACCCCAACAGTTCATGGCACTCAGTGCTCTGGTCTGGGTGACAGGATGGGAGTCAGTCAAAGGTTGGACTTGATCTTGGAGGTCTTTCCCAACCTCTGATTTTGTGCTCTCAGCAGCTGAACAGCCCCACGTTCCATGTAACCCAAAGCTCTGCTCTCCCTTCTGAGCCTAAAGATTATTTTTATGCTTCTATGCTCCTGTTTGAAAAGCTTGGTAGTTTGTGGAGGTTTTTGGCCCCGTGAATTGCTGTCAGTGTTGAGGAAGGCAGTGAGTCCCCCTCAGGTGTTTGCTCTTGCCCTGTGGCAGCCGCAGGGTCGGCACCACCTTAAATCTCCCAACTCCCACATTAGTGCTGCGTGTTCTGGGCTCACCCTGAGCTCTTCCTTTGCTGAGGTGATTAAAAGATGCCTGTTGCTGTCTGGATGTGCAGCATGCTTCATTAGCAGTGATTTATTTGGGAGCTGAGTGGAGTTGGCACTCTGCAGCACACCAACCAGCAGCAGGAGAAGGGGACGTGATTCCTGAGGCTTGTTTCTTGCTGCTGCTGCAAAGCTTAGGGGTCTTGGGTGTGTTTTGCAAATTTTCCTTCAGAATATTCACTAAACTGTGAGTTCATAGAATGCAAATTTATCTACAAAGTATTTTTCACGTTCTGAATGCATCCACATACCTTAGCTTAGGATTTGAATTTCTATTTTGAGTTTGTTTTTTTTTTTTCCAGAACTACTAATTATTAAACACCCCAGTGAAATTACAGAGCCATGCCCACTAAATCAGAAAAATTCCCCACAAATATTTGTGCTGCACACATTTTTCTCCCTCCCACCCGACTGCAGTCAGAGCTCAGAGAGTCAACTTTCTTCACCAGAATCCAATTAGGAACAAAGGTGCCTTTCAAAAGAACTTGCAATGGCTGCACTGCCAAAAAGGAAGTTAAAAAGACATCTGCACATGTGTGTTGGCACTGGGTTTTCTAATGGGCTGCACTTCCAAACTGAAGCACAGCAATCTCATTTTCATCTCGGAAAAAATAGCCTGTGTAGTGCTGAAACTCTCTGTGCTTCCTTCTGGAAATAAAATACTAAACTTTGCAAGTTTTCAGGCCTCATATTCCCCTTCAGAAGCAGCACAAACTCCCCTGGGATTTTATAGGCAGAAAACATTCAGGGATGGGAAGGATCTTTTCAATTATCCGTCTTTTGCTCAGGCACAAATGTTGCCTTTCCCAAAGTCATTGCCATAAAAAGTCAATGTGTTTGAACAGTTTTTACAGCTCTGAACAAAGGCCCTGCTGACATGAATAGCAGTGATGTTTACAGGCAAACTTCCTGAGAATTGGACTCATTCACATGTGAAATAGGAACTACCACGAGAAATGGAAATGCAGCCAGAGCTTGAAAACCCCCTTATTTTAACCTTAGGAAAATATTTTTAATGATGATCATCTAATTTACTTTTCACTGCTTTTTGTGCTAAGACAGGTTTCATTTCTCTTTGGGAAAACTTTCTGTAACGTGTTGGCCTGTGTTAAACCCCAGGTACCTGGCATTTTTTCTTTGAAGCACGTGCATGACCATCCCGTGTCTGCTGGTTCTCTGGAGTAATTGCTTAATAACTAAATAACAGAAAAGACTTTGAGCTTTTACACTGGACTTAAATATACTGAATACTGAAAATGTGTATTTATTTCTTGCCCAGAGAAGCTGTGGCTGCCCCATCCCTGGAAGTGTCCAAGGCCAGGTTGGACGGGGCTTGGAGCAACCTGGGCTAGTGGAAGGTGTCCCTGCCCATGGCAGGGGGTGGCACTGGATGGGCTTTGAGGTCCCTTCCAACCCAAACCATCCTGTGATTCTAAGATTTTTATGATTCATCTCCAAGCCTCTGGAAGCACCACCCTCAAAGCCTGTGGAATAAATAGAGGGATTTTGCTTGACTTTGCTCAGATCTGGAGGTTTATATGTTAAGGTTTTTTAAGCAAAAGTCAGATATAATACTGTCCTGCCTGCAGACAGAGCTGGGTGCTGTTGTTGTTAATCCCCAGGGGTGATTTTGGTGGGCCCTGTGGCACATGGGCAGCTGACAGTGGGGTCTGAGGGTGCTTCCCATGGGCTCCTGGCAGCAGGTTCAGTTGATAAGTGCTCTACCTCTTGTGCTTTTAATTAGGGATCAAAGGCTCTGAGCGATTGCTCTGTTTCAGCAGCTCGTTGCACAGAGTGAGGAGAATAATTGTAAAGTATCTCCTTGCAGGGTAATGAAGAGAAGCTTTAGAAGTGACACCATGGGTTTATTGATGGGCATAATTCGTGGGAAAACGAGAACAGGAAAGAATTTCAGCAGCAGCTGGTGAATACAGGATTTATCTCAAATTTCACCTCAGCTGGTGTAGAACCAAGAGCAACTTGCTTTGGCAGAAATCTCTTGTGGAGGTGCTGTTGTAACCAGTAGAATTTGGTTGGACTCGATGATCTCAGAGGTCTTTTCCAACCTAAATGATTCTGTGAATTTGGTACTTAGAGGAAAAACAGGATTTGTCCATTATATGGGGTAAAAAAGTACATTTCCTGAGTTCACAGAGTGTAACTGCTTAACCATGTCAATCAGTAGAAAGGTCTGGGATGACATTTTCCTCCTCAAATTAATAATTAATACTCTAATCATTTCCCTAAGTTATTAGTTTTCATTGATTGGTCCTTCCTGCTGACCCCCAGCAAGGCTCATCAGTCTGTGTGAGAACAGATGAATATGTGCAATTAATCTCTACCCCTTTCAAAGCTGCACCTTCAGATCAGATTCTTAGTCTTGTCAGTGCATTGAACCTGACTTTATTAGAAGAATCTCACCAATTTTAGCTCACAAAAGCAGGCAGAGCCCTCTCATGATACCCCTTCACATGGTATTAGTCGTGCAGTTTGTCTTGGAAGCACAAAGGCCCCTTAAACTTCCAGTCTTCAGTGGGATGAATAAATTATAAGAATGTGTGTCTGACTTGATTTATTTATTTTTAATATTTAAATGCCTGCTCTGGAAAAGGTTCCTTTCATAAAAGAAGGCATTTTTTTTCCCCCCCCTTGGGTTGCTTGGAGGGGGATGGTGGTACTTTGCAGAGAAGGTCTCGAATTGTCTGCTTACAAATTCTATTTATAAGTTGTAACAGAGTGTGAGGAGAAGATTGGTTTTTACCCAGAGATGTTTTTAGGTTGATTTTTAAAAAGAATTTTAGAGCAGTGAGGATGGGGGAGAAATGGGAAAAACATCCCCCTTCCCTGAGCAGTGTGGGAACATTTCCTATGAAGTGCTGTCTTGTAGAGATGATGCCTTTTCCATACTGGATGATGTTTGTAGAGAAAAATTAGAGTAATTCTCATAAAGTTAGAGAATTACTCTAATTTTTCTCTTAACTTGATCTACAGAGCTCACTAATTACACCAGATTGCCCCAGAGAGGCAGGGAGTAAATCTGCTGATTGCAAAATTGAGAGGCACAAGAAATCTCACAACGCCCAAGCAGAAGATGCAGACATGGGTTACAATTCTTAACCCTCCTCTGGCACCCAGACCACTTGGATGGTCACAAATCACTCCTCAGATTGATTTTAAATTAAATATTGGAGAATGTTTCTTTGTTGCATTCCACTTGCACCTTTCCTGGAAAGGAAAAACAAACTGGAAAAAAACCCAGAAGGAGCAGCAATCCTAACTCTCCTGGGAATCTCTCTTTTCTCTTGCAGACTAAAGGTGGCCTAAAATTTCCCAGGAGCCCCCTTCTCTGCTGGAATTAGTGGACTGGTCTCCTCTGAGCTGGGCAGCTGAAGATGAGGTTGCTGTGGGAGCTGCTGGTGCTGCAGTCGCTCATGGTGTGCCTGGCAGGTGAGGGGTCGCCTTTAAACTTCGGATTTAAGAACACCAGTGCGTTCCACACTGGTGGGATGTGTCTGCCAGGGATAAAAGGGCAAAACAAGGCCCTGTTTCCCAGCCAGTGTTGTGGGATGTGCTCAGTGGATCGAGCTGATGCTCCTTCTCCCGGGGATCAGTGTCTCTCATCCCAAGTACAACCTTTCAAAGGACTGCTCTGCCCCTTTCTGCTTGAAAGTTGCTGTTGATGGAAGTTGTTTTCCCGTGTTCTGTGTTAAGTGTTTTCACTGCTCAATTAAACCTTTGTGGAGTGTGGCTTTAAATCCCATTAAAAGGGTGTTGTGCTGCAGCTCAGCCCTCGCTCCATTTAACAAATAATTAGAATGACATATTTCAGCAGTGTAACCATCCCCTGCAGCTGCCCTTGTTTAACCTTTGCAGCCCCCAAAGTTGCAATGTTCTGAGCGTTCCCAGGGAAGGGAAGTTTCTAAGGAATGTGCCTTTTTTCCTGGAGCTGGAATGGTTCTTGAAGAACATTTTGGATTTCCAGAGGGTTGGCAAAGCTTGTTCCAAAGCCCTGTTGACCTTGACATGGGCAAGGAGTTGGTTGTAGGGAACTCTGGACCATACCAGACTGTCAAAGGCTGTTTTGAGTCTTTCTCTCCTTGCTGTTCCCTTATCCTTGATTATTTCCTCCTTAAACTGGCATTATTATTCTTTAACGTGTATTTTGTTCTGAGAGAAGGTTTAAAGTTTTAATTACTGTTTATATCACCTGGATTGCTCTAATTTATCTGCTGCTTGCTCAGAATGTTTTACTGCTTTGTTTAGTGGCTTCTGCTTTCTTCCCTTTTATATATGTGCTCACTGTCAGGGTACTTTTTCAGCATTTTAGGTAATAGCTAACTACTTAGAATGGTGTTTACTTTCTTCTGCTGAGCTCCACTGAACATAAAGCCACTTTTATTCCGGTACTTAGGGGTACCTATTTTAGAAATTTGGTTCCAAGTCTTTCTAAATGTGCTTTGACAGTTTCTGAGCTGGCAGAAAATTGGATGCAGAGAGATTCTGCAATACAGAGCCCACACGTGTTTCAGGAATTGCAACCTTAGGGAAGTCGGGCTGTGGGAATGCATCGACTGTGAGCCTTTATTTCAAGCAAATAAACAAAATAGTGGAAAAACAAAAGCATGAAAAAAGACTTTTTACTGTAATTTCCAGACTTAAAATATTTATTGCAAAATTGCCAGGGTCAGCAAAATAAAGTTTCAGGAGGATGTGTTGGGGAGGGTTGTCCTTATCTTTTCCATCTGTTATTTATAAAAATGCATCTCATCAGCGCTGGCTTTTCCCACACCATTCAGCAACAGCGTTTTTTCTCCTCTTTGCAGTGCACTGAGTGTCTTCAGGCTTCAGATTCTCTGTCCTGCTGAGGGAGATTTAGAGATTTGTGGGGAAAGAAGTGCCCAAAGTTTTGTGCAAGTTTTCTCTTCAGTGATGAGTGAGAAAGTGGTTTTCTTTTGCTTTTCCATTTGGGCACAGTGCTTTTAGTAAGGGATGCTCTTGCTTTACTTCCCAAGCTGTGTTTTGTGTGTGCTGCTATGAACACACACATCTGGCTGCTGAACAGTCTGAAGTTAAGGAGGAATCTTATGTTTCCATGTTGATCTCTTGATGTACCTTTGTGAAAAAAAAAATTAATAAATTAATTATGCAAAGGGAAAAAAGGTCAAAATAGTGTGCAGAAAGTTGTCTAACAAATCTTTATAGTGCTTTGTGGACCCTTAAAAGACTGGGAAACTTAACTGTTGAGTTACCTGTGGAAAAAAAAGGTTCAATCTGAAAACTGAATACCTTTATTTGGTTCTCATCAGTGTCAGACACACAGATATCACCCTTGTCTTTGCCTCTGCTGCAAAGAGCAGCACAACTGGGGGAGGATGAGTTTTTTGGGGTGTTGCCCTGACAAAGCCCTGTGGAAGTGAGTGGTCCCACCATCCCTGTGCCCCTTCAGGGACAACTGGTGGGCTCCAGCTGCCACCAGTCCCATCACTACTTAGGCTCTTTTTTTAGTGTGTGTGTGCTCCCTGAATGAACATCTGTTCACTAGAAATTGCATAAAACTGAAGGTCTTTCTGAGCCATCACCCAAGCTGGGACCATCTTTGTCAGACTCTTTTTCCTTGTTGTTTTGAGGTTGTACTGCTAAAAATTACTGTTGCTTTCTTTGGACTTAATATTTGATGTCTATCAATTATGGGGTTCTGATTACATTTTCAGAAGTTTTGTTTTGGTGCCAAATTGCCCTGATTAGTTCAGGCTCTCAGCTTCCTTAAATAGCAGCTGTGGTGCTGATAATTCCTGAGTTTTGGAGATAGGACGAGAGGTGGAACAGGCTGTGAAAAGTAACACAAAGCTCTTCAAGTCGTGACTTTGTTAAGAAATGCTCTCCCTTGGGCAGCCCCACATATCCCAAAAAGCATTTGTGTACAGCCTGGGAACAGGGATGGAAACAAAAGCCACTGCACAGGAGGAGCCAAAGCAGCCACACTGATGAAGATGTGGCATGGTCTGTGGGCCTGGAATGTGCTGGACAAGTATGAAAGGAAATTTTCTGTGTTTTCCTGACTTTTGTGCCATCCTTTGCCTCATTAACTTCCTGGAGCAGGGAGTCTCAGTGCTGAAGTCATATTTGCATGTTAATGAGCTGCAGTCACACAGACACATTAATGTCTGAGTGTGCATATGCATATTTTAGAGGGGAATTTAACCCCTGAAGATCCCCTCACGTTTTACAGGGGTGCTGGGTTTTAAGCTGGGCTTAAACCACAACTAAGCACTACGAGGCCGCTCACTCACCTCACCCCCCCCCCGGTGCAGTGGGGAGGAGAATCAAAAATAACACTTGTAGGTTGAAATAAGAGTGGTTTAATAAATGAAACAAGGTAAAAAAGTATAATAAGAGTAAATTATAATAATGATAATGAAAAGTACAAGTGATGTGCAGTAAAATTGCTCATCACCCACTGAACGGTGCCAGACCTCGTCCCCCAACCCCAATCTGCCCCTTCCAGGTGATTCTCCCAGTTTATATATATATATATATATAAATAGGTAATATTTATATATGACTGGAATATCCCTGTGGCCAGTTAGGGTCACCTGTCCTGGCTGTTCTCCCTCCCATCTTTTTTTTTCTGTGCTCCTCCTCACTGACAGAGCCTGAGACACAAAACAAGTCCTTGACTTTGGATAAACACCACTTGGCAACAAGCAAAGCATTGGTGTGTTCTCAACATTATTCTCATCCTGAATCCAAACCACAGCACTGCACCAGCTACTGAGGGCAGATTAACTCTGTCCCAGCCAAACCCAGGACAGACAGAAGACAAAAAAAGAACCTTTTGTAGCTTTTTGGAAGTGTTTCTGCTCTGCTGTGGGTGTGATTGGGGTCTGCCTTGCTCTCCTGCCCTTCCTGATCTCCATCTCAGCTTTTCTTTGGATGTTTTGCTTTCTGCCTTCTGCTTGTTCTTGCTGTTTAAAAAGGAAGATCTGTGCTCACAACAAATAAACCAGCCAGCAAGACAACCCTTCTTTTTCTCTTAGTAAGCACCATGTAAACACAGTGTCTTCACTAAATGAATTTGTCCTGTAGCTCTGTAATAATGCTGCTGTTTCTACAAGTTTTGTCAGAGGGGAAGTGCTGTTGCAGCTCAAACACAGACTCTAGTGTTTGTTTTACCCTGATTTGAATGAATAAGGAAACACTGTTCTTTCTCTCTGCTAAATTGGCTTTATAGTGAACCCCCCAGCTGTGTAAACCTCTGGTTTGTAATAGGTTCAATGGGCTGCACAAAGATTACTGGAATTTTTTTGGTGGAATGTGGAAGGTGATCCTGAAGGTTAGAAGTCCCCGTGTTGCTCCCTCAGAGTGGTTTGTAGGTCACTCTGCAATTCCAGTGCTTGTCTACACCCCACTATGTGAAAAACTGGAGTTTCACAGTGCTCCAGGTACCCAGAATTTAGATATTTGCCCTATTACCTCTCACAGCTTGAAAAGTAAGAGGAATTAATATGGAGAAGCCCACATGTGCAAAGTTTATTCCTCCTTTCAGCTGTAAGAACAGGGGTTAAGTGGGTTTTATGAATGGGCTTTTGACCAGCTGTCAGTGCAGGGGAGCCTGTCACTGGTGTCATGCTATCCCAGCAACACCCACCCTTAATTCCTCAAATCCAGGAGCAGCAGCATATTTTTCAGTATCAAATTTATCATATTTTTTAATAAAGTGGAATAAAAGCGTCGCTTCACCTCTTATCTCCTGAAAAATGCCTTTTTTTAAATGGGTGAAGATGCACATGATGGCAGAAGTCAGAAAACAAGGAGAAGTATCTCTGTAGAGCTTATATTCAATGCAGGTTTGTTGGGAGGGGTTTTTGTGGTTGTGGGGGTTTTTTTCCCCAAACTGTTTTTTACAGGAAAATATTCTTAGAAATGCCTGTCCAGGGATTCTTTCTCCTTTTGTCACATGCTGATACAGCATAACCAATACCTCAGCAGTGGTCTAGAACAGAATATTTAGAGCATGGCTATGTGATTCATGGGCAGAAAGACCAATATATAGTCAAATATTTTCCATTGTGAGGCACAAAAATCGCCATCATTTCTGTCAATATATTCCAACGAAATCAGACATTTGAGTCTGTTAAAAATTAAAACTCAAATTCATAGGAAGGAGGAGTATTCACAGGCCTGTTTGAACTCCTGCTTCTATCCAAGCAGCTGTAGGTTACACAGGAAAGAAATTCAGCTAATTTCATGTCTGAATATAAATAATGAAAGCCAGAAGAACTGTTGTACATATTAAATGATGGTCTCCTATAAACGGTGCCGCAGTTCAATTTGTTCAGCATTTTTTTCCCGGTGCCGTGTAGTTCCCACGGCTGGTGCTTTGATGTTACTGGGCAGCTGCAAAATGATTAATCTGTTGCAGCCCCATAATTAATTAATTTATATTTTGGTCAGTTCTGCAGCGCTTTGCATTTCTGGCCCCGACTGCCTAATTAATGTTTGCACAGCACTCGGAGCAGACGGAGCAGGGAATGGCTCCTGTTGATGCAACTGCTCCTCAAACACGACCCAGCCCTTGGTGTGGTGCTGGAGAAGGGTTTGCTGAGCAGATCTTGCCTTTGATAACTTTGGTTGGGGTTTTTTTCTGATTATTCCAGAGGGGTTTTTTGTTCATTTCCAACTCCTGTATTTAGGAAGGGATGTGGTCCCCCAGCCCTCTGCTCCTCACCCTGCTGGCACCATCTTGTAGGGAGGTGACATTGGCCATGGGTGAGCAGGTCATAGACCCATTTCTCCTTTAATGGGGATAATCAGGATGACAGATGGGGCAGGACAGGGCACATCCTATTGCCAAGAAGCTGGCTCCATCCTCTTGGCACTGCCCCTCGGCTATTTATAAATACTGACAGGAGCCCTCTCAGTCATCTCTTCTCCAGGCTCTCAGGCTCATGGTGGGTTCTTAGGGCTTTCCTGTGCAGGGCCAGGAGCAGGATTTAATAATCCCTGTGGGCCCATTCCAGCTCAGGATATTCTGTGGTTGCAGACTAAACAAGCCCAGCTCCCTCAGCCTGTCCCCATAAGGGAGATGCTCCTGTTCCCTCTTCATCACCTTAGTGCTCCACTGGGCTCCCTCAGGAGCTCCACGTCTCTCTTGTGCTGGGGAGCCCAGAATTGGACACAAAACTGCTTGTGAACCCTCACCAGGGCTGAGCAGAGGGGCAGGATCACCAGCTGAAGCTGGAGATTATAAAGGAATGGTTTAAACTAGAGGAGAAAAAAGAGTGAATGGGGGGAAAAACTCAGAAGGGAAGAATTGTTGGAGCTGAGAGCGCACTGGGATAAGAAAGATTAAATCTGAAGTGGACAAAAACTCATTTAAACTGAAACCAGAAGACTTTTAGGTGCCCAAGTGGGATTCTACAGGATCACTCAGCTGTACATGGGTGGAAAGGAGAGCTAAGAAAATGTAATTTATTCTTATTTAGGGGTTACGTGGCAAGTTTTCCTGTGATTGCAGAGGGTTGGATTCAGCCTCACCAGAGGTCTGTGCCCATTTTATGTTCCTGATCTGTCAGCAGATGGGACCTGACTGATTTAGGCTATAATCTCTCAAATTATAAAGTTAGAGACCATATCAATGCCATTTTCTCATTTCTCTTTTCTGTGCAGATGATTAGGTATATTATGTTTTTCTCATAAGTCCATCTGGGCAAGTTTAATTACATCTTTCTCAAAAGTTATGGAGGTGAGATGATGCACTTTAAATAAAACAGAGACTATGCAGACATTTTTATCAGCAGATGTTCCAAGTATCTGGCTGTGTATTGATCCCCTGTGTGTTTTATATGATGCTTCTTTTCAATTTAGCTCCTTTGCATTTGAATTAATGTGTAGATATTGAAATTAAATCTCATTTAGGGACTCACAGAAATACCTACTTTTCCATACATCTATCAAATTAGGGAGAATATGGACCCAAACCACTTATTTATTACCAATAAAAATGGACTTTTATGGCAAAATTTGAGGTGATTAGTCTGTTGCTTTAGAGGCAAAATACTTCACGATGCTTAGAAAATCTAAATATTGTTGGAAAGGGACTTAATTTTGTAATAACATTGTGGTCTTTGAGGAGAACAAGAGGTAAGAGATGTGGTGCCAAGTGAAATCTGCTGGACCAGGCACCAGGGCTTGGAGCCTGTGTTTGCTGCTGATTGTCTTCAGTTGCTGGGGAAAGTCTGGCTTAACTAGGCCAAAAACTAGTCCAAATTAAATCCTGTGTAAGGATTTGATCCCCTGATACTTCCCTGTGTAGGCACAAAATTTCCATCCCTTCTCTCCCCACTTTTGTGGGGATTTTTTTGTGGGGATGGGGGAACAAGTTCCCACTCAGACTTTTGGGGTTAAATCTCTTGGTTTTGCCTCCTGCCCCTCCCCTCGTGCAGTGGAGCATTAACTGGCTCAAAATGATGTTGGCAGAGATCATCATTACTTGGATAAAGGTCTTCCAGCTAAGCAGCAATCAAGGGAGATCATCCAAACGGAATAAAAGGGGAAAGGGTCAATTCAACCTCGATAATTATAGTACTGGAAATTTGGGCAATAACAGAATTAAGCTTCACTGACATATAAATGAGTACATGGGCTGGCAGAGCATTGCTGGCTGATGTTTTCCACACAGAAAATGTGACTTTTCACCACCTCTGCAGGTTTTTGTGGGGTCTCTTCTAGAAATTCCTGTTCCCTTCTGCAACCAGGCACTGGTTGTCAAAAGTGCTCCAGGTCTTACAGGATTTGGGCCATTAAATAGAACAGATGCTGGTGTATTTTTGCAAGTTTGTGCTCAAAGTCAGTCTGTGGCAAATAAGTGACTGCTCCAATAAATACTCTTTTAATGAATAGAGCACAGAATGCTGTGGTGCAGCTCGTTCATCTGAGCATTGTTTAATGCTGCTTTATTGAAGCATTTGTCAAATGCTGTCACAGGCTGTGCTCTGAAATTAAGGATATGCTCATGACAGCCCTGCACTGACTCATTATTGCAAGTTTTAGAAAAGATTTCCTGTGTATTATGATGAAAAAAAGCAAAACTTCCCCATTACCCCTTCAGTGCTCGTTTGTTTTTCTTTCTGTATTTGGATTTTTTTTTCTGCAATAAGATATAGGTATTTAACTTCATAAATCAGGCTAAGACACGATTGTTAAATAGTCTATATCATATTAATTAGGCTGTGAAGCAAGGCAAGCATTACAACCATTTATAATGGAGTACTGGAGAAGTTGCTAATCAATGAGACAGGCAACTAATTAGGCAGGCAGCAGTCAGCATCTTCAGCTGAAGCTGGTGACTTTAAACTTCATTAAACTTTCCAGGTGTGGGGGAAAGTATGAAAAATAGAGCTATTTTAATATGTTGATGCGTCTTAATTCCACTTTTCTGAGTTTGAATGCCTGAAGATTGCATCTGTTTTAAGGGATATTGTCATTTATAAAACATCCCATGTTTGTGTTGCACAGCTGGAAAGAAAATAAGCAGTTTGTGTGGGAAAGCTTTGTTTGAGTTTGTCCAGTGCTTGTTGAGTAGAGCATCAATTTATGCCTAAAATTCCTTCTATGGCATCTTTTAATTCATACCTTCTAAGCCTTCATAGTTTCCAGGTACATCCCTGACAAAGTTCTGAGTGTTATCCTTGTTTTTACTTTTTTAACAGGGATAATGTAATGGCTGCTCAGTGAGACTGGGAAGAATAAATTCTCTCTGCCCCTCCAAGCTCTGTGTGTGTGTGTCTGCAGATGACAGGAGATGCTCACTGACAGCCAGATCAAGCTTTATTCCTGGAGCATTCACTCTCCTTCTGTTTTCATATGGTCCACATGAAATGGCATTTTCTGAGGGTTCACACTGTGTGGGCTTTGCTAGGAGACACCTGAAGAGGGACTTGAAAAAAGGCAGTTTTCTGCTTGGGCTTTGTGGGCTATGAAGGCAGGGAGTAATGCAGGAGATAAAAAGGGGCTGGAAGCAGCTGGATGGGCAGGTGGAATGAAGATGAGAAATATGCACTTCCTCAGCAACGGAAAAACTGTTTCCAAATACATTCTGTCCAGTAACCTGCATCAAATTGTGGTTTATATATGGATTATATGTGATAAAAGTGACAGCACCGTTGTATTTTTGAGTTTTACTGCTGAAGTCCAGGTTGGGGTGGTTTGGCACTAACTGGACGTGTGATGTTCTTTTGCCTCTCCCAGTTGTCCTGATTTTGTGATCCCTTTGGGTGCAGATCCAGTGCCTGTGGTGTGTCAGTGGTTCCAACCTGCTTTTTTGGTGGATGCACAAGTGCCCTGTGACCAAACCCACAGAAAGGCAGCACAGGCAGCTCTGAAATCATAAACATTATTGAAAGGGATGATACTTACTGACAATTAAAGCTAAAAAAGCAGGAAGAAAGGCTTAAAGAGAGACAAGCTTTGGTCTTGTGGTTTTCTTCTTGAGGGAAAGAAGAATCTTTGAAAGAGTCAGAGATGTGGGAGCACAGCTCAGGCAGAGGAGTGTTACATCTGCCAGTGTAAAAATGGTGACTAACATGACAGGGCTGAAAGAATAATTGAATCAACCTCCCAAAAATATCTCTTATGGACCTCAAAATGGGGAGAGTTGGAGCGGGGAGGGCTTGATAGGGGCAACCTGAGGGGTCCAGCTGTAACCAGGGCAGAGGGTGAGAGCGAGCTGGGAGATGCTTTTGCCACTCTGTGTGTGTGTGTGTTTGCATGTGTTTGGTTTCTTCAGTCCCTGTGGGTTGGGAACATTGAAGCACTTGAGGAGAGAAAACAAGTGTGAAAGGCAGCACAGCACATAATCAAACTGTTACTGCAATATGTGCTCCTCCACTGGAAGAAAAGCTCCCTCGTAGCAATATCGAGATGATGCCTCTTGTGAGTCAGGAAGCCCAGCTGGGATTCTCGAGTCAAGTGGCCAGGAACAGTTACCAGCAATGGCTGCATCTCATTCTATATAAACTGAAAAAACTGTGCTGATTCTTGGGTTTTCATGTACTGGATTCCCCACCCCCTTTCCAGAGAGGGAGGACAGGCACTGGCTCCTTATTAACCTCACTAATATGAGCTGCTCATTTCAGAATATGATAATGGATTTCCAGCATCTGCAAGGTGTTGCCTTTTCTTACTTACAAGCTCTAAATAACCTGGTACATACTATGAAACCTGTGTCCTCTTTTCCCTTAGAGAAAAGCAGAGGTTCCCTGTGTATTTTCTCACTTGTAATATCCTCATGATAACACTGTTCAGACAACTATTTGCTAAATAATCTGCATAGAATTTCCCCAAATTTATTAATACTGATTTTGCTTCATTCAGTTTAACAGTCACATTTCTTGATCTCTCCTGCATTCCTACACAAACTTGCATGCTTGTTTTTTTTTCTTGGATTTTGTTGGTGTATGAGGATAGAATATGGAAGTTATTCCCTAAAGAAAGGCAGTGGAGAGATGTGCCATCAGTTAGTGGGAGGAGGGAGACCCTACTGCTTTCCCATGTAAATTATGTGAGTCCTGGAAGGAAGCCAGGCATTCATTTTGTTAAAATGGGGTTTGATAATTGAAACTAATTTAACATCGACCCCATTAAGTTGCATTTTATTGCTCATTTAATATGCCTGTCTCACGAGCTCCCAGGACTAGGAAGCAGCTTTGGAATGGGAGTTTCTAATTCATCCGAGTTCCAGCCACGCAGGTAACCTGGAGTTTGCCCTGTAGGATCAGCAGTGTGTGCAGCAGGGGCTGTGCCCGTGGTCAGGGAGGTGTCTCCGTGCAGAGCTGTGGATCAGGAGTGCTTGGGATCAGCACTGAGGGGAGTGAGTTGAGCTGACCAGCTCGAGTTTGGGCAGGTTTGCTGGGGAAAGATGCTTTGTCTGGAAAGCAGCCTCGTGGATGGTCCAGCATCACCTCTGCAGCCTGTCAGAGCCTTCCTCGTCGCTCCCTGCAGGGTCCTGCCTCCCCTCTGCTGCTTGGGAAAGAACAGGTTTGTCAGAGCTGAAAAATAACCCCAGTCCTCCAATAGTGCAGCTCAGAATCATTTGGGTTGGAAGGGACCTTAAAGCTCATCTTGTTCCACCCCACTGCCATGTGCAGGGACACCTTCCACCAGCCCAGGTTGCTCCAAACCCCATCCAACCTGGCCTTGAACTCTTCTGGGGTAGAGCAACCACAGCTTCTCTGGGCAACCTAATTTTGAACACATATATTGACTTCTGTCAAAAATGCCCGTTAAAATCAGCTAAGGAACTCGCTCCATGTGCTTTAATTACCCAGCATCTCCACGTTCTGCTGTCCTGCTCCTGGTTTCCTCTGTCCTACTGGTCCTGTCACATGATTCCTGTATTTCACCACTGAATCTTTTCTGCAGCTTATGAATCGTTAAATAACCTCATAATTGGTTATCACCCCTTCAGTGCTAATTGCAGCGAGGCTCTAGGTGATGGTTGCACAAACACAGTTGTATTTATCAAAACATCACCGAGCAAAAAAAGATTTCAAAGGAGGGGAAGGCACAGACATGTGCAAACAGCCGTGATGGATGTTTGTTTACAAACATGTTCTGCTCTGCAGTCGGGGCTGCAGGAGCAGCGGGGGAGTGATGAATTGCTGGAGCTTTCCCTGGGGAAATGGCAGCAGGAGAGAAGCAGTAAGAGTGTGCCTGGGTTACATCAGGGGCCCTGGGGACAGGGGGGCACCGAGCTGGCCATCAGCATCCACCTGGGAATGCTGCAATTCCAACCCAAGGTGCTGGAAAGGGAAGTGGAGTTAAAAGGTGCAACTTATTCCACTACACATGTAGTGCAAGCTGGGTGGGAGTGTGTAGAACTATTCAAAATTTTAAAGTGTCTGAAAAGCACTAGAAGAGTCCAGCAGGAGTTGGACTTCAGTGAACTTTGTGGGTCCCTCCCAGCTCAGGATGTGATTCTGGGCCGTTTTAGGTGCTGCTTCACGATCCAGACCATGTTTAAAGCACATGGGTGATGTCTCCTTGTTCAATGTACCTGTGTGCAAAAGAATAGAGTAGAAAATGAGTGTTCTCTCACAGTTGTCCCTCACCATGAAATAGCAGCGTTTGACAGGTATTGCTCAACATTAAAATTACAAATTAAAATTTAAAATTAAACCACTTCAGGGTGTAGGAAAGGGGGTACTGTGGTGTTGGAAGGGTGTTACACTGATGAAGGATTTAGGGTTCATTTGTAAAATCAAAATGCTTTGTTGGCAAGAGTTGACACAAGGAATTGGGTGATCTTGGAGCTGAATTGCTTGGTGTTCTCACCATCCAGTTCCAGCTCCCTCCATGGCAGGGACACCTTCCACTAGAGCAGGTTGCTCAGAGGTTGGACAGCTAGGAAAAGTCAGGAACTGCCTAACCAAGCTGAATAAGAAGAGCACAGGAGACCTGGAATCTGGGGCAGAGAAATCTTCTCCATAGCTCTTGAGTACTGGTAGTTATTCCTGGAATAAGGATGTTCTCTTGATGTCACTGCAGGCATTAATGGTGTGGTTGCTGTTTGTCCTTAATTTCTTGGGGTGGGGTCGAATCGAACTTTTAAAATGTTATTGGAAGTCACGATTTCAGTTCGTTCCTGCACAGAAACTCAGGTGTGGTTGTGCTGTTTTTGAAACCTGCTGGCTGGGTAGAAAATGTGCTTATGGTGTTGGTTTCTCTGGGTGGTACGAGCAGAATGTGCCCGTCAGTGTTTTGCAGGATTGATTTGTGAAAGGTTGTTATCCCGTGAGGTCTTACACGTTGGAGTCAGCACTGGCATTCACAGCTCTTACAAGGTGTTGTGTTTAAAACACTTTTTTCATTGTAACTTTCTTTAAAGTGACATCCAATTACTGGTAAAACTGAACCACCCCTTCTTGTTTTTCAGTGTAGACGTTCTCTGGCGTTTTACTGCTTCCTTCTGAAAGCATTTAGGAGATGAATGAAAATGCAGCAGTTAGCGAGGATTTTGGCATTTAAGAGATGTCATAACATAGGCTTGGAAAAAAAACACACCACCAACAAAGACATTTTTAACGTGTGTCAGCTGATAAAATGTGTCAGTCCGAATCAGTGAGATGACAAGGGCAAAGATATTCATGTGCTTAACAATTAAGAGATTCTGGAAAAACTAGTATCCTGAAGGAAAGCTGAGTCGAAAAGGCTGAAGCTTTGCATTAAGGTTTGTTTGTCTGGTTTAATTCTCTTTGGTTTTTTGGGAAGGGAATTGAATTGTGGCACCTGGAAGTGGTGCAGTGAGCAGAGGGGCTCTGGGAGTCAAGTTGTGGTGGCTGTGGGGCAGCTCCATGTTTCTTATTCTCTGGGTCTCAATTTTAGTGCTGTTTACTCCAGATTGTTTTAAGATGCCCAATTGTGAATCAAGGAACCAGAGTTATGTGACAAAATTCAGTGTACAGTCAGAGAAAAGGAGTTATTGGGATCCTTTATCAGGGATGGCACATGGACACTAATTATGGTCTCAGCTATTCTGTATCTTAATCAATTCCAGTGATCTCATTTATAATTTTTCCTCTTCCCGACAAGTAGCTATTCAAAGAAATAAATTGGCTATCTGTGTAATTTGCTTCTCGGACACAAAAGGCTCCCGAATTAACAGGCTTTTTTCCCCCTGGAGAAATCTTCCTCACTGCAGTGTGGGGTTCTGCTAATTATCCCTTTGTCCCTTTTTGTTTTCTAAAGGTGGCAGAGGAAGCTGCAGGGGCTCAGTGTGAGCAGCAGCAGGTGCCCAGTGACCACTGGTGGCATGTCTGGTGCCACCCCAGCCTGCAGAGCCAGAACTCCAGATTTTCTGGGGCCAGGCATGTCCATAAGTCTGGACCAGCTCAAAAAAGTGAGGATTTGAGACCAGAATCACCCATTATTTCCCATTTTGTCTGTTCCTGGGGGAAAGAACTTGAAAACTAATAATGGAACATTGTAAATCAGGGGACTGAGCAGGGTGCCCATTACAATGGGATTCTTGATGAGATCTTCAAAATACCTTGTTTTATTAGTGCTGACAACAAGCACCTTTAAAATCCAGCCTTTCCCCTTTGTTGTGCTACAGGTGGTTTTTAAAACAATTTACAAAGAGTCTTTTTTTTTTCCTTTTTCATGCTGTTAAAGCAAATTGGTATGTAATTAGATTTATATAGTGAATAATCTTATTTGCATATCCAATTAATTCTTCCTGTTTTAATTTGCTAGGGTTGGATTCACATTGGTAGTAAAAAAATAACACTTAAATGATCAAGCATTCAAATTTTCTTTTACAATAATTTGTTCAAGGTCTTCCATTAAAGTTTGGTCCTGAGCATCCTCTTCCTTTTAAAGGCTGTTAAAGAACATGGAAAAAGGCAATCAAAACGAAACAAAAAATGACTTGTGTTATGAAAACAATAAGGGTATATTTAAGCTGATCAAAGCAAATGCTGTGGGAATTTAGACTTTTCAAGCATCTTATTATATAGAATCCCAGACTGGCTTGGGTGGGAAGGACCTTAAAGATCCTCCAGTGCCACCCCCTGCCATGGGCAGGGACACCTTCCACTAGCCCAGGTTGCTCCAAGCCCCATCCAACCTGGCCTTGGACACTTCCAAGGATCCAGGGGCAGCCACAGCTTCTCTGGGCAACCTGTGCCAGGGCCTCCCCACCCTCCCAGCCAGGAATTCCTGCCCAATATCCCATCTATCCCTGCCCTCTGGCAGTGGGAAACCATTCCCCCTTTTCCTGTCCCTCCATCCTTTGTCCTCAGTCCCTCTCCAGCTCTCCTGGAGCCCCTTTAGGCCCTGGACATCTCAGGTCTCCCTGGAGCCTTCTCTTCTCCAGGTGAACCCCCCCAGCTCTCCCAGCCTGGCTCCAGCCCTGGGAGCATCTCCAGAGCCTCCTCTGGACTCTCTCCAACAACTCCATGTCTTTCCTGTGCTGAGCACTCCAGAGTCCCACCTCAGGCCTGCAGGTGTCCAAAGGCTCTGTCTGATTTTTATTGGAGAATATTGGTGGATTTTTGGGCATTAGGAGGATTTCTGTTCTCCCCTGGTTTCACTCATTACTCATGGAGACTTCACTTGAAGTAGGAGCACTTTTTCTGCTTCTCTTCATCATTTCATCTCTTCATCATTTCAGCTGTCTGGAGTTCTCACATCTGTATTCAGAAATGCTGAATACAAGCCAAAAAGTAGGAAAGGGACCTGATTTCAGAAGTGTTAATGTGCTCTAAATTCCACACATTTCAACACAACAGGGAGGTGTTTAGCACTGGTGAAAACAACTCCACTTTGTTGGGTACTGAAGTGTGTAATTTTAACAGCTCCTGGTGACATCTACAGCTTTATTAGCCAGACAGAGGGCTGCTTTTGCAGACACAGTCCTAGAAAAGTTTCAGTTTTGCCCTGAGTCAGGGAATAGCTTGGCACAGCCTGTGTTTCTAAAATCTTCATGAAAAGCCTCGTCATCCCTGCCAGGCTGAAGGACTTTCCATTGGTGGCTCTGCTACTCCTACGTGTTCCCAGACCTGAGGTTCTACTTCCAGAGCTGCTGGAGCTGCTTGGAGAGCTCTTGGAGCCTGATAGTACTCAGGAGATACCCCTAGGACTGAAAAGTCAGCAAGGCAAGTAAATATTTATTTAAATGTGCTGAAGCCAGTTTCTTCCCAGCACGTGTGAGACATCCAGGTCCTAGTCCTGCTTCCCAGTTACTCCTACACAGCTTAACTGGAGTTTGGGAGCAGAGATCTGTTAACCATGGAGGAAAAAACCAAAGGGATTGATGAGTCATTAGAAAAGGATAGAACAGGCACATTGAAACCCTAAAAATTATAGATATCTTAGTACAGCGAAAGTGCAAGCATGTATTTTTATTTTTAAGATATTTCTGGTGTGTCCCCAAGGGATAAAAGATTCTTTCTAGTAGCTACAGGAAGATGTTGTCCATCTGTCTGATGCATCAATAGATGTACAACAAACTCCCTGTTTTTAACCTTTTCTGATGACAAGCTCACTGCTCACCTCTGGGTGCCCTCCACCCTTGTTGCAGTGAGATTGAAGGCAGAGGGATCTGCTGATCTCCTAAAATTGAAGGGGTTTGATTTCAGTTTAATTCCCAACTGCTGCAACTCGTGTTTGCCAAAAATGTCTCTCTGCTTTTATTTGAGAGCAATATTTTGAGCAGCTTGTTCTGCAAAACGTTAATTGTTTCCAAAAAAACATTGGTTTGTTCTCTCTTTGCAGGCCTTGGGATTGTGGATTTTTATTGCTACTATTGGATGGTTAATGGAAGGAAAATTTTATTACAAGGGGGGAAAAAAGGGATTAGAAGGGTTGACACACAAAGCCTAAAAATCCTGGTGGCTTCCTTTGCTCTGTTTGACATCAGTAGATAAATGGGCTTCCTGTCCCATGTCCATTGAAATCAGAAAACCCACCCTGTGGTTCCAGTGGATGGGTTGTACTGGGACTAAATGGTTAATTCAAGAGGCTTTGGCAGAAATTATGTCAGTGGAAGGGAGGTGGACTGAAAATTGGGGTTCTTAGGCCAAAGTGAGCAGGGGGCTTGTGGAGTAAGGGGTTAAGAATTGAAAATAAAACCAACAGTGTATTTAAATGATTTGATAAACGAGGAAAATAATTCCATAATTGTGTTGCGATGATTTGAAATATGTCCTAGGGAAAATTGCTTTGAATCTTAATTAGCAACTATTGGTTATTAGCTAAATCTAGTGGCAGGGAAAAAATAAATAGGTACAAGCACTTGGCTGTTGCTCGTGTCTCCAAACACCTCATCTCTTGTCCCAGTTTTGGGCTGTTTTTACCTAAAAGGTGAAATAATTCTTGCAGATCCAAGGTAGTCATCCTGCACAGGTCACGGAAACACCTCGGTTGTGTTGCTGCCAGACAGGATGAAACACAAATGAGGTGACAATTGGTGGCAAAACAATTTCTTTGGACTGGTTTTATCTCAACTACATATTTCTACTGCCTCATAAAAATAAGCTGTAATGGGGTGCGAGCCCCGAGTAGCTTTGGCTGGAGCTGGAAGCTCTGAAGAGGTGCACAGGTAATATATTCCCACTCTTGTTCCATCTGATCCATCCCTCTGCCTACTTTATAAACTGTGCTACAAACAGCTTTTAGTTTCTCAGGGCAGGAAAAGACACTCACAGCCCTGCGTGGCAGAAAACTAAGTGAAAATGACCTCCAGCTCTGAGGCACTTATTGAAAACCTATTTTAAATTGAATACACAAGCCAAGATAATACAGGCTGTTTGATAAGAAACATTAGAGAAATCCATAACACGAGGCTTTTTATTATAGGTTTATTACATCAATCTCTCCAGTGGGTAATGGAACTTGTAAATATACTCTTATGTAGGAGTCTCCTTGCGGGCTTTTTATTCATGCTGAAGTAAGCACAGCAAACTTATTTGCTGTCAGGGTACATTGAATTTAAGATTAGTATTTATTTTGGTTCCAAAGAGGTTTTGCTTTTGTGAATTGGAAGTTGGCAGAACTGCTGTGGGAGAGGTGGGGGCTGCAGGGGGGGTGGGGGGTAAATGAGTTTTCCAGACAAACCGCTGGTCCGGGGGCGGGATACGGGACACGGACCCGGAGTGGGGTGTGGGTTGTGTCCTCCACTGCTCGCCTCGGTGGTCACTGCTCCTCTGGGAGGGAAGAGTTGCTTTGTTTAAGAAGGAGCTCGCTGCTTTTTCGCTGAATAAACCCAGCAAGATGAAAAAGCAGCCGTGGGATTAGAGCAATATTTAAGGGATATATTTGCTGCATTACTGTGCAGGACAAACACGGTCACAGCGTGTATTGTACTGTAAACATTTGTTCTGGAGTGTTAAAATGCTCTTAATGCTTTTCCAGAGGTAAACAAAGCAATGCTGCTCAGCAGTAACCCAGTTTGCTTCTGCTTACTTGGGAGAAGCCAAGGGTAGGTTTGCATGGAATAAAGAGTTAAGGAGAAGTCTGCCTAGAAGTTCAAAGGACAAAAAAGTTAAAACTGTAGCAATGCCAACAAAAATAAACCCCCAAACAACAGCTTACAAGCTTTTAAGTATGTTTACTGGAGGATATACTAATTAATTGGTAGTTGACTTCATATAGGGAAAATAATCCTTAATTAGAGGTTGTTAATTGGAAGGACCAGAAACCTGCTGAGGTGTCAGCACAGTTGACATTAATACTTGACTTTAACAGGTTTTTTAGGTTGCCCAGAGAAGCTGTGGCTGCCCCTGGATCCCTGCAAGTGTCCAGGGCCAGGTTGGACAGGGCTTGGAGCACCCTGGGCTGGTGGAAGGTGTCCCTGCCCATGGCAGTGGAACAAAATGATCCTGAAGGTCCCTCCCAATCCAAACCCTCCTATAATCCCATAACACTGTGCAGAGGGATGTACTTTATGTTGGTGCAGCACAAACACGACCAGCCTTGAGTGATGTTTTGCATTTCCAGCATTGACAAAGACCTTTTTACTGTGTGAGACAGATTATGACTGAAGAATGAAGGATGTGTCTGTTTAAGGTCTGAGGGTAACAAATGTGCTTGTGCTGTGAAACCACGGCTGTGTCAAACCCACCTGAGAGAAACCATCCTTCATCCCCCTCACTGGGCACTTCCTCCTCAACTGTTGCACAGTAATGCTGCCACTAATGTGCATCAGCAGAAAGCCCAGCACTATTTTTGATGGATATTCTCACAGGTATTAATTATGCATTATCATTTCCATCTCTTGCATATTTAAAAAGGCGGCAGTTTTAAGAAAATTATTTATTTCTCTGTCATTGAACTGATTTTGGCCACTTCCTCAGTGCTTTTACCAGCTTTCCCCCAGACTTCTTGGTTGAAGTGCTCTCAGATACAATGGGTTAGGCAGCAAATGGGTCAAGGGGAACGTCCTCCATGGCTTTGATTTCTTGCTGCTCACAGAACAACCCTCTGCCCAGACAGCAGAGTGATCCATAAAGACTTATTCTCTGTTTAATTTCTTTCTCTGCATATTCCTCATTGTGGTGGTGCACTTATTGAAGAAGTTAAACCCCAAGCTCTCTGCCCCAGATAAAAAGCTACTTAGAGAAATTCTTATTTGTCACTGAGGCATCTAAAAACAAAAAAACCATGAGGTTCTTCGTAGTGTGTTCTCAATCCAGTATAAGCCTTAATTTTCCAGACAGAGAAAGCCATTATTTTTTGCCATTGTAATGAAAAACTTGCTGAAGCAGTGCACATTATTTCCATTACTCATTAAGCCTTCTCTGCTCTGGAATGAAATTACATGGTTTTTGTTAATTTTCTTGCTTTTGACTTCTGACTTGCAATTTACCAAAAGAAAGAACCAAACCACTGCAGCTCTGGTTGTCTCCCAGTTGACAAAATCAGATGGTCACAGCATTCAGATGAGTAATGCAAGTTCACTCTATTTTGCCATCTCCCTGATATTTTGGGCTATTTGCACTGAAACAGAGCAATGAATAACATTTATTAATTTGCACCATAGTTCTAATCTGTGACTTCTATAGGGCTTCTACTGGTTTGGCATAAGTGGACATTACGTACTGACTGATTTATTTCATTGTATTTAATTTTGTGTTGAACAATAAAATAAATTTGGGGTTTAATTATAAAGTAATAGGGCTCAATCAGATGAATTTCTCTTAAGAAAATGCACGTGGTCTCCCTCCATTTAACTGTTGACTCGCTCTCCTCATTGATATTGAGTTTGCTTTTTATCCCTGTTGTCATTTTACTGCAGCACTTCCTCAGAGCTTTTCCTAATGCCTTTTGTCAACAGCAAAACAAGAGCCTCCTCGTGGGGGAACTGAGCTCTGTTTCATCTCTGGAGATGCAATTATTGTGTGTTTGTCCTCAGTGCCTGTGGGTGACAGGATGCAGGCAGAGCTCTGTGCAGGCACATGGGGAGAACAAACTCCTGGAAAGTTCTGCTCAGCAGCAGCAGCACTTTGGCTGCTCACACGACTTCTCTGTGCTCACCACGGGGGTGGGAAGGCCTTGGAAGGTGTGTAGACCATGGTACTGTCTGGCACAGGGACTGGTTTGCATGTTATTTGTGGAAAATGCTGTTGGCATCACAAGTCATCACGTTTTGCATGAAGTTTGTGTTTGAAGTATCGGCCTCCTCTGGGTCAGACCACAAGAGTCTCCACAGGCAAAGCAAGAGGAAGTTTTACCCTTGGGATAGGCTGTGCTGTTTGGTGATTGAGGCTCTTTGATGTCACAGAATCCTGGCATTGCTAAGGTTGGAAAAGACCTCTAAGATCGAGTCCAGCCATTCCCTAAACCCACCACTAAGTCGTGTCCCCAAGTGCCACATCCACAAAGGGACGTGACTCCACCACTGCCCTGGGCAGCCTGCTCACCCTTCCAGTGAACAAACTTTTCCTAATATCCAATCTAAACCTCCCCTGGCACAATTTAAGGCCATTTCCATGTCCTTATATTGCTTGAAGGACCGTGTTTCCAGGAGCAGTTATATCCTGTTACAAAAAACACCTTAAAAAGGAGCTTCTCTTCCCAAAGCTGTGCTGGGCAGTGGAGGTTTAAATTGACCTTTGGAGATGAACTCTGTCTCGAGGGCATCCCCATCATGCTGCTCTTTAGACATGAGTAAGGAGTGTTTGAAGGCTTAACCTGGTGGTGTTACACCAGGGGGAAGAAAGGCTCTACTCACAAATGCCATCAATCTGAGCAGGTTTTGGAGAGTGCTAAATTGCAGTGTAAGAAGTCATAAGTCAGATTTTTGACAGCTATTACTGATATCTTTTCCCTGCTGTGTTCCTTGAAAGTTCATAACATTTAAAAAAAAATTAAAGGAATGCATGTTATCCATGGGCAGATTGGACAAATTGTACTCCTGGCTGCTCCTTTGATGCTTTACTGATTGAACTCTGAGAACTTGATTTAAGCTGCCCTCAATTTGACAGTCAGTGGTGTTAATTTTATCGCTGGGTTTGTGTAGGATCTGGTGTCTGTCTGTGTGTGTGTGTGGAGGGTCTGGTCCCTATACAGGGATGACCCAGCAGAATAACTGGTGACTTTCAGAGATGGGGAGTCCCTGTGCTGGGGTAGTTGTGCAGTGACCCCAAAACCAGAGTCAAAGCAGGTACCCTGAGCTCAGTGGCTTCCCTGTGCAAGGAATCACCCACTGGAGAGTGGGGTTGCCTTTTGTTCCTGCTCTGCTGAGTGCTATGAAAACATTTTTTAAAAAAAACAATAATAAAATTGACAGCAGCTCCTCCAACCTGCCCTGAATTGGTGCAGTTGCACTGAGTTCCCTGCAGCTGTGGAGATTTGCACCAGCTGAGGTGCCAGCCCGGTGTCCCCACAGCAGACTGCAAATGCCTTAAATCCATTTATGTAACAGAACCACCTGGAGATTACAGCCCTGGATCCTGTTTGCAGGATTAAACCCTTTCTTGCTGTAGCAGCAAGAGTGAGGTTTTGCTGCCCAGGGCCAGGAGCCTGCCCAGCATCCTGATGTTGTGCACTGGGATGCCTGGCACGTCTCCAGAGGGCACATGGTACAGTAAGGGCTTTGATTTACCTCTTTGTGGCACTTCAAAGGAGAGATCATTCTCTCCTCCTAAATAAGTTGGTGCTGTTTAAACCCCAGATACCCAGGGTGCCATCAGGCTTGCAGTCAGACAAAGATGATGCTGACAATTTTGCTCAAAAAATAGAAATATATAACATTATAAACATGAGGTTTCCCTCTCTGAATATTCATTCAGCTGCATTTTAATTTATTGCATTGAAATATTGTCTGTTTTTCTTAAGGCATGGGTTGAACTTGTTAGAAATAGTCACAAAAATGCAGAGTGTAATATGTGTAATGAGGCAGACATTTAAAACTTGCCTGTGCCAGTGGTCAGTTATAGAAAGGAACGTGTTTACAGTTTAATTCTACTTTTTTTTTTTTTGAAATAGCCTTTATATATTAAAAAAAATCTTTTTTTCAAGCACCTGCTTGTGTGATTTTAAAAGATGGAAAGGAACTGAGTAAACAACTTGCTGCCTTGATTTAGGTATACACTGCTTTTATTCTTCAGAGTTTGTTTAAAACAGACTTGCTGGGTCAGAATTTTTGTTTGAAGGGGTTTAAACTGAGTGCTTCTAATGCAGTTGAAACTGTTTTATGAAAATATAATAGGTCTTCTGTAGGGTCACAAATACAGAGGAACCAGTGGCAGAGCACACCATGGGAGGGAGTTCTGAAGTCAAGCAAGGTGGTTGTGGTTTCCCCATCCCTGGAAGTGTTTGAGGCCAGGTTGGATGGGGCTTGGAGCAAGCTGGGCTGGTGGAAGGTGTCATAAAAGCTGCACAACTTGGCTGCATCTCACTGGTACTTTCAGATCCCAAAGGATCCGTCAGGTGGGGATGATAAAACTTCATCCCTCATGTGCCATCGCAGTGTTGTCTCAGGGATATGGAAATGCTCCAATCCTGCCCAAACCAAACAGCCAAGGAGAAATGTGCACACTGTGTGCTGAGTTAACAAATAGGTGTTTTGTTCTCTGCTCTGTTTGTTTCAGAAGTTTTGTGCCCGTGGGTTGGCAGTAAGTCATGCATGGGCTCCTGGGGAAGCATTCCCGATATTCCCACTGCTGCTCATCAGCGCTGCCTACTCCGGGCTGGTTCCATCGGCCCTCAGCGCTGCTCCTGGAAATGTCAAAGTCATCCCTGATGTATTCCCTGCTACCCAGCGTCGTGTTTTCTTGCTGTAATTGCAAATTTTGTGCTTCTGGCCCAGGAGGAGCAGATTTGCAGTGCCCTGCTGACGAACTGAACGTGCGTCTCCTGGCCGGTGACACGGCGCAAACCGAGTCACAGCTCTTTGGCTCCACGTGTGCCAGACTCACAATCCCTCTCTTGCTGCTTCCTGGGAGCAGTTCTGCATCGCTCACGAGGTGCTGGTAATTCAATCTGCTTATTCACAAATATTTGAGAAGGGAATCCATGGCCTAAACCTCTCTGTAAATAGCTGGATAGAAAAAGTTGGCAGGAATCAGCTTTGCTTCTGACAGTGGCTAATGTACTTAAACCCGAAAAGAGAAAAGAGGCTTCACCTTGAAGCGACGTGCCAGAGAGTTCCTTTCACCTTGAAGCTTTCTGCAGAGTTTGGCTCCTCAATCAATTGAGAGCCTGGACACATTGCCAGAGTTGTCTTTGTTTTTCCAGCAATAGATGAGACAGAGATTATAGGTTATTGCCCCAGGGACTTGTCTTTTCTGAGGCTTCAGGATTTTAAAGGAAAGAGGCTTTTTCAGTATGAGTGTTTTATAGCTTTTTCCTGTCTGCTGGTGGGGTGGGGAGGATGGCATTTGTTAGCCTGGCTTTTACACACCTTCCTTATTGCATGAAGGATTAAAATCAATTGAAGTTCAGGGAGGTATTGTGGAAAAATGTGGCTTTAAAATATGCACACGGACCTACTACTTCTGCCTTTTTATATATCCACTTTATAGTTCCTGTCATACTCCAGACAGCTGAAAGTTTTACAATAGTGATATGTGTTCTTGAAAGACAGCAGTTATATCAGCACCTTATATTTTACTAATAAATCAATAGGTAATTAGTACAGGCCTTTGAAACATTTATAATACCTCATTCACAAGGAGCTCTGTGCAAGAACACCCAGAGCTGGAGGGACTGTGAGACCTGAGGGGAGGTTGGAGAATAGGTGAAGGCAACTGTGTGTGCACAGTGACGAGCTGTGCTTGGTCAGAGGTGAAGGGAGTGTCAAGCCAACCAGGTTAATAGAAAGGCTTCCATAGTCTGGAGTGCTGGCAACAGCTTTCTGAAGGAATTTCATGGATTCAGGTCTCTTATGAGGGAAAAGATGTTTTCAGCCTGAACCACAATCTTTGCCTGTTGAATCCAGGACTCGTTTTCAACAGGATGGAACCAAAACAGCCCAATATCAATTTCCAGCACTGAGATAAAGGTCCAGTCAGAATTTGCAGCCCTTGGGAACAGCTCTCATGGCTGGACTTTGCCTGTGCTTTCCTGGCAGGTTACAAACTGCTCTGGAAGCCACCGCTGCCAACAGCATGTGACTGTGAGAACCTGAGGCCCCAGTTCATCAGGAGTGGGATTTGACTGGGACAGGCCACCTGCATTCCTGGTGATGGATGTGGGTAACAGATCTGGGCACGATGCCTCAGAGCTGCTACTCAGTGGTTAAGGTTGGTGCTGGGGATGGAGCACACCATGAGCTGCAGTTGTGTCTCCCTGAGGGACCAATTTCTGTCATGGACTGACCTCCTCGTTTGAGAGAATGTCATGTCCTGAGTTGAAAGAATTAAAAAATACATGAATCATGGAACAGATTAAACACCAGTATTTCATCTAAGGCTCTACATGCTCCAGTCACCGGAGATGATGTGAATTCCATTCTTAGATATTCAGGACTGACAGGCAGAGTGGCAGAACAACGTTTGCCTTGGCAAATGTCATTGTCAGGATGTTCACCTGCAGCTGGAGTGCATCACAAGGTGTTGCATGTGAATGAGCTCAGCCTTTGCTGGTGATGTCCCATGTACCTGTCACTTCCCTTCCCAGCACAGAGGAGCTGGAACAGCCCTGCTGTTCAGGCCTGTTTTTCTCCACGTGCACTGGTGAAACAAAAGAAACATGAGCTGATGGGAGAGAGGGACAGTTTTTCTCTTGCAGCCAGCAGATCTGACCAGTTGGGTGATGATGCAACACCAGGAGGTGTTACAGAGATGGTCCCAGAGGAGTGAAGAAAATAACTGAGGAAAACGTATCCAGCAGCTGAAGAGCCAAGGCATGGATTTGGGTCTGGGCTCAGTTCAGCGGGATGCTGGTGGCATCCTGGATTTCTGGGCAAGCTCCAGTCCATGACATCTGCATGTGCACAACAACAACAAAGATCATTTAAGCTTTCTACATCCCATAGTTCAGTCTGGAGGAACAGTTTTTAAGTTTTTAGGTCATGCAGGCCTAGTGTTCTTATTCTCTGGACCAGAATATGTCTGAACACATTGAGAACAGATGAGTTACAAAGCAGCTTTTGAGAAACCTGGTGAAACAATATTATTCACCCCAAAACCAGGATGTGTGTCTTTGTACTTCAAGAAGAGAAATGGTACCAATAGATGCATTGTGCTGGGTAAGGACAGCTTTAATTTCCTCTCATAATCCTGTGTTTCCAGGGTTGGGTATGTAACTGCTGAATGATTTTCTTGAGGCTAAAGCTTAATTTACAGGGCATGAGAACCAGCCTGATTATTACTTATGTATTAAAAGTATCTTTCAAAAATATGATTATTTCTAGTATCTCAGCACAGGAGATGAACAAATAACCTGAGCGTTAATGAACTCGTGACTGGTTCTTTGTGATCCTTTCTAACTGGTGTTTCAGCAGACCTGCAGATGCCCCAATGCTTTTTATTAGTAGCAGGAGTGGTAGTAGCATTAGTATTGTATTAATATTATTATTCCTGTTGTCTGCTCGTGGCTCTGTCGTGGGCTGATGTCGTCCTTAGTGGAGCAGTGTGAGTTTTTCCCTGTTTATTTTCCTGCCGGCGGCTGTGATGACTCAGGGAGAAAAGGCTGCTTGGTGAAGAGACTTGTGATTTCCTGCAGCAACAGAGAAATGTGTTTTTGTTGTGTGCTGAAGAGAACATCTGTGATGATAATCGTGCCGTTGACTTACCAAGGGAACACAAATTACACTCTGTTAAATGAGGGTTTTGTCGCAGGACAAGTCGCTCGTTCCGCTGGCTGGGAATTGCCTCCCCCCGGCTGTCTGGGCCCAGCAGACGAGGCACAGGGAAAGTTCACTTTGCCATGGACAGATCAGGTAGCAGCATTTTATTCGAGAACTGCAAACTTGATGACATTTGCTCTAATTAATCGTGTGGCATTTCAATAGGGGAAGTTGCGCCGTGGCTGCGGGACAGACAGGGAGGGTGAGTGAGAGGTTTCACAGCTGAGCAAGCCAAGCTGGAGCCTGACCTGCCCTTGGCACTTGGCTGTTCACTCTGGTGTGGCAGAACATGGGCAGAGGCAGCTGCAGGGCTCACCAGTGAACCCTGGGCTTCCCTCAGAGGTCAGAACACACTGTGGTGGGGTGGATGTGCTTAACCCTGCCTTTAATTCCGACGGTGCCACATCCTCGGGTCACCCGTAAATAGAGTTGTCAGAGCACTGCTGTCTCCATTTCAAATGCTGGAGCCCTTCCACGCCTGCATTTACGAGAGGGAAGATTTATTTCTTCCTGTCTCCTGGATTTTTGTGGCTGCCTTACGGTCTCTGAGGAATATCTGACACTGCTTTTGAACTCAGGGATCAGACTGTTGCCTATCAGCTGTCACCTGCCAGGCCTGGCTTTCCACTCCAGCTGCACTTGTACTTGGTACAGCAGCGAGCTGGGACATGAAAGGATGTCAGAAAAGAGAGATCATAGCAGGAGGAGTGAGATAACAGCAGCAGGAGCTGTCTGGCTCGTGGTCCATGTTGGAGACCTGCAGGTGCTGCAAAAGAAGCCCAGTCTTGCATCATGGGGTCAGGAGAGAGGTGGTGGCTCTTCTCCCCATCCAGCTTCTCAACCCAGTAGCAAGGCTCAGGGAGTATCTCAGCCAAGAGCTCTGGGAGGGTGTTTTTGCTGCCAGGGTTCAGATTATTGCAGTGGAATAGCAGACAGTGCATCTTATGCGGTGGTGGAGTGATGAGGAGGAGGAGGAGGGGAAGAGCCTCACCATTTGTTTCAGTTTTGCTCCTGATGAAAGTATCTGATCATAGTTGTTGTTTAGTTCTCTTTATTGATCTTGAGAGGTTTTCTTTTCTAAGCACATGGGCCAGCCCTGGTGCAGTGGTGGGGAGGAGTGACTGGGGGAGGAAGGCTGGTGGCTGGTCCCCTAAGATACAGGAGCTACGAGACCCTTCCCTTCAAAATACAGGACTTTTTAAATCTCCTTTTTTTTTTGTCTGTAATACGATTTTTTTTCTTTGAGTGGGAAGCACCTTTATTGTGTCTTGTTCACTGAGAAGTCTGTGGAATTATTTGCAGTAGGACTATGTGGTGCAAACCTTTCTGTCTCTTAATTTCAAGGCCATTAGCACCGTTTGGGTTTGCAGGTGATGTTATAGAAGTGATGGGCAAAAAATAGGGAGTGAGCATCCAATTTAGTCTTTCCCTGCTCAGGAGGATGTAATGCAGCTGCTAACCTTGAAGAGCAGGCTGTTGTGTTAATCAGCAGTGCCCTTGAGCTGTCCTATCCATCCCACTTCCCACTTTTCTGAAGAGTTGCTCTTCCCAAGGTGCAGTTTTGTCTTGAAGAAATACCGACTTGTAGCACTGTATGAAAACACAGCAGCACACACAGCAGAGAGCAATTCCCTCGGCAGCAAACAAGGAAAGGATTTTTCTCATTTCCACTGGATATACTCCAAGAATTCTCTCTTCAGTTTAGTTATTATCTTTCCCTACGGTGTGGAATATTCAATTAAACTTCCTCTCAAATTGGCCATAACTTTCAATGAAAATTAAAGCAGTTCTATTTAGGTAACAGGATCTGTCACCAGGCTTAATGTTCAGAGAGAACAGGAATGGTTTCACCTCTTTCATGTGAATTAACCTCAGCTGACATTCTTCACGTTTCAATTCCTCAAAAGCACAGGAAGATGACAAGCATTTAGCATCCAACTGGATGTGCTGGCTCTCAGGTTTGGGGTACTGGAGGGACACTCTTCATTTGGAATGCATTTAAATTAATCTGGCATTTTTTAATAGATTTTGTGATTCACTAGGGGGAAAATTATATATCTAGCAGAAGCTTGGATAGCAGAATGTTCTTCTAAATGATCTATCACGTTCTGTCCGACACCATATGGGCACACACCTCCTTCTGTGTTTAAAATGTTTCTTTTATAATAAAGTCAACTGAAATTTCCTAGATCCTGCATCTTACTGAAAGAAATACACTTCTCTCAAAGGAGGCACACCCAGAGCAGGAGCACATTTGTTTTATCTAAAGTGGAGGAGAAAATGCTTTTTGGTGTGTAGGTTGTCTTAAGCTGAGGGTGTTTCGTGTTCATTCCGAGGTAACTTGCTCTGTTTGATAAAAGGACCAAAAGAGAGCCTATTAAACACAACCTGATGAGAAGAGCAAGGGAAAAGCCCTCTGAGCTCAGGAAACAACCTCCTCCTGACATTGCTGGACTTCTGTAGATTGAGCCGCTCGTGGGGTCCTTCAGTGGTAAGCCAAAAATGTGATATCATCTCTCTTTGACTGCAAGTCCTGGACATTATTGCATAGAAATAAAGTTACCAATTTTAATTTAAAAGAAAAGAGAAAAAAAAGTGTAAAATCCACATTTCAGAGCTATCCAAATAGCAAAACTTTGCTCCCACAACACCAGACGCTTCAAGAGAGCAAATGCCTTTGCCTGGGCTGACACTGAGCATCTGAGCAACATAACTTAGTCAAAAATGGGCTATTTGTGGTACAGGCACTTCTAGTTTTCTGTCTGTGAGAATCTAGATGGCAGTTTGTTTTATTTATTAGTGGCTCTTTAGTGATCTGTGAACCAAATCCTCCTCTCCTGTAAGGTTCTGTGGCTCAACTCTTATCACACAGTGGTAGGATCTGGGCTGCAGTGATTTCAATCACACATTAAACTGTAGCAAAGGGACTCTACAGGCTGAAGATTAAATAGTTTGGACTTGCTTATCTTGGTTATACACAGGCAGCAATACGAGAAAGAAGAAAGGCACTCAAAAATCATTTTATCTACCCAGTGTTGCAAGGTTTTTCCTCCTCTCCTGTTCCCCTGATGTGCTTGCAGCTGCTTTCAGAGGTTCTTCTGCCTCACCCAACACTGTTTGCTTGAAAGTCCCACCAGGGCTTTGCTTCTTGCTGGTTAAAAGGAAGGGAAAGCGGGTTTTTTTTCCATGTAAAAACTGAATATTAACCAGTGTCAGCAGCAGGTGGAATATGTGGAGATGGTTTCATTTGTTTTTTATGAGTTTCTGTTTTAGCAAACTGAGTGATTCAGTAGACAAATTAAGTTATTCAGTGTTTTCACCTATTTGTGACTATTTCTACCTTCATAGTTCTCTGCCTTTGGTCTCTGTTTTCAAAATTGTAATAGAGTACCCAGAGCTATAATCTTTATAAGCCAGATTTAATATTTTTTCTTAGGGTGAATGAGACTGTTTAGGGAGTGAAGCAACCCTGGATCTCAGAAACAAGTCCAGATCTAGCCCTGTTTGCTCTGTGGTTATTATTATCCTTTTCCACCAGCAACAGCAAGTTGCACACAGGTATAATTTAAAGCTAGAGAGGATGTGAAATGTGTTTTGAATAATAGATGAGTTTCAGTCAGATATCATTAACATATAATTAAGAATAAAGATAAATACAAGTGATGTGACTGGATGCTTAGTGTGCTCTCTTTTGTGGTGGGGCCTGAGGGAGGAGAACGTGGGGGAGAGGCTGCTCCTTTCTAATCTTCCTGGCAGAGTCTCTCTGAAATGCTTCTGTGGAGAGACAGAATTTGCTCCCTGGAGTAAAGAGCTATTGTTCTGTCCCTGGTAAATCCAGCTGATTTCCCAGTGTTGGGAGATGTGAGGGCTGTTCACATTCATTCTCACCCTCCTCCTATCGGGAAGATCCGTTGTCTTCTATTCAGTCCTTTTTCTTTCTTATTTGTTGTGCAACCCACCATCCTTATATTTTATTTATTCCTTTTCCTCTGACCTCCCATACCCCCAAATTTCCCGTGTGTCCATCAAGATGGACTTCTGGCAGGGAAGTCCATGCTCACATCCCTTCAAGTCCTGCCCTGGGCAGTGAGGGACCTGCAGGCACCCAGTGGCCCACACAATTGCCCTTTCTCTGCTGTAAAGATAGGGCAGAAACAGATTGGAAAATGTTCCAAAAATGTTAAGTCAAGGTTCCTTTCATTCAACTAAAAGACTTTCTGGCTGTGAGGAGTTTTACTGTGTCCTTACTTGCCCTATATTTCGAGGAGGCAGCCAGACATCGCCACTGATGAGCAGAAAAGTCTCAGTGAAATCAGGATGGATGATTTTTCTTTTTTTCAGGGAAGAAAAGTTGGTTTCTTTTATGTTCTGAACAGCTACTGTGAAGATAAAACTGTCTAATACAAACAGGATGGAGAGCAGTGAATTTATGTTGTAGCTTTTTGTGGGCATTTTGGGCAATATTGGCGTATTTTGTGAAATTCGGTGCTCGCTGCAGAGCTGCACTTTGGGGATGATCCTGTGAGCAGCACTCACCCTTAACTCCCAGTTTGAGAAAGGATAAATTGTTAAGGTGAAAATGGAGAGTGGTTGAGGAGAGAGGAAGGAGTTAACAACTCAAAAGATCAAAATGTGTTTTTAAAATAAAGAACTAAAGTCAGCACGAGGGAGGCTCCTGTGAGTAATCCCCAACTTCAGACTGTTGCATTGCTGTGAAATGACTCCTGAACTCTTTGAAGGTCGTGTCAGGTTGTTCTGCCAAAATATTTTCACTCTTCTACCTACATTTAGTGTGAGTTTTTAATACTCCAAAGTGCACAGGCATGTGATGTCCTTGGCAGCACAGGTCACACCAAACACTTGGGACCCTCATTGCCGGGGGGTGCTGGGCTGGAGCCAGGGAATTCCTGAGGAATCCCAGCACAGAGAGGGCAGAGGGTGTGAAAGGGTCCCCTCTGAGGGGCTGGGGCTCAGTTATACCTGTGACTGCAAAAAGGTTTCAATCAGGGGTGGCAGAACCAGCGAGGGGACTCCCTGGGGGCTGGACCTGCTGGGGCCCCTCCAGCTCACGTTACTGTGTGACTGTATTTGATAATGTGGCCTTTTAGTTCACCAGGAAAATGTTTCCATTTTTCAAGGTGAATTAAGCACTGAACTGAGCTTTGCTCTGACAACAGGATCGTGCTTCTTCCCATTCATTTGAACTTTGGGTGAAGTTTCAGTCTCCTCTCTATTTAATGCACAGACATTTGCATGAATGTTGACTCCGTGTGAGATTCTGGGAAAAAAAAAAATCTGGTGTTATAAACAAAATAAAGTGTCATCAGATCTTTTCCAAGGTGAATGATACACAGCCTCTTGCTGCCAAGACACTATTTCATGTTTTAAGAGTGGGAACATGGAGATTCCATCAATTACCTGTCACACTTTCCCTGTTTCATGCAGATGACAACACACTGCACGGGCCAGTTTTCCTTCAGGAACCCAACAGCCTGATCTTCCCTTTGGATTCAGAGGAAAAGGAAGTGGAGCTGAGCTGTGAAGTGAAAGGAAACCCCAGACCAACCATTGGGTTTGTTGAATTTAACTGGTTTTTAGCATTAACTGAATTTAACTGTTCTTTGGCACCACCCCTGCACTGCAACAGCATCACTCAAGGGCCTTTCTCCTGCCTGGATCACTCAGTGATGCCCCTGGAGCCTGGAAATGCTCTCAGGCTCATGGTGGCATTGTTGGGGTGTCCTGTGCAGGGCCAGGTTTTGATGGTCCTTGTGGGTCCCTTCCAACTCAGGCTATTCCACGGTTCAGGAGCATTAGAAACAGGAAATGCACATCAGGAAATCACCACACACTGCAGCTCAATTGCAAAATTTGGACAAGAGCTCAACAAGGTTATGAAGGGACAATAAACAGCCTTGGCTCTCGGGTTAACCATCCTTTTGCCTAAACACAGGCAAAGCTCTCAGTTCTTTTCAGCTTTGGTAACTGCTCTGGGATCCTTGGAGGAAGATCCTGCCCTGCTCTGGTGCTGCTGCTGCTGGAGATCCCTGAGGCTGCTGTTTTCTCTCCTTTAGTGCCTCTCTTATTTTGCTCACCCAAGTAAATGCCACTCTGAAACCACTTAGAGCCACCAGGGCTCAGCCACTGGGCTCTTTTCTGACACAACCAGCTGTTTAATGCCATGAACTCTGTTGATTCACTGGTGCAAAAGCATTCAAATAGTTTCTCTGCCCATTCTGGTGGTGGAGGGGCAGCACCTCCATCGAGGGCTGGTGGGGCTGAGGCAGCTCTAACTGGGGCAGCGTGGTGCTGGAATTGCTCAGTGCCCCAGTTTGTGACAACAGCCCCTGTGAGTGAATTTAAATTGGAATTTAAATGTAAAAATAAACAGCCAGCAAGTCGGGAGAGGGGGGGAAAAAAAACCCTCGGTGGACTTGAGTGGTTTAGAGATCCTGTTCCAGGGACTTCCCCTTGCAAAATGATTAATTCCAAAGAGCAGCAGCACAAGCAACTACAGAAGCATTAATCATTTCAGAGACTGAAATATATGTCAAGGATATTGCTCTTTCAGTTAAATACTGGAATATTTCAATACTGTGCAGGAAATTTGCATTTTTGTGCCTTTTTTTGTCTTTAATAAGTAGTCAAAGATGTTCTAAATCTCTCTTTATTTACTTCATGCTGTAGTTTGAAATACCCAAGAGCCTCCATTAATATCAGCAGAATGTAACTTTGGCATTTTGTGCTCTAGGTGGAAGTTAAATGGGAGCAGCATCGACGTGGGGATGGATTTCCACTACAGGCTGGTGAAAGGCAACCTGCTGATCAATAATCCCAATAAAACCCAGGATACTGGAACATACCAGTGTGTAGCAACAAACCCATTTGGAACCATTGTCAGCAGAGAAGCAAAGCTTCAGTTTGCCTGTAAGTAAGAAGGCAGCCTCTGTTCCCTCGGCATGCAGGGAAAACTGGGATATGTGTCTCCTTTCCAACCTTTCCTAACTGGTTATGGAGTGTCCTCTGAGCTGTTCATGGAGCAGAGAAAGAGGGGAAATGTGAATAAGGAAGGCATGTCTTGGTTTATCATTATTTAGCTAAAACTATATGTAGTATACAGTAAAATATTTTTTGAGGAAGGGGCCATCTGGGAAAGGATCTGGTAAATGGGATCTCATCCAGGGGGTTTTTATTCTCCTTGGAGAATTAAAGCTTCAAAATATTAACAGGAGTATGCTCTCCATAAGGAGTAAAGTCACAGTGACAGGTGTCCTGAGTCCTGTGTTTCTGTGGTACAAGTGCTCTCAGACATGGGGGATATTTTGTAACTCTGGGTGTAAGAGGGAAAATGGGCTTTGTATTTATTTTGGGTTAAATCAGAGTTACAGCTCCCTGTTGAAAGCTAAGGATGAGAAAAGGCACAGATCTTGCTGTGAATGAGCTTTATATGAACTTATGTAAAGCCATTTTGAGGATGAAGTCTGTGAGAGTGGGCAAACAACAACACAGGACCACGAGTCATCTTTTTTCTCATGTAGTTGTGAAGGTGAAGGCAGAGAGTAAATACAGGGACTTATTCATCTGTCATCTCTGATTTCTCTGTGCTGTTGTCCTGGGAGGGGTGTACACAGCAGAGCAGTAATTACAGCAGGAGCTGCTCTGGAATATCCTTGGAGGAGCGTGCAGGAGTTCAAGGCAGACCCTTCCCAGACACAAAGCTCTCAGTAATGGAGAGCTTTCAGCAGAGCTTTAATGAAAGGTGCTTTTGACTGACTGGTAAGAGAAGTTGATGTGCTCCAGCTACAAAAATGAGAAGATAAAAATGCCAATAAACCCCAGGTTCACACTCTGTAGAGAGATGATTTGTAATGAGAAATAATACAGAGGGGAAAGTCAAGTCCTCTGTCTCCCTGTGTAGTTTACAATATATTATCCTCTTGCTTATGACCTGCTCGAGTCTTTCCATGACTGAAGGTGCCTCTTCACCGTGGATGGGTAATAAACAGCTTCCTCAGGCCCCTTCTCATCACTCCACATTTCAGCATGTCAAGGTGATTGCTTATAAACCCCACATTGTGCTGCTGCTCTGGACACACGTGTCCCACAGAGGCTCTGCCTTAGGAGCCCTGGGCATCACCAGCTCCCAGGGGAGCCTGGGGAGCAGCACCCTCAGGGCAAAGCCCTTCAGCACCCCCTGGCAGGGTCAGATGTTTGCTGGATTCAACCACTGAAGGACAAGCTGGGTCCCAGCTTGCAGCTCCTCAAAGGCAGGTCCTGGGCTTCCAAATTTGGGACTAGAAGGGAGGATTCTCCCAGTCCCACAGAGGGTGTGGAGGCCCTGGCACAGGTTGCCCAGAGAAGCTGTGGCTGCCCCTGGATCCCTGGAAGTGTCCAAGGCCAGGTTGGACAGGGCTTGGGGCAACCTGGGCTAGTGGAAGGTGTCCCTGCCCATGGCTGGGGGTGGCACTGGATGGGCTTTGAGGTCCCTTCCGTCCCAGACCATTCTGTGATTCCATGATTCCCGTGATTCCATGATTCCTGTTGCTGACAAGTGCAGTAGCCACGGACCAGTTGAGTAGAAACACATCCTCTTCTCACATATCTGGTTTGACTGACTCCTAGTTAAGAACACTGAACTCAAAAGCTTGTTCTTTTCCAGTTAAAGTAATGGATAAATGGATACATTTTTGATCCCTAAATTTTACTTCAGGTTGATAAAACAGTGTCATCAGATTAGAAATATTTGGATTAAAGAAATAAAAATTAGGGTTCTCTCAAGGTGGGCTCTGTGCTTTGCTAAAGCAGTAAGTCTTTTTGTCTTCCTTAGTCAAAGGGATTGCAACCAGAAGTAGCTGGATTATGAAATACCGAGTGGTTAAGTTTATTACAAAAGCTCTGCCTCTAAGCAAAAATAAAATTGGGCATCTGAAGCTTCAACCTTTGTCTGAACAATCCCTTATTTTCCATCCTCCTGTGTGGGTTTTGTTTTATCTCCTTTTCATTTCTGAGGAAAATTAGTGTTGGGTCTGTTGAGACTGATGGCTGGAAGGTTGAGCTTGGTTTTTTCCCCCTCCTCTTAAGAGTTAAATTGTGAATCTTGGGGCATCAGTGATATATGTTCCTTCTTCAAGGGCTGTGTTATTCTTCTGTAGCCTTTTCAGTGCAGATTAAACTGCTGTTGAGCCATTCAGCCTCCTGTGGAGGTCAGGGAGGGTCAGCAATTTAATCCTTGAAATATGTATTTAGGTTACAAACTCATTATGATAAAAGTCCCAATATTTTCCCCCAATACTTGCTTTGTGATGTGTCATTTACATTTCAAATTTATCCTTTTCTCTTCTTTTTTCTTCCCCCCTTTTTCTTCCCCCCTTTTTCTTCCCCCCTTTTTCTTCCCCCCTTTTTCTTCCCCCCTTTTTCTTCCCCCCTTTTTCTTCCCCCCTTTTTCTTCCCCCCTTTTTCTTCCCCCCTTTTTCTTCCCCCTTTTTTCTTTCCCCCTTTTTTCTTTCCCCCTTTTTTCCTCCCCCCTTTTTTCCTGCTCCCTTTTTTTCCCCCTCTTCTCCCCCCACTTTTTTCTTCTCCATTTTTTCTCTCCCCTCTTTTTTTTTTTTTTTCCAATGCTGCTTGTCTCTGAAATGGAACATATTTTCAAAAGTGAGGAATCTGCTGTGCCACAGTAACAGAACATGGATTAATGATACCCTAAGCCCTGTGCTTACAGCAACACAGGCTTTCAGAAAATAAAGCTTTAAACTCTTGAGTATGGATCTAATAATGGCTTCTCCAAAATGATATATGAAAACACAGCTGAACAAGATTAAATTATGTGCTTTTTATTTTAGGGGTTGGGGCTTAGCTTGACAATTTTATTCACTGTGCTGTAGTTTCTGTTTGGAAATAACACTGGAATCAATAAGGAGTTATGGCTGGGAAGGAGCGCGGCTCTGACGCGGCACTTCGGAGATGAACCCACCCCTTCAGACATATGATTAAAGTTGTTTACCATGGCCTGGGTCCTGCTTCCGTTTAGGATGAAGATAAAACTCATATTGATTTTTAGTGGCACCAGAGTTGGCCCAAACCCCTGGGAAAGTGCTGAGTTTGTGGGTTGTTCTGCCTGCTCAGCTCCCGCTCCCCTTGGCAGGGCTGGGCTGGGGGCAGGATGGGCAGGGTGAGCTGCTGGAGGGTGTCCTTGCCAAATTGTTTCTCCTGACTCTGAAATAACGTGCAGAGGGGAACATCAGCACACACAGAGGCTGAAAGCTCTTTGTTTGCTCTCTACAACTCCCTGGAAGGAGGTTGTGGTGAGGTAGGGGTTGGTCTCTCCTCAGAGCGACAGGACAAGGGGAAACAGCCTCAGGTTGTGCCAGAGGTGCTTCAGGTTGGACATCAGGAAAAAATTTCTTCGCTGAAGAGGTGATTAAGCACTGGAACAGGCTGGCCTAGGAAGTGGTGGAGTCACCATCCCTGGAAGTGTTCGAACAATGAGTGGATGTGGTGCCCTGTGATGTGGGTTAGTGCACCTGGTGGTGTTTGGTCAGAGGTTGGACTTGATGATCTTGGAGGTCTTTTCCAACCTTGATGATTCTGTGATTTATACCCACATCTCCCTAGCCATAAAACTTCTCCAATTAGACAGAACTTTGAATTTATTTTGTCTTGCTGAGGCTGCAGTTTGTTTTTTACTGCCAAAGCTTTGAAACCAACATCTTGGCATGTCTCTTGGCACTGCAGAGTCAACCAGAACACCCCAGTGCCCCCCACACTGCGGGTCTCCAGAGTGTGTCTGCTCCCTCCCCACCTCCTCTGGTGGCAGTTAATGCATCCTGAGGGTGGGGCCAAGCCTCTACTGTGCTCTCCCTACAGATGGACCCCCATCTTCTCCCGTGGAGCCATCCCTAACACTCACAGATTAAATATGCTTTCCCTGCTGTGATAACTTGACTCAGTTTGGCCTTAAACTCCTCAGCGGGATTTGCTGTTTAACCTGCAAATTCCCAGAGACGGTGCTGCCTGCAGGAATGCTGGTTTAAAACAAACCCTCTGGAGAGTGGCTGAGTGGCTGTGTGGTAGTTGTTGCCTTTCTCATCAGCACTGGTGTTTGTCTCATGCTGTTGATTTTGAAATGGGCACCAAAGAGGAAAATCAAGTTTGAATCGGTGCCGGTTTTCAGTCGTCCCATTGGTTTGCCCCCTGTTGTTACAAAAACTGCCTAAAAGTGATGTCTGTGAAACAGGGGCTGTTAGAGAAATGGGATCTGCTTTTTAGGGGTTTTTAGCATTTTGCACACTGTAGGACCCCACACTGTGGGGACTCCTGGTGTCCTTCCCTCTGCTCTGCCTTGACAGGCTTCTCCCAAATCGCTGCTTGTCCAACCCATGGCAGTTCTCTGTGGAGGAGTTTCATTTGAATCTGTAACAGGTCCATGCTAATGCTATGAATGTTTTCTGCAGTTGGCCAAAATGATATTGAGATGTCCAGGGGGCTGAGGTACCAATTTTTAGAACATAAATGAGATCCCAGTGGAGAGGGGAATAATGGAGCTGAAGGGAGGTGCCCTCCAAGGATGCTGGAGCAGGAGTGAAGCATCACCATGCTGCCCTTGCAAAATTAGTAAAAGGGGCCCATGAATCTTCCTGAAATCATTTAATTTTCTGCAGAAATTCATTTTCTTAACATAGCCCAATTTCCCCGACATACCCCACAATCTCATTTTTTTTTCCCGTTGAATTCTTTTGGAGCCCCTGCACATCCAGGCCAGCCAGAGGTTTTGTCATATTGCCCAGGAGTGATTTTGTGGCAGCAACATGGAACTCTGCAAATAAACATTATTTTGGAGCTTGAATGTGCAGTTCTACCAGTGCAGAGTCCTCGTCTTCCCAGGCTTCCCCATTCCCACTGGGATGTGCCAGCCATCCCTGTTTCTCCCATAAGCAGTGAGGGTACAGCCTGTTTGTGGTGTCCCCAGTTCTGCAACAATATGTTAAAATATTCTAGGCCATCAGATAAGATTTGGGGCTAATTATGACAAATTTGGCTCAAGAGTGTGTGCATGTAAATTCCCTAATTCTTCCTCCAGTGCCTTTTAAAGGAGAAATGTCATTTATATCAATAAATTATATTTATTTTGCTGGTCTTTGGCAAAATCAGCCCCTCCAGCTGCTTGGCTCCTCAGGACTGGGCTTGGTGTGAACTTAACAAGGGACTAAGCACATTTATTTGCATTTTTCCACATGAAATCACTTCCCAGTGTTTCTCCTTTGCTGAAATCCTACCTCAGCCCTGCTCAGTGCACTCAGCAGTGTCAGAGAACCAGCTCCCAACCTCTGCTCCTTCACCACAGTCTCCAATGGGTGGAAAACTAGGCTAAGCCTCTTAAGTTCCTCTTTTTTCTCTTTCTTTTCCTGTTTTTTTTTTTTTTTTCTGTTTTTTTTTTTTTTTTTTATGAATAGGGACTATGCAGCAGAGGATAGATCTATAACCTATTTTACTTTCATCTGGGATAGAAGGACCCTTAACTCAGAAGTGTAGGATTTACACCTGCCTTGCTTCCCCCCCGGGTTATAAATAAGCTGAATGTATTATTCCTTAAAGCAGTGGCAGGGAATTTGTAAATAATCAGGCTCCCCTTGTCCCAAAGCTGGTAATCTTGAGAGACTGCAATGTTATTTAAGGAGTGTATTTTGGTTTAGATCATGCAGGAATTGTTCTGGAGAGGGCAGAGATTGCTGCATGGGGAGGTGTCACAGGGATGGGAGAGCTGCCACCAGTGAACTGAGAACCACAGGTCAGTCACAACCCTACAGTTTCTCTTCTAGTTTGTAAATTTAAGGACCAGCAAGGCACTGGCTTGACATTTTTCCCCGTCTCCCTCCATATTTATTCATTTTGCTTTAATATGTCAAATAAAGTATATTTGGAATATTTTATTTTTGTATCTAAGGGCTGCATTTTAAAGAATTAAATGCAGATGGAGGTGTTTTTTTTTTTTTAAATGAACGTTCAACCACCTTGTAAAAACTGATTTTAGAGTAGCACAAGCATCTGAAGAACTGTAAGCAAGTGTTTTCATGGCATATCCTCATCGATTTTCCTGGTCTTCTGTGTCCAGTGGATAGAGGACAGGCCAAGAAATCCGGAGGTCTGTGTTATTTGCTCAGTTATTAGGATGCTTCTTGGAACACCTCCCTTTTTGCCTCTAAATCTCCTGGTCTGTCAGATGAAATAATGCTGTTTCCCTAGTTGAGGAAATAATTATTATCCTTAGGATGATCATTAGTGATTCCATATCAATGCAAATCAGTATTGTCTCTAAATTTATGGAAAACAGCAGTTACAGGACCCCTGATCAAATTCAGCTTATGCCCAAAAGCTGGAGGTGGACTCTGTAAGACAGTTTCTGCTCCTGTTGATGGGATGCAAGGCCAGTGCAGAACAACTTTATTCTCGTGGCTGCTTTTCCTTTTTCTTTTTTTTTTTCTTTTTTATTTTTTTCTTTCCTGTTTTTCTTGTGGAAAGCAAAAGCAGGGAGGGAGTCAGTGTTGGCACAGAGGATGGCAGAGCTTTAAATGTGTTTGTCCAGAGTTGTCCCGTGTCACTTTTCCTGTCTGCAGCAAACGTGACTGACATTTCATTGTTCATTAGACATGAGAGATGAACAGAGTGACAAAATATCAACGCTCTGTGAGATGCTGCAGAGCATCATAAATGTGCATTTCCAAAGGGAAGCTGAACCACCAGACACTCTCTGAGGGTCAGGTTCTCTGTGGGGTCTTTTTCATCTGGGCTTTGATCAAGTGAAGGGAAATTTTTCTTTGAAACTCGTGCCTGGGCTTGTGTCACATTGCCCAGGGAAGCTGTGGCTGCCCCAGCCCTGGGAGTGTCCAAGGCCAGGTTGGACAGGGCTTGGAGCAACCTGGGCTAGTGGAAGGTGTCCCTGCCCATGGCAGGGGGTGGAATGAGATGAGCTTAAAATCCCTTCCAACCCAAACAGTTTTATGATTCTATTTTACATCATTTGGGGTCTAATTTGCATTCATTTCACTGCACACAGTAAGAAGGTGCAGCAGAGCATGAGCCAGTGGGGAAGCTGTGAGGCATCTGCAATGTTAATGCTCAGACACGACATGAGAGAGCTCTGCAGCATCTCCTGGGCCAGCAGAAGTTCTGCTCTCTGGCTATTGCAAAGTCATCTGTGCTGGAAGAAAGTGTGTGAATAACACTGGATTTTTTTTTTTCTAGGAGAATATAAAAAACTTCTGAGAGAGAAATAACCCCATTCGAATCAACCCAAGGGGAAACGTCTGCCCAGATTTTGTAGATTAAAGTAATAAAATTTTCAGAGTCCTCAGCATTTTGTCTCAGGCAGAGGAGCAGCTTCAAAACAAATGTTTGAAATATTTCCTGTAGAAAAAAAAAGGCAGAGAGGCAGCTTTTATGAAATGGGACATTAAGTCAGGGAGGATTTTTTTTCCTTTTTTTTTTCCTTTTTTTTTTTCCTTTTTTTTTTCCTTTTTTTTTTTTTAATTTGGTAACATCCCAGGGAAGAGTGGTTTGATTTTGGAAGAGGACAGTGGGTGCCTTGCAGGTATTGCTTAGAGCTCCTGTTTTCCTGTATGATTAGTGGCATGAAGGAAGGCAAAAAAGCACTGGGTGTGGCTTGTTGCCTGTTTGGAAGCAAGGATCAGATCCCAGCGAGGTGCTGAGCACGTGGTGTGGCAGGAGGAGCTGTCCTGGTGAGCACAAGCAGCTCCTGGTTGGTGTGGTGGAGGAAGGAGAAGGGTGTCCAAGCACAGAGCAAGGATCTGTGACACCCATGGCTGTCTGTTGGACAGTGGAATTGGTAATGCTCGAGGAAAAGCCATCTTTGGGATGCAAGGTGAAAGCCTGAGGAGGAATTTTAGCCATCTGGATAAACCAACCACTCTGTCTTTCATAGATGGTGGTTGGAAAGACCTGGGAAGACTAAAACTGTCCCAGCATGAGAACCCAGATGGAGACATCCAGGTCCAAGATGGTGCCTAGGTCAGAGATGTGAGTGGCAAAGATGCACAGGCATAGCCTTGTTTAATCCCCACAGTAATAAAGCCCAAGGAAAAATACTTTCCAACAGGGAGGCAGGGGGGGGAATGGCAAGGTATTTACCTCTAAAACTCATTTTTCCCCCTTTTTTTCCCCTCAGTGAAGTAGAAATCCCGGTGAAATTTCTGTTCTAAAGGTCAAATTAGAAAGCTTTCATCCCCAGACTTGTAAACTATTTCTCAAATCAGTGACTCTCGAAATTATTCATTAGAACAGCAGCTCTTAAACTAAAATTCTATTAAGCTCTGTATCAGAGGGGGTTTATTCCGAAGTGCCCAGCCCTCTGGGTAGTCCTGACACAACAGCAAGGACATGGGCTGAAGAACTTAATCTCTGGGTGTTGGGGAGAGGGATGACACAAACACCTGCTTTTAAAAAGCCAGGTTTTATAGCGACAGTGTTTAGAGGTGTCAGAGCCATAAATATCAGGAGGCAAATCTTGTTGAGTGTTGCTGTTGTGGGTGCCAGGCATCAGTTTAAGAGCTTTCAGCCTTCCTTCCATGGACAGGCCATGATTTCTTCAAACCAGTGCCCTTTAATGTCTGGAATTGATTGAGATGCCCTGGAATCCCCTCTTCAAGACTTGTTTTATTGGCCAAATTAGCCCAGTTTATAGTCTAGAGCCAGTGAAGCCATATTATTCCGTGGGCAGCGATGCAAATGTCTCCTCTCTCCATCTGGTTGTGTGTTTTGTCCAGGATATGAAAGTGTGGTCTGTTATGTGTGGAGAGTTATGCAAATGTGATGAAAACAATTTGGAAGAGGACATACAAACTGCCTCTGAGTAGAAGGTTCTTTATTCAGTCTGACCCAGGACGATTTGGCCAATCCTTCTGTCAGCTTTTTCATTCCTGGCCTAATCAGATTCCCTTGAGATCAGTCAGGTGGTCTTTAATAATAAAGAATAATCTCATTGACTTCAATTCAAGGACTGGATATGACCTTAAACGTCACTCTGAATTTTAGATTGCTGGGATTATTTTAAAATTAAGCCCATTATGATCTGTAAATCTCTTTTAAGTCATGCTTGAAAATTGGCTTTAGGTGTCTTGGCTGTGTGTGGGTACCAAAGGGGTTTGGGCATTTCACATATAGAAAAAGCTAATTATACCTTACCTAGGTCATTATTTCTTATTGTTTGGGTGCTTTAAACTTTATTTAATATGTGTGATAAAAGTGGTGATTTGTCCACTACAGAATACCCAAAATTGCCAGGATTGCCAGTAAGTGTGTTAGCTTTCTGATTTTTCAATTCTTAGATGATCAGACTCATTTTTCACCATTCAGTTTTCTTGTATCCAAAGTACAGCCAAGTCTCAAGGGTGAGATGCCGACCACAACACCCCATAAAATATAAACAGGCTAAAAGAACTCCTGAAGTGCTGATCCAAGGATTTGTAAACCATCAGCTGAAGTGTGAGTATCCCAACCAAAGCCTTATTTTTAGTACAGTTAGAATGGCACAGTATCCAGTTACTGCTAATTCCCAATAACTCCACACTTGGATGCACCTACCCTTTCCCTTCATGTGCTGCTCCTGGATCTAAACTGTGTGGTTCCTTTATCAAGGTTCATTGAATATCTCATTCTGTAGGAATAATGATCCATGGGAAGATACAGATAGACACAAAGACACAGGGCTTATGCTTTGGAGGCTCCTTGCTATTAACATCGACTCAGTAGAGTGATAGCACTGATGTGTTATCAAATTTGCTTTACAGGAGTCTCTAGGGAGAGACTTTTTAAGTAAAACATAGTGTAAAAGCCACTAACATTTTCATTTCTCTAAGCCTGAATATTAGTCATGTTCTTATTTGGAAATTAAAATTCAGTGATGTATAAAGAAGTGATTGATGTGTGTGTATGTTTTTGTTGGAATGTAATAGAAGGAGAAATAGTTTCCTATGAGTTAAACAAGAATAATAGGTGAGAATAACATTGACACTGCTTTTCTAATCGTTAGGAAAAAACCCTTTAAATGGAATGACAAAGGGCTCAGTGTGGTGTGTGAGTTTTTGACAGGGTGTCATTCAAGGCAGTACAGCAGTGCTGTTTCTGCATGATACAGTCACAGAAATTGGCTTTCTAAAGGACATGCAGACACCTGTCACCACCAATTTGGATCATTTGCTCCTCATCTAATTTTCTATCATATTTTTGGGTGGCTTTTAATGGTTCTAAAAGAGCCCTCTTGCAGAGAGGGGGCCTCTCCTAATTTCAGAATCAGCATAATCACAAAGCCTTTTGGGTTCTAAAAATACACAGGGCTGAAAAAAAAATAAAAGCAAACCGTGGAAACCCCTCCTTTGGCAAACAAAGGCAACAAAACAGAGCTCAGCTTTCAGAAAAAACAGGGATCTCTGTCAAATTCCCATTGCCCTGAGACTCACCGCCTCCTGAGGGAAGGCTCTGTGTTCCAGCTGGGTTTCCAGGGAACTCCAAGTTCAACAGCTCAGTTATTTCAGTGTTGTAGCAAATCATGGGGACCAAGTGGGCTCGTGTCACTGCTCTGCCTGGGTACATGTCCTGCCAATGGAACAAGCAGTGGAGCCCTGAGTGAGAAGGAATATAAACACAAAAAGCAGAGGGCAAATATTCCAGTGCCCCCAGCAGTGGCAGGGTGAGCTGGTGCCATCGTTTGCTTGCTCATCCTTTGATGCCATCTATGAAATATTTCTTTAAAACTTCGATTTCCAGGACTTGCCAGTGGTCACTTAGAAAAAGAATTATCAGATTTCATAAAGTGCACACCCAACTAGGTCCTAATAAAGGCTAAAAGGCTGCAGCTCTTTTGTTTTGCTTATAATTGGATCTTCTTTGCTGTGAAAATTGTAGGCAAAACTTGGGGAAATTTTTCATTACTCTAGACAAAGCTGCATAATTGTCACTGTGAAAAGCCATATGGTTTTGATTAAAGTTTCCAAATGCCATTTACTGAGACAAACTACCCAGTCTTGAGGGCCTGTGGATCGTTTCAGATTGCTTAAGCCTTTATTAAACCCCACTTGAGGTTTGGGAAGGAGGTCATTTAAAACAATCCCCTCCCCAAAGTGAAAAGCTGGTGGGTTGACAGCTGCTGCTGGCACCTCCTGGGCTTTGCAGTGGTTTTGGGGAATAAGCATCTGTGTCAGACTGGCATCACTCACTGGTACCTGCATAAGTTGTATCATAAACATTAAGCCAGAGTTTTAACAGAGGCTGCAGAAAAAAATCTCATAATGTCAGAAAAAACGTTCAAGTCCCTATTAAGGGCTGGGTGTTGGGGTGTGTATTGCACTCCAGTGCTTTTTGGCACCAGATGTCAGGTTTTAGTGCAAATATTAGCTAATTAAGCCTCTTTTGAGAGACACAGCTGAAGTGCTTGTCCTTAGAGATGTGCAAACTTTGTCAGCGAGAACTGAAGTGACTTTCCCAAAGTCACGCAGCTGCTTTTAAACTCATCCAACTTAAATTAAATATTACACACAACTTCATGCTTATGTGGGTGTGTTCAGCTCGAGTTAGAATTGATACTGTGGGGAAGTTGTTTAAAAGGCATCTTCACCCAGTCGTTAAATAAGGTGTGAGTAACTGTTACTCACAGTAACCTGTGTTCCTGTTGCACCTCCCTGTTGTATTCTCCTCTTTGCACTGAAATCATTACTAGTCATGTCCTTGTGTGATGCTGGAGTTACTGCAGCTTATACAATATTTTTCCATGTTCAGTGGAGTCATTGCTGTAGCTTTTTGTGCTCCCAGTAAGCTTTGGCAGGACATTGACCTCTGGAATTATGACTGTTAATATTTTCTTCCTCAGTGCTCCCCTTAACCTGGTGGTTTGTGAGTCTGTTTGTTGAGGGTTTTTTTATGGAAAATAAGAACAAAAAAAGTCATATCTTAATTCAGGGTCTTTGGGCTTGGGGACAAAGCAAAGTGGAACTTAATGCTGCCATTAGGGCAGACACAGACAGCCAAACCAGTCACACTGTCATTCAGTTGTTCATTGCTGAGCTTTTTGTTCTTTTGCTGTTCCATTGATTTTTAATGTCAAAAGTACTGAGAATAATTTCTTACCTGCTCCTGGGGAGGGGTACAGAGGCACTAGACAGCTGTTGCCCTTGGAGGAAGATAACAGACACAGGGAATGAAGAATTAGAAGGGTGTTTCTGCATTACAGCCTCACGGGGTGGGGGGGTGTCAGCGAGTGGGTTTAACTTTCCTTCGGGTCTCACCTGGCACAAAATTTCAGGGCAATATTCTGCACCCATTTGAGCATAATTTTGTAGGAAAGGCTTTTCTCTGCTTTGCACAACACGGGAAAGCAGAGGAGAACCTCTCCAACCCGCCCATCAGTAATCCATACATTTCATCACTATTCCACACTGACATTGTTCCTGATTTCCTGGCAAAGACTGCGAGGTGGTGTCTAAGTGGAGCTTCTTGCTAATAAAATCTTAATGATATTGGGTTTAGTTCCAGTTATTATTTAGGTGTTGAGAAAATAAATCTGTGGGTTTCAGGGTGCACCAGCACAGTCAGCCTAATGGCTTTGATGAGGCATCAGCCTTTCTTATAATTATCTTAATCTTGTTTTACTCAGATTTGAAGCACATCCAGGAGGCTTTTCAGAACTGACAGGGACTCCCAAAGCTTGGTGGTTTGCCCTGTGAGCAGTGGTGGTGGATGCTCTGCTTTATTTGCTGCCTCCAGTTGATTTTGACCATTCTTCCAGCATTTCCTAGTTGCTCATCCAAGCAGAGATTCTTTTCCTGGTAGCAATGCTTTTCTTGTCTATATTGATGTACAAAAATGTTTCCTAATACCATGTTTATTCCTCCAGGCATTATTTTGGCTTTAGGCTATTCCTCCTCCTGCTGCTGTTCTCAGAGAGGGTGGAATCCAGTCTTGTGTCTGTATGCAGTCAAAATATATTAAAATCTATGGACTGGCAGGTGGTCAGAGAAATGCTTTAGTGGTTCCTGTAAACTGCAAAAATAAAATCCTGTCAGACTGGAATGAAAAGTTATATCTCTCTATTTTCATTAATAATGGGTTTCCTTCTGTTTTCCTTCTGTCCTAGGCCAAAAACAGACAGAAGGGCAAAGCAAATCACAAAGCAAAGTTAGAGATTCAGGCTGTGACTTGAGACTGGGAAACTCCAGGGTTTGGACTAATTTCTTTTAACAAATAAGTCATTCAGTGTAGATGGCTTTGTAAATCCTCTCAATATTTATCCACTAAAATGCAAATTAAAATGCTGAAATAAATATAATAATGATGTACCATACAATGTAAGGGTCTGGCAGAACTGTACTGGAAATCTCATAGTGACTGGGGCTAATTGTTACTCACTATTTCCATTGTACTCTCCCTTTTCTCTGAGTTTTATTCTGAATTTGACTTTATCAGGAAAGGTCCATAAAGGTTTCTTTCCTAAACAGGGAAATGAAGTGGTGACAACTTCTGATTTTATTTATTTAATTTTTTTTTTAAATATGTGTGCAGAAAACCTTTTTAAGAGGGGATAAAAATCAAAGCTTAATTTTTCATCCTTGTAAACTTTTAATGATGTTCCTACCAGTTCCTGCTGATAAATATTTATCACCTCTGTGTTTTCTCTGGTTCCCAACTGAAGTGCCAAGAGGTTTGTAATCGCCAAACCAAGGCTCAGCTACACTGAAGACAAGAAAAAAAATGAAAATTGAAATGCAGGGGACTGTTAAAGATCAAAGGCTGCCAAAGTGATTCCGTGTCTTGGTGCTCACAGAGAGTCACCTCCTCACTTGAGAGCAATTTCCTTGGATTCAACGTGCAAGGAGAGGAGAGGGAATTGTATTTTTGCAGTTTGTGGGCCCTGAGGAGAGAAAAAGAGAGAGGTGGAAGGAGGAATTTAATTAAGGAGCTGTGTGGGTAACATGGAGCTGGTAGGAGAGACTTCCTTATGGGAGAGGAGGGGTCTCCACACATGGGTTGTGAGGGCATCAGTAACAAGGCTCCTGAAGGCAAACAGGCTGGGTTATGAGGTAATTGGTTATTTAAGGCAGTAATTCTTCATGAGTTCATGGAACAAAGCTCTGCCAGCGTTCCAGGTGCTGCAGGTTTCTCTAGATGTGTCTTCTGCTGTGGGTAAATGGCCACCTTTTCCCCTTGCCAGCCTGTGGAGGCATTTGCTGATCCTTTTGCTGCTTCTGATGCTCCACCAGCTCCCACCAGCTCCCCCTCCACGCCGACGTTCGCAGCAAAGTCGTGGTGAAGCTTTTGTGCTTCTCACGAGGAGAAACCATGAATGGCCCTCTGACTGAGTTCTCTCTCTCTTGGCAGACCTGGAGAACTTCAAGACCAGGACGAGGAGCACGGTGTCTGTGCGCCAGGGCCAGGGCATGGTGCTGCTGTGTGGGCCCCCGCCCCACTCGGGAGGTAAAACACTTTCCTTCTCATTGATACCAGGGGGATTTGCAAGCTTCTGCTCTAGATTGTTTTGTGTTCTCCAGATTCTCGGTGCATTTATTCATATATTATTACAACTTTTGCTGCACTTTAAAATCTTAAGATAGTTTGCCCTCCTTGGAGGGGTTTAAAAGCCATGAGGATGTGGCACTTGGGGACATGGTTTAGTGGTAGGTCTAAATGATTGCATGGTTCTGTGTAGCAAGTACTTCGTGCTGTTCACTTCAAAGAATGTGCTATAAAGGTTTAGAAAACTCAGAACAATCCTTTCAGTTTAGCACAAATTTATTTTAAATGTACCAGTCAGGTGTTTGTGGCTGATGTCCCGATCGTGTGTGTTACACTGTTATGTTTATAGAGAAAAAAATGAGTTGGAGAGGGAGTCATTCCATCACCAGTTCCTGCTGGATGCCGTGTCAGGCACGGCCAGTGTGTGCCCGACAGGCACCGCGTGTTGTGCCAGCAACCACCACGATCAACACCCAGCCCTTGCAGCTGCCTCTTTCATCAGGGGGTTGTTTGTTCCATCAAAACAAGTGGTCATCATTCCATGGATCTGTGTCCCTTTTAAAGAAATTTGCCGTCCTGCTTTGAAATCTGTCTGTCCTCATCAGCTGGACGGAGTTTGCCCGGTGGATCGTTTGCTGTTGGCTGAGCTTATTGCTCAGACAGGAGCAGACAGGGGCTTAAGGAGCTGCTTTGCTCACATCTGACCAGCTGACAGACCTACCCATGGATCTTGTTCAGCTGAGACCCTTTCCCAGTGAGCAGAACTAACCCCACTGGCTCCTGGGGACATCCATGGCCATGTGGTGCTGCCTCCCGTTTCTCCACAGACAAGGAGGCTCCTGAGTCCCAGAGGGACACGGGGATGTCACGGACACCCCAGAGATGAGGCAGGATTTGTGCACATTTGTCTTTGTCTCTCTGGTTGCTGAGAGGTTTCTATTTTGCCATGAGGAATCTTTGCAGCGTGAGCACCTTGTGTGGAGATGTGGCTGGTGATGGTGTGAGCAGTGAGGAGGAAATTGTTGATCAGGTGATTCAGGAGAAAGTTTTGGGCTGGGTTTGTTTACTGATGATGCCAAATGAATTCCAGAAAGGTGCTGGCATTATTTCCACTTTGGGTTCAGTGTGTGGGAAAGCATCTCTCACTGACCAGGAGGTGAGAGCATTTCTGGTGCCCAGAGAGGCAGAAAACTCGAGGGTAATTATTTCCCTCAATCATTTGGGTGAGAGATGACTTCCCACATGACCACCATCCCTGACCTGCTCTATTGCAGCTAGAAAATTATCTCTAATTGTAACCAGATCCACAATTATTCTAAACTGATACTATTGCAGTTTTGTAACTGAGCTGGGCTGGAGTTGTGCCAGTTGTTGTTTTCTGGTTTGCATAGAAACTATTTAATGGAAACTCAAACCAGGTCCAGTTCATTCAAACCAAGACCCTTGCTCTGTGGGAATTAATCTGCTCTGTGGCAATATTTTCTTTTACTTTGCCTTCCTGCTGAGGTTAGAAATGAGGATGAGTTTTAAAAGTCACAACTGCAGAGTTAATTCTTTTAATGGTGTTTCCATCAGCCAACTGCTCATCTGCCGGTGTAACCAGAGCTCTGGGGTCTGCACAGTCACTGCACAATTACCACAACCCTCCCCTGCTCTCTCTGGGCTCAGGGAGGTTCATCAGAGAGTATCAGGTGTCCCTGGAAGCAGCTGCTCATCGGAAAACCGCCGTGTTCCATGGGCAGCTCCATCCCCAGGGGCCCTGGCAGTGTTTGCAAAGCAGAGCTGTAGAGATCAGCTCCTTCCAGTCCCCTGGTATAACATTGCAAGTATTTCATGTTGTAGGGCAACAGGAAAAAACGTTCAGCTTGGCAGTGAAAAACAATCCCTCTCGTTGAGAGGGTGAGTTAAGACAGAGAAAATGCAATTACTTATTTTAGAACTTGATTAGGGCAGCAACCTGACTTCATCATCCTTGCAAAAAGGGCCTGAAGATGTTAATGACCAATGCTGAAGCATGGGACTGTCTGGGGAAAAAAAAACCACTTTTATGTTATTATTGTTATTTTTTTACTTTAGTTTCATGTGTGCACTGAAAATGAAATCTTAAAAAATATTTTAAGAAGCAAAATGATTCAGTGTGAGAATTGCTGTTGCTTCACTGATGAGAGTGTTCACTGGAATAGTAGAAGCCTGGAAAAAACCTCCTGGCCAGTTGCTGAGCACAAAGCTGAGGATATTCTTTTGGGTGTCAGAGACACAGCTCAAGAATTTCTGTGTGATAGGAAACACTTCCAAAGTGTCTGAGGAGGGCCAGGGTCTTTTCCATTTTTAGGTGGGTCAAATGATAATGCTTAGAGCCCCCCTGAAGAAATTTGGTCAAAAAAAGGTAATAAATGAGAAGGGAATAACTTCCTCTCATCCCTTGGTTGTCTTGGTCTTAAAAATTGTGGATTTTATTAAAAAGATGCTCCATCCAGACCTTGAACCTTTCAACTGTAGTTCACCATAAGACTTTGCTGCTTGGAAATACCTGTTTCTAAAGAGCTGGCAGCTAAAAGTGAGGTTATGTTGGCCTACGTGCATTAGTTGTTGAGGATTTCTTTGTAGTTTTTCTTCTTAATGATGCCCGATAAAGAGCTTCCTACTGTTCAAATGTTATGAGAAATTCATCCTGAGAATGAGTCCAAATGATGAACAGGTATTTCCAGCATCAACAAACAGGCTGTGTGGCTTGCACACAACAATTGAGGCGTCTCCGTGTATTGTCCTAATTTTTAGTTTAATATGAGTTGGAGATTCAGCATCTGAATCTCTGCTTCCCTCCCAGTCCCCCAAGTTAGAAGTTTCAGTTCTTTTCCTTTCCTTTTTTTTTTGCCTTTGTTTCACTAAAGGACTTGCAGAAACCTACCTGGGCTGGTACCTTTTTTCTGAGATAATTACCCTGCTTGTAAAGGGTGTTCCCTCATTATTTCCACTGTTTCTTTAATCAAAAGCCTAATGATGGTTGTGTGTCAACCATTCTACCTGTGAAGCTCAACAGAAGAAATAATTTGAGAGTAAACATTGCTCTGGGAATGTGGAATTGGGGCCTGTGTAACAGCACAATGAGCAGCTGTAGGTATTTAAGTGGACATGAAAAAACAGGCAAAAATCCTAAATTATGAGTGTAGCTAAAATTTGGCTTTGATGCAGAACAGCAGGGGCCACTTCCAGAGCCACTGGCCACTTCCACAGCATTAACTGGGCAGTCATTAAGGAATCTCAGCATGTCTTAGAATTTGGATCCCATAAAACAATGCTCTGCTGCTTTATATTTTCAAAGCCCTGCTAGATCAGCCACAGAGTCCCAGAATGGGTTGGGTTGGGAGAGACTTAAAGCTCATCCAGTGCCACCCCTGCCATGGGCAGGGACACCTTCCACCAACCCAGGTTGCTCCAAGCCCCGTCCAACCTGGCCTTGGACACTTCCAGGGATGGGGCAGCCACAGCTCCTCTGGGCACCCTGTGCCAGGGCCTCCCCACCCTCCCAGGGAAGAATTCCTTCCCAATATCCCATCTAACCCTGCCCTCTGGCAGTACTCCAGGTGGGGTGTCACAAGAGCAGAGTAGAGGGGATGAATCCCCTCCTTTGACCATCTGGAAGAGCAAATCAACCTGAGGGGGATTTGAGCCAAAACCAAAAAAACCCACAACCAAAACAGCCTTTGGTTTTTCCTGTGTTCCATTCTGTTGTATTTTTAAGCCATTTAGATTAATTTAGAAACCCCTGACCATTTCAAACGTAAAATAATGTTCAAGTTCAGCTGTTGGTGAAAATGTTTTCCTTCTGAGAGGAACTTTGCAGGGGAAGCAGGTTACCTTTTCTTGTTTGCTCTTTTCAGTATTGTTGATCAAATTTGGCAAGATACGTTTCCTGTTGAGATAAACTTGATTGAAACAAACAAACAAAAAGCCCCGAAACCCAAAGCAAACACTCGCCTGTGTTTCTCAGGGCTCTGAATTGTGTTCCAAGGGGGATATGCCTGGGAAGTATTTGGAGGTCACTGTCCTTTTAACTTTTATCTCCAAATTTTAAGACAAAATATTCTTCTGTGCCAAATAGTTCTTTTCATTGAAGTTTGTGGGAACTGAGTAATTTAGCTGCCACTTTTACTAGATTTATTTGACAGTCAGGGGCAGGGTTGTTAATATTTTAACAACTACAGTTTTCAAATTCCTCCTAACATCCCTGGCATTTCTCTGTGAGGCAAGAGACTAAAAAAAAAAAAAATACAGTCCTGGAAAGTATTTTCTGCCCACTTGACAGGCTGGTGGCACACCCATCCTCATGCAGAACAAATGAGTCTGTAAATCCTCCCCCCTCCCTTCTTTGGGAAGATAAATGAACTTGTCTTTTAGGATTTCTTTCGCTCCCCCCTCCCGCGAGTTCCTCTGGGTTCATCTTTAGAAGATCCATACACGATGTTCTCATGACATTTGCCTTCCAGCCCTTGTGGGAAAACCCTATGGAAATGGAGATCTCGGAGTGCTGTACTGTGAATGTACACAGAGAACTGACAAAAATGAGCTCTCAATTACTTAATTGTTTGAATTCTCTGTTCCCTTTGTATTCCCTAGAGGTGTGTCCTGCTCTGGGATCTCCCTGTCCTTAGCTTGTACCACCACTCCCCACATCTGGAGCATATTTATTCTCACTCCTAATTTATCTCGGTAATCTGTGCAAGGAATAAATAAGCTGATTGCTTTTTTTAGATAACAAAGTGCTTAGATGTGCAGATGGAAACATGCTGATATTTTTACAAGACATGTCTTCTCCTGCCCACTTGTGAAGGGCCTCTAACAAAGTTCCTGGTGACCCTGGAACCGAAGCTCCCCAACATGATTTCTATCCCTGAACCTCAGTTCCCTGCACACCTTGTCCCTCTGCTCCTTGCTGTGGAGTCAGACAACCTTCCTGGGCATCCATCCCCCATCCTGGGGATTGGAGCTGTGTCTCCTTCAGGGAACAAAGGCAGGATTTAAGGAAAATCAGTTTTCTGTCTCTCTGCAGAGCCCATGTTCTCAATACACTTGTGAAATTCCATCTTCCCAAAGTGGAGGAGATTCATTAAAGCTCAGTTGTTCCCATAACTCTTTCCTATCTGATGCCATTACTCCTGTTGGAAACACAGCCATGGACTGCTTGTCTGGGAGCTGAAATGTTGACAGAGAATTATTCTCACATCTTTTCACATAATGGATGTGTTCAGGTTTTATCACTCTCTCCTGCCTTTTTCCCCCCCCTCTCCCAGTATCTGGGAGAACTTTTAGTTCTGTCGCACAGCTTAATCAAGTAGAACTAACTAAATTTTAGCATTTGACAGCAGAGATGGCAATTCTGATTCCATCTCAATCTCAGCCTTTCATGCTGTATGGTAGGTAGTGAAGTGTGGACACCAGGCATGTTTTCAGCAAGCACTTTACTGATTACAGCGACGCCGGAACCACTTCTGGGCTCTGCAGAGAAACGATCAGTGTGTGTTTACTTGTCTGGTCACTTTTTCACTGCTTTCATTATTATTTTTTTTTAAAAAGTGATGATGGACACTTCACGGGCTGGAAACAGTGGGAATGTTTTGGCTCTGAGTGTGCCTGATGGCCTTCAGGGTGATGAATGGTTTGGGGGGTTTGTCTGATAAAGAATCCCTCGCCCAAATCGCGTCTCAGAGTCCCTGGGGTTTATCCAATGCAAGGAGGAGGGGGGAAACCTGGGAAGATTAATTGTAACGGTGCAGAAGGAAGAAGGCAATTATTAGGCATTTTTATACCATCAGAGGATGGATGTGTGGGGCTTTCACCCCCTGAGCGGTGCTGCTCAGCAGGGAGTGCTGTGGAACTCAGCTTCCTTCACTTGCTGTCAGGTACTTGTGCCCCTTTCCTCCCCATCCTGTGGCACCAGTTTTGCAGTTATTTCTCTCTCTTCTCTGAAAACTGTCACGCTGCCTTTTCTTTTGTCACTTATGAAGAATTAATGCATGATTAATAAATGATTAGAGCCGTTGTTGTAACAACGGGAAGGAACGTTTGTAACTCTCTCTGTTGGAGTCCTTACAGTCACCAGGAACAAAGTTTGTGCTAAAACTTTGGAAAACATTCAGCCTTGAAAGAGGTGATGGAAAGGGAAGGAATAACTTTAGAAATAGCTCATGGCCAGAGAGGCCAAGGCTGTTTCCCCCTAATGTCTCCCCAGTAGCAGGGGATCATTTCATTCTGCCCAGGCAGCAGCGATGCCTCTATGTGGATCCATCTCTTATTTCTGCTGGATGGAGAATTCAGGGTGGCTTTGGGCAACAGCCTTGAAAAACGTCTTCCCCTCAGTGTTAAATCAGATTGTCAGTACCTGATCTTTTATTTGTGGCATGTTTGGTAGAATTACAGAATATCCTGAGCTGGGAGGGACCCACAAGGAACATCAAGCCCAACTGCCAGTTGGATGATTTCCATTCCCAATTCAGAGGGATGGAAGGTTACTTATTTGTTGGGATAAGAATGCTTCTCCTGGTATATTTCTTACATCCTGGAGCATTTTTTGGCCCCCACTTCATGACAGTAACCCTCATTTTCAGCCTTTATTTTCCTGCTGTTTCTTTCAGTGTGGGATACCCAGTGCTTTTTAGAAATGTGCTTCTTCCACAGCCTGTATGCCCAGGATGGGGCAGGTGCCTCTTGCCAAGCAGATTCATGAAGGGCTGAGCTACCCCTGCCCTCTCCTTGTTAAGGGATTCGTAGTTTCTCCTCTTTCTCTCCTGTCTGAATGTCTTGTAAGCCTTTGCTGCTCGGTCAGATTTGGTTCCAATTAGTGAGAAGCTAATTTAGAGAGGAGTATCTCACAGCTGGGTGGGCACCATGCTTGTAAAAGCTCCATTTCTCTAGGAAACCAAGCAAAAAATCTGCTAAGCTGGTTGTAAGTTGGTTCAACTACTTGTCAAAGTGCTGCAAGGTCAGTGAGCAGCCTGTCATGGATCACTCCAGAGGCTGGAGTGAAAATATGAGCAGGTAAACTGGCTGGGAAAGGAAAAGGAAAAGGAATCAGAGAAATATTTTGCATTAGGATGAGTCAGTGATGCATCTGACCTGTTTGACTGTGGCAGTGGGGTCAATGTTGGCAGAGGTGAACCAGGAGGTGCTGCAAACCTCTCTGGATCACGGCCAGGAGTTAAACTGCTGTGAGTTATTCATGGATGGTTCTGCTTGCAGGATGCAGGGAATGATGGAGGGAAGGCTCGATTTCCAAACAAGCAGGAAAATGCCCCAGCAAGGTGGTGTTCCCATGAGTTTGGGCCCCACAGCTCACAGGTGTCTTTCCTGGGGTGGGAATGTGTGAAGTTCAACCAGGATTTCCTTGGCATTGCTCACTGGATGGGGGGATGTTCATGGGATGTGTGGGAGATGGAGAAGACCATAATCAGAACAAACAGCACAACAACAAAAATATCAGAATTAATCAGTTTTTCCTCTTAACAGTGGCTGTCACTCACATGTCCTCATACAGCAGGAAAATTCCCGAGTCCAAAGAAAGAAGTGTCAACATTTGACAGCCCCAAATTCACCCAGGGTGTCTCTTTGCAGAGCACTTACAGAGTAGGTGAGTCAGACATGGAGCTGCAGGAGAGCGTCATCCGTCTGGGTCTGGTTCCACGTGGGGAGGATTATTACAGTTCAGCAAAAATGGGCTTCATTAAACTTAAAATCAGGCATATGAAACTCTCATTTAAATAAAAAGTGATTGAGAGTTGTAACTTCCATTTAAAGTGCATCTCCCATCATTTATTTTTTATGCTGTGCCACAGTCACCGTTTAAATTATTTAAAGCAAGAAGTAAAAAGCTGCTCAGGAGATAGAAATGGATTAGATTAAAATTAATCTGACATAATCCTTTCTCTAAAAGTGCTGATTCAGTTTGTGCACAAGTTTATCAACATATTTGAGGATAAGGGATAAGGATAAATTCTCCTCTAATTTGGGAGTGCTTTGGCTTGGTGTTTCTGACAGCACAGGGAACATGCAGTGCTGTTTTAATTGAGAGATTTATGAAATTACAAATATTTCTAATAGCACAAATGCCAAGCTCATTATAGATTTACACTAATTTAAGCACCTGAGTTGGTGTGTATATGATCTGCCTCATTTCAGCAGGGAGAAATTTCGAGTTGCAAAACAGGGTCACAGGCAAGAACAGATGTTGGCACAGGAGTTTGGACCCAGATTTTTCAACTGGTATATGTGATTTATCACCTTCAGTGTTGCCATCACCTGCCATTCCATGTTGATGCCCCATCTGGGTGTCATGGACAGGGGAGGATGTCTGGGGTCTGTAACACAGAGAACTGGATGGGAAGAGGCTCAACTCTCCAGTAAAGACCTTGGAAATACCAAAATAATAAGGAACATGACATTAATGGATTTTTTATTTATCAGTGACAGCTCATGACATCTTTAAAAAGAAATCATCTGCGAGCCAGTCATGTGGTTCATTCCCCTGCTCGATTGCAGGCAGCACTAAATGAAGATTGAAATGGGATTGAAAGGGGGTAGAGCAGGCAGGGCTTGGCTGCAGATGAGTGAAATCTGTCGTCTGACAAGATCCAGTCAATAGGCATTTACTGAAAGTGTAACGTCTTGTGATCTCTTTATAAAATAAATTAGAGATCAGAGTCTTGCTCCCAGGCTCTGCTAACCTGGTGCAACCACCCTTTCCCTCCAGACCCAGCTCCAGCTGGTCTCTGCAAAGCTCTCAGAAGCAGCAAGGGCTGTGACCTGCTCTCACAGCAGAATGTTTGTTGATTGGCATTGGTTTATCTCCACTTCTGCAACCAAATTTGGGTTTCCACACCCCCGGGTGCACGTGCTGTGTTGTTAAAGCCAATAGACCTGGACTAGTGAACCCTCATTCCTGTGGGAGTGATGTTCTGTTGTTGGAAAACACATGGGAGTATTGGTTTGGGCATTTGCTGTTCCCTCACACATGTGGAATGTCTAAATATGTGACCATGATTTGTTTGAACGAGAGGATAAATGTGCAACCCTGATGATGGTTTCAGCTGGTAGATATCAAAACCCTGTTTATCTATCAAAACCCTGTTTATCTATCAAATATGTGAAGAGAATGGGTGTTTTCCTGTGTACTACAGGCAAGTGCCACAGCAGTGCCCTAAAGGACATACCCCCCACGCTGTTTGGGCAGATATTTCAGCCTTGGACTTGATCATGATATTAATTCACTGCAGTAAGAAAATTCTCTGCAACCAAGTTTGTTTTTTTCTCCTTTTTAAGGTTTGATCTAATCTCTTATAGCTCCAGTAAGAGGCTGATCAAAGGTACTGAAAGCTGGTATTAAAGGATTAGCTGGGTCACATTGAAATATGTTTTAAAACAAGCCCAGGGACCTTTAGCTTTAGTGAAGCAAGTGCACACAAAAAAAGATTTTAGGCTAACTCTGTCTGACTTCAAACAGAAAACAAACTGCTGGATTAAATCTGTGAGTCATTCCTTCAGGTGGTGTGTGGAGCACTTTATGTAACTCGAGCCTGGAGAGTATCAGCAACCACTGAATCTCTCACAGCAAAACTGCAGTGCAGAATTAAAAATCAGTGTAAGCTTTGTGTCTGCACATGCCTAGCTTACAGTGTTGTTTATTCTCATTTGATATTTTCCCATAATTAGCAGCTTCAGTCCAGCCCCTTTTTATCCTTTTTTTTTTTCTGTCCAATCTCTCCTCTCTCCCCTCTTTCCATTTGCTGCTGACAGGATCTGCCATGGAGATGTTTATCTCTGGCTGTCAGGTGAGGATGAGTGTTTCTTTGGGAGGATGTTGATGCCACTCTCTGGGCCATAACAAGCTGTTATTCTTTTTATTAGTACCGGAATTTCCTCGTTGAAATGAACTTACAAGCAGAGAGAGCATCACACAGATCTATACATTGCTCAGTGGGTAAAAGATGTGAAATCATCCAGGCTTGAATCAGTGCCACAGGAGAGCAAGGGTGCATCTCCTGGCTTTCATGAGTAGGGTGTTGGTGATTAGTAGGAGTGAAGGCTGTAGCAAATCCATAGCTGTTCACCCACTTGTGAGAGCTTTCTGTGTTGTTGCTCTTTTTAAAGGTTGATTTGATGGGGTTATGTGGCACGTTACCTTACATGCTCATTAGGTTTTCCTGAAATCTTGATTTCACCATAAATCAGCTGCCTTGGCTATCTCTGGGACCTCCTTGATGCCAGAGGTGATGGTGTTTTGCTCCAGAATTGAAGTGTTCTTAGAAGAACTAAGTTTTTTATTCATAATTGAAAGCCCCATCCCTGGAAGTGTCCAAGGCCAGGTTGGACAGGGTGTGGGGCAACATGGAATAGTGGAAGGTGTCCCTGCCCATGGCAAGGGGTGGGACTGGATGAGCTTTCAGATTCCTTCCAAACCAACCCATTCCATAATTCTGTGATAATTCCCTTCCTCAGTGGATCACTGTCTCTCTTGGCAGGCCCAACATCCCAACTTTTCAGGTGTCTGCAGCATCATCCCTGGTTGGTGCAGTTCCAGGTTGGAAATCCCTCGGGAAGGGACGTGGCTGGGGGGACTGACCCTTCCCAAGAGCCTCGTCCAAGAGCAGCTGGCTTGAGCCTAACTCCAAAAATTGAAGTTTAAACCAGAGGTGCAGGAAACTACGTGGCATCAAGTCTAATCCTGGGCAAGGTTCACTGATTCCAGCAAACACCAAACCTGGTTCAGAAGGTATCAAGCCCTTATGACAAATACAGGTTGGATTTGTTGGTGGGTTTTCCTTTCAGACAGGACTGGGCTGAGCTGTAAATTTCTGTAAGACAGTTTGCTAAGTTTGTCAGGTAAAAAACCCAACAGTTTCTTCCAGATTGCTGGCCCTAAATCAGTGAGGGGGCGGGAGGGCGCCTGCTGCCCGGCAGATGCTGTCGAAATAGGTCTCTGTGTTTAACTGCAGCAAATACAACAGCCCAGGACTCCATCTCATAACACTTTCTATTCAGTCACAGATAAAGGCTGCTGTGGATTTCTCTCCCTGAGGGAACTTTAGGTTAAATTTTGTCAGAATGCCCCCATGCCACGGAGCAACAGTCGTTACCGCTCCGGTGCCGTGGCATCGACTGGGGCTGGAGGCTGGAGGCTGCTCCTCAGAGATAAGCCAGGTCAGCTGTGTACAGCCATCAGATATTAACTGTTCTAGAGATACCCAGAATGGAGATGCAGCAGATACAGGTGATTATTGATTAGGCTTCAGGTAATGAAGACCTCTTGCCCTTTTAATTACCCGTAGGTGAAGCTCTACACAGTGGGCAGGCGTGGAGTCGAGGGGCTGGGGAGTAAACACGGCCCTGCAGGCATTGAAAATTGCTGTGAGGAAGAATCTAAGACAGAAATTGGGCAATTTGTACGTTTTTCTCATTCTTACACACTTCTGACAGTCCATTTCTCTGTGTGCAAACTGCTGGCTGGCTGCTGAGTAACTGTGTCGTCGGGCTTAGCACAGCTGAGGGTTCATCCAAAAATGTATTATTTATTAACCTCAGATTAATCTTGTTCATTATTTATCATTCCTTTAATAAAAGCCTGCATTTGAGGCCCAGGGCCGTGGTGTGGTGTAGCTGGGCAGCCCTGTGTGATGGAGAGGGCAGAGCACAGAGCCAAGGGGAGAATTATCGGGCGACGCTTTTTGTCCAGGTTGATTCCTTTAAATTATTTTGGGATTATTTAAGGCTGGAAGATAAAAAATTGATCCAGTGTTCTAGCAGGGTAATGAAACGGTCTGGAGGCCCCCCAAAAATACGTACAGTGTATAATTCATGTAGTTTGCTATTAAAATAAAACTGTGAGAGAGAAAAATGGCCCAAAACTCCAGGACCCACAGTGCAGTTGGCAGAAGGGAATTGAGGGATGTGGAGAGGAGCTTTCCCTGATAATCCTCTTTTCCCCTTCCCCAGGCAGTTTGTTGTGGTGCTTGGAGCTTCCTTTCCAGCTCCCATGTTGTAAAAGTTTCAACAACAACAATGGATATGATTGAGGGTTTGCACAAAATGTCATTATAGTATTTGGAAATATAAAACAAAATCAATTTAATTGGAAAAAATAGTATTTGGAGATATAAAACATTATAGTATCTGGATACAATAAAATATATTTAATATATAAATATGTTTGGCACTTTCCAGCCAGACAGTAAAATACACAGAGCCAAGAAACTTGGCTAATTCATATAAAATCACAGTGCTAAATCCAGTTCCTCACCACCACCAGGTGCCCTGCAGTAGTTGAGGGAATAACTTTCTCTCCAGGAAAAACTTCACGTGTTGTTGTTTGTTACATGCTGGGATGAACCTCACCTTTCCTTTCAGAATGTCTCAAAATTATGTACCCTTGAAGCCATAATTTGGGTTGCTTGGGACAGTTTAAAGGGAGGATTTCCTAATTTCCTTAATTTCGTTTTGTTTTCTTGCCATGCGTAGTGAAATCTAATTTTTGTGCATCACAATTGACAGGAAATGCTGCAAACCTTGTGTTTCACACAGAAGAGCAGTTCCTGCCTGTCCAACTTGAGGGTGACATAGTGGGTGATAACATAGGAATTATGGGAATCATTAAAGATTGGATTCATCTCTGTAACTGTCAGTAAAGCCTATAAAAAATAATAGTGTGTTGTACCCACACTGTTCTTATTAAAAATGATAAATGATCCCCATTTTTTGGCTAATACTAATTCCAAAATTTCATTCTTCTCTTCAGCTTTATGGTCACCATAATCTTGATGTTTTAATAGCTTTTCCCATAATAGCCCCAGAGACCTTTTTAAGTGGCAGCCCTGACTTTATGGAAGAGACTTTAAAAAAAAAAAAAAATCAAGAAGAGTTTCTTGTACTTAAAGGCAAAGAAAAAATATATGAATTTCCCAAGACAGGCGACCAGAGAACATTGTTTTGGCAAAACCATAAGGTCTAATTACAATAATTATTCGTAGCAGAATTTCTGTGCAGCTTTCAGTAACTTTTTTTCCCTGCTTGGTGTAATTTAGAAGAAGTTTGAAAGATGAAGTGTCTTTAGTTTTGTTTCTCGTCTTGAGCAGAATATTCTGGGGGCAGCACAGGGAGACTTTAATTGAGTTTATCATTGAGTGCTTTAGAAAAGTGATGAGATCTGAAGGTGATCAGGAAAAACAGACCCAAGAGGGCTGTGGGTTTTGCCAGAAATCTCTGCATCTCTCATTTTCCAGGTTTCTCTGCTGGTGACCTGGAAATTGGCTCAGAACTTTTCTTTTTTGGGGGGAGAAAAAGAGTTTGTCTGCATTCTGATAGTAAACTTGAGAGGCAGATCTTAAACATCCTAAATCTGTGTTCCAGTGCCTTGAGTAATTTATTTCTTTTTTAATTGCTGGCTCAAAGTCAAATCAAGCTGCTTTACCACGCCTGTCACCTCCACTGCTCTTTTTCCCAAATTTTCCACAGGCTCCTTTGGAAGACATGAGTGATATTAACTAATTTAGGACAGTCTTCCCCATCTCTGGTGCCTTGGTAGAGCAAATATTCATCACTTTGTGACCTTGTGTGCAGAAACCTGCATTCCTTGGGCAAAAAGAAATCCACTTTTCCTTCTTCCAGCATCTGCCTGCTATGGTAGAATGTGTATTCCAGGGAGCCAAGGCTGTGTAGCCCATCAGCAAGGATTTGTGTGGATGAAAAAGGCTCTTTGTGTGGTCTGTGGAGCAAGGAAGGTTTTGGGGTTGAGTGTCTTCCATCTGGTGTTATGAGAGCATCTGTACCAAGTGTACAAGTAACTTCTCCATCCTCTTGTCCTGATAATCATTACAGAAGTGAAGATTTGCCATCCAAAAATCTGCATCTCATCCTGATCTACCATGGAATTCCAGGCAATGAGGAAGAGTAAGGTAGCACAGCACAGCCTTTGGGTCTTTGGGCAGTGGGTGGTCAAGGTGGTGCTCTGCAGCTGGCCTGGGATTGCAGCTTCTGGAATTTCCCTTTTCCTTTAAAACCAGCACATCCAGGTCCGAAATCTTCCTGTTATATTCCAGGTTTGAGAGACCTACTAGAATATGCTTCAAAGGGGAAACGGAAAGCGTGGTAAAATAGGCAAAAATTACACGACAAGGGCCCCAAATTAGAAAGGAGAAGTTTGTGATAAATTCCTGAAGGAATTAGAGTCTAATGTGTAATTAGAAAACCACAAAGTGCTCGTTGCTGCTCGTTCTTTGTGCTCAAAGACTCCGTGGTGGTAACTTTGGGAAACATTTCCATCACGCGCCACCTCGGGCTGTATTTTAAGTGTCTGTTTACACAGTTGTTACAAATTGCCTGTGGGATGTGAGCTGTCTATCACTTCCAGAGCAATTAGGAAGTGAAACCTTATCAAAAGAAACCCGTCAAGTTTGAAAAGCCATAAATATTGCACTGGGATCTCTAAGGAAATCAAAGGGAGTTTGATACAGTATTTATTTACATGTTGCTGCACAAGCAGATGCACTTAGAGGTGCTCTAGTCTGTGCTGTTCCCTGTGCTCTATATTCCATTAGTCCCATGTTATTTGAGAGAGAGAAAGAGAGAATTACCCAGTTGTTTTAAGTATTATATAGCAAAGGACTGCTCCTAAAGTCTAATTCTGTGTGTTTTGGGCAGTTATATCTTTGTGATTTGTTGTGATGAAAGGAAGGCAGAGCTGCAGCTTCAGCTCTTTACTATGTTCCTCAGTGTTATGCAGCCAAATTAATGGTTTGAAGATGGCTTTTGGGAAGATTTTGATGTTTTGCACCGTAAAAATAGGTCTCTTTTAGTTCCCCCTGTGTTGGGTTGCTCTGTTTGGAGGGATCCCAGATCATCACCATTGCACAGCTTTCCATTTGCCTTCTGCTTGCCTGTGACCTGCTTACCAGGGGTTTCCAAGCTGGCACTCAGCTCAAGTGACACAATTATTCAAGACTTTTAACTAAGGCAGAGGTGAGGAAAAGCTCCTCCAACCATTATAGGGTTGCAAAGGCTGTCTTGGAAATGATGGCACAAGGGCTCTCGATGGCTCTCACCAGCAAAGAGGCAAGAACTCTTCAAGCCAAAGGGCTCATTAACCCAGAAGAGCAGACCTATAGAACAGCAATGAAATATTTAACCTGGAAATTAGAGGCTTCTTAGCAATTAAAGTCATATCAATTCATACAGGGAAGCAGAAGCCAAAACTCTTGCTGGTTTAGGGTATAATTATGAACGGGACAATGTGACCTCCTTGGGAGGATGGGGGACAGGGGTTGATCAAGAAAGACCCTCCCATCCTGTGTTTTTCTGTGGTCAGTTCACCATTCCACAGTCAATGCAAAATGTTGTCATATTGAAGAGCTCAGGAGGGCTTTGGTGCAAACCTGCTGTGTGCAGAGTCACTCAAATTCCAACACCTCTGTGCATCCCGGGGCAGTGATGTTTGTTTGCCTGTTGCTGGCTGCTTCTGGAGGAGCAACATAATTGTTCATCAAGAGTAAATTTAAAAAAAAAAAAACCACAAACCCCAAAAAACAACCACTTAACTACTTGCAGCAAATAATAAGCTGACTGAGAAGTGGCACCTTATTTGCTCTGAGTATCCTCTTGACATCAGCATGAGGCTCCTTATAATGAGATGCACGTGTAAATATGATGATTAGATATTCCCTCATAAACATAATTATCATATCTTCCTAAAAGTCTGAGCAGGCATTTCAGAATCCTGTCATTAGAAATAAATAAATAAAAGCCAACAATCTGCATTCTGCCACTTCTCCCAGTAAACAGTGGAACATGAGGGCAGAATATATTTCCCGAAGTACTTAATGGGAGTTGGGGTCAATTACAGTTACGACTCATTAGAGTATTAAAATAAAAGTATGATTTTTAGTATAATTAGTGTGCCCTTAGAAAACTGCAGCAATCTTGTAGCCACTTTAGTTCCCCAAGCTTTGTCAGTGTGACTTGGGCAGATGTAACAGGGTTATGTTGCATTAACCTCACCCACAAACTCTGCAGCCGCCGCGACATCTCTCTCACTTCTTGTTTTATTGCCCAAATAAACTTCCAAAGATGCCTTATAAAACACAGAGCACTGTCTAATTAGTCACATAGAAGATTACAGCTGCTTAATTTAGTGTTCAGTTTTTTGCTGATTCGGGAATTCCCAAGGAATAAAACATACAGTGGGTGATGACAGGGCTCGGCAGATCCTCCTCCCGGCTGTCTTCGAAGGGAAAAAAAATTAACAAGGAGGAATGAAAGAAGTCATGAATCAAGTTGAAATGTTCATGACAAAAAGGTGAGACTCTTGTAAAATACATCATATTCTGTCACGAGTCAGGTTGAAATGTTCACGACAGAAAGGTGACATTCTTGTGAAGTGCATCGCATTGTGAGAGAACTTGGAGGAGTGACAAGAACACGAGATCTGTGTGCAGGCTCAGAGGTGTCACACTTGGAAACCTGTATTTGTAGCCATGAGGATCATTTTGTGGGGTGTGATATCTCCAGTTTTCCTAACCAACCCTGTGCTTCCAGAGCTCACCTACGCTTGGATCTTCAACGAGTACCCGACCTTCGTGCACCAGGACAGCCGGCGCTTCGTGTCGCAGGAGACGGGCAACCTCTACATCGCCAAGGTGGAGGCCTCGGACGTGGGCAACTACACCTGTGTGGTGACCAACACCGTGACCAACAGCAAGGTCCTGGGCCCCCCCACCCCCCTCATCCTCAGGAACGACGGTAGGACTGGGACAGAGAATCCCCAGCTGGGCTTGGAGGTGTTGTCCTGCACTTTTTTTTTGACTGGCTGTCCCCCAGAAATTAAGAAATGGCCTGAAATATTTACATCGGGGTAAAGGGAGAGGTTTTTCCCCTTCACAGTGAGGCTGCAGACCTCTGCTCTTGCTGGGGATCAAAGTCATGGCCAGCTGTGGGATTTAAGGATGCTGTGGCCAAGGTTGCTCTTCCCTCCACTGGGAACAACTCTCAGTGTCAGGCAATAATTATAAAAGAAATACGTGGTGAGAGTTGGCAAAAGACAGGAAACAAAATGGATTTTAGAGTCTGGATATACCAGTTGTGCTCATTTTCTGCAGCCTGAAAGTGAACAAAAGAACTTTGTTGTTTCGGTAACTGTGAGCTCAGGCTGTATTTCCCAGCAGAATTAGGGCTATTTTTAGTAGTCTGTGGAATAATACAAAAAAGCAAGAAGAAAGCAAAAGAAGATTTCTAAATTTATACAGACAATTGATTTGTATCGTCGTCATTTTTGTGAAGATAAGAAAAATAAATTTACGTGTTAATTTACAATTAAAATTAATTAAAATGTGTCAGGTTTAAAGGATAACAGATAGGACATTTTTTCCTGAAATAGAAATGCATTATTAGCAACTTCTTCTAGAAGAAGATCTGTTGTCACATAATGGTATTTGACCAAAATTCCTTGCTTTTAAAACCAGGGCTCATTGCTGCAGCCTCCTGCCCATCACTGTTCCCATCATGTTGACACAATTCCTGTGGATGGGGAATGGGGAAAGTCAAAAAGGAATAGTTAAGATTGCTTCATGCTAACAATTTAAGTGTTGAAGAAGATTTTTAAGTACTCCAGTAATAGGACATTTTTGCAAACCCTACTTGGCTGGAAGTGCTGGAGAGGGACTTTTTCAAGGGTGTGTAGTGCTAGAACAAGGAGTAATGGCTTTAAACTGACAAAGGACAGGATTAGATTAGGAAGGAATCCTTCCTTGTGAGGGTGGGGAGGCCCTGGCACAGGGTGCCCAGAGCAGCTGTGGCTGCCCCATCCCTGGGAGTGTCCAAGGCCAGGTTGGATGGGGCTTGGAGCAACCTGGGCTAGTGGAAGGGGGTGGAACTGGATGATCTTTAAGGTTCCTTCCAACACAAACCAGCCTGTGATTCCATGGACTGAGGCACAGCCCTCATTCCCAGCGCAGCTCTTGGTGCAGGGTGGGATGTGTGGGGCTGAAATCTCATCTGCAGGAACCCCAAGGTTTCTTTTCACATTTCTTCAGTTTATGGCAGTAATTTTTGTAGCCTCAGTTGTGAGTCATTTAGGCTTTTTGCATCCAATAGCTGCTGTCCTTGTCATGGTTACTTTACCTGAGCACAACCAGCCTGGCCGAGCAGCCTTTCCGTGTGGTTTTTAGAGCACTGCCTGCTTTACAGTGCCAGACTGCTGAGCTGGAAGCTGCAAGAGGAAAAGGTGCAGCTGTAGGGGATGAAATCAGATCCTGTGGGCAGATTGCTTTCCCCACCTGCTCCTTTTGTGCTCCTCTTTTCCCTGTTTTCTGCTGTGAGGCTCCAGAGATTTCCTGATAGTTTTTGCTGCAGCTTTTTGTAACCAGCGGGACGTGCTCTCCTTGGCAGGACTGGGGTCCCTTCCCTGTCTCTGTGCTGTGGAATCAGAAGGTGCCTCTTATCCCATTAGTTATCCTCAGACAGCTTTTCCTCCTTGGAGAGATGAATATCGTAGCTGGTTATGGGATGGAGGTAGGAACAGCTGCCACGGTCACCGGGAGCTCAGGCTCTGCTCCTGCAGACAGAGGTTATTGCTGGTGATAAATGCAGGGTACAAAGTGCAGTGTGTGCTGGGAAAAGGATGGAATTCCTCTATCCCTCTTAATTCCCATCTCACAAATGCATGTTGTCACCCTCTGTTTAAATATTTCCATGTAGCTCTACCCATTTGTGGCAGTGAGGGCGTTTGCAGTGCAGGTGGAAAAGTATATAAATACACTATATCATGTAAATGTAGCATTGCCAAAACCTGCACATTTATGGTTTGGGACCTGTCCTGGAAAGTGTACCCATATTCCACATAGGAATGTCAAGCAGCTCTCCCTTTCACATCATGTAAGTGCTGGTGTATAAAAGGAAAATGTAAAAGATTTTATGTTTTTTTAGAGTTCCCAAGGAGTTAAAGTTTGGTTTTGGCTTGGGTTCTGCATGGATTGGAGTTAGTCCTGACACGACCAGCTGGTACCTCCCATTGTGGAGAAGGGACTCTCTGAGCTATTTTTGTGACACCAAAGAACAAGAATGATCCTAAAGCCTGAAATAAGGTTTCCACTAGGATTGGAGAATTACTGTAGCTCAGAAGAAATGGAATTCAAATTTGATGCCAGACAAGCCTTCTGGCAGCTCACTGAGGGATGTGGACTGGAGGGAGAGGAGGAAAGGGAGCAAACCTGCCTTCTCCATTTAATAAAAACCTGTCTCTGCACCTTTTTCCCCCTTAGAAGAGCAGTGGATACCTGGGGTGCCATCCCTCCTGCACCACCTTTGGGAGCCTCTGCACCATCCCACCCCAAAGCTGGGAGCATCCAGGTGTTGAGAGCCACTGCTCCTGCAGTACTTCACTGCTTCTCTTTAAAATGTGCTTCGGATTTTTGACATGAGAATTACAACAGTAACAGTAGGAAAGAACTGAAATAGTTCTGGAATAAAATTACCATCAGCAGCAGCTGGATGGGCCAATTAAACTCTAACATTTCACAGGTGTTGTCAGGAAATGCATATCATCTCCTCAGACAAATTAGCTTCCTTCTGAATTCCTGGGACTTTCATCCAAAAGCACGTTTTTAAGCCTTGAAATTGGAAGATACAAAAGCCTCTGAAATGCAAACACATCGAGCATCTGATGTGCCGTGACACCGAGCCCCAAACCCCGGGTTATCTTAGCCCTTTATTTCTTCCTCCAGCCTTGCCACCTACACAGCTAAGTCAGATGTTAAATCACCCAGGAACAGCAGGAAAAATAAGGATTGTCTTCATGGAAATGCTCTTGGATTCAGGATGGAGATGTCTGAAGTGCACAGTGTTGCTCCTTTTGAGCAGGGACAGCCAGACTCACATCATACCCTATATATATATATGTGGGTAGGTTATCATTGTAGAGGGAGCCTTGTGATTTTTCCAGGTAGAAGTCCTGATTTTTAGGTGGTTGGAGCTTGCAGTGAGGTTGCCAGAGGCCAGAGTGCAGGGCTGTGGGTAGCAGTGGCTGGAGCTGATGTCCTGCAGCCCCAGGCAGCTGTAGTTTCCATCCCAGTGTGGGGTTATGTCACCCTGGGATTAGAGCTCTCCAGTCCCAAGCCAAGGCAAAGAAATGGGAACAGAAAAAGGTGTGAGTGAAGAGAAGGGGGAAAAAAAAGCTGGTTTTCCTCCCTCCCATTGGGGGAGTATTTGTATTTTTAATAAATGCATTTAGTTTTGATGACTGAGGCCGTGCAGCAGCCACTCTTTATAGAATCCATCAGCAACACTTATTTGCAATTAATGCATTGGAAGGAAGGTGATGTCACCTGCTGTTGCATCAGAACAGGTAATATTCAGGTCAGCAGGGAAAGGCAGTCTTGATGTAAGCCTCACACTGAGTATTTTCAGCTTTTAACTGTGAAAAGTTAAAGAAAAAAGGGGGTTTTGGCATCATCTTTGCAAATCAGGGGGTCAGAGAGCAGCACAGCAATTACAGGCCACCCAGCACCTGAATATCTCTGCAGCCTCCTGTTATCCCATCTCTGTATCCCTTGTGCTGTCTCGATCCTGTATTTGTGGGATTCATCTGACCCAGCACTGCTCCTCCCTTGGCCAAGGGCCAGGAAGCTCCACACTGTTGAGATTTAAACTGCAATCATCAATTAGCTGATAATCACTATTGGGGAAATTATATGTGCGGGGTTTAAGGCCGTACAGTGACTAGAAATGTAGCCATTTATCACGAGTGTAATGGCCTTTTTATGTGCACAAATTTTTAAACACAATTTCATAAAGAGGCTGCCACGCTCCGTGATTTACTGGGGCAGTAAAAATAAAGAAATTGCCCGAAGAGTAGATGATCTCTGCACATCGAAATCCTTGGAGTTAATAGAAACCTCTATTAACTCCAGTGCTTTTAAAACTTTTCCTAATGGCTGTTTGTTCCACATTTCATTTTCTAGAAGGTGCTGAACCTCCCTTGTTATTGCTTTCCTTATTTCACGAGTTACCTGCAAAAATCCTGAATATTCAAAAGCGAAGAGCAACAGAGCCATGAAGAGATTTTAATCTTTGGCAGATGGTGTGGAGAGCTGGTTCAGATTCTCCTCTGGCAGTAAATGGGAAAAGAGCCCCCACTCCACGGCTGTTAGGAACAGGCCATGTTTAAAATGAATGGATTAATTGGGCAAGTAATGATGTATAGAACAGCTCTGTGCTGGCACGGGAACACTTGTGAATTTACTGCAGAAATTCAACCAAGCCTTAGCATCTCTTTTATGTTCACAGGGGTGATGGGAGAGTATGAGCCAAAAATAGAAGTGCAGTTCCCAGAAACGGTTCCATCTGCCAAAGGAACAACGGTGAAACTGGAGTGCTTTGCCTTGGGGAAGTAAGTTTGATCCATTATTATTATTATTATTCCTCCAGCTTCTCACTCTCGTAGCCCTGTGTTGTGGAGTTTGCAGCAGTTCCTAATGATTCACTTCCCTCAGCAGGAGTTACTTACTGCCAGTTTTCATATCCCACAGAGGGCTTTGGGAGCAGGAGCTCAGCTCACCAAAAATATAAATTCTCGAGGAAGAGAGATGGAACTTAATCTGGGAAGATGTCTTTGGGCATCTCCTGTGTTGAGGTCTCATATAACACTTAAAACACATCTTGGGTTTCATGAGTAAACACTGACAACACTTTCAAAATGTTTGGACTGAGGAAAATGATCATAGAATCATGGAATGGGTTGGGTTGGAAGGGGTTTTAAGGATCATCCCATTCCACCCCCTGCCATGGGCAGGGACACCTTCCACTAGCCCAGGTTGCTCCAAGCCCTGTCCAGCCTGGCCTTGGACACTTCCAGGGATCCAGGGGCAGCCACAACTTCTCTGGGCAACCTGTGCCAGGGCCTCCCCCCCCCTAAAATGACTGTATTGTCACAGCAGAACTGCGTCAAACCCAGCATTTTTATAATATAAAATCTCCTGGTTTTAAGGCTCTGTGAGCAATACTTTATTGGTAAATGTATCTATATTTATGTTATATATAACCTACCCATAATAAAATAGTCCCAAGTCCTGTGCCAGAGCCTTCACACTGGCCACGACTTCATCATCCTCAAACATGAGACAGAGTTAAGTTGACAGGAGCTTTTCCTGCAAGCTTTATTTTGCTTTATTTTTCTTATTTAGCCCAGTTCCTACAATCAGCTGGAGGAGGGCAGATGGGAAACAGATCCCCAGGAAGGCCAGGAGGCACAGATCGAGCGGACTCCTCGAAATCCCAAATTTTCAGCAGGAAGATGCTGGACTCTACGAATGTGTGGCTGAAAACGTGAGAGGGAAGAACGTGGCACGAGGACAGCTGACGTTTTATGGTGAGCAGGCTGCCTGCTTTCAGGGGGGTCATTGCATCCAGTAAATGTTTTGTGAGGATGTAATTCTGTGAGGGGGTTTTTTAAAAGGCCTTCCTTTTCAAATGGCACATCTCGAGAAGGGTGTAATTTGAAATAAAACCTGTCTAAATGGTGCATATTAATTGAGAGTCAGAGCAGTTGGAAGGAAAACATAAAATACTGGGAGGACATTGGCATGGTAACAGGCTGAAAACACTTGGAAAAGGCTCATTTGCCTTCTCCTGGCTGGGAGGGGAAGGCAGGTATTCTGTGGGAGCATCCTCGTGGTTACAGCTTGGGATTTATTATGGATGTGTTACCCCAGCTTGTGTGAATAAATGTTAATTGCTTATTACCAATTAAGGACTCCTTTCAAGAGGGATCACTGATTGCACAGCCTGGAGAGTTGGGATTTAACCCTGTCAGAGCCACCAGAGCCTTCTCCACTCAAAGGCTTTTTACACCTGCTCTTCTCTCCCTGAAATCAGAGGTTTTGAGCCAAGCATGGTAAAAATGTGCAATATCAGCTTCATAGGCCCCTGTGTTAAGTACAAGATGAATTGGTACCACTGATCCTGCTGCAAGTGTCTGTCCATCCCCAAATTCCTGCTGGAAACAGCCCCATCTTGCAAAGCAGATGAAAGGTGTGGATTTACCTGTGTAGAGGTGAGTGAGAGTCCCAGGGAGGGGGTTTAGAGGTCCCAGCGGGCTCTTGGTTTGGTACCAAGTTTCTGTTTGAGATGTTTTGGAGGGGAGAAGCTGCAGGTTCAACCCTTACACACAGAGGTGTGCAGAGCCCTCCCTGCCATCAGAAATAACCTGGTTTTGTCACTGCCCTGTCTAATCTTTGGGAGCACAATGATGCTGTTCTTTATAGAACACGTGGACAGAAATTCAGTGTTTTCTTCCCAAATACTCCTGAGGGTCCAGCTCCACTCAGCAGGGAAGGTTGGGTTGAACTCCAGAGATGAGAAGAATTTTTTTTTCATTTATAGTAATTTTGCCACACTAAAAAAAAGAGTTTGGAAACGAACCCTCCTGGCAAAGCTGAATTGAATTTGGTGGGTAATGTAAATTTTTTTTTTAAAAGGGTGTATATAGGGATGTTTTCAAATTGGACGTATTTCTAAAAGACATTTAATTTAGAAATCAGAACTTTGGGGGCTTCCATTTCAAATGAACATTTCTCCTTTTAAAATTGAGTAAAATGGAAAATGAGAAAACATTGAAAAGGCGTTAAAGTGCAAGAACAAAACAAAAATCTTTCATGTTAAGGAGAGAATCTGGAGCTGAATTGAACTGGGTTTAATTTTTTTAATTAAATGATTTAAAGATTCCTTTTCCTGTTCATCAAACGATGTGTGTTTCTCCTGATTTTTCCCATGTGGAGAGTAAATTAAAAGACTCATCACTTGTACAATTTTGCTCAACCCACGGCCAAAGCTGCCTTGTAAAGCAGTAAAAGGAGCCTTTGGAATACTCCCACCATACATATATTAAGTTATAATCTCATTACTGTAATGAATTTCCCAGCCTGGATCCCGTTGCTGGAGGGCTGAGGATCCCACACAAAAGCTGCCACTGTGGCTCGTGCTGCTTTTCACACCCAAGATGCCATTTCAGCAAAGAGGCTCAAGATTTTTTGGGAAGAGGAGTGTCCTCCTCCCTCTGGGATGGTGAGATGTCCCTACATCTGTTCCATGGGAGCAGAGGAGTTCCCAATGGAGAGGTGGCAGCCGGTTGTCTCCATTGGTTACTGGTTTTAAAGATAAATAATTGACAAAAATATCATCCTTGTTGTCTTGAGGATGATGATTTACCAGTTAAGTACTTCTCTTTCAAGACTAAGTGGTGCTTGGCAACCTATTAGACTGAAAACAGATCTAAAGCAAAAAAACAACTTGCATTCTGTACTCTGGGCTCTGGAGTTCCACATGGCAGCAAAATTTTCTGAGGAGAAAGTAACTTACTGCAAACTTTTTAGAGGAATAGTTGAAAAAAAACACATTGTTTTCCCTTAATAAGCTTTTCTTTTTAGATCTGAAAAGTGTAATTTGGTTATTGAAATGCAGCTGTGGTGTTGGCAGAGCTTTCAGGTTGCTTTTGGAGGCTTGGGGTTGATGCCTGGAGTGGGGAAAGCTCTGGAGATGCTGAAAGAGAGCAGGTTTAGGTTGGATGTTGGGAAGAAATTCTTTACAATGAGGCTCTGGCACAGGATGCCCAGAGAAGCTGTGGCTGCCCCTGGATCCCTGCAAGTGTCCAAGGCCAGGTTTGATGGGTCTTGGAGCAACCTGGGCTAGTGGAAGGTGTCCCTGCCCATGGCTGGGGGTGGGACTGGATGGGCTTTATGGTCCCTCCCAACCCAAACCATTCCATAATTCCATGCAATTTGGGCAGTCCCAAGTGCCCCCCACGCTGTGACATGCTCTGTCATGACCTGTGTCCCAAAGATCACAGTCTGGCTCTAACAGCACCTCAAACCCAGTTATCAGCCTTTTTGCATTGTATAAAACAAGAAAAATAGAAGACAAAGTAATTCAGATTTACCTGCTCACTGTAGATAACCCAGCACTGTCAGCTCTTCCCATGCTCCTGGAAGTTGTCAGGGAAGGTTGACTTTTGCTGTATTTCATTCTTGTATCAATGTTTATTTTCTCCTCTGGTAGGATATCAGTGACACTGAAGTTGTTTGACATCCTTGTTGCAGCAGAAAAGGCTAATTAAACATGTGAGATCTGTTCTTCCTCCATTTTCTGTGCTTTGGGCCCCTGCAACAGGCTGTGTTTTATTGCTCTCCAGGAGCATTTGTTCCAAGTGCTGCATGTCCCACTTGATGGATAGACCTTCACGATGGCAACATGTTCCTGTTAATGCAATTACAGTCACTTATCCCTGTTTCCTTGACTGATGTGACTCTGAACAACACATCACTTGTTTCCTTGCTGTGCCTCTTGTTCTCTTTCCTATTCCTAACCAGATACCACGTGCCTCAAGTTAATCCCTGAGCGAGGCACGTGGTGTAAATCTTGGGGTGTCCTGTGCGAGGCCAGGAGTTGGACTTGACGATCCTCATGGGTCCTTCCCAACTCGGGATACTCTGTGATTCTGAATTAACAAATCAAGCTGCAAAATCTCTTCTCTTCCATCCTTTAGCAGCCAGAAATGCACATCCTGCTCCCTTCCTGACTTTGCTTGTTCCATGCAGACCCCGTGCCAGGTAAATCTCTGTGGCTGAGGCAGGTGAGGTGCCCGGTGTGACCCGGTGTCACCACGGCCACGGCACGGGCTGAACCACTGCCTGTGCTCCCAGTGCCTGTTTTCCCACTGAACTCTCCGCTCTCTCCATGTGTTTTGATCCACAGCATTTGGGAAGCACTCCCATTGACCTGATTCTATTTTTAATCTGGCTGCTCATACATTTTAAATTTGATAACCCTCCACGAGGCTCCGATTTATCCCCCGAGCAGAAAGCAGTGCCAACAGTTGTTTGGTTCTTGGCAGAAGTGCAGTAAACAGATTACCTTAACCAGCTAATTTAAAAAGAAATTGCCTTCTCCTTCATAAAAACCAGCGGCAAGGAGATGCTCATTTATTATTGACCTTGTTTCATTCATGGGAAATTTAGATGCTGTTTCAGTCTGATCTTCCAACAGTTGCATCCTAGAGATTGTCCTAAGTGCAGGACAAAGAGGCAATGGGCAGTCTGAGCTCATAAGGTGTTGGTTTGGCTGCTCATCCCTGTGCTCAAAGCCTTTCCTACAACTGATGAGAGCCTCACTGCTCCTCTGCCCCTTCTGGGGATCCATCTTTTCTGCCAGGTAACAAGTGATAGGACAAAAGCAAACAGCTTCAGGGTTGGATATTAGGAAAAACTTCTTCACTGAAGTGGTTAAGCATTGGAACAGGGTGCCCAGGGCTGTGGGGGAGTCCCCATCCCTGGAGGGATTTAAAAGCTGTGTAGATGTGGCATTTGGGGACATGGGTTAGTGGTGGCCTGGCAGTTCATGGTTGGACTCAATGATATTAGAGAGCTTTTCCAACCTTTATGATTCTGCAGGTTTGCTGATGTGCCTTGGCCAGGTTCTCCCTGCTGACCAGCACCCAAAGTTTCTGTGCCACCACAAGGACACTGCTCTCCTGGACTCTTAAAATATGAGCATATTTTTTTATGCAAAGTATGAAACAAGATGGTTGTGCCGGTGTTTAAACCCCTGAGCTCTGCTTCCCTGGATTGACTCTGATGAGTCAATGCAACATCTTGATGTCCCCCTTCCCAACAAAATACACAGGCTGAATAATGGAAAGAAAAGGAAAAACAGCTGCTGGTCGAGGTGATCCAAATATAAACAGTGGGACTGGGAGTGACAGCACTGGGAGGGGTGGGGACAGGCACTGCAGGACAGGCTGAGGAGCTGCACCACCACCAGGAATGTTTGTCTGCCAGAATTTTGGCCAAAACCATGCAATTTGTCACTGGCTTTCCAGTCAGATCAGCACTGGAAAATATCCAAGTGGTACTTGGCTCAGATTCAGCCAGCACAGGTGTGGGTGCTGACTCAGCATTATCTGTGTAGCTCCAGGGTGCTCCAGCATCTCTCTCCTGAGCTCCTCCACTCCTCCTTGGAGAGCCAAGGCAAGGAGGGGAAAAAATGCAGTCAGAATGGTTTCCAAAAGTGCCAGTGCAGCAGCATCTGCATTAGGACAGACAGACTTATTTGTCACTAATTACAGTTCTTTGCAGCATTTTGTAAGATATTCAGCACAAGCCATTTAATTGGCTGGACCACTTTTCACATTAAATACTTCTCAAATCAAAGTCCCACCAGGAATTTATGCAGCTCCTTAATTTTGCAGTGAAAAAAGTCCCCTTTTCATCAGCAAGCCTGTTTTATTTGTGTGAGAGCTGCTTTATGCCACTCCGTAAAACAACCTCCAATGTAAATCATATTATGCTCTTCATTATGGTTAGAGGTCTAAAAAGGAAATTTGCATAAGTGAAAATCAGGCAGTTTTATATCTCCGCTCAGTTTAGGTCCCAAATCACAAATAATTTACTGAAAATTCAAAGCCACTTTAAATAAAACGAGTTTCTGGACTGATAAAAATACAAGAAAATTCACGTAAATAGGACAAGTGTATATTATGATTAATTGTCATTTACATCACTCCCTAACAAACCCTGTTGCTGCCTGTTACAGAGGTTCCTGTTAGTGCAGGAGGGAATAACTCTTCAGTTTTGAATTATTTGCTGCCCATGGGAAGTCTTGCATCCAGAAAAAGTCTTTGCACAGAGAACAGGTGTATTTCTCCTCCATTTTTCCTTTTCCAAGGAATTGATGGAAACCTACTTACAGAGAAATCCAATTTTTAGGGGATTTAGAAAAAGTGCTCAAATTATTATCATTGTGGCTTGGAAAAATAGCTCTGGAGCAGGAGAAGCAAAAATACAAATAGGTATGAGAAATGAAGTGTAGAGCACCCTACACCTTCCTTACACCCCTGAGTAGCTGCAGTGTGGAGTATCAGGGATGAAAAATAACTAAATCTCTGAGGACTGGTTAAGACCAGTGAACTGTCCACAGTCATTTGGTGCCTGGGATAAGTGGGTAGAAAGTCATGTAGTGGTACAGAACAGCTCATGGAACAAGAAGTAAATGAGAGGTAAGGACAATTTATTTCTTTTTTATCAGCTAAGTTACTCCTTTGGATTTCTTCTGGTATTTAATATTTTAGTCCCAAGCAGAACTCCCAGACTGCTTCCCTATGGCCAGGGGCAGAAAGGAGACATCCTGCCCAAGTGGCAGGATCTGGAGATCTTTCCAAAGACACAGACAACTGGACATCCTTTGGGTGCAACATCCAAGCAGGTTGGTTTGGTGGAGGATTAGCACAGCTGGAAGTTGTACAGGTTTTAAATAATCCTTAATCAGCAGTAGAGGTCAGGATGAGGGGAAGAGAGAGGAACAGTGATACTTGGAGGTCTGGTTTCACGTTGCTGTGATTGTTGGGAAGGATAACAAATCAGAGGCCTGAGGGGTTTGTGTCCAGGAGCTGCATCCCCATTTGGAGCAGTGCATGGTCTGCACAAACCTCACACCCTGGCTGCACTCTTTATTTCCATTTACTCCTCTGTTTTTCCCATCTGTTTTTCTTACTTCTCCTGCTTGGCTCTCTGGGTCTTTAGACTTTTCTGATCCTAGGCTCAGCCTCAATCTCCTTAGAATAGATATAGTAATGGACAAGTCGTTCAGCCTTTCATGTGCCATTAATGATGAATTACACAGCCTGCACCAGGTCATCAGCTGCTAGAAATTGGCTTAGGAACACCGAGATCAATATACGCTGACCGAGAATTGGATTCTGTGTATGTATTAGCACCTCATTTGCTTGAGTCTTTTGGGTTGTTTTGAACTCACAGATGATTGCAAAGTCCTGCAGGTTTATTTCTGTTTTTTTTTTTCTCCTGTTGCTCCCATAGTTCTGTGGGTTTGTTGCCCATTTCTGATGTGATGCATCATCGGTGGCCACCTTGTTTCATTTTTAAAATGTCTTTTAGGACATGATTTCTGGTCCAGGTTTCCAGTGCCTACTTCTGCCTTTCAATTTATTATAATGAAGGACAGAGACCTTCTGGATTTTTTTGTCTTAGAGAAGTAAGATTATATTTGGGCATTTTTTCATAATCACCTGGTTTAAAATGCCCCACTTTGCACTGGTGAAGACTGGAAGGTGATCAAAGGTAAATGTTTGGGGTTTTTCTAACTGCTGCCATCATTTTTCTTCTATCCCCCTGAGTACTAATTCCAGACAGCTCTCATCTCCTAGGAGGGGGACATTTTCCTTCAAAGCTGTCCTTACATAAGAGTCGTGCTTCTCTCTAAGCTTTTTCTTTCACTTTATGGATTTAACATATGAATTTTTCTTGCAACTCAGATGAATTCTTAATCAGCTTCCAGATTTTTCCTCCAGGATGTTTCCAAGGCCAGTAATACCTTAAATACTCCAAATAGGACCAAAATATTTCCAGACCCAAAAGAATTCAGCTTTGGTTGACGCCACTGAAATGATCCCAAGGATTTTTTTTCTCGACCGCTTCTACCAGTCACAAATTAAACCTTGTCATTACTTCAAATAATGTTGCTATATCAGAAGATGTTGTAGTAGTGTGGAGCTGCTTTCCTCCCCTTATTTGAATTATTTTAATTATCATGCTTGAAATCTTGTGCCGCATTTCCATGTCTTGGTACGGTCCCCAATGGGCAGCTGTCAAATTCCATTATATTGTGGTGACTCTCATTTGGTGGCTCAAACATATTTGCTGCTTGAACCAACCCTTGAGTATTCCCCAAGATTAAGTCAGGAGTGTGGCTGCTCCTCTCTGCAAGGAACTCTTGAAAGGAGAGGTTGACCTAATTAGAAAAGTCTCCCAAAGAGCAGCAACAACGAGGCTCCTGCGAAACAAAGGACTCCGACGCTTTTCACTGAGTTAATTTGTGACCTGTTCTGCTCCTTCTTTAGTTGTCTGCATCAAAAACGGCTTTGGGATTGAAATTCTATTCCATTAAAATAACTGGAGGGGGTGGAGGGTGGTGTGGGATGTGAGGCTGTGGCTCGTGGGTGCTGTGCCAAGGGGTGATGGGAGTTTTTGGGGTGGCATCTTCCAGCACAGCATGTTTCAATCTCAGCCCTGCCAGGGCAGGAGTTCAGATCAGAAACCTGCAAAGTGCCCCCAAAAATGCCTTTTGCTGCCTTGGGTGACAATTTCACTTATTTGGGGAGTCTGCCTGAAATGAGGGTAAATCCTGAATTTTCTTTCCTCCTCACACAGGACTTACCTTTCTTTTTACACTTATGTTATAGAACACACCTTGCCTTCCATGGGTTTTCCTGATTCACAGGTGAATTCCAGTTGTTTTGTCTTAACTTTTCGTGCTTTCATGTGGATAATCCATAAAACAGCACTGCAAAAAAAAAAAAAAAAAAAAAGAGGCAAGTGGATCTGTGTAGGTTTTATAAAGCTCCTCTTACAGTATCATAAGATTCTCTTTAAAATTATGAGTTAGATGCTGTTAGAATAGTAAATATGTAAATTCAGGAGTAATTTGCAAATGTCCTTGAGCCACTGAACCCGTTGCAGTTGCTCAGCGTGTCTCGGCTCGATGGAATTGTTCAAGTTCTTTATCCACATGCCAGAATTGCCTTTCATCTTCCTACATTTAAAGGCTTCCCCTTTCATGTCTCTTTAGATACAGACAATAAACAAGCTTAAAATATTACAGGGGCAGGAGGGGCAGTCAGAGAAATAAACAGTGCTCGCCTCTCCTTTTAAGTACCTCTTTTGCTTGTGCCTTGCCCGTCCCTTGGAGTTCAGATGCTTTGCTAAACCCTCCAGCTTTTCCTGGGCTTCGTAGGCACCGTGAGAAAGTGAAAGGTGTGGGATTAAACAAGTCTGTCCCAGCCTCAGCACAGTTCTCAAAGACACTCAGCTCTCTGAATGTGAATTTCCATCATTACATCATCGCAGACAAACCAGTATTATGGGTATAATCACACCAACTTACCACTTGGATATGATATTTTTTCATTTATCCTTGCAGACACATCTCTGGCCCCAGTCTCTATCCAAAGTTGTTACCTTTCTTTGACTAATCTTAATTTTTCCTTTTATCTGATTACTTGGGGAAAAGTATTAATCAGGTTCTTGGGGACCTCTACTGGTAATACCTTCCTGCTAAGTCAGGTTTTTTGGTGTCAGAACAGGACAAGTGGCCATTAAAGAAATCTGAACTTACTCTGTCTTTTAATGGGACTTCGTGAAAACTGTTGTAGGTCTGTCTAGACAAGTGGGGCTTAGGGAGGTAACATGAGAAACTCTGAGGGGTTTTTATGGTCTCCGAAAACATGTGGCAATTTTAGTGGGCTTTGATTTACATGTGGAGCCTGGCTAAATTTAGACTCTATTAAAAAAAAAAAAGCCAACAATAACAGTGATAAAAATATGTAAAACTCGATTAAAAATATAATCTCATGAGTGTCTGAAAACTGCAAGTGACAGCTTTCACCACATTTTACCAAAATGTGCCTCCAGTACCTGCTTTTGTACTTTGTAGGTTTGTTCCATGTCATTAATTCAGCTGTTGGGTCCAAAGATTTCTCATACACGTGGAAGATGTTCCATGTGGATATGGCCCTGATCTAAGACAAGACTCAGAGCTCGGACCTGACATAGTCCTTGTAACCACATAGGCCTGGGTTACTGGAATAACCTTAATTTCAATGCAGAGATAGTTCTAAATTACAAGTTTTGAAGCCTAATTTATATAGGTCCTGAAGAGGAAAATGTCTTTATTTGAAGGACCAGGGGTGTACAAGTGTCATTTATTCCACTGGGGCAGCAGATGAGCTGTTGCTTTGGTTTTGTATAATGATCAGGTTTTCTGAAGCTTTTTTTCTTTCATTAAGAGGTTTTACTAAAAATAAAATAAAAGCAGGTTCTGATCTTGCCACCTTCAGAAAGCAGAATTGGACTCGGGGAAGAAAAACACTCTGTAGCAATTATTAATCACGTTATTAAATCCAACATTTAAATGTGCAGGTGAAGAAAGAAACGGCCATTTGCACCCACAGGGCACAGTGTTGGCTCCAAACACAAGGTTTTGTGCTTCTGCTTTGCAGCTCAGCCCAGCTGGATCCAGGAGATCAGTGATGTCCACGCAGCCATAGAGGAACGTGTGTCCTGGGAATGCCGGGCCGGCGGGAGACCCAAGCCCTCGTACCGCTGGCTGAAGGATGGGGAACCTCTGCTGGCCCAGGTGGGCACCACCAGAGCCCTTCCCTGGGCTCACAGAGTCACAGCTCGGCAGGTTCACCCTCTGATCTCTGGGGTGTTTATTCATTTTGGGATGAATTGATCTCTGGGTGTTCATTCATTTTGGGGGTGCTCTACAATCACAGAGTGGGTTTGGTTGGAAGGGACCCTCAAGATCATCCAGTGCCACCCCCTGCCATGGGCAGGGACACCTTCCACTAGCCCAGGTTGCTCCAAGCCCCGTCCAGCCTGGTCTTGGACACTTCCAGGGATGGGGCAGCCACAGCTTCTCTGGGATCCTGTGCCAGGGCCTCCCCACCCTCCCAGTAAATCCCCACCCTGGTGAGCAGCTCCAGGAGAGCTGCTGTCAGTGCTGAGTGGGACACACAGCAGCAGAGCTCCTCCCCAAAATGAAGGATCCAAGGTACAAACTTAAGGGTGGAGAGACCCCTGTGAAGCAGAAGGAGTGGCTGAATGGGACTGTGGGCCCTCTTGCCAGAAAATGGTCACCCCGGATTGGTGTTTTTGATTTATGATGTTCAGGTGAACTTCAAGTGATGATGAAACCTTGGTGTTGCTGCTGGTTTCCAGTGGTGTTCCCACTCCTCCTGCTGAGCTGTGTCCCTGGGCAGGAGCTGTGGAGATGCACCCCCTGCCCAGCCTCAGTCCATGATCCCCCACTATAACCACAAACTAAACCAAGTCCCCACAGCTTTGGTTTCACAGCAGTTCACACTTTTTCCCCTTCACTTACCATGGAAGAACATGGCAGCCCAGATTTGATCAAACCCCAACACAGATTGCACAAACATTAAATTTCTGCCCTGCGGCCACGCAGAAAACCAATAGCTCTTTATTTTAATTTTTTTTTTTTTTTAAATGTCAGAACTCCCAGGGAGGGAGGGAACACTTTGCTGTACTTATCAGAATTGATAACATGAGCTCCATATCCTTAGGCTGACAAATGGTAGCCTGGTCTTTTTTGCCACACACTAATTTTACTTGCTTCATGCTGGTCACTGGCAGATGCTCTTGTACTTTAATCATTTTAGAGGCTGATATGAACTAAAGGATCATCACATTATTAACATCTCCATTGTTTTCAGTAAATTTCAGAGGATTTTAAGTATTTCTCTCTGTGCTGGCTAAGATGGCAACCAGTCTTACCAGCCTTCATTGCTATATATGCTCAAAATGGCCTCAGGCTGTGCAAGGGGAGGGTCAGGTTGGACATCAGGAGGAATTTTTCCCTGGAAAGGGTGGTCAGGCACTGGAAGGGGCTGCCCAGGGAGGTGTCCAAGGAAGGCCTGGCTGTGGCACTCAGTGCTCTGGGCTGGGGGACAGGGTGGTGTTTGGTCAAAGGTTGGGCTCAGTGATCTTGGAGGTCTTTTCCAACCTCAATGATTCTGTGCTTCTATGAAAATACCATTGTTTTAAATGTTTTTGAGCACTGGGTCTGGCTCTGATGTGCCACTGTGGAATGAAATACGTTTTTCGCTTCAAGCTTATCTACTTGAAAGGGATATTAATCTAAATGGTTTGGGTATTAAATCAATGAGAGGTCAAGGGAAAGTCCTCCAATTTAAATTGCATTTACCAACTACTATATTGGTTTTACCATTTAGTCTCTAACCTGACATAAATTTGGCTGGCAGACAAATAGATTGAAACATGCAAATTCTCCCTGTTACTGCTACATATTTTTGCCCACCTTGGTGTAAAATCTAGCACAGCAACCTCTGGCTTTATGGTCCAAGTAAGGATCTCCTTGTTTACTCTTCAGTCTGCTGTCCTGTTCCCCACAGGGCAGAGTTCAGCTGGAGCAGGGCTCCCTCACCATCACCAACGTCAGCCTGTCGGACGCTGGGATGTATCAGTGTGTGGCAGAGAACAGACATGGCACCATTTTCACCAGTGCAGAGCTGAGTGTCATAGGTAAGTTTGCTTTCCTGAGCCCTGCAAACCTCCCCAAACCAGAAAGATCTTCACCAAGCAGGTTTTGCCAAGTTTTAGCATCTGAAGCAGAAGTGCTGCTGGGGATCTTTGGCAAGTTGTTGTGTTTGAGGAAGGCATGAAATGAAAACTGGAGAAAGTGGGTAGATAGAGAACAGATTTTTTTACATCATCCCATACTCTCATATTCCTCCAGGTGACAGAGCACGGAGAGCTGGCAAGTGCATTCAGCCTCTTGCTGGTTAGAAATGTTTATGGAGAAACCAAAGTGTTCAGAGTGGGCTGCAGAGGTGACTCTGCTGAGTAGATGCTGACAAACCTCCTGTCTGAATAGACCTTTCACCATTCCAATGACAACCAAAATGCTCTCCTCCCAAACCTTCCCCAAGAAAAGAGCTTCTGCCCCACCTGTTTTGTGCACAACTGCTCTGCTCCTCCCAGTTAACATGAGGAGAATCATGTGAATCCAAGTGGTGAAATCCTGCTGGGAGGGAGTAGAGATTCCAGAGCCAGGATCTTCTCAGGGGTGCCCAGTGCCAAGAGAAGGCCCAGTGCCACAATCTGAAACACAGGAAATGCCACTTAAACGTGGGAAAAGCTTTGCTATGAGGTTGGTTAAACACTAGAACAGGTTGTGCAGAGGCATTCTGGCATCTCTGTCCCTGGACATACTCAACATCCAACTGGTCATGGCCCTGGGCAACCTGCTGTAGCTGCTCCTGGTGGAGCAGGGGTGGGATGGGACCATCCCAGAGCTCCCTGCCAGCCCTGGGTGTCCTGCCAGCCTGTAACTCATTCACAAATGTTGTTCATGTACGGGTGGCAGGCCTGAAAAATGCTGTGGCAGCACAGAGATGTAGTTTCAAAGGGTTAAATAGAATTCCTGATGACAAAACAGTGTTGTTTTCAAACCACATGTTCGATAGCAGCAGTCCCTGTTTTATCCTGAAGAACAAAGCATGGGGGTTTTTTTCCCCAGTGTGGCATTTTCAATTATTGGTCATTTTTTATCATCAGTGATAGATGCCTGAGTAGAAAAAAATTCATTTGAAGGATTGGCTGTGTTGCTGTTTGAGAAAAGGACGATAATGCTCAATAAATTAGACATCACAATGCTGAGATTTATTGGATGTGTTAGTGCATGAAAGAAATCGAAATAAACCCACTGATGCTTTTCCTGTCTATTTAAAAGCTGGTAAAAAGGAGGTTTGGGAGGGAGGGAGATGTTCTCAGGAGAGGTTTAGCCCTTGTTGTACCTCGTGTCCATAAGAAAAGCAAAGATCTTGAAGACCTTGAGCTTAGAAACCTGTCAGAGAACTTTTACCTGGCCAACTTCTCACTGGGGTTATGCACTCTTGCTTCTGTATGTCACACAAAAAGCACCCAAAAGTTGTGCTGCAGATAAATTTCTGTGGATGTGTGGTTTAACTTGGCATGTTTTGAAAGACAAGCAGCATGTTTGCCTTTTCTCTAGAGCTTTCAAAGGAGGCCAACATTCTGAGCCCTCCCTGAGAAATTTTAGCTTTTAGACAGATCTGAGTGTTCAAATGGTTATTTTAAAAGGTCCTAAAGTTAAGCACTTGAGATGATGAAAGATCACTAATAGCAAGCGAGACTTACAGCAAAATTAAGTGAAAAAAGAGAAATGGAAAATTACAGAGCTTTTCTCAGAGTGATTCTTCTCATTTATTGTTGCCAGTTATATTGCCTACAGTCCTTAAATAAAAGCAGAATCCTGTTGTGCTGGGCATTGTGAAGTACATATAGCAAGGTGCAGTCAATGTCTTTCAGAATTTTCAGGCTAAATATTTAAAAATAATAAATCAACAGGGTGGGCCTGCGGTAGAAAAAAGAAATCATTAAAATCCTCAATTCCAAAAGAAAGTGTGAAGAAATTAAAAGCATTTAAGTGGCAGAGGGAAGCTGTGCTAGTGTTGAGAAGTGAGCCCAGAGTTTCTAAATGTCAGATGACAATGTTTTGAACGTCACAAAATAAACCCCATATTGAGCAACTCCTCTGTCTCACACAGGACCGAGAAAAAAATAGCAAATTACTCACAAAGAAACCCAGACTAAACTGTTCATCACAGAGATGGAAACAACAGGATTATTCAAAAATCTGTTTTGCTCATAAATTTGGAAGAATCATCTGAGAAATTAGTTCCAGAAGTGATAATGTATTAATAATTGCACATGATATAAATAATAATCCATCTGGTTCCGAGCGCATCGGTGGGACGCTGCCCTCAGGATGCCTCCTTTAATTCTGAAGTGTTTTACAAATCCACTGCTGGTTTCAGGTGGCTCTTCTATAGTCTTTAATACCACACCTGTCTTCCTCTGTGCCAAAGTGAGGTCAGCTGTCTGTGATTTGACGTGGAAGACAAGGCAGCTCAGAGATGAGTGAACTCGGGTTCATAAAAGTGGGTATGAACTATTGGATCATAAAGCCCGTCCCATTATCAGCATAGGATTGGGCTTTATTCAACTCCTTTGCATCAGGAACGATATCCAGAAGGATCGAGGCAGATGAGATGCCCTGAGAACAGTGAATTTGCTGGGGTTTGTCTCCCAGCTGCTGCAGGTGAACTTTAGATCTTGTCTTGGAGCATCGAGAAGGTGCAAAGCACAGTGATCTAAACTCTCATCTCACGGGGTGCAGCAAAAGAGCAAGTCAAGGATAATGTTGTGAGAGATCCAAGGATGGAGCAGGAGGTGCAGGCTGCAGGCATGGAGCTGTCAGAGAGGATGGAGAGAGCTAGAGGGGACTGGGCAGGGATCGCTGCCACTGATCCGTCACAAAGCCGAGCTCCTGACAGCAAAACACAGCGAGCAGGGCAAGAGTTGTTCATAAAACCCCTTAAGCCACCTCACCTGTTTGCTTTGAGCTTTCTGTATTGAAAAAATTAATTGTCCTCCTTGATATAAATAAAACCTTCTGGTCATCTTTGGGGATTTCACTGCCTGAGTCAGTCTGGAGGCAGCTGCCTCAGAGCTCTGCCTGTCATCGGGTCCCATCAAATATGTCATTAAAAAGCCTTTGAGGCAGGATCAGAAGCCAAGGCACCTCCTTGCTCCCTGTCCTGCCTCCCAGCCAGAGTGCAGATTGTCTGCAGGGCTTTGGGGGTTGGTTCAATGGGTATCTGACTGTTTTTCACCAAACAAAAGTGTGCCCTGCAGGGAGTAAAAGAGGTGATTTGAGAATACCTTGTGCCCTGGCACCAACAAGTCTTGCCTTGTTTTGCTTGGTTCAGGACCTGGCTGTGCTAAGGTCTCCCACCTTTACAAAATTTAAATAAATAACCCAATTTATGCAACAATTATGAATAGAAAGCATAAAAATGTCAACTTTTCTGGAAATGTTAACGTTTCTGATTATTTGTGTGGGTTCTGTGTTCGTGCCAATTTTCCTGCGTACTGTTGCTTGACAAAAGGATGATCAGGACACAAAAAAGGAAATTCTCCATGCACCCCATGCATGTGTGGTTCTTAGGGGTGCTCCCCTCAGTAAAATGTGCATGGTGGGGTTGCTGGTTTCTCAGGTTTTTAGCTAAACATACATTTTTAACTAAGACTTGAAGCTCTCAGGTGTTTGTTTGCCCCATTGCACATGGTTCACAAAGTCCAATAATTTAGGAATTCTAAGTGAGAAACAGCCCTGGAATATTGTAATGTTCCAAAGAGTCTGAATTTGGTTTTTCCAGAGGGAATTCTGATGTGGTTTGTGTTGTTTTTTTCTTTCAGCCATCGGTCCAGACTTCTCCAAAACACTCCTGAAAAAGTTAACTCTCGTGAAAGTGGGTGGTGAAGTCATCATTGAGTGTAAGCCCAAAGCTTCCCCCAGACCTACTTATTCTTGGAAGAAAGGAAAAGACATCCTGAGAGAAAATGAGAGGTAATGTCTTAAAGTAACCATTTCTTTCATTAACTTGCTCCAACCCAGGGACTTTCGCAATGAAAGCTGAATTTGTCATTAATAGCTTCACAAAATTGACTTGCAAATACGTGTGGAAACTGTTCAATCGCAAGGAGCTGGTGAGATTCCTATTCCCATTGTGCCCACCCCATCTCTGTGTGCTACTAAAGCATCCCTGCCAAGAAGCTGATAAAGATGCATTCCAAAAAACCCAAATATTTTGCCTCTGCATCGCTCTAAATAGCCATTGTTTAAAAAAAAAATACCCAGGAGATAAAAGTCTCCACTGCACATTACACAGCTCTGGTCCATGACTCCCTGCCCCGCAAATAGGAATTATTTGGGGTCAGTAATTAATTTGGCAGTCCTAAAACCTGACTTGGAGATGGCTTTTGCAGACTGGCCAAGTAATTTTTTTCTTTCTTCCTTCAAAATTCAGAAGGAGAGCATTGGTAGGAAGTTGGAGCCAACCTTTCAAATCCTCATGTGGTGTCACAGTGATTTGTTGTTGGTGCAGAGGTGAAGTTGTGTTGCCTGTCCCATTTGTCCTGCCTGAGAGCAGGACACAGAGAGCTGTCCTTGGCACTCCTCCAAAATATGATGTGCCAGTAGGATTGGTGGGAAAAATCCTGACCTAAAGGTCAAAAAGCCAGAAATTACAGAAAATTGTTATATTGAAAAGCTTAAATCTGTTAGGGCTCCTCTTTTATCTTGGAAAGTCTAATCTTACTCCACTCAACCACTCTGTACATTGGAATATATACTGTGGTGACATGTATGAATGTGCAAAAAGCCACAGTTCGTTTTGAGCCAGATTATTGAAATATTGAACACCCTATTTCTGACTTATTTAGTTTCTTCCCCTGCTCTTTACAAAGCTGTTGTGTGTGGATTGTTCAGCTTCACCCCTGGGGATGAAAAGCGTTGGGTGATGGATGACACAAAGCTTCCTCAGGCAGGGCACAAAGCTGTGTGAGGTCAAAGCTATCACAGAGCAAGGCATATTGATTTTTAAAACTGAAATAACCTGCTTTTCTGGTGAAGATGGTGCAAAGAATGGGAGGTGTTCAGTGCTGAAGTGTTGGATCAGCCCCACGAGGTCCCATCTGTCCCCCCGTCCTCACTGGTGTGGTCTGGAGCAGAAGGAGCTGTGTTCTCTGAGGCTGATCTTCTCAGCATGGCACAGGTCTTGCTCCTCACATGAATTTAGGAGTGGGACTGCCCAGGCAGGGCTGGGAGGTGGGTTGTGGGTCCCCACCTCCTCGGAGCAGTGCAGTGTCAGCTCGGATGCAAGCACAGCCAGGCTGAGGGGCAGGCACTCGGTGCCCACTCCTCCTGCCGTGCCAGAACCAGGAGCCTCCCACCTGGGCACCCAGCCCTGGATGGGAAACCAGACGTGAAACGTGCCCAAGCAGGTGTGAAATCTTCAGCTCCTTCAGCCCAGGGGTTTTTGTGCCAGCCAGATCATCCAGTGGGGACTCTCTGGCAAAGTGCCTCGGTGAGCAGCGCTCCGTCGCCTTGGCAGCTGGACCTGCTCGGCTCTCACACGCCGTTGGTTGTGTCTCCCGTGGGGACCAGGGCCTTGAATCCTTGCCACCACCTTTATCAACCACACCATCCCTGCAGGCTGTAGCTGGGGACTGTGTGAAGTGCACAATTAGGAGATTAGGTTGTCTGATGTGACTGTGGCGTTGATCCTCAGCACCGTCTGGCTGCACGGGCACGAGGGGCCAAGGGCCTGTGCTCTGCTTCCTGCTGCTGTATTCCTGGTTTCTTTATTTTCTGAAATGTTACCTCCTGCCTGCTGTCCCTTGACTGGAGTCCTGCCCCAGTATCTCCTTATACCCGTGCTGTGCATGGACTTTGAACAAGAACCTTCTTGGCTGTGGAAAAACTCCATTGAGTTTTTAGTAATTTTAATAATTTAGTAATTTTAGTAATTTAGGAAGAAAGATGCCAGGAAAAGCTGTTGCTGAAATCTCTTCATCTAGGGCAGGAAACAGAACTTTCAGACAGGTGTGGGAGAAGAAACTTAAATGAAATCTGTGCTTAAACTGACATTAAAGAATCCTTCGAGTTCCAGAGAGGCACCTGAACACCTGGATACTTCTCCAGGCTGAAGGTTGACCACGTGAAGGTTAATCAATATAGATGATCCTTCCAATTCCAGGGGGAGTTAAAAGCAATGTTACTGTGTCAGTCCTTGCTCTGAATTCTGATGTTCAGCCTCCCGGCTGCCATGGCAATCGCTCCACAGTTTCTCCTGGGGCTTTTTGTGACTTTTCAGCTGTTGTGTAACATTAAACTCCTTGCTGGAGAAGCTGTGCATGGTTTTTGCTGCTGGGACTCTTGCTCTGGAGGCCACTGCTGCCCAGGAGGCAAAATGAAGTGTGGTGTTCAATGTTTGCCTGGAGAGCGGAGACTACGATGGTTAAAAAAAAAAGAGCTTTATTGGTTTAGGTTTCATATTCTTCTCTGGAGGCTGAGGTGGTGTGTTCTGCACCTCTAATGAATAACATGGCCTGAAGGCATCTCTTGCTGGTGGTTGAGAACTGTGCAATTGTGTTATTAGAAATTCTGCCCTGGGGTACAATTATATTATTGCAGTCATTAAAGGCAGTTCATCTCCATAATAATGGAAATCCTGCCTTGGAGGCCTGGCTGAACCAAAATGATGTTAGTAGCCTGAGTCCAGAAGGTAAATTTTATATAGGAACAGCTATAGCACAGCTATATCTATTTATTGCAAATGCTGGTTGGAAACAAAGACTATTTGTGTATGGGGAAGGGTACAGAGATCACTTTGTATCCTTGATCTTCCCTTCCCATTTCAGCACCAAACAGCTGGTACACTCTGGGAAAGTCATCAGTCCTGTTAGTGCCACTTTTACAGGTCAGCCTTGTAGGGCCACTGGGAGATCAGAAGCAGGTGGAGCAGGACAGAAACACACCCACCCATGGGAAAGCCTCACTCAGGAACAGGGGATGCCTTTTTGGGAGGAATGATCACCTTAAAGCCGCTCAGGCTGCAGCATCAGAGAGACAGTAGGACACAAGCAGTGTTTAGGACCTCCTTGCCCCAACACACTCTTCAGCAGAAGTTGCTTTCCCCTTTCTTTAATCACTACACACATAACCTGGGAGTCTGAGCCAGTTGCAGCTCATAGGGAGTCATTCCAGGAGCCAGCAAGCATCAAGAACTCATGGTGGAAGTGGTGTCTTCTGGTCATTTCAAAACTGTGGTGTGTCTTTAGGTCGTGTCAGTAGCCCACAAAAATCCAGGGTTGGAGCCCGACGAACCCACAGGTCCGAGTGCATCCTAGGGCCCAGCTGTGGGAATGGTGGGGTTTAACAGCAGGACTGAGACTGCTCCTGTCATCTGCACTGACAAACTGGGTCATTTTGTCACTCCACTGCACAGACTGAACTGGCTTTTGATAACTTACCACCAGAGGCTGTTTGGTCAAAGCATCTTAAGAAAATTTCTCATGGAATTGGTCACGGGTTGTATTTTGCTGTTGGTGTGGAATGATTTTGCTGGAGCTGTCCAGACAAAATCCTGAATAATGTTCTGTAGGGGACCCTGCCTGAGCAGGGAGGTTGGACTAGATGACCTCCAGTGGTCCCTTGCAGCCTGAACCTTTCTGTGAGCAGCACTGGGAGGGGTTGTTGGGCCCTGCTTTGTCAGGCAAGGTCTGCATCGCTTCCCCTGCAAGTCTTTCCTCCTTTCTCAGGTGCTCGTTTTGGATTTAGGCAAATGACTTTTAATTTTCATGCCTTAATGGTAGTAATTGCACGTATTTGTTTCTCACACTGTCGTTTCCCAGAGGTGAAGCTCTAGGGTTGTGTGGTTCAAGAGCAGCTGAGGAGACATCATGTTTCACCCTCCTGGTCTGCCTTGGCTTCCTGCTGTGCCTGTTCTCCTTTGCTCCCCAACAGCAGATTGAGTGCAGGAAAACCAAGAGAACTTTTATTTAAAATATGCCCACAACGGTCTTAATTCCTAATGTTCTCCCAAAGCTACTGGAAGTCAAATTTACCTTGCCACCAGACACGTACTTGGGCCAGGACAGAAAAATTATTGTACTTTTAAGCCCCAGAACAAATTACTTTTCTCCTGTTCTTCTTCATGTAAAGCCCCTACATCATTAGAGCTGTTTCTTTCCTCTGAATATACAGTGCCTGCATTGTTTATCCAGTTTAATTGTAAGGAAAGAAAATCATAAAAAACAAATTATGTTCTGTGCTGGTAGCAAAGAATATGAAAGTGTCCAATTAAACAGCCTTTCACTACGACTTCTGTAATAGCAACATCTGTTATCTTAATTAAACAAGTTTCTGTATGAAAAGACCCTGGTAGTGCACTTTGTTAGAGCAGGATCTGACCTACATACTCCAGGCACGCTCAATATCTTCATGGAAATTTTCCCAGTTGGTCCCATTATCTTGCAGCCCTGACAAGCCCTGTGATGTGTGAGCACAGTTGCACACACACACTCTGCTTACAGCACCGAGACTGGGATTTTTTTTGGAGCTGAAAACCAATAAAAGCTCAGAAAAGCAGCATATAGTGGCATTTACCCACTGAGTTCAGCCAGGAAGTGTTTGGAAGTGTAAAGAGTGCCCAGATAACTCAGACCTTGTCAAAAAACGTTGAGGAGACAGAGCTGCACTCCCAGAAAGTGCTCAGTTATCAAAACTGCCTTATCTGCTTCAAGGTGTCAGTAATTTAGGTGCAGATTTTCCCACGTATCCACTGTCTCTCTCCACCACAGCCTGGAGCCAGAGACAGTCTGGGAGGGGAAGTTTGGGCTTGAGAGTCAAATCCTAGAGTGGTTTGGGTTGGAAGGGACCTTAAAGACCATCTTATTTTAAGCCTTGCCATGGGCAGGGACACCTTCCACTAGCCCAGGTTGCTCCAAGCCCTGTCTGACCTGGCCTTGGACACTCCCAGGGATGGGGTAGCCACAGCTGGTGCCCTGGTAACTTCTGGAAGGACGATGAGGACTTGAGAGTGGGGTTTGGGGCTGTTTGCCCACCCACCAACAGAGCCCCCTGAAGTGCCAGGCCCCTCAGAAGGAGCTGGTCTGACACTGGGGGGACACCAGGAGGATGGGGAGCCCTGTGCCTGGGGCAGCAGGACACCAAGCAGCTGGAGCTGAGAAGCCTCTTGAATGTGTAATCCACAGCTCATGTGTGCCTCCAGGCTCATTAATTTGGAAGGGAATGTTAATTAAGTTTGTAAAGAAGAACCTCACCCAAGGAAGGTCCTGCAGCTGCTCCAGGGAGGAGGCTGAAGGTCCTGTCCTGGGGGATGCTGAGCTGCTCTGTCCTGTCCCCAGTCCCCTGGCTGGGATGAAGCCACGGGAGTCACCAGGTAAAGCCCAGGGCAGCAATCCCTCCTCCCAGAAGCTGGAGTGATTGGGGCCAAGGAAATCACTGAATTTTTTGTTGTCTTCTGCTCTTCAGAACTGTTCAGTAAGTCTTTTCCCCCTGGAAGACTTTAACCATGGGTTTCTCAAGAGTTCACATCCTAAGAACATCCTCACAAGGGTTGTTGATTTACAGACACCCTCATTTAGGTATTATTTTTGTAACAAGAATTTTAACATGTCTATGTTGATATGTCATTTTGAGAAGGAAATGTAAAATTGAACAAGAAAGGGGTTTTTTTCCCATTCTTTCAGCATGCCTTGAATTTAAAAAGTTGTATAAATTCCAGGTTTTATTTGTTGCCTCAGACTTCCTAATTAGTGGTTAATTACTTTAAACAGCCAGAAAGAAAATGGCAAGAGGAGAGACAGCACATCTTTCCCAGGCTGGTGCCAGGGTACAAACCATGGTGATATTTTTATAGTGATTACTTAAGAGATGAATTGCCAGCAGTGGCTTTTGGACACAGAGTCTCGTGACACTTCAGCAGAAAAGAAAACCTCAAAGGATGGTTTCCCATCATTGTTTCACATTAATTGTGTTGACTCTCTTTTTTTTTTTTTTTTTTAAATAAAGCACCTGTGCAATTTCTTGAAGGCAGACAGGTAACCAAAGCATCAATAACTTGTCGGGTTTTCATTACATCCTGCCTAGGTAAAATGAAAAATGACACCCTGCAAATAGCTTTTTGAAGTTTGACTCGACAGGGCAACATTCATCTTACTTTTCAGAGACAATGGCAGGAGATGGCTCTACTTCATTGGAACATCTGAAATAACTGACGTGTCAACCTACTTTAGGTAATTTTCTGCAGAAAGAGAACTAAAATGAACCAGGAAACCACTTGATTTGGTGGTCAGAGGTCTTGGAAAGCTGTTTTCTTGGGCTTGGGGGCCCCCTGTTTGTGGACTGTTTGTTTCTCAGAAGAAGCTGGTTTTAGCTCTGTGTTGCTCTGGAAGATCAAGGCCAGGCTGGACAGGGCTTGGAGCAGCTTGGTCTAGTGGAAAGTGTCTCTGCTCATGGCAGGGGGTGGAGCTGGATGATCTTTATGGTCCCTCCCAGCCCAAGCCATTCCGTGATTCTAAAATCACAGTATGTTTTAGCATCAGCTTGTCACAGTTGTGGTTCTGTCAGCTTAAGGATGGTTCATGGACCTGTGTTCTTTCCTTTGTGTGTCTCTGGCAAAGAGAAGTCCTGTTGCTTTTGTGGTTTGAGATATCAGTCATATGCTTGTATGCATAGCCATGTGAACGGTCCCTCCACAAATTTGAGGTGTCCATCTGTTTGACTTGTACAGCTTGATGGTGATTGAAGTTTTCAGTATCAACAGCAAGTTGGTGAGTCCAGTTGATTCTTGAATTGTCTTTTCCTTCTCTTCTTGAACCAGGAGAGGTTTAGATTGGATATTAGGAAAAATGTCCTCACTGAAAGGGTTACCAAGCATTGGAACAGGGTGCCCAGGGTTGTGGTGGAGTCCCCATCCCTGGAGGGATTTAAAAGCTGTGTAGATGTGGCACTTGGGGACATGGGTTAGTGGTGGCCTGGCAGTGCTGGGTTAATGGCTGGACTCCATGATCTTAGAGGGGTTTTCCAACCTAAATGATTTATGATTCTATAAATGTTTCTAGAAAAAGTTCCCTGAGAAGGGTTAGAGATTTACGTAGGATCCAGATTCAGTGCTGGTATATTTTGTAAGCCTCAAGTAATTAGGCTGATCCCTAAATCTCCATTTCATTCATCTGCTCCTGTAGAACTGGGAAATTTTTCCCTATAACCAGCCACAAATTGTTGTGGAGTGGAATCCCAACCTGTGCCAAGTTTCCTCTGGCGTCCCTGGAACGAGCCTCTCTCTCACACCTTGCCACAGTCTCCTGTAACATCAGCAATCTGTTCCTATTTTCCCAGCAGATTATTTTCAGCGTGGTGTTGTTGTAGTGCTCAGTGAGACACGTGTAGGACATCTCTCCTGTCTGTGCTGCTGCTGGAACCAGCTCCCCATGGCAGCCCAGCTGTGGTTTGGCCAAAGCCACGGAGCTCCCGTGACCCGAGGGGTCGAGACAAGGCAGCAGGATTTTACATTGTGCTTGGGTATTTAACTGTAAAAGTAGAGCCCTGCTTGCAGAGGTGGAAAAAAGGAGAGGGGGAAGCATCCAGTGAAATACCTGTCTCAGAGTCACCCGACCTCTGGAGAGCAGTAAAACATGTCCCATGTTTGCACATCCTGAAGAGAAAGTGTTATTTGCTGCTTTTCCTGCTTGAGGTCTCTCATCTTTATAATTATTAAATTCATCTCTAGGTACAAATATGCAGGTTCAAATTGTTTCTCCCTCCCTGTAAAGATGGTGCAGGAAGGAGTAAGTCCCTCCCTGCTGTTGGAGGCGGCAGGACCTGGCTCCCAGCAGCAGGACAGGGTCCTGCACACACAGTGCTTTCAAAGTAAATGCCTGTAATTAGTCTCCTAAATGCAGTTTGGAATTGATGTGTGCTCCGTGCTTGTCCTCCAGATGAAGAAAACACTAATAATGATTTTAGTAAGTCTGTAGCGTTTTGAAGGAAATAATTATTATCAAATATTTCTTCTCTGGGATATTTTTATGACCAAGGTAATGATTTTACAGTTAGGGCCACGCTTTGAGATGCACTTTTAAAATCCAAGGAAATAATTGCATGTCTAAAGGAGAAAAAGGCTTCCTAATGAACTTTTTAGACGTGCTGAAATTTTTAATGCCTATTTAAACATCATTTTTAAGTGATGTAAATGTGGCTTTGGATCTCACAAATCTGTTAATGTCCATAACAAGTGCACTGGGTAATTTCTCTTTGTACTGTGGGCATTTTTTGTTGAAAATGGAGGGGAAGATGTGTTATCTGTGAAAGACTACGCCTTTGGGCTTCCATTCTGGTGGTATCAGCTGGAACAAATAAGCTGAGAATGCATTTACTGCTTCTGCTCTGATCTCACGAATGCTCCCAGAAACAGTTTGTGTCAGCAGCTGATGCACAGAAAGCCTTGCATGGGTATTTTTTTCTCCTAAGAGAATAATTTCTATGAGCTTCAGTGGGATTCCCCTTCAATCCTTACATTCCACAAACCTCCAAAGCGTTTGCTGTAGGTAGAGGGTGGTGGCTTGTCCTTGTCGGGAAGTTGTGGAGGCAGCGCTTCCAAACTTGATTCCTCGGATTTCCGCTGTCCCTCTTCATAGACCGGGAGAAGTTATTTAATTTCCATGCCTTGGGCTATAGCCACTGCCCTGGAAGAGTGAGCACAGCAGATATTTCACTGAACATTAGATAGAGTGAAAGCAGTAGTGGCTTTGTGGCACCCGCTGCTTTCGACCCGAGATTGGCCTCGCGTCCGAGCACGAGGGGCTGCGTGTGGAGAGTGTGTGTCTCTGCTGGGTAATTGGGCAGAAAGGGATGGCTTAGCCTTTCATGAGGTGGTTTGCAAATGTGCTTTGCCCCTTCACTGCCACCAGCAAAAGCTGTTCCAGGTCCTGAGTCTTCTGTTTGAAGTGCAGAGCATCCCTGTCCTTCACGGTGCCATCATGGCCTTCACGGTTTATAGCAAACAGCCAACTTAGTCTGTAAAATAATCTGCCAAGTTGTGTCAAAAGGGCTGTTTCCCGTGGGGGGTGGTCTTCATTTCCCACCAAAATCAGTGGAAAATTGGCTCTTTGCACCACTGGACCCTTCTAGACTTGTGGAGTCTTCCCACATCGCTCAGATTGTCGTTGCCGCACGGCGCAGGAATGAAAGCTCTAACAACGAGCTGTCCTTTGCTTCCCTCAAATCTGCTTCCTCAAATATTTACTTTCATGACATGGGCTTTCTTACTGTATCTATTCTAATTTTGTGTAAAAAGGAAGCAGTGAGGGAGAGGAGGCAAAAGGTTTCTATTATTTGATATTCAGCACAGCCCACTCGCTTCCTTCAGGGTCCCTCACAGTGCTTGTGTTTGGTTTTCATTTGTTTCCTCCCATTATCAGCATCCCTTAAGAAAGATATTTGCTGGAGAACTGTTCTTCTTTGATAACCTGGGGATATTTTTACATTTGAATTATAACTCTAGGCATCTTTAAGCAATCTACATGAAGCCTCTAATAGCTGTAAGTGTTCCCTTCCTTCCCTCTTGCCACCCCGGTCCACTGGGATGAGGTTTTGTCACTTCCAGACTTGTCTTAAAAATTTACAGACAAAAGGGAAGATGATGACAAAACACAGCTTTTGTGTTTATAGATATTAGTAATGGCTGGATGCAGTATTGTGTCTTCGGACTGCTCTGTCACTGCAGATAAACAATGTGTGGGAAAAGAAAATTGTGGGAGAACTTGGGATGCCAGATCCGTGACTGGTTTAAGCTGATACTGAATTCAGTGGTGTTATGCTGTTTGATGTTGCCAAAGGGGCCCCTACTATATTCTCAAAAATATTTATCTGAGCAAAATATGTGCTGGTTTTTTTCCCCTCTCTCTCTACAATAATATTTACGGGGTTTTATGGTAAGTCAGTACTTAAGGGGGGCTTATCAAAAAGAGGGAGAGCAGCTTTTTAACGTGGATAGATAGTGACAGGACAAGGGGAATGGCTTCCCACTGCCAGAGGGCAGGGTTAGATGGGATATTGGGAAGGAATCCTTCCCTGTGAAGGTGGGGAGGCCCTGGCACAGGTTGTCCAGAGAAGCTGTGGCTGCCCCATCCCTGGAAGTGCCTAAGGCCAGGTTGGATGGGGCTTGGAGCAACCTGGGATAGTGGAAGGGGGTGGAACTGGATGATCTTTAAGGTCCCTTCCAGCACAAACCTTTCTATCATTCTACGAATCTGAAAGAATTGCAGTTTGTACTCTTCTCACCTTTAGTTCTTCATGCTTAGCAAACCTGTAAATGAAAAGCCTGAAATGAAAACACGTTTACACACAACAGTTCACATCCCTGGAAAAAATGTTCTTAAGTAATTTCTCTGAATCAATATCAGGAATTAAGAAGACAAAGTGCAGCACTCTGTATTTTTCAGTGCAGCAAGGTAAGAGGAGCTATTACCTAGGGAGACCTTCCAAAAGATTTGTTTTAATTCTTTGTGCTTTCCAATTGTAGTCTCACAGCACAGAAAATGACAAATGAACCCAAATTCTGTCCAGCCAATGCACAGTTACTGTAATTTAGCAGTAAAACCTCCTGGTGTCCTTTGTGACTCCACTGCATTAGTAAAAGTGGTGCAGATGTTCCTCAGGGCCTTCTCTAGAGTGTTTTTCCTTGGACAAAATATATATATTTTACAGATTGAGAAACACTTCCACAACAGAGATTCCAGCAGCCCCACGTAGTTGTGCCACACGGAACCTCAGGAGTTCAACTGTTTCATCCAAAGGCTCTTTAGAACCATTTCAAATGTGTCTCCAGCAAAGCTTGTGAGGAACGTTCTGCTGAACTCAATGCAACAGGCTTTTACCTCGGTTTATTTTGAGCAAATATAGTTCTTACCTGAAAATTAATTATAGGGTGTTTGCTGTTAAGAGACCTGTCAGTTGTCATGGATAAGGAAAGGCCTTATCTAATGCCTGCTTTCACCAGGAGAAAGACGTGCACTAAATTAAATGGGCTTTGACAGAGGCTCTAAATTAGCTCAGGCTTTTCTGTGAACCGTGAAAAGACAAGTACTTACAGACAAATAAATACTGGAGCAGCTCTGGGTGGTTGTCTGACACAAAACTAGCAGGACAAGGAGGTGCAGATGCGTAGGAGGCTGTGTGTAAAATGTGAGTACCCACATCAGTTGGGAGTTTAGCTGGTTGATCCAATGGAAATGTGGATCCAGCAGACAGGAGCGTCCTGTGTTTCACTCAGACTTGTCCTGGTGGCTGTAGACACAGACCCAGCTTGTCCCATCCTTGCTCACAGGGCTGTTCTGAGCCCTCAGGGTGTGCTGATGTCCCAGGCTGGTGGCAGTGTGGACACCATCCCTTTCTCACCCATTTTCAGGAACATCTGGAGTAAGAGGGCGAGGGTGAAGCCCAAGCCTGGAAAGCCCTGGTGGGGATGCTGGTTTTGATTGGTCACTGATGTAGTGGAAAGTCTCAGGTGGCAAGACAGGATGCTGGGTGGGGGTTAAAATCAGGGTTGTCCCTCTGCCCTCTCCTCCCTGAGCCCCAGGGACCATCAGGGGTGTTGAGTGAAGCCCCAAGACATCGACTTTGACCTCAGTGTATATTTTAATGGAGATTAATGTTACGAAGCAGGAAGCTCTGACCTTCCTGTTACCTATTTATGCAACATAAAGGTTGTAGTCACACAAGGACACAGCATCCCAGGGCCACAGGAATTATGGATTGTACTCTGAACCAGCCCATTCTTCAAGTGACGAGCAGGTGCCCCTGAGTGACGTCCCTGATTTCGGGGAGGGCTGTGCTCTGAGCACTGAAACCTGGGAGCATTTATAAACCTCACAGTGTTTTCCTGAAATAGCCTAATGACCAGGACTGCATATATGAGATCATTTTAATAATCCCAGTCTCTGCCTCATTGCATGGGGCCCATTATTAAAAAAGGTAATAAACTGCTACAGAGACGTGCGAGAGAAATAGAAATAATTTGATAAATAATGCAATTGCCCGGAATCATTTACATTTGCAGTCGAGTTGTGGTGTGAGGCAAAGTTGCTGTTAGGCTAAAAATTGCTCCAGATATTCCTGCCTAGGAACTATGGGAAAAGAGTGAACAAATACACTGCTGAGACTGCAGTCAGGGCTGCCTGGTGCCTTTGCTTTCTTCTCTGCTTCCAACCCCCCCCAGCCCAAGCAAGGCAACGGAGGATGAACAATAGGCCATTCATCATGTCTGCTGAAATACACTGTTTTTCACAGGTACATTTAACCTAAATCCTCTCTCAGAAGACGGATTATCTCTTAGAAGAACTCTGGCACCAGTGTCTCTTTTCAATAGCCACGTCAAACACTGCCACAAAGGCTGTACATGGAGGGATCAATGGTAGTTTTATCTCAAATTGCACTCAGTGTGTGTTTCTTCCAACTGACATTCATTTAAATGCTTGCTCTAAGACATCTTTTCTCCCTGTAATAGAAAAAGGATCGGACATCCCGAGCATTGTTTTGTGGAGGAAAAAATATTTAAAATATTCACTTGGCTAAGCATGAAATATTTTGGCTGCTCGTGTTTAATCAAGAGTGAAAGGAAGGGTAGTTATGCTTGTATGTCATAAATTAAAATGCTAAAATGATCAGATAAGAAACAAAATACCTCATTGCATTGCGGCAGTGCTAATGAAACCATTTGAGAGGGGGGAAAAAAAAGAGTAACTTTGTAATTATGAGCAAGAAACATTGGGCTCTGATCTGCAGCGCCGCGGCTGTGCCGCGTCCCCCGGGAGCAGAACCGGCGCCGTCGCACGCACAACCCGCCTCGTGCTCTGCATTTGTAGTCCATTCATATTCCACATGTTTCCACCTGCTGAACAGAAAAATAGAGGGCAAGCTGAGAGGAATATATTGAGGGATACCTGCCGTGCCATCTGTCTGCGCAGATCTCCTGTCGGCGCCGGGCGCGCTTCGGGAGTCGGGAAATAATTCCCGATGAGAAGGTGAGCACATGGACCTGCTCCTCACCTTGCACGGGGTGTCACTGGGCACCTGCAAGGTGCAGGGGAGGTTCAGCAACCCCTGGCTCTGCAGTGCTTTGGTTCCTGGTGATGCCTAAAGAAAATGCAGGGAGAAAAAAAAACTCTGAGGCAAATTAGTTTTAGAGGGGAGATAAGGAAAGGATTTTAATTTGTGCCTAGACATGAAGATTATAAGACACCCCTGTGTACAGATGTTACAATTTATAATGTTGCTTGTCCAATCCCAGGTGTTTCCACTCTGTGGCTTTTGCCCTGGAGCACCCTCAACCTGCCCCCTGGGAATTGGGGTGAGGGTCTTTAAGACCCTCTCTTCATCAATCTTCATCTTCTTCGGGGTACAGGGGGGATATATTCACTCAGTTCTTGACTGTGCTTTTGTGGTTCAGGCCAAGATACAAGTGTTCTCTAAGCAAAATGGGCCTACTTTGACAAGAGACTAAATATTTTTGCTGGAATTCAGGGGATGTTGATATGGGGAGCATGGAATGGGGTAAAAGGGGTTGGGGAATGTGTAAACTACTGTGCTAAAGGGTGAGGGATATAATACAGCTACTTCTAAAACCTACAAAAAGCTAAAAATCCAAAAATCTATAGGCATCACTGGAGCCACACAGATTTTCTTGTAATTAAACAATGGAATAAGACACTACAATTGATACTAAAAGTCTGGGATTTTTAAGCAAACAATCTTCAAAGCATGAAGTCAGTCCAGAGCAGGATTACAGTAGGTTATAGGCGTGTGTTGGGGATGGAAGTGATGCAGCCACACACCCAAAGGTCAGATTTCCACAGAGCTGGGCTGCAGGTAGTTACTGATACTGAGTTTTATGATGTGCTCTGGGAGTTTGGCAGTTTTCAGTCATCATTTATATTCCAAGTAAGGGCTTGATCTCATTTTCACAAAGTCGGTGATAAAACTCTTACTGATCTCGACAGGACATATTCTATCTCTAAATGCATGTGTTACTGACTGAGGAATATTTATCTGCTCCTGGGAATCCTGCCCAGCAGTGGGGAATGCTGCAGTGGGCTACATGAATCAGATCTATCGTGCTCAATTCAGGGTTGGAGGTAACACAGTTGCTGACGGGCGACTTGCAGACCTGGCAGATGGAGCATGAGCTGCAAAATAAGCACTAATAGATCAGACCAAAGTGATTATGTGCTGCTATTTTTCCTTATACTGCTCCAGGTCTGCCTGACCTCTTCCATCCATCTCCAGCTGCTGCTGGTGACGCTGGGTGAGTTGGTATTGCTGGAGTGATGCAGGCAGAGGGATGTGCTGCTGGGGCCATGGTGCCAAGGTGGGTCCTTTCTGGGTATCTTTGAGCAGCAGAGCTCTGTGGAGCTGTGGAACACTCACAGATATTTGTCATCCATAAAGATGAGGCTCCTTGGTGCCTTTTCAAGGTTCACACCAGCTAAATAGAAAAAAGTTTTAAATCTCTTCCCCTCCTGCAGAGCTGGCAGAGGGCAGTGCAGTTATGGGCTTGCAGCACTATAGAATTCCAGAATGGTTTGGGTGGGAAGGGATCTTAAAGCTCACCCAGTTTCACCTTCCACTAGCCCAGGTTGCTCCAAGCCCCATCCAGCCTGGCCTTGGACACTTCCAGGGATCCAGGGACAGCTACAGCTTCTCTGGGCAACCTGTGCCAGGGCCTCACCTCCCTCACAGGGAAGGATTCCTTCCCAGTATTCCACCTAACCCTGTTAGGCAGTGGGAAGCCATTCCCCTTGTCCTGTCCCTCCGTGCCCTTGTTTCAGGGAGCTGCTCCAGGAGCTCTGTGCCTGTCACCTGCGGAAATGCTTCTTTAGGGGGATGCAAAGCGTTCACTTTGCAACTTCTTCTGTTTGCTGCTGCAGTGGCAAAATAAAAATGGGTGAGGAAGGCTGGGGAGGGATGTTTTCAGCGTTTTTAAAGGTCCTTTGTCCCCAGAAGAGTTTTGATCAAAACACTGACAAGGTCAGCTCTTCCTGGAGTAGAACCCAACACGTCGGTTTAGAAAACAAGCAATCCTTTTATCTCCTAATTTCAGGCATGTCTTTGCTCTCTGTGGACCTGAAATCTCCAGTTGACAACACAGACCCACAGATTCTCTCTTACAAATGCTATGTTTAAAATAGATGACCTTTCTTTCTGTAAAGGTGCTAAACTATCTTGTATCATCTTTTTTTTTTTTTAAATGGATATTTTTATCTTCTTTGCTATTAGCAGTGACCATGAGCCAGGTTATCAGTAGAACAGTTGCATTAACCTGTGCAAGAAGAGATTTGTATTTTTATTAATTGTTACCCCTGTTGTTAGTAGTGTCAGGGAACCCGGAACATTCAGCAGTGAGTCAGTAGCTCCTTTTTTGAGTTTGTAGTGGTTTAAAATGCATACTCAGCAACCAGCACTTTGTTCTGAAGTAATGTGTGTGTTTATGGGAAATGTGGTTTATTTTTATGTCTTCCTGGGCATCTGGTTAGATGGGTTTGAGGGTGTATTTCAGAGGAGAGAGCAGACTGAACAGTGCTTCGTTCAGTTTGAACTCTGTGTCTTGAAAGGACTTTTCCACCCAAACTGCTAAAAGTGGTGGATGAAGGGTTGATTGCTTTCAAGCCAATTAGCAGTTTGAGAACCTCAGTGGCCTGAAATGAGCCTCTCCTCTCGTTTAGTGCAGATAAGTCTGCAAAGAAAATTTGGGAATTAGCAGTAGCAGTGAGAGTCCTTCCTATTTTCTCAACTAACTGTAACAAATTTCCAAGTGTTCAAATAATTATTTGTTAACTTCTAACACATTGGATTTAAATTAGAGGACAAAACACTCACTGCAGAAAAGCACCCTCAGCAAAAAAGAGCCACATAACCATAAGGCCTCTTAATCAATGAGTCGCAGAGAGGTTTTAATGGTCTGATTTATTTTAAAAAATCAGTTAACTTGTACAATTATCTGTCAGTTTTAATGCTGGTTGTTTACAGGAGTGTGGAGGGAAGTGCTGAGATACCAGATGAGAATTCTATGTGCCTGGGGACTCTCTGGGGAAGAGGCTTGGAGAACTCGGGGCAAATCTCTCCTGAAGTCTTTGCAACACGTTCCTGGGGTTAAAGGATGTCTGTGGGCTCAGACTGTAAAGCCAGTGACCACAGCTTTCAGCTTAGAAAGGGAGGGAAATAAAGACAGCACAAGCTCCCTGAGATGTGCCAAAGCCAATGGTGGATTGACTGTCCTGATCCAAAGGTTGTTTCTAGGTCAATCCAGGCCACATTAGCTAAAAACCAGTTTTACACTGGGAATAAAGACAACTCAGAAGGAACCCAATAGTATGAGAATGACAGAGGCAGAAAAGGCATTAGAATTTGAAATTAAATCTGGCTTCATCAACAGAATAATTAAAATGATCTATAGGAGAGATTATCCAGTAAAGAGGTTTCACCCATATGGCCGAAAATAAAACATAAACAACTGAAGATAAAATATCAACTGTACAGAAATAACGTAAAACTTTGTTTTTTTCTGGATTTCTTGGGGTGGCAGAAGTGTGGAGGGGAAGGAGTGCTGGAGCACCGTGGTCCTCCTTGAGCTGGAACACGTTGCTGAGCTTGTTCTGCTGTTTATATTGATTGGAATTTTAATGCCTGCCAAGGGCACCTTCAGCTTCCAGAAAGGCACGGTGCTTTCCCGAGCCCTGAAATTGGTAAGAGCAGCAAATAATTCCTTGGGAGCTGCTGGTGCTGCTGCTGCCCAGGCTCCTGTGCTGGAGGCCAGTGTGGCAAGTCCTGTGCTCCAGCACACATTTAATGCAATCCCTGCATTGATTTGTGCCAACACAGTGGTGAAGATAAGGGACAAGGAGCTATAAACTGCTCTCTTCCAATTATCCAGCTGGAGCAACTGCCACAGAAGCAAATACATGGCACTGGAGCCCTGCAAAAATAAATTACAGTGGTGAACGTTACTGACTGCAACAATTTGGAGACCTATAAACCAGTTGAGAAGCTTCTATTAATATCACTGCTACTGATGTGTGAAAAACAAGCTCTGTCCCTGGGCTCTGCCAGCTGGCCTGGGTGTTGTTGGGCAGGAGAGGTGAGCCAGGGTGGAGATGGAGCATCCTGCACCATCTTCCTGCTCCTTGTTTGGTAAAGACCCTCCGACTGTCCTGGTTTTTGAAGCAGGTGGGCTCAGTAGCCCATTTGTGCCCACCAAAAGCATATGAAATGACAAAAGGCACCCACACCAGCTCCCTTGAGTGAGGGGATGTCTCCTGAGTCTTGCTGGAGACCATGTCCAGCACAGGGCAGCAGTTGGCAGGAGCCTGGGGAGCCCCGCCAAGGTGGTCTTGGTGCTTTTGTTTGTGTCTTGTCTCACACTGGTCCTTTATCCAGCTGCCTCAGGGCTGTCCCATGGCTGCAAGAAAAGGCTCCAGCTGATTCCTGTCCCTTAAAGCCTCCTCAGGTGGGAAGTGCCACCTGAGCCCTCCTGCAGTGGTACAAGAGCTGTTTGCTGAGTTTCTCTCCTCCTGATTTCTCAGTCCAGTTGTGCAGAGCTTTGTTGGCATTAAGGATGCAGGAAGGCTCCTTCATTTCAGTTCAACTGGGAAATAATTGAGCAGGAGAAGGTAGGAATTAAGACAAGATTTTCAGTACAGGTCTGAAAGTGGCTGAGGGCGAGAAAGACTGTGCTGCAGGACATGATACTGAGGAGACAGACAGGGATTTTGCTGAAAGAGGTGATACTAGGTTGGGAGAAAGGTTTTTCTGAAGTCTCCTTAGATGATGCCTCCACAGGGCACAAATCATTCATGTTTTTTGGGATTACTGGGCAGCATGAGATTTTCTGTGTTGGCTCAGTCAGAGCAGAAAAAAAATGGAACAAGAGACAAAGCTCATTGTGAGAACAAGGGGAGCCTGAGGTGCAGCCATTGAGCAAGAGGAGGGGCAGGGAATCACTCCAGAATTAACATTCCATCCTCACCTGCCTCCTGCCCTCAAGAGACGTGTCCCACTGCAGGTAACACTGTTCAGATGGGAAACAGGTGGGTTAGGAGAGGACTGGAACGCAACAGGATCATTTCTTTTTAACCTGCAAGCACCACTGTAGAGAAGACCCGTGGGTTGAGTTCTGCACAGGCAGAGAGGTGGAGAGCGAGCTTGGCATCATGGTCCTCTTGCTGAAAAGCCATCAGGCTTCTAGAAAAAAGGCAGCACTGAAACACTTGTTTCACTGCAGCTGCTCGGCAGCGGCGCCTGCGTCGGGAGCAGCGAGCGCCGAGGTTTCCCCGGGTGCCACGTGTTGCAGGGTTGTCATGGTGAGGGCTGAACATCGAAGTACAGGTATGTGCAAAACCCACACGAGCTACTGATGCATAAATTAAAGTTGCCCTGGAGTAAAGACACAGAAAACTCACATGAGTGACGTGTTCAGTATTTACGAGGCGCGTCCGGAGAGGTTTCCCTCGGCTGGACTCCCCCTGCGAGGGCCAGCGCGGCGTCTGCTGCTCAGACCACCCTTAATTAGTGCGTGCTCAAAAGAGCTCGGTGTTGGCTTAAAAAATACCCTCAAACTTCCGTGTCTGCTGCCTTTGCAGGATCACTGTCCTGGATGACGGGAGCCTCCGGATCGTCAACGTCACCAAATCCGACGCGGGAAGTTACACCTGCGTGGCCACCAACCACTTTGGGACGGCGAGCAGCACGGGCAGCCTGGTGGTGAAAGGTAACTGCAGCTTTTACTGTCCATGGTTGATGCCCAAAGTCCAATTTGCTTTCATTATTCCTTACCCAGGGCCGCATTTCTGCGTCTCAGGAATTCCAGGTGTTTATTCGTGTGCGTTCGTGTTCTGGCAACTGTGATTCTCAAAAGCTCCAACGTCTGACAAAGACATTTAAAGGAATGGTTTGATAAACAGTGAGAGACACTGACAAATGTCTTGAATGAATTTTTGGCCCCCTTATGAGTAGTCCAATGTCTGATGAATTATTATAGGCAATGAACATATAGGTTATTACACTTACAATCACAGTCTATCTCCTTCTTATTTGGGGAAAAACCTATATTGGATAACAGATCAGGAAAGATTGATTACAAAGCCATAGATCAATCACAAAGCTCTAGTGCTGTCAGTTTTAATTCTTCTGTGTATTGGCATTGATGGATCATATTCAGTTAGAGGTTTTCCTTGTCAAATATTTGTATGGTGTATAGGGAATAGTTAAAAATATTTCAATGCAAGTTTTAACCCATGTTTTTTATACTTGGGTTACATCCAGAGGTCCCTTCCAACCCCAACCAATCTGGTATTCTGTGAAGCCTGTAGGGGAACATGTGGGCCCCAACAGTTCTTTGGGTTTGAGGTTGTTTTGAGTACAGTGTATGGCATTTGCCTGTGCCCATGTTGGTCCCTGCAAACAAAAATAGAGACAAGAAGACCAGCATTAGGGCTCTGGATGAGCTGACTCTGCCTTTTCTGAATCTGTGTTTTCCTAAGAAGGCACCCAGCAAAGAGCTGGGAAAGTGCTGCTGAGGGAACAAGAACATAAACCAGACCTTGTCTGTTGGCAAAAGGGTCATGGAACCACAGAATCCCAGAACAGTTTGGGTTGGAAGGGAGATTAAAGCTCATCTTATCCCACCCCCTGCCATGGGCAGGGACACCTTCCACTAGCCCAGGTTGCTCCAAGCCCCATCCAGCCAGGCCCAGGACACTTCCAGGGATGGGGCAGCCACAGCTTCTCTGGGCTACCTGTGATCAGCAGCAAAACTGGAGAGCAAAATGCCAAACCCAGCCCAAATGCCCTTCCCCAGGCTCCACAGGGGTGGCAGCAGGGTGGTGAGTGCTCACAGCTCATAGCTGTTCATCTCCAGACTGGGCACAACTGAGGTTATCCTGGTTTTCCACATGCTGCGAGACACTGAGGGGGTGAATCAGGGTCTGCAGCTCAGGGACCACTTGTACCACCATAAAAAAAGCCAGTTGTTGAAAACAGCAGTGATTCCTTCCTGTCATTAAAGAGTCAAGGTTCTGTAGTTCAGGGCTTCTCCTTTCTCCCTCCCTGTGCCCATGGAATTGCCCATGGAATTGCCCGTGACTCCCGGCACAGGAGTTGGCAGCTGTGGTACCTGAGCCTTGGCTTCACGTGGTTTACAAATCACTTCCCTTGGTGGGCAGGTTATAAAGGATTAGCAAGTGCTTTTTTCTCCCTCAGTGCTCCCTTTTAACTCCATTCCATTAGCATTAATGGGAGCGACACATGTGCATGGAGCAGAGAATAAACTCTGGAGCCCAGGATGGGGATGGATATTAACAGCAAACTGAGAAATGCAATTTCCGAGCCGAGCCCATAAAAAGTAGGAAGGAGCAGAAACTATTCTGAACTCCAAATGAACTGTGTCAAATACTGTATTATAGACTGTAATGCTTGAGTTTCTCTGCCCTGAGTAAAACACGTGTGAGTTTGGGCAGAAATATGACTGAATTTGTTATTTTAACTCAGTTTTGTGGTGGACGAAAAGACTAATCTGTCAGCTGATGTGGGTTTTGACCTTAAGATATGCCTGCATTCTCTTCTAGCTCATCTTATGTCATTGAGTAAAAAACTGTGAAGGTCAAAAGACATTTTTTTTGTGACCTTCCTGTGTTCTTCCATTAATATTGCAGGTTATCCTTGTTTTCTTTTAATTTTCCTTCTCGGGGAGAGATGCCGACAGTTCACAGAGTAGGCACGGTTGGGAGGAGGAGGGGAGTATCTTACACCACAACCAAGGAGCTTAAAATAACTTTCTGGCAAACAACCAGAGAGGGATGAATAAATATTCATATTATGCATGAGTAGACAGTTTAAAAAATATCAAATTCTGACGGGTGCCCATAGGGCTGGGTATTAACATTCTGTTGTCAGAACTGCTGAACCCCAGTGGTTTTCTGAACCAGTGCAGCTGTGGTTTGGGTTTGTGCTGTTGAGTGGTGTTGAATGAGAACCTCTTGGCCTCCAAGACCTGAAATCTTGGAAACTTGCAGGTACAGTTTGACCTTTAAATTAAAAAGCAGGATTGAGGTTGTAAGGCTGGAGAGGAATCCCAGACAGCGTTCAGAGCTCTGTAAAACATGGTGTGTGTTTCCATGTATTGTATAAATATTAATTTTCCATCTTGTTTCCTCATTTTTTCCTGTACTTGAGGCTAAGTGTTCAATTCTTCCAACACACTGAAAGATTAGAGACTTTCTAAGTGCTGGGGGATTAAATGACAAATGGTGTAAACAGGCATAGACTGTACAATGTGAGTTTATTTGTACTTAATGCAGTGATAGAAACTGGCTGATGTAGCAGCAGGCTGAAATAGGAGACTAATTTCAAGACATTGCAATAAAAGCTCTGGATATAGGAAGTGCCAGGAGAGGCTCCTGGTGTTAAAATCCCAGCTGCAGCAAGGACTGTGGTATGGAAGAGGCCCCCAAACAAGCTAGTGGGAGGAATGGAGATGATAACAGGGTATCACCAGGGTGAGAAAGTCTCTTTTCCTAGTAGACACGTTATGGTGTGTGGCCAGCTATGGGTTTGGGATGTTGGAGGTGAATGGATCGTGGTACCCACCACAGACACGTGTGGCTGCTTCTCAAACTTCTGCTGCCCTTTTGGCTGTGGGCTGAGCTATCTAGATATCAAAATATATTCATTTTTATAATTTTCTATATAAATCTATCTCTAAATGCTTGGTAGAGCTGGTACATATCCATTCTCTTGGGGAAGTGCAGCAATTCCTGTCACGTTGTTGCATCTCTGACGAGGGCAGGTTCCAATGACTTTATTTGCCTGTTTAATTATGATGCACCTCTAACATTTCCCTACTGCTGCTGGCTCTGTCACAGGAGGGCTCAAGGCAGTAAAAGGAAGAGAACTTTAGTTGGCTGGAATCTGTATCACTTTAGCAGTAAAAGAATACAAAGATAATGTCAGTGGGTTATTTTTTCCTCACGCTTGAATAGACTGATAGTCTTGATTTTGTCCAGCACGGCGATTCAAATTATTTTCTATAAAATAGCAGATTTTTCATTCCAAGCCTATTCCTCTGGGTGAACGTTGAAGTGCTGCATTGCACTGAAAATTGATTAAATACTCTAAATTCTGGCCCGTTATCAAGGAACTTTTCAGAGACTTCATATGATGCTGCCTTTAAACCTGCAATTCTTGCTGAGTTTAGGACAGGCCATTTATCCTCTGCAGCAACAGTGTTGGTGGGATGTGATAGTTACCCTGCCCCATCTTGCCACCTGTGGTTGGTTGTCTCTGTTTCAACATCACTTGATCAGTATTGAGCTGCATTCTTCAGAAATTGGGTTGTGCTTCCTCATATCCACAGGTTTTATTTTAGGGTTTGGGGTTTTTTTTTTAATCAGTAAAAGCCAATATCTCTATGAATTCTACCAGCTGTCCTCAACTCTGTCATGGCTTCTGAGTAACCAGGATATCAATTCCTTGGGATGAGACTCTACCTTTTTTCCCCAAGAGGAAGAACAGCCATACATTAAGATGTTTGGGTTTTTTTTAACATGAACCAAGTAAAGATTGCAGCAGGTACCTCAATCCACTGACCTTTTGAAGCACTATCCACATTACCAGAAGCCCTTTCCATACCTCCCTAATTTTCCCCTTGTCAGATACATTGCTGCTGCTCGGCTCCTGGGGAAAGCTGTCCAAGAAAGCTTTTCCAGGCATTTTCCATCCCATCCATCCGTATGCTGTGGGTTTAGTATGGTCATTTTGAAACATGAATAGCCCCTCTGTCACTCTGAGCTCTGCCTTGTTCCAGCCCTGTTTAAGGTCGTGCAGAGCCTTTTTCTTTCCTCATGGTTCAACTCCATCTGATTTAAATTCATGGTGGTTAAGCCTCAGCCCTTAAAAAGGACCTGGGTAAGCGACATCTGGTGTTGAAAGCACAAAATACAATTTTAAAAAGAGAGGCAGAGTTTAAAGCTCTGGCAGCCTTGGAGCCTGGTCAGTGCCCAACCACCCTCTGGGGGAAGAACCTTTCCCTGAGATCCAGTCTGACCCTGCCCTGACACAGCTCCAGCCCTTCCCTGGGTGCTGTCCCTGGTCCCTCCAGAGCAGAGCTCAGTTCTGCCCCTCCTCTGCACCTCAGAAAGAAGCTGTAACTGCAATGAGGTCTCCCCTCAGTCTCCTCTGCTCCAGCTGAACACACCAAGTGCCCTCAGTGTCCTCACATGGCTTCAAATCAAAGCCCTTCCCCATCCTTGTTGTCCTCCTGGCCCAGACCTTGAGGAGGAGGATGGTGAGAGTCACAGGGACCAGCCCATGGCCCCTCGGGGGACACATCCTAACACAGGTTTGTGGTCAAACACTTGAGCAAGGCTCAATTCCCAGCTTAACTCCCAGCTTAACTCCCAGCTTAACTCCCAGCTTAACTCCCAGCTTAACTCCCAGCTTAACTCCCAGCTTAACTCCCAGTTTAACTCCCAGCTTAACTCCCAGCTTAACTCCCAGCAACTGTGAACCAAAAGCACAGCAAGAGCTGCTGGTTCCTTATTGGGCAGAGAAAAAAAAATCAGGCCAGCTGCTAAAGACAAACCCAGTAAATGGCAGAGAGTCGTGTAAATGAAATAAACCACCAATAATAAAATCAAATCGCAATGTTTCGCTCTTAGGGCTGAATGAAGTCAGTTAGGGTTTGGGGGTTTTTTTTCATGTAAACACTTACTGATCATAACAAATAAAACTTGTAAACATAACACGAGCGTTCAGCTTCATTAAATTTGCAGCAGACAATTAATTTTTTTTTCAGGCAATTCAAAGGTTCTTCTGTAGTACTGATTTAGTTTAATTGAACATATTACCACAAGCAGACAATAAGAAATATATTGAAGATATCCATCTGGCTTGCACTGCAAACCCTGTGCCTTTCCTTTTCTGAGCCTGTCACAGCCCTTACTAATTGCCTCATTTTGGCTCTTTTACAATCAGTGTGATTTAGCCATTAACATGATAAAAGCCATCTTGGTGAAGAGCTTGATATTAAAAAGCATAGATCTCCTGCCTTTCTGTCTTGCCAATTTTGGACTAATCCCTGGCATTATTGGAGTGATATTTTTAAAAGCAGAAATACAAATATATTGACTCCTACAGAGCAGCTCCTGCAGGTACTTTGTCTGGTTCTGATGGAGGGAGTGCCAGTTGGAGTGAAAGATTTGCTCTGGATCGTGGAAAAAGCAGCAGATTCCTCCCTTCACTTCCCTCCCACCACCTTCTCCTTTCTCCTGAGTGTCCCTCCAACCCCCAGCCAACCTTCAGACACGTTAAGGGGCTTAAAACCAATAATTGCACAGGTAAATAATGAAGTCAATACTAGAGCAAGTAGATGATGCTTATAGTATATCTTATTCAGCACATAATGTGGAAAAAATATATTTTTTTAGATAAATTTAGATTTTTATCTGCATACCCTGTAGAAAGGAAGAAAAATCCTATTTTTGATCTGTATTTTTATCTTAAACCCACAACGTATTGCAGGATGAAGCATTATTGCAATCTCTTCTGCCACGAAAAATAAAAGGTTGGAATAATTCCTTTAAAAAGCTCAGCGCTTTTGGTTTAGGAATTTTCTTGACCTCTCCCCAAAAAAATGAAAAGGTGCAGGAGTTCTCCATCATCAATAAAAGATTGGGTTGTTTAGCTCATCGTTGGAGATCAGATCCATACATCAGCTGAAAGGGGAGTCGACCTATAGGTTAAACACAGACTCTTAATGAGTTGAAAGCGGGTTAATTAACACTTTTCATCAACTTGCTGCAATTTATTTTTGCATGATCCATTTCAGAAAGGTTAAAGTATTTTTCAGGTTTTGAATGCAAATGTGAAAACCCAAAACTGAACCACAGATTTAAGTCGAAGTAAATGTAGTGCATTTGATTATAAGTGAGTGTGTTTATGTGTGTGATTGTATATAAAATATAAGTAACAAACTGTGCAGGGCCAGGAGTTGGACTCAACCCTTGTGAGTCCTTTCCAGCTCAGGATATTCTGATTCTGTGACCTCTCCCATGCCCAGCTCTGGCAGTTGGTGATGCTGCTGGTTCCACCCACATTCTGTTTAGGATAAATGAACCCACCTGGGCTCAGAAATTAGGGGTCACATCCCAGTTCCTGCAGCTTTGTATGGCTCAGTAGAGTTACACAAATTTCAGGCAGTGGAAGATCTTTCTCCTTGAGCTTTTGGTTCCTAGAAAATGAAACATGGTAGCTGAACTTAACATTTTAAATTGTGCTTAACAATAGATGGAATATAATCCCATGTCTTGTCTTTGCTGAAGAAGATCCTGCACTGTAAGTCTGCTGACATCAGGAGTTAAGTCTACTGATGTTGTGGGTTTGGTCTTCACCTTCACAGCTTGTCCTTTCTCAAAGCATGCAGTGGGATGAACTTCCAGACACGAGTTTTGTGGGAATTCCATGAATATTGGGTAAATTAGGGCCATGCTCTAAGGGAAAAAATACAGCAGAGAAAACTGAGGTCACTGTAGCTCGTGGGGCTGGTGTGGAAGGTGGGAGAAGGTCTCCCTGGAGCCACTTCTCTCCGTACCAAATTCAGCCTGACTGGGATAGGGATAACGATGATCTAAACATGATTGCACTGGGGACGTGGCTGCTGATCTGTGTCTCAGGTAAAGATGAGGGAAACAGTGTGGGAGAGTAGAGAGAGGGAAAGTGAACTTTATATCCTTGAAAGCAGTGACTGGGAACAGAGTGGCCTGAGGGCTGTGCTTGTAACATCAAAGACACAGAGGAAGCGTTTAGAGAGCACGGTTTGTGTTGTAGGAGGAGACACTGTGAGAGTGTTGAAGACAAGGATCTGGGACAGTACTTGGGGAAATACCAGGCCTTTGGTGTGCTTTCTCAGGAGCATTTTTGGAAGCAGCCTAGTGGAGCCCAAATTCTGAGGGTTTCAGCTGTTGGGGCTTTTCCTGCCTGAGCCTGGCTGGATTACAGTCAGGTTCCTCAGAGGTGCTCAGCAGATAACAATGGCCAGGTGGCACAGGAATACAGACTGGGAGGGATGGGTTTGACACATCAGGGAATATCTACAGCACTGCTGAACAGTGGTGAGGTGGGGTTGCAATATTAGGGACTCCTGTGGCCTGATATTCCTGTCTTTTAAAGCAACTTAAGTGAGATTATGAGCAATCCCAACAAAGTTAATATGAAACTACAGTCTCTTGTCCTTATCCCAGAATCATGATGGCAGAGAGTACAAAACTGGAATAGGTTCAGTTCTAGGTGTCCTGTATCACTGTGCTCCAGCCAGTTGTTTGGGAATATGACAGGAATACAAATATTCGTGGCTCAAAAGCAGGTTGACTTTGAAATACAAGGAATTTTGTCACTGAATTGACTTGCCATGGCTTGGGTTGGTGTCCTCTGTCTGTGTCTATCAAACACACTGAGAATATGACTTTTGCTTTCATTGTGTTTGAAGTTTTTAAGTGGATCACGAAGAGCTAGTGATGCAATTTGTAGGTTTTAGGACTGTTTTCCTCCAGCCTCATTGTGAATATATCTGTTTCTTTAGGAAGCCAGCAGTGAAAATTTTAGTTCCTTTCACGTTTTAAGTGCACAGTATGAAACCTCTGTAAAGACTGTTTAGTCCTCGTAACTAAGCTGTGTGATGCAGTTGACAGTGAACATCAGAGCCAGGACTGGAAGTGTCTGGGAGGAAAAGCAAAGCTGTGTGCTCAGGGCCAAGCTCAGCCATCACTGAACTGGGTTGAGAGGAGAGATGGAGCTGCCACACTGCTCCTCCACTGCTCTCTGTGTGTCTTTGCAAGCTGGACCTTGATTCTGGGTTTGAAATTATTTGCATGAGAAAAACCTGTGTCTGATTTGAGGTAAAATGCCATGGAACAGGAGAAATGTCAGGGACACTTCTTAATGATGCTCTGAGTTGAAGATTTATTCAGCAGAGTAGGAGCTGGGGATTTTGAGCAGGTTATAATGAGGGGATGGTCTTGCAAGTTGTTACTTTCACTTCAGCTGTGATCCTGCCTCCATCCTGCCCCTTCCATAACATCATAACCAGGGCTCAGCCAGACACCAGAGCAGTGACACATCCCTTGGAAGGAGGATTTGTCTCCTCTGTGTGTCACTAATTAATTGGAACGAGTCACTTCCTCGCCAGGGAGCACAGGGCACCGAGAGACCAGCTCACCTTCCCCAGGAAACAAATTAGACCTTTGCAGCCCAGGAAGTTTTGTTTCAGTGTTTGTTTTGCTGGTTCTGGTCTTACTGCCACTTGATTTGTTCAGTAATAGGTGTTTGGGCGTCAGACGTGCCCGTGGTGGTGTGGAAGTCCCAACGGGGATTCGAGAAAAAGTTAATCTTAAATAAAAATATCTGCTGTGCACAGCGGTGTAGGAAGACAAAACAGTTTATAATGAAGGTCTGATCCATTTTATAGACTGGGCAAATAAGGCAGCAGAGACTTTTAATGACTTGCTCAAGGTCAGACAGAAAGTGAGGAGGAGAATTTGTTTTATTCCCAATTATTCTGTGCCGACGCTGGAGCAACCTTCCTCTTTGCTCTGCACTCTTCCTCCTCTTTTGCTTATCTAATTGTCTTTTCATGGGAGTTCTGTTTAGCTTAATTGTTCACATTTGATTGTGATTCAAAGTCCAAATGTTCAGACTGGGGTTTAAGGGGCTGGCTCCCCTGCTGTGCTCTGGTAGCAGGAGCCGTGGGCACCGTGGATACAATTCCTCTGGGAATACTGATAAAAAGTGCTAAAATCACCCCCTCCCTCTTGCTTTCCATGTCTCCCTGTTGCCTGACTCATTTCTTTAGATAGTTGTAAAATCCTGAGGTTTGCAGCTGGGTTTGTATCTATGTGCTGTTGTGCTTCCTTCATTTGACTTAAATTTACAGGTATAATGTGTATTTTCCACAAGCTGTAATGTAATAGTAAAACAAAATAGTTAAAAAACAGTAAAAACTTGTCCTGTTTTCAGAGGTGTCAGTAGGTGCTCCCCTCCACTTCCCTTTCCAGGGAAGATGAATGTGTCCTGGGCTGCTTGATAAATGACCTGTACCCCAGGTCTGGCTTATCCCAAGGCATTGATGCCACATGCAAGCCTTGATTCACGTGATATTAAGGATGGTTAAGCTATGGATCATTCACTGGGAAGGTGGAAAGTCCAACTTAGGGATTTTCAGGCTGTTCCATGAGTTTGACAGCTCAAGAGGCTCCTAGTGACTCCTAATTTGGGATTTCTTCTTGCACGTCAGCTACTCCTGACATCTTGGTCCTGATGGGGAGGGTGTGGAAAATAGACATACAATTCACGTAGGAAAGACCTAAAATACGTATTTGTACCTTAAAAACACGCCAGTCACACTTTTAAGTCGCATTTTTAATTTTGCAGTTTGAGCGCCCGGATTTCAGGTTGTTGCTTCCCTGATGCTCTCTGAAATCTTTTGATTTATGGTCGTTGCTGTTCAAAGCATGAAAAAGCCCCATAAATGAACCACCTCAGCAGGCTGAACTCTTCCAGGGGGCAGGGTGTTGTTGGGCACCGTGTCCACGGGCAGCGTTACGTTGGCACAACGCCCCGGGGCTTGTGGGCCAAGGAGAGCAGTGATTGATCCCTGAGCGACTTGCAATTTATCAAAGATTAGATATGATTCCTCCTGTATCTGATTAACCTTCTCGGGGAGACAGCCATCATTTGTGCAATGGCAGTAGATTATTCCATGCTTGAAAAGACGGATATCAGCTGGTTGCAATCAATAGCCCACGAAAGGTGACGCCGTGAATTCTCTGGGTTATCTGTAAAACGTGTCACAAACGTGGAATCGTTTGTCAAACAGAGCCATTTCAGCCCAGGCACCTCTGGAGTGACTTTTATTTCAGCCTGAAAGGTCGAGAGCTGGAGGAGGCAAGTTTGGGGTCTGTGGGGTAATCAGGAGCTGTTGGGTGCTGCTGGAAAGAGCAAGCACAAATTTCTCTGAGTGACAGATTTGATTGTCATTTCCAGCCCCCATTACACATGATTTTCTTTGTGACAATTGCACGGAGAGAGCTTGATTTGATCAGATTGCATTGCACTGGGGAAAATGGAGGTTAAAGTGGACTGTTATGCCCTCTCGTCATGTAAGTAACACTCTCTGCACTCTGGGTGGAGTGGATATATTTTCATATATTTTTTTCTTTGAATTTGCTCTAATGGCACATTCCTCCCCAGTATCTTTCCATGCAATTCCAGTCTTAATGTGTTTTCAGATTTAAATTAACCTTCATTTATTATTCAGCCACGCCGAGAATGCAGATTTGAGTGTGCAGAAATGCAATCCCCTGATTGACTGCCTGCTCCCTGCCTGGGCAATGGGAGGCATTAATTCCTGGGAGGGAGATGCTTACATCAAGTTTAGACAGTTTTCAATCCATGGGCAGCTTGTTTTTCAATATCAGTGTAAGAAATATGTTAATAACTTGTACCTCGACTGCAGTTCAGCTCTGAATGAAGCTGAGAAGGAAACTGTTGTTGAAAAAGGGAACCTGCAGCAGCTGGATGGATGGGACACTTAGGAGTGCAGTGCCAGGGAATAACATCCAAACTTGCCTCTTAAAACAACCTTTCCCACCCTGACAGAAAGCAGAGCCTTCCTCAGAGAAAGGGGCTCAGGCACCCAGCTGAAAATAATTGTAGTGGTTCTGACAGAGCAAGACTTAGGCCGAGTAAACTGCAAGATAAAGATCCTCCTTCAGGAAAGCAATTTTAGCATGTCCTAAATGCCCAGCTCAACTGTGTGTGTTGCTGAATTGAAGTCTGTGCTCTTCCTGGAGAGGTCAGATTTCCATCCCTCCTTTCCTTAATCCCTGTTAAATACCAGGCCATGTCTCACTGCCTTCAGTGCTGCCTGATTACATGGAAAGATCTGGAGCACTAATCACACACATTGCTAAAATCAGAGCTAAGTGACTTCAGTCCCAGGCCTAAAGTCCCTTTTCTAAACTGATAGTGTCCTTTTAATAGGATTATATTTTATTAGGCTGAAGCACCATCGTACACAGCAGAGGATACTGTAAGTGCTGTGGAATTTCCTGGTAAGAACTGTGCTTATAAATCAGTTACTTGTCTGGTACATGTGTAACAGCTGATTATATGGAAAAGAGGACAGAGACTGGCATAAAAACCATGTCCCTGTTCCTGAAATTCTATATGTGACTCATCACAGTTCACATCTGTGATACTTTCAAGTCCAAATATTGTAAATATTTCCCTTTTCCCCCTTTCTTTTTGATCTCAGTTGTGCCCCATAAGGTACTGGGTCTGCTAAGATAGCTGTAGTTTGCTCTGCTCTCATATTATTTTTATTTTATATTATTCATTGCTTTTTAATCTCTTCAGTTCAGGGGTGTATTCTCCTCTTTTCTGCAGATCTCAGTGTCTGATGGTGCTCAGAGCTCCCAGAAGTTTCACTAGTCAAGTCTCAGATGCTTTTGGCTTTATGGTCTTGGCTAAATGTTTCATTCACAAACAGAGAAAGAAACATTAGAGCACATTTGAGTGTTTTCATGGACTGGATTTGGATTCTTTGGTTGCTCATAGAAACCAGGTGACTCTACCTCCAAGATTGATTTTTATTATCTCTGGACACGATTTGCCTTGGAATCAATACAATAATGTAAAATGTCATTGCAAATAGAGGACATTGATCTGCAATGCATTTATTAACTCCCACTGATAAAAGGCAAAATGGAAAGGGTAAACATGCTGGTATTCTAAAAAAAAAAAAAAAAAAAGGGAGGGGAGGAAAAGTGAGTCCCAAATATTTGACTTAATCTGCAGGAAAAACACAGTTTCAAAGCTTGTACAGGAAACAAGGTTTATCTTTGATACATGTAAGGTAAACCTTCATTAGTGCAAATTTGCACAACTACCCCTGGTTTGTGGTCCAGTGAGAACAGTGATTGAGCCTTGCAGTTTATCCAAGACAAAGGTTTACTTCCCAAACCTTGGTACAGGAAATGGCTTATGCAGATCAGGAAAAAACATATCTGCATCTTTAAGACTAATTTAAGAGAATTAGGTAATTAGATAGTTAATCAAACTTGAAACTGCTGCTTATCTGCCCAGATCCACGTAAGGAATATCAGCAGAGTGATGGAAGTAGAGCCCCAGGAAAAGCAGCACCGTTTTCCCTGGAATTGGCTGCAGCCTGTGCTTGGCATCGCCTGCCTTTGTCTCAGTGCCTTGTTTGAAGCATCTGGTAATTGAACATAAACTCCTGCACTTGAGCACTGATGCTTGAACCTGGAATTACCTTGTCAGCCACCCTGGCTCTCATTACCCACCCAGCAGATGCCCTGGCGTGCTCCGAGCATGGATCTTGCTGCAGAGTCAGAGCCCAGGGGCTGGAATGGCTCTGGCTCTGTGGGCTCCCCTTGTCCAGCCTGGAATAAACGTCCTCCCTCCCCATCCTGGAGGAGCCACTCTGGCCAGGACACATCCAAGCTGCTCAGCTCTTTAACTCCGAGGATAATAGGTGGGAGATGAATATTTTTTATGTGCTTGAAGAAAATACCCATCAGCAAAAACAAACACTGCTGGGGGTTTTTTATTCCATTTAAAGCTCCAGACTGGTTTTTTCTGTCCATAACCAAAGCCATGAGTATTTACAACAGACTTTTCCTACTTAGGCAAAAGAGTAAAGGGGAGAGGGACCTCACCTCAGACCTCAGTATAGGTCAGAGGTTGGACTTGATGATCTTGGAGGTCTTTTCTGACCTTAATGAATCCCTGGTTCTATAGGATCTTTTTACAAAATTCCCATTAGCAGCATGAAAGCACAAACTTGACTGAAGTGCAGGCAAGGCTGGAAGAGGAGAGGAAGGAATAAGTCTTTGCAAGATCTCAGAAAATTTCCCTTAGAAGCAGAACAGTCTGAAGGAAGCATGAATTTGGGGGGGAGGAGTTCTGATTTCTTCAGGTTTTTTATGCTGGCTAAATATGTCAAAACCAGAGTATTCCCTTGTCTTCCTTCTCCTCTGACCCCCTCTGTACCAGGATAGATCTCTAAATAAGCATTTAGGTATTACATGCTCAGGGTTCAGCAACCAGCCTTGGAAATGCTACATTATCTCTTTTTTTTTAATCTGTCTCTGAATGTTCAATTCCACTGATTTGAGGCCAACAAGAAGAGCTGTATCTCCCGAGCATGTTACAGCTCAGCCTTTTATTATAGTGAAATGCCCTTTATTCCTTCAGCAGCCAGGGCTGGCAAAGCACATCTCAGTGTTTACTGAGGACTTTGATATCCTTCACTGAAAAGCACTGTGGTTATTGCCATCACTGGATCCATGCCCTGTGGAGCTGAGCCAGGTTGGAGAGGGGCACGTTTGGGAATGGGATCCAAGGAGCCACTTAACAGAGGCAGGTCTGAAAAAAACCCTCTGGTCAGTGGAAATCTTGCTGATGGGCACAATATCTGTGACATGGCTTCTTGCTTTCCCTGCTCTTCTTGCATCTGTGGTGCCCAGTGACAGGACCTGGAGCTGTGTCAGGGCAGGGTCAGGTTGGATCTCAGGAAAATGGTTGGGCACTGCCCAGGCTTCCCGGGGCAGTGGGCACAGCCCCAAGGCTGCCAGAGCTCCAGGAGGGCTTGGATGATCCTCTGGGGCACAGGGTGGGACTCTTGGGGATGATCCTCTACAGGGCCAGCAGCTGGACTCAATGATCCTTGTGGGTCCCTTCCAACTCAGCACATCCTGGGATTCTGTGATCGTTCAAAAGCTCTTTGCACGCTCTGAACTGACCTGTATTTTTAAGGGAAAAAAAAGCATTATCTGTGAGTGTCAGCCTGTGCTGTGTTTTCTGTCACTCCTGTGGTGCCCCTGCAGGTCGTGTCCCGCTGTGTCACATTGAGCAGGTCGATGTGACACGGCCCAGCCACGCATAGCAGGGGCAGCGAGGCAGAGCTGCTTACCCCAAACAAGGGATCCCTCCTGAGGGACACCCAGTCGATAGCACATCCATGTGGGATGGATCCTTTGCAGATTGGGTAATGGTGCCCCTCAGCCCGTGCCTGCAGTGCCTGCAGCCTCTGGGTTTGCAGCTGGGAAATGCATCCCTGCATCCCAAGAGCAGCCGGGAGATGCAGGCGGCACTAATGGCACTGCCAGGCTGCTGTTTGCAGGGACAGGAGGGAAGCAATTCCAGCCTTCCCACGGATGGGAAGTGCTGCTCAGCTCCCTTTCTTCTAAGCAAGGAAGAAAACTTTGTTAAAATCTCTTGTAGTGTGAAGCAAACGCACTTAGTCAGGAATACACCAAGTTCTCTGCAATGTGCTGCAGCAGTAAAGCCAGGGGAGGTAAGGCAGGAAAATCGGGATGTAAGGCAGGACAGAAATAGGTAAGACAAGCTCAGATGACCTCAGTGCACCCCCCCAGGGAGGCTGGGGGATGGCTGGGCATCCAGAGCTGTCCTGGGGTGGCCATGAGGATTTGCTCCAGCTGAGGACCAGCCCCGTGAGCATTGAGGCTGCTCAGAGCCCGCAGTGACACCCCACAGGATGAGCCCCCTGTGCTGCCAGAGGGGCTGGTGAGCAGGGAAAACCATGGAAAACTGCAAAGTGCTGTTCCTGTCACACAAAAAGCGTGCTCCTGAAAATGCTGGCGTGAAAGGAAGGGTGAGAGGGAGCTCTGCTGCTTCCCTGAGCCTTCAGTGACACCTACAGACAGTCACACACAGCCCAGCACAGCCCCAGGCCCTGCCTGGCTCCTCATCCTCCCAGGGACATGCAGGAAGGGGCTCCAGGTGCACCAGGAGAGGTTTAGGTTGGATATTAGGAAAAATTCTGTAGTGGAAGGGTTGTCCAGCCCTGCCCCAGCTGCCCAGGGCAGGGGTGGAGTCCCCATCCCTGGAGGGATTCAAAGCATGTGTAGATGTGTCATTTGGGGATGTGGGTTAGTGGTGGCCTTGGCAGTGCTGGGGGAATGGTTCGACTTGATGACCTTAGAGGGCTTTTCCAACCTAAATAATTCCATGATTCCATGAAACCTGTGGGCTGATTTTTAGAGGAACCAGGCACTGAGTTCCTACAGAGCCAGGAGCTCTGCTGAGCTGCTCTGGTCTTCAGCAAACGCCCATTTCTTTATATTCTTTATATCTATATAGAATATAAATTCTAGAATTCTATTATAACTCTATATTCTATGATTCTAAATAAATATTCTAACCATATTCTAGAATATATTCTAGAATTGTATAGAATTCCACAATACAGAATATATACCAGAATTCCATTTGAGAATATATTCTGTATTCTACAATCCTATACAATTATATTATATATTCTATTCCATGTATTTATATTCTTCATTCTTTACATGTTTATAAAATAGATGAACTTCTGATGCTGAGAGAAATTTCAGTGAGTGATTCCATGCCTGAGCCCTAATGCTGGTGTGGGTATTCCTGTAGCATCCTGAGCTTGGGATGCTCTGAGTCTTCCTGAATTTCAGTTGTAGCAACACCAAGTGACTGGGAAATCCTGATACATCAGTTATACAAAAATAATGCCATAAATCTAAGCAACAATTAAGCATTGTTTTAGTCATGTGCACTTATACTGCTCATGCCTAAGAAATTTTAAATGTATTAATCATTTAATTGTATTAATTAGTTAAGCCTCATAATACCTACTGTGTTTGTGTTAAGAGTTGCTCTGGTTAGAAGAACCGAAATATAGATGAAATAAATTTGTCCAAGATAACACAGCCAAGTCCCCGAGGACTTGATCTGAATCCATACAGACAGAGATTAAATCTTTTTCACCACCTCCTGTACACTTTTGATAAGGTCTTCAAAAATCTGGGAACAGCTTTGCATCCCCTGGATTTCAGGGAGTAGTTCTGTCCAGTCCATATCTTTGTTGCTGTATCTTTATTATTTTAGCAGAGGCTTAAGCAGTTGGGCAGTAGTCTCTGGAAGAAGTAGTTAAGATTTTGGTGTCATATCCCAGAGATTGAATAATGCTGGTATTATTTTAGCATGGCAGTTGTGCAGAATAGATTTTTGGAATAAGCAAAAATATCTATCTCTATATGATTTTCAGACTTTTGGTCTCATTGTTAAGCAATATTTTGTCTCCTTTTCATTTCCTCTGAGGCCCTGTAGAAAAAATTACTGCATTTTTGTCAACAGAAATGAAAGAGGAATGTCAGCTTTGGAGGCAGAGGGAATTCACGGGCACAGACGAGGAGCTGGAGTCTGCATAATGTGTCAGGGCTCATCTTTCTGTGCCACCATTTTGCTCCTACTGCAGGACTCAAGTGAAAAATAGACCATTAAACCAGTGGTGAAGGATCTGTGTGAACTCCAGCTGGGAATTAGGGATTAGTCTGGAAGCTGGGGTGGAGCTGCTGCCTGTATTTAACAGGCAGAACTTGCTGCATCACAGATCCCTGGAGGTTTGAGGGCTTCCCTTTGGAAGTGTCATGTTTAGGGCAGTGCCCTTTTTTCTGCTTCATCTCCCTGAAATAATTCCTCAGTTCTAGTCCAACAGGGCAGTGACATCTGGAGTCACCACCCCCAGAGCCACATCCCCCCCCAAAACCCCTCTCTGACATCACCACAGCACTTGGCTTGTTGGGGCAGGGTTTTGGTGTCCATGGTGTCAAAGCTTTGGTTGGTATCTCTCATTATTTATGTTTATTCTTTCTGGGGACTCTCCTGGCACAAAGAAAACAGCCTGGCTTTGAAATGTCAAACCACAGAGAGCGTGGCCAGTGTTCTACACAATCACCAAGTTTGCAATAAAAATAAGGTACAACAGTAACCTCAGCCAATTCTTTCCCTTTCCAGATGTGAGCAGATATCACGCATGTTTTTAATATCCCCTTCTTCATTCTAGTTTTGGAGATTTTACACTGAGAGAGTTTTCCTGAGGCAACATTTATTACAGGAACAACAGAATAGTTTTTTATAACCGTGGTGAACAATGTGTGACTGTGAAACAGCTCTTTGAAGTAAGAAGATTCAAAGAAGAGAATCTCTGACTTCCAAGCTTTCTCAAAAATTTTAACCAAGCCTTTCAGATCTGCTGCACTCTTTTCCAGCCCTTTCTTTTCTCCTTCTTCATCAGGATGGTGAGTGGAAGAGGATTTTGGAGGCTTTATTAACAGTGTTTCAATCCAACAACTGCAGAAAGGTACTGGAGGATAAAAGCAAAGATGGGATAGTTCACTTGTTATATTAAGGACCTTCCTAAGTGATCACTGCAGTTGTGGGGGACTGCTTAGGATCTCTCTCAGCTCTACATGTTCCTCAGGAGAACCAGATTAATGCTCTTTTTCCCCTTTCTTTGTTGTTTGTAGATCCAACCCGGGTCATGGTGTCACCTTTCAGCATGGATGTCACCGTTGGGGAGAGCATTGTCCTGCCATGCCAGGTCTCTCACGACCACTCCCTGGATATCATGTTCACCTGGTCATTTAATGGGCACCTGATAGACTTTGAGAAGGATGGGGATCACTTTGAAAGAGTGGGAGGGGTAAGTATTAACTCTAAAGCATCTCCTCACTGGACTAAAAGCAGGTAACAATAGAAAAGGGCTGCTAAGAGAAGGAATGGACTTGGCTGAGTCAGTTCTGGAGGGATTTAAAAGCCATGTGGATGGTTTAGTGGTGGCCCTGGCAGTGCTGGATTAATGGTTGGACTCAATGATCTTACAGGGCTTTTCCACTCTAAATGATTCCATGTTTCTGTGTTGTCTTCTGTTCATAGACTGAGATGAACATTGCCAGTGTATTAGTTCATTAGAGCTGGTGCAGAGTTGTTATGATTTCCTTCATGGCATGACAAATCTGCTCAAATGAACAGTGGGAGGGATGTCAGGAGACCTAAAATATGTTTTCTCATTGCAAAAAACTGCCTCCTTCAAGGAAGAAATCCATGATAGATTTTCTCTGTCTGAAACAGTAAAATAAATGTAAACTGTAACCATTGTAGAACTTTGTATTTATAGAGAAAATAGCAGAAGATCAGACAATATCCTCAAAAATGCTCAGGCAGGGTTTGTTGCCATGTTTATCTGTCTCTCTCTGTGTCCTCCTCTTGTGACCACATGCTTAGAATGACTATTTTTCCTCTGCACAAAATAACCTGGAGAGTATTGCAAACATCCCCCACCCCTGGAGGTGACATTTCTTCTCAGTCTTACCTGTGCAGGTTTCCTGGCAATGCCATGTTGGTATCTTTGGGTTGTTTGGTTGATTTTTTTTTGTTTCTGGGAAACCCAGTCAGTACCCACTGAGAGTGTAAACTTCTGCAGTGCCCAGAGAATTGTTTACTTGAAGGCTGAAAAGTTCATGTTCGTGGAAAGCCAGGAGAGGGACAAGTGGGAAATGATGGTTGGACAGTCCATGGCCAAGTGGCAGATGGGAGAAGCAAAGGTAGGAAGGTAGGAATTGCTGACCTTCATTAGGAGAGGAGAGAATTTTCTTGGGGCATTTGGCATTTTGTGCCTCTGCAGGAAGGTTTAGGACCAGAGCACCCTCAGCAGAGCAGAGGTGCCCTGATGGTCCATCTCTGCTTGGCTTTCTCTGCTCTTACCTCACTTTTGAAGGGCAGGTTGTTAAGTTAAAATAAAACTACTTTTCTAATAGTTTTAGATTTCCTGAAGATGCTGAGGCATAAATTTTGGGGATTGGAGAAGGCCAGTGCTCAAAGAGATACCTCAGGATGCCATCTGTTAGAGGGGAGCTTCACACAAGAAGGTGGCACATCTGTCAGACCTGCCCCAGCTTCTCATGCCAGTTTTATGACTCAAAATAATTCCCAAATAATTTTTAGTAAGAAAAGCAGTGATTTCACAGACCATCTCTGAAAGCTTTGCTTTGTAACCATAACATTTTCCTTTGTAGTTCAGAGTTCATCTAATTTACCCTGTTTAGGCAGGGCTTGGGTTGTTTAAATTCTAACTTATCCTCATGATTTTTTTTTCACTTTTATTGGGTGAAAGGAGCTCTAAAAATGATGGAAAAAGTGCAAAATTTTCATCAAGGGTTTTTCCTGTGTCTCTAAAGGAGGCTCAGCAGAGCTGTGGACTCTGCTGAGTCTCAGGCAGAGTGACAGTCTATATTTACATTTTTCAGGGGTGCAATTTAATACTGAAAGGAAAAGGAAACACAATTTCCAAGCCTTAAAAGATGCCCTTACAGACTGATGCCCAGGGTGCACATTTTGGGGTGACTGCACCTGCTCGGCCTGCAAAGCCAAAATTACAAACTTGATTAATATTTCTCAGTCAAAAAGCCACAATCACAAGGTTACCCTGAGATTTCCAATGGACCCAATGCTTTGTGTCTGGAGAAAAATTTAGAGAGTGTTTTCAGCTTCAGATACACAGAGAAACCTAATTAGTTCTATTCAATAGTTAATCAGACATGCACTTGGTGTTTGGAAAACAAATTATTGCTGTTAGGTGATGCAAGATTTCCTGGGAGAGTGCTGTTCTCATGATCTTTAGCACAAAAACACGGGGCAATCAGAATGCTGGCTGCCAGACAAGGCCAGGAAATTATTGCAGATGTCTTAGAATTGGGGCTGGGTTTTCACTTGTGGAAGGAAGTGAGACACAACTTGGGCATCTGAACACCAGAGAGGGTGTAAATGGGATATCCAGAGAGGTGTGAACCTGCCCCACATCAGCTTTGTCACGTTGTTTTAATGATCACAGAATCCCAGGATATGCTGAGTTGGAAGGGACCCACAATGATCATCGAGTCCAACTCCTGGCCCTGTAGAGGAGCATCCTCAAGAGTCCCCCCTGTGCCCCAGAGCATCATCCAAACCCTCCTGGAGCTCTGGCAGCCTTGGGGCTGTGCCCACTGCCCTGGGGAGCCTGGGCAGTGCCAACCACCCTCTGGGGGAAGAACCTTTGCCTGAGATCCAACCTGACCTTGCCCTGGCACAGCTCCAGCCCTTCCCTGGGTGCTGTCCCTGGTCCCCCCAGAGCAGAGCTCAGTCCCTGCCCCTCCTCTGCCCCTCACAAGGCAGTTGTAGACTACAACCAGACTACAACCAGTTACTAAGAGAAAGTGTTTCCCAGACCCCAGCCCTGCTCCCCTGCCCCGGGGAGGAACCAGAACTTCAGAGGCGCTCCCGCTCTCCCCTTCAAGGCAGGCACATCCCTTTAATAGGCCAAGCTTGCATTACTAATGTTTTCATCAGCCAGAGCAAAGTAAATCCATTAGTCACAGTGTCCTTCATGTGATAATGATGTTTAGCGCTCATTAAAAAGTAATTGTAACCACTTTTCCCTACTTTATCAGCAGGATTCAGCTGGTGATTTGATGATCAGAAGCATCCAGCTGAAGCACGCGGGGAAATACGTCTGCATGGTGCAAACAAGTGTGGACAAGCTCTCGGCTGCTGCAGACCTGATTGTAAGAGGTATTTGAATTTTGTTACTGTTGTTGGTGTTGTTGTTGTAAAATTTCTCTTTTTTTTTTTTTTTTTTCCCCTCCAGCATCTTGTAATTAATCCGAGAAAAAAACCCTCTGAGCACGCACTGGGGTTCACACCACGTTCTCAAACAGTGCCTGTGACGTGTTTCAGATACACACCCTCATCCAGCAGGCACAGCTCGCATAAACACACTGTGTTTGTGTCCTAAATGCCAAACCTGCACCAACTGAGCTCGTTTGTTTGATGAACTGTGCAGCAGAAGCAGCATTCAGGTTATTCACTGCACTTCTGCCAAGTAATATTATTCCTTTTCTGGGATAAATGTGATTTAGGAACTTCATTGATATTTCAAGATCTATTCATTACCATGCACGGGTGATGTGTGAGTAGGACTTTAACAGAGCTGTAATTAGTTACCCTGAGTCTGCATCCTTACAATAAATATTATATATATTTTCTTGCTTGTTGACTTTGGGGAAAGCAAACTTTGCTGCTCCTCTGTCTCTTGATTCTCACAGACCCCAGGAAATTCATAGAATCCTTTAGGTTGGAAAAGCCCTCTAAGAACATCAGTCCAACCATTCCCCCAGGGCTGGCAAGGCCACCACTAACCCATGTCCCTGAGTGCCACATCCACATGGCTTTTAAATCCCTCCAGGGATGGTGGTGACTCCACCCCTGCCCTGGACAACCTGTTCCAATGCTTGACAACCCTTCCCATGAAGAAATTTTCCTGAATATCCAATCTGTACATCTCCTGGCACAACTTGAGGCCTTTTGCTCTTGTCCTGTCCCATGTTCTCTATGTGAGTTCTCAGGCAACTTGGTGAAAGGAGGAGAGCTTGAAAAAAATAGTAGAAAATTCCCTCTTTCACTGGCTCTCAGGTTTTTTGCTGCAACACGATTTCAGATGAATTTTTTGGTTGTTTAGCTCAAACATTTCAACAGAGGCTGCTCTAGGCACCTCAGTTGGGTAATTTCCTTAGTGCTGCCTCTGTAAACAAACAGGAGGAACATTAAATTCTCACAAGAAAATGACCCTTGGTGATGATAAAATACTGATCTTGTCACTTATTACAAATATTGAAGGTGGTAAAACACAGAAACAGGCTGCCCAGAGAAGCTGGGGCTGCCCCTGGATCCCTGGAAGTGTCCAAGGCCAGGTTGGACAGGGCTTGGAGCAACCTGGGCTAGTGGAAGGTGTCCCTGCCCATGGCAGGGGGTGGGATGAGATGAGCTTTAATCTCCCTTCCAACCCAAACCATTCTGGGATTCTGTGACCAACAGGATGTCTTCATCCAGGCCAGTGATCCCACAGCTGCACTGAGAGTTTTGCTGTACAGAAACAGGGAAATATCCCTGGGCTGTGAGACCAGGAGCAGGAGGTGAATTGCTGGTGCATCAATAGAGCCCTGAGAATAATTTTTAGAAGTTTTTAAAATATTGAAATTGTGTCAAAATAATAAGAGATACTAAGTTAAAAAAATTAGATGCTAGGAAAAAAAAGAATTATTTATCTCGGAATATGAAACAATGATACAGAAATCATAGTTATTCCCAGCCATGAAGTGAATGCAGCTTGTTTCAAACTCTGCCAGTCAGTAGGAGGAATTTGTGAAGAATACAGTGAAATTCCATTTCTCTGGTGTAGCAGCAGAAGAACCAGCTGCTCCCTGAGCCTGTGTTAACGTGGCTGCTCCCCCCAGCAAAAACAATTTAAAGTTTTAATTTCTCAGAAATTAAATCTGGCTAGACCTGCTGAACTTTCATTTTAAAGGCAGGATATTGGAAGATTTCAGGGTATTTTAGATATTTAACCATGTCCAGCTCTCTGAATATCACATGTGAATGCTTTTAATCCACAGAGTGAGTTGCAAGAGGAGAGTTTGCTTGAGTACCTAAAGGGTACCTTGATCCAGTACCTAAAGGGGCTCCAAGAGAGGTGGGGAGGGACTTTGGACAAGGGCCTGGAGTGACAGGACAAGGGGGAACGGTTTCAAAATGACAGAAGGAGGGGTTAGATGGGATATTGGGAAGAATCGTTTGCCTATGAGGGTGGGGAGGCCCTGGCACAGGATCCCAGAGAAGCTGTGGCTGCCCCATCCCTGGAAGTGTCCAAGGCCAGGTTGGACGGGGCTTGGAGCAACCTGGGCTGGTGGAATGTGTCCCTGCCCATGGCAGGGGGTGAAATGAAATGATCCTTAAGGTCCCTCCCAACCCAAACCATTCAGGGATTCTCTGAGATGGGAAGAGGCTGCACCTCAGGTACCACTCCCAGGAGCAATGGCCATGTGAGAGAGGAGAGAGGTCTCTCCCTGACTGGTGTGTCCTGCTACCTTTACTGGTTAAGAAGAACCCAGCAGTGAAGCAGAACATACTGGTGTCTCCCTGGGCATGGTGCTGCTTTATCTCCCTGGCTGTGGTGCTGGTGTATCTCCCTGGGAATGGTGCTGGTGTATCCATGGTGCTGGTGTATCTCCCAGGGAATGGTGCTGGTGTATCCATGGTGCTGGTGTATCTCCCTGGGAATGGTGCTGGTGTATCCATGGTGCTGCTGTATCTCCCCAGTGCCTCCCAGTCTCATCCAGGCAATGAGAGCTGGGGCTGCACCGACTCCTCTGCAGGGACTTCTCTGTCCTGAGTGAGGGAAGATGACCCCTTGAACCCCCTCACCCACCCCTCTCCTGCGATGCTCCCACAGGTCCCCCCGGCCCCCCCGAGGCCGTGACGATCGACGAGGTGACGGACACCACGGCCCAGCTGTCCTGGAGGCCGGGGGCTGACAACCACAGCCCCATCACCATGTACGTGGTGCAAGCAAGGACCCCCTTCTCGGTGGGCTGGCAGGCAGTGAGCACAGGTAAATCCATCACTGGGCCCCTCCGAGCACCGCTGCTGGAAAACACATCCATCGGGATGCACACGTGGACCAGCTCTGCTCCCTGATGTGAGAAGCAATTTCCCTGGCTGCAGAGCACTGCTCTTATTAACTAGTTTCAGGTTTGGCAACCCAAAGATTTAGGGTCCAGTCAGTGCTATTACTCATCCATTTTTCTCATGAATGTTTAAGGGAAAACAGAATGAATTCCTCTCCTTTGTTGCCGCGCTGGAGATATACAACAGTAATTGTGGTCTATAAAGACATCCCTCAGGGACAGCCCGTGTCATCTGGCCTATCTTAAAGTGGAATTATTTCCCTGATAGAGGGAAAAATCCCATGGTGTAATTGCTCATTCCGTCAGAGGTTAATTTCGTTCCAGTAACCATTAAGTAGAGGGAACAGTGTGTTTTAAAAAGAGAAAAATAAAAACGCTTTAAACCTGTTGTCTTGACACTTTGTTTTCAAACAGTGGCAACTTAGGAGAAACTCTTTAATAGCAGGAATTTCTGGGCTAAAAACACAGTGGTCTAATGCTACCTCTTGGACACCTTTGCAGTTAGAAAGATGACAAAAGGTTTATCAGTCCTTATTCACTCTGTGTTTACGTTAAACGCTCGCTTTTAAGGAAATCAGATTTCTCTGTGCCTTTTTCTCAGAGCTTTGAACATTTTAGTGGCTTTCCTTGCATTCCTGACCCACGGCTGTCTCCAGTTCCAGAGGTCATCGATGGCAGGACGTTCACAGCCACAGTGGTGGGGCTGAACCCTTGGGTGGAGTACGAATTCCGAGTGGTGGCTGCCAACCTGATCGGGATCGGGGAGCCCAGCAGACCCTCAGAGAAGAGAAGAACTGAAGAAGCTCGTAAGTAGGGGTGGGCAACACACTTAAATCTCGTGGAATAAATGCTCACCAGTGCCAAGAGATCCCTCAGTTATGGGCAACCCTTGGCAGGTGGCTGCTCTGTTCTTTTTTAGCCCGTAACGGAACCAAATATGAAATAGGAAAATAAATAAAAGCCCCTCTTTATAGAAGATAAATGTTTAAACTAAACAATTAGAGACTGAATACACAAGTTAATTGACATACTTTTAATATACTATTATTGACATACTTTTAATGTGCTGTTTGCCATGGTAAATTAGTCACTTTAATGGCATTCCTGGTACCAGCAGGGGAAGGGCAGCAGAGTCCTGTCACTGCACAGGTCTGTTCCACCTCAGTGTGCTATTATTATTATTATGGTTTCAAAGTTGTCACATTTCTCCTCTGCCTCTATTTGTTTGCAGTTCCTGAAGTGACCCCAGCTAATGTCAGTGGAGGTGGAGGGAGCAAGTCTGAGCTGGTCATTACCTGGGAGGTGAGTCTCAGCCCAGAGCCCAGTGAAGCTCCTGGAGATTTCAAATGGTTTGCAGTAAAAAAAAAAGCGCAGATTATGTGATAAAAACAGCCCAGCTACTAAAATGGAGCCAGAGGGCTTCCCTCCCCAGGCCCCTGTGCAGGGCAGCCAGCAGGGAAGTGCTGGGCAGGGGATACAGGGACACCAGCTCAGCTCCCCCTGAGCCCCAACACATCCCTACAGCAAAACCCAGATGGGCAGAAACACCTGAGGGATAAAACTGGCACATCCTGACCAGCCTGGCTGGTTCAAGCTCCATCCCTCATCCTATATGGGATGTCAGGCAGCAAACAGTTAAGAGCCAGCACAAGGCATGCCGGCTCTCAGTGCTGCTCATGGCAGCCAGCAAGAGGAGATACAGAGATGAAAAATGTTTAATATTCCATGAGGCACACGGGGTTAGAACTTTAGTCATTTGTCTGCTCATATTTCCCTGTTGTGATGCGATGCAGCTGGCATATTTTTCCTAATAATGAACTTCACCAGCCATGCTAACACTTCCATTTAGCACTATTTCTGACCAAGCTGGCAGAATGAATCGCCAGAGATATTTTTAAGGTTATTAAAAACCTATAAATGGGTTTTTGTCCTCGCCACATGGCTCAATGTGCTAAATTTCCTCCTCTGTTGGGCTAATTAGCTACGCCGTGTCTCCTAAAGATACTGCAATATGTTTCAAAAACACACATGGCAAGAACAGCAGACATTGGTTTGAGTCGTAATTTGCACAAAATATAATTTGTGTTTTGATAGAACAGTCGTTTCACTGGTTTAAATGTCCAGAGGCCTTTCCTTTATGGGCTGGTGTGGCCTCACAGCACAGAGGAAGGAGGACTGAGCAGAACTAACCCCTGCACCAGCTTCAGCACCACGTCTGTGGGAGAGTGGCCCATCATTAGGGATTATTTGTATACTTTTGGTTTAATGCAGCTTTTTAAGGGGCTGACAGCCTAAGAGTGGGGAGTGTCAGTGTGTCCAGGATATTCTTCAGGGCTTCACATGCGATTCCAAAGGCACGAGAGCAGCTGCACATGGGAAAGCAAGAACCATGTCCTTGGTTCACCCCAACAAACCTCAGACTTGTGGCAGTGCCTAAAATTAGATCAATAATGGAGGCTCCATCTAGTCAGTAGAGGAAGGTGAATTAGGTCTTAGGAGAAGTGTCTTCTGGAGGTGCTGCATTCCTCTGAGAAGGAGCAGAAAGGCAGGATGGGTTAATTCAGGACTCCATCGCCTCCCATCTCCAGTGCTCTCTTCAGAACAGCAGCTTTAGCAGCACTGAGAGGCAACACCCAGAGGGGCAGATCAGTGTGTGCCATTGCTGAAGGTTCCCCCACAGCCACTGCTGTGTTTCTCCTGCCCACAGACGGTGCCCGAGGAGCTGCAGAACGGGGGTGGCTTTGGCTACGTGGTGGCGTTCCGGCCCTTCGGCACCGTCAGCTGGATGCAGACGGTCGTGGCCTCCCCCGATGCCTCCAGATACGTGTTCAGGAACGAGACCCTGCCGCCCTTCTCGCCCTACGAGGTCAAGGTCGGGGTGTACAACAACAAGGGCGAAGGGTCCTTCAGCCCCGTCACCGTCGTCTACTCCGCAGAGGAAGGTAGAGCCAGGAGCCCATCCCGCCCTCCTCCCCCCCTCCCTGGGTCTGGAAGGGTTTAGTTTCCACCTTGGCATATCCTTTGATACCTGAGCCCCTGCTCTGATTTCTAATAAATGGCGAGCCGTGATGAATTCTTTTCGCAGTCATTAAAATAACATTAATCGTAATGAAATCTTTTGATATTAATGGAAAAGTAATATGTAATCTGGAAAGAATTCCGCTGAGATTTAGCATGAATTAATGGCCACTGATTAGAAAATGTTCCCACTTGTCCTAATTACAGTACATGGTATCCTGGGCTGAGTTTAGCAATGACATATTATTTCTTAGCCAGTGCTGCCCAGCACAGCCTGACAGGCCCTGGGTTTGAAACGTGCACATTTGTTTGCTGCTTTTCTTGTGCAGTGAAGAAAATAAATCCCTTGACACTCAGGACTAATTGAACATAAAATTGAAAAGTCTTCCTTTTATTTTTAACCACACAGAGCCAACGAGAGCCCCAACCACTGTTTTGGCCAGAAGTCTTTCCGCCTCAGACGTTGAAGTTTCATGGGCTCCCCCTTGGGAGAACCAGCACAAAGGAAGAATACAGGGATATGAGGTATGGAGACAGAGTGCAGGATCCTTTCAGTAATAAGCCTCGAGGAGATGTGGAGACACATCCTGGGCAGTCCCCATGGTGCTGCTCCTCCTGCCCTGGGGCCGGTGTGTTCCTGGGGTGGATGTGCTTCCCTTTGCCTCCTCAGTGAGCAGAGAATTCTCTCACGTGGTTAAAAATGACACATCTGTCTGTGTGTGATCTGACTGGAAATGGAGAGCAGAGCTTGGAGGGGGTCCTGTGTGAAGGTGTCCCATGGCCAGGCAGTGCCCGAGCTCCTGGGGAGGGAGCGCTGCAGCCAGGCTGGTCCCTAGCAGGGAACAGGAAGGGATGGGGCAGGATGCAGGATCTGTCCTGTGGGCACAGTTAGTGCTGGAAGTGAAGGGTGCTGCCAGCCCGTGGCTGGAGGTGGGCACGTCCCTGCTCTGTTCCCAGGTCAGGTGCTGGCGACACGACGAGAAGGAAGAAAACGCCAAAAGGATTCGGACGGTCGGCAACCAAACCTCTACAAAGGTCGGCAACCTGAGGGGCAATGCCCTGTACCACCTGGCAGTCAGGGCCTACAACACGGCTGGCACCGGCCCCTCCAGCGCCCCCGTCAACGTCACCACCAAAAAGCCACGTGAGTGTTGGGAGGGTGGGGGGCTCTGGCCTGGGGGGGCTCTGCCAGGGCTCCCCTCTCTCGTTTTCAAACCCTCTTGACCCTACCAGAGCTGTCAGACTTCTCTTTGCCAGGTTTTTGTGCACGAGCCTTCCCAGGCTCGGCCTTTTCACTCGATTTTCTTTTGGAAGGCTCCTGTCCCCGGTGTTAAGTAAGCAGAGCATGCAAAACCCAAATCACAGCTGTGCAGGCAAATTAAATATTTATCTCATCGTTCAAGAGGGCTTTTTTCTTCTGGGCTCAGGCATGTTGAACAACTGACTGAATCCTTTTTTCATTGAGAGCACTGTGTCGTGTCACACCTACTGTGACCTGGAGGACACAGATCAGTGAAAGAGCTCATTAGCTTTCCAGAGGGAAGGACTCCAGGCAGGCTCAGCTCTGGTGGTAGAAGCCTCATTGGTGCTGGGAGGGATCCAGTTGGGAAACTGTGCTCCTTAGTGATAGCATGCCCTGTGTATTTTGCTGTAGCACCAAGTCAGCCCCCTGGGAACATCATGTGGAATTCATCCGACTCCAAGATCATCCTGAACTGGGACCAGGTCAAAGCACTGGACAACGAGTCAGAAGTGAGAGGCTACAAAGTGAGTATTTCCACGAGCCCAGGGTCAAGCTGGGGTTTGTAGTGAGACCAGACAAGATGTTTTTCATGGTTTTCCAGGTTAAAAACTGGGGCATTCCCCCAAAAACAGAGGCCATGCCTATGTAACATGAGCACAAGAATTCTTCCCACTGCTCCCCTCACCCCTGTGAGGGGGTCTCAGCCCATGGACCTTCACCTGCTCCTCCCTCTGGAGCTCCCACCTCCAGGACCCCTCTCCTGCCATGGTGAAAGCTTTGCAAAGGCTGTAGTTGGCTCCTTAATTGCAGATAAATAAAATGCTCTTTTAATAGCTCCCATTTCCTTCAGAAAGCAAAGCCAAAAGGAGAAGGAAGAGAATCCTCATTAGTAGCAGTTTTAATAGGATATAATTGAACTAGAGAGAAATCTTGGGAAGAATTCAGCTCCATCACCCCTTACACAAGGGCTTCATTTGGCCCAGAGAAGATGTCGGTGTTTGATTTCCAGACCTTGCCTTGGGGGTTGAGTTGTGCAAACATTTCCCACCAGGGCCTGAGACAATGAAGGACCTGGCCATGCTTTGTGTTTTGTTCCCAGTCTGGAATGCCAGCGGCATCAGCTTGAGGAGCCTGTGCCAGCTCTCCTGAATTTCTGCACTAACTTTTAAGTATCTTTACTGCACTGCATGGGCTTAGCAAAAAGAAGTAACTCCTCAGGGTTTTTACTCCAGACCTCAGATGAACCTTGGCAATCTGGACCAACTTTTCACTACATATTTTAGGTTTGAAATGCAAATTAAGAAGTCCTTTGAAAGAGGGAGAGAGAGACTTGTCACCCTGAAAAAGCAAACTGCATCTAGTGGGTTCCTACAACATCCTCTTTCAACTCCCTGTTAGGACAGCAGGGCCAGATGGGTTTCTTCCTGACTCATAGCAAAACATTGCCTGTTTTTCTTGCTTTTTCCTAGAAATCTTATATTTTATGTCACAATTTATGATGTAAATTAATAGAACTCCCAGATCTTAGAAGGTCACTCGCAAAAGTCATTTATTCTGGGAAGCTGTCGGTGGCACTGCATGAAATGTTCCAACTCAGTTTCCTGAAGAAATGTCATCAGTAAATAAGTGTTTACTTATACAGGGGTTTATTTTAGCTTGGTGAAGGTACAGGTGTCACCTCCCTGACCTGGCACTGGGTCCCCAGCAAATCCCACGTGTCCCCTCTGTGACCAGACCGTGTCTGAGCCTCGGGGGCAGGAAAAGAGCGGCGGCGACTCTGGACATGCTCAGGCTCTGCCCTCTCTGCCCCCTGTTGTCTCTCCCTTCCCTGCAGGTGTTGTACAGGTGGAACAGGCAGAGCAGCACATCTGTGATAGAAACCAATAAAACCTCTGTGGAGCTGTCCCTGCCCCTGGACGAGGATTATATCATCGAGATCCGGCCCGTCAGCGACGGCGGCGACGGCAGCAGCAGCGAACAGATCCGAATCCCAAAGATATCGAGTGAGGACGGGAGGAATTGGGGGCCATTCCATGGGGAGCCAGAGTCCTGCAGGGACCAGGGCTGTGTATCCCAGCAGGGCAGGCTGTACTTCCATCCATTTCCCAGGCAGGGAGCTGAAACCCAGAAAGCCAAGGACCAGCGTTGCAGCCCCTGGTTCTGATTTCATCCCAAACCCAAGATTAAACCATAAGAAACGCCATCCTAAGTAGTTATATTTGTATTTAAGATCTCTAGACACTTTCCACTCTCTCCCTTCCATACTCATATATAGGTTGAATATATTGTTTCACTGCATTTTGCTATAACCAAATACAAAATGCAGTGTTGGAGGCTTTTAAATTTATAAGGCTACTGTATAGCCATATCCCATTGTGTGTTGGAGGCATAAATATTTATTTAGGGAAATGAGGTTGTGTAGAAGAACAAACAGAAAGAGTATTTTATTACACAACATGGCTTTTGCAAAATCTCCATGTCCCATCTTCCATTAATAATGGCCCAGTTTATAAACTGCATTAAATCAGGAGCCTCTGCAATGCAGGAATATGGCATTAAAATTACAGCAATGTGAAAAACCCTGGGTGAGAGCAGAATTCTCTCCGCTGTGGCTGTATAAACCATGCAGAGGAATTTAATCAGCAGGCACAGGAGAGGGAAGGAGAGCTGGAACACCTGCCAGCTCTGATTTGGCTCAAGGCTGTGGGTCACCGAGCAGGTACACTGCTCCTCCAGGATGGGAGTTGTGCCAGGCTGGGGCCAGAAGTAACAACTTGAAAAGAGCACAGTTGTGAAAAACAACAAAATAGTGAGTAACCAGGGTGTGAAAGCATGTAATTGTGAAAGTAACCTCAACAAAACAGTGGCAGGAATTGAAATTAAACCAAAAATTCAGTTGGAGAGGTGACATGTGTTCTCTGCTCATTGTGGGCTTTTTCTCTCCCTCTCTCCCTCTCTCTTCTCTCCTTGCTCATCTTTCCCTCCCTCCTCTCTCCCTCTTTCATGTCTCCTGTCTCCTCTCCCTCTCTCTTCTCTCCTCTGTCCCTCTCCTCTCTCCTTTTCTCCCTCTCTCCTCTTTGCTTTTCTCCCTCTACCCTCTCTCCTCTCCCCCTCCTCTCTCTCTCTCTCCTCTCCTTCTCTTCTCCCTTCTCTTCTCTCCTCCCTTCTCTTTCTCTCCCTCTTCTCTCCCTCTTTCATGTCCCCTGTCTCCTCTCCCTCTCTCTTTTCTCCTCTCTCCCTTTCTCTCCTCTCTCCCTCTGTCTTCTCTCCTCTCTCCTCTTTCTCTCCCTCCTCTCTCCCTCTTTCATGTCTCCTGTCTCCTCTCCCTCCTCTCCTCACTCCCTCTCCCTCTCTCTTCTCTCCTCCCTCCGTTTTCCCTCTCTCCCTCTCTCCTCTGTCCTTCTCCCCCTCCTCTCTCCTCTCTCCTTTTCTCCCTCTCTCCTCTCCCTCTTTCTCCCCTCTCCCCCTCCCTCTCTCTTCTCTCCTCCCTCCTTTTTCCCTCTCTCCCTCTCTCTTCTCTCCTTTTCTCCCTCTCTCCTTTCTGCTTTTCTTCCTCTCTCCTCTCCCCCTCCTCTCTCTCTCTCTCTTCTCTCCTCCCTTCTCTCCTCCCTCCTCCTTCTCTCCCTCCTCTCTCCCTCTTTCATGTCTCCTGTCTCCTCCCTCTCTCTCTCTCCTGTCTCCCTCTCTCTCTCCTCTCCCTCTCTCTCTCCTCTCCCTCTCCCCTTTCTCCCTGTCCCTGTGTCCCTCTCTCCTCAGATGCCTACGCCCGAGGCTCGTCGACGTCCAGCGCCTGCACGCTGTCAGCCATCAGCACGATAATGATCTCGCTCACAGCCCGCTCCAGTTTATGACAAAAATGACACCCAGGACTTCTGGTTTATAATATAAGCAACATTTAGCTAGTTGTTTTGAAGACACCCAGTACTAAAGTAATATTGTGGTTTGAGTACATCTTACTACTGGAAACAAAAAAAAAAATGTTTATGCTTCTTTAGGAATGGCATTATACAGTACTTCCTCAAAGCAAATATAGCTTTGTCTGAAGTTTCCTTGGAAACTCTGCAATGCACTGAAAACATCTGTAATATGATGTTACCAAAGCAGTTTACATATGTCCTTATATGCATATTTTTTATTATATATTTAGTGTTTTATAGAATTTTTTAAAGTTAACATATGATGTAGATATTAATTTTTTTCCTCTGCTATAAAACGCTACGGACGACATAATCACGGAAATATTGTTTGGAATTTTTTCCTTTATGACGGAGAGCTCAAAGTTGTTCTTAGTAAATTGGCTGCCAGTTCACTGTACAGTTTTACAAGGCCACTCAAGGCAGGACCGACCCAGACCCCGTTTCTAACACAGAATTTCGTGGCAGTTCCAGTGACCCTCGTGTTCAGCCAAGTGCTTCTGACACGCAGGGTGGTGGGTTTGACTCAGAGGTCGAAGCAAGACAAACTTGAAATACTCAGAATGTTGCAAAAACCCAGGAATTTTGGTTGGTTGTGGACTACAGGACGTGCAGCGACTGCTCTGGCACCGTGTGGCGAGGGGCCATTCCTGCTGCCCTGACACAGCTCTGGCTTCATCCCTGTCGGCTTCCAACTGGGAAGGGATGAAGGGACTGCAGAGATGGGATCTCTGCCTCCAGGGACACGAAGGGTTGGGCAAACCCAGCCCAGCCCACCTCAGTTTGGGGATTTCATCCCAAGGAAACCAGAGCCCAGTGACTCTGAGACACAAAACTGCTCCGGGCTCGTCGCCTTTGGAACACAACTCCTCATCCATCGGAATTCTGCCCGTGCATTGGAACACAACTCCTCATCCATTGGAATTCCACCCATGCATTGGAACACAACTCATCCATGGGAATTCCACGATGGACAGCGCTTAGGAAGGTTGCTCTTGTCCAAGGGGAGGTGGGATCTCCCGGGGGTCTCTGTAGGAAGTTTGCCTTTCTCCAGAAACTCTTCACAGACGCCTGCAGGCAACAGAGTCCCGCTGGAAAACTACAATATCCACATGGAATAACTCTTCTTAAGGGAAGGACTGTTTGCTACTACGGGGGAATTTTGTAAGTTTGCTCAGATGGGAAAATGCTGGTCAAAGGCAACGGAATTTTCTATACAATTTTCAAGTTGAAATGCGCTGCAGTGGTATATTTTATTTAATTTTTTTTTCCTGATAGCTTGAATTTGCCTGTAACTTGTCTTTTTTTGCTTACAAAATACTACAGTTAACTTTTAGACCTTCTAAATATATTTATTCAGTAACTCATAATCAGGATTCCACTTGTGTAAAAGTCAGGGGTGTTGACCAGAGAAATATTGTCAGTATTTCAAGCTGTGTTCCTTTCTTAGTTTGATATGGTTACTTCTATGTAAAAAAAAAAAATAAAATAAGAAAAACAAAAAAAACCACAAAACCAAGAAAAATGAAGTTTAAAAAAAAAAAAAAGCTGCTGTAGTTTTCTCCCCGGTGTAAATGATATTTATCAGTGATCTAGCAGATGTAATCTTTTTTTAAAGGTATTGGTAATAAATATTCTGTCATTTGTAAAGATACCTGTCTTCCAGGAGCCTTTTTCCTCCACGTTTCCTTCTACCCAGTGAGAAATTCCACCTCAGTGCCTGCTGAGACTGTCACTGATGTGAAGATACAAGAGTTGGTTTAAGTCAAAACTTTGTGGAGGCAGAAAAAAAGTAAATCTATTTATAAATCTCTGGTCTAATTCTGCTTCTAAACTGACCAAAAGAAGTCTGTGTGGGTGAATTTGGGGTGATAATGTGTATTTATGTCTGTCCAAGCTCCTGGGGCTGGTGCTGTTGGAGCATCACTGACCCTGTGCCTCAAGCAAAACCCCTCCAGGTACAGCACCAATTCCTGAGGATTTTGGGGAGCACTGCTTGAAATCACTAAATCCACCAAACCTACCTTTCTAATTCTTTCAGGGGTGGCAGCACAGGAGCCATGTGATGTGCTTGGCTTTTCAAAGGAGCAATATTGCACTTGGCAAGTAAGGAAGCATAAAAGTCAAATGGCCCAGTGAGGGAATTTCATTTTTAAAAAGCAAATTTAAAATGGCCATTTCCAGAGGTGGGCAAGGGGCACGTTCCTGGGCTGTGCTCCTGGAGGCAGAGGGGAAGAGCCATGGCAGGAGGAATGCACGGTGCTGGGAGCTGGGATTAGAGAGGAAAGTTGGAATAAATATTTCTCTGCTGTGGGAGTTTCACCGTGGTGTGGGCTGGTGTGACAGTGCCAAAATGTGACACACAGCCCTGAGTGTGGCCTCCCTGCATTCCCCACTGCAGGGAGAGCAAACTGTCTGGGATCATGGAATCAGAGATCCTGTGGGATCGTGGAATCACAGAATGGTTTGGGTTGGAAGGGGATCTTGAAGATCACCTTGTTTCACCCCCTGCCATGGGCAGGGACACCTTCCACCAGCCCAGGTTGCTCCAAGCCCCATCCAGCCTGGCCTTGGACACTTCCAGGGATGGGGCAGCCACAGCTTCTCTGGGCAACCTGTGCCAGGGCCTCCCCACCCTCACAGCAAAGAATTCCTTCCCAGTATATCTAATGTAAACCTGTTCTCAGTTTAAACCCATTCCCCCTTGTCCTGTCACTCCAGGCCCTTGGAAATAGTCTCTCTCCATTTTTCCTTCAGGTCCTGGAAGGCCACAATCAGGTCACCCCAAAGCTTCTCTTCTCCAGAGTGAACAATCCCAACTCTCCCATCCTTTCTTCCCAGCAGAGCTGCTCCAGCCCTCTGACCATCCTGGTGCCTCCAACAGGTCAAAGTCCTTCCTGTGCTGGGACCCCAGAGCTGGATGCACTGGACAAACTCTTGTGCTGCTGGAAATGAAGACTTCACTCCAAGGATAATGACCACGAGGAGGCAGCTGGGCCAGGAACTGTTGTCCTCACCCTGCATCGTTGGCTCTCCAGTCCAGGTGAGGTTCCCCAGTAGGAGTGGGCAGGATGGGCCAACAGCCTGGCTGGGAAAATGAAGATACTCCTGCTTTACACCAGCTTGGTTTTATTGACCAGCATGACTACAAGACTGGCTGCTGGCCCTCCAAGCCATCAAGCCTTGAGTCCTTGAAGAGGGGACTCATCCTCCCTGGAAGTACCAAGGACCTGACATGCAAAATATATTTAAATACATTGCATTAATCTCTGCAATATCATTAATGGGAATGAAATTATATGTAGAAATCTTCTTTATTAGGCCACTTGAAGGCATGACATAAAATACTTTCCAATAAATTAATTCTTCTCTTTAGTCTCATTTTTAGGATTTCACTAATGAAATTCTGATTTTAGATTGTTAAATTTGGGTACCTCCATTAAAAGCACGTTTGAGGCACAAACATTGTTATATTAATGAGCTACATTAATTTTGATGGAGCCATGCTATTTTACCCAGATGAGAACTGGCTCATTTATTATAATTATTTTTAGTCTGTAGTACCTGGGAACTCCATTTCTTTAGGCGCATTCCAAAAAATTGCTGGATTAACTCTTTATTTTTATTCTTTGTTAACGTGCTTAAGCCCATCTCAGGCCAGCTCAATGGAGAGGAGGTTTCTTGGAAGAAGAAGGGACTCTGCAGGACCAGGAGAACCTCATGATCTGCGGCCAAGGAGGTCAAAGCCCGAGGTTTAAGGCAGGAGGTTTATTTGGTAACTCCCTCAGTGGATTACACAAGCTAGGTAAATAAATCCCAAAGAGAAACCCAGGCTGTCTCGAACCCAGCTCATCTGAGATGGAACAACAGACAGAAAGGAAAAGCAGGTTGCAGTGTTGGGCTTGGATTTTCAGAATTGCTGAAGCTGCCCACCAAGGAGGGGCCCAGCTCGTGGCAGCTCAGACTCTCCAGAGCACCAGGGAGTCCTTGGCACATTTCTGTAATGAGTGCTGAAAACTGCATTCCCAAGTTGTGTCTGTTTTTTAGGTGCAGTTGAGGGAGTTTATCTGTTTGGACTATTTTCCTCTCTGTTTTTTCTTTCCTCCCTGCCCCTCGAGCTTTAATCCCTTTTGCCAGGGATCCCAAACAATCCCTCTTGTCCTTTTGCAGATGCTCCCAGTGATGTCAGAGGCAAGAGTCTGAGCCCCCTGTGATCTCCTGAGCCAGTCCTGATGTGCCTGGGGAGCAGCCACTGGGCAGGGAAGTGCTCCTTCAGAGCCTCCCCATCCCAACAGTATTCCCTCATCCAGAAGGGTAAGAAAACCAGGCAAAGCTCTTGTTTTATACTGAAATGTGCTACCTGAGTGTAGAGAAGTAGCAGACAAGATGTCAGCTTTGCACACAACAGTAACCAAACTCTAACCATGCATCAGGTAGACATCAAACTAACCTTGTCCTAAATAGCCTATAAAATTCAGAGGGTTTGGGGTTTGTAAAGTCCTGCAGATGAGAGAGATGTCTCCCCGCATCCAAAATTGGTGCTGTGGTTACTAAAAAGCAGGACTTGGGTACCTCTGAGCAGTGCAGGGGACACTGTATGTCATACATGGCCTGGCCACCCCACCCCCAGTCCCCACACAGGAGTGGCCTGGCTGCACCCTGAGGGCTCACCCAGAGCACAAACAGCCCTGCCTTTAGCAAGGAATTGCATTTCCATGGAGGCTTTCCAGATTGAAATTCAGACTGTTTATTACAAAGTGTATCAGTGAGGCCAAACGTGGATCCCACTCTCATGCTGGACTTGCTACAGCACCAGGGATGAGAGCACTGGGAGGCTTCACAGCTCCTTTAATTCTTTTCCTAATGTTTGACCCACCTTGGTCTCCACCAGGACCATGGCTGGGTGCCTTGCTGCCATTCCCAGGGCCGTGCCAAGTCCCAGTTTGCGTTTTGCATCTTAAGTTGTCAAAGTTAGTTAAAACAAATATCCAAAAGATTAAGCTGCCAGCCAGAAAAAAAAAAGCCATTAGCTCTTTTCCAGACTACACAGCCCTTGTGCCATTTGCTTATATCCTGTTTCAACCGGGACTTTGCGTTCAGCAGCTCATGGAAGCAAGGGGAAACAAGTCTTCCTTCCTGTTGGGAATGTGGACATGGTGACATGGAGCAGCCTCTCAGAAGACAGAATCATCCAGGGCTCTGCAGTAAAGATCTTCAGCCAAGCTGCTGAACTCGGTCTCCGTGTCGCTGGTGCAGGTCCGGGCCCTCTGGAAAGCAAACCCCTGTGAGGTGGGAGCTGGGAGCTGGGGCTGGGACAGAGCTCATGAGAAACATCCTGCTTCAAGCTGGTGCATTTAAAGAGGGATTCACACCAAGTGTTTTCTGAGGTCAGAGCTGAGAAGGAGCACTGGGTTCAACAGGAGAATTTTCCTGCTCCTGCTGAAGTTCTCTCGGGGTTGCTCATCACTCTGTCCCTCAGGCCAGCAACCCCCTGCACCCACAGATTCCCATTTGGGCATGTTTTACACACCCCTGCACCCACAGATTCCCATTTGGGCATGTTTTACACACCCCTGCACCCACAGATTCCCGTTTGGGCATGTTTTACACACCCCTGCACCCACAGATTCCCATTTGGGCATGTTTTACACACCCCTGCACCCACAGATTCCCATTTGGCATGTTTTACAAACCCCTGCACCCACAGATTCCCCATGTTGGCTGCAGTGGCCACCAGACACCCCTCTGTAGTCAGAAACAAAAAGCCCCAGGAGGAGCTGAAGGGCACAGAATCACACAATCACTAAGGCTGGAAAAGACCTCCAAGAGCATTCAATCCAACCTTTGACTGACACCACCATTCCCACTAAATCCTGTTGTGAAGTGCCACATCCACTCAGGTTTTGAACTCTTCCAGGGATGGTGACTCCACCACGTCCCTGGGCAGCCCTCCCAGTGCCTGACCACCCTTTCAGGAGCAGGGTCTGAAGCATGGTCTGAATTCTTCTCAATACCCAGCAGCAAAGCCCAATGTTGGGGCCACGACCTGATCCCTCAGCACTGAGCAGAGTTGCACAAGTGCAGGGCTGGGGTGACCTGCAGAAGGAAGCAGAAGCTGAGCAGTAGCTTTGCTTCTGGGAAGCCCTCAAGGGCAGCAGAGCAGCTCCTGGGGGACGAGCAGGTTCCCACGGGCCATGTGGCCACCACGCTGCAGGGCTTTCATCACCTCACCCTCTTGTTTACGCTGCAAATTTAGGAACTGAACGTCCACAACAAACAGCTCTGAGGGTTTCACTCTCCCTGGTGACCTCAGCACAGACCAGGGTCATGTCCTCACCTCTCCTTGCTGGTGCCACTGCCCTTGTGGCCACAGTACCAGCTGAAAGCCTCTGGTTGGTATCACCTGCCCACACCCAGCTCCCTTTAAGTAAAGAGACAAATAAATATAAAACAGTTCTGATGATGGTGATGTGAAACAGCCTTTGCAAGCTCCCATTTTCCAGCTGAAGCATTAATATTTGCTATTTCTCATCTTATTTGTGATGCCCCTAGTCATGTTATTTTACACCCGTGGTTTAATTAAAAACAAACATTATAAGATAATCTTTTAAGCCCATTTCCTTGACCAGATCATGGTGTAAGAACCATATCCAAAAAATCAAACCCCTTTTCTGAGGGGACTAATGAAAATCAAGTTACTGAGCTGTGCTTCCCATGAGCAGACAATGAGGGGTTTTATCTTATCTGTAAGGCAAATGTATTTATCAGAAGTAACAGCAAACGTAATAAGGCTTAAGTCCAGCTTAACAGTGGGAGCAAAACATTTCAGATTGCTAGGTTTAACAAAATAAATCAGCTCCCCAGGAGTCACCCTCCAGTCCCTGCCTTTCCCTACAAAAGGCAGAGCCAGAGGTATGGAACATGTGCCTGAAATTCACTGCATATTAGCAAAGCACTTCATCCTTTTGTTCATTTTTAACCCTTCCCAAAACACAGCTTCTACAAACAAGGCCAGATCCAGGGCTACAACGGACTGGGACCTGTCCCTGGCAGAGGAGGTGGCCACACAGCCAGGTCAGAACCCACCTCAGCAGTTAGGATTGCAAAAAGAGCCTCAGGAGTTACTGAATTCCATGGATAACCATGTTATTCTCATAGCAGAGGACATAAGCCTTGTTCCATTAACTGCACCCATGAATTTCCCCCTTGGCATGTTTTGCCCAACACACTTGACCATGGAGCCCACATTCACTATGGACATTAGAAATTCCAAGAGGTCAAAAGGCTTTAAGTGGGCAGGAAGAAGCTCCATGGTTTAGTGGGCGTGGTGGTGTCAGGTCAAAGGCTGCACTTGATGATCTTGGAGGTCTTTTCCAACCTTAATGATTCAGTGATTCTATTTGCTCTCAGCCTTAGAGGGAAAGAGCAGCACGCAGACACAAGCGTTCCTTCTAGTTAAAAAAAAAAGAAAAAGTGACTAAAATGTTTTTTTTTACCTCGTAGTCGACTGGGAAGGGATCTGGGAATTTGTTGCTGGGTGTTGGGATTGGTGGAAACAGTTTGCTCCAGACACGGTTTCTGCAAAAAACAGCAGTGGAGGGATGTGAGAGAGCTGCTTTCTCTGATGGATGATGTATCCAACAAGCAGAACATGTTTAGCCCCAGGAGAAGACATGTCTCCTCACCCACCAGGCCTCCTGCCCCCCTCCCATTCCATCACTGGCATCTGACAGCAGCAGCGGGTTCAGAAGGGGTCACAGTCGTGGATAATGGCCCATCAGTGGACACCCTGGGGACCAGGCAGGTGTGTTGTTCCTCATTTCTGGGCCCTGGGGACATGTGGGTGACAAGGAGGAGATGGGCTGATGCTCTCCCCCATCAGCCTCTCCCATCACAGCTGTAGCTGGTCCGATCCAACGGGGCATTCCCGGGGCTTTTAGCGACAACAGGCCTGTCTGGGAGAGAAATTAATTGCTCTGATCTGTCTGTTCGTGCTCATGTTCCTCCCAAGGGCTGTGTTGTCATGTACCTTGTTTGGACAGTCAAGACAAGCTGCCTCTTGCTCAGACTTTGGTTTCTGGACATAAACTGCCTGTGTCTCGTGGCAGGAGAGCAACTACAAATAATTGTGTGCCGAGGGGACGAGGAGGAGGCAGGAAAGGCCCCAGAGGTGGCTGGCAGTAAATGGTTCTGCTGAGTGGTGTAATAACTCATCCTACTAACACCCTCTGAGATCCCCTTCCCTGCCTGACACTCCCCACCTGGCCCAGCACACAGACACTGGTATTTTTGGGATAGCAGGTGCTACAGGGGAACTTTTCCATGTCTTTGCTACATCCCAGAGTACAGCCCTCACATTTCAACCACCACAAAAGCACATTCGCTGCCTCCACCCCTGCATAGCACCATGTCCAAACAGGGCCAGATATGAATAGGAACTCAGCCTGAGTGAAGACTACAGGATTCAGTCCAGGATTAGCATCCAGGGTCTGTTCTGTGGGACATCCTGATATCCATGAAGCAGAGATGTGGAGCTGATGGGACCAAGGGCAGATCTGCTCCTCTGCCTCGTTTATTTTGTGACAACTCTCCTGGCTGATGTCTGGTTAGTTCACTGCTTATGTTCTCAGGACTATTCTTCCAAAAGCTTCCTGAATTCCCAGAAGTGGGAATATGGGGAGGAAAAGTAGGTGTGAGGTGTTTTTTGGGAGGCATTGTTGAAATGCTGAACACAGTGGGGCCACTGTTGGGTGCAGAGGACAAGCCAGACTGTTTGGTCACCACCAGTGGAGTGGGACAGTGAGGTGGCTGCTGGTGTAACTCAGGAGTGGGGCAGGATGAGTGCCAATATCATTACTCCACAGCACCTGGCATCATCTCCATTCTTCCCAGACTTCCTCCTCAGGGTCTTGTGCCCATAGCTGGGTCAGCTTTGCAGGCACTGTTGTGTTCACAGCCCCTACATTTGATCAGCTCTCCCAAACTTTTCCGAAGGGCTGGAGGCCCATTTCAGTGCACCTCATTCCAGCCCTGATTTCTGCCATTGCAGTGCAATGTACCCACCAAGGTTTGGTTTTATCTGGGGTTGGCACATTCCCAGCTGTGCTGTTTGTTAGTGAAAGATTTTGATGGAGCCATACCAAAGTTATTTATTGAGTCAGCAGAAAGCATAAGGTACATGTCACTTCTGGAATAGAAACATTTAAGGAGGGGTGACAAACACCCAAAAGAAGTGAGGCAGAAGCACTTTTGTGTCCAGGGGGGCCCCTCAGGTGCAAGAGACTTTGCAGTGAGGCCTTGGTGGGCTGGTGACAGTGGTGCCCTCACAATGGTCCTGGTCTTTTTTGCAGGTTACTGAAAAGGTGGAGTCATGTGATTAAATATCTTGCCACAAAACATGTCCCAGGTCTCAACAGAGGTGAGAGCAGGGCCCTTTCCCTCAGCAATACTGGGACCTCCAGGCTTTGGACACACCCCACGGGACCCTCATGCCTTAAGTCAGCATTTCAGAGCCTCCAGTTACTGTGTCTGTCTCTCTGAAATTTCCCACTTTTCCCACAGGCTGTGGCATGAGAAGGCCAAAGATAAGCAAAGAGGAATAAGTAAGAGTTCGAGTTCTTCTTTTCCCTCTTCTAACTGCCACAATGACATTGATGAAATATTTGTTTTCAGTGTGTGTCTGAGTGCCTGTTGTAGTGTTTTGCCTCTCCTGGGATTCCCTGTGGCATTCTTCCAGACATGACTGGTGTCTGCTGGTGGTGGACTGGTGTGAGGTGCACAAGAGGAAGGGATGGCCACACTAATTTTGGGGTGTGGAGGGTGCTCCCCGTCCTCATGGCAACCACGTGGAGTTACCACCTACCCCCTCCAGGAGCAAATGTTATTCCAAAGCCCAGCCTAGGGAAGCACAGAAGGTGCTCACTCACAAAGACAGGGCAAACTAGGAAAACATCCAATTGTGCTTTTTATCAAGACAGGAGCTCCACCAGCTACGGCAGGTAAGTGAAGGGAAAAGCCAATCCAAGCAGTCCCAGAGGGCTGCTCTGCCTTGCAGCACTCCTCCCAAACCGTGGGCTTTATCTCTGAGGCCTGGCAGTGCACAGAAAAATTTATAGGACTCTTTGCTGTAATGGAATTCCTTATAACGGCTTCAAATCACAGGAAATTTCAACTGATTCCATGGCTGGAATTGCATGGGACACTTCATGAATTTTCAGGAGCAGTAAAAACTGACAGCACTAATGAAACCATGATCTAGGGAGTCTCCTCTATTTTTCTTTTTTTAATATCTGCAGATACAACAATGAGCAGGATACACACAGTGTTTCATCTTCTTACTCTTCCCACCTCCTCCCAGGGCAGGCTGGGGGATTAGAGAAGGAGGAAGGGTGGAATGAAGCCAGCAGCTCCATGAAACTCAGTGCAGCAGGCAGGGAACATTTTAATTGTTGACAAAGGTGGAATGCAATGAGCCTTCGGGTGCTAGGGAATTACAGACTAGAAACTCCTGGAAGCAACCAAGCAGCTGACACTGGAAAAGCCTAAATTTGCCTAATGGATTGAAATCATAAAATAAATTAGTGCAACTTCTCCAAGTTGGTCCTTAAGTCTTCCCCTGTACCTGTTTCTCCCCTGTATCTGCTCCAGGATCTCCAAAAGGGGTAACTGTAATACCCAAATACTTGCAGAACTTGCAGAAGATGGAGCAGTGTGACTGCTGCTGACTGGGGCTGCTGTTCTGCTGTCCCAAACTGAGAGGACAGAGCTGAAGATGGTGGTACTGGGGCAGTGGAGGACCTCGAGCTGCAGGTCAATCCAGACAAGAATCAGGGATGTAAGTAAGAGCAGTTTGGGGGTTTTCACCAATACATCAAGGCTGCATAGTGGGGACAAGTGTGTGTGACAGAGAACAAGAATAGACTCTCTGGGGAGTGAAATCTGTCTTGTTCCCAAAAAGATTGTTTGCTGAGGCCTGTCTGCTAATTAACTTGCCTTAAGAACAGGTTACAGACACCAGACACTTGAGGGAGAGGCAATAACAGTGATTTTCCTGTAACATTCCTGTAGACAACACTTTTATTTGATAAAGGAAATGTGGTATTGAAAGGAAAATAGTCAAGGACACGTCAGGATGACCAATAAATTAAAAGGCACTAAAGAAATGAGTAAGAAATTAGCAGAGTTGAGGAGACCACTTCCATTACTGGGAGCTGGGTTTATTGTGGACTGATAATTGCTGCTTGCTGCATGTTTCAGGGGAGAAGCTTCTAATTACATCAATTCCTTAATTCATCACTTATGATTTGACTTGTCACAGCAACAGGAATCCAAAGTGTACCTGGGCTTCTTCACAGCACAGTTTGGGGAGTTTGGTTATATGGCCTCTGGCTTTGCTACATGGCATCCAGAGCCTCTGTTAATTAAAAATAAACTAAATAAATAGCTCAAATACTGAAAGCAAACAACAGTGCTCTGTACATTTTGGCCATGAAAGATGCTCCCAGCAGCTTTCACCAGGGATTAACAGAGAGTCCTCCTGGGGAAATCACTGACCCAACCAGGCATTTAAGTGAAGAAATGAGATAAGGACAAATAGATTTTTCATAAGTCCACCTCACTCAGTATATGGGTTTGTTGTTTAAGATTAAATTGAATAACCCTCCTACCCCACCAATGCTGAATGTTATTATTGATATTAACTTAATGAGGCTGATTATTACTCATTCAGTATTTTTGCTTTGTATAATTATGCCTGAATACCAAACTCAGTGCCCTTTCTTATAAATAAGCAAAACTTGTAGCATCCCCCCACACTTGTTGAACACCTGGTCCTTAGTTACACTGTAATTAAAGAGAAGATGAGGGTACTTACATTTTGCATATTAAAGCAACAAGCAGGAATGTGCAGGACGTGGACACACAAAGCACAGAGAGAATCCAGGCCACAGAATTCTCCAGTTTGTTTTGCCCTGAATTTCAAGGGAGAAAAAGAAATGAAAGATATTATTTTAGTGCAGATTATTTTAAGCACATTCTTCTGAAATATTTCATGAGCTGTTTCATGTGATTGTGTTCGGGTCACAAATTACCATGCAAATGATGAAGACTCAGTATGTAAAATAAAAAATGCTACACCAGAGCTTCAAGAAGAGTTTCCATGAAGTGACTTTCCAGTTTCAACACTGAATTTCTGTTATTTTGACATGAAGGAGAGAACGATCCAAGAAGTATGAGAGGCCAGGCCCACCAGGGTGGGGTCCATCAGCTGCCATCCTGAGACACACAGTGCCTCAACTGGGACTCAGCAAAGACACTGCTGGCTGATAAACTCGGGCACAAACTGTCTGTTTTCCATCAAACCATTCTTCATTTCTGCTAATCCTTTCTAGCCAGGAACTGGATTCCTCTGGCTCCCTAAATTTACCTGTGAAAAAGACACTGAACCCCCCCAATTTTCAGCTGGTTGCTGATACGTTTCCTCAGGAATTTCTCTGTGAGCAGAGTGCAGGTATTTCTATCAAGATGTTTCTGTTTGACAAAGGCACTGTTTAGTGACCACACCATCAGTTTGTGCCACATGACAAAAGCATTTCCAGTGAACTGTGTTTTCCAAGGGCTGCCAAGTCCGTGTGTGCTCCTGATAACTCCCCGTCCCACGGATCGGATCGAGGTGTCAGCGCTGCCAACGCCAGGTAATGGGAAGGACAGAAATCAGCCACTGCAGGGGTCGGGTTTATTGGGGCTGGAGACACTACAAGATTCTGTTGTGGCCAGATTTGTTTCTGAGAAGGAAGAGCTGAGCCTGCTGGATCCATCAAGGGCTGTGGAGGCATGGCCGCCCCCGGGGTGACACCGTGAGCAGCTTGTGTGACCCACCCTGCACCCCACCCCACCCTGGCAGGGCTGCACAGCCAACCTTGCAATTATAAACACATCAGGAGGGTTTATTTTGTCTCCAGGGCTACCACTGCTCTCTCAAAAAAATAAGATTTAGGATGTGAGTGTCACCGAGTTACACTTTGGGTAAGTCCCGAGGGTGGCTGGGGGAGCAAACTCTGGAAATGGGTTAAAGTCCTTTAAGTTTTTAGAGATGTCCACACAACACATGGACTGGAGGGAACAGGTGACACTTCCTCAGAGCCACAGAACAAATTAACAGCAACACTAAAGAGACTGGCTGGAGCACATCCCGAAACCCAACAACTTAGGCAGGAACCTGTGTTGTGTCAATGAACTCCAAGCCTCTAAAAACCCTTTTTTGTAACAAAAAATGAAGTGGATGACCTTGGATATTGTTGAGATTTCAGTAAGTTTTTATGGAAGACTAACTTTTTTTTAGCATCAGAATGGGTTTTCCGTGTCTGCTACGTGAGCCAGGTGGGAGGTTCAAGGGGATGTGTCAGAGAAAGGAGGCAAAACAGCTGCTAGAAAACAGATCTGAGGGGGGAAAGTGTAGTAAACAGGAGAGTGTAAGAGGCTTTTTCTAAGTGGAAACAAGGAAGTGAAGAAACTCAAGATAAGAGCAAAGGAGGATGTCTAAGAACAAACAGTTGATAACGTGCCGTGATAAAGAAACTGTTGTTGCCAGAACAAGTTCTTCAGCAAGAAGGAAATGCAGAACAAAGTGGGGCAGATGAGCATGTTCCAAAGATGCTCTTTTTTCCCCAAAAAATTCAAGAGTTCAGAGAGCTGCAGTAAATTATAGTTGATGTGATGGCTCACAAACATCACAATGCATGGCAAAGAAAACTAAAGAAGTTACTGGTAAAAACTAAAGAAGTTACTCAGTTAAAAAGCAAGTTTAAAGCAGCCCGTGAAAACATACTTAGGTAAAAGCAAAGTGCTGTACACAAAAAACCTCCATATTCCCAAAAGTTTGTTTGGAAGTAGTTTTTTTTTTTAATTTTTAATGGAACAAGGATTTAAATCCCCTGAACATTAACAAGTCGGTTTTTTCCTCCCAATACCCATTTTCCTGCTTTTCTGTTAAAATTCCCTGGTGTAACTCATGATCAGGCTTCCCAGCAGTGTAATAACAGTCACTACAAGTGTGTCATTCTTACCAACATAAATAACTTCACTCCAGTCACTCCAAAGTCCTCTCATACACCACGTGTGATGATTAGCTCTGATCTGGATGGAATATCTGCTGGTGACATCAATCCTCAAGCGGAATTTGTTTGAGGATAATTTCAATATCTGATAGGAAAACAATTGTGCTGTTATAGATCCCTAAACAATTCAGAAAATTGATCACTTTTATTTTTTTGGCTTTTAAAACTGCTCCACTACATTAACTCTGAGGTTCTGGCCTTGCTTTTGAGGTAAAAATCTCTATTTCTATAAGTGTAACTTCTCTCACAACACACCAATATTTCAGGGCAAATTCTTGGAGGATGCCTCATTTTTACATTCTTCCTTAAGACACTTTAGCAGGATTTTCAGGATGGTAAAAACTGTTCTGAACCCAGAAGCATGAAAGTGAATAACTCCAATTTTGTCCTCCTGCTCTCCCAAGTCTCTTGGGGATACTTTGTTGCAGACATAAAACAGGAAAAACATAAAACCTGGCGAGACTTTGGTTTTGTTGTGTTTCCCATCACAAATGGGAACCAGTTTCACCAGAAGTCCACAGTTCCAAAAATGTAATAATTGCAGGTTTTACTTTTAAATGTTTAAATTCTGTAACTGATCCATGAATTTGAAGACCTTTTTCACCCTAAAGGCAAATTGCAGCTCTCCAGGACAGGAATGCTGGATAATACTGGAGTGGCAGAGGAGCAATTACCTGCTTGTTACCTGACTTCAGGTTGACGAGGTAAAATTCATATTCAAAGCATTCCTCGTGGAAAAGAGAAATTGGCTTCTCCCAAGTGGCCAGGAGATGGTTTTCCTCCAAGGATACAGTGATATTTCTGGGAACATTCACTTTCTCTACAAAAGAAAACTCTCCTGGTAAGTTATTTATAGAGCAAAGTTTAAATACTGACAGTTGGAGCATTTTATTAACTGATGGTGTTTCCAAGTAGCACCTATAATTCTTGAATGTATTTCACCTTTTGGGCAGAAAAGATAAGGATTTAGGTGGAGTAACTACTTAGCAGAAAATAGTTATGGGAAAACAGTTTGGAAGGTCCACTTAAAAGTTTTGGACAACTAGATTATGGGGAGAGAAGGGGATTTATTAAATTAATTCTCACAAAAGCATAAATTAATGATAGAGGTTAGAAAAACTTCTTTTCAGGAAAAAAAAGCAAACAGGTATAGCCAGGAAAGTCACTGAAAATGGAATAAGTTCAAAGGAATGGATCAGCAGCTGTTAGGGGGATGCTTTCTAAGAAGAAAATATGTGAATTTTTCTCTTAGTGAAGACATGAAAAAGGGAAATATTGTCTGTTCACAAAAAAAGGTCATTGAACTAATGAAGGAAAATAAATTATTTGTGTAGATGGAAGATGATGGACAGTCATGGCTGAGGTTGTCCTTTATTTGACAGTATAATGCCTTTCTTTAAAAGAACATGGTTATCTTGAGCATCGTGTTCTTTTGCCTTTTAAAGAAAGGCTGCAAAATAAAGGGTAGTAAAAACTGTATTTTAAGGTATATTGAGTACATCAATTGCAAATTAATATTGGAAATACTGCTTTTGCTAAAAAAACAGCATAACTCTGTTTTCTACCTTTTATTTTTGTCATTCTATAATTTAAAATAAATCACTCAAATCAAATTTAGTTAAAACAATCCAGTTCTCTCTTATAATCTCTTCCAATTTCATTAAGATGTCTGTACAAAGCCAGCAGTTCACCTTCATCAAGAATAATTGAATCCAGCAGTATTTTCTCACGAATCTTTTGATAATCCTGGTAGACATTTTTAATATATATATTTTTTTAAATGTATTGAACTCACCAATGGCATTTGGGTTAAATAACTGCTGAAAAGGCTTGATTGCAGCACGTTTGCTGGACCCATTAATGTGGATTACGAGATCTTCAGCCTCCTGGGGATCAATGTGAGTCCCTGGAAAGCTGCAGCCAGAATTCCTGGCCCGCTTGTCTTTGGCATAATGGGGACATTCCTCAGTGTGGTTCTTGTACCTAAATTCAAACGCCTGTGAGACGTGATGCCCTTAAAGAAATCCCCTGCTGAGTGAAAAGGGGGAAAACACCAACCTGTAAAACAGAAAGTACTCGGTATCTTGTGGTGCCCCTGGGCCAGGAAGCCAAGAGCAGCTCAGAGAGACAGTCCCAGAAACGGTGAGGTGAGTGACACAGGACAAATTGGTGATGGATGTCTCCGGAGCACCTGGAGAGTCAAGGAATTACAGAGCAGAAGGAAAATCTTATTGCAAAAATCAGGAGAAATTCATGCTGCTAAAACACTCTGAATCCAGCCTTTGGCCTGTTTGTTGCAGTTCTCTTCCATGTCACTCTTGGTTACGGATGGATGGAGATTCCCAATCTGTGTAAGTAAAGCTGTGCCACGCAGCACCATTATAAATGTAATGTGTAATAAGGCAACAATATCCCAGAGTGCACCACAGTAGGTGATCTCAGCCTTAGCAAGGAATTTTTAGAATATTTTATATGTGTTATCCATTTTCTGCACCTCCAGATTGTCCTGGAGATTAGAATAGAAAGGCCTGGACTAAATCCTTTTGTAAGACCAGTGGAGCAAAATGTTCCATTTTTTGAAGTATTAAACCTTCCACCATTTGGGGCAGAACACAAAATGCAGACCTTCCCTGGGTTTCTCCTTACCTGGCAGAGGTGGGAGGTTTTCCTGCACCCACTCACTTCTCATCTGAAGGTCGTTGTGGAGAAGCAGCGTCCGGACGTGCGCGGAGAAGCCGTCGTGGAGCGCGACCGTTCGGACACTGTGGGTCTTCCTGGTGTCATACTTGGAATAAAAAGTATCAAATAAGCATCCCACGGGATGGAAGCTGAAATAAGGCACCTGCAAAGACTGAGCCAGACATTAAGTTGACCTGAACGTGGAGCCTGTACTTAAAACCGGTACCATCATCCCCTCAAGGTGAACCCTGCAGGGAAAGCCAATTCCCAGGCTAATCCTCGTCCCAGCAGAGCTGTGTCTGTAAGGAAAGCTCAAAGGGAATCTCTCCAGTGCTCAGAGTTTAGGTGTAAGAGAATAATAGGAATTTAGCCTTCTCAGGATACTTGTTTTATTTCTCTTACCTCTTCAGGCACAGGGCTGAGGATTTTCACATCATATCTAATGGTGTCATTTTTTTGGTCTTGAGCAGGGTTTGGTTCCCAGTGTAACAGGACTTGTGCTAATGCAGAGACTGTAAGGGTGAAGTTAACAGGTGGGAAAACCTGAACTGCAAGGGAGAAAACAAAAATATTCATGGCATACTAATGCAGTGAATTGTTTAGAGTGATACCTGTTTGCAAGCAGTGAGAAAGACAAGCAAATTTCCATTTCATATTCTCTCAACAGCTTCTTATAATATGTTTTTAATATTTGAAAAATATCTTTAAATAACTAAAACCTTATCAAATAAGAGTTTACTTAAAACTTAGCCTTAAAAATGGATGTTTACAACAGTTTCAACTTGAAAATGAGTATGATATGTTACATTTGGCTTGTTAATTTGGTTCAGGTTTTTCATCCTGGTCCTCATGGCCACACAGATATATAGAAACAGGGCTGATGGAAGGTACAAACAATTCTCACCCACAGAAGCTTCCAGAGGAGCATAACATGGGGGGGCTTTCTAAGAGGAGGTTGAAAGCCACAAGAGTAGAACCAAAATGATGAACAGAGGAATTAAGCACAAATGGAAGAAAACATAGAAGGATGAGAATGATAATTTAGAATGACAGGGCAAAAGGGATCCCTGGAGCTCCCATGGAAATGAGGAGGGTCTCCTGCTGGGGGAAATGTTAGTATAGAAATAGCAAGGCAGGGAAATAATCAATCTGCTCCCCTCCAGTTCTTCAGTGCCTGCCCTCCCTTATTTCCCATCTCCAAGGCAGTTGAGGGCCATCAGCATCTCTGGAAGTGTTCAGGGCCAGGCTGGATATGGCTCTGAACACTCTGGTCCAGTGGAAGGTGTCCCTGCCCATGGCAGGGGGTGGAATGAGAAGAGATTTAAGATCCCTTCCAAGACAAACCACTCTGGGATTCCATGATCACCCTCCACTTCTCCCCTAATTTCAACCTTTGATAACCATGAATTCAGCATTCAAGCACACAGCTTCCATCAGGAAAACTGCCCCATAAAGGCTCAGAAAACCAAGACAAACCATCCTGAAGTGCCCAGCCCAGAGGACAGTGGCACAAGGAGCATCTCCATGGTTCTTCCCTCTCAAAGCCAGACAGTCCTCAGGCAGTGGCTGGGAGCAATGTGGGATAGGATACAACTGTCCCAGAAGGCATGTTATCCATGATCCAGTACTCATGGCATGCCATGGACTCCGTAGAACAGTGACCAACACACAGAGGGCATTTGCACACCCTGTGGTGCTAAAGCTACACGTTGGCAGAAGGAAAACACCTCACCTCGTGCAGCTTGGGGTGTGTTGGGCTGAACTGAGTGGGCTGTCCAAAGGAGGATCAGACAAACTTGCATCCTGCTGGCCTTCATCTCTAGATGGTGAAGGAGCACAGCCAGGCATCAGCAGAGGGGCCTTGGCACCATCTTACAGAGCCTGGGAGCAAAAAGTGAACACGATCCTAAGGGTTAAGCACTCAAAAAATATCCACGGGATCAAAAGAATGAAACTGCAGGGATAGAGCCCTCTTTCCTTGCAGGAAAACACTTCTTGTAAGAGCTGAATTTAATGTAAATACCACCATTCATTTTGCTCCCTTTGCCTCTCCCAGCCCTCTCTGAAAGAGCTGCTGGTTTCAAACCCTGTTGTGTGGGGATGTTCAGAGCAGTCATGGAATTAGAGCATTTCTCCACGGAGAGGAGTGTGTTGGGTTCAGGTAGATTGGCTTTCAGCAGAGTCCTATTTCCTCCAAGAACAGAAGTAACCATATTTTTAGCTGCCACTAGATATAAAATAGCTCCTTACTGGAATTTACTTTCTAGCTGCTGTTTCAGTAAAGCTCTCTAAAGATGCAGTCAGTGCTCACCTCAAGGCTAATTCTTCAGTGTTAATTATTGGGTGTAGGAGAAACTGTTTTGTTTGTTTCTCATTTAAATGAACAACTCTTTTTAATGCTTAAAACCAGCACGTTCTCATGCTTCCTGTGGATTGTTTCATGAATTACTAGGAGGAAAAAAAAAAATCTATGTGTAATCACTCATGTGTAACCCAAGATAAATATGGACATACAGAACAGCAGCTTTCCAAAATGTTCTTCCCGAAGAGAAATACGCCCTCCTGGCCCAATCTCACTCCTTCCCTGGGGCACTACAGCAATTGCTTGTATGGAAAACATAATATTTTCCAATGGTAATGAGCAGAGAAAGCATCTTTAGCCCATCAGTTCTCCCTGAACCTCCAATGAATCACCCAGGGACTGAGTTATGACCCGACTGATCACAGTTGGAGCAATTCTGCTTTACAGTAACTATTTTTCAAAGTGGTGCATGAGTGCAGAGTTCATTAAAGTGCCACATAATCTACAGTACAGTGTGTTTCTTAATGTCCAAGTCTCCTCATTATCTATATTCACATTTTGTGTCTGTCTGCTTTTCTTCAAGCCCAAATGTGCACGAGCCCAGCTGAACCCCTGGAGTTTGCTAACGGATATTCCAGGGGAGCCAGGCTTGGATTTTGTGGACACTGGCTGATTGGAAGACATTGTGGTTCTTCCACAATGGAGTGGCTCACAGATAATGGGATAAATATTCCTTACCACACACATCCATGCCTGCACAATGCCTCCAGGACTATTTCCTAGGCGTTACCATTCCTGAAAAATCCGTTCCTTTGGCTTTTTTCACTTGCACGACATGATTATGTTCTTCTGGAGGGCATCATGTGGACTGGACACAGGTTTACAAAGGCACCTGATCTCTGCCACTCCTGTACTGCTTTCCTGAAAAAAACTCACTGAAAAAATGGATAGAACATGATACAGATTTCCAACACGCTTTTGGATAAATTACTGGCACCAGACTTTCTTTGCTGCTTCAAAAAACCTTAAGATTTATTCAAAAAATATTTAAAAATATATTTTAATTATTTTAAAAACGAAATCTTTAAAAAAGCTTCATGTTTTACAGCTGCTTAGGCTTCCCATCTACTGACTTGACTGATGTCAGTGCATTGGTTTCAGGCATTTAGCACAACTAGAAAAGCTGGCTGTCCCTTGGGTTTATTTAAAAAGGGGTTTGGCTGCCTAGAGATTTTTTTTTAACTTTTTTTTTCAAAAAAGTAAGGGCTTTGATTCTTCCTGGGCACATTTTTTTCCCTATACTTTTGAAAAGATCCTGAAGATCAGCTTTTCAAAGGTGTTTTTGCTGCCTAAAAGCTTGCACATATTAGACACAGACCTTAGATTTTCTGAGCGGCACATTACTATTTGAAACTAGATATAAAATGTCCCTGTAATGCAGATTAGTCTTTACTTACAATCCTGTTCTATTCAGTTTATCTTATCCTGTTTTGTTTGTAAAAACACTATTTTTTTTTTTTTAGTGTTGTCAAACTAAGACTTAAAACATAGCTTTTGGAAGAGATATTCCTGCAGCTGTGTAAGTGTACAGCCTCTAAGAACACACTGCAGTCTGTGATACCCTCCCTGTTTCACGTGAGAAATTGCTGAAAAGATAAAAAAATAAGCATATACGAATAAAAATGGCAACAGGAAGTCTACAAGAGGATTACACTCCTCACAAAAAATGGGTGTAGTAAGTTTTCAGGACAAATGAAAGGCTTGATTATGTTTTGGTTATATATAGTAAAAAGTAATAAGCAGAAGGTAAAGGGTATATTCTTTTTGTGGAGGCAATATACTCCTTTTAAAAGGACAGGAGAAACCCAAGCCATATAAAAGAGCCTCTAGAATGGAATGACTTTCTCCCTTACAGCTGCTGTGTCCCACTGCCTCACAAGCAATGGGGCAGAAGCAGATTGCAGATGCTTTTCCCAGTGTAAACCCAGTGAAAAGCAGCCCCTCTGCAGCCTTCAAAGCAAGCACAACAGGACAAACTCAAACCACAGCAGACACCCCAGGGGTTACCTGTGCACTCTCACAAGTCCTGTGAAGAGTCTGCTCCGTTTGTTCAGTGTCCTCTGGGTCATCTCCCCCTGGGTTTCTTTTATAACTGCTGCCTTTCAAGTACAGATGTGACCCCCCAGAAGTGATGGCAGATAAGTCAGATAACCACGCACTGAAAAAGGGAACTACGGATTGAGCACAGGATGGAACCTCTACACAAGCTCATTGTTTAGCCCAGAAATGGGTTTACTCTATTTATGGAGGGTTAATTATATGCCATGATCTGACAGTTCTCTAATGGCTTTGCAATGGCAAGAATGTGCTGACTGACTGCAAAGAAATAACCTGGAGTCACAGTGCTGATAACACGATTTGGTCTCCAGGTAGAAAATCAAACCCAAACATATTTGGAAAACTGGGCAGGTTTTGTACAATGTTTTACACCATCTTGTCCAATGCTCTTCCCATGGAGACACCAGTAGCTGCACCAGGGGAGGGTTAGGTTGGACACTGGGAAGAAATTCTTTACAGAGGGAGTGATCAGACACTGGAATGGGCTGCCAGGGAGGTGGGGGAGTCGCTCCTGGAGGTGTTTAAGGACAGACTGGATGTGGCATCAGTGCCATGGTCTGGGTGACAGGGAGGGGTTGGGTCACAGGCTGGGCTCGCTGATCTCGGAGGTCTTTTCCAGCCTGGTTCATTCCGTGTTTCTGTGGCACTGTTTATGTCTCTCCAGTGTACGAGTCTCCAACAGCCCATCTCCCGCTGTGCGCACAGACCCGGCACCGATGACTCTGGTCACAGCAGCGCTGTTCACACACACCGAGCGAGCAACCCCAGCACCGCTCCGCCCGAGGGACCGGGCCGGGCCGAACGCAGCATCCCCGCCCCTGAGGGGCCGGGCCGGGCCGAACGCAGCATCCCCGCCCCTGAGGGGCCGGGCCGGGCCGAACGCAGCATCCCCGCCCCTGAGGGGCCGGGCTGGGCCGAACGCAGCATCCCCGCCCCTGAGGGGCCGGGCCGGGCCGAACGCAGCATCCCCGCCCCTGAGGGGCCGGGCCGGGCCGGGCGGTCGCGCTGAGCTCATCGGGCCGCGCCGGGGCGGTGGAGCCGCGTCCTCAGCCGGGGTGAGTGGGGCCGGGGCGGAGGGAGCGCCCGGGCATGTGGGGGCACCTCCGAGGGCACCTCCGGGGGCACCTGCGGGGACCCGTGTGGGCTCAGGTGCTGGTTGTGCCCCGCAGGGCCGGGCTGCGGCTGCGGAGCGGCGGGAGCGGAGCCATGAGGCTGCAGGCGCCGCAGTTCCAGGCGCTCTTCACGCCCGGGCTGCGCAGCGTGGCCGGTGAGTGCGGGGGGACCGCGGGGTTCGCGGGGTCCCTGGGGGTGTTTCTGAGCAGGGAGACGAGTCGTTAAATGGTCTGGGGTGGGAGGGACCTAAAGCCCATCCAGTGCCACCCCCTGCCGTGGGCAGGGACACCTTCCACTAGCCCAGGTTGCTCCAAGCCCCGTCCAACCTGGCCTTGGACACTTCCAGGGATGGAGCAGCCACAGCTTCTCTGGGCAACCTGTGCCAGGGCCTCCCCACCCTCACAGGGAAGGATTTCTTCCTAGTATCTACTTTAATTGCCCCTCTCTTAGTTTGAGGCCATCCCCCCTTGCCCTTATAATTACTTGCCCTAATAATAATAATACTTGTATTATTTGCACTAATACTCCTTTAGTTGCTGACTGCACTCCTTGGATATCAAAGGAAGTCCATGTAGAGACAATATATATTTATTCAGTGTGTTAACTCTGTTTATACATGTTTATTGCCCCAGGGATGGGGCAGCCACAGCTTCTCTGGGCAACATGTGCCAAGGCCTCACCACCCTCACCAGCAAGAATTTCTTCCCAATATCCAGTCTAAATCTTACCTTTAGCTTAAGGCCATTGTCCCTTGTCCTGTCACTCCATAAAAAGTCCTCCCCCACCTTTTTGTAAGCCCATTTAGGGACTGAAAGGGTCTAAGGTCTCCCAGAACCTTCTCTTCCCTAGGCTGGACACCCCCAGCTCTCCCAGCCTGTCTCAAGGGATAAGGCAGAGCTCGGTGTCCCCTCTGTGGGCTGTGATTCCATGATTCTGTATTGTTCCTGGAGAAGTTTGGTTCACAGTTCACTCTCTCTGCCATGAGTAAACCAAGCACTGTTCCCTTGTCAGCCCCTAAAATGATCCGCACCCCCCAGTATCGATTAGCAACCTGCCAATATTTATGTCAAAAATGCTCCAGGAAAAAAAAAAAAATCAAATGACAGGGAAAATACCTGTGGGTGCTCAGCTGTGCCCCTAATTAGTGCGTTTTGCATGAAGCTGTGAGGTACTTGCTGCTTCCTGCACATTGGAGTGTGTATTCCCACATCAGTGCTCCTGATCTGTGAGAAGGCAGGTTGGGGCTGACACTGTGCTCTGGGTTTATGTGAGATGGTGCTTTATGGTTTTCCTTTCCTTCCCAGAGCTGTTTGAGAAGAAGAACTATGAGCTGAGGATAGCAGGGGGTGCCGTGAGGGATCTGCTCAGTGGGGTGACACCGCAGGACATCGACTTTGCCACGACAGCCACCCCTGCAGAGATGAAGGAGATGTTCACCTCAGCTGGAGTTCGTCTGATCAACAACAAAGGAGAGAAACACGGAACCATCACTGCCAGGGTTGGTTTGGGGTTTGACTGGGGTCTTTTCCAAACGTCTAAATGTCTGTGGATGTGCTGCATGTCCAGTAGAAAGCTGTTAGTGTGCTCTTTCTTTGTTAAAGCCTCACAGCAGGGGTTTAAATGAGACCCTCTTCTAAAGCATGGAGTGATTTTTTTGCTTCTTCACTGTAGAATTCAAATAATCACCATATTTTAATGCATGCAACCCATTCATGCTGCTGTGCCATCACCTGAAAAGATGATGTAGACCACCCACATGTTCAGATAATGTGGGCAAGTTGTCCTGATTTCCCAGGTTATGTTTCCTCTGCCTTGGTCTGCAAGGAATATTTCTGCAGGCTCTTTAGAAAATAAATAATGCAAGGATTGTCTTCAGGGGTTGATATTTCTCAGTTGTCTGCTCTGTAGGAAAACATGGCACACGTTGCTTTGCCTGCTCGCTGTCTGCAAACAGGAGGCTGAAAAAAATAACACAAGGTTTTAGGTTTTTCCCTGCCTGGCTGTGCTGAAGTAACGATGTCTGTGGGATTTGCAGCTCCATGAACAGAATTTTGAAATTACCACTCTTCGAATAGATGTTGTCACCGATGGACGACACGCCGAGGTGGAGTTCACCACGGACTGGCACAAGGATGCTGAGAGGAGGGATCTCACTGTCAATTCCATGTTTTTAGGTAGGTTCTTTGAAAAGCAAATATTTAGCTTTCCTGTTGTACGCAGTGGCAAGTATTCTAAATATTTATATTTATAAATATCTGTAATATTTCAAAATAAGCCAGTGAATTCTGTCTGTTTCAATTTTGTTTGATTCTCCTGTGCAAATATGTGAGGGGATCTGACAAACCAGCTCAACTCACACAACTTCCCTTCTGTATTTTCAAATTATAGTGTTTAATTATGTCAACCACATTCTTAAATTCATATTTTTCTGGCTTTTTTTCCTTCTTTTTCTAGGTTTGGATGGGACACTGTATGATTTTTTTAATGGCTATGAAGACTTGAAAAGCAAGAAAATCAGATTTGTAGGGAAGGCAAGTGAGAGAATACAAGAAGATTATTTACGAATCCTCAGATATTTCAGGTAAGAGGTTTTGCCTTTCCCAGATGAGGAAATGAACTGTAGAAGGTTTCAAAAATATGCAAAAAGAGATCAGTGATGTAAAAAGAGTTGTAGTTGTCATATTTCCTTTCCAACCTAAACGATTTTGTGATTGTAAGTGCAATAGTTGTTCCTAATCTAACATCCAGGGGGTGTATTTGGCAGATTTTATGGAAGAATTGCAGAGAAAGCTGGAGATCATGAACCTGCTACACTGCAAGCAATTAAAGAAAATGCCAAAGGTTTGGCTGGAATATCAGGAGAAAGGATTTGGGTGGAACTGAAAAAAATTCTTCTTGGAAACCATGTAAATCATTTGGTTCAACTTATGTATGAGCTGGATATTGCCCAGTACATAGGTAAGGTGAAAATTGATTTCTTACTCCTATATCATAGACAAACAGGACTTGCAGTGTGGCAAACTGAGATAAAACTTGGTTTCACTCAGAAAGAAATTAGATATGATTTTTTTTCCCTTGTGTTTACATCCACATTTCTTATTAATGCTTTCTTGCATTTCTTTGTGTATCCCTTTAGGCCTCCCACTTGATGGGAATTTAGAGGAATTTGCCAGAGTCACTAAAAACATTCAGAATCTGTCTCCAAAACCCATGACTGTCCTGACATCCTTGTTCAGGGGGAAGGATGATGTCACCAACCTTGACCTGAGGCTGAAAATCTCCAAGGAAGAAAAGAACCTGGGCCTTTTCTTAGTGAAGCACCGGCAGGAACTGAGCAAGGCCACGGGGCCAGAACCACTGAGGCCATACCAGGACTTTTTGATGGATGTGAGTGTTTCCTATGGTTTTTATTTGGTCTTCCCAGGAAACTGAATTTCCAGTTGTACAGAGCAGCAGAGATGACAAGGCCTAGTGGAAAGAAAGAGCCTAAAAGAGCCGAGAGCCATTTCACAGCAGGCTTCTTTCTTAGGCTTAACCAGGTTTTTGCCAGTGTTTTAAAGGCCATGATATTTTTATCACAAGGATGGCATGCACTGATAAAAATTATGAGCCAGCTTTGGATTGCTGCCACTGTAATATTGTCACAGAAAATGGAGGAGTAGCTTTCATGTATAAATATTATTGCTACCAGTTCCAGTTAAGTCAGCTGGGGTTGGGTGGTTTGTTTTTCAAACAAGGCCAGGTTGGGTTGGGACTTGGAGCAACTGGAGAGATCCCTTTAAGGTCCCTTCCAAGCCAAACCATTCTGTGATTTTATTATTCTTTTTTTTTTCCCCCTTGTTTTTCCTCTGGACAGGGAACCAGAAATCAGGAGCTATTGCAAATGTCCTGGCATGTCTCTGGCACATAAAGCAGAAACTTTGGTATAAAAAGATTCTCTTCCTTTGGTAGAGTCTAGTTCTGCAAAAGGATGAACAGCACACATTTCTGCTTGGCTTCAAAAGCTTTTTTTTCTTTTCCGTCCAAGATACTGAGGCTTTAAATTCATTTTTAAGAAATTTATAACAAACAAACAAACCAACCCACCATATTTTTAGCAGTTGAAAGCCTTTCAGTCAGGCTGAAAAACGTTAGCACTGAGTTGTAACACTTGTGAGGCAGGAGAGAGAGATCCTTGTTTCCCTGGATCCAACTCGTCCAGATCCGGCCCGATGGGGTGTGATGGGAGCAGCACAGTTGGAGCTGTTTTCTGCTGGTTCCCAGTGAATCCTCTCTTTTTCCCTGTTCTCTCCCAGTCTAGGGAAGCTAACACAAATTCCAAGATCTTCGAGCTCCTGAAGTACCAAGGAGAAGAGCAGCTTTTAAAGGAGATGCAGGAATGGACTGTTCCCACTTTCCCTGTCAGTGGCCATGACCTACGGAAGATGGGAGTGACTTCTGGGAAGGAAATTGGAACAGCCCTGCAGCAGCTGAGGGATGAGTGGAAAAAGAGTGGATACCACATGGATAAAGAGGAACTGCTGAGCTGCCTGAAGAGGGTGTAAAATGAATAATAACAGAACTGTTTGTGCCCTGATCCGAGTGTAACTTGGAATATCTTGTCCCTCACAGCCAGTAGAGCTTCTGTGACATTTAACACCTTCAGTTACTAATCCATCATTTCTGCAAGGAGAGGTTTAATTGTGTAATAATTACATTATTTGCCAAATTCCACATTTTCTACCTCTCTCTGCCGTGTTTAGTGATTAAATATTTGCTGCTTTATCATGACTTTGAGGCACTAGAGGTGACAGCAAGGTTTTTCTCGTTCTGACTTTGCTATATCTAAAAAAAAACCCCAAACCTCAAATCTTCAAAAAAAGGTGTTTGTATCCTCTAGATAAAATCATGGAGGGTTTTTTTGTGCCTAAGAGAGTGACAGTGTCTGGAAATAATGAGTTGTAATTTAACTCTTTGTAGTTAAAGCTGGATACCAGATGGAAACACTCCAGCAGTTCCCAAACAGTCTTACCATGGAAAACCAGTCTGTTCATAGAAATATTTTTATTTTCCAGAACTCCAGAATCAGTTCTAGATTAAAAGGATGACTGGGCTGAGTCGGTATCATGGACTTCTTGTCTCTTCAGTAGCTTTTCAGTAACTTACCACTGAGTAATTAAATCCACGGAGAGCTGGTGGAGGGTTCTACAGTGTGTGAAACAATCTATTAATGTTAATTAGCATTAATTGGGTGGAGATCCAGGGTCCTTGCCTTGGGAAGTTGGGTTTTTGGAGCACTGCTGTCTCCATGAATCTGTCTTTACTATCCCTGGCTTTTTTGGTGTACTGTTAAAAAAACAAAAAAAATAACTCTCATTGAGAGCAGCTCTTGTGTGTATAAACTGTATTGCAGGTTGAAGTTTTCCTACAAAACCATGGTAACTAATAAAATCCTTTGGATTTCATTTTCCTTGGATATCATTTTACAACACTAGATGGCAATACTGGAGCACTGCTGAAAGAAATCAGCACAGTTTCTGGTTTTCATACAACTTCCCAGCTGCCTTTTCTTTTCCTAGGAAGTTGGTTCCTGTAAATAAATTATTCTGAAGGTACTTGGGAGCCTGAGGAAGAAGCAAGGGAAGAGAAAAAGTGCTGTTTGTTAATAAGGCAAATCTCATGAGAACATGATGGTGCTTAATTTAATGATGTAATTAAATGGAAGCCTCCTTTGTGCAGTTTATTGAGCTCCAGAAATCTTGGGAGGGAGATGAGTGATAAAATGTAGTGCTGTGGTGGATTCCTTTAAAGAACTTAAACCTGCATCTTTAGGGCAATGGCTGGGGAGGTGATAAAATGAATTCATTAAAATTAACACATTAACCTTACCCAAAATTGCTGTCAGGGTCAAACTGCACTTGGAAAGAGGGTTTTTAAGGACAAAAGCTTAAAACTGAGTCCTGTCATGGACCAAATGGACACTCTGGACAAAGTTCAGCAGGGAGACCCTCCTGTGAGTCACAAGGGTTAATTTGCAGCTGGTTCTCAGCCCTCAGAGGGGCTGGGTGTGCCTGGATCCAGTCCTAGGCCCAGCTTTAGTCAGTGGTTTATGTCTAAAGGATTGTAGAGGTGTCACTGAACTTAAACAGCTTTGTCCTTCAGGATTAAGAGTGACAAATTAAACATTAACAGAAAGGGATGATTTATTGAAATGGATGCTGATAATGATTAGACTGAAAAAGCTTTAACCAGAACCTTTTACTGCACAGCACACACAGTTACAACTCCTTGTGAGTGCACTGGTAATTAAATCAATCCTTTCAAAGCCAGCTTAATTACCACTAGGTAATTAAGAGAGTGATGTTACTCACCCAAAAACTGTGGGCAAGTCCTTTCCCCATCCCTGTGGATGCCAGCCTTGGTCTGGAAGCATCTGACTCAGACTGCCTTGTGCTGGGTTTAATTTGAGATGTTTTGGCCAAGCTGGTCTCAGCTTCTCTCTGCCCTCCATCCATCGCTGGTGACTTCCAGTAAGGCCAAGTCTGAGCTGATTTTCTCACAGCTTGGCAGAGGGTCCTGCTACAAATCTCCAGTGCTCATGAAAAACAGCACAACCAGATGAGTCTGAAAGCACCTTCCTTACCAGTCCTGCTTGGAATTCTTGGGTTCAAACAGCTCCTTGAAAAACCATCTTGTGCCTCAGGGTTCCCCTCGGTCTGTGGAGCATCTCTGTTTGTTATCTTCCACAGGAATTAACCCCTGCTAAAAGGAAAGGGCATGAAAACAAAATAATCACATTTTTAAAGCAAGCAGTGCCAGCTTGAGCTCTGGAAAAATGATATGTTTGTTTGTTTGAGTAAACACTTTATATTTTACAGAGTATGGACTATGTAAATGTCAGAAGAGATGAAGCAGTTTGATGCACACATGGTCAAGTAAAATACTTGCTCTACAACAGATTAGTTGATTAATTAGTCTGTGTCAGTCCAGCCTGCACAGACTTTAAAGCCAAAACTCTTTCATTCCACATGACTTTTGCAGCCAACCTGTTTAAAACACAACATAAACCCAAGCATTGCCTTTTTCCCTTCCCAGCAATCAGCAAAAGAACAGGGGAGTTTTGAAACAAATTGAATTTTATTCTTTGCAAATGTTTGCAAGCAACAAGATTTGTCAGAAAAGTTGTCCCAAAAGGCAGAGAGAGGAAGAGTCAGAGAGGAGACAGGGCTGCCCCTCATCAGCCTCACAGAGCAATTCAAGGTGACAGTGGGAGGAACAAATGAACTGCAGCACGTACAAAAAGAGCCTTATTATAAAACAAAGAGCATTTGAACATGTTTCAGCCCCAGTGTGCAAATGGCCTATGTGGTTCTACCTGTTAATGGAAATATATGAAAACTGCAATATTACAGGCTCTGCTTGTGAGGGTGCAACAATGGCTTGGGAGTCTGTGCTCCATGTGCTGTGATCCCTCAGTCCTGCTGCCTGCAGGACACTCCTCCTGTCCCAAAGGGTGCACATCCCACCCCTCCCCTCCCCAGACACACACCAGCTCTTCCACAGCCCTGCTCCCACATCTCAGGGCAGAGGAGGATGGTGGCAGAGGAGAAAAATAATCCCCTGGGGCAGCAACCACTGGATTAATTCCTGCAGGAAGCTACAACCAAGGAATGGGGTAAATGTAGCAAATTATCCTAAAATGTCATTTCCTTTGCTCTAGCTCTCAAAAGCATACCCTGTCCATACTTGTAACCATTTTCCATAATCCCAACCAGAGTTTTCTCTTCAAAACAGAGAAAAACATAGAAAACATGACCCAAGGTACAGAACCACCCCCAAGCCCCCACCCACCCTGGAAGCCACGTCCTGTACACTCTGCTCACTCACTGTGCTGGATTCATGGCAGGATTCCTCAGCAACCCACATCACACTTGTTTGCAACCTGGAAAGTGTCCTGGACTTCCACATGGCAAACATCACACAGGTCAGGCAGATGGAACAGCATCATCAACAAGGAAATGAAATTACTGCTAATTTTACTCCTGACTTACCTTGATTACATTAGCTTACATTTGATTATATACACACAATCCCAAAAATATGCCTATTTTGGATTCAAACAGTACCAACATAACAAGATTTTTAGTTGAGACAATCCAAAAGACTCAGCCAAAAACTCAAAGACCTTATGAAGTTCAGTGACAGCTGAGAAAATCCATTTGAAACCCCCCTTCCCCATCCCCTTGGAAAAATAAACCAAGTCTACAGCCAAGGTGTGTCTGTGTGTGCAGGGTGTGAGGGGAGCCAGGCATGGTTCCAGTGGTTATCCAAGTGCAGAGGATCCAGAGCCTCCCTCTCACACCAGTGCTTGGCATTCCAGCCTTTTCAAAGCTTATTACAGAAACATAATCAAAATACAGAATGTTTTCTCCCAGAAAATGAGCCATCATTCACCCCCTATTTGTGCAGAGCTGTATCCCAAGCACTGCTTTTCACAGTCCACTGCTCCACAGAGCACTGCACATGGAATTAAACATGGAATTAAGAGTGTCTGAGGAGAACAAAGGAGACCACAGAAGCACAGAGGTAGAAAGCTTCAGAGAACTAAATCTGAGTCACACAATCATCAGTTCCTACATACCTGGCATGACAAACACCTCAGCAGCCTCTCAGCATCCTGCAGGGTCACACCTGGGTGTTCCCAGCTGCAGGGACCACATTCCCACAGGAATCAGCTCCTTCTCACTGAAGTGCTCTGGCCTTGCTACATCTGGTGCCTGACAGAGAACAAGCAACTAACGGCTCATGTCTTAAACCTTAAGTAGTTTTGTGTCATTGTATTTAGCAAGTGAAGAAATAAAGAGTGAATGATAAAGCTTCACAAGAAAAACAAGTGAGTATGTGCACAAACACAGGGAGAAATCTCCAGCTTCCATCACCAGAGTGAATTCTGAGGGAAAACCACCCCAATAAACCAGTGGCAAAAGCTGCCTCAGTTTGGCAGATAACGCTTCAGACAAAAAACCCCCACCAAAACTAAAACAACAACCTACCAAAAAACAACCTCCCTCAAAACACTCTGCCTTCATCTGTTTTATTTAGAAACTTTTCCTCTTTGTAAGGTGATAACGTGGAATTTTACTTTATGATCTGTAAGTGCAAAAGAAAAAATAATTAAAGAGATGTTGCCTCCCCCTCGTCACTATAAATAGTCCTAAAAAATCCCCTCAGTGGCGTGTTTTAGAGAGTCCTTCCCAGAATTCTGGATACCTCTACTGGTAAACCTTTCCAGTAACAATTTTGACAAGTAACTGAAGCACATTCAACAGCAAATGACAATGTTGTTTCTGCCCTGGGACTGACCTGTGTATTTTTTATAAACAATTTAAAATTTAAGACTTCTAAAGTCAAAGAGACTAAATAGATCAGACAACCGGTAAGGAACAAACACTTCCCATGGGTTCCATCCCGTGAGGCAGCAGCAGCTCCTGCTTTTGCCCATTCCAGCACTGCCACCAACACTTAGATCAGTCAGAAAGACTTCAGCCTTGTTCTCTCTTCCATGGTTATTCAGCAAATATCTGAGAAACAGCACAAGCAGAAAACCTGAAGTACTTCAGAGTCAGAAACAGGGATTCTCAGCAAAACCACTTGTAAGTGTGTTATGGAAAATACTCTGCAGCAAGTAACTGGTATCTACCATCCCGGGGCTATTGCATAAATCAGACTCTGGTTATCCAGGATTTAGTTCCTGCCCATCTTCCTGCACTGCAAGTGGGAATTATACACAGAGAAAGTTCAGTCTCAAATCTGGCCACGTGGATCAGAGATTTCTTGGTGTCTCCTGTTTCTGTCCAGATGGACCATCCTTTCTTAGTGTCTCAAGCCATCTCCTCAGCTCTCCCTTTAAGGACTCAGCCTTCAGTCTCAGCATTCCTGAAGGAACAGAGCACGGATGCACAGCACTCCCAAACGTGGTGACCCTGCCTGTTTCCTTGGATTGGTGAGTGTGGTCGGGGGTTCTGGGGGTTTCTCAGGTCTAAGGAAGCATCAGAAGCAGAACTGAGCAGATGCATCTGCAGGAGCCCTGGCCAAGGCCCTGCAGGAGGTGACAGGTCACAGGCAGAGGATCGGGGAGCCCTCGTGGTCGGAGTCTTCCTCCCCCTCTGGGATGCGGGGCAGGAGAGCGGAGCGTGTCAGCCCCCAGAACTTCTGAGGGGACATTTCCTTCTTGGTGGCTGTGAACTTCCAGCCCATGTGGCTCCCACAGATCCTGCACTGGGCTATAGTCCAGGCATACCTAAAACACAAACCAAAAGGTTTCCTTTGGATGGAAGGAAAAGGCACTTTAAAAACACTTCATTGGCTAAGAAGTCCCAAGCTGGATTTGCAAAGACAATCCAGGTGCCCAATTCCCACCTAAAACCTTGCAAAGCTTAAAAAAATTAAGAAAAAAATCCCCACAAGCTCCCCACCCCCAAAGCAGCCTTCAAAGAGAGGAAGCAACAACACTTCAGCAGCTGAGGAGATGCTGAGAGCCTCAAAGAAGGGTCAGAAAATGGTTCTCTGAGTAAATTACTTAATGGGAATAAAAGGGACTTTTGCCCTGCTCTTAAAAAAACAGGGAACTGCACTTCCCACAGCAACAGAGCTTTTCTGTAACAGCTTTAAAGGGCAGAACATGAATATTTCAAAGCCCTCACAGAAGAGCTGAGAAAACACAAAAGGATGAGAAATATTAACTACAGGTATTAGAAGCCATAAGTTTTCTTCAGGGAGTGTTAAAATGTGCAGGTCTTGGGACAGAAATTCCACACACCCTCCACGTCACTGCTCAGTGCTATGTGACAATCCAGGGAAAAATCCTGGTCATTATTAGGCAAACTTTTACATCTTGACAGCTAATTGTGCTACTCTCTCAGAGAGACTGGCTCATTAAAAACAAAATAAAATCCGAGATAATCAGAGCAATACAAATGTAACTTTTAATTTTACAAAACATTTATTCAGTTTTCAGAGCTACAAAAAAAAGTATTTCAGTAGAATAAGTATATCCTACTAAAATACTTCTTAAATAAATAGTATAAATATAGAATAAATATATTCTATAAATATAGAATAAATATATTCCAAATCTATATATTCTGATTTTCATTTGCATTTTCTGCTGAAAGAAAGCTGAAAGAAAGCTGCAGCTTATACAAAACTATACACAAAGAAACTCCCAGACAACCAACTATTCATAAACTCCCAGATCACCAACTAGTGATCAGACTCTAAGTTACGTTTTAAGATCTGAAGATTTTCCTATTTTAAAAACATTAAAGATAAATTCTGTAAATATTTGATGTGATTTTTTTCATTTTATGCTGTGTTTTGAATAAGTCTAAATTTACTCCCTTGTTTTTCGTAGGAGTGAAACGATGACACGTGTTTAAAAATTAAATATTTAACTCCTCCACTGTCACAGAAATACATTTCCATCGGAATTTCTGCCATTTCCTGGTAAAATCTGAGTGTTCTTACCCAGGGAACCAGCTGTGCTCTGTGGAGGGCCGTCCACTGAGATTCAAATTGCAGGCTTTATATACAGTGAGGGTTTCATGGATGTATCCATGGGGATTCACATAGGCTGCCATGGGGCCACACAAGGATAAGCTGCAACACACAATTAATGGCAGCAGAGTTCAAGGAAAAAATCAAAAAACAAACTCTGGCACATGGAAATAGAGGAGGGGGGAAAGTACCTTTAATTATATTCTTAAAAACTGAAAGAAAATATTTAAAATAATTTAAAATGTCATTTGTCCCATTTTCTTAGAATTGCAGAGAGGTACATGATAGACTCATCAGTTATTTTACTTGCTGCTTTTAAATAGCCAATAAAAGCAATTAAAATCTAACTAACAGTCAGAAAAATGTTCATTTATCACACCAACTTCTCCTCACCTTCTGTTAAAAGTACATCACATTGACACAGCAGGAATTGTGGCTTCTGCAATCCATTATTTGATTAGAAGATAAGAAATGGTTTTTAATTACCACATCAGCTCCTTATCACACTGATAAAGGAAAACTGTGGGGAGTCTTTGTTAAACCAAGACATCTTTTAACCTTCACATTATCACAGGGGATGGGCTGATAGTCAAGATTAAAATAGTGACAAAACTGCCAGAAGCAGCAATTATTTGGGAAATCTACAGTCTCATTACTGTTAAACAAGGAAGATATTGTGTAGTTCAAATACAGAATGGGACAATACTGTAGTTATTAGGGATAACCTGAAATTCTTAAAATAAAAAAGGAATCACAATACACCTTCCTTGCATGACAACACCCTGGGAGCCTATTTATATCACCAATTAGTGCATTTTAATCCCCTGTTGACACATAAAAGTGAGGATGGAAGGGCTAAGAAGTAAAACTTGGGATCTCATAAACTTTATTCAGAGACAACAGGATGGAAAAGTCTCATGTAACACATTTCTATTTCAAATGCTTTAGTGCAAGGTGCTGGGTGTGTAGCACCACACACCAGACACTGTTCCAATATACCCCAGATTTCCTCACTTTTTATTAAAAAAAAATTAAATAACCAGTTTTATTTTGTAAAGAAAACTCCCTATAAATAGTTACTTCCATTTTATTCGAGCTGTGCAAAACACAGCAGTTATGAGACATGACCCAGCTGAACCTGCTTTGCTGTGCCAGGGTTTCTGATTCAGGAACCTCCCAAAGATGAAGTGCAACAAACTCACCTGAATATTTCATTCTTGGTAGTTATTTCTGTGTCTTGGCATTGCTTACAACAGAGAGATGTACACTTGGAAAGGGAAAAAAGAGGGTCAGTCCATCCATTTCCAGACACTTGTCAGCAGTGGCAAATAATAAATATGTCTCTCTCTTTCCCTCAGAACAGGCTTTGTAGCAATTATTTTGTTTATCTGAGCAGCAGGCACTTATGTTTTCTCTTTCTATGAAAGGATATTTTCTTCTATGTCTTTTACTTATTTAAACGTTAATTATTATCTAAAAGACATCACAATTTTTACACACACAGAGATCCACACACAGTTTCGTATTTGACTACACAGAGATAATAAACAAATGAGCCAACCTCCCAAGGTCTCAAAAAGCTAATCTAGAAAAAACAACCTTTGCTCTTCTAAACTGCAGCACAGAAAAGGCAGATGAGTACAAATGCAATCATTAAGTCTTTCTAAAAATTTCAGAGTACTGTAGATCAATGGGTTTAATTTCCTCACAAAAAATAGGTAAAACATATTGATCTTTCTCTGGGAGATTAGAACAGATTAATCCATCTTCTACAATTTCTAGAAAGTAGAACCAAGCAATTCATCACTGCCCAGAAAATAAGCATTTAACTCAGCTTAGTAAATTAGTGAACCAGCTCCTATTAATTTTCAGGAGGTGCAGTGCTGCTTTTTAAGGGTAACACCTGTGAAACTCCCCCAAAATAATCCACTGCATTTTGGATTCAATTTGATATCAGTGAATCAAGTTTATATCAAAGAAATGGATCAGGCCTCAGATCAGTTACATTACTGGGAATTACATTCTGAACAAGCCAGAGCACCCTAAAGAACTCTGGTAAAAAAAAGAGTGGATTGGACCAAAATAGATGTTGGTGAAAAAGCTGTAAAAAGCTATAAATGCACTCAGCAATCTCACACTATTACAGAACAGTTAAACACATTTACAGGCTAGAATGGCACATGTTGATGAAGAAAACACCTTTTTAGTGCAGGTTAACAATCAACTTTACCTTCTATTTTATGAGGGTAACTTTAGCCTTGTCACCTTGGAATTTATAGAAAATACAGAATGTACTGAACATGAACACAGCACCTGAATAGCTGAGTATTTTCAGAGTCCCTGACTCAGGAAAGATAAATGAAGTTTAATCTGGTTACAGAGCCTCAGGCAAAAACCTGCCCATTTCTGCCTCAGAATCTGGAAGAGATGTTTTCTGTCTCCACTCGCTGTATTTTCCCTTTTACATTTTTTGGTGCCTGAACTTTGGGAAGAGGAACAGCATTAAAATGATACTGTGGTTCTCTTTTCCTCAGAAACAGGCAGCACTTTTTAGGCAAACAGGCAAAATTTCCACTGCTCTGTATCAAGCAGATAAACAATATTATTATTATTAATAAAGCATATATTACTATCAAGAAATGTACTGAATAAAAATAAAACATTTAGAGTATCACAAGGCCATGGCAATGGAAAGAAGGGAAGGGAAGACAAGTTTTTTAATATCATAACAAAGAATTACCTGACAAGTTAATACCTGTCTTTTAGAAAAAAATGCTCATAGTCCAATATTTAGATTGATACTCAAAAGATCAACAGTACAAAGGTTTATCTTCTGCTACAAAATCCCCAGGTTTCCATGGCACACTGATCCTTGACTGCAGTGTCTGTATGGGGTTATAATGTTCATAAGATGCTTATGAGCAACACTGGACTTACAGCACCATCTCTTGGCTAAAAAAAGTGCTGGGAGGCCTTGAAATAGTGTTTCTAACCAAAGCAAATATTATTTGTTTCATGTTTGCTGCCAAACAAAATCCAGCACTGAGAGACCACTTTCCCTCTTGAGCAAACTTAAAGGGGAGGGAAGAAACAAGAGAAATTCACTCTCTAGAAGGATGAGCTGGAACATTAACAGGTTCTTGTCAGAGATTGTAACAGTCACTGCTATAACTCTTTATGGCAAGAACAATTTAAGGACAAGGAAAGCAAAAATACTCACTTTGTTCATGATGTCTAACTCACAGCGGAGTCTCTGCACAGCACTGCCTATTTTGAGCAGCTGGATACGTAAAGCATCATCAATGGGCAGGCAGGCAGCAACTCTGTAAGAAAAATCTGGAAATGAGAGACCAGCAGGTCTGTTAGAATTCAACAGAGAAACCAAACCCACTACTCCTGCTTACTCTGTAAAAGGTAATTACCTAAGCTGTGTTCTCGTAGGAAATTAAAAAAAATAATAAAGCAAACTCGAGTTTGTAAAAATCAATAATTTCCTACCTATTGGGTTTGTTGGAAGAGATTCATCTTTAAGGTTTTCATCCCATTCATGTAGCTGCCTCTTGACTCTTTCCATCAAGGTTTCCTTTTGTTAGAAGAAAAGCCTAATTTAAATACATAGGTATTTCTGGTTTCTTAGGAAAAAAAAAAAGGGAAGCAAAATGTAGAGTAAGGTATTTTCCCTAAGTGGACATGAGCTTTTACAACTTGCAGTAATTAAAGAATCATTTTGTATCGACATATTTTAACTATTTTTTCTCTGAGACAACACAGCAGGAATCAGAATCTCCAAAATCCACCCCAAAAAAACGCTCCAGAAGGAGGGAACAACCACACAGAGAGGGAAGCCCTTCCTGATCTTTTCACACTACACTGAAAAGTATAAAGTGCTTTAAAATGTAACTTATGAGTCAACAAAATTAAAGCTTTTATATTATCCAATCCTTAGATTTTACAGCTATAAAACTAACTGAAGGTTGTTTGATAATACACAGGGTGGACTTACAGCATCATACAGAGAGTAGAGCCAGGGAGGCCAAGATGTCAAACTGGCACAGTGGAACTTCCTCTGAAAGCAAACCCAGAAACATTAATTCTTTAACACAAGCAGATTTTAGGGACAGAAGATTTCAAGGTAATTTCCCTTTTATATGTCAAAAACAGTGGATTAAATAATAAATCCATATATAAACTGGCACAGGTTGCCCAGAGAAGCTGTGGCTGCCCCTGGATCCCTGGAAGTGTCCAAGGCCAGGCTGGATGGAGCTTGGAGCAACCTGGGATAATGGAAGGTGTCCCTGCCCATGGCAGGGGGTGGCACTGGATGGGCTTTAAGGACCTTCCCAGTCCAAACATCCTGTGATCCTATGAAAAACAGGATGCTGGCATCTCCCTTCCCCGTTGTGCCTCCTCCTCTACAGATGAACAGATGGAATTTTATACTGATTTTCAAAACACCATCAGAAATTAAAAAAAAACCCTCAACCAAACCCCTGGAGTAATTCTAACCTTCTGGTACTTCTGCCACCACTGCCGGATGGCTCGGTCCTGCCAGGAGGAAGGCTTGGGAGAGGGGCACACGTGGCACCTGCTGAGGGACTGCAGCTGCACTGCTGCCATCGTGGAGGGCAGCACTCGCTCGGGAAGGATCTGCACTTTGGCCTGCTGGATTCTGAGAGAAGAAAGAAAAGGGTGAGCTGTACACACACATCCAGAGGTTAAAAACTGCACTGGACTGCTCGTAGAACACAGGCTTGGGTAATAGATTAATCACTACACAGTAGCATAGAATTTAAGCAGCAATCCATTCCATCACATTTTTTTTGTCTTTATATTTTAGAGCACTGTTGGGATTGTGGTGGACAGAAATATATATTGTTGAGATTGTGGTGGACAGAAATACAGACAGATTGGCAGCGGCAACGCAGCAGAATATTCCACCATCTCAGCACTATGTATTTAGATTTTTGTCTCCTCAAGTTCCTTTTGGTACAAGCCAGTATTCAGCTCTCACATCTCAAACCCTCAAAAGGTGGTTCAGCTGAAATGCAGTTTGCTATCTTCAAACCACAAAAGCTTATGTGCTCAGCCAGAGGTCAGAATCAGCAGAAATACGATATAGACTCTGATCAGCTTTTAATATCCCACCATCAAATCCCTATTCCACAAAGAGTTCAGCTTATGTTGTGTGGCTGCTAAGAATGCTGCCCAGGGGAAAGACTTCACTTTTTATCAGTATTATGCAGCAGAAATACTGAAATATAGAGGTGTGTGTCATTACAAATTTCCAATTTCATTAGAGGGACAACACTGAACTGGTAACTTACAATAAATTATAAACTGATGTTTTGCCATAAGCACTTAATCAGAAAAACCAAGAATTATGGAAATGTTTCTCTTGCTCAGAAGCTCTGGACACTGAATCCTCAGTAGCTGCTGCTACTGAGTACTGCCACCATGTGTCCAAGCAGTGGTTTTCCTGAGCTGTAAAATTTGGAGTGTGTTATTTGTAACCAAAGGTTACACAGTGACAAAAAGCAAGCAGCACAGGTATTCTTAATTTCTTCAGCTGCAGGTCATAAAAGCATAAAAATGCTGAGTCCTGGCTGCTCCCAGGCCTCTTCCTAAAGCAATGCCACTATACTGAACAGCAGGATACAGGTGATTAGTTTCAGATTTACAGATTTAGAGTAATACTTTATAAGCTGTGCAGAAAAGATTGCAGAAACCTCTAAAAATTGTGCTAAGAATTGTCACATGCTCACAGGATCAATGGCTGGAGCCTGCACCTCTGGACAGTGACAATGACAGAGGCTCATAACAGAGGCCATGATGTCAAAGGAAATGAGAAAAGACTCAGCATATTCTTACTAAATGTTAAGTATCTTATCCATTTTTATAAATGGACAAAGGTATTAATTACATAATATGATAAAAACAGTCAGAAGAGCCTCCAAATATCACAGGGATCCCACTGGAACATGGAAAAGGACTAGGAAATAGGAGAATACTCCTATCAAAGCTGACTTGAGTGTGTCTGACAAGTACATGAAGAGAATTGCCAAGCAATAGCAGGAGAAGCAGCACATTTTTATCAGTGAAGCCTCAGTGAACAGAAAGGAAGAGTAAGACTTGCTGAAGGTCAGAATGTACTAAACTGTGACAATGGTTAAGCTGAACAAGATTCAGGATCTGAGAAACTGAAAATGATGGGCTGCTTGCAGTTAGCAGAAATAAAGATCCTTGTTTCATAGTCAAATATTTATGCACAAATCTCAGTGGGCTTTTGGTTTACCAAGGAAAAAATGCCAGAAGTCCTTAATAACCAGAGAAGCTGCTGACTAAGCATTCAATCACTATCTATAGTAATTAGACAACTGTGTGACTGAAAGGGCAGCTGCATCTGCAGTAAAATGTAAAGTTTTGGGGAGACAAGGTTTGCAGTAAGTAGAATTAAACAAATGTCTTACCCATCTGACTGTGTTCTTATTTCAAGCACCTTGAACCTCTGCCTTCCTATTGCTTTCACCTTGACTGTTTCAATTCCATATTCCTGCTCTTCTCTGTAGGCATAGATTTCTGCTGTTGTTCCAAAATGTGCTTCCCTTTCACGTACGTTACTAAAATAACAGAATCAAAGGTAAATTTAATCAATTACCCACCCTCCAAACAGCTCATTCAAATTCCAGGAGTCAGTCTGCCTGCACTGACTATACATAATGAGTCTTATCAAAAAAGTAATTTTGGTTAAATGCTTTCAAGTAATCACAATTATTTTTCCTTAATTCCTTTATTTAGTTTTAAAAGTGACTTCTAATTTTTTATTTTTTTTTTTTATGGTTGGGTTTTTTTTGCCAGTTAATTTGGTTTTATTTTAGGGTCTATAGGTGACATTCTAGTAGCACAGGCACAGTGTATCTGCTTCTCAAATGCAGATACTTAAAGGACCAACATTCTTTAGATGGACTTTATAAAAATAATTGTTACCACCTCCCACATAATTAAACCATAGTAATCTTGGGGGAGAAAGAGGGAAAAAAATTCCCAATTTCTTTTGGCACCGATTAGCCTTCATCTTTTCTGCTTTTTTATCACCTCCTGTGTCCCAACTCTACCGTGAAACATTTGTCTGTGCTTGTTAATTTATACACAAAACAAGCAACAATACAGCTCTCAAAACAAGAATGTGATTTTGCCACTTCAGGTCCTGGCTTATTCTTTAAGCAAGATGGAACAAACAGTTCCCAAAATCAAGAGGATGCTCAAACAAGGTAGCAGATCAGCACTCGCTGTTTCTCTACACAAAAACGTGATGCTGTCAAGCACCAACCCGGCGTGACACGACAACCTCGTGACACTAAAAGGCCATTTTGGGCAAACAATCTCAACGTACACCTTGATATTCAGCACAGAACCGAAGCAACCACCTGCTTTTGGTTGAGTATCCACAGAAGCAGCGCTCCAAGTGGCCGTGTGCTGTACCTGTAGGCGAGCACGGCGAAGGTCCTGTCCCTCTGGATTAAGTTGCGCACCATGCTGACCTCCTGCGGGTGGAAGAGCTGCAGGGGCAGCGTCTGCCCCGGGATCAGCATCACCATCACGTGGGGCAGCACCGGGATCACCTGGCAGCTGTCGTCGTCGTGGACCGTCCTCCCGTGGAACTCCTCCATGTCGGAGCCTAAGTACTGGGAACAGGGCAAGGGTGGTCAGAGAAGGGCCGGGGGGTTTGCGGGAAGGACGTGGAGGTGTTGGAGGCACTGAGTGATCAGAGGGATGGAGCAGCTCTGCTGGGAGGAGAGGATGGGAGAGCTGGGATTGTTCAGAGGATTCAGGGTGAGCTATGAGGAGAGGCTGAGGGAGCTGGGGCTGTTCAGCCCGGAGAAGAGGAGGCTCAGGGGAGACCTCCTCACCCTCTGCAACTCCCTGACAGGAGGGGGGAGCCAGGGGGAGTTGGTCTCTTTTCCCAGGCAACCATCAGCAAGACAAGAGGGCTGGGTCTGCAGCTGTGCCAGGGGAGGTTTAGGTTGGATATCAGGAAAAATTTCTTTCCAGAGAGGGTGATCAGCCATTGGAATGGGCTGCCCAGGGAAGTGGTGGATTCTCCGTCCCTGGAGGTTTTTAAGATGAGACTGGATGTGGCATCAGTGCCATGGGCTGGGAACCACGGCGGGGTTGGATCAAGGGTTGGACTGGATGATCTCAGAGGTCCCTTTCAACCCAGCTGATTCTGTGATTCTGTGAATTGTGGCCTTTCAGTGCCTGAAGGAGCCGACAGGAAAGATGGGGAGAGACTGTTACAAGGGATGGAGTGACAGGACAAGGGGAATGGCTTCACACTGCCAGACAGTAGGGTTAGATGGGATATTAGGAAAAAATTCTTTATAACGGGAGTGGGGAGGCCCTGGAACACGTTGCTCAGAGAAGCTGTGGTTGCCCCATTCCTGGGGGTGTCCAAGACCAGGCTTGGAGAATCTGGGATAGTGGGAGGTGTCCCTGCCCATAGGACTCAATGAGCTTTAAGGTCCTTTCAGCCCAAATCATTCAATGATCCTATGATTCTATGAAACTAAAATTAAGTCTTGGGCTTAAGAACATTACAACAGAACTACACAAACCCAATCCAAACCTCTTCAGGATGTATTTAATGGACAATATATAAAAAACATACCATATGTGATGTGGGCAAACTGGTATCAAAATTAATGACGTTTGGCTTTTCTGCATCTTTACTATCTTGGTCTTCCACTTCCATTTCATTGTCATCTTCTTCCTCACTCTCTGCTAAGAAGCACAGACAGAATATTGTGTAGAAATCAGTCAGCAAAGACTAAGAGACTGAAAAAAATCAGAGAATGAGGGAAATGCATTCAATATTCCCAGGCTACAGCTTGCACAGGGAAGCAACCTTTACATGTGTAAACTCAAGAAAAATAATTTTCTTGCTGTATACAGGAAAATCATTATTCTACAGAAAGGCTCAAACGCTGGCAATTTACTTTTGAAAAGCTAAAGAATGACATTTTTGGAAGAAAATAATAAACAAAGGCTGTCAGTGCAGATTTTCCCTGCAGTAGTACTTCTTTATCTCAGTTCTAAAGGTCTTCTGTCTGTACACTGGGTTTCCAGATAACTTAATTTCTTGCAGGATGCTGAATGCAGTGTTTGAAGCAGTACAAACCAGAACAATAAAAATAAGCAATGTGAAGCTGTGTATTCATGCAGGGACTCCTGCTGGTATTTTAGACAATTTAACTGCTGTCAGGCTCTGCTGTGTGTACAAAACAAACACACAAACCCAGCAAAGGCAACTCCTGAGGAAGCAAATTACATGACTCCAAAAGATTTCAGGTATAAAACAGTATTTAAAAATTACTTTTTCCTTCCTATTTCTCAGTTCCAGATGTTGATCTTAAAATCACTTTCAGCAAGAGGACAGTTAAAAAATTATCAGTATGTTTTATTTTGGAAACATAAATGGTGCACTTATCTGTATAAAATCTGTATAGATATTCTAAAATAAATTAAAAACATAGTGAAATAATAAAAAATATTATGTCTAAAATGCTGGTTTCACTGTCTGTTCTGTACATTCCCATACAGTGTGTGCCTGCAAATACCCAAACCAAATGCAATGCAATGATCACAAATTTATATCTGCTTTATCTGACCCTATTTCTTTGAACACAAACACTATTCATACACCATATTATATCTAAAAGAGATGTTATCATAAACCAATCTGCAGGATTCTTACACCAAGAGCTGCTGGGTAATGGATAATCCCAATGGTGCTGAAAAACATCATTTAGATGTTGAAAGCTATTACAAGATAAGCAGAAAAATATCTTAACAACAGCCTGTCTGTTTGCCTGCCTTTGCAACCAGTATATTCTTAAGAAATAATCCAGAGCTGAAAATTTAAAGGGTGGAGTGATTAACTGATCTGAAGGGTTCTGTAGGTAAATCTTACAAAAGAAAGGTGCTGCAGAACAGAAGAATCTTCCTTAAGAAAGGGGAGCACCACTAATTTTACTATTTCTGAGAGTGGGAAGACAAGAGAACAGTGAAGAACTATAAGCTGGTTTTGGAGAACCTTTCCTTTCCTTGTTTGGCCTTCACACACACTTGTTAAATAGTCAATAGTCTTCTTTCTGCTCCACCTCATTTTTCTTTTAATAATGCCTAGTTTATAGCACCTGCTCCTATGGATCCATCCTATATTTTATTTAGCTCAACAAAAATTATCCAGCGTGTCAGAAAAGGAGGTTACAGGCTCTCTTTGGTATTTTACCTAATTAAAATATTTTAAGCAATGAGACATCATCTTCCTAATTATTGTTAAAAATATTCCATTTCTACACGAAATTTTCTTCCATCATATTCAGTTAGGAACCCTGACTGTGAATGATTGCAAAATGCTTAAGATGTATGTAAATGCTTAGTTTGATATGGAGGGGAAGAGCAGGAAGTTTTTGCTTGGTTCTGGGGCAGCAGTGCCAGATGGGGGGAAAGAAAAAAAACCATAATATTCTGCTTTTCCATGTGCTCTCATCCAGCTGGATCCATCACTAGCAGGTCGAACAGCCTTTTAGAGCGAGGCCATTCCCCTTGTTCTGCTGAAGGCAGAAGGAATTAACAGCAGTTGATTAGAAAGAACTGCCTGCCCTGCAAACTTTTGCTGGTTCTTGCCAAAAACGCACAGTGGCTGCTGTGTGGTGGCACAGGAACGATGACTCATTTCACTGCAGCAGCACCAGCGAGCGGCGAAAAAACACCACCGGCGTCTTCACCCTCACCACGGGGACAGCAGGGGGGAGGCAACACAGCCTGCAGCTTTACACCCCTCACTATACATTTATTATTATTATTTTTTTAGACTTCCAGCACGCGGGGATGAGGGAAAGGCAAGTGCTGAGGGGCCCCTGCATGACAGGGCTCACGTTCCCCTCATGGCACATCAGGCATTCCCAGAAGCTCCCGTTCCACCCTCGACGCGCCTTTGTGCACAAATATGAACCTCATAACAACGTAATCCTATTAAGGCCGTACTTCCTAAAATATTCAGGGAATATTTTCATACTATTTAAAATATACAGGCCTAAAATGCTCATAGAATTTCCTGCCATAGGAAGTGACTTTGGTTACTGGCAGGACTTACTGCTACTTTCTCTTCTACATGCTTATTCTGAAATAATGTTCTTTTCCAGTTTAGCACGAGCTGCTTCCCAAAACCATACGATCTCCTGCCACTTTGGAGGCACTATATGCAGAAAAACGCACATTATTATGCAATAAGTACGCGTAATGAGGAATTACAGTGGGGTGTGTGCACAGATAAGCCGGGCTGTCCCACACACCCAGCACAAACACTGCCAAAGCCTGCACAGCGCATGGGGCACAGCCTCTTGCTTCCCTGCTTATTAACGGCACCGGGGAGCATTTAAATGCAGTGGAGACCTTCTAAAACAACACACGTATTCCTCAGACTTCGCTTGGTTTCTGAATGTGCAGAGAAAGGTCCGGTTTGCCCAATCTGGTGGAAACCCCACAGCGCGTTTCGCCCCAACACCCCCGACCGAGTGTCCCACCCTCCACCGCACATTTATGGACTCGGTGGATTTATAAGAGCCCAGGCCTTACAAAAGCAGGATTTGCGGCTCCACCGCCCAAGGTTCGCCCTCCACCCAACCGGGAGCGCCCCCAGCTCCACAGCCCAGCACCCCCGGCCACGCACCGCTCCCCTCACGGCCCCTCCGCCCTGCCCGCTCCGCTCATTCCCCTCACATCGCCCTCAGCCCTTCCCTTCGCCCCTTCCCCCCGGCCCCGGCCCCTACCCGGCACCAGCTGGAGGTGGTTCCCCATGTTGTTCCGCGGCTCGCCGCCTCCCTCCTCGGCGGCCATCGCTGTTTACCCGGAGAGGAGCCTGGGAAGCGGCCGGGGCGGGGCGGCAGGAGGAGCCCGAGCCTGGGCTGGGGGGAGCGGGAGTCTCACCGGCCGTGGGGCGGTGGTGCCGTGTCCCCCGGCAGGGACAGTCCCTCCCGGCCCTGGCGGTGCGGGGGACAGCGGGCCCTGCTCTCCCCAGAGGGCACGGCCATGGCGGCCCCGGTTAGAGCCTCCGGGCTGGCACCTGCTGCGGCTCCCGAAAGCGCCTCAGTGCCCGAGCCCGGCTTTGAGCCTGGCAGAGGGGCTGGGTGCGGATAAAATCACATGGATGGAGCCTGTTGGGTAAATGGCTTGAGAAAGAAGCCATAAACACACCGATGAGTTAAAAATCAGTACATGAGAGACGTGGAGCAGGTGCAGGGAAGGGCCGGGGAGATGGGGAGGGATCTCTGCTGTGAGGGGAGGCTGAGGGACCTGGGGCTGTTCAGCCTCGAGAAGAGATGACTGAGAGGGAATCTTATCAGTGCACACAAATATTAATTATTTAATTATTAAAATTATTAATTAAGGGCCAGTGCCAAGAGGATGGAGCCAGGCTCCTCCCGGTGGTGCTGAGCAGCAGGACAAGAGGCAACACACTGAGACTGATGCCCAAGAAGTTCCATCTGAAGCTGAGGAAAAAGTTGTTTTCTGTGCAGTGACAGAGCACTGGAACACGTCGCCCAGAAAGGGTGTGGAGTCCCCTCATTCCAAGGATCATCTGGGCACAGTCCTGTGCCATGTGCTCTGGGATGACCCTGCTGGAGCAGGGAGGTGGGACCAGATCACCTCCAGTGGTTCCTTCCAACCTGCCCCATCCTGTGGCTGACTTGTTATTTCTGCGATCCCAGCAGAGATTCCTGAGGGACACCAGGTCTCACTGGTGTGCCAATGTGAGCTGGACAGGCACCATGGGAGGCTGAGATGACCTGCATGGTTTGTGGGACAGACCTCAGTCCTTGTGTAGTTTCATTGCTTTCCCCTTTGAATAACCCCAAACAAACCTGCCATATAATGACTCCGGGATTTCTCCCTTTCTATTACAACATTTACTTTTTCTACTGTTGGCAATGTTTATTACAAATCACTAAATTCCATACGGTGCTCCTGAGCATTTCACAGTTGCTTTATCTCAGCCCTGAGATTGTTTTGTCCCAAAAAGGCCTTTTTTGCAGGGCAGAATTCTGCACTTTCTGCTTTTCTCTTGAGTATCTCCCATTTCAGTTCAGCAACAATATTCTCCCTGGACCAGTGACAGAGGAAACCAATGATTAGCCAGCAAGCAAAACACTAATTTTTATATTTTTTTCAATCAGAATTAAAACATTTTAGAGAAGCACATTTAAAAGACAAATAGCACTCTAATTTCCTTACCATCACGGGTGGGAAATTCCAAAATAATCACTATCTATACTGACCTGAATGTGCCTTTAGAGCAACAATCACTACCACATTTGCCAAATGAGGAGCACAAACATGCCCATGATGATACATTAAGCATTTATAAGAATACAATAATCACTGAAATGATTAAGTTATGATTCCATAAGTTTTTCTGCATTATCTCAGTGTAATATGCCCAATTGCAGGGTATTGTATCTGTTTATACACCATAATAAAAACAATCAAATGTTTTTGTTGTCGGGCTGGTTTGCAGCCTGGCCAACTGAAGTATTAAAAAATTATATGAGCCACTTCTCCACACCCTGGGGTTTCATTAAAATAGTTAGGCTACATATACTTCTCTTAATATGCTAATCTATTTTGATTTCTGTTGTTTTTTTACTGGATTGCTGGGGGTACATTTAAATCACACTTTTAAGCTTGTTTCTGAACTCTCGAGGGACAGAGCTTATTTTTTCGTGGCTCATGAGATTCTCCAATAATTCCATGACTGAAAGAACTGAGGTTTCTTTTAGGAAGCACTAAATTCAATAAAAATCATAATAAAATGATAAGTAGCGGAAACCCAGGATTTCCCTCTCTTATTTTGGATGCTATTGCATCTCTTTATGACCCTAACCCTGCTAAGAGCTGTATCTGTGAGCACATTAACTCCAGCTACTGCCTTAAATCTAAATCCACCCCCCAAACTGGGCATTAGCTATAACTTAGACTTTGACTATGATTTACAGACATCACTATTCACCAGGTTTTCCTACAGGGAAGAGACACTGAAGACACTGTGAGGACTTTTGGTGAAGATTTTTCTTGACATCTGTGACTTCTGTCAAGTACCACGTTACCATCAGGATGTTTATTGAATACACTAAGGTATAATTAATTTTTAGGTTTTTAAATTAAACCTGCTAGGAAACACATTTAACATATCAATATTTATATTTATTATCACAAAAAGCTGCCATTAGTTTGAAGAGTCATTAAGGTTACACTTTAATCCCTCCCAGCAAGTGGTGTGTTCCCAAATGGAGACTGGAATCACTGGGAGTTGTTTGCTATTCCTCCAGGTCAGGTTATAAACAGAAAGCAGCAGGTTGCAGACTGAAAAACAACGTGTCAATCCCAAGTTATTTGAGTAAATTTGGTGAGGGCAAGGCTATGTATATCCCAGAGTCCCTCAGTTAGTCTGGTCAGTGCCAATCTGTCTGAGGGTCCCCAAATTACTGTAATTTAGATGAAGTCAGAGCACTCCAATGTGATGAAGGGCTTTTTGCTTTGGAGCAGCTGCTTCTCACAGATACACACAGACAGCTGGGGGGAAACTTTGCTTCTGGAAACAGCACTCCTAAAATAAAATGGTACTTCAAATACCATGCCACCAGTCCGGGGGGGTTTCATCCCCAAATTCATGTCATCTCCCATGGCTGGTTGGGAATACTGGCTAATTGCAAAGTGGTTCTTGGTTAAACTCTGAGTAGTTTGGAGGCAGAGGACATTAATCACCTTTTCAGAAGAAAAAGGAACAAAGAAAAGGACAGCAGTGCAAAAGATACTGAGAATTTAATTTAGTGTTAATTTAGGTTTCATCCCAGGTCATACTCGAGATGGGGAAAGCAAAGACTTGAGTGCTGGTTACCTGTCCCTGTGCATGAGTTACAGGTGCAGTTCTCAACACAAGGTGTCTGCAAACAATCCCCAGCCTCCCCTTGTCAGTCATTCCAAGCAGGATATATGCTCTACCAAAAAGACAGCTCAACCCCCCCAAAATATACCATTTGGTCAGTTTGCTATTTAACCACAGTACTTTCCCTCCCATATTCCCACTCCTGCATCCACTATGCTCGGGAGGAAAACTGTGTGACTGGTAAAAAGACAAAAGAGGAACTCAGAGCAGCTCTACTGACAAAATCTTTGCCATGTAAAATTCCAAAGCTCCTTTACATCCCTCAGCTCCCTCTTCTCTCGGCACTAGTTGAGAGAAAAGTTGTCAGAACGTATAAGCAGCCAATGCCCTCCCTCATGCCCACCTACATACCGGAATTCAGTGGAAAACTAAATTAATTCCCTCCTTTGTGGGAGGGAGAGGCACTAGATGGTGCTGTAACATTCACTTTTGCAGGATTTCTCCGGGAGAATTACTCAGCTCTGCTGCACTGGGAGCTTTGGGGGTTCTATTTATAGGGCAAATAGGTTCTATTTATACAGCAAACGATGGAAAAGTTTGATCTCAGACCTTCTCCTTTTAAATGAGGGGTCTGTGTGTTTCTGCAACACACAGCTTTGACTGGGCTGTTTAAAAAGTAGTCTGTTTAGTCTAATTAAACCAGCAAAAGTCCTGTGAACGTGTGCCATTGATTTCTCCCCTGCCAATAAATTGGCTTGTTATCCACCCAAACCCGCTGCTGTAGGCAGAACAAAGCAATTTGTCCAAGTATTCCAAAATAAAAAGTGACTCCCCACCTTTACAAGATCTATTCAACACTGACAGGAAGAAAGCAGTTACAGGACAAAAAGAAAATCTGTACTTTGGACGTGAAAAAAGCCAATTACAAAAAATATGTGACACCATTTTTGTACCAACAACCAGGCAGCCCCAAAACTAAAGATACTCCATGTGTCACCTCCACATGGCCAAGGAAATTCCTGGATTTTCAAGTTACCAGTGGAACTTATTACTCCCTCTGTAACCACTTTGTTGCACAAATTAGGGTAATGCAGGTGTTACCTGTCAGTTTAGGCACCCAGCAAACAGGGGAAAATTCCTTTTTCTGACTGTAAAACCAGCCCAGATCCTGAGCTGTCAGCTCTGCTTACACCAGATTTGCCATCCCAAAGCTACTAAACCATCAGAGTTGTCCATTTCAATATTAAATGTACTCTCAGAGAACACAAACCATGTGAGGTGATTCCAAAAGCATAAAAATCAGTGATGGAGAGAACTATTGTAGAATAAGTGTGGTTGAACAACAGCTGGGGAGTTAAAGAGCAGCAGAGGAGCAGTTTATCCCAAACCAGCTCGTTCTTGCCTCAGTTGGTGTTGTGGTAAGAACAGGGCATATTTATGATTCTTTGCTATCTGCTGGTGACAAAGGAGCAGCTCTGAATCTGCAGAAGGCCCCAGACAAAGAGCCCATTAGCCAGACATGCCCATTACTGTGCAGGGAAGCAAATTGTCTTGCCAGGGAACCCCAGCCAAGTAACAAACTGTTTGGCACATGTGCCAAGCCCATATTCAGCACAAGTGATGGGCAGCGTGGCAGGGAAAGCAAATGGGGCTGTAAACACAAATTTGGTTCAATAAAGGGGATAGAGAGTGAGGGAAAACTCCAAACACTGGCTGGAAGGGTACAGCGAGTCAAAGAGACCCCACGTCCTTGGAACCTTTAGGAATATTGCCTCTATGTAAATCCAGAGTTCCCGGCCACACTCCCAGGCCACTGGGGATGTGTCCATAGCTTTCAGGTGGAGCTTAGCACAGACCACTGGTTTAACCTGTAAAGATGTATCAGAGCTAAGGGTTTGATATTTCCTTTAATTGTTTTCCATCACAAAATTTTTGGTTGTCTTTGCATTAATGAGGTTCCAAGATCTTTAACCAGCATAAACAAGAGTGACTCAGAGTCACAGAATCACTGGGGTTGGAAAAGACCTCTGAGCTCATCGAGTCCAACCTTTGACACCACCTTGTCACCTAGGACCATGGCAGTGATCTAAGACTGCACGGACTCTTACCACATATAACATTTCTTTTCCTTTCTCCATTGTTCCTGCTGGACCTGTCAGCAAGTTCAAGGTATATATAGCTCATTGTCTATATACTTCTGGATATTATTGCCCAAGAAGATTCAATTAGTCCTGTCTGAACAGGAGTTTATGTAGAGCTCACTTCAGCAATTCCTACTCACAGTGGGAGCACTGTCACTTTTATACATGTATATATTTACCAGCAGAGACAAATTGTTCCCATATATTATGTAAAATAATGTAAATGGGTTTATATACATTTAGATGGAGGTAGTTTGTTCATAAATCTCACTTCAGTTAAAAATACAGAGTACTAAGTGTGAGTTAAAAGTCCTGTTTTCCTTTCTATGTGTATTTAGAGCGTGCTGCCTCCATTATCCATGCAGGAAAATCACTCGGAGCTCAGGGAGCTTCAAGCAAGTTAATATGGCAACATTTACAACAATATTGTCCTTAATCCTGGGGAATTTATCTTGGAAGTTTGTCTGCAGTTTGTCTTGGGGAAGAAGGCCAGCAACCTCAGCAGATGATGACAGTGAAAATGTATCACTGAGCCAGGGTTAAACACTGAGAAAGAGGGAAAGAGGCACAGCAAGGGCTTGGAAATCAAGACCTTTTTGGTTTTGTCTTTTTATCACACCTTAGTAGAGACTGAGCACACTGTCTTTGCAGGCTGCTTACTTAGGTTTTCTCCATTTCTTGGGCTGAAAGATCATTCCCCACCTTTTTCAGCAGTGGCACTGAGTGTTTTATCACTGCAAAGATGGTGAAAAAAATATGTGCTACGATGTAATGGGCATAAACTGCTTATAATGGACATAAATGCCAAACTGCTGGGTTTCTGCCTGGGAGAGCAGAGGAACAGGCAGTGCTCTTATGCTTTTGGAGTTCTTGTTTTCACTGAATCACGGAATGGTTTGAGTTGGAAGGAACCTTAATAATCATCCATTTCCACCCCCTGCCATGGGCAGGGACACCTTCCACTAGCCCAGGTTGCTCCAGGCCCCGTCCAACCCGGCCTTGATGTCCCACATTTCAGCCAAGCAGATCACTGACCATTCCAGTCCCGTTCTGGAGGCATTTCCCAGAGCCTACATCCCCTTGGGACAGCCAAGTCCTTTCACGAGGGTCATTACACCTTGCAGATTCCCCAAGTGCCCCACGTTTAAAATCCATCCAGCTGCCAGTTTTGTCTCTGCTGGAAGGAGAAAAGGGATCTTGCTGCCAGCTGTGTGGAAAGCTCTGTCAGATAACCTCTCTCATATGCAAAACAACTCACAGAGTAGAATTTTCTCTTTCCCAGCATAACCAGCACATTGAGGAGATTCCTCTACCTGAGAGAACCTCCCAGGGAAACACTGAACTGAGTAACAGCTTAAAAGACTTCAGATAAAGCAACAGCGAAGAGCCCCACTGGGAATGGGAGGGAAATATAAGTTCAGAAACATGGAAATTCTCACTCTGCACAAGATGTTTCAGGAATTTGATTACCAGTGCCTTCCGAGTACCACCTGGATATTTAGCTGGCATCAAATCAGCTCTCAACGGAGAGTTTTGTTGTGTCTGTGTGTTCTGAGAGGTAAAAATAACGCACTAATCACATTTTAAGCTGTTATCTAATTGCAGAGAACATCGCAGTGCAGAAATTCAGTCCTCAGAGTTTCACACCAAGTTTTCACCTTGTTTAAGGGCAGATGTACACGGATTCCAAAAAGAAACAGATGTCTTCAAACCATCACAGCTCCTTCCTAGGGGTAATTACCTGCAAATAGTGAGGTTATTAATGCTATTAGTTGAATATCACCATCTTCCAAGCATGACAAATTCATCAAAGTAGAAGTTCTAGCACAAGAGTCCCACCTAGGATTAATTTCCTCCAATGGCTGAGTGTTTAAGGAGATTTTCAGCAATAGATCATATTTTGTGGGCCATTCACCAAAGAGCTGATTTCCTCCAATGTTCCGAATCACTGGAAGCTCCACATTTTACAACACTAACACCGACTCCAAATTTGTCACTGATTTCACGCTTCACAAGTTTTAAGAGTCTAAAGGAGCCAACAAACTGTTCCACAAGGAACTGACCTTCATTTAATGACCTGTCACAGTCAATGGCAAATAAGAATAGGAACAACCAAATTGAGATACAGATTTATAAACTCACATTGCCAGGTAAATAATTTTTTCCCCTTTTTTATTCGTTCTATTTCATGTAAATCAAATATTGTAGAGTTTAAATATAATACATACAGCTCAGCATATTCTTTTCAGAGTGTTTTTTAAATAATGTATTTTGTACATGTAATTTTTTTGGCATTTAGTTACACTACAATGGGGGCCAATTCATTTTGTCCTTGCCTAAATTTCTGAAAATTCAATTAGTCCATTAATCTTATATTACTAATGTGGACATACAAACAATTTACTAATGGCTTTTGGATGGAAAATTGGATGACTTCTCTCATTTTAAATTTCCTATTGTTTTCTTAAAGAATCTTCCCACCCATTCCATGTTATGGAAGGCAAATCTAAGGCACAAAAGGCGTGAGACTGCTGGGAATTAATTTCCAAAGTCAGGTAAAATGTCATTCCATTGTTCTTTTAAAAATCATCCCCCTAGCACCTGTAACATGAGGAAATGAAAAATGGGAGAGGCTATTAAGCTAAATGGCCTTTTGGAAAGCTGGAGCAAAAGCTTTACAAATGATGTATTGAGGGAGGGCAGCTAAATGCTGTGTTTTCTGTGGTTTCTTTATGTTTTGTTCCTCCCCCAGATAAGTAGGGATGGAAACAAAAAGAGGCCTGACGTGTTTTCACTGCCTCGATCATTAGGGTCTGACACTCAACTGGAAGAAGACCAGCCATCGAAGGCAAAATGGAATAATTCCCTTTTAATGCCTTATTTATTGGGATCTGAAGAAGGCTGGGTTAGAGAAGAGGAGCCTTGTGTCCCCTGAGAGCATCTAACTGTGTTCAGCCCTGCCAGCGAGAGGAACGAGAATCAATAACGCGCCGGAGACGCCTTCCCTGCCTCGCTTCAGATGTTTGTAGTTCATAAGGAAAAGGCACTTTGTGCAGAGGTATTCTGGTGACACAGTGGGATTTTAACCCTGGCATCCAGGAACACAGGTCCAGGAAGTTGCTGGTAATTCCCAGGTTTCCATGTCAGAAACACTCTGAGTGCTCTGCAGTTGGTTTGCTCTGTCTCAAGTGCTTCGTGCCCTAAGACCCACTGGGGTAACTGGTTTTAGCACAAACATCAGTGGATTCCCAGTGCATCCACTCTCTTGCTCTTTCCAACTGTTTTATTTTGGGGAGTAGTTTTGCAACATGTCTCAATAAAGCTTCTAAAAGCAATGGATTCAGGGGTATTTTTAAGGACAAGCTCCTTTCATTTCCAAACCTGAGAGATCTCCTTCCATCTTCTTAGAACGGGTCAGAAAGGGACAAACTGTATGTGAAGCAGCTTTGCTGATCTTAAGGCATCTGGGAGCTACTTTCCAAGGGAAATTCCAGCTGGCAACTGCTGTAACAATCTGAGTTCCAAGCTCCATCAGAATGTACAAGTGGATTGGAAACAAGATGAAAATGGTAGTCCAGTGTTATTTAAATTTAGCCAAAATAATGCAGTTCTGCATTCTATGATCATTTAAATGTATCCTCTCTTCATCCACTGGCACTTGGAGCAAACACCACGTGCAAACAAACCTGCCCTTTTCCTCAGAGCTGGGAAAAGTGACATTCCAACAAGGAAACTGCACAAGAACACTGAGATAGCACCAGATTTTTAAAGCAAATCCCTACATGAGACATACAGAAGAAACCCAGGGGATTACTAGTGAGAAACAAAAGGAAGCACATTCCAGAGCAGTGCTGCTCCAAAGGATGGGAAATGCTGTCGTTGAACCAACTCTGTTCCCAAATTACCTGAATAAAAAGGATTCAGCCAAAGGACTCTACATAAGACAACTCTATCTTCTGAAACAGAATCAAAGGCAAAGAATCTATTCCATTGACAAAATAATTAAATCATTAATAACTGCATGCATATAAATTTGGGACTGAATGATATCAATTAAATTCAATTAACATCTGTGCAATGCTTTGAGGACATAAAACGTCATGTAACTCTAAAGAATTCTTAGAATTAATCCTATTAATCCTATTTTTAGGATTTATTAATCCTAAAACAGTTTTTGCTGCCTTAGCACACTGCTAATGTGAAAATCACCATAAGCAAAGGCAGGGGTACTCCAAAGATTTAGGGTGGCTGGTAATGCTTTTGTATGAAAAAGTAAGGGTTTTTTCCATGGAATCAAGTTCCACTTGAAACTGGCAGTTATAGGCAAATCAATATTGATGACATTTTAAAAATAACCATATTCTTTGTATCACTATTGATTTCAGCAGGAGTGACTAAGGAAAGGATATACATAAATATACCAAAAAGAGAAGGGTTGGATATTAATGTCATCTTTTATCATCGTAGGCACTAACATGGCTGCAAAGTATTGATTACCTTAAAAGCCCCTAATAACTAAAGAACTATTGACTTAATATTTTTCTCTAATCCTCCATGAAATTTTACAGTAAGTCCTGATGTATTTTCTGTTAAAGAGTTTTAGGGCTGAACTATATCATGTACTTATCTGAAGTGTCAGCTCTGGGGCTTACACTGCAGCTGATGAGAGCTCTGGAAAAGGTGAGTTATAACTCCCAAGATTTAAGGATGGTTTCAGGGACTCTGGAAATAGATACATCTTCCACTGTATATTATTCCATAGCTTTTGTCTTTTAAATAATCTTTCTAATTAGGGAATAATTTAATATAAATTTATTCAGTGGAAACAAGGGTTCTGTTCATAATTACTCAAGTACAGCTGTTCAGAAAATTCCCTCATCGTTGTATGAGTGTCTCAACAGCCTTTTTTATTGCTGCCTATTTTCCCATCACTAACACACTCATTGTCTGGTTTTCTAAAACTCCAATGAGTGGTACTGATCAAACCTGAATGAGGGAACAGTGAAAGAAAACTTACCCAAACATCTGAACTCCTCTGATCCCTTTAAAGTGAGTGGATAATCTACTCCCAACCCATGAGCAGGGCCACCTTCCACCAGCCCAGGTTGCTCCAAGCCCCATCCAGCCTGGCCTGGGACACTTCCAGGGATCCAGGGGCAGCCACAGCTTCTCTGGGCAACCTGTGCCAGGGCCTCCCACCCTCCTAGGGAGGAATTTCTTCCTAATACCCAGTCTAAATCTACCCTCTTTCAGCTTAAAGCCATTCCTCCTCATCCTCTCTAGATCCGGGCCCCCGAGATCCTGCATTGTCATGGAGCAACTGAAGAGCTTCTCACCTTGAGTCACGTTTGGTTTGGGCTCAAACCAAGCAGCCAAGAGGTTTCCAGCCCCCTTGGATGCTCCTGAGGCCCCTTTGCACTGTGGTTCTCCTGATGTGTCTCTAATATCCCATTCCTAACCTGTTCAAATCTATCCAGCCCTTCCACCCCTATAAACCTCACCTCAGTCCAAACTGCTGATGCAGAGAAAAGCTTTGCTCACCCTCAGCAATTCCCCTGAGCCAAATTTTATCCATTCCAAGCATATTTACAGAAATACCTTCAAGATTTTGCTAGAATTACAAGAACATCTCTTTGCTTTTTCCAAAAAGATTGCAGACTTTTAGATTAAGCATTAGTAGCAGAAATAGTATAGAAAGAGAGGTGATATTACAGAGCTCCTTCTGCCTGACATCCTCATATCACCTAAAGTCACACTTTCCAAGATCTCTTCATAGAGGGAAGGTGAACCATAATGTGACCCAGCAAAGAACAGGCTGTTTTTCCCTTGCCTCCAGTAAAATAAGGACTTTGCTTGATCCCGTGGGTTACATCTAATCCTGAGCGATTGGTTTGGGCTCAATCCTATAATCACTTATTTATGGGACTATCTTTATTACAGGAGCAGCCTCATTAAAACAAATGGGTTGGTTATTCATGTTTTCTTTGAAAGGCTCCTCAAAGCCATTTAAGCCCCCAAGTCCTATTTAAGCCCTGCTTTCCCCTGGGTCTTCCCAGCCCTCTGGAAGGGTTTGGGATCACCTCCATCACAGGCTGGGAGCATCCCAGCGAGGAGGGGACGTGCTGGGAGCTCACAGCCTCCCTCACACCGAGGGCAGCTGGCCCTAGAGCTCTGCCCTTAGAGGAGTCAGAGCACAGCACTAATTATTTTAATGACTGGAAATGAACTGTGAATTCCTTAAGAGCCATTGAAGCAAAACATTTTCAGTCAATCTCCCCCCATTAATACCAGAGCACTGGAGATTGCTCATATCTTTAATAAGATGAAGTACATCTGCTGGATTTCCCTAGTTAATATTAAGCCAAGTGTTAAAATATCAAACCTTTAGATGTAATAAAGGAAAAGGATACAAAAAAAAAAAAGGAAAAAAACTCACAACATCTGAGCTGTGCTGAGCTGGAGTGTTTGTGTCCAGCAGTGCATCCCCAAGGAGACCTGGAAGGGAATGAGTCCAGGGCTACCCTGCTCCTCCTGCAGCACCCAAGTGGCCTTGGGATGCCCAGGATGCTCTGTGGGCTGTGGGACAGTGTGGGATGCAGGATGCTCTGTGGGATGCAGGATGCTCTGCTGCACAGGGCCTGGGTGTGTGTCTGGCTCTGCACTTTGTCATCTCCAGACCAGCAATTCTTCCTCTCTCCCTCTTTGGTTATTCCTGCTCTAACTGCGCTGTTCATTGCTGATTTGCTTTTTCTTTGTATATCCAAGGAAATGCAAATATGGAATTTAATCAGCAGGATGAGACACGACAGCCAGTGTTTGCCAAACAGTTTAGTGAGCCTGAGCACCTCCATTAGAGACAGAAGTTGCAGCAGCTTTAACAGACGATTTTCAGGCAGCTCTGACCATCCATGCAGAAAGAAATCACCTAAAATCATGATTCATTTTTTAAAATGCTGCCTGAGCTCGAGTCCCTTAAAAATAAAAACGTCATTACTAATTCAGGGGTGTTTTCATTCAGTCACAAGTGCTGGCATGCAAGTGTGGCACACACAGACATTAACAGCCCTCAGCCCTGTGCTTGGGGTCCAGAGCTGCCTCCAGTGCCCTGGCAGAGCAGCCCTGGACAGGGAGACCTCATCCAGCCTCTCCAAGAGCAGGGCAGAGCCATCCAGTGCCATTAACTGCTCTTTTCCATGTGGAAGCAGCATAATGTGGATCAGATTGCAAAAGGAGCTGAGATTAAACACAGCTTTTAATGGCTCTGCAAACACATCTGGGAAAAACATCCGCGCATTCACCACTAAATTAACTCCTCATTTTTTGCCAATATGGCCCTGCTTGCATTCTGCCACAGCTCTGGCTCTGCAGATGCCTTCCCTCAGTGCTGGAGCTCCTTACTTCAGGAATAGATGCCCATTTTTGCTGTCAGGCATAAAATGGAGCAGAAGGATTTTCACGGTGCTCAGACTGATGCTCCTGACTGTGGGTGATGCCAACCAGAACCCTCCACCTCAAAGGTTGGAGTCCACGTGCCACAGCCTGGCTTCAGGTCTGTGATCAGCAAAGAAGTCAAAGCATCAAGCCTTTTCTCTTCCTTGCTCCAGGAATCCTTTGAGGAGGTTGTGTTCCTCAAACACACTCATTATTGGAATGGATTTAGCCCAGCTCATCTCAAGGGCTCTTCTTGGGAAAGGCCACAGACACTGAAATTCCAGATTCAAGTGTGATCCATTTGATAACAGACTTGGAAGAGGTTGCCCAGAGAAGGTGCCCCATCCCTGGAAGTGTCCAAAGCCAGGTTGGACAGGGCTTGGAGCAACCTGGGCCAGTGGAAGGTGTCCCTGCCCTTGGCAGGGGGTGGAATGAGATGTTCTTTACAGTCCCTTCCAAACCAAACCATTCTGTGATAAGTGACCCCACAGTCTTTCTCCTCCCTGATTACACCTGCTCAAACTCTCCTGGTGAGAATATTCAAAATGAACAATCAGGAAGAAGGGCCTTTCTCCAGTGCTGATATTCCCTTTACCAGCACTCAGCCCTCTGCTGCAGAGCACAGCGGCCGTGGGGGTCCATGTTCCCACACAGAGCCCCCTGCAATGGCACCAGAATCATTCACACAGGTTCTGAGCACCTTGTAACAACAAACCTGCCCGTTTTAGTGAGAAAGCATCAGTGAGAACCCTCTGTGAGGGTGCACTGCCCTTCCTGTGCCAGCCCAGGGCTCTGCTCAGCCTCTGCAGGGACCCCCAGAGCAGAACTGGGCCCCTACAGCCACATTCTCTCTGTTTTTAACCACTGAATAACTTAACATCCTAGTTCTGTTACTGCAATAGGATTGTTTAGCTCACATCACTCTGATAAGTCTCATTCCTTAAATTCAGCTGGGCCTGCTGGCTGATTCCAGAACAGGGAGTCCTCCAGCCTGTCTCCCACCGCTGTTCCAGCATCCCAGCTCCCAAACTTGTCTCTTTGATGGAAATAATCATATTTCATAGTCACTGCTACCTCCTCTGCTCCCTCTGGGCTGCTGAGCATCCGACTGACCCCTGCAGTGCCTTTGCTTAGGCAGCCAAAAATCCCAGGGATTTGGAACAGGAGTGCAATACTTTCTCCTTGCAAATATTGCTGTGTGTGCGACAGGAGAGCAGCTCATTCCCTGGCCATGCCCATCCCTCACAGGGGGAGCTCAGAAACCAAAACCAAGATGAATTTCCTTCCAGTAATTTTCCTTTTGCCCGTTATTGCCTGCACAATGCACCATAACTGCACATTTCTTTTGTGGCTCAGATAGAAAGAATTGTTTAGCTGTTTATTAAACAACAGGGTTGAATGAAACCAGTCACATTATGTTGTCTGGAATATGGGAGTTAATTGGAAGACACGATGATTTACTCAAGTTTGAAATACCAAATGGGGTTGGGAGGAAGTTAATGGCAACCAGGATCAGAATGGGACTGTGGAAAATGGAAATTTTATTTTAATTCCTGCTGAAGTACTTTTGTAAATGAGTTTGCTCTGCCTCGCTGTGAGAGGTTTAGCACAGCTTGCTCTGCCATTACATATTTAAATGTTATCCAAGGGTACGTTAAATACAGTGACCAGATCACATTCATCAGCAACTTCCTTTCCCAAATAAAACACCAGGGAGGAGAGTGTGGCAACTGGGGGGAATCTCCTGGACAATGAACACCCAGAACAGCCAGTGCTGGGAAGCTGGGGAGCACCCCCAGCACTCCCCCATCCCTTCCTCTGCTCCCTGGAGCACTCACACAAGGGTTTGGATCATGTAAACCCAAAATGTCAACACTGTCGTTTCAGAAAAGCCAGTGTGGCATTTTCAGAGGGTGTTTCCACCTCTGCCTGTTGTGCCTGCACTAATTGCTGGTGCTGGGGGGGATTTTTTCGGTACAAGAGGCACATCTGCAGAAAATGCCACATGTTTATTCCCTAGAATGAAGACAAATAACAGGAAGGGCTCCAAATGCTCTCAGCAGCAGTGGAATAACTCCACAATAGCCCACGGAGCCCAATGAATGTCTCACAAAGCTCAAGCAGGATTTATACTGCACGTGGAAATGGAAATGTGGGCCATTAACAGGAAAGCTCCAGTCAGGGAAAGGAGGAGAAAATGCTGCTTTTCCCACTGAAATGCTTTTTGAGGGGGTTGCCAAGAGCCCAAAGTGCCAAAGCCAGGCAGGCAGCAGATGGTGTGGGGGGCATCACTTGGGCTTCACACTCCTGAGATGGGCAGAGGCTTCCATAAATGGGAAGCATTGTTGGAAAAGGGTAGGAAAAGAGCTGCTGTTTATTTTCAGTATCTGAGGAGTATTTCCTGCAGTGGAGGGTAATGAAAAAAGAGAACAACAGAAAGTTGTCCCTTTACAGAGAAGATGCAAAGCTGAGATGCTCCACTCACCATGTCTTGCCTCAAAGGACCTTCAAAGGCCACATTTGTTTTATCCCAGTTCCTTTCCAAGGGCACAGAACTCAGCTCTCCTGGCTTTTTTTCACCAGGAAAGCACAGAATTTTTGCAAAGACATTTTTGTTGCTATCAAGAGATGGTCAAATTCCCCCATCCCATCACACCAGGAAATACAATCGTTTCCTCAGCAACTTCCCATCCTCCTCCTCTCCCATGGAAGAGCCAACCTCCTCCTCCTCCCTCTCTTTCTCCTCTTCCATGAAAGACAAGGCACCAGCTGGCACTAAGCAAAAAAAGCCCATTTCCTTCTCCCCTCCTCCCCACCATAGCATTTACAAGCTTCAGTTTTCCTTGTGTTTTCCACCCCCAGTTTGGAGGAGCCTCTTGCTGGCCACGGGCACACCACCTGCCCTGGGAGCTGGGGACAGTCCCAGGAGCTGCTGATCTCTGGGCACAGAGGTTAATCCAGTTGGCACAAACTGATCAGATCCTCTCAGAATTTTATTACAACCTCTTTTCCCCTCCCCTTCATTTCTTTTTACATCTCTCTCCCACTGATCCCTTAATCCTTGCCCTCAGCAGGTTGGTTTTTGTTTATCTAAAGATCTCCTGCCATTGTCTAATATTCCCTTCCAAACATTTGGCTTCTCCTGCCCTTCCTTAGCATAAACCAGCCCAGGACCAAATCCCACTGCAGTCCTTTCAGTTTAACATCTGCTTACTTTACTCCAGTTGCTCTTCCACAAAGTATTTCCAAACAATCCAATATTTTGCTCCTCTAATGAACCCAGAGCTCACCGAGCTCTGCTTGAGGCATCTGAGTTTACTACAGGTTTAAAGATCACACCTTTCCAGAAGCACCAGCTCTTACACCACTGGAAATTAAAACCATTAACATCTTTTTGGATTATTTTGCCCTCAGGCAAAAGAAGGCTGCTGTTGCAAGGGAGTTACTCCTGAGCTATTGCTCTCTGCTTGTTCCTCCACAAGGACAGAGTTAAAAAAAATACTTTGCAATGCTATAAGCTTAAAATATGTGAAAAAAGGGAAAAATAACAAGTCTGAAACATTTGCAAGTGAAAACACATCATGCAATTCAAATTCCTTTAGAATTTACAAAGCAGAGAAGTTGTCAAGTGTCAGTCCAAATTTTTCCTTACAGTTCGTGCTTTTCACCCTCCCTTTCAAACCTCCCCCCAAATTCCCAGTTCACGTGGCAGTGGGAGCACAGTGAGCATGAATCCCCCTCCAGCAGCACCAGCTCCCTCCTGGAGTGACCAAAAGAGGGAACTGTGGCTTCAGAGCCCTCACTGGTCCCCTCCACCTAAAGGACAAAGTGCCCTTGGACTGAAACGGGACACGGCCACACTGGTTTGAGAGAGGATCTGTAATTTCAGGAAGCATGATCTGGGATAACAAGGTTTTACAGGGATCTAAGTAATTCCTGAAATCATATCTTCTGCATTGCAAAGGCCCCTCCATCAATCTGTGTCAGCCCCTTGGCTCCCTCTCCCATTGGGATTGTGAATTTAGTGGTGCTGCAACGCTGCTGCTCCAGTGCTTGGCTTCCTGTCAGGCAGCAATTCTGGAGAAGCTGGAGCTCTGGCTGCTGTGCTGAATGGCTGAATGACACACAGTGGCCAGGGCCACCTTGCTCTTCCTTTGCCACGTCCCCTCCTCCTTGCTCAGAACTGCTTCCAACAACCATCAGCCCAACAAACACTGGTACTGCCCAAATACTGAGAATCACAGAATCCCGGGATGGTTTGGGTTGGAAGGGACCTTAAAGCCCATCCAGTGCCACCCCCTGCCATGGGCAGGGACACCTTCCACTAGCCCAGGTTGCTCCAAACCCCGTTCAGCTTGTCCTTGGACACTTCCAGGGATACAGGGGCAGCCACAGCTCCTCTGGGCAACCTCCTTTATAGGTTCCTTTTGCAAACCAAGGATCTCTGTGAGTGTTCCCTCCTTTTTCCTGATTTTTCTAATTGATCAGCACTAACCAGCAAAGATATAAGACCTTAAAATGCTTTGGCCATCACCTTTTGGAACCTTTGCACTCCTGCAAACATCATCATCTGCTTAAGCACAGAGGAGCAGGTGGTGGTTGGGGCTGAGCTGGGTGATGACTGCAGAGGACACTGTACAGAGCTGGAGGTGCCTGAGGAGCTGAGAGAGACCTTTGGGCTGAGTTTGGTGGTTGGCACTGAAGGGCACAAAGAGTGAGTGCTCCAGAAAAGCCCTGTGAGGCTGTGGAAGGGTGGAGATGCTGTGCCAGGCCGGGGGGAGTCGTGAGGTTTGAGGGGAAAATTGCTGGAGGGGTGTTACTACTTTCCTGCATGAATATATTAACCTAGTTTCCAGGCAATTCCTGGATTTATAGTTGGGAAAAAATATTGTACTGCCTTTTCAGAACACACTCTGGAGGAGGGAAATGGGGTTTTCTATGTCAAGTAGGTCCCTTTTCAGTCACAACCATTTGAACACAGTTTAGCAGCATATATACAAAACAAACCCAGCCAGGCAGCTCCAAAGCTCATCCATCTACTCCTGATTAGTTCAACAACACTCCCATCCCTGAATCCCTTCAGATGCAATGGAATGCCTTCCCTGCCTCCTAAATTTCACCTATTCTAAGAACTATTGAGTGAGACCCTGGGATTCAGCAGGATGTCTGTCAGCACATCGATTGGGCTTTGCCTGGCAGGGCACTTTGTGAGCAGCCAGTTCCTCCTGAGGTTCCCTGTTAACCACACTGGGAATTCCCAGGCAATTTCCAGCCCTGCTCTTTCCAACTTGCTCCACAAGTCACCGGGCTCCCCACAGCTCCCAATTCCCAATGCTGGGCTGTTGAGCACAGAACAAAACTGTTCTGTGCCCTGATCAATATGGGCTGGTGGGAAACTGCCCGTGGAGATCCAGCTCCCAGCCTGGAGTTACAGCAGGAGGCTTTGGAGCCAGGAATGCCCAGGGGCAGCTGGGCACCCCACTGCCTCCCCCACTGCACCCTCATCCCACCTGTAAGGGCCTGAAAGCAGGAAATCTTCCTCAGAAAGCAGAAAATCTTCCTCAGAATTCCAACGCTAACACTGGGTATATCAATGGAGACTAAACCATGACTGGGGCTGCCCTAAAGAGGGATGAATATTCAAATCTCTCCTTCATATGCTGCATTTTACAGTCATTTTTTTCTCTCATTATTATTCTCGTTTTGCCTGTTGTGGTTTTCCCAGTCCCTCATTTTCAGACAATGAGAGTGAGACTCCCAAGATGGGAGAGGAGAGACTGCCAAGAGCCCCATGACCAGCTCCCATCATCCCCTACACTGGAATGGGAACGGAATTTCAGCCATATATATGGGGATGGAGGTGGAATTTCACCCATATATATGGGAATTTCAGCCTGGCACAGGCTGAGTCCTTGGATTCTAGGAGCAGGTTTGGAACAAGCAGCACTCACAGCCTCCACACCTCCCTAAGCTGCAGAGGGGCACTGGAAGAAGCAGGTCCAAAAATCCACCTGGAAGTGCAGCAGATGTGCCAGCACCAAGTAATTAACAGAAATCATCATTAAATTTGATTTTGAAAGTTGACATTCCAAAGAATCCTGGAGGTAAGAGAGACCTGGTTTGTGTGAATCCTCATCTGGTGGCATAAAACCCACATGTGCTTCCTACAGACACAACCACTGGGGCTGTATTTAAAACCCTCCAAGGAACAGATGGAGCAGGGCAGCTCCCAACCAAAACCAGGCATTTCTTTAAAAATAGATGAAAGCAACGTTTAGTTTAGTTCCAAGGTGGAAGTGAACCCTTAACAAATCCAGGCTCATCTAAATACCTGCCTGTCATGTATATTTAATTGTTTGCCTCAGGTTCTGGCCACGGGGAAGGATGGGACAGGATTCCTAAAGGAAGAAGGTGAGGAGGATTCTGGGCAAAAACAGATGCCAAGAACACCCAAAAGGCTGTTAATGAAGAATTATTAGTCAGCCCCTGAGTGGGAACCAGCGTGCTTGGCACAAAGAGATGGAAAAGCAGAGGTAAGTAGCAGGACAACACATCACAAATGCATTGGCCTTAAAAAAAACTGCTGCTTGAGGACAGTTTGGTAGAACAAATCACTGTTTTCCTTCTCTTTCTTCAAACCAGCACAAACCACTTCACCAATACCAGACCAGCTGCAAAAGGTAATTTAGAAGCAGCTAATTACCAAACTTCTGATCAACCTGCTGTGTGTGAGCAGTCAGATGAAGGTTGTAGTTCTCTGCCTGCAGGTTCCAGACCTCAGCTCTAAACGTGTTCTTCAGAGTCCTTGAAAAATTCATTTTCTTCACAGCTCTCCTGATTATTTATTAATTACTGTTATTCTGAATTCTGGATCACCATCATTTCCTCACTCAGGACTATAATTTTTCCCTCTCTCTCTTATATAAACAGAGTCAGGAAGCCAAGTGCCTGCCCCAGGGTTTGAGTGTTCCCCCTTTGGGCAGCAGGCATGGGGAGCCCCTTCTGCTCCATGTTTGAGACAAGGGAAGGGCAGGAGAATAAGAAAACTTCCCTGTCATAGATCCAGTTTTATTTCTGACCACCAGAAGTTTCCTCCAAGCCAGGAGCCCTCTCTGTGAGCAGGTTTCCCCCATATCAGGTACTTACCTGGGCCCAGCAGTGATTTATGTGAGATCCTCCAGGTCCTCAATGTTTTCCCTTTGGAAACTCCTGCCAGGAACGGTGGGTTTTCTGCTGAAATAATGAAATGCAAAGAGATCAAGGCCTGGCAGTACTGATGGTGCAGAGAAGGTGTTTTGTCAGTATAAGTGGCACTTTAAGCACCAGGATGTTTCTCCTGCGCATCCCCAATTCCAGAGAGATTTCTGCCTCCACGTCCCGGAGCTGGTGGAGTGTCTGTGACTCCCTGATCTTCCCAACAGCTGTGGCCAGAGCTCCTTTGGCAGGTTTGTGCCAATTAGGGCCACGGGAATTCATCCCACTAACTGCCTTCATTATGGGAACAAGTTATTACACGGGGGTGCTGCTCAAAACTCATCCCTTCCCAAAGAGATCACACAGATGGCTCTCCCCTCTTTGTGAAAGGTTTGGTTTGTCAACACAAGCTGCCTCGAGAGGAGGGGGAATCATCTCCTAATTACTGTTCAGCTGGCTGCGAGCACATTCTTTGAGCAGAAGGTATTAGATGCAGTTTTCTTACACCAAATTCAGACATAAAAAAGAAGTCCCAAAACCGCTGCTGTTTTCCTTAATGTGAGGAAAAATCTGTATTACAGAAAACACTCCAACTGGGAGCCTGATTCTTCCCCATTTTACACCATCTCACAAGAAGAACCTGGATAAAAACCACTCTGGATAAAACCACTCAGGAGTCCAGAGTCTGTTTTTGTAGGAGGTGAATCACATACACCCAAAGAATAAAGTGACAATTCCTTCATGTTTCTGAGTTATGGATTAGAAAACCCGTCTCAGCAGCACTGATCAATGGCAACTTCAAAGAGAAACACGGACCATCTATTACATTTTCTCCCAATTACATCCTTCTGCTGAGAATTGCATTTTATGTGCCTTCCAGCCTTCAAAAAAAGAGGGAGCAGGATTTAAAAAAAAAAAAATCTTACAAGAGAATTTTACCTTTTTATTGAATCTAAACACCACAGAGCTGGTTAAGTTGGGAGTAAATTCTGAACTGCTGGTGCAGGTGGGACCAGTTTCATGGGCTTTGCAAAATAATCATTATTTTCTTTTCACTTTGTAGCCAAAGAAATTAAAGGAAAAAGGCATTAAAATATATTTTTGGGTTGTTTCACCCTCTGAAAAAAGTTTTATTTCAAGGTGACTTCGTATTTTTTATCCAGCCCAGTTAGTTTTTACAGTCCTTTAAAGCCTCCAAGATGCATTTTTTTAGCTCCCTGTGAAATGAAAGCACCATTTTCAAACAAAAGTCAGAAACATCTCAAAGCTGTTGGGTTTTCTTTCTGATAATTTTCTTTCCTTTTGGTTCACAACTCTTTGACAAATTTTATCTAAACCCATTAATCATTTCCAGCAAGCTGAAAATCATTTACCTGATTCTGTTGGACGAACTGTAGGTTTTCATTAAGTTATTTCCAATCTATTGAGCTCCCAGGGCCTGTTTTTGGAGAGGAGAACTGGCTGCTCCCTTCTCTTCTTCTGGAAACCACAGGTGAATGTGGTCAATCCTTCCCCCTCTATAACCCAACCCAGCAGGTTCATTGAAGTGGAGAATCACACCTGAAGCCAGGAAAACACTGGAAAAAGGACAAATAGCAGCCTTAGCAATGAGTGTTGGTGCTTTTCCACAGTGGTTTTATTTTACCTCCAGCCCATTGAGCCTCCAGCAATTCCCAAACATTCCCAAGGCCCTGTTGGAGATGAGCCTGTTCTGGTGGTAATTCCTGTCACACATTCCCTGTTCAGGGAGGGAGCTCTCTGATCCCTTCAGAGGGTTGAGGAGTAGTTTTGCACCCAAAATAGCAAATTATCCCGTGCTTTTCCTCAGGCTCTGGGCTGACCCTGGCACACTGAGGTGGGATCAGCAGCACCTTTCTTTCCCCCTGCCTCTGGAATTAACTGGGGCTGGTGCCTGCACAGTGACCCCTTTGTGACCAGCTTGCTGTAACTACCACCAGCCCAGAATGAAATGATGTGATCTTCAGAGATCATTAACCAGCCCTCACTCTCACTGCAGAGTAACTGTGGAATCACCCCGTGGTTATCTGGAATTAGCCAGGGCTTTATTTGGCAGGGCACAGACAACAATAGATTATAATCAGGAAATCCTGTACCAATTATCTCTGAAATTAGTCCTCACACAGGGGACTGGTGAGCTGGACTGGAAAAACTGCAATTTTTTTTCTCCCACTCCCAGTCCTGCCTCCTTCACCCCAACCACCTCCATAGCTCACATAAATAAATCATTATTTATTTCTGGTACATTTTGTTCTCACACAGTCCCACCCCTTGTGATACCCAAAGGGATCAAAACCCCCCGAAAGCACGAGAAGGCAATTCCAGAAGTGCTCTGGAGATGTCAGGGGCCTGTGCTGGTGTTGGACAGGCAGGGTCTGTCCATCACCACACCCTGAGCACCAAATCCACCGGTGCTGCTCCGCGTGGGTGCTTTGGGTTGAGGGCAGAGCCACACCTGCTTATACCACCCTGAAAGGTTCTTCTGGAACCATGAAACCATGGAAACATTTAGGTTGGAAAAGATCTCCAAGATCAAAAAGTCCAACCTCCTTTTAGTGGCACATTCCCCTGAGAAAAGTCAGAGCAATAAGTGTGATTTCACATCATTAAGTGACTATTAGCATTATTCATTTTAAAAATAATTATATATTTTATTTATATTTTTATACATTTTATTATATATATTTTATACATTTTATTCTATATATTTTTATATATTTTATTCTATATTTTTATATATTTTATTATTCTATATATTTTAAGAAAACTAGTTAGGTGCCAACAATAAAGCTGCTTTGCTACAATCTAGATTTGATTTTCATGAAAAAGATTTGATTTTCATGAAAATAATAGTTTAGGTTTGCATGTGCAGCACCTGACATGGACCTCAGCATGTCCACTCTGGGCCAGAATAGAGACTGAGTGCTCTGGGCACACCTAGGTGACATCAGTTCTGTTATCCACAGCTTCCCAAACCTATCATTCCCATGCACCATGACAGGAGGGACAATTTCACTGGGAAATCACATCTGTGGAAAGCAGCTTTGCATCCTGGGGTTAAAGAGTCTCCTTGTGGAAACCTGAAAAGATCCAGGTTCCCATTTCATCCTGCACTGAGGGAGGTTGGTTGGGGGGTTTTTAAAGGAAAGGCCATGGTGGGACGTGCAGGGCTGGGCTGGGTGAGCTCCTGAGCAGCCCTGGAGCCAGAGACCTCCCAGGAAAACTTCCAAGTGCTGCTTTCCCTGATCCAGCCATTTCTCAGCCTTGGGAAAGGGGCATTTTTCTTCAAGAGCCCATTATTTGGATAAATGGAGCGTGGCAGTGCAGGAGCTCAGCAGTGTCAGGGCAGAGCAGGAGGCCCAGGCAGCTGAGGGAAGGGAGGACACCCAAGAGCAGCCGTGTCATGGAGCTCTTCCAAGAGGAGAAAGCTGATTTGGTCACTCAGTTCTTCACATTCCACTGTCCCAAGTCCTCTTGGATATCTGTAATTGCACAAAGCATTTTTTTCCGCTCCTTCTGAAATATTCTTTATGTGGAAACAGCTGATGAGGCACCATAGAGGTATTTTTGTGTTCCAGCAGCTCTGGAGCAGCCCCACACCCACATGGGCCACATCTTCTACTCCTGAGATCCTGCCAGCAAACAGGAGAGAGGGAAGAGCCTGCCAGACCCATCCTGCCTGTGTTATGGTGGAACAGGAGCCTCTGAGGGAGTTTGGGAATGCCAACCTGCCTGTGCTGCCAGAGCTCCTGAAGCTGCAGCTCCAGGTCGTGGCTCCTGGGGAGGTTCCTCAGCTCTGTGGGCACAATCAGGGACCCTCAGCACCCAGTGAAGTGAAACAAAGCTCCAGTCTAAAAACAGACCCCTGGAGCAGCATTCCCTGGGATGTTCAGGGTGCTCAGCCTTTGTGCTGATCCTGGTGCAAGGCCTGGTTTACACCCTTCCCTCGGAATCTGCTTCTAAAACACGATGTTCTTTTGTAATTCTCAGCTGGGAAAATCCCCTCCTGCCCAGCTCTGGCTGCTTTTCACATCAAAGCAGCCTCATGCTCAGGTTTAACTTCCTGACATCTCTCTTCAGCTTGTCAGGTAAAACTGCATCAAACAATGGGTTAAAAAATTGGTCTGGGGGGGCCATTAGGCTGCAAGAATCATTACTTCGAGTTCTTACCACTGGAAAATATTTCAGGTAGTTTAATCTCAAGGCCTGTTAACACTGAATATGACAAGGGGCTGAGAAGAACTGCTTTTCCTGTCCCCAGGTGCATCCCTGGTGGCTCCTGCAGTATAATGAGGTGGCTGTGGGTTTGTAACACGTGTTTTCTGACTGTTCAAGTGCTGTAATTGTATATCCTGGGCACAGTGAGCCTGCACACACTGAATTTTTACCTGTCACTTGCCATAACAGGTCCCAGGTTTGGGCATTTTTCTAACAGCAAAGCGGGCTGTCAAGGAAATAAATGTTTATATAGCACATTGGATTTATCACTGGAGTAAATCAGATGGGTTTGGGGAAAAATAGTAGTGGAATTATCTACAGCCATGGCAATTTGATAGATCCTTCCTCCCACAGTACCTGAGACAGCCCTGCTGTCTCTGGTAAGTCAGCTCACCTGGAGAGATGTGGAAGGAGAAGCAACTTCAGGAGTCCAGAGAACAAACAGCAGCAGGACTGGGGGTTTTGGTCACCCCAAGATGCCCCTTATTTAGAAGGCAGAGTTACCTTGTTAATCACACTCATTCCCAGATCCCAGGCTAATCCTATGCAGTGGCTCTGGTCTTTAATCACTCCAGATGCACAACTCCCACTGGTGTCAGCACAGGTTTTGCATTCTTGCAAATTCAGCATTATTTTTTTTCTTTTACAGCAAAATCACACACTCAGCTTCAGTGGGAACTGGGGGGCAAAACCACAGTGAAAATCCCAGGCAAGTCTCCTTTTTGACCTGGGTTAGTTAAAATGAAAAATGCAATAAATAGCACTCAGCAAAGATCTAAGAAAATGCTGCAGAGCAGTGAGGGGGATCCTTGCCTGGGGACAATGTGTATGAAAATATCTGCATATAAACACTCTTTTAAAAAATCAAGGTTCATGTGTGAACTGAAAACAAAGATTTCCTGCATGCCCACGTTGCAATCCCACACACAGACACAAGGCTTCTCAATTTGGGTTCTAAGCATTGAAGAGGAAATGTTTATATTCCTCCATCTTCTACAAACTTGTTTTAAAATGAGAAAAAAAAGCTGGAGAGGGACTTTGGACAAGGGCCTGTAGTGATAGAACAGAGGGTAACAGCTTTAAACTGCCAGAGGGCAGGGATAGATGGGATATTGGGAAGGAATCCTTCCCTGGGAGGGTGGGGAGGCCCTGGCACAGGTTGCCCAGAGAAGCTGTGGCTGCCCCATCCCTGGAAGTGTCCAAGGCCAGGTTGGACGGGGCTTGGAGCAACCTGGGCTGGTGGAAGGTGTCCCTGCTCAGGGCAGGGGGTGGAAATAGATGATATTTAACGTCCCTTCCAACCCAAACCATCTATAATTCCATGATTTAACCCTCTGTTTAAACCCTGACCACGGAGAACCAGCTCCATGGAAGTAAAACCAGTTCCCTGCAGACTGTGCTCCTGGGTGAGCCCAGGTCATCTGGGGTAGCACCACCTAACTCTCCTCAAGCAGCTCTGGAGAGAAGGGCTGAGTTCATTAACTGAGGTTATCAATGCCCTGCACTGCTGCTTTCCCTGCAGGGCACACGTGGCTCTCCCTGCTCAGCTCATAGATGGGACCCTCGGGGCATTTTGCTCCTGTGTCCACAGCCCAACTTCTCCTTTCTTTGGGCCATCCCAAAGTTTGACCTGCAGTGGCCTCAGTGTTCTCCTGGCACTGCCTTCTGGGGGCAGGGCCCCATCAAACAGAGCTCTGCTGCATCCCTGTCCCTCTGGAAGCTGTAGGGATATTGCCATCCCCTTCCAATGCCTCTGGGATGCCACACCCCTGGCAGCTCCCCAGGAGAGCAGGAAATTGCTTTTCCCTTCTATATTTTTGTACTTACTAAGATATAACCTTATTCTTGGGGAAAAAAGCCTCTTAGTCCATGAATCATTCCTGTGGGTAGAAAAAAAAAACCACACTTTTTTTCTTTTTCCCTAAAAATAAATCAGCCTCGCACAAATTCACGAGTGGATCACATTTTTGAAGGCCTGCAAAATTCTTAAATTTAACTTGGCTTAGGGTTCAGCTTTGCTGCTGCAGTTTCTCGGCCCTGGTAGGAGCTGGAGAGATTTGAGTGTGGAACACAGATATTTTCAGATTTATTGGTGGCCTGACAATGATTATGTAGCCCATTGAGATGGAGTGGTGTGATTTAGTGTTTTGGAGGCATTTGTCATGTTTGATGAATGAATCTGGTGATTCAGGCAATGAAAATGGGAGCTTTCCAGCCAGTGGGAGATAAAGGATGCTGCTGATACACAGGGTTATGGCAGGGGCTGTGGAAGGTTATAAAATTCTGATTTCTTTCTCATTTAGAGTTTTAGAGGAACATGGGAAGGAAGATACACTTCAGCTGGCCCTGCACTGAGCAGAGTGGTGCAGCTGGAGAGGCTGTGGAGAGGGTGTGTTTTCCAACACTTTGTCAAAACTTACTTGGAAACTCATATTTGGGCTTTCTTTTGTTCCTGGTTTCTTCCCTGTCACCACTTTCCTGCTCATCCCATCCCTGTAGGTGCATCTGGGGAGACCTCGTGGGTATCTGCAGGTTACTCCAGCACTCACAGTTCTGCAGAAAGACAGAAAAATACTGATTTCTCTCATTTTCCTGCTGTAGAGCACACTGAGGTTTGATGCAAAGCCAGCTGGAGTCAATGGGAAATTGTCATTAGATGGATCCAAAATATGGGCATTTTCTTAGACAAAACGAGTTAATTTTTAAGTTAAAATTCCAGGCAATTCACATCTCATTTGGGTTTAAAGTTCACAGATATTTTCTTACAGGTTCTTATGAAAACAAGGTATTTTCAGGTGTCTTTTATATTTACACAAATCACAGAATCTCAGGATGGTTTGGGTTGGGAGGGACCTTGAAGATCATCCATCCCACCCCCTGCCATGGGCAGGGACACCTTTCACTAGCCCAGGGTGCTCCAACCTGACCTTGGACACTTCCAGGGATCCAGGGGCAACCACAGCTCCTCTGGGCAACCTGTGCCAGGGCCTCAAAGAAAATATTTGCCATAACTGAATGAGGTGAGAAACATCAGGCAAAGAGAACTCAGGTTAGAGGCTGTTTTTCAGGGAAGAAGAAAGGAAATTTAGGACATTGTTGCTTCAAGAGCAATGAAGAACAAGGCTTAGTTCACTATTGGATATTCCTGAGTCAATTAAGATGTGCCAGTGCTGCTCCATCTTCCTGAGATATTTTAACTTCCAGCCTTCAGATGGAAATACTACATATTAATTAATATATATAACTATATATATATTACCTTATGTTATTTAGGGTTTCCAAGGAAAATATCTTCCATTCATACTCAAAAGCAAACCCATCTTCTGCTGTTGTGAGTTGAATCCAAAGCTCAGCTTTCACTAAACAAAACCAGCCTTAGCTTTAGTAGAGCATCAATCCATTTAGTGGTACTTAGGAGGAATAAATTGATTTTCTCATTGCTCTATGTTGGCTAAAAATTATTCGATTATGTATTTAGCTGCTAATGGAAACTCATTAGTAGATTTTCATTTCATGCTTGTTTGCACCTGCAATCCATTTCTCCTTGTCCAAAGCACTGTTTCATTTCGGTTGCAGCCATAAATTTTCCCTCATATAAACTGATAAACGTCAGCCAAAATTCGGTGGACGTGTCTGAAGCAGCTCAGGGCCATGTTTGTACCATGGCATCGTCAGAGAGCAGATCTCTGGGGGTTCAGGGGGACTTATTCCCGTGCATATGGGTGGCCTGACTCACCTCATGGTTCACCTGGTCATTTTGTTCTCTCTCTTAGTGTCACTTCCTTCCTTGACATTGTCCTGTTGGCTTTTGTGCTCTCCCACAGAGCCCACCTTTCGGAACCCCAAGATGGGCTGTGCCAAACATCAGGCACGGAGTTGGGATGCCAGGAGTGAGGGAGCCCTTCCCTTGCACATTCAGGGCATTCCATCACCATCCTGGATTTGAACTCTCTGGTTTTGTGGGGGATGGAAATTCCCTCCCAGGGTCTCTCTGGCACCTCATGGCAGCAAACCCTCCAGCCACATTTCCACGTGAGTTCTTGGGCCTGCAAGGGACAAGGAGGTGTCACCAGTCCCACCAGGGCTTCTGTGGATAAAGGACCCCAGCATTACATCAGTGTAACATCAGCACAATTTTCACAGCAAGAATCTCTGACGTTCAGTAAAACACAGGCTCAGTGGCACCTGGTGGATTTGGAGCTGGAATAACACCCTATTCCAGTCCAGCCCAACATGCCCAGTTTAAACCCTTCCTCCCCATCGTTCTACCCCAGTGTCCTGGTGGGCCCTTCAGTTTGGGGAAAAATCCAGGTTTAGTGAAGCAGAATCTGATCAGAATAATGATGTCTCTTTTTGTTTCCAGGTAAAGAAATTAATAATTTGTTCAACTTCAGCCGAATTCTCTGAATTGATCTGAATATGAGAACTGACTCTCTCAGTGCTCTGCACTAACACAGCCCCCACACAGAAGAATGCATTTGCTGTAAAAATACCTATTTTATCAGGTAGCTTAACCCACCAGGGCCTGCCTGCATCCCCACTGAGCAAGGAGAGCAGGAAGGGCTCTGGATGTGCTTGTTAAGTGGGCTGATCAATACAAATCTATTCCTCAATTAAGCAGAAGATCCTGGTGTATGTGTGTTGCCTGCAGGCCAAAATAGTTCTGAGTAAAACTGGATTCCAGAATACAAAGTTGTGTTGGTCTTGCTCTGTGTTTTAAATGAGCTTTACCAGCATGCAACTGCAATCCCTGTGAACTCTGCAGATTAAATTTCCTTGCAGTAATGACCACTAGGAATTAGTGAAATGTTAATCTTCCCACCTGCTGTGTATGATTATACATGAGTCTAATCAACCTGATTACAAAAGAAAGTAATTTCTGCTCTTACAGGATTTTTTTGTTGTTGTTGTCTGCTTTAGTTCTTCCTGAGGAACTGTGAAATTCCTTACCCTGGATTTTAAGGCAAAAATAATGATTAAATTAAAATGTGTAAAGGGGAGCAATGGAGGCTGATAGTAATTGCTTTACAACAGATACAGTAATTGATGCTCTGAGGATTTATTTCAAAGCAGAGAAGTGAATTAGGAACCTGCTTTAGCTGGATTTGATGAAGTCACTGCTGTCTTAGTGTCTCGGCTTTCAGCTAAACTGTTCTTAATGAGAATGCTAATAATTACAGTGGGATAAATTGTTTTAGGGACACAAGAGGATGAAAGACACATTTTGATTTCATTTAAAAAAGCCACAGCCACAGTCACCTTTCTGCTCCAACCCTGAGACACATTTTTGGGAGCAGGAGGAAAAGCAGCTCCTCAGTGCATTGGTGGGAGATTATAAAGCCAAGCTAAAAGGCCACATCTAATTGTGTTTCTTGTGTAAAATCTTTGTTTGATTCCATATATCCACTACAAAACCAGAAAGGAAAGCCCCTTTCCCCAAACCTGTGCCTCGGGCAGTCCCAGCTTCCCCACACCCCCAGTTCTTCCCAGCCCAGCTTCTCCCAGGGCAGAACTGCCACTGGAGAGCCCACAGACAACCTCTGCCCTTCTTCACTTCTGTTTGTGGCATAGAAAATGATCATGGCTGAACTGAGACCTTTGTGAATTTGTGAGATCTTTACCCAATTTGCAGTTTGAAGTCAAATTCTGCTGAGCCCTCAGATGATCTGTCACCTCTGGCAGGACTGACAAGCCTGGATTTTGGAGCTGTGCCATGGTCATAATGCCAGAGTTCCCTGGACTTGCCTCCCTCTCTCCTCCTGCTCCCCAGCTCTGGGCTTGTTAGAAAACTGGACATTTTTCAGCTCATTGAAACCTTCAATATCTGAAACAATGTGGGTTCTCTCATGCTTTGACTTGAACAGGATATTGAACAGAATATCCTTGGCAGCTGAACCACAGGTTGTGAAGGGAATTGTGGAGGTGGGAGACCAATATCCCAACTGGGGCATCCAGAACACTCAGCAACGTGAAACGGTGTTCATGTGTCAAAGCAGCAATAAAGGCAATTAAAATCACGTGTTCTCAGCTATAAAACTGCTCTCAAACCTTCCCCAAGCCTGTCCTGAGGGCAGAGGGAGGCCAGGCTTGGTCTGTCCAGCTTCAGGGAGATCAGAGACCAATTGCTGTGCAACCAGTGGCTGCAGTTTTGGTTTTTAATCTCCTTCTTCCCGGAGAAATAATTACAATAGACCATTAAAGCTGCTGTTCACAGCACTCTGCAGTCCCTTCTCCCCCTCCCTGTGCAGTCCATGTTATCTAACACTTGGGAGGGGGTTTAAAAGGATCTCTTCATCTCGTTTCATGCATTAGTGCTAAGTTTAGCTCCTGTAGGTAACAGTTTCTGTTTGAACTCTAATAAAGAGGTATGTTTAGAATCTCAGGGGCACACTCTGCTCATTTGAAACAAATGAGGATTATATAAGGAGGAACATGAGCTACAAATAGGATTCATAAAATTAATTGGCTCTAAGCTGCAGCTGAGCAGAGCCATTAAACGGGACGAGAGGCCAAAGCGTGTCCGTTCCCCCAGATCCCCCTGGGGTGGCAGGGCTGGAGAATCCTCAGGTCCTGCAGGACTCAGGGATCCTGGCACCACTGCTGCAGTCCCAAAGGCTCCTCAGGAGCTCCACATTGTCCCCACGTGTTCATTTATGTGGTGCCACAGCAGCTCAGCCTCCCAAAGAACCAGGGATGCTGCACACAAAGCCTGGAGCAGCTCAGGGAGATCCTGACACTGCGAAGAACCTCCACAGCACCTCTGATGAACCCCAAAATCCCAGCTCTGCCTGGACATCCAAAAGAAGTGAAAAAAACCACACTGCATTTGGCTCCAAGTGTGAGCTCAGTTGCCAGAATTCCCCTGCCCAAATCCAGGGCTGCCTGTGCTGTGCTCCCTCTGCCCCAGGGGCTGTTTCTGTTTCAACAAACAATATTCTATATGTCGGTCATATCAAATATCAGGCTGCTAAATCCAGCTGAGGAAATTCCTGGGATTCCCTGCAGTAGCCTGTCTGTTCCCCTCTCCTGGGATCCTGCAACCCTGGGACAGGGCAGTGGTGGGGCTTCTCCTCATTTAGCACCAACAGCTCGTTACAGCTACCACCCTTTAATGAGCTAATGCAGAACCTTTAGCTGAGCCCCCCAATTGCATTTAAAGCACCATATATATCTTCTAAAGATATAAATCTTCTAAAATAGCTTCCCCACGTTCCTCCATTCCAGAGCTCTCTGTAGTCACAAAGCCCTGAGCTGAGCAGGCTGAACTCAGCCTAGATGTTCATCCCATCACTTCCCACTACAAAGCCCAACTTGAGTGTCCTTTAACTGCAAAGCACTAAAAACTCATCCTAAGCAGTGCCATGGAAACAGGAAACAAGGAAAAGACCTCAAGAAGATGCTGCAGGAGCTGGAGCCCCACTGCTGGGTTTGCAGAGGAGCAGGACCTCTGTCCAGTCCTTGCCATAGCTCTGAACAGGAGCCCTGGATGGGCTCCTGTGGCTTCCCTGGGTGTGTGTCCTGAGCATCTCAGCTGAGATTTGTGGAGTCTGCACTCAGAGAGTCCATACTCAGTCAGAAATTAAAATAAATGGGAGTAAAACTTCTCTTGCACCTAATCAATACCAGTAATTTTACAAAATCCCTTTACCTTTGCCTTTCCTTTCTCTGAAGACTTCATCCTCAGCGAGCCTGTAGCTCATTAATAGCTACTGAAATTATCCCAAATTTCTCAGCTGTTTTAGAAACCATCATTGATGTTTTAGTCAAAGGTATCATCAGCCAGGACAAAACAGTGACCACATCCTTGGGTGATGAAGATATCAAATGGTTACTGATAAAACAGGGAAAAACATTTTTCTGACCATTTTTCTTACCCCCAACACAGTCCTCTGACAATTTTTGAGAGCTCCTGAGGGGAGGCTGAGGTTCCTCCTCTTTCAGCTAAAACCAGAAAAACTCCTCATGTAACACTGGCATTTCTCAGCACATGGCAATTGCCAAGCCTAAAACATCTGTTATTTCTTTCCAAGCAAATCCCACCTACCTGGATGCCACCAGGACCAACATGAACAGCAGGAGCTCTGAGGAGCCTCCAGGCAAACATGAAGCAACAAGGTCTGCCCAGCAAGAAGGGAGGACCCAAAGGTGGGCCTGATGATCTCGGAGGTCTTTCCCAACCCTGCTGATCCTGTGGCTGATGGCACAAATGTCCTCAAGCCCTGGCAGGACCCAGCTGAGCCACGATGCTGAGTTGCTGCTCATCACATTAACCTGGGGTTTTAATTTCCTCACAGCAACAAACAAGCCCAGGAGCTGCCTGGGACAAATCCTCCTCTCACAGCTATTTTTGAGGGCTGTCCCCCTGTTCCTAAACACTGTGTGGTGCTTTACACTGCTTGGAAGAGTCACCAGAGGAGCACCCACTCCTCCTGGGCTCTGGATTGCTGCTCACCCCCAGATTTAGGAGCAGGAATGATCAGTCAAGACATTTTTTCAAAAGAAATGGGAGGTTTGTGTGTTTTCCACGTTATCCCCCAGCAAGAGCTAAAATTAAAACTCCCCTCTAGATTCCCCAATGTCTGGGAGTCCTGCAGCTCTCCAGACGTGGGTTCTATTTAAAGGAAGTGAAAGCTTTCCCTGTTGATAATGAGCTATTCTCAGGTCTCACCTGCTCCTCCACCCCACCCTCACACACACCAGAAGTGACTGAGGAGGGAGTTGTTGGCAGGTCTCTGTGTCTGGGGGATAACAGACACCACCATCATTCCTGGAGGAAAAGGGAGCTGGAGCTGTGACAAACCAGAGTGGCACTGACTTCTGCTGCTGGGAATCACACTGTCACTCCTACTTCATGCAGCTCAGTTCATACTTGTTCAAACAGGCATCTGCTTGTGTACCTGCTTTAATAAAATTAGCCAAAATCAGCCCTGTAGTAGAAATATTTTCATATCTACATTTATCAGTCTTAGTGCAAACAGATTATTTTTGGCAGACATTGCAAAAGACAAAGGGATTAATGTTGTGACACTTTATATAATGCCATATTTGGGGGGGGGGAAAGCTCTGTGTCAGTGTAAAAACACAGTTTAACACTGAATTTATCAAAGTCTTGCAGCACATCCAACCTTTTCCCTGAAGCATCAAAATCTTGTCACATGTCCCACCAATGGCCATCACACAGAGTGTTATATCTCTTTATGGACCTTAGACTTCAAGGAAAATAAATTAAAACCCTCATTTTTGGAAAGAAAAGAGTTGGAGAGTCTTCAAGACGTTATTGGAATGTGGCCATCCTTGAGGGATGTCAACAGAAATCACAGTCCATCAAACTTGAGTTGAGACTAAGTGAGATGGATGACTCACCACCCTGACAGCTTCTGAGGTGGCCTGGAGATGGAAAGGGAAAATTTGGGATATTCTGCATGCACAGTGCAAAGGCAAGTAAATATTGCATGGGAACCCACTGGAGATGGGGAAGGCCTGTCCTGTTTGTAGGGTTTGGGTGGGTTGTGCAGCTGAGTCCCATGGACACCTCCAGTAGGAAAGGACCTTTCAGACCATCAAGTCCAACCATCAACCAGCACCACCACCATGTTCACCTCTAAACCACGTCCTCAAAGGCCACATCCACACGTTTGAACACCTCCAAGGATGGGGACTCCACCACTGCCCTGGGCAGCCTGTTCCAAAGCTTGGCAACCCTTCCCACGAAGAAATTTTCCCTAATATCTGATCTAACCCTCCGCTGGCACAGCTTGAGGCTGTTTCCTCTCCTCCTGTCACTTGTTACATGGGAAAAGAGACCGACACCCTGAACAGCCCTGTCCCCCCAGCCAGGGGGACTGATGCACCAGCACAGCCCTGTATTCCCACCTGGCACCATCCCAGGGGTGAAACCCCATCCAGACTGGCAGGAGGCAGCAGTTGGCACCTTCAACACAGTGAGAACACCCCGTGCCTTCCTTGCCCAGAGCAGGTGACCCATTTTCCACAGGTATTGTTGGAGCATTTCATTCCCTGACCTTCCCTCTCCGGTGGCACAGGGACTGTTCTCCTACAGCAATGGGCTTGCTCTGCCTCCTCCTGCCCCCTCCACAGCCCCTGGCACAACCCAGGAGGGTTTGGAGAGCCCAGGATCCGGGTTCAGCAACCTCCTGCTCCTCCTGCTGCTGGCTCTTCACGGAGCCTCTCCACCCACAGCCCTACCCAAACACACTGCTGGGGTTTGGGGGTGTGTCTGCAGCTGGAACCTCCCAGACAAGTGCAGGGGCTCGTCTGTGGTAACAAAAGCCTCGTGGCATTTCTTAGGGAGAAGGAGCTGAGCAATTATTCCCAGCCTTACACACATCCCTGCAGACAGCCAAGCTGACTTGGCAGACTGCAGCTAATTGGGTTTGCAGGAGAACGAAGCTTTGATTGAAGTGCTTCACTTAAAAAAAAAAATCTTACATGTCCCCCCATGCCCTGCTAACATTACTCTGAGCAGGTAAAACATCCACCCCACATCTTAGCAAAGAAGAAACGCAGAGATTTTCATTGCTCCACCAAGCAGAGACCCACAAGTGAATAATTGTGGCCGTTTGATGTGCTGTGTTCTGCTCCATAATTCAGCTGCGGGTGCCTGGCATTTTGGGCTGCTTTTGAAGTTCACCAAACCCCTGCAGTCACCAAAGGGAGGGATCCTGCTCAGGAAGCCAAGGTGGGCACTGAACAAAAGGTGGGCAGGAACAGCTCCAAAGCTAATGCACAAAAAACCACTGGAGAATGTAAATTAGTGTCACCGCGAGTTTACCGAGTAAATAATTCAAATTCTACCAGGGTGATTTATGAAAATAAAAAGACATATTTAATGAGCCCAGCAGGCAGCAGGTGCTTCTATTTTTATGTGGTAAGGGCAAAAATAATAAGGCAGAAGCTTTTTTTCCTGTTTCATGGTAACAGTTTAAAATAAAAGCTGTCCCCTGTGCTCCAGGGATTTGCTGAGCTCAGCAGTTTTGCTGCTCCAGGGAGGGTCACACCAATCTTTCCATTTGTGCTGGGGTTTAAATTTCCACAGAGCCACGTGGAGAACCCTTTCAGGCCTTCCTGGGAATTAGATCTAGGAGAGGTTTTACAGAAATGACACAACACCCACATATTTAAGAGGAGATGATGTTTCTGCCTGATGTGGGACAGCACTCAACACAAACCTGCTGTTGGCCCTGTGCTCCCCAAGTTCTTTCCTAAATCAGTATTTGTATAATTTCACTCAGGAATTCAGAGCATGGACCAAATCTCTGGGTTACTTTGCAGGGAAAAAAATCCAAACTAGTGGCACAGTGTCTACGTTCCTGAAGAAAAAGGAAGGTGGAGGTTTTGTGGGAAGCAGAGAAAGAGGAAAGATGGCAAGAGCAAAGGTTGAGCTAATTAAAAATTCCCATCATAGAATCCCAGAAGGGTGTGGGTTGGAAGGGACCTTAAAGCTCATCCCATTCCCCCCCTTGCCATGGGCAGGGACACCTTCCACCAGCCCAGGTTGCTCCAAGCCCCATCCAGCCTGGCCTTGGACACTCCCAAGGATGGAGCAGCCACAGCTTCTCTGGGCAACCTGTGCCAGTGAGGGGTTTGTGTCTGGCTCATGGAAATTTGAACCAACTCCTGACCTTGCAAAGAGTGAAATTATCCCCTGACATTATTTAGTGAAAGGACAGGAGAGGGGTGAAGAGACATGGCCAGTGTGCTTTCTCCCTGGCAGCAGAGCACAGGGAGAGCCTTCTGCAGGAGTGGATGTGGGAAATCACAAAATGCTTCTCAAGCTCTGAGGAAAGTCAGCAAGTCAAGGTTACACCAGCTGTAAATTCCCACTGCTCTGTATCCAAGGCAGAGGAAATACAGCCCTGCAGCCTTTTTACAAGTGTTCTTTAGCAACTGGATGAGCTCCCTGACCTGCCCTCACCTGAGCTCTGAGACCAGCCAGGACCAACCTGCCCAGGCAGGGGAGAGGGATGGGATCACCCCTTGGCACCATCTCCCAGTCTCGAGCCAGCAGGGCCACCTGGACAGTGCCAATCCCGGGATTCGTGTCCCTGATCAGCCACACCATCACCCACAGAGGTTGCCATGGCAATCTGAAATCATTAAAAATAAATAAACTCATTTTTAATGACACAACTCATAAAATCCCTGGCTCCTGCCAGGAGTCTGAATTTGGCCTGTTTGGTTAATTTGATGGGATGCCACGAGTGAGGGCCTGGTTGGAAACCACAAGTCATTTTTCTCCTTGGAAGAGTGGATAACTGAGTCTATTAATCCAACAACACATTTAAACTGAGTTATTGTGACAAGGGACTTCCATTATCCATTTCATCTGGTTGCAAACTGTCAGAATAAATCTCAGGGGTTTAGGGAAAAAAGCTGCCTGCCTTTGTTGGCTGGTTTTATGTGCCACAACAGTTTAATTTGGTTCACTCTAACTCCTGATACTGTACAGCTGTACAGGGGGAGCTCACAGACAACCTACCACAGAAAATTGCAATTATGTGAACATCAAAGCTGTTTTCCAGAAGGAGCCAGGACAGTGACATTTGCCCACCTGGCAGCATCTGGACATTGACTTCAATGACCCTTTTTTCTTATATATAAGAAATACTTCTTGTAAGAAATTTCCTTATATATATAAGAAAAACTTCTTATAAATCTTTGCATTTCTATTTTTGAACTATAATCGGTTCTGCTTTTGGAATCAATTAACCTTTGGAAATTAAAAAGTGCTCTGGTTTTATTCTGCTTGCAAAGCAAGTCGACTTAAACAGTTAAAACTCTTCTAACCAGAAGTGACTCAACATAAGACAAAGGTAAGAAAAAAAACATAAGACTCAACATAAGAAAAGGTAAACAGTGGTGTCCACCTTGAGATGTCAAAATGGAATTCAGAGGGTGGGATTCAATTTTATGGCTCTACCAGTGACCTAATGCAGGGCAACTTATTCCCCCACCAGTCATGCAGATGATGATAATTCCTTATTATCCATTATTTGCTTAGTTTTGTAATTACACCTGTTCTAGTAGAAGAACAGTATTTATGGATGTAACTGGTCACTGGCCATGAAGTCTGGTGGGGACAAAGGTTGAAGCTGGAAGGGAGGAGAAGGAAGGAAAAGGAAGGAGGAGAAGGAGGGAGGAAAAGGAGGAGCCAGAGTCACTCATGGCCTGAAAAACAGCCATGGAAAATTCACAGTGACTTCAAACCAAATGCTCATGTGCACACACATGAAGGCAGGAGGAGGTGACACCGTGCCAAGAGCTGCCTGGGGAGTTTGTTTTTCATCCCTCCCCACGGCTGCAGCCCTGGCCAGTCCCCCAGGGAACGGGACCTTTGAGGTTTCCTCCTGCAGCACTGACACTTTAACCCCTCTCCAGCACTTTGTTGTCAATTATTCCCCTTAAGCCTCATTTCAAAGCCACTGTGAGCTGCAGGAAGCCCAGAGAGTGGCAGATCCCTGCACAGCAACACCCCCCCCCTCCACCTTAATTACAGCCTTTACAGAGAAATATTAATTTTGAGAAGGGAATTTCCAAGGCTTTTAAGCAACCCTCAAAGCTGGCTGTGCTGCCTTGCCAAACACAAACAGACCCTCAAAACCCAAGTGCACTGGGGGGAAAAAAATAATAAAATCAAACCTACATGTTTCTGGAGGGCAGATAAAACCCAGTCTGGAAGGCAGCATTCTTGCTTTAGTCCCAGCTCTGGATTTGGAGTCCAGGACACACTAATGGCAGCACTGGGGATGCTCTGACAGGGCAGGTGTGGGGGCAGGAGCTGCTTCCCCACGAATTTCAGGAGCTGCAGGTCCCTGAACAAGTTACTCCAACCTGGATGGACCAACAGACCTGTGGCTTGCAGGTTTTGAGCTGAAAAGGGGTCGTGCTCTCCCCAAGGTTTGGTTGAAACCAGAGTTTTGGCCAGTGCTGGTCCCCAGAATATCTCACTCCTTGCTCCAGGGGCAAGGACAGAGGGGAAAACTGCCTCCAAATCTTTCCCATGGGCCGATTTCTTTACAGAAATCTAAGAAATCAGCATTGTGGCTTCCACTGCTTTCAATTCCCTGCTCTCAGCACTGTTCCTGGGAAATGATGCACACTCTGATTCCTGCTCAGCCCGGGAGGGGGGTCAGCAGCTCCACACGGAGTGTCAGTGGCACAACTTCCCAGCCCCACTCCTGCTTCTGCTCAGAGCTGGGCAGCCAGAGGAGGGGCAGTCTGCTCCTTCCTTTGCTCTCACTGCACAGTGTTCATTAGTTCTAATTATTTTTTTTTAGGTTCCAGGGGGAACCGCTACACAAATTAATCACAAGTGGAAGGAACAGCAGCCGTGTGTGGCCATAAAAAGACAATAAAGCATTTTAGGATCCACACTTGTTATGATTTACACTCCAAACAGGACTGGAGGTAGCATATGGTGATTGCCACAAAGCAACATTTATTATAAAAACCTGCAGATTTATCTCCTAGCTTGCTTGTATGTAAGAAGTTGCATTTACTTCAACTGATACTCCAATTGTAACACCAGAACTGGGGGGTTTTGTGGATTTTTTTTTTTTAACTACAAACCTCAGCCTCTTGTTCCTATGAATACATCCTTTAAGCAGACTTTCTTTACACAGATTCCAGCCAAACTGTTCAAACATGTGGATGCAGGAAAGGTTTAGACATAGGTCAGCTCCTGCTCTGGGGCAACAACTGTGTCACCAGCTCTGGGCTTGGGTAAACAGGAGGTGCCACCTCTGACTCCAGCACTGGGCTCCACCTGCCCAAAAAAACCCTCCTATTAGTTCAAGGTTTGCTTTGCTTTAATTTCAGCATCTCCAACAGACAAAAATGACTCTAAACAGAGTATTATTATTTCCTGTAAATAAGGAAACAGTTTATAAAATTTTCACCTCAGTTTTTTCTTGCTGAATGCAAGGTAAGAACGGTAGAAAAAGCAGGGATTCACAGCAGAGACGTGGCTCCAAGAGGGTGGCACACAAATATGGAGTATTCCTATTAAAATCTGGAAATCCTGAAATTTTAACGTGTATTTTACAGCTTCTGTGCAACACACCCTGAGGAACAGGGCAGGATCCACCCCTGGAGGGGAGGAGACAATGCAGGGCTGGCTGGACCTGGGGCAAGACAGTTCCCCTGGATGAATCCTGTGGACACCAGTCCCTGGTGTAACAAACAATCCCATTGGATTTAAAGACTGGAACCCCCGAGGGAAGAGGCTGTCAGCCAAATTCTGCCTTCAGGGGCTGTGTCAGAGTATTTTCAGTTCAGCATTAAGGGACTAACGAGGAACTGCCTCAATAAACCACCAGAAATACAGGAGTGCTGGAAGGCCAAGAGGCTCCAATGGCACAAGACCTCTGCCTGTTTATTTACTGCTCATTTCAATATTTTTAATTCCCCCAATCCAATCCAGAGTGACCCTTAAATTCCCACCTGGCACGAGGACATCTGCTGCCAGGGAAGGGCTGGATTTAGGGAGGCAAAGCTGAGACTGGAGACATGGAACATCTCATCCCTCCTCACAGTTCAGAATTAGACCATCACATGGTCTAAAAACCAGCTCCACTGCCAAGGGTCCCTCTCTCTCCTCCTGGCTTTCCAGCCTCCTCTCTTCCCTCTCCACTCTGATCATTTGAAGTCTGGGAGACAGAAAGGTCAGAGCTGTAAAATAACTGCTGTCTCCCTCTCCTTTCCTTCCCTCCAGCTCAAGGGAAATGCCAGCAGTGGGTTTCCAATTCCTTTCAAGGAGAGGTAATTGTTCTGCCTCATCTACCTCACCATTTCCAGAGAGGAATGAAACACATTCCCACCCCCAGGGAGACCCTTCTCCTCGCCCTGAACTCCTTCATGCTCAGCTCTGCTGACATGGGACTGGGAACAGAGAGAATGGAACAGAGCTGGAAAACCATCACCTTTAGCCTCTCCTCCAAAAAACCCCACACACAGCCAGATTGACAAACACCCTTAAAAATGGTCAAAATTAACATTATGAAGTGTTGAAGATTATCAGCACTTACCCCAGCCCAGCCACACTGCTCCTCAAGGTGCTGGGAAGCTCCTGGTTGGTGACAAGAACACAGGGCAGATCCCAGGCTGATGTGAATCCCTGTCTCCAGTGCAATTCCAGTGACTGTGGAGAGTGGGGAGTGACAGGATTGGGGTATTTATTTCAATTAAGCACTATAAAGCACCAGATCTAAACAGAGCTGTAGGCAAGAGATTTGGTTATTTGGAATTATTGTGCAGTGGAATTACACTGGCTCTATAGTTCTATATTGTACTCTGACATTATATGGAATTAGTCACAACAGGGAGAAAGAATCAATCAGTCCTGGCTAAGGAATTGAGATAATAATGACTCATTTGACGAGATTGCTCTGAAAAATTAATAATGACGGCGGTAATTACTGACCTGGGATGGCTGCAGTGCTCATTACCCTCCTTTTACTCCGCTGAATGTTAAGTGTTATGAAGATGTTTGTTAGAAAGCCTCGAGTGCAGGTTTTCCATCACAGCAAGGACTCAAGAGGTCCAAAATTTGTCTTTTTACACTCAGCAGGGCACGACCCCCCAACAACTGTGAGATTTGATACACGGCCCAGGCAGCAGCCAATAAATTATTTGCAGGGGTTAATGCCTGGCAAGCCTGACCTGGGGCACCTCTGCAGCCTCTGCTCACCTGCATCAAGGCCCATCACCCTGGGGAGGGCAGAGTTGATGCATCCCTGAAGATCTCACTGTTTATTAACTTTTATCACCCCAGTGAGGCATTTTTGTGCTGGAAACAGCCCAAACTGGCCCCTTTCCAGCCCATCAACCCCCCTCTTCCACCAGAGAGGCCCCTCAGCATCACAGGGAGCAATTTGTCCCCAGGGCAGGGGACACCCTGGGCTGCAGAGCTCATCCAAGGCACCTCAGGGATAGAAAATGTTCTTTAGGACAGCCCAGAGAGACATCAGTCTAAAACGCCAGGACTGACTGACAATGAGGACACTGAGCAGCTGTGCTCTCCAACAGCTGCTCCAAACCCCCCAGAGTGCTTTGCATGACTTACTTGGATTTGAAGTGGCTCTGCAGAGGGTTCCCCTTCTGCTGAGCAGCAAGAGATGAAGTTGAAGGTGGTGGAACAGGCAGGAGAAGGAAAAAAAGTCATTTATTAACATTGAAGAGAAATAAATTTCCAATTTTCTGAACAAGGCAGAGGGTTCTCGAAGCAGCAGCTATCCTCCTGATTAAGGAATTCTGAACCCCACTTCAGCTTTCCCAATTATTCCCATTTTTCTGCTGAATTCTATTTCCCAAAATTGCTTTCAGCCTTACGAAACAGGCTCTTTTAAGGCACCTTATAGACACACCATCTGTTTTTCACTTCAATCACTTAATGACCGAGTTCTGTGACACCTTTGGGTGTCAGGATTGTCACCTGGCAACCATTAACCCAGGGACAACGGGAGCAGAGCCCTGGCTACAGATCCCCAGAGCCAGCAGGTCCATCCTATGACTTCTCCATGCCCTGATCCCAGTCCATGGATAACCAGTGTCATTGTGTCCACAGACCAGTTACAGGAATCTCTATGGCAGCAGCACTTGCATTTCCTGAAGGACTCACGACCAAGTGGAGCTTTCCCAAAGAATTCAGGGCACTGCCTCGCTGGATGTTGAGCTCCTTTGAGCCAAAACACTTCTCACTATCAGTGTTCCCAAGAGGAAGGGACTTATCTGGGAGCCTGACTTCACTAAATGCTGAAAATAGCCAGCCTAAGGAGTGGGAAATCCATCTGTCTGAGGCCAGGGATGCTGGGGAAGGATGCAGAGGGCTGTGCTCAGCACAGATGCCTTTCCCAGCTCCTGTGAACCACATTAAATCTCAGCTGCACTCAGCTGAGACTGAAATAGTCACTTATAGACTCACCTCCACCCGGGGATGTCACCTGCAAGCACATTTCAAGAGCAAGCCCAGATTTAGTGCACTTCCCATCCTGCCTGGCTCCAGTACTCCAAATGATCCATGTCTGCTCCGTGCATTCCCTTCTCTGGGTAAACAGAGGTGCCACATTTCTGTTCACAAGTGCAGGCAAGCTCGAGAGTTAATTATTGTAATTACCAATTGAACAGGCTCGGAATGCTAATCTATTATAAAGTGGCCCGTTAATTGGTGTTAAACTGCCATTAACCTGCCATTTCCCATGTTATCAAGCTGACCTGGGGCACAGCACCATGGAGAACCAATCCATCCCTCATTTCTGGCAATCACCGAGTGCAGATTTGGAGGAGAATCAGGAAAAAATCCACATACCTGGAACTGCAATTATTCTAACAAAGGAAAACAATATTCTGCTGCTTTAAATTCCACTTTTTTTGATAAATACACTGTACTTGACATCCCTTTCCGTGCAGTGCTCTGTGCTGTGTCTGTGTTCTCTCCTGGTGCTGCAGGGCTCGGGCTCTGCCACGTTGGACTGGCAGTGCCATGAGGGCACTGACTATTCCTGAGCTGCAAATCTGCAGGTGGAGCAGATTCCTTATGGAGCTGGAGGCTTCTCCATCATGGGAGTCTCCACCTGCTCCTCCTGTGGGACTGTGGGGACTCAAAACACGAGACCTGCAGAGTGTCAGACACCCAAGGACAGAAATATGAGCACCACAGCACCTCATCAGCTCCTGAGCCACTTCAAAATCATCCAGAGCTGCCCCTAAGAAGCTCCTGGAAGAACAGGGGCAGGTCTCAGCTGGTCTTTTCCACTTCTGCCTTCAGCCAGTCCAGACAACCCGACTTTGAGCTTTAATTTATAGCAGTGGAGGCAGAAGGTTGGCTTAGTAACTTCTCAGAGGTCAGCTATAAAATCCAGGTGCCCATCAGGGCAGTGAACTTCCCTTTAAATGCTCTGCAAGAGGGAGAGATGGAATTTCCACTTCAGCCCCACCAGGGAAGGCAGCTCTGCTGACGGGGGGGGCTCTTCCCAAAAGCTGTCACTGCAGGGGCAGGACCTGCCAGGGCGACTCTCAGGGCATCTCACCTCACTGACAGCCCTCTGCACTAGTAGTTCTTCCTTTTTATCTCACAGAGACAACTGTAAAACTTCAGGGCAGCTTCAACTGACCTCTAGAAAGTTCAAACCCCATTAATTTCCTGAAAAATTCACCTTTACTCACGTGCATGTTGCTCCCTCTCCCTGTGAGAGCCCACTGCGCCCATTTCAACATCCCTCAAAGGAGGATACAGGGCACAATTTTCCAATTTGACACATTTGCAAGAGTTTGAAGAGATGGAAGAGTTTGAAGAGGGGAACAGTGAATTTTTTATATGCTAATACAAACCTCTTGGTGTTCAAGTACCTTTAAAATCAGGTCTGAGATATTAAAGAAGGGGGAAAAAAAGAGTCAGCTACTCAGAAATCCTGTGGAAAGAGAGACTTGCCATGTCCTGAGACTCTTTCCACCATGTTTTAGGGATAAATGGGAAAACAAAGCCTTTGTCATTTAGGATTATCTCCAGTTCTTTGTACTCCTTGCCAGGGCACAGCTGTTGTTGCAGTTCATTTATGTCATTTTTCACTTTCCTTCCAGAGTCCTTCCATCACCTGCCTTTGCATGTGGAAACTCTGACCAGATTGTACTGAAGGAGTATGGAAAGCAAAGGAATAAAACTTGCAGTGCCATCAATAATAAACACAGGAAGCTTCTGGAAGTGGAATCCATCTAATTCAGTGTCTTGCACTGTTGATAGCTATTATTCCTGCATTCAGGCTTTTCCAAGACATCTATTTATCACTTTCTTTCCTGGCACTGGCAGCATGCCCAAGTACACCTGCACGAGCCTCATGTCTCCTCTTCCTCAAAAAAATGTGCAGATCTCCTATTTGATACCATTTACTGCCACTCAGATGCTCATCCACAGGAAATTCCCATTTATTTGAGTCTGTTCCCTTGATAAACTGATCCATGCCAGAAACCAGCCATCCCATTCCTTTTCTTTGGGAGCAGACAAGCCAAGAGGACTTCATCACTTCTGGGCAGAAAATATAACCCCCAAATTGCCCATCCAGCAGGGACTCCTTTGTCAGCACCTTCCACCTGAACCGGGAGTCAAATTAATCCTTGATTCCAACAGTCCATCATCAAAGGGCTCCAACTCCCATCCCTGTCACCTCCTGTCCCCTGAACAACGTTCTGGGCAGCAGCTGCTGCACAAATCCATCTGTACCTGGACGAGTTTCACACCCTCCCCTCAGCATTATCCAGAGGGACCAGTGACCAGGGGTTTTTTTGGCTGATTAGAAAGCTGTCAGTCCCAGCTCTGTCCCAGCCTGCCCTATCACAGGCAGAATTTATTGTTGCTGGGATACTGTCATTGCTGGATGTTTTGCTTCGCTTATCTTTTACTCTTCAAAGTGCTACATATTCCCTGTCTTTTATCTAACTCCCTCATTACTATTCCATCCCTCACTTACACCTTTACAGTCCCTTCATGTGCTCTTGCTGCCTTATTTTCTGCCAGTGACTTCAAATTCCACTTGAGTGCACGTTCCTTCTACAGCAATAAAGGAAAAGAAACCAACAGAGATGGAAATCTGCCCCTTCTGCTGCTGGGAAAATGGATTCTACAAGCTTTGCACTACAGGACATACTTGGTTGGGCTTGGGGAGGGACCTTAAAGCCCATCCAGTGCCCCCCCCTGCCATGGGCAGGGACACCTTCCACCAGCCCAGGTTGCTCCAAGCCCTGTCCAGCCTGGCCTTGGACACTTCCAGGGATGGGGCAGCCACAGCTTCTCTGGGCAACCTGTGCCAGGGCCTCCCCACCCTCCCAGGGAAGGATTCCTTCCTGATCTCTAATCTAACCCTGCCCTCTGGCAGTTTAAAGCCTTCACTCCTCGTCCTATGTGCCAAGGACAGCTGTGAAAATCAGAAATGCCCATCACAGCTCCCTCTATCCTTCAGTCAACCACATCTGCTTTTATTTCACTTTATTCATGTGCACCAACATGGTCCAAACCTGATACAGAGACTGAGCAGAGACCACTGGCAAGTTTCTGCTATTTCAGGAGATTTAGACCTTGTTCAACACACGTTCAGGAGAGTGACTCCTCAAAGCACCCTTTGTCTAGAGAGTGAACAAACAAGTAAAGAAAAAACCTCGTTGCATCAATATATAATTTTTCCTTAATTACTTTAGGATTTAAATCAAAATGTAAAGATTTCCATCATGTCCTTAAGAAACTGTTTTAGTTCAGGGAAAAGAATGAAAAACTGTCCTGAATGTCTTGGACCCAATGGACTTACTGCCAGTGACTTTTCTCTTTAACTCCTGATACTGTACAGGGGGAGCTCACAGAGAACCTACCACAGAAAGCTGCAATTACGTGAACATTTAAGTTATTTTCCAAAAGGAGCCAGGACAGTGACATTTGACCACCTGGAAGCATCTGGACATTGACTTCAATGACCCTTTTTTCTTATATATAAGAAAAATTTCTTACAAATCCTTACATTTCTATTTTTTAACTATAATTGGTTCTGCTTTTGAAATCAATTAACCTTTGGAAATTAAAAAGTGCTCTGGTTTTATTCTGCTCGCAAAGCAAGTCGACTTAAACAGTTAAAACTCTTCTAACCAGAAGTGACTCAACGTAGGACATAAAAGAGTAAACAGTGGTGTCCAACTTGAGATGTCAAACTGGAATTCAGGAGGGCTGACAATGATATTTACAGAAAGAAGGAAAACAGGAGATGGTATTTCAGCACTGTTTCTGTTTTCCAAACCCACCCAGGGTGGCCAGCCCTGCTGTGACAGAAGGTGTGTGAGCAGCAGAGGGATCCCATCCCTTGCCTGGCTCATCCACACCCCAAGCTCAGCAGATGCTGCGAGTCGTGCCTGTCTCCTGCCCTGAATAAATGTCCTTCCCTGCAGGATTTTGCTTCTGGTCCCCAGCCCCAGGGGCCTGTGGGGAGATCAGAGCCACACAAACTCAGATGGCTGCTTTGCTCCTTCTGTTTCCATTGGCAAAGGCTCAGGTGCTAATTTAAACCAAAGCTCTGCCTTTGTGACGGGGTGTGTGGGCTGGCAGCCTTATGCTCACAGAGCACCCCAGGCTCCAGCAAGGCTTTTTTCCTTTTTTTTTAAATAAATCCCAAGGGCCCATTGTCCATTTGCATCCATGTAAATGCTGTAGAGAGGATCCCAGTCAGTGACTGGGCCTCAGCTCCTGTTGAGGGTGATGGCAAAACTCTTAAAGCCACGTTGGGTAATGACTCCAAGTACCAACAGTTTTTCCTCCACATCTTGTGGCATCATCTATTGCATCAGACACCCCCACAAAGAAGCCACATCCCTTGGAACAGCCCCATCAATCACCATGCCAATGTGTAGTTTTTATGTGTCCTAAGAATCTGTAAGAGCCAAGGGAGGGGGTTGGAACTGGATGATCTTTAAGGTCCCTCCCAAAGCAAACCATTCCTCTCTAACTTGGCTGTTCCTGTTGTGCTGCTGGGTTTATACTCCAAACCAGTACCAGACTGCTCTGATGAGCCTCTTCATAGAATCACAGAATATCCTGAGCTGGGAGGGACCCACAAGGACCATCCAGTCCAACCCCTGGTCCTGCACAGACACCCCAACAATCCCACCCTGTCCCTCAGAGCGCTGTCCAAACCCTCCTGGAGCTCTGGCAGCCTTGGGGCTGTGCCCACTGCCCTGGGGAGCCTGGTCAGTGCCCAACCACCCTCTGGGGGAAGAACCTTTCCCTGATGCCCAACCCAACCCTGCCCTGGCACAGCTCCACACACAGGGCTCCCTCAGGAGTGACCTTCCCTTGTGTGGATGGAAAGCAGACCAAGGCAGGAATTTGCAGGGTGCTGTTTCTCAGCAGCAATTCCGTCATGGATTCTCCCAGAGCACCCCAAGAATGGCAAGGTCACTCCCTGTGTACCCTGCTCGTACCAACCCCTCCCAGAAATCCCTCTCCCCACAGCCTGCAGACAACAAACCAGGCAGCCTGGACTTGGGAATCCCCTTCTAGAGAGAACCCTTCTCCTTTTGCTCCATTTGCTCTCCACAGGCACCAGCCCCCTGATTAAAGGGCTGGGTCAGGCCCTGCATCCCCTCCCCTCCCCCTGAGGAGCAGAGCTGGGGGTGGCAGCACCCCCTGCCCTGCCCAATCCACAGGGACCTCCCAGGCTGAGCCCTGTGCCCGGGCATGGAGAGACAAGGGCAGCCACCAGCCAGAGGGTCATCCTGGGGATGACCAGGAGTCCATCACCAGCTCTGCTAATTGCTAAATGCACTCATTTTCCCACGACACAGGGAGGAAGGAACCCCAGTAAATTGCTGGGGCAGGTTGTGTCTAACCCTTGGCTCGGGGCAGGTTGTGAAACTACAGGTTGGCTTCTCACCACTCTCTGGCCTCCCTAATTATTTTTTTTCATGCAGTAATTCCCTAATTAACAGTCTCTGCCCTTTGAAGGCTTGCACTGCTTTTTTTCTCTTCTGACAGCAGCAAAGTTGTTTATCCCATTTCCTCACGTAGATTTTTGTTTTCTGCTCTCCTGAACAACGGCAAGAACAGAACAATGCAGGGAAACACTCAGAGTGACCCCCTGCCCAGATCAGAGAGGAATTTCTCATCGTTGACACCTGCTGGCAATTAATCCTCTGCTTGCTCCAATTTACAATTAGTGGCCCTCCTGGGATGGGATTCCAGCTGCCCTTTGCCTTCCTGGGTGCTGGAAGGGGCCAAATCCAGCCCGTTCCAGCACCCAGGAAGGCAAAGCCCCTTTATTTTAGAGCATCCCAGGAGGAACTTCTCTCTCTCCAGTGCCCACTGAGGGGGCACTTGGGCACTCACCAGGATGGAACCCCTGCTTTTACACACCTTGGGTTTGACACGAAGAGGCTTCTTGTCCATGAGGGAAAGACACACCTTTTCCTAAAAAAAAAAAATTGGATTTGGGGCTCTATCAGTCCCTCTCTGCATCTGCATCAGCCCCACATCAGGCACCCTGAGAACAACGACCTCTCTTACCTGCTGTTATAGCCTGAGTTTGCCCCGGAATCTGGAAGGCCAAGGAACCTTCTGGACCCTCAAATTAACTTGCAGTTAAACTTGTGCCCTGCCAAGCCCTCAGTGCAGTTTTCCAAGGTTTTGCTGGAATACAACAATACCTTGATTTTGCCCATCTGAAAATATTTCCGTGTTACAGTGAGTCTGCCTTGCACAGTGTAGAAAACTGAATAGAAATATTGCAAAGAATGCTGCTCTTTGAAGTACTGGTGGCATTAGGAAGCCATTTAGTGCCTTAAAGAACAGCATTTTATTAAGTATTTCAAAGGAACTTTGGTGCTATTATTTCTTATTTTGCTATTAAAACCTGTAAGTTTGAAAATTAATCATTATAGGACCTTTGATGCAAAAATCTATGAATAAAATAAATTCTGAAGCCTACTTTCAAACTAAGTTACATTAAAACACTCCTTCATCTCCCTTATTAATTTAATGCACAGCTCAGAAAGCATCTTAAATATTAGGAATAACATTCTGCTAAATAACCCAACCCCCCTGTGGCTTCTTGAATTTCCTTTCTTTCCCATACCAGGATATTTCTCACGGCTTTCCAGTGACCTTTAAATAAACTTTTGGGTTCCTAATTAGCATGATAAACAATAGATTCCTATTTCATGGGCAATTTCATGGTCAAGGAAGTACCAGAGACAAGCTGTGTGCTCTGCAATATTCATGTCTGCAGCAGAGCAGCTCCACAAGAGACATTTTCCATCAGCAGCATCTCTGGGAATACGTGTCAGGACAGTTTTCCTTAATTCCTCATGGCTCAGCCTAACTCTTTCATTCCCATGAGTAAAGGTCTCACATGGAAGGGGAAAGACATCTTTGAAAGATCCACAAGAACAGCAGCAAAGTGCCCCAGTGCCAGTGGGGACATTTGTGGGGACACAGAGGAACAGCTCACATGGCACCACCATCCCAGGGAATTCCTTATCACCCTGTTCCCGGGGAAAATTCCTCTTGTCTCTTCTCAATTACACTTCATTTGCTTTTATCACAGAATTTAATTTGAGGCAGTGGCTTTGCTGATGGGTTAAAGCTTTTTTTTTTTTTTTTGGACATTTTAAGCAGGAGGAGACAAAATAATTTGTATTTAAAATGAGACCTTGTTATGGTGTAACCTGGGAGGTCACAAAGGGTGCTCAGGCTGGCTCTCCCCAGGGAAGGGGTGGAGTCACCAGCCCTGGAAGTGTCCAAGGCCAGGCTGGACCTGGGAGAGTGGAAGGAGATGAGCTTTAAGGTCCCTTCCAACCCAAACCACTCCAGGAATGGAAGGAGAGGTTGGGTCCCCCCTGGGATGGCTGGATGGGATAAGGAGGAGATGGAAAAGCAGGGTGGGCCAGAGAATAAACACTTGCTGTCAGCTGGGAGGGTGTTTCCAGGCTCATTTGTGCCCTGATCCCAGGGGAGGGCTCAGTTCAGGGACCACAGGAACCATTTCAACAGCAGCAAGGCAAAACCGAGGGAAAACATGAAGGAAGGGTCTATTTGGCAATAAAAACCAGGTAAAATCTGGGGGAACAGGGCAGGTCCCCCATCCCTGGCTTTACCAGCCAGTTGCCATAGAAACCCAGCCCTGTACAGCTCTGGGGCCCCAAAGGCTGCAGCATCCACTGATGCCAAGGAAACCCATCCCTCCCTGCTCAGGAAGGTCCACCCTGGCCACTCTGGCTCCAGAGCACAGATATCTGCAGAGTGCAGCTCCTGGGGGCTGTTTCTATTCCTGATTTTAAGTGATTTACAGCTGATTTTTCATTTGATATCCGTATGCTCATATATGAAATCCCATTATGTGCATCATTTCTGGGAAGGTACTTACACCACAGTGCACTGCATAAAGTAAATAGTCTACTGATGGGAAAGAAATAACAGAATATTAAAGCAAAGTCAATAAATGCTTTAAAATCTCATCTTTCAGCCTTCCTTAACTTTGTTTAGGCAGGCAGGGAAGCTCCCAGGAGCTCCAAAATCAGGCACAGCGTGGCATGGTGATGAACATTCTCAGAGCTGGAAGGGGCACAGGCTGGAGTGAGGAGCAGGAACCTTCTTGGAGAGACATCAGCACCTTCCCCGTGCCTGGGGAAAAACACCAAATCCAAGCTGAGCTTTTTATAACAACAATTAGCACTCAACAATTAGCACTTAGCTGAGCAGCTCCAAACCAGCCCATGCTGCTCAGGGCAGGCAGAGGACCCACCAACACTGTCCTGATGGTTCAGATCAAAAACCTCGGCTTGTTTCACCTTTTCCAGCTGGAATATTCAGTGCCATCCCTGTTTTCCAGGCAGGAAATGCTGGGGAGTGGGTGGGCTGGGGGTGCACTGGGTTCCTGGCACAAGCCCTCTGCCAGACTCGCTGGAGGTGCAGGAGAAGCTGCTGATGTGAGATATTTTTATATAGGCCAGTTCTCTTCCAAAAGTGGGTCCAGAATTAGGTTAGTAAGTCGATATTTACACACAAGATGACGTGCCCTGGTTTTCCAAAGTGCTGAATACCCAGCCCAGCAGTTCCCTCGTGGGGCTGGGAACTTTATTTTTGGCACCTGGTTTTCCAGCAAGCCCATCTGTGGCAGCCAGCTCGGAGCTGCCACGTAATTAATGCCAACTTACATAAGCCAGTCATGAATAAGCATTATTTGCCATATATTTAGCTTGCAGAGACAGGTTTCAGAACTGAACTGGTATTTAGCAAGGTAGGCCTCTGAAATTGTCAATTAATGCTCCTTGACATTTTATAAGTATGTTAATTTATATTAAACCCACTGCAGCCAACTCTGCATAAGATAACTTTGAGTCTCAGTCATAAAGTCAGAAGAAATATGCACTTGAGGAGCATTATGGCTGCTCTTTATCATCTGCCTGACATAATGCACATTGTGTATGCAATGCAGGCAAGATAAACACATATATAAAGCAGGCAATTACCTCAGTTCACACACCCCATCATATTTATGACCATTTGCAGGGGTTGGATATAATTCATTTACTCCAGGTGCTGGAGTAAATACATCACTGTAAGCCCCTGAGCTGGGCTGTGAAATGCAGGTGTCAAGATTTGCTGCCATCCAGCTAAGCCAGAAAAACCTCCTTCCTCCTTCCAAAGGTGGGAGGTCAGGGGGAAAATGATGGGAAGAGCTGAGATCAGAGGCACTCAGTGTGATGCAGTGGCAGGGAATACAGCCAGGACACAGCAAGGGGAGGGTTAAATTTGGTAAATCCAGAGATGAAAAGGTTTATTCCTTTGAAAGACAAGTTCTCCTGGAGTGGCAGGGTTCTAGTCTGGTCATCCCTGGATAATATGCCAGTTGTACCAGTGCTGGTTAATGGTTGGACTCAAGGATCCTAAAAGTCTTTTCCAACCTAAACAATTCCATGATTCTGTTGTTTTGCAAGGAGATGGGCTGGCCTGAGCACTTGGCTTCCCTCGGGGTTCCCACCGTGGACCAGATTTGACATCAGTTTGAACTCTGAGCACCACAAGAACAAGGTTGTTCAGCCTGGAGAAGAAAAGGCTCTGGGGAGACCTCAGAGCCCCTTCCAGTGCCTAAAGGGGCTCCAGGAGAGCTGGAGAGGGACTTTGGACAAGGGATGGAGGGACAGGACACAAGGAATGGCTTCCCACTGATAGAGGGCAGGGATAGATGGGATATTGGGAAGGAATTGTTCCCTCTGAGGGTGATGAGGCCCTGAAGCTATGGCTGCCCCATCCCTGGAAGTGTCCAAGGCCAGGTTGGATGGGCTTAGAGCAACCTGGGACAGAGGAAGGTGTCCCTGCCCATGGCAGGGGGTAGAACAAGATGGTCTTCAAGGTCCCTCCCAACCCAAACCATTCTGGGATTCTGGGATCACTCTCATCAATCCTCCCTGAGCCCATCCAAGGGATTCCTCCAGTGCAAAACCTCCAGGGTCCATTTTTCCAAGTCCCTGCTGAGCTGCTCCACCCTGGAACTGGAAGGCAATGGGCAGTTTGGTGACCTGCCCCAGAGTCACTCCCAGCCCCCGACACCTCTGGGTAAGGACAGGCCTGGATTCCTCCCACACTTGGCCATTGAAACTGCCACGAACATCGTGCCTCCCATAGGACTCATCAGGGGCAATTAAAGCCCAATTAGTGTCTCTCTGTGCTCTGCAATCCCTCCCAGCACCTCCACCCAGCCGAGGGCGGGCAGACAAATGTGCCTCTGGATTTGCTGTCATTTCACAGCCCATTGGATCGGGTGTGAAACGGGGAAGGCAGTAAAGAATCAAATCAGAAAAACCATTTAACCTCCCAGATTATGAGACGATATATCACTCAAAATACAGCACTTCCCAGATCCTCAGTCAAACTGGAATCAGCCTGTCTGACTTGAATCCCAAAGCCTTTCAGGCTGTGCAGGCACGTAGCTGTGACCTGACAGCACGGGGAGCTGGAGATGAATGTTTAGCAAATGTGGTTTTCAATAGATATTTCCAGAAATTGGAAACATTTTGCAGTTATATCTCCAACAATCACTGTCTATTCTATTCCATAACCAATATGGGTGATTACTTCAGCAGATATAACACATGCAAAAGGATTTAAAAAAAGATCGTAGGGAGTGATAAGAAACGAATTTCACAAGCACAGTGAGAAAAGCAAGAGGAGAAGGGCTGCTCTGGAAGGAGCACAGCTGATACCTTTCTGCTGTATCACTTTGGGAAGGGAAAAAGGGGGGATAAATTAAGCACTTCATTCTGTAAGTAAGTTTTAAGGTAATCTGATTCCAACAGCTCCCACTAGCACCATTCCAGGGCAGCAAAGGAGAAAATCAATGATGAACATCAACATTTCCATTCTGTTTAGTGCCTCTGTAATTCAGCCACGAGAACCTGCCTGTCACTTATGGCTTGGCCAAGGCAGAGCCAGGACTAACCCATGGACTTCTCCAGCTGCTGTATCCAGGAATTGCTCTTTTAGTGCTGAACAAAGAACAACATGGCTTTAAGGGTGGTTCTGTTTAATTACTGGGGAGAAAATGTAAATCTTCTGGGATTTATGGTTTGATTTGATGCTGCTGGAGACTTCGACAGCATTTAGTATTTAATGGCCATATAACATCAGGATGGTGGTGTCTTAATCTGTCTCTGAGTACTAAAATCACCAAGTAAAAACTAATCCTTGTTCCCAGCAGTTTAAACAGATCAAACAGAGAGAAGTGGAACTCAAAACCATGGTCCTACACATCAGTGGCACAGGGAATGGACACCAGGCTCTAGGGACATCATCTACAGCTTTTCCCACCAGAATTTGCACTCTCTGCTCTTCAGTTTCCTTCCACTGAAGTCAGAGTGGCACAAAACTTGTCTCAAGTCTGTACCCAGCACTCACCTGTCTCCACACAAATAACTCACCCCTGCAGTAATCCATGGCTCCAATATCCACTGATTCCCACACAGCTGGGCAGTGGTTTCCTCACCCAGCTGATGGGGCTGGAAGTCACTCATTACAACAATGCTCTTTCCATACTTCTAAATGTTCATTCCACCCCTGTACAATGAAACAACTGCAACTGAATGAAAAAAATGAAAAAATGAAATGAAAATGAAAAAAAGGCAACTGAAAATCAAAATTGGCCCTTGTTGGGGCAGAGCAGCCTGGCCTTGTTTCTCTCTGAACCCCACTCCTGGTCTGAAGGACGTGAGCTCTGGGTAGGCCACAGTGTTGTCTTGATCCATCCTAAGGAATTTCCACTGACTGGAGCTCAGACACCTGGGGCCAGCTCAGAGAAGCATTAAGCATATTCCTATTTCTTTTTGAAATAGCACTGTTGTCTTTTTTTATTTTTATATAATGAAAACTGATGGACTTGCTCAAAGCTGGCACTGAAGAGCTGCTTTCCCTTCACAGGCCATATTCTCTGATTCAGAGAACTCCTTCTGAGAGGTGCAAAGAGAATATAAACTCTGAGCCATGGCAGGCTCCTGGCAGTGGGGCTGAGCTCACCAGAACTGAGGAGGATCAAGGAGAGGAGAGGCTGAGGGTGGCAGAGCATCCCTGTTCTCTGCCCTCACCTCCCTCACGGGATCCCGGGATGGTTTGGGTTGGAAGGGACCTCAAAGCCCATCCAGTGCCACCCCTGCCATGGGCTGAGGCAGAGAGAACAAGCAGAGGGAACTCAGGAGGAGCTGGGGGGGCTGAGCCTCAGCAAATCCTCCTCCCAAGGCAGGACACAAGGGAGCCCAGCCTGGTTAAGGCTGGAATTTGTCTCTCAAATATGGACACTGCTCCACACACAGGTTAGGATGGATTTACAGCTCATCTCAGGGGTAATGGGGGCATTTTGGAGGAAAGGAGCCTCCTCTGTAATGCCAGGAGTGAACAGTGCGTGCCACAGCAGGAATCACCTCAGTGTCCTTGGGTTTTGCCACAGCTCTGTTTTCTGAGAGAATCACAGAAGGCTTATCAAAACCCCTTTTATTTCTTTTCAGGGAGAAAATAAGAACTGGTATGTTCACAAGAAATGGATATTTGTACAGAAAGCCATCTACTTGGAGGTGAAATATTTCCAGTTCTTAGAAAAAGCCCTTTTTTTCCAGATTCTGTGTCTGCTTTCCATGGTTCCCACTCTCTCACCCTTTTTCCTGTCATTTCCCCCACTGAGAAAAACCGAGGGAGAAAAAAACCTCACAAAGAGGGAGTTCTGCCCAGATTCAAAATCACAGTGCACTCAGTTTTGGAAAGGGAACTTTTTCCAGACACTTTCCCAACAGGGAAGACAAGAGTGCCTGCAGAAGGTTCAGGACTGTTGCCATGACCAAGCTCTGTGTCTTCACCAGTTTTCTCACTGTTTTTGTGGTTGCTTCACCTTCTGGGTTTAAACCTGGACAATTTGGAAATTTGGAAATTTGGAAACCAGGGGCTGTTTGGCTCCGTGGGAGCGATGGGAGGGGGGATCAGCCCCACGACATGAGGAGGAACAGATTCCCCCAGACAGCAATCTGGAGGCTGGAAAAACCACTGGGTTGGGTTCCACTGGCCTTGATGTGGTCGGATCATCCAGAAATTATCCCCCCAGCCACTTTTCCAGGCAGCTATTATTCTGTCAGGCCATGGGCTGCCAATCCCAGCCCTCCTAAACCATATGCACGGCTGTAAACCTTGAAAGCAGCTGTCTCCAAAGCAAGCCAGTTCAGGAAGAATAGGGAAACAAATTACATAAAAGCAGATTAACTTCTCTTTAACTTCCTTCAAAATATTTCTTCCCCACGGCCTCTGTAATCCCATTTTTTAAGGGAATTTGGTCTCTTTATTTGTTATTCTTATCAGTGTGACTTGAATTTAAAGCTTTATGCTTCATGTTTCTGCCCAGGGACCTGTTGTGATGATAATCCCCAGGCTTTTCCACGGTGGGAATGGCTCTTTGAGCAGTTTTCAGCCCGTTGCTCTGATACTTCCCAGGAGACAAAGAGGGGCAGGGAACACTTGGTGAGCTCAGCTGAAGCTCCTCGGTGAGCACTGGGAATTTTTGGGGAGTCTTGGGGGTTTTATTACTTCTCTTTTAACTTTGGACTACTTGGATATGTAACACTTGGCCAGAGAAGCTGTGGCTGCCCCATCCCTGGAAGTGTCCAAGGCCAGGTTGGAGCAACCTGGGCTGGTGGAAGGTGTCCCTGCCCATGGCAGGGGGTGGCACTGGATGGTCCTTAAGGTCCTTCCCAACCCAAACCAGTCTGGGATTCTGGGATCACCAGTGCACAGATGGGCAGGTGAGGCACCAAACGGGCACCAGGGCTGGCAGGATGGAAAGATGGACATTTCTAACAAATACAGTATTTCACAAAGTTTCAAAAAGTGTCAGAATTTCTATCTAAGGCAACCAACTGCTCCAAGGAGACTCCTAAAATAATGCCAAAATGCTTCTGTGTGCACGCTGCTCTTTGTTATGCAGCTTAACCATGCAATGTGCCCTCTCACATCCTCTCCACCCTGCCCTAAAACCTTTCTCTTTTTGCCTGAAAGATAAAAATACAGGGAGAACAGCTCACCAGGTGCTAAATGAGCAGGAAGCATCCCATGCTGGGGCTTGCATGCCTCAGCCCAGCACAACCAGCAGTGTGGGGCCAGGGCACCCCAACTGCCCAGAGGGGTCTGGTCCCAGCTCAGCCATGGAAGGTCCCACCACTGCCAATCCGGTGGGAAGAGCTTTGTTTGGAGGATGTCTGACCCTGCTGCTATGTTATTAAGAACAGGCAAAGCTCAGGTGATGAAGGTGGGACCACAGAGGGGGAAGAGCACCCAGAGCTCTGCTGACCTGGCCCTGCCCTCCCTGGACCGTGGGCAGCTCTGGCTGCTGTTCCACAGCCCAAATCCCACCAGGAATGGCTCTGCACAGCAGAGGAGCCCCGAGCAGGAGCCAGGAATCCACCTCATTTCCCTCTGCCAGGCTCAACACCCCGGGAAAATCGCGTGCGACGTGGAAGGAGAGGAAAACTCATCCCTTGGGGAGAGCAAGAGATCAGAGAATTAAAGCTGACTGAGCTCCCTGTGCCCTCTGCAATTAGAGGGAACTTGAAAGAGTTTCAGTTTGGTGATATCATTAACTTCCCCTCTTCCTCCTCGCTCCCACTGCAGTTCAGAAGAGACATTCCTTCTCCACTGTTTAGTGATGAAAGACTGAGCTGGAGAGACCCAAGAAAAGGAAAGTTTGAAAAGTTTTCAGCCCTTTCATCAGTTCTTTAAACAATGATCAGAAAAACATGAGAGACAGGCTGTGTCTGAGGGAAACACTGCAATGAAAGCTGTGTGCAGTGGGCTCTGCTGCCCAAGTGTGACTCGAATACTCACAGCCCAATGTCCTGGGAAGATTTAGGGGCAGTTTTGTCACAAAACAAGGCTGTTAAGAAACACATTTATACTTACCCAGCTATTTCCTTTATTTGCTAAGGAAGAAAATTGCATTGGAACAGCAGCCAGGTAGGAATTGTGGCATTTAGTTTAAAAATAAATGTATTTAATGCACAGGACTTGCAATGGCATGAGCCCAGGGATCTTGTGGAGCATGGGTTGTATGGTGTGTCAAGCACCTCCAAAATAAACCTGAGTGCAGGGCACCCACACCCACATGTTTCCACACCCAAGTATTTCTGCCCTGTGTTCCTTTACCTGTAATTCCTCACAGTCTTTTCCTGTAGCTGGGAGGTCACTGAGCCCTGATCACTCCCAGGATGGTCCTGGAGGTGAGGGAGCAGCACAGGGATGGGTTCCACACCAACAGCCCCACTGGGGTAAAATGCCCTTGTCTGGCTCTGCCCAGGCAACATAAACACACCAACTGGAATTGCTGCCAAAGCTTGTTTTTCACAGAATCCCAGAATGGTTTGGGCTGGAAAGTTCCTTAAAGATCACAGAGTCACGGAATGTTAGTACTTCATCTGGCTCCAACCCCCTGCCCTGGGCAGGGACACCTTCCACTAGCCCAGGCTGCTCCAAGCCCTGTCCAACCTGGCCTTGGACACTCCCAGGGATGGGGCAGCCACAGCTTCTCTGGGCAGCCTGTGCCAGGGCCTCCCCACCCTCACAGGGAAAAATGTCTTCCTGATATCCAATCTAAACCCCCTGAAATGCCAGAAATCCACAGAAATATCCCAAGGCCATCAAGTTTCTGGGCACAGTTTGCCCAGAAAGGATCAAAGACTTCGAACAGCTCCATTTCATTGGCACTGAGAGATCAAAGGTGCTTTCAAAGCCCATCCAGCCACGAGGCAGTGACAGGGCCCAGCCCCTGATCAAAACTGTGAGGGCAAACCCGTGTGGTTTAAGCCCTGACCAGAGTGCCAGGGTGTGACAGCTTTGCTGGCACAGCAAGAGACCAAAGCCTGGCAAGGGACTGCTCACTCCTGGTCGTGGTGGAGGAGGAGGAACAGCCACAACCCCATGGATACTCACAGGAGGCAGCCCTTCAAACAGTCCCAGCTTCCCACAATTAAATTTGCAGCTGCAATTAAAAAGAGAAGCCTCCAGGAGCACAGAGCACCCCCCACACCCGTGTGAAGACACCAAGGGGGAGTCCTTGGGGCTCCAGTGCACACAGGGACCACCTGGCTGCCTTTGGGACCCTCTGGAGATGGTCCCTCTAAGTAGGAATTTTGGGTGAATAAAACTTTTCTCACCTCTTTACATCTGCTGGGCTCTGTCAGTCCTTTGGCAGGTGCTGATGTGTGGCCACTGTCCCCAAACTTGATGTGAGTCACAAACAGGGAGAACAGGGGAGGGGCAGGAACTAAAAGGATGGTTGAGATCTGTGGGGCTTGAAGGGTTAACAGAGGAATCAAATTAGAAAGAAATCTTAATTATTTCAGCAATCAGAAGCACTGACTCACCTCATGAGGCAGAGTTGATCCGATTCCATCACCACAGACATTTTCCATGTTTATTTTCTTGTCTCCTCAGACTCACAGGAGAACGTGGGGGATCCCATTCCTGGCCATCTGGCATTAGTGTGAGCAACACAGTGAGAGATATTACACAGTTGTCTCAGTGATGACAAATTCACACATTCTCCTGATAGATTTGGTTTTTTCCAGGCTTTTCCCACCCATGACTACAACCCCAGGAGATTTGGCCATTTACAGCCCCAGCCTCAAGCAGCTCTTACTTCAGGTGCCTTTTGAGACCTGTCATTCATTCTCTGAGGGCTGCCTGGAGTATCTGCCCTTGGTGGGACTCAGGTGCTGGTAGGTGATGGTGGAACTGCACTGACATCAAGAACCAGCCAGGACTTGGCTCCTTGGCTGGCAGTTCCACATTTTTGCTCCAGTGGCTTTCCCAGCACTGTGAATTCAGCCCAAATGAGGTATAACTACAAAATGACACCACTTTTTGCAGAGAGCAAGCCATGGTTGTCCTCAAATCTGAGTGACATTCCAAGGTCAGCCGAGATCCCTGATCCCTGATTTCAGGCACAACACCCTCCTTGCACCTGCTGTTTGTTCCACCACACTCTTGCATTTGTCTCAGAAAGACTGAAAAATTAAAATAAGCTCCCATCCAAATTTCCTTCTCCTTCTCAGCCCAAGCTGCTCCGTGAATCTCTGCACAGAGGCAGCTGTGGGAGCCTGGAGAGCTCCACACGCCCTAAGCTGTCTCCTAGCAATAAGGAAGATGTAAAAGCCCTCCAAAGAGCTCCTCCTTCCATCTCTTCTCACTGACTCACACTGTACAACATAGTTTTGGGGGTTTTGATAGGGTTTTTTTCGCTTTCTCACAGCAAACCAGCTCATGCTGCACGTGTCAGGTGAAATGAGGCAGCAAAGGCTGCGTGTGCGGCCTTAATTCCAGCACAGAGGAACATCCCAGGTGTCCTGCCAGCCTGAGTGCATTTCCCATCTTGCTGACACAGGAGCAGGAGCTGGGAGTGCTGGGGTGATCTGTAGTTAGGGGGCATTTTGCACAACCCGAGCAGGGAAAGCCCCGACGCTCCTGCTCTGTCCCACCAACGTTCAGGAGACACGTTGCAGAAGAGAAGGGAAAGGGTTGGAAGGTGCCCTGTGTTTGGAAACTGGGAATATCCCCAGTCAAGGTGATGGACTAACACAGTCTGAAATGGGTGTGAGGGAAGAGCTGTGGTGTCTGACCTGGCAGGGGGTTTGGCAGCAGGAGGAAGGGAGCAGGATTCCTGTTGTGCTGCTGGATTTGCACCAGCTCCCAGCCCAGCTCCCAGGGACTGTGGGACTGTCCAAGACAGAAACAACTCCTCGAAATACAAACACACAGCTCAATGGCCAAATCTGCCCCAGCCCAGGAGAAACACCTGGACATGTTCCTAAGCCCCCACAAGTTCCTTCTCTTTTCCTTTTCCCGAATAATCCTCACCCTCTAATTCCGATTGAAAAATACCTAAAAATAGTTGCTGAGAACTCTTAATGAATTATGCAATGGACATATGCTCTCCCATCAAATCTTGATGTTTACTTGAGCTGATGTCACGCAGAAGATTGAAGCCTGGACTGTGCTGGGAATGATCCCAGCTCTGCAGAAGGATTCTGGGTCACATCTCCTCGTCTCCGAGCAGGCGTGGGAGCACCTGGGAGAGCAGATGGCTGGACAATGCAGCTCTCACTGGTGGCTTTAATTTCCCTGGATTAAGAAGCAAGTACCATGCAAGTAGTTTGATTTGCTAAAGATGCAGCAGCAACCCTGGCACAGGAAAACCTTCCAGAGCTCCGAGGACGAACTGCCTTCTCCAAGAGCTTCCGGGAGTGCTGCACATCTCCAGGCAGCTCATTCACCAGCCAATTCCCAGTTCTTGCCATTTTTATCACTTATCTCGAAGAAATATCCTGCCAAAAAAAAAAAAAAGACAATTTAAAATGTACTTTCCAACCCCTCGAAGCGTGAAGTGACTGTAAAAAAAAAAAAAAACAAAAACAAAAAAAAAGGGCAGAACAAAAATCTTTAATTTATTTGCAGTTCTTTGTGACTGCACCTCCTCACCGTGGTGAGCTGGCACATTTCAGACCTGCTGGCTCCGAACCAAGGTGCTCCCAGAGCATCTTCATCCAGCACTGCCTTATGCAGAGAATACACCGTGTTCCACAGAGCTGCAGCTTCCTCCTGCTGTGCTCAGCCAGGTGAGCTGGCTGCCAGCCCCCCCCTTGGCTCCTGCTCCTGCTCTCCCCTCCCAAATGCAGCTGGAGCTCCTCAGGAAGTCCCAGCTGGCAGCACTGAGCCCTGAGAACTGGAAATCTGGACCATCTCCCACCAGGAGCTCTCCAGGCTGAACTTGGATGAATCTTGTCCTGAATGGTAAATAAAGAGTGGAAGTATCACCCTGGAAAAGGAATTGCCAACCTTGACAGCTTCAATCTGAAAGGGATTAATTAGCCAAGAGCAAAAACCCCACTGTTCAGAGATGGATACACAGGGGTGCATTTATTCCAAGAATGTAGCTCTTGCCTTCCACTGAAATCCATTAGGAATGGGTTTATCCAGGGTGGGTACACAACATATCACTACAATTTCACCCCTAAACCACACAGATGGGAAATTACCACGAGGGGGCTGGGATTTACGATTCATAAATGAATTTCTTGTTTCTCTGTAGAAGGGCACAGCAGGATTACGTGGAGAAAATTCCACATTCTTGTATTGAATTCTACTTAGGGGCAGCTTCGAGACAAAATTAACCAGAGTAGCAAATGGATTATAATAAAACAACACTGCTACTAAAATAAAAAGGGAATTACTCTGTTACTTTCACACCTATCAAATTTAGAGGAAGAAAAAAACCTCCAGTACCACTGTGTGTATTATCAGGACAGTCAATGAGACATGAAACAAGGACGAACTCCATTTGCCTGGGCAAAAAGCCCAGTTTGGAAGTAATTGCTGTAGTGGTGGAGCAGCTGCAGATACAGCCAGATCAAATCCAAAGATCAAACGCTTATTTCATTTTGATAAAAGTCATTAAACCACAAATCAACTTACTTTGGAGTACAGGCAGGAAATAACTCCGTATATACCATCTGCACATAACTCTCCCCTAATAAATTAAAGCAGTGACAGCAGATTTCTTCTGTGAAATCCCCCAAACTTATATTTCATTAAGCATCAACATTTCTCATTTAGATTTTATTTAGCAGATAAGCCCCTGCCCCATGTTTCAAAGCAGAGCAGAGGATTTCTGGGCTGAGTGGGTGTGCTGGGATTGTCTGCCTGGCCAGCTCAGGGGAGCCGAGAGCACGACAGACCCTCTGCCTTTGAGGGGAAGGAACGACATCCAGGGCTCAGCTACAAAATCCAGGGAGCACCAGGGAAGTGGGACTTCTCCAAGGATGGTCAAACCATGAGCAAGAGCACAAGGAAAAAACGTGAAATGTGGCAGCTGCCTCAGAGCAATTTAATTATTGAAATGCACTTCCTTCAACACTTGACTTGGTGATGGAACGAGCCCCTGGAGAGCTCTTGGCCATGTCCTGGGGTGCTCCAGCAGGAACAGACTCTGGAGCTGCTGCTACCCCTGGAGCATCCCCTGGGTTGGCAGGATTTGGGAAGAGGGATTTCCCAGCAGTGGCACCACTGATTTGGAGATTACAGACACTTAATTAACTACAGCCCCTGAGGCTCCTGTGGCTTCTCCAGGGGCTGCTGGAGGTTAAGCTTGAGATCCAACACCAAGTTAAGAGCCTTCCTGTACTTAGTTAGGCTTGCTAAACTCATGTGGGCTTGGGAAGAACTTAGGACTATTTTATTATGTGGGCTTGGGAAGAACTTAGGACTACTTTATTAGAGCCAAATTATAACTCTCACCCTTTTTGAATAGTTTTTTATTCCCCCTTTTAGTTCATCAGGATTTAAGTGCAGAATTTTTGTCCCCAGTTCTCTGCAGTTGGGCCAGAATGTGGCCTAGTTATCTGAACCTAAGCCCCAAATTTCAGCTTTCATGCTGTGATTATAACAATCAACCTCCAACTCTTTCTGCCTATTTACATAATAGTTTGCTCTGGATGTCTGGACCTGCAAATCTCACACTACTGATGCTCATCAAAACCTTCAGAGATCAAAGAGCTTTTTCATTTTAATAAATTAATCCATTTTTCTAGACCAGGAATCAATTTGTTGATTTACTCCTAATAGACCTCCCACCAAAAGTAATTCACTGTTACCTGCACCCTTCGGAAAATCTCTGATTGGTGGATTTGGAGCTAAAAAGTTCATTATTAAAGCCATGATTAACAAAAGGTTATCCAGATAATGTAGAGCTAATGGATAGACCATGAAATTTTCACATAATTCATTTTTTCATGGTAATTATTTTTTAGATTATAGAAGGACTCACCTACTGGTCCTTTGTTGAGCTCCCACCATTCCTGGGATGGGGTTCTGCCCACGGAGGATCCTCTTGGATTTAAGGTCAGGAACACTCGTTTTTGGCAGCCCTTTGCTGTCCCACACACTCTCTTTGAGTGAGTCTCCTTTTCACCTGCATTAACAACTTGATTGGAAAAATTTGCCATATAAATGGGGATTATTTCTAATCCTCACATTATTACAGTTCTTCGCAGCCAGGAATGATTTTTGAAGATAAAAAGAGAAGTTTTAAATGAGTTTTGAAATATTCTTCTGAAAACTAATATAATAGCATAACTCTGGGATTTTTTAAATAAAAACCCATCAATTTGAATTACTAGATATTAATGGATTTGCTGTCTCTGCTGAGCCTTGAGATGTTCTTACTTCAAGCCAAACTTTTCAAACATTAAGCAGGAGGGAAGGGAGTTAGTCTACAATGCACAGTCATCAGGAGAGCGAGGCAGAGTCAGGCTACCAAAGGTGATGATATGAATAATGACATTTCTGCTGCAGGAATTTAATTAGACCGAAAAAGAATTTGTAGTAAAGATGTCACAACAGCTCAAGACAAAATGAAAATCAGTCCAAAGACATTCAGGCCCTAATTAGTTTGGGAGGAGTAGATTAAAGATAAACCTGCAGAAATTGGTGGAGTGACTGGCTATTAGGGGCCAGGAGAACATGGAATGTCACTGTGGATTTCTCACTTTTTCCATGCTTTTAGAGAAGACCAAGTGGAGGAAGAAAAAGAGATAAACACACAGGAGCTGATTTCTTTCCATTCTCAAAATGATCAAACATTTTTGCTTTCAGTAAACCCATTGACAGTCACGAGCCTTGGTTGTTGACACTGATTTTTTTTTTCCTGAACATGCTGAAATAATGAGCTGGGTGACACCTTGCTTATATATGGAAAACAGCAGCTCTATGTACACACAACATTCGATTTATGTGCAGTGCCTTTTGAAAAACGAGGGAAAAAGGTCTTTCTGATCAGCCACAATAAGTTATTTCCTCGTTCTGTGCAAGACAAATGAAAGGAATAACAAAGCAGGATGTTCACAAAAGAGCCAGGATGGGTTTCAAGCTCTGGTGATTGATCTGGATGTGCTCACATTGAGGGAAGAAGAAAAGGAATCTATGCAAAACATTTTGCAGTTGCCAGTAAATGGATTGCAAAGCTGTGGGATTCTGGGAGAGCTTTTCCAGCCCTGCCTGGCTCCGGGGTGTCCTTGATGTCAGGGGTGTGTGGCTGCTTCCCACTCCCACTAGAGCCAACAGCAAACTCCTGATGACTTTTCACAACATAATCCTAGAATTCCAGACTGGTTTGGGTTGGAAGGACCTTAAAGCTCATCCCATTCCACCCCTGCCATGGGCAGGGACACCTTCCACTAGCCCAGGTTGCTCCAAGCCCCAGTCCAATATACTGACCAAGCAAAAATAGAAGTCAAACACTTGGGTCACTCAAAAAAACCCCTCATTTTATGTTCTTATTAAAGGCAAAGACCTGAAGGAGGAAGCAGGTTCACCAGACCAAAATCCTGGGAAGCTGCCAGCTCTGACCAGGTTATCTCTCCAATCTCTGTGACCCTCTGAATCCTCATTAATTCCCACAAATTCTCTCCCTGACTGAGGTGTGAAAGCAAGTCACAGAAGTGGCCCATCCTCCATGGCTCAGTGCTATTCATTTAAAACAAAAAGTAGGGGAAGAAAATCCAGAAAAGACAATAATGTCCTGTCTGCCTGATTTGGAGAAGGGATCTCACCCCTGCATCTCATGGCATGGATTTAACAATCAGGTTTGATTTCACAGAATACATTTGCTTCTATTTTATCCCAAGTGGAACAGACTCAGCCAATTAGGGAAATTCAAAATTAGGCAGAAAATACATTTAGTAGAAAAAGAATGGGAGCAGAGGCCATTTTGGGTTGTGATTCAACCACATCCCTGCTTTAAACAATTCCTGCATCAAACACGAGTGTAGTGAACAAGGAGAACAGAAGCTGTCCAAAATTTGCATCCGAAGGGGTTAATTTGCTGGGTTGTTTTTTCTTGCAAACTTGATGCAGGCACCTCAACCCTCATTTCCCCTCTAAAGAAACACCCCCCAGCTGTGCCAGAGCCCACCTGGGCACACCCTGAGTGCCTCCTCAGCACCAACACTCTGGGGCTTAAACAGAAGCATCCTGCACTCTGGAACTGTTCAACAATTGCTGCCTGTGACCTTCCTCAAGGACAGGGATATTTCCCCCCTCTTCAGGGCAGTGCCAAATGCTGTTCTCAGCCTGTCAGTGCATATGGTGCTCCCCATGCCAGCCCAGTGCCATCCCTGTGCCACATCCCTGCTGGCCCCGGGCTCTCAGGGCAGGTGCAGGAGCAGACTGTGCTGTGCTGCTCATTCTGCTCCATTATTCACTCTCCACACTCCTCTCCCTGGCTCCACTCACGCTGTTTTCCTCTTTGCTGCATTGTTAAACCAGAGTATGAAAAGCATCCTTCAAAAAGTTACATCTGCCAGGCTTTTCTTTTCACCTTCTGCAGTGTCATAGAATAGTTTGGGTTGGAAGAGACTTTTAAAAGTGTCCAACCAAGCCCCAAAGTGAGGTTTTTCACCTGTATTTAAACACTTTTCATTATGGAGAAGGAGTAAATTACATGACACACATCAGGAGTATAAAAGAATGTACTGCTGTGAATTTTGGAGTCCAGCTCCCCCAGCCAGTGGGCAGAGGGATTTTGCCTCACCAGTACATGGGACTGATGACACTTTCTTCAAACCTCACTTTGCTTTGGTTTCCTTATTAGAATCAAGGGAGATTTCTGACTGAGGAGCCAAAGCAAAGGGTGAGAGGGTGGGGAGCTGCAGGAGGTCAGTGCTGACACCCCACACCCTCCTGCTCCAGGGCACCTTCTCAGCAGCCTCCTGAAGGGACCCCCAAGGACCATCCAGTCCAACCCTCAGCCCTGCACAGGCCCATCCCCAAGAGTCCCATCCTGTGCCCCAGAGCATCATCCAAACCCTCCTGGAGCTCTGGCAGCCTTGGGGCTGTTCCCACTGCCCTGGGGAGCCTGGGCAGTGCCAACCACCCTCTGGGGGAAGAACCTTTCCCTGAGATCCAACCTGACCCTGCCCTGGCACAGCTCCAGCCCTTCCCTGGGTCCTGTCCCTGGTCCCCCCAGAGCAGAGCTCAGTTCCTGCCCCTCCTCTGCCCCTCACAAGAAGTTGTAACTGCAGTGAGGTCTCCCCTCAATCTCCTCTTCTATCCTGGAAGTTCAGCAGGATGGGGAAAAACACAATCCTTCCATCGTGAGAGGTGGGGAAGAGGGAAATCATGGCAGAGATGAAGCAGCACCAGAGGCTCGTGCTGGATGAGGAGCTGTCAGCATTTCTGGGAACAACATCCCTATAATTCCATGCATCCCTCACACTGTGTCTCTCCCTGCATGGAGAATCCCTCTCCCTAACCTCTGGAGAACTAGAGGCACAAAAAGGAAGGTGCCACAGCAGCCAACTGCACTGTGCAGCCTCTGGAGGGGGAGATCAGCCTGTGCTGGCCAGCCCTGGCTGTTCAAAGGACACTCAGAGCTCCCCCCCTGCCCTGACATCTCCTCACATCACTCAGCCAACACCAAGAGCATCTCTGAAAGCCCAGTTCACTCAAGTCTTCTATTTCAATGTCGAGGTCCAAGTCAGAGCAGAGGTTTTGGAGTTTATTCTCTTTAACATCTTCTGTAAAATTAATTACTGGTCACTTGACAAAATAAATTGACCTTATAATGAGGTTTCTGAAAATGCAATTGGTGTAGTTCATTAAATTATTCTCTGTACACAGTATCAAGTTCTTTCCTGCCTTACATCTCCCCTAATGCTCTACTCAGAGAGTGTGAGGCTGGAAGAATTTAACCTCTAATATATAAGTGGGATGCACTTATTTCCCTGGGGAGCTGACCTGATCCAGAGCATTGGCTATTTATAGCACATTTGAAAATAAATTGTGAGGGAAAAGGGTGGAAGGCTGTTGGGAAAGGCTCTATTTGTTGATAAAACTGGAAAAAAAGGTAATATAACTGTGGGTTCCCATCCAAAGTTACCTTCACAGTGTGCTATAAACTTTAAATTATTACTCAAACTCTGTAACTCAGAACTAAGGCAACTCCAGCAATCCCAGAATAGCTTGGGTTGGAAAGGACCTTAAAGCCCATCCAGTGCCACCCCCTGCCATGGGCAGGGACACCTTCCACCAGCCCAGGTTGCTCCAAGCCCCGTCCAACCTGGCCTTGGACACTTCCAGGGATGGGGCAGCCACAGCTTCTCTGGGCAACCTGTGCCAGGGCCTCACCACCCTCACAGGAAGGATTCCTTCCCAATATTCCATCTCAATCCACCCTCCTCCAGCTTAAAGCCATTCCCCTGTCCTGTCACTCCAGGCCCTTGTAACATGCCACATGGGCAGACAGACCTCCCTGCTGTTCTCTCAGCAGTCCAACCCTGAACATTTCCTCCCTCTCTGGCCTCCAGGATTTGAGGCCATGGCTCAGGAGCAGTTCCCTCCTGGAGGAGATGCCTCACCCCCACTGCAGGACGGTGAGATGGTCCCAGAGATGTTCCCCAGCTCAGAGCTGTGACACAGCAGGATGATGATGAGACTACACAGTGCATCTGGGACAGCAGCCCTGGAGAATTCCCTCCTGGAAGGAAGGAGCTGGCTCACTTCACACCAGCATCCAGCACGGACAGCAAACAACACAGTGAAGTTATTTGGCAACACAGATGGGCTCTGAGTCATTTCTTGGATCTGCCTTCAAACACAGTGTGACAGTCAGAGCTACAGTCAGGATTTGGAAGAGCCTGGCAAGGAGCAGACAGAGATAAATGTGCCAAATATCCTCTGACCTTCTCACTGTCCTGTTTTCCCACTCAGCCCTGCCTGTTGCAGTCGCTGTCAGCCAACCAAGTGGCACCACTGCAGCCCCAGGGACCACTTCAGTTATTGGCCTGGAGGGGTTTTATTCAAAAAAAATCCAGAAGAGTTGAGGAAAGCTCAGTTTAAGCTGACTCACTGGATAACCTTTCTGAATCACAGCTGCACTCAGCCTGGAGCAGAGGAACCATCAGGAACTTCCATCACTGATTCCCACGGACACAGGTTTCCGAGCATTCCTCGTGAGCCCAGAGCATCACCTGCTCATGGCACTGCTTCTTTTCCTGCCACATTCCAGCTGGCAAGCCCAGGAGGAGATGGTCCCAGGCAATATTTGCCCACAGAGAAGCTTCGTGGCGTCAGTCGGTGCATCAGTCGTGGGGGACACAACTCAAGCAGAGAAGGGAGGAGATGTTGTTTCAAAAGGAACTCCAGTTCTCTCATTCATGCTTTTCTGGAGAGCTGTGAGCATTTGGCCCCTTTCACTCTCCTTGCTCACTTTTATCAGCAGGGAAAACCAGCCAGAATGGCACTTGAACAGAGAGCAGCTCAAAGTCACCACACCAACTTCTATGATGAACTACTGATAGAAGACTCTGGAACACTCTGGTTTTTATACACAAATCTCTTTTTTCAACTGTGGCCTGGTGGTGCCAGGTCAGTTTTCTAACTTTTCAAAATAGGCAAATATATCTTGTGAAAAATTTCAAAATAAATTATTTTTTTCAGTTTGAGGTCTTTAAAATTTCTTCCCCACTTGTCATTTTCAGCAGTACCTTGTGAGACAAAAGGTACAGGAATATCTTTTTATTATTCTGAAGACATTATAACTTTTCAATCTTCTTTATCCTGTGGCAAAAAAGGAAAAGGACATAAAACAAATTGGAGGAAGAAATTTCTCGCACCAGAGTTACCCAAAGCCATGATCAATGTTCTTCAAACAGGAAAACCAGAAGAAATCAAAGGCTTTCATGAAACATTCATTGGAACAATATGCTGACAAAATAGTTTTTCAGTCAAAACTTTTCCCTGGGCCTACTTAACATGGCACGTGTGTGTTCAGGATCTTGTTTCTGGAGTACCAGAAGGCCAGAGGGGTTTGTCTCATTTAGCTGCTTTTTTTCTTTCAGAGCAGACTCTACATATCCTTTGAGGTCTCTGCAGTCACTTCATGGAGCTGCAGAAAACTCTGCCTCTCCTGGATGTGCTGACCCAGAGGCTCCTCAGCTGGGGGAGCACAGGCACAGTGGTGCTCCCACACTCCACAGCTCCACCTTGGGAAGTCCCTCTGTGACCAGAAATCACCTCTGAACCCACCCAGGGACACCCAGCCCGGGCTCCTGCCCTGTCCACACACTGGGCCTTCCAAACCTTGGTGGTGCAGAGGTTTTGCTTCTGACTGGATGAGCTGTGAAACTGTTGTGTGCTGATAGTCAGAGAAACTTGCTGTAACCAGGAAAAAATCGTGGTGAAAGAACTCAAGGGGTATCACAGGAGCCATCACTAATTATTTGTTTGTTGACCTCCTTGTCAAACTATGCAGAGCTCAAACTAATTAATAAAAAGCTGAAATTACCAAGGGTCTAAGAGGGTTTGGTCAACTTTGACCCAAGGTGGTGCCTACACTGACTCTGGCACGTTGTGAGCTCAGTGACATGGCCCAGAACACAAAGTGCTGCTCAGAGGAACTTGGCAGGGCGATGTGAGTGAAACATCCTGGCCTGAAGCTTTGCCACCTTGCTGGGATAACATCCAATCCTCATGTCAGGGATAACATCCAATCCTCATGTCAGGGATAACATCCAATCCTCATGTCAGGGATAACATCCAAGGCCTGGTGTCAAGCCACACAAAGCAGGGTGAGGAGGGAGCAGCACCTCGTTAGAGCTCGTTAGTGAGCACGGAGCCATCCTGGGCAGGGACACTCTGACCCCCAGCCAGGAAGGGCCAGCCTGCCTTTGTAGGAGTGACAAAACCCAGTGACAGCTCAAACCATTCCTGCTGCTGTCAGGGAAGTGTCTCAGACGTGGGTTTTCACGGCGTGAATCGCTCAGAGACTCGAGAGCCCTCCTGGGCTCTTCAGGGACAAATGAAACCTTGTGCAGGCTCTGAAGTGGCTCAGGTGACTAAAACCTGTGTGTGCATTGCAACCACAGCACACCCCCACCAAGGGGGGCCAAAGTGGAGGACGTCTCCCACAGAGAACACACTCACTGCTTCCCTGGAGCTCTCTCTTTCTCCATTTCACCTTTTATTGACAGATGCAAAGCAAGCCTAATGAACTATTGATAACCCTGGCACAAAGGATTATTAGACAAAGCAATTTCATTTTGGGGGCATTGATTTGTGTGTCACAAGCAGAGTACAAATGAAAATGGGAGTTAGGATGGATGAAGTTGAATGCTAAACAGGGGGTCATCCTGTTTATTCCTAATTCCTGCCCTAAATGCACTTATAGATACGTTTACCTGTACCTCTCTATATTCTATATAATTATAGATATACTTGCAGATTTTCTTGATAGCTCATGGTATTTGGAAAGAAACTTTAAGTGACTCAAAGAATAAAACAGGGCTGATGTTTTGAATGGCACAAACATGACAAAACATCACAGTCAATAGTTGAATTCGAACCAGTGACTCCCAAACACACAAAAAAAGAGATGGAATCCACAAGTGACACTACGTGACAAGAAGGGGTTTGTCCTAACCCAGCTCAAGCAGAGTGTATTAAGGATGAAATTTGCTGGCCTGAGAGGGAGAGGCTGGAGCAGAAGGATGGGTTTGACTGTCTCACCCCACAGACCTGCCGACCCTCAGCCACGGCCTCGTGGAGAGCTGGAGCCCAGGCAGGGCCAGCAGAGCTGCTGATCAGCATCTGTGAGGGAATCCCCCCTGATCCTGAGCTCCAGGCACACACAGCAGCCACATTTTAATTCTCCTCTGCCGTGGCATTCGGTGACATTTAATTTGAAGGCGACTGCTGTGAAGGGCTGTGTAACCCAGGAGGGATTATGGAAACAGGAGTGAGATTTGTCCTTTTACCCTGGTGAATCCACAGGGAAATTTCAAAGTCTAAGATGTGGAGACCTGATTTTGTGGGCTTTCCACTGGCAAGTAGGAGCCAGCACCCATTTCTGCCTTGAAAAGCTCTCTCCAGCTCTCCTGGTGAGGGATCAATCATCTCCTAAAGGCACAGCCAGTGGCCTCTCCACCAGCACAATTAATCCCTCCACATCACAAGCTGAGATAAAACAATATGAAGGGCACCTACCCAAGTGCTCTGACAGTGCTAAGCCAAAAGCAATCCTCAGGATTTCCAGGAGAAGCCTGTTCCACTTGTGCTTTCAGCCTGGAAAATAATAAAATAAAACTGCACTTTAATAAACTTTCAGAGGAAAAAGGTTGGCTGTTATTTTTTTTTTTTTTAATACAAGCCACAATAACAGGACATTTGCCCTTCCTTAGGCTCTGTTACACACGACACTCAAAACCCACCTCCAATACTCCAGGGATTAAATTATTTTCTGAAAGCCAACTCGTTCCCATCATTATTACTGGTATAAAGCTGGGAGGTTTTTTGCTCTCCCATTTTTATAGTTTTTTTCCCAGTGCTAGAAATAGATTAAACTGACACTTCAGGATGCTGAGCTGCAGTTTCAGCTGAGCTCTGTGGTTCACAGAGATTTATCAAAAATGACAAGATTCCACATCTAGATGTCTCACAGTGCCCAGGAGCTCCAAGAAGATGCAGCACTTACAAGAGTAACCAGAGAGAAATGAGAAAAGTGTTAGAAAAAGAAACATGTGGTCCTTGGAAATCAAAGCTCTGACAGGAGTGGGAGATGCTGTGCTGATCAGAACTGGCCATTAGTGGGCAAAGAATCACCTTCTGCCTCCTCCAAACAAAAAAGCAGGGAAAGCAGCCCTTCTTTTCACTCCAAGGGCTGTTATACACTTCCTGGCAGGTACCTGTCAGAGCCTCTGAGCTGCAGAGATGTTCTGTTCCAGTTGCAAACAGTGTGGAATTAGCTGGAAGTGATGAGTGCCTGTTTAGGATCAATTCTTCTGAGTTAAACCATCCCTGCAACAGCAAAACATAATAGTCCATAAGTGCATTCTCCTTTTCACCCACATGCAGGTACAGCAAATTATAATCTATTTGAGAAAGGTTGGGAAAAAACTGGAATATCTGGACAGTAAATGCTTATGAACCACAAAAAATCACCTCCTGGGTATAATCAGCCTTTTGCTTGGACAGCCCATCCTGGCTGAGAACCACCTTGCACCCAGACTGCAGCACTGCCACTAAAACTGGTACAATACAGGTGATGGAGGCACTGATGGAGACCAGATCCTACCTGAGCAGAAGCAGCAGCATCCTTTGAGTGTCTGGAGCAGGACCAAGTCCTTCCTCAGAGATCAAATATCAAGATAAAACCCCTGGGGCTGTTCCCAAGTCAATCAGAGCTCTGCAGGAAGGGGCTGGAGCTGGAGACAAGGGCAGTGAGAGGAACAGCAGCAAGACATCAGCACACCCAGTTTCTTCTCATAAATAATGATTCTAAGAAACACCTCTAAGGAGACACTTATTACCAAGCAATAATTTCCATAACAAAAAGAGATCTGAAAAAGAAACCTCCATATTAAAAAAGTCCTGCCCTCAGGTAGGATGTTGTAGGTTTCCTAATTCCTTTACAGAGGTCAAAGGCAAATTTGTCCAAGACAAAACAATGCCCCAACCATCTTCCCCTCCCTCCCATTAGCCAGGGCCTACTCCTGTAGAGATCTGGAAACAGCCTGAAGGAATTAGGCTAATCCAGACAAGAGTGAAGTGGAAATAACTCCCACAAGACCTTTGGGAAAACTTAATCCAATCTTCTCTTGTGAACCAGATATTATTCCCCTTTTACTTGCCTTCAGTGGTGATAAAGTGCAGACAGAGGAGATAAGGGACTCACACACCTCACATTTCACCACTCGCAGTAAATACACTCCTCGCCTTCGCTTATCTTCCAGCCTGGTATGGATTTCCTTTTAGTAACCCCCTGAATTACAATCAAATTATACTCTCAGGGCCATTGAATTGCGTGGCTTGCAATACCTTAATGGCTTCTGTTCTGGCTGCTCAGGGAGGACTTGTAATCCCTGTCCTCTCCCATATTTCAGCGGGAGTTAAGGACGTGCCTCGGTGCTGGGCAGAACAGCCAGGCCTCTGCAGGGCAGGTGCCCAGCAAACAGGGCACAGGCCACTGAGCTGCTCCTGGAAGAAAAATGTTAATAGTGGATGTTTCTTCTTTTGCCTTGCAGTGACAGTGCAGGGTTTGGATGGCCCAGTAACTCCCTAAACTCTTTCAGACGTGTTCAATGTGATTTAATGGCTCACGGTCCATACACCGGGTACCAACTGCTCTACAAAGCATTTGGGAATAAGTGGAAGTATTAATGCCCAGAAACGGTGCAGAGTGCCCCATTCCTCCTGCCACCACTGACAGCAGAGCTGTGAGATGTGCTTTTATCCTGCAATAAAGAAGTGGTTGCTTTGTTAGTGATGAGCTGAGCAGCAAAGGGAATGCGGCGTGTGGTCTGTAGCTGTGCTGCTGAAATCAATGCCTGAATTATGGAAACGTTTAGGGAAGTGAAATAGGAGAGAGGGAGAACAAACACAGCCTAAAAGTCTAAGTTGTCAGCACTGATCGCTCTCCCCTGCCATTTGGAAAGTCAGGATGGTGTCCAAGGTAAATGTGCTGAGCTGGCAGAAGTCAGTTCAGTGCACAGCTGTTCTCCTCCTCCTCATCATCCCCCTGCCAAGGACCCAACATGGAAACCAGGGAACAGTTCTCTATTCATTTTACTCACCCAGGACCAAGCTGAGGATATTGCACATCTCCCCTCCTGTGCTTGTGTGCAGTCAGAACATCCCCTCACCTCGCAGTGATCCTCTGGCCACGATTTCCAGTCATCGGCTGCTTCTTCCACTGGGCAGACTGGGAGAGAGGCACTTGTTTGGCTCTGGAAATCAAATATTTATGGGTGCTTCATGCTGACTTCAAATAACCTTCACAAGTAACTTTTCCTTCTCCCTCCTCCAGTATGCATCTGCTATCATGTAATTATACTGAGGAACAAAATAACTACTTCTAAAAGGTATTTCCTAATAAAATAACTTCTTCGACAAGGTATTTTTCCCAGTGCAGTTCAATGAATACATGAATAGGCAAGTAAGGGGTAGATTAAGGGATTATTGACATAATTGAGTAAGAAATAAAACAAGGTATTGAAGTTTTGAGATTATAGTTTGAAACAGTGGATGAATTATCTGCAGATGAAAACAGGTTCTTTTTGGATGGTGTATACAACATCTCCAGAAAAAGATTAGAGTAGGGATCTCTGAGAACTTCCTGCATGTATAGGACATTAGAGCTATTTAAATAATTTAAAAAATCTGATTAGAAGACAAAGCATGTAGAAAAATTGCTTAACTTCCAGTAGTGATGACTTTGTACCAGTTAAAACAAGTGCCACACCACCCCCACCCCCAAACACAGAGTAACTGGAATAAACAGGAACTGCAGAGACAGGATAAGGGGAAACAGCTTCAAACTGATAGAGAGCAGGTTTAATTACATATTAGAAGAAATTCTTCCCTGTGAGGGTAGTGAGGGGCTGGAATTCCCAGAGAAGCTGTGGCTGCCCCATCCCTGGAAGTGTCCAAGGCCAGGTTGGACGGGGCTTGGAGCAATCTGGAATAGGAGAAGGTGTCCCTGCCCATGACAGGGGGTGGGACTGGATGGGCTTTAAGATCCCTCCAACCCAAACCATTCCATGATTCTATAAATTGAAAAATTTCTATTGGTTTGAGCAAACCCCCTTTTGCTGTGGGTGTTCCCCCCTGTGCTCAACATCTTGGAGACCAAGAGCACCTACAAGGCAGCAGTGATTTAACAGAGATTATTCTTGTTATTCTCAAACAAACTCAATGCCAAATAAGCTCAGCTCTAGAGAGGATCCACAAGGCTCCCAGGTGGGCAAAATGCCCTCCTGTACCTACCACAGCAGCTCTTCCAGCTGCTGCACCAAACCATCCTCGGGGGCACCCAACCCCAAAGGGCACGGAGGAGCCGTGGGGACACCTCAGGGGGAAGAACACCTGTGCCTTCAAGGAGAAAATACAGCAACCAAGTATGTGGCACGTGGAAATAGCAAAATCTGAGGTGCTGGGCTCCCCACCACACCACAGCAGAGGGGACAGCCTGAGCCAGGCACGAGGGGACAGTGAGGATCTCCCTGTGCCACCACCACGACCTTGGGAAGCCAATGGCCGGTGACACTCTGGGCTTGTCAACTGAACACCCAACCAGCAGGTCCACTGAAAACTGCACACTGCAGATAACCAGAGTGGGAGCTCTGTCTGCAGCTACAGGGAGGAGATAAAACGTCTCCCTCCTCCCTTTATTCCATCCTGCTGTTTGTAAAGTGTTGTCATGCTTTCTCCTCTCGTATTCCCAATCAGCCACCAGGTAAGAAATAGTGTTTGCCAGCACTGAAGAGAAATAATCTTTGCTGGCAACAACATTCCTCAGGGTAGAGAAAAAAACCCGTTCCAATAACATGTAGGAGGAAATTTCCCCACCAGCCAAGCTGAGGAGCTGTCGACAGGCAGTGGATGGATGGAGAGGACACTGGACACTGTGCAGGGAATGGTTTCAAGTGGAAAATTAATTTTGTTTTCTGATGGGATCCAAAGTGCTTTTCATCCTGTCCTTCCTGGAAACATGTCGTGATTTAATTCTGCTGAGTGCAGTGTGGGATGAGAAGCGACTGAGGAAGGAAAGGAGGGACCTTTCCCAACAGAGCCCTGGCAGCCCCAGCTCCTGAGCAGTGCTGGGGTCACTGCGACCCTCCCAACACTCACACCCCGTGTGCTTGGCCACAACACTCATCATTTGGGCCCTTCACGTGGAGAGGGAATAAACCTCCACCAATCAGGAGCTTATTTAAGGCAGACAGCAGGATTTCTGCTGGCAAATTGAGGCTGGAACAAGATGGTCTTTAAGGTCCCTTCCAGCCCAACCCGTCCTGTCAGTCTATGATAAAACTTGTGCTAGTTTTTCCCAATATTAATGTTTCTGATGAAAAAACAAAGTGCCACAGGCATTCTACCTTAAAACAGACACACTGCATTAACGAGAGGAGAAAAAATGGGTGAATATTAAAATAGCATAATGAATATTCAGATACATTTGCAAATTAAGAGACTTCAACTGTGTCCTTGTCCTTTGTGCTTTTTCCACAAATATTGAAAGGGGAACTCTCCTGGGAGAAACGTTCATCAGCACAGCAAGTTTTGAAGAAGGAACCCACTCAAGCTACAGCAAATATTCACAACGTGAATATTTTGTGTATTCACAGGAGAAATATGATTCTGGGAACCTCCAATTAGGCAGCAGAAGCTTTTCCTATGGTCTCCTCAGAAAAGAACTAAAGAAACAGCCTTATTGGGATAAATTTTTCAGCACAGATTTCTTAATAAACGTGAGAAACAGACAAACTTAGCCCATGAATTATTCCCTTAGAATTGTGAGGGGGGGAAATGCCACCTGGAGCCAAGCTGGGAGCAGCAGCCACAGCGTGTTCACTGCCTGCAACCAGCAGCTGAACATGCCTGAAAGCTCTAAAGCCCAAGAATCTTCCTAATTAATTTCTAATAACCTGATTTTTTATCTGTGCACAGCCTGAGCTGCTGTTGGGGTGTGCACAGAGACCCCCCCCTGCCATGGTGGTGTCACCACGATCCAACCACCCCCGGTCCTGCCTCTGACTGAGGGAGCCACGTTCTTCACCCTAAAACCAGACAGAATCACCCCTTTTCCTTCCATAACCACGCTGTGACCACTGCAGAGGATGTTGTTCTGTCAGTGCCTCTGAGAAGACACTTCCAAACACCAACAGAACCTGAAGCATCAGCAATATCCCATAATTGCCCCTTCAGTTTAATCATCACAATAAAAGAGCATGAAAACCTCTCCAAGTTATCCCATGTGGGAACATGAAAAGCCACGAAAGGTCTTTGGGTGGGAGGCAACAACCCAAACAAGAACAATTTCTGGTTTGCTGGTTTGAAAGGGGAGCTTTAAATATCTCGGCCTGGCTCTGAATTTTATTTAACTTACAGAATTTTTCAGTTTACAAAACGGCCCAACAAGGATAATTAGACCAGAAACAAGCCTGCCAATTCTAAATGCTCTCTGTCAAGCACATGGGCTAACACCTATTTTATGAATTCCCTGTTTTTCAAGAGTGATACAGTTGTATTAGAAGCCGTGTGTAGGTGGCTCATTTTTCCCTCCTCACATTCCCTTTGACAGTAGTTTGAAATAACATTCATCAAACAGTACAAAAAAAGTCAAAAGAAATTAATTAAGCAACCTAAGAGGAAAAATAAGATGTCTTTCCAACAGTACTTGGATTATTCAGGTTTCTAGTGCTGCATGTTGTAATTTTGTGGGAAGAAAAGGCAGAAAAATGGTGTAACCCTGCTCAGTTGTGAAATGGCACGTTTGGAGCATCACTGGTGGGAAAGGGAGTCCTGAAACAGAAGAACTGAGACTTTGCTATTGAAGATTTGCTCTGAACATCAGGTAATATATACATATGTATGTTCAGAACATCCTTGCTGCCATCCCTCCTGCCCTCAGTCCTTGCCCCACGTGGCATCACAGCTCAGCAAACACCCCCTGGAGTTCCTGCTCCAGGAGGAACCAAGGTTTTCAGGTCCTCCTGACACTCCTTTTGGCACTGAGGGTTGGGAGCAGAGATGTTCGTGCCATGTTTCAATTTAATCTTAGCAAGTGAACCAAATCCTGCATTTTAAAAATCACTAATGTTAAGAGGGTTTAAAGGAATGCTGTCCAATTTTCACCCACATCCACAGGCAGCACAGCAGGGCTGGTTTCCAGCTCTCCACCCCTAACAAGGGTTATCCACAGGCTGGACACTGGCACACACTCCCATTCCCACTCTGTGTACTTCCACAGGCTCCTCTGCCTGGTCCTGCTTCTCCACCATTCCAACCCCACTCATACGGATACAAGGCCAGGGCTCCCCGTGTCCCCAGTTCTTATTTAATCAAACCAGGAACACCAGTGCAAGTGGCACAGGGAATTAAGCCAGAGGCAGAGCCCTGGTGGGAAGTTGTTCAGCCCTTCTGCCCCCCTGCTGCCAGCTCCCATGTGGTGACAGGGCTCAGGGAACACAACATTCCAGCTGTCCTGCTCTTCTCCCAGTGCCATGGAACCAAGGCATGGCCACGCCACTGCCCTTCCTGCATCCAGCCAAAACAACCAGAGCAGACCTGACACCCCCATCCATCCTCCAGTTCTAAAGGAATCCTGACATAACGGGAGATTAACCACTAAATTAATTTCCATGGATCTAACCCAAATAACTATTTAAATAAAAAAAAAATGGTTATGAAAACATGGATGCAAAGACCTCGATCTCTCTTCCTGACTGCTGGCACACTCCCAGCTGCTTTATTAAACACAATCCTCAGGTAATTCTAAATTTCATGTTCACATTATCAGCTCCTCCAGGTAATACCATAGGAAAGGCCATGGATGTAACAGCACCAGGTTCTGTGACTCCCAAGGAATCCTCTCAGTACAACGGAGCCACCAGGAGGGATTAACTGGGACTTAGCCCAACACACTCTAAATCTTTCTCATCAGATGCTGCCTTTACCTGAGCAGTGACTTGAGCACCTCTTTGTCCTTCCATCCACCTGGTTTAAAGGCTTCTCCCCCTTCCAGCAGCAGCCAGAACACAAACAGGCCTGGCAGCAGCGGGGTGTCAGCCTGGCTAAATCTGAGCCACTCCAGGAGCCTGGACTCTCCTTGTCTTCCCACTTTACCTTGGGCAAGTCTCCTAAAGCTGGATTACCAGCAGAGCAACCTCCCTTCTGCCCTTCAGGGGGGTGGGTGCTGACTCAGCGCGTTTCCAGCCGGGATTGATCGTCTCCGACACTCGTCTCTCCCTCTCCAAAGCACAATGGGAAACACTCCTTCCAAGAGGCTCTGGAAGGCTTAGGCTGTAATTGCTTGTAAACCACTTAAGTAGTGAGTGATACAGAAATCCAGAGTGGTAATTGTAACAGAGGCTGGAGATTAATCTATTTTTGGCTTGTCAGCCGTACTTATGGCCCTGATTCAAGGCACTCACCGAAAACTGTAAAGTGTCCAAAAAGTGACAGAAAAAAAGACTTTGATTAAAACTATTCCAGAGGCAAATCCAACCTTTAGGAGACTCTCTGAAACATATTGCTATGGCCTGCAGGAGAGACACTTGAACTTTTTATGGTCAGAGCAGGAGGCAGAGATCTGGGAAAATGAGTTTTATCTCAAATAAAAGGTGTTTTAGTTTTGGATTCCCAAAGCAAAACTGTGCTGGGAAAGTCAGTGCACAAAGGCAACAGGAGTGTGCCAAGCAACTCTTGGTTGATCTCTTTATCTGCCAGTGACAGGTAGAACCAGTTTGCTATTGGGTACCAGAAACATCCTCCTTCCCCACAGAGCTGCAACTCTTCCAGACTTTCCACCAACTTTCACTTTCCGGAGCCTCAAGGTCAAGATTACCCTTTATCATTTTTTCCATCATTTCCTTCCCATTTATTTAGGATTAGTGGATGTTCTGTCAATAAGGACAAATGAAACTGCAGGCCAATATAAACTCTGCCTGCTCTATGAATGGGACTTTTATATACAGGCTTTCTACGAAATAAAAAGTGACTGATGCCACAATATGCTTTAATTATTTCCTTCATAAACTATCAAATTAAATTTTAAGAAGCTGGAGACGTTATCTCTTATTAAACTGGGACTGAACCCAGAGCTGTAACTTTTAATGAAACTTTCCACACCAGGAAGCTTTTCTGTGATGTTAATAATTTCCAGCCTCCTGCCATGTCCAATTTCTCACCTCGGGCAGGGACACCTCCCACTATCCCAGGTTGCTCCAAGCCCTGTCCGACCTGGCCTTGGACATTCCAAGCACTTCTACCACTATGCAAAGGCTCCAATATTTTACCTGGGATTTTCTACTCACTGTATCACCATTTCCACCCCAAAGAGCAGTGCTGAGTATCCCAGTGACGAGCAGGGCAGGGCCAGGGAAGTCACAGCATCCCTGGAACACACAGACATTCATTAACACAATATTCAAGGGAAAAGTATTTCCACTAATTAGGCAGCAATAAAATCTCAAATCAGCAAAGAAGAAACAGAGAATGGCTGCTCTGTGAGTAGAATCATGGAATTATTTAGGTTGGAAAAGCCCTCTAAGACCATTAATCCAACACTGCCAAGGCCACTACTAATAATGGCCCTAAGAACCACATCTACATGTGTTTTGAACACTTCTAGGGATGGTGACTCCACTACTGCCCTGGGCAGCCTGTTCCAAAGCCTGATCACCCTTTCAGTGAAGGAATTTTCCCTAATATCCCATTAAAACCTCCCCTGGTATAACTTGAGCCCATTTTCACTTGTTACCTGGGAGAAGAGACCGACCCCCACCTGACTGCCCCCTCCAATTTGCTTTGTAAAACATAATGATGCAAACATGGCACATTCTGGGGCCAATCAGCAAAGTACAAAACCTGCAGAAGTCACTGGATCGTATTTTTGGCTCATGCCTTGAGGGAAGAAGAGCAGAACAAGAGCTGAGAATGCGGCAGCTGGTAAAAATCATAAAAAGGAATAAGACAGAGATGAGGAAACACTGAAGTTGCCAGCAGAAAAAAGAAAGGAACAAAGACATGGAAAAAAGACTCTCAGTAAAGCAAAGTTTTCACAATTTCATAAAGATGTACAAGTGTAGCAGAGAGGAAGGGAGAATAACCTCCCAGGCAGTCCCTGCCTGGGCTGGGAGAGGAACACACAGGTTATTTATTTCTGATTTTATTTCTGATTTCAAGCCCTGGTGGTTGATGTGCTCACCATGGCACGTCCTGCCCTCCCTCCCCAGCACTCCTGGGACATTCATTACAGCTGAGCTGTTCCCCAAGATCCTCCTGGTCACACAGGGGACATTTTCCACATCCTCCCTTTGGCCAAGGATCCCTGACCCCACTCAGGAACAGACTGTCCCTCCTGGAGCCATGGACACAAACTCTGATTTCTCCAAATGGTCATTTCCCTGTTGTTACTGGTACAACTCTGCTGGGCTTTCTCTTCTTTTTAATTTTATTCATGAGCTGAAGTGACTTTGGGCAGTCACAAACCAATTTTTCACTGTGCTCTGAACAGATGGTTGTTCCAAGAATATCAGGATCCTGGCAGTGTCAAACAGCCCTGACCTTCCCAAGCACTGCCACAGACTTCTTGTTGGAAGGAGAAAAATAAAGAACCACTCAGATATTTCTAATTTTTTTCTGGGTTATTAAACATGGCCCATGGCACTGGACAATGCAGAAAGACACAGGGAAGCAGGAATGGCTCCTGGAGTCACTGGGCTCTTTTGGTGGTACACAGACAACTCCAAGGTCACATCAGACCCCCCTGGCAGGAGCAGGAGAGCAGAGGGATGTGGTCTGAGCCCCTCCAAACCACCTCCAGCTCATCCTGCCCCAAGGCTTTGCACAGCCCAAAGAAAAGCCATAAAATATCCCAGTCCTAAAGGGGTTCATCCAGCAAAAGTCCAGTTACAATTTCTCAGCTATAAATAGCTGAAGTTCACCGTGAGCCTTCAGCAACGTGGGCTGGCACAGCTTTGGGGACCTTTGCTGACAGAGCCTTCAGAGGGAAGGCAGCTCATTTTGTTCTGCTTTTGAATTTTTTTTATAGAAATAATCCTATTTTTAAGATCATTTAAATATCATCTGTGCTTAGTTCTCCAGAAGCCACCAAAAAAAAAAAAAAAAAAAAAGAGGAAAAAAAAGAAAAAATCCAAGTCAATTTTACTGCAGTTAAATCTCCATGTCCTTAATCTCAAGGAAGAGAGAGGCCTGTTACCTTCCTGGAGACAATTCTGCTTTTTTAGCAGATGTGAATTATTTTGTATCCGATTGTCGCCTATAAAGATATAAAAACTTCAGGGGCAACACCCAGAGAGCAACTCCTGGCACGAGATCAATACCTCATTATGGATTAAACATAAAAGTTAAGCCTTAGTCCTCAGTTTCCAGTTGACAAAGGGAGGTAGAAACACCCACGCCGTCGTTTGGGGGATTTTGTGCAAATTACTCAACTGACCTCCTTCTAAGAGCAGCTGAAGGGCTGTCACCCTTCCAGCCAGCTCTGCCTGGGAGCTCTGAAGTATCACAGAGGGATTTGGAGGCGAGTCCAGTGTCAGGCAGAGAAGGGAGCACCATAATCCCAGCCGGGGTCCCCGCGGATGATAAGAGGAGGATTGCAAGTGGGATGGAGTCAAAGGCTGAGTTTTGAAGATACCCATGAGTAGAAGGGGTTGGTTAAACCAGCTGGCTGCTGGAGCACTGCTTTAATGCAGGAGCAATTACAGACCTGGGAAGTACAAGCACTTCTGAGTGAAATCCCTTCCATTTGGAAGACGCCGTGTCTGAGTGACAGACCAGCCTGGAGAAAGGCAAATCCACTTCAGAGTAACCCTGGGCCCTCTCTGCCTTTTAATGCTGCTGAGAACCACTCATTACTGCTCTGAGTCAGAGGTTTAACTAATTCCCAGCAAAGCTTTGTATCCCGGGAAGCAGCACGGAGAAGAAAGCCTCTCTCAGGATGTGCCTCCAGCAGGACGTGGGCAGGGGAACCACTTGGCTGCTCTTTTATGTAAGGCACAAACTGGAATAACCAAAGGCTGGGGGGCCATGGGGGGCCCAGGGGAACAAAACCATAATTTAGGTTCAGAAACACTTACAGATCAACGCGTGGAAGTCTCTTGCTCTAAGAACAGGGGGTGGATGGGCAGGAGGCACATTTCTGCTGACCACGTGCAGAAATATGGGGCCTTCTGGTTCATCCAACACCTGACAAGGGGAAACGGCCTCAAGTTGTGCCAGGGGAGGGTCAGGCTGGATATCAGGAAAAATTTCTTCCCTGCAGGAGTGGTGCAGCATGGGCACAGGCTGCCAGGGAGGTGGTGGGGTCCCCATCCCTGGAGGTGTTCAGCAAACAAGCAGAGGCGGCACCTGGTGACACGGGTTAGTTGACGTGGTTGGTGATTCTGGAGCACTTTTCCAACCTTCAGGATTCAATGACTCTGTGACAACTTGGAGAGAGAGATCCAAGGGAGTAAAAATGCAGCCCACCACGTGGCACCAACAATCCCTGCTATGCCTGACACCCAGTGATTTCCCTGGCTGGTGTCCCCAGTTTCCCATCACTTCTCACTGCTGATTTCCCCTCTTGATTGATTAATGATTGGTGGGAAACAGGAGAACTGAGAAGAAATGATGAACTTCTCTCCCAGCACATGGGGGAACGAAACCATGGAAGCAACAATCCAAACTCCAAACTAAGTGGAAATTTGGCCCTGCAAATATTCATCCTGGGTTTTTTTCTGACTTCCACATCTTACTTCAGCTGTCAGAGCAGTGAGATGAAATAACATCCCATATTCACGTTGCCATCTGCATTCCAAAATCTCCTCCTGATCGATGCAAGTGTCCAAAGAACACTCCCAATTTGTCACAATAACCTTCAAAACTTGACAGAAAATCATGCAAATGACTTCTTTCAGATCTCTCTGTGTCTTGGGATTATTTATATTTTGCCAATACCACTCAAAACATTTTCCTCTGCACTTCCCATGTTTCTCAGAAGAAAGGTGGGACTGAGAGGTTAAACCCTGCAACGGGTTTATTTTGCTCTTTGGGCTCCTGTTTTGTATTTGTGGACATTTAAGAAACACTGGTGTGACTGCACTTGGAGAACTACCAAAAAAATCTGTTTGAAAAGGCTTCAAACTGACATGTCTCAGAATACCAATAATCAAGCTGCTTTGCTCCATTCCACTGCCTTCTTCTCTTTTATAAGAAATTTTAGATTTTAGTGGGGAAAATTGCACTAAAATGTATTTTTTTTTAGCCATGAAGCAATTATAACTCTATAAACTTTCATTTTAGCCTTCAAAAAGCACATTTTAAGGAAAAACTAGGCAATGCCAGAGCTCCGAGTTCCCTGAGCAAGGTGCTGACTGGGTTTAGGGCTCAGGGGAGGAGCTCATGAGGTGTTTGCTGTGGAGGTTGTTGCTGGCACTGAGCTGGTGGGTAAAGCTCACCCTGGGAGTGTTCCCAGCACCAGCTGGTGGCACCTCTCCTCTGGGAACATCTGGCCAGCTGTGAGTGGCCCAGCTGTGTCCTGCAGGAATCCAGGGAAGAGCCTGATCCGCTGAGCTCTGCTGGGAATACAGACAGAGCACCTTGCTGGGCTTTGTGAGGCTTGAGGAAGCAGCTCCCTGAGCTCCCAGACAAAGGCAATTTGCTCAGCACAGAGCATGTCTGAAATGCATTCAGCACTGGGAAATGCAGATTACATTGCAAGTCTATAAACAGCTCAGTTTAAATAACAACTCCAGAGCTTCAGTGGGGACACTTTTCTAGGACACTGGGCAGAGCACTGGGATGAGCTTGGAAAGGTCAAGTTGTGAGCAACTGTCTGGACAGATTTTAGGAGTGGAAGCCAATAAACACAGAAGTGAGGGAAGTGGTCAATACCCATCACCAGCCACAAAACCAGGCCCTGTGTGCTGCAAAAGGAGTTGAAGGAATCATTAGTGGTGGGTGTGCTGAGAAACCCATCAGAGAACTCACAGAACTTGGAGAGCAAATCCACTGGCTGCTGCTTTAAATTCTGCATTTGCATTAAAAATTCATCAGAGTATTTATAGCCAAGTTAAAATAAAGCCCCACAAACCCCCGCTGGTGTTCAGGACCTGTTGCAATGGGCACCACAGGGAGCACCTTCTGTGGGTGATGGAGGAGGTGCTGAGCCCCAGGGGCTGCTGGCAGGGCTGGGCTGGTGCAGCACTGCAATGCAGCTCTTGTGTAACCACCTCCCCCTGGAGCTGGGCACCAGCTCCTCACACTGCTCAGGGAGGCAGAGCTGTGGGGAGAAGGCAGTGCCCACAGCCACGGAGGTGTCCCAGCACTCCTGCAGGATTGCCAGCCTGCAGGAGGACTCAGTGATCCCACCCAAGGGGAGCAGTCACTGCCTTTTGGCCTTTGGCTGGTCAAACACTAAATAAAACCCCCAAAAAGCACCAGTAAAATGAATGCTCTGAGGGATGAGCCCGGCTCAGGGCTGGTCAGGGAGCTGGTGCTGTGTGGGACATTTTCAGAATGAGGGTGGGGAGGCCCTGGCACAGGTTGCCCAGGGAAGCTGTGGCTGCCCCATCTCTGGAAGTGTCCAAGGACAAGCTGGATGGGGTTTGGAGCACCCTGGGCTGGTGGAAGGTGTCCCTGCCCATGGCAGGGGGTCGCACTGGATGGGCTTTAAGGTCCTTTCCAACCCAGACCATTCTGGGATACCCTGATCAACAGCTCCCACTCCTAGAGAACCCTCTGGGAAGTAGAAGCTTCAAATGTCAAAGACAGAAAGGTGGCATTTGGCAAATTCATTACGTTCCACAAATCACCTCCTCACTCCCTGTCCTCAGGAAGGTCAGTGGTGGTGTGGCCACAGCCCCCAACCCACAGCCCTGGCCAGGAGGGGCTGGAAGCTCCACTACACCCCACAGGATGGACAGATGGAGAGGTCTGGGGGGCTGTTCCTGCCCCTCAGGAATACATTTGTACCTTACCCTGGCCCAGAGCAGTGGCAATGCAACAGCAGTCACGGGGAAGGTGCCAATGGTTCCTTGTGATGTGGCTCAAACCAGCCCGTGGGGTTTCCCACTGTCTGAGGTGCTCAGGGACTCCAGGCAGGTCAGGAGGCCAAAAAACACCTGTGAATAGAAGGTGACCTTTGCTATAACTATATAACTTCTCGTTTATTTACTAAGAGAATTAGAAAACCTAGAGAAGAACGGGGGGGTGTGAAGGAGCAGGGTCAGGCTCCTGAATTTCCCGGTGTTCTGGTTGACTCCTCCCAGAGCCTCCCTTTAATTCACCCATTTAATTGCTGTTAGCAATGAATGCTCTGGACAGCAGTTGATAGGAGGAAATATGGAAATTCAGAGCTCACCCAACCTCTGCAGAAATGTCTCTTCCCAGCTCTGCCCACTGAGAGCAAAGCTGTCCTTTGATTGCAACACCTCCAAGGCTTGAAACTTCAGCTTCTCTGGAGCCAAACTTATTCCAGCTGCACCAAATCGCTGCAGATAAAAGCATCCACATTTGCCTTCCCTACCCAGCCCTGCACTACAGAAATGCAGCAGAGCAGCTCAATTACCAACAGTTACAGCACAGCAGGATGTACAGCTTTCTAATTGAAGACTCCGAGATGCAAGCAATCAATAAAATAAAGAGAACATTTAGAAGAAATAAAAACATACCCTTGCATAAAATATATCCTCATTAGGAGAAGAGATGACTGCTCCAAAAAAAAAATCACTGAGGTGCTTCTGTGACAGGCAATTTTTAATCAAAGACAGTTCTATGCAAATTAAGGACAGCAAATCTCTGCAGAAATAATAAACTCTGGCTTAACAGTCCTATCCCTTTCCCTGTGTAGCTGCTGTGGATGCTCCTTTATAACTGGTGCTGGATGATGTCCTTCAAAGATTGTTGCATGTTTTCCAAAGCAAGGACTTCGGAAAAAAAAATCACTAATAGAAAATTCAGATTTTGAGGCAATTCACAGAATGAAATTTAAAAAAAATATACATATATATAAAAATAATTCTAATTAATGATCAGTGTGGAACACCATTAGGGGAATAAAACTGTGGACTCCTATCAGATTATATAAAACTTCTGCAGGGGCAAAAGCTCCTGAGCTGTCCCACCCTGTCAGGAACACTTATTTTTGCTGTGCCACTGCTCCACAGCTCTTCACATCTTACAATACATCCAACAGCATGGAAATTCATTCTCCAGCTGCCACAAAGCACTCATGAATTTTAGTAACCACCTGGCAATGAAGGGGCTGTCTCAGGTTCTCCCAGGAGTGTTCTCGGAGTGGGGGAGGATTAATCTTTATTACACAACTCACCAGCTCCAATTCCATTGGTGATTTACTGCTGGATATGGGACCTTTGGGAAACAAGGGTGAGTTTTTTGGTTTGTTTTTTTTTCAAATTCACCTTCAAGTTTTGGAAACTGCGGTTCCTGATTCTCCTCACTTGGATAGAATTTAGAATTTAGAATTTTAGGGGAAATATACCATGGGGATCCACAGCTTTGTGAATCATAGAAATGTTTAGGTTGGAAAAGGCCTTGGAAAAAGCCTTGGAAGATCATCAAGTCCAACCAAACTTGCTAAGATTGAGATGGTGGGAGCAAGGGATGCACAAACCATTCAGTATAAATTAAAGTTAACAATTAATAGTGGTTGCAGATTTCAGAAGGAGGGTTTTTTTTTTTATTCTAAACAAAGTTTTGCCTGATTAATGATGTTCCCTGGGAGGAGATGGCAAGTTTTATTTATTTTATTCCTTAGATGCCTCCAAAGTGGTGACATCTCTTATCTGTTAAACAGCAAACATCTTCCTCATTATTGGCACAGGTGGCTGCACATCATCTTCTTATCAGAACAAGGTAAACTGAAAAATATTGAAAATAAATCCAGTGAAACACTTGAGAAAAATCCTCAGGGCACGTTGGGACGGGGAATTTAAACACCTTCCTTGGCTTTGTCCTCCAATTTACTGTAAAGTTTATTTTAAAGTGAGTCTGGTTTGAGTTATGATTAATGGTTTTGAAAAGGCTTTTTTTCAGCTGCACATACCAACAAAGGATTTGGAATTAATGCCCATCATCTAACTCCTTCCTTAATGGATTTTTAAGGTCCACTGCAAAGAATCAATCAATAGGAGGGGGAAAGCTCTGCCTGTAATCCATCCTGCCACGTCCAAGGCTCTGCTGTGAGCAGGGGATTTATGATCACCTGAAGGAATTGGAATTATTTGCAGCAATTAACAAGAGCAAAAGAATCATTTGGATTCGCTCCAGCCAGGATGCAAACACAGCAACTCAAAAAAAAAAAGGACCAAAAGTTGGGGTCTTTTGGTATTTAAAGAGTATTTTGTGAGTCTTGCCTCAAGAACTTCAGTGCTCAGGCACTGGATGTTTTCTCATCAGGGAACATCTCATTTCCAGGCACTGTTTTCAGGACAAAATGACATTTGCAGGTTAATTTTGTACCTTGCACGACTGCACATGACACTCCTGGAACCAGCAAGAACAAGGAAATTAAAGCATTTCCATGGATTTTCTCACTTTTTTCCCCTGCTATTGATTTTTGTCTTTAATTGATAACAGTTAAAGAAATCTAACATTTTCTTAGCTCAGTTTCAACGTGTTTATTTGGTAAATCATATGAAAGCTTTAATAAATGTATCCATATGTGCACAGAGGAGCTGCCACTGACTGAGCTGGAATGGGACAGGAAGGAAGATTTTTGGGAATGCCACCAGAAAGGGGTTGGACAAGTAGGAAATGCCTTTTTACAACACTATTGCTCTGGGAAAATGACCTTTTTTAAACTTTTCAGTTGCCAAAAAGAATTAACAAGACATTTTCATGGCACCAATGTAAATGATTGTCTGGAAGAAAATCAGCAAACCTGTAAAATTCCAAAAAAAGTTCTAAAATAACAACAATTTGGAGAACTCCTGAGATAAAAAAATACGAATTTGGTTTCCAAATGGAATCCCCAGGCTCCTCTCCACCGATTCCATTGCTCCAGGTAAACACAGAATCAAATTGGTAAAACCCCACATTAAAACTGGAACCACAAAACTCCCAAAGTCATTTTTTCTCTCTGATTCTCCAAAGGGGTGACAAGAACTCCGAACTTTTTTAGTGCCAAAACATTTTATGGGAAAATTCCTCTCAAAAAATGAGCTGTGCCCTCAAAGATACATTGAATTCCTGAGCTTGAAAGTCCTGGAGAGGGCAAAGAACAACTGGGCCACATCCAAGGGATCAAAAAATAGCAGCAGCACTTTCCTGTGAGCAATATCCAAAATTTATCTCTTGCAGCAACAATAAAAGAGGTTGAAATGTGGATGGGATTGAGAGAAAGGTCTGAGCTGAGAAATACAAACCTTTAGGGGAGAGCAGAAAAAAAAGGGAATTATTGCCAAACTTGGTTTCTTCTTGAGACACAGTCGGGGTGTGCAAATATGAGGTTCTGGTTGAGCATCTTGGAGTTGCTTCTGTTATTACTCGAGGATATTGAGGGGAAGTTTATTCAATGTACAGGTAAATATCCTCTCCCTGCCTGCTCAGGAACACAAAAGCCTTGCTATGAGCTCTGAAAACCACCTTCATTTCCTTTCTGCTCGTGCAACAGCTTGAGAAAGAAGATTTTTGGCCAAAGTTGCCCATTTCTGCAAAAATTTATAAAACAGCTCCTGATCTGTGAATATTTCCAGCCTCTAAATACTCTTTAATTTGCTCCTTTTCTGTGCTGACCTGCGTTTTTGCTCACTTGTGAAAATTAATTAAGTATCTGAAGAGCCCAATCAGCCTTTTTGAGAAGAATAAACCATAAAAAGGGGTTTTGTTGAGTTCCCTGCATTTTTCCTCTCCCCATCCAGGCTGCACCTCCCTCCCCTTTTCCTACAATGCACAAAAAGCCCGTGTAGGTCATAAGGCTGTTAAAGCAGAATATAGGTGGGTAATACATCAAGAGCACAGTAAACTATTAAACCCCAAAGATGCTTATCAAGCAGGATTAATCCCACACTCCAGCTCAGTTTTATTGATGCTGCAACATTAGTCTAAGGGGTTTTTTTGGAAATCACACAACATTTCCCAGGGGGAAGATGAGACAAATAACACTGCAATAAAAATTCATCATATTTTCCTACCTTGGCTGTTCCTGTTGCTCTGCCAGAACTTTCACCCCAATCTTTCTGCAAATAAAAATCCTCACATCAGTTTTGACTGAATGGCTCACACAGCATAAAATTGCACTTGAAAAAGGAAATAAATTGGCTATTTTCCTGCTGTTTGTACTTATCTATGTAGAGATGATCATTAAAACGGGGATATCCCATAGGGATGTGCCCATGGGCATTCTGGAATGAGCTCTGGAAGGAGCCTCTACACTTCAATCACCACTCTGGTTACTTTGCAGAAGATTAATTGTCTATGGTGTTTATGTAAATAGGCAAGTGAAGATTCCTGGGCACCCTTATCCATAAATTAAAATCAATGTTTCCTGCAGTTGTGGCTGTAAAGGGGAAATAGAGCCTGACTGGATGTAATGAGGCATTTGTGTTCTCCATAACTCTAATTTACTGGTACTGCTCCAAGAACCAGCACCTCTTGTTTAGGCTGTTAAGTGACAATAAGTGCGGCTCAAATAAATCCTAATGAACACTCCTGGGTCACCTTACTGGATTTATGGGGCACAATCAGCATTACTTGAAACAACTGCAGTCTTTGGGGCTGCCTGGGACAGTCTGAGCCAGGGATTGGATCCTTCAGGACACATGGATGGATGGACAGGGAGGTTCCTGAGGAGCCTGGTTTGGGAAGGGTGACCTCCCCCTGAGGTTTTCTTGATAGCTGCCTTGGGAAAATCATTCCAGTGACTAAAATCAAACACAAACCCTCTTCTCTCTTGCTGCCTTATTTACACACACACACAGAGTGGATCTTCTCCCAACACATTTCCCTGAACAAAACAATTCCAGGCATATGCTACAGAAAGGGCTCCATGTTTTGCTGCCAGGAAAATGCTAAACCCGTAAGGGACATTTTTAGGAGTGGGACCAGGCTGTGGTTCCTTCTGTGCTTTGGAAGAAGAGCAGCTCCTCCTTCCAGCCACGTCCACGGGGGACACAAGCGCTCCCAGGAAGCCCCAGTGGCCCTTCAGAAGCCTCTTAGCACCAGCAAAGCAGCTTTTTGGAAGGTCTTCCACTCAAGTGGTTCTCTCCAAAGACTGAGCTACCTCCTGTCTGCAATTCCCCTTCCAAAACTGTGCTGAGCAGGAGTGAAGGAGGGCACTGAGCCAGAGAGGGCCAAGGAAGGAAGAGCAGCCCCCGCTCAGATCCCCAGGCTCGGAGCTAGGGCATGAAATCCAAAGTCTAATTTAAGTCCTGTTGACTCCAATGAGACAATCCAGTCTCCACAGGGAGAGGATGGCAAGCCCTCCGTTTTTGTATCCCCTTACAACCCACAACAGTTCCCAAAAAATGTGAGGACGTTTTGCTTTTCAATTAAAATAATGTACTTACATAACACCACTGCTTTTCACGCTGCTGGGCCTGGTCCTCCCTTCAGGAGCTTATCACTGTGATCCAGATTTCTTTATCCACCTTTGTATCTCATTCCAAGGGAGCTGGGCAGGATTTCAATCCAGGACCAGAGTGTTTCCACAGAAAAGCCTCCCCAGCCCCATTATGTGTCTGAGCAGGGGGCATGTGGTGCAGACCATTGTCATGCTGCCCTCCTTCATCTTCCTGAAGCATAAAATAGAAAAATGCTTCAATTTTTAACCTATTTTTGAGCAAAATATAAGCCTGACCTCTCTACAGTGCCTAAAGACTAATCATGAAATCATGAGAAAGACTTTTATCATGAGAAAAGACTCTTTAATTCTTCAGTTGCTAATATTACACAGTGAAAAGCACTCACCACACGAGCCTCCCTTACGGAATGTGCTCTCCTATTTATTAAAAATAATATTATCACTACTGCCTATTTATTTAATGCTTTTCCTCTTCAAAGCACTTTTTAGGCATTAGCTAATTAATATAATGACTTGTGATGTTTCAAGTGCTCCTCTCCTGGGCAGAGCTGGAGGGAGGGTGAGGAGCAGAGCTGGGATTTGCACAAGCCTGGGCTCTCTCCAGCCTCTTCAGAGGGACAGGGGGAAGCCAGGCCAGGGTTTTGTGGCCCTTGGACACCTGTGGGATGCAGCAGAGGGAAGGGAATGCTGGGCAGCTGTTGGATGTGCAGCACTTTGGGTTAAACTCAGTGCTCCCAAACACAGAGCTCAGCACAGCCCAGCTAATGTGGCCCCTTGTGAAACCACCCCTACCTGTGCTGCTCACCACAAGGTGACATTTATGAAACTATTAACTTAATAACTCCATTATGCTTTACTGCAACCCCTCAGACATTGGCTCTGCAATGCATTCCCTCACCAGAGCTGTCAGAGTTATTTAAATATCATTAAACCATAAGGAATGAGCTCTTTTCCCTGCCCTAGGGAAGCTGCCTCAGCCTCCATCACGGCAGGGACGTTCCCCCTTTTTCCCTAAAGCCTCCTGCAGCTCCCATGGCACAGGGACAGCCTGGAGAGTCCACTGAGATCCCAGAAAACGAGCAGAGATGGAGCCAGGAAAGTTGTGCAGACACACCATGCAGTGGGGTCACCACCAGGGAGGGGACACTTGTGCAGCACCAGGAGCCAGATGAGGCAGCTGTATTTTAAGTGTATTTTACACACAGATGGCATCTTCAAAACTTTCCTTATATCAAAAAGTGTTCTGTGTTACAGGAAAATTTTCAGTGGAACAACAACAACAACAACAACAACAACAACAATAACAACAAAATCTCCTGCTGGGTGACATCAGTGAGCACCTAAACCTGCATAAAAGGTCTGGCTTTAGAAACAACCTAAACACAAACCAGGCACCAGGCCTGTGGACAATTTAACATTGTATGTGCAAAGGAAAGGCTTTTTCCAGCTTACCTTAATGATGGGAAAGGTGAAATTTTGCTTTAAACTACGTCCCCAGTTAATAAAGCAAGAACTGTGTGCCTTGGGGCTTCCATTCCTCAGAGTTAACACAAAGATTCCAGCTGCTTCTGTCCAGGAGAATTGCACTCTAAACAGTTTTACTCCCCTGCAAGTCTTTTTTTCTGAATGGCAGATAAAATAAAATGAGGCACTTCTAGCACACAACTGTTTAAAATCACCTCTTTTCCTTATTCCTGGCTGGAAGCTGCAACCCAAGGGAAAAACCTGCCTTTTCAAAGAGCATCCTGCAACCCTTAACTGCTTGGAGCATCCCCATGCTTGGGAAAAACCCGAGGCATTTCTGCTCAAAATGTGTGTTTCTGGGTTACTTCCACTCTCCAGGTTTTAAAGAGCAACATTTTTATTTCTTCAAAATGCCTTGCTATTGAAATTTATTTAGGGGATGTTTGAATTTATTTTTTTTTTAATTCTTCCTTCCAGTCTCTTCTTTGCTTTTTGCCCTCACTAAAACTTTACTTGCAGAGCAGGAGGACAGAGCAACAGCACAATATATCTGTGTAAAATGTGCAGATGTTCTCACCTACATCTGTGTCATTAACAGTGATTAACAGAATATGGCACCTACAGACAAAATGCACCCACAGACCATCTTCTAACACCTCATTTTTGCAGGGTTATTTTTTCCTAAAGCCTGTGTTGGTGCCTTGGAACACGTAAGCTGCAGGTGGGGATCAGCCAAAGGTTGGGCTCAGTGTTCCTGGAGGTCTTTTCCAGACTCAGAGACCCTGTGGATATGGAAGCCAGCTCAGGAGGGGGATCAGTGGAGCCACCAGGACCCTTCACCCCAGGTTGCCCAGGAGGGGTTCCCAGAGCTCCCCACCTGTCTCCTACCCCAGTGAGGGTCCAGCCACCCCCCTGCAGCTCCAGCCAGGCACAGGGGACACTTGTGGGGCCCAAATCCCCAGAGGGATGGGGGTGAGCAGCTGGAGCAGCAGATGCTCTGCAGCTCCCAGGACAGTGTCCTCTCTCCAGATCCCAAAAGCCACACTGTCCTTGGGAGCTTCAAAGCACAATCTGCTAAAGAAAGGCCACAACATCCCCCCGGGGGGAGGGCAGGAGGCCCTTCTCCCAGAAACTGCTGAGCTAACTAATTGCTAATTGCTCCCTGCTCATTACCACTGAAGATGGATGAAAGCTATGGAGACATAAACCACATCATTAAAGCAAGAAGTTGTGGAAACCAGGCTACACAAATCCTGTTTTATAACCAGATGTTTGAAAAGACATCCAAAAAGAGTTTTTCCTCACTGCAAGAAGCACGTGGGAAGTTTGCCTAATGGATTATCATGGCTAATCCCTCATCCCCCCAAAATATCTTCAGTTCACAGTCACCAACACGATGGGCTCACCCAAACCCTTTGGGAATTCCTTTGCTCTGGTTACAAAGCAAAGGGACAGATGGGGAAAAAACCCTCCCAAATCCCTCCTAGGCAGACAAAAAGAGAAATTCTCTCCCAAGGAAACAGTGAGCCAGGATGCAGCTCCTGGATCCTCCCCACCCAAAAGACACCTCCCAAGGAATAGGGTGTGAAAGGGCAGAGCCAGCACCTGGATGAACATCTGGAGCCATTCCCTGCACCTAAACCTATGGGAAGGGCTGGGAAGGAGGTGTTGGAGGTGAGGAAGGCTCCAGCTGACAGTCCTGCTCCAGAGTTTCCCTCCAGATCTTTTATCCCTGCTAGAAGAACATGAGACAGTGTTTTTCTCTAACTCAGGAAGGAATATTCAGTTCTGCTTCAAACCCACGAGCCACCTCCCTCCCAACGCTGATACTGATCTAAATATATTTAAATTGAACAATAATATTATTAAGCGCCTTTCTTGTCTTCAGTGTTTGTATTCTGAGGCTTTTAGAGGAAATTTTGAGATCTATCAAAGTATCTGGAAATGTACTAATTATTTCCACGATGATACGATCCCAAGTGGCAGAGTAAACATAATTACCCAAATTAATAGAAAACAAAATCAGCAGCACTCCAAGGCTCTGTGGGCTTCAGATAGCAAACCTTGTCACAGTCGATCATTCCCCACAAAAGGCTATTTATTATTCTTGTAAGTAAAACTGCACCCATTTAACAAGGAATCTCAGTGGCCTGGTGTCTCTCCAGCATCTCCCTCAGCGAGAAAAGCTCAGTGTGAATGAAAAGCCCCCAGATTTTAAAGTTAGATTATTTTGACTTGATTGTGCCCTGCTTTGAAACCCATGAAACCCTGCAGCTGAGTTTTCTTTTCTTAACTTTTCTGGGTGTCAGAAACCTCGGGTATGGTTGTTAAAAACCTAAGAAAGAAAGTGAAAGGATTTCACTGATTTCACTTTCTGCTGAAAATCCTCCTTTTCAGGGAGCTGAAGGGATATCACTGGATCTTTTGTTACTTTTGTGAGCCTGTAAAGGTTTACCTTTTAAAAAAAACCCAACCAAAAGAACACCAAAATATGCAGACTCATGCTTAAAGTAAGATTTCCTCCTCTTTGCTCTCTGTAGGAGCCCTTACGTGTTCCAGGAGTGTTTTACCTCCAGCTTTGAAGCGCTGGGAGATTTCCCTTCCACTCAGGGAGCACCTCCTGGGGCTGCAGCAGCTTTGTTCCCCAGCCCTAAAACAGCAGCTCTGCCTCTCAGAAATCTCACAGGGATGAAGTCCAGGGACAGCACAACAGCACCATCCCAGCAGGGACCCAGCGGGGCAGGGGACAGGAGGGGACACTGGCAGGGAGGAAGGATGGAGCATCCCCTCTGCCTTCCCAGGGCTCAGCAGGAGCTGCTGCCACTGACACCACAGATATTCCATTTAGAACCCTGACAGAACATTCCCTTCAACATCAGAACAAATGACAGGGATAAAAAGCCAAGGACAAACCCAAAGGCAGGCAGGACCTGCTGGAGGAGAACCTGACCCACCTGCTGAGGTTCCATCACCACAAAGCCACACTGGTGGCTCCTAAGGACACAGAGCTGCCCCCCAAAAATAGAAATTTGCTCTTTTGCTACTAAAATCCCACACTTTGAACAAAATACACCATCACAGTCTTTCCCTCTTTGGCGTGGGAAGGGTTGGATGCCATCGGAGTCAGCGGGACACCACACACCACCTTTAACCCCTCCCTGCTTCCCAAGGGCCTGAGTCAACACAGGAGTTGTCTCATCCCCTTCCAGTATCACTGATCTACCTCGTTCCTGAAGGCAAAATCCAGTTAGAAATTTAAATAATAATTAAATGAAAGCCTCGTAAATCTCGATTCACATATCCCACAATTCCCACCTTCCTCCCGTGTCTCCCTGCTAAGCCTCCTCTGCCACAGCTTCTCCTTGCAGCTACCTCGGGTTTAGCATTAAGTGGTGAAGCATAAAATGCTATTTAAATACTATAATTTCAAGAGCAAGCAAAGAACATCCCATTTATCTTCACTAACCTTGAATATGCCTGTCCCATCTAATGAAAAAAGTGATTGAAGGGACTTATTTCAGCTCACCATCCCAAGGCCCCCATAAAAGCTGAATGGTAATTTAATTAGTTTCCTTTCTGGTGATTAACTAGGAATTTCTGATCATTTAATCTGAGTGTACTTTGATTCATTAAGTATCTGTTTCCATTTTTTTATGAGGTGATTAAATAACCCTGTCCAGGTACTCACCATGGTTGGTGTGCTGTGGATTTTGTGGGAATCAGATGGGAAATATGCAGGGTGGGAACTGCATTTCCAAACCTTTTTGGGGCTCTCCTGACTAGATGACAAATCAGCAGCTACTTTAGCCTGGCAGAGCTTGCAAACCATGAGCCAGATCCTGCCCTGAGGAAAACCAGCAGGGGCCTGTGAGGCTGCTTTTCCCTGTGGCCCCGGTGTGATGCTACATTCCCTCTCTGCCTGACCCCCAGGAGGGGCAACACCTGCCCCAAACCAGGGTCATTAAGTGGGAGATTCTCCCACTGCCCTCCTGCTCCAGTGCCATTTCTCCTGAGCAAAGCAATCCCTCCCTCTGCTGATCCATCATCACCCCTTGGGACCAGGGAGGTTGTAACTGCTGGCCTGGCTCATAAAGGATGATTAAATAAATCTATTAAAGTGCTGGGAAGACTTAGAGTGCTATATACTTAACTTTTTATTTAGATTTAAAGCTTATTATAAAGACTGTACATGCTCTCCAGGCACCCATAGCAAAAAGGAAACTCATGATCCCTTCAAATGTTGCTTAGCACCATAATGGGATAAGGGAAGTTAAATTATCAGGCAGCTGATACTGCAGCAAAATACACCTCATCAACTCCACCCTCAGAGAAAATGGAAGTACCTCCAGCAGCCAAAGGACACCAGGGCAGGTTTCTGAGCACAAACACACTGTGGTTCATTTTAATCCATTCTGCCAGGATGGTGAGATGGGATTTGATTCCTTCTATGAAAGAAAAAATTAAGAAAATCCAGCAGCTGAACAGTGCCTCAATTCTCTTTTTCTTTGTTTTGATCCCCAGATCAGGTGGATATAATCTGATATAACCTGATCACCCTGAATGGATTCCAGGGACACTCAATACAGCCATTCCCACCTCCAACCCCTGGAAAGCCAAACTGCAGCGCTCCAGGGAGGAACAAGGAATGTGAACATCCATCCAACACTTCCCATGCTCCACACAACAGGGAATGCCTGTCCCAGCCTTCCAGCACTCCCTGAAGGTCCCCAGCTCATTGTCTGCACTGAGGTTGCACAGGAGCAGCTCAGCCCCACGTGCTGCTCTGGCTGCATCCCGGGATCCAGCAGCTCTGCCAAAGCAGCTGTTCTTCACCACAACCTTGAGGGAAGTTTCCTGTGTTCCCTTGAACTCCTTTTCATGTTTTCTGAGCCTGCACCTCGTAAGAAGCGTTACCCAGGTCACCAGGAGAAGCACAGCACAATTTCCCCCTGGTGTTTTACAGTATGGAGATAACTCGGTGCAGTTTGAAGAAAAAGGAAAGATTTTTAAGGGCTCTTAAAGTAGGGTAGAAACAGGAAAATCCCAATTAGTGTGGAACCACCTAATAAACGCTGCCTTATTTGTGACAAAAATTTTCAGGACTTCAAATTGGACCTAAAACTCATTTCACTAAGACTTGGACATACAAACAGAAGGTGAAAAACGGTACCCAAGGCATTCCCAAAATTAGCTGCCAGCCCCAGGCAGCCAAAAACCAGGCCCAAGGCTGCTCTCCTCCCAGCCCTTGCAAATTTTAAGGTTGCCTTAATCACCATAGGATGTTTTTATTCTTTTTTAATTAGTTATATTGTCTTTACAATTGGGATTCTGAGGCACCTTTTATTCCCCCCTCAACAGGAGCTTGATTTTCTCTCTAAGTGGAAGCTGGAACACCCGTATGACATCAAATTTACAGGGCTATGACAACACCTTTCAACTCTGGCAGGTTAGGGATAATGCTGGGCTTTGGGACCTGGCTGGTTTCCTTTATTCCAGCCCAGCATCCCAGCAGGAACCAGCTGGTTCCATGGGATAGGGTGGGATTGCACAGGGTGCATTTGTCACCCTTCCCAATAATTAATCCATTTCTCTGCCTCAAATCACAGCAAAGGCAGCAGAGTCACTGGGGGAGAAAGGTGAGAGCCTCCCACCAACATTTGTCATTTTACTGAGACACAGATTCCTAAATCAAGGCCTCCCTCTCCAGTGCTGGAATCAGACAAATCTGCATGAGGCACAAAAGGAAAGCTGACAGCAAATAAGGAATGTGTCCTACTTCTCCAGCCTGAGGTACAGCCCCACCTGCCAGCATAATCTGCCTTAAAAACAATTCATCTGGAACACTGTTCCTTGCCAAAATTTTGTTATTTCAGAGCAAGTCCGGCCCTTTAATTATATCAAATGCTTTTCAGAGGATAATGCAAAAGGTGTTATAATTCTAATTGTGCACTAAGAAAAAGTGTCATGACAGTAAAGATGTCCCAGGGGATATTCAGGAGAACAATACCAAGATGGGAGAGTGGAGGAAAGGCTGCAATTATTCCATGCAGGCAGGACAGGGAATAGTGGTGGTGGGCTGGAGGGAGTTTGCTGGTTTGCATTTTGAAGCAAGTCCTGCCTCTCCTTTTGGCAACGTGTCATTCTTTGGGAAGGGAGCCACAGGTCATTGTTCTCAGCCCTGCAAACGAAGGTAAACCCAAGCACAAACCCAACCCCATTCCCACAGCAGGAGCTGGAGGGGCACCAGCCAGGTCTCCAAGGAAAGGCCCTGCAGATGAGCAGCATTCGTGGCTCAGACACACACTGGGGGGGAAGGTGGTAGAGCCACAGGTTAGCAAGGAAATTTGTTTAGCTTTTAGAACCAGCTGTTCTTGCCAACTGCCTCAAAAAAACCCCAAACTAAAGCAAAGCCCCCTGAGAGGCAGCAGCCTGAGCCTCTGTGAACAGACACTGTGACTGCAGGCTTTGGGGAACAAGAAACCAGAAACTAAAATATCAGACCCAGTGCTGGGGATCAGGTGGGTTCTGAGCCCAGTTGGAGGGAGGTGGAACATTCTGAAGCATTAAATGCATTTTGTAGACACGCACACCTGCACGAAGGAGGCTCAGGACTGGTGTCTGCAGGAGAAAATGATACAGAGCTAAAACTGGTGCCACTGGGGAAGAAAAACTGCTGAGAAAACTGGTTTAGAGTGGAAAGTGAGTGAGCCACAGAACATGGGAGGTGACTGCCTCACATGTGATGGCCAGAGTGGGCCAACCCAGCAAACCCAGCCCTTGTGGGGCCGAAGGGAGCTGAGCAGTGTCAGCACAGCCACACCCAGGGCTGTGCAGTGAGGGACAATCCAGGACTGATCCCACTTCACCACACACAGACTCAGCCTTCAGGACAACGAGCCTTTTGCCCAAAGCAGCACTTCTCTGGAATCACACCCCTGCTGGCACTGGGGCCACAGAGGGCAGGGTAGAGGAACAAAAGTTTTATCCCAATGGTTGTGGCCGTTTGGCCACCGTTCCGTGGGCAGGTTAATAAAGTAACTCAGATTAAATTCAAACATTCCACCATTCCCCCATTCCCAGCAGGGATTTCTCCCCAGCAGCTCTACCACGAGTGCATCACTGCTGAGCACGAGGCTGCCCAGGTGGGAAAACACAGTTTAAAGCATGGCTGGGAGGGGAACATTGTGTTGGTCCCTCTGCACTCACTCACACAGCATCACACACTCACCCAGAGGTGCTGACAACCCCAGGGAAGGATTCACACTTTGCATTAACAGCACTGGCTCTTGGGAAGCTCCTGCCAAAGCCCAGGGCTGGGCTGGAGAAGGAGCCTCCAGGAGCAGAAGTGCTGGAAATGCTGTCTCAGAGCAGCCCAGAGATGAGGATACAGTGGGAGAAGATAAAGATGAGAAAGAAATTACAGTGGGAATGCCTCATTCCACAGCCCATAAATCCCTCTGGGGTCAGAGCCCTGCGGCTGCTGCTGGATGCACATCACTGGAATCCACGAGAGGGAAGGCAGGAAAGAGATTAAAATGTTCAATCATTTGCAAACGCTCCCCAGATGAACACCAGTGTGTGCTGGAAGAACAGCTCCAACACAGAACACTGCACCACGTGCTGGGAACACACAATGAATCATGGGCATGGACGGATGGATGGATGGATCCAAGGTTTATCCAGCTAAAGGAGCACACTCCCAGAGTCAGCTCCAGCCTGGCATCATCACGGATCATGGTCTCCCTGGGCTTGGAGGCACAGCCAAACTACACCCAAATCCTATCCCCTGTCAGCACCCACCCCCTCACAGGCAGGACCCTGTGTGGCCACAGCACATCAGAGATGTCACCTCGATTTTACCAAAATCTCAATTAATAGCAAGATAAAAACCATCAGCAGCATCAGATGAAAAGTTTCCTGGGAAAATTCTGCCCCTGAAACTCTTTGGCAGTGCCCAGAGGGGAAAACTTCCACCTCTATTAACTCATTTCATGTCCATTGATTTTTGTAACGTCACCATCCTGCACTTCCCACCTGAGCCAAACACTTCTCCTTCCAAACAGTCTCTGCTGGCTGGACACATCCCAGGAGAGGCATTTGCTTTGTTTGTACTTTTATGAAGCATTGCTGCTTTTCCCTGGAATTTTATTGCCCTGTAAATGAGGATGCAATACCAAAAGCTGCTTTTATTTTTGCTGGGACAGAGCTGAACAGGAATAAAGCCACCAGCAATGCACTTGCCCTTTCTTGATTTCCACGGAGAAACACTTCACAGAGCCTCTTTAAAAGCTTTCCTCACCAAAAACTTTACCTCCCAAACCTCCTCCTGAGCCCACAAAGACCTGGACATCACTCAAGACTTGCCCAGGGTGGAGCATTCCAGGGCTAACAGGATTTTGATCATCTTTTATCTTGCAAGAAGCATTAACATAACACTCTGACATCCCAAAAATTAACAAAGATGGATAAAACCTCTTCCAATTCAATTCCCCCTCATGGAAAAGGTCACTCCCCTCCACGTGCTTTTCTTTTTTTGTCTCCAAAGAGAGGAATGAGAGAGCCAAACCAACAAAGCTAAATTAAAAACCCTTAAAGTTTATACAGCAGACTTTTTTTTCACACATCAATCATTACTTCTCAGGCCTGACAGCACAGCCAGCACCACTTCTGTTGTTATTGGACTTGGTGATCCTGGTGAGTCCCTTCAAACCCTGGATAGTCCATGATTCTATTCCAGGATACACCAAACCAAAGTCACCTCAGAGCCTCTTTCCTCCAGACTTTCAGCAAGCTGAAGGTACTTCCACATTTTTGCCATTTCTATGCTGAAGGGTGCAGAGAATTTAAATTATTTAACCCACATCTGTTTAATCAGAGATGCCTTTGGAAAGACTGGTTAACTTGAAATGCCATTTCAGTTTGGTGGCTGGTTTTTTTTCCCCACTCTCCCACGCACAATATGCCAGTGAGAATAACACCCTCCCACCCTCTGGAGGGACACAGCACAGGCCCTGCCACACTCCCCTCCACACATAAAGTCTAGCAAAGGGTTTGTCAGACAGCTTTGTTTTGGCCTTGTTTGCTGCAGGTAAAAATGATTTGTGGGCTGGAGAGCCCAGAAAAGGGGCTCATCCCCCAGCCCAGGGGGAATGGCAGCCACAGCCTTGGGATTCCATGGAACACGCCCAGATTTGGGGATGCTACTTTAAGAAACGTGAGGGATACGCAGGAAACAAGTTTCTCCAGCTCTTTTATGGAATTACTTGAGTTCTACCCATGAAATCCCTGTCTCATGAAAGCAGTTTGTGCGCATTTAAAACTAAGGGAGCAGAGAACTGGACCTTCCCTCCAAAGGAGGGTCAACACAAATCAGAAAACACAGAGAGATTGCAGGGCTTCACCAGAGAAGAGGAACTGAAACCCTGGAACCCTCAGCCTGTGTTGCCTGTCCCTGTTTTGGACATCTTCAACATTTCCATGCACAAATCCCCTTATTATTATTATTATCATGGAGCCACAGACTGGTTTGGGGTGGAAGGGACTTTAAGGCCCATCCAGTGCCACCCCCTGACCTGGGCAGGGACACCTCCCACCAGCCCAGGTTGCTCCAAGCCCTGTCCAGCCTGGCCTTGGACACTCCCAGGGATGGGACACTTCCAGCACATTAAATCCAGATTCCAGCCCCAATAACCCCCAAACCCCTCTGATTTCCAGTGCTTTCCACAAGTGGTTGTTTCAGGCCACTGCAGTCCCACTCCTTCCCAGTAATGCTCCCAGGGAGGCACTGACACCACCAAAATGTCACTCCTAACAAGCTGGTATTTTATGGGAATCCTAAATGACCTTCATCAGGCTCCTGCCTGATCCCAACGCTCTAAAAAGCTCTTCTGGCAGGATTTTCAGGTTATTCATCTTTCCTCCAGGTGTGTGCACACAGCCCTGAGTCATGGGCCACGAACAGATGGGAGCTCTCTTATATTTATGACCTGCCATCTCTCTTTTCTTTTTTTTTTTTTTCCTAGAAATTAATTTTTCATTAAACCACTTTGAAAAATCTTTGAATTAACTCAATAACTTCATTCAAGGGGGAAAGATAACCTAGAACAGGCAGTTTTTAAGAAAACTCTTTGTGCTTGATTAATCAGCAAGTTGACCCTCTGGATATTGGATAAAAGGTGTGGGATTATCCCTTCTGGTTAAATCAATTTTCCTTGTCTCTGGTCCCTTTTATAGGGAGCATCACCCCCCTGCCTCATTTTCTGTGGTGAATTCCTGCACATAGTTCATAACCACGAGTGTTAATTAATGGGGTCACAGGGAAAGTGGGACAGGAAAAGGGGACAATCCCAGGAACTGGGACCTGCTGCTTCTGCCCCCCAAGAGATTTGCAAATTACAGATGAAAACACTCCTGCAGAGCACACACACACACAAACTTTGTGGTGGGTGTTTTGTCAAAAGATTCCCAGGTTTGGAGTGTCTCAGGTGTTCAAGAGCAGGGGAAGTGCTCTTGATGGGAACTGAATTGCCTTGGAATAGCTGGGAGCAGAGAGAGAGCCCCAGTTGTTTGTGGCAAACTGCTGGGAGAAACCCTCTTGGGCTGTAAAACATCATATTATAGGAAATAATTAACACAGTATAGATAAATATAAAATAAGGGCCACCTGATGGGGACCTGACTTGCCTTGGAATAGTTGGGAGGGGAAAGTGAGCCCTAATTTTTTGAGACAGACTGCTGGGAGTGCAGCAGATAGTACAATACTCTTGTATTGTATCATCATATGCATAATGTTCTACATAACAATCAATATAGCAAAACACATCTAAATAATATATGAGATATATATAATATATATAATATATAAATACATCTAAATAATATATGATAATATATACAAATATAAAATAATAATTAAATCTGTCAAAAATAAAACAAGCACAAAATAAAGCAACAACTAAGAACCAAGAGAAACGTGGATTTCAGAAACTACCAGGAATCAGTTCCAAGGAGATTGGCCTGGCCAAGGCCTCCCCTGGGACTTTTGGGAACACTGAGGTGCCATCATTAGGAAGGTGACATAATAAAGGTGATGCCATCCTTAGGGCTCAGTGGCAGCTCTCTCAGGGCACAATCCAAGCCCACCCCTGCTGTTCCACGTGCTAAACTGAGCTTTCCTGAGCCTTTTCTAACCACCCACCCCAGCAAAGGCACTGCTGGAGAGCATCATTGACACAGCAAAGTCAAATAAATTCAGTGGTACCTGGTGTAAATCAACTTTTCCCACTTGGGCTCAGCAAAGGTGCTGGAACTGCAAGGGCCACAGGAGGCTCTTTTCATCTGTTCTCACTCAGTGAAGGAGAAGAGAAGGAAATTAGGGCTGTTCAGGCAACACTGACATTTGGAGAGGCAGTGAACTGCTCACATCAGAACACACTGGATCCTCAGTGTGGATAAAACATGCCCAGGTTGGCCATGGATACCTGGCAGGACATCCTGGTACACTGGGTACAGAAAAACCCTAATTTTGCCCTCTGACAAAACATCCCAGGGCTTTCAGCTCCACTGACACGGGCACAAAGGGGCCAGAGGAAACAATTGAGCCCTAAATATTTTCCCTGTTGGCTTCCCACACTCGTGGGAGCCCTGCTATTTATATGCATGAATGATTTATTTCTCTATTACCAGTTACCTCCCTTGATTAAATATATTAGTGCCTTTTAAGTTATTTCAAGCTACAATCATTTTAAAATTAAATGATCCTTCGAGTACCCTTTGGGAGCTGAACACTAAACTGACAGTTCCAAAATGCAAAAAAAATATGGTAGTTGTGCTGATTTGATTAATTAAACTGTACCTTTGATCACAGAAACCAAACAGGAGAATATTAAACCTCTTTTTAATTTGAGAAAAGCAGTAAAATAGCAAAATGGAGGCTCTATTGTCATGGTCAAATGCTGTCTGTGTTCACTTGACAGCTTCAAGTGTCACCTTACGCTGCTGGAATTTCATTTGGCTTCACCAAATGTCCCCAGAAGAGCATTTCTGGGGTTCCCCCCCCTGCTGCTGATCGATTATGTCCGAGCAGGAAACGTCTTAAAAACTTTTCTCCCTTTAAGCCTTGCAAAAGATCTGAATTTAAATGGCACTTTTCAGGCTCTTTGGAGCCCGGGTACAACAGCAGCCCGGCTTTTGAAGAGCTCACAGAAATACTTCTGGGCCAAAAGAAAGGAGAGAAGTGACAAAAAGAGGAAGATAAAAGCAATCCCAAGTCCCAAACCTACAGAATCCCCTCAGCCTTGGCCTATTCTTTAGAACTAAACCTCATTTTGCAAATCAAAGGAGCAGCTGCTGAACTTGCCTTAAAAAAGAGGTGGGTGCTGAATGCAGGGCTGAGTGCAGGGACACTGGTGCTGCCATCCATCCATCAGCCCCTCAGCTCCTCCTGCTCCCACCCAGGCTCTCCCAGCCCTGGACCCACCCAGGACACCACGGATGGGCTCCCACTCTGAACCTCCCAGCCCTGGGCTCCCACTCTGAGCCCCCCAGCCCTGGGCTCCCACTCTGAACCTCCCAGCCCTGGGCTCCCACTCTGAACCTCCCAGCCCTGGGCTCCCACTCTGAACCTCCCAGCCCTGGGCTCCCACTCTGAGCCTCCCAGCCCTGGGCTCCCACTCTGAGCCTCCCAGCCCTCCTGGGCTTCACCCTGGGGCAGGAGGCTCAGCCCCCCCAGAGGATGCTCTGCAGCAAACATGGGCAGGGCTGCCCAAATACCACAGCAAAAAAGCCACAGGTCAGTATTTAGAGCCAGCACTGGCTATCCTCACCTGTGGAATTAGATGTTACTGGGAAAGGGACAAAACAGGGGGGAAATTTTTTTTCTCTCCTTGGACAAAACTTTGAAAAAAAAAATAAAAAATTCCACACAGAAGCCTAAATTGATTTAAAAAAAAATCCTCCAAACATTTTCAGCTTTCACTAGTGCTTAACACCACGTCTCCCTGTGTGAAAAGACCCTTCAAATTGGATTTGCAGTGCTGTCTGTATGTTTTATTTCCCTTTGTGAGCCGAGGGAGCGCTGCTTTGTAAGATTTATCCTGGGCAATTAATATATCAAGCAGAGAATCCCACCACTGATTTCCCCAAAGAGGTTTTGGCAGCTCTGGGTTGCACTGGGAGCTCCTGCCCGTAGGTCTGAACCCTCTAAAAGTTATTAAAGAGCACGAGGACGTCACCAAATGAAAGCAATTCAGTTAAAATGAACGTGGCACTTTATCCACCCAAAGCCAACATATGTTACACATGATAAAAATCTCGGCTTTCCACCCCAAAACAACAGGTGTCTCGGTGATAAAAGTCAAGACAAAAGTGCTAAAGCCTCTCACATACTTTCCCCAATTTCTACAGCAACAGAGCTGTGACAGAGGGCTCCTGACTGCTCAATTTGATGGCCAGGCAGACTTATAAAAGCTGAAATGCTGAGTTTCCTAGGGGAAGACATAATGAAATCAATGCACTCATGAATATGGATGGAGGGACAGGGCCATCTGTTCGCCACCAACATCTCTGCTTAAAACAAGTTTGGAATATTTCGCCTGAGAAGTCGCATCTTTATTTCCAGGGATAAAATTAGACCTCGAATTTTCACCATCTCCGGTCTTTAAGTGCCATTGTTATGGAAATGTAGGTTTTTTCCCCCCAAATGATAATCAAAAGATTGACTGATAATACAGTTTGACAAAGTTCAGGTGGAGATTTCAGCGTGTCTGTGGAGAAGCTTCAAAATATTGACAGTCGGGGCACGTGGCACATAATGTAAATATAACTTGCTCTGTCCTCCTCAGAGAAACAAGAGCCTGTGATGTCCTGCCCTCATTTGTATCCTACATCCATCTGACTTCCCTCCTGTTCTGAGGGAAAACATCATAAGGCATTTTTATTCTGCATTCATGAAGCTGGTGTTAGTATGGACCCTGATGTGCAGGGGGGGAACAGGGAACGGGGGGAGGAGCTGCTGCTCCCATCCCTGGGGGGAGGTGGGAATGATCCAGGAGCTCCCCAGGCCCAGCTGCTCCTGAGGTTTGCCTGGAAGGCCGAGGGGATGCCAGGCTGGGATAAGCTGAGCTCTCAGGTCACTGTGGGGAAGCTGAGCCTGAGCCAGGCAGGGCAGTTCAGCCCCCACTGGTGCACTCTGAGAGGGCTTTTGGGAGCCAGGAGCCAAGCTGGGGGAATTAAAACCCAAACCACTGCAAATGATCCCCTGGAGAAAAGACAGCTCCGAGGGGATCCCACCAACACACAAGGATTTCAGGGCAGGTGCCAGGAGGATGGGGCCACACTCTCTGTGTGCCCAGGGACAGGATGAGGGGGAAGGGCACACACTGAATGCCAAAGTTCTATCGGAATATGAGGAAAAACTTCCTTACTGTGAGGGTGACAGAGCCCTGGAACAGGTGCCCAGAGAGGCTGTGGAGTCTCCTTCCCATGAGATATTCAAACCCACCTAATGTGACCCTGTGACCTGCTCAGGGTGACCCTGCTCGGGGTTCCCTTCCAACCCCAACCAGCCTGGGATTCTGGAGGTCACAAACTGTGTGGCAGCAGGAGCAGAGCTGAGGCCCCTCATAGGAACCATCTCAAGCAGGTTGCTCTCAATTACTGTGCTCAGTGTTAATTAATAGTCAGCTCTTGGTTACTCGGAGCAACAAAACTGAGACAGCCCAGATGGATGAAATTCTGACATCAAAGAAATGAGTGTAAAAACATACTCACAGGGCAGGGCATTGGCACAGAGTGCTCCTCCCGGGGGTCCAGCTCAGCCCCACAGGCTCCAGCAGTGGGTGATGGCTGGGACCTGGGTTTCTCAACATTTCTCAGTATGTTTGGTTTCAAACCAGAGCAGATACACGAGGTGTCCTGTGGTGAACTCTGCAAAAAAACAAGGAAAAATAAATCAATTTGGGGCTTGAATGTTGCAGTATCGTAAGCCAAAACATTCCTCTCTGTTTCATAAATACCACGTTGATGGTATTTATGTCTGTTTCAAAAAACATCTCAAAAGAAACCTAAACAAAAAGATATGGGAGTAAAAGCATTAAAATTGAATATTGTCCACACAGTCAGGATTTTTCTAAACAAACCTCAGAAGATGAATACTTGCCCAAACTCTGCAATGTCACTGACAGGAGGTTTTGGTCAAAAAAAAATGCCCCACTAGGGCTTTCCCAGCAGCCCTTCCAAGGCAGGAGGAGCGACAGGGATGAGAGACACTCTTTGAAACACCACACAGTTATTTCAGGCACGGCCTCTGTGTGAGCCCAAATTCTTCCTGCAGCCCCCCAGCGCTGTCACCGCTCTGCTCAAAGCACAAAGAGCCTCTGACAAAGCCAAGCCGGGGCCCCAAAATCAGGGCAGCCCAGCAGGGAACCCCCAGATCCCTCAGCCCCCGGCTGGAGTCACTAATTAGCTGAGGCTCAGAACGAGCCCCCGATCCTTTTATTGCCCCATCCGTGCTGGGCAATGGAAAAGCAGGAACGGAGCTGTGCAGCACAGCTCGTTAGAGCTCCTCTCCGTAATTACCAGCACATTGTGACACTGCCCAGCCGCTCCCCTCTGGAATTGGGGCTGTTCCATTCCCAGCTGCCATGGGAAGTGCTCGCTGGAATCATCCAGGGACACCCGACCCAGCCACGCTCCCCCCTGGGGACCGAGAACGGGCTGAGCTCACGGCTGGGGCTCATTTCCCAAATTCATTCCTGCAGCTGAGCCCGAGCCGGGACAACCTGGACAGGTTACACCAGAACGGCTTCTCCCTCTGCATCCCAAATTCGGGCATTATGCTCAACCTGCTCCTCCACTCCCATTCAAAGGTGCAGATTGCTAAATTTGCATAATAACTATCTACGGCTAATTATCCTGATTTGTTCGTGGGAAGAGCCACTTTCTGCAGGGCTTAAAATCACCATAAACTGTGCATAAGAATCAAGAAAACACCGATTTATCTTATTAACAGTGGAAGCAGTTTAGGTGTTCATTAGCAGGGGATTATTTGAAAGGCATTAAAGGGCTCTAAGGACCAGCTCACCTGACAACCCCTGAGCACCCTGAGGTGCTGCAGGTCAGGGCTGGAGCAGGAGACAATCAGCAGCTCAAAGAGCAATGGGTGAGGCCAAGGGAGCACCCAGGGGTAACCATCCTGGGAATTCCTATTTGGCACACGCTGTGTGGACACTGCAAAGGTGCAGAAACCTCTGAGAAAGGTATTAGTTGAAGAAAAGTGAGATAAAACCAAGTGCTCGCAGCAGCAGTGTGTAGGTGAGCTCAGCAAGCTCCCGTGCATAGAAAACAGGCAGTTAAAATTCATTTTCTGCCTTTTTTAGCATGATTTTGGACATATTTCTATCAAGGTGCAAAGCTGAGCTCCTGTTTCCTAGAGAGCTTCGATGCCTCCCTGATATTCTCAGTGCTCTGCTTGGCTGGCAGCTGCTCCCAGCCCTCCCCTTCCAGCAGCTGTCAGAGCAGTTCCCATAATATTCATGGACTCTCCATGTTTTCCAGCAGCAGGTGGTACAATTTCTGTATCTGCAAACCATCAACATCCACATCCAGATTTTTCTGCTTAACAGCTACTACACAGCCACAAAGTGTTATCTGTTCCTGCACGTATTTTTAATACCCCCCAGTAAAAGCTAAAGTGAGGAACTTGTGTTTAAGGAAAAGATGTTCCCATGAAACTTTAAGTGAGATTTTCACAGTGGGAAGAGATTACAATAATGGAGACTCTAAAATATAGAGCCATTCACTCTCCCTTTTCCCCATGTCCCAGAAATATCCTCCTTAGTTTTTCACTATGGGATTGCCACAGGCACCCAAGCCATGGGGATGCTTGGAACGGGACAAACTCCTTACACAGCTTGGAAAACCCCAGGCAAAAGAAGTCAAAGGATCCAGAGAATGAATGAGAAGCAGATTGCTCTAAAGTTTCCCCTTCAAAGACCCCAAACCCTTTACTTTGTGCTGGTACAAAGAACAGAAACGTGAAACCCAAACCAAAATAATTATTTGCTGCTTTGCCATCAAAGTTTCCACGAGACTTAATGGAATTGGGCAGCTTTCAAACCAACAGCTAATTTCCACCAGAAACAGGTCCACTATCCATGTCCCTAAAAAAAAAAAAAAATCTATGGATTTTGAACACAACCCCTTCCCTGGTAAAGCCATGAAACACAGAATTACGTTCCCATGACAAACTGCACAACTATAAATCTTTATTTCATGGTGGTGTGATGGATTTAATAACAGGATGCATTTAACAATTCCTTTTTGCCAACCTCTTCCTTAATTTCTTAGGAAAGAACTTGCTGGGTTTAAGGCAGGTTTTAAGGAGCTAATTTTCCTTAGTGATCCTGAAAAGAGCTGGAGTGTAATTGCCAGGGAGTTAATGGAGTCATTGTGCATATTTTTGTTCTTCATTTTCCCAAGCACAATTTGAACCTTCCAGAGAGGTAACAAAGAACAGAATATTAGAGGCATCTTTTCCAGCCCATCAGGTGAGATTCTCATCACACACCAACCCCATGCAGCTAAAAATTCAACTGCAAAACCTGTGTCAGCTGCTCTCCAAAACAGTTTTCCGTGTCAATAAAGCAGCAAGTCATAAATAAATAATAACACACAACGGCCAGAGGTGTCCCTGCTTTTAGGGAATCTGCTGGAATTACTGTCCTGCCTGTGTGGGAGGGTCTGTGTGTTACTCCTTCCTTGCCCAGGGCAAGGGATTGGAACAAGAATCCCAGGATCACCGAGGCTGGAAAAGCCCTCCCAGCCCATGGATCCCCCCTGTGCCCCATCCCACCTTGTCCCCAGCCCAGAGCACTGAGTGCCACGGCCAGGCCTTCCTGGGACACCTCCAGGGCTGGGCACTCCAAACCTCCCTGGGCAGCCCCTGCCAAAGCCTGACCACCCTTTCCAGGGAGAAATTCCTCCTGATGTCCAACCTGACCCTCCCCTGGCACAGCCTGAGGCCGTTCCCTCTCCTCCTGTCCCTTGTTCCCTGGGAGACCTGCTGACCTTTGAGGTCCCTCCCAAGGGGAACCACTCTGGGGCTCTATAAATGCAAACACCTTCCTCTCCTTTCATCTCCTGCTTCCTGAAAATGGTGTTCCCTCATTCCATCCCTGCAGCACACCCTGCCCAGGCCCACAGGCTGCTGCTTCATCATCATCATCACCACCACCACCCAGGAGTTCCTGCTGAGGGCTCCCAAACACCCCCAGCTGACACAACACACCCTTGTCTGGGCTCCTTCATCTCCACCATGGACCCACCCAACCACCTGCACACCAAGGAGGCAAATGGAGCACCAGCTCCTCGGTTTTCAGGCCAAAAATCAGCTTTTTAGGATGCCAACCAGGTATATCCATCCCCTCCTTGCTGGGCAGTTTGTAGCAGGAAGGGGTGCTGAGCACCCACCACCCAGGGGAGAAAACCCAACTGTTCCTCACAAATGGCCAAGGACTTTTTGCAAAGAATGGGGGTTTTTTTTGCCACAAGGTTGATTTTGATCTTGAAGACTAAAGAAACATCAAAGGGAAGTACCTGTGGGTATATGATATTCTCCTAGAACAGGCATGGGCTCATGAATACCGATTGATAAATATCCAGGATAAATATTGTACACTGAGAGTTCACCTGAGCCCTGCTCTGCTCCCCCTGCAGCCCCATGGAGGTTTGGACTGTCCCACCTTGGGTTTCACCTGCTGTTCAGCATCCAGGTCCTGTCCCACCCCAGGGTTCTCTCTGTGCCCAGGCTGTGCTGTAAATGTGGTTTGAGGCAGTGCTGGGTTTGCAAAGGCAGCTCTGGGCGTGTGGGGCAGAGGGAGGGGAAGGCTGGAAGGCAAAGCAAGGTGCTCACAGGAAAAATGATCAGTAACTCAGGCTGAAACCAAAAGGACAATTATCAAAAATGGCAAAATCCACTTCATTCCTCAGCAAAAAGAAAACCTGAAAGAGCACCAGGTTTTGCACACCTTCCCAGCCAGGCTTGCCCAGGGCACACAGAACCAATTTGGATTTATCCTCTCCACGGTTGTTTCCAGAGCCAACTGCAGAGCAGGGGGGTATCACTTTGTTTCAAACTCCCCTGTTCCAGCTCTGAAAAGCTGCTCCTGCTCTCCAAGCTGCCTTTGCAGCCCAGCATCATTTCTAATCTCACCCTGAGAAAACCTTCATAAATCTGCTAAATGACCCCGATCTGCAGTTTTCTCACTCTCAGTTTGCAGCATCACCTTATCAAAGAGTTTCTCTGCCCAGATGGATTTAAAAAGCACGTTTATAAAAATCAGAGTCTCTTGATAATCTAATAGGTCTATAAAGAAAACATTTCTTTTTCCCACACAACTCTGGAAAAACCTTGAAACTTGTAAACAAGCAGGAGATGTGACAGCAGCAACTGGTCTCTGTTAACAGCAAAATATAAAGGAAGGAAAATATGAGTGGAAAAAGTGTATCTTGCATATATAATATAGTTTCTGCAGTCAGGTGCTTTCAGGAGCTGCACAAGTTTGACTCAGTGTTGTAATTAAAATGTTCTGTAACAGTGGTAATTATCCCATCAGGTAAAGCACAATGGATGGCAGCACAAGCCTCCAATATAATCATTATTTTAAAGCTTCATTTCAATTTTTGTGGCTTTTTAAGCACCTCCCTCCTGCCTGGGAACAAGGATTTTTACTGTGGTCCAAGCCCCTGAGTGGGACAGAGTGGGATTTTTGTTACCTTCTTCTCTCTCTCCACTCCACACCAACTGTAATTTTTATCAACTTCAGCCTTTTGAAGAGAACTAATTCTAATAAAATAAGATTAAATTAAAATGAGATTAGTTAAATTAAAATCCAATTAACCTGGGCACACCTCGACAGCTCAGAGTGAGGTGAGAGGCACAGCCCTCCCACACCACAGAGCATCTCTGTCCTCAGGAACACACAGGAAACTTCTGGAACCCAACCCAGGACACCCCAAAACACCACAGGAATGACAAAGCCCCTTCCCTTTGCCAACAGTTCTGAGGGACAGTGACCTGAGAGGTGCTAAAATTTAGCTTTTTGGGGGATAAGTGAGGTTTTAAGATCTATATTGAACCAAAATAACAAAGGACCAGATGATTGCTGCAGTTCTGTGCTTTGGAGCCTTTGCAGGGCATTGCCAGTGCCACAGGAAGATGAGTTATCTCCCCTTTCATCTCTGAAACCCTGATGCCAGGGGTGGAAAAGCACTAAACCCCCTCAATTACCTCCATCTTCCCAGCCTCTATCAGACCTCTGCAAACTCTTCCAGCGACAAAATAGCCCCTTTCACTTTGGAAAGGGGCAGTAAAGATGATGGATGCTTTTTGGAGTTTATTTTTGCTGTGTCCATAAACATTCCCCTAATAGCTCATCACAGCTGACGAGGAGCCTGGCAAAGCCAACTGCTGTTGACTGAAAATATCTGACAATTTTTTTCCTGGGCAAGCTGTACAGCAGGAATTATTTAGATTTGAAGAGCACTCTCCTGTGATCATCAAATATACATATTTGTCATAGTTAAGGCAGCCACACAGGCTCTGTTAATGAGCTTTTATTAAGAAATCCTATTTTAGTCCCTCTCACTCCAGTCCCTTCCTCCAGAGAGGCCGTGGGGAGTCCAAGATGTTTATCTGGCACATTTTATTTTCCTTTATACACCAAGATAATTAAATCACGGAACCAAAGTCAAGGCAGGAGCTGAGGTATCATCCCCTGGATTTCCTTTTTTACCCTCAGGATGTTGGAAAGGCAAAATAAAATCACAGAATCCCAGAAGAGTTTGGGTTGGAAGGGACCTTAAAGCTCATCCTTGGGCAGGGTCGCCTTCCACTAGCTCAGGTTTTTCAGCCCTGAATTCCTCCTCTCCTTGCTAAGGAGCACAGGAATGATGCCAAATGGTTTGAACAAGGGGCTAATTGGAAACCTGCTTTTAGATAAGTTTCTTTTTAATTATATGTTTTAAATGTGCACTGATATCTTTCTACCCCTAAGGAAAATCACACTAGAGAAAGGAGATGAGACCTGCCCAAATTTTGGTGTTTGTGAGGCACTTTGGAGGGAGGAAGAAGTGCAGCATTTTAAAATGCCTTCATTTCTAGGGATACCTGGGATTTCTGGGAGCAAAGCAAAAGTAGAAACCAACAGTAGGACACAGAAAAGTATCTTGGAGCAACTTCAACCACAAGCTGCACATCCAGAGGGAACAGAAGGGCACAGAGTGATAAAAGGGGGATGTCCCAGCTCTCCTCTCTGGAACATCCCCCATTGGAAGGGCCTGTCAGCACATGGAGCTCTGAGGGCTCCACCTCCCCTTCCTCCCTCAGTGCTCCCTGTTCTTTAGATGAGCCAAAACGTGCATTTATTTCCCACAAGAACTATATATTTAATTCCTGCCCCCCTGAACGTTATCCTGCCTTTAACGATCCCTTGCCTTGCTCTTGGAGCTGGGTGAGGTAAGGAATGCACAAGGCAAGCCCGGTGCTGTCACTTAGCAACCTGGAACGGGCTTTGGAACAAAGATCTTTATTTCTGGAGCCATTTACCAGCGGTGGCTGAGCAGGGCTGGGTGTTTGGGAGGGCACAGCCACAGCCACAGCCCCTCCTGCTGCTGCTCCTCTCCCAGGGCTGTCACTGGCTGCAGCTTTTTACCCTCACCTGAACATCCTCAACTTTATGGCACCGAGCAGGAAGGACAAGAAGACAATTTTAATGAAGAGATGACCCTTGGCATTATGTTGTGCCTGTTTCAGCCAGTTCACACCACTCTGCTCAGAGAGCAGCTCACCTCAGACACAACCCCATTACAGACACCCAGGTCCCAGCAGCTGCTCTGCCTTCCCAGAACATCCTGCAGCCTCCCCAGGCCTCTGCTCTCGTGGCAGTGCCAAGGACAGAGCAGAAGATCCTGCTGAGCACCCAGAGGTGGAGGAGCCCCCAGCCCCACCTGAGGCTGCCAGGGGCAGGATTTTGGGGGACCTCCTGCTTCATATCCCAACTCCTGGATGAAAACCAAACACAGCCAGGACAAAAGCAACTGAGAGGTGTGACTGGAGTGCTCTGAGGCAGAAGGGCAGTTCCATGACCCTGCACTGAGGCAGGAACCAGCTCCCCCCAGGTCCCACCCCAGAGCTCTGCTGATGGCACTGGATCTCCTCTTGCCTCAGCTAATTACTGCCACCTTTAATTACTGTCCCAGCTTCCCAGAGGGCTCTCAGCCTCTTGCTTTTCTCATCCCTCCCAGCTCCCTGCTGCTGCAGGAGCTCCTGGACACCTCTGGGATGGAGCAGAAAGAACTGAGAATTCCCATTAAAGGGAATGAAGATGAACCTCTTTAACCTGGAGATTGGGGTGTGCTGCCTGCTCAGCACCAGGGATAAAACTGCTTTAACAGGCACTGTAAAACCAAGCATCCACCAGCAATTTGGTGTTGATCATGTGCTAGAAACAAATGGTGCCACACATTGCTCACCTTTTCTGCTTGAATCCTCACCACATAATGGGGTGAACTTGTTCAGGTTCTGGTATGTCCCTGGTAAAAAATTAATGTGGGCAAGAGTATGAAACACAGAGAGAAAAGTGAAGGAGGAACTAAAGAATCCACAATTTAACACCTAAAAAATCAGATTTACCTCCTGAATATTCCTCTTCAAGGAAACAGTCAAGATGACTTTTACCTCTTAAATCCCATTAACCAAACTCAAAGACCAAGGAGAGAATGTAAAATAAATGCCATGATGTGGTAGAGCAGACCCTGTGAGTCCTTACTGCAAGGTACTGCCTCTAATCAAAGCCTAATATTCTAATTCAAACTATTATTAGTTCAGCTAAATTCCTCCTGCTGTCTTGGAAAAACAATTTTTGCTTATACACTCTTAACAATATCTGGGAGGGGCAATCAAAGAAATGCCACATGTGATCAATATTTACCAAAAAGAAGCTTAAATTTAGGAGTTTGTACTTAAAATCATGTCCCTGGTAAGTATTAGTTCACTGCATTTTGTCAAGTCGCAATAAAGGTGAATTTTAAGATGAAGTTTCCCCACACATATCTAGATGCACTTCACAGGGAATCAAAGAAATATTTATTGTTGGCCTCATTTTATAATGAAACAGAGTCAGAAATGAGCTCCCCAAAACACAGAGCTCTGACAGCAATTTATAGGCTTTATATGCAAGTCTAGTTAATCCTCTAAGGAGACTCCAATTCCTGCAGGAGACAGGAATTAGGTGGCATTTGAGTTCATGTGAGAAATTCAGAGCTGTCTGGCTTCACTGTGAGCAAAGGCAGGAAGTTTCAGGGCGAGACAGATGAAGTGCATTAACCATCTCATGGACAAATCCGGCTGGGACACGACATCCAGCAGCTTTGGTGGTGGCTGAATCATGGCAGTGTCATCCTGGGAACAGCCAGCATTTCATCAGCCACAAGGGGAAAACCTGCCTGATTAGCAGCTCCACCAAACCAGTTTGTAGCCCAAGTGTTAATGTTCATTTTTGGCAGCCAGGACCTACAGAGAATGACCCTTCTTGGAAGATCTCCACCATCAACCTGTCAGTGTTTCAGCTTTGCCTGCAATGGGACTGGAAATGGCACTTGTGAAACTCAGGATTCAGAAGTTTCAATCTAAAAGCCAAACAGCAAAAAGGTTCTGAGTGAAGTGCTTGGAGCAGAACCTGCAAAGAGGCACCAGAGCAGGACAAGGCAACCACCACCCAACCCTGGAGCACAGCACAAGTGAGCAAAGTTACTGTCAGAAACGTTAACACTCCAATCCCAAATCTCATTTTGTTTTTGCAACCACATGACTGATTAGTGGGGGTTCAGGTGTCAGATGGACAGAGGGTTTGGCCACCCCTGGAGCTGAGGGGCTCTGCCACACGTAGGGGTGACCTCGTGCAAGGAGAGCTTTCCTGGGAATCAGCATTAATCACAGAGCAGAGCCATTTTTAAATGCACAGCAGGAAGCAGTTTCCCCTAGAACAACATCAGTCAGGCCATGGGCGAGTTGTCTTCAGCAAAGTTTTCATTAAATAAGATTCCAGCGTTCTGGAAATCAATAGGAGCCCTTGCATTGACTTTGGGGGGTGTGGGATGAGGCTGGTGCTGCTGCCACACCAAAACCCAGGGCAAAGGGAGCTTCATGGAGCCAATTTACAGTGCTTAAATTAACTTAACACACCACAAGTGAAGATCTGCAGAGAACTCCACTCCTTCCTGTCCTCTTTAAATCCATTTTCCTGGGTTAAAATGTGTAAAATGCTTCCCAGGCTCAGCCAAACCCCAGGCTGGCAACACCCTGCGAGTTCACTGATGGTCTCCTGGCACCACTGCTCAAAAACTCCCTGAACATAATGTGTGAAAGAAATCACAGGTCAGAACTTAGACAGCTTACAATTTATCCTCACCTCCTATTCACTTTTGCCCTTCAAAAGAACTCAGCCCTGGGGAGCTGACAAATAAAGATAAATTACCCCTCTGCAGCGTTCTCTCTAACTAAGCCATTGGAGTGATTAAATGAACCTTAGAAGCCAAATTCAGCTTTGATAGCTGGAATTGGGGGGGAATTTTTTGCCTTTTTACAAATACAAAGCTCACAGCTTCCTGAGAAAAAAAGGCCTGAACTCCACAAGTTTTCCTGGCTTAGCATTTTTGGGCAGTTACATGTTCATCTTCAGGGCCTCGGGTGTAGGAGGTGTCTGGATAATTTATGGGTGCAGCTCTAAATATCATCAAGGATACATGGAAGTGCCCAAGGCCAGGTTGGACAATAGGTGATTATACACATATAGTATACAACATAATATTGTATAGACACACAATATAATATATAGGAAGGAGAATTAAAAATAAAAATAGACATCTGTATGCTTTATTTAGAAGAAAATGCAGTGAAGGTTTAAGAGCTGTGCAAGTAAAACATGGGGGTTCTTGTAATCCAGAAAATCAGAATTTTAGCCAAGCAGTGAGAAATAGGTGCTGCACCTGCAGTCTGAGGTTTGATAAAAGTCTAATTATCCTCCTTTTTAGCCTGAATTCTGTTGTGCTCAAGAGATCAAGGTACACAGCAAAAAACGTATATTAAAAAAAGGATATTAAATCCCCCCACGCTCACTTTTGCCCATTCCAGTAACTCCTGCAACTCATTAGGGAAGCTCTGCTGCACTAGTAATTAGGTTCCAAGCTGGTGTCACTGTTGTAATGGGTTATTGATCACTGAAGTTCTCAAAGAACTTCATGGTTCTGGGAGTTTGGAAAAAAAAACACCTCCAAACCCCATGAAATGAGTGCTGGCCTTGCTAAATTTGATTTTCATTACATATTACAAGTCTTGTTCCACTTCCCAACCCGGAGCTTTCATTTCTCCCCAGCAACAGCTTTATTTCCAGCTTTCCCTGCCCAGACATCCCTGTTGGACATTTGGGCTGGGGATTAGATTGTTCCCCTGTCCCAGGATTACTGGGAAGAGCTATTTTTTATTTTCTCAGGGTTTTTTAAGAGAGAGCACATGCCTGGGGATGCAAAAAATAGGCTGTGGGATGATGGCTCTGCCAGAGCAGCTCTGGTAGTCTGCAGACACTCTGTTTATGCCATGTATATAGGTCTGAGATATATATATGTGGCCATATACATGTTTATGCCATATATAAGTCTGCTCCTTCCATGGCCTTGCTTTATTGACACTGATTTCAGGATTCTACCAGCAGGAATTGTGTTTCTGTCTGCAGGACTCCCAGCACTGACCAGCACAAGCACAACTGTGCCACAAGGCCACCACTGCCCCGTGTCCCCAAGTGCCACATCCACACGGGTCTTAAACCCCTCCAGGGATGGGGACTCCACCCCTGCCCTGGGCAGCTGTGCCAGGGCTGGACAGCCCTTTCCAGGGAGAAATTCTTCCTGATGTCCAACCTGACCCTCCCCTGGCACAGCCTGAGGCCGTTCCCTCTCCTCCAGTCCCTTGTTCCCTGGGAGCAGAGCCCGACCCCCCCCCGGCTCCCCCCTCCTGTCAGGGGGTTGCAGAGCCAGAAGGTCCCCCCTGAGCCTCCTTTGCTCCAGGCTGAGCCCCCCCAGCTCCCTCAGCTGCTCCTGCTGCTCCAGCCCCTTCCCCAGCTCCATTCCCTTCCCTGGACACGCTCCAGCCCCTCCATGCCCTTCTTGTCATGAGGGGCCCAGCCCTGACCCCAGGATTGAAGGGGAGGCCCCAGCAGTGCCCAGCACAGGGGGACCCCCCATGTCTCACCAGCCCCAATCTCACCACTGCTCTTTAAAATGAGACATCCCAGTGACCTCATTCCCCAGGAATGGGCTGTGGACCCTCCACAGGGACCACCAATCCCTGCCCACCACAGCACACAGGTATTACTGCAGATTGCCCTGGTGGGAAATGATCCCTACCTTTAACTAACATATTAGAAACTGCCAGTTAATTGTTCTTTGCATTTATCAAGTCACAGCTCTGCCACTGTGGAAACCCTACCAGGGCTTGATCCGGGCAATGGAAGAGGGCAAGACACCACCCTGATGCCCTTCAGGCCTGGAAGATGCAGTAATCAATTACATGCTGAAGGAAGACCAAAATAAGCACAATTAAGGGGGGGAAAATATCCTCAACAAGACTTCTGAGCTGTTCCTTGCTCCCTGGCAAGCTGCAGGGGACACCTCACGTCCAGGCTGGCACATGAGGGTGAGAGGAGCTGCTCCCCCTCAAGTGGAGGATTTTGGTTTCCCACTACAACAATTTAATATTGCTTTATTCTAATTGCATTCAAGTGTTCATGCCAAAGCTGGGAGCTGCCAATGGAGTAACAACAGGAGGGAAGAGGAAGCTGTTTGTCACCAGATCCTGCCCAGCTGGGGAGCGCCAGCCCCGGGCAGGGGGGAACTGTGCATTAAGCAAATTGGAATCTGTTATTTTTTGGGAGCTTAATGGAAAAGCCAAAGGGCTCTTTGCTCTTTACCACTGCTATGGCTGTTGCTGTATTTTGAAATGCTGTGTAATTCCATCAGTGAGCACATTTAATCTCTCACTTTGAACTGGGCCCAAGCTGGCGGGAAATTCTTCTGGTTTGTTCCCTTCATTTTAAACTAAAACAGCAGAGTTTTAGCTCAGATACCAGGAAGGAATTCTTCCCAGTGAGGGTGGGGAGGCCCTGGCACAGGTTGCCCAGAGAAGCTGTGGCTGCCCCATCCCTGGAAGTGTCCAAGGCCAGGTTGGATAGGGCTTGGAGCAACCTGGGCTGGTGGAAGGTGTCCCTGCCCATGGCAGGGGGTGGCACTGGATGGGCTTTGAGGTCCCTCCCAACCCAAACCACTCTATTTTATTTCAAACAAAAGATTTTATGCATTTCCTGCAATGCTAAAAAGATCCTGAAGTTGTGAATCTTCTCTAGAAATATCTAATTGCAAGAAGTCAGAACTCACTTCTCTGAAGTTATCTAGGTAAGTATTTAAGAAGTGTGATTTAAAACACTCATTTACATTTGTTAATTCAAAGTTGTTCAAATTATTATAAAAATTTCAAAGAGGAATAAGAATTGAATAGCTTAAGAGCATCCTTTGAAAGCTGAGCTATTACTTGCCTGCAGGATTTTCTTCCCCTAATCAGCCCACATGGAAGAGTTGTCATTTCTATCTAGTTCACGAGCAGATATACTTTAGTTATTAAATATTAAACCAGAGAGAACAGAGATTCAATTCAGAAAAATATAGTTCAACCTGCCAAATTGCTGCTTTCATGAATCATGTTGTGAACATATTTTGATAAAAAGGGGGTTATTTAAAGATGCAACCAAGTGTGATGATAAATGAGACCCTGTTTCTGTTCACATCTGCAAGTTTTAACTCTATAAATATAAAAGAAATCAACCTTCACAATGCCTTTTTCTTTCCTCTAATTTTTTATTTCTGCCTTATAGATAAATGTCTGCAATAAGGAATTGTGTTTACTGTACTTGCAGACTTTAATATAATAACCACAGAGGAAGCAACTATCAGGCTGATTAGAGGAACACAGAAAAAGAGAAGATGCTATTGTAAATCTGTTCCTAACTAGGACTGAGTAAATAACTCTTTGTGAATAATTCAGTCAAGAAACAGAACCTCTTTTTTATGCTCACAAGCTAATTACAAACAATTTATAAAGAAACTGTGATTTCCTTATTTCCTTTATAGTGATTTGACTCATGGACACCCCTGGGGCACCCCCAGGGACTGGCTGGAGGGAACCTGCACCTGCTTTCCTGCAGGATGTCACAGTTCTCTCCACAGAACTAACAGCCCTCACCCCAATAAAAGGGCACTTAACTTTCAGGTTTATGGGGGCTTTTTATGTGCATTATTGCAATCAAATTTAATTCACTCCCTGCTAGTTGAGCTGGCACTCATTTCAGGTTGAAGTGATATCAGATAATAGCCCCTTTCAACTGAATTGCTGAATAAAAGCCCAAATGAGCTCCTGTCAAAGCAGCTTCCCTTGGACAGCACTCCATGGCCAGGGGAGACCATCTCACTCAGCCCTTGACAACACTGTTAAACCTCAAATTGGTGGATTCATTTCACAATTTCATCACCAGAATGGAAGTGTCCATTTCTCATAATATTGCTTTAACTATCATTGCTACCCTGTGACTTGGAGCCACACAGCAAACTTCAACTGCAAATGTCCTCCCTTAATTGGCCACTGCACTGATCATTTCATTTGCATTTCAAGCCACAAGTTAAGAGAGGCATCTCTAATGATTCCAGTTTATGTCAATAAACTGTATCAAAATGGTCTTGCAAGACAAAAATAAATCTCTGCTCTGAGCCTATTTGCTATAATACATAAATGAAACCTTAATCTAACATTTATGGCAAAATTAATTAATTCTGTTTTAACTCCACATTTACCAAATGCTTGGTTTCCAAAGCTCCAGCTTGAGACTAAAACATTTCTACTATGCTTTGCAGAAAGGAAAGGGGCAGAGGAAGGGCTGCAAGAATAAATCCAGTGGGGATGGAGGATGAAAAGTGATGAGGAACTGGCAGAGAGATGAACAGACACAGATCCCACAAGGATGAGATGGTAACAGAACTCATGCCATGACTGCACAGGAGGTGTGCTCTGCTTTCCTCCTTGAATGGCTTAGCAACCAAGTTATCCTAGTCTTAAAGAAAAAAGCTTTTATTGTAAACCCCCTCAAATTGTGAGTGATTATTATTCCAACTGCAGTGCAATAGCAGCAATAACATATTTCACTGTCCATTTGCCTCCGACCTCTCTCTCCTTCCACTCCAACACTGGGCAGAGCCCTGACCTGCAGCTGCCTCTTTCCTCTTTCTAAGAGGGAAGTATTCCCTGTGTCAGTCTCCAGTTACAGGGCAGCACCTCCAACACATGTGGGTTCATTAACAATCCCTGGAATTGCACTTAAAAATTCATGGGACAACTTTCAATAATCCACAGCAGGATTGTCTGGGCAAACATAAAGTGGTCTATTAAGCCCTCAAGGCCCTTCTCCTGCCTTGAGTGTCCTAATTCCCACAGCCCTGTGCTCATTCTCATGGAACAGCTGATCATCCTCCTCATGCACAGCTTCATCCTCCGTAAGGAGCTCAGACAGTGTCCTCACTCCCCATGGAGGAGCACGGATAAGGAAAGATTGGGATTGTTCACCTGGAGAAGAGAAGGCTCCAGGGAGACTGAGAGCCCCTTCCAGGGCCTAAAGGGGCTCCAGGAGAGCTGGAGAGGGACTTGGGACAAGGGATGGAGGGACAGGACACAAGGAATGGCTTCCCACTGCCAGAGGGCAGGGATAGATGGGATATTGGGAAGGAATGCTTCCCTGTGAGGGTGGGGAGGCCCTGGCACAGGTTGCCCAGAGAAGCTGTGGCTGCCCCTGGATCCCTGGAAGTGTCCAAGGCTGGGTTGGACAGGGCTTGGAGCAACCTGGGCTGGTGGAAGGTGTCCCTGCCCACGGGACATGAAATGATCTTTAAGGTCCCTCCCAACCCAAAGCATTCCATCATTCTATGATACAGAGACAGGACAGCCATTAATACTGCACAACAGTCTCACTTGGCTTTAAATTCAGGTGCAAACACATGTGTGGGGAAGAAAGGGAACACAAACATCCAGACACCAAGTAACAGGGGGGAACCCACCCCACAACCCCAGGGACAGCAGGAGCTTCCACTTGCTGCACCCACCAGCCACAGATGGAATCTGCTGGTCCCCTGTTCCCATTGATCCCACACTGCAAATCATCTGTACTTGGAAAAACAAAGCAGAGGCTGAATTTCACACATGAGAGTCCTTGAGCTGCTTCCCTGACAGAGCCAAATGAATAGAACCATATCAGCTGCAACCCCAGCAAACAACCAGACACGTGTGCAGGAAAATCTGGAAAACTCTTGACTTAACGATGCCACAGGTCAAAAACAAGTGCTATTTAATGTGCCTACTTTGAGACCATTTCTCACTGAAGCATTAACTTATCACATAAAACCCACGAGCAAAGAGGATTTGCAAAGGTCATAAAATGGAATATTTCTGACCTGAGCCATTATTCGATTTTCTGTGTTACTAAGGCAAGTCTGAGTGTTCAGCTATGAAAAAAAAAAAGTGGAAGTCAGCACAACAGCTGATAGCTGCAGAGAAAAGAGAGAAACAGTCAATAAAAATATTCCCTGGAGTCAAAACAACATTGGCAAAAGCCCCAGAGTGAGATCCCTGCACCTTTAAGCAGTTTCTCGAGGACGTGGCTGTGGAGGAAGCACCATATGGTGGGAATTCAGCCGGTAAAACCCGGCAAAGCCTGGACCAGAGTCATGGGTCAGGTCAGCTAAGGTAAGGCAGGCTTAGAGGGCAACCTGGGGGGCACAAATTGGGGGGTTGGAAGTGCTGCTGGGGGATCACAGGAAGGAGGGATTTAGAGGAGTTAATCTGCTGCAGATGGCTCAGGGGCCACAGGCACAGGCAGGACAACCAGGGAATAGCCTGAGCTGGAAGGACCCACAAGGATCAGAGTCCAACCCTTCAGTGAATGGCCCACACAGGGGGCTGAACTGTGCCCTTGGTGTTACTGGCACCAAGTTAAACTGAGCTGGTCTCAGCCCCAGAGCTGCAGCACTGTGACATCTCCATGGGGTGGGATCCTGATGGGAAGTTCACTTGGAAGCAGCCAATGCTGGGGAGCCCATCCAGCACCTGGAATGGGGCAGGACAGGCCCACAGTCCTGGGTTAATTGGGGAAATCATCTGGTGTCCAGGGAAAAATCCACACCAGTAGCACCAGGCCTGCCAGGGTACTGGTACTGGGTTCTCCATTTCTCTGGCTGTTTGCAAAGGAACCAGACTGGGCTCATTCTTAGCACATCAAATGGTTCCCATTCCAGGCCCTTCCCCTGTCCCTGCAGGGCCTGTGTTTTTACAGAACTAGAAATGCCAAGGGATGGGAACATCAGCCCCCACATCTCAAGGGGATGCTCACACTGGTCCCAGCCCCTCTGCTTGCACAGACCAAAGAATTCCCATTCTCCCCATTCCCACAGCTGAGAACTGTGTGCACATCCACAAACTGCTGAATATTCATCCTCAGCCTCCAATATTCCACCCAAAAAACAACACCCAGGGCTGCACTGGGCATCCAAAGCTAAACAGCCAGGCTAAGCACAGGGAAGAGGTTTTTTTTGTTTGTTTTTAATTTCAATTTCTTCACTCCTAAATATTTCAGCTGAATTCCTCGTGCCTGAAATGCAGATCTCCATGAGTATTGACATCAGGTCTTATTTGGAGAGCTGGTATCAAAGGGCAGCAGGCCTGCCCTGGAAGCACTGGGAGCTGCTCGTGGGATTTGAGTGGTTCCAAAGCAGCAGAAAGCAGGAAAAAGATGTAGAAAACATGATCAAGACATTGGGAATTTAAACAACTCAGCACAGCCTTGGAGAGAGTGAAAAAACCATTAAAAAAAAAAATCTTAACAGGAGAAATATTAAGTAATGGTCACTTAATTCCATAACTTCAATGTTTCCAGCTTTAATTAGGACCCAGGGAAATGAAATGTTAGAGGCCCATCTGCTTACAGGCCCCAGGAAGATGAAAACCTTCAAAAAGCGACATAAATAATAAATCCCCAGGCTGGCAATGTTTCCTTGAGCTCCTCCCCACAGATTCCAGCACACGCCAGGATCACAGCAATGTGTTTGCAAACACTCTCTGCAGAAAGTTGGGTCAAGTCATTTAATGATTTAGCACATTAGGGAAGGCTGATTATTTATTAAGAATGGCACTGCCTGTTCTCCATAAACAGAGATGGAACCATGATGGTACCACAGGGCCAGGAACAGGGTTTATTCAGGCACAGAGTTGTCCTAAAACTGAGCATCCCTGGGAGTGTCCAAGGCCAGGTTGGACGGGGCTTGGAGCACCCTGGGCCAGTGGAAGGTGTCCCTGCCCATGGCAGGGGGTGGCACTGGGTGGGCTTTGAGGTCCCTCCCAGGAAATCATTTGGGAATTCTATAAAAAACACCCATTTAAAGCTTTCTGCAGTGGAAGAAAGAAAGTTTCAAAGCACTACCTGGGAATACCCCAGAGGCTGTTCCCACCATTTCCTGAAACAAAATTTAATTAAATTCTAAAATATTGAGACTTAAGTTAATCTGGTGTTTTGTTAAGTCCCAACATGATTTTCAAAGGACTCAACACCGGGAATATTTCTTCCTTTTTTTATTAATTCTATTTTAATTCATTACTTTCACTTGAAAAGAAGAATGAGAAAGAGAAACCACCCACTTTCATTCAATATTATACCTCATTATATATATCACTGTTGAAACACTCCCAGAAATATGTTGTGATCTGATAAAACTGACATTTCACTTCTTTTTCCATCTTGTGTTCAATCCACCACAAAAAGACTGACCTTATTTATTTGAGGGGAAGCTCAGCCTGCAATGGAAGGCATTTATTCCAAGCCTTTTACAGCTGTTCTTTCCCTCTCCACAGCCCCTCCCAGCATTCCCAGAGTGTCAGTGGGATCATCCATTGGGAGACACTGAGTGTTCCACCTTGGTGCTGCCTTCTGCTCTGTGTGGGAATTGTCTTGGTTGGTGTTCCCTTACAGACCCAGGGGGTGGTTTGGGTTGGAAGGGACCTTGAAGACCATCTCATTCCACCCCCTGCCATGGGCAGACACCAAATGACCATCCCATCTGTCCCTCTGGAATACAAGCCCTGTTTCTGAGGACAAAGCTCTGGTGGAGACAGTGATCTCCAGAGTCAGATCCTGCTGCAAACAGGAACATTTCTCCTCCATGTGTGGGGCTCTTGGCTTCTCCTCTCCAAGAAAGGCCCTGGGAAGGCGGCACATGTGGGAACAGTGTCCCCATGGACCCCAGCACAACACCCTACACACACAGGCCAAAGGAGAGGGTGGCAAGTGCCAAACTTCCTGGCAGGAGTGCACATCCCATTATTTAATTTTCCCCTCAATACAGTGCACTTGCTGAAGGTTCATTGGAATTCTGCATTCCCTCCAGACCAGCCCTTCTTCAACCTGCACTCCAAAAAAATTAAAGGAAAACTTAAGGTGACTCCCAGCTCCAGCGTGAGTTATGCTTTCAGATTTCCCTTCAAACACAAGACAAATCACCTTTTCCTTCCTTCTGAAAGACTCTGTGTTCAGCAAATATCCTGCTGAGAGAGGCTGGTGCCTCCCAGCCATCCAAGGGAATTCCCAGAGGCAGGAATGACTCATCCCTCGCGTGCCAAGTGCCAGCCCCGGACCCAGGGCTGTGCAGGGATAACGAGCACTTGCCACCAGAGCTAGGTCACATCCAGGCTTGGGCACTTAAACAACACAATTTCACAGAAGAGAGGAAGGATTTTTTTAAGAAAATTAAGATTGTTCAGTCACAGTTCCCAAATATTGACGCATTCCCTGACCACCTTCCCTACCAGCCTGTGTTATCCAAATCCACAGAGCATCCTTGAGCAAACTGCTCTGCTGCTGCTAAACCAGCTGCACTTTGAAGTTCCTTGTCCCTCATACATCACTGGGAGTTTTTCTCTGGTCTTTTTAACTGGATTTAATTAAATATTGAGTAAAGTGCCCCAGCAATCCATCCTGTGCTTTCGAAGGAGGAACTGGGTGATGCACAATTATTTTGTTCGCTGAGAAAAGGAAGAGTCAATATTTAATGTGCCATGAAGGATTTATAAAGAATATATCTCGCAGGAGAAATAAATACAAGTAGACATCTTTATCTCTCTGGGTTGATTCAGTGGCCATCTCTGCACATTTCAACTTCTTTAATTATGTAGAGAGAACAGAAGAGCTAAAGAATGTCAGGGCTCTGTAGGAATGTGCCGTGCCAGGACAAATTCCAAAGTGCTTCCAAAACTGTCACAGGAACCACAATGGAAGTGAAGGTGTTAAGGCAGAGGGATGGTAACAAATTTGGTGTGAACTCTATTCCTGTTGTTAAATGGAAATATCACAGGAGAATCAGGAGTGGGAAAGGAAGGGTAGGATTTCTCAGTGCAAGTGAAATCAGATCCACCCAGAACCACGAGCAGAATGGAGGTTCATTAGTACCATTTAATTATATAGCTAATAAACGAGTTTTTGTAATGGAACAGAATCAACAACCGTGTGCTTATAAAGAAAATTATAGGGAATTAATGTAAATCTGTTATTTGCTCAAGGGGCTTTAAATACATCACAAGTTTGGAGAGAACAATTCAAGAGATTTAAGGGCGGCTCAAAGCCTCATGAGGGAGGTTCACTGCGGGTTCCTCAGTCACCCCTGGTGCTCATAATTTACACAATAAACTAAGATTAATGAGTAATTCCATGGGTGGCAAGGAAACATACTCACTTTGGGGTTTCTAATGATTTCCCCTCCCTTTGAACACACAGAAAAGAGTGTGAGGAAATACCCTTTATGTTTTCAGAGCAGCTCCCAGGGGTTTGGTGGGGCTGGCAAAGCTCTCTGGGAATCCATTCCTGACCAGAAACAGCCTTTGTCCCTCAACAACTTCCCCATATCCCAATGAGCAGAGCTGCTCTGGACAGAGAAGACAGTTTTCTCCAGACTAAAGAGCTGAATCAGCACCATTACACTGCCAGGAGAAGAGCCCTGTGCTAACAAATATATTGCATTTCAAAGCTGCAAACGGCAAATTAGTGGTACCTGATGCCCAAAGGGACACCCTGAGCCTGCAGTGGGACAGACTCGGGGTCACAAAGCTGCTTCCACGTGACCATGTGCTGGGATAAACCTGCAGGGACACCTTCACCAGGCTGCTCCAAGCCCCATCCAAACCAGCCTTGGACACTTCCAGGGATGGGGCAGCCACAGCTTCTCTGGGCAACCTGTGCCAGGGCCTCCCCACCCTCACAGGGAAGGATTCCTTCCCAATATCCCATCTATCCCTGCCCTCTGTCCCTCCATCCCTTGTCCCCAGTCCCTCTCCAGCTCTCCTGGAGCCCCTTTAGGCCCTGCAAGGGGCTCTCAGCTCTCCCTGGAGCCTTCTCTTCTCCAGGTGAACCCCCCCAGCTCTCCCAGCCTGGCTCCAGCCCTGGGAGCATCTCCATGGCCTCCTCTGGACTCCTCCAGCAGCTCCACGTCCTTGTGCTGTTGGAGGCTTCAGATCTGGACTCCAGGGAGATGGTTTTGAACCATCAGCAGCTTTCAGCTGCCTGGGCATGACACGATCACCCAAGACACTCACTATGGACTTGTGGTTTATAAATTGGGTCCTGCAGCTCTATCCAGGATGGAAAAATAGGAGAGACGGGTTGTGGAGACAGCTCAGAGGAGACAAACGAACAGCAATGCCAGGATTTTAACAGCTACTATTTTTCTTTTTCTCAGTCTTTTTGAAAATTATCATTATTTTTGCTGTGAGAAAAGTCAGCCCAGCTCTTAGACTTGGCATGGCACAGACATGCATTTGCAGGGCATCACCCAGAGGAGCTGATCTGCACCCTCAAAGAGGCAGGAAGGCTGCTGGGCTGGATTCTGCACTCCAGGCTCATTGTCTATTAAAAAATGGGATTTTTTTGTCCTGACTAAGCCTAGAAACACTAAACCTCCAGCATGTAACAATAATAACTTGGACCATATCTTTATATAGGTCACGTTCCAAAGGCAGCACCGCTCCCTGTGTGGCGAAAAATAGCACTTTTTGACACATTGCAACAACTTCTGAAGGCAAGAACAGAACATCCCCCTCCCTGCTCCCTCAGCCTGAGGCACCAATCCCAGAGCAGCTGCCACAGGGAAATCCCATTCCTTAAAAGCAACACTGCTTTTCTGTACTATTTCTGGAGGTAACCACCCCCAACAAGCAGGTTTGCAAAGCTGTAACCAAACCCACCAGTCTGAGCACAGAAACCCTCCACCGGGTTGCAGAACAGGCTGGGGTTGCATTTTATTTCTGCTCCTTCCTCTCAGCAACTCAAAATAATAAAAGTTATCTGTCCTTGTCTCCAACCACAAGCAAAGTGAGCTCACTCTACCTAAACCAAACTGGAAGGAAGAGCACAAAACTCAACAAAAAAAAAAAAAAATCAGGTTTTTAGGCTGAAGCTGCAACACCTGAGCACTCCCTGAGTGCTCCCTGAGCCACAGGGGCCTCTCAGTCCCAGGGAATTCCTCCCGCACACTCAGCACTGCTGAGAAGGGGATATACTTTCACATCTTGGGAGAATATCGATATCTGTCCTTCCTCCCCCTACCCCCCCCAAAAAAAAAGTGAGTGATAGGTCTTTGCCTGATGCCTGTGTGATGAATTTGTAACCAAAAAGCCCTTCAAGGAGAAGGATTGGCCCCAAGTGGGTCATTAATATCAGAGCTGTGTCAGATGTTACAACATTTAAATGAATAGAATATCACTGTCTCCACTTAACCCAAGTGACTGTGTACACACAGAGCATGGAAGGTGCTGCACAGGGAGACCCCATGGGTGGGCACAGCCCAGCCTGGCAGGACATGACCCCAGTGCTCCCCAGGGCACTGTGCTGCCCAGGGGGGACACCCAGACCAAGGGCAGGCACCTGCAACACAGAGCTTCCCCCTCAAATTCAACCTGGGATCTTAAAACCCCTTCAAGGAGTTATTAAAGCAGAAAATTGTAATGATCTGACAATGTTACAGCAGAATAACCCTTCATTTGCATGAAACCCTTGGTAATAATGTACTTATCTTCCAGCCTAGCAATGCACAGGTCCCTACAAGGTTCTGCACGGCAGCACAAATTTGATAACACTGGGCTATCTGTGGCTCCTTGACATCCTCTGGAGGGAGGGGTGGGAGCTCTGGGGATGTCTGGAGCACGTTATTAATAGCACAACAATTGAGAAGCTGCAAGGAGCACAGCAGATTCCCTGCAGCTATTTTTAATGTCTTTCCAGGCATCCCCTTCACCGCCAGCAAAAAGACAAACTCGGTTTGCTTATTATCAGCACAGTGGAATCACAGTGACCTTCAACTGCTCCAAGCCTTACCTGAACTGCAGCAGCAGCTCCTGAAGGTCCAGCACAGAGCACACCAGGGCAAGGACTAAGGGGCTCGAGGTGTCTCTCAGCAGATATTTAAGCCAAACCCCTCCAGGCCCTGCTGAAGCTGCTGCTGAAGAACTTTCAGGGGTCATAACGTCCCCCAGCTGGGCTCTGCTCTTCCAGGCAGTGGGGAGTGGGGGTTTGCTTAATGCCAGCCAGGTGGGAGAAATAAAGAATCAGCCCAGCCCTCAGATCCTTCGGGGTTTCAGGCTAAAAAAGCCCCTGGACTGTACTTGGAGCACCTGAGGAACCTCCGAGGCAGCACCAATGCAGATGCCAGCAGGACCAGGTTTAAATTGCATTTAAACACACGTGGGCTTATTAGAATCTAAAAGTCACTTGGAAACAGTCAGAAATAAGTTAATTTTCACAAGACTCACGGCCATTGAAACTGCCTGAGAGTCCTGCACGTCTGACTCCCTCAGGGATGGCCCTGCATTCCCAGGCAGGCACTGCCACGTCCTTGCTGCTCCTGGGCTGTTCCCAGGTGCATCCCAGGAGAGGCAGTGCCAGGGCAGCAGGGGATGCCCCTGGCTGGGCTGGGGGACACTCCCCCTGCAGAGCTGCCTCGCAAGGCTCAGACACGTCTCAGAACTAAATCCATAATCCCTTTTGCTACGGACTGGGGCAGTGCCAGTGCCAGCTGGGACATTGCCCAGGGGGTGTCTGGGGACAAACACAGACATGTGCAGTGGCACTGACCACGGGGCACCTCACCTGTCCAGCACAGGGACACCCTCAGTGCCCCTCAGCCTGAGGGGACGTTGGGGCAGGAGGTGGGGCTGGTTCCTCAGGAACACAAACACTGCCTGGGCTGCAGAGCACGAGCTGGGCCAGGCTTCCAACAGACTGCTGGCACTTAATTCCATGCTAAAAGGACACCCTGGCACGTGCACAGGGCATTCTACCCCATCCCCATGGGCACTGGATGTGTGCAGGTGTGGCAGTGTGTCCGTGGGGATGGCAAGGTGAGCCTGGATAACGTCCACATCAGTGATGCTCTTGCTCATGATGGGGAAGTGTTTAATGACCCGTCACAGAATCATTTCTTGGAAAACTCTGAAGCATCAAATAGCCCATTCTGAGCTGCACAGCGAGAGCTGTGAGGCTTTATTTATTCCCTAAGAGGGAGGGGGGAGGTTAATGGGCTGGTAATCTATCAAGCCTTTTGTTTAAAGGACAGAATATGAGAGATATTTTGCAGCTCTCCAATAATCACGGTTATTAACCACCCCATAAAGGACAGTGATATAAAATCCATGATTGCCCACGGTGTTTTCCTCTGGAGCAGAACTCAGGAGATGAACTCAGCTCTGTTCCAGCCCTGCCAGTGGAGTGTATATTTTAATTAAGCCCAGTGCCACGTTGTGCCTGATGAAAGGAGCCTGCAAAGCAACCTTGAGCAAATGTCCTGGTCCTTGGGAAGCTGGGACAGGCTGTCATGGAGGGAGCCACAGGACTGCTTGAGGAGTCACTGGAATTTTATGAGAATGCAAGTTTTACATCCTAAAATAAGGACAAAAGAAACGTTCTGCTGGATCATTCCAGTGGCCCTCCCAGCACATTGTCCTGCCTTTGACAGTGGTGACAGGAGAGGCTGTTTTAGGGCAGCACGTGAGCCAGGCCCTTTATGAGAGACTCGTGGAATTACCGAGGTTGGAAGCAATTCCTTGAGCAATTCCATCGAGTCCAGGTGTTCCCCCAGCACAGCCACGCCCAGCACTGACCCCTGTCCCCAAGTGCCACATCCACACGTGCTTTAAACACCCCCAGGAAGGGGGACTCCACCACCTCCTGACACACAAACCAACTCTCCAGATCATTAAATCAACAAGCCCCCAACCCCCAAGAGTATTTTGCTTTGAATCAAACCAAACTTGGGATAAACCAAATGAATGGAAGTTAGAGCTTGCTGGGTAAAAAATCCCATTTACTTGAAAAGATGCTTTCAAAGCATGACCCCCCCCAGCCACCCTGGCTGTGCCTCACCCCAGGCACTGTCCCTGTCATGGGTTTTCATGGTTGGTTCCCAGTGAAAGGGAATGGATATGCCATATTTGATATTCCTGAAGACACAGATATTCAAGGAAAAATTGTAACAACAACTTATAACGCAGCAAAGAGACCCGGGGTCAAGGAAGCAACACAAAAATGCAATAAAATAGAGTGAGAATTAAATTACTGAAAGCAATTTCTACATCTCAAGAACTGATGTAATGACAAAATCATAGGCATGCACCAATATTACACGGAAGTTAAGGCTCTGATAATACATCTTCATCTTTAATTTCTCTTAGATTTACTCATCTAAATGAGTAAAAGCTTGGAATTTGGCCCAGATCAGAATTTCAAGCCAAGAAAACCTCAGGCTGTGCAGATCAGTGGCTCTCAGCTGTGCATTTTGCATCCTTGAGGAGACCTGGAGGTTGGGAAAGATGAGAACACCCTGAAATTCCTTCCAGCCTTTGTTACCACCCAGCCTCCAGAAGCAGAAAAGGTAGGGGGTGAACTCTAAGGAGAAAACAGACTTAAAATTGGGTTTGGGGCTTCAAGAAGAAAGAGTGGACGAGCTGGTTTATTGGGTTTTATTGGGTAATATCTGAAAGCCTGCAGGGCTGTAGGGCTAAAATATGTGCTGCTCCTTTCCTTGACAAATGGCTCATATTTTCTTCTGCGTTGAGTTTCTGCCAACAGTTCCTGTACCAGAGGGTTAAACTTCAAAACAAAGACCTGGGAAAAATGGTTTTCTGGTGGTTCCTTGAAGACCTATAAAACATGGGCCAAATTCTACCCATGAATCAAGTTCTTGAGCACTTTGTTCCTCTGAAAATTCCTGTAATATCTGCACCAAACCTGGGCTTAAAAACAGCCCAGGGAGCCATGGCTATCATTTGATAACTGATGATAAGCCTTTTATCCCAGCAGGCATTTAGAGGATCAAGAGTAAAATGGGTTCCCGAGGATGTTAGTCTGAACCCTGACCCAAAAGCTCACCTCAGCCCTGAGGAGAGCCCGGTGATTTACAGCTCACATAACACTCAGTGCAAGCCTTTTGTCTTTGAAGAGATTTAATCTTAACTGAAGGTTCCATGGAACTGCTGCCTGAGCCCGGAGCTGTGCTGAGCACATCATCCCCCACAGCCACCCCCCAGAACAGGTGTGCCCCACATGGGAACCACCCCTTGCAGAAACTCCCAAATGAATCCCTGTGGCCCTGGAAGGAAGCACAGTGAACATCACCCATCCACATGGGATCTCTCCAGAATGAAATGCATGGAAGTCACAGATGACTCTTCAACAAATGCTTTTGTGGTATTTTTATAACCTGCCTCTCGAGTGCCTTTCTAGTGCATCATCCCATGTGGAATGAAGGAGTACCAGACAAGGATGTAACGTTGGAACAGATGCTTCTGCCACACAAATGAATAATTTCAACGTTAATTCCAAAATCTTCTGAGCAGTCAGATGCCAACACGCAGGGGATTGTCAGCCAAGGGAAGAGAAATGGAACGTGTGCAGGTAAAGGCAGATTTGTTTTTCATGAGCACCACAGGCCAAACTGAGTTCCTACAGGTCTGATCTATAGCAGGCATTTCTCATTACAGGCATGTTGGAGGTTCTATGCCATGCATAGATTTTGACATTTAAAGCTAATTCATGTAAATGCCATTTGGTGCCTTAACCAAAGTAATCTGAGTTCAAATTCAGTAACCAAACCTTTTTAATCAGATGCTGAGAGCTAAATAGGTAATCAAGTGTCATAACTGAGTTGACTCAGAGGGATGTGAAACCATGAAGGGTGGAGCCCCTGCAGTCAAACTGGTGCCTCTCGGAGGAGTTCCCCTGGCTGAGCTGGAAATCTCTCAGCCAACACATCCCGGAAGGCCAGGACTGATCCCCTTCCAGACTTCCAGACGGCTGCTTCTGCCTCACTCTGATTTCCAAGGAGATTATCACACTCAGATTTCCCTGCACTCATCTCCTGTTCATTGCCCAGATCAGATAAACACCCAGACAGCGATCCAGGGAACGGATGTGCTGCTTCCAAAGGATGCAATCTTTCCTCTCCTTCTCGCCCTTCCCCAGACAAGTACAAACTATTAATTGCCCATTATCCCAACAGAAATTCAGGGAGAGAATTACTGCCAGGTGCTTCAATGTGCTCATGTTGGAACCCAGGGAGAAAGGATTCATTCAACCAAAGGGATGAATTTTGGTTGCACTGGTGGTGTCTTGGCCAAAGGTGCAGCCCTTCCATTGCCACCCCAGCTCTTCCCCCCAGTCCCAGCTTTCCTCATCCCAGCAAACTGGCATTGTGAGGAATGGCCCAAGTGCCAGGGAGGAGCGTGAAGCACAAGGACACTCCCTGTCCTTGGGGTTTGATGGGATCAGAACTACAAACCTGCTTTTGATTACTGGCTGCTGTCAGTCAACGACAGCCCCAATTATAATGACACCAAAGACAGCACGTGGCCACCAATAAAAATTACAAGGATTGATTTTTACACACCAGCACAGCAATAACTGCAATACACAGCTCCTGTTCAAGGAGACCTTATTAAGGCAGTCTATGCAGCACTAAAACATGAAATTGCACTGAACAGGAATGTAATCCCCACGGACCTTCTCCTTCCCCACAAAATTCTAGTTCAACATCGATTTTTTATGTTGAACAAACACATCATGAGGCTGAAATGAGATAGGTGGATTCATTTTGAGCCTTTTTCTGCTAAAAAAAACCGTCTAGGAACAAGGTGAGAGAGCCCTGTAATTACTGCTCCGGGATTCATTTCATTCATTTGCAATGCAGCTCCCTCCTGACCTTCCCTCAACGTCAGCGTTCACAGACACCCCGGGGATGGGCTTTGGTTGCTCCATCTCTGATGGGGCAGCAAGTTTCAGCACCAGCACAAAGTGGAACCTGAGAACCTGCCTTCTTCCTTCCTGGTGTTCCCTGTGAGCCACCATGAGCATGTGAGGACGTGGTTGTGCTCAGCACCTCTTGCTTCCCACCTCTCCTCACCACCACACCATCACCACAGCACAGGGAACAGCTCTTGGGACAGTGGGAGCTGCATGAAGAAACAGGCCCTGGTTTCCAGCCCCAAAATCCTGGGCAAAAGCTGTAACACCACATTTGGCAGCAGTTTTACCCAGTCCTGCTGCAGCACCGAGGACGTGCCGAGCAATGGAACCTCATGGGCTCTGCTGAGGAGGGAGGAGGAGACACCTCTGGGAGGGTGAGCAGAGCTGGTTCTCAGTGACAACAAAATGCACTCGGTCCCCCTCACTGCTTGGCACCCATTTGGGTTTAAAACTGCCCAGAGAGGAGCAGCTACTGAGGAAGAAGAAGGGGAGAGTGAGGCCCAAGCAGTGCCGTGTCCCAGCACTGCAGCTCCAGCTGCTGCACATCTTCCCCCACCAGCAGCAACCACAGACTGATTTCAGAGACAGCTCCCCAGGCTTTTGTTATTATGTTTTATACTCCAGTGAGTAAATTCATCAGGAAAAAAAAAAAGCAGCAAGTCCTAGAAAGCACCAGCCATTTCTAAGCTGAGGAGGGCAACGCATTGAGCTCTGTGAGAACTGGAACACGAGCAGTGAGAAAAGGGCCCAGGGACAAAGCACAGAGGAGCTGGTGGCCCTGCAGCAGCCTCAGAGTCCCTGAAGGGTCATCCTGCTGGATCAGACACTGGCTGGGTTTCAAACCATGTTTACAGTTCCCATTACTGCAAATTCTAGAGCAGGCAAAGCCTTGTTATTATTCCTGCCCAAACACCCCCCCAGCTCCTGATCGACTGGCTGCCAGTTGGACCAGCAGAACCAGCTGGGGAGGAAACACTGCCAGGACGTGGCTCTCACCCTCCCAGCCACGTTTCCACCACTGACCAGGACACAAATGGTCCCATCCTGCCTGGACCAGTCCCAGCAGAGCCATCTCCACAGGCTCAGAGGGTGCTCGTGGGCACAGTCAGGGGGGTTTCCACCTCTCAAGAAAACCACCTGCAGAATTCAGCCAGGCCATGGATCCCTCAGACCACACATCCCTCTGTTCCAAAGTGAACAGGCTTTACTCTAAGTAGAGCAATCCTTTCTTTTGCCATTGAAGTGGAGTTTTAAAATGTCTCTCTTGTAAATGTGCCAAAAATAAGGGCATAATTTATTCATTTTTTCTATGTGCATTTTGTTCCCAGTTATCTTCCCGACTATTTGACTGCTGTGAAAAGGTAAAAAAAGGGAAAAAAAAAAAAGGCAACTCTAAAGGTTAAAACTTTGAGCCAATTTCAACTTCAACATACATTAGAGCAGTGCATTTTTCATTCATTCCTCCTGGTGACATTTCAAGCTTTGTTACAAATCAATCAGCATTTCCAAAAGCATTTGGAGAAGCAGGAAACTATCGTGGCTACAAATCCTACAACATCTATTATTCTTGCTGTTTCACTCATTGTGATGAAAAACATTTCAAAGGTTATTTTAAAAGGAGCAAAGATTTGTTTGAAGTTTCGGGACAGACAAAGGATTTCTGTGCAATGTTTCACAGCACAATAAACTTTAGCAATATACACAGAATTTATTTCATCATGAATTTGGTCAAGCATTCAAAAGGCTGGAGCCTGGAAGAGATGGAAGAGATACATATAACAGCAGGAATATAACAGGGGAATAGGTAAGGTGCCTAAGATGTCCTTCCCAAGGAATGTCAGGACTATGAAGTATTATATGTGAGTTAAACAAACACACAATGACTTCCAAACCTTCCTGCAGGGCCAGAGAGCAGCATTTCTAACAAGATACTGCAGATATTTTTCTTCCAGCCAGTCATGCCTGCTGATTCCATAGAATCCCAGCATCATCAAGGTTGGAAAAGACCTTTGAGATCCTCAAGTCCAACCTTCACCTGAGTACCCCCATGCCCACTAAACCACGTCCTCAAGTGTTGTTGGAACACCTCCAGGGATGGTGACTCCACCACCACCCTGGGCAGCCTGTGCCAAAGCTCAACCATTCCTTCAGCAGAGACATTTTTCCTGATATCCAACCTGGCACAACTGTAACACAAATTCATTTTAGTGCCCAAGGAAGGAGCTCTTCCATGTGGACAGCCCAGCAGTGCTGTGTCAGGGGTGCTCCCCTTGAAATCACACACTGACATCTGCTTTACCTTTCCAGGGAGACCAGGAGCAGTGTCCTCTGGGATGGGACCCAGGGAAGGGTTAGGGCGAGGGTTAGGCTGGTTCAGTGTGAAGCTGGACAGTGCTCAGAGAGCAGAGCTCCCTCGGGCTGTCCCTGCTCCCCCCACAGGAGCACATCGTGTGCAGGGGAGGGACCAGCCCTCCCTCCCCATCGTGTGCAGGGGAGGGACCAGCCCTCCCTCCCCGTGCCCCCTTGTCTCCCTCAGCACATCGGCCACCCCTTCCCTGCTCCCCTGTCCCACCCCTCCATCCCAGCAGGAGCAGCCCCTGTGCAGCCGGAGGAGGCTGAGCCAGGCAGGGATGAGCTGGGATAGAGGGTTATCCTGATGTGCACAGCTGGGATAGAGGGTTATCCTGATGTGCACAGCTGGGATAGAGGGATATCCTGATGTGCACAGCTGGGATAGAGGGATATCCTGATGTGCACAGCTGGGATAGAGGGTTATCCTGATGTGCACAGCTGGGATAGAGGGATATCCTGATGTGCACAGCTGGGATAGAGGGATATCCTGATGTGCACAGCTGGGATAGAGGGTTATCCTGATGTGCACAGCTGGGATAGAGGGATATCCTGATGTGCACAGCTGGGACTGAGGGTTATCCTGATGTGCACAGCTGGGATAGAGGGTTATCCTGATGTGCACAGCTGGGATAGAGGGATATCCTGATGTGCACAGCTGGGACTGAGGGTTATCCTGATGTGCACAGCTGGGATAGAGGGATATCCTGATGTGCACAGCTGGGACTGAGGGTTATCCTGATGTGCACAGCTGGGATAGAGGGATATCCTGATGTGCACAGCTGGGATAGAGGGTTATCCTGATGTGCACAGCTGGGATAGAGGGATATCCTGATGTGCACAGCTGGGACTGAGGGTTATCCTGATGTGCACAGCTGGGATAGAGGGATATCCTGATGTACACAGCCGGGCTGCCCAGGGGGTTATCCCAGACCTCACTACTCCTCTTTGTTGGGGAACCTCACAGGGATCAACCACCACTCAAGCTCAGGGAGGGCCCCGTGCCCAGGAGATGATAAGAAGGACAAAGAATCCTCAAACCTGCACAAGGCCAGCCTGGCAAAGCCAGGCTTAGTACTACCTTCCCACCAGGGACCTGCCAGGGCTGATGCCAGCTGGGCAGGGCAAACCCAACAGTCCCAGAGAATGGGCAGAGCCCTTCCCACAGTGACATATCTCCTGGTTTCCCATCTCAATGCAAGCAGAGACCAGCTGGAATCACGTCGTGCCCAGACTGGCCAGCAGGGCACTGGGAGGAGGATGGAGGTGCCACATGATGGGTAATTCCCAGCTCTCAGCCTGTCACTCCTGGTTCCCATCACTCCAAAGGAGGAGGAATATATGGGCCTCTGAGTGACACTGTTCTCTGTCTGGGCTCACAGTGTGGAGTCTGGGGAGCACCAGGGAGGATCCAGAGAAGAGCCTTTCCATGAGTGATAAGCAGCCCTTCCTCATCTCCCATTTCTGCCTTGCTTCCCAACCCAGGCTTGGACAGAGCTTCCCTCAGCCCACAGAGGGTGATGGATAATGAGGCATGAAGTGACATGGAGTCACACACAAGGATGCTTTACATTGGAAAATGGGAATGCTGTATATTACTGCCTGTGGCCTCCCTAACCCTGGGGCAGCTCCTGGAACCACTGCCCTGGGAATGCTTTTAACACACTCCATGAGGGGGGAATGCAGAGATATTGCTGTGGAAATCAAAAGGGTCCAGTTCTGCTCTAAGCTTTCTTTAACCTGTCCAAATGGATGCTCTCATGTCCCAGGCTGTCTTTTCCCCTTATCCAAACACAAATGAGAAAGAAATTCTACCCTGCACCTTGAGACTCAACAAGAGGGTTTCCCTGACCCTTCTGGCTCTTCAGTCTCTGTGTAAATCATTCTAAATCAATTCTAATTCCATTTCCCTTTGCAGGTTTCATCCATGCAGTAAATGATAGACTAAAACTTGCCATCAAACTTTGTTAAATCACACTTTACAAACTCAAATTAAATTCCCTTTTGCCAATACCTTTGTCAGGGATTCTTTAAGGGACCTAAATCACTCATCTGCTGCTCCATAAGGCAGAGCTGGAGCAGCTCCACCACCATCAAAGGGTAAAATAATAATTCATTGTTAGGACAAAAGCAGATTCTAAGTCTCTTTGCTAGGAGTGGACCCAAATTTAAAAACCCTGCACAGATGCCTCTAGCAGGTTCCTGCTTTTCATGGTTTCATCAGAGCTATTTCTGTTCCAGGATGTTATGCACGTAATAATTTTTTTATTAGGTAGGAAACAGCTTTTATTTGATCAATTTACCCTATTTTTCTGTTCATGGATTTAGTGAGAGGTTTATCATTTCCCTGGCTTTACTAGAAATTACCTGCCAGATATAATTGCAGTAAATAAAACTTGCTCCGGAGCTCAGGCTCGTGCGGCTCGAAACAAATGCCTGCAATTACTGCATTTGTGGAGCATGAGCTCAGGAGAGCAGGAACACAGGCAAGGAAATTAGTCTGGGGTCTTAAAAAGCACCTCAGGACTGTAAGTGCCTGTTCCCTGGCAGCTGGTCACCAGTTCCCTGAGGACACTTGGATAAATGCTGCCTTGCTGCCCTGGAGAGGAGGCAGCGGCCGCTGTGTTCAGGGGCATCTCCGTGTCCTGTGCCTCCTCCCTGCAGATCCCAGGCTGCTGCTGGGAGCAGGGATGTCATTCCCAGGGCTCTGTGAAGTCCTGGCAGCTGCTCAATTGCTCGATGCCCCTCCATCCTCCCCCCACACAGCAAAGCTCTGCTGCTTCCCCTCAATTCCCTGTTTTCTGTAACAGCTCCAACTGTCACTGACACACGTTGATAACTCAGAGCCTTCTCCTGCAGGTGCCTTTGCCACCTGTTGACAGCTCTGGCTCAGACACATAGGCCTGAAAAATATTCCAGTTGTGCACAAACCTTGTGTGTGACCAGAGCCTCCCTGGCATCCAGAAATCACGGGATCAACTTGGATTTGTGCTTTCAGCCTTTGCTTTCCCTTGGGACCCCGAGCCCAGCTCTGTTGCATGGGGGCAGGAGGGGACAACCAGGAATTTTTGCTTATTAAGAAAAAGATTTATTTTGGTAACATGCCCCTACATTTCTCTCAACACTGTACAGTGAAATGCACACACAAGGAGGGCAATTTCCTACAAGTGGTGGTCTGCAATTAAACAAAAAATCCCCTTTAGTGTTATTTCTAGTTAACACTGCTTTTAGATGCTGAGCAGAATGACTGGGAAATCCTGTGTGCTCTTTATTGGCTTCCTAAAGCAAAAGCCTCCAAATCCATCCCCCAGCAAGCCCCAGCTCTGAGGTTACATATCCCTGCACTCACATTGCAATAATCCCTTTCACATTAAAAAATAATGAGCTTCATCTCATTTGCAGATTCTTAAAAGCACCGAGTCCTGTGGTCACTAGGCAATCTGAATGCACATCTCATAAATAGTAAATGAAAACAGAGCTCTCTTACCTTCCCCCAGAAGCAGGGCTGAAAGCTGGGCAGTCCCACAGGGAAATAGATTCCTTTCAGGAAGCTTTCATTCCAGAACAGCTGCAAATCCTGCCCAGGGAGGCTTGTTTGGGGGAAGACAGAGGATTACACCGGGCATTTCAAATGTTTGTTCCACTATTCCCATCTTGATAAACCTCCCTATAAATGTAATTCTTTCTTGTACTGGAGCAGTTCCAGAGCTCTTGGTAAAACCCAAATCAGTTATTTTTATGGGGAACCTGCACAAGTGCCTGTTTCACCAAAGAGCAAATTTGGGAAGCATCTCCAGCTCAGCAGAACAGAGCAGCTCGCTGGAATGGGAGCCTCAAGGCAGCTGCAACCAGAGAAATGAGATCTGTAATACAAAGCTTGGCCAAAAAAATAGTCTTCTCTGTTTTCTCCCTTTCTTCCTAATATACTTGTTCACTTCTTTTGTAATAAAACCTCCCCAGAACATGCAGTCCCTCATTATGGATGTGTGTGTTCTGCCAAAGCTGTGGTCCAAGGATGAGGTTACTGCAATAATGTGCTCAAGACATCAAGAATAAATCTATTCCTTGATTTTTTAAAAAAAACCAACAAACCACAACTCTAAAGAAAGGCCTTTAGAATTTAAAAGATATGAAACCAATTAGATTTTATAGGAGCAGGATCTATAGAAGGTGCTCTTGCAGGCATCTGATCACTGCTTAGCGAGGGAGATAATGCTCTCTTAAGTTCTAGTAAATGCTTTAAAAATGCACAGGAAGCTCAGATTTTTCACTGATATTTTCCTCTTCTGCTGGGTTTACCCTCAGCCTGTGCTCTGACATTCCTCACAGGCAACCAGGTGTCCAGGAGGCCACTGGTGTCCTTGTGTGGATTCCCAGATCAAAGAGTTTGGGTGTAGGACTCAGCTGGAATTTGACCCAAGTACCTGGTACTCAGTGGTCCTCCTGGGATGATGGACATCACCCCACAGCACAGCACATAAATACAGAGGTGGCCTTGCCCAGCAGCCTCTCCTCTGGGGTTGGAAGGTTCCCATGAGGAAGGCACAGCCAGTGTAGGAGGAGGCAGCTCTGCTCATCCATCCCCAAGAGCACCACCAGCAGGTTTCCACAGAACCAGCTTGGACCTACAAAACTCTAAATGTATTGGGAAGATTAACAGGCTTGGGTGATCAACCAGTCCTGGATTGGTGACTCAAAACCTTTGGGTTCAGCTCTCAGCCCTGCCACAAAGTTCTTATCTGAATGTGGACAAACACAGCTCAGCTCCAGAGGGGTTTGTTCTCCATAGAGGTTGTCTGGGGAAGCTGTGGCTGCCCCATCCCTGGAAGTGTCCAAGGCCAGGTTGGATGGGGCTTGGAGCAACCTGGGATAGTGGGAGGTGTCCCTGCCCATGGCAGGGGGTGGGGCTGGATGGACTTTAAGGTCCCTTCCCACCCAAACCATCCTGTGATCCAATATCCCAACCTCTGCCAGTGATGTGCACAGTGGGATGCTGAAATGCAACATGGAGTGCAAACTGTCTGTATCCCTTTGAATCAGACTCCCAGCAGTGCAGGAGCTGGAGGGGCTGTAGGGAATCCAGGAGTCATGGCTGGCAGGGGGCAGGGGGAGATCTGGGGCTGTTGCAGCAGTGGGGGCTCAGGGGCTCCTCTGCTCTGAGATTCAGCATCCCAGCTCCTCAGCTCTGCTCTCTGCATTCACCCCTGGAACATTATCTAAAAGCAGCACATTCCCTTTGATTGAATTTACCTTATGGAAAAATACCTTCCGAGAGTCGCAGCTGTTTCTACAGAATACTCGTATTTGTTTAGTAAAATAATTGGAAAACTGCTCGTTGTTTAGGTACAAAGTCATTTCCTAAGGCCCATGTTTTTAAGTCAGATAGAACAGCCTGAGAACCTGTCACTCTCCCACAATTTCTCCTGAATGTCAGGAACAGCACAGAAATGAGCCATTGTTTTAAATTATTCTGGCTGAAAGAACCCGTATTTTTGTTGTCAAAACCCTGAACTGGCTCTGCCCCGATGCTCCATGTGTTCTCTTGCCCCAGATTAACAGATCAGATAAATTCTGATTTATCCAGGTAGGGTTGTGCCCCCACAGCTGCCCCTTTGGAAGAGCTGGGCTCCAGCCTGGGAGCTCTGGCAGAGCTGCCAGGAAATCACAGGGAGTGTTAACAGGGTGAGAGAGGAAGAGGGGACCCTGAGGCTTTGTCCTCGTGGTTAATGACTCGGGGAGGAGGCTGTGCTCACATTAATTGGCTCCAACCTGCAGCCCTGAACTGCAGAAACAGCAACCAACCCCTTGGCTGCTGCAGGAGGAGGTGGGGGCAGCAGGGATGGGGTCACTCCCTGCCAGGGTCCTACATGGGACAGGATGGACACGGGGAATGCTGGGGGATGTGCAAGGACAGGCTGCCCCACTGCTGGGCCAGGAGGCACCAGGGTGAGCAAAGATCAGGCCTCGTTGCACTTCTATTTCCAGGACAATAAAACTTCTGATTCCAACAGGAATTGTGTTCCACTCAGCATGTCGGAAGAGCCATCAGTCCAATCTCCTCCCTGGAGAGCAGGAGAATCATGGAATCATAAAACCCCACAATTGAAGGGACCTCAAAGCCCATCCAGTGCCACCCCCTGTCATGGGCAGGGACACCTTCCACTCTCCCAGGTTGCTCCAACCTGGCCTTGGACACTTGCAGGGATGGGGCAGCCACAGCTCCTCTGGGCAACAAGAGAGAAACACACAATTTTTGATCTTTTTGATTGAACACTTTCTAACCCAAAGGACTGGGGGTGCCCCTGATGCCACCCTGAAGCAAAGAGGAGCAGTTTGGTGTTGGGCACAGGCTCTGTCCTCACTTGGCACCAGCAGGGCGGGATGACCTGGAATCGCTGGCATTCCCTTTGGGAGGGGACTGTTGCTGCTGCTGCTCACGTAAATCCCTCACACACAGCTCTGCTCTCACAGCCACGTGCATCCTCAAACATTCCCTTGCAAAACACACATGTAAGGAAAAGAAATCCCCATGAACCGCCCCCTTCCCAAACCCCTGGCACATGAGGGTGTCCCGCTGTCCCCAGCACTGCCCCGAGCCCTCCCCGAGCACTTCAACTGCAGCCACTGTCACCCTGGCACAGACACCTCCAACTGTGCCCTGACCAGCCACTTCCCAGGGCTCCAGGAGGCAGCTCAGCTGATTAAATTTGTACTACAGCCTGGAGGAGGCTTTAATGGGAAGATCAGGGAAGCAATCACGCACCTGGATATTTCTAGATGCCCTGCGGACATTCCAGCTCAATCCCACTGCCTAAGCGTGTTTGCAGTGTTTATGTGGGGAAGAAATAATGCAAAGGAAATTAAAAATTAAAGGTGTGAGATCAGGTGTTATACTCCATGAAGCACACAACTCAGTTTTTACAGCCCACTTGGGTGGTACCTGCTCTTCATATCAACTAGTCCAGCTCAACTTTCCTGGCTAGCTCCAATTATCAGGGAGAATGGGGTGGGTTGGAAAGGACCTTAAGGACCACTTCATCCCAACCTCCCTGCCAGGAGCAGGGACATCTTCCACTACACTGCTTAGAAGATTAGTCACTGATATCAAGGCAGCACATGCCACAAGGTCATCCCAAAGGTGTGGAACACGGGGCTGAATATGGATAATTTATTTTTATTTATGTAGGACACGGCACTAACACTGACATTTCTAATGTGTTTGGAGCATTACACAAACAGAAGGATTCTTGCCTGCTTAGCATTACACATTATGCATCTGTCCTACACTGTGCCAGCTTTCCCTGCTGCTGGATTTTCACAGTGGTAGGAAATAACAGGGATAAAGGGATTAAAAAGCAATGATTTCCAGCAAAGCCTTATAGGACATGTCTGCTATGATCTCAGCTTACTTGTCTCCTCTACACCAGTAAAACACTCTCGTAGTAGACAGATTTATGGATTAAATGCAGATGAGTGTGTAAAATAAATATTTTGCTTATAGCTTCTACACACTTTCCAACATTCCCTGTGATTATAATGGCTTCTGAAGGCTCCTTCCAACGGGGTGATTTGCAGTTCAGAAGTTAAAGTCAGGGCCCTCCTCTGGCTCCGGTGCCAGCGAAAGGTCAGGATTGGAGTGCAGTGTTTAGCAATTCCAAATAATTGTATCCAGACTTCAAACATGCCATGCTTTGTCACAGCTGCCACTTAAGGTCAAATTGAATTTAAATTCTGTTTGTCTTTGTATTAATAGAGCTACAGTTCAGGCTAAAGCCACGAGGAACCCAGTTCTCAGAGCGGTCTCTGCTTCCTCCCAGGGAGGAAGAGCGCAGGGACTGAGGGCACTGAGGGCACTGAGGGTCTACAACCACAACAGGTAGGGGAGGGAAGTTCAAAGGCTGTGAGCCCTCGTTTACAGAGGAGGAGCAGTTCAGCAGCTCAGCCAAGGCCATGCCTGTGTCTGTAACAGCCCCAGGGACTGAACCAACACCCCTGAATCACAACTGCAGAGAAAAACCCCAAGTGACTCCTGGGACAGCTCCCTGTGCTCAGCCTTGGCCCAGGTGCCCATTCCAGGAGCACAGGACCCCAGACACTGCTTTGCCTGGCACGGGGGGCAGCCAGGTGTGACCCCAGGAGCTCCAGAACTGCCACCCATCCCTACATGCATGGAAAAAGCTTAAAATGAACATTATTTCCATTAAAAATAGAACTGTCACTGTACTGCTACCAAACAATGCTGCCCAGCCCCCAGCACGTGCACACACAATATATTCATTAATATAGTGTAGAGTTCCCCAAATTCCCACTGTATCCATTGACCCTGAGCACAGGATTTTTGTTGTGGATCGCTGATCCCTGGAGTAAAATGGATTTCCAGCAGCCTCAGATCCTTCCCCACATGTGGGGAGGGTGAAGTGACCTCCTTTACCTCCTTTACCTGCTTTACCTTCACGCTGCTTTTCCCTGAACACAAACCTTTGACCTTCATGCTGCTCTTTCCTGGACACAAACCTTTGTCTCAGAGGTAGAATGAAAGCAATAAAGGATGGGTTTGGTGTGTTTGTTGTTTTTGCTAAACATGCCACTATGCAGCAAACATCCAGCCAAAATTTTAAATATGTAAGTTTACATGCTGTGCAGTAATTTCATTTATTTCATACGGAATCAGGGAAAAAATCCTCAAACTGCAATCCTTGAGATGCTCTATTCTAATACACAGAATTATTGAGTAAAAAGATCTTAGTCTGAGCAAGGAACATCCCACTGGGGATTCCTCTCTAACAGAGCAGGTCTGTAGAGCTACAGATGTCAACTCAATTCCTCCTCAGGTCCAGGAGCTCTGAAGTTAATTTCACACCAAGAAGGTTTCAACAAGCAAGACACAGGAAAAAAAAATACCCTGAAAAAGAAATATTGAATCCTTTGACACGGCCAAAATATTCATGGTAGAGAAGTAGGGGGGAGGAAAGGGGGGCAGGAGATGGGTTTTGAGCTGGACATGCTGAAAGCAGCAGCTGAATTAAGTGGAAAGGAATAACTCTGCCCAGAGAAGCTCCTTCACATCCTGCTCATAAGGAATTGCAAATTCAGCTCTTAAGACCTGAGTTAAGCCCAGCTCTCTGAGAGCTGCACACTCAGCCCTGTCTGTGCACAACCTGTGCTGCAGGATGGTTGAGAACAGCAGGTTTTTGACTGGCTGGACCCAGGGCATCACTTCTTGTATCAGGAGATGCAAGGGAATGTTTCCACGGCTGTTCATCCATTAGCACATGACAGGAATCGAGCAGACAGCAGCTTCGTGCCCCGTGTGTTCTCAGTCTTACTCTTGGAGTAAATACAAAAGATGTGCTTGCAATGAAGCTCCTCAATTGTCTTTAAGGAGCTTTGGCTTTCTAAGAAGCTTTGGGGGGTTCCTTGCAAAGTGATGAAATGAGATTAGAGTCCCTCCTCATGAAACATTCACATGACAGATCATCTGGGGAAAGAAACATCAACCAAAAGAAAAAGCTTCCCAATTAATAAAACATAAGAGAAGTGAGATGGAATAGCATGTGAAAGGAATGACCTGCTTTTAAAGCACTGCTGGGTGTCATCTTAGCTCCTTCTTGCAGAATTCCCCACATAAACCCATCCAGCTGTTCCCATCTGCCTCCCTACTGCCGCTGCCAGGACGGGGAACCACGACAACCCTGCTGCTGGAGAGCTGCTTCACTTCTCCTGGAAACAACGTGCAATTCCAGGGAGTGATCCAGGCAGAAGGATCTTCCCAGGACCAAACTGGGTGTGCAGCATCCCCTGGTGCTGGTGCACTGCTGCTCCCACCCAGGTGCTCTCTGTGGGCCCAGCACACGTGATCATATCCCCACTCTGCACCTGCAATCACTCACCCCATTTGTGCATGCAATTATTATATCTGCATGCATAATTGGGAATGCATTATGCAAATCACCAGTTATTGAGGTAATTGGTCATTGGCTTACACAGTTACTGGTGGGTGATTTGCATGTGCTGTGCTGGTACCTTTCTGAATAAATCCAGCACACTCAGGCAATTCTGAAAATAAACGTCCACATCCAAACCCTGGGTGAAGAGAAAACCTTGCTGGGTTCACAAAAAGTGTCACCCATACTAAGAAACCTGTAACAACAGTCAAACTGTAATATCTCTTTCTCTGCTTAACCCACAAACAAGTCTTCAGCAAGAATACTTCTCCAAAAATTCCACCTGCCTGTTGTAAACTGTGCTCACAGACTTATTTCCATCTCCCATCCCTCAGGAGCTGCTGCTGTTGGGACACAGCAAGATTCTCACATGCCCAGTAGCAAGTCTCTTTTTTTTGTTTTGTTTTGTTTTTATTTATATTTATTATTTTTTATATGTTAATTATTTTTTTATTTTAATTATTTTTAAATTTTATTTATTTATTTCTCTTTTATTTTTATTTTTGACGGTGCCCCTTCTACCTGTCAGTCCCACTGGCTCCCTCTTCCCAGTTGATATTTCAGTCCAAAAAGGCACTTTAGGATCCCGTGGCACAGTTCAGGGGATGGATTATGCACACACTGGGACGTTAAGCAGCTTAATGGCAGGATGTCTGCTCAGAGAGAAAAGGCAGCGACGTGCGTGACAGGTCACCCAGAGCTCCATTGTTTTATTATTATCCAGCCTAAGACCCTTCCAAAGCTTTAAAGCCCTGGTCCCCAAAATGCCAGGCACTGTGAAGACACAAACCAGCAGACAGGTCTCTGTCCCGGAGCTGCAAACAGGTTTGGGGAGGGAAGGAGGAGGGGACACGGGGATGGAGTGGACACAGCAGATGTCACACTCCCTGCACAGCACTTTCAGGGATGAAGATGAACCAGGAAAGCAGCTGAATGCAAAGACAATGGAGGAATAAGGGGATGAAGTCAGAGGGTATAGAAGGAGAGAAGATGAAAAAAAAGAGGCAATCAAAAAGGGCAATGTGCAGCCCAAATAGTCATAAATCTCATATTTTCCTGGGACCTTCTTTTTCAAGACCCCTTGAGCAGGAGTGTGTGGGAGAGCACTTAGTTCTGACTGATACTGATGACAGGAAAACATTTTTGGAGATTGTACCTCGATCAGCTCATGGGAGGTAACATGGAGAGGAAAATTCACTGCCTTTCTCCCTGAGTGCAAACCTTCCCCTCAGTCCAAGAGGTCCTGCAGCAGCTACTCCTGAGCTGTTGATACCTCACAGCCTGGGAGAGAAACAACTTCCACTGCTCTTTACTGCACAAAAATACTCATTTGCATCCTGCAGGAATGAAAGATTTTTTAATTTCCATCTCAACATTATTCTCATTCCCAGTGTTTCAATGTTGTGAAAACTGCCTAGAAACCAAGACACCGGCTCAAGATTGTAAAATTTTAACTCTCACTGTATTTCTCCTCCTCTTTGTTTGCAGGTAGGTTTTAGGTCCACCAGATTTGTGCCTTGCAGGATTTTTCTCCAGCATTGGCAGGGGCTGCCCAGGGAGGTGGTGGAGTCCCCATCCCTGGAGGTGTTCAGGAATGACTGGTTGTGGCACTCAGGGCTCTGCACCCAATGGCTCAGCAGGGACACCCCAAATCTCCTGTCCCATGAAGGAAGGTTTCCATTCTGTGGTCCTGAGGAGTTTGGAGAGCTTGGGGAGCTGCTCTTCAGCTTCCAACCATCTCTGATTGCTTTGGGGTTTGGAGGTGTGAGCTCTGCTTTGGAACCTTATTTGTGACCATTGCAAAGCTCCTCATGGATCTTGGAAGGGGAGGGGCCTGTTGTGTGTGTAATTTAAAACAGGGAAAGCCTGGAGTGGAGACAGCACCGCTGCAGTGACAGACAAGTGTTCAGCTGCTCATGAAAATTAAAGACAGAGAACACTGTCCCCTGGGAAGTTCCAGACCCCCGGCTCTCCTCCGGGCTGTACAGACACAGGACGGGCCCAGGAGCCTCCTGAGGAACCAGAGCAGCCTCACACCAACACCATCATCAGTGTGTGTGAGAAACAAGGCTCACACAGTTCCCTCAAACCCCAGTGCCCGTCAGGAGACAAGGAGGACACGGCTGTGGGGGCTGCAGGTCCCACTGCTCTCCCTGGGGTTAGAGGAATTGTGCAGAGAGCTGCAGGAGGACCCCATGGAACTGGAACTGTGTGAAAGGATGGGGCTACTCTGCTGGGAAAGTGAAAATAAATTCCCTGCCCTGAAACAAGGAACTGAAGCCATTCAAAACACTGGGTTTTCCAAGATGCATCCTCTGTTGAATTACTTCCACATCAGGAATTAGTGACAGAAGGGAAGGGAACATCCGGACAGATGAGAACGGGCCCTGTGGAAGGAAAAGCGGCGTTTTGGACATTGATGAGTTCCTTCTGAAAATTCAATTTCCTTATGTATGAAAAACTTCACTTTTACTGTTACTCAAATGACCTTTTGGGCTCCCAGAAAAAAATTCATTGCCTTGGGAGGAAATCTGAAGCATTAAGTGCATACTGTATTTGCCACGTGTTCAACTTATTGTTAACTCATATTAAAAACTGTTTAACCAGTCTTTAAAATCATTTCCTGGGAAGGTGCCACTCTGGGCCATGCCTGGAGGAGGTGCTGAGCTCAGCCTGATGAGGAACCAGCACCTTTTCATCCAGGCTGTGCTCAGGTGATTGCAACGCTTTGTGCAGGGCTGGAGGGTGAACAATATCCCCAACAATTACCTGTCAATAAAAGCACCAGTGCCTGTTGAGGAACACAGAATTCCCATTATCTTAACAGAGGGCATGAGGGATGAGGCAGCACAGCACCACCCAGCAGAGCTTTGCCTTCTGTTGGTTGAGTAATAAAAAAAAGCAGGAAATAAAGGTTTTAAGGTATGAAGAAAAGCTGATTTTTATATCAGTGCCAAAACTTCAGCCAGAAACTCCTCGTCTAACACAGATTAATTGTTCTTAAGGTCCGACGTGAGGCTCCAGCCAGTGCACCCAGGGAGTTTGACCAGAGAAGTGGGTGAGGAGCAAGGTCAGGATAAGAAAAGGTACAGAAATGTGCAAGTCAATAACTCCGAACTAAGGTAAGTGAAAACAGAGTCAGCAAACCAGGAGGGAACGGGCAGTGGAACATATCCAAGGGCTTACCCAGACAGCTCTAAATCCACGAATTTCAGGCTCAAATGACTCCCACAGTTCACAGAATCACAGAGTTATGGAATATCCTGAGCTGGGAGGGACCCACAGGGATCATCAAAGTCCAACTCCTGGCCTTGCCCAGGACACCCCAAATCCCAGGAGCGTTGTCCAAACCCTCCTGGAGCTCTGGCAGCCTTGGGGCTGTGCCCACTGCCCTGGGGAGCCTGGGCAGTGCCGACCACCCTTGGGGGGAAGAACCTTTTCCTGAGATCCAACCTGACCCTGCCCTGGCACAGCTCCAGCCCTTCCCAGGTCCTGTCCCTGGTCACGGGGAGCAGAGATCAGACCTGCCCCTCCGCTGCCCCTCAGGAGAAGCTGTAAAGAGCTGTGAGATCTCCCCTCAGTCTCCTCCAGGTTGAAACCAGGTGGACATTGTAGCCTATTTTTCTCCTGGCTAACTCATCAATCCCTCACTGAGCAGCCCTGGAGGACACACAAATGCAATCTCAGTCATGGGGCACAGCGAGTTCCCATCTCCATGGCTCGAGGTTTTCCTCTCTACACAGCACAGAAACCCCAATGTTGGAATCCTGGTAAGCCACAGCACTTTGTCACTACCCCTCTGTGTCACTTCTAATGAAGTCTGAAAAAATTTAGAAGCAGGGTCCAAAGGGCAGGTGGAAAGACCCCTGGCAGGTCCACGCTCTGCCTCAGACACAGGCTGGGGTTTGTGATGGTGACATTGTCATGGTCAGGTCATCCCAAACAACTGCACAGTGTGTCAGCGACAGGGCACGTTCTGCAGGGCACCACTGACACTGGCCAGGCACTGACAGGGGCTGTGCACTCTGAACCCAGTGACGGACAATCGGATTTTTGGGCACCGCAGGGGCTGTTCCCCCGAACCCAGTGACGGACAGTCGGAGATTTGGGCACCGCAGGATCACCCGCCGGTCCGAGGGGGCGGGGCCATACTCTGGGGGCGTGGTTTGGGGGCGGGGGCATTCCTAGCCCCGCCCCTCACAGCCGGTGGCGGCGCGCGGCGCAGCCAATGGGAGCGCGGCCTGTCACGTGACCCGCGGCGCCTTCCCAGGTGCGCGCGGCAGCGGCTCCAGAGCGGGCGGGACCGGGGACGGGAGAGCTCCGGCCGGGCGGGGCGGGGGACGGGGCGCGGGGACGGGAGCCGGCCGCCCACCCACCCACCCACCCATCCATCCACACACCCACCCAGCCCGCCGCCCCTCTCCGCATCCCGGCGCGGCGGGAGCGCGGCGGCAGCGGCGGATGTACAGCCCCGGGGAAGCCCCGCGGGAGCGCCCGGCCGGCGGTGAGTGCGGAGCGGCTCGGGGCAGGGAGCGGGACCCCCGGGAGCTGCGCGGGTGCGGGCGCTCCGATGGGATGCGGGATGTGCCGTGGGATGCGGGGATGTGCGCTGGGATGCGGTGCGCTCCACTGGGATGCGGGGATGCGCGCTGGGATGCGGGGATGCGCGCTGGGATGCGGGGATGTGCAGCGCACATCGCCCGGGGAGATCCCGCGGAGGGAGCAAAGTTTGCGGCGGCGGACGCGCCCCCCGGTGCCCCCCGGGGCTGCCGGGGGAGTCCCCGCGGGCTGCGGGGTTTCGGCCGCTCGGCACCGCGCCGGGACCGCCCCGGGGCTGCGGCCGCCCCGCACCGCCGAGGCTGCGGGGTTCGGCTGCAGCATCGCCCGCCTCCTCCCCGCGGGCGCTCCGCTGTCCCCCTGGCCGGTCTGGCGGTGGATCGCGGGTTTTGGGGGCGGATCGGTGCCCGGGTGCCGGCGGTGGGCGCGGGGCTGGCGGTGCGGCAGCGCTGCCCGCGTCCCTATTTGCATGCGAATGGGAGCGGATCCCGGCAGATGTCCTGCCTCATCCATTCACCCGCAGGAATGCGAGCAGACAAGGAGCCTTCAGTGTGACAATGGCTCTTCAGAAAGCGGCATAAAGGCGCAGTGTGAGCGCGGCCGCGGCTCCGCCGCCTCCTCCCGCGGCCGCGGCTTTGTGCGCGGGGCGCTGCGGGCGGAGCGGCCGCCCCGCACCTGGGGCTGCGGGACCGGGAGCGGAGAGCGCGGGGCACGACAGGGATGCTCCAGCGGGGCCCGGCCGCAGCGCACCTGCCGGCTGGGGGGACCTGGGGAGTCGGGTACCGGAAAGGTGCGGGGAGAAGCGCGGGGCAGCGGCCCGGCGGCCGCGGATCGTCACCCCTGCTCTGGTGGTCCCCTGCCCCCGGGGCTGGCTGCCCCTCTCCCTGCGAGTTTGGGGGTCTCCAGCTCGGGGTCTGGCGGTCCCCTCGGCCCCCGGGGTTGGGGGTCTCTCGCCCCCGCTCCCTCCCCGCGCAGCCGCGGGCGGACAAAGGGACCGACCCCTCTGCCGCCCCTTTGTCGCCCCTGTCAAAGGGCCCTTTGAGCGCGGGGCCGGCCCCTCTCCCCTGCAGGAGGAGGGAGAGGACGAGGCGCTTTGTGCCGCGGGCTCAGCATCACCGGGGCCGCACAACAGATGTTGGCCTGCGATTTTAGCTCTCCCCCAAGTTACTCGGGGCGCCTTTCCCACCAGGCGATGAAAGGCAAAGTAACAGAATTAAACTCAAAGTAGACAATAATGTTGTCCAGAGGTGAGAGATCACGCACAGGGAGCTTCTATTTTTGTCCTGGAGCTACGTGATAGCTCCCTGGTAATGAAAAGCATGATAGCCCTTCAATAAAAACTAATTTGTGAACCTTTAAGTCTTTTCCTTACGGACTTAAAGGGTCGCTATAAAAGGAACATGATCTTTCTGAAGGAAATCATAAACCTTTTCTGGTGAACAGCTCAGATGTACCCACGGGAGCTCCCAGAGGCTTCCAATGACCCAAGTCACACAGGGCAGCAGTCCCAGTGTTGTCCAAAGGATCCTACCCAAGTATGTCCCAAAGTCTTGCAAGTTGGAATTTACAGTAATTTAAAAGACAGGCACTCTGAAAGGGAGACAAACCAATGCCCAGAGCTTCCCAGATGGGAGGAGTGAAGAGGGCAGGACTGTTCTGTCCCTCAGCCCATGGCTCTCACCCCCTGGGCAGGGCACAGCTGGTGCCCCAGTGCCCCCTGTCCCTCTGCTCTGCAGCCACGTGTGTCACTGCCCCACGACAAAAGCTCCACTTTAACTTCTGCCTCGACCGCTAAAAGTTACCTGCACGACATTTGATGTAGTCCCTGCAAAATGATCTCTCCCAGGAGGAATTTTGGACTTGAACAGACCAGTTGCTGGGATGACTATAAAGTCGTTTCCATTCACCTGGAACAGACACAAATAACGGTGCTGGTTATTGAAGGAAGGAGGATTTTGCATCAAGTTGTACAGTTATAAAAGGATAACCAACTTTTACTCCCATAAATAATGCTGAGCATGTCCAAACTTGGGCTGCAGAAAGAAACTTCTTTTGAAGCTTCAGGGGTCTGACCAGGGCTCAGACAACCTCGGAGGCGACAGAGCCCAGGCTTAAAACCAGTAGCCCAGAGCAGCTGTGGCTGCCCCTGGATCCCTGGGAGTGTCCAAGGCCAGGTTGGACGGGGCTTGGAGCAACCTGGGCTGGTGGAAGGTGTCCCTGCCCAGGGCAGGGGGTGGCACTGGGTGGGCTTTAAGGTCCCTTCCAGCCCAGCCATTCTGTGATTCCATGGTTCTGTCTGTGCATTTGGTTCCAGCTCGTGGAGCAAACGGGGTCTTTTAAATAAGCCTGTGTGAAGCTCTGCCCTCATCCCACGGCTGAGCCTGTGCCCGGGGGTGCAGGAGGCACAGCCCACGCCCAGGGGATGCTGCAGCCCTTTGTTTCCCAGCGATACAGTGTCGGGGCACTGCAGAAGCCAGGGAAAACTTTTCCTGTGTTCCTGCTGTATTCCTGCTGCTCCCGGCTGGCTGCTGCTGCCAAGGCAGGCAGCAAATTCCCTCTCCATGATTTCATTTGTAGGGACACTTAAAGCACCTTGGATGAATCATAACCCGGGTCAAGTGTTGCTGCTACTGCAGCTCCCACGGCTTCGTATTTGCTGGAAAGGGGATTTATTTGCATCACTGAGCCTGCAGGTTTCTTTCTGTTGTTGTCAGGGATGACATAAACTCCCCAAGTTCATTTAAACAATATTTTAAGATATTTTTTTTTAGTTTTTTGTATGAATTATTTTGAAGCTCTTATTTCTGCTAATGATATCAATGAGTGAAAAGAGAGGTTTTGTTTGCAGAGCTCTGTGCCACGTTAGTTCTGCCTCTTTAGGAGCTGCTCCTTCCCCAGGCCTTGGAGCACATGCCTGGTCCCAGGCTGGGCTTTGTGTCAGGCTCAGACCAGGCTCAGGCACCAGAAAGAGACAAAACCAAAGGAAAAGAGTTAAGTGATGTTTGCAGAAGAGTGCTGGTTGTTAACAGCATTTATTTGACTTTATTTTTTCAACCAGCAAAGTAGCAAGATGCTGAAAATATTTACGGAGGAGCCAAAGATTTCCAGAAATAACCCCCCTCCTCTCTCCCAGGGCACTTTGTCGCCTTGGAGGTGCCTGTTCTTTGAAGCCCTGATTAATATAGATGAGTTGTAATTTTGTGACCAAGCCATCCTAGTTCACATATATTATTCCATTGGCAGACATGTGGTCCCCACAGCTGTCCCCTCATTTGTGTATGAAATGGAAACACTGGTGGCATTTGTAGGTTACCATAGTTACACGAACAATACACGTGTGAGGCTTCATCCTGCCAAGCTCCAGATTTTTTCCCTGGCAGACATTTTGTAGACACGGAACTGAAGAAAATCTATGTAAAGTTTTTGGAAGCGCAGAAATCCCTCCCTCCCTCCTCCTCTCTGCTGGCATGAGGCTGATGGGCAGGGAACCTGCCTTTCTGCTGCCTCTCCACGCCTGGTTCCTGCATCTTCTCCCAGCTGGGATTGCCATTGTGGAGATGCAGGATGCTCCCAGGAATTGTGAGAGCAGTTAAGTCATTAGCAGGGTCGTGCCTTAAACACATCTTTCTTAAAAATAAGTTGTGAGCTCTCCACAAAAGGGAACTTGGGAGCTGGGATAGTTTTCCTGTGTTACGGGAGCTGGCAGTACCTGTGGGGCTCCTGGGGGAGCAGAGAGGTGGGAAGGAGAGGAGCCAGACCCCACATCTGCTATACCAGGACAGAAATCCAAGCAAGGCCACTGCAAAAACACCCATACTCTGTTCTGTCTCTACAATTAACATGTGCCCACCACGGGAAGAAAGATGGGCAAAAGTAAAGGAAATCATGGAGCTGGCTTAGGAATGGTTTTATTGGTGGAACTAATGGTGCTTCCCTGAGGCTGGGAGGGCGTAAATTCTGCACAGACACCACGGGACAGCTTTGCTAAGAACCAGTCCCTGCAGATGTGCTGAGTTATTCAAAGACCTGCCCAGGCTCGCTCTTTTCCTGTAGCTGAGTAATTAAGTCCCTCACTAATGGGCTCCATAAGGTCAGAGTGGAACACTCCTCCATGCAGGGCTGAGAGGTCCCCACGTGAAAGTCCTGAACCCCATTCTCCTCCTCTTTGCTGCTTCAAACCCTGCAACTTTATTCAAATTTGGTTTGGCTCTTTAGATGTCCTATTTCATATTTCTACATATGGCACTGGAGGAAAATACTGGACTGGCCTATTTTGGTTTGGCCTAATTCTCCTCCTGAGGAAGGCAGGACGAGTCTGTGGCATCAGTGGGAACAAAATTAGTCTCTGCCCTTAAATTCTACTGCAAAATGTTTTTATAGCTTCACCCTCTATTCATAAGACCTTAATTTGGTGATCCAAGCCAGCGTTTTCTCGATGTTCCATCTGGCTGAATTATTAACAGAACAGGCCCTGGTTTCTACCTGGAGCACAGTTTCTAAAGATCAAGTATTTGCAGTGGAGTGTTACCTTTTTCTTTTCTTTTTAACTAACAGAACAAGGCAAAGCAGTTGCAAGTAATGGGCTTGAAAAATTTAACAGGGTGCAGTACTGAGAATGCACACAAGTTATAAAAGTGCCAGGGAGAAACAGCTCTTTCCCTTATTTTATTGGGCACAACAGCCTTGCTCCATAATTCTCTGTCCTGAGGTGCTGCCCTTTAGTCCCCAGTGCTCACCCAGGGCAGTATTTTCCAGGCCACTCCTCAACCTGAAGTGATTTAACACAGAGGCAAAGCTTACTTTGGGGGTTTAGTTGGAAATTTTAGAGGTTGTCAGTCAGCAACTCATTTCCAGGTATTTAATTTAACTAACTCTGGTGATTCCAGCAATTTATGCATCTGTCAGCTTTGATTAGAGCAGGAGAACTGAGTGCTTTTGGAAGCCAAGCCCCCTCCAGGTCCCTGGCAAGGTTTGCCTGGTGGTTAGTCCAGCGTGAGCCAGCGCTGGGTGACTGTCCCCACCAGTGCCTGGGGAGTTTGGAACACAATATTCCTGGCCTGGAGAAGCCATGGGGCTGCCTGAGTCCATGGGAGATGCTCCCTGGGCTCCTCCTCCACGCTGGAGCCTGGAGGACACTCCTCAATGCCTGCTTTTATTTGATTTATACCTACTTTTGTACAGTCCCTGGAACTTAATTCATCAAGCAAAATGCCACACTTGGATCTGTCTGTGCCAGACTTGGATCCACACAGCTGCATCCAGGACGTGCCCCGCGATGCCAGCCCAGCTCCTGGGCTTTGGATGTCTGGGAGCAGCTCCAGCATTCCCACACATCCCAAAGGCTTGGTGCACCTGGAGCAAGCCCAGCTTTTCTGGAGTTCTCAAGGCTTGGGCAGCAACACAGGGAAGAGTCAGACTAAGCAGCATGTAAAAGTTATTCAGAGAGAACTCCTGAGCTTGTCCAAAATTTGGTAGAATCACATTTTACATTTTTTTAATAAAATATCAATCAAAGCTTGGATTGTCTTTTTTGTAATTTGAAAATGTTTATCATTGACATAATGGATCCTACATTTTCTGTTATTTCATGCATCACATCATTTATTTGATTAAGCAAGTCCAGAAGTACCAAGTAAATTCATACCTTGCTAATGTGCTGCATATAATTACTGGGATGCAGATGAGCCACTGATTGGCCTTGCTACATTTTTAAATTACAAATGATCCATCATTGTAACAGAAACAGAGTAAATATTGATAATTCCAGAGCTCCACCACTCTAATGGGCATTGCAGTGCCTTGTAAATGCATTGAAAAATAACTTATTTCACCCACAGGGGAACAACCAGTTGCAAAAAAGAAAAGTTTTTTAAATTGCTGCTTGAAAATAGGTCTTTAAAATGGTTTCATGATAGTTTTTAAGCACTGAGTAAAACCAGGTCAGCAACCTGGGCTAGTGAGAGGTGTCCCTGCCCATGGCAGGGGTGGAACTGGATGAGCTTTAAGGTCCCTTCCAACCCAAACCATCCTGGGATTCTTTGTAAGTTCATTGGCAAATAAGTTTTCCTTTCTCCTTCTGTGCCCAAAAGAATCGCTGTAATTAGGTAAAGATTTAATCTATAAAGCATCAATAACTTGAACTTTTACAAGGAAAAACCTCTGCTGTGTTTCCTGCACCGGGCAGCAGTTTGGAGCACTGCTGGAATAACCCACCCATGGCAATGAGACTGAGGGCTAAAGCTGAAGGCACAGTTTATAGGGCTGTTCTTAAACATCCAGTGCATTAAATATGAGGTATTTTCCCTCTTTCTTAATCTCATGAACTTCCCAAAGCAAGACTGACATCTGTTTTCTGCGTGAAACAAAATTAGTATGGAAATTTCAGTGAGAATTGAGGTAAAGAGAAATAACTAAACCAGGGCTGGGAACATTCCCACCATTCCAGCTGACTGAGCTCTCCTCTCCTGATGACATGGCAATGCCACTCAGATGATTTTGGAATGAAACAGTGGTGGAAAACACATATTTCAGGTAGAAGCCTGTTCAAAAGTGCAGAAAGTCTTGTGGGAAAGGGTCATGTGTTCATCTGTCTGAGTGGAGAGAAACAACTTTTTCCTTAGGCCAGAGTAAAGCCTGAGTTCAGAGAAGGTCCAACCCCAAACCTGTGGCCTCCTAATGGAATTAATTCTCTCCCTTCTCAACTTGGTTGAGTTCCAGATCTTTTTCTTGGTGCTGACAGCCTTTACATCAGATCTCAGCACCTCCCCTGCTAAATCCATTTACTTGGTTAGTGGTATGTTCACAGTCTTTCATATCAGATCTTTCAACTCAATATATGGGGTTATTAACATTTGTATATAAATATAGCTCAAAAATAGAGAATTTGATTTTGTAAGCATAAAACCTCTTAGAAAAAAAAATCAATAAAAGCCTGTTTTATTCTGAGGGCTGAAGTCTGTCAGCACACTACATGTAGAAACTATGTAGATATAGATCTGGGCTAATAGTAAAATACAGTTTAATACTTAATCACTAATAATTGAAAAGTTAACACAGCCACAGGAAACAGAATTATCAAAATAGAGTGTAACAAGGCCCAGAAAAAGAACTTTTTCTTGATTGAAGATAAGCAATTGAAGCTCTGTGCACATCTAATTTTTAATAACAGGCCTTATGCATTCCCTACAGCCACCAGTATTAAGTTGATTTTATAAATACCCACTGAGATCCTGACTCACTCTGGGTTTGATTTCTCAGCTCCAGTTTCTAGCAGAGGGTTTTTGGCATCCTTTGTGGTAGTAACAGCTCTGTACACACGGGGTCTTTCCCAACTGTGGGGGATCCTGAGTGACTCAGAAAACTGGAGTTTGATCTAGAACTGTGTGGGAAGCAAAATAATCACACGCTGCCAGAAGCCAGTCAGCAAAAAAGGGAGGAAGAGGATTTTCTGTAACTTCATGAAAATCCTGGGGAGTTCTGGCATCCCTCTTCCTCCTGCTTAAAAATATTCCTCGTGTGCTCCTTATTTCCTTATCATTAACACTTCCCTTCCACTGGCCAAGCTCCCTGGCTCTCAAAATCCTGTAAGGGAATTCTACTCCAAAGTCCAGCCCAATCTCTTCATGCCCTTGTTCCTCTTTCAGAGCTGTTTCACTCTTTTTTTTTTTTTTTTAATTTTCTTTGAATGGTGCTGATTTTGATAGGTGTTAGGAAGCAGAGATTGAGCTGTTCTGTATGGAATCCTCAGGAGGTTGGGGCCCTCAGGATGTTCAAGATCCTTCCATGTGGTTATGACATCTCAAGCATGCCAAGATTTCATTCCACTTCTTGATTATGTGATTATTATTTTAGAAATATATTGATTATATGATCAGAAGCTGAAGCAGTATTTCCTAGTCTGGGTTCTCTTTCATTCTTCAACCAGCAGATACTAAATGCAAAAAAATAGTTGGAATAGGTCTTCCAACTAGTTATACTCTGTAGATTTTAGATACTGTCCAAGTTAAAACCCATTGAGTTTAAATTCTCCCTCTCATTTCAAATCCACAGAGGGCTGTGGATGGCTCAGAGCACAGACAGGTGGGAAGGAAGGGAACTTCTCCATCCCCTGCGGGTCAGAGCAGAAGGGAAGAGCTGCTGGGAAGGTCTCAGGAAACTGGGTTTTAACCTGGCAATGGAATTGGTTGACTCAGGAATGGTGCTTCAGTCAAACAATTTGACCTGGTAATTGCATGGAATGAGGACAATAATCACAGATTGGATTCTTCTCCATGAATGAAATCAAAGCTTTGCTGCTGCCCTAATATTGAACAGGGCAGCCCCTCAGAGCAGGACATGAAACAAGCCACAGGCAACAGAACAGCCCAGATATTCCCCAAATTAAACTACTTTATGAGGATAAACATAGGAAGGAAGTGGATAATGAGTTGGGTTCCTAATGCCAGAATATTCCTACTGTACAAACACTTCTCTCCTTTCAGGTTCTCAGGGCTTTGAAACGGCTTTAGGAGTTTTTTTCTCTCCTAAAGCAAGAAGCAAGCAGCCTCTCTAATTTGACAGCCCCCAGGTTGGCAGGCACCTCTTATCCCTGAGGTTTCTGTGTGACTGGTTAATGGCAATCAGGCAGATTTGCAGGCAGAGGACAGAAGCTGGGTTGCAGTTCTGAGGGGGATGTGACGGGCCATCAATCCCCCTGCAGGGGATCCAGCCCCTCGTGCTCCACAGCAGTCTGTGAATGAAAACCTTTTCTTCCCTCTCCTGCAAATTTACTTCAGTATTTTAATGAAAAACATTGTATCAGATGCAAGTCTGAAGAATAAAGCCCAATAAATTACACATTTTCAGGATTTAATATGCTGTGTCTGCAGGGCAGGCATTATGAATAGGATGCTCTTTGCAGTTCTTTGGGGGAGATAAGAGTAGTATTTTTCAAAAGAACACAGATAAAGCAGTCTAAGGTTGTCTTGGGATACAGCAAATCACCTTCTCACCAGAGCTTTCCCTAAAATTAAACACTGACTTTATTTTGATGGAATATGTGTACAGACAAGAAGAAAAAGGAGGCATTATTTGCAGGTAAAAAAACCCCAAACCTTAAATATTATAAATCCCTGAGGATGTGTTTTGAGGCTTTATACCATTATTACATGTCCTACAGGCCCTTGTTTTTGTATTTCCTTTTAATACCAAACTCCCACATCCAGGTTTTGGAAGCTCTTTCAACTGACATCATTTGCAGCTTGATTTGTCTGTATTTTACACAATTCAGACCTGGAAATAGCTTATTTCCTGATGACATCGGAGGCTTTAAAAACCTCAGTAGAAAAGGCTTCCTATCAAGCACAATTCCACAGTATTTGTCTAAATAGACAGGATTGCACTTGGAAATTTAATCCCTGGGAAAGGAGCCCATTCCATAGGTTAGCTGTAAATATCCTGGGTTTTAAACTCCAAGTCCCCTTTCTCTAGGATGTCCAAGGTCACTGCTGCTCTTGGAGTGAGGCTGATTTTAGAACACAGCATTTTACACCAGGTTTAGTGTTGTGTGATTTGGTGGTGCCCCTGTTCCAGTGCCTCTCCCTCCTAAAGCCCCAGAGGTGATTTGCTCACCTGGAGCATGGCACTAATCCCTGTCTTCTCCACACAAAATGGGAGGATATGGAACTATAGACCAGAACTAAATACTAGTTATCCTAAATACTAGTTATTCTATATACTAGAACTAAAGCCTCTACTGAAGCTCAAAGCAAAGCAGGTCCTGTTTTACCACAACATACACTCAGCATCCTGGCCTTGAGCTTGTCCAGCTGCCTTTCCCTGCCTGCAGTGTCCCAGCCTGGGCTCCTGATGGCCCAGTCCATCTCCAGAGTTGCTCCCAGTGTAGTCACACCTTCAGCCCAGATCCTTCCCAGCCTCTCCTGGTGTCCCCTCTCTAACAGGCCCTTTGTTCCACAGAACCACAGGATGGGTTGGGCTGGAAGGGATCACAGTGTTCCACCTGGTCCCACCTCCCTGCTCCAGCAGGGCCATCCCAGAGCACACAGATTGTGTCCAGATAGTTCTGGAATATCCCCAGTGAGGAGACTCCAGACACTCTGGGCAACCTGTTCCTGCACAGCAAAGAAGTTCTTCCTCATGTTCAGGTGGAACTTCCTGGGCATCACTTTGTGCCCGTGGCCTCCTGAACCATTGCTGGCCCCCCCTGAGCAGAGCCTGGAACAGCACCTTGTGTTGATCCCACTCTGAATTCAGTTTTCCTGGTTCTCTCTGAAGCTCCACCAGTTCTCAGCCCTGGCACAAGCCCTGGGTGCTGCTGGGCTGTCTAACCTGCATTCCCCCAAGGACCCACCTGGATCCAGGCTGCAGCAGCCCAGGTTTTCCCAAGCTGATGGATGGGGGTGTTGGTATGGCAGCAGTTCCCAAAGGCTGGGGATGGGAATGCACAGCCTGCACGAGTCATTAGCAGAACATTAGCACAGACAATTTTCCAACAGACTAGCTCCAATGGAGGCTCAATCTGGGAAAATGTTTCTGTGGAGAGATGGGAGAAACTGGGATCAGTGTGTGCTCCTGGCTCACAGCAACTGCAGAATAAATTGCTTGTCTTAGCCCGAGGTAATTTTCTTTGTGGATCTGATCCCTCCAACTTTTCCCTCAGCACATCCAGTTCAGATGGCTCCCGACCAAAACCTGGGTGACGCTGCTGCAATAGAAAAGAAATCTTGCAAGAATGAACCACTTCAGGGAGGAGAGGGAAGGTTTCTGTGGCAGCATCACTGTTCCAGAGCAGACACCCAGATATCCAAGTGCAAACAATATTGTTTCTCTTTTCAGCAATGTTTAATAGTGACCATTAATATCCACTTGTCAGGGAAGTGAAAACACTTTGTCTTCCAATTACCAAGCAAAAATGCTTCTTATCTGTTCTTTTTAGTTGGCAGGTTAACTCTGAACACTTCTAATGAACAGTTTATTTCATGCTTGTCCCTTCATATTCTCCTCTCACTGCTCTGGGGGCTTGGGAATGTACTTTTTGTTTGGATCACCCACCCAACCAGACAAACCCTCCCAGAGCCACCAGCAAGGCTGTGGCTGGAGTACCCACCTCTTCCCAGCACACCCCTCTTCCCAAGGGAAGCTGCAAGGAAGGACCTTCTCCTCCATCACCAGACACCTGCCCTCATAATCTTGGGCCAAACAAATTCTCAACCAGTGTTCAGAACCTTGCTGGAAAGGGAATGCTTGGACAAACCTCCCATGGCATTTCCAGGATGGGAGACAGGGATGCTGCTCATTTCTGTCCTCAAGGAACAGGAACAAGCCAATGTCCCAGTCAGCTGCTGTGGGTTTGCTGGTGACAGAAATGTGGTTTCTGACTGCCCTGGGTCCTGGGAGGTGCCATGGAAAATACATTTATTGAGCTCTGAGTAAAATAATTTCCTCTGTATCTCTCACATAAAATTAGCCATTATTTCTGCTGCTATCAAGTTACCAGCTGTTACAACTGCTGTTGTGGGCTGGAACACTAGAAAATAGGAATTTAACAAATGAGAAGGAAGGCAGAGAATGCTAAAGCATTTCCTTCACACACTCAGTCTCTCCTGAAAGGAGCTCTAACACCCCCTTCCTGTTCAGGGGAAGTTTCCTCACCCACCATTTTTAAAAGACATTTTTAAGACAGAATTAAAAGAAGTGCCATCAGCCACGTGTTAATATTAAATACCATTTTCAGAAAAAAACCAACCAAATGTGTGCTAGGACTGTGCTGAGGGAGGACATTTAGAGGACAGATATTTGCCTTTAATCCAGAAAGCCCAGAGCTGCTGCTCTGCCCCTTCTGGTGTTTCTTTAGGAAACATTCCCTGGCCTTCAGCGTTCTGTTGTTCTCCATTCACCCTCACCAATTCCAGTGGGAGCCAGGCATTCTCCCAGGAGCCACCCCTGGTTTATCCAGATGGGCTGGTGATTATTCCCTGGTGCCTGTTTGGAACTGCTCACTGTCAGATGTTGTTTTCAAAGCCTGGTTGTCCTCCAGCTTATCCACACACACAAAAAATATTCCTACAGATGTAACTTGTCTAGGTTTTATTTGAAAAGATGTGATTAGCATGGAATCAGTAAGGTTGGAAAAGACCTCTCAGATCACCCAGTCCAACCATCAACCAGCACCACCCTGCTCTCCACTAACCCATGTCCTCCAGTGCCACATCCCCATGTGTTTTGGTGACTCCACCACCTCCCTGGGCAGCCAGGGCTGGACAATGTTTTCAGTGAAGAAATTTTCCTGATATCCAATCTAACCCTCCCCTGGCACAACCTGAGGCTGTTTCCTGTCATCATTATAATTCCAGACAGGACTTCAGAACCTGAGAGGAGTCCAACATTCCAGCACCACAGTCTTCCAGCAAAAAACCTTGTGCTGTTTTATTCCCTCAGACATCAAACACGCAGAGGTGTCTGGGACCAGTGCTGGCAAGACTGGGAAGCTGACAATCCAGGGGCAGAGGGACAGCTTTTGGTGACCTCTCTGCTGCCTCTTTAGCTCTGATCAGAGCGAGGGATGAGGTTTTACACATCAGAAGGAGCTAAAGCAAAGGTCCAGGACTGGGGTTGTCCCTCCTGCTGTGGCCCCTGGGCTGCCCCTTACACCAGCACAGCACTGATGGAGCTGGTTGGAATTTACTCTGTCATTACACTGCATTTTCATTTATAGGCTCGTCCCAGCTGCCCTGGGCTGGGGGAGGCTGGAGACAGCAACGTGCAGGTCATTCTGAACAACATTTGCAGTTAAAGAAAATTAAATCCATTTGCAGGAGAAAATAGCTGGAGAAGAGAGAGAGTTGCTATAACTTGTAAAATCATATATTTGCAGTGGTCAGTAAACCCAGAAATGCCTTCTTACCAAGGATGAACAATAACTGCAACGTGCAAGTAAGAGGATATAAATATTCAACAAAGAAAGGATCGAATCTGATTTTTTTTTTTGCACCATCTAGACATGCTCTGACATATTTTAAAAGAACCTTTGAAGTCTTTTTCAGGCAGTTTGATTTTTAGAGTATTATATGATTCATATAGACACAGCAGGGCTAAATCAGTAGGAAAGCATCATTAGGGCCCTCAGCTGTGTAAGGCACAGACTTCCCTCTCTTCACCCACTGAGAAACCAGGTCCAGGAGAGACTCTGGAGGCACCTCCCGGACCTGCCCAAGATCCTCACGGGGTGGAAGCTCTGCATTATTAACTGGCAAATGCTGCCATTTGAAAAGTCTTGCAATTAAATCAATTAAACTCCAGATTTCATCAATTTTCCTAGAACTACCTGGGTCGGGTCAGCTACAAATGTGTTGCTGTCGAGGGAAACACCCCTCAGAGTCAGCACAGCTCGGATGATTCCAGGCTCCACCACCCCGTGGTAACACAATCCCTGCTGTTCCCATCCCGTTAGGATTTGATTTTTTAATGCAGTCAATGTCTCAGTCAATTCTTACATCAGTTGGAAGTTACTAGAGAAGGAATGTTGGTTCTACAACTTGTTTTCCCCTCTCCAGCAAAGCCCTCTCAGCTCTCATTCAAGTCTCAGAAAAGCTGATTCCACAGGGTCAATGCCTCCCATTCCTCTCTCTCTTCCCCCAAAGCCCAACCACAGAATAACAGCACAAAAATAAATGTGCAGATGCTGTTTGGTGTGTTCCACCTACAGCACTGTATCATAATCTGAAATAAAACACTCATTTCATTATTTAATATGCAGATCAGATGTGGAAGAGTGTAGTATAAATGGCATTCCTGTCACCTCTATCCAAATGACTATTTTAAACCTATTTTTAAAAGCTGCATTTAGTTTTATTATTTTTTCTAGTACTGCTTTTTGTGGGCTGTGACTCAGTTGAGGCTTCACTGCATTTTAATTGACAAAGATGCATTTTCCTGCTTTCTGCCTTTACTGTTTCTCACTGTTGTGTTCTCTCAGGTATCCCAGAATCACAGAGTGCTTTGGGTTGGAGGGACCTTCAGGATCATCTTGTTTCACCCCCATGGGCAGGGACACCTTCCAGGAGACCAGGTTGCTCCGAGCCCTGTGCAGCCTGGCCCTGGACACTTCCAGGGATGGGGAATCCCTGTTTGTTTTATCTATATAAAAAGACAAAACTTTATTTTGAGAAGCCTCAATTGCAATCACCAGAGCAATTTCCCAGTAAAGTGAGATTGAGGAAGATTTTACTGGGAGATTTTCCTGGGATATGTGTTTAAAGCCCCTCGACACCCCAGATGTTCTGAGGTACCTGGACACTGGTGGGTTAATTTAAATGGACTCTTGCATGAAGAACCTCAGGCTAAGCAGATATTAAAGTGTGGTTTACACAGCAATCAGGAATTGTGGTGAACAGTCCATATGATCCCAGTGCAGTACAAACAGCTCAAAGAAGGGCACTACATTCATTTAATCAAATTTACTGTTATTGTTTGGTGCTGAGCTGGATTAAATCTAAGCTGTTATCTGGAACTGATTTGATTAACTGGGATGAATTTTGGCAAAGTTCATATGCATTTAGCTTCAAACTTATAAACCAGCAGCTTCCTGAGCCTTAATTCCTGAAATCCGAGCTCGGGGCCGGCCCTGGCACTGACTCCCATGGGACTGTGCTCCAGCACTCCTTCAGACCCAGCACACCCTCCTCCCTCAGCACTTCCCAAGCCACTCAAACAACTGATGCAGAGTAAAACAGGAAGGTATCCCAGAGTTTTAGGTTTAGATAATTCACTGAGATATTTCTCACACAACACCAAGTAGGGGAGGGAGTTCCAAACCCTGCATAACTTACTGATACCAAACTGGGATTTGTGTAAGAGATTAGTGTTGAAATAATGATTGTTTTCAGGTATTTTTCCTCAAAGCTCGAAGAAACTAAATAATAGATGAACTGTGTGTGAGCTGAGCATAACATATACCCTGATCTGTTTTCAGGAACATCTTCAGACACTGATTTGCAGAAGATTCTGGAGCACAGAGGAGCAGCTGAGGGTCTTCAGCGTGTTTCTCCTCTTCTCTAAACTCAGCAAGTCATCTTTAACCTTCTGGATGTCCAAGCCTTTCACCTTAAACTTCAAGCTTTACATTTTCTGCCTGATAAGGGATCAGCCTCTCCCCCGTTGGGATTTTAGGGAGCTGGGGAGCTGAACTCCCTCTCTGGCCAGCATGGCAAAGGTTAGAGCCCTTTTAACTGTGTGCCACTTGGTGCTAGAATTGTTACTGAATTCATTGACTGAGTCTTCCATGCAGAGCAGTGAATGTCCCCAGCTCTGTGTCTGTGAAATCAGGCCCTGGTTCACACCGCAGTCCACGTACAGGGAAGCCACGACAGTCGACTGCAACGACCTTCGACTGACAAAGATCCCCAGCAACCTCTCCAGTGACACCCAAGTCCTGCTGCTACAGAGCAACAACATTGCAAAGACCACAGACGAGCTCCAGCAGCTCTTTAATTTAACAGAGTTGGATTTTTCACAAAATAACTTCACAAGCATCAAAGACGTGGGACTCTCAAATCTCACCCAACTCACCACTTTGCACCTGGAGGAGAACCAGATCACGGAGATGACCGACTACTGCCTGCAGGACCTCTGCAACCTCCAGGAGCTCTACATAAATCACAACCAGATCAGCAGCATCTCTGCAAATGCATTCTCTGGCCTGAAGAATCTGCTGAGATTACACCTCAACTCCAACAAATTAAAGGTCATTGACAGCCGTTGGTTTGATTCGACTCCCAACTTAGAGATTCTCATGATTGGAGAAAACCCAGTGATTGGAATACTGGATATGAATTTCAAGCCGCTCTCAAATTTAAGGAGTCTGGTTCTGGCAGGGATGTACCTCACAGACATTCCTGGCAATGCCTTGGTAGGTTTGGATAGTCTTGAAAGTCTTTCCTTCTATGACAACAAACTGGTAAAAGTTCCTCAGCTTGCACTTGAGAAAGTTCCCAATTTAAAATTCCTAGATCTCAACAAAAACCCAATTCATAAAATTCAAGAAGGGGATTTTAAAAACATGCTCAGATTGAAAGAGCTTGGGATCAACAACATGGGAGAACTGGTTTCCGTCGACAGGTACGCGCTGGACAACCTGCCCGAGCTCACAAAGCTGGAGGCCACCAACAACCCCAAGCTGTCCTACATCCACCGCTCGGCATTCCGCAACGTGCCCGCCCTGGAGAGCCTCATGCTCAACAACAACGCCTTGAACGCAGTCTACCAAAAGACCGTGGAGTCCCTCCCAAACCTGCGCGAGATCAGCATCCACAGCAACCCCCTCCGGTGCGACTGCGTCATCCACTGGATCAACTCCAACAAAACCAACATCCGCTTCATGGAGCCCCTCTCCATGTTCTGTGCCATGCCTCCGGAATACCGGGGCCAGCAGGTGAAGGAGGTGCTAATACAGGATTCCACCGAACAGTGTCTTCCAATGATCTCCCATGAGACCTTCCCCAATCACCTCAACCTGGACATCGGCATGACGGTGTTCTTGGATTGTCGGGCCATGGCAGAACCGGAGCCAGAAATTTACTGGGTCACTCCTCTGGGCAATAAAGTCACCGTGGAAAGCCTCTCTGACAAATACAAGCTGAGCAGCGAGGGCACCTTGGAAATCTCCAACATCCAGGTGGAGGACTCCGGGAGATACACCTGTGTTGCTCAGAACATAGAAGGGGCTGACACGAGGGTTGCCACCATCCGGGTGAACGGGACGCTCCTGGATGGGACCCAGGTCCTGAAAATCTACGTCAAACAAGCCGAGTCACATTCCATCCTGGTCTCCTGGAAGGTCAATTCCAACGTCATGACTTCCAATTTGAAATGGTCGTCGGCCACGATGAAGATTGACAACCCCCACATCACGTACACCGCCAGGGTGCCGGTGGACGTCCACGAGTACAACCTCACACATCTGCAGCCCTCCACGGACTACGAGGTGTGTCTGACCGTGTCCAACATCCACCAGCAGACACAGAGATCCTGCGTCAACGTCACGACGAAGAACGCGGCCTTCGCGCTGGACATCTCCGACCAGGAGACCAGCACGGCCCTGGCGGCCGTCATGGGCTCCATGTTCGCCGTCATCAGCCTCGCCTCCGTCTCCGTTTATGTTGCAAAAAGGTTCAAGAGAAAAAACTACCACCACTCACTGAAAAAATATATGCAAAAGACCTCCTCAATCCCCCTGAACGAGCTCTACCCTCCCCTTATTAACCTCTGGGAAGGGGACAGCGAAAAGGACAAGGACGGCTCTGCGGAGACCAAGCCGACCCAAGTGGACACATCCAGAAGCTATTACATGTGGTAACTCAGAGGATATTTTGCTTCTGGTAGTAAGGAGCACAAAGACTTTTTTGCTTTATTCTGCAAAAACGACGAGTTGAAGACTTTTGTATTTTTGCCTTTGCTGGTGCGTGGCAGAGCGGAGGGACAGGTGGATATTTCAGGAGTTTTTCGTACAGCGTATCGCAGCGGTCGGACCCAAATGGCAGCTTCACCCGCCTTCCAATTCTCCGGTATTTTATATTATTTCCCTTTTTTTTTTTTTTTTTTTTTTTTTTTAGTTCTTGTGCTCGACTTACTGCTGTTCTAACTCCAGTGCTGACAGAGGAATGAGAGGCTGTCCCGGAGCCATCCCGAGGTGCAGGAGCTCCCGAGCCAAGCCCAGTTTGGGACCTGCGGTGAACTGGGATTGTGAGCCCGGTCTGAGGACTCGGACCCTGAGAGAAGGAGACCCTGAAGGATGTTAGTTGACTGTACTGTAATGTTGTATCAACTGATTTGAATGTTTTTGACTTTGAACAATGAGTTCCCTTTTTTATCGTTATTATTATTATTATTATTATTTTTGTAGTAGTTGAAGGCTTAGGCAAAGCTAACAGGCAATAGGAATATGTACATCCCATTTTCTAATGTAACAGACTAAATGGTATTTGTTCTCTTCTTCTTTTTATTCTATTTAGTAGACACTTTTGAAGAATTACTAGAGTTTTGTTGTGTTTAAATCACCAACACACGGTGTTTAATGAAGGCAGAGCTATAATAAATTTAGTTTGGTTCTGATTTTTTTTTTATTTTAGAAGTCACAATAATGTATTGGGTTTAGCTGTCACTAGTTTGACTGGTGATCATGTTTTGACATAAAATATATCCAAAATGTTATATAAAAATATTGTGGGGGTTTTTCTTGATGGAATTTCGTTTCAGCAAAGTTCCAGGTTTTGGTTTTTTTATGCATTTATGTTATAGCAGTGTTTTCTCTGCGTTAGATGCAAAATACTGAAAGTAATTTAAAGAGAGCAATGTCTCGGTATGGCTTTTGGACTGAGAGTCACATGCAGAATCCAAACTGTTTGGCATCAGGAACACAGCAAAAATAATTGAGAAGAGTGTGTACCAGGCCCTTTTCCTTTTTTTCTACTTTTCTGTTTATATTCTGAGCTAAGATCAAAATGAAGCTGACATTTAGCTGTCATTACCATCAGTTAGGACAAAAAACCAACTCAGTGCTACCAAATGGAAACAAACCAGTTGGTATATACTTTAAAAAAAAAAAGTTAATTGGATTCATATTCCTTTAAAAGCAGAAGTTAAGATGAAAATTAACAAGAAAGTTATATTTGGGTCCAGCACTGAACTGTATTTTTTACAGGCTGAAAATTAACCAGTATTCTGAGTACCTGACTGAAATGCTGTGGTAAAAGTGCAAACCTCAGAGAGCAGGGGTGTGATGTGTGCACTGGGTACAACATAAAGGCATCATTTACAGCTGAACCCACGGAATTGTTGTCCGTTGTCTTTTCTGACTCCAGGGAAGCTCTGCACAGGGACTGCACACAGGTCACGGCAGGGTGGGAGCTGGTGAACACGTGATGACACTCACACCAGGCCCCTGAGCCACAAGCACAGCATCTTCTACACTTTATGACCACTGTCAGTGTGCAATTTTTACATGTTTTACAGACCAAATACATTCCTGGTAAGTCAAAGTTCATTGTTCAAACCGTGGATGTGCCTGGGGTTTGGGACTCTTTGAAGTTTTTAACTCACTGGCTTCTCAGATATATCCAAGACCCCCCCAAAAAATTTACAGAAAAGTTCAAACTTCTTTTCCCTTGTCTAGAAGTGAAAAATTATCAGCAGAGTTCCACTAATAAGTTGCTTTGGTGCAAAAACTCGAGTCCATCCCTTGGCCCCCTGCCTTGCTGATCTTGTGTTTCAAGGTGAAGCTGCTAATCCTGCATTTAAATCAACTCCTTGTGCTGCTCTACACAGTCCTTTCTATGTTCATGAGATCTCATACATTTTTAATCATGTGACAATTAGATGTTGGGATCAGACAAGTGTCTTTTGATCATGGAGAAGTCACAGGGTGGAAGGATTTATTCATCACCTCCTCCTGTATTTGTTTGTAATGTTAATGGGAAATTTCCTCCTGGTGTTTTCTCCAGCAGAGCTGCAGAGCAATAATTATCATCTTGTCTGTGTGTTGTTCTAACCTGAAAACTGCAGCCACGGGAATTCATCTCTGTTGCAGTAAAGATTCACTCTGCTTTTGCCAGAGAAAAGGACACTGAGGGCAAGGTTGGCCATAAAATGTTGGCTTCCAGCTTGCCTGACACTGTAACATTGTCTTTGGAAAACAACCACTGAACAGGTGTCAGAAGGTGCAGAGCAAGGCCCCTCTTCTATCCTCTCCTCAGCTTCCTGCAGCCCTTGCACAGGATCACACAGAGCCCACGGCTCTGCCTGGATCCTGCTGAGTTTTGGGGTCCAAGGGGTTGGTTCCTCAGTGACCCTGAGTTGACCTACACACGGGGCTGCCCCCAGAACAGCCACCCTGCTCTTCTGTCCCTGTCCCCACCGCCCATCCTTGGCTCCAAACCACGGGGGGATCCACCTGCCCTCAGAGCACCCTCACAGGACCTGTCCCTGCTGCTGGGCACAGCCCACACCAGCTCTGCCCTGGGGGATTCTCAGCCAGCCCACACCAGCTCTGCCCTGGGGGATTCTCACCCGGCTCTTCTGCACATCTGGGCAGCTGCAGAAGCAGTGCCTGGCAAACAGGGCTGTGGTGGGGACACGTGGCCATGGAGGAGGACAGAGCAGCACTCCAGCAGCTTGCAGGGGAAGGAAAGCCACGTTTAACGTGTTCCTTTCCACCGGGGAATAATGGGCCTTGTGTTCCCTGCAGCCCTGTTTGGCACTTTGCTGTCATTTGTTATCTTTCTAGAGTGGTGCTGCCGGAGAACTGCAGGGGAAAATGGCTTTAAACAGCCGCACTCTTCCCTGGGATGTGCTGACCTGCAGGATTCCAGGGAAGCTGCTGTTGCTGGGAATCCTGGAGGGAGATGCAGTTACCTGAGAGCAGCCAGAAGCACCTAGTTAAGGCAGTGTGTTCTGCACACACAGCCACCCATGAGCAGCGTTTTCAGCCTTTTAATCTGACCCCATAGAATTCTGTAGAGATCCCCTGGATATTTAAAATTTTGCCAATAAAAGACTAAAAAGTGGGGAAGAGATTAATCACATGTGGCATATAATCTTAGTAAATAACCTTCAACCTCGTGCCAGCAATTCTATTGTGCTTGCAGTTTATTGTGAGCAAAAACAAAAACACTCTAATTGCCTTCAAAACATATTTGCATCTACTCACTGAAAACAAAAAACACCCCCAATTTGCTCAGAATCAGGGATTGAGACTGGCCACTTGGAAAACAGTAGGGGAAGGCCATTGTTAGCTTTCATTTGGGTAACAGTTCAACAATGCTGTGTAAGAGGAGACATTTCATACCCAACTAAACTTCTGCACTGTTACTTCCCCTTGGCTGCCCAACAGTAAAATATTTCAGTCCCCTGAAGAGTAAATAACTCGCTCAACTGTGGGATGCAGCATTCCTGCTAAATCCACTTCTCATTCTTCACCTAAATCAGAATATTCTATTGGATTTGAGGGTATTTTCACCCATGAACCAACACTGGACATGGTGGTGGGATGAAGAGCACAGCCCCACAACTTGCCCTCCAGCTCTGCCCCAGGAGGACTCCCTGAGTTCCTGAAGGAAGGCTGTGAAAAGACCAACAGTTTGGGCCACTGGTTTCCTGAAAGGGTTAAAACTGGAAGTAGGTCAGGGAATCTGGGACCAGAGAGAAGGGCATAAACTCACCCTATTGCCACTGACAATCTGGGACATCAGTGATAAAGGAGCATCTTTTTTGAGTTCAAATCAGGCAACTCCTTTTGCTTTGTGCTGCAACCTTGAAAACAAGACTGAGGACAAAGCACAGGGAAATTCCTGAAATGACTGGGATAAGCAGCTGAGGGCTAGTTCTGCAACATCTCCACACAGCTGATGGACCCTGGTGGGAACAGGAGGAGTCACTTGGGCACATCTCTGTGACCATCTCACCATCCTACAAAGCATCGCAATGGATGTGCACAACAGTGGTGGGAAAGCACACAGGGGTGTGGGACTGGGGCTGGAAGGAGCCCTTTCCCAACCCGCCCAACGCTCCAGGGGTGGCTGTTTGTTACCCTGGGATCCTGTTTCACCACAGGGAATGCCACGGATCTCTGCTGCAGCTGGAATTGGCCTCCTCCCACTCCCCATGCTGAGCACAAGGACTGCAGCCCAGTGCCCTCAGCCCAGACCCCCACAGCTGAGGGGCAAGGGGACGTGCTGCCAGGGGACTTCTGTCCTCAGGAGAACCCAGAGTGCCTGAGCTGGGCTGGTTCCCCAGCCTGTGCTAAAGCACAGCCCTGTATCCCTGCAGGAGAAGATCCTCTGCTCCCAGCCCCCCGATAATGTGTCTTTGCTGTGTCACACATGGGGGATGTTTTCTGCTTCCCCTCAACTGTCACCCTTCTCATCTGCTCCTTCCAACTACTGCAGTGGGTTTTGTTGGAGAACTTTTACCCCTCACCAGCTCTCCTGCATCAGCCTCCCCTGGTCTCACCCTGCTCCCCAACCTTGCTCCTCACGAGACCTCAAGAGCTCTCACCCAAGGACTTTATTTGCGTGGAATGTCACCTGGTTTCTCCACCAGCCTTTCCCCCTTCCCCTAAATGTCCCATTTTGGAGCCCTCAGTGCTGCTGGCAGTGACAGATCCCAGCTGGGGCACCTCCCTGCTCACACCCAAAACCCCCTTCCCGGGTCTCCCTGCTCCAGTTCTCCACCTACCCCTATTCCTCAGCACATCATGACCCTCTGTTGTGTTTTCCACCTGTATGGAAGTAACAAATGACTCATTTTTCTTTTTAGTGAGATAAAGGAGATTTCCCATGAAATTTGTACTATTGTATACTTATGTCAAGTAGACCAAAGGAATGCTAGGGCACAATAACAGTTTTTTAAGATACATGAAAATAAATACTTTGGAAAATCTAGAGTTGATCACTAAGTAAAATTTTCAAGTGACTTAAGAGCTTACAGCTCATTAACTTCAGTGGTGCAGTAGGTTCAAAACCAGGTAAATGAGATTTTTCTCAGGTGCATCTGGAAGTTTTAACTATCCTTAAATTCTGAGCAGCTGTGAAACATTTTCTGCAGAATTTTATAGTACAGACTTTTCAAAAATCACTTGAAACCATAATTTTTATCTCAGTTACGGGGGTGGGGAGATGGGATTAAAATCATATAATCTTCAGTGGAGTCACTGATTTGCAGTGATTAAAGGTGGTAAAAAAAAAAATGTTTAAAAACTGCAGCTCCAGGTTGCTGCTCACAACTGGAATAAAAGTTCCTGGCAGGTTTTTTAAATGGGAGCTTTTCCTACTGGGGCATATTCTGCTGGACTGCATTCCAAAAATTAATGGATGTATCAGAAAAGCTCAGGGTGGGGAACAACAAAGAAAGATCCCTGAGGATTGCCTGCTTTCAGCTGGAACAGGATCATTTCCCTGTGCAGAGTGGAAGGGCTGTGTGACCTCCCAGTGCAGGTCACTCACAAACCCACTGCTCTGAACATCAACAAGAGAAAGTGTTCCTTAATTGTTTTGTTCCAGGTATGAAATTACCCTTTTATTCTTCATATTCCAGTTGAAGAGTTCTCTATAATAATAATATTTTTTAAAAAAGGGTTCTACACCCTCGACTCAATGACATGTTTGTATTTCCCTGCAAATGAAGGCACACTGAGGATGCAGGTGCCCAGCAGCTGCTGCAGCCTGGCAGGAGTGTTTGCAGCCAGACTGGGAAGAAACAACCCCAATCCACACGTTGGAGCTTTAAATAGTGACCTGTCACTGCCATGTCCTGAGGCTGCCAGGACACCCACCCAGAGTCACAGTGCCAACCAGGAATGGATCATGGATGGACATCACCCTTGTGCTGACAAACAGAATCATGGAATCCCAGAATCCTGGAATCCCAGAATCCCAGAGTAGTTTGTGCTGGAAGGGACTTTAAAGCCCATCCAGGTCCACCCCGTGCCATGGGCAGGGACACCTTCCAGTAGCCCAGGTTGCTCCAAGCCTCGTCCAACCCAACCCATTCCACAGTTCCACAATAACAGATTTTACTGCCCCTCTCCCCTTTGGTGACACAAACCCGTGGCTGTTTGGACATGGCTCTGGAGACAAAGGCATCAATAAATCTGGTACTGACAGTACCACTGCCCTGGTTGGACTCACAGAATTTAGCAAAACCTCTGCCAGTTTTTTAGGGAGCAGAGTTGAACCCCAGTGCTGCTCCAGGAGACTGTGCCATAACCTACACAAACTGCAGAGTAAACCATGGCCTGATATTCTGCTGATCTAAATACACAGAGGAGGGAAATCACGGCAGGAGCATCTGCACAGGCTCAAATGTGAGCAATTATGGAGCAAGGCTTAGTGTGAGAGCACAGCCCAGGGAGCATCTGGCTGCTCCTGCCCCTCCTCCTGTGCTGCCGAGGGGAAGCACAACCATCAGACACGGCAGCTCCTCAGGAGTGACCCCAATGTGTCCTGGAGAAGGAGCAAAGGAAGGTGCAGATGTTTAAGTGCTCCACTGAAGAGCACTCAGGGAGCTCCTGCAATGGCAGCAGCTATTTGAGGCCATTTGCAGGTCCCTAAGCAGCAGATTCCAATGGGTTTTGTGGAGAATGCTGCCTTTAGCAGTTCCTGCCCTGCTCCCCAGCCTCCCCCTGGGAGCAGTTTGGCTGTCACACATCCCAGGGGACCAATGGCACACAAGTGGTTGCTGTGGCTTCCACGTCCTGGCACGTCAAGGCTGAAGCTGTGAATGTTCAAGGTTATCAACCACAGGGAGCTTCTCCTGAGCTGTTTATCAGAAAAGATTGGGAGAGTTATGCTGCAGCTTCGGTTATATTTTAATGGAGTCTGGACACCTCATTTCCTCTGGCCCAGGCTGAAAACCCCAGCTCAGAAGAGCTCTCAGTTAGTTTGCTTTCCCCAGTGATTCATTTTCCTTCACATAATTGCATGAATTGAACTCACACAGGGGCTCTGATCCTTATCTTCCCAAAGTCAATCAGAGCTGTGCTCCTGCTGGAAGTAACAGTTCATTTCCACAGCCTTCCTGAACTGCCCCGGAGAGTTTATTTAGGAGAGTGCCTTGATAGACAGAGACAAGGAAAAAAGCAGCAGAAAATAGACCAAAAAAGACGTTACGAACCATGAACGAGGGCATGTTATTTCTTTCTAGTCCTTTCCTCTTCCTTTCTCCTCTTTTCACGTTTTTAACACAACTTTATTTACTTTATTTTTCCCAGGATGAGCCCTTGACAATGTTTTGTTCTGTCAAGACCTCAGCTGGTCTTTGGCTACCAGGCAGAACCAAAAAGCTGAATTCAAACATTATCCATAACCCATTCATACCTATAGCCTGGTTTTTTAAGGTAATTACACTAAAAACTCACACTCTGAGCAAAGAAATTCCGTGCACAGCTCTGCCCTCCCTCGCTCTGCTGAGGTGAGAAGGGTGGGACCTGTCTCTGTTAAAGATCCACAGCAAGACAAACACTCCAGTTCTCCAGTGGAAGGGACAGGACCTGTGTCAACACAGCCAAGGAGCCTTTTCCTCCTCTCACACTGCAAACTGAGCAGCCTCACCAATCTCTCACTGGATTCCACCCTCACATTTATCCAGTCAGCAAACACAAGCCTGATAGCACAAGGTCAGACGATCAGCACAGATAAAATAGATACTTTGACTATTCTGCCTACAGCAAATCATTAAAAAGCTCTTTAATAATTCAAATAATATGCAAAACAAGACTGCTCTAGTATTTAATATCAAGTTTTCTTATCTCTAAGGGAAGTCTGCATAGAAACCATCAGCGCTGGGTGGTAGAAGCCACTGAATAAATTGCATTAAAGGTTTACCAATATTTCAGGTCTCCTCATTTGAAGAGCCCTAATGTTCTCTGACACCTTTCAGCCAGAGCCTCCTTCTGCTGCATTTACTCTTCCAGGACCCCAAAGGCCTTGTCCTTCTGAAGCTCCTAAACCATGACCATTTACAACCCTCTCAGCACAAGTTGCTTCAGACCCTCAGTCCTCCTGGAAACCATTTCCATTCCTCTTCTGAAGACCTCTGAGGCCTCATCTCCTCAAAAGAGCTTCTTCATTTTGTTATCCCTTAATGTTCTGACTGAGGAAAACCAGTTTACACATAAAATCATTAATCTTAATATCTCCCCAATAGCCTGTGATTGTTCTAACCTCTGCCATGAAGGGAAGAAACTGCTGTCAAGGAATGAAAAGCCAAATAAATCCTCCCCAGTCCATCCCAGAGATGAAGTCTGGAAAAGCTCCAGCCTCTCAATCAGCACATCCACGGCCCTGATTTACTCCAACTACTCTGAGCTAAACAGATTTCTCATCATTTTATTTGAGAAGGTATCTGACTGATGGATGGGGGGCAGGAGCTGATGTTATTGATGATCCCAAGTTCTGCTGAAGAGCTCCCTCTTCATCCAGAGCCTTCCAACACAAGAGCTCAGTGGGGAGGAAAAGAGGAGTCAAACTGCCATCAGGGAGCAAAGCTGCATTTTCTTAAGAAAAAAGTGACAGCTGAATCCAATTTAATTTGGATTAAATACGGCAAGGCCGTGCTCTGCAGCAGAACCAATCAATACTGCCCCGGGTTGGGTGATGATCCCAAACTGGTCAATACCCAAGGAAAACAATCTCCTTGTTTATCTGCCAGTGAATATCCAACCAGGAGGGTGTTTCTGCCTGCACCACTGGCCATTCAGGAGCAATGTGGGTCCCAGTGAGACAAAAGAGTTTCCTGTAGCTCGTGCTGGAAGAGCAGAAACTGTGTCTGCAAACAGCACAATTCTCCCAAGATCCAGTAAATGCCACATGCCTTAGAGATGGGATCACAAGGAGAACTGAACACTGCCACTGGCTCCAGTCTTTAGGCAGAGCACGAGGGCAGGAAGGCACCTTGCTGTGACTGAGGAGGACAAAGAGCACTTGCACTGCTGGCTTGGCCTGGCACAGGCAGGGCTGGGGAGACAAATGAAACCCCAAAAAGCTCCGCAGTTACCAAAACCGTGTGTACTCATCCCGTGGTCCTGGAATGGACATTAGAACATACAAATGGGAAGGAGGAGGCAATACTAATGACATCAGAGAAGCAGAAGGAGCCCAACTGCTGTCACCAGTCACTCCCAAGTGCTCATGGAATTCCTGCCCTCCACATGCTGCCCAAACCCCTCTGTTCCCAAAACTCTCGCTGACCACTAGAACAGACAGGATGCTGGATGGATCAGGAGCCAGCTCTCCCACAGCAAACCATTTGTTCCCATCATCTCTGAAGTGTTTTGGAAATGCAGAGCACTGCATTTGTCTGGGAAGCCCTGACAGAACTATTTCCAGGGGCTCCATAACATTTTAGGAAGACGTCCACTGACATTACCCACATATCTTCCATAACATTTCTTTCCTTTTAAATGTCTCTCCAGAGGATAAAAAATGACCTTTGTCACAGCCTTTTTCTCAGCTACAAAGGTCTCTACTCCCAGCTAAATCCATGCAGAAGGAAAGCCCCTCTCCCCCTGGATGCAATCCTGGTTGTTGTCTCCAGTCCACTGCCTGGTTTTATTCCATGTGATCGAATTCCCTGCAGGGTTTGAGGAGGCTGAGGCAAATTCCTGCTCAGAGCACTATTACCTGCATATCTGGGAAGAGTGAGGAGGAGCAGGACATGCCTGAAGTTTATGGGACACAAAGAGCAGGACACAGGAACGGGGATGATACACACCTGGATTTTTTATACATTTATACAGAGCTATATCTCAGCACTGTATAATTGCACTACACATAGAACATACATCATCAAACACTCCAGAACTCACAAATATATTGCTGCAATCTTCCTGCTCAATATTTTTGTCAGACTTTCTATTATGTAACATCTCAAAATCAGAAAAAAAACTAAACATTACATATTGAGTTGGCATTTTAAAAAAGAGCTGGAATGTATAAATATCATCAAGCTTCAGTGCCCCAGGTACAAAATGACTTTTTGGGGAAAAAAAAAAATCCATTGCAATTACACAAGAAAATAGGGAATAAAAAGGAGCCAATGCTGGAAGGGGGACACACAGACAGGATCCCACTTAACTGGAAATCCCATCACAATTAACATTTCCTGGGGACAAAGAACCAGTAAACTCTTGGCTGGAATGAGCTAGAGAGTTCCCTTAAACCACTTACAAGACATTTAACTACACATAAATAGAAAATATTTATATGTCCATACATGGATAAGTAAAAAAACCCTGGAGATTAATAAAAAACGTACAAAAATTCCTGCTGGGACTGGTATTGGGAATCTCACACTTACAGACAGGGCTTGGCAGAGCTGCACAGTGCTGGGAACAGCCTAAACTGGGCTTTATGGACACGCTCTGCCTGCAGGGTTGTTCAGGTGTGACACAGGACACCGGGGCTGTGATGGATCTCCAAGGAGAATTTCCTCGACAGATTTGCAATCTGCTGGATTTCTTGGGTTTATGGAAGTCAGCCAAACACTCAGCCTGCCTGGCTCCCAAAATCCCAGCCCTGATCCAAGGGCACCCCGTGCCTAAGGAGCCTGAGCTGTGACGTGTGGAGCCGGTGGCTGTCACAGCCACATCCGGCACGGATCAGCCCCTGCCATTTCCAAGGAAATGTCATTCTGGAGATGCAGAAAAAACATTCCCTCGAGGCTGGGTTAGTGCCAGCACAGCCAGCACTGCCTGGAATGGCATTTCAGAGAATCCCAGAAGGGTTTGGGCTGGAAGGGACCTTAAAGATCACCCAGTCCCACCCCTGCCACGGGCAGGGACACCTTCCACTAGAAGGTTCCACTTCCACCTTCCACTAAAAGGTTCCACTTCCACCCTCCAGTTGTCCCCAGACCTGCAGCCAAAGCAAAGCAAAGGACTGTATCCAATGTGTTGGAGCAGATCCACTCTCACTCCCACAGCATCCCCTTCTGTGGCACCTCCTTACACTCCCTTCTCATGACAAAGGAAAAATCACCCTGCCTTTGGCTGCTACAATTATTAATGCTACAAGAAAGTGAATTAAACATGTATCAGATGACAAATAACTCCTAATTCAGTAACTGAACCAGACAGGAGGAGAACAAGCAACCTGGCCCAGTAGAAGGTGTCTCTGCCCATGGCAGGGTGTGGGACTGGATGGGCTTTGAGGTCCCTTCCTCAGATTATCCAGCCCAAATCATGCCAGGACTCTCAGTCTCACATGAACACAGCTGGGAGAAAGGGGGTGACTGAATGTTCAGTGCAGTCCAGTGACAGCCAGGATATCCCACACTGCCTGGATCCCAGCTCCATGTGCCCACAGAGGGTGGGTCTTGCAGTGACCAAGGCTCCCACTCTCTTGAACTGCTCCACATCCCAACCTCTTAAATCTTTATGTTTTCAGTCCCATTTCTGATGATGTGCAATGCTCCCGCTCAGATATCAGCTTTCATTCTGCCTGCACTCCAGGCTGTCACAGGCATGAACACCCAAAATTAGCATGCAACCAGGAGCACATTTAAATGTATCCCAGATTGATATGGGAACCTCTGACAAACGTCTGTGAGCTCCCACAGGAGGAGGACAGGACCCAAAATCCGTGTGCTTTGGCATCTTGCCTTTCTACAGGTTATAGGTCACTTCAAGACAGAAACAGTCATTATCTTTTCAACATAAAACAATATAAAAGTTCCTAAGTGGTTCCAATACATCCAATTATCCATCCCCTGGCATCCCCTCCTGGGCAGAGCCTCAGTAACAAGTATTGGCTGTCATTAGAGCCATCACTGCACCCAGCAGTGACACTGTCAGGAACAGCTCAACAAAACACTCACTGCTTTTTCATGGTGAACCACCTTGATTTTCTCTATAAATCAGATAAAAAGTATAAAGGCTGGGAGCATTAATTAGCAAAAGCAGTTGCTGTGTGTCTCCACTCAGTAGGAGGAAAGCTGGGGAGGAAAGCAAACAGCCCTTGCTGTAGGAGCTCAGGGAGGATTTTTACCCTCTATCCCGTTTCCCGTGGCACTGGGTCAGCCCAGCTGACAGCAGGTTGTCATTCCTGCCCTGTGGAATGGGAGATAAAAGCTTTCCTCTGTGCCATGAGGAAAGCAGGTACAAACAGACATACACAACCCAGGATGGGAGAGCAGGGCCCTGCAAGGTGGGGCTGCCTCTGCTCCCACCATGCAGGTCCTGCAGGGACCCACAGTGCCACGGCCACGATCCTGCAAGAAATCATGGAATGGTTTGGGCTGGAAGGGACCTTAAAGCCCATCCAGCCCCACCTGCTGCCATGGGCAGGGACACCTTCCACTAGCCCAGGTTGCTCCAAGCCCCATCCAACCTGGCCTGGGACACTGCAGGGATAACTGGAGCTGATGGAAGTCACACCAGGATCTGAGCCCAAGGCTCAGGGACAGCACCTTCAGTGAGAACACAGCAACAGCCAAGGCCGCTCAGCCCACTGTTCCCAGGAGAAAAAACACATATTCAACCTCTTTTAGTGTTTTTAAGCTTTCAAACAGAAAAGAAGGGGCAAAGAATCTTCCAGGTGCATCCAGCACCCAGCCCTGGATTTGGGAGCCCAGGGGGTCCCAGTTCTGCTGCCACTGCCAAGGGCTGACAAGAATTCCTCCAGCTTTTCCATGGGCTACAGAGTGCCCCCCTGGATCTGTGTGGGCAGGACAGATGGGAGGATGAAGGTTCCTTTGCTCCCCACTGGTGTTCCCGTGGAGGGTGGGACCCCACAGCACTCCCCAGCCAGCAGGGGAACACATAAGGGCTCAGTGTAATGCACTGAACACACAGATATGGAAATAATTCCTTCTGGACGTGATTTTCCATGGCTGGGGGGGGCTTGGGATTCTTTTCTGAGTGCAGAGAAAGAAAAACCAGGGTGCAATTTGCAGCTCCTTCCCTGAGCTGCTCTTGGGACAGCACAGTAAAACCCTGCTGCTCTCTGTAGTCACACCTTCAATCTCCCCTCAATCACTTCTGAATATCTAAATGAAACTTTCTATTGACTATAAATGGGAAATAGTACTTGCTTAGCTCAAATATGTATTTTTCTTTAATCTTGGGAGCGGGGGTTGATAGGAGAAAAATGCTTTCAGGACAACAGGAATGGATAAGGTGGAATCCTGCAAACTGAGCTCTGCAAAACTGTCTCCAGACTTCAAACCACTCAAATTACAAACGAGCCTCAAACACAACCAGGAGAAGAAAACTGCACCGACCTTCCCTAATTGCTGTAAATAAGCAGGTAAGAGCCAGGCACTTACTGCTGCTGGGATGAGCCACAGAAGGGCACAAACACAGAGGCACCTTCACCAGGATCATTTGCTCATCTGTCTCCAGCTAAATACGGCTCAGTCTATTGCAGTTCATGGAGAATATAAAACATACACTGTGGAATATAAAATATCCACTGTGCTCAGCACCACCAAGTCAATGCTGCTTCTGGTGTATATTTAATTTCCTAATTTCACGTGCTTTTCTCTGAAGGAACCCACTGTCAGATTCTCCTCAAAGCTCACCATGACCAGCTGAGCACTGAGACACCAAACCTCTCTGGGTACTTCCACAAGACATGAATCATAGTCACAGCCTGACCTTCAGTGGGACAACCTTTGTAGGAGCCTGCTTTGAAAACAGCACAGCCAAATGCCATTAGCTGCTGCTCTGGAGCTGCTCTGAGTGCAGGGAACACGCAGTTGTTGGATTTGTGGAAGCAGCAGGCCCAGGGAATTCTCTCCCTCCAGGCACTAATTATCAGTGTCTCACTGTCCTCCTCCACTCTTTACATTCCCTGAGGTTTCATCTCTTCCCTTGACTGGGAGCAACCACCCCATAAATAGATTTTTTTTTTTGGGCAGTAATTGGGAATAAAAGTGACTGGCATGGATTGTAATCATTTGGAAAATTTAGCCTCCAACTGTAGAGTTTTTGTGTCCTGATAGACTCCCTTGCTGCCTCTAAAGGTTCTTGTGCATTTAATGAGTCTTTGTAGCTTTAAGGTAAGTGAAAATAAATACTAAAAATAAAAAGTTAAAAAACAAAACAAAACAAAATAAAATTAAAAAAAAATTTAACACAAACTTCATAACAGAGTAGCAAGATTTTGGCCAAGAGATGTTGGTTTATGGGCCAGGATTCCAGAGCCTGTATGACTCCTACAGAGATGATCCAAGTGTTTAAGGGAGCAGGACAACCCACACACTCTGTATTTTAAGGTCCACTGTATTATTGTCTTGGGACTAGAACAGGATTATCTCCTTTTCAAGCCTGGTTTTAGAAGGAGTGATGACTAATATTTCAAAAATGGGATTTTTTGTAAATTCTTTAAAAAAAAAAGATAAATATAACAGGAAAATCTATCAGGATTTCAATATTTCACCTTCCCCATCTGCACCAGTTATTCTGTACATTGCTCTTCATGAAACAAAAGGATTTACAGATATTATTCCCTTAGAGAAGCAATAATCCAAGCAGGAAAAATTGTGCAAATCCCATCATATGTTGGCCTCGATTTTTCCAGACGTTTTAAAGCCAGGAGTAATCTCTCAGAAGTCATCCAGACCTGTCCCAGGAGACAAACAGCCCTTTGGAACTGGGGGCTTAATAAATATATTCATAAATACACACTATTACATACCATTCCTGAAGGGCCTCGATCCACCACGGGATGAAGGGTCACGGTTTGGAGCTTGGTGCTTTTCCTTGACCTGAAGAAGAGGGAAATCTTCCCACATCTCACCTGTTGTGGAAGGAAAACACAGGTTTTACAGCTCACAACCTCCAGAAACAGCTGCCACAACACAGGTTTTAGAGCTCACAGTGTGGGACACGGGAAAATAAACCCCAAATGCTCGAGCATTTAATATTTCACTTATTTATTTCAAAGATACAGCCTAGATATATTTTTAGTAAAATTTCTAGAAGTCACAATACACCCCCCTCCCATTTTTGATTATCACAATGCACAGCTTCACTGCTGTGTCAGATTCCTGCAACATTTAACATTCAAATTAATAACAAATTCTGGCTATTCATCTGTTCTGTGGAGCCACATTGAGACATGATATTTCTTGCAGGCTGTATTTTGTGGGAAAAAAACCCCAACAACTATTCCTTAACACATTCTTTTGAATAATTAGTTCACTGACATTCCTGTGCTAAAGAAAATACGATTAGGAATTCATAGAAGTTGCACAAAGAGTAAGAAGAGTTCAGAAAAGCCCAGGGTGGGATAAATCAAGCCCACCCTTTCCTGAAAATCACTGAAAGGGAGGTATAATGCTATGGTCAGGAATGATCCTTCAGCCAGGCTGAGCAGGAACCCTGGCAGATGCCAGGCCACCCTTTTCTCAAATGTTTAATGCTCTAGCCCTGTATAGAACCTGTGCTTTGGTTTGGAGAGATGCTGGGACAGCTGGTTCTGTGACTCTGCTGGAATCCAGAATAAAGCATCTCCAGGTTACGGATACATCCAACACCCCCTCTGTCCCTCTGCTCCCATCTGCCCATTGGCAAAGGCTGATAATTCCCCTCTCCTTCAGCCTCCAAATTCGTCAGTATTTCAGATCCTTCCCCACTGTCTCACCCCCCAGAGACAGGACCTTGCCCCACAGTGCTGTCACTCCCCTCATGTTTGCTTTCATCGCTCCATTTGCACGCCCTGAGCATGTCACAGCATTGTTCCTGCAGCCAAGGAATGTGTGAGCTCGGAACACACGTGGAACAGGCATGGAAATAACACTTGTCAGTCCTGTGAGGAGCAGCTGAGGGAGCTGGGGGGGCTCAGCCTGGAGCAAAGGAGGCTCAGGGGGGACCTTCTGGCTCTGCAACCCCCTGACAGGAGGGGGGAGCCGGGGGGGGGTCGGGCTCTGCTCCCAGGGAACAAGGGACAGGAGGAGAGGGAACGGCCTCAGGCTGTGCCAGGGGAGGCTCAGGTTGGACATCAGCAGGAATTTCTCCCTGGAAAGGGTGGTCAGGCTTTGGCAGGGGCTGCCCAGGGAGGTTTGGAGTGCCCAGCCCTGGAGGTGCCCAAGGAAGGCCTGGCCGTGGCACTCAGTGCTCTGGGCTGGGGGACAAGGTGGGATCCATGGGCTGGGAGGGCTTTTCCAACCTCAGTGATCCTGGGATTCCATTCTATGATTCCCAGTAAGAGCTGGGAGTGGGTGTGACACCAGTGAGTGCTGACCCAGCTCTCAGTGCCAGGGACACCTCTGGAAGATGTGGCACAATTCAGGGATTTTTACAATAGATTTCTGACTCCTCTTTAGCTCACGACCTTGCAGGATCGGGACCTGGAGACATCTGCTTGCAGATCAAGTGAGATCAAGGGAGAATTATGCTCAAATCACTTGACTTTTAGTGATTAAAGGCCTACAGGAAAAAGAAGGCACAGAACTCGGTGTTCACTTGCTGACTTCTGGAGTTTGGGTCTCAGCAAAACCACCTTCATTAACCACGGGGCCTCCTAACGAAGGAGCAGCAGCCTTTGGTTTGTCCACTGGATCTGAGCCTTAAGGAAACAACTGATTGGAAATCTGCTGAAAACACTAGAAATTCCCACAGGGAATTATTTTAGTCTGAACCCTCCTACAAATAATTCATTACAATTGACAAGAATCCCATTAAAACACTGGACTCATCCTAGACTTTTAGTTGGAATTTAAAGTAAGAATTTCAGCTGATCTGCTGCAGTCGATACCAAAGTCACTCCCAATAGCCAGCAAACACAGAATAAAAGAAAAGGCAGATGAAAACAAGCAGCCTGAGCTCAGTGGAGTGTGAAACTAAGCAGTGAAATGTTTACCACTGCCATGGTTTGTGCTCTCAGGTTTTCTGCCTTGCCCATGAGCAAACCCAGGAACGGCAGAAAGTCAATCCTCACGCCCAGGTCCAGCATTCCCAGCAGTTCACATGGCAGGGTTTGCACTCTGCTGGCTGTAATGAAGCTTTAAGGCTGGGAACATCTGGCCATCATTAACATGAAAGCCCAGAGAAGGGGCTGTGCAGATTTAATCCCACTCATTACGACAGGGATACCCCAGACGACACAACGGCTTCATTTTTGTCTTTGACTTCAGAGCTCCTTCAGGATTTTTTTCATCTTTTTACTTTTCCTTGAAACAAGGGGATGAATCAAACCCTGGCAAACAAACAGCCCTTGATGCCCAGCATCCCCAGGGACCACAAACAGCTCCTTGGGGAATGTGAGCAGCTAATGACTCACCATTCCTGGGGTGCAGAGCAGTTAATTAACAAAACTCACGGTTTTTACAGAAGTTGTTTCTTTGCTCAAGTTAATGGTGCACAATATTACCCCTGGATCCTGCACACCAGCCCTGTGGACAAAGCTCTGAATTCCCTGCTGATCTCCTCCCATGTCAACACAGCAACCAATTCCACTGATAAAATGCATCCTTTCCACTTTTTAGCTCTTGGTTGCTCTTCCATCCTCTCTGATTTTACACAAAACACTCACTCATTTACCATTCCTCTGCTGGGTCCAACACCAACATTTCTATCTTTTAATAATGCATATTTATAACAGGAGTTATAAATATACTTTGTAATACTCACTGTATTTACACATACAGAAAATAAACCAGGGAATACAACACATATTTTCATTACAACATCCTTGGGACCCACCTCGAATCTCAGTTCTGTTTTATCTGTTTAAGTTGCTTTGTTTGATGATGTAGAAATACATTTACCACTGGCCAGTTTCCACATGAATCATTTCAATGTAACATTTAAAAAAAAGTTAATTGAAGGGCATTGGTTTTTTCTATCCACTCCCCCTTTTCTGAATAATTTGAAGGACCTCCACTGTCTATCAGCATGGGGGAAAATAAGACAATTTTGTTAAAACTGATAAAATTAGCAGGAGATAAGTAAAGGTTAAATGTCAGGATGGAGACTGGAGGCTTAATTTTGTCCACCAGCAGAGCAGCAAAAAAGATAGGAAAAGAGGTATATTTAATCAAAAAGGGGACAAAAAAGAATTTGGCATCAAAAATATTCTTGCAAATTAAAATAGATTGAGATCTTGATCGAAGACTTTGGAGATTCCAGTTAACTATGATGCTTCAGAGATCAGACTGTTTTGCAATGGGTTAAACCAATGAGATGAAGCAAAATCAGTTATTTTGGAAAAAGCCAAACTGTACCGTGTGAACTGGTGTGTGCAGAGAGGAGCAAACAACCAGAGCTGTGCTGCTGGAAGGGAAAGGTCCCCTGAGCAGCCAGGGAATCCCAGAATTCCAGGGTGGTTGGGTTGGAAGGGGCCTTAAAGCCCATCCAGTCCCACTCCCTGCCAGGGAGAGACACCTTCCACTACCCCAGGTTGCTCCAAGTCCCCTCCAACCTGGCCTGGAATCAAACTTCAGCATCACCCTAAGAAAGGGCAGCTGAACCAGGCTGGAAATACAGTTGTTTTGAGTGGCATCTTCCACCCAGAGAAACCTGCAAGTGTTTTAGATTCTCACAGTACAGTTAATTTATAGCATAAAGAAAGGAGCTGAAACGTAAAGCAGAAGAATCATTTCTCGTGATAAGATCCCGAGTGAAACACAGTTAACAAAGCTGAGAGACAGAAGGCAACCGAGATCAGAGAGAAAGAGCTCTTGAATAAGCAGACAGAGAATGTCAGAAGAGAAGGATCCAACAGTGTGCCATTTGTAAATGCCCACCAGTGGGATGGGAGTTCTGTTGCCTCTCCCTGTGAGAGTAACAGTGGGTGCTGGAGAGGCTGCACAGGCTCAGTGCTACAGTGGCTGCTTTTATCTCCCAGAGAAGGCACCAAGATCTTATCACAGGCGTTTCACACTTCCATAATTCCAGGATTATCTGCACCAGCAGCCACTCAGCCCCTCTCTGGTGCTCCCTGGGGGCCCCTGGAATCATTTCCCAGCACATTAATAAACACTCGTTGTCTGCACAGCAGCACCAGGGCTCAACTCAGGGCCAGGTGGGGGCATCTGGGTGGGACTCCTCTCACTGACCCCACTCAATCTAACCATTAATTCTTTATTTATCAGCTAAGAAATGTCAGAGGCTGAAGCAGAGGTTGCAGAAGCCCAAACCAGCAGCACCTGCAGCAAGAATAACCTGGCAGAGCTCAGTAAGGAAAGAACCAGTAGGTTCCTTTTTAATCCATTCCACAGCACTGGAGTGGAGAACTTGTCAAGTTTCATTAAGAATTACCAGAAACATAAGTATGGACAGAGCTTAATGTGCCATTATAAACTGCCTAAAGTTTTCAAGGAGTAAAAAAATCTTTCAAGTGTTTCCATTCCACCAATGTACCTTTTTTGGACCAGTGCAGTGTACCAGCACTGCCTGGCCAATGCTGGGTAAGACATGAGAACACCCTACCAATCCATATTTTTATATTCAACAAGTCATTCAGATATATAAATTGTATATAAAAATACACAAAGAAATTCCCATGTCATCAGCTCGTATTTTATATTCCTCCAAAAAGGAAGGTTTTTACAGAATTTCCAGCCCAGGGAAGTGCTAGAATCCCAGGACAGCTGTCTGTCCTATCTGTTTCACACTCCACGTAAATAGTATTTTATTTGGATACCATATGCTTCAACCTCTCTGTCTGCCACCTTCAGATTTCACTCTCTGAGCTGCAGAAAATAACATGCTAACTAGCAAGAAGCGTGGTGGTAAAACCATGTCAGAATTCTCTCCCTGGAGTAGAGTGATGCTGGATTAAAAGCACACCTCAAAGAGCCTTCGTTTTACAGCCTGTAAACCAAACCCTCCCCTCACAGGGGGAACACATTAAGCCTCATTACACTGATGTCCTTCAAAGCAAAAGAGCTCTAAATGCAGGCTGAAAAATACACCCTCATTACTGATGCTCTGCTTTCCGTGGCAGCACAGGGCTGGGGGGGTTATGGGAAACTTTATCACCTGGGAGCTCATCCTCTAATGCTGAAGGTGGAATAGGCTGAATTTGTCCAAACTCTTGAGTTCAAAAACAGAAGGCAGTGTGTCGGCTTCATCAAATGAACCACATCAGGAGCAAAGCAGGTGTGTTCCCAAACAATGACACTGAGTTTGAAGTAATTCATCTGCAGCACTGGAAAGCCCATCACTCTCCACACCCCACCTCAGATCCCTCCCTAGGACACATGGCAGGGCACCAGGGGACAAACCAAAAAGCTCTGGGGAACCCCAACACAAGAAAGATGTTGATCTGCTGGAGCAAGTCCAGAGGAGGCCTCGGAGATCTCCGAGGGCTGGAGCCAGGCTGGGAGAGCTGGGGGGGTTCACCTGGAGAAGAGAAGGATCCAGGGAGAGCTGAGAGCCCCTTGCAGGGCCTAAAGGGGCTCCAGGAGAGCTGGAGAGGGACTGGGGACAAGGGATGGAAGGACAGGACAAGGAGAAATGGCCTTCAACTGAAGGAAGGGAGGTTTAGATACATCACTGCCTTCAGAACAGGTGACCACGGCTCAGGGACAGTCCCCAGAGCAGCACCAGCTCCACCAGGGTCCTGCAGCAAGGACAGATCAGGCAGTTTAAATTTCTCTGTAACTGGTAAAACACAGCTACACTTAGCACTGCCTCTCAGCAACACAGAAATCTCTCCACACAAAGATAACTTCTCTCAAAAGCTTTATCAGCAGAAAAAGGAGTCACCTCGTGTGCAGCCCTCTTACAACCTTATCTGCCTCTGGAAGCACAGATTAGGGGATGCCTGTCCTACACCACAGCCCCCATCATAACACCCGTGTGTGTGCAGGACTGGCACTGCCCCACCTTGCCTCAGGACAGAGGGGGAGCCTGGCCAGTAACTCCCATTCCCTGGAGGGTCAAGCTCTGCCCCAGCTCGGGCTGCTGTCCCAGGTCTGCAGCCACCACCAGCATCAGTCCCACCCAGGAGCCCTCCACTCATGGTGCTCCTTCTGTAACATCTCCTGGCACAAAGGCACTGAGGCCACAAGTCTGTTGACTCCATCCCTGGAATTGGCTGGAGTTTGGTCCAGGTTGCACCTCCAGAAATAGTTCCTGCAGCTCAGGCAGTTGCAGGTTGTTTGGCAGTGGATTAGCCAGCACTGCTGTGGAGAGCAAGGACTGGGTGATGGCTGAGTTAAGTGGCCAGGGAAGGAGCTGAAGCACCACATTGGTTTGTGTCAGGACTCACTGGGAATGGACAGCTCACCTGGGAAACCACGGGATGGGCTCAGCCCACGTGGGAGCACCCCCAGCTCCGGGGCTCCCAGCACAGGAGGGGTCCTGCTCCTGTCCTTTCAGGACACCCTTGGGAACTCTCCTGGGACCTGTGGGGAATCCTGAACCCCTCTGCACTGATGCATTTGTTCTATAAATACAGAGGAACCCTCAGCCTTCTGGGCTGTCTGGAATTTGTCATCCACACAAGTAATTCCCCCAGCCTGGGATATGAATAGCTTCTCCTTCACATCCCCTGAAAATGAGAAAGACTCTCTTTTTAAATTATTCATAACATTATTATCATCAAAAATCAAAGTGCCATCTAATGAAATAACATTTTTAAGGTCTGATTGCAGTGAAAGCAGAATGCCATGGTTTGTAAAACACCTGCCTCCTTTAGCCCTGCCAAGTTACCAGAGAAATGAGCCTGAAATCAAGCCTGGAGCTCAGGAGAAAACTCCTGTCTGATACACAAATCAATACCTGATTTAATTGTGGTTTATTGCAGCTTTTGCTTCAGTCTGGGGTCAGGAAAGACCCCGAGAGCATCCTATTTGCTATTTTTCCAAGCTGCATTCCCTCAGTGTGCACCTGGTTTTTAATTCCACCCTTCAAGCTCCCTCCAGCTGCAGGGCACAGGGAGGTGGATGGAGCAGGGAATGAGAGCAATTCCTTGAAAGGTTTGTCCTCCAAAATTTGCTGCTGAAGGTGCCAAAACCCCACGATGGAAAGGGCAGAGCTAAAATCTTTAACATGTCGAAGTGTCTGTGCCATGGAGGGGGCTCTGACACCCAACCATGGGGGTCCTCGAGCACAGCCCGTGGATCTGGACCATCCCAGGACAGGGGGCACAGGGAGCTCCTGGGGAGGGTCCAGCAGAGGCTGCAGAGATGATGGAGGGATGGGAGCATCCCTGGGAGCAGGAAAGGCTGAGGGAGCCTCCAGAGGAGACACTGAGAGAGCACCTCAAGAAGTTCCACTTGGACATGAGGAAGAACTTCCCTGTGCAGGGACCAGGCACTGACCAGAGACCTGAGAGGGTGTGGAGTCTGCTCCCTGAGGATATTCCAGAGCCATCTGGACACAATCCTGCACCATGTGCTCTGGGATGGCCCTGCTGGAGCAGGGAGGTGGGACCAGCTCAGCCACTGTGGTCCCATCCTGTGGTTCTGTGACTACTGTAAGTTTAAGGAAAAAGCAGACTAGAAAATGCAGTATTTCATCACTACTACACTAATGATGGTTTTTTGCTATTTTAAACTTGCTTTATTCAACAAGCTCCGAGACTGATCAAACACTGTTTCAGGGCTGGGCAATCATTTTTCTCAGGGACCAATAACAGACCCATTTCCACGGACACGATCCTGGCTGATGTCCAGAGCTACGTGCCCTAATCCCAGTGGATAAATCCTCCTGCAGTATGTATGGACCCTCTCCATCCCCCAGCTCTTTCCTGAGAATCCCTGGGCTCAAGGCAGAAATCCAGGTTCATGGTCTCCAGCTAATCCCTGCCTTCTCCTCTGCCTTTTTAGCCTCCCTCTGATATCAATACACAGAGCTGAGGGCTCTGTTTTGACCTGGACTCTGGAAAACAGCTCCAGTTCAACTGGAATCAGTCAGGATTTGAAACCAGAGCTGAACCCGTTGTTTGGAAATGAGCTGCTGCTTTTTATTCTCCACTGGTGTCTAAGGAGACACTCAATTTTTAGAGTATTTACTTAAAGTTTTTTTAAAGAAGATGAAATGAATTTTGTCTTGGAGGCTGGAAATGTGATTCAGAGCTCGATTGAAGGAATTAATGGAAAACCATGGTTTAGCTTGAGGTTCTGCATTTATCCAGCCATCTCTTGCCCAAATTTTGAAGGCACAGAGCTGAAATGGACCCTCACCCCTCTCTGTCACTCTCTGCTGGTCTCATTTGTTCTGTGAAGAACCTGTAGACAGGCATTTATTTTCCAGATGCATAAAAAGAGTTTAGAAATTAAGTAATGATGTGAGAAGATCCCAAATATATGAAAAAAGGCACCTGCAGAATTGTGTGGCAAGATAAACCTCCCCAGGAATGTTTGTTATTTCTAAGTAACCAGACATGCTGGAAGCAAAATTACTGCTTTGTGCAAACAACAGAGGGTTTGTTCAGTAAACTGAAAGCAAAATAGACAAAGTTGCCTCAGTTGGGTGTCTGTGAAGGTTCACCTGAGCCCTCTGTGAATCCCACACAGGAACATCACCTTTCACTGCACAGCCAGGAGAACAGGGGCTGGGGTCCCACCAAAACCCATCTCCTTGAGCACAACTGAAGATCCAGCCCCAAGGCACAAAAATTGCCTTTTGCACCTTATTTCTTGTTTAATGGCCATAAAAAAAATCCCTCTGTATTTCAAGAAGCGTTTTCCTCCATTAAGCACTAGTGGTAAATTCCCCACACTCAGAAAAATGCCACTGAAAGATCAGTTTTACAGCTGGAGTGGAAAGAAGGATGAAGAACAATCCCTGTATTCAAGGCATTTCTGCAGAACGAGGAGCTGGATAGAGTGAATCCCCAAATTCAAAGGATTATGAGAACTACCCAAAGAAACCCCCAGTTCAGGATGTTCAGGCACTCCATGGACTTGAGTGCACAGACCTTGCTCACCCCACCCCTCACCACAGCCCTGGGAGAGGCTCAGCTCCCAGTGCTGCACAAAATACACCCATTAAAACCACCATGGGCTCCTGGGGACAACTGGAAAGGCAGGAAAGGAACAGAGAGAACCCTGTTGGCTGCTGGGTTTGGTTTTCCCCTCTGCTGACACCTGCCTGGCTCCAGATACCTTCCAATCCCTCATTTTCTGAGGAAATCTGGACCTAGAATCTCATTTTGCACCTTCTTCTATGCTCATCAAGCACTACAGATAAATCAAATATATCCCCTTTTCCTGGCAATATGACAAGGTAAATCTGTCTGGAATCTGATTATTGTTCCAAGGTGTATTGTTCCAATATAAATCATCTAAAAGTACAACACATAAAATAATAATCCATAGTATTGCTCATACTTGCCTTGCTCCATTTCCAACTGCCTTGGTGAGTAAGTCAAGGGTTTGATAAATCCTTCCCGTGATCCCCCTGAATTTACAGCCCAGCAGGGCTCAACAGACTGACATCTCTGGAGGGATTCTGTCCATCACTGTTGGGATGATGGGAAGAGCACAGTGACATCCATGTCATGGTTTTCCTGTACACAGCCCCCTCCAAACCCCTCCTGCCCTCTCAGTCCTTGTGCTGAGCCCAGGGAAGCTCCTGCTCTTGCTGGATCTGGGATGCCCCGTCCTGCTCCCCAGGAGCCTCCCTGCAGGGCTCCCATTCCATGGAATGACTGGCACAGCAGGGGCCCTGCACAGCTATGGGATAAAGGAAACATCTTCTAACAAAGCACTGTCAGCCTGGTGACAAATTCCGGAGTTTGAAGCATCAGGAAAGTCCCAGAGCCGACAACAGAGAGGAAAACACGGGTTGTTGGAAGAGATGGAGTGAGAGAAATGCATCCAATGAGCATTAACCATCCATCCTGGGATGTCACCAAATCACTCATGTTTGTGCCAGTATGAGATGAATCACAGAAAATACCAACAAAGCAAAATGTTCCTGAAGAGCCACGTTCCTGGTCCTGGTTTCCACCTTGGCAGCTCAGCTGAAGGAGCCTTAACAGGGGGTAGGTACAGAGGGCACCTCGTGTTCCTTCTGGCTTTGTTTGCTGGTTCCACACTCCCCAGATTGTGACTGCAATATGTTTAACCACTCTTTCAGTGCAGAAATGTTTCCTAATATCTGTTAAATATTTCCCTCTGACCATAAACACAGCCCAGCTGGACCTGACCCAGGGTGGCACCGCAGCAGGTCCTGCAGGGAATGGGGATGGAAACTCAGCCTGGAGATCACTGACTTCTCCCTGAAAGGTTACAGTCTCCAATTGCCTCAGACTAATGAACTGAAGAGACAATTAAGTGACACAGAGCCAGCTGACCCATGGTTAGTGGGGTTTCTGAAGCATCCCCAGCCTTCCTGTGATACTCCTTCACACACCACCTCATCTAAGACTTATTTCCAATGAACAGAAGGTTTTAGTGCTGCACTCGACAGACATGAAGTGTTTTAATAGTTGCTGAGCTCCTCAGTTGTGGTTACAATCTGCTGCCATATTAATCTCACCCCATAATTAGCCGCCTGGGGAAAACATGTTATTATTCAGAGGACCAAGGTGCAAGGAAAAATAGCTCCAGAGGCACCAAACTCCTGATTTATCTCCCTTTCAACACACAAGGTGAAGCAAGGCACGTCCCTTGCTCCATTATACCCTTGGACAATTTTGCTCTGCTCGTGGCAAAGTGCAGAACTGAAAGATGAACGAAAATAGTCCTGCAGAAAATCAAAACTACTTATTTCTGATACAAGAGAACAGCATGAAAACCCTGCACTTAAAGAGCTCCACCAGCGAGCTCTAAAGAGGCTGCGAGGTGCTCTACAATATTTATGAGTGCAAGATATATACTATAGATTAATTCATAAATTCTCCATACATAATTTATAGCCTATTTACAGAGTAAAACAGTCATCACACAGCAACCACCACAAATGCATTCACTTAAACTTAAGGGCATCTGTAATGCCTGCTCAGAAATCAGAGCCCACAATAAACCAGTCACAGGCAATGACAAGGTGGCTAAAAGGCACAGGAAGAGAAAGGAAATGCATTTTTAAGGCAGCTGATGTGCTATAAATTTTTAATGCTCTATAAAATCTTTCATTTAGTTATATTTATATAGTATTAAGTACATTGTTCCAGGTCAGAGTAAGAAATTAGTCTTAACTCGAGTTTTACAGAGCACTTAGTTGTTCTTGCCCACGTTTTATCCTCACACTCACACAGCTCCACATTGTGGCTCAAGGAGTTTGTACCAAGGGAGCACAACTTCTTCATTTCCTCAAAAATCCAAGAATTCCAGAATAGCCTGGGTTGGCAGGGACCTTAAAGCCCATCCAGTGCCACCCCCTGCCATGGGCAGGGACACCTTCCACTAGCCCATGTTGCTCCAAACCCTGTCCAACCTGGCCTTGGACACTCCCAGGGCTGGGGCAGCCACAGCTTCTCTGGGATCCTGTGCCAGGGCCTCCCCACCCTCACAGGGAACAATTTATCCCCAATATCCCATGCAAACCTTTTCTCTTTTTTTAGGTATCACAGGCAATAAATTTGGTACCAGAAGTCTGACCACACACAGGTTTGAGGCACAATTCACACTTCTGGTATAACTTTAGACCCCAGTAACACACTCAGGTGTGTTGAAGTGAAAGCAGGATTTGCTGCTCTAACAGCAAGGAAGCAGCTCCTGTGACTCCTGCAGTTCTCACACTGGAGGGAGACAGAATTCCCTGACTCCAGCTCCAGGCATCTCTGCTGCAGAGCAATTAAAACCATCAGCCCTTTGGTTCCACCCCTCCACTGTTTCCCCATGAATTGGCTGGCAGATCAAAGCCCTAAATGCTATGCTATCTATTTATTTACTGAATACATTCTAAAGCTCCAGCACGGGGGTAGGGAGCATCTCTTAAAGAAAGTGCATCATGTGCTCCCTCCTCGTGTAATGAAAGGAAAGAAATACTGAAGGATCTTGTTAGCAGACAGCTTGTTCCCCATTAGGAAAAGAAAAGCAGTTTGAAAAGCACTGCTGTTGCTGTGAATCTCAAGGCCCAAGACACACTTTTTGGGGTTGGGGCTGAATTTCTGCACTAAAAGCTGCTGTCTGCCTTGGCACCAAGCCAGCACATCCCATTCCTTAACTGAGCACTATCCCCTCCTGGATGATGGGTTTTGTTCTTTAAACGTCTGCACGGTGTTCCTCTGCATCCAGACAAAGATTTTTTAATTGCTGTTTAATATTAATGCAGTTTTCTGAATCAGTGAAAAGGCTTTTTTTAAAAATTATTATTTTTTTTTTAAAAATCAGCTTCAAAGTTGGAGCTATAAATAGGAGTGCTGGAGACAGACATAGCCAGGAGCTATTCCAGGGTGCAGTGTATCCTCTACACAAGATTGTAAATTGCTGAACATCTAAGATGCCCCAATTTTAGTAGATGTTCCTCACAATCTGTCCTGACCCCACACACCCTGGGAGAGCTGCCTTGTCACTGCCTTGACGAGCTCCATCATTTAGGTTTTGTGTTAGGAGGTTGCAGTTAATTAGGAGTCTAAAACTTACTTAACTCAGCTGTATTTCAATCATTTTAGCTGTCACTTTGGCCATGTTTGAGAGCAGATCAACTGCTCCTGGTTCATACAGATTTGCTGGGATCATAAATCTTCCAGCCGGGCATTTTTCTTTCTCCTGGTGACATTTTAATTGCCTTCTGTGGACAAAGCTCATTTTATGTATTTCAGCTTTAATTGCTGATCACTTCCCTGGATTTCTTTAACACAATCATATTAAGCATTAGGTTATTTAAGGGGATTAGTGGGTCTTACCATTGAGAACCACGCTCTCAGTTACAATGGGAATACACTGAGTGGAGAAAGTGGTTGAGCAAGAACTTTGAAACCCAGTTTTGAATGTGTTCCCTGAGTGTCTCACACAGCCCCATAGATGGGAGCCCAAGGATTATGTGAAAAACTAAATCTGACACTGCTTAATGTATCAAAAGGACTCGCCTCCACCTCCACAATCTGTAATTATGTGTGATTTGCATTAATCCTTAGAAAGAAATAGAAATCCCTAAAGGAAACAGAAAGAGCAGATTAGGAGCAATATTCTGTTGACAGTGCTGCAAATGATTTATGTCAATTAAGATAATTCCCCTGCTCTCATGAAACCAGCTCTCACTCCATCACTTCAGAAGAGGGGACACCAGCCCAAAGCCACCCAATTCCATTTCCCAGAAAAGAACAACGCGGCTTTACATTTATCCAGAGAGAAAAGTCTCTTACACTCTGCAGAGCTTCCAAAGCAAACTGCAAAGCCAGCAACCAGCACCCAGAGCAAAGCCATTTGTCATGAAACCCTCGAGATGCTGCTGAGATAAAGCCCTAAACTGGGGCCTGAACTGCTCCACATCCCCCCTGCTCTGCTCCTGGACACACCCATGGGCACCACGGGAGGCACGAACTGCACTGGCTGAGAGAGGGAGGCTCAGAGACATGCTGAGACATCCTTATTCCAACAGGAACATCTTCAGGAATATTGCTGGCACTTGCTGAATCATTTTGCAAGTGAAGGCAGCAAAGCCCTCGTCAAACCCCCTGTGCTGTTCCTGCAAGGAAGCCTCGTGAAACCCTCAGCTCTCCTCTGCCAATTCCTGAGGGGGCCTCTGGAGATGAGAATTTTCCACCTACCAGAGGTTTCATTTGCCCCCAGACACCAGCAGAGCCTGATGCTGATCTACAAAACACATCTGAGGAGAAATAGCTGTGCCAGCGGATAAAATCCCGTACCTGGATATGGGAAAAGTTGGGATAACGTCTCCAAAAGCAAGAACAGAGTCACTGGGAAAACACAGGTGTTGAATGAAGGGACCAGCAGCCGTGTCACATCCACAGATTTGTGAATAGACACACAGGGTGATGTCACGGCCAGGTTAAATTTCCCCTGGGAATTAGCAGGATTCACCTTTCAAAAGCTGTTTTCACCAGCCACAGAATCCCAGAGTGGTTTGGGTTGGAAGGACCTCAAAGCCCACCCCTGCCATGGGCAGGGACACCTTCCACTGGCCCAGGGTGCTCCAACCTGGCCTTGGACACTTGCAGGGCTGGGGCAGCCCCATCCCAGGGAACAAACTGCTCACAGATGAACCTCAGGAGGATTACCTGGGAACGGGGGAAAACTGCTCTGTCATGTTTATCTCCAGAAGAACTGACTAAGAGAAATTCCCAGCGAAATGCAAGAATGTCTAACTGGCACATTGTGAGGAGAGGAACATTCATTGCCAACTGTAATATCCTGAATAAATTAGCAGAGCCAACAAGCTGAGCACTGACAGGCATTATCACGTACCTCACAGTGACTTTTTAATTATTCAGAGAGCAAATAAATTCTTTTCAAACGTGCATTTTCCTCTGTTTCATGTTGTCCTCGTGGCTTTTAAATACATGTGAACATTTTTCCCTTTTAAAGTCAAGTCTCCCAAGCACTGGTAATTCAGATTGGGTTTTTTTCCTTCTGTGGAAGCACAGGATGGGAACAGAAACCCTTTTCTCACCTGTGAGATCTGCAAGATTTTAGTCCTATTTGTGAAACCTAAAACCTTCAAGCTTCAACGACACAAACAACACCTTCCCAGAGGAGGAGGAGGTGCCTGCTGCTGTCAGTTGAGGCAAAGTGATGGATTTAAAGATGGTATTTAGGTATGGTGGGTTTAAATCTACACAAAGAAGGTGTTAGCCACGTTTAAATACAAATAACCACAGTGTGGCTCAGATCACTTTAATTACTCTTTAAAATGCCCTTTTTTTAACAACCAACACTTTGGCCCCTCAGGACAGGCAGCTTTGTTTCTGTCACAGGTATCTCCACACTCTGCACTCCCCTATAATTCACCACCTCATAAATATCTCACTCCAGTTCCCCCTTTTGTTCCCATTCACAATTTTTACCCAAAGCAAATGTCAGCGTGCAAATAAAATTAAAAAGGCAATTAACATTACCAGATATAATGAGATGTTTAATTACCCTTGAAACTGGGCCTTGTGAAGAGCCAATAAACTTTAAAGTGCTTTTGTTTCCAGTCAAATCACCCTTAACTGTATCCCTTAGAGCTGCTCTTTCAGATAGTTACTTAATTTAAAAAAAAAAACAAAACAAAAAATCCACAGAGAAACAAAAAGACACCACAGGAAATCCCAAAACACAAACAAAACACCACCCAAAGAAGCCCAAACCAACTGCACAGACTTTTTGCCCAAATTTTCATGATGATTTTTTGTACTGGAGAAAATATCTATATCATTATTACTTTTTTTTTTTTTCTGGACAAAATCAACTCCTAGAAAATTTTGATTAATTTGCAGCTTGATGCATAAAAAGTGAGCTTGTGAAATCACCAGAAGAGGTAAATAAATGATTCATGTGGGTTGGTTTTGCATGAATAAATTATTTGTTCCTTCTTCGTGTTTCATCTGATAGAGGAATGCAAAATTAATGCTATTCTATGCAAATAGAAAGCCTTTTCTAAAATTCTGACCTAATTATAGGTGTTTGCTAAGAAACACACACTGGAGTTTTCAGGGGAAAAATTTCTTGATGCCACATTAGTGTCATGGAAGGAAAGATTCAAACAATAAAATGTGTCATTAGGGGATTATTAATAGAGAGAAATGCATATTATTAATCTTTCTGCCTTCCTAAAGCATTTATTCCTATTGGAGAGGCAATAAATTGGTCCCCAAAATACCCCAGTCCCTCCAGCTAATGTTGAACACAGCACATGATGGCAAAGAAATCAGTGCAGATGATGCAAAGATGTGTTTCCCAGCAGATTTTCATTAATGCCAATAAAATGGAAGGCACTGCAATGATCTGGTAGCCAAGGAAACAGCAGCACCTGACAGGTGTTATCCCCCAGCCTCCTCCTCCAGAGGCAGCACATCGGAGCAGTTGGGGCCAATCCTGCAAAAGCTGAAGGCCAAATTAATTGTGAAACCACTGGGCCCCTCATCACCCCGGTGCTGACTTGCAGGGAGCTTTTAATGAGAACTGTTCATCAAAATAATGATGAAAATGCCAAATTATTTCTTTCCAGCCACCACCAGAAACAACAGAAAACATCCTGCCCAGAGGAGCTGTGGCTGCCCCATCCCTGGGAGTGCCCAAGGCCAGGATGGAGCAACCAGGAATAGGGGAAAGAGTCCCTGCCCATGGCAGGGGTGGCACTGGATGGGCTTTGAGGTCCCTCCCAACCCAACCCAGTCTGTGGTTCTATGATCTCCCTCTGGAGCTGCTCTGACAGAGATGGTTTTTAGATTTTACAGCTTTCCCTCTTAAAGTCTAAACCCTAAGAAATTCCACTAACAGGATTTCACCAGAGTAACTGTCCAACAACTTTGGTAAAAATAGCCATGAATCATCCCAAGGATTAGGACAGAAGTAAGAACCACCAAACTAAAAACTATTAACGTGTGAATATGAAGATAAAAAAACATTCCAAACCTAAAGATTACCTTTTACCTTTAAAGTGGAAGGAAACCATACCATGGTGCTGATGAGAAGAGGGGCAGGAGCCAGGACAAGTAAAGAAAATTTGTGCTATCAACCACAGTATTTTCTGCAGTAGCAGTTACAACATACACATCCCTCCCAGAATGCACTTAAAGTGTTATTTTTGATAAACCAGAAGGAATGAAATGCATCCTCCCAGTCTGACCAGCACCGTATGTTTTAGGTGTGTTCATGCAGTAGCTTTGGCCTATTCCCAGTATTTTTTTCCCCCAAGACCATCCCACTGCTGTCCCAAACTCCAACAGCCCCTGTTTGTATCTGTGCCAGACAGAGACACTCACTGACTGATTGATCCAATCACTCTGAGGGTTCTGAGGAGTGTTTTGCAACAGAATCACACAAGAAGTTTCCATTAACCAACCTGTCTGCTCGTCCCTGGTTTTTCAGACACAGCCTCTGGATACAGCACACAGCACTGATGATCCCAGCTTCCCAAGGGATTTAGCCTACTCTACATATTTAATTTGGACACAGATGTAGTAATTCCTCTGTCAGTGTTTGGCAGTAACTCATCCTCCTCACCAGGGGACTGAGCACCAGCAGTGACTCCCCAAGGACAGCTGGCTCTGTGTATCTGCACTGAAGGGTGCAATCCCACCTTAGGTAGAGAATTTAATTCAAATTAATGGTAAATACTTCTTAGAAAGGTGTGTCCTCAAAGCAAGCAGACATTTCTCAAGCTCCAGTCACTGCTCCTCACCACTGTGACCCTTCACTCAGGAGCATCCTCAGCTCAAGATGTCCCAGACATCCCCCCAGGAGCAAACAGTTCAGTCAGACTGAGTTATATTAGATAAATGGGGCAGATTTTACAAGTACTGTGGGTGATTAGCAAGCTGGAGGTTAAACAGCCACAGAACTCCAGGACTTCATTCCAAGCTTGAGTGCCCTTGCTAGAAACCAGTGAGGTACCGACTCCAAACATTGCTGTTTCTGTACACAAAGTGGCTGCTCCAATTCAAACCAGACAATTTAGTGGGTGGATCCGTAATTAAATTATTATGGCTCATATCTAATTAAAACAGATTTCAAGGCACATTTCAAGCTGTGGTTGGATGTCAGTTTGAAGCTGCCTCGCACGGCTTGGCAAGAAGGAGAGCAGAGGGAAACGGCTTCCAAGAGGGAGAAAGGGAGGATCTAAAAATAACCCCTTGGTGGAGTGCCTGCCTCTGGTTTTGAACCCAGCAGTTCACTACTGGCACCATCCCACCGATCCCAAAGAGGCCTGAGACTCAGAGAGAGGGACAGGAACAAGGGGAATGCACAGCCCGGGGCTGGCTCTGCGCTCTGCACAGAGTTTAACAAACCCCAGCGGAACAAAAGCCTTCCTGATTAGGGGAAAACAGGCTCAGGAGGAATATGGAATTGCAAGCTGGACAAGGCAGGAAGGTACAGCCCATGAGACACACTGCACAGTTTGTTAAGCTGAACATACACTTTGGGTTTAGTACTGAATTCAGTGATGACACAAGAGCAGGAGTTCCACAGCCACATTTCACAAACTAAGAGAAGGGGATTGAAACAACACAGTTTAAAAACGTTTCTTTCCCCCCCACCATTCATTTTCTTCCATTCATCCCATGGGACTTTATTTCTACATAAAAGTTAATGCTAAATAAATCAATGTGTCTTCAGAAGACCTCAGTGTGCTGAACCCACTATGGGACTGAACCCACGAGAGGAACAAGCGAGAGCTGCAAACCCAGCCCTGGCCTCCTCTGGGACCTCCCCCCAGCACACCCCTCCTGCTCACTAATTACTTCACCTCCCTCTTTTCTCTCTCCTTTTCCTTATGTACTTCAACAAATTTCCAATGTAATTGCATGAAGAATCGCCTGGTTCACCAGGAACTAATAAGTGTATGTAACTGCTATTACAAAACTCAAATCAAAGGCACTCAATATTGCCATTGCAAAGTAATTAAGGCAGGAAAACCATCAGCAACTTGAAGGGCTCTTTCATTACAAGGAGAATGCAATTATTTTGCTGCCATCTCCCCTTATTCCATTAGCCTGACACGCAGAGCAGACACACCAAGGAGGCTGATTTCTCTCCGAGCACATTCCCGGCTCCGCTCGCCGATGGAAATCCTCCTTCATGCACAACTGAGCCACTGATGGCCAACATTCTCTGCACTGTCAGGGCTCAACACCCGGCTCTGGAGCTGAAACCTGAGCTGAGCAGGGACCTGAGACCCTCCAGCTCGCACTGAACAGCAAATCAAAGTCCAAACAGTTCGAAGGGAGCACACCTGGCTTGAGGTGTGGAAAGTGTCCTTGTCCAGGGCATAGGGTGGGAACTACGTGAGCTCTGAGGTCCCTCCCAACCCAAACCATTCTGGGATTCTGGGATTTGAGGGAAAAACTCAGATAGCATTATTCCCTTTATCTGATTTTTTACTAAGGGCATGATGTCTTCACAACAATAAGTGTGCAGCTGCAATAGAGCTGCTCACAGTGGGGACACACTGGAATAATGTAATCCCAGGAATTCTTTCTGAAACCACGTGTTGCCAGGTAGTAAATCACTATTTCTCCTTTTTAACCTAATTCTGAATATATTTTCAAGACAGTAACATGTGAAAATGGAATTTGTCATTTCTGGATGTATTTTAGGCTCTTGCCTTGTCACAGCTCCCAAGCCAAGCAGTATCCATTGTATTGATAACCTTCAAAAGAAAATCAGGGCATCAGTAACTCAGGAAGCCACCCAAATGTTTCTGTAGGAGCAAGTGAGAACCCAGTGCCGGGCTCTCTGAACAAACAGATGAGCTGCCTTTTAAATGATTCCAAAAGCTGGGATCTCAGGGCTCACGAGCCCGCCCAGAGCAGGCCTTGCACTACAGGCAGGCTCAGGCTGAGGCTCTAACTCCCAGGTGGATGTAGCCTGGTGGCAGTTCCAGACTCTCCTGCATATCCTTGCCTTGCCTGGAGAGGCTCCGTGTCCTTCCCGGGTGCCTGGTGCAGCTGAGCATGTGCATGGAGCTCAACCAACCCTTGGGAAATTCTGAGCTGGAACAGCCCATTTCTGACAGTCATCCCAAGGTTATCTTGACCCTGGTCCTCTCTGAGGCATCCTGGCAGAAAGGGTGGGAATTCCAGGGGCACCAGCACAGGGAGGAGCACATGGCCAAAACGGGGCAGGTGCCAAAGCCGAAGCCAGCCATGGAATAACTCCATGCAAAATATCTGCTGGCACACACGACTGGCAGGCAACCAGCCCCAGAGAGCTCTGCTCAACACAGTCAAAGGAGTTTTGTTCTGAGGAAAAGAAGGATTGCAGTATTCCCATCGCCCTCGGAACTGCAATGTGCAGCTGGATTTAATGAAGGGTTAGGACTCGTTCAGACCTGCAGGGAAGGAGGCAAAAGTTTTTAAAGTTCCCCCCAGTGTCAGATGTGAAGGAAAAAGATTTCCTGTCGTACTGGTTGTTAAACAGAACTCAGAAAGGTGTCTGACTGACAAGGACAAAATGACAGCGTAATTAAGGACACTAATTGAAGAGAAATTGAGAAGTTAAATGAAGATGGAAACACAAGTTAATTTATTTTTCATTATGGAAAGGATAATCCTCCTTGATTTCCAATTGCAGTGAACTTCCCAGAGCAGTTTGCAGGAAGCACCAGGAACCAGAGCCCGGTAAATGAGGCTGATTTTGGCTGAACTCCAACAGTCGCTGTTCACCTGTTAGTGCTGAAGTTGCAGTTAAAATATCCTCCTCTTTACAATAATAAATATTTGCAGTTCTATTGCTGTTACCTGGATCTTCCACAGAGGAACCCAGCATGCTCCAGAATTTCCTGAGCTCATTAATTAGGGAAGAGCTTGGGGTTTTTTCCTTCCTTTCTTTGGTACCAACAGAAGTTCCTGACTGACAGCACGGAATGTTATTGTCCCATAACATGTGCATCACCTTGCCCAGGACTGGTGTGCAACTGGGACAGCACAGACACAGCCAGGCCAGGCTGCAACAGCTGTGTCATCGGTGACATTTCAAAATGTCACCACACTCCCCCCGAGCTGAGGGCTCACAGCACCAGTGCCAAGGTTGGGGAAGTCTTACAAGACAGAAACAAAGTGACTCGATCAGACAGTGAGATCCAGCTGAGATTAACTGGTGAGTAATGGACCTGCAGAGGTTTATGAGCCTTGAACTCAGCACAACACAAAGGTACAATGTCAACAGCAACGTGGGCACAGCTGAGGAGAGCACCCTTCTGCCAGGGAAATAAAACCATCCCTTCTCTGGCTGCAGGCAAAGGCAGCAGCAGACAATCCCAAAAGCAACAAGTGCCCCTTCCCTTGAGTGGCTCCAAACTATTCCACTAAATAATGCCTTTGCTCTATGAGTAACGTTTGGTAATTCCTGGGAGAGAAAAATAGCTGTGATGCTTTTTGAGTGCAGCACACACACAAAGTGATATGGAGACATTTGAGCAGAAATGGGAACATCTTGCAGGAGAAAATGGGTTTATTTACAAATGCATAAAAACTATATTTAAAGCAATTAGGGAAGCAGAACAAGTAGTAAAAAAATTACGGTGGAATATTTTGCTCCAAGAAGGTATATATGGAAGGCTGAGGAACACCAACAGGTCCATCATCCTTTCCAAAGGGAATCCTTCCCCAGGCTGCAGCTTGGTTCAGAATTACTTCTATTTAACCCTGACCAGGGCACTGCCCATCCCCCTGGGCTGGCAGGGCTGAGGCCACATCTCGAGGGCTGTCTCCAGTTCTGGGCCCCTCACAACACACGGAGGGGCTGGAGCATGTCCAGGGAAGGGAACGGAGCTGGGAAGGGGCTGGAGCAGCAGGAGCAGCTGAGGGAGTTGGGGAGGCTCAGCCTGGAGCAAAGGAGGCTCAGGGGGGACCTTCTGGCTCTGCAACCCCCTGACAGGAGGGGGGAGCCGGGGGGGGTCGGGCTCTGCTCCCAGGGAACAAGGGACAGGAGGAGAGGGAACGGCCTCAGGCTGTGCCAGGGGAGGGTCAGGTTGGACATCAGGAGGAATTTCTCCCTGGAAAGGGCTGGAGGTGCCCAAGGAAGGCCTGGCTGTGGCACTCAGTGCTCTGGGCTGGGGACAAGGTGAGAATGGGGCACAGGGGGATCCATGGGCTGGGAGGGCTTTTCCAACCTCAGTGATTCTGTAACCTGAGATCAAAGCAAACTTTTGCAAACTCTAACAAATTCCAGGCGTGGTTTGCACTCTGTGCTGCAACAGGAGCCTTCAATTGCTCAAACTGTTTGAAATCAAGTTAAACAGCGAGAAGAACAGAGTCACATTTGAATCTGAGCAGGTTAAAAACCAGAAAACAAATATTCTCCGTGAGTACCAACCCTCGCTGTGCACGCTGGGGCTCTGAGCACACACGGATAATGAGGAGTCACTGCACAACTCCCAGTGCATCTTAATACCCCCCACATCCAAGCTGAATACTGAAAGGGACAAGGATTGCTTGGAATGCAGCTCAAGGTGTGCTTCTACCTGGCACAGCAGCACAGCAAAGGAAAAAGGGGTTTAATTTCAGTGGCTGGTATCATTTTATGACAGAGGGAAATAAATTTGCCTCGGGTATGATTGACACCTCTGGAAACTGAGTTAGCTTTGTTTCCAACCAGCATGTCAAAATACATCTGGGTGTTTCTATTCACATCAGCACCACAATCAAAGGGCTACAAAACACCTCCTTCCTACTACACCTTTTGAAGTCATCTCTTCATTTCGCATTAGGACTCTCCTGATCTTGAAACACTCAACATTGAATAAAATTTAGGCCAAAAGCCAGGGTCTGTTTTCTTCATCATCTTTGTAGTATTTCATGAAATCATAAATACCCTGAGTTGGAAGGGACATTAACACTCATCTCATTCCACCCCCTGCCATGGGCAGAGAGCCTTCCACTAGAAGGTCACTGGGCCACTTGTGGCACTATTTCAGGGGTGACAAAGCAGTTTTTAAATACTGTACTATCTTACAAGTATTGATTATTAAAAAAAAATCTGTTCTCTCTTAAAACATCATGCACTTTTTGAGCTGCTTACTTGCAGAAAGTCACTTCCAGCCCCAGCAGCCTCTGGAAGCACTGCTGGCTGCATCCACGCTGGACTCTGAGCAGCAGGGAGTGGGGAAGGTGCACGAAGGTCACCAGCATGATTTGGTACCCACGTCCTGGTTTCACAAGTTGTCAAATGTATCATGAAAATGCCCCGTGGAGGTTCACAAAGAGGTCCAAGCAGACAAGAGCTGTCTCCTCAACACACCCAGTTCAGGAGCTGCTCAGAACTTTCACCTCCCATTTCTGAGGCTCCTGATGTTTATGGTTTATCCAGCTGGCCATTGATCAATATTGATGGAACCCAACCCTCTGGTTCAAAGGTTTAATTACCAGCACCAGATTTATGGCTTCTTCAAAACATCTTCAATAATCTGTCATCTAAACTACAACGGGAAATTAATTTTGCCATCCATTTCCCTGGGTTTTAATTGAGCATTCTGAAAATGGCTGCAGTGATTCAGGGTCCTCCTGCACACCCCTGGCCACGTACACTATCAAACCACAATAAACATGTTTTTCTGCCTCAAAGCCATTTATTAGAAGAAATTTTCTTCTAAGAGCAACGGCATAAAGTCACAGACAGGGGGTGAGTGACTGCTCCTCCACTTCAGGTGGGATTGGTGCTAAACACTCACACCTAATAGCTCATGCAATTACTGGTTAATTCCAGATATTAAGGTTGCTTAAATTAAGTGTCATTTTTTCACAAAGAATAAAAGCAAGAGAAGACTGAGGAAAAACCAGGACCTTTTGCAGCATCAGTTGGATTCACACAGATCCAGCCTCCACCAGCACATGGCCACTCATGTGAGGGATGAGTGTTCCAGAGGTGTCAGGAGCTCTGTCTGCCAGGCAGAGCCTTCACACTCCACCACCCAGGTTTATCTTGCCATTTAACTGATCCAGTGGCCATGTGATGGCCCCACATGGTGATCTGTGGGCCCAAATCCCTCACCTGCCAATACAATTTCTTGCCTGTACCTGAACACCAGGTCTCTGGAGTAACACATGGCTCTCAGTCCTTTCACTCCCCATAAATAACTGACCTCAGTGATGGCTGTCAGGGCAGCACAGTCCCTCTGTTCACAGCGTTTGGGAAGGTGTGCTGGGGCACTTCCCATGGCCTGACAGCCCAGGCTGGCTCCAGTGACACGGTAATGTTTTGTTACCTGGTCACAGAGAAACCCTCCCAGGCCAGGAAGGGCCCCGGGGGGATAACGGGCTGGGCAGCAGAGCAGCAGGGCCAGAAAGATGTGCAGAGTTTAGGCAGTGCCACCTGATCCCAACGTCCCAAACCTCACCAGTGCCAAGTGCTCAGTGTGTATGAGAGAACACGAGTGCAGTCAGGTAGAACAGCCCTTGCTCTCCAGGAGAGCAGGGAAGTGGGTCCTGGAGATTTCCAGCAGCCCCAGCTCTCTGAGCTGTGAGGTTCTGGCAGGTTGGGACTGTGCTTTCCAAGAGCTCCCACCAGAGCAGCTGCTCAGAGCAAACTCCTCAGCTCCTGTCTGGGGGAATCAAGTCAAGAAGCGGTTCTAAAATTGAGCCAGTGAGTGCATTTCATCAGCTGCCAGGGAGGGCAGAGAGATGGGAAAAACCCAGATGAATGTCCTGATGATGATGAACACGGGATTAATGGAACAGAAATAAGGATCTCCTTTAGCCAACCACCACTTCATCTTCACAAATCAAACACAACAATGTAAAATAAAAATTGTCTGGCATTTCCACATGCTATTTTAACCCATCTCATCATCACAAACTACACTGTTATCCATAGATAGAACAAGGTGGTGAATACAAAACATGTGGTACAACCTTGAGCCACTGGAATGTTGGGAAAAGTCTCCAAAGCTGCTCTCCATTAGTACTGAATTTGTCCTGAATAACATATTCTTAAGGAAAAAAATACTTTTTTCCTTTAGAAGCTGAGGACACAGTGAGATTTCTGAAGACATCAGATAATGTGCAACTGCAGCAGAGTACTTTGAATTACATCGAGATTTAGTCTAGAGCTGTTAGTTCCATAATAAGGGATATCAAAAGAGAATAAAAGACCATGTTACCTATGCTTAATTAACCTGCTCTAAGCATCAATTGATGAACTTGGGAATAAAGCCCAAAAATTAGTAGAAATGCAGAAAATTAAACAACATATTCTCCCTCACTGGAATGAGAGCAGGTGAGGTCATCAGCCTCCTTTTGCAGTGGCAGCACTTGGAGCAAACTGGTAATGGCCAGAATATCAGAAGTATAATTGCAATCAAACAGAGCAAACCTGGGAACAGTGCAAGAGCTGCTCCTGTTGTGCTGCATTCTGGAGCACAAGAGCTGCTGTCACACAGGTTGGCACTGAAATCAGCCATTGCTCTGTGCTTGCTGTGAAAAATAATGATCTGTTGATCTGGGTTTGTCATTCAAACTGTGTAACCCACTAAGTCAGCATCTGTCTCTTTACTGGATCTTCCTCTGTGGTGTTTATCAACTGTCAAAACTCAACAGAAACAAAAATACAAGAGCAATACTTCCAGAAATGCTTTGAAAATTACATTTGTCAAAAAGCCCTGACAATAATGACCATCAGAGTTCAAAAACTCACCCACAATGAGGTTATGATCACGTTCTACACTATGACCTATGGATTATGACCATGTTCTACACAGAAAAGTACGAATCCATCCCCCTCTCAAATGGAAAAGTTTCCCAAGTGATTCCCTGTCATGGATATTTTACCTCACCTGACCTAAAAACTTTTCCATAAACACAGTGAAAAACGTACTTAAATGGCAAAGATGAGAGTCTGAGATTTGAAAGTCAAGAAAATCATATTTTAAAGGAAAGGATCCAAGATTCCTCTGGCAAAACTGGGAAGATGGGGCAGAGGAGAGTGGTGGGTCCTGTGCCTGGGATGGAGGGAGGCAGAACAAAGTGCCTGTGGCTTTGGCTGGGCAAGGCAAGGACTTTGCTTTGCTTTACTCAGGATTTTACCTGAACTGTGCTGGAATTATTGAACAACTCCCTGAAGAGAGGGCCTGGATGAGATTGACTTTTTTTGGGGATTTCAGCTCTCCTAAGTGGGAGAAGAGGAATCTCTCAAGTACCTTCACACTCACCAGACCCACAAAGCCAAGAGGGTCCTGTTGCATCAGCAAGAATTAAGTTATCACAACTTCCCAAAGCCAGCCAAAAGGAAGGCTCTAAACTGCAAGATATCTGAGGGCAACAATTCCTACAGATTTGAAAGAAGAAAGAACTGAACTGCATCCCACCAGGATAACAAAGCATTCCATCTAAGCTGCCAGATGTGCCTGTGAGGATTTTAAGGGGGATTCTGCCCCCTCTCCTGCCATGTGGCTGCACCGTCTCCATCAGGGAGTTAACAAGTTTTCCACGCTCCAGCTGGAGAGCGCCGGGATGCTGTGCCAGCCCCTCCCGCTCGCAGCAATGCTCTGTGCTCCCTCCCTCCTTCCCTCCCTCCCGGCTCCGGGACTGCGGCGCTGGGAGCCAGGGCTGGCACGGCTCTCAATGCTCCCTCTGTGCCCAGCTGAGCACCCCACAGCCCTCAGGCTCCAAGGGGAAAGAGCCAAAGGAAGGGAGGCTTTCATCCCTGTGCCCTCCAGCAGAGCCAAAGGAAGGGAGGCTTTCATCCCTGTGCCCTCCAGGAGAGGCACACAGGGCTCTGGCTCCCCAGGCCTGGCCCCTGGGCACGGAGGAACAGCTCGGGGAGCTCTTGCCCAGCAGCACTGATGCCTGGACCATTCCCAACAGTCCACTAGTTAAAAATATCCTGCCTTTATGCAAACATCTAATTGTTGATTGTCTTGATTTGGTCATGTGTTAATCATTAAAATCATTCAAAAAGCACAGACTCATTTATTTAGTGTGAACTCGGAGTTACTGTGAGAAAATTAAATTAGTCATTTTATTAGTGCATTTATCCTCATCTTTCTAGTAACACTCTGGGAAGGCTTATCTAAGAGATGAGAGCTCAAACTCTGAAGGACACAGCAGGGTTTTTTAAAAAAGACAGATATGCCAAGTAAATATTATTATTGCTGCCACAACTGAGTAATTCACCAAAAGCTGCTGAAGAAAGCCCGTGTACTAATAATGCAAAACAAACACATGTACAAACACTCACACAAGCAATATTTCCAAGCAGTGTTGTGCTTGTCAGAGGATGAATTGCCATGTTCCAATCACATAATACAGCAACAAAAGATTGTACATCCTTCTCAGAAGGAAAGAATTAGCTACTACTGACTGCAGTGGTAACTGATCCCAGAAATCATTATTAACTTCAGCAGTGTTTGCACACACAAACAGTCTCTCTGTAACACTGCTCCAGCCCAGCTTCCAAACTCTGGGAAGCAGACAGCAAGTATTCCAGCTGCTCCAATCACTGCCTGTCCAAAATCCTGCCCATCTGCAGGCAGGAGCCTCTTCTCTCTATTCCTGCTACAACCCTGCTCCTTTTCTCCTCTTTCTACAAAGAACAAAGGTTCTAGAGAAGCTAAAAACAACAAGGGGAATGAAAATCCACCCTCTTTCCCATGGAAGGTTGAACATTGTGTAAGTAAACATTTCTTTCTTTGAGTACTGAAACCGTTTTTATCTCCTAATAATGGGCTAAACTTTTATCAGGTGAAACCACAACTAATTCCTCAGGACACAACAATAACTTTGTTATTAGCTTTTAGATGTATCAGGCACCCACTGTTCCTGTTGTCTGTGAGCAGGGAAGGACTGTACAACCTGCACTGAAAATCCCAAACCACACCACTGGTATCACTGGGTACATGAGATTTTGCTGGAGGTATGGATAAGTCATAATTAAGCAATAATTTTTCCAGGTTATGTATCCCAAGTGTATGATTCTCTTTAGATCCACCTGCCAACCCAGTATATGTGTGCTTTGTACTTCAGGGATTGTACATCAGCACTTGTCTACCCCAAATCACTGGGATTTCTCACCTACTTACAATTAAGTTGGTCTGTAACTACTTTAATGAGTCAGATCTGATGTTTCCTCACTGCAAAACACACATAAAACAGACTGAATCTGAACCCAAAAGTTTCAGTTCTATGGGTGCCTAAAGGAAGTTTTATTTAACTACATTACACATCCTTCCTTTAAAGCACGGCCCTCGGTGTAACTGGGTGCTGGCCCCATCAGGATTCTGAGGTGTTATAGTTGTGACTAAGGAAAGCTGGTTAAAAAAAACCCAACAATAACAAAAATCACATTAAAGAGGAAAAAAAATAAGGTCTACTAAGCCATAACTATGGTAGGAAGGAAGTTAATAAACCTGCCAGTAAAACTGGCAGCCACACAAAACCCCAAATCTGCTCTTAATTGAACAGAAAATATTAAGTTTTCTATAGAATTTTTAACAGCTCAACAACAGGCTCTGATACAGTTACATATTTGCTCCATAATGAGGTTGGGAAGCCCTGGAGGAAGGTCTCTCTTCTGTGCCAGGTTCTATTATGTCCTTACAAAGCTCTGCTATCGATTTTGCAGCCCCAGTCACCTCTTGGAGTTTTTAAAAGGTTATTCACAAACAGCTGCATAAAAATAAGGAGACCCACTGGGCAGCAGGTTCCCACAACAACCCCAATCCATGTGTGTGTAATCATGGAATGGTTTGGGTGGGAAGGGACCTTAAAGCCCAGCCAGTCCCACCCCTGCCACAGGCAGGGACACCTTCCACTAGCCCAGGTTGTTCCAACCTGGCCTTGGACACTTCCAGGGATGGGCAACCTGTGCCAGGGCCTCCTCACCCTCACAGCCAAGAATCCCTTCCCAATATCCCACCTAAATCTACCCCCCTGCAGTTTGAATCCATCCCAGTGTGGATTCAAAGAACTAGGAACTGAGGCCCAGTTCCTGATGCCTCAGGCACAGCATCTCCAAACAACCCCCCCCAGGGGCAAACCACAGCCAGGGAAAGGATAAACCAAGAGACTGAACTGGAAGTGGTTCCAGGTGGGGGGAGAGGGGGCAAATCCAGCTCTGACAGGGGATATCTTGGGCTCTGGTTCTCCCAGAGCAGAAGCACAGCAGCTCAGTGATGGGGACCACGAATCTCACATCCCCACACGAGGCAGGCTGGGTTTGTCACCAGCTTTTATTCCACACTGAACTTCCAATTTGTTGAAGTGTCAATCCCTGGCTTTGCTGGAAACCAGGGAGGTGAGGTTATTGGAGCAATTAGCACCTCGAATGAATTGCTGCCTTCGGGAAACGTGCAAAAAAATAACCAAATATAACCCTTTTCATTGCTCAGCAAAACATGGCTTACAAGCTTTAAACATTAGTGACAGGTCATCCCTGAGACACGCAGGGAATGCATGCAAGTCTTGGTGCTGAAGGTTTTAAATAGTCAGGGAAGTAATACAAGTGTCAGGGGTATTCTCTTGGGTTTATCTTGCTGAAGTTTTCCTTGCCCCATCAGATTTGCCATTTTTATCCTTTAGTGCTCAGAAAACATGACAAATTTGGACAGAAGTCCCTTCCAGCTTGGTACCTGCAGAGGATCTAACCAGTTTCTGGCAAATCTCTTGGTTTATAAAGCACAGAAACTGAGACACATGTTACTGTACATTAAGACCAGACTAAGCCTCTCACCTCTTTCAGTACTTTTTGCCCATATTTTCATGTTTGGTGCTTAAGAGAAGAGAGAGGAGAGGTTGGACCGGCCAGTGATGGTAAAAAACCTGACTGTCCTTCCTGGGAATGGATTACATTTGCATGGAATACAAACCTGGGGAATTGAATTACCAAAGAGTAGGGTATGTTGGCCTCGATCCAGCCCAGGGTGTCCATAAATCCGGATGAAGTCCCTGCATTAAGGACAGATGACTGCACTGTGCCCTCACTGCTGCAAGCAGCCAAGAATCTGGTCCCGGACTCCCAGTCTCCAAAACAGCCTCACACACCATGGCTCAGAACATTCCTAGGATTACCAAAGTGATGCCCCACCAATGCTCCTTGGAATTCTAGGACATTTCTGTCACTTGCTGCAGTCAAGCCCCATTGCTGTGCAGACATTCCAAGCACCACAAGCCAAGTCCTGCAGGCTCCATTAAATCCCGTGCTTTAACACAGGCAAGCCCAGGGTGCTCTGGCTTTGCTTCCAAAGAACTGAACACTGGCAGGATCAGCTCAAGGCCTCCTTCACCTACTTCCCCAGAACTGCCTGACCCTCACACCCTCAGTGTGTTTGGGACATCGCTGATCTCCTCCGGGGTTACACTGGGGATGGATCTCTCTCCTCAGCCCACGTGTGCCATGAGTTCCTCTGGAGCAGGATCACCAGCCTCTGAGGTGTGTTGGGTGGGGAAAGAGAAAACCAGCAGCTGTGGAGCACCAACAAACCTTGGGAATGAGCCCACCACAGGTGTTTGCCTTGGTTCCCACGTGGAGACATCCCCACCAGCCCCACAGCTACCCGGAGATGTTCCCACCCCTCTCCCAGCTCCGTGGGAACTCTGGGATGTAACCTATGGCAGGAGTTCATCTGCTGAAAACTGTCTTTGTGCTCCTGTTCAAGGAGCTCGGGGAGAGCTCCTTTATCCCTGAGATCCTGGTGTTCCTCACACACACAGAGCCCAACCATGAGTTTTTCCAGCCTCCTGCTTCAAGGCCCCGCAAGGCAACGCGGCGCAGAATAAAATCCTCCTAATTAGAGCCAACTCCTGAGGAAGTGCAGCCCTCGCTGCTGCCTTGCTCAAGGTCATTTGCTAAGTGGCTGGTGAACAAACAGATCTGCTCGCTTTCAGCACAGGGAGGAATTAAAATCCGATTTAACTCCAGCACCAACCCCGCTATTTGACACTGTCAAAACAATTTTCTGTTGGAAAGCAACAGCACACTATGAGTGAGGCAGCAAACGAAAACTGGCAGTGAAATGAGGCTTTTTAATGTCATTTTGCTCTTAACATTAGATGATTTTCTAAGAAATAGGTTGATCAAGAATATTGATTAAGGAAACTTTTACTTCCAAATCCGGTATTTGTGGTTCTGCTGGATTACTGGCTTGGATTCTAAGTTGAAATTAATAACTGAACTAAGATTTTCCTTAGGTATATTCTTCATATTAAACATGCAGTGCCCAAAATCCCTTAAACACACCTTACTTTTCCCCTTCTCATTGAGCTGGTCCATAACAAGGTGTACAGACTGGTGAACAGGTAGAACAGGATCAGTATTTCCACAATTTAACACTGTTCAATAATTTACAATTTAATACTGTTCAATAAAAATAATCACCTGTAATCATCCAGTATCTTGTCCTAAAGATCATTAAAGAATTGTTCTAAGAAATTACTTTTCACATTAATTGCAGTAGCAATAGTATATTAAGTGCTTATATGGTAACTGGGGATTAATTCCAGGATTTGGGCTGAAGGGCTGTGCTGGGACAGGCCCCAAAGGAGCAGGGACACGAGCTCTGCAGCACCATGGACAGCCCATGGACCATCAGGATGGTCCCCAATGCTCCAGGGAACACGGGATGGCAGTGGAATAGAACAGCCCAAATTTGCAGGAGATGAAAAGCAGATTAAAGGCTGCTGCCCTTGTCCAAGGGCTTCTGTTCTGCAGCTCTTTGACACCTGAGCCTTCCCCACGTCCTGCTGAGCTCAGCCCACACCTCAGCCAGCCCTGAACATCCCACTCTTTGAAAAATGTCTCTGCTGTGCCCACTGGAATTCAAATTGTTCCCGTTAGCACTTACAAACCACTGTTCCTGTAACCTCCTGTGGCAGATAAAAATTGGGCACATTCTAACAAGGTCTGTGAGCCGTTCCAGATGGCACTGGAGTCCTTTTCCCGGGATACAAACCACTCCCATGGCAGGAGTTGGAGGACTCGGGGAAGTTTAACATGGACAAGGGGTCAGTGACACAGCCCTGCACATAAATATATAGGAAAAGAACAGAATCAGAGACAGACAAATGGAGGAAAGCTCTTCCAAATACCTGCAAATGATAATAAGTAGTTTAAACCTTTCCTTTTGGAAAAGGATTTTACAGTTCCTTTCTCGATTTTACAATTCCTTTCTCTTTTCCATTAACAACACCAATCCCTGACCTTTATACAATGAAGTTATGGGAAGATCATCTTTCTCTGCAGTGAGATGACTTTCTCCATTAAATCATTTATAAGAGGAATATTAAATAGAACCCCTGTCACAAAAAAAGGGGAAAATGAGAAAGACATTTTCTCATTTTTAGTGCACTGGCAGGGGAAAAAAAAAAATGTTAAAACCAGAGATGCAGACGAATCAGAATGGTTCATTCCATGAAATGATTCCAGATCATCTGCATTATAGCTGGAAAACTCCACATCCTAAAGGGACCTTCTTATCCCTCACTCCTGTGTGGGCCACAGCAGCAGCAGGGATGTGCCTCTGTGTGCCCAGCACACAGCCAAGCACATTCAGCACCTGAATGCTCAGGCAACACAGCCAGAAAATTTCATATAATCTAATGAGGGAGAAATGCTACACTTCAGTGCTCAGCAGTCACACACAGTTGTACGTTTGGGGTGGTTTTCCAACACCAACCTTTCAATAACTTTGCACCCAGTGGAACAGGCAGCAGCTGCCAACGTGCTGAGTCAGGAACAGAACAGCAAGTCAACAAGTGACATGAGAATTGTCATACTGGCAATTAAATCCACACTGAAACCTGCAGGAACCCCTCGGTGCAAAGAACTGTCTTGATTTTTCTAAGTGACCATAAATGTCTTATTTCAAAATGAAATGATTCTGACAGTAATTCTGCACCTTAATGTGATAACCCCAGGTTGGTACGTGGGAGTCACACACAGGGGAGGCTCATACAGTACTGGGAGAAAGGGTAATTCCATCCCAGGAAAATCAGTGGAACTGATTGAACAGGTTGTTCCACGTGTTGGTTACCCCATCTACCATCTTTTCTTTACAGAATATGAACATCTCAGAGAATAAAGAACACAAGATTTAAGCATCCAATACTTGTGCTGGAAATATTACACCGTTTATCTTCGGGCTCCATCAGCCTCTGCAAACTCAAGGCAAGTAAATAGTCCCAGGAACAGGCACAGCCTCAGTTCTATTACCATTTCCCAGGATCAATGGGCTCCAAGGCACACATTTACCCACAGACACGAGGAGCAGCAGCCCTGCCTGCAGTGCCACTGCTCAGGGCTAACAGAGACCTGACAGGAAAGGGTGGCACAGACTGAAAATGCTGCTCCACAGCTGTTTCATTTGTTTCCATTTCCAAGTAATAATACAAGATCAAATTCTGTATTAGTTTAGCTGCTAGAACAGGTGGCAAAAGGAGAAAAACAATTTAAGATCTTATCTGTATGAATATTTGGTCACGTTGTGCAACATTCTTCATTTTGTACCACCAAAATGGAGAATTAACAGATTCTGAATAACTCGTGCTCGTTTATCACCTGGATTCCTGTGGCACAGCCATGCCCTGCACTCTGCACAGAGCAGAGCACACCCCTGGACAGTCATAATTCCTGGGGGACATTGTCACAGGGCAAGGCCTGACCCAGAGCCCTGAACGTGCCTCAGTCCATGGGGTCCATCCCTGGCTTTCCAACCCCCCCCCAAGGGCTTTCATGGCAGCCAGAGAAGGGACATGTCCAGAGGAGTGCCAGCAGCACAGCCCCCACCAGCCCTGGGGGGCACAGCTCAGGGGAGCTGCTTTGTCCAGTTGGATGGATTTGGGCAAATAGAGCTTTTGTATCATTATCACAGAATCCTCAGGGTTGGAAGAGACCTTCAAGATTATCGAGACCAAGCATCAAACCAGCAGCACCATCATCACCCCTAAGCCATGGCCCCAAGTGCCACGTCCAGACACCCCTTGAACACTTCCAGGGACTCCAGCACCTCCCTGGGCACCTCATTCCAGTGCCTGCCCACTCAGTGCAGTTGCCAACAGACACTACCTCTAATTCCTGTTGGGGTTTGGGTTCTTCTCTGGCCATGACTTTTCTTTCCAACTCTAACATTTTGCTGCTTTCAATCCACAGAGTGAGAATTCTTTTCTCTTGACCTTGATTAGCACCAATGAACTTCAATTGTTCAACCTCTAACAAGCAGCTCTGGAAGCCACAAGAATTTTGGAGTCCCTGTGTGAGAATCAACCCAAACTTTAGGGCAGTGACTCCTGGACACCCAGCAGCACTGGCCATGATAACTGTGTTTTACCTGATCCTGGTGTAACAAGATGCAAGACTGAATTAAGTAGTTTGATCTTTGGCCCTTTATCACAGTGCCAGTGAAACCCTTTTCTTGCCTATGAATAGCAGAGATAACATTTGCAGCAAAGCAGCTTGGATTAGACAGGAAGAACTAAGACCAGAAACAACTACTTAGCAGATAAGAAATTAAAGCACTTAATTGCTGCAAAGAAATACACAAAAGCAAACAGAGCTCTATAAAAAAATTCATTATATTCCTCCTGCCACAGGGGACAAGCCAAAGGCTGCAGAGACACCAAACATAAAACAAACTGTGCTCCTAAAACGAGATGAGGACTGATTCTGTATGTACACACAGCAACTCAGCACTCAGATGGATCACAAGGAACACAGGACATGCAATCCTTGTCCCTGCTCATTGTTTGCTGCTCCCTTCTGCTTGGACCCAGCTGGAATGTGCTGCTGTGCATCACACAAACCCCTCTGCTCCGGGGCTCCCTGATCACTGCCATGGAGGTGAGTAATGAACAGGCTGATGTTAGATCTGGTGCCAGGATTTCCTAACAAAGCATTCCAGAGCCATTTCTGCAGGACTGCAGGGGTAGGAGATAAGGGAAATGCCTAAAACAAAAATCAAGCCCAAACCCTGCTCTCCCAAAGTGCTGCTGGGGCCGCTCCGTCCTTGAGCAGCAAAACCCAAATGAAACCCACAGGTAATTCCCATTTCTCTCCAGGAGAAATAGGAAGCATCACAAGACAGAGGAATGAGCACAGAGTCTGCTGGCTCACTCTGCTCCCTGCTATTACACTGAATTAGTTGGGATTTTAATAGCAGACACAACTCACCACAACTAATAGTTACATCACTTATTAAAGGGAAAGTAATTCATATTATCTCCAGTACAAGTGCACAGAGGATGTGGGTGAGGGTATTTATTCATTTCTTTGACTCTGGGATGAGCCACATGATGCAGAATTCCTGGACATTGCAGCCAGGTGTCTCTGTTACCTACATGGAGCTAAACCAAACTCTGCAACTTAAACTGGCACCAGAGCCTTGTAACTGGGTACAAACAGTTGTCAGTCACTATCAGAAATAAATTAACATTTCCTCTCAACATTGTCACAACCTACTTCTGTCTCCCATGGTTTATGTTCTTGCCAACTGATTATTCTTTTATTACCCCACCTGAGATTATGAAAGTCAACTATTCCATTTATAATGAGAGGAAACTCAAGTCCAAAGTTAAATGATGAATAACAGCTTACATTACCTAAATAGGTGCTTTCAAGCCCTTGATTTTCTATTTCTTTACTGGTAATTTTTGATCCATACAATGTGGCAGTTTTCCAACAGGACACAAGCAAAACAATTACTTTACCCAGCAAAAGGCAAAGGCTTTTTTGACACTGAGGTCACACACCATTACCACCACAGCTTTGTCTGGGCTTAAAATTATCAATGTTTAGTTTCATCAAGGAACAGGTCAGGTCAAACACAGAGAAGTTGGCAGCAGTATGACCAGACTAGAGCAGCAGAAATTCTACACAGCTCTGCTGGGAGTGTTTCACTGGAACAGGGATTAATCAGTATAACTGGGGAACAAGGACACAACAAAAATGTAAATGGTGATTTCATGATAAAGATAATGAGGACTAAACAATAAAAAACCAGATACAGAATAGCTGGACTACATAATGACAAGGTATTGAACTAATCACAAATCTGCTCACAGTTCTCCTCTAAACTGTTGAGTGGTGTCCCAGCCCTGCTGAAATTCTTCCAAGTTTCCTTAAGAACAAACCTGTTTCCAGCAATAAGGGTCAGCAGAGCTTATGAAACCATTCTGTGCAAATTCCCTTTATCAATCCCCAGCCCCTGCACGAGGCAGTGGCACAGCAACATCCCAGCAAGATTGACTGGGAACAGGCTCTGCCCCTCTCCCCACATCTGCCTCCCCTTCTCCAGGTGGCACAAGAAACCCTGGAGTGCTCTCCAACACTTCTGTGGCAGGAAAACAATTCCCAGGCCAGATGTTCTCCTGCACCTTTCTCTCCTCACTACAAGGTTAATTAGCATCTATATATTGATAGGAAAAAACCTTTACTTTCTAAAACATGTTGTGTTGCAATAGTTTACAAAACGAGTTAGCTAAGAATTTTTGGGCAGCTGTTACTTGTTTATTATTAACTTACTAACAATTCAGGAATTCTGAATGTCCTCTTGCCTCTCCTGCCCTCCATCCCACTGTTCCAGACAGGCTTTAAAAGATTCCCTTTTCAAATGCTGCAAGAAGGATGCGAGGGAATCTCTCACAATGAGAGTTTTAAGGGGTTAAAGGCAGAAAATATCAGAACATCCAAACCATTCTAGGAGAAACATTTACAGATCCTCAGCATTGAAGAGGGACAATAAAAGTTTTATAAGGCTGCAATAAAACGAGGCCAGCAGCTAATGCTGAAAATTGGCATTTTCCCAAGTGCCAAAAGCAGATCAATAAATAACCCCCTCAAAGTGAAGCCAGAAGACTGAGCAGGGGGTTCTCAGGCCCCTGCAGCCAGGGAAGGACAGCAGAGGCACTGCACTGGGGGGTTTCTGCACACCCAGGAGGAGCAGCTGCCTTTGCTGCCACAGGAGGTGCCAGGCAGGTCCCCACCCTGGCTCCCAGGAATGCATCCATGGTGGGAAGGGGGGAAGCTCCAGGCTGCTGGAGGCTGGGAAGGTGTTTGGAGACACAGCCAGAGGTGCTGCCCTGTCCTGAATTCCTCAGGCACCCTCTGTGGGAGCTGCTGCTGTGCTGAGACATCCATGGGGGATCTCCCACCTCCATCCAGCCCCCAACAGGCAGGAAGCACGGAAGGGCAGTGAGCAGGGTGGGATAAACAACCGGGACAAGACTGTCCAAAGTCAGCCTTGGGCTTCACAGATGAGGCAAAAACATCCACAGCTTCCCATCCCAGAACTCATACAGGAAAAGGAAAGCTGGAAGATCTGCTCTAGAATGGGCCATATTAGAAGAGACATGTATGGGAAGACTATTTTAGGGAAGCAGCTTTGAAGGATTTCTGGTGCATGGGATGATCCCCAACAAACCCACAGAGAAGCAGGAAAACAGACTCAGAGCAACCTGGCCTGGTGGAAGGTGGCCCTGCCCATAGCAGGGGATGGAATGAGATGAGCTTCAAGGTCCCTTCCAGCCCAAACCATTCTGGGATTCTAGGATTCATTTGCCAGGCTTTTCACTAGCAGAATTCCAAGGCTTACAGCTCAAACCAAATCCTGAAACAGCCACCAGCACAGTGCAAGGGGGTGTCTGTAGTGTCAAAATTCCACTGTCCTGGGCTCTGAGCATCTCAAACCAAGCCTGGAGCACAGCAAGCTCAGTCTGTGACTGCCCTGCTCAGTACTGAGGGTGAGGATCAGCAGTGATTCCAGGATGGATCAAAGCCATTTGGCCCAGCATGGGATGATCCTCTCTCTCTCTCCTGCACTCCCTGCCAGGCTCACTAATTAGTTTTTTGAATGACCCAAGTGTTTTTGTCACATCCACCTTAACTACTAAGCCATTCCACACTTTTTAATTATCTGGAACAAAATAAAACAAAAATCAAGTGAATTTCCCTGAAATACTCTGTGAAAGCAGAGAATAAATTTGCATACTAAGAGAAGAAAGTTGCATATCGTGTAGTGACCATGAGGTCCTTGAAAAGACATCAACCAGAAAGGGAATAAACTGTTTATTGGACTAACAAGTTCTTCAAAATGGACACATACAAGAACAGATGGATGCTAAGCAGAGAATGAAGAGGCAACTTTAGCAATGTGAGGATAGAAGGTTTTAAAATTATTTCTCTTTGGAAGATTAAAGGATTAATATTGTCTCTGAACGTATTTGTGAGGTTCTGGAATAACTCAGAAGCCAGATATATCAGGGTAATGTACCATTTCCTGTGTTACCAGAAGGTGGGACAGTCCCAAGTTTCAACTTCAGTCTAATTTCTCATGTCACAACTCCACCAAAAGCCTTGTAAGACTTAGAAGCCTCTAAATGTGTGGTAAGGGGTCTGTGACTTCCATACCAGCAAGAAAAAATCATCATCCTGTGTCAGAGAAAGGTCAATATTGCATAATTCATCAGCAAACAGATTCAGAATTAGAACTTTTTGTACAAGTGGTCTTAAAGTGGTTTAATCTTGAGTCTCTCTCTTAACAAATATAAAGTAAATACAAAGTCCAGACACAAACCCCAGTAATGAACAGCAGACCAGGCTCAACAGGAAGGTCGAAGCAAAGCAGGAATAAAATCAGATTTTCCTCAGACACTCTGTCAGCATTACACTAACTACCTGTCTCCACCAGAAAAGCCAAATACTCTTTGCTGGAGCCCTCCCAAAAGCACTGAGGTCAGGGCTGTGACCTGGCCTGTGATGACCAGCTGCCCTGCCCTGCCTGACCACAGCAGCTGCATCATTACCGGGCAAAGCAGAGCTGAGCCCTGGACACTGGGACAGGCAAGGAGAGCAACGGGAAAGCTCATAAAGGTCACTCAGTCATTAAAAACAAGGGACCCCAAAAGCTGATACTGAGGTGCAGGAGTGGCCTCCTGTGACACAGAGCAGGAAGAAAAGGACATTGTGAAGATGGAACACAAACCACCCACGGTAATTTCGTTGCTTTGTGGGTTTTCGTTTAAGGCCCAATGTTATCTTAATGTGCTTCCTGGCTCCCCATAATTAAATTCACTAATCCCCAGTCTTAAGGCATCAGCAAGTTGAGCTAATTTAAAGTCAGTACCTGAGCCTACATCCGTTTGTTGGGGCTTTTTTCCCTTTAGCAAACAAGCAAAGTTATCGAACCCTTTCCATGACAAGCAGGGATTTTCATCTGCAGTTTTAATGGCTCCTTCTTCACTGTCCTCATTCTGTACTTTAGGGGTTACAAAGGAGCCTTAAGACAGTTATTCCTATAGATTTAGATATATCTGGACATCTAACCAAGGTACAGAAAATATGTCACAATATCCCCACTGCACGGCTGCTTGATACTCCCAAGCTGCCCTTTATGCTGCATTTGCAAACTCACCTATCTGTTTAATATCTCTTATTTCTTATTTGCTCTGGGGAGGGGGATTCCTGAAGGCAACACCTGAAAACTCGGTGTGTCAGTCATCCCTTCTCCCAGCACAGCAGGATCAGCTCCCATCCATCTGCACACTGCAGACAAACACAATTATAGATAAAGATCTCCCGGAAACATGACTAGCTGCAAAAATAAATTTACCTCCTTATCTGCAAAGGAATCACCTCAGTTTCTCCATCACTCCAAAATAATGTCCCTCAGTCACCTCTTGAATTACACAGAGAGCATTTCTCAAGTATTTCCAGCTCCACAATCTTGCTCAGGCCTTTTCCATCAGACCATCTTTTACCTTGGGTAATTATTTGTCCTCTCCTTCCAATTCCTTTCTGTGGTTCCAGTTAACTCAGTACCATTTGCTTCCTTTCCCAAACCATTCCACAGGATTTCCTGAGCCACCCTGGACACAGGTGTGCAGAGCCTCTGCAGTGGCATCCCCTCAGATAACATGGTCCTGGAAGGTCTGGCTTTCCTGCAGACTGGCAGAACGTTCTTAGATGTGACCTGTAAGGTTGAGCCTCAGTATTTCTGAAATCTCTAAGCTCATCCCAAAGTTTCAGTGACAACTGCTTAGCTAAAACCAGCGTTAAACCCCATCTTATTTCATGCCATTCCTCATTGATCTTCACAGCTTAGGATTTCCTGGTAAAGCTTGGAAAGGACGTCCCACCTCCCAGGGGATTTCTCCTCGTGAGACCCCCAGGATGCTCCAGGTAACCCAGCTTTGTCCAGTGACAGGTCAGCTCTGTGCACCTGAACAGACTCCACTCGGTGAGGAGAACCACACTGGAAGTTTGGAATTACTGCATCTGAGGAAAGAAATTCTTGGTACATCAGGAGGACAGCCAGGATTTTGTGGAAGTTCATCTCTTATTCCCCAAATTGGCCCCTTCTACCTCTCCCACCAGTGAGACAACAGGTCACTTCTTTCAACTGGGAAGGAAAGCTCTCCAAGCTAAGGGGCTGATCCACATAATATCCAATATCTATTGAAATGAGAGTTACCAGCAATAAATAACATCAAAATCTCTATAATGGAACATCTACAATGGTATTCCAAAGGAATATTGGAGAGGATTAGCAGATATGGATGAAAAGACAGACACTTTCCCCATTTATTGCTGCAGGAACAGCTCTGGCTCCAGAAGGCCCCTCCCTGCTGGTTTTTGTTAGAGCCAAGCCCACAGGTGATGGATGTGTCTGGATGGCCCCAAATGATGGATTAGGGATGGAGACACCCACAGCAGTGTATATACATTGCAGCCTCATCACTATCTTAATTAACATCTCCTCGGAGCAGAAGGAAATGCTAACTCCAGAGGTCTGCTCCTGCTTCCCTGGAGGAGTGGGAATGCTGCTCTTCCCTTCAGTGGGGGCAGGATCACTCCCTCCTTACTGCACCAGCCCGTTCCAAAATGCAGGAGCCCATTTTTTCCTGCCACAGCCAGGGACTCGCAGGGCTGAGCACAGGCAGAGCTCATCCATCACTTTGCAGGATGGTTCTGCTTGTTAAGCTCGGGCTCAGCCCACCACCTTCTCCTTTCCTTTTTTTAACATTAATTAAGCTTTGAAAAAGGCAGTTAGGATAAGAAATTGCAGAAAAATGATGGTCATTTTATTGTTTGTTCCCTAATTGCACACATAATGAGGCAAATTTAAAGTAGTGCACCTCAGAAGTTGCATTTTAATGATGCTGTTCCTGTGGTCTGAGTGCTAATGCCCTCGTTTTTATCACCAATTGCTGCTCTAGTGACTGCTCAAAAAAATGGCTTGTTAAGAAATGCTTAGATGGCATTGTAATTATAGACTGTACATATTCAGGTTACAGCTAAAGAAGCCAAGAATTTAGTTTATGAAAATATATCTGTTGTGTATTACAGTTTCCTGGTTATTGTCTCTCACTGCTGTCCAAGGCACAAAGTCTTGGCCAAACCCCTTGTTAACACAAGCTGATGTTTTCCATTTAAATAATGAGGGTGATCCAACAGAAAGTGATGCTTTGCTGTTTTTCCAACTTGAGATGCATCTGCCTGTCTTTAACAGATGAAATACCTGCCCCATCTTCCCATCACTAAACACACAGAGATGAATTTAACGTCATTTTAAAAACAGGGTTTCAACTGCAGATCTGTCTGTATTGGAATCTTCATTTCCAACAGCTGCCAACAGGAAACAGGTTCCCAAATTCTCTCATGTTGCTTTAGGGCCAGGTTGGACGGGGCTTGGAACAACCTGGGCTAGTGGAAGGTGTCCCTGCCCATGGCATGGGGTGGCACTGGATGGGCTTTAAGGTCCTTCCAACTCATCCTCTGATTCTCTTTACAGATCCATCGTCCTACACCACCCCTTTGCAGCCCCATCCAAGAGGGATCTCCCCCTCCTCTGCACCAGGACAGACAGGCAGGTCTGGAAAAGCCACACAGCACTTGCACCCTCCCCCTGCAACATCATGGGAAGAAAAGCAGAGGCTCTGGAAGGCAAATCACCAGAGTCTGAGCTCAGCCATCAGAGGAGTGAGGAACCCTCACTCACCACAGAGTTAGCAATGGACCGAGGGACAGGGGAGCAATTCATGGTTCCAGCCTGACTTGGAAATTATGAATAAAAACCCTCCCTCTTAGGTGAAAACTTTTCAAGAGCCACAAGTCCTTTTTTTGAACATCCTTTTCTATCTACCCACCTCTGCTGTGCTGGACAAATATACATTTAACCTAATAAAATCTGCAGAAACTACTCCTAGGAAATATTCCCCGAAGGCCTGAAACATTTATAACTAGAGAGACCTTGTAAAAAACAATGAAGAGCCATTACTTGTAGTGGGATATCATCCTCCAAACTGCATCCTGAGCTATTTCCTCAGGCCCCACGGAACATCTCATTTGCTCAGGCAGGCACAGATCTTTCCAGAGACCCTGAAACACTTGGCATTTTGTGTTCTCAGACTAAAACTGCCTGCAAGGTATTTTTGCTAAGGATGTTCGGTTGCTGCAAGGAAATGAGAAACTACTGCTTAATTTAAGTGTTCTAACAAGTTCCTTCTTCCAGTTCAGCTCCTGCCCCAGCCCTGACCACCCCAAAAGGTCATGTACCTTGCTCAGCTAACAAGCCTGAGAGCTCCAAGCAGGAAACTGTAAAATCATAAACAATAATTTACCTCTCCTTCATGCTAAACTTCAGTGGGTTATAATTTGGTTTTCTCAATACAAGATCTCAGCAGGAGACAGCTAATGACTTTTTCCACCTTAAAATAAGCTGTTCCACACTGTGCTCACTTAGCTTTGTGTGGGAAGCCTGAAGTCAGGTAAAATAAGCCTCTTATGCTACAAAAGAGGGAAAAAAAGAATATATCAAAACTAAAATTAGTCATATGGTTTAATAATAAATTTCAGCGTGCACCATCAGGTTTTTTCCCCTGCTTAACCAGCACTGGGAGCACATCACCATGAAGGGGGGACAGTGAATTGAGCCCTCAGCAAGCAAGGGAAACAATTCTAACGAGGAACTGGAATACAAAATGCAACAGCTCACCCACAGTGGTTGTACACATTTGTCACTCCAGAGAACACTTCCTTTGGTTTGACACTGCTGGAGTCTCCCTCACTAAACACCCAGCTTCCCCAATCCCAAATTTAATTCTCTCTATGTCCAGCCACACTGCTTCACAGCAGGGAGCCAGGTGAGCAGGAAATGTTACAGGATTAACTGGTAACCTTTTAACAGAGAAAAAAATCAAGTGGCTCTGAACACAGAAAGATTCCCACAAGTGCATTGTTAGGAATCCTTCTCCAAGGTCAGTCATTTCCTTGCAGGTTCAGACTACCAAAAGCTGGAGGGGGTTTTGTGTGAGTTATGGGCAATAACACCTCCAGGAAGAAGAATGTTCGTGCCTGGTTTATTTTCCCTCCCTATGCAGAGAGGGATGGAGTGAGGCAGCCACAGCATGGAAAGGGAGTAAGGCTGGGATGAGCCTGGCAAGCAAAGAGCAAGTCACAGAGGGAGAAAGTCTGACAGAATTTGTCATTAAAACTGGCCACAGTCCCCAGGACAATGGATTTATGTTGCCCAGAATTCAACACAGCAAATACACCTTTTTCCAGGACTTCTTCCTGGGAATCTTCTACACTAGATAACGTTCAAACACTGGACACAGCTTCACCTAAAAATCAAATCCTTTCTATTTTCTGATTTTCTTTAAAGGTGGAAAGGAGTGAAAAAGAAAAGGTGACAGAGTGTGTTATGGCAATAAAGTAGAACTGGGCTGTAGGATTCAGTGGCTGAAGTGGTCAAGAATGAATGCTAAAAGATTTCTAATTTTTTTTTTAATCCTAAATACAAGCATATTTTAGTAATGAATATTAGGAAAAGAAACCAGTATAAAGAAGACACTGCTGATAACAGAGAGCCCTTACAATCCTGTTCAACACGCTGCTGAAAACCCAAGGACAAACACTGAAAGCCAGAAAACATGTCTGTGTGTTCAAGTCTTCCTCTCAGAGGAGACCACAAAGGTGCCTAAAACTTCCTGAGACAGAGGTACAGATCTATGAATAGCAACACAATCCTTCTGTCGACGAGGCTGTTCATTAATGTGTCAGAAAACATTCAACCCACCAGCCTCAAACTCGAGGTTTTATTGCAGGTGGAAAGCTAAAAATAATTTTTCAGGCGTTAACACAGAGTTTGTCACCAACATTCCCATTTCCAGTGCCAGGAGGTGACAGCAGACAGTGACACTGCTGATTCTGCAGTGGTTACACAGCCAGGGAGCAGGTAAGGAGCTTGTATGCCATGTTTGACTGCCCAGCTCTGCCCCCTCACACCCTAGCAGGCCTGGAAGTTTGGCTGCTCCAAGAAGGAAAGCTTTCTGGAGATCTCTGTGGGTCAGTGGCACTGCAGGAAGCATGACTGTGTCTGTCCCTGGCACAGACAAACACACTGGATGAGTGCAGGACAAGAGCATCCACCCCAGGAATTCAGAGCTGCTCATTCCCCAAAATGGTGGGAAGCAGTTCACCCTCTGCCCACAAACAAAGAGAGAATTTAAAAATAGCTTCAGGTTGCCAGCTCGTTCCAAGAGAAAATACGCTTCAAAATTAACATCATCCTGCCCAAAGACATTTTCCAAATATCATCCCCAGGTCTGGAAGTGGACACCTGGGAACTGCCACAGCAGGTGAGGGAAAAGGCTACAAACCCAGTGACCAGCACAAATCCAAAAATCCATCTGTTTGACTCTTGGAAACCTCCCTCGATGAAGACCTTTCTTCTTCCCTTCTGTTTCCCATCTACCAGCAAGTTACTAATCCATTTTATACCATAAATAAAATGTGTTGTTCTTTCCAAGGGACCTTGCTCAAAGCACTCTGAAAAAATTCATGTACACAATGTCTTGAGTAGAGCACCCTAATCCACACAGCCATTAACTCCTTCAGACAAATCTGACTGATGTGTCAGGCATGAATCCCTTGAAAAGTTTTATTTTCCTACTATATCATGTTTATATATGTGTCTGATAACCTTTATTATCCAGGTACAGAAGGCACACCTGTGGTTCCCATGTCACCTCTCCTTCTCCTCCACATAAAGAATGTCCTTTTTGTCTCCTAACACCGAGGCTGATTTAAGTGACAGTTAATAGCCCACGTTTAAGTTCCTTTCTCACCAAGGATGCTGCCATCTGTTCCTGTCCTTGTGTTCCTTTATGGACTGTTTTGACCATCTTCTCCTGACACATCCATTTGTGACAGTTCCCGAGACTCTTCCCACAGGAACAAGCTCTTCCCAAGCTTCCCTCCCCTGTGTGCCAAGGCAAATCCTGCATTTCCTCTTCCACTATCACATTCCTGCCCCCGAATGTGACTTGTGTTATTGTTTATTCCTTTACCATCGACTACCCATGAACTCAAACCCAGCAGTGCCAGGCTGGCAGAGTGTTTGCTTTACTTTTTTTAATTATGACTGTCAACACCTCAATCTTTTTAGCTTTTCTTGTGGTTTTGCATTTAGATTAATCAAAATGCACGTTTTATTAAATTTTCCTTCCATTGCTATTACATCTTTTACTTCATTTTCTAGTGATGTTTTGGGTGGCCTTTCCGAGTCATTGTGCCTCAAAGCATTATACTCTCAGCTGTTCCTTTAAAATTATGTTTAAGCAGGCTCCTAAATAGGTGGGTTTTGAAGTTAAATGCTCTGCTGTGCTGGATTTATTGCTTCTCCCAGGAGGTCGAATTTGAATAAAATGATGACAAACCTCATGGCAGTATCTTGAATTGTGCCCCGTCTCCTATGCAGGATTAATCAAGATCTGCTTTGCCTTTTCAGATGAGGTTATTTATTTTGCTGCAAATACCAGAGGTTTGTAAGATTTTAAATCTTATCTTCAGCCCCAAACCCAGCCCATACACCCATAATTGCAATTGAATTTCTGCTTTGGCAGCTTTTCTGATCTCTCTGAGCCTTCCATGGACAGTATCAGTGTATCATGACAATAGTTTCTGTCATTGTCTCAAAATTATAATCTTTCTACCCATTTTTTTATTCATAAAATTTCGCAGCTCCTTTTAATGCACTTTAATAATTTGTATTTGACTTGAAACTGCCTTGAATGAATATATATATAGCACAATTCCCCATAGTATGTCCTGCTAAACCAATCTGTATAATTTTTACCCTGGAAAAAGACCACCTTTCTAACTAGTTTCCCTTTTGATTTGGAGACTAAATAGCAGTATATGATGCTTGCCCTAGCAGGGACTTGCATGATAGGCTCTAATGTAATTCAGAGTTATCATGCACACAACACTTCAGCCCTGCAAACCCCTGAGATCAGAGTATTCTACTCACCCCCCATGGGCAGTTCCCAGAGTGGTGTCCCAGGGGAATAGCTGGCATCCCTCTGGTCCACAGAAGAGAAAGGGATAAGAAAGGCCCTTTCTTGATATATTTTTTAAAATAACCACAGTTTCCATCAAGCCCCCCAGCTTCGGGGGGGGAGGAGAAGGGGAGAGGACGGGATCCAGCCCTGCAAAGGAAGCTCCTGTTTTATGGTGGCACAAGGACCAGGAAATCAGGCAAGGGCCTCCTCCTCCCTTGCAGCTTGTTAAATCAGACCGAGTTCCCCTGATTACACACAGCAGTATGAGGAGCACAGCCATTCTGAAGCTATTTGGGATCTGTAAATCATAACCCCTCCTTTTTAAAACCAAGCTGCTGTTGTGAAATTCCGCCTGTGAAGGTGCCCGGCCACCTGCCCAGAGCAGACCCCAGGCACAGCAGCGTTCCCAGCCCAGGGAAGGAGCCCTGCCAGCTCCAGAGCCCCAGCTCCAGTGGGGAAGTGTTAACCTGGGTGTTTGCAGCCAACTTGCAGCCAATTACACTCCCAGAATTTCAACTGCACTCCAGCAACCTCCTTAGCTGTGCAGCCAGAAATACGCTGGTGTAACTCTCAGCAGCGTGAGGGTGCAAGTGTCTGTCTGGTGTAAAACTCCTCCAGACACTAAAATAAAACATTTCCTCAGCTGAAGTTTCTTTATATCCTCTGGGTCATTCTCTCAGAGTTAACAGTGTCCTGTAAATCTGACTTAACTACACTGCATAAATCTAACTTTGCAGTGACAAAAGCTTACATAAACTCATCTCCATTCCCCCACTGGGGCTGGGGCTAAATGAGGGACAGATTTAGGGTTTCAGACAAACTGAGAACACTTACAGGCTCTTCTAAATAAGGCCTGGGATTTAAAAAACTGTTGTTGCTCTACCTCAGGCTGCCATATTTCTGTCTCACACAGAAATGCACAGACATGCTCTGTGCTCACACAGACCCCCCACACCTCCCCGAGGCAGCCGATTTATGGCACCCACAGTTCTGACCACTGGGTCCAGCACACAAACAGCTTCCAAGGGCACACAGGACGTCCAGAGAAACACTGGAGCACCCTGTTCCTTTAGGAATGCCACCTCTGAGCGGAGGGCAGATGGAGAACAAGGTTATTTTGGTTTGCCCAATGCTTTAAAATCTAAATCAAATAAATGACAGAAGAGGAAAAAAAAAAAAGAGGAAAAAAAAACCAGGCAAAAAAAAAAGCCATCTGTGTTCAACTCCAGTTGCTGGTGGGACAGCGCTCGTTCTGCTTTGCTGGTTCCTCCTCCCCCGCCATCACTCGGCTGCCTCCCATCAAAGCTGAACCCCACAATACTTGCCAGGGAGACCTTGTTCTGTTCCTCCTACTGAACCTGTTCTTTTTTGCATAAATAAATATTCAGGAGACACAGAATTAGAATCCAGGCTCTCTCTGCCTCACTTTGGCCATCCCAGGGGTCCTCTACCCCACTGGCTATAATCACTCTTTTCCATCACTTCTCTCTCAAAGACTGAGTTTTCCCTAATAAGTAGAACAACTTCAGTAGAAAAGGTTGAGAATTCACTCTGTAGAATACTCTTTAACACAGTGCTTAGAATATTTATTGGCTATTACGTGAAAATAAAGAATTGAGCACAAATCCCATACTACAAGAAATTAATGATGTGTATACAGGACTCTTAGCACTGAGTAAACTATTTGTACAAAGCAGTCCCAAAGATACACAGCAAATGCACCATGAAGAGGGGAGGAAGAGAGGGATTTGTAGCCAGAACAGCTACATACAAAAACCTATCACTGATGTCCTGCTCTCCAAAACAGATTTTCCCAGAAATCTGACCATGCTCATGAGACAGACCTGCAAGGAGGCTGTCCCCCTCCCCATATTATTAAATCCAGGCAGGGAGGCACCTTCAAATCCAGAGCCCAAGGTCCCTGACTTGCCCTGAGAAACAGCAACAGGGCTGGCAAAGGCATCTCAGCTCTGGGGCACTGACTGTAGGGAAGTCTCACTGAGCTCCAACCCCAACTCCCTACACACACACTTCTCTGGGAGCTTCTCTCAATCACTGGAGGCAATTAAAGCTGCTATCAAAGCTACCTCAATGTATTTCAATCATCTAAAAGGGAATTATTAAGTATTATAATAATATCCAGGCAAACAGTACATCACTGAACAACCCACACCCCTAAAATCATTAGGAATTTCCCAGGACACTGCACCTATCACCACCATCACCCACCAAACTGTCTTGGAGATTTATGTATTCCCTCCATTTCACTGTTTTGATACTTTAACAGATGGATACATTGATTTTTTTTTTCCCCTAGGAGTTTCTCAGAAAAATTAATTCAATATACAAACCAACCTGCAGTTCCCTTCTGCCATCTTGGGCCTCCCCTTTTGATCCACAGTCCCAGCCAAAAAAGTTCCAAGTCCTCTTTGGGATACTGTGCTTCTAACCTGGCCAAGGGCCATGTTTAGTGGCCTCTCCCAACATGTAACAGTGCTGCCATTTAACTGCAGCATATGCAGGAGAGATGTGTGTGAAGCTCTTCGTTTTTCACGCATTCTCCCAACTAGTCATGGTTATTAACTCTCTTATGAGCATAAAAAGCTCTTTGAATACCTCCACAATTGCAAAAAAGTGAAACCCAGTTCCTTATCAGTTTTTAAATGAACTGAGCTCGAGTATTAACATAAAAGCAGGGAGACACAAAGCATGGGGCTGAAGAAAATGCCATTACAAAGGTAGTGCAGCCAGCAGGGAAGCACAGGGGAGATGGCAGCAATTCCCTGCCAGCAGCAGCGTGTCCAGGCACCAGCAAAGTGACATTAGTGAGCAGGGCACACGTGCAGCTGAGTCTCAGCCAGGGCTTCAGGACCTCCTGAGACCTGACATCAGAAGGGTTTCAGCTCTGCCTTCAAAAATAAGCCCCAAAACAACTCTACATCTGGGATATTAAAGTGCAACAACTGCTTTAATGGAAAGGGAAGTCTTTTCTCAGGGAGGAGAAAGAATTAAAGGCAAGTTCCCTGTAAAGACAGCAGCACTGGAATGTGTGTGAAATACCTTTTCCAGAACACATCAAAAAACAGGTGATCATGTTCTTCAGGCCATTCTGGCATTACAATTTCAATAAGTGGTAAAAAGTGGAGCAGATAATACTAAGAGGTTCCCAAAATGCTACTCATTTTTGCAGTGGTTTAGGTAGCTCTTATGCTAAAAATGCATAAAGCCATTTAGGTGATTTCATGATTTAAAAGCAGAGAGAGAGGGGGAAAACCCACCCCAGATGTGCTCAGATTTCTAACTGCTCTTCTTGTTACAGCCCCAAACTTTCCCTCCATCTGAGGGCAATAACAATTTCCAGAAGCCTGTATTAGATCTTCACTGAAGTGCCTCTTGAGGAGGCTGAATTTATTAGTGGAAACACACTGAACCAGTGCTAAAAAACACATGGACTTGGTTCATCTGCATCAAGGAACAAAGCTAACAGCCACTGGTGTTTATTCCAACTTGGTCCCTTTTCCTACAGTTAAATGAAAAGATCACCAAAACAATGATGCTGTGCAAGTCCTTTGTTTTCTCCCTCTTTTCTGATTTCCAGCAGGCAGCACCTCAGTGGGAGGGAGCCAGGAGAAATGCTGGGACAACCTCAGCAGGGCAGGAGAGGCTGGGGAGCTCCACAGGGGAGGGTCCTGGCTGGTGGCTCTACATGGACACAGGTCTCTCCTCCCACCTGCATTTCTGTGCCTTGACATCTGTCACGACCCACAGGGGATGGCTGGGGGATCCCAGGATCCTAAATCTCACTCAGGCACTCAGCACCTTCATACTGTCCCTGTGGACAATTCTGCCCCCGTGGAAAGGGCTGGGCCAGTGTGAGGCTGGAAATGAGAGTTCACTTCCACATTCCCTACTGCCCCACTATCCACAAGGGCCTGGAGGGGCAGGACAGGGGGGAATGGCTTCAAACTGGAAGGGAGCAGGTTTAGATGGGATATTGGGAAGGAATTCTTCCCTGTGAGGGTGGGGAGGCCCTGGCACAGGGTGCCCAGAGAAGCTGTGGCTGCCCCATCCCTGGGAGTGTCCAAGGCCAGGTTGGACGGGGCTTGGGGCAACCTGGGACAGTGGGAGGTGTCCCTGCCCATGGCAGGGGGTGGGATGGGATGATCCTTAATATCCCTTCCAACCCCAACCATTCCCTGGCTCTGTTCTCTGAACTGCTGGCACAGCAGTCAGGTGCAGATGCTCATGATTTCACCAGCAACTATTTTCCTGTATCTTGATATATAACCTCTATCAAGAGTATCCTTTCCCATGGTAACCCTGGCTGGAAAGCAATTAGTTGATTATCTAGAGGACTTTAAAACCAAGGAAGCAGCAACCACAAAATGGAGCTGAGCCTGGAGCAGCAGCTTTGTATCAGACAGAAACCAACAGTAATAAATCACACAAGAATTATTGTTATGTGCTGTTATTTGCAACAAGTACCTTAAAAACTCCAGCCAGAGAATCTCTGCCTTTATTTCCCACACATTCAGTGATAATGAGCCACAGCTCCTTCCTTTGGACACCAAGCACAAACTAGTCAAAATTAGGGCTCTCTTGCCTACTTGACAAAAAAACTTCCTGCCAAGTCCAACTGAAAGAGGTGGAAAATTGTAAATCTTTAACAAGTCTCTTATAGTTTGGGTTTGGATTTATTCTTTTTCCTTACCTCATAGCAACTAGGACACCATATACCTTGAGAAAGTGAACTGTGGCCAGGAGAGATTGCTGCTAAGAATGCATGTTTTTAGTTGTTCCATGATAAGATTCAGCAGCCCAGCTCCCCCCAGCACACTGTGAGAAGGCCAGCAGTCAGCTCCCAGAAAGGACAAGTTTTCCATAAATCCCCCTCTCCTGGCTCTGCCTTTCTTCTTGTGTGCTCAGCTGGAGCAATTAGGAGAATAATCTATAGGAAGCCTCCCCCCAGCAGCCTCTCAGAGCTTTCTCCAGCTGTTTCCTTCTTTTTGTTGCCAGCAAAGCCAAGCTCTGCAGAGATGATTCACCTCAGCAGGACTCCAAACTCTACATCTGCTCTGGGGGCATAATCTTTGCTGGGTACATGGAAATGGTCTTTAAACTAATGGAGCCACCAGACTAAGCAAAAAATCCTCTTCTCGCAATCTACACACAAAGGTTTGATTTTCAATTTTATTTCTAGCTGGGTATTTTCAAGATTATCATCTTTCTTCTTCAATCATCATAATGCTGCTTTGCAACACTCGTTGCTCTTCTGAAAGGGCCTCACTGCACTATAAAAATGCAAATCTGCATCATCTTTTGGTAATACAGACACAATCTACAGTGACCTGTCCAGCAACACAGAGAAAATCCCTGGAACAAGTGGAACTGGCATCCAGTGACCACAAACTCTCCCAAACCATAATGCTGCCCCAAAAACAACGCTGAGAAACACAGAAAAATACGGTTTAAAAATGGATTTGAGCCTCCCATTCTCCATGGAAATGGACAGTTCTCCCTTAATTACAGCAAGGGATTGAACAAAGCTGTCTGCCTGCAATTCCTGGGAAGTGGGGAGAGTGTCCTTAGCCCAGGGGAAAGCCACAGGATTCAATGGATGGAGGAGGAAGGCTCCAAAGCAGTGGAGCTCATTTGGAGCAGCACATTGAAAATCACACAGGGTTTTTTTGTGACTCCACGTGAGAAACACACTCATATAGGCTGAGGAAGGGGAAAGGTAAATGATTTTCCCCTATTTAGAGAGAATGAGTACAAATATTTGTCTCCCAGGACATATGTGGAAGAGTTTCTGCAAATCAGTATTAAACTGAGAAAAAACACTTGTTGTTTATCACTCAGCCACTGTCCAGAGCAGCTCCTCTGGTATAAATCTAAAGGAGACTGATCTTGGTATTTGAGAAATACAATTTTCCCTTCTCAAAAAAGAAACTGTAATTTCTGTGAAGCTCAGAGAAGTCAGAAAGAGAAATGCAGAATAAAACAGCAAAATAAAGTCATAATTTTCATCACTCAGTGGTTTCCTGGACAAAAGGATTTCCTATGGACAGCAGGAACTTCTCTCACAGATGCTGAACAGACCCATTTCCACTCTCTGGAGAGTAAAAATTCTCTCTTGAACTCCTGGGATTGTGCTTGTCACTCCCTCCACATTCATTACCCAGCCACCATCTGCCAGCAACTAATAAAAACAACAGTTACCTCATGCTCCTGAGATAACTAATCTCATCACCTTTTGAGAACCATTAACAACTAAGAAGTGCAAGCTTAATAATCCCTCCCTTGGGATTTGCAGTGCTGGGCATGTGTTATCAGAAATGAAATCCATGTTTGCTGCATATTCCAGGACATGAGTTTCCATATGACACAGAAAAAGTAAGGATAGGGAACAAGGACTGGAAAGTTGTGTCTTTGCCTCCCCAGGGAGGAGAGGATGAAACATGGCCCAAAGCTCAGACTGAAGCCTTACCAAAATAATGCAATGTGGAAAGGGACCCCAGAACCCCAAAAAGAACATGCCAAGGACTCTTGAGATGTGTTTTTAGCTCTAAAGCCACAACAGGCCCTACCCATCATCACAGCAGGCAAACTGATTCCCTCAGTAATGAATTTGCTGACTCCCACTCGCTGTTCCCCACCAAGAGCCCAACAATCTGTTGTTTGAAATGCTTACATCTACTTTGTGTGTGTCAGAAAAACCCTGAGGTAAACAGGCAGCTCAAATCCAACCCCTCAGAACATCCTGGGCTGGAGGTGCTGCCAGTCCAGCTGGGCAGGTTCACCCTCCTCCACAGCACCTGAGCTCTGCTCAGCTCCTGACCCTCAAACCTGCTACAACCTTCAAGGGCAAAGGAGAAAAGTTGATTTTTCCATTAAAGAAGAGGCTTTTCAACTCAAACACTGACATAACAGCAATGGATCACAAGGAAAAACAGACCTTCAATCCCAAAGGACCACCTTTCCACAGACAGCCACCCAAATTCCAGGTGACATTCCCCCAGCTCCAATCCCTCAGGGCAGCCAGTGGCACCAAGGGCAAGCAGAGGCAAATGGTTTCCAGATTCCACGTTCTATAGTGTTAATGTTATAACCTTTTTCCACAATCTCACATCTGTTATGGTCTCTGAACTGCCATTTAATAAAATCAGCTGATAAAACTGAGGGGGGATCACATAAACTCTGAAGTAACACCCAAAGCTGTACCTGCACACCCAAAAGCTGCTTGGTCATTCTTATCCTTGCTGACAGTGTTACTTCAAAGTAATTTTGATACAGTCCTCAACAAATCAAACTCTGCCTTTCACAAGTTCATCATCAGGATTTGAGCACTGCCACAACCCAGGATGAAGGGAGGTCCAAGGCAGTGACACACCCAAGGTGACAGCACTCTGGGACAGGGCTCTGCACCCACTGTCACCGACTCTGCTCCCCCTGGAAAATGTACTTCTCGGGACCAGAATGGCTCATTTACTGCTCTGTGGGGTCCACTTCTGTTCATATCAGAGACTTTAATTAGGCTCTTGTAACTAAATGACTTCTTTTGACTAATTTGTATTAGAGAATGCTTTATTGAAGGTTTAAAAAGGTTATCTGTGTTCCCTAATGCCATATCTCAGCTCCACTTGTACCTTGGTTTAGGGAAATATCCTTTATGGCAAAACTCTTGTTGCCTTTCAGATTCAATTTTTCTTTTTGTCACATGTAGAAAGCTCAGGTCCAAATGATCAGCCAGCTGATCTAAATGTGACTTTTACAAAATAATTAAATCATGGAATCATTAAGGCTGGAAAAGAGCTCCAAGATCATGAAGCTACTGAGCCCGTGGACCCATCAGGACCTACCTAAACAGGACCTACCAATCTTAATTTAGGAATAAATCCAGTACTTCTGCTCACATCCAGGAGGGCCCCAGTTCCCTGGCATTCCCTGCAAAGGGCAGCAGCAGCACCATGGACACCTTCAGCAAGACAGCACATCTTGTGTCTCATCCCACAGCAAATGTTTGGCCTTTATGACACCAAGCAGAACCTGAATTCTGATCTATAAAATCCTTCATTTTTACTTAGTGAACAACCTAAGGCAGGTGGAAAGCAGGAAGGAGAATTAGAGAAAACTCATTATTACAGAATATAAATTATTACCCACCAGACTCTTAGGTCACCTCTGCTGTGGAACACACAGACTCCTCACACAAGGCTTATTAAAATACAGACTATCTGACAGAATGGGGCTAGTTCTTACCTAGGCTGAACAAGATCCAGGCATCCTTCTCAAGCAGTTAAATCAAACTCTTACATTAGCAAAGCACTAAAATTAAGCCAAGTTTCTCAGAGACCAGTTTTTGCCAGCCTGGTCACCTTTTGCTGTTTCTGCTGCCAAACACGGCCCAAATAACAACACCCACAGAGCTCAGCTGGCAGAGCTGCCCATGGTAGGGGGGAGATTGGATGGGCTTTAAGGTCTCCTCCAACTCAAACCACCCTATGATTGTCTGAAATAAAATCATTATTTTTTTAAAACTAAAAGGCCTTCAGGGTATCAGACTGAATCACCGAGTCACAAACTTCTGCCTTCTTTTATTTCATGTGCAGGAACTACTGCCTTCCCTTTCTCACACACACAGTCCTGCTGGGAAGTGTTCACTTCTCACCTCCTTCCTGTCTCTGGTGCCTCTTCTTCCCCCTGGGCATGGCTTTAATGGCCTCACCAACTGGCTGGTAATTAACTTTTACTCTGCTTTAGTTATTGACCGTTTCCCAGGATAGATTATGCAGAAAAACTTTCACCCATAGCACAGCTTTAGCCAGAGGTAAAACACGATACCTAGGAACAGAGAAGTCTTTTTTTTCCCCCCCTTCTGGGAGAATAAGTAACCATGGATGCACAAGAAACAATGCCTGCAGATAAAAAGGATGCCTCTAGATAATAATGTTTGTCAGAAGAGATTTGCACATTTCTTTGAACTGATATATTTATATCCTGCTAATTATTTGAGAAAAATCTCAGACCTTATCACAAAGACAGTCAATGCCACAGTTATATTTTTTCCCCCCTCAGGTCTAGGTTTCTTTTTAATATATTCCTCAAACTATCAAGTTTGCTTTTAACAGTTTTCAGTTGTTTTAGTAACTGACACCTGTATCCAGAATACACCTGCACAGCTTGTCAGGAAACATCTTCAGATTTGAACTCCACTGGAATTTTTCACACCCAGCCCGGGTCACATTTTGACTTCACTGTTAAATACTCCCTGTCTTGTTCTTACTCCACTTTTCCAGGAACAGCACAGGACGCTGCTGTTACTGCTCCACCAACACCTGACACGCTCAGTAAGTTGTACAAGCAGGAACCAAACACTGGTAGGTCACCTCAGGGTCCTTTTTTCCTTTATAGCCTCTGGAATGGCAATTTAGAGAATGTCCTGCTCAGCAGCTTTTCAGCTGCTGAGTTTCCCTCTCCTCTTAAAGGCATAAGAGAGGCAAAGTATCAGAGGAAGGCTTTGAAGCAACACTGTGCCTGGACTGGAGGAACAGCAGAGCTCCACAGTTTGGAAAAGTAAGTCCTGGTGCACCACTGGGAGCAAGCCAGGCTTCATTTCCCCCTTTTTGTTATCTCCTCCTCCTGCATTAAACAATTTGTGTGCTTTGTTTATATTGTCAATAGCACTGTGTGCCAATTGTGATAGAAAAATTTACTCAGAATTTAATTAAGTTTCCAAAGCCCCTGGTGGAAACAATGGAAAGTGGGTGCATGATAAGACAAAAGGAAACATTGTCAGTATGAAGTTTAAAGCTCTTTTCCATTTTTTTTTTTAAATGTCAATCTTGGACGTCAACTCTCAGTCAAATTCCTTTACCACAGTGTGCATCCCTCTCAGGAGACTGGAACGAAAAACCAAAACCAAGAGCATTTCCTGGTCTCCTCAGCATAAACCAAGTCTGAGCAGCAGCATCTTCACTCAAAAGCCAAAATCATAAAGCACTGGGAAAACAAAACTACTGATTTTCTTTGTGAAGTTTGTGATGCCAGATCTCTGCTGTAACCCAGCAGAAACCAGGCTGGCTGCTCTGCATTTATACAGCAGCAAACTCAGTCAAGTCCACTTCCAAAATAAAGAGGAGGGAAGAAACCTGCTGGAGGGTGATAGTGGGGGGAATAAATCCAACACACAGCTCAAACTGACTCCTTATTCACAGCAATGAAATAAAAGCTATTTCAAGCCTAACAGAAAACATCCTGAATCCCACTCGGATTATGGGACAGAACTACAGGAAACACAAAGTCTGGCAATGACATAGTGAAGGTAGAAGACAAGAGCAAAGGCAGATAAAAGGCCACAGGAAGAAGTAGATCCTATGCAAAAAAAAAAAAAAAAAAAAAAAAAAAAAAGGATTCTGGCTTTGTTCCTTTCTACAGAAATCTTGTCAGAATGTTTTCCCTGGAAGGAAAGTGTCTGTCAGAGAGAGCAAGAGGAGCTGAGAGGCAGATCTGAGTCAGGGGAACAAAAGCAGATCAGCCCAGCAGAAAGAAGTCAGCAGCCAGTCCCCAAACAGTCTGGCACACAATAAAACACACCAGCAATCCCAGCTTCGCTGAGAGACGGCGCAGGAGCTGCAGATGAGAGAACAGATGGAAAGACAAAGCCAGGCAGGAATCAAAATGCACAGCTCCAGCAAGGAGACTCCCCACCAGGGCACATTTTGCGGGCTTTAGTTCCAGAACTAGGTCAAGGCATTTTTTTTTCTTTGCCCTTTAACTACTGCCTACAGTAAAAAGTTCTGAAGTGAGAAGGATGGATCCTAAGAATTCCAAAAAATATTCTGAGCAGACATGAAAGATAAAGCCACGGACGAATACACTCAGGTTGGAAGCCCTTTAAACCAGAGAGTGCAGCAAAGACACAAAGTTAATTCCATCAATGTAAACAAATCAGGTTTCAGCATAAAATTTAACCAAGGTAAAGAACAGGGCACTCCATGAGAATATACGGATGGGGATAAAATGCAAAGTGATTTGCAAAAGGACTGCAGAGTTGGTGGAATATATATATGTATTTATACAATGCTGACAGATTGCAAAAGCCCTGGTAATTGCATTCAGATTTCTTATCAATAGGAATTGCTTTCCGCCCTTAATCTTAAAAGTTTCTCAATAGTCTGCTATCAAAATAAATTTGTGAGGGCAGTAGCAACACACTTTATTCATTAGCATTCCAGGACCGCAGCTTTGTGAACAGAGCACCTAAAAACTTGGGAGGAACCCAAGGGTTGTCCAGGCACGTGTACAAAATGCAGTCACCACTAAATAATCCCCCCTCGCAGCAGAGCCTGCAGAGACACCACCAACAAAAGGCTCTTCTGTCTCTGCTCCCCTGCACACCCACACCATTCAAAGGCTGCCACCCTGGCATATGTGCAGATAATCCAGGCAGGGATGATTCCCAGTGCTGAGCACAGTTTATCTGGGCTGAGGGAGCACAGCCTGCCCATTGTCCCAGTGTCCATGTCCCCAGCCTGGCACGCTGTCTGGCACAGCACACCCCAGCATTCCCAAGCAGCAGGGATTTAGTCACTGTTTGATCTAAAACCCCCTCAACACCACAGAAATTGCAGAGATGTTTCAAGCTGATGTTCCCTCCTCTGCAGAACCAGCCTAACCCAAAGCCTGCTGATGCCAAGGAAGGGCTCCCCTGCCCTCAGCAGTGTCTGGCTGGAACAGGAGGAAAGCAGAGCCTTGCTGGAGCCCGGCTGAGGAGACCCAGGGCAGCAGCAGGTCTGAGTGCCCTGCTCCAGCTCTGGCACGTTGGCAAGGAGATCAGCATGGACTCAGAAGACCCAAGTCTCAGCCACATCCTGCTGGGGAATCTTTGATGAGTCATTTGTCCTCCAGCCCTCACTTCCCCTGTCCTTCACTTGTCTCTGTTCTGAAGTTCTCCTGATGTGGTTAAAAAAATCAAGAGCACAGCAGAGTGAAGCTCCACCAGCCTCTGCTGACAAGGATCAAGGCTCAGGCCTCTCTGGACTTGTGTTCAGAGTTCAGCTTCCCACTTCTATGTCTTGCTGGCCAAGGACCAACTTCTGGTGTCCCTGCCAGCCATCTGCCCTGGAGCTGAACTGAGACACAAAACCACTGAGAGCCTGATTCCAGTCCTGGCTTTAGAACAGACACCATGGCTTAGGTTTACTTTTCAAATGCTATAAATTTTTCCCACTCATTACACAGGTTATCCCTTCATTTTCCTCAAGTGAAGAATGTCTTCAGAATGACTGGAGTATTTATTAAAGCTTTAAGAACAATGAAATTCAAGGCTATGTGAAAAAATAAGACAGGATGTGCACTGGGTAAGAAACTTCGCATTCACTCAGAAGCACAAATTATGAAAAGCTGTAAAATTGGAATAAGAGTATAAAATATTTATTATAGTAAGGGAGACACTAGATTGTATTAAGACAGAAAATTCAGACTGAGTAGTAGAAAATCATCCTGACAAAGTGCTGTTGATTAAGGAAATAATATCCCATGTGAATGGAGGGAGCCTCTTCAACTGACAATGAAAACCAATTTTGGACTGAAAATAGGCCCAGACCTCAGGTCCTTTTCCTGACATCTCATCACAGGCACCAGGATGTTTTGTTTCAGCCTTGAGTTCATTATCATCAGTCTTAAAGGCCTGGAAAAGAGCCACTACACTACAAGTTAGAGGCCCAAGTGGGGCAGGTGATGACCAGCTTTCCACCAAGGTGAGCCAGGAGCTCTGGGTACAGCATGGCTGGAGAGGAAGGAAATGAGGCTCACCACCAGACTGTTCTGCCTGTCCTCATCACTGATGAACTTTCAGGTCATTCATGTGCAACAGCAGGAAACAAGGAAAAGGAAAATGCATGAGAATGTTTGGGGTTAGAAGAGTTTCTTGAGCAGAAAGCTGAGGAACCCAGCTGGCAACTGGACTGGTAGTAAATTAAGGGATTATTAAAAAACATAAAAAGCTACTTCCTGGGGACTTCTCTTCCCATGACAGCTCCACCAACACACCATCCAACAATTATAACCTGCAGCCTGCCCTGACTGACAGCAGGGACTAAATCCCACTGGGAGGGACAGGAAGGTCCCAGCACTGACAAACCATCACTGACCTCACCCCCCCCAGTGACACAGACACAGCCCCAGCACTGAACAAAGCCTCCCTCAGCCATCCCAGCCATCTAACAGGGAAACAGGGCACTGCAGCTCCATCCCTCTGATCTCCTCCTCCAAGAAACACTTTGGTATTCAGAAGACACAGAGGAAGTTTTTCAGCATTAACAGCTCTGTGCTCTGGTGCACCTGGAATGTCTGACTGCACAACAGAGATTTGGAAAAGGGCTTTCAAACCAGAAAGCTTGAACTCTGACAAATTGGAGAGATTACCTCTCCCTGCAAGCCTTGCTTCACTTAAATCCATACAGAACCCAGAAGGAATACAAGGTGATTCATATTTGGGGAGTGAGGGCTATCTTTTAAATACTCCCTGGCTAACAGAAATCAGAATTGCACCACTATTGCCAGGGGATCACATCAGCTGGGATGGAAGTGATGCCAGCCCGAGAGCTGCCCTTGGATTTGTCTTGGAGAGAAGGACAGCACCACTACTACCACAGAAATGAAATTACCCCAGCCCAGGGCAGGACAAGCCACGGCACAGGTTAAAACATGGACCCTGCTTGCAAGGTGGAAGAGAAACTTTCCAGAGCTGGCAGAGCACTGCAAAGCAGACAGTGGGTTGAATTTTGTTTATTTTCTCAACCCACGGCAGGTACGAATTGAGCTGTTAAATGTGGGGGTCTGTTCTAGGAGAGGCCACCGAACACCCCGGGAAGGAGCCTCTGTATTTTCCCAAATCCTAGACCTTCCCACAGGCTCACCCAGCCCGTGGAGCAGCATTGCACCGCCATCTCTTGGCAGAGAGTGAGATAACAATTTAGCAAGTACAGGAAAAAAACTGACATCAACAAGACTTTAGAAGATAAACATATATATTTTCATATATATATATATATATAAATATACTAGCCAAACAAAAACATATTAAATCTAGGTGAGGAGTCTGGTCTATATCCAGTTTATTTCCCTGACTCTCGAGATTTGTATGTAATATTAGGCACACCTAAAAAAGCAAATGTTAAGAGTTTAAATATGGTCTAAAAACCCCCTTTTAAAAAAAAATTTTTATCCACAAGAGAATAACTAAAGCCAGCTTATGTAAGTAGCACACAACTACTATCCTGAATCCAAGATTTTATTCACTTGATCAAAACAGTATCAAATTGCCAGCAGAACTGTGGGCAAAAACATGGCCTAAAGTTCTTGGTAAAGTATAGAAAATCATAAATAATCATAGCAGAGAACTGGGCTTCTAATTGTCTTTATCAAGCTCTTTATCCAACTCAGAGCTGTAAAATCTAGTCTAAGAGCAAGTCCCTAAAACAATTTGGGAATTTAGTCATGCTGGACTCCTATAAACATTATCCATAATTTCTGTAACTATGTGCAAGTCATCAACTACAATATACAACACAAGCTTAATAAATATCCTGTGCAGTAAAAGACAAAGTCTTGGCAGGCCCAACAGGGCAGCACCCCTGAACCAGTCCCCAAGCACTGGTTTTTAGGGAGACAGCAAAGAGCAGCTGAACAGCAACAGCTCTTCCAAAGCCCCAAACCCTGCACTGGGGTCACTGCCCGTTATTCCAGCTCAGTGAACAGAAACAATTTGCAGCAGTTCAGCATCGAGTCCATCAAATGGGGCTCTTTGCAATGTTATAAAAGAATGACAACAGCATGATCTGTACAGAAAACAAACCCAGAATTATGAAGTTGCAAACACAAGGTCACTGCACTTGTTGAGATACAGCCCTATGGGTTTGACCTTTCTGTAATAAGTGGTAATTCCAGTGAAAACAACCTTTCAGTTCCAAAGGAAAGGGGAGCAAGTCATGAATCCTGCACTGGCAGTTTATGATGAGACTCCCAGCCCTAATTTAAAGGTCACCAACAAGCCTTTGAAAGCAAGATTGCTTTTCACTTTTTCCACCTTTCACATAATGTCATCAGAGCTGACTAGTCCACAACAAAGCCTGCCTGGCCAGGAGAGCAGCTCAGCCTTCCCTGCAGTGCTCATCACCTCCTCAGACACACCAAAATTGCCAGCAAGGATGTAAAAATAACCAGATAGACTGCTGGCACAACCAAGTGTTCTGCTCATCTGTATTACAACAGTTCTGTCAGTGTTTTCACTCTGGTAATAGGGAGAGGAACTGAAGACCTTGCTATGGTAGAGTCTTTAAACCCAATTAATGCTCACCTACAATCAGAGCAGACTATTTCCACAGTGCTGGAAATAGTTTACCAAACAGGTTTGGAAGGCTTTCCAAACAGGAGCAGTGTTCACTCCTTCCCTTTGCCTGCTCAGCACTTTGGGATGTGGGCTGTGTACACAGGACATGCTTCTGGAGGTCAGTGTCAGAGCAGGATTAATGATCTCAGGGACAAACTCTGAAAAAGTTCACCTGGAGATTCCCCACGGTAATCCTGGCATCTTCACATCTGTGCTTTTACATCTGATTTATGTGTTTGCAAACACCTGCTGTGAGGTCCTTACTAGAGCTGGAAAACACCCCCAGCCAGAGCCTGTTTGTGCTTTTAACCTCAACTGAAGGGTTTCTCCAAACCAGGTGGGCCAGGTATGAGCAGAGATCCCTCTCAGGTGCTGATCCCCTCCCCTGTGCCAGGGCCCTCAAGGGAGGAACTTCTTCCTTATACCCAATTTTAACCTACTCTCTGTTGGTTTAAAGCCACCCAAAAACAGTGTTGCAGAGAACACTAAGATAAAAATTGAGAGATTACATCAAAATTAATAACTCTGAAGGGTAATTAGTTTATGTAGAATTTCAGTTTCTTGGAAACTAACTCTTTTTTTAGTAAGGCATTATTTCTTTTTTCCTTCCTAAATGTTCTGTGAGAAGGAACATTTAACATTTAAGCATTATGTCTTTGAGATAAATTGTATTTAAAGGTTACAGTGCAAAACTACGTCTCTTAGTGCCATAGAAGATGGTTTATTAATTGCCCTGGATACGCACACAGTCATAAATTTGTTTGTATAATTTGATGAGGGGAATTGATTTACTATCACAGTGAAATACTACATTAAACACTCATAATTCTTTCTTTATACTGCTCCTCCCCCCTTGAAAGCATCTGACTGCAGGCCATGCTGAATTATTGTTCTGTAATCATTAAGTGATTTATTTAACCCCAGCACACACAGTTACCATTAATCTATATTCTTATTCTAATTTCACATTTATGTTTTCTGTTGTCATACCAACAAGGAAAAATTATGGATTTAATCTAAACCAAAGTACAGTTATAGAGCAGCAAGGCAAGATAAGGGACTTCTTTATTCTCCAGACACATCTTTTTCAACAATGCAAATAGAAAAAAAAAAAGCAAAACAAAATCTTTCTGAAAGCATAAATAGCACAGAATCATCACATTGAAAGATTTGTAATATATTAAGCAAATATTGCTTGTGGAAAAAAGAAAACTAACCTATTTTTATTACTGTCAAGTCATTTAATAAAGGAAAGGCTCAGAACAAGATGCCACGTGTGATGAGAACAGGAAGGAGCTGTTCCCTGCTCCATCATGCCTGACCCAACATTTGCCTGACAAACAGATCTGGGGCTGCAGACACTGGAGGCACAGCCTTGGGAAAATGCAAAAGCCACTGAGGCACAATAACCATGAACCAACCACCCTGCCCAGGCCAAAGGAACTGCACAGCACCTTCTGGGGACAGGCAGCCCAGCAAACCCCCTGGGATCCTCTCTCTGCTTCCTCTGCCCCTTTCCCACGAGCACTGGGCAGTTGTGTCTCTGGCATTAAAAAAAGGCACAAAGCCCGTTTTGCAGGAGTTTGCTGAGCCTGCTGCAGTGCTAATGTCGTGCTAATAGAACCATTGGAACACTGGCTCCATCCCCTGGAACTGCCCATTGCACGTGTAGTTCATAAAAGACCTGAGTGGTGAGCAAATCCAGCTCCCTCAGCCCGAGGGAAATGCCAGGGGTCACCGGTGTCAAACGAAGTTTGCTCAGACAAGGCAGACAAGGAGCACAGGAGGAAGTTGATGTGCACTTCAAAGGGAAGAAATTTGTCCAGTCTGCAAGGCAGTTCTGTGTGTCGCTTAGTAATGAGTTTCTTTTGAAGAAATACTGTTACACAGAAGCCTATTTAACCAGAATGCTGTTACAGGGCATCCTCTGCTAACAAAAAAGACAATACACTCGGGAAAGACTCCCTGCAAAACACCATCACGGTTTTAGCCAGGAGATGGGTGCTCCATCTAGTCTTTGCAAGTGGCTCACCTACTGCTGTCAGGCCAAAATACTTGGTGGATGTGAATTTAATTAACTGAAATACATCCTGAGACTAATTTTCAGTGAACTATGCTGCTATTAATCAGGAAGCAATTTGCATGGCGAGAGCTGAGTTGTTCCCATTGTTCTACACTTGTTTTGTTTATCTCCAGTGATGTGACAAAATCTTATGAAACTTTACTCATCTGAAAGCCAAGACTCTGTGAGTGCTCCTGTGTTGGCAGAGAGATTTATGGTTCGTGTCACCCCATCGATGCTGCAAGAGCAGCACTCGGGGAGGGATGAAATGCAGAGCCCTGGGATAACCAGGAGCTCAACCACTGCTTAACTTCTCCCATGTGCTCCTGCATCAGTTCTCTTATCTGCACAAGAAAGGAAACAAAGTTCATCTCTCTCTGCAAAGCACTTGGAGATATTTTGATAAACTGTGTTATTCAAACACAGCATTTTCCAAGGTCAGCTCTCTCTGCACAGCTCAGACACTGCTTAAATAGACTGATCCTCAACTTCTCTGGATTTACAAACATCATTACCAGAGCTCTCACTCCAGCATCTACTTCCTTACGGAAGATTTAGCCAGCTCATTAGCACACAGCAGGAGACAGCTCCAGCAGGCAGGAGTGGGGCTGGGAAATGACCCTCCGGGTCTTGCTCCCAATCCCAGGGAGGGCCAGGGGGCCTGGAAGGGAGTGGGCAGTGCCAGCCAAAGCCCCTGCACAGGCTGCAGGGACTCATCACTCCAAACCCTCAGCCCAGACAGCTCTTTAATGGACTTCACGGGCTGCAAAGCACAACTGAATTGAGCTGGAGATGGCCAAACCCCAGTTTCCTGGCTAAGCAAATACTAGAGAGTATTAAAGTATTTATTACATTTTAATCAGATGCACATGGAGGAGTGGTACCTGTGGTCATCAGGTGTTTGTGACTAGCACTGAAGTACAAGTAGCACAAGGTAAAATAACCTCAGACTGCTCTGAGAATGGTTCCAAAGTGGGAAATGGAAATATCTGTGTTTTGGCTCCCCATTTCATGGCAGAGTGCTGAGGCACCACCTGTGTGTGGCAGGCACCCCACACTGACAAAACCAGGAACAAAACCTTCACACCTGCTCTTGCCACAATTCTCTGAGCAGACACTGCTCTGCAGTCTCAGATTGCTCATGTCCATACATCTTGCCTAAATACACCGTAGAACATTGATATCTTACTGCTTTACTACTAAAAAACAATAAACTGCAAGTGTCTTAATAAACCAAGGCACGTTTTTGCATCCCACTTTGCCAACTGTGGCTGTTTGCAGTGACTCTCCCAGCCACGAACACAAGTGAACAAATGCAAAGGTTTCACCTTCCCCAGCCAGCACTCCCCTGGCAGGCAAACACCAATCTGCACTTGTGCAGCCTTGGAGCATTGTCACTCTGCTCCACTGCATGGGATAGTGGCTTTGTATTCTTCACTCTCCCCAAATCAATATTCTGATTGACGCACAACAGACAGGCAGAAGGACACAGAGGACCTGCCACCAGCCTGATGGGGATGATTATCCAAAAACGAAGGTCAAATCAAAGGAAAATTCAAACCTGTGTCCAGCCAGAACTAGGACAAACTGACATGAGCAGAGGAACAGCACAAAGCGAGGAGTCTTTAAATAAGGGAGTTAAAAAAAAGTCTCTAAGATTAACTACAGACACAACCTAAAGAGGGCATGGATGAGGCAGCTAAAACTCTCAACCAGGGAATGACAGCCTGAAGTCCCTTTGGAATGCCTGCACTCAATGCCACAATTTAAGAAGCACTTCAGGAGGTATCTCCAGTATCTCACACAGGAGACGTGCTTCCTTTTAATGTAAAACAGCAAGCCTAAATATCTGAAAACTATCTGAATAGGCTGTTTAGAACAAAGTCAGAGAGAATCCACGTGTGACATAATATAAAATACCTAAAAGGAACACCTTATTCTTTCAGGGATTGGTTCCACAGGAAACCAGAAAGCCAAAGGGATCCCTCAAACAGGCTGTTTTGGCAAAAGGCTTCTGATCACTCTCCCTGGGAGGTTGGTACAGCCCTGAAAGAATGTGGAATCTCAGGCCCTGAGAGTGTTCCAAAGCCCCCTGAGCTCCACCACCTCGTTACAACACACTGCCTCAGCCACCAAAGCTCAGGGAAGGGAGAGGAAGACAGAACTCCCAGTTCAGGCACACTTAACCTTCCACATTTCAATTAGCAGATGGATATAAGGAAATCCAAAAAGTGCAGAGAAGGGTCACAAAAATCATTATAATTATTTATATAGGCAGAAAATCCAACAGCCCAATGCCTGCAAGGTAACAAAAATGATTCGTAGTCTCATCCCAGACAGCAAAATGTGGTGCACAAGAAATTCCAGCTGCATCAGGTGCCTCAGCTCAGCATCACAAAGTTCACCTCCAGTTGACTCTTTCAGCTCCATTTTAAGCTTTCCTTCCCCAATTTTACATAACAAATGAAAATGAGCTTTCATCCATTTTTCACCCAACATGGACATCTCAGCAGTTTAGCCTATTTGTAATTCAACATAATAGAAGCCCTGGGTGGGATAAGGAGGAGGAAAACACAGGATTCTCCATGACCTTTTACAGATTTCCAAACCCCATCTCCTTCACATACCAGCAATCTGTTTTCTTTTACTACAGAGCAATGACTCATTACTTCAATCATTTCAAAATGGAAGAGAATTCCATCTGGCATTATGGATTAGCAGCCAAATTACACAGGTCTTGATCTAAAGGTTGACTTGGTAATAACAGAAAGCCCTAAACTAAAGTGCATTTTAATATCTCCAATCACTCACCATTTCAGCATCTCTCAAAGTTGCTCTGCCACCTTTCCCACACTGAGAAGTGCTCACAGGATGAGAGCACCAACCCCAAGCAGGCAGGGCTTGGAGGCACCATGGGGAGCAGGACACAGCTGTGTGTATTTTAAACCCTTCCACCAGGTGCATCTCGTTCAGTTCTGAAGCACTGATGCTCTGGGTACACAGGAGCATGCACTAATCTGAGGTTTAAATTGATTAAAGTCTTCCCCAAAATTATTCTGACCAGATACTGGGAGGAACTGATACCTCCAGAGGTGCCTCTTCACTTTCCTTAAAGCCTGAGTGCAATAAATAACCCATCCATTATCTTCCCACCAACTCTGCTATCCCTGTTGCCAACTAGAAACACAGATTTCACTCATCTCACCTGCAGCTCTCCTGGTGCTGCTCAGCTCCTCTCCCCAAGCAGAAGGAAGAGCACACAACAGGTGATGACTCTTTCCATTCCCTGGATGCTGCAGAAAGAGGGATCAGAAAAGTCACATCAGTAACCACCACAGGGAAAAGGAGACACGAGTAACACCTTGTTGGGGGGACTTCTGTCTCCCAAGTCTGAGGAGCTTATTTGTGGGTGTGATAATTGATTTCAAACACAAAACACCTGGTTCACACAAAGGGCAAAAGGAGGTGAAATGATGGTAAGAGCTTCCTCAACCTCCAAAACAACTGACCCAGGGGGTAAACACAAAAGCTAATGGAACCACCAGCATGTGAAGAACGCAGGCATGGCTTTGTTTTTCCAAGACACAGCTCAGTTTGCAGCTCAGAGAGAGGTGGTTTATGTTAGATAGTGGGAAGAAATCCTTCCCTTTGAGGGTGGGGAGGCCCTGGCACAGGTTGCCCAGAGAAGCTGTGGCTGCCCCAGCCCTGGAAGTGTCCAAGGCCAGGTTGGATGGGGCTTGGAGCAACCTGGGCTAGTGGAAGGTGTCCCTGCCCAGGGCATGGCTCATTACTGGATGAGCTTTAACGTCCATCCAACCCAAACCAGTCTGTGATTCCAAGGCAGAACTGGGTTCCATGGTCTCGCCATTTCCTTTATCCAGGGAAGGAAACTGCTGGAATTCTGTCCTGCCAAAGCAGCCCAGGGAAGGTCGGGCTGGGCTCCGTTCCTGCAGGTGCAGCACCTGCTGGGGCTGTCCCGTCCCCAGAGCGGGGGGACACGTGAACCTACTAAAAATGAACCCCAAAAAGAACCAAAACCAACCCCTAATACCTTCAAAACACGCAAGGCTTTACAGCCACGTGAAGAATTAAAACAACTCAGCAGTTTAAAAGAACAACTTGTGCAAGCACAGGACGCACAGCCCACCTCGGTGCCTGGAGGGGCAGAGTCCTGCACGAGCACCTTCCCGCAGCCCTGGCCCAGAGCAGCCGCTTTGCCCGGGGGTTTGTAGGGTGATGGGGGGCTGTGTAGAACGGTGCGGCACCACTGGAAGGGGGCGGCACTCTTTAGGACCATTGGGAGGGGGCGGCACTCTTCAGCACCATTGGGAGGGGGCGGCACTCTTCAGCACCATTGGGAGGGGGCGGCACTCTTCAGGACCATCGTGGGCGGGCAGGGCGGGTCTCCCCTCACAGCTCCGCCCCTCTGAGGGGCAGCACCACAAAATGGCGGCCGCCGCCCGCCCCCCCCGGCGCTGTCAGTCACTCCCGCCGCCCAATCAGCGAGCGGCCGCGGCCGGGCGCAGCCAATGGGCGCGGGGCGGGGGCGGGCCATGGCGGAGCTGAGCGGCGGCAGCGAGCCCGTGGCGGTGCCGCTGTGGCCGCCCGGGGAGAGCCCGCCGGGCTTCCAGGTACCGAGCGGGGCACGGCGGGGAGGGCCACAGGGACACCGTCCGCACACCGGGGGGGCTCCAGCCCGGCCTGGAGCAGTGCCGGGGATGGGGCAGCCACAGCTTCTCTGGGCAACCCCTGCCAGGGCCTCACCGCCCTCACAGCCAACAATTCCTTCCTAATATCTCACCTGACCCTCGCTCGGAGAGGCCTTGCCAGCGCAATATATGACAGGCCAGGGATATTAAACTTAGTTGTGAGTAAAGCCAAGCGAGCGAGAGGCTGATGTTTATGGAAAAAAAAAAAAGAAACTTGGGGAATCACCGCCATGTTTCACAACACCCAGAACACAACCTGCTGTGAAATGTAATATTTAGCGGTAGCACGTCCCCCAGCCTGCTAAATAAAGAAGGTTTGCTTTGCATGCCGAATGCTGAGAAGGAAATAAGAATACACACGTAGCTGTCGTTATATCTTGGCTCTCAAATTTAGCGAAGTCTGTCAGCTTTTATTTCACAGCACTCCGTGGTTCTGTAACCACTCACCTGCTGGGGGCATTGGTGTAACTGCAGAACCTGGTTTTCTGGCGGAATTAAGAGGAAATTTGAATGTAACAATTTGAAGAGATAAATTGGAAGCATCTTCCCTTTTTAACATAAATGGCTATTTGAAATTCTGTGGCTAAGAATAGGTATAAACTAACCTTCTATGTAGTCATTGTTTTGAAAGGGGAGGAAATTAATGATGCTTCGATAATTCTGTAAATAATTAAATCTATAAATATTGCGTATAAATATTATCTATAAATATATTTATAAATAAACACATTTGATATTTCTATACATAAAAATCATATATAGTAGACTAGATGTAATTAGCTGACATGTTTTTTCCACTAAGCATTTTTTTCAGGCTGAGAGACTATTTTGAGAATTCAGGCACTGACAGACTATTGATTCTTTTTCAGTCCATATGGGATACGTGATTTGCAACCTTTAAAACATTTTCGAGAAGTTAAGGCTTGCACTTGGAAGTTTACAGGGCAGTGAAGTGTTGGTGGTTTCAGTTCAGAGCTTGCTCGTTTCCAGGCACAAGCTCGTTCAGGTTGTGGTGTGAAGCCCTGGCGATGCCCAGCTCTGACTGTCGCTCTCTCTGCAGTACAGCCCGGACAGCGTGGCCGGGGCAGACGGGGAGATCGACCCCACCGAGATCACCTTCCCGGGATGTTCCTGCCGGGGCAGCTCCTGCGCGGCCCCCGAGTGCTCCTGCCTGGCCCGCGGTGACAACTACAGCGGGCCGTGCCTGCGGGGGGCCGAGCAGGAGGGCTTTGCCAGGCCCGTGTTCGAGTGCAACGCCCTGTGCCAGTGCGGCGAGTCGTGCCCCAACAGGCTGGTGCAGCGGGGGCTGCGGCTGCGGCTGCAGGTGTTCCGCACCCCCAGGAAGGGCTGGGGCGTCCGCGCGCTGGAGCCCGTCCCGCGGGGCACCTTCATCTGCGAGTACGCCGGGGAGGTGCTGGGCACGGCCGAGGCACGCAGGAGAATCCGGGCCCAGAGCCCCCAGGATTCCAACTACATCATAGCAGTGAGGGAGCACCTGCACGACGGGAGGGTCCTGCAGACCTTCGTGGACCCCACGCGCGTGGGGAACGTGGGCAGGTTCCTGAACCACTCCTGTGAGCCAAACTTGTTCATGGTGCCCGTCAGGGTGGACTCCATGGTGCCCAGGCTGGCACTGTTTGCAGCCACTGACATTCCTGCTGGAGAGGAGCTGTCCTTTGATTATTCTGGGAGGTTCCATAATTCAGCGGGAAGCAGCAGAGAACACAACCCTTTGGAGGAGGATAACAGACTGAGAAAGCCCTGCTACTGTGGTTCCCCCACGTGTGCTTCCTTCTTACCTTGGGACAGCTCCCTCTTCTCCACACCAGACAGTTCTCCATAGCCTTTCAGCCTCAAGCTTACCTAGAAAATTGGATTTTCTCTAGTAGTTAAATTGCTGTTAAATAAAACTCTGTGTTCCAACAAGGAAGCCCATGTGGGTTTGAGTAGCAGCAAAAAGATAAGGCTTTGAGAATAATTTCATGCAACATTCTGGAGCCTTTTCAAGGTGGATGATACAAGGGAGTACTGGAGTTTCAAGATGGTCCAAAATCAGTTGCTAAGCCAGGTCTAGTGTTTCTGTCTTGTTTTCCTCTGACAGATTGGTGTCTATTAAAGCAGCTCTCAGTTTGAGAGAAACCTTCTTTCAGAAAGAATTTGTACCTTTAACACTTGTACATGGAAAGGATGTGTGATAACAGCAAGAAAAATCACTGAAAATTGCACAAGAAAATGACACCAGAGAATCCTGACATTTGCAATAAAGGCATTAGGTTTCTTAAAACTCATTCAATTATAGTTTTGAAATTACTTGCTATACATTTTTTTGTTGCACAAAGCATAAATAATTATTATTGATTATAAGACTAGTTTGAATGCTTTGTGTCCCCCTTTCCCCCCTCCAGCCCCACGTAGCTGCATGCCAGCACTGGATTGGGAGTGACTGGCTGTTCCATTCCCATTTGGCTCCTGTGAAGTGGGGCAGGCTCCAAGGAGCAGAACATCCCATCTTTTTTAATCACATCAGCCCCGAGGCTCCTCTATCTCAGATCTCTGCAATAACAGCGAGCAGCACATCCCTGTTACTGCCCAGCCCTCTCAGTACCCAGGGAGCAAATCCAGACCCTGCAGGATGAGCCTGACAATTGACTGAAAATAAAAATACAAAAGTGCATCTGCAGGCCATCAGTAGCTTTTTTTTTTTTTTTTTTAAATTTCAGACAGCTTTGATTTGGACCTGAAAAACTGATGCCACTGAAAGACTGAGCTGAGCTCCCTGCTCAGTGTGTGCTTTCACCAGGAGGCCAGTCCAGCAGCTCAGAACTGGGAGCTCTGTGTAATCCTTTCAAAGTGCAGGAATGATTATCAATATTTCTATATTCATTCATCTGGAGATTTACTTTCCAACTGAAATATGATCATATCAGTCCAAGGACAGGGCTTGGAGCATCCTGGTCTAGAGGAAGGTTTCCTGCCCTGGGAAAGGGGGTTGGAACAAGATGAGCTTTAAGTTCCCTTCCATCCCGAACCATTCTGTGTTTAACCTGATACTGCCAAGGGATAAAGGACAATTTGCTGCTATGCTTTTGCTATTTGCTAAACAAAATCTTACTTGGTGTCTGTTACCTGTGTTTCCTTGATAAACTGCAGTCTTAGCTTCTCCCCACTTCAGTGCCTTCATGCTGCTCACGGGATTTCCACATGGATGTGGGTTTATGTTAAGATAATCACTACCCCTAAGAGGAATCACATGATTAAGTGTCACTTCTGTCAGGACAGAAACTTTCCCAAGGATTTCAGCTGCTTGTCTCAAGCAGTTTCCCAGCTGAGTGGCCATTCCCTGACTAAGGGTTCCTGCTGCTCCAGGAGACAAGCCCTCAGATCCCACACCTCTAATGCACCAGATACCAGAGCACAGCCTGCATTACACGGCCCCTTGTCCTATTTACAGGCTTCTCTGGTTTTCTCCCCCAAAAGGCATCATGCCAGCCACCCATGCACTTTGAGAGCACGGGGCTGGGAGCAGATGATCCAATCTGCTTCCTCCTTCCCTCCTGGGAAGGGTTTCAAGATGAGTTTTACAGCACCTGCATTCCTGGTGTTGGGGCTGATGGCAAGGTTTGTTACCTTCCTGTTATGAATATGCACTTGGCACAATTCTGAGTAGTTAAGGAAGTGTAAATTAAAAAAGAAACAAACCACCTTCAGCAATATCTAGTCCTTGATCACCAGCCTTCCAGCAGAGAACACAGCTGAGCCCTGTCCCTGCAATCCTACCCCCTCAGCTGATGCAGCTGCCAGGAGTGATCTGATAGCAGTTATCTGGTTAGAACAAACTTCCACAGCACACAACAACAGCGTTGTAGTGTTCAAAACAGCCACGCTAAAGGCCTTGCAAAACCAAAATAATACGTTGTTACTGAGTTCTAAACCATCCTGGCCTTCTCCCATTATGCTTTGCAGTGCCTTAGCACTGCAGCTGCCTGGGGAGGGGACCAAAATCCTCCCAAAAAACTCCCCAACATGAAACTAGAAAAAAATTAAGACCTTATGTTGTATCTGAATTTCTGTTTGCTTTTTCCTTTGGGTTCCTTCAGCTGCACAGTCCCAGTCTGCCCCTCGCAGCTCTGTGCTCTTCCACAAGGAATCCAAGCAGCTCAAAAGCCTCTGAGCTCCCTCTAATCCTCCCTCCTCCTTCCTGCTCTCAGAGTGCAGTAATGATTATCCATATTCCAATATTGTCCATATTCCAATATTGTGCCAAGCCATGGTGTGTTCTGGAACAGATTCTTCTGCTTGCTGGACTTACCTGGACACCCACTGGAGGCTGGTGCTGCTTGAAGGGTTCCCCAGAGGCTCTCCTGGCTCTTCCTTTCGACATCAAACAAGCAGAGAAGGAGCAGGGAAGTGATGGATCTGCACTGACCCCAGGTTGTGTTAAACCCAAACCCAATTTACTACAGAAAAGACAATGCTGGCAAGGACCAACATCAGTACAAAGGTTTTTGTTAATCCACCGTTACATTCAGATCCCAAAATGAGGTGGCTGTCAATGATTCCCATTTCCTTTATTCCTTGCTAAAATTCTTTGCAGAAATTCCTCTCCTTTTCAGTGGCTTGGTTGGGTTTTTGTTTTGGTTTGGTTTTAGTTGGTTGTTTGGGGTTTTGTTTGGTTTTGTCTTTTTGTTTTGTTTTTTTCCCCAACAAACAGTTTCAGAATTTACCCTGTGAGGCCTCAGGGCTCACAGTTCCATCTGCCATCTTTTCACTTTCATGACTTCTGCTCAAGTGGAATCATTTGTGAGCTTCAGTTTCTAATGAGGTCAATTTTGCAATTCCCAACTCCCCAAAACAAGTTTCCTGTGTCCAAGACATTCAAAGGAAATTGCTGCTCTTCCATCAATAAGAGTCCTTGGCATAAACAAATGCTTTACATTTTATTGAAACACGTACAAGATTTCTAATCATCATTGCCCTGAGGATTATCACCCCCCAGCTGCAGAAGGCACTTCCTAAAGAGCAGCAAATCTCCCCAAAAAAGCCCATTTCTGATCAAGTTTTCACTGCACAGGAATGTAACAAAGGGCTGTGGCAGCTGCCCCTGGGGAGAGGTGTCATCTCCCAGGCCTCACTCTTGATTCCTTCATTGGCTTTTAAAGCTGCCTAGAATTTCTGAACTGCCTCAAATTTCTTTTAAAGCTGCCTAGAACTTTATGAAGTCCTTGGTTTTTATTGCATGTAATTGTAGAAACATAAACTCTACATAAATAAAACTAATTAAGAAAGATCTTTGCTAAAGGAGCTGGTCTGGGTGACAGGGTGGGGATCGGTCACAGGTTGGACTCTGTGATCTTGGAGGTCTTTTCCAGCCTCTATTAAGTAGCCTTTGAAAACAGTTTTGTTCCAATTGAACCCAAAACATTCTTGCCAAAACCAACTGCTAAGTTTGGTCAGGATTTGAGTCCAGGCCAGGTCCCCATGAACATGAAGCTTCTCCAAGCAACATTTAGTGTCGGATTTTTTCCGCCCCGGCAGGAACTTTAAGCGGTAGATTTTTCAATTCTGTGCCATCAGCAGGTGACACCGCCCTCATCCCTGGTTCCCTGGGTGCAGTCCAGCCGTTCCATGGAGCAGCCAGGAGGTCACTGTGGCTCGGGTGGGGTGTCGGAGGCGCAGCGGAAGCCCAGGTTGGACGCGGAGCTGTCGGGGGTGTTCTGGCTGCGAGCGGCACAGCGGTACCTGTAGCAGTAGGACTGCAGGGCAAGAGAGAGTGAGCTCCACACCACAGCTGGGGCTTCCTCGGGCAAGGGTTTGTTGGATTAGCAGATTAATTAGTTAGATTAATACAGCAGAGCATTGCAATCACTGTGTGACAGATCCATGGGCTGATAGGGATGGAAATGGCTGCCTTGGAAAGAAGGGAATCCTACAGACCAGCTGAGACAAAACAACAGTTTGAATGGCAAAGTGCCCAATAAAATGTCAACTAATAATATATCCTGTCTGGGAAAATGCTACAACAACCATTCTGCTTCCCCTCAGAGGAGGAGAGGGCAGCTCAGTGCCCTGAGCTGTGCTCCCATGCACTGACACCTGACTGGGAATGGACAGGTACTGGCACCTCCCTAAAAACACTTCCCTGAATGAGATGCAACAAAGAGAAATGGATAACAGGAGGCAAACTCCAGTATTCCTATGGCTGGCACTCTAGGGATATTTATAATCCCCAGGATAATTTAATTATGAGCAGTGTGAGTGGTTGGCTACCTGCAGCAAGGCTGCCCAGCAGCAGCTCCCCACTGTGGCGTGGGAGGAAGGGCAGAACACTGGTAATGGCACTAACTGAGCACTGGGGTAGCACTTGGAACAATCCATCCAAATCCTGCCCCATTCTTCTGTTACTTCAGAAGATCTGGCTCAGGTTTTTGCCCCTGTCCTCCCACAGAAGCCTCTGCCAAAAGCCACCATTTGGATTCAGGCTGGTGCAGCTGCTTGGGGTCAGGCCCTGAACCAGACTCAGGAATGGAATGTAAAAAGGTGCAATTTTAGCCTCTGTCAGCTCTGAGAGGGGAGAAGAGCAACAGCACAGAAAGATCAGTCTGAATAGATTGTAGGCACCTAATAAAGAGCCCTTGTACTAATAGCATTCAGTGGGTTTTTGTCTTGAAACACAGCCTAGTTTTATCACCTACAAAAAAGACTAGGGCAGACCAGAATCCTCACAACCCTCAAAAATGGGTCACGTTATTCCCTAAAGAGCCTATTCCAGTGTTAATTTAATCAAAACTGCTAATTAACATCTGACATTGATTTCACCTAAGAAGGAAATCAGTGTAGAAAATGGGATCTCACTGTAGAAAATTTAATCTAATTATGAGGGTGATTTGCCAGCTGCAGGCTTTGCAAGGGAAGAAGAGCAGGACAGCTTTAATGAAACAGGAGATCTACAATGAGGGGTTTTAAGCACTGCATGAACAGAGTTTAAAACATGATTCTGTGTCATGAACAGCCTTTGCTCTGGGGTGACATCCAGGGTGTTCTGAAGGATTTTCAAGTGTGCCATCAACTCAGCTGGAACATTCATCTCCCAGCCAGCTTCCTGCAAGCACCTGACATCAGAAAATGATTGAATTATAGAATGGTTTGGGTTGGAAGGGACCTTAAAGCCCATCCAGTTCCACCCCCTGCCATGGGCAGGGACACCCTCCACTAGCCCAGGTTGCTCAGAGCTCCATGTCCTTTCTGGATCAAGAGTCACTGTAAAACTGAAAAACAAAGTCACATCCATACTTTCTGCTCTGACAGGGATCACTCAAGCTCTGTAACAAGAACAGCACTAGAGGCTACAAAATTTTTTACTTCTGCATCTAAAAACCATACTGGGTAAAACAACTTATTGTTTGAATTGCAGGCTGACCAAAAAGAAGTCCTTGGGAAGATCAGGTGTTGCTGCTCATATATTCCATGAAACCCCTTCCCAAGCATCCAGGCTGCCAGGAAACTCTGTCAGAGGATTGCTTCATGCTCAGGTGCTGTCAGAGGAAAGGGCAAGGTGCAAACCCCCCGTTACCTTGTGGCACATGTAGGATCCTCCCTTCTTCACTCTGTCCGTGCCCGAGGACGGCCCTTGCTGGGGAGGGAGGGAGGACACTGGTCAGTGCTCAAGGAAGAACAACTGCTCATCACAGGGTAAACAGCTTGGGAACAGGGACATGGATAAGGATATATATTCCAAGCTAACAAATTTGTTCTGTAAAACCCCTGACAACAAGGAGGGTCCTAAAGAGGGGATTTCACTGGGGAGGAAATCCAGCTTCCCTCAGTGACCACTTTGGACCAGTCTGGTTCCTACCCTGTCTCAGGGGTACAGTTGTCTCTCTCCCAGGTCTGCATTACCAGAGGTGAATTTCTAGAAGAATCTACACAAGAGGAGCGTTTGTAACACTGAATAAAAGCCACAGGGACTGACAGCAAACCCTGAAGGTTGATGCTGGTACTCCAGAAGCTGCTGCCTGCACCCGCTGAGTTTGATAACTTCATATGAAAGCTCACCACACAGACTGCAGCAGCTTCATGTTTACTGCCAAAATTTACATATGTGAAAAATAAATTGGCCTGTTACCACATTTAATACCCCACAAATCCTGAAGGAAACCCACACCCCGAGGCAGCATCCGCTGGGTCCCCAGCCCAGGTGCTCCTCCTCGGGACAGCCCTGCTCCTGTTCCAGCCCCTCTGCAAAGTGTCCTTACAGCTCCTGCATGTGGGTGCACAGTCCTCACTCTGAGATAAGCCACTGACAAGCACAATCATCCCCCAGCCTGCTAATCTCATTTTAAGGGAAGCCAGGAGAAAAGTGACCTAAAAAAGAAAGTGACCCCAGAAGCAGACAAAGCAGAACAATGGGGCTGTGGAGCAGGATTTCCCCTCAGCCACTGCAGTGCACAGCCTGAGCAGCAATCTGGGCTATTGGCTCCAAAGACACTGTCACAAACTAAGAGGAACATGTTTATTTAGGGTTAGAAGGTTTGTTGTCCAGCCCCAAGTCTCTCATGTTTCAGCAATTACAAAGGGATAACCTGGACTGAAGCAGCCCGTGAACCAAAGGCCATGGTAAGTGCATAAGCTCTTTTTAATAATTACAAATATCTTCTACCAGGCAAAAATTGAGCATCAAAGGTTATTTGGTAACAAAACCCAAGTTGAGTTGACCCCCTCAGCCTCTGAAGGAGGATTAAAGCACTGAAACACTTCAGCACCTACAGAAATCTCAGGTAGTGCCCTCCATTCATCTATTCTATTACAAAACATTATCCTCTTGATAAACAACCCTTTAAAATCAGTGAAAGTAAAGAGTTTATCATAAAACTGGCAAAGTTCTCTGCAGAGCAGAAAACCACTCAACACCACCAGTGTTTGCAAGGTTAATATTTGCTCACACACGTTATCTCACAGCTGAAGGAAACTGCTTTGGTTGTGCTTTCCCACACAAACTCAGCACAGCACAGCAATTTAGGTCACATTTGATTAAAACAAGCAAAACTCTTCTATCAAACAATATTGTTTCATGGAGAAGTCACCAGTTGGTACTGAAGGGGAGGGACATTTCCTGTCCTGTGTAAAGAGTTGGAGCTGTCTGGACTTGGATTCCAGATTTAAAAATAATATATATATTAGCAAGTTTACTCTGTAGCATAATGTTCTAAGGGCCACATTCTAGTCTGATTGCATAATTAGAGGTGCTTATTTAAGTGAGACACTTTAGTGTTTATAATGTCAATGCAGCAGTGATTTGGTGCTGGATTAAGGTGAAATTGGACAACAAGCCTTGTGTGAATTTGGCTCTGTTAAGCTTAATCACCTCTGAGTTTGCTCAGGTTTTTAAATTCAGCATAAGCACTGTGCAGACACTTCAGAAAGTATTTAAAAACTAGGTGTTAACAATGATGCTTTCACGTTTTTTTTCAGATGCAAAGTAATTGTCAAAATCGAGTCTCTGAGGCAGAACACTTCAAAGTGAATTCCAAAGGGTTTTCTGACTAAATGGGTAAGAAAACTGAATCTCCTGCTGTGAAAAGGTGTCCCAAAATAGCCAGGCTGCAGAATCTTCTGAGACATCCGAACTGATTAGCACCAGATCTATCAGAGCCCATCCCTTCAGTCTCTGCAGAGCACAAGGCAGTGGAACCTAAATATAGGATGTGTTCTCTCCACTGAAAAGACTCAGAGTTCTTCCAGAGGGTCAGAGCTTAGGCAAAGTTCTTTAACATATTTAGTTTAACACCCAAAATCTTCAAAGCTGCTTTCTAGTACTGGAATGATTCAGGGTTCAGGGGGGATTGGTCACCAGGAACAGATGGAATTCTGCACACATGGTCCCAAAGGAAAAGGAGGCTCTTCAGCCACTAGGACTGATGACCAGCAGCAATTAGAGACTGGTTTAAATCAAATTTAAACCAAAGCTCAGCCTGAAGGGCCCTCTCTGTGCCTCCCACAAAGGAAATCAAAGTCTCCCCACTCAGAGCCTGGGAAGCAGCTTCTCCCCACAAACCTCAGCCATGAAGATAACTCATGGTTTGTTCTCTGCCTGGAGAGGGTAGAAGCAGTACAGCTGGGAGCAATAGAAATGAACTAAAACCCTTCCCTTTTTTAAAGAAGTAATTCCATAAATTTCTGATTTATGGAATGTCATGCCAGTTTGGACATTTCAACAGCTCATCAGATGTGGGCAAACAACAAAGAATTCCCCAAACAAACAAAAGCATTGCACTAGAGCACTGTAAATCCAGTGCTGATGAGCTGTGGTGACACTTCCCAACTCCCCAGAGCACAGCCCAGCCACAGCAGAGGAACAAAGAACAGGTCTGCAAACCAGAGTCCCCCGAGGGAATTCTGCACTTCCCAGGATGCCAATGAAACACTTACAGGGTTGTGGAGTTCCTGTGAGGAGTGCTGGACAGCCCACCAGTCAGATGTCCACTCCCAGGCATTGCCCACCATGTTGTACAGCCCAAATCCATTGGGAGGGAAGGCAGTGACCTGCACAGGACAGGGAGCACAGGGGTAGTTCTGGAACCACTCCACATGCAATAAGGGTTTTAATCCTCACACCTGGCTGCTGAAGGTGCATTTTGAGGGGCTCCTGCCTCAAAAGCAGGCACCAAATCAGTAGTGCAGGACTATAACACTTGCACATATTCCATTTAAATAACACAGAAGGGAATAACGAGCTGTTCCCACCCTCTGTGTCCTCAGCACCACTGTTCCTCTGGGACACCCTCTGTGTCCTCAGCACTGCTGTTCCTCTGGGACACACAGCATCTCCTGGGGGTTCTGCACACTGACCCTCTCAAGGGAAGCACTGTTTGACCAGCACACAGACCCAGGCATGGCATCAGTGACCTGACCCCCACTTCCAGCTTCCACACTCCCCTTCCCACCAAGGAAAAGCTGGGTGGCTGCCAACTCATCCTCCTCCTCAGCAGACTTCTATGCTGATGAAACTTTTGGACTTATTTAACTGCCATTAAATAATTCATTCACATTCTTGATTGCCTTTAAAATTCCACTCTGTTTGTTACACTGGACAGCCTAAACCTTTCCCAAAAAGGGAAGCTGAATTTCTTTCAAACTACTGTGTGATTTTTGAGTTCACAAAACTGTAATGCCAAAAGTTCAGGCAGAAAGTATTTCAGCTTCTGCCTACAAACTGAGTGGAAAGGGGGAAAAGAGGTCAGTTTGAGAGAAACTAGAAGTTAAAATGAAAGTGATCTTTACTTTTCAATTAGCCTGTGAAAGTGTCCCTTGGCAATGCTCGAGCCTGCAGTGAAATACAGAGTAACTTGAAGTCTGAAGTGAAAGAGTGCAGGGATGGAACAGCCACAGTGCTGTGGAACACAGAGCTTCATCTGGGGAAGACTGAGTTCATTTGCATGTGCTGAGCTGTCTGTGAGACACTTACAGGTGCAGTCCCCTTGTACCCATCCTCTGCAGTGTTGTTGGTTGGGAACTCCCCCTGCCAGATGTTGGTGTAGTGCTGACCTTTGGGCTGCAGCTTGTTACCCCATGGGAACAGCCTGGGAAGGACAGAACAGCTGTCAGACACTCTGAACTACAACTCAGTGTTACACAGAATCCCAGACTGGTTTGGGTTGGAAGGGACCTTAAAGCCCATCCAGTGCCACCCCCTGCCATGGGCAGGGACACCTCCCACCAGCCCAGGCTGCTCCAACCTGGCCTTGGACACTTCCAGGGATGGGGCAGCCACAGCTTCTCTGGGCAACCTGTGCCAGGGCCTCCCCACCCTCACTGGGAAGGATTCCTTCTCAATATCCCATCTAGCCCTGCCCTCTGGCAGTGGGAAGCCATTCCCTGTGTCCTGTCCCTCCATCCCTTGTCCCCAGTCCCTCTCCAGCTCTCCTGGAGCCCCTTTAGGCCCTGCAAGGGGCTCTCAGGTCTCCCTGGAGCCTTCTCTTCTCCAGGTGAACCCCCCCAGCTCTCCCAGCCTGGCTCCAGAGCAGGGGGGCTCCAGCCCTGGGAGTATCTCCAGAGCCTCCTCTGGACTCCCTGTGCTGGGACCCAGAGCTGGAGGCAGCACTGCAGGGGGGTCTCACCTGAACAGAGGAGCAGAATCCCCCCTCTCCTGCTGCCCTCGCTGTGGGACCAGCACATGGGGGGGTTTTGGGCTGTGACTGCACTTTGCTGAGTCCTATTGAGCTTCTTATCCACAAACCCACAAATTCCTTCTCCCCAGGGCTGCTCTCAGTCCTTCCTCCACCCAAACCTTACTCGGGACTGGGATGTTTCTCACAGCTGTGCACCACTGCACAAGAAGGAGACACTGAGGGTAATGAAACCCCACAGAACTCTCCCTGCTGCAGTAAATCCCAGTTGCAGACCTGGCTCAGGGACACACTGGCACAGGTACCTGTTCTCCAGGCCCCCTCTGCAGCTGTACTCCCACTCTGCCTCCGTGGGTAACCGCTTCCCTGCCCACGTGCAGAAAGCCACAGCATCATTCCAGGACACGTGGAGAACTGGGTGATCCATCCTGGGGGACAAAAGGAACAGGACAGGCTCCTCAGGAGAGCTGGGCAGTCAGAGCTGCACAGCAGAGCACGGTGTGACACTCACGGTGGGCACACAGGGGTGACAAGGGCACAGCTCAGGGACTGGATGAGGCCCCAGAGGACTTGGACAGGGAAGGGGCTATTTAAGGGGAGGCAGCAAGACAGAGGAAAACGAGGAAGAGAAAATAACAAACTTCTGTTTGTCTCATCAGGCTCTGCAGTTAAAGACATCTGTGGTTTGTGCCTTCTCATGGTCCACCTCAGGAGCCAGCAGAGAACCATCCACACCCTGTGCCTGTGGAGTGGGGGTGCTCAGAGACCCAAAGGAAGGCACCCAAAGCCTGCAGCCCACTCCTGTTAAACCAGCCTGGCGAGGAGCAGCTGAACCAGGAGCCAAGATTCTCAACAGGAAAATGTGCACTGCAATGCAGTGGTGGTTGCTCTTCACTCCTCTGTCTCTCTCTGCTGAGGGTTCTTTCCTTGCTGGGTTTTGAGGGAGATGTGACACAAGGAAGAGTCCCCACTCTTAGCAGCATTAGCTTTTGCAGCACCCAGTCCAAGAAAGAGGCTGCAGAAATTTATCCCAGACGTGATTTTCTTTGGGTGCTTCAAGTAGTCCACAGTTTACACAAAAGCTCCCATCCCTTCCTGGGGTTTGGTTCCAGGACTGACCTTAAAATCCTGGTCTCATTTTCCAGAAAAAGACAGGAGAAATGCCTAGGCATTTTTGCAGAAGGACCCTCCCCATCCAAGCCTCCAATAGCCCAAGACACTTCCAGAACTGAGGGTACTGGTCCAGGAGACAGAGGACTTGCTGTTAACTTCCCTTCCCTGCCCCATTTAAGAAGCCAGAGTATCCCTGTTAATCCATGAGGCCACTTCCATGTGCAAGTTCACCAGGGGCTGTGCCAGGCCAGGATTGCACCACACTTGCCCAAGACTGGATTTCCATGGCAGGTTTCCAGCTCCTGTCTGCTGGCTCTGACCTCAATTCCTGGCTCCCCCTAACAATGCCTCCAGCTATTATCTCTATTTTTGCCTCAGATAATTCTTTCCCTGCCCTTGGAGATCAGACACTGGACTCGTTACTGAGCAGTTCAGCCATCAGATGATGGTGCACCATCACAGCCCTGTCCTTAGAGGACTCAGAAACACCCAGATCTAGGCTAGAGAGTCTGATTTCATTTCAAAACTGCTGTTAGAAACTTTAACTAGTTGATGAAGTTCCAGCTTCACTGACACCTGCCTGGTGAGAGGAGCAGTTGCAATGTCAGAGGTCCCAAATAAAGACAGTAATTTTGTTTTCTAGGCCTAAAATTCATTGCAGTTCAGAATGGAAAGTGATGCCCAGAGACATGGAGCAGCAAGTCCCAGGGTTCATGCAGGCAAAGCGTGGCCCTGACTGTAAGAGCACTAACTGCTAAGGAAAAGTACAGCCTTCCAAAAGCATTTAGAGGCTCTGGATAAAGTCACAATTGATTTTCTGCAATAATTAGCCCATTAAGTCAGAGTACAGTAAAAAGCACAAAACTCTTCAGTCTTCTGCTGCCACAAAGAGGCTCCAAATCCCACATGGAAGAGGACACCCACATGGACTCCTGGAGTGTGCATGCAGCCAGCAGTTATTCTTCCTCTGCAACACCACATCTGCACTGAAGGTCCTGACCTCTAAGGATCTGCTCTTTCACAAATTTTCCCTTGGGTGCAAACTCCTTATAGATCTTCTTGAAATCCTACTACATCACTGCCCAAATGACCCTGGAATATTGCCTAGAAAATGGGAAAAGAGTCCCAGAAGCAGCAGCAAACTGATAACTAAATAAAACCCCTCTCTTGCACCCCCATTCCTGGTGGGAGTTCCAGGTGTTCTGCAAGCACTGAATGGCTGCTCTGGGCTTACCTGCTGGAGATACTGGAGTCAGGACCCTCGGGATGCTTCCAGTTGGCTCCTTTCACAGGCAACCACCAGGGAGCAGCTGCAACCTGAAAAGGGACAAGAATTGACAGGGAAGGAGATTTAAATTCCCAGCTAAAGGATATTCTGGAGAAGCAGCAGGGGCTCAGAGCTTTCAGTGACAGCTCCTGGCTCTGCCTGCAGCCAAGTGACCTGTGAGTTCCAAATCACACAATGGTTTGTGTTTGGAAGGAACCTTAAAGATCACCTCATTACAACACCTTCCTCCAATGCTCAGATCATCTCTGAGAGATCAAGATGATCATTTGATGCACTTTAAATCACTGCTGGCCAAGGAATAGCCCAAGGTATGGAACAGCACAAAGAAATCACCCAAAAACAAGCAAGAGAGAGACCAAATGCTGACTGTGCTTCCCCAAATCACTGCCCTCTGCCTGCCTCTCCTTCCCTCCTGAATTTCCTCACCTGCAGGTCTGAGACAAGGCACATTTGCTCTCTCTGGAGGCACAGCCCTCAGCACATCACCTGTGGTGGACCAGAGTCCTCTCAAATTCTCGATTCTTGACCCTTGAAAACTCGCCCAGAAGCCCTGGGGTGGTTGGGAGAGCTCAGCTGAACACTTGGCTCAGATCTCTCACAACAACAACACAGTGTGTCAAACCAGCTATGGGGAGAGGGGGTGGCTGCCCCATCCCTGGAAGTGTCCAAGGCCAGGTTGGACGGGGCTTGGAGCAACCTGGGCTGGTGGAAGGTGTCCCTGCCCAGGGCAGGGGGTGGCACTGGATGGTTTTAAGGTCCCTCCCAACCCAAACCAGTCTGGACTGTGTGATTCAAATCTCCTGGCTGACTTAGGTCTGACACATTCCACAGAGACCATTAAAAAAAAATGACAACTCTGGCTTGAAGAACATTTTCATCCCAGTTATTTGCTCCCTGAACTCAGTGCTCTGGCACAGCTGAACCAACCCTAACGATGCCCTTTAACCAGGGTCAGAACTCGCAGCTTGGGACACATTTGCTTTCCAGGTCATTAACCCAGTAAAGCTGATTTGAAATTATTTGCTCTCAGCTTCCAGAGGGTGGAGACAGAAGAACCACACAAGGGAAGTGAAGCATGAAGCCTCTTTTCTGTTTCCATCACTCTGTAACAATGCAGGACTTCTCTCTAACCAGAAGTCCCAAATATGGTTCTTCAACAGCAAGGAGTTTTTCCTGGAAGACATTCCTTAAGGATTTCTTCTATTAAGCTTACTTCAAAGCAGAGAAGTGCTTAACTGTTCTGCTTCCCATTCACCTAGAAATACTTATCTTAATAATGGGGCCTTTCACTGAGGCAAAAAAGAACACTTATGCTGCCCATCAACGGTGGGTTTATTCCAGCAGCAGAAGTGCTCACTTCCAAAATACTCCTATTGCAAAGATAAAGTCTACAAGGAATAAAAATCAAAGGAAATAAGCCTGGATTGCTTCAGGAGTTAAACAACCCAGCAGCTTAGTCCTAGAGTTGAGATCCACTGTTCCTCTAGCAGTGGCTCTACAACAGCCTCCAGCACCTTCTGCCCTCTCTGCTGCCCCTCAGCCTCCCCCACTCAGACATGGCCAAGGGAGCACTAAAATATTCATTTCTCCTCATTGTGCTGCTAAACCAACTTTGTCAAGTGTCACTCACACGGGTTGGAATTGTGCCAGGAGTGTTATCCTTGAACTCCTCAAATCCTTCACGGAAAAGTCCAAAAAGTCCCTGCAAGCTGAGGAGTCACCCAGGAGACCCAGAGTCACTCGGGTCACACAGTTTTAACAGCAGCTTCCAAGGGGAAGAACCTGCATCCTTCAACAGTGAAGGGCACTTAACATGTGTGAGAGAGAAAAATGTCTATGACACACATAAATTGTTAGGAAAACTCTGGTCTGAACTAAACATCAAATGCCTCATTTGAATGTTTCAGTGGGAGAATAAACAGAAGTGCCCAAGCAATAGAGGTGCTGCCAATGCACAAACACAGACTATTCTGTTTTTAAAGCATCTGATCAGCCTGTGCTGTAACAGCTCCTCCACAGTTTCCCTCCTCTCCCCTCAGCACACAGGATTGTGCCTGCAGCACATCTGGGTATGGAAAAACTCCCTGTAAATCACTTCTGAAGGAGTGAGGAGGAGACATCAGTGTTAAGTACCACAGAAATAAAGATGCTCTCAGCTTGCTGATGACCCAGATGGTCTGTCCATGTGCTCAGCGGGACCCTCCAGGCAAACAACCAAAGTAATGCCAGTTTTTAAAGACCCTTTCTGACTTCCCCAACGTGACAAGCACTTAAATTAACAACATCAGGCACAATTCTGGCTGGTTCCCACCGTGAGCAGAGTCCCTACCCTTTGCAAAGAGCATGAGAAATATTTGGTCTCTTACTATGACCTACAGCTCTGTTACTGAGCATTCAAACCTCAAAATTGGGACCTTCATTCAGCTGCTCTGCTCCACTCTCCCAGCACTAAACCTGGCTGCTAAACTGACATTACAGCCAACACGTTTAAAACCACTCTGATTTAACCAATTCCTTGCCTATTTTGAGGTTTGACCTTTAAACTACACTCAAGATAGGACAGAAATCCAAACTTAGCATTTTAAAGCTCCTTAAGGAAAGCAAAAGAGCAGCAGAACATTTGCTAAAGATAAAATCTGAAAGATCACGAGTTAGATTTCATCCTGATAGTTTCTAAGCACAACACATTTTTGCAAATTAAACTGCTGGCTTTTGGATAAAAACATCTCTGCAGGAGACTGCAAAGATTTACACTTGAGAAGACTCGAATTTTGGAAAACATTTTTGTGATGCAAAAGCAAAAGCAGATGCTTTCAATCAGAGTGGTTTATTTTAAACCAAGGAAAACGTCGCGTCTCCACATGAGAGCACTGTGTGTGCACAGCTCCTGGGGCTGCTGAACTGAGCTCCAAATGGCTGCCAGGCAATGCAGAACACCCACATCCTCCAGGAGTTACACAGCCAGGACCAGGACAGGGATAACCTCCAGAAATTAATTGGAAACTTCTACTAGTCAGCCCCTGGCCCCAGCGAACACCCAGCGAGCTGCTCCTTCCACAAGTTGGGTACCTGAAACTACAGGCCTTTCACAAAACTTCTCACAAGTCTTTAAAGCTTTTAATTGCTCTAAATCTAATTAGTAGAGGAGGTAATTAGGCAGAGATATTACAACATCACAGTTAATACAGCAAAGCCCTCCCTTGCCACTAATGGGCTTAGTTACTTCCATAACCCTCCTCGTTCCCCTGCTTCCCTCCAAAACACGTTCTGTGCCCTGGCAGCAGATTCCTCCTGGCAAAACAGCAGCAGAGATCCCGAATTAGAGGGCAATTCCCTTCATTCTGGTTATCTCTTGCAGCCTGGCACCTGTCCCTGCAGTCCTGACACAACTGCTCCTACACAGGGACGTGTTTCCAGGAGCAAAGCCCAGTGCAGAGGCACAAAAAGGCTTCGTCTGGTCTGATCCAGGGGAAAACGTGGATTATCCACCTCCCTGCCCCAGGATTAAACTTTCAGAACTCACTGTTCTGCTTATCACAGACTGTGAAAAGAGAGCCCAGGGATAACACAGGGAAGATCTGCAGATAATTCCGACCCACGAGCTCTGCAATTTGCAGAGCTGAAGCCTCTCCTCCCACCAGCAACCTGCATAAAACCCCAAGTTCTAACTATTCCATTTTCTTTTCCAAGTAGGCTGGGATAGCCTAACTTTAATTGCTCCATTAACTTGTGATTTCAAGATTTTTTAAACTGCTTTACAATTGTCTTGAGGAAAATTCCTTCCTAAATATGTGCAGAAAAGAAACGAAAGGGGGGAACGTGACAAAGGGAGTGTCATCAGCAGTATTACCCCCTCACTGGTACTGCAGGGGGGAATATCCTTAAAAAAGCACCCAACCCCCACCAATAACCATAAAAACAAGTATTAGTCTTGTACTAACACGGCACTGGCCACGTTTGAGAAAAACAACCCCCACTTGAGCTCCAAATCTCCAATTCAAATCAGATTCACGTATTAGAAAAACTACCAAAAATAAACTCAACCAAGTAGCTCCATCTTGGCTCCAACTCCAGCATTTCTAACATGCAGCAAGTCCCTTGAAATAACAAAGCTGTACATTTTAACCTCAAGTCAGGCCCACGAGATGATGACAAATTCCTGCTGTTGTCCAGGCATGTAGGACCAAACATCATTTATTTTGTGCTTCAGCATTTTAATGCCATTTGGATGTAATGAGGCCTCACACTGGGTCAAGATAAACAGCTGGAAGAAGCAAAAGTTACTGCAGAGTAAGAACTTCAGCAATTTCAGAATCAACTGTCTGAAAAAGAGATTTTGAGTGAAAAGCAGCCCAAGGCTGGAAGAGACTTTAAGACTCATTTATTAAGCAGTGGGTTCTCAAAGAAACACACCCTTCAGTTCAGAAGTTACATCTCTTTGACTCAGATGCTGTTAAGCCCTGCACATCTTTAAATTCCAGAAGCATCTTGCTGTCATTGGTAGGATGTGAGAAAAAATTAGTTATTCAGTAAAGAACATAACTTTTGGATGAGGTTTTATTTTATCCATGTAAGGCACATAAATCTCTGTCAGTTTTTCCTCCTCTAAGCCAGATCCTAAACCCTGAGCAGCTGATTAATGAAGTACTGAAGAAAGAAGCTGACAGAAAATAGAACATTTTCACTTGGGCAGGGAGTTTAAGAAATAAAAATATTGTGCAGTGGGTGAGCCACTGTCACTGTCCCCTCAGAAACCACAGCAGGTGGTCATGAGTAGAATCCCAAAGTGGTCTGGGTTGGAAGGGACCTTAAGGATCATCTTCTTCAAGCCCCTGCCACGGGCAGGGACACCTTCCACCAGCCCAGGTTGCTCCAAGCCCCGTCCAACCTGGTCTTGGACACTTCCAGGGATGGAAGTCCAGCTGCTCTGGACAAGTAATTTTACCTCTGTTTTCTAAGTAGCATTAATGGGCCTTCCCAACAGCCTCAAAACTTCTTCCCTCACCAACATTCAGGGCAGAGATGTCTCTGCGCCCTCCACAGATCCCTCTGGCACCTCTTTCCCTGTGGCCCAGGTGACCCACCCCTGTCTGCAGAGCAGGGCTGTGGGATGAGCAGCTCAGCCCAGCTCTGGGATTCAGCAGCCCCAGAGAGCAGCAGCTCTGCTAGGCAGCTGGCAGGTTCCCAGCAGGATTTTGGTGGCTGTGGTCCCTACTCAGGGTCAGGGAGGGCACAGCCCCTGCTCTGATCCAGCCTCCCAGGCACCTCTGGACACTTCACACCATGAGGGGCAGCTGGACACGAGCCAGAGCCATGGAATGGTCCCACTGGGTTTTCAAGGAAAGCCCCTGGGGCAGACTCAGGCTCCTGGTCCCCCTCCCCAGGCTGCAGCTCTGCTCCTCCTTTCCCAGCACCCTGCAAAGGCAGGAACACGCCCTGTCCCATGGAGCAGCTCCTCCCTGTCCCATGGAGCAGCTCATCCCTGTCCCATGGAGCAGCTCACCCCTGTCCATGGAGCAGCTCATCCCTGCAGCTCCAGGCTGTGTTAGGCTGGCCCAGCTGAGCCAGCCCTGCAGTGTGAGTGGCCTGGCAGGGCCAGCTCCGAGCTCTGGAAGCAGCAGATCCTTCCCAGCCCCTCCCCAGGCTGTCCCAGCTGCACCAGGATGCAGCTCCAGTTCCTATTTGTACTCCCAGAGACTCTGCAGAGAACAAACCTCTGTAATCATGGACATAAACCCAACAGGACTGGGAATTCCTGCATGGAATCAGTCCCTCCACCCCCCCAAACGGGCCTCAATTAGACAGCAGAGTATTTTTCCAGGAGGTGACTCCCACCTGCACTAGGGCTGGACTGGATGATCTCCAGAGGTCCCTCCCAACCCCAACCAGCCTGGGATTCAGGGAATACCTCATTTTCCCAGCTGCTGCAATTCCCGTGCTATTTATTCTATCAATTAAAAGTCCCAGCTCCCCCAAAGCTCTAATTACAGAAGAATCTGTTCTCACTCTTATTTTCTAAGGTTACTGGCCTCCCTCATCCCCTCAGAAACAAAAGCAACAAAGGGTTTTGTTTCATATTGAATTTGGTATTATTTGCCTTAAATCCCAGAATTTTAAAGTAGTTTGAAATTGCATGCAAGGAGAGGCAACAGCTTTACAAACTAAAAAATAAATACATTTTTAGTCATCAGCTAGAGAAAAAATTTCAGACTTAATTGGAAAGTAGCACTTATATGAAGAGATCTTTTCCTTTGCATAGGGAGAGGTCATTGAACCTCAGTTCAGACCCTGTAAAGCTTCACAGCTCTGTCCATCCTCCAAGAAAAATAACCAAAACTATGCGATGCTAAAATCCAGCAAGATTCATTAAGTGCAATTTTTGGACTCCCAAGCAGCTCCTTTTGAGGAACTGATATTCCTGGTGAAGGCAGCCACGGCTGGAAGTCTGCTTTTCAGCCAGCATCCAAACCTGCCCTCCAGCTGCTCATTCCTTCCAAACCCGGGGGAACAGGAGCTTTCAGACAACGAGGTGAGCAAGGATTTATTTATCCCCAGCCTGAGGCACAAGCCCTGCCCTGCTTTAGAGCTGAGCTTTATTCCCAACAGTGGGAGTAAGAAAACAGAGATTAACAATTCCACAGCTCCATCCTCCCAGCTCCCTGTAGGGAACATCTGAAGCAGGGGGAACTGCAAGGAATGGCTGCCCCTGCCCACACTGGCACTGCCCTACCTGCAAACAGCACTTGTTTCACCAGTAATTAGAATTTCTCAGCTGAAATGCAGAATGTTCCAGTTTGTTTGCAGAGTGGGACTGTCCTCGGAGTTCCAGGCACTGCTATAAATACTGCACAGCTCAAGGACAGTGCAGAGATTTCCATGTAAACAGGGATGAAATACCATCCCATGGTTCCAGACTGATCAGAACTCCTTAACAGTGTTTGCTTGAGCTGTCAGTGAACAAATCCCCTGCATTCCAGACCCACTGCCCTTGTAGTAAACAATTTTTTCCTAAAATCTAATCTAAACCTCCCCTTTTTCAGTTTAAGGCCATTTCTCCCTCCATCCCTTGTCCCCAGTCCCTCTCCAGCTCTCTTGGAGCCCTTTTAGGCCCTGGAAGGGGCTCTCAGGTCTCCCTGAAGCCTTCTCTTCTCCAGGCTGAATGTGAAGGATTTAAGCTGTGAAGCTCTCAAAACTTGTTAAACCCACACAAAACATTTTGGCTTTGAGGACCTTCACCCTACAACCCCCTTTTTATTTAAACCAGCCCCTGCCAGCTCCATCAGTAACACCCTCATCTGCTGCAGTGCTGAATTCTCCCTCTCTGCCACGTTACCACCACAAAAAAAGGGGCCAAAACTAAGACTTGAGTTCCCAGAAATCCACAACAATTCCATCATTGGCTGCTACACCCCTTTTTACTGCTTCCCTTCCAGAGGAGGGTTAGGCCAGCCCACATTCCTGTCAGAGGCTATCTGGGAGCCCACCTCAGCTCCAGGAAAGGCACACCCACAGCTCCAACAATCCTCCTACGTGCTGAGCTGGGCTGCTCCTGCCCAGCTTTCCCAGCCCCACCTCTCCAATTCAGCTGTCTCGGGGCTCTGTGATAAGTTTGTCTGGTTTAAGAACTGCAGGAGACAAAGGGGCCAAACAGAGCAAAACCCCAACAGGCACACGTGGCTCATTATTTATAGGAGCTTTATCAATTATTTAGTTCAGTATCTTCACTTCCACCTTCACCCAACTCTTTCACTGCTTATGAAACACGGCTTCCAAAACCCACATTCCCTTTGCTCTTCCCCTCTATTCACATTTGCAGTTTGCATCCCTGTGCTCCAGCTGGAGAAAATCCTCACCAGAACACTTCTGAGCCCCCTGAGGCACAGCAGAAACACAAACCTTCCTCCCTTCAGCCTGGTGGAGGATTTTCAGTGTTGCTGTTACTGCACACCAACATTTAGATCTTATTTCTCCTTTTCATGGTGAGAGTTGTGATTTAAGCAGTTCAGTTCTAACTGCTACAGAAAACCTTCCCAAAGCAGCAGCAATAAAGACCCGTTTGGGCTCCATTCCAGCCCTCTGGCACAACCCTTGTCCTGTGAGCACTGCAGCCAACACTTGGAAATTTGGCTGACACACCCAGGAAAGTGGCTCCCAACACTCTGTGTTTACACAAATAGCCAAGGCTGAGCTTACACAAACATTCCTGAGGTGTGTTTGTTTGTTTTAAGACAAGAGAGCCTAATTTAGGGATTTCTGCAGCACACAACAACACAGGAAAAAGAATTTCTCCATCAGTGTAGGAGATGATGTGAAGATGGGAGGAGCCAATCTGAATTTATTCTACCTTCAGCATCAGTTACTCCAAGATTGGGAACTCCAATTTACTCTCCTTATCTCTGCAGTACACAAATGTTAGTCCTGAATTAAAACATAACAAATTGCACTTGTAATCTCCCTTTCCTTGCAGGAGGAACCCAAACCCCACATTTCTGCCAGTCCCTCACAGCTCACAGGGCTCCCTAAAACCTCCCATCTCCCAGCCTGCCCCTTGAAGGCCAAACCCAAACTGTTTCCATCAGAGCTGAGGATAATTCCGATGGGAAGGGACCTCAGGAGGTCATTTTATCCAAACTTGTGCTCAAAGCACATCAATTCACCCAGGAGGTGACAAGACATAACCTGCTTAATTACCAGGAGCTGTAGAGGTGTTCAGGAGGAGGTAAATGAAGGCTGAGAAAGGCTCAGCAGCACACTCACAACAGAAAGTGAGGAAAGGGAGGGCAGGGAAGATTTACTCTGGGACTTTCTTTTATTTAAAACCAATATTCTCTTCCATTTAACATGAAAAGTGGGTCAGCTGCAGTGAAAGCAGCACTGCCCCAGCAGGACCATGGTGCTGCCCCAGTGGGATGAGGGGAGCTGAAAAAGCAGGGAATGCTCACGGGATCTGCTACTGAGGTGGAGGGAACACCATAAACTACAGCCATGCACAACATAAGGAGTGTTACAGACTCAGGCCTGGCACAGGAGTGGCATTTCTTTGGAATATTTGCCTGTAGTTAACATAGAAAAAGCACTTGTGCAAGAGGGGTCATCAGACCAGAGACACAGAGCATCCTCATTTTCCCAAATCTGTGGGATCTGGGATTTACCCACTTGGTTTGGACTCAGAGGGCACTGGCTCAGTGTGCCAGTCACATGCTCTGGGGCCAGAGGGATTCCTGTTCTTGCCTGCACAGCCACTCCTGAGCCATCACATCACACACAGAGCACCAGCCTGGGACCTGCCCCACTGAGCACAGCCCTAAACCTCTCACCTGGGGGGCACAGAGAGACAAGAAGGGGTTCATACCAACTTCTGCTAATCAAAAGTAGGTATTTTAATTGTTTGTTAAAAAAAAAAAAAAGGACAGAGATTAGACTGTAGCTCCTCCCCCTTCAGCCTGTGATTCTGGGCCAAACACCCTCCAAAACCCCCTTTCTGTCTCTGGCTTTGGGGACACCACACAATTCAGACATCACTGGGTAATTCCTAACACACCCAGCCCAGGGATGGCTCAGGAAGTCTCCCCTGCAGTGTTACTCACTGCTTGGTGGATGTCAGCCTTCACTGCTTCACTCAGCATTCCCTCAAACACAAAGGAGTCTCCAAATTTCTCTGCCTGTGGAAAGAACAAAGGATTCAGCCACCATGTCATCAAAGGAAGGCTATTCTTAAAACCCCCCTCACATTTACAGCTCTGTTTATCAAGAACAAGGACATTCTAATAGTGATTTTGAGTTCTCTTTCAAGAAAGCTCTTTTGGAACAGAAGAGAAGGGATTTTAGGCCTGGATGTTGTTGTTCAGCAGCCACTGGGCAGATGGCAGCTCACAGAGCTTCTGCACATGTATTTCCTTTTGTTAATTACAAATGCAGTTCCAATTGTCCCAACTGCTTTCAAATGCTACAGTCAGTAATATAACGTTCAATTCATATTTCATTTCTCTTATTTTTCCCTTGGGAATCCCAATAAAAGACAAGCCTTGTCAGTTATTGCTGCTTCATCAATGTTTTAAAGTGCTGCTACAGCAATAGAAGAGTTAAAAGTAACTCAATCATTATACCCAGCATCATATAAAGCCAAAAGAATGAAAACCACCAATAATTTAAATGAATCACATGATACCAAAAAACTGAGTGAATTGATACACCTGGCAAGTAAAACATGTTATTAGAATTGAACAGATTTGCCCTTCTCAGTTTCTTCATCTTATTTGAGGTATTTAAAGAATGAGAATGATCCTCATGAGCTGTTTCTGCACACCCAGAACTCTTCAAGAAGCACAGTTTGAAAGAAGATCACCCAAATTACAAGACATTTTAGCACATGGCCATAATCTTTTATCTCTTCAGTTCTACCTGCCAGAGCTCAAGGAGTGCTTGGACAACACTCTCAGGGGCAGGGTGGGTTTGTTGGGGTGTCTGTGCAGGGCCAGGAGTTGGTTTGATGATCTTTGTGGGTCCTTCCAGCTCAGGATATTCTGTGATTCCACATTTAAACACCACCCCCCACGTGCTCATCCCAGTTTGCAAAAAGCAAACCCTGTTCCAAAGAGTTAAGCAACCTTTGTTCATAATAATCGAGCTAAGAAACAGAAAGAGAGACAAAAGAAGCCCTTCATCCAACCAGAAGGATCCTGCCTTCCAAATGAGAACCAGTTTATCAAGTGAAGTCACAAAGTGCCTCCTCTGAGACCTGATCATCAGCGAGGCTTTATTTGCCTAAAAGGGCTGTCAGGGTTTGCTCCAAGTTGCTTAGGAACAGTCACTGTCAGGAGGGATCAGAGCTCCAGGCACAGGTGGCTTCTTTCTGGGAAAAACCTTAACATATTCCTAGTCCCTTGTTCCCAGGAACATGCACAAAACTGTCATTACACTTGCTGTTCTCTCCTCCTCAGGCACGGGGCTCTCTGCTCTCAGCTGCACTGAACCACCCTGCAGGGTCCTTGGCCATCACAGGTTGTTAAATCCCTCCTCCCTGTCCCTCTAAAATGAGGAAAATCTAACCCACTTGTACTGGTACAAACAGCCCTAGGACTCAGATATCAAAAAAAACCCAATCAAACCAACCCAAAAAAACCTGCAGAGACCCGTTGGCATCAGCCAGGCTGCAGGAAAGGCACGAATTCAGGAGTCAAGACACTTATAAAAGATAACAACATACACCAGGGCAGCAAGGCAAGAAAAGTCCTTGTCTCCACTGCTTACACCAGGAATGTTTGAGTACACAAATCCCAAGCATTATTGTGACATCCTTCAAAGGAAAACCTTGATTTTTTCATGAGGACTTTCTGAGCACAAAGCAGATGATGGCAGGAGCCTGGAGCCCCCCATGCCTCACCTCAGTCACGTGGCCAGTGGAGTTCACAAACCTCTGGAACTGCTCGTTGCTGACCTCGTACTGATCCATGTAGAAGCTCTTCAGGTGGACTCTCCTGGCAGGGCCCTCCCCATCCTGCGGGATTGCAGGCTCCTGGGTGCCCATGGTGAACACCCCTCCTGGAACCGCCACCATCTGCAGGGCAAACACCCCCCAAGAGGGTGAAATCAAACACTGAGAAGCCTCAGCTGGTCTTGCTGCCCCTCCTCCTCCTCCTCTCTGCAAGGTGTTTTTGTCCTGAGCAGAGTTTCACTGACAAACAGCACAACAAACCAGCTCCTTGACCTGCCCCTGTTTGGGGGAAGGAGCAAGTGGAACTTGAACTGAGAACAACCCCCATTTGCAGCTCTTTGTACACGAAGTCTGGGCAGTGCCAGTGCTCCCACGAGGAGAAACATGTTAACTGGTTTTTATGTTGCAGTTTGCTGTTGTTCCTGCAGTTACACCCCTGCCAGTGCACAAAGGAGCAGTAAATAAGCTCATTTACTGAAATAAGAGCAGTAAATAAGCTCATTACATCCTACCCAGTAACTCTCCCTGTTCTTCAGGGCAGCTGCAGGATTTGACACGACCTTACACACCCAATTTCATTGTTTCTTCTCCACTACAGATCTCTCCTCTGCTGCACCCTCAGAACTTTCTCCCCTAAGAAGAATCTGAGCCCTTAAAGATTGTCTGTAACTGAATCCATAACGGGGCTTTAGGGTAAATTTGCTTACATTTTTTTAGGACTTAGCAAATGACAACATGGTGCAAAGTTGCAACACTTCCTTCCTTCCAACCTCTCTTCAACCCACTGCAGCCAAAACTCCCTGAAGCAACCTTCAGGTTCAGAGCTCAGGTCCAAACCCATGTGCAAAAAAAATTAACTCTTGCTGGCTCTCAGTTCTAAAACCCAGTGGGAATAATTAATCCCACTTGTGGGTGAGGCAGAGCCCAATTCTCCCCTCACTTCCCTGCCGGGAAAGAGGCTTTCCAGCTGAACATCATCAAGTTATGGGCTGAGCATAACTTAAACCAGCAGAAATTAGCTTTAATTGCCTACTGCTGCAGTTGCCAGCTGCATGAAATCAAATTATTTTTTCATCCTACACACCCCAGTGAGCTGCTCAGGTTTGTTACATGAAATGTGTACCAGTGACATGGACCCCAAGCACAGTCAGGATTATTTAACTCATACTCTTTAAAAACTCTCCAATTTCTGAAGTGCAGCCTGCAATAACCAGGTCACAGTTACCACTGTGCCTCCTTGCCTTGGCTGATGCAGCTTCCCAGTGTTACAAAGAGGCAACCACAGAAGCAGCCCTTCACATTCTCACTGTTTCCAAGCCATCCCACACAAGAAAAAGACCCAAATCTGCTGGGATAGAATTTTGTATGCCAAAGGTTACTGGCATCCTTCATAAAAAGAAACAGCAATCTGATTTTTTATAATTTAACTTCTAATAACATCCAGTGAGGTATTTGGTCTCAGTGTCCTTTCACACCAGGCAGTGCCTCAGCACCTTCACACACTGCCCTCAGCAAGGGCCACATTCACCTCTGGGTGGGTCTCACAGAAAAGCAGCAAGAGAAGGAACAAGCAATTAAAGAGACTTTCACTCGAGGAGAACCTGAACGGAACACATAGCCCCAGGAACACAGCACTGGAACTGCTGTTCCCGGGGTTACCCGGCCCTGCCCAAACAGAGGGACGAGAGGAACAGCCGGACTGGCACTGTCACAGCCCAGTTTAGCCCAGGGGAACAGCCGGACTGGCACTGTCACAGCCCAGTTTGGGAACAGCCGGACTGGCACTGTCACAGCCCAGTTTGGGAACAGCCGGACTGGCACTGTCACAGCCCAGTTTAGCCCAGGGAGGAGCAGCGGGACCCCGGGCAGGGCACAGGCACCGCTGCCCGGAGCCCCCATCCTCAGCGGCACCCCAGGAGTGCGGGAGCCGCCGGAGCTCTCCGGGAGGGAAAAGCGAGCTGGGACCAGCACAAGCACCTGCCCCAGGCTCAGTTTCTCGTGCGAGCCGTGAACCGGCTGTTTCTCCACAGCAGTTCTCTGGCTGCTCCGTTATCCCCGAGCGCCCTGCCCACAGGACCGACCCCTCAGGGCGCCGGGACCCCGCCTGAGACCGCGGGGACCACCCCGCCCGCCCGCCGGGACCCTCCCGACCCCCGCCGGAACCCTCGCTCACCGGCCCGTGCCCGCCGCTCCACCCGCTGCCCGCAGCCGCCGCCGCCGCCGAGTAGCGCCGCGCCGCCAGCTCCCGCCCGTCCCCGGCGGCCCGGCCGCCGCCGCACCCGCAGCTCCCGGCCTCGGCAGCCCCGGCTGTTCCCGCTATTCCCATTCCCATCCACATTCCCAGCAGCAGGAACACCCCGCGCGCGACCCCTCTGGGCGCCGCCATGTCGGCGCCGGGATCACGTGCCGCCCGCCGTCACGTGACCGCTCGCGCCTTAAAGGGGCCGGGCCGCGCCCTGAGGGGGCGGGAGGCCCGCCATGGCCCCTCCTGTCCCCTCACTGCGGGACATGGAGCATCCCTGAGGAGGAGAGGCTGCTTAGGGACGGTTTAGTCTAGAGAAAAGTGAAAGGGGATTTCACCCATCCACAGAAACATCTCAAATATCCACACAAATATCTTAATCTCAGAGGGGATCTCATCGATCCATATAGGGATCTCGAATATCGATACAAATATCTCGTCTGAGGGGGGAGCTCATCAAGCCATACAAATGTCTCATCAACCCACGTAAGTATCTCAAATATCCACACAAATACCTCACCAGAAAGGGGATCTCACCAATCCATAGAAATATCTCAAATATCCAAATACCTCACCTGAAAGGGGATCTCACTGATCCATAGAAATATCTCCAAGGATGCCAAGAGGATGGCTCCAGACTCTTTTCAGTGGTGCCCAGTGACAGGGTGAGGAGCAATGGCCATGAACTAAAGCACAACAAGTTCCACCTCAACACCAGGAGGAACTTTTCTCCACGGAGGTGGCAAAGCCCTGGAACAGCTGCCCGGGGGGGGTGGTGGAGTTTTCTGCTCTGGAGACTTTCCAAACCCACCTGTGTCACCTGCTCCAGCTTGGAGTGATGATGTTATTCAGGAGTATTTAAAATAAGGGCAAGTTTAAACCACGTAGATATGTTTAAGTAGAAGAGAGGAAGTGTCCAAGGCTGGGTTGGATGGAGCTTGGAACAACCCGGGATAGTGGAAGGTGTCCCTGCTCATGGCAGGGGGTGGAATGAGGTGAGCTTTGAGGTCCCTTCCAACCCAAACCACTCTGGATTTCAATTTTTCATGCCTAAAAACATGTTTTACCAGGGATGACACAGCCAGTTTTGTGGCAAAAACATCACCATGGAGGGGAGAAATAGCACTGGAGGGGGAACAAGGGAAACCTGTTTTTCTTTCCAAGTGAAATCAAATGCTGTTAATGCAGATTTGGGTTGGTTTTTTAGTTGGTTTTTTTTTTTTTTACAGGAGTTTTCAGTGCAGGTCACCGAGAAGCAGTTTGTACCCAGGTGAGCCCACTGTGTGAGCCAACAGGTCAGGGATGGAAATGCCTCTATCCAGAGCTGTCAATATCTGCTACCTCAGGGACCTGGTAATTCCCTTGTTTTCCTACATTTTTCCCGGTGTAGTTGTTGAAGATTTTGCTGCTCTGTCATGTAAATATTTACTTTCTGTGGGAGCTTCAGGACTCAACACAATGGATCCTCTGGATCCTCCTTCACTATGCTGAGAGAAATCTTGACTCATCCTGTGGGATATTAATTTGAAATATTCAATATATTTTTTGCGTACACAGGCAGCAAAAAGAAGCACGACCAGAGTGAAGGAGGGGTTTTATTGCTTGCTTTGTGTTAGTACTCAAAGGAACTCCACTCAGCTGTGTTTGCTCTATGAAATTTTACTGTGTGTAAAATGGCAGTGCTGGGAGGCCTCACAGGGATGGTTTCCAATTATCCATCATTAGTCCCTTTTGCCCCGTGACGTGCTTTAGAAAAGCATCAGAGTGCAGGAAAACAAGTGGAAGCAAACTCAATTATAAACCCAGCCCTCGCTGCTCCGGGGGCAGAAAATATAAATATTCCTTTTATGCTGACAGGGGGACCTTTGCCCCACGTGTTAATGAAAGAATATCTCTGAAAATGAAAATGAAATCCAACTTATTTTCTCCTTCCAAATTTCCAACACGATTTAGTGAAATGGCAGCAAAAATGTAGGAATCCCAGTTCTACAGACTTCCAGAACTGGAAGCAGTCTGCCAGGATCACTTCTCCTTAATAAAGCCATGGGATTCTGGCTCTGTAATGATGGAATTCTGGAAAATCAGCTGATTCCCAGTGAGCTGGGACAGCTCTGCTGTTCTCATGGCTCGTTTTCCCAGAATTCTTTTGTGCATCATTTGTGTGCTCCCACCAGGAGGGTTTGTATTCCTCATGCTCTCTGGAGATGAGATGAAATAATTACAGTTTGCTTCTGAACAACATCCAACTTCCAGTTTGTGATCCTGAGGACTTTGGAGAACTTTTGCTGATGGTTTATTGATCATGTCTGTGCTCAGGCAGCTCATCTCTTCCACACAGGCTTGAGTTATTCTCTTTCCTCACACCGAGTGCACCACGCTTCTGATTTCACTGCTATTAAAATATGATGGAAATGAGAGAATTCCCAGCCCTTCTCTGCGAGCTGAGGTGTTGCCCAGCATTTGTCAGGGGTGCTTTTCATCTCCCAGGGCTGGCCTGTATCTCACTAAAGACAGGAAGCTTTTGTGATCCTCTCCCTCATCGTGAAGACCAACCACGAGCAGGATGAGACAGTTTGATCCTCACAGTCTTGGAATGTCTTCTGCTCTCATTTTCTTCCAGGGGTGTTCATTGTGCAGCTGAACCAAGAGCAGAGACAAAACCTCTGCAAACCCACCCTGCAAGGCTGGAGTCCTTTCCATCCAAAACAGTCCAAAAAAGTCAATGGTTAGTTGAAAATTTGGCAGAATCAAGTAAGATAATATAAATAAAAAGCAAGTAAAAGACTTCAAATCTCATCTTAATGTCTTTCATCAACCCTGAATTGCCATAATTGCTAAAAATAAGGCAGGGATGGAGCAGAATAAGGTTTGAAAAGGAGAAAGAGAGCGAAGTTTGTCAATAGCAAAAAAATAAAAATCTCTTGCAAGGTGTTTTCCTGTGGCTGAAATCACATTTGGTTTTGGGTCAAACACACATTACAGCTCTTCTACATCTCTAGGCTGAAGTGATACCTACCAAGTAGCAAGAGCATGTAGTGACAGGACAAGTCATGGATTCAAACTGACAGAGGAGGTTTGGATTGGATTTATGGAAGGAATTCTTGCCTGTGAGGGAGGTGAGGCCCTGGCACAGGTTGCCCAGAGAAGCTGTGGCTGCCCCCGGATCCCTGGAAGTGTCCAAAACCAGGCTGGATGGGGCTTGGAGCAACCTGGGCTGGTGGAAGGTGTCCCTGCCCATGGCAGGGGTGGCACTGGATGGGCTTTAACATCCCTTCCAGCCCAAACCATTCCAGGATTCTGTGATTCTATGAACTCCTCGGCCTTTGAAGAACTCAGACCCAGAAGCAAACGTGGTCCGTGAGAGAAAATGTGGCCTTTGGTGTTTGGAGGAGGAATGTCTCCGGAGAGGGAGGCTCCACGCCCTCCCTGGGCAGGCTGTTCCAGCTCTCCCACGCTGCTGCCGCTCGGATTTCTCCCTCAGCTCTGGAGCTGTTTCCAGGCACACTGCCTGCAGAGCTGCTCAAGGTGTGCAGCAGGCACAGCTTTGCCCTGGCTCTGGTGACAGTCCTTATGTCACTGCCTGCCCTGGCTGCAGCCACTCACAGCCTCCACCCGCTGAACCATCCAGAGATTAGATTTGCTTACACAAGAATTCATTAGGATTATCTAATGATATTAGGCACCTCTACTCTGCCAAATTCCTGATGAGTAATGGCTTGTAGTATTGCAGCCATGGAGGAGAACCATAAAACCATGCACTGACCTTCGCTTCAGCTCCTGAGTCACGGCCTTCTGCTCCTGCACGTCCTTGCTCCTGAGCCACAATTCCAGCTCCTCTGGAGCTGTTTTTAATGGACAACCAGTGCCGTGGGAGGGTGTGTTGAGTTGAGCCACTGGCTGATCCAGGCTTGTTCCCATTCTCCAGCGTCATCCCACTGCTGTGGAGAGCAACAAGCAAGGAGCCTGGCAGGAGTTCCACACCATTCCCTGTTATCCACACAGCACGTGGGTGTGGGTGGAAATGAGCACAGGGAAGTGTTGCCTTCACCTGCTGCCAGTAAAGGTGATACAGTCCTTTCACAGGCAAACATTGCACCCATCTCTAGATGGCTCTTGGTGCTGCCAGCCAGCCACGTGTACCCCACAGAGGGCATGGAAAACAGGGTGTGATTGTGGAAAATAACTTTGGTTAACGTTTAAGGACAAAGTATTGCTTAATGCAATTAATGAATGGAATAGTACTATAATCTTAATCACTGCTGTTCATCCTGGCTGAAGCTGTGATATCACACGTAGACAGGCTGTCACGTTAGGGACAAACCTGTGACACTGTTCTAGTGCAGAGGAAACCCGGTGAAACTCTCTGAGCTCTGAGCTGTTTCTCTCAGGACAGCCGTGTTTCCCCCCCCCCGCCCTGCTCACCGAGGGCTCCCACCTGAGCACCCGCAGAAGTGACACCACCTGTGCCAGCAGCTGCAGCCTCAGACCTCACATTTAGGGTTTAGGCGTCACCTCCCCGCTATCCCGCCCTGCCGACACCAGATTTACTCAGCGTTTACTCAGTGTTTGCTCTTCCCGGCCGGTTTTCCCGCAGCCCCTGTGCCCGGTACTCCCGCACCGCCGCACCCCGGGACTCCCCGGCGCAGGCAGCGCCTCGCGCCGCCCGCTCTGGACTCTGTGCGCAGCCTCCCGACCCCAACGGGGGGGTCCATCCCGTCCCATCCCATCCCGTCCCATCCACCCCTCCATTCCCATCCCCGAGCACACGGACCGGCAGCTCCGCTCCCCCCGCCCGGGGTGCGGCGCGGGGCACGCTGGGAGTTGTAGTCCTGGGGGGCTCCGCCGCAGCTGGCGCTGCGGTGGCGGGACTCGGTTTCCCGGCGTGCCCCGCGCGGTACTTAAGGCGCGGCGCGGGGCGCAGGGTGCAGTGACCATGTGGACGCGCGGCTGAGGCGGTGCGGGCGCAGCCTCGGGAGCGGGACCGGGATGGGGTTGTCCAGCCGCACATAGCCCGCCCCGCCGCCTCCGCAGCCAGGTACGGCCGGGGAAGAAGGGAAGGGGGCGGCGAGCGACCGCCGGGAGAGCCTCGAGCCGCAGCCCGGGGGATGCAGCCGGTGCTGGGCGGGGATGCCCCCGAGATGCAGCCGGTGCTCGGCGGGGATGCCCGGCCGCCGGAGCCCTGGCAGGACGCGGCAGGGACCCTCCGCCCTCCTGGCGGGTCCCGGGAGGTGGCGGGCCGGGGTTCCCTCCCCAGGACCACCGGGGGCTCGGCGGTGCAGCCCCGTGTCCGCTCCAACTTTCCCCGTGTTTTTCCCCCCGTACCCGGGGCTCAGCCGCGAGGGATGTTCTGCGTTATGTAAACACTGGCGAGCGCCGATGGGGACTTGGCTACGGGCGATCTTCCTCTTAAATGGTCAAAAGCCGGGCGGCGGTGGGTGGATGTTTCGGAGGGTCCCGGGGACTGGCCCGACAGCCCAAATATTTGGCTGTTTCCTGGACTACACTAACTGGACTGGAGCGGGGGAAGGGGTGGGGGCACATGTGCATTCCCCATCCAGGGACGTGGGATGTGCCATAATCCCGAGCGGCTTTACGCCCTGGTGCTGGCAGCTCCGCCTGGTCGGTGCTGCGGGTTGTGCCGCGGCCGGAGCTGCCCCGGGGCCGTGCGGGGTCCGGGGGCTCTGCCCGCCCGCAGCGGGCACAGCTCGGCTCGCTCAGCCTCTCCATCCCTGCCCCGCGTGGGGCCAGGCTGGCTCGGAGTTTGTAGGAAAACAGTCCAACAGGTGAAAGGTTTGACTCAGATTTGTGCCGTGCAGCAGTTCTGTGCCCGCTCAGCACAGATGGATCGGGCTGCGATCCTGCTGCTCGCAAATCAGGAAGGGAAAACGTGGCTAATACAATCCAGATCTTTGCCTGATGAAGATTTAGTGGCTGCAGTCGTGTGTGGAGTAGCGTGTGAGGGAGCCTTTCGTTTTACGTATTGACGAGGGTCGGTACCTGTGCGTGTGCTTTGTGTTGTCAATGTGCGTTTTCTTGTTTGCCTTGGAGCTTCTTTTCCTGCGCTCGGAAGTTTGCCTGCTATCCCAGGACTTCCAGACTTGTTGAGCCAAGGCCTGGCTGACTCTGAGCCCAGACCAGAGGCCCTCAGTGGAGCTGCTCTCCTTGCAGGGCTCAGCTCTGTGATGGGATGTGATATAAACCCACTGGCTCTTCCTTTCTCTCTGTGGTTTCTCTGTGGCCAAGTTAATGGGCTACCAGGCACTGGGTTTTCTGTTTGTTTGTTTTCTGGACCTTAATTGAAGCCAATTTCCTCGCACAGCAAATATTCCAGGTTCTAAGTGCCCGGTGGTTTTGCCAGTGTAAGGTCAGTGCCTGGAGCAACGACGGGGTTCACGGTGTCATGGCTGGAGCAGAGCTTTGGTTGCTCAGCACTGGTGGTTCAGTGAATGGAGAAAGGGGGTGGCATCGATCAGGCCATAAATTCTGGTGTAAGAACTTGATGACACAAATGTGAAAGTTGACCACATTGGAAACCAAGTGTCTTGAACTGGTGCAAAGGTGTAGAGCTCAGTGTGTTTAAACCAGAAAAGGAGTCACTGTGGAAGTAAAACCATAGTTCCAATGTGTTTCAGAACTAGCTGTCAAGTAAGCTGATGCTGAGCTGATTATTTGTAATGTTTTCTTTAATCTCTTGTTTGTCAATAACAGGGTTTTTTCTCTTAACATGCCTTATTTCCCTCTGAGATTAAAGTGTTTGCTTGGATGAGATTTTTTTTTTACCCCATCTGTTTTGCAGCATTAAGTCTTGAAAATAGAGTTTCCTCTTACTTAGGGGTTCATAAATTAGGAAGTAAACAAGCAGCAAGAGTAACTTTGGTTTGCCTTTGCAATCGTGGGTGGAGCTTTACTGGGGGAAATCGTATATCTTTATAAGATTTGCTAATCCTGAACCCCATCAGTGGAGGGTGGAAGAGGCTCTGGTGAAGAGCACGGAAGGGGTGAGCAGTTGGTGTGTCTCTTTGGTGATGGTTGTTGGAGCTGCAGCTGTGGGTAAGAAGAGGTGGGTGGAGGAGGTGTCCTGGGCCTGATGAACAGGGTGTAAAGGGCAGCTGTGGTCTCTGCTTATAAATGAGAAGTGTGATTTCAGGAGGAATTCCTCATGGAAAGGGTGGTCAGGCATGGGAAGGGGCTTCCCAGGGAGGTGGTGGAGTCCCCAGCCCTGGAGGTGTCCAAGGAAGGCCTGGACGTGGCACTCAGTGCTCTGGGCTGGGGGACAAGGTGGGGATTGGGCACAGGTTGATGGTCTGGGAGGGCTTTTCCAACCTAAATGACTGTGTGATGTGATCTTATTCATGGCACCATCAATCCTCTCATGTCACCTCAGCAAACCTGTGTTGGTGTGGGGCAGTGTAGGAAGTGGAAGAATCCAGTTCAAGTGAAGAACTAATCTGGGGTGCTGGCAGCTCACAGGTGTCACTGTATGTTGGAGTGGGACTCAAATCCATGAGGTCCTGCTGTTGTGGTGGCAGGTCTTGGTGTGATTTCACAGTAACTGCTGTGGTAAGGGCAGTGCTGAATGACCATGACACAGTGATAGCATGAGAAGAGGGCTGGTCACCTGCAAGGGTGGCAGTTTGGAGTGCAGTGTGTGAGCAGGGTTCCAGCTCCTCCCATGCTCTGTGTGTGTGTGCAAGGGAACAGTCCCAGTGGCTGGTCAAGTGGGTGAGGTCCAGAAATCCCTTCTGGAAGCAGAAACTCCTTCTGGCTGCTTTATGTAAGGTGAGCTGAAGTGGAGAGTGTTGAGGTGGAAGTTCTGTTTCAGTACTTTGAAGCTGGATTAAAACAGGTTGGGAATATCTTGAGCCCTGTTCAGGTGCCTGCCCCCGGGTGGGGCTGTCAGGGGAGCAGGTGTATCTCGTCCTGACAACCCTTCCAGCAGGTGTAGCTGCTCTTGAGCTCATTTGTGCCCTGATGGGCAACGAGGCCAATGGCACCTGGACTGTACCGGCGCTGGTGTGGCCACAGGAACCACAGTGACCTGTGCTGAGCAGTGGTGAGACACCTGACTGCTGTGTCCAGGTCTGGGCCCTCATGGGGCTTGAGCGTGTGCAGGGAAGGGAATGGAGCTGGGGAAGGGGCTGGAGCAGCAGGAGCAGCTGAGGGAGCTGGGGGGGCTCAGCCTGAAGAAAAGGAGGCTCAGAGGGGACCTTCTGGCTCTGCAACCCCCTGACAGGAGGGGGGAGCCGGGGGGGGTCGGGCTCTGCTCCCAGGGAACAAGGGACAGGAGGAGAGGGAACGGCCTCAGGCTGTGCCAGGGGAGGGTCAGGTTGGACATCAGGAGGAATTTCTCCCTGGAAAGGGTGGTCAGGCATGGGAAGGGGCTGCCCAGGGAGGTGGTGGAGTCCCCGTGCCTGGAGATGTTCAGAAATTGAGTAAACTGGTGGTATTGGCCAAAGGCTGGACTTGGTATCTTGGAGGTCTTCTCCAGCCTTCATGGTCCTGTGATCCTGGTTGTGTTGGCTGTGCTGTTCCCCGTGGTGCCGTGTGTGGTGGTTCCTCAGTGCAGAGCAAACTCCTCTGGAGTATCGGGTGTGTCAGGTTGCAGAGTGTGCTGGGAGTCTGAGACATTATTACCCCATCAATACAAGACAGTTGTAGTTGTAGGATTGTGTCTTGGAGCCGGGAGGATGCTCAGATGCCGTGGGAGGTGGGATGAGGGTAGTGGCTCTGTAGTAGCTGGTAGACGAGCTGCTGGCTCGGCCGTGGGTGCGTGTGAGGGAAGGCAGCTCTACCACAGCCTCGTGGAGACCAGGGGGGTTTGGAGGGAGAGAATCCTATGCTGCTGCCGAGTTATGTAAATGTAACGTCTCTGTCACGATGAGACTGTGGTGTAAATCCTGAGCCCTAAAAATCTGTGTTACTGTATGTTCCAAACTGGTTTCCTCTGCTGAGATAGCAAAGGAATCTGGAGGTGCTTCGGTACATGGAGCCTGTTTTGTGCCTCTCGTGTGTGACAAGGGGAGGCAAAAGCCACTGAGCTTCATCCAGAGGGCTGTGCTGGGACTGCACAGGGGCTGCTCCATGGGGTGCTGTGAGGACCAGACTGGAAGAGCCAGCAGAGAGTGTCCCTGGGCTGGGAACCGGATTCTGTCCGTGTCCACAGCTATTCCAAACGATTCCTGTGCTCATCCGCCCGGCATCTCCCAGGGGCTGCTGAGGGAGGCAGGATGCCAGAACAGCACGAGCTTTGATCTGGCTCAGTATCCCTCTCTGATTTCTGTTCCCCACGGACACTCCAAAAGCACTCCAGCAGTTATTGCCTGGTTCTCTGTCTTGGCTCTGTGCATTGCCTGGGGCTGGAGGCACATCCCTCTTTCCAGGGTGCTGCAGCTGCTCTTGGATTGGCAGAGGCAACCACGGGCAGTGTGTGTCACTCTTGCTTGGGCTGTACCTGTAGAGAATGTACATTTCCAGGTCTTCAGAGCAGTTGTGGTTTATGGGATCAAATTCCTTTGGGGTAAAATTCGCCCAGAGAAGCTGTGACTGTCCCATCCCTGGAAGTGTCCGAGGCCAGGTTGGACGGGGCTTGGAGCAACCAAGTGGAAGGTGTCCCTGCCCATGGTAGGGGGTGGGACTGGATGAGCTTTAAGGTCCCTTCCAACCCAAACCACTCCATGATTCTGTTCTATGAAAAAAATGAAGATGAAATGGAGACTCCAGGAATTGTAACTCAGGCGAGGAAAGCTGTGACGTTCAGCTGTGGATTCGGAACTCAGGAGTTTCGTTTTCATAGCTGTGGTTTTGGTTGAGGCTGTCAAAACTTGGATCAGAGCTTCCTAAGTGTTATATGGGGAATAAAATGTCACTTCGTATCTGAGCAAGTTAACCCTCTAGAGGGAAAAATGGGTTGGAAATGTGCCTGGAAGCCTGTGTTGTTTGGTGGTTTATGGCTTGTGGCAATGCAGTGCACCCTCACATGCCAGATGCCAGTGTGAGGAGTGCTGTGGGAAGATGAGTGTTCACAGCTCAGTGATATCTTCTCTGGAAGTGTCCAAGGCCAGGCTGGACAGGGCTTGGAACAACCTGGTCTAGTGGAAGGTGTCCCTGCCCATGGCAGGGGGTGGGATGAGATGAGCTTTTTAAGGCCCCTTCCAACCTAGTCCAGTCTGGAATTCTGTGCATGTTTGTCTAATAGGTGATCAAAGGATGGGGAAGAGCTCTGAGAAATTGGAATGTCAGATGAAGCAAATTTCTGGGTTAGGATGTTGGGTAGTGCCTCTGCTTTTGGAGCAAGGTGGTGCTAAGCTCTAAACTGTCAGCTTGGGGGATGGATCCCAGTGTCAGGATGCACACAAACAGTTCCTTCTTTCCTTGTCCTGTCCTGTGCACAAGTGTCTGTGGTCAGAAGATCATAGTCTCTGTGCAGGTACATGGAAGAAATGTCTGATCACAGTAGGCCAAAAAATGGCTGCTGCCCAAAGGCTGGAGCTTGCTTTTTGTTGGTAATTTGTGGGAATTGTTTAGTAGCAGTTTCACATGAAACTTTGACAAACATTTCTTTCGTGCCTTGGCTTATCCTTTCCCCTTCTTCAGAAATTCAGAAACCTGCCACAAAGTTCTGAGGGGAAAAAAGCTTTTGTTGCAGTCCAGGTACGTCCTGTGTCATCCCACTCTGAGGCAATGGACATGGAGGCAGACACATACCTGAGCTGGCTGATGATGCTTGATCTGAAGGGTTAATTAAAATAATCCTGCAGTACTTGGCTGCTCCTCTGTAAGGGTTTAGCAGATTCAACTGCTAATGCTCTTTGAGATAAGATGGTTCAGTATTTTGAACCTTTGCCTCAGAAGAGTGACTTGTGCTCGAGTTCTAGAAAATTACTGTTGGGGGGCCAACAGGACCAAGTCCTCCTGGGGCCCGGAGCCTTCATCTGTGAAGGAGCCTGGCCCATCGGGGTTTTTAGCTCAGCAGGGCTCAAAGTAGGTCCCCAGGCCACCAGTGGTTCTCCACACGTGCCCATCATGTGCTGGCAGAGGCTCCTCCTCTTGGGCTGGTTGTCCCAGGCACTGAGGTTTTAGCCCAGAGCCGGGAGCCTGCGGAGGTGTCCGGGAGGGGAGAGCCGGGAGCCTGAGGGTCCTGCCTCTGGAGCCGGGGACACTCCTGAGCCTGCGGGAGAGACTTGCCAGCGGCAGGGAAGCGCTGACTTCGCTGCCAGCGTGGACCCAAGTGTGCCAGGGGACATCCTGCAGAGCCCAGCCCTGGATTCCGACAGCGGAGCCGCCATGGAGGAGAGGGAGCCCCCGCCGAGGTGCAGTGCTGGAGGAGGGGGAGCGGGACTGGGGGACAGGGGAAGTGTTGGGCAGCAGGGACGGAGGGAGATGCAGGTGGATGAAGGCTACCGAGGTGGAGAGACAAGGGAACTGCTTGGCAAAATGTAGGGAGTGTTTCCTTTGCTGAAGAGTCTGAGGAAGGAAGGGCAGAGGGTTGACATGGGGAGCCTGTTCCTGGTGAGGAGGGAAGTGTGGAGGGGTGATGTGAGGAGCAGGGCTGCAGGAGCCACCCCTGCCATGGTGAACCCTCAGTAGATCCATGACCACACCAAATGAACTTGAGACTGTTCTGTACCCTCTTCTCCCCTGGCCATCTTTCTTCCTTGGCCAAACCCCAGCTGGTGTTACAGACCAAGCTTGCTCTCTTTCCCCATGACACTGCTTGTCCTGGTCCTTTTGGTGTGTTCCAACTCTCTCCTTCTGATAGGAAAGTGGTGGAAAACCTTGTGGCCTCCTCGTGGGGGCCTTGTCCAGAGGCTGATGTCTGGGCTGCCTCCTCCCAGCACAGTTGGAGCAGTAAGGACAGCCCTCAGTCCACATCAGCTCCAGGAAGTGCTCCTTACTTCTAATGGCAATAAAAAGATGCTGTCAGCTCATACTTGGTTTGGAACAAAAACTGATTTTTTTCCCCCTGACAGTGCCTCTCTAATGGATTTTCCCTTTCCAGCTCCCTGCAGGTGCCTGTCACTAGGACCTGTCAGTTGTATTTGTTACCTCAGTCTTGGGCTGCTGTGTAAGATACCACTGGCAGTGTAACTTCTGTGCTTCTGACCTGAATTTTCTGGTTGCACTGGGCAAATAAAAAGATGCAGGTGCTCTTTCTGAGGAGAAAAGGACATTGTGCATGTTTGCTTTCCTGTGTTGAGGATTTATTGAGGTTAAAGTTAACAAAATGAATTACTTTATCTGTTTCTCCCTTTTTCTTAAACTGCTGTTGGACCTATGAAATAGTAACTTCTGAATAACTTTATCACTGATGTGATAAAAAAAGCTATTTATCTGTGAAGTGGCAAATAGTATGAATAGAAGATAATTAACTTGGCCCTCATCCTGCTGCGTGGATTTCCACGCCTCTTCCAGCTTATTTCTGGAGGAAGGGGAAGCGTGTGCTTGATTAGCTGTGCAGGGAGACTGAGCTCCCTCCTGGGAGAACCAGGGCTGCTGGCTGGGGATTCAGGAGACCTGGATTCAGATCTGGGCTCTGAGTCTGACCTGCTGCATGTCCTTGAGAAAGTCACGGTGCTGTGCTGCTCCTCCTTCCCCTCTGCCACAGCTCCATCTTGCTCAGCCTGGAGAGGGGAGGGAAATCTGCTTCTCAGGAGGAGAATACTTGGTTTGAGAAGGTGCATTTGTGCCCTTTAATCTAACGGTTCATCAGGTGCCATGTGTTGGCAGAGAGCAGCTCCTGGGCATGAAAGGTTGCAGTTAAATGGAAAACAAGATCCCGTGGTAGATAAACGTCCTGTGCTGATAGGTTTGGTTTTTTTTTAATGTTTAATCTCTGAAATGTAACTGCATGTGCATAAAACACGTGCTGAGCCCTCTCGGCATCCAACACCCTTCCTGAGCAGCCTCCTGCTGCAGGTGAGCCAGGGCGAGAATCCCAACCTTCAGCTCCACATCCCAGTACCCAAAATCCCTTGGATTTGCCTTTCCTGGCGTGTGCAAAGAGCTCCTTTTAGATTTGCTAAGTCAGAAGCTTTGCAGATGACGGAGGAGCTTCGTCCCTCAGCCCCAGCATGGTGACTGTTCACTGGATGAGCTTTTAAATAAAGCACTTCCTCCCTGCTTTGGCAGTTTGAATGGGATTCTTAGGAATCTTTCTCACAGCCCTCAGGGACGAAACCTTCCTTTTTATACTGAAATAAGAACTGGAAATATCAAGTCCGGGCTCAGATTTTCAAGTTAGCTGCACCTGTGAAAATAGATACAGAATGTTGGGTGGGTGTTATCCAAAAAACCATGGAATGTTAGTTGGAAACGTTGGATCGAGTCTGTAGGGCCAAAATTTCAGCCAAGTAATGCTGTAAAGTGGGTTTACCAAGTTGTATAAGCGTTGGACTGTCAGGTCAGTACAGGGAGTCAGGGTTTGGTTGCAGTTAAAAAATGTTATTTTGCTTGGCCTAATTTACAAATATTAAGGACCCAATTCCATTTAATTCAAACACAGACTTCCCTGGTCTTGGGGGTTCTCAGATCTGTTAGTTTTTGGATGATTCTTCACATGCTTATGCCATTAAGCAGTTCTCTGTGTTTGCTTCTTTGTCGTCTCTCTACCCGTAAACTCTGCTCTTGTTTCTGTCAAAAACTGAGGCAAAATTAAACTTTCACTGTGGAGTTTCCTGTCTGCAGTCATGAAGCTGAAGCACTTCAGTACAGTTAGAGATTTTTATTGGTAACTAAACCACCAAGATAGTGAAAAAGACTTTGATGAAGTGTAGCTCCGGTCCCTGTACATATAAAATTGCCAATCTCTATTTAATTGAGCACTAAAGCACAGGGAAAATATGCCAGCAGAGAACCGAGTGCATCATGGGACTGCAAGGCACAGCAAGGAGCTTTTTCTGCTCCAAACAAACATCATTAGAACCATCTTAAAAAGATTAAGTAATTTGTATCCCGGTTGCTGGAAATCAAACCATCGGCACCGAGACAAATTCGCTCTCGTTTATTTTACAAATAGGATTTGCAGTCATAAGGTAAAGAATTAAAATCCCACACAAAAGCAGGCGTGTGAGACGTGAAATGGGGAAAATAGCTTTGGGTGCTTTGAAAAGCCTTCCAGCAAACAATTGAGATGAGGAATAACTGCAGTGCAGCAGTGTTGTCACAAACAGTCCCCGTGAGGAGGGACTTCAAACGGGGCCTTGACTCTGCTCTTCAAGGAAAGCAAACTTCCAGTGTCACTCTGGAGCCTGCTTTTTCTCATTTAGCGTCAGGATCGAGATGAGTGATGGGGCAAATTAGTGTGAAATGTTTACAAAGCAGTTGCATTTCCCATTCTGAGGTTTTCAGAAAGCAGCTGTCTCATTAAGGTATTTGATAGTTAACAGTCAGTTTGATTTTTCCCGTGTTTTCACTGGTAATTCTGCTGTAACTGCCACTGTGAAATGTGTTTGCATGAGAGAAAGGACTGAATTTCAGTGACTACACCAAACTGATACTGTCTTGTTCAAGGCCATCAGGCTGAGCTTGTGCTCTGCTTGTGCCCCAAAATAGTCCTGAGAGCCAGAAGGAGGGTCTTTGGGTTGGGAAGGTGCTGGTGGTCAAGGGCTTGTTCAAATCCCCAGTTTGCATTTCAGAACTGGGTCTTTTCAGCCCCTTTTGCCTTAGGGAAACCAGCTTGCTTTGAGGACACACACAGGATAATCTATGGTGGGAAATAATCAGAACTGACCCCCAGAATTGTGGCACTTGGTGTTCAGTCAGAAGATCGAACTCGTGGGGTTGTGATGTAGGTTTGTGTTCACCAGAGCAGGAGGGGAAAGGCAAGTCCTGAGGTGAACAGCAGGTTTTCCTGGGTTTAATTCACTGCCTGGATTTCACTAATGCATTTTCAGATCCAGTCCCATAGAGCCAAATGACTTGGAAATCAGAGTCTGCAATTCCCAGGAAATTCAACAGATCGCTGTATTTATTTATTGATTTTGGTAGCTTCCTAAACAGAAACTTCATTTTGTTTTCCTGTGCAGATAAACTGGATATAAACATATCTAAAGACACACTAACCTTTTTATATACATGAGGCAAACATCGCCAGCATAATTATAAAAATTTAGGCTTTCAAGGCATAAAAAAATACTATAGAATGTGTTTATATCTCAGGTAGTTTTTGATGTCTATGGGTAGTTATAGTTTACTTCTCAGTGTACAGTCCACTTTTAGTTTAGGTTTCTTTTGAAAAATTCAGTCAGTCTTTCTATCTGTCAAAATTAGACCCTCCAGCTCAGTGGGAGAAGAACATTATTTTGAAAACTAGTGTTGCTGCTGTCGATATTGCTGCCACCTGAGTTCAGCTGCTTGGAAAAACCTAATTTATACTAGATATTGCCATGCTTATCAGTGTTTCATCTTGGGTTTGTTTTAAGTGAGTTTACCTAGAAGGAATCTTGTTTTCCCTCAGTGTTAAGGAGAAAAGGAGGACAATGCTCCGTGGGCTGGAGCTGGAGGGGTTTCTTGCAGGACTCCCCTCTTGCAAGGGTGTGAGAATGCCATTAAAAATGGGATTGTGCAGGGAATAACTGCAACTGTTCCTTTAGGGCTGTCCCCTCCTCTGGTTTCAGTCAATTGCTCCTGGCACGGGCATATCTAAAATAAATAAACTGTGGGGTAATGGTTGTGTTTGTCTACGCAGCACAATTGCTTTATGAGCAGTGATTGTTCTGTACCCACGAGAGCCAGGGACGGGGAGGGTTGAGAATCCTCCTGCCCCGTGTACCCAGGGGCTGCTTGAGGTCATCTCCCATCTCTGGCTGGTGCAGTGAGGAGGGAAGTGTCTCTCTGTGGCCAGGGGACACACAGGGATGCTCTGGCTGATCTGTCCAGGAGGAAACTTGCTCTCCTCAGTCCCCGTGTTCTGAATTTGGGGTGAGCGTGCCAAGGCTGACAGGTTTTTACTGCCTCAACCTCTGGCTTCTCCAGCTGAAGAGAATAATCAGAAATGAACCCCACAGAGGTCTGATCTGGGCAGGATTAGTGTGGTCTGCTGTTGTTGATACGCCTCTTCTTTTAAAAGGCTTTTAAACTGGATATTTGGAAATTGTGCTCTTGAAAACCTTTGTCTCACGTTTCCTGGTTATCCTTGTCAAAGGTGGAAAACACTCAGTTTGTGGTGGCTGATCATGTAGTGATTAATGCAAATAACTGGCATGATTTTGTTAGGTGTCACAAGTCCCTTTTGAGGAGGCTAAAACCAGCTTTGAAGATAAATCAGTGTAGAAATTATTCTCTTTCCTTGCAGCTCTTGCATGTGGGGAGGCCCGTTGGGTCACTGAGTCCCTCGCTCCATCTGCCAGTGCAGCATGTTCCTGAGCACCAGCCAACCTCAGAAACAGCAGGTTTGGAGATAAATGTCGAGGGGACTGACTTTTGCCATTCAGTTATTAAAGAATAGACACAGACAGCGTTGGTTTTGACTGTGGGTAAGCCTTAGGATAAGTCAGTATTTTATAAAGAGCTCACCCCACTGGGAATTGGCTCGTGCTTCCCGAGGCGGTGGAGCTCCATCCGAGCAGCTCCTGGTGTGCTGGAGATGACATCACATTGATGGGTGTTAGAACAGGATTCAAAAATACAAGAAAAGTGGGAGTGAGGACTTAACGTGGTAAATAATCCACGCTTAAGCCTTCAAAAATAAGGTTACTGTCGCCAGCCCAACCCTTTGTAAGGCTTAACTCCAGCCAGGCTGCTGACCAGCAGGAAGCTGGTCCTGTTTGGGAGCAGGAGGGCCTGGCCTTCCAGTTTGCACCCTGAGGTGCTCAGAAGCAGAATCCAGCTCTGGAGGGGTGGCTTTGCAAGCTTGCCCAGAAAATTCTGAAAAGGATCTGGTGAAGAGCCCAGCGATGAAATTCAGTCATATCTGAGCTCCTGCCAGGCTTAACACGACCTTTCTGTTCTCCAGAACTGTATGACGGTTAGAGGTGAAGCTGCTAAAGATTTTATTAGTGGAAATGTCAGTGAATTGCAAAAGAGCTTATTTTAGGGGTTTGCACTGTGGTGGTTTGTCAGGGTACAGCATCGTGGTGTGTTGGGATCTTCCTCACTGGAGAAAATACAAGGAAATTGAGGCTGTATCCTGGAAAGTGATGCAGGAATTTGCTTGTCCATCCCTGGGCCCGAGTTTGGTCAATGGGCTGAGATTATTTATTTTTGCCAAGAAAAAAATCTCAAATGGAAGTCAATAATTTTGACCTCCACATTCCCTTGGGAACAGCTGGGGTGAACATCTGCCTCTTGCAAAGGGAAGGGTAGTCCCCCTCACACCCTGAGGAGGAGACCTTAATGCCCTTGTAGGAAGGGGTCATTTGGAAGTATCTGCATTTCTTGTTGACTTTAACACCTTTTTGCTTTGGGCTGTATTAATTCAGGGCTTAATTTTGAGGGAAAATAAGTTTTTTTAGTCTGAAGTTGGTAGTTACCATCCAAGTCAGGAAATGCAGAGCTGTATTTCTGGTGCTGCTAATTCAGTCCCTCTGCATATTTGTGTATGTTTTGTGGCATACATCTTAAAATAGGTAGTGATGTTTTTCTGTCCACTTATCAAGATAGAATGGGAACAGACTGTGTGACATGCAGAGGCTGAAGGACTTGGCATTAAACAGGCAACCTGGAGCCAAATGTTTGCTTGTGCGTGCAGATTCCAGAGGGGCTGAGACCCCTTTACCTGCATATCAGCTTGGCCTGTTATCTCCTGATTTTCCTCAATTTGTTTTTAATTGTACAAATGACACAGATTTACAGGCATGGGAATGTCTACAATGTGCTTTGACTTAATAATAATGGAAATGGTTGTTACTCCCACCAGCACCAGCGCTCTAGGGGTGAGGAGGGAGAGCTGGTTGGAGCTTTTCAGAGAAAAACTGTCAACTTCAGGTTTTTGTTGCACTTTCCCAGCTGCATTATCAGCATCACCTTTTAGATCTCCCTGAATCTGTCCTTGCTGAGCTCCAGCCTTGCTTAGCAAACTGATCCTTACACTTCGGGTAAGCAAGATAATGCTCAGTGAAAGGGAATATTTCTCCCGGTACAAAGTCAGGGCTGTGCTCTGTAATCAGCAGAACTTCCTGCTGCTCGGTTCTCCTGGTCACAGACCGTTTAAAGGTGTGATGTCTGAGAGGGTGGAAGTGCTTTCAGTTATTTTTCCCCTAAATCTGGCAGTGTTGGCCGTGGAACAGGTCACAGCCTGCGAGGAGGAGCAGCTTGGAAGAGCCTCGTTGCTCCTGCTGTTCGAGGCCTCAAACACAGGATATTTCGGTGTTTTGAACTGGGTGATCAAAAAGCTTTGGGAGCATCTCCTGGAAACCAGAAATATTGGGCTTGGAAGAGACGTCTTTGAAGGTTTCTTCAGTTGGGTTTTTTCTCCGGGCTCATGTTGTTTGTCTCTCTCCTGCTGTGACAGAGCCAAATTCACTTTGCTATATTTATTGAAATGACAGGTGGGTTCTGTGTCATTCTGGCCAGGATTTGGGGTTTTAGAGAAAATGAACTTCTTAATACAGTGGGAGTTGACAACACTCCGTGTCTGTCTCCTCAGTGTTACATTTAGGCCAGCTATTTTAAACCCAGGATTGAAGTATTGCTGATTTCACGGGGATTTGTCTGCCTAATAGAGTATTTGACTCAGAAAAATCTTAATCTTTCTGGTTTTCCATGCAAAATCTGTTGTCAGGCTTATTCAGTGGGTCTTCACCTAATTCTGTCTTGGGGCCTGCAGGTGTGAGCAGGAGGCTGCTGGTGTTGGTTGTGACAAATTATTGACATGACCAAAAAATACCGACAGGAATCACCTCAATATTTTACATCCCCTTTCCCAGGAGCACCATTTCAGCATGGGAGAACCTTTAAAATGTGCTTGGACCTGCCTTTGATTCTGACAAAGGATCTGGCAGAGAAATGTGTTGTGATTTGGATACAAATAATAAACAGAGGCATCCCACTCTTCCCTCCCTTTGCTGCCACTGGAGGCATGGAGTGGACTGATTCACCTGGACTGAAATCACTGAGCATCCTTTGGGATGGAAATGGCTGCCTGTAAAACATTCCCAAATGGAGTGGGATGCCAGTAGCTGCTTGGTTTTTTCCCCTTGTTTGTTTTTCCAAGCAGGCACTGTGCCGTGCTGGGATTTCTTTGATACCTGAAATTCCAGTGCAAGAACTTGTTCAGTTTTTCAAACAAATGCACAGTCAGAAGTGAAGGGTCCTGTTGTTGTAAGCTCTGGTTCCACCAAGAAATTCTGCCTCATTAACCTTGTGCTTTATCCTCTCTTCTCCCTTCCAGGGGCAGTAAGCCAGAGATGACTGACAAGATGTCGAGCTTCCTTCATATTGGAGATATTTGTTCTCTCTATGCAGAGGGCTCAACAAATGGATTTATTAGCACTTTGGGGTAAGAACAGCTGTTCTCTTGTACTAAAAGCACCGTAAGAAGGACTAGCAGAGCTCAGCCAGCTCTCCTGAGCCTGATCCCAGGGAATACTGGGTAAAGCAAAGTAGCTTTATGTATGGATTTGGCCCTGCATTTAAAGATGGCCTGAAGTTACCGTGGCAGGGTAGATGGGAGGCTGGAGAGCGTATCAATGGCTGTGGTGTGGTTTGGATGTCCTTGGTGGGGAGGAAGGACCTTGTCAAGTGAAGGTGTGGGTAGAGGGAGTGGATGCAATGAAATGACTTTCGTGTTGTTGTCTGTCCCGTGTCCATCCGTGTGTCCCGTCCTGTCCCTCCCTGCCCCTTGCCCCAGTCAGGGCTGAATAGACCCCAGTGCAATCTGCTGACTGGAAAAGAGGCTGTAGCATAGGCCATGTAAGTAGTTAAAAAAAATATATATATATATTAAAAAAGAACCCCCAAGCCAAATAGTTTATATACCACTAACTCATCACTATGACTAGTTTTGTCTTAAATTGAGGTTTAATTTGAGGTTTCTCATACAAATAAAGTTGTTCTTCTCCAGTGAAAGGAGAACATGTTTTGACCCTTGTGTTTGCCCAAGGCAGTGGCAGAGCCCTGGAGCTGTGGTGGGAGCTGTGCTGTGCCAGCTCCTGCTTCCCACAGAGCTCCTTCGTCCTTCCTTCCTGAAGACACTGAGCAGGGGCTCTGGAGAGAGTTCCTCTGGAGCAGTGGGAAGTGCCTGCTCCTCCAGTGATCAGAAAAGTAGCCTTTCACGTGGGAAAAGGAAGAGTTGGCAGAGCAAAGCCACGGAACTGGAAGGTGGCTCTGAGGAGGGACAGGAGCTGTTTTATCCTGCTGAGGAGAAACCTCTCCAAAGGCAGAGACCCTGCAGGGGGTCGAGTGAGGAGCTCCAGGAGCACATCTGCCACCTTCTCCCAAAGCCAGGAGCAATCAGAGGGAGGGAATAGTGTGCATGCCACGTGGCTGTGGGACCTCAGTGCTGAAGGAGCAGCCAGGAGGCACCAGGCAGGTGGCTGTGGGGAGTGGGCACACACACAACGTGCTCTTTCTCATTTCCAGTAGTGTAAGGGCCTCAGGGTGGGTACAGTGACAGCAAATTTTTTGATGCCTACTGTCCAGATGCATCTGATAAATGGAGCTCCCAAGCAGGGTACAAAGACAGCATCCTGGTAAGTGTCTCGGCAGGAAACCACGGGCTGGAATCTCACCTGAGTGACTCCCAACTAACTTGTAGGTTTAGTCCTCTAGCCATTAGGATTCTGGAAAATAAGGGGGCAGAGAAGGAAGCAGACACTGAAGATGCACCATGATCTATTATAGGAAAGAGAAGAAAATATGGGATGCTGCCAGAAAGGAGAGAAGGTATGATAAAAGCAAGGGGTGTAGTAAGTAGGGTCGGTCGAATAGTATTTGGCGAAAATGTATTTGACAGATTTCCCAGGCCCTGGTCAAATATGCCACGTGCACTCTGCAGTACTCGATCAGTGACTGGCCAAATACTATCTGGCAACATGAACTCTGTGGGACATTTGGCTCTTTTCTTTCTCCCCAGTCCTGAAGTTTGGCAGTAACTAATCCCCGAGCGAGTAGAAAGCCGCGCTGTTGCGTCGGACCCCACCCGGTGCATGATGACCAGTTTGCAGTGGCTGTGGCTTTGATGGCATTGCTGAGCAGAGATTTTTCACCATGGGTGGTCCTTTTGGACATCACAGGCCCCGAGCACGTGTGTTTTCTAGGCTTGATGAGGCGTTCTCATGGCAGCCCCAAAGACCCCCCAGTGTTCCCAAGCCTCCTCTCTGATTTGGTTAGTGCTGTTTTAAGGTAACTGCATTATATAATGGCCACATATCTTCTGAGCCTAATTTAAGCCAGAAATCCTAATTGCTATGTGAAACATGAAATGCATTATCATCTTAATAAGCCTTCATAATCTAATTAGTTTTGTCCCATATTTAATTTAGTCTTTGTCCTGGAGAAAATTAAAGCAGCAAAGGAAAGATTTGGTGTAATTGTCCTTTAGCCCATGTGGAGTTTTGACAGTCTGATGTCATAACAATGGGTAATGACTTGTTCATGTGGTTACTGAAGGTTGAGGAGCAGATACCACTACACATTCTAATGCTGTCCTAAATCTCTGAAGAGTGTTCCTAATTAATATTCCTATGACATGACTGTTGCTTAATCAGGACTTTACTCTTGCTGTTTCCCAAACTCAGTGCTGCCATCACGATGATTACTGGGGTACGAAATATCTTCTTCTGTCTTTCTCACCCTGGAAAATTTTTCTCTCGGTAGTTTGGGAAGTTCCTCTTCACTTCCAGTTAAATCTCAGATGAGAGGGATATATTGCACTGAGATGATCTCTGTGTGGGATGATCAGAGTAACCCATTTGATGCTTTTTGGCCCTTAGTTCACTAGAAGCAGGTGCTTCAGCTCAAATATTAATACCATTCATGCAGGAGCACCTCTGTGTCTATATAATCCTGAATAGGGAGAAAATCCATGGGGAAAAAGCAGTTTACTCTGAATGTTTTGCATATGCGAATTTTAGATGCATAGAACTGTTGAGTCCACTTAGTGTCTCTGATCTCTGAATTTTCATGCACTTGGTTGTTTTCTGTAATTGTTGTCTCAAGATGCTCCCTGCATGTGACCAGCCCCTGCAAGGAACAACTCTCATATTCTAGGTCTCAGTCTCTCTCAAGTTGATTCTGCATGGGAATGGACCTCTCAAACCTTTGACCTTGGAGTTTTACTTTCTACTTCTGTGTAGAAGCCTCTTTGACAGATTGTTTTTTCGGGGCCAAATTGAGTCACTGAGGATCAAATCAAACCACGAAATGTTTGGTTACAGCTGCAATTTCACAATTTGGAGGTGGTGTCACTAAAAGTGCAATTCCACCCCTATCCAAAGTGTGCTGGGGGCAGAGCAGTGGGAACAGGTGCCTCTTAACTATTCCCTTCATTCTGTGGGGTTTAATTGACCCTCTGGGGTTTTTGCAGGTGTGTATTCACACAAAGCTTGGTCCTGGCATTCCCTATTGGAATCTCTTGGCCTCACTTGTCCAGCTCCCCTCCTTCCTGGTAGAACAGGAGGAGGTTGGCTCGACCCCTTGGCTCACCTTGTGTTTGCCTGGGGAGCAGGAGGGTCTGTCTGTGCCTTCCTTTCTCTCAGGAGTCAATTTTTACCGTGGCAGTGAGTGTTCCTGCCATTTTTTAATACTTGAGGGACCACAGGGTCAGTGTCCAGTTTGCATAGTTGTCATATTTTGCTGTTCTCTGCCCATATAAACACATTTTGAGCGTGACTCAAATCTGTCCAAGAGGCAGTGGCTGTTCTAAGGGTGTCTGTCACCTCCCTAGAATATGGGCTGTTCTGTCTGCACCTCCAGGAGGGGACATAAAGATGATGCAGAACACAGGAGCAATGACTTATTTATTGTCCCACCTACCAGGAGCATAGCTCTGGGCAACAGTACAAATTAGCTGCATGCTTCTGACCAAGATCTGGCATAAGATGGCATTTGGGGAATGTCTTCTGCTCAAGTGGCCACTCGGATGAAATATTGCAAGTGAACCACTTTGGTTTTGCTAACGAGGACGTGGGGAACTGCCAGGGGGATAAAATCTCACTTTGCTGCTCATTTCTTTGCAGCCTTGTGGATGATCGGTGTGTTGTGCAGCCAGAGGCAGGTGATCTTAACAACCCACCCAAAAAATTCCGAGGTAAGTCGGTTGGACAGCTCTAACCCTGCTGGTTAGAAATGATTCTTCACTTTGTGCAGCCACGTGGAACGATTCCTGACCTCTCTGCTTTCTAGAGCATATTTTAGTGTCATCTCCTTCCATGAAGGACAACTCATGGGGGGAGAAAAAAATACCTATGTGTGAATGTCTGTTGTGGTTTAACCTGAGTTGGCAACTCAGCCCCACCCCGGTGGGATGGGAGAGTAAAAGTGAAAAACTCGTGGGTTGAGGTGCAGACAGTTTAATGGGTAAAGCAAGAGCTGCACACACAAGCAAAGCAGACTAGGGAATCTTTCCTCACTTCCCATGGGCAGGCAGGTGTCTGGCCATATCCAGGAAGTGAAAAGAAGGCTTTGTGAGGGGATGGAGATGGGGCTGCCAGTTAAGGCTGCCTTTCAGATCTGTCCAAACTTGGAGGATCCCTGGAAATTTCCTTTTCTTTTTCTCTGTTCTGTCCCGTGCTTTTCAGTTACCCAGAACCAAACCTGTCTCAGAGAAGAGGAAAATAAGAAGGAGCAAATGTTTGCAACAACTATTGTTGTCTGACCTAACTGGATATTAACCACCTTAGGCTTTGCTTTCACTCTGCCAGGAAACTTCTGCTCAGTGATAAGAAATGAGTGCCTGGTGCTCTGCACAGCTTGGCAAGGCCTGGCTTGTTTAAGAAAAGTCTCAGACAGGAAGAGAAGCACTAGCTGGGATTTTGTTTGCAGAGACCTTGGAATTCTTTTTTCCTTTTTTTTTTTTTTCACCCCTTGGATGCATCTTTTACCCAAAGGATAACTCAGCCAAATAGTTTGAAATGTTGAGCTGGATTTTGTTGTTGTTTCAGATGTAGCAGCAACTGTGTGTCTCGTTTCTTTGGATGAATCTTGTTCCCTTGGTTATGCTTTGCCTTTACCAGGGTCTCAGAATCACCAGGATTCTGTTCAGGTGTGGCCAGAACTGCAGGTGATTGCCCTTGAAAATCATGTACCTTCTGTGCTGCTTGTTTTGCTTGCTGTTCTTTAAGTGCTTTTGGTTTGTTTGGTTTTTTTGCCATGACATGAAGATGTCTCATATAATGAAACTCTTTTAAAATATTGCTGCAGTCTGTGAGTTCTTGTTGGGTTTTTTTTCTCCCTTTTTCCTGGAAAACTAAAGAGCTGATAATTCAAATGCTAAAGAGGCAACCTGGGGAAGTTTCAGTATTCAGTGTTAAGCTCTCTAGAAAAGAGAACAATGTTGTTATGTGAACCAGAGCCTTGACTCGAGCCATTTCTTGATGTTAAAATCACAGGAAAGAATAAAACCAGGTTTGACTGAGACTGCTGAGTGTAGATGGAGGTGGAGGGAGAGAGAAAAGAATGAAAAAAGGCACAGTTTAGGAACTGCAAGTACAGAGAGACGTTTGTCTGACATAAAACATTGTGGTTAGACATTGTAAATGTTCTCATATTACTTATAATTTATACAGGGAGGAAGAATGGTGTGAACCTTTTCCAACCTTTGTAGTTACTTCAGTAAAGCTTTCATGGGGAAGTTTATGCTTAATGGTAAATGGCAACAAAAGTCATAAAATTTTAGGAGGCATTTCTGTTATTTATACACACACTTTGCAAGTGTAGTCTGAGATAAAATGCTTTCTACGATAAGTATGTTCAGAAGAGGTAATAATGAAGTTTATCACCCCAGAAATGGATAATACCCCTTTTCTGTGGTGAAGCAAAGGCCCCCAAAGGCTGGTCTGGGGTTGCACTGGGGGTTCCTGGCAAGGTGAGGACCCACAGCCGTGTCCCTGCAATCTCAGTCAGGGTTTTTATGGCCCCTCACAAAAATCCCTCCCTTGCACATGGAACTCAAGGCCTCCCTGAAGGGACACTCATCCAAACAGCAACATTTACATCTGGGATATAAAGCAGCAGTGGGAAGATGGGATGCAGTTGTGTCAGTGTTTAGTTTTGTGACAGGAACAGCAGAGCAGTGGCATGAGGTGCCTGTGGGACAGCCTGGGCTGGGAACTGCTGGGCAAATGTTGTTCTGTCCTGTGAACTTTAACATGGTGCCCAGGGGTGTTCATATATTGTCTGGAAGGGGTAGATTTAGGTGGGATATTGGGAAGGAATCCTCCCCTGGGAGGGTGGGGAGGCCCTGGCACGGGTTGCCCAGAGAAGCTGTGGCTGCCCCATCCCTGGAAGTGTCCAAGGCCAGGTTGGAGCAACCTGGGCTGGTGGAAGGTGTCCCTGCCCATGGCAGGGGGTGGCTCTGGATGGGCTTTAAGGTCCCTTCCAACCCAAACCTTCATGGGACTCATACAAGTCCCCCCTGCTGATGCATTGCTGCAACTGGAAGGAATGTTTAAAAATCTCATTAGAGCAAAACCAAAAAGAATCAAGTGGGAGTGACCTGCATTATACCTTCACAGAGGACTGGAAAAACACTGCTGTGAATTTATACCTGGTTTATGTCTCTGTGTGACTCCCCTTTCAAAGCAGCTGTGCTGTTGGGTGTGCAGGTCAGTCCCATCTGACCTCTGGCCAGGCTTGGGAATCTTCCCTTGTGTGGTGATTTTAAGAAATGTCATTCTGAGCTTCTCAGAGCAGATCTGTCTTCTGTGGGCAGATGTAAAAGAGCTGTAAATATAAATTTCATGCTTAATCGAAGCGATGAGAGATCTCTGGGAGGAAGATTGACTGCTCAGATATGCAGACATGACTCCAAGAAAATTCAGTGTGAAACCAAACCTATCTATCCAGTGGCAGGAGGAATCCATCCAGCTTTTTTTCTCAGCCATAGGTGTTTCAGGTTTTAAAAAATGATGTTGCCTAGGCTACACTTAATCACCTGCATCTCGAGGCAGTAGCAAGGCCCAGGTCTAGAGGGTGGTGGTTTTTCTTTCCACTTGAGACCCTTGAATGAGAGCAGAGCTGCTGTGCACGAAGTGGTGGGGTGTGTGCACCATCCCTCTGCCTGGAGAGAGCCTCTCCTGGGAGGAGGGTTTGCCAGGAATGCTAAAATATGAGTATATTCTGTCACCAAACACTGATAACCTGCTCGGGGTGTGAAAACAGTCCCTGCCTGGGGAGTGTGTTCCTAAAAGCAGCCACTTCCCAGCTGAAACGGAGGAGGGCTTTTTGTAGTAAGTCCCTGCTTTAAAAAAAGGTTGGCTTGGAGTTGTCCTGGGGAAAATGCAGCGAGGGGAGTGCTGGGTGGAACAGGCTGATGTGCAGCAGCACAGAGTCAGGGATGGGAGGGATGGAAACAGCCAGGCTGCTGGGAGGGGAGGCAGAGGCGTCCTGAGGACACCAGGGCCTGCTTTGTTGACAGAAGAGGCTGACAGAGGGATCTGGTGGTGGTGGAGCCCTGAAAGGAGTGAAGTGCAAGAGAGAAAATGGTCGGGTAAGGTTTGGAGTAAAAGTGTAGATGAGATGTTAAAAAATAAATAAAAATTCAATGTATTAGATGGAAAAAAGTGGAGTGCTGGAGATGAAAGAACTCCAAAGGAAGGTGTTGGTCCAGAACCCTCAAGTTCCTGTGAGTGTTTACCTGCAGTCATTTATATTAAATGCTGTGGTGCCTCTTGGTCCTTAAAATATTCCTTTGACCACTTGAAGGTATGAAGGCTGAGTTTTTCTTTCTTCACCCCATCCCAGTTAGGATTACAGGGCACCTGAGGTTGGATGGGAATTATGGTCTGTGAGATTTCAATGGTGGTTTTTATTTTGGCTTTCCGAATCCACTTTAAAAACGGTGTTTTGGGGGTGTTTGGTATTTTTCAAGTGCAGTGTTTCTCCAGCCCTTCATGCTTTCAGCTCCAGCTGATTCAAAAGCCCTCTAAAACTGCCTTGCAAAATGTGAAGACTGGAGAGTTACTTTTATTAGGGTGTTTCTTTTTAAAAATGTTAATATGAAAACTCTTGCGAAAGAGGTTTTTTTTTTTTTTTTTCCTTAACTGTTCTAAATGTGTACAGATGAGATTCCTGGAAGAAATCCCACTTGTACAAGCCTCCAAAAAAAGAAAGAGTGTGACAGTTCCTTAGTTATCTGCACTTCTGTGAACAGAAAAGGCCTTTTATATTTTGTATGAAGCTGGAACCGCTGCTCTGATTGCTGCCTTGGAGTGTGACTGTGTGTGAAGAGTGGCTAGAAATGAATTTCCTTTGAACTGCAATGGATTGGTGTGGAAAGAGTGAACTGGAGCTGCCCCTCAGCTCGGCTAAAACCCCACTTCTCACTAGGAATCATTCCTGCCTAAATGCACGGAGACAGATCCGTGTTCCAGAATCAAATTGTGACCTGGGGAAAGTGCAGCAGGGCCCGGGGTGGGTGGGTTTGTGCTCCAGCTGCTCTTGCTGGGCTCCAGCAGTTGGTTTGGTTTGTGCCCCAGCTGCTGTCCTGGGCTCCAGCAGTTGGTTTGGTTTGTGCCCCAGCTGCTGTCCTGGGCTCCAGCAGTTGGCCTGGGTGTGTTTGCAGGGTTGCTCTGTGTTCCTTTGTGCTGGAGCTCAGCCCAACGTGTTTGTTTAATGCAAGACGCTGCTACTACAGCAAAACAACAAAACAAGCTGTCTGACAGCCTGCTCAGGAAATTCCTTATGGCTGGGATTTGGGATGCAGAACTGCCTGCCAACCATCCAGCAGCTCTGCAAGAGCTGCACGAAACTCCAGGGAAAAGGGCATGTACTGGGTTAATTTGTCCAGCAGCTCCCTCCTTCCAGAACATTGTTTTAGTAGTTGCTGGGCAACACTCTTTTTTTGGCAAGATGTTCAAGGAATGAACCCATATCTTAGACTTAAAATACCCTCATGGCGAAGCAGAAGATGAGTAGTTCAAATTCTGTTTGTTCTTTTGATCCCAATCCATTCCCTGTGCTCCTGCTGCCTGGAGGGGTTGGGGGCCAGCACTGAGGGGCTCAGCCTTGGGCTGCAGGTTCATCCTCAGCAGCAGAAATCACTTGGGCACTACAGAGCTTTAATGCAGAAATATATATGCATAAAAATACATTTAGTATGAATCATAGAATGGTTTGGGTTGGAAGGGACCTCAAAGCCCACCCAGTGCCACCCCTGCCATGGGCAGGGACACCTTCCACCAGCCCAGGTTGCTCCAAGCCCCGTCCAACCTGGTCTTGGACACTTCCAGGGATGGGGCAGCCACAAATCTGTTCCAGGGCCTTCCCACCCTCATAGTTTTGATGGGTAAGTCTTAAATTATCCCTGTGCTCGTTGTTGATGGAAGTCAAAGTGCTTCTCCACAGCAGGAATGGTTTATGTTTTGTCCTTCCTGGCTTGGCCATCGATGGTCTGAAGCCCCTGCACTCCTGCTCTGTGTTACATGAAGGGAACTCCATGTGAAGGAAAAATATGAAGGAAATGTGATTTATGCAGGTCTGATAGGGGCTCTGGAGCTCTGTTGCTTATACATGCATTATTTACCCTTATTTAGTCAATGCAGCCTTGTTTGTGCTTTGGCATTAGGGCTGAGATTAAGGGATTTTTTCAGTTGAAGGGTCACAGATGTAGTTTTCCTGAACACTTCAGAAAATTGAAAAGCAAACTAAAACAAATAACCAGATTCTGCTGCCTGATAGTTTTGGAAAAATATGATCAGCATATAGAGAGCACTTTGTAGGCACTGAGGTGGTTCAGTGCCATCCCCTGTTCCTCAAGGGTCTTCTGTGGTGTCAGCCTTCAGGTATCCTGTGTTCAGCTTCCAGAAAAGCGTGGCCTTGAGTCCTGTTGCTCTCCATGCACACTTTTCCAAACCTACTCTGGATAAAGTGATTATATCAGCTGTTTAAACTTTGATGTGAAATAATCCTAATTGCTGGACTCTCTGCATGTCTCAGAGGAGCTGGGGTGGGTGTTTTGCTCAGGGCATGTTCTGGGATGGTGGTGAGGAGAACACGGGGATAGACCTGAGCTCACAGCCAATTTTGGGCTCCTTTTCTTTCCTGAACATGGAGTTTCTAGTGCTGCTGGAATGTTTGGGTACATTAATTATTAAGGTGCTTGGATTCCTTTAAGGAATATTTAAAGTAATGTCTAAATATGACCTTTTTTCACTCTGATAACCAGATATTAGCAGCTCAAATAGCAGGATTCGTTTTTCATGCAGGAGGCAGAACACTTGAGGCTGCTTGAGTGCTGAGGCCAAAGCTTAGCACAAGGATCTTAAAGAAAAATACATCAAATCCATCACTTGCAGTGGAAAAGTGACTTCTTTTTGCTTTGGGGATATCTCAGACACATTAAAAGGCACACTCTGAATACCAAAAGTAGGAAATGAAGTCACAACAGTAAATACCCTCTTAACTAACTTCTCTCTTTTATGGCCAATCACTATAAAAAGAAAGAATTATGTCCCTTTCCCTGTTTCAAAAAGAGCACTAATATGATGATTCAGTGTAAATTCAAAATAAACTTTTAGGTTTCTGTGATGGAGGAGAAAAATGGTGAAAATACAGTTTAATGTATGCCAGTAGTTTTTTTTTTAATTGGAAATTGAAGCATTGGGCATTTTGAGTAGAAAAAAATCCTTCAATCTTGCTGAATTAGGATGTTGTTAAAATCTAAAATACATTTTGCTGCCTCGACGAGGAGTCTTTCAGTACCATCCCCAGTATTTATAGAACTGCACTAGAAAAGTGCCAACTGCTCGTACACATTTGAATGTGCTGCCCTTTATATGATGGAGAACTCCTGTGAATTGTGAATCCTGAGCCCACTGCAGCCCACGGACGGGCAGATGTTGGGGACAATTGTCACTGTGGCATTTAGGTATTTAAAAAAGACTGGGAAGTTGAAAGTGTTGCATTTTCCTACAGACAAATGTGCTTTGTACCTGCTAAGGCTCGGGGCACCCTGTGAGAGGAGTCCTGGTCAGGAGGGATGCAGGAATCAAAGGGAAGGATGGTTTTTTTTATCATGGAGAATGAATTGGGAAGTTGCTTGTATTTAATTTCCCACATTTATTGCACTGTGGTTCCTTACTGTGAAGCCACACAAGTTTTAGTGCAGTTAGTGGATATTTGTCATGAAGCACCAGGACATCCCAAAGACATCCTGACTCAGTGATCCTTTGTTGCCCAGAGAGCTTGTGGATTCCCCACCCTGGAAGTGTCCAAGGCCGGGTTGGACGGGGCTTGGGGCAACCTGGGCTGGTGGAAGGTGTCCCTGACCATGGCAGGAGGTGGCACTGGATGGGCTTTGGGATCTTAAAAGGTTGGAAAGGATCTTTTCCAAGCCAAACCAGTCTGGGATTCTGGGCTGATGTGCTGAGCTGGAATAGTGGAAACATGACTGGCTAAATAGTGGTTTAATTGAGGTGTTTTACCATGTTTTTTTTCTGTGTCCTGGTGATGAGGTTCCAGGGCCAATGGGAAGGGTCTGATGGCACAGATCAGGAGGGTCTGTTCAGCTCTGTCATACCAAGCTGTGGGCAGTGAGGAGGAGGAGGAGCTGGGTCTGTTGGAGCACAAGGCACAGGCTGTAGAGACATTCTGGGTCATGTTTTCATGCTGCTCTGTGCCCAGAGTCCTGTGGGCAAACAGCTGCTGCCAACTTCTGGTTTTCAGGTGCTTTCATCTTGGATGTTTTGCCTGGAGATGGAGGCAGAGCAGAGCCCCTTTGAGACAGAGGTGCCATTAATACATAGACTGGGAACGTGGCGTGAAAACCAATCTGCTGGTTCAGGCACTGCAGGAGGAGGGGGATTTATTTGGACTCCAGTGAGAAGTTTGATCTGTGAGAAGCTTAAACTTTGTTTGCCCATTGAAAATGTGGGTTGTAGTTCCGTGCAGGGCAAGGGGGGAAGGTGCTGCTGTGGTGACCGAGTCCCAAAAATGAAGAAATAAGCAAAATGCTGGTTAGAACATTTCATCCCTTCTCAACTCTTGCAGCTCTGAGGCTTTTCCCCTGTGGAAAGTTGAGGGTATTTCAGGTAGGATCAAGGCAGGGATTGCCAAAAAGCAGTGCTGAGCTATTAAGTAGAGCAGTTCTGTTAATAAACCTACCCCAACCTTGTAGACAAAGGAGTACTGTGGCTTTGTTGCCATAGTTTCAGAGCAAAATCTGACCTTAGCTACAATAACATTCGGTTAGAAAGAACTAGCTAATCAGTTTTCTAAAATTAGTGTGTTCCCTAGTACATAAGCCAGTATGAACAGGATATTTAATGAAATATTATACTTAGTCACAAGAGCCCAAGGGAGTGAAATGCCTTGATGAATTGTGGGGGTGGGGTGACATTGGTGCATATTTTTTAATACAGCAAAGTTATTAAAATTTGTGCCTTGCTTAATATTTAGGGTGGCTCAGCTGTTGGGTTCTTCTCCATCTCTTTTGCTGTGTTGCTTTTGAAGGCTCTCTGAGTGTGTTCTGTGAGCTGGGAAGATCCAAGTGTTGGTGAGTCTCATCAATCCCAGGTGCTTCCAGAGGGACTTCAGCTCAACTCCAGAGCTGGTGCTGTGCTTTCTGCTGGCACAGCCTGAGGGCTCTGCAGGGGAATGAGTCTTGCTCATACAGAAGGATGCAAACAGATGGAGAAAGTCATGAAGTTCATGGGGAAAAAAAAAAAAAGCTGTTTGTGAGGGCAGCAATCTTCCAGGTATTGGGAACATCTTTAGCTGTTCACTGGTTATCAGAAGTGCTGATCAATCAAAGGGAGAGAATCAGACACTGGTTGGTAAAGTCTGGTGTGTAAAATACTGCTGCCAGTCCAGAACACCTGAATGAGAGGGTTATTTATTGTGCCCAAGGCTCACTGACCTGGCCTTGAGTGAGGTTGTATCAAACTGTGGTTTGAGTTAAAGACTGATAATTGGCAATATGGGAGCTCTGATGAGTTATTGTTTTCTTATGTGCAAGTTGGTTATTTGGGTATTAATATAAAAAAATATGTGATATGCTGAGTGAGCTGTCTCTTCTTCACTTTTCTTTGAACTGAGGTTCTGTGGAGCTGTGTTCCATTACCACCTGGTGCTTGAGAGGCCCAAATACATGGGAGGAAGATTTAGACAAGGGGCATCTCAGTGATGCTCCCCAGTTTGGTGGTGGCTCTCGGTGTTCCTGTGAGCCAGAGCAGGTTACCAAGGAATCATCACTTCTCCTGGCAGGGCTTTGCAGTTAAGGTGAAAAGTGCCTGTAATTAGTCAAAATCAACCGTAATTCACTTAATACCTTCCCCAGGACTGAGCTCTGGCCTGTCCTGGGTGTGTGGGGTGACAAACAACTGAGTTTGATTCACAGAAACACTTCTCCCCTGGAAGGTGCTGATGCTTCCATAGCTGAGCTGTCTCAGGCACATCCTCCTGGCTCTCCCTGCTTTGATGATTCCTGGTACAGCTCAGTCACAGGGAGGTGTGATCCATAGTCTTGGATCTTCCACTGCACACTCAGATCAGCACTGATGTTCAGGGTTTGTTTTTCTGCCTTCCCCAGTGAGCATTAGGGAATCATACCAGGCTCCTCAGGTTCTTTCTTCCCCTTTGCATTTTTGTGTGTCCAGGTTTGATCTCCTCTCACCCCTTGGCTTGCTGTGCTCAGGAGGTGTTTCATTTTTCAGAGGGAGCAGGTGAATGCACTGTGACACCCCTGAGGAGCTAATCTGTGTCAGACTCCCCAGACAGTCTGTTCTGTATCATCTCACATCTCTTGCTTTTAGGGCAGAGTGCAGTTCTGTGCTGTTTGCAGTAGCAGTAAGTTACACTAAACCCTTCGATTTATTTTATTTAAAAAATGAGGCTTTATATTTTGAATGCAGTTCCATTTCAAAAATACTTTCAATTTAGGGCTAAGTACCCACACCAAAGGAGGCCTTCCAGGCACTGTGTCCAAGTGCCACATGGAAGTCATTAGTCAAAGAGGAACCCAAGTTAAATAATTTCACTTCTCATTTTTTGGGCAGCCTGTTCTTCACTGAGCAAGAGCCCTGACTGCAGCAGTGGTGTCTCAGGGAAGTAAAGCTGTAAGTACTTGTGTTTGAGAGCAGTCAGAAGGAAAATAATGAGGCTGCCAGCACAGCCAGCCTTAAAACTGTGCTGTTGGGAGAGCCAGACCTTGCCAGGTGTCTTCAGCAAACAGGCTGTGACACTCACATCCTCCTCCCCTCCCACACTGCTGCTGGAGATGGAGTATCCTGTCCTTCCCCTTGCAGGATTTGGATTCCTCTTTCAAGATGTAGTGCTTAGTGTGTCAACACCTGAGTGTGAGCTCTCTGCTTCAGTAAGTGCTGCCTTCAGAGCACCCCCAGCTGATCCCTCAAACTCCCTGTGATTTGGGACTTGTCTGTAGAAAAACCTCATCTTTCCTGCAGAACTTTGAAGTTTCTTATCCAAATGCCAGGAGACAAGTGAGCTGTTGGTGAAGGTTCTTGTCTCTGAAAAACTGCTTTGCATTTTTTTTTTTTTTTTTTGCTGCTTTGAGGTCTGCCTTGGAAAGCACCTTACTGGTTCTTTAGGAATAAACTGGGAAATGTCTGTTTGTTCCCTTGCTTGGCAACTGGCTGGCTGGGGGGGAGGGAGTTGCAAAAATCCTGGATTAGCATTGAGTGGCCCCTAAGAAATGTGTAAAAGAAGCCTTATGTCTCACATGAGTGAGACATTACAGATTGACTCTGAGCACAGTGTGCCTTAAAAATTGTATTCTAATGAGCAGCTATTCAGTCAGAGAGGGACTTATGTGTGAGGGGCAACACTTCCTTCGTTCCTAATTTGTGAAAACAGTCAGCCCCGAGCTCTGGGTGTTGGCAATTATCATCTGTTCTGATTACATCATGTACAGGAGTTCAGTGAAAACATAACTCCTCGTGTGGTGGTTGCAGAGCCTTTCTGGAGCTCTCAGTCAGATTTTCAGAGTCAGAAATCACCCCGAGCTCTGCTGACAGCAGAGAAACAGTGACACTGCTGAAAATGCTGCTGCAGGATCCTCCCTGCTTTGATAGAACAAATTCTCCCTGAGCTGGGTTTTATTAAGGCTCTGGAGAGCTGTGCTGTGCAAAAGCAATCTGGTGGCACTTAGACCTTGTGTTCGGTGAATGTCAACCCTTCTATTTGTCGAGGTTAAAAATTATCCAAGGAAAAAAATAAACACAGAACTCGCAGGCATGAGGAAGTGAGGGAGCTGGATGAGGGAGCAGCCATCCTGAAAAGGAAAAAATCTGAGCTAGAGCTACAAAAATCCCTTCCCTCCCCTTTGGAGCAGCACGTGATGTCCACCCAGCACCACTTGGCTTTAAGCAGCCCCAGGAGGCAGAGTTTGGGCTGGTGGTGGCCCAGAGCTCTCTGGGTTGGTTTGGGTTAAGGATTCCAGTTCCACAGCTGCTCCTGCTGCCATAGAGCTGCGTTCTACTGTCAAAGAAACAGGGATAAATCTCAGTATTACTGGAATGTAACTGGTACCTCTGGGAAGAGGAGGAGTTTAGTCCCCTCTCTGCAAATGTGAGGGGAAGTTGTTGGAGCTCAGGATGAAGGGACCAGGGAGGGCTGAGCTGGCTTTGACGTCAGCGTGTTCCCAAACTCCTCCCAAAAGCAGGAATTGCAGTGCTGATCTGGCAAATGCTCCACCAGTCCAGGCTCAGAGCTTTGACTTACCAGCACCACAGGCCTCAGACAAAGGCTGAAGGACCAGGAGGTGGATCTGTGATGTTTCTTGGTCCCAAAACTTCAGCACAGGCAGAGCCTCTCTCAGCCACAGCATTTTTATGGCATTTTAGCTGGATGTTCTTGGCAAAAGCAAGACTTTGACTTCCCACTTGTGTGTTAACATTGGTACTGAAAGTTGCTTTTTGGAGCAGACACGTACGTGCGACTTTGCTGGGGGTTGTGGTGACTTATTCAGTTCTGCCCTTCAAAAGTGCCTTTTCCTTATTGATTAAAAAGCAGATAATTTGTCTCGTGTGATTGCCACAAAAGCTGATCAGAACTTGAGGTCCTGTAAGAGTAACTCAATTACCAAGCTTTTCTGGGAAGTCAAAGTTGTGTCATTGCTGGCTGGTGTGGGAGAATGTGACAATGGAAATGGGACTGTGTGTGCTTGGTTGGGAGAATGGAAATCCATCCTCTCCCAGCACGAATGGCAGCGCCCTGTGAGCTCATGGCTTGGGGATTGGAAGGGAAATCTGAAGGCAATATAGATTTTACAGATAATGTTCTGGGTTATTATTGACGAGTTTTAAAATAAGTGGTGAATTTCTATCCTCCCACTCCTCATCAGGCCTTGGTCATGAAGGATGACAATGAGCAGAAGATCCTTCAAGTCTGATCTGCAGGGTTTAATTCCAGATATAATTTCTTCCATATGCAGTCAGTCATGTGCTGAAAGTTTCTGTGGTTTGTGAAGATTTGGGGAACTTGACAGATGATAACTCTGTGTTGGGATCAGAATTTGCCCGCAGAGAACAATTTGCAGTTTAACAGCTTATTTGTCTTACATTCTCCTCACAGTTTCATATTTACATGTGTACAAATAAATATTGCAGGAGGAGTGCACTATGTACATATAGGTTATTTTATAGTTAATTGTAGTAGCTTATGTTAGGAATATCCACTAATATTTCACATCAGCTTCTTTCAATCTTAATATTACGGCTGACATTTAATTTCTAATTGGTATCTGATGGAAAAAATTGAGAGGATGTTTCCATATTTATTTTTTAGTATTTAGCTGGAGTTCCCTTGGAAGATCAGAAGCTTTTTTTTTTTTTCACAGTAGCTGTTCAACCTTCCCAACCCCCCATGCTGAGCTGTGAGGACCTTGAAGGCAGATGAGCAGCAGAGAAAGCCATAAAGGGAACAAATGCAATTAGATTTTTGCTCTATGAAGGGTTTGACTGAGAGGAAACCCTGCAGCTGAGCTGAGGCTGAGCTCATTTCAGGATGTGCTTCCAGAGGAGTGTCACAATTCCCTCGGCACCCCAAGGCAGCACCCATTAAATAGGGAAGGAGAAGGACTGGGGGGAGAGAAAGTGGAATAAGGAAGAGAGGGAAGCCCTCAGCAGGGTTTGGAGGAGCTGGGGAGTCCATGTGGGACTCTTCTTCTTCACACTGATGAGTAAAACTGAATGTTCAGAATTAAACAGAAGATATTTTATTCTTGTAACTTCTCCAAGAATCCCTTACTGAGAAAGAATGTGAATATATTCAAGTTTTTCATTTTCTGAGATTCAACAGAAAAAAAAAAAAAAGAGGCACCAACCAAGACCTTGGAGAAAACTAAAAGTTCTTGAGGAAAAAAAAAGTCAGAGAGATTGGTTCTTGTTTTCAACCACTTTCCAGGGACAGGGGGTTTATGTTTACAGACATTTCTTCCTTTCAGCTTTTTGTGTTAAAGTTTCCTACCTGATGGCTCTAAAGCTTTGTGAGGACCTTTGTGGTGCTTCACTGGGGTTTATTCCTGCCTAAACCTGGGAAGGGATTGGGCAGAGCTCTCTGCATCCCACACTGAGTTAATTCCATCTTACTGTACCTTGTGTTCCCTTCAGCTATTCCCAATATTTACATTTTCTGTTTTCTTTCTTATACCTTTTCTATGCAGAAACGACTGGATTTGCTTGTCTGCTCTGGGTTTTTAGAAGTCTGGTGAGCCTGGTCCTTGCTCTGATGTCTGAGGCAGGAGTGAAGTTAAACATCATGTTGGGAGCTAGATATCAAAGTATTCAAAACCCAAAAATAAAAGAGGGAAAAAAAGTGTCAGGAAATGAGTTGCAGCCTCAGACTTAAAAACTCAGTAACTTTAAAAGAAAAACTTTAATCTCTCAGAGATTTTGAAGTGCCTGTCAGTGTTCCATCCTTCAAGTCGTGGTTAAAGGCTCATTTCAGAAAACCACAGTGACTCAGCTCCTTTGAATATCTGCTCTGTGGTCTGTGTTGGAAGCTCCAAGAGTTTCTCCCGCCTCCAAGGACGGTTTTCATTGGTGGGTAATTCACTGGCAGTACCTTTTGCACCGTCCTAATTTTAAATAGACTCTCAATATTTAGATTTTTCAAGTGTAAAGGCATAGTGCCCTAATATTGGTGAGTAGAAAGGAGAACAGTTGTATATAAATATTTATTAATTTGCAAGTGCAAAGGTGAGTTTATCTAGATTTTTTGTTTTCAGATGAAGTCTGTGTTACTCTCTACAACACTGCATGTTCTGGAGGGCAGGGCCTGCCTTGGCCTGGGTTTTATGGCCTCAGGCTCCTGGCTTGGGAATGGTGTGGATGGCATGGAAAGAGCTGGTTCTGGACAGAGCTTCCGTGAGGTGACCTGGTGAGAGCTGATTTTCAATATATCAGGGGGAAATTTTGAGCCAAACCTGTGTAAATACACCTAAACTAGTAAATACACCTAAACTAGTAAATACACCTAAACTAGTAAATACACCTAAACTAGTAAATACACCTAAACTAGAGCTAGCAGGTTGCACAGGGAGGAACTTGGGCTGCTCCTCAGTGTGGTTGGGCTGCAATAATCTTTTTATCCCTATTTAGTAGGCAGAAGCCTGAGGGTGGTAGGAATAGATGCTGAGGACTGGGTGTTTGTGGTGATTAGGAAAGGAAGGTGCTCCGTGGAATGACCTTTCCATAAGACACAGGGATCTGCAGGACTTTTAACAGTCCAGGACTGAGCTTTGTGGGGCTGAGCCCGGTGTGGGTTTTCTGTGCCAGCTGCCAGGCTGAGCTTTGGAGACTCCCATGGAGCCAGAGCAACCTCCCAGCTGGAAATGCTACCTGGAAGGGAATTGCTGGAGTGGCCATCCTGCTCTGCAGCCATTCCTGGGGACTGTGGTGCTGCTGCTCGAGCCGAGGACACGGGAACAATCCCGTCCTCCTTTCTCTCTGTGTTCCCTGGTGGTGCAGGGAAGTGTTGCCATGGAGGAGAGCGTGGGGTGGGAGTGGGCAGGAACCAGCTGCTTTAGGGCCACTCTGGGAGGGATGGGGGAGGATAGCACATGAAGGCTGCTCCTGCAAGCAATCCAAGGAATTTCTTGCTGTCAGGCATCGTGTGCGTTCCTTGGGGAAGAGCTCTGGTGGCACATAGGGAAGGGTGGAGCTTTGAAGTGAGGGAATTTGCTTTCTCCCCATGGTTTGGGAAGAAGTTACAGAGCTGCTGGGCACAGTGGCCCTCACGGGCCTGTGGTTTTAGCTGAGTGCCTTGTCCATCCTGTGTGCATTTCTGCACCGTTCAGACCAGGGCTGCTCCTGGATGGTGTGGCCTTCAAGGATGTGCAGAGCTCTGTGACTTCTTTAAAAGTTATCTGCAGATTTTTAGTCTAGCTTTCATGACAGATTTGTTGATAATTAAGCAACACTGCTTTACCTGGAATACAGGGATGGCCTGGCCAGCTGGGTGTGTGTGGATGTGTGTGTGTTGTCCCTCCTGGTGAGGTCAGTGTTCCTGCAGTTCATGTTGGGTGACTGTGTGCTGACTGAGACTCATTTACCATGGATTGGGAGGCTTTTTCCTGTTGGTCTTATCCCCACAGAGCAACAAATTGACAGTGCAGGGCTGGATGCAGGGGTGGAATTACACGAGACACCAGTGGGCAATTGGACACCCCTTTTCTTGCTTCTTGTTGTAAATGTATCATAGTGGTCAGTCATGGGGGTGACTGAAGGCTTGATGAAAGAAGTGCTCCTCAACCACTCCCATGCATTAGGAAATGGAAAACCAGGGAAGCAAGAGATCAAGGATGAGTGTAATATAGGATATGTCCCTGGAAGTGTCCAAGGCCAGGTTGGACAGGGCTTGGAGCAACCTGGGCTAGTGGAAGGTGTCCCTGCCCATGGCAGGGGTGGCACTGGATGGGCTTTAACATTCATTCCAGCCCAAGCCATTCTGTGATTCCATGATATTCTTTCTGGCATCTCTTTTTGCAATAATTTTGACCCATTTTTGTCACCCTTTTCTAATTATTTCTGAAAACTTTCCTCATTAATCTACTAGACCTTAAAAATGGAGACTGCAGGGATAGTTCCTTCATGAGATTCCATTAGAGTAGAGCAAAGGGTGTTCTGTTGCTGAACTGAAGGATCCATCTGCTACATCACAGTGGGTATATCAGCAGTCTCAGTTTAAACATTTTTAGTAAAAAACAAGAGTTGATTTGTACACATGAGAGGCATATGGCTTAAGGCTTTTACTCAGCAGCTGTTTGGGTGTATTTATTACTAAGAGTACCACATGGGCGTGTTTGACAAGGCAAACTTGTTCTCTGGAGCGAGGTTGGAGTTTTTGAAGTCAGTCAGTTGAGTGAAGGCTGAAAGCTTTCTGATTTTAGCGGTCATTTGTGTCCCCAGACGTGGGACACCATGTCTGAGAGCGTGGGCTGGCTGATGACAACTTTAAAGACATGTTATAGCAAAGAAACGGAGATAATGTGCATGGAAATCAGGGTGTTTGGCAGTGTTTGTAGTAGTGCAAGTTCAGGGCTGGAATGCAAAGTCTCTGCTGTACCCTCCCTCCACAGCACGTGTGCTCTGACCTGCCATCACAATCCCAGCCTCAGGATTTCCTTAGAGAAGAAATGTGGCCATTCTCAAAGTGTCATAGAAACATTTTGGCTCAAACTCTGCTCTGCAGTGCCCTGTCCTGCAGCAGCTCATCTCTTGCTCTTCAAACGTTGAGTTTTTGTGACATTTTTAACCACACCTTCAATGGCTTCACCTTGTAAAAACCTTCAAAGCTTTTTGAATGACCAGGAGGGGAAAACTGCTCGGTGGAAGTGCTACAGGGCATCCCAGTGAGCACTTCAGGTCATTAATAGTTCTCTGTTTCTATTGCAGCTGAAAATCATGGCAATACAATTCACTGAGTTTGTACCAGGCAGTGTCTTTTGGTGAAGTCTCATAATCCTTCTGTAAAAAGGGTGTTTCATTTAACTTAATGTGTAGTATTGTTAGTGCTCTGATCTTTAGCAGGAAAAGAATGGATTTGTTCTGGAAATACCTAATGTGCAGTTTGTGGATTTGAATGGAAAAGTAGCAGACTTCTGGAATATTTTCAATGGGCAAAGAGAAGACATGGTTGGTATCTTGAAGTTCACCTTCTAAAAATCCAGAGACATGGCAGACAGAACTTACCCCACTACTTCCAGTGGCTTCCTCTTCATACCATGAGTGACTTAGTAAAGGGGAAAGTCCCAAGTGCTTATCCAGATCTAAAAGCTCACAGAAATGCAGATAATCAGCTTTTCTTCTCTTTGTCACATAGATTTTTGTTTCACATAAGATCTGTCTCCTCAGGTGTTTGTTTTGAGGGGAGTTTTTGTTTTGCTTGTGCCAGTTTGAATGAGGTCCAGATATTTAATCAGGACAATTGGCACTTTCCATGATGAAACCTGTGTCTGGGTTTCATTTGGGACTTGCCAAAATAGTCTTTATTTCTGGGTCTGTTTTCTGACCCTCTCTAACATTGGGAACACTTGCAATCCACCAGGCTCCATCCTGCTCTGCAGGCCAACAGTTGCACATGGATATTATCAAATCTGTTGGATAGAATTAGGGTTTTTTTTAATTGCTTCTGCTGTTTCTGAATGCCAGGATTTTGTGTAGAAAAGGAAAATCAATCTGAAACCTGATTAAATTAATCTGAAACCTGAAATCCTGAAAGTCAAGGCACAAACCTGACGTAGGTCTGGAAGCAGAAGCTGGACCAAGTGACGCAGCCAGAGAACACTTTTAATGCAATTATGATACAAATAATAATTGGAAATAAAGACAGTGATTGAAACAAATGGAGGAAGAGAAGGGACAGGAGCAGACAATGTTAAAAGAAGACTTTAGTGCATTTTTCTGAACTTGGAAGGTTATTTCTGCTCTGAGGTTGCTGGCAAAGGTGGTGTTTGTGAGCCAGGACGACTGTGTTTGCTGACTCCGGGTGGATGTGACTGTAGGATGGTTCAGTGATGCAGCTGGTGTTATTTAATAGTTCTCACCAGCCCATCCATCACTTCTGAATCCAGCTTTCTCCCTCACTGATTGATGTGTTATTGCATCAGTAAGGCAGCTTGAAAGATGGCTTAAAACAGAAAAAAATACCTAATTATTGTTCTTTATGGAAAAGGAAATTTTTTTAAATGGCTGTAGCACAAAGTGGTTTGAATGAATTTATTTTTTTTCTAGACTTTCCAGACCCAAACCCGGGTCTGGAGGTGTGTGGAGGTGACAGTGGTCATGCCTTGAGGGCGAGTTGGGCGCTGTCCCTTTTGACAGTCCAGGTGCATTTGTGTTGTGCTCCAAGGGCTGCATCCCACTTCCACCACAAGGAGCAATTCAGGAAGAATGTGCTCCGTGCTGCAGAGATGGGAAAGGTTGGATCATCACTCTTCCCCTCCAGTTTTCCAGCGGATTCAGCACTCTGGGAAGGCTGCCCAGCTGTGGCTGTGCAAGGCCACAGGAGTGCACAGACCTGCTCATCTCCTGGCAGCTGCAGGAGAGGGGACAGATATGAATGGAGCTGTCTGTTCACACAGCCCTGAGAAGGCAACAATTAATGGGCTTTGAAATTCAATGACTGATAAATGTTGTGGGTTTGAAGGTGAATTGGGTCAGGAAGCAGGGGGAGTTCAGGGTGGAACACAGCTGGGTACCCCTGGCTTGGCTTGGGTGGAGTGACTGTGTGACTGCAGGGAGGGAGTGCAGGTTAGAAACCAAACAGTGCAGAAGGGGGCACCTGAGGGGCAGGTGAGCCCTTATTTTGGCTGCTGCAGCTGCTGTGACAGAGGGTTGAGAAGCCTCAAGGGCAGTTGCTTGCATATTCTCACTGTGGTATCAGCATAAAGGGGGCTTTTGGTTGTTTTTTTTCCTCAAATGTTTCAGGGGAATAAGAGAGGCATTGCCATGTGCAGTTACAGCACCTAAACCCAAACTTCTTTGGTTCACATTGGACAGGGAGTTAAAGAAATGAAACCAATGGTTTTCTGTAGAAGTGTGATTTAAATCCATGGTTTAGTGTATGAAGTGTTGGTGTCCCTGTGGGCTCTTACTGTCCATGTTCCAGGGGTATAAACAGTTGGGATAAACTGAGGAGTCAGAGAAGCTGCTCTTCCTGGTGGAAAATAGACCCCAAGTTAACAGAGTGTTTATTCTGCAGAAGGCTCACACTTGGAGCCTGCATGAAACATCCCTGAGATGGATGAGAGCGTGTTCTACTTCGTTTTATTTCTGCAAGACAGTGAAGTAGTAGAGCAGGAGAAAATAAACAGAATGACATCCATGCCTTTAAAAAAGAGAGAAAGGAGAAAACAACTCAGTTTGTTCTGAGGTTGAAAAAGGAACAGTTTCCCTTTAGTAACTCCTCGTTGTGCTTGTCCTGGTGTAGCAGCACGTTGGCAGCTCTGTGCAGAGGTGAAATATGTCCCTCAGGGATACTGGGTGCACTCCCAGGATTTGGGCTGTGTCTTGGCTCTGGTGCCAAGCACTTGGAGGTGATGGCAGGTGCCCCACCAGTGTGTGCTTGATACCAGCTCTGGGGATGAGGTGCCTGTTTGCAGTGACAGCATTGCATTAATACCCCCCAAACTCCAGAGAGAGTGTTCTGCCTGTGGGACAAACCCCTAAACCCCAGGGAGAACGTGCTGCCTGCTGGATGACTCCCCCAAGCCCATGGAGAACTTCCTGCCTGTGGGATGACTCCCCCAAACCCCAGAGGGAATGTCCTGCCTGTGGGATGACTCCCCCAAACCCCAGAGGGAATGTCCTGCCTGTGGGATGACTTCCCCAAACCCCAGAGGGAACGTCCTGCCTGTGGGATGACTCCCCCAAACCCCAGAGAGAATGTCCTGCCTGTGGGATGACTCCCCCAAACCCCAGAGAGAATGTCCTGCCTGTGGGATGACTCCCCCAAACCCCAGAGGGAATGTCCTGCCTGTGGGATGACTCCCCCAAACCCCAGAGGGAATGTCCTGCCTGTGGGATGACTCCCCCAAGCCCAGGGAGAAGGTGCTGCTTGCGGGACAAACAGCTCCAGGCCTCTGCTGGCAGGATCTGCTTCCGCTCGTGGCCCTGGAACATTTGTTCTTCCCTTTGCAGTCCAGCCCAGGGAAGCTGGCTTGCTCCCCTTCCCATTCTCCAGCTGTCTGCGCTCCGGATCCAGCGTGGCTGTGCTGCCTTGGCTCCCAGCACTCACTTCCCTTATTTGGTAACACACAGCCCTCCAGCCGTTCCTGGAAGGGGCTGTTTTACTAGTTTAGGGACTATTTTCCACTTTCATTTTTGATCTCTGAAGCCACGGATTGTGTTCCAGCCGCGTTGCTGGCATAGCTGAGCTCCTGGGTGCTGTCAGGCTGGAATCTTGCGCTCTGTGGAAACGCTTGGATGTTTTATTCCCTCCTGCAATGTGCTGGTTTGCTGCTGCAGAGGCAATATATGGCAGAACTCGTGTTTACAGTCTGTATGTACCTTGTCAGCATAATCTGCTCATTAAAGTGCCGAGCAGAGTGCAGCCCTCTGTGCTAGGCCTGCGTTAGGGAGGCCAGGTTTTAATTAGCTGTGTGATTTGTTGGCGTTTTCCATGCTCTGTTCCCGGGGAGGGAAGTGGCGGCGGAGCGAGCTTGGACAGATTGAGCAGCATCACTGGATAGGCCTCAGCAAGAGCATCTCTGGGCCCCTGCCAAGAGGATGGGGACTGTTTAAAGTAGAGAGAGGGAGAGGCCTTAGTGAGGTGAAAGACTCAAGCCAAGCCTAGGAGCAGAAAGCAAGGAATAAAGCTTTTGGACTTGGGACAGATGGGGACAGTGGTGTTTTACCTGACACTCTAGGGCAGTTGGGCAGCAGGGCTCTGCTCTGTTCAACTCCACCATGATTCTTTCTGTAATTAGGCAGGTCTGGGTTTTCTGCATTTGTCTTTGCTTTATTAAGGCAGTTTGTGGAAGTCTGAGCATCTGTGGCAGCTCTCACCTCACGGTGCTGCCCGCGTGGCACCGGGTGTCTGTGGCTGCTCATGGCATCTCCCACAGCTGGCTGTGCTCTGTGAGCCCTCCAGAGGAAGGAGGGCTTCCCCTCCAGCTTGGGAATTCACTCAGAGCTTCTCCAAGACCACTCTTAGCTGGCTGCATCCAGAGAGGAGGAGGATGGGCACCCAGCAGTGCCACAGGAAGGGTTGGGGACTGTGGGAGTCACGGGTGGAGTAGGAGTCGTCAGTGCTGTGCTGTGACAAAAAGTGCAACTGCTGCCTTGGAATATATAAAAAGAAGCATTGCCAAAAGACAGAGTAATTATTTTTTCCAGTTTTACTTCCTGGCAGAGCCTCAAGTGAAGTTTTTTATTTAGGACCTCGTGCTTCCCGAGGGATCCGAACCGACGGGGAGGGAAATGGTCAGGAACACCACTGAGCAGTTTGGCACCTCGGCAGCTGTGGGACAGAGGAGCCTGCAGATGCTGCTGGGAGAGGGAGAAGTTCTCCTTTGCATCCCCATGTGGAAAGGGAAGGGAGTTGTGGGGTTACATTGTGAAAATAAATAGGTTAGATGCAGAACTAGTGGAGCCCTGGAAGAGAGGAGTTCAGGAGCTGTGTCAGGAATGGAGCAGCCATGGCTAATTCTGCCTGGGGGAGGGAGGGGTGAGCTCAGGAAGCTTTCCTGGGGGCTGCCAGCCCTGGGAACCTGTGGATTTGGCAGTTCTGCAGGAGGCAGTGGGCCTGGAGTTCAGGAGGATGGCACCTGGTGCAGGAGGAGAGAAACAAATAATCCTTTCAGGGAAGGGATCCCAAGTGCTTCATTAGTGCAAGAAAAATGGAAGCACCGAGTTCAGTTTTATTATTCTTCCATTTTTCCAAATTAGACCTCAATAATGTTATCAAATATTTATTTAAAGGCCCTGTATCTTTTTTTGGCAATCTGGTTTCTCTTAAAGCCAAATGTGTTTCAGAGCTGAAAAGTGAGTAACTTTGAACAGCTGAAAAATGTGCCCTTTCTTTTGTGTGATGCTGTGGTGGCTCATTTCTTATAACATATACACAGAACATTCTTAAATAGAAATAACTCCTATTATGCTGTTCAGTCCTGTCAGCTCTAACAGCACAACTGTATTCTTTCCATGCTGGTCAACACTGATGCTTCCAGAGGGGTTTGAAATTTGATCTTCCTTGTTCTTCCTGTGCTTGGACTGTCCAAGTTTTCCCTGCCTCCTACCCCCACTTCCTGCCCCATTTTCTGCAGGAACTTTAATCCAGAAAAGCAAGAATAAGTGAAGGAGCAAATGTGAAAAAGAAATTTAAGGGGCGAGCAGCTGAAATAAAATGAAATTTGGCCAGAAAATGGATATGCTTTGGTTTACTGCTGGGGTAAAGTGTAGATTGAAAAGACCCAAAGATTCTGAGGAAGAATGTGCCAGGATTCCTGTCCTGAGAATCGTGTTATAGTGCCTTGCAGGGACATTTGTCATGGAAACTCTGAAAAGTGAGATAAGGATGCTTTCCTGATCAAGGATCCAGTTCTCAAACCTGGGACAAAGGCTGAAAGCCACAAGAGTTTACTTAAAACTGCTCCTGCAACTCTTACACACACCAGTTTGCTGAGTTCCCTTTGTGTAAAGTACAAATCCTTCTCCTTGTAGTGTGTAAAAGTTGAGTTTCAGGGCTTGTGGCAGAGAGAAGGAGTTGGCCTTTGCTTTTACCTCTTGGCCTACTTGGCCTCTAGTCCAGGGTTTGTTTTTGTGCTGGACCAGAGGTGGAGCTGAGCTAAGACTAAAAGCTCTCACTGGAACCTGTGGCTTTTTTGGGATCCTGGGTTAGCCCAAACTGATGTGTGCAGGTCTGAACTCTTCTCGTGAGGATTGTTTCCTTCTCCTTCCCCCTCTCCTCAGCACTGAGGGGTTTCTCTTCTGGCTTGTATTTGTGACTCACCAGGAGCCATCGTGGTGCTTTGGCAATTTCTAGAGAGTTTATTCTGAAGTAGCTTCTCTTGGTCCAAGTTATCCGTTGTGTCCATAAATTAGACTGTTCCTTGAAGCTTCCAAGGGTAAGTGGAGCATTCACTGTGTCCTTTACAGCTTTCTCTGAGGCAGCTCCCTGTTTTCTGCCTTCTGAGCTCTCTTGTATCCTGTTTTGCCCATCCAGGGTAACTTTACCCATCGTGGTGACAAGGAGGCTGATGGTTTCCTTGCTTTCTTTAACCTGGGTGTCAAATGGGACACGTTGTACTGAAATGCATCTGTGTTTTTTAGGATTTTTCCTTTCTCCTTGTGTTGCTCTCCCTTCTGGCTCTGTGTTTTCACGCAGCATCTTCCCTCGGTACCAGAGATAGAAAAAAGCAGCTGGTCTTTCCTGCAAATGTTTCCTTTTGGAGCTGCCTGTGTATCCAGTGTCTAAATATTTCTCTCTTTTTGAGTAGCAGCTTTCTTGTTGAAGGAGACCAAAGAGGTTACGTGGAGAAATAAAACAAACAGTGGCGTATCCTGAACTCTTTGGTGCCGAAGGTGTTCCCTTAAAGGGGAATTTCTCCAGTCAGTGTTGGGTGGGTTTTTGGGCATTGTGGTCGTGGGGGTGTGAGTTGTCTGTGCTTTGGTTCTGAGTTTACCCTGAGGTGTGACAGTGTGTCCAGAGCCTCACCCTGCAGGTGAGGAGCGAGGTGTTTGCTCTTCCCTGCTGGAATAACCTTATCCTGCTCAGCTTACACTGGAGGAAAGGTCAGCTTGGACGGGCCTTGGAGCCGTGTGTCCATGGCAGGGGGTGGAATTAGATGAGCTTGAAGGTCCCTTCCAACCCAAACCCTCCCGTGATTCCATGATTCCAAGGACGGCTTTTCCCACAGTAAATTTCAGCACATCTAAAATACTGTGTTTATTATTTATAAGTTACTAGCAGGGTAATGTGGAGTCGTATGCTAATTAATTATGTGACCAAAAAGCCGTTGCTTTTTAATTAATGTTTCTTTAGCAGGCATTGATATTCAGCGTCCACCTCTCAGGTCTATAATTTTCCTGTCTCTGAAATCATTGTTGCACTTGTCTCCCTTTGGTTTGATACCTCAGCCCCAAGTTAATAACAATTACATTATTTCCTGTGTTGTTACAGCTTGAACAAACGAAGCAGCAATTCCCATTGGTGGGACTTTGCATAAATGAAGATAATACAGGAGGGTGGTTACCCTCGTGTCTTGCAGATGGGAATTGAGGGTGGTTATTTTAACATAAAAATTAAAATGTATTTAGCTCACAAATGGTGCAGGCTCTGTGTTTAAATGTTGGTTGCAAGGGTGATTTTCCTCCTTTATTCTACTTTAAAAAGCAAAGCACTGAAAGCCCTTGGAGCACCAGGATGCAGCAGCACAGCAGGGAGGTGACAGACGTCACCAGGGCACAAACCTCAGGGGTTGTGTCGGGTAACGAGTTCCGTGCTGGAATCCAGAGGGATTGGGCTGCTCTGCAGAGGGATGGGATTGCTGTGAGACCTTTGGGCTTGGCATAAAATCCCACAATGGTTTGGGTTGGAAGGGCCCTCAAAGCTCATCCCATCCCACCCCCTGCCATGGGCAGGGACACCTTCCACCAGCCCAGGTTGCTCCCAGCCCCGTCCAACCTGGCCTTGGACACTTCCAGGGGTGGAGCAGCCACAGCTTCTCTGGGTTCCATCCCAGCCCTGCTCATCTGTGCTTCAGTTTTCCCCTCCTGTGGAGTGGCAGAGCTGTTTGTAACACAGGGTTTGACTCGAGTTCTCCCAGCAGGCTGGCCATGCAGGGTTCAGGCTGTTTTCCTGCTGGGATGGAGCTGTGGCTGGAGCTCCGTTGGGGCAGCAGGGCTGGATCCTCACAAAATCCCTGCTGGAAATGAGCTGCTGTGCTCCCAGCAAAACCTGATCACAGCAAATTGAAAATGAAAGGATGTCTTCTCAGCACAAAGAGAGGTCTTTCAGGAGGATCAGGTTCCTTTTTTCTCCCTCTTCGTGGAAATGCAGGAATGATTGATAATCAACACATTTCTGTAGCTGCTTTTGTTCTTTATTCTTTGAACCTCTTAGGCTGTCATCTATTAATTTTAAATCTCAGAAGGAACAAGTATAGAAATAGATGATGGAGTAATCCAAGGGCTTCTGAGGAGGTGAAACTTGCCTGTGATTGAACACAGGCATTTTGTATTATTCTCTAGGCCTCCTGCATGAAAATATTGCATTTAAGTACAAAAGAGGTCTTCATTTTGTCTTTAAATAAATAAACTCTTCATCCTGTGAAGTGTTATCATCCTTGTGAGCGTATTGAAGCTGGGCACTTTCATAAATATGAAGTCAGAAGTCTATTTGCAGAGTGTTTCTATCATTGCCAGCTCTGTTACTTGCTCATTGCAGCTATTTTTTTGTATTTAAAATAAAAGATACTATCCACATATTTCTCTCCTATGAGCAGGCTTTGGCCTTGGGGAAATATCAGGTACCTAAGTATAGAAAAGTCTGAAGAGAAACCGATAAATTTCAACAGGGAATTGCTAATTTTCTTTTAATTTTAGTATTGCTGTGCAAAGAGGAGTTTGGTTTTTTCCAAGTAACGAAGAAACAGCTGTGTTGGTGTTAAATATTCAGTGGATTTGTAAGTGACTTATTTAAAGATCTTCATCTTTGTAGATTTCCCTCATCTGAGAGCACCCTAAAGTATGATTTTTGTGAGGGGGAGTAATTTTTCTTGGTTCTTACCTTTCTCCAATTGGCATCTTGTAGAGTCTGGGTTTAAAAACCGAAATACCGACACACCTTTTTGTTGCCAACAAAGTGTTTGATTCTTGCTTCCTCCAACTGCAGAAAAGTTGGGGAAGACTTTCTACTAAATGCTTAAAATAGGCAGTGGAGATTTGGAAAAAATGATGAGTGCTGGGTTATACAACCAGCCGGGCCAGGGCTGAAAGTGCTTCCAGATCATTCAGAACTGGGCACTTTGGGAATGGCAGAGGGAGGAAAATGGTGTTCTGGCCCCAAAACTGAGCTGATCCAACAGGAGCAGAGATGGCACCTGAGGGGAGCCTGAAAGGGAGATGGAGAGAGACTGTTTACATGGGCCTGGAGGGACAGGACAAGGGGGAATGGCTTCACACTGACAGAGAGCAGGGATAGATGGGATATTGGGAAGGAGTTCCTCCCTGGGAGGGTGGGGAGGCCCTGGCACAGGTTGCCCAGAGAAGCTGTGGCTGCCTCAGCCCTGGAAGTGTCCAAGGCCAGGCTGGACGGGGCTTGGAGCAACCTGGGCTAGTGGAAGGTGTCCCTGCCCATGGCAGGGGGTGGGATGGATGAGCTTCCAGCCCAAAGCATCCCAGGATCCTGTGGAAGGTTGTAGCAGTGGCTGTGTCTAGCTGTCACCAGCACAGGCACCATGAAGAACTTTGGGTGTCAGCAGTGCCTGAGCAGCAGCTTTCTGAGCTGTCCTCGTGTACCAGCAGTAGGATTGACGTAATGACATCACTTAATGCCCCAAAAGGTGGGAAAACCCTCTGAAGGGAAGGCTGGAATTGCTGGGAGTGCTTGAGTTATGCATTTCTAGGCAGCTTGGTCTAAAAGAAGGTGATGATGTCTTGGGTGGGCTCTGAAATACTTTATTCCCTTCTCCAGATCATTCCAGCCTCTGTAAACCTGGTATTTGCAATTTTGGACAAGTGTAATAATCTTGATGTACTACTTAAATGTGACTTAAAAAAAAAAAAAAGGACAGAAAATGGTCAGTCTGGTCAGGTTTTTAATTGTGTTATGAGAGCAAAAATTGGGCATTGGGAATGTGACTGGTTGGGTTAGGACTGGCAGGAAGGGTTGGAAGTTTGGAGACTGTGCTGAGTAGGAAAAGAGCAAGGTCTGGTCAGGAGAAGGGAATGTAAAAGGGAGAAGAGAAAATTAAAAACATGGAGGAGAAGGAATTGCAGCTGGAATAGTGTTGCTGACAGGTTTGAACCCCAGAATACTTCGGGACATGGGGTTTTCTGGCATTCCCAGTATCCTTGGTTTTGACTATTGCTCTGTGCTGCTGGTGCATGCAGGGGACAGCCAGGCCTTGCTGGTGACATTTCCTGGAGCTGCAGGTGGCAGAGCCCCCGTGGGATCTGGTGTCCCAGCAGGGAGAGCACTCATCCCTCACGGGGTGCAGTTCCAGTCGGGCTCCTTCTTGCTTTATTCCATGCAGAGGAATCGCTGAGAGGAGAGCAGGATTTAGCTTTGGGAGCATTGAAATGCACATTTAATACATGCCCATGTAACATTCATCATCCTGGTGGGGTGGTGTAGGATTATGCAATCGCTTTTTCCTGCGGGACCTTTGTTGGGTGTTCAGGCTTGATGTATCATCATTTCATCAACAGTGACGTGCTGTTTTATTTTTATACTTACTCATTGTGCAATTCTGCCATTTTTCACTGGATATCATGAAGATCTGAAAGGAAAATGCATTCCTTCCTGGTTAATATTCAACAAACAGTCTATAAAAAGATGTGGTTACTGTGCAGTAATTGCTTTATTTATCACCTTTCCTATGTGGCTAAAATCTGCTTGAATCTTTGATCAGAGCAGAGAGCCAGTGGTTTGGGCTGCTTTGGCTTCATTTGGGATCTTAGACCTAAATTCCATAAGGATCATGTCTGGGAAGAGTTGGTTCATCTTACACAGTCACCACTACTGTGGGTTGCACATCCCTGACCGTGGTGGTGCTCAGGTAGCACATCCTTGATGTTATAAACATAGAAGCCCATGAGACCTGGAGAGCTGAAAATCTTCTGGCCACAAAGTTGATGTAGTTTGACCCTAAAGTTGATGTAGTTTGACCCTGAAGTTGATGTAGTTCGACCCACGGTGAACTACATTCAGGAACAATCAGCCTTCGGTGGCCATGTTAAAGTGAGTAAGGCACAGCTGAACTTCTCAACCACTTCAGAAATAGATTTCATAGAACAAATACTAGAAATGAAAAGATTGGGTGCTTTTTCTTGTTTGTTTTAGATCTGTAGCTTTGTAACTGGGATGGAAAGCTAAGAAAACCACGTTATGTTTTCCCTTCTTGCATTGGACAAGGTCAAACTCTTGGAGACCTCTCCTGGTGCCTGAGGGAGGAGAGGGGGCTGCTTGCGTTAACAATTTAGAAGTTAAGCCTAACTTGACAACTTTCTTGACTGAAGAGGATGGAAAGAAGTTCACTGTGACTAAATCTAGCATACAATTAATTCTTCTCTGCAGTTCTGTGTGTTAATTGCTGTCATTGTGTGAACTGATGGTTTCAGCAAAAATAGAAAATTTTATAACTGGTGTGTTGCTTACAATGCAGTCTTAGTTTGAAGTGCCAGCCCGCAGTGGCTTTTTGAATCTCTTCTGTGCTGTCAATCTCTGTGAATCATCTTTATGTAAATGGAAGAAGCCGTTGAAGAGAGCAAACCTGGGAAGTGTGGTTTGCGCTTCCCTCATGGCTCAGAAGCTTTGGGGTGGTGGTGGCAAAGTGGAGCTGAGTGTTTCTGGAGAGCTGCAGTTAAACCTCCTTCCAGGAGCCCTCAGCTCTCTGTCTGTCCCCAGTGTCACTGTTAAAGGGCACCGGTGCTGTACCCGGGTCCTTCCATATCTCTGTGGGTATACTGGGCCGGTATATTGGTATGTGGCAGGTAAACTGGTCCCCAGCCAAGCAGGCTGCAGGAATCCCTGTGCTGGTTTGGGACAGACTGATCAGCCCACTTGGCAGTCAGTGCCTCACTGAGATGAAACAACGATCTGCCACCACTGCTTCATCCACCCTGTTAGGAGTGGGTTTAATTTTTAGGACAGACTTTGAAGACCATCCTGCTGTGAGGGTGGGGAGGCCCTGGCACAGGCTGCCCAGAGAAGCTGTGGCTGCCCCTGGATCCCTGGAAGTGTCCAAGGCCAGGCTGGACGGGGCTTGGAGCAACCTGGGCTGGTGGAAGGTGTCCCTGCCCATGGCAGGGGGTGGCACTGGATGGGCTTCGAGGTCTCTCCCAGTCCAAACCTTCTGGTTTTTTGATGATTTTTTGTTCTCCTGTGAAAGGTGTTGCTTTGGGGATGGATTAGACAGGCAGGGTGGCATCAAATGGGGCTTTTCTTTAGGAAAGGCATTAGAAGTGTGAATGTGTCCATCTCAAATGGTGTCCTGAGGTAAAATTACCAAGGTCTGTGTCAACCTCTGACAGAGCTGAGATGGCTTGTCTTCAGTATTGGATTTTTCCCTTTTTGGTTGATGTGAATCCAGAGTGTCCATTAACCAGGCAGCCAATGAGCAGCTCTGCTTTCCAGGCAATGAAGACAAACCCCTAAGTCGGTCTCTCCTCACCGTCCTGCTTCCAGAATTGTCTGCAGGGATACACCAGGAGCCTTGAGGAAGGCCCTGTGGATTAGGCCTGAAGTGTTACATCCATGTCATTGCCAGAGAGGCTGGGAACAGCCTCCTGGCTCTTTTGGCACTTTGGTTGAACTTCTGAGCTGCTACTTTCGGCGCTGCCTTTGAATAGCTGAATTTATTTTTCTGCGTGTTCCGTTGCTTGGAGACAGTGAGGAGGAGAAACAGTCACTGCAGCTCATTTGGGTTCATTGCTGATAAGTTAGCATCTCTAATACAGAAATGTATTTTTAATAAGACTAATGGGCTGTGATTCCTGGCTTTTGCCAGGCAGAAGGTTAAATAAACTGGACTGGGTATAGAACCTGACACCCCGAGGGCTTTGATGTCACCTCGAGCAATGCCCTGAGTGGCTGTGCTTGTGCAGGCTCTTCTTTGGGAGGGTTTAATGCTGCTGCCACTTTATTAGGTTAATTTTTTTTCCCTATGTTCTCTAGAAATAGAAGGGATTAGATTTAAAAACTTAACAGACAGCAACAGCAACAAACCCCCCCCCCAAACCAAAGCCCCCCAACCTGACATTGTGTACCTGCTGAAGGACAACAGCTCCAAGCTGAGAGTGCCCAAGACAAATGTGTTTGCCTGGGAAAGCACTGGAACGTGTTCCCGTTTTAGCCTGGTACTGTTTTCGACTGGGACAAGTTATAAATTTTCTGGTCTTGCATCAGATGTTGGCAGCAGCAGTTAGTTTTTAATCATTCATGGGGCAACATTCCTGTTGCTCAAAAAAGCATTTGTCTGATCAAGAGCTTTCCAGAATTTGTTTATAAACCCTTCCTTGCCGCTGGAATATTTGGACGGCGTTAGCAGCAAAAGCCCAGATAATTTTGAATAGCTGAAGCCATCTCTCTGTTTATTCCCTGTTTTTATAGATTGCCTGTTCAAGCTGTGTCCCATGAACCGGTACTCGGCTCAGAAGCAGTTCTGGAAGGCAGCAAAGCCGGGAGCCAACAGCACCACGGACGCCGTGCTGCTCAATAAACTGCACGTGAGTGTTCACCCTCGGGCCCCTCTTCACCAGCAGCACTCAGCCAGCCTGATTTAAACAGGGATTTCCAGTCAACTGGACACCATGAACAGGGAGACACCAGCAGAGTACATAAAGATCAATGTGCAGGACTCCTTTGGAGGTGGTCAGATCCTCTCATTTATATAAAATGCTACTCAAGGTCTGTGTCCCCCAGTGCTGGTGTCCATGGTGCTGCTTTGGAGCCGTGGTGGCCCTTGAGGCTCCTGTCATTAACCTGTGCTAAATGTCACGGGGCTCTGAGTGGGCATTTTGGGTGGGACCCTTGAAACCACTGCACAGAATTCTCAGGCATCGCATCTCGACGTGGGAAACCGTGAGCTGCTGGTCTGATCAACCCATTGGGATTCCTCAGACAAACAGAGCTGCTCTTGCTACACGTGAAGGTTGATGGGTAATTATGAGTAATTAGAAGGCCAGCCAGCCTCTCCTTCCATATTAGCTCGCAGTATTTAATATCTTCTGGGTAAAATGTTGACATTCAGCAGCTGAAAACTCGGTAAGGAAGTTGATTGCTGTTTTTAGAGTTCCTATATAAAAAAAAGCCAACTTAACTTAAATACCATCTGTTGACTTTAGAGTTAAATAAACTCCGTGTTTATGTTAAAATTACATAGCTGGAGTACTTCATGTCAAAATTACAATTTGGGTATTTTTAGTCTCTTTAAGCCTATATTAAGCTCATTGTAGCCTGAAATACGGAATGGCCCCGTAGGAGAGTGTCACTTGCTGATTGCCATATGGCTGCCTTGCTCTTGCACTGCACAAAGACCCACTGTTGGACTCATTTTGCTTCTGAAAATACAATTTTATAAGCTAGAAGTATTAACTTGGCAAGGACAAAGCTATTTTGGTACTGGCTGTAGCACAGAGGTCCCTCACCTGGGCCGCGTTTCTCATGTTGGTAAGAGAAGGAGACACTGGCAGCAGGTTGGAAGTGATGGGGATTCTGGGTTGGTTATTTTGGTGTATAAGGAAAGGGGAGAGTTCATGGTATAAATACTGCATCATGCAGAAAAAAAAAAAGGCTTTGGAATTGCCCTGGATTATAGTGTCACTGGGAGTTGTCTTCCCTTCCCAGTGCAGGTGTCTGGGATCTGTCCCTGCTCATGTGACACTTTGCCCTTTTGTGCCAGTGTCCTGGAAATACAGGATTAGATTTTTCCAGAATTAGCCCCAGCTGAGTGATGTTTGCAGAGAAATGTCCCTCCATGAACTGCTTGTTTTGGTGGCAGAGTTTGAGTGCTCTCAGTGTTATTGGGGATCCTTTCATCTGCATCGCTCTGACACGAAGGCTGACGGGCTGAATCAGTGACCTGGGGCTTGGAAATAATTGGGGGCCATGTACCTCACTCACATCCAAACTTCTCTTTCTGCCTGTCACGTTGGGCCCTCGTGTCACCTTCTCCATGTGTCGGCACGGGGGATGCACCAAACCCCCTGTGCTCTGTGTGGGGCCCTGTCCACGTGCTCAGGGCTGTGAGCTCTGCCCAGGGGGAGGTTTCTTTATCAGTGCCTTTGATTTCCAGCCCAATCGATGATGCAAGATGGGTTCATCACCACTTGCCTTTTTTGGCTTCTGTTTGTCTGCTGGTGGAATTTACTGTGTGCCACGGAGCGCTCGGTGCTGAGGTCAGGTTATTTTAAGTTAATGCCATTTAAGGGATTTAAAATCTGGGACACTTGTCTGTCCCTGGTCCCACCTCGGTGCTGGTTGAGGAGCTGACATCTAGTGGCCAGAGAAGTGCTTCTTCTGGGATGATTGTCAGGTTTGGTGTGTGCTGGGGAAGTACATCCGGAGTCCTAATCGTGTTTTCACGGAATACATTATTTTCTGTATTGATAATCAATGTGGCACGTAGAGAAGTCCTGTCTGTGATTGCTGGTAGTTGAGAGGGATTTGGTGTCTTAAAGAAATCCTTTCTTGACAGACTACTTGGAAATCAAGAAAAAAAAAAGTTATATTTCAGTATTAAGGAGAAAATTGTGCGTTGCTGGATGTACTTTTGAATTTGAGTGAGCAGCTGTATCTCAGGTTCTCCTGGAGCAAGAGCCAGTTATGATACCTAACACAGCTTCTAAAAATAGCACATTTTGAGTGAGCTGGAATGGTGAAATTCTGTAACAGTGAGCAGAGAAATCTTCCTTTGAGGTAGCTGAGCTTTGTCCTGTGTTACTGGTACTTCACCTCAGCACAGTGAGGAACTGTGGGCACTTTTCTCCTCCAAGAGAGAACTGGACCTGCCTCAGTCCTTGAGACCCAAACCATAAACCTTGATCCTTAGCCTCCTACCAAGTTCAGTTTTAAATTACCCTCTACCACCAGATAGCAGTTAAAGCAAATAGAGATTTCTATTTTTAATTAAAATCATCTTTCATCTAAAGTGAGGGAGAATTTCTTAACCAAATGAAATGGTTTTAATAACAGCCTGGGCAAAATAACTCACTTTTAAAGGAAAAAGTGCAAGAGGTTGTTATAAATTATTAACTATTACTATGTGTTCTTCTAATCAGTTTTGGAGGGGCTTTCCCTTTTATTCCCCTGTTGGTGTGATACAGGGATGCTCAGCTGTAGCACAGAGTATCCAACAGCCTCGGGAAGGATGAGCTCTGGTGCTGGGAGTTGGAAATTCAGGTACCCGGAGCTGCAGTGGGCATTTGTACACATCTTCTCAATGATCCTGCTGCACAGGGTGGGGGGATTGGAGATGTTATAAAAAGACAGGCTGGAGAGGAGTTGGAGCCTGGGTTGGCAGAGGAAAATAAAAAATCAAAGTTGCAGTTCTTTCCATTTGTATAGAAGTCAGTAGAAAGGAGCATAGAATTCCTGACTGGAGTTGTTACCCATCTCTTTTCATCTTTTCCCCCCACAGGTACTTGCCTTCTACTCTGTCTGAGCTTTTCATCTCATATTTTATTCCAAAATTTTGTCAAATTGTACCCTAATTACTTAAATGATGTGTGTCTGTCTTCCTAAGCAATTGAAAAAGGGAACTGGAAATTATGCTGTTGGAAGCTGGAAAAAAAGGAAATTGGGCTATTTCAGCTGCTCACTGTTGTTCCAGTTCTTTGAAATACTCTCCAAGAGCCTCAGGTGTTTGGCCACCCTTTTGTAAAAACCCAGGGAATTAAATTATTATCCCTTGATTTCAGCATGCGGCCGACTTGGAGAAGAAACAGAACGAAACCGAGAACAGGAAACTGCTGGGAACAGTCATCCAGTATGGGAATGTGATCCAGGTAGGCTGTGGGAACAGTCATCCAGTATGGGAATGTGATCCAGGTAGGCTGTGGGAACAGTCATCCAGTATGGGAATGTGATCCAGGTAGGCTGTGGGAACAGTCATCCAGTGTGGGAATGTGATACAGGTAGGCTGTGGGAACAGTCATCCAGTGTGGGAATGGGATCCAGGTAGGCTGTGGGAACAGTCATCCAGTGTGGGAATGGGATCCAGGTAGGCTGTGGGAACAGTCATCCAGTGTGGGAATGGGATCCAGGTAGGCTGTGGAAACAGTCATCCAGTGTGGGAATGGGATCCAGGTAGGCTGTGGGAACAGTGAGCCACTGTGGCAGTGGGATCCCCATGGGCTGTGAGCATCTTTGCCAGCTGGAGAGGATTTTGGTCAAAATTCCCTACTCAGTGGATGTTAAATTGCTGGAGTTCATGGCCAGGATCTGTGGTGTTGCCAGCTTTGACCGTGCCCTGCAGGGGGATTCTGGGAAGCAGGGCCTGGGTGCACAGCTATGATGAGGTCACTTTTTTGTTAGGGGCTAATTGTGTGTATTTTTGGTGTCACCACTGATTGCTTTCTTCAGAAATCCTTGGAGCCTTCCTGAGAGTTGGCCACGTGAAGGTGGCACGTGCACAACACCAAATACCTCTCACTGTCAGATGTTGACACCACAAATGACAAACTGCCACAGAGAAGAAAAGTCCTTAGGAATAGTCACATTTTCTCTTAAATGAGACCAAGCAAAGCAAGATAGAAGCAGCTTTGCCTCTTACAGAGAGAACCACTTAGTCCCCAGCACTTCACAGGTTTTGGTCCTGGGTTTTTGAGCTGGCTGTTGTAAAGGGACGAGGACATGTCTGAGTGTTTGTTGTTTGCTGGGGAAGGGACGGTTGGATTCACTGAAGATGTTTTGTGCTGTAGGGCTGTATCTGTGAGTGGAATTGTGCCTGAGCCCATCAATATTTGTGTATAATTTAGTTTTAACTCCTGCATAGAAATGTGGTTGTCTCGTGCACGCTCGGTTTCTTGAGGGGAGGAAGATGAGCATTCTTAGAACGGAACTCTGATTCTTATTCTAGCTGCTTCACTTAAAAAGTAACAAATACTTAACAGTAAATAAGAGGCTGCCAGCTCTGCTAGAGAAGAATGCAATGAGGGTGACCTTGGATGAAGCTGGAAATGAAGGTTCCTGGTTCTACATCCAGCCCTTCTACAAACTGCGGTCCATCGGAGACAGCGTAAGTGCTGGGAGCAGTGTCCTCACCTGCTCCTTGGGGCACAGCCTGGCCAGGCTGGGCTTGGGAATCCTGCCCTGCAATTAATGAAATGCACAGATCTCTCAGTGCGTGATGATGCAGGAACAACCTTTTTCCTCTGCTGTCATGAGGGGGAGGAAAATCGCTATGGTAACTTGTATTTTGGAAACGTGGAATGATCTAACATTGGAGGGAATAAGGGACCTAATTAGGCTGGCCTTGCACAATTCCTGCCCAATTCAAAATGGTAGGAAATGTTGAGTTCCTTCAGGAGGCCTGGAAGAAATAATTAGCATCTTGATTTTCAGTGTTTTCAGTTTAGAATCCAAACTCATCATCACTTCGGATATAAGGAATGAGGTAATAAGGAAGTCAAATGTTCCTGTTCATGGGAAATCTGGAAAAAATGGTGCTGATTAAATGCATTGCCATTTTAATCTCTTAATCTTGGGTTTTTTTCTTGCAAAATGTGAGTCGCTGGGGTATATTATTTGCCTAAAAGCAGGAGGTAATAAGTGTCAGTGTGCTCTGGGGTTTAGGCCAGGTATGTATTTGGCACCTTAACAGAGTGAGCTTTATCGAGTAGCAATAATTTATCCTGTAGCCCCTCTGCACCAGAACTCAGTCTGCTGCTTCTGCAAGGCTCTGAGACCAGCATCACTGGGGTTTTTGCCTCAGTGGCTGAGTTTGGTGAGGTAAATTCTGAACCAAACAGAACCCTGGCAGAACACTCAGACTGGCATCTCTCCTAACTGCAGTAAGGTGATTTCCTCCTGTCACTTCCATTAAAACGATGGAAGAAAAAGAATTTTCCCAGTGTGCAAATTTCTGTCTGATGCTGCCCTTCCCTCCAGGTGGTCATTGGAGACAAAGTGGTCCTGAATCCTGTCAATGCTGGGCAGCCTCTCCACGCCAGCAGCCATCAGCTCGTGGATAACCCGGGATGCAATGAGGTGAGGGGACATGGGCACAGCTGGAGCAGCTGGACAGACCTCTCTGGGCTTCAGCTGAGCTGTTTGTACACGTTTTATGAAGTCCAGCAAGTTGTTTGGTACCTGTGGCATTGCTTAGGAATGGTTATCTTGGTGATCAGTGACTTACCAGAGCTCACAGACTTTTGTCGTATCTGTTGGGCACTGGCAGAGTCTCTTTTGCATGACTGGCTAAAAGTAAGGATTTCCTTCAAAATCAAAAGTTGTGGCACAGTGATGTGCCCCATACTGGTCACTGTGAAGAAAATTAAGTCCACCCTCAGCCAAAACCAGCACAGCTGTGTAGCCCATGACTTGCAAGCAAGTCAGCTCTGAAGTTCCTTGTTCTGGAGTAGGTACAGAAAGGCTTTGCTTCTCTAGAGTAACACAGCCAGGACTGCAGGAGTCTGGTGAAAATGGTCTAGAAAGCAAGACAGTGGCTCATATCTTGTGGAGGCACAAGACAGTGGGACTGATGGGTTCAGTTTTCCCTTTAGGTCAACTCAGTGAACTGCAACACCAGCTGGAAGATCGTGCTCTTCATGAAATGGAGCGACAACAAGGACGACATCCTCAAAGGGGTGAGACCCAGGGCCCTGCCTGCCTGTAACCCCCTCCCCAGGGGTGCTGCCCCTGCTGACCCTGCTGCCTTGGCAGGGGGACGTGGTGAGGCTGTTCCACGCGGAGCAGGAGAAGTTCCTGACGTGTGATGAGCACAGGAAGAAGCAGCACGTGTTCCTCAGGACCACGGGCAGACAGTCGGCCACGTCTGCCACCAGCTCCAAGGCCCTGTGGGAAGTGGAGGTGAGGGCTGTAACCCAGGCTGGGGGTGGCTTTGTAGGAACAATTACTGCTGCTCTTTAAAAGCACTGCATCTGGAATTCTTTTTTTAGGTACAAGTCTTCCCAATGTTCTAAGTTTAAATTAAAATTCCTTTGCTGGCTGTGGTCTCTGTGCACAGTCACAGTGGAGTTCTGCTCTCTGATGGTGCAGCACGGAGCTCTCAAGTTCAGGTGCTTGACAATTCAGAAAAGAGGGACAGAGGAACATCTATGAAGTCATTTTCTTACCAGTCACTGAAGTTTAACACCAGCTTATAATTTCCACTGTCCCGCTGAGTGTACTGAACGCTCTATTTTTGGTGTGGAATAATGTGATTATGCATATCCTCATTTGATAGAAGGCTGCAACCCTTTGCTGGTCTGTCTGAACTGGCTTTTTTTTTCTCTACTTGGCTTTTAAACAGAGTGACTAACACCTTGGCCAGCTCTGACTTCTTAAAATATCCTCAGTCTATTGGTGTTATTAGAGTTGGTTTATGATTTTAAATGTGAGCTGCATGTAAGAATCAAAAAATTAATTGTAATGGTGGGTAGGTGGTGTTTATATTCTCCTTCCAGAAGTATCTGCTTTGACATTCAGCTTCTCCTGTATTTGAAATGAAAGCCTGACTCTAATGCCCATTACTTGGACATGGTGCAGCACATCAGTCTGTGGTGACTGTGCAGTGTGTGCAGTCACCTGGTGGCAAATGTGGGCACAGGTGAGGTAGCCCTGCTCTGCCAGGCACAGCTGGGCTGTGATGGGTCCTCCCTAAGGAAGCAGATGTATCCACAGGCACCTGATGGGAGGTAACAGATCATCAGGTGATGGAGGCTCTACCTGCCCCAGAGGTTAGGGAGTAAATAGAACTTTTGTTCAGCTGCATTGGAAATATTTCCCAGTGTCTTCCCTCACCCGCTTTGAGATGGTCAAAAATCAGACCAGAAAGAGTAAAGGATTTGTTGCATTGCTTTAGGAAGTGTTTAAAGACCTGGCACCACATGTAGATGTCAAGCACCTTCTTGAATTCCTTCTCTGCCAGCCTGCACCGTACCCTTCCTGCTGGGATGGACAAACTGAACTCGTGGCAGCCGGCTCAGGGCATGGGCTGCTCTGTGTGTCCAGGGGGGAACGGTGGGTCTGCCTGTCCTGGAGCTCTCTTTGCTCCCAGCTGCCCGTGCAGTGAGGTGGGTGCTGTTGGGGGGCTCTGTGCCATGCCCTGACCGTGGTTTCCCCCTGGCAGGTGGTGCAGCACGATCCCTGCCGCGGCGGCGCCGGATACTGGAACAGCCTCTTCAGGTTCAAGCACCTGGCGACAGGGCACTACCTGGCAGCAGAGGTAGGGGGCCGAGGGGCCCTGCCCTCCCTCACAGCCTTTCCTGCCTCTGACACCTTCTGCAAACCTGTCATTTCCTGCCCTAAAAGCAGACACGGGGAGGGGAGCGGGACAGCAGTGTTGGGGTCATTAGGGTCAATGCCAAAGTAGATGCTAAAGGCTGGAAATGAGGTGAAAGACACTTCAAAGAATACCATGGTCTGGGGTAGTCTGGAGCTGATTTTACTTCCTGTACGAATTCTAGAGGCAGTAACTTCTCCTGCAGAGAATAGACACTAAATAGTATCCTGTCATGTGGGCAGTAGAATCAAGATGACTTTATTAACAGATGAATAAATGGTAAATGGCTGAGAGCCTTTGGGGGGAAAATGAATTCAACTGTTGATAATTTCTCTTGATTCACTGATTTTTGAGCAGAATTGTAGAACTGAGTATAAAACGAAAATACAGCCAGACTTCACACCAGTGTGAAAGAACTGCAGATAAAGAAAATATCCCATTTTATATTCATCTGATAAGCAGATTGGAAAATCAGCAGCATTTTGTCACATGCACACTTGAAAATCCTTTTCAGTAGTGATCCAGTGTAGAGCTTTTCCAGTAAATCTTGGTGTTTCATATAATCAGCCAAACCAAAAACATGGTCTTACATCATGCAAGAATATACCAGAGGAAATGGCTCACCTGATCCCTGGTTAGAATAGTGTTTGTTCTAAAAGATTTCTGCCCAGCCAGTTAATTTCTAGTTGGAAATTCCACTTGGAATTTAAAAAAACCCCAAACATAAACTTGTTAACTCTCTACTCTTGCTCCTGTAGTGATTATCCTGAACAACTAAATCTCTCTGCGTGTTCGCAGACTATTTAATTCTGAATTGTTGGGCCTGATGAGCTGTGCTGGGTTTGGGCAGTGTGTCCTGCATGCCTGGTGGAGCTGTGGCAGCGCAGGGATTTTTAACAACACAAGTTTAGCTGGTGCTGAGGTTGTTTCCCACTTCCACCTGTGCTGGAGTTTTGACGTGCCTGTGGTTCTGTTTCATCAGGTAAACCCTGACTATGAGGAAGATGACCTGGAGTGTCAATCCTCAGTAAGTATAGGCAAGAGTATGATCTTGCCCCTGGTTGAGGAGGGCTTGGCACAGGCCCAGGGTTTACCTGGGCAGTGCAGAGCTGGGCCAGGCTTGGTAGTGAAGAAACTAAAAACCTGAGGATGCTCTGAAGGCTTTTAAGGCCTCTCCAGAGGAGTGGATATTAACTGGATTAGGCTTTAGAGAAGAGCAATGCACTTGCAGCTGAGTTTACACATTACCTGAACCCCCCCCTCGCCTCCCCCCTTTGTGGCATCTCTTTTTCTGTCTTCTGTTTCTTAAACCTTTGTTTCCTTGAAGCACTGTCTTGAGTGGGTCTGGAAAGCAAGTTGCTCCAGCTGACACCAGCTGGGAAGTGTCCCTGAGGGGATGTCCCACGGTGCTGTGCCTGTCACTTGTCTGACCTCCTTGTTTAAGAAACAAATTCCCTCTTGTTGTACTTGTCACAGGAAAACAGGATAACGGGTCTAGAGAGCAGGAATGAGGGTGATTTGAGTGCCATTCCTCTGATTTTCCTGTGAAAGCAAGTCTGTGGTGTTGTCAGTGAATGTTGTTGTGTCAAAGATGGAGTGTGTGATGCTTTGTATTGACAGAAGCTTCTCTTTGGTGTCAAAGGGAACCAGCACTGAAAACAGAGAAAACTGGAACAGCACTTTCCATTGTGGATTATGTTTCTTTAGTTGGGTTTGATCACAGGCTTATGCAGCTTTCTTGGTCACTTATCCTGTATTATGGAAGATTTGCTCCATTTGGAGATGACAAAGAGCTACTCCTCCCCTCTTTGAGATGAATGTGATGCTTTGAAATCCTGCAGGCTGGATTTTTCCTCCTAAAAGGATTTGTCATTGGAGCCTGGCCGTTAAAACGCTTCCCTTGCCCCCAGATACTGAGCTGTTATCCTGATTAGTGGCATTTGGCTGCTCAACTGCAGTAAACATACTAAAAATATGAACAAAAACCCACCCATAGCTTTTGTTTGGGAGGGGGGTGGGAGTGGGATCCAATATTGAGCTATTCTGTTGGCTCAACTTCTGGAGGTTAATCAGTGTTGATGTCTTTCAGGTAGACATCCATCCTCCTCTGATGTGCAGGATAACATTGATGCACTCAGAGCTCTCCTGACTTTTCCCTGCTCTGTCTCTTTACCACTAGGTGGCAAAAATAGACCAGAAAGAACAGGATCAGGAGCACATAATTCAGTTCTGACGTGACATCACCACATCCTCTAACATTCACTACTGACAGGAGGGTGTAGGCTGCTTTATCCAAGTTTATCCAAACTCCAGCTTGCTCCAAATGTGAGCTGTCTGCAGGGTTCCTGTGCACAGCTCTGTGTCTTATTGTTTTCTCCTTATCCCTCAGGGAGCTGTACCAGAAGGGGTTTAAATGGGCATGGGTGAGGTGCCAGTTCTGCCTTTGAGCAGCAAAGGGGGCTGCTGTTGTCACAGCCTTGGGGTTGAAGTTTCACTGCTCCCTAAATTGCCCCATTTCCTACTTTCTGGTTCGCTGTTCAGCTTTGCCACAGTTTCACTAAGTGACCAGTTGTGTCCTGGAGTACAAACTGAAAGCAGAGCAGCTGTGCTCCTTGCTGTGTTCCATCCCCTTGCTGTGGGGATGAGGAGACAGCTGAAATTCGGAGAATTCGTTCCAAGTGAGCGAATTTCTCCCGGTGTGAAGCCTCCAGATGGACTCCTGGAGTTGCTTCTTCCCTCGAAGGCACACTCCCAAAGTGTATTTCTGTTCCATACAGATAGCTGCCTGTTCCCATGTGCAAAATCAGACTTGAAATGTCACTGCTTTGCAGCCAAGTTCATTGACTGCAAATATGTGAACTTCAGAGTATCCTGAGGCACAAGCAACACTGGATACCTTTCCCATATGTTTAAGGATTGCAGTGCCTTCCACCAGGACTGTGAAAGACAGAGACTGAGTGCTGACTGCTTTGGGTGCCTCCCTCCACTGGTGCCACCATCCCAGAGAAACTGATAAATCACCTTGAAAATTGCATCCAGGGTGGAGATGGTTGTACATGCACAGCTGGCTCCTGTGTGCCAGACACTGATGGACTAGTGATGGCTGGGAGTGCCCTAGGGAAGGTTTTGGAGAAAGTTGTTGTTCCTTTTTCTCAGTCCATCTTCATTTTTTCCTACCCTCGTGTCCTTTCATCTGAAAAGCCAGGAATTTGTCCAGTTGGTGTCAGTATCTTTATTTTGTTGAAGGGGGCTGGTGATTTGCCAGCACCTTGGGAATAAAGATCCCTTTGGTGCCGTGGCCCTTGTAACATGTGCTTGAGAGCACCACAGGCCGTAGTGTGAACAGCAAGACATCCAACCCCTTGATTAGCTCTTTGTTTCTCTTGCCTGGGATTGATAGATGCCAGTCCCATTTTTGCTGCTGAAGGTGGTTATTTCCCAGCAAGACTGTTGGTGCATTGTGTGTGGGTTTTTTATATTTGCAGCTCTAACTAATTACTTTGTTAGAGGGATAATTGCAGTCTGTGTGAGGAGCTGGTGGTGTCGGGGGTGGGGATCTCAGCAGATGTGGGTCACCTGAAACCAGAGTCAGAGTTCCCAGTGTGTGTGGGGCGAGTGGCTGGGGACTCTTGTCCCTTCTGGCACTGTGTGTGAGGTACAATGTCCGTGCTGTGGGGTTTGCCGTGGTTGTGAGCCAGAAATCCTCCCCAGTTGCAGCGGGGAAGCAGAGAGTGCTCAGCGGGAGCAGCCGCCCGTGTGCCCCGTGTCCTGCAGCTCTGCAGGTGATGCAGAGCCACGTCTGCAGTCCCAGGTGTTTGGGGCTGGGCAGTGGTTCTGGGGGCCAGGCCTGACCGGGGTGGGGGTGTCGTTCCCAGCTGGACCCCGAGCAGGACGCGGCGCGGCGGGGCCCGCGCGCCCAGGAGAAGATGGCCTACTCCCTGGTGTCCGTGCCCGAGGGCAACGACATCTCCTCCATCTTCGAGCTGGACCCCACCACCCTGCGCGGGGGAGACAGCCTCGTCCCCAGGTACGGCCCACACGGGCACGGCTCGCTCTGCTCTGCGGCTCAGGGCTTCTGGGCACTTACAGCTGTTTGCTTTTATCCTTCGGAATTAAGTTCTTCCTCAGGTCATTGTAAAAAATACTCTAAAAATGCCTGAAGCTTCACTTTAGTGCTTTGGAATTGAGTTATGAGTACTTTACAAATGAGTTATGATGAGAACATCGTGTTATAGATGGGAAAATTGAGATTAAGTGACTTCCTAAGTGACTTCTTGTCAGGGAACGACCTGGGACTAAAAGTCTTGGGTGTCCTGTCAAACCATTCCTGTGACCTGTCTGTATTAAGCTAGTTAAGATGTAATATCAAGTATTTAGCACTTCATTCTCTGTTGTTTACATGTTCTTTACTGTTCATATGGTCCATCTTCCTACTTAAAAGATGCTGAACCCTTCAAAGACACACGGTCTGCATGATGTCCCTTTGCTGTCTGTTCCCACTGAGAAAGCACAGCAAATTTGTTTCATCTACTGTAGCAGCTCTCTAAATCAGATACTCCAAAATAAAGATACCAGGGAGTTCTGGGCTGAAAGCTCCAAGGGTGAGGGAGGAAGCTGGCAGCTCAGATACACCCTATCAGTGGAAATGTGAGGATGGGAAGAGGTTTAATTTGTTGCTGTGCAGCAGCTGAGTTACAGCACCACAATGTGGATGTGGTTCTGTTTTAAAGCAGAATCTGTTTTGCTACAGAAGACTTCCTGAGGTGAATTTATAGAATGAACTGAGGCAAGAAGAATGTTATTCCTGTTGTGGTGTGCAGCATGGATGGGGATGACGCTTCTTTTCCACTTGTTCCTGCCAACATCTCGCAATCCGAACAATGTGAAGATTCCCTGGCTGGGGAGCTGACTCAGCTCTGGAACTCTTGGCTTTCTTTCAGGAACTCCTATGTCAGGCTCAGGCACCTTTGCACCAACACCTGGGTTCACAGCACCAATATCCCTATTGATAAAGAAGAGGAGAAACCCGTGATGCTTAAAGTAAGTTCTGTTACTTTCTGTAAGCACATCCCTTGATTCCTGTGTTTCCACAAAGGTGATGTTGTGGCAGGAGTTCCAGTCCCTGGGACTGCTGGGTCTGTCACACACCAAGCATGTAACAGTGGTGGCCAGTGCCCATGCAAAACACTTGCTCTTAAAGGTTCTGTTTTGTGGTAGTTTACCAGTTATGCTGTTCAATGTCCACTGCACAATAGTCATCATCAGGAGGATGTTTTTACCACTGTGTACAACAACGTTTTGCCATCTCACCTGCTGTTTCTCTGGGTTTAGGAGCAGCTTTCAGCTTGCACAGAGGGGTAGTATTCTCAAAGTTTGGCTTCAGCAGTAGTCTCATGCTGTGTGAGCAGGGTGGGGCTTTCCTCCTGTTTCGTTATCACCGGGTGTGTGAACCACAGCTTTGTTCCTGCCCTGGGGTTTGATGATAAAACTTGTCTGGGTTTCAGATTGGTACCTCTCCAGTGAAGGAGGACAAAGAAGCTTTTGCTATAGTACCAGTGTCACCTGCAGAGGTTCGGGACTTGGATTTTGCAAATGATGCAAGTAAGGTTTTAGGTTCCATTGCTGGCAAGTTGGAAAAGGGAACAATAACCCAGAATGAAAGAAGGTAAGGAAAGCAGAATTGGGTTCACATAGTTTGCTTCCTTTACCCAGTAACTGTTCCTTTGAAAATTCTATCTGTGTATGCAGTAGAACAGGGATTTGGTTTCCTCCTTGATGAGAATTTTAAAAAATTGGTGGTTTCGTTGTTGTCGTGTGGACAATGGAGTTTCTCAGGCCTGGTCTGTCCAGCCCTCCCTGTCCTCTGTGAAGTGAGAGCATGAGAAATGTTGTGAGCCTGGGGGACTAATCCCCAGCATACCTTTGCAAATTGAGTGTGGGAATTCCTAATCCATCTTGTGAAGACTGAACATATGACTTGTTGCAAATCCTCTGTGTCCGTGAAAATGTGGCCACACAAAAAGAGCACAGAGGTGGCTGTGTCAGACCAGGGCCCGTGTGCTTCCACAGCCAAGGCCTTTTACTTGGCATTGGCAGAGATTATCACCTGATTTATTGTTTCTGACAATTGAAAGAGCTGCCAAATAGAACTTGGCAAGAGTAGAGTTGCCCTGAAGTGATATTGTTGTCTTACTGCTGCTCTTGTTTAGCTGTTGGACCCTGAGGCTGTAGCAATGGGGGAGCATTAGTTCCTAATTTTAAGTTCTGTACAAACCTCTGAGCTTCATCCAGTCTCTAATTGATGCTCATTTTTCACTTAGCATTTAGAAAGCTGTGTAAACTTACCCTGGCATTGTTCTTTTAACACACAGAATTTGCAGTCTGGTGTTAACAACTTCTGGCTTTTCTGTAGATCTGTTACCAAACTGCTGGAGGATTTGGTCTACTTTGTTACTGGTGGAACTAATTCTGGACAAGATGTCCTTGAAGTGGTGTTTTCTAAACCTAACAGAGAACGGCAAAAGCTGATGAGAGAACAGAATATTCTGAAGCAGGTGGGCTGTCTCTAAACTCTGCCTACAAGAAGGGTTTTTGGAAAAGAGAACTTGTTAATAGAGAACCTGACCAGGTTGGAGGGGGCTTGGAGCAGCCTGGGCTAGTGGAAGGTGTCCCTGCCCATGGCAGGGGGTGGAACGAGATGGGCTTTAAGGACCCTTCCAACCCAAACCACTTTGTGGTTCTATGAAGTTTTGGTCCAAATTTATTAGGACTAAAAGATCCTTTGAGTTTCCAGCTTTCAGCAGGCTCTGGGGAGTGGGATTGTAGGCCCACTGTTGCTAGAAGGAAAAATTAGAGTATATAGTGTTAAATGAGGGTGACCAACATCTTCTGTCCAGGCTGCTCCACGGCCCAGGAGCTTGGTGACTGCCATGGATTTCTCATGTACCTTTAGATATTTAAAGACACCGCTTTTACACTATTTTTACCCAGGGAAGGCAGTGCCTCATGGGGCTGTGTGTTTGTTTTTAACGACCATCCAGATTTTCAAGCTGCTGCAGGCGCCGTTCACGGACAGCGGCGATGGGCCGATGCTGCGGCTGGAGGAGCTGGGGGACCAGCGCCACGCGCCCTTCAGGCACATCTGCAGGCTCTGCTACAGGGTGCTCAGGCACTCCCAGCAGGACTACAGGAAGAATCAGGTTGGAAATATGTCTGTCCTGTTCAATGGCACCAGCATTGTTCATGTGTTCTGAAAAAAAAAAAAAAGGCTGCATCCTGTTAATGAAACCCTGCTCTGCTGTGCTTGGTTGTACAGTCAGCAAGAGGTTTTGGGATGGCTCAGTTTTATCCTATCTGGATTTTTTCATCTCTCCCAGAGACTATAATGTAATTAGCACTGGTTCCAAGTGGGATTTAAGAAAACAACAGAATTTCTAGATTTCTAGTTGTCACATCCAGGTGAATTACAAGACTTTCTTTGCTCTCGCTTACTGCAGACTCCGCTGAAAGTTGTCCTGTGAATCAAGGCTGCTCAGTTTTGTTGCCATGTATTAAAAACAAACTCAGATAAGGATAGCTGCCTTGCTGGTATCTAGCCTGGGAGGGAGGGAGGGAGGTGTTAAATTTGTCTGTCATTTGCTTTCTTTCAAAAGAACAGTTTGGATCTAATCCATTCGCTCCCTGGGATGTTGGTATTGATGAACATCCTACTGTTTTCTCTTATTGTTTTAAATTCTGAGGGTTAGTTACAACCCCCTCCTCCTTCCCTCTGTGTTTTGAAGGAATACATTGCCAAGCAGTTTGGCTTCATGCAGAAGCAGATTGGCTACGATGTGTTGGCCGAGGACACCATCACAGCCCTGCTCCACAACAACCGCAAGCTCCTGGAGAAGCACATCACAGCTGCTGAGATTGACACCTTCGTGAGTCTCGTGAGGAAAAATAGGGAGCCCAGGTGAGAGCTGCACTTTTGAGTATGTAATTACCCTTTTCCTTCTGAGAAAAGTCTGTACCTGCCAGCTTGCTCAGAAGGAAGCACAGCTAGTTCCTTCTGTTTTGACACTCCATTCCTTCTCCCCTCGGGCAGCACTCCTGCTCTGCACTGTTCAAATGGAGCTCTGACTGTTTTCTTCCTGAAATGGAGATTGCTTCAGTCTAGATCTCCCCAGTGATTGATACCCCTCTGGCTCATGTTTCCCACCAGGTTTTTGGATTACCTCTCTGATCTGTGCGTTTCCATGAACAAGTCTATTCCGGTGACACAGGAGCTGATTTGTAAAGCTGTGCTGAATCCAGCCAATGCAGACATTCTCATTGAAACCAAGTAAGTTAATGCCTGCAGAGCTGGTTTTCCTGGTGTGAAACAGAAGGAAGGTGCTTCAAAGCTGAGCACTCTGCTGGCACGTCTAGAGGAAGCAGGGAATTGTGTGCGGGGTCCTCTTCAAACACAGGGGAGCCGGGGACTGACGACAGCAAACGTCTGTCAGGGGTGTTCTCAGCCCTGCAGGCAGAAATCTTGGAGCTGTCTCATGGTTGATCCAAAGGAGACAGGCTTTGCAGGAAGGGGTGCAGACTCCCGTGGGCCTGATCCTGCTCTGGGCTCCAGCCTGGCCTCCATCAGCTCGGGAGGGAGCTCAGCTGGCAGTGGGGCAGCCCCTGATCCATCCCTGCCACCCTTTCCTCCCTCTGAGGTTTGGATCTTGGCCTCCAGCTCTCAGCACTGCCCTGCCACTGCTGAGGCCTCTTGGCAGGCACCAGGTCCTGCTTGTCTTTGATAAAGATGTCTTTATTCAATATATACACCAGAGAATAGATAACCATTATCAAAATTCTGTGAAAGGGAAGCCAGGTAGTATTTAAAGCAAAAGTGGGTAAGAGTATTCTTGCACATCTGATTCTCTTCATGAAATCATAAAGGCTGTATTTATTTCCACCAGCACTCAGTGTTGCTACATCACTTACTCATACTTATCCTTGTATATTTAGTTTGAGTTTTTTCAGATGTGCAGTTTTTTTCTTTGCTGCAGAACTAAAAGCCCCAAAAGCCCTTTTAGTATCAGCAGGTGATTTATTTCTGGTTATTCCACCACATAAGCCAGAAAAAAGTTTTGATCCAATTGGCATTTACAGGATACAGAACTAATAATTTTTTTCAAGGTATTTTTCTTTGCCAGATCTTTTCCTGGACTATGGAATGATCTTTGAACCATGTCTGCAAAGGTGGTTTTGAAAGTCAGTTACATGTGCCTTTAATTTCCTTGTTTCTTTAGTTTCTTCAAATGAAAGGAGCTGAAATGTTTGTCTTTTCAAGACTGAATGGAATGTTTATAATCTAAATTCACTCTAACCTAAAACTCCTAATAATAAGCCCCAAGGATTTTATGTAGTAAAGTGCTACTGCCACAGGAGTAACTGCTTTTACTCTGCTTTTACTGCTCTGCTTTTACTTGGCAGAGTTGAGGAATAAAATCTATGTTTTTGAATGCAGGTGAGATCATAAAATCACTTCCTTGTAGCTCCCCAGTACATTTTAGCAGGTGTCTGAAATGTTGCAAAGGGGTGCCTGGGTGCTGGCAGTGTGGGATGTGACCCCCCTCCTCCTGCAGGCTGGTCCTCTCCCGCTTCGAATTCGAGGAAGTGTCAAGTGGGGAAAACGCCCTGGACGTTGGAGAAGACGAGGAAGAAGTGTGGTTGTTCTGGAGAGACAGCAACAAGGAGATCCGCAGCAAGAGCATCCGAGAGCTGGCCCAGGATGCCAAGGAAGGGCAGAAGGAGGATAGGGACGTGCTCAGCTACTACAGGTGAACAGCACACATGAGCTGGCTGGCAGAGTTCACCAGGGCTGTGTGGGGAGGCCTGTGCTCTGCAGGGTGTGCTGTGGGACAAAGGGGCTGGTTTCACAGACAAAACGGCCTCTAGAGAGGGAGGATGAAGTCACTTTGAAGTGAGAGCTGAAAGCACAGAGTTATTCGTGGTGGGAAGTCCAGTTATCAGCTTGAGCAAGTTTAAACTGATTTAAAAGAGTTCAGGCTTCAGGTGCTGAATTTGCCCAGCACTTTGTGCCCGTGTTCCTGCTCGGTTTCCTGGCAGTGGGAGTCAGGAGAGCACAGGTGTGGTGTCCACTGTGTTCAGGTGGGAGCTGGGGTGAACAACCACCTGTGGGAAGAACAGGGTTGGGGTGTGCACGTGGCTTTGCTTTTGGTTTTCAGGAGTCACTGCTGTTCTCTCTGCCTTCTGCATTTCTCTCCAAGCCTTCAGTGGTCCTGTGGTCCTGAGCAGGACAACTCTGAAGTTCTGGACGTGCCCCAGGGTTGGTTGGTGGATGTGCAGAGCTGCTCTGTGCAGCCCAGGCCGTGCCTTGAGCAGGGTCTGACATGGAGTGATGTTTCCAGATGACTTGACAAGGCACTGAGTTCTTGGCATAGTGTGAGATCAGGTTTCAGCCCAGACCAAATTCCTGTGTCTGGATTAGAAACCCCTGGGAGTTGTTTGACTGACTCAACTGTGGCAATGCAGAAAGTACTAAATTATTTTTTTAATAGCTGTCTTAATTTGCATTACCTCTTCCATTGAAATGGTTCTTGCAGGAGAATTCCTAATACATGGTTTTATTTGGGCCTGTTGAAGCTCAAAAGGAGACCTCTGAGTTAAAATTTTTTAAATCATATAGGCTTTCAAAATACTTTTTTCCTTGCACTTGTTTTTAAATAGAATTGGTAGTGTTGATTATTGGTGTATATATATATTGGCATAATAATTGGTAGTGTTCATTATTTTTAGTCTACCTTATACCTCATAAATGTGCTTAAAAGAAGGGTTTAGAATATGATTCAATCAAATTCCATGGGGAGTGCTGAGAGTGAAAGGAGTCTCCTTCCAATTAAACATTCCTTTCTTGACCAGCAGCCTGTATGAACACTCAGGAGTGTTGGGCATCACATTATGGCCAGAGGTTAATTGTCAGCCTGTTGGATGTGCATAACTCAAATGCCACTTGCTTGTGGTCAGTTCATGGACTGAAAAGATTAGGAATTAAGTTCAGCTTTTCCTTACCAATTCTCTCACTGAAGGCAGCAGAGCTCAGTAGTTGTATAATCAGACACCTGATTTTTAAATGAATCTTTACCCATCTGTGTTGTTTTCTCAGTGACCAACTGTGACTTCAGCACCTGTAAGAAGTGTTTGGCCTTATACAGTGTTTAAACTGAGTTAACTAAAGTGTTGTTTGGATTCTGTTGTGCCTTTCCTAGAGAGCATTGCTTATTATTTACTGTGAGGGTGGGGAGGCCCTGGCACAGGTTGCCCAGAGAAGCTGTGGCTGCCCCATCCCTGGAAGTGTCCAAGGCCAGGTTGGAACAATCTGGGCTAGTGGAAGATGTCCCTGCCCATGGCAGGGGGTGGGACTGGATGAGTTTGAGGGTCCCTTCCATTCTGTGGTTCAGTGATTCTGTGATGCTTCATCAGGGAAAATGATGCCTCCTTTTATTCTGTTCTTCCACTGTTACCATTTGATAAGCACTTTATCCTTCCATAGTAAGCGTTATTTGTATTACTGGAAAATATAATACTATTTCTATTCATCCATGAGTGTATCAGTACCACACCCCTCTCCTGTACTTTACAGCGTACCGGAAATTAAAGTGTGAACTTCAAACTTGCTGAAATACAAATATTTTTTCAAGTTTGTTTGTTTGTTTTTTCCTTTTTCCCCCCCTGAAGGTACCAGCTGAACCTCTTTGCTAGAATGTGCCTTGACCGCCAGTACTTGGCCATCAACGAGATCTCGGGGCAGCTGGACGTGGACCTGATCCTGCGCTGCATGTCCGACGAGAACCTGCCCTACGACCTGCGCGCCTCCTTCTGCCGCCTCATGCTGCACATGCACGTGGACAGGGACCCCCAGGAGCAGGTGACCCCCGTCAAGTACGCCCGGCTCTGGTCTGAGATCCCCTCGGAGATCGCCATCGATGAGTAAGTCCCTGCTGGGACGGTGTGGGAGAGCAAACGGTGCCGCTGGCGGGTTTGGGAGCGGGACCGGAGCGACCCGAAATCGGGGGGTGTTGTGTATTTGTTTATGTGTTGTTGTTATAGATTGTTTGTACTGGCGCTGTTTAGAAGTAAAGTCAATCAGAAACGCCCCCAGCGTGTTCCTGGGAGGTCAGTAACCTCCCTGTGTGGGGGGGGTCGGCTCTGAGGGGCTGTGGGGTTTGTCTCCAGAACGCCCAGCGGTCACAGGGACAAGCTCTGTGGAGTGGGACCCTATATTTCCAATGAGGCCCAAACCAAGATTCCTATGAATGAACTGGACACTTGACAAACTCTGGCCTTCCAAGCTATTCAAACCATTGCTGAGGCAGCCAAACCTACACCTTCATATACACAAGTACAACAAAAACCAGCAGAACCATTCATAGACTTGGCAGAAAGGCTAAAGACAGCTATTGCAAAACAAGTCAAACACCCAGAAGCTCAGGATGCACTGTTTTTAAGACTGGCTATAGAGCAGGTCTGATTTTGGGTGGTGTGACCTGGCTCTGGGGTTGGAAGGCAGGGGAGGAGGGTTTCAGCTTTCCTCCTGCCTTGTCTGATTAGAGAACAGTCATAGAATTGTTAAGGTTTGAAGACCTTTAAGATCAAGTCCAGCTGTCAACACAGCACTAACACCCTGTTCTCCACTTAACCACGGCCCCAAGTGCCACACCCACACGTTTTCTGAACATTTCCAGGGATGGGGGTTCCACCACTGCCCTGGGCAGCCCCTTCCAGAGCTTGACAGCCCTTTCCATGAAGACATTTTTCCTAACATCCAATCTAAACCTCCCCAGGATAAGTGGAGTTCGTGTCCTCAGAGTGTGGACTCCTCAGGGCAAACAGTCCTCGTGGGAGCTCACACCATCAGCAGCAAAAACAAGGGGAAGGTGCTGGAGACAGTCCCTTTCCTCAACCTCCAGTGGAAAATCCTCTTGTTACAGTGGTGAAAAACCTACACAAAACCACAGCTTGCCCAGGGACGTGGTTTCCTGACCACTTATTTTAACTCTTTACAATTAATGATTTAAAATTGATAGCACTCAGCTGTTCAGAGCTTTTTTCAGTTGGAGAAAACGAACACCTGAAATCAGTGTTACATACCAGGAATTTAAGTCTTCTGTGTTAGTGCTGGTGTTCAGTAGTTTCTTCTTCCCTCCTTTCTAGCCTGGTTTTCTGTGCTGACAGAGACACAGTAGATAATTCTCAATTTTAAATGCCAAAACACAAACCCAAATGATTTGGGCTCTGGCAGAGGCTCAGCAGTGATAAGTGATCAAACAGGGAAACGTGAGTTAGGGGAAGGTGGGGACTGTCTTGTTCAAAGTCCCTCTGCACATACTGAGAAAAAAAACCCTAGAATTTGTGTTAAATATTAATATCTGCTTTGCATATAGATGGGTTTTATTTGGAGGAAAAATACCATCCCCAGTCAGCATCTCTTGGCCAGCACTTCTCCTCAGTGCTGCACATCACTTGTCATTGTTTCCACTCTAGTAATAAAGGTTACTTTTTTAATTTAGTGGGACAAAATTATCTTTTTTTTTTTTCCCCCCTCAGACATTTAAAAATAGTACAAAGTGAGCATATGGGATAAAACACCAAAAGCCAGGAAATTATGGTGTCAGTGTCCTGACTCCCTCGTTTGGATAAATTATTTACCAGCTTTTAACTTCTCTTAGATTTTGACAAGCCAATGAAAAATTGTATCTGGTGAAAGGAGCCCTGTGTATTTGCATGCTAAGCTTTGTGTTTTGTTTTCTTTTTTGTTTTGTTCTTTTTTTTCCCTCTTCAGCTATGATAGCAGTGGAACTTCCAAAGATGAAATTAAGGAGAGATTTGCACAAACAATGGAATTTGTAGAGGAATATTTAAGAGATGTGGTGTGTCAGAGGTTCCCTTTCTCTGATAAAGAGAAAAATAAGCTCACTTTTGAGGTAGTTACCCAGTTCTGATTTATCCTTTTCTGTTTTGTGGTGGAATGTTGGTACTTTTTTCGACACCAGATAGTTTGGCAAGCACAGATTGAGTGCTGAGCCTCAGCAGGCTCCTCCTTTCCACTGGAGTCTTTCTCCTCGTGCAAGTTTGTGAGTTTGCAGTGATGGTTCTTGAAATGCAATCAATGAATGTGAGTTTGTCTTAGATTTGCAGCAGCCTTGTTTACTTTCTGTGCTCTCAGTGTTATGGCAAAGTCAGGCCTTACTGGAATAAGTAGTCTCAAAAACTAAACACTGTGTCTGCACACAGAGAGCCTTGAGAGCTCGTAGTGATGCTCCCCAAGAGTGTCCTATGACTTACTGACCTATTAAATAGTCTGTGCAAAGGAGATGTAGCAAATCCATGCAATAGCTTTCCCAAAATAACCATTTATATGAGGAAACATGATATTCTTTAAAAAAAAATAACATATTTGAGGGAACATACTTCACATAACGGGGCTATGTTAAATATTTGCCCTGTGTGTGATATTTTTGTGTGGATCTCGAAGCAGTGCATGGGGAGGAGTTGTGGGGAAACTTTACAATATCTTTTTTCTAAGATAATGATAAAAATCATCAGTACATTCCCTCTAGTCTTGCTCTGTCTTACCTGCTCTGTAATGAGACAAATGTGGTCTGATTTTGTAGGTAGAATATCAATTGCAGATACAGAGATTATTCCAGGCATTGCAGTTTTGTAGGCAAAAAACTTTCTGATGTAATGTAGAATTTGACAGTCTTGTGGAATTCCCAGATATTGTGATAAAATATGACTCAGCCAGGTTCTTGATCTTGTCACTGTGTTAAGAACAACTTGATTGTGAAAGCAAAATGTTTAGTATTAATCAGGCTTTTTATTGTTATTTTGGTAGGTTGTTAACTTAGCCAGAAATCTGATATATTTTGGTTTCTACAACTTCTGTGACCTCCTCAGACTAACCAAAATCCTCCTTGCTATATTAGACTGTGTGCACATCACTACCATCTTCCCTATTACCAAGATGGCAAAAGGCGAGGAAAGCAAAGGTAAGGCTGGAAAATGATGGGCAGAAAGTTCTTGGGTGGTTCAGGTTTGTCTCAAAATGTCAGTGTGGGTTGGAATCACGGAGTCATAGAATATCCTGAGCTGGGAGGGACCCACAAGGACCATCCAGTCCAACCCCTGGCCCTGCACAGACACCCCAACAATCCCACCCTGTCCCTCAGAGCGTTGTCCAAACCCTCCTGGAGCTCTGGCAGCCTTGGGGCTGTGCCCACTGCCCTGGGGAGCCTGGGCAGTGCCAACCACCCTCTGGGGAAGAACCTTTCCCTGAGATCCAACCTGACCCTGCCCTGTCCCAGCTCCAGCCCTTCCCTGGGTGCTGTCCCTGCTCACCCAGAGCAGAGGTCGGAGCTGCCCCTCGGGAGGAGCCTCAGCCCCTGCTGGGCTCTGACCTCAGTCTCATCTCCAGCTGGACACACCAAGTGCCCTCAGCTGCTCCTTGTTTGGCCCCTCAGACCCTTCCCCACCCCTGTGTCCCTCCTTTGGACACTCTCCAACAGCTTTAGATGTTTCCTTTATTGTGATACCCCAAACTGCCCCCAGGACTGGAGGAGAGGCCACCCCAGGGCAGAGCAGAGCGGGACAATCTCCTCCCTGGACCAGACGGTGATGCTGTGCTTGGAAATCTTCTCCTTTCTGTCCATGGCTTGGCTGTAAAGCTGAGTAATGCCTGTAATGAAAGAGGGAAAGGGCAGGGGGGTTCTCCAAGTACTGCAGAGCTTCTATTGGCTTCCCAATTCCCAAGGATTTGGATGTGTAATGTTGAGACAATTTCTCTCCGTAGGATGCGGAGGGTCCTTGCCCTGTTAATGCAGCCCCATTACACCATCATAACTTTACCTGTTTGCCTCTCTGAAGGGAGCAATGTGATGAGGTCAATCCATGGAGTGGGAGAGCTGATGACCCAGGTGGTGCTCAGAGGTGGGGGGTTCCTGCCCATGACTCCGCTCGCTGCTGCTCCCGAGGGGAACGTCAAGCAGAGCGAGCCGGAGAAGGAGGACATCCTGGTCATGGACACCAAGCTGAAGATCATTGAAATACTTCAGGTACCAGCAGCATGCATTAATGCAACATCCTGTGCTCTCTGTAAGCATTAACAGGGTCCTGCTGCCTTTTAATTTATTTCTGCCTGGTATGTGCCTCTTACACCAGTAAAGCATTCCAGAAGGTGACCTTGTCAGGCACTTGGCTCTCAACTTGCCTGTGACAATATTATGCCTTTACTGAAACAATTTATTAGAAAAGAGCTTGCAACAGACATCTGCATATTTAGCAGTGATTTAGCAGTAAGTACCTGACTTGAAGCAGACATTTTCCACCCCACTGTCTGACCAGTTTCTTGGAGTCTACAGGGCCATCTCAAGTGCCCCAAGGAAGGGGGGATACTGGAGACTCCTCTTGGCACAGCCCTCAGCCTGCCATGTTTTTTCAGCATGCACATTAGCCAGCCTCGCTGTCTCTTCCATCTCTCTCTGGCTTTTCTCATGAGCTCACTCCTGAGTCTTCGGGGCAAACACAGTTTTTTCCCTTTTCCACGGCACTGCCTCGATCAAGAGGTTGCTGCAGAATTCCTGCCCTGAAATCCAGCTTCCCCCTCTGACTGTAGGAGTCCTTTTTCTGCTCAGTAACTTCATCAGTGAGTTCATGGAGATCAGAGTGATGCTGCAAGAGCCTTGTGGGCAGGAGTATGTGAGGCAGCAGGAGATCCCTGGTGTTCCTTCTCCGTGCCCCGTGGGAGGCTGCGCACGGAGCGCGGGGTGAGGTCCTGCCCTTCCCTCAGCAGCAGATGCAGCACACAGGGAGGCTTCAATCCTTCCTTTCACCAGTGCTAATTTTAGTTAAAGCCACAGCTTCTCTTGTGGCCCAGCATGTGCAGAGGGATGGTTCAGTGTGCCAGTATCCCCCCAGTTACCAGGCTCTATTCAAACTGGCATTAAGCCTTTTCCCTGAAAGCTGTGAGAACTGTGAGTGTTCTTGGCATTGGATCTCCTTCCTCAAGAGGAAGATCATGGAGAAGGTGGTCTCTGCTAGGGTGGAGGTTACTCTGGCACCAGCTAGTCCTGAACTGGTGTAGTTGCTGTATGGGAGCAGCCTGGCTCCTGGCAGCTCACGTCCTGCTCCTGTGCCCCACCACCCCGGGAGAATAGCAGCACATGTCTGTGGGATTCCTGCTGGCTCAGAATGGAGATGGAAATGCTGCTTTCCTTCCCTGGGGGATGGGGTGTGGATGCCAGCATCAGGCAGTAATGAGGGAGCAAAGCTCTGCCAAAGCACCTTACTCATGTTTTATTATGTGTGTGTATCGTGCTCGTGGAAAGCACTGAGAAAATGACTGAATCCTGGGGATTTGTAAGACAACATTTGCATACCTCTTGGAATCACAGAAACCCGGGATGGTTTGGTTTGGAAGGGACCTTAAGGATCATCCAGACCATTCTACCCTTTGCCATGGGCAGGGACACCTTCCACCAGCCCAGGTTGCTCCAAGCCCCATCCAACCTGGCCTTGGACACTCCCAGGGATGGGGCAGCCACAGCTTCTCTGGGCAACCTGTGCCAGGGCCTCCTCACCCTGGGTAACTTTTCCAAGTGAAATCCACATCTCTGCTCAGTTGATGCTGCATGTTGGTGGCCCTGCATTGTGTGTAAATTGTAGGTGTGCTGGGAATAGGCACATTATTTCAACATTTTTCCTACTTCTGTATCCCCAGTTTATTTTGAACGTGCGACTGGACTACAGGATCTCCTGCCTGCTTTGCATATTTAAACATGAGTTTGATGAAAGCAATGCCCAGATGTCCGAGTCACCCACTGGAAGCAGCAGTCAAGAAATGCCAGCTAATGTTCCAGGTTGGTTATTTTGCAAGGAATGAGGTGGTGTGGGTTAGGGGACACTCTGCAATCTTAGAGGGGCTGGTGGGTAATTGTTTCAGGTTCTTGCTTTGGCACACAAATGGTCCCACTGGAGTAGAGTGCCCTGCTCACAGTGGAATAAAGGAGTAGGATCATTTCCATATTTTCAGCATTTTCCAACTAAATACTGTCACCTACTTGCTTCCATGTATTAAGTGTGACCAAGAGCCTGAGTTACATCCTTTAAAAAAAACCCTGAAATAAACACTGTCATGTGTGACTTGTCATCGACCTCAGAGCTTTTCTGTTGATGTTTCTGGGTGAAGGAAAATGGTCCCCATAGTAATGTGATTTTCTCCATCTCTTCCCCTTTTCCTCATGCCTGTACCCACCCAAATTTTTCTTTTCCAAAGGTATTGTAGGAAGGCAAGACCTCTGGAGGTGTCTGGGCCTCAGTGCTACTGTGGAGGAGCTTGTCATGTCCAGTGTTCTTCTGAACTGGAAGCAGGATGGTGGACTGGGTCACTGGGGGTTGTCTGTTGGGATATCACTTTCCAGGGCAAAAAGTGCCCTGTAGGAGGACCTGTGCCATGTAGGAATAACTGAACTTTAAATGTGCAGCTTAGGAGTCATCAAACAGCTTTTATTCCCCAATTTGGGGGCTGTATCTGCAGATGCAGAGGAAAAAGATAAGAAAAATGTAGTTTAGATGTGAAGTGTTCAAAGTGTGACTGTCTTTCGATCTCACTTCAAAGGGGATGTGTTGACTCTTTTCCTGGGCTGCCTGAGCCTTTGGAATGGGGCTGGGGGCACACCCACAGCTCTTTCTGCCAGCTGAACTTTGGGAGAAATGGGGTACATGTTTTTGGCAAGGATATAAAATCCCTGTGCTCCCTTCTGTTCCCCTTGGCAAATATTTGTGAAATAATGAGACTCCCAAGTCTGTTTTGTCAGTTTTATGTTGTTGGGGGTTTTTTTTATTCTTTTATTTCAGAATATTGGTCATTGCCCATGTGATGAGGTACCTTACACTGAGAAAGGCAAAGGCCTTTTTATTGCTGTCATGGCTGAATTTATTACTTGAGAACTTCTCAAGGGTGAAGTTTGGCTTTTACTGTGAATGGCCCCTTGGAATGACACCAGGTCCCATTCAGCATCCTGGAATGATGCTGGTGCAATCTAAAAACAGGCAAGAGAGGAATAAGCTGGATGTCGCTGAAATGATTACACAGTTTAATTTGTGAGCAGGGAGCAGGTTAATTTATTGTCTTATGTTATCTGAGCAGCTGCTTCAGTGATCTCGGTGTCCCTTTCAGCTTGTGATGACCCCCTTGTTCACTCCCCTGTCACCACTTGCCATTTGAAATGTTTTTAGGTTGAAAAAATCCTCTTTGATGTCACTCTGACGTCACGCGTTTGTCTCGTGTTCTCAGGAGCCCTGGACTTCGAACATATCGAGGAACAAGCTGAGGGGATCTTTGGAGGAAGGAAAGTATCTCTTCACAGGTGCTCATCGAGGGGCAGCTCCGAGTCCCCAGGCTGCAGGGCTCCCAGGGAGTGGGAATTCCAGTCCAGAGGGAGGTGGTGGCTGGGGAGAGCTTGAAAACAGCTGCCACAGTTACTCAGGCTCCATTTCCTTAAAATGACTTTGATGTAGCTCAAAGTAGGGTCCAGTTGGATTAAAAACCACAGATAAGGGATACAGGGGTCCTTCAGCCAGAAGAGTCATCGTGGGAGGGCTCCACTTAATGGGTAAAAGCCAGGGTGGAGAATTAGGGCATCTTAAGCTCAGTGCTGCAGTGAAATCTTACTTAGGTGGAAGAGTTTGTGCAGGCAAGGATTGGCAAAACTGTAAATTGGGTAATGCAAGCTGAGTGGACCCTGAGCAGTGAGATTCTGGAATAGCCTCCCTCTTAACAGCACACCAAAACCCCCTGTCCTGAGATAGCATTTGATTTGATAAATTTCCTCCTTACTTAAAAGTAAGAAAAGAGGTTTTCCTCCTGCTAAGGGGATTAAGAACCTGCTGGGCCACTCAGTCTAATGTGCCAGTTAACTCCTCCACTCTGTTTTCAGTGAGGAGAACACACCTCTGGATTTGGATGATCACGGTGGCAGAACATTTCTCCGAGTTCTGTTGCACTTAACCATGCATGATTACCCTCCCCTGGTGTCTGGAGCACTGCAGCTCCTCTTCAGGCACTTCAGCCAGAGGCAAGAAGTCCTTCAAGCTTTCAAGCAGGTATGTGTGAGTTCCAGGAGCTATTCCTCATCTGAACGTGTGTATTGCAGCTAAAAACAACCCCTTTTTGTGCAACTAATGGATTGCATTCATGTAAGGTTCAACTGCTTGTTACCAGCCAAGATGTTGACAACTACAAGCAGATCAAACAAGACTTGGACCAGCTGAGGTCAATAGTGGAGAAGTCGGAGCTGTGGGTGTACAAAGGCCAAGGTCCTGACGAGGCCATGGACAGTGTGCCAGGTGAAAACGAGCACAAGAAGAAAGAGGTAATTAGGCTGTGTTTGTGCAGACTCCCCTGTGGGTATTTTGAGGGGGTGGCTGTGTTCAGAGCTGTGGCAGAAGCCCATCTTCCCAGCACGCTGAGCAGCCTGGTGAGGCTGGCTGTGTACTTTTAGGTTAAGGCAAGAGCAAGGGGAGAACTTGAGCTGGTTGATACCAAGTGGAGACTGGTCAGGATTAGCAGCCACTGAAGTGTCACCCTTAGGGTCTTAACAGAGCTGGTTTGGGTTGTCTCTGGCTCCCCAGTTCTGTCCTTCCAGCACTGACTGATCACATGGGATTTGTCCAGTTAAAAGCACCTCAAGTAAGGTAAGGGCAGAGCTGTGAACTGCTCAGGTGATGCCTTTTCAGTCATGCCACTGATAAATGACAGAAGAGAACTGTGCTTTATCTGTGCCTGATAATCCAGGACTTTCCTGACATGCACATCTGACTTGGAACTCATTAAACACATTTTACCTCCGTATAATTTGCAGTCAAATAGACAAGACTGGGTGAGGGAATCCAAGAAACAGTCCCTCGGTTATGAACATTCATTGTTGGAAGTAAAGACAAGTAATTTACTTGTTGCTTTTCTTGTGCAGGTCCTGAGAGGCATTTCTTAGTCTGTGTGCAGTGACAGTTTAATAATAGTTGAGAGGAAGAGAAGTAAGGACTTTTTTTTTGGGGGGGAGACTTGATTAGAGACAGAATGTGACAACCAAAGGAAAGGACGGGAAGTTGCTGTCTCTGAAATCATCCCACCCTCACCTTATTTTGTGTTATAGAGGTCAGTGTGACTTGACAAGATAATTGTACGTATTTTTGTGAGACTGTCAGAGCTGGAGGATGACAGTCCTTCCCAGGAGGAGAGCGGGCGCTGTCCTAGAACGGTAATTTTAGCCTTCATGAAGGCAGTAGTATAAGCTACTAATAAATTGTCTGATTTTATCCTCAGGAAGGTCACAGCAAGTCCCAAAAGCCTGAAAGTACTAGCAGCTACAACTACCGGGTAGTAAAAGAGGTAAAACTTTGCTTCTTGATAGTTCCCTGGCAGTGTAAATGAGTAACAGAGCTCTGGAGAGCTGCAGGCAGAGGGAGGCACCCAGGACAGTCTGAGTCACTGTGCCATTGTGGAAACTATTTGCTGAGTAATAACATATCCCAGCTTGAATGGGAAGCCAGGATATAACAAGCACGACGTGTGTACTCTTTCCTTGAGGATGGATTAGTGAGAAACGCGAGGTTTTGCTGCTGTTTCAATGGTAACACAATATTTTTATTGTTAAAGACTACAAAGGCAGGAGGCAGGGGGAGAAGCCATTTAGTTTGCCCTGGTCCTGAGTACCTGGCACTCAAACCCGCCGTGCTGTTGGAATTTAACTTAGGAAACACCAGGCTGAGAGTGTGTGGTGTGAGCTGCAGGCCTGTGTGTGGAGCCTGTGGTGGGTTCTGCAGGAGCATAGGATCACAGAGCATCCAGAGCTGGAAGGGACCCACAAGGATCATCCAAGTGCACCAGCCTTAGTCAGATGCCATGGATGGAGCCTGGGCCATGAGGAGCTGCCTGGAGCCGCTCTGCTCCACACAGAGGAGTTTCTCCCCGTTGCTGCTCTCTGGGACCTGGCATTCTGTGAAGGAACAGCCAGGCTCTGGGCTCTAAAGCCAGTCTCTCTGCAGATCCTGCTGCGGCTCAGCAAGCTCTGTGTGCAGGAAGGGGCCTCGGTGAGGAAGAGCCGGAAGCAGCAGCAGCGACTCCTGCGGAACATGGGAGCCCACGCTGTGGTGCTGGAGCTGCTGCAGATCCCCTACGAGAAGGTGGGGCTCCTCTGCTGTCTCCTTGCTTTGGGTCCCGCTGGCAGGCTTTTAGTGCCTCCTCTGAATCTTGGATATGTTGGAATGTATTGGATCCACAGGGGCTGGTTTATATGGTCTCATAGTCTGTACAATATCCATACTTTGGGGAGCTTGGACAAGCTCTGTTTGTTTGAAGTCTTTAACATACAGTTATGCACTATTTCCCGAAGAAGTATTTGTCTGCCATAGCTCAGAGTAAGACCAAGGCTCAACTGGGAGCTTTTCACAGGAGGCATGTGCTGCCTTGGAGTTGAGCTGTGGAAGCAAGACCCAGTTGTTGCTACCAGGCAGCTGCATGCCCACCATCCTGGGAACACCAGAGTGCCTGGTCCCCATGGGATTTGTCAGGTCTGTCCAGTAGTTAAACACAGACCCCCTCAGTTGCAGAGTCCCAAACTCCCCCCTCAGAAATGAATAAATACCAATTGGCCTGCCAGGTCAGGGCTCAGTAATGAGCCCTGTCAGATGCCACATGTTATCACAGTGCAGTGTGGAGCCCACTGGGACTGGTTTGGAGCCCACTGGGTCTGGGTTGTGTCTGGTTGGAGCCTGCACAGCCCCATGTTGTGCTGATGCAGCACAGCCCAAGTTCATCCTGTTGGCTGCCCATTAGTCACAGGTGACAGGTACTTATCAGTGCAGAGGTGACAAGTTTCCTGATCACTCTGCTGTCCTCTGTTCCAAACTCCACAGGTTTCTGAGAACCAGTAATTCTGGACAGTAGCTTTGATTAATGTTAAGTCTCATGGTTTCTTGCTTCATACTTTGCTAAAAAATGGGCAGAAAAGACACTCTCCAACATCTTGTCTCCTTTCTGCCCTGTACATGTGAATGTGCATTGGACAGGCAGCGTGGAAGGGGTTTCACCCTTGGAAATATATGAAATTCCTTAAAAGTAGAAACAGACTCTGATTTTCCAAACTGCATCTTCTGCCATCGGTGGGTCAGGGATCCACACTGACGTCAGAGGAGAGGCACCAGTTCCTCAGCAGTGCTTGGAAGTGTGCAAGCAGTGTGCAGGTTCCAGTAAATATAAATTGGGCTGAACTGGTGCAGTGACAACTTTCCATGTCTCCCTTGCCATGAGCTGCCCATCTGTCTGTGCAGTGGAACGTGGCAGAGTTCCTGGGCAGCCCCGAGGTGATGATGTGTGGCTTGGCCAACGTGCCGGGATGTTCAGAAGTGTAGAAGTGACTAAAGCACGTTGCTGGCAGGCCTGGCCATGGAGTAGGCAGTTTTAAGGAATAAACTACTGTAATTTCTATTATGGACTTCATTTTTGATGCTCTTTAGAACTGTGGAATGGGCCAAACTCATCCCGAGTGTCTGCGAACTGGGTGGAGGTTTGTTTTCCTTCGGGGTGTGAGGGACGTGACAGTTCCTTTGCAGAGCTGGAGCTGTGGCTCGTCCAGTGCTCACCTGAAAGTGAACCTTTGGAGTCCCTTTAACTCCCTCTTGTTTGTCATGCAACCCCAGGCTGAAGATACGAGGATGCAGGAGATAATGAAGCTTGCACACGAGTTTTTGCAGAACTTCTGCGCTGGGAACCAACAGAATCAGGCCTTGCTGCACAAGCACATAAACCTGTTCCTTAACCCAGGGGTAAGAATAACCTCAGGCCATGATTTATTTTTTGTTCTAGCAAGGAAAGGGACTGGATTGTCCTTGGTGAAGCCTCGGGGGCTGTTCTGATGCAAGATTTGTTGAAGAGGTCACATTTTGTTTTCATTCTGAAGCCTCAAAGGTTGGCAAGATGTTTGTTTAGGGCCATTTCAGTGTAGAAAGTTCAAGAGGCTGAAGTGGAGTGAAAAACAGGCTGAGATAGGAGCTGGGGTGTTGAAAGATGAGGTCCAGAAATGTTCCTCCAACCCTGCGCCCTGCAGGAGCGTTGGCTTTACCCTGCCCTCTGGGGGGCCCGGTGGGTTGTTTATTTTCTGATTGCTTTCTTCCCTTCATCCCTTAGATTCTGGAAGCAGTGACAATGCAGCACATTTTCATGAACAACTTCCAGCTCTGCAGCGAGATCAACGAGCGCGTCGTTCAGCACTTCGTCCACTGCATCGAAACCCACGGCAGGAACGTTCAGTACATCAAGTTCCTGCAGACAATCGTCAAGGCAGAGGGGAAGTTCATTAAGAAATGCCAGGATATGGTAATGGCTGAGGTGAGAGCTGCAGGGATTTGCAGGGTCTGAACAGAAGTTTTCACATAGCAGTTGGTGAACATGACAAATTGATCCTCTCGCTTCGGGGACTGCCAAGAAGCTGACAGTGAGCTCTCACCATGCAAAAAGAGCAAACAGCTCCCAGAAAGCTCAGGCTTTTTGTGACCAAAAGCTTTCTGAGCTCTTGACTCATAGGTGTAACGAGGGGTTGATAATTAATGGCACAAGTTACTTCCCAGCACGTGTGCACAGCAGCACATGGGTGGGATAATGAAGCAGGGGTGCCTTTCTCTAGCAAAATTGGCTCAAAGAGAATTAGTTTAATTTCAAGATCACTAATGCAGAAGGAGAATTTTACCATGATAGTGTTTTGATGGGAATTCTTTATAGCATCCAGAGTGGTGTGGGCTGGAAGGGACCTTCAAGCCCATCCAGTCCCACCCTCTGCCATGGGCAAGGACACCTTCCACTATCCCAGGCTGCTCAGAACTGGCCTTGGACACTTCCAGGGATGGGGCAGCCACAGCTTCTCTGGGCAACCTGTGCCAGGGCCTCCCCATCCATACTTTTCCTGTCTTTCAGTTTGAAGCCATTCCCCCTTGTCCTGTCACTCCAGGCCCTTGTAAATAGTCTTAGCAAGATGTACTTACTCAGCTGTTTAAGTGCTGAAGGTGGAAAAGATGAGGGTGTTCCTTAGGTGTGTGGGTAACTGGGAAATTGGAGTGGCAGGGTAGAAGGGAGAGGTAAGAGAAGGGTGACTAAGTGCCTCTAAGTGGGATATTGGATGTGATCCATGATGGTGTATTTACACATCTGATGGGATGTTTGGCCTCCTCAGCAGGGGGAGCCCCAGGATCAGATTTGTCAAATCTGGCTTTTGTGCATCAGTCCTGGTAGATTGATGGAAAATCTTCCAGAATTTGTTGTTCAGCTCGAAAGCAGCTTTGTGAGCTTCTCAGCACACAGCTGAGTTTGTGAGGTGGTCAGCAGTGCTCAGCAGAGGGGGCTGCCTGAGAGGTTTCCTCCTACCTTTTATTCTACTGTTTTTCCCAAACCCTGGGGGAGGACAGCCCTGGACCCCTCCTGCTCAGCAGTGCCCAGCCTGGGGCAGATCTCACTTTGCTCGTTCTCCTTCCTTTCCTGGAGTTCCAGGAGGGCTGAGCTGCTCTGAAATTGTGGCCAGCAGGGTGTCAGATGTGAAGCTGATGGAAATCTCCAGTGTGTGACTTAAGGTGTCACTTTGTGCCTTGGAAGATGGATGGTGTTTGCTCAGAAGGGTGGAAGGAGTGAGCCCTGAGCCCTCCCATCCCTGTGCCCCAGGGCAGTTCTCTGACCAGCACAGAGCTGCCCACAGCTGCATTAAAAAGTCAACTGAGGCAACAGGGCATGAAATAAAAAAGCACAATGGAAAGTCAGAAGTTTGTTGGCACAGCTTCTGTCTAAGCAGGCAGCTGGACTGGCTTTGAACTTCTCCAGCAGTTCAGAAGTGGTAAATTCTTTAGGAGAAAATGTCCTGCTCGTGTCCTGTCTCCCGTGAAGGCAGCACAGGAGCAGTGCCCAGCTGACCTGGGGGCTGTGCTCCTTTGAGTGTCTGAGGAGCAGCTCATGGGCATTTGCAGCCCCAGAGCAGGGGGATGCGTGGGGAGATCCCAGGCTTTGCTCTGCTGATGGAATGTCCTCTGTCCTTGGCAGCTGGTGAACGCAGGAGAAGATGTGCTGGTGTTCTACAACGACAGAGCCTCCTTCCAGACCCTGGTGCAGATGATGAGGTCAGAGAGGGATCGGATGGACGAGAACAGCCCCCTGATGTACCACATCCACCTGGTGGAGCTGCTGGCTGTGTGCACTGAGGGCAAAAATGTCTACACAGAGATCAAGTGCAACTCCCTCCTCCCCCTGGATGACATTGTGAGGGTGGTGACCCATGAGGATTGCATTCCTGAGGTGAGGGCTGATAGAAGAACTGACCTGTTTCTATTTGAAATGTGCTGATTTTGGGTGAGAGAGGTTGGATATTGCTGAGTCTGGCCTGGGAAGGGGGTGGTGCAGGTGGGCAGTGAGCTGGGAAACTGGATTCCTTCCCTGCTTCTGCTGTCAGCACCCCCAGTCAATCTGGATAGTGAAGTTAAATCCTTTTATACTTACTTCTTAGCCATAAAATAGGAATGTGATGCTGTACTTGGTTATTTTATAAGGTTCTTGAGGCAGAGAGGTTTGTGGATGTGCTGCTAACCTTGAACAGATGGTTCTGCAGGTCTGGAAATTATTATGATGCTGACGTTTGGTCTGCAGTTATCCTGGAGGTTTTTTATTGGATGGTGTCTTGCTATTCATGGCATTAAGTTTCACCAGTGGTTAAATAAAAGGAAGTGGAATTCCAGATTATTTACGTAGCAGTTTTAATGTGACATTATATTCATCCATACCACCATTCAGCTTTTTATGCTTTATTAATTTTTTCCTCTGCTTTTAGGTCAAAATAGCCTACATCAACTTCTTGAACCACTGCTACGTGGACACAGAAGTAGAAATGAAAGAGATTTACACCAGTAATCACATGTGGAAGCTGTTTGAGAACTTCCTGGTTGACATCTGTCGGGTAATGTGTCTGTACCAAGGAACTGAATTCAGAAAGCTCAAAAGAGCCTATTTAATATACAACAGTAAGAATAAAACATACCAGTGCATCAAGGCAATAAGCTCCCTGAATTCTGTGTTCCTGTAAATTTATGTGTGCCTTCTTTGCCTTATGCCTGTGGATTCCATTAGTCATATTCCATGGAACACATTAATATTTTCCTTTTTAAAAGAAAAAACCCAACCAAACCAGAGCTCAGTGAAGCCCCACACCCTGCTCCTTTGTCCAGTGCCTTTTCTGTCCTGCCACCTGGTTTGCTTATTCTGGCCAGGATCGCTGAGCTCCTTCCTGAGTGACATTTTTTGGCAGGTCAGGACAGATTTTTTCCAAGCCTGGCATTTATTCGGCCCTGTGGCTTTTTGCCTGGGATTCCAAGTATTTCCCCATACGAAAGCATTACACCTCAGTGCTCCCTACCCTTCCCCTGCTCTCCTCCAAGGCAGTGTGGTTCTCTCCCTCCCCCTGAAGGTGCTCTGTGCCAGCACATTGTACCAGGGACACCCTTGGCTTTGCCCTTGTGGGTGCTGGAGGTCCAGAGCTCCAGTGTCACAAACACCAGCATGGCAGGGAACTGCTGGGACTGGAATAATGGGAAGCCAGGAATTCCAGTTGTAAGGGTGGTTGATCTGCCTTGGTGAGCTGCTGCTGAGCTGAGGGTGGTTTGTCCTGCAGGCCTGTAACAACACCAGCGACAGGAAACACGCGGACTCCATCCTGGAGAAGTACGTGACGGAGATCGTGATGAGCATTGTCACCACCTTCTTCAGCTCCCCCTTCTCTGACCAGAGCACAACCCTGCAGGTAGGAAAATGCAGAGACAGAAAAGGGAAAACATGCTGCCAAGGCAGTTCTGTTCATTCCAGTGGGGTGCCATTTACTAGGTCAAAAGAAACACGTGTTGTGATGGGGGAACAAATATTTGACTGTTCCTTGTGACCTTTCGCTGGAGAAATGGAAAGATTTATAGATCAGAGTACAAGTTCTTCTAGAGAAGTTGAAGTGTTGCTTTGCTTCATCAGTGGATTCAGCTCTGTGCTACCAACACCACACAGGCCATTTGGTGGAGAGAGTTTGTGTGTCACAGAATCACAGAATGGTTTGGGTTGGAAGGGACCTTCAGGATCATCCAGGTCCAATCCCGTGCCATGGGCAGGGACACCTTCCATTAGACCCGGTTGCCCCAAGCTTTGGTGGCAAACTTTCCAGGCTTTGGAAAATGTCTGGAGGAGTGTTGCATTACGGAGCGTACCAAGATGATTGATTAAGAAAGACTATTTCTATAAAATCTGCTAATTTCCCTTAAAAACATTCAAAAAGGATCCAGAAGCTCTAGTTGTCTCACTAAGCTGAGTAGTTTTTTCCCTTGTTCAAAAGTTGGGGAAATGTGAAGGAGGAGCTTGGAACTCTTGTGCAGTGGCAGAAGGCAGAGATTTCCACAGCACAACAGCAGTGTCAGGACGTGGCCTTAATATCTGTGTTTGCACAAAGATAACATCGTTCTTTTATTCATAAATAACTTGCTGGTAGGAGTGTGGGTGGAGTGGGCAGGTGCCTGGCAGCTCTGGCACAAGTTTGAGAGGGGTAGTTGTTGAAACTTGGTGCAACCTGGTCGTGCCAAAGGCAGATGTTTGCAGTGCAAACTGCAGGTTTTATGGAATCCCAGAATGGTTTGGACTGGGAGAGACCTTAAAGCCCATCCAGTGCCACCCCCTGCCATGGGCAGGGACACCTTCCACTAGACCAGGTTGCTCCAGCCTGACCTTGGACACTTCCAGGGATGGGGCAGCCCCAGCTTCTCTGGGCAGCCTGTGCCAGTGTTTTGTCACCCTGGGAACTCTTCTCCGAGTGTTGGGGCTGAGCAGCTTCCTTAGGGCTGTCTCTCCCCTCACCCAAGCCTGAACAGTGCAGCAGCTGATGTACTCCTTGTATGATTTCAGCTGCTGTTGTGTATCACCCTCATTTGTTGGAACTTCATCAAAGAAATGAGAAATGGAGATCATTAACCTTGTCCTTGGGGCTCTGCCCTTCTCTCTTCCCTCTGTACCATATACCTGGGCTGTCCTGCTCTGAGTTGTCTTCTCTGAGCATACAGCATTTGAATACTCTTTTTGCCATCCTATTTTAGCCATCTGTTAATGTTCTATCAGCAGTTTTTCCTTAGCTTCTCAATCTCCCCCTCTGTCTAGCAGGATGAAGTCACTCAGCTCACCTCTTTTCCCATCTCACTTGATAGATGTCTCTTGTCCTAGATTCATCTTTCTTCTACATCTCAAAGTTAAAAGTTGTTTCTCTCCCTTTTTTGCCTGTCTCTTGCCCTCCCCCAGGGATCCTAACACCTGAGGTGGACAGTTGGACCACCTGGCTGGTGTCCATCCCTGCTCCAGGGGGGATTTTCCCTCCCACCTGAGATGCTGCAGCCCCTCTGCCCGATCTGGGCCGTGTCCCCAGAGGTGAGGGATGTGGCCCCTCTGCTTTGGGCCAGTCCCTCCCTGTCCTTTCTGCTGCTCCTTGTCATCCTGTTCTTTCCTGTGCAAGCCTCCTCTTGTCTCCTGCTCCTTCATGTCATGGCTTGACTGAAATTGTACCTCCCTTGAGCCAGGGCCAGCCTTGCTCGTTGAAGGAACACCTTGTACATCTGTCATGCTGTTCAAAGCATATCAAATTAGGAGAACAGAAATGTCTTTTCAGGGAACAGCTGCCCAAAACTCCTCTTTAACAAGCCCTGTTTCACCTGTTTGCCTCTTGAGGCTGCTGCTGCCCAAGGCTTTCCTTCCCAAGTGGAGCTGGAGACATGAGGAACGTGGAGTAAATTTCCTGTTTGATTTATTGACCTAGTTTAGGCAAATGAAACATCTTGGAGGCTTTTTAAGACCAAAAAGTCTTTAAGCCTGAACTGAAAGCAGTATGTGGGTGGTTTAAATCTAAACATGCAGGTATTTTCAGGGCCCTTGGTGAATGCTGCTGTCTGCCATGGTTTTGGTGTTTGATTTAATTCCAGAAAGGATAATAGGTCTTTGCCCCTTAGCAGTTTTTGGGGTTTGAATTTTTGTTCTCCTTTTATACCTTTCATAATGGTGTTTGATTAATTGATCTAATGGATTTAATTATCTAATAGATTTCTCTTTTTCCTCTAACTCCACTTCTTTCTTACTAACAGGAATTACTGTTGGCCAGAATAAAAGAGGTATTTTTTCACTGGTTCCTAAGTCTTGTGGTCTTTGCACTGTGGTGTAGTTCCCTTAGCTGATAGAAGCATTCCATAGCTATTAGGCACGGGGACATGGTGTATTCCCTTCAGTTTGAAATATTTAAAATACTCTTTCCTCTACAGGTAAAATAAATTGTTCTGTTAGGTAATCACTGTACAAAACCAAACAGGGAATTTTGGTCACTGTTTTTGGGCTGGTGCAAAGATGAAAGAACATGGGCATGTGTGTGTTGGAGCAGCTCAGCTGTGTGTGGTGGGAGATCACCTGGTGAAATTCAGGGCTGAGAACCACACCTCGATTTTGGCTGGTCTGTAGCATTTGCCACTAACTACTACCTGTGTTCCAAATAACACACACACAGCTGGTTCCTTAGTAAATTAGATACCAGGTAATAATGCTTGAAATGATGAGTTTTCAACTCTGGAGCTGTGCTGTCGTGGAGCCAAGTCCCATTTCCCTGTGGACTCTTGAGTCAGCTGCTGGTCAGTGCTAAAACAAGGATCTCTGTGTGCCAGGGTTGCTGATAGCCCTGATTAAACAGATGAAGGTGGCTGCTTATTTCCTTTGCTTAGTCAAGCCTCAATTATCAAGGCTTTATGCTGTAGAAGCTCCTGTTTCATGTTTCCCTTCCAGCACTGGTTCCCACCCTTCCCACCCAGTTGTGATCGTGTCGTAGGGTCGCTGGCTACAACCTGGAGCTGCCCAGCAAGTGGCTGCAGACTAGCTGGGAATGCCTGGTGTGCAGAGAGTGCCAGCTGGAGCTGGGAACTGGGGTCCCCTCGAGGTGGTGCTGCCCCATCTCAGCAGGGTGGGGTTGACTCTCTCTGCCCTTGTGTTGCAGACTCGCCAGCCCGTGTTCGTGCAGCTGCTGCAGGGGGTGTTCAGGGTGTACCACTGCAACTGGCTGATGCCCAGCCAGAAGGCCTCTGTGGAGAGCTGCATTCGGGTCCTCTCAGATGTAGGTAAGAAGTGGATGTGAGCAGAACTAACTGCTCAGGTGTGGTCATCCAGAACTTGCTGCTTCCATGTCGTCCTTCCATGAAGAAAGTGCAGTTTCCTTCCCCCAGGTGTCCCCTGTGGATAAGTCGTGGCCCAGGTGTACAGAGCCAGGGTTATGTTGATAAATGGTTGTGGTTGAGCAATAGGTGGTGTGACTGTCACATGAAGTGCTCTCTCTGTTCAGCCTCCAAACTCTGCAGCAGGGAGATAATTTTGTGCCGCTCCTCCCCGTGATTTGCTCCACTTTTAGTATCAAGAGGAGTAAGTTGCACTGGATATGAGGCCAGGTTCTGTTGGATGGGTGTACACGTGCACCAGCACAAGCTGTTGGGAGTGTGTGTGTAGGGACAGATTCCTCCTCCCACACTTGAGAGACAGTAAACAGCTCTGAGGTGTGAAAGCCTTTAGCCACAGTCCTGCACAGGGACCGAGCACTGCCGTGGTTAAAATGCACTCAGAGAATCATGGATTCATTAGGGTTTGGAAAAGACCTCTGAGATCACCAAGTCCAGCTGTCAACCAGCACCGCCACCATGTTCACCCTAAACCATGTCCTCAAGTGCCACACCCACGTGTTTTTTGAACCCTTCCAGGAGTCGTGGCTCCATCACCTCCCTGGGCAGCCCGTTCCGATCCTTGACAACCCTTTCCATGAAAAACTTCTCCCTGATATCTAATGTAAATCTGCCCCTAGTACAAGTTGAGGCCATTTCCTTTCACCCTGTCTAAGAGAGATTGTAGAAGGAAGGAGTTTGTAGAAGGAGTTGCAGGTAGAGGTTTGTCTTGTTCTCGTGTTGGTTCACGGGCTCAAGGTCTCAGTTCTCACTGACTTCGCTTGTTGCAGCCAAAAGCCGAGCGATTGCAATTCCTGTGGACTTGGACAGCCAGGTGAACAATCTGTTCCTGAAGTCCCATAACATTGTGCAGAAGACTGCCATGAACTGGAGGATGACTGCCAGGAATGCTGCCCGCAGGGACTCGGTGCTCGCTGCCTCCAGGGACTACCGCAACATCATCGAGAGGCTGCAGGTGCTGGCACACCCCTTCCCCTGGGAGAACACTGCCTCTCCTTCAGGATAACCATTAAATAATAAAACTGAAAGGCTCATCTGACCAAACCCTGAGGCCTTTCATTTATTCAGGCAGGATGGGCCTCATTGTCCTGTCCCTCTTCTTGTAAGATTCTTGTCCTTCCCTCGTGTGTGAGATTAATTTGCCTGTAACTGTGTGTGTGATGTTTGTTGTGTTCCAGGACATCGTGTCAGCCCTGGAGGATCGCCTGCGTCCCCTCGTGCAGGCAGAGCTCTCAGTGCTGGTAGATGTGCTCCACAGGCCTGAGCTGCTCTTCCCAGAGAACACGGATGCCAGGAGGAAATGTGAAAGTGGAGGTTTCATTTGCAAGTAAGTTGTCTTGGGACTCCGGCTTGTTGGGAGGATTTTTGTTGTAGTTTGCTTTTCCCCAATTTTCCTGTACCCTGTGGAACAGGGCCCTCGTGTCCAGCTTGGTAAACACTTGATATGCTTAGAAATACTTGTAAAACACAGTATTTTGTGATGTGGTAAATGCAGTTTGTCCTTGGAGGGGAAAAAGTTGCCTGTGGGAATAGGGGAAGACTGTTTGATGTGCTGTCACAGCTAATGCTTAAAAATACTTGTTTACTGCAGGATACAAATGCCATGAGCAGTGGTATAAATGAGTTCAGCTTTGAGCTGATCCCAGTTATTTGATACCTGCCCTCACCCCAGTAATGTTTGTGAGGTGCTTGGGGAGTACATCAGGATCAGTTGTTACCATGTGCATCACCCACAGTTAGAGGGAAGGAAAGGAAAAGGTTACAGGGTTATTCAGAGGGCAATTTGAGCAGATCCAGCTTCTCTGATCACCTCCTGGCAGGATGGGTTATGCACAGAGTTTATGGAAACTAAGTCCCAAGTGCTGGGTGGGATGGATTTTGGGTTGCACTGTCCAAGACACTCAATATGTATTTTATCCAAGCTGTTATATGTGATACAGTTTTCTTACTGTTAAATGGTTGTTCTAGAGGACCATCAGGTCCTGAATCCCACTGATTCCTTTCTGCCTGTAGTCACAGGGTGTTTTTGGCTCTCCTCCTGCCCAGGGACTGCAGGTTCCTTCACAGCTTCCCTGGTAGCTGGTCAGGTGTTGAGAGAATGCTCTCACAGTGGTTGTGTAATGGTATGATAAAAAAACTTGCTTGCAGCATAAACCAGTTAAGATAACCATGCATATCTTACCCCACTTTTAGAATATTAGCACTAACCTGAGCTGTGGTTGATTGCTTTTTTTCAGGTTAATTAAGCACACAAAACAGCTGCTGGAGGAGAATGAGGAGAAACTGTGTATTAAGGTATTGCAGACGCTCAGGGAAATGATGACCAAAGATAGAGGCTATGGAGAAAAGGTAATGTGTTTATGGTCCATCACTCTGTGTTAAACACTGTCTTTGTTCAGTAAAGGAAAATAAAATTTCTGCTCTTTTCAGCTGTTTTGTGAGTGTAAGCACTTCTGGGCTGGAGCAGGAACAAAACATTTTTAGTCAACTAATACCTTTCAAATCATATTTGAAGTTAAGCTTGTTTCTGTTGCTTTTCTACGTGAGCCTGGCAAGTTTAGGTCTAATTCCTGCAGTTGCTGGCAATCCAAAAAATCAATTCTGTTACTTTTCTATGAAGGATGTGACCTCTTTATCTGCTTTCTGGGTCTAGGTGGCTCTTCACGGGTCCTGTAACCTTACAACAAGAGAGGGTATTTTGTAATTCATTTGAATTTGTAAACAGCTGAGTAATCTTGTTGTGAATTATAGATGGAAACTATCTGTACACCCACCCATTTTTTTTTCTTTCCCTTTCCTGCATACAACTCCTTTGGTTGAGAAGAACATTCTTCTGTTTGCACAGACCTGTTCTTTATTTACATCAGAAAAGTGTGTATGCACCCATATGTTTGTGTATCTAGACATTGCTACAGTCAGCTGAGACTGGGAATTGGAGATTATCTCGTGGAATTCTAATCAGCTGAGGTTCTTCCCATGCCACAGAGTAGGTACAGGGGAATACACCCTCCAGTGAAGGTGCTGGGAGCAAGTGGGAGTGGGGGAAGCAGCGATGTGGGAGGACACTCACTGCACCCAGAGCAGGTGCTGTTCATGTCCAGTTCTGCTGTGCAGTTGGGGTTGGAGTTGTTGCCTAGTGCTTGATTTACAGCAAAAAAAAAGGGTGAAAACTTCAGAGATGAGAGTTTCACAACAGCAATAACCGTTTGTGGCAGCGTGAGGGAGGGAGATGCTCTGCAGGCAGAGGGACCTGCAGCGTCCTGGCCAGCTGGGATGTCCCACGTGAGCCAGCCCAGCTGGCAGGGAGGAGGAGGCAGGAGCAGAACGCGGTGCTGTGGTGCCAGAGCAGGGGGAGGCAGAGCCCAGGGCCCGGGAGGGAGCCTGGCACATGCGGGTGTGCACGTGCACGTGTGTGGGCTGGTACCCAGCACACCCAGGGAGCACGTGGCAGTGCCAAGGGAGCGGGAGACTCCCAGGAAAATGCCCCAAGGGCTGGGACGGCCCGGGCTGTGCTCCCTGCCCTGTCAGGAACACTCTGCCCACGTGCTGCCCCTCTGCTGCCAGAGCCCAGCCCAGCCCAGATCCTGCTCAGCTCTGCTCCTGCCTGGGGATTTTTTCATTTTGCAGTAGCAGTGTTGTGGAATAAATTCAGTGACTTGCAGGAATGCCCTGATCAACTGCAGGAAAGCAGCATATCCATATGGGATGAGGAGGGAGCAGGGTCAGCAAGGAAGGGCAGCAACTGCAGGTGTCAGCTTTGAGCACTTTGTCCTTCTCTGCTGAAGGGGCAGAATGATGTGCTGGGGCATCCCAGCATGAGGTAGAGCCCTGTGGGGACCTTCTGTCCTCTCCTCGAGGTCCCTTTACTGAGACATCTGAGCTGGAAGGGGCTGCCTGGCTGTCAGTGCTCCTGGGCAGGGGAGCTGGGCTCGGGGATGCTCTGATGAGAGCAGAGTGCTGATGGTGCCTTTTGCCCAAGGCTGGGGGGGTAAGAGATTAAGTGTAACCGTAGACTATGTTTTACACTTTATTAGCACATCAGTGCACGTTCTCCTGTTAAAAACAGCCAGGAGACACTGTCCAAGGTCACCCCAAGCCATAAAAACAGTGGGTGATGTACAGCATATATACACTGTACACCAGTGAAACCCAAATGAGAGCTCTGAGGGCTTTGTCCTTTTAAATGCAGTCTGCCACTCGCATTTTCCTAAATGGAAATTAATTTTCAGGAGTTCTTAGACTTTATTCACCCAACTTGGGGAAACCAAGGTTTCTAGAAGCTGCAGTTAACATGTACCATTCAGACCATGGAGAACCCCACAAAATGCTAAAAATCTTCGAATTGTGGCAAATGCATTAACTCCTGAAGCAGTAGCTCAGTTACATAAGGGATCAGAATGTGCTGCCTGTGAAGTGGATTTCCGAGTCTGAAAAAGCAGCTGATTGCTCACGGATAGACTGGGAGTAGTAGTAGAACAGCTTTTGCTGTCTGGCTGTGAGCAGTGAAATCGGATTTATTCTCCCTCGTGACTCACTGAACTGAATTTAGTCACCACCTAAAAGGCAATACCTTTTGTTTTTAAAATCATCCTGGAGTGTAACAAAAAAAAAAAAAAAAAAGGAAGGAAAAAGCCCTTATGCACCACTTTGAATTCTGGAGTCCCTCCATGGAGGTGGGTTCTGTACGTAAAGGTGACAAAACTTACCCTTGTGACCAGCATATTAATCTCGTAAACAGTATAGTTTATAGGTCAGCTGGGCACAGAATTATGGAATGGGCTGGGTTGGAAGGGACCTTAAAGCCCATGCCCCTGTCCATGGGCAGGGACACCTTCCACCAGCCCAGGTTGCTCCAAGCCCCGTCCAACCTGGCCTTGGACACTTCCAGGGATCCAGGGGCAGCCACAGCTTCTCTGGGCAACCTGTGCTGAGGCCTCACCACACTCTAAAAGTAAAGAATTTCTTCCCAACATCTCCTCGACCCCTTCCCTCTGAGTTTGAGGCCACCCCCCCATGTCCTGTCACTGTGTGCCAGAGCTGACAGTGGTCACCCCAAAGGGTGTTCGGCAGCAGAGCGCTGTGCAAGTCTTGGCATGGCCTGTGATTCTGCTGCAGTCCCATGTGGTGCTCTCTGGAACACCCTGGATTACATAAGGACAGTGCTCCTCCTGCCCTGCCTAATCTCCCAGCCCAGATAAGCAGGGCCTTGCCCTGCTGGCCCCTGCACGTGTCCCTGGCGTGGAGGGAGCGCTGGGAACATGCCCTGTGCTCCGGTGCTGAGGGCCCTGCTCCCACAGCTGGGGCTCCTCTGCAGCATGCAAAACCCGTGGGGAGAGCACAGATGTACAGGAGCCTGTGGGAAGGCTTAAAAATTTTACATATTGCTGAAGACTCCTCTCTTGGCACACGCTCAGGATGGCTCAGTGACGGGGAGCAGACTGTGCAGTATTTAATAGGCACAAAACTGCACTACACTGACAGTGTAGGCTAGACCCAAGATTTTTACTTTGCTGAAACATGTCATTCATGCACGTCTCTCCGGGTGCCTACCAGCTGACTTGCCTCAGCTCTGCAGGGCTACATTTTAAAGCTCCATTTTTCCTGCCTGAAGTGGAGATGCAGCCCCTGCCCTCCTGCTGCTCTCACAGCTCTGCTCGTGATGCCTCCCGTGCCCAGGGGTGAAGTCCTTGGCTCCCTGTCAGCCAGCCCGCGTGGTTTGGCACAGGAACAAAGCCAGGGCACATCCTGCCTCCCAAGCTCCCTGGCACAGCATTCCCAGCAGTGTCTGTTCCCTAACCCGGCGCTGGCAGATGTTCCTCATGCCCACTGTGTAATATGGTGTTGGCTTGCAGCATTTAAGTGTTAAATGATTGATAAGAGCCTAACATGAAATTTATGTGTAACTTCTCTTACTAATCCTTGCTTTCAATTCTTCCCCTTCTTTCTTTCCCGGCAGATTACCATTGAATTGGATAATGCTGAGGTTTTAATTTTATTTCTTTTCTCCGGTGTTGTTTCTATGGTGTTTGTTTTACCAGTAGCCCTGTGATCTGTCCTGTCTGCAGCCCTGAGCGTTCTGGTTTGTGTGCCTGTGTCAGTGGATTAGTGGAGTTTTCAGTCTACCGTGTGTCTACACTGGGAATAGTTACCATAACTAATTCCATATGTCATTAGTTGGAATATTAGTCCAAATGCAGTTAGAATATTTGGTAGCCTTCAGTCAGCTGGTGCCATGGTAGGTCCCGTGAAGTTTAGGATCACATCTGGAGGATGAGCACCATTTAAACATCAGCATTTAGCACTTGACCCCCATTCCCTTGTCCTTTGTGAACAGGATGTTTCTTTTCATTTGGAAAACCAAGTACTGAGGCTCAGTGGTATCCATGCAGAAGCTGGAAGAGCCTGGGTGCAGGTGGGCCTGGGGAGGGCCAGGTCCTTGTGCAGACACTGTGGTGGTGGTTTTCCCCAAAAGGTGACGGTCATGCAGTTCCCCAAAGCCTTTCACTGCCCTTCCTGTTCCTTCTCAGTCGGGTTTGGTGTGTGAAGCCACGTCAGACAGTTGGAGGGTTGTAAAAACCATGTGCTGTGACCCCGTGGAATTAGTGACTTCTGGAGCTATTTCTGTGTGAAAAGCTTCCTGCCATCCAACCCGGGCCCTCAGCTGCCACTGCCACGGTTTTTGTGCTGCGTGGAGCTGCTCTAAGGGCAGAAAAGCCCTGTTGGAGGGAAAACTTTAACTGAAATTCAGCTTTCTAAGGACTCTGCAAAGCCGTGTGTCTGCTCGGGGCACGGGCTCGGGGTGGAGGGAGGGAGCTGAGCTGTCTCTGCTGCTGCAACTTCCTCATCAGCTCAAAAAAACCCTCGTGTGGGCGTGGAATTTGCATAAATGTATAACACTGAGAAAGTGATTGACTGGCACCTTATTTTACTGAAATACCACGGAAAAAAGAAATATTTCCCTCTCTGTGCTTTGTTTCCTGCATTCTTTCCCAAGCCAACCTTTCACTTGGAACAAAGCTTAACCACTTAAAACGTTTAAAATGTTGCTGCTCTTTATTCAGTGGAGTAGATAATGAAACAGGCCATAAATTGCTTTCTGTAGGACTTAATTTTGATGTTAACCACCTGAATTCACTGAGTAAACTTCCTTCTGAAAATGAAATAATACTGGGGACCTTGCGTGTTGAAATGGGTTTGAAATCCAAATTATTTGTGACAAGACTAGACAAAAAAAGTGGCCACGTGGCCCAGGGTTGGGCTGGAGGGTCTTTTCTGTTCAGGAGGGCTTTTAGGGGAGGGGAGGAGCAGAATTCCTCACCAGAACAAACTGGAGTTGTGGCTTTTTTGGTTTGTTTTTGACTGAATCTCTGGTTGGGATGCACAGGCCCTGCTGTGCCCTCGCTGTCATCCCTCTCTGGGCTGGAGCAGAAGCTCCAGTGAGTGTGTGAGGACATGAGTTTCCCATCACTTGTTTCAGGCAGAGTCTGATTTTGGCCTGAAAGACAAAATTTCTTGTTGCACAAGTTCCTTCCCTGCCCTGCCATCACCTCTCACCTGTGATGAGGCATCTCAGGTGTGTCTCCAGTCTTCACTCTGGTTTGGAAAAGTTAACCTGTGGCACATAAATGTTTCCATCAGGCCAGACCCCTTGGATGGAGTGCTGCTCCAGCTTCCCAAAATAACATGTCTCTATGTAATTTTAGCTTGGAGAAACTTCAGAGAGAAACTTGAATTGTTTAATTGCAAATTAAGTCATAATATGAAACTTTTCCCTTTGGTTTCTGGCTGTAATGGGCTGTTTGCCTGCAATAAATCAGGCAGAGCGTGCAGAGCAATTTAGGATTTGGTCTGGAGGCTGCAAAGGAGGAATTTTATTGCTTCTTGATGGAGCAAGTGCATGGAGGGAGCAGGTGTGTGTGTGTGTAACCATCAGCACTGAGCACTGACTGCTCAGGGAAAGAGTTTCAGTTGGAGTTTGAACCACTGGCAATTCTCAGAAATCCTGGGGTTTTGTGTTTTTATTTTTTTCCCCTTGTCAACCCTGGAAATTATATAAACATTTAGGGCAAAGGATACAAAAATCTCCATTATTAGTGAAATTATTAACTTTCGTTTGTATCAAACTATGCACAACGTAATGGTTTTGATCAGTTGAAATTTTCCTTATTCCCTTGGGGAAAAACTCTATTGAAGTAACTGTTTATGACATGATTTCATGGTACTTATGTGGTTGTTTATGCAGGGTATTTGTCTTAGTTGTGTACTGCAAGGTCATTCCAGTGGGCAGTGGGTCCAAATAATAAAGGATATTAAAAATTCCAGGAGATGTTAGTGAAAGTCATGATAGAAAATAGGTGTTCCAGCCCCCCTTAACATTTCTGTGAGTGAAGAAGGGAGTGCCCTTTGAAGTGGGTGAATAATGCTGGAATTCACCCTGATGGGAGGAAATCCCCTGCAGGAAGGATGGTGAATGCTGTGACCTGAGCTGAGCTTTGGGGTTTTGGGGTGCTGGAAGAGTGGAGTGCAAGGGAAGAGGAAGGGTAGTGCAGTTCCATGTGCTGTAACTGAGGATCATGAACTGGTCCAGCAGAAATACAGAAAGAGCATCTTTAAGCTCCTGTACGTGTGTTTTGGTTTTGAACTCTGCACCCTCCACTGCTGTGGCAGGATTTACGTAAAAGGTTTTCTTCTGGGGTCAGAAATTAGGATTCACCAAGAATGAGAGTCATCCTGCAGTATTTTTAAACATTCAGGTTCCTGTAAACTTGTCAAGGTGTGCAGACCTTTGGGATAGGGGCTGTGTAAGGCTGGTATTAAAATAAAGAGGAGAAAAGGTATCCTAAGAGATGGATGAGAAGCATGGTTTGTTTTGAGAGAGAACAAAACCGTGGGAAACTGGAAACCGTGTTGGTTCTGTCCTGGTCTTGGTGGGTTGTCTGCTCAGAGCTTGGCTTTTGGGGTGCACTGGGGCTCTTCTTTGCCTCTCCTGGAGCATCAGGTGGGCATCAGGAGCTGAAGAGCTCCATAAGCTGGGCTTGACATTGGGTCTGTGCAGGTGTCAGGTAATAAAGTAGAAACCCCCTGGGCAGGGCAGTGTGTTGTCCTTAAAAGCCCTCGGGCTGAGCCTGTGTTGATGGACTCCTCAGTGGGCTGGAACTGCTGTAATCCTGTTCCTGGTGGAGCTGTTCCTGCGCTGGTGTCACAGGGAAGAGGTTCAGGGCCGAGTTAAATTTTTCCCCGAGTGCCCTGGAGTGTGAATCTTCTCACACCGGGAATAACTAAACCCTGCTTGCGATTAGACACAACAGCTTCATTTACTTCTAATTCAACCCTCAGCCTGCTGAAAGGTCCAGGCGTGATCCAAATGCAGATTTCCTGGTGTTTCCCACCGGGGCTGCCCCGGTGAGCTCCACCATGGGCTCCACTGTGGGCTCCACCATGGCTCCACCATGGGCTCCCTGGGCTCCAGGGCAGCTCCGCAGCCGCGCTCCCTCCCCACCGAGGCGTTTGGGATCCGTTCCCACCCGTCCTCCTCGGCCCAGCTCCGTGCCCGGGGACACCGTGGCCCAGTTTCCACCTGCAGTGCGAGCCTTGGGTACTAAAGCAGCCGGTTCCTGGAGCAGACCCGGCTCTCTGGGAGCTGACCTGCAGGTGGCACGCGCAGGATGCCGAATGTGCCGCCTCATGGCCTACTTTGCCTCTTTCTTTTTTTTTTTTCCCTTCTCCTTTCTCCCCTCCCAGCCACATTGCAGTGAGCTGTTCCGCTGGGCACCTGCCAACATTCAGGCGGCAGTTACATAAGAAGAGGGTTTTTTTCCTGGAATTTGGGCCCGCTGCTGATGTGTGACCTTCAGCGGCGATTGCCAAGAAAGGCGCTGGGGATGTTTACGGGCACCGCGGCCCTGGAGCGCTGCCCAGGCCGGTAGCGGCCGAGCCCGGGGGCTGCTCCTGCTCCCTGCCACTCATCCCACCCCACTGCAGCTCTGTTTCATCTTTCAGGGTGAAAAAGGGGTGCTCTGCTGCTTCCCCCCCACCCCTCAGGGGCCGGCAACCACCAAAACAGCCAAGTCCAGCAAAACTCTATAAGCACACGGAGTTTCCCATGTAATTAGTTATTTTTTTTTAGGGTTATGTTGGGGTTTTACCTGTTTTTATTCAGTAATGACACTTTTGATGCAGCTTTAGCCAGCAATATACACCTGCAGTCCCACTCAATAGAGTTTGGGTTTGTGTTTTTTTCACCTTTTCACTTTGGTCTTGAGGTTTCAAGTAGGTGAAAAGGGAACTGAAAATGCTGGTTCAAAGGGGTTGCCTGACTTAACCTTCACAGTGCTCTTTATCAATGATAAAATAGAACTCCAATGGCTGAATAAGGTGCAAAATTGGTGCCATTTTATGCATCTTTGATTGGAATTGGGAAATGCATTAACCTCTTCAGAGCTGGAGAGCTGCACTTAGGAATTATTTTCCTTGTCGAGAGCTCACTCCAGTCATTTCTCTTGTGTATTTTGCACTTAGACAGTGCTTCACTTGTTATGTCTCGAGCAGAGGAAATGCAGGCTCTCATAAATTTTTGTGGGCTGCCTTATATTTTTTTTCCCCTTGAGAAATCCTGCAGTCTTTGGACCGTTTTTATTGCACGAACTGGAATTGGTGAGCTCTTTGGAAAAGGAGACTGGAACATTGCTTGTAGTTATTTGTCATCAAAAAAACCAATAATAGTTATGCCATCTTACTGGTTAATTAAAACTGCTGCTGTAAAATGTGTTGTGAAGGTTTAGTTCCTGTAGAAGTCCTGCAAGACTGAGGATTTAGAGAGGAGGAAGTGGTTGCACTCACACTGAAGGGCAGAGACTGAGGTCTCTGGCTCCTGGAATGCCCCAGCCCAAGTAAAACGTGCTTTCTCCACTGAAAACTGTGGAAAATGAGGGAAGGCATTCCTGTAGGCAGATCCCAGTGACCTTTGAGTGCAGGCACTGACAGCCCTTATGCCAAATTTCCCACCTCATTGTCTGGCAGTGCACAAAGTCTCTGCAAATTCCCTGAGATAAGGGGGGAGGATGTTCAGACACATCCCCAGTCTGGGTGTGCCAGGATTGGGAGCAGGTGGGTGCTGGAGGGAGCTGGGGGGGGGGGCTGCTTGTGCCCCCCAGAAATCCCACATGCCTTCTGAGAGACCTGTGCCAGGACAAGGTGCTGCTCCACATCTGCTGCTGCTTAATTTGTGCAGCATTGGCTCAGGTCTGTGCAGGGGGAGATGTAACGTGGGAAGTTTGTCAAAGCAGTTCAGTGCTCCTGGTTCCCAGTTATTCCCCTCTGCCCTGAAACTTCTCCGTAGCAAGTCAAATGCTTCTTTGACAAACACCTACAGATCATCTGCAGGGGCTAGAAATTTCCTGTCCAAATTTTTCCTCAGTTCCACAAGGTAACAGTGTTGGCCTTACCAAGGAGACTTGGCAAGGAAGCTACACAGAGTTTTGTGGTGTTTTTGAAGGGTTATGGAGGACAGCAGCATAATTTGTGCTCTGATCTGTTATCATCAGGTGAGGTGATGCTTTTGCTGTGTGTCTTTCAAGGAAGAACTGTACTGACTGTGCTTCAAAGAGAAAAGGGGAGAAATTCAGAAAAGGGAGGAAAAAGTGGAAAGGGACTTGCAGGACTCATTCTGAACAGCCATTCCCGCTGGAACTCCAGCTGATACTGGAGATAGCAATGCAGGAACCAAGGCAGAGGTTTCAGAATAACATACATCTGAGATCTCCACTCTAGTTCCTTGCATCTGGATGTACAAGCTGGCTATCTAAAGCTTAGGGTGATATTTGGCTGACTCTATGGTTGTCATTTTTATTTCCTCCTCTCTGCCAAATCTCTTCTTCTGACACCCCAATAATGACATACCATACACATGGAGTTGGGTCACTTCTTGAATTCACAGATTTTGAGACCAGACGGAACCTGTCAGTGATTGAACCCCGACTTCCTGCACAGCTCAGGGCATCTCCCTCCTCACTATTGCTTCATCACAGAGCCAAATCAGTTGAGTTTGACTAAGCTTTCTCTAAGTGCTTGGGGTTAATTGCATTTCAAGCCTTTTGCTTGGTGGTCTGGATGTCTACTACAGAGCTGAGTTTATAGAGAGAAAAGCGATCCCGAGGCTTCAAACCTGAATGAAAATCTTCCTGCTTTTCCTCAAACCATTTCCACTCTTTATCCACAGTGGTAGTTATTTCAATTTTCTGTGCAAGACAGATTAGATAACTTTAACCTTGATTGTTACTTTGAAAGCAAATGAAAATTTTTATACCTTCCTCAAAGCCATAAAAGAAAAGGATGGAAAGCTCGTCCACACCTCATCCTTTGAGATGCCATGAATTCACACTGGAGCTGTCCCTTGCTCGGATGGTTTTTGAGGGGATACATCCCCTGGTGAGTCAGATAAAGGCCGTTCTGGGAAGCACACATGGCCTGTGTTGGGGAAATGGGTGCTGGAAGCATTTGGGTCACCAGCAGGTCAGAGGCTGTACTTCTGTTCTGGCTGATGATGAGTGGTTTATTGGTCAGTCTTGTGGGAGCGGAAGCTTCTAAGGAAGAGAGGGTTTTGCAGAGCAAGTTGAAAGGACCTTTCCCTACTGCTAATAAAAAGCACAGATGTTGTACTCTGACCTGGCCACCCACTGTGTTCCAGTTTAAAAGCTGACCACAGTGTCCATGGTACTCACCTGGTGTTGTTTAGTATTGCACAAAGTATTGCCCCTGCCCCTCAGACCATCACTTTCTTCTGGTTGGAGAGCTGAAGTATGTGGAGAAATCTTGCAAAATTACTACTTCAGGCTGCTGACCCAACCTGTTCAATCCTTCTTGTAAAGCACAAGCTGATACTTTGCAGCACAAGGTCAATAATTCTTTGCTATTTGAAGCCATTTTGACTCAAAGAATTGAAATTTCAGTATTTGGAGTTTATATTCTTACTGGAAGTTTGCTGAGGGCTGTGCTGCTTTGGAGTGACCCACCTGGGCATTGCTCAGGGCAGTGGCTTTTCCTCCCTGGTGGGTGGATGGGAGTGGCTCTTACGTGCCCTCTGTACCACAGAGGGAAGGCACAGGAATTTGTGAACTGCAATTCATAATTTTTCCTTCTCCAGTTAAGTTGGGAAAGATGAAACTAATTTCATGATGATTCTTCATCTGTGCTGCCTTTCAACTGCAAAATGTTACACACATGTTTGGTTAAAATGGGGTCATAGTGTAACCCCAGGAATCCCAGAATGATTTGGGTTGGAAGGGACCTTAAAGCTCATCTTGTTCCACCTCGCTACTGTGGGCAGGGACACCTTCCACTAGCCCAGGTTGCTCCAAGCCCCATCCAGCCTGGCCTTGGACATTTCCAGAGATGGAGAATCCACAGCTTCTCTGGGCAACCTGTGCCAGTGCCCAGAAGGGAAACCTGTGCTTGGATCCCCAGTCCAGGCATGTTATCCTGTGGCAGTCATGTCCACTTGACCTGCCAACTTCAGCATCCCCTTCCCTGGCAGGAAGGGGCCTCATTTCCCCTGCAGTGGAACAGGCCCAATTTCCTTGCTGCTGTTGGCTCCTTGAGAAGGGAGGAATTTTCCCTTGCTCTGGAGCAGGTTGTGCAGACGGTGTGTGCAGGCAGAACAATGTGCCTGGACTCCCTAATGACCCGGACGGCGTTCCCGGTGTCCAGCCTGGGAGCAGGGCAGGGACGGTGTGTTCCTCTGCATAAATGAGGCTCTTCCTGTTCACTCTTGGGCCTCTGGCTTAAATACTGCCTGCTTCCATTGGAGCAGGAGAGGAGTGGTTTGCACGCTTGAGAAGGTTCCAGGAGCGGTGACAATGCAAGGAAGCACCGACCAGAGGCCATGGGAGCTGCCAGGAGGAAAGTCTGTTAGGAGGAGAATGGAAAAGGGTCTTTCCTGGCCAAGGAGCACTGCAGGGGAAGCACTCGCTCCTCTGGCTCTTTCCTGGGAAGTGGAATCTCTCTGGATCTGGTGGCCTCCCTCTCCCTTGGAGCATTCCCCAGCAGGTTTTGGGTTAAGCTCCACAGTGCTCTCCCAGCCCATGGACATCTGTCTGTCTGTCCTGTGGCCTCTGGGCAGACACAGCCAGCGAGGGCCTGACTCAGTTTGGTGTTTGTATCATCAGCATCTGATTTCTGAGTGTCTGCTCTGAGGAGTTAACTCAGTTGCCCCACGGTTCCACAGGCAGCTGCATTTGAATGTTCAGGTCTCTGTTGTGTGTCTACGCTCGACTAGATAAAAGTTGCTTGTCTTCATCTGTTTCAGTGTGATGATCAGCATTTTAAATTTGAAAAGCTGTCACCATACAGGCCCTAATTTCATTGCTCCTGTTTGGTTCTGCATCATATATCTTTTATCTCAAGGAAAATATGTTTATAGATGAGAATCCACTGAAAACAATTTTTTTAAACTAAAATTATAAGGCTGCTGCCTTTGTGACATGCAGCCCTGGCTTCCTCCTCCCCCCCTGGGATGGATGTGCTGCCTTCAAGTCACAGATCCCAGGTGTGTGGTCCCCAAAAGTGCTGTGGGCACCTGCAACTAAAGCTTTTTGCTTGTGCCTCGGAGTTCATGCAAAGCAGGTTGGGATGTTCAAAGGATACCTGTGAAATTTTCCAGATGTGGCCCTTTTGGGAGCAGGGTGGGAGGGTGTAAACAGTAATTATGGCTATAACTCATTTGTGATGATTCAGCTGAAGTCAAGCGCTTTGCCAGCTCCCTTCCCCTCTCTGTTGACCACTGGATTGCTGTTGGGATGGAAGATTCTGGGAGAATGACTAACTTTTCTGCATTTTACTTTCAACTAGCTGCCGCAACCTCCCGAAACGGAGAGCCCTGTAGAGGTGTGTCACCACCTATATTTGTACAACACACAAATATTGGTGTTTAAGTAGTCCTAGTGGAGTGTCTTGTTGGTGAAAACCCTGTGAAATGTGTGTTGCTGCGTGGTGTTAGACAGTGGAAATAAGTAGATTTGTTCAAGTGGCTTAATCCAGTACAGCCTCAGCGTGGTAGTCTGGAAATATAAAAAACCCATGTAAATTAGTCCCAAATCTTTGTTCCTTTCAGCCATTTCCCTTATGCTCCAAGGGAGACACCGTGAGAAGACTCCTCTGAAATTTCCCTGCATTGGCAAAATGAGATCTTGTTTCTCTGGCTCCTAATGCAGAATTTGGTTTTCCCTTTTTGTAACATACTTAAAAACGTAAAGGAAATGGAGGTGTCAGAAGTTATTAGTGGAAGCTTCATAACCCCAGAACAACTGGTGTTCCATTTAAAATGCCCCAGTGGTCACTTCAGGGTCCCTGGCTCTGGGGAATTGGATGTGTGGGAGCATGTCCTTTGTGAGATACCCCAGTATCAGTTTGCATAAAACAGATTATTTTTCAAAATGGAGACTTGAAAATTTATGAAATCTCAAATTCTTTGGAAATTAATGGCACATCCAGAGATGGCATTGGTACAACTGAGTGCCAAATTAGTGCAAATCTAAGTGAAACAACGTGAAAATCTTAATCGAGGACACTGTTGATTCTGTGAGCTATATAGACAGGAAGGTTGTAAATATATTTTGAGATCATGAAGGAAAAAAATGTTTGTGGTGGTTCAGACTTTTGTATCTGTAATTTTTGTGGAATAGTGTTTAAATGTAAACCAAAACTCTGAGTGGTTATCGAAGGCCTTTGAGATGTTTTGGAGATGGCTCCTGGTTTAAGATGGGTCCCTGGAGAGAGCAGTTGTTCTACACATTTTCAGATGCTTTAAAGCAACAAAACCTTCATGTGCTTCAGGTTTGCAAACTGCAAGTTCCATTTCTTAAAATTAATATCTGAAGCAAGAGAGATTTGATTTGGAAACATGCACGTGCTGAGGGACTCTGTTCAGTGACACCCCCTGAAGGCCCTGGTGTTGGAAGGGAACCCCCCAGGTTTTTCCAGGGGCCCTCCACAGTCTCAAACGAGCTTCACTGACCACAGGGAGATGTGTTGAAGTCACTCCTGTCCCCAGAGGTGTGTGTCCATTGGGGTGGGGTGTACCTGTGTGTCTGTGCATGGGCATGTGTGGGCTGAGCTCCCGGGGACTTGTGTGTGTTCCTGGTGACTGCACAACGAGACAGACCCTGTGTTCCCTCTGACTCCAGGGGAATGTTGGCACACGTGCATGCTGGGGTGGGCTGCGGGGTGATAAGGTGTCTGAGAGGACAAGTGCTGCCAGGGCCAACTGAGGGCAGATGTCCTGTTTTGAGAGCTTGTCAGTCCATCTTCTTCATCTCCCCCCTTGCATTCAACTGTGACTTCCCTTAGTATTCCCCCTGAGTGCCAAGATGTTGGTGTCTCTTGAGTGTTGTTCTGCTTTAAAATGAAATTTCTGCACGCACAGCAGGAGCTTGATCAAACTCTACCACAGAGGCAACTGGAGGATCATAGAAGGGTATGTACAGCAGTCAAGCACGTTCAGAACTAACCCTCAACCTTTTCTTTTTAAACAGTGAAGCCTAAGTTATGTAAGAAACTTGTGTGTTAACTGCTCTTGGAAAACCTAAAATGATGAGCCGTGTTTATGAAGGGGGTGCTGGTGCCCCTTGTGTTACATGGAAGGGGCAAGTGCTTGGCAGCTCCAGTGAAACCTCAGATCCTGGTCCAGTCCATTCACACTGTCAAAACTCTCCCCTTTGGTCACTCAGTTATGAAGTGACATTAATCAGTGCTTGTGTAGCTGGCTGCTTTGGCCACACCACCTCTTTGTAACCCATGCTGCAAAAAATCCATGTCATTAATGCCTTTCTCCATTTCTTCTGCTCTTGTAGCTGGGAACAGAACAGCAACAACAACTTATAACTGCTTCACTTTTAAATATTATCCAAGATTCTCTGTTTTAATCAGGTTTCTGATATCACTTAGAGTTGTGTGTTGCATCTGCATTACTGATACATGCGCAGTAATGTTTGTATATGACTTAGTTTACCTGATGGTGAACACAGATGAAACTGGATGTTGTTGGGCTTTTTCGAGGTACCATATTTGATTTTTCTGATTATTGCCAAACATCTGATATTTGTTTGCACGTTGCCCACATCAAAGTGGTGCACAGCACTGACAGGATGGTTAAAGAACTGTTCTGGAGCCAAGCATTGCAGCTGAATTAATTGGAACATTTCTTAAATACCACTGATTTTTTTTCTTCTCCCCTCTACTTTGATCACATACTGATATTTCATTAGCTAACATGGTGGGTTTGCATAAATCTGTAGGAAGCAAAGCTTTTTTTTCCCAGATAGAATTTGAGATGTTGGTGACTGTGTATTGCCAGCCCTCCAAACCCATGGATGAGCACGTTCTCAGACTAGAAGCAACTGCTTGACACCTATTCCTACCTGTATTTTCCGGTGATTTTTGTCTTGTTTTGGATACACAACTCCTGCAGGCACCAGAGTTCCTCTTGGTCAGGTGTCTCCACTCACCCCAACTATTTTGATCATGGAATAGAAGTCACCTTCTGCTCCACAATGGGCCAGAATGAAAATCTGGACACAACTCCAGGAGCTTTAGTTACCCCCCTGAATTCAGGAGGAGGTGGAGTTCAGTGAGCAGCCGTTCTTGTGGATGGATGTGTGTTATCTCTGTAGTAAGTAGTAAAAATGACTGGTTTAAATGCCAGTTGATATGATGACTGACAATTAGTTCAACAGCAGAGGGAAAAGGTAATGTGAGAACTCCCTTGTAACTTCATTTTGTCGTAGGGCTCATGTGGGTATCAAGTTTCCTTTCTAATCGGGACATGTGTAGAGGGAAGGTGTAGTTCAGGGGTTTTTTTTGTCTGGCTTGGCCTTGTTCTGTCATGTTGCCTTCCTTACCTGCCAGACTGGGAGCAGGGGGATGGATAAAGCTCTACATCGTGTACCCAAGGCTCGAATGTCGCTGTCAGTCACAGGCACTCCTCCGGGGTAGGAATTTGCTGGAGCTCCTGAGCTGTCTCTTGCCTCTCCTACATGTTCACTCTTTGGTCCAAGCGGTGATGGGAAGCGTATGCCCCTTGGAAGAGTGCTCATCTCCTTGTACTGTTGCTTCCACAGGAATTTTCCTTTTTTTTCTGTTTTTTTGGGACTTTTGGAAGCAGCTGATTGGAATGCTCTCCTCGTGTTTATTTTACAACCTGTCTCCCTGGCACTTGCTCCCTCCCCATCTGATCCCATAAAATGCAGCTCCCATGCTGCAGCTTTCACGCTAATAATCCATAGGAACAATTTTTAAGGTGCTGAATTGTGGTGACAAGGAGCAGGTGGTGGGAGCCCCAGTTTGAGCCCCAGCCCTGCAGGGAGGGCAGTGATCCCTCACCAGCTCCAGGCACATGTCGGGCTTCTCCCTTTGGAAGTGATACCTGAAATTTGGTAAAGAACTTAATTTCCAGACAGGTTTTTGTCTTTTTCTTTTTTTGGGGGGGGTGGTTTAAGGATTTCCTGAAGTTACCTTCATGAGTGCCAGCTTTGCATGAAAGCAGTGTGACTGCAGCAGTGCTGGAGTTCTGTATGAGCCCATTAATGCACATTTATGTTGCTCCTTTTACTTATTTTTCTTTTAAAGGCCTCTTGTGAAAGTTTAAAAAGTAAGACTTCATTTTTATGTCAGCTAATATCTTAAATGACATCTTGACTCTGTAGTCAGACAACTAATTTCATTTGAAATACAGTTGAAAATCAGTGACGAGCGTGTGTTTTGCGAGTGGAGATAAAGATAAGATACTTTAGTTCTTCCTGACATATTTTTAATATGAAATTATTCTTGGCTAGATTTTTTTTTTGTTAATTATTATTTATGTATTGAATCCCCAGAAAAGCCCCTCCCTCCCCTCTCAAGCACTGTCCAGGGTGGTGCTGCTGTGACCACGCTGCCATCAGCAGCAGCTCCCGGTTACAATAATCCCCAGTTTTCCTTTGTGCACAAAGACCTTATAAAAACCCGTTAATCCCGGTGTGGTGTTTGTGTGCTGCTCGTTGGTTTGTCCAGTTCCCCGAATTCCTGGGAATTCCTGTAAGGACTGGAGTGGGATTAGTGCAGGGCCCGTGGGTTGTTTGCCCTGGGAGGTGGTTTGCTCTGGGCTGACGCAGCGGCTCATGCTGGGGGGACGTTCCGGGCGCTCCCGGGATTTGGGGTTATCTGAGGACTGGTGCCCTGTGGAGTCCAGGGCTCATGTGCTTGGATGCTGACTGCTGGCGTGAGCGGCGGCTGGGGCAGCTGCCAGCAGGGAACAAAGGGCTGGGATTCAGCGGGATCGCTCGGGTTTCCGCTCAGCAGCTGCTGATGGAGGGAGAAAGGAGCACATCCCTGTAAAGCTGGTGAAATGGCAAAATGGGATAGGTGTGGGAAGATGGGATTGCTCCTCACAGCATCATTTCTAATGTTCCTCTTGCGCTAATCCGCCTCTTAATTTTGTGTTGGTGCTGTACAGATGCAACTTTTTTACATTTAAGACCAAGACAGTAGAGCTTAATTTAAAAAAAAAAACAACAACCTCTTTGAGAACAAAATCTGTCTAGAGAGCTCTACACAAAACCTGACCTGGAGCTGTTCCTGTGCTGGGAACCCATAATCTTACTTGAGCCCCATGAGACCCCCCGGTGTCCCAGCCTGCCCGAGCACAGTGGGAGTTACTCGGTGGATTTTTCCCAATCTCCAGGGTTTCGGTTCCCCCCCCTTCACCACAAGAAGGCAAACAATAACAGCAGTGGTTTGTTTGTTCCTGAAGCTCACATCATGATTTCATTCTCCTCTTTAATCAAGGGTGAGGCGCTCAGGCAAGTGTTGGTCAACCGTTACTATGGCAACGTGCGGCCTGCGGGACGGCGGGAGAGCCTGACCACCTTCGGCAACGGGCCCTTGTCCGCGGGCGGCACCGGCAAGGCCGGGGCGGGAGGTAGGACCTGCTCCTGCTCCTCGTGGGGCCTGTGCTCTGCCCTGCCCCGTGGTCTGTGACTGTGTCTGCCCCACAAATCGGCACCTTACACATGAAACAGGGATTTTTTTTCCCCCCCTCACTGTCCTCCTCTATGAACTCCCAAAACCGAGGAAGCCGTCCACATGGATGACTGCCTTTGAGGCAGCAAAATGAAGCAGACAGCTTTTTATGCTTTCCAGAGACTGCCTTGGGTTGGCTTAAAGTTTGTGATGTTGCTTTGAATAAATGTACTCAGAAATCCCGATCAATTTAATTAATATATGAGGAATGTGCTTATAAGGATGTCAGATTATTAACCGTATCTGGAACAAAACCATTTCATGGTATTCCAGAGAGACTGGGGGGTAGGATGAGGGAAAATTGTGTTTAAAGTCAGTTATAAAGTGCAGTTTATTTAATTTGAGACCATTGCCAAAAAATCAATAGTCATAGAATCCCAGACTGGTCTGGGTTGGAAGGGGCCTTAAAGCCCATCTCGTTCCAACCCCCTGCCATGGCAGGGACACCTTCCACTAGACCAGGTTGCTCCGAGCCCTGTCCAGCCTGGCCTTGAAGAGAGGTGCCATCAGCGTGGGGTCAATCTCAGCCTGTTTCTCATGATCACCTTTATAGGAGGAAGCTCCGGATCGAGTTCAATGAGCCGAGGGGAGATGAGTTTGGCAGATGTCCAGTGTCATCTGGATAAAGAAGGTGCATCCAACCTGGTCATAGATCTCATCATGAATGCCACCAGCGACAGAGTCTTCCATGAGAGCATCCTGTTAGCCATTGCCCTGCTGGAAGGTGGGAACACCACGATACAGGTAGGGAAATGGAAAACTTCTTCTCGTGACCGTACCACGTTGGGAAGGGAAGTGTTATTATGGAATCCAGGAAACTTGAGGAGTTTAAGGAGATGGGAGGGGAAATGACTGAAGGATCTTTGACCTGTAATTTTGGGAAATATTAGTGTCTACCATGCAAAAGTCAACTTATTAAATGCTTGCATGGGCGTTGGGTAACTGAGGTGTTTCCCAGGGCAGTATAGAGGAATGTCTAATAAAACAGCTTTGTAGGTAAGTTATTGACTGCTCTTACAAATTAGTTTAAACAACTGCAGTGTGCTCAGACTTTTACAACGAGGTGTTAGATTTCAGGCTGGAATTTGAAATAAGTGTATGGTAAACTCCAGACCACTGCTGTTCTCCTGCAGTCTTGCTGATCTTCATTTTTGTGTTTTCAGTAAGGATTTGATTTCCCTAAATGAAAATTGTGCCTGGTGTGGATTTTAATGAATACACAACAACAAGCTTGTACATTATTCTTCCAAAGAGAAAGTAAAACCTTATTGCAGAAAAACATGCTTGTAAAGATGATCGTACATGTGGTATCTTACTCTTTTGGCTCTGCATGTGCTGTGTTTGCAGACTGTCTGTGGGGCTGAATCCTGACTGGTTATAATTGATCACTGAGGTTAAAACACACACTAGATCCCTACAGCAGCACCTCTTGTGTCCATGCAAACTTCCCTTGAGAGGACAGGGAATGTCTTTGGGCTCCTTTGCTTGTCCCTGTAATCAGTACCCCTTTTTTTTCCCCTGTGTCTATGCTCTGAAGTGAAGCTTCTTCATAGAAGACAAAGTGGGAATTGAGTGTTGAAAATCCTACGTCACCTTAAACTGCAAGGACAGGATTAACATTCCTTGGGGACAGTCACTCCTTTAAATTTCCTGCTCTTCTCTAATGTAAAGGAAGCTGAGCTTTCATATTCCCAGCTCTCAGGGAGCCTCAGGTAACCTCACACTGTCATGCTGGAAGGAAAAACAAACTGCACCAGCCCGATGTGGTGAGATCCTTTGCCTGTGCTGGACCCCAGCACGGAGGGACTGAGCAAAGTCACCTCCCACTGAGCACGAACCCGTGTTGGGAGCAGATTCCATAGTTCACCCGGTCAGAACAAACAGGGAAACCTGCAGTCTGCCTCCAAAGACGTCTTTTCCACCAGAAAGGGAGATGGTTTGGTTTGCATTTGCTGTCCGTAGCTGGGAGGCTGTACAATAACCCTGTGGTCAGCAAGGAGCTGTTGGCAGGGGATGCTCGGAGCAGCGTGTGACACCTCCACACCACACACTCCTGCCAGGCTCTGCTGCTCTCCAGCCTGTGTACGTACGTGGTGCTTCCACAAACCAGAGGAACTATTTTCAGTGCTTTCCCACTCAGGAATAAGTGCTTGGCAGGTGTCTTTAGGACGTGCTCTGGGCAGCCAGCACTCACTCGGTGCGTCTACGTGCTCCGGCGCGGCAGGACGGGCTGGGAGGGGGCTCTGGTGTAGTGTGGGCTGCTTTTAAGTACAAAATGTTTTAGGAACCAAATGACTCGTGGTGCCTACAGCTAATGCTGGGAGCTCTGAGGGCTCGGACACACCCAGGAGCTCTTACTCATGCATGCAAAGCACACATGAGATGTTATTGAAAATATCCCGTGGAGCGGTTGGGATGCAGATATTCTGTGCTGGAACGCTCCACGGGCTTGACAGCAAAAGGCAAAAAAGAGGGTTTATCAGTGCTCAGACATGTTTCCCTGGCTTCCCTCTGCATTGGTTAAACTGCTGGCGGTGGGGAGAGTGTTTTCTGGTGCCTCGCAGTGGCTTCGGCACAGTCAGGGCCTGTGGGGATGACGGCAATGGCAGTTGGGAACAGCCTGTACTCAGCACTCTGATCTCTCAGTAGGGTTTTAGTCATGAGAGCCAAGTGAGTAGAACTTCAATGGGAAAAACACCAACCACAGAGCTTAACTTCTGGGAGAACAGCTGGGAATCAAAGAAAAGGTGGAGGCTTGCTCTTTAGTAAAATCATCAGTTTGGGTCTGTATCTCCCAAGTAATTGCTGAATGATGTGATGGCCAAGTCAGACTGGTATCCTGAGACGGTGAACTCAGGTAATCCAGCTTTGCTGGCTCCACGTAGGAAGAGTGACTGATGTGCTCTGAGTGCAGAGGGCTCTGGTGCAGCCCAGCTCTCAGGAGAGCTCTGTGGGTACTTGCTAGTCTGCAAAGCTGATGTTTTTTAGACAGCAGCCTTTGGCTACAGCACAGTCGAGATCTACTGAGGGCAGCAAAGGGATGGTCTCCCACTTAGTAGGATTTCATTCTTACAAAATACACTGTAGCATCTGTCTGCTTATGGAAACTAGATGCACTTACAAAAATGAACCCAATACTTTGTGTCTTTTGTCCTGATCTTTCTCTAATCTGTGTTCTTTTGGTAAGTTCTGCAGAGTAGGTAGGTAGGCTTGGCAGACTGCAACCTGCAGAGTAGATTTGCTGAAGTTTTTCGGCAGTTTCCAGTAACTGCCAGTGGAAGAGTCATCTTCAGTCTTTGGACTAATAACTGCGTTCGTTTTGCATCACGTCCATTTGTCATTGTGAAAGTTGACCTAGCCAAACCAGCCAGCTTTTCTTTGAGGTCTAACACAGTTTATCTTCATTTCATGATTTTTTTTTCCCCTATTATTAGCGGCTTTTGATTTATAGTATTCTGAACAAGTTCGTTCTGTGCTCAGTTTGAATAATTTTTAATGAACTTCAATTACTTCTATCTACAGGCCTTTGAAAATAGGAAGCTGGTGGGATAGGGACAGGTTATGTAAAAAAGGCTTTTTGGCAGCAAGGCCAGAAATGTGTCACCCCTGCATGGCATTTTCTTAACTCCAGGTTTTCACACGGGAAATTAATTCGGCCTGAAGTGAAGCAGAGGGTTTGTACCAACACACAGGAACTTGCACATGATGATTGTAATATGGTTAATAATGGGAGTTCCCGGGTAACTCCCATGAGCTTCAGTGGGAGAACAGATCCCCATGATGCTGGGAAGGGATAACTGGAATAGGTGTTGCTGTTTCATTAGGTAGAGGCAGGGCCAATATTAAGGGTAGGCAAAGTAGGTGGTTGCCAACTCTTGCAAGAAAGCAAATCTAAAGATGTTCCTTATTCTAGTTGGCAGGAGGGATTTTTATTGTATTGTTAAGAAGATTAATGTGGGGGAGAAGCAGGACAAGAAAAAAATACTCCTGGTTTCCCTTAGGAAGGAGGCTGAGCTGGTATGTGGCACAGTGAATCCCACGCCACTGTGTTCTGCTAGAGGGGTAAATGTGGCAAATGAGCTGTTCTGGGAAGGTCTTTGCCCACTTAGGCCTCTCTGGATGGAAACTTTCTGGGTTTTAGTTTTTGGAATTCACTTAAAAACCCTGTCAGGTTCTTTGGTAGCAGGGCTGGTGGTGGCATTGTCGTGGCTGTGTCCCGTGAGCTTGTGGCTCAGCGGGAGCCCTGGATCTCGGTGGGAAGCCTGCCCTCATTTATACGGACACAGAGGCAGAGGTGGAACCTCGGGGTCAGCACCGGCCAACAAATTAACCTGACAAACAGTGCAACTCACTGAACTGCAAATTACATCAACCCCTTTATTAATTTATATAACCCTCAGCATCCACCTCGGGAGCGCTGCAGTCAGCGGTTCTGCACGGAGCAGCCCTGGGAGGATGCCCCACGCTCTCCTCCGAGGGGGAGCATGCCCGGCATCCAGGGAGGCACCTGTCCCTGGGGTGCTGCTTTGGGTTCCCTGTGCCCGAGCTGGCATGGCAGGTGCCTTGCTTGTGGAACTGCGTGTCCTCAGGAAGGGATAAAACTCGGTCCATTCCCTGCACACGCGGCAGCACAGGGAGCTCTGCTCTGCTAAAGCAACCTTGGCAAATGACTGACAGCGGAGGAGATTGCTGAGGACTTGTCCTGTAACACTTGTCTCTCATCTGCTAAATAAAAATTCCATGTGCCGTTACTCTGCCTCACCTCCGCGGGGTTTCGGGTTTCCTTGGTCGGTGGAAGTTAATGGCAAGTGGAGTCCCTTACGTAACACCTCTCCATGGAGACCCTGCTCCTTTAATTAGGGATCTTCTCCAAAGTCAGCTTGCGTGACAAATTTCCCACACGCACATGTTGATATTTTCAGCCGGGGAAGGTAAAATGAGGTTGGTGACATTAGTTTTGTTGCAGGCGTTTTTTAAGCACTGCCCCAAAGTGGCGTGAGGCACGTCTGCCCCTTCAAGGGCAGTGGCGCCTTCGTTTTCCTTATCCATAGTTCTTCCCAAGGTGGGCTGCAGACACAGGGAATGAGGTGATGGGACTCAGCACCCAAGGGAAAAGGTGATTATTTTTCAGGGAAGAAGTGGCTTTTGCTGCTGAAGCAAGTCACAGCTTCTGCCCAGAGGAGAGTGCACACAGCACTCTGTCCTGCAGCAGCTGAGTGTGGGGTGAGGACCAGGGGCCACCCTGACTGGAGATAGCACCGAGGAGCTGGTGGTGGTGGACTGCAGTTGTGTCTGTCACAGCATGGCAACAGTGAATCTGTGTACTGTGGAATTGTGGCTTGGAGCTCATCAGTGTGTGAGGCTCCTTTTGTGCAAAAAGCCTTGTGGCTTCAGGTTGCTTAAACTTCCAGAGCTCTTTGGTTCAGCCTGTACGCATGAGCTGAGTGTTTTGTGTGCCTGACAGGGCTGGGGGCTGTGCTGCCCATCAAACGGGTACCACGAGGGGCTTGGAAGAAGCAAGGTACAGAAACCCCAGCAGCCACCTCTTCATCAGTCAGGTTTGGGAGGAGAGGCTGCACTGAACTAACACAGCTCTCCTGTCTCCAGCTCTGGCTTGTGCCATACATGGACTTGGACTCAGTCAAAGTTTCTCCTCGTGCATTGCCACCAGTGAGGAAACGCCACCATGGTGAACTGTGGTCTGCTTTTCTATTCCTCAGGCTGTCCAGAGATGGTGGATAGTTATTAAGTAACTACAGGATTGCTGCACAAAAGGAATTGAATCCAGAGCTGTCCGGTCCTTGTCTGTGTTTCTGGCACTTAGGAGCCCCACGGAAGCCCAGTGAGCTGAGGAGGTACCAGCCAGTGGTACAGGTCAGCTACAGCCCTTGGGTTGGAGGGGGCAAAGACTTTGAGACCAGTTTGTGTCCTTGAGCTCACTGTCATGTTGGCTGTGAAATACCAGCACAAAAATGTCCCATTTGGTTGCCCAGACACTTTGTTTCTTTTTCTCTGTGGCTGCAATTGCCCTGCAAAATGGGGGTAAAGCTTTGCAAAATGTCACAGAAGTATTAGGGGGATGAAATGTAGGTTTAGTGACACGATGGTGCTTTAGCCTTTGTGGCTTGGACCTTTTAAATCACATTTATTACTTGGAAGAATTGCAGCAGTGACAGATATTGGTGAGCACAGACAATTGTGTGTGATGGTAAGGGCTTTGGAGGCAAGAATATCTTTGGGTCACTAAACTTTTGTAAATAGCACTTGAGAACTTTTGGTCATTGATAAAACAAATTTTTTTTTTTTTTAAACAAATTTTAAATTTTCTGTTTATTTATAGCAACCAGAATTCTTTGATACAGTTGATGATACAGTTGACATCTTTTTTATATTGTTTTAATGATACCTGTTTAGGAAACTACTACCCAACCAGGAAGCTTTTAGCACGTGTTAAGCAATTACCTGTGTCTTTCACCATTTAAATGAGTTTAGCTCAATTTAAAGTACATCGTAATTATTTTGACATTCTGAGTGTGTTACTTCAGAACATGACATAAAAAGCCAGAGTTGGTAAGGACCTGTATCATAAAGATCAGCTGTGTCCTTTGCTGAAAGAGCCCTCTCTGTAATGAAACCTTCTGCAAATCCTGACGTCCTTGACACTGCAGTTGTCTTCCAAACAAGGCACAGGACCTGCACTAGCCATGAAGTCAGCGCTGAGGAAACCTCTGCCCTGATGCTCTGCTGCTCCCCAGGAGGAGACTCCGGATGCCAAGCCTGTGGGAGCTCCATCTCCTTCACATATATTTTAATACAGTTAGCACAGGGAAGTCTCAGTCTCCCACAGGTGTTAGATACCACCAGGTTCAAAACAAACAAGGCCCATTAATAATGCAGTGTGAGGAGTCCTTCCTGCAGAGGTGATTTCATTGTCAGTGAGGGCAGGGAGATACAAAGGTGAGATTGAGAACCGGGGGGAAGAGGTGAGATGATAACAGTACCACCTGGACTTTCCACTTGAGCTACAGCTGATGCTGCTTTCTGAAGTATATTTGGGCCATCAGGATTCCTGTAGCAGAGCATCTTCCAGTCTTTTTGCCCAAAGGAAGGTTTTATGCTTGGATTTTGAGGGGCCCATCTGTGTGACTGAGCAGTGTAGGTGAAAAAAGGGAGAGGTGCTACCTCAGGGTTCAGCTGTGTCTTGCTCTCTTGTCTTGGTGCCCTTGTGTTGTTCATGGTTGTTGGTACCACCTCCTGTGTGTCAATCCTCTCAGCATTCTACCATGATCCTGGTCCTGCAAGGAGCAGGGACACAAATCACTAATTCTCCCTATTCCTCTCTGTGGTATCCAGGTCCAACCTAAACTTTTAAGATGATCCCTAGCAGGATTAAAGTCCTCCCTGAGCAGGCAGCGGCAAAGCTATTCAGCAAAACAAGGTCATGCTGCCTTTTTTTTTTTTTTTTTGGTAAGCACAGGAATCAACAAAGCGCTGTTATATAACTTCTATTTATATCCCACTTGCTCACTAGCTGCAGGCACACAAGAGTAGCTGAGAAGGGAATTTAATGAGCTCTCAGGGCTTGCTCACCTTCCAGAGCGGGTTGGAGCCAGCTTGTTTTTGAAGTGCGTCAGCAAATGAAACTGGTGGTGGGTGGGTGGTTTGGGTAGGTGGACTGACTTGTTGCTATGGTTTTCTTTAATTCCTCTGTCTCTCAACAAGATCTTACACTTTTTTTTTTTCTTTTGGGGAGTCTGCAGACTTCCCTGTTTCTCACACCTACACAGCGCTCACCGGCTCGGTGGGGAAGTGGGATCCGCGCTCCTGCCCCGCGGATGAGCCGAGTGACCCGGCGGAGCTGCTCCCACTGGGGGCAGAGGAACCCAAATCAGGCTCCCTGCTGACAGCAGGGCAGGCCCCAAGGCTCCCACGCTCCGAGGCCATCTGTGAGCACAAACCCCAAACCCACAGTCACGCTGGTACCTGTGGTTCCCCAGTGTGCCTTCACGTCCTGGGGATCATCCCGTGTCACCTTGTGCTCCTGGGGGCTGTACTGGCTCTGGAAGGGCATGAGGGAACCATATCTCTGGAGGCTTGTTCTTGCTTTCCTCTGTGAAATGACTTCAAATTGCATCAAGAGTTTGAGTGTTGCAATAGGAGAACACATAGGATATAAAGGCTCTTCCTGCTGTAGTTCTGCTGCTGCTTCATTTACAGCTGGTGGGGACAGATGAGCATTTCCACAGGTCAGGTTTTGTACCCTCATACCCACCAAAAAAAACACCTCATAAGGTGGACCCAAACCTCCAGAGCCATGCTGGATGGTGTGTGGATGCCCATGGCAGAGAGAGTTTTGTCTTATTTGTGGAAAACAGAGCTGGGAAGTCCTCCTTCTGCTTTTGGGACGAAGTTTATTTTACAGTTTGCAAAAAAACGCAGGCAATTGAGGTGTTCTGGCAGATTTTCCTTATGGATTTATTTCAAACTGTGAAGTATGTTCAGCATGAAGTATTTCAGCTGCAATTTCCTTAAGCTATGCAAGACTAATGATATCCATCACTCACACCCAAAGTGATGGATCTTCAGCGAGCCAGGACATATGAGAGATTTCAAGAGAGAGGGATTAGGGATATTTTAAACAAATAAATGAGGAGGGAGAGAAAGCAAAGTTAGGTTGGAATTTTCTGCAGTGGAAGCCCTTGCAATATGTTTAGGCAGAATGTAGAGGGTTGGCATTTGTGCTTTAATTCAGTGCTTGTGTTAGTGCAGTTCCCCTTAAAATGTGGCTTTTTTGAAGTAGTCCAGCTCTAAGAACTAGTCTGGGGGTGGCAAACTCTTCCTGCAGAGATGAAGTAGCACACAAGTTTTGCATTGGTGCTGGCAGCCTGGCTGGATAACCCGAGCGAGCTGAGGTCCCTGTAAGAATTCCTCTCTAATGTTGGAATAAAATGTCCTGAGTTGAAGCCAGATCACTGATCTTTCTCCTCTCTCTGGAGGGACTTTCCTCTCTGAAATCTCCCTGGCTCGCCAAGCTCACGGGGTATTTTCTGTTCCCTGGCATTAGGGAGATGGGGAAGGACATGACAACAGTCTGCTTTAATTGGCAAGGTGTTCACTGGGGCTTTGCTTTTCCTTATTCCTTGGTAATCAAATATTTGTTCTCCTGGGGAATTCTTCGGGATCTGTAGGATGGTCTGGCAGGGCTTGGTGCTGTGGTGTGGTGAAACAGCTTTGAGAGGGCGCGGTCCCAAAAGCGCTCCGTGCTCCGCGTTCTGTGTGGGATCGGCAGCCAAGGGCTCGCCTCGAGTCAGGCCACCCCTTCTTGGGAGGAGACACAGCTGAGCAGATGCTGCTGCTTAAACCCAGCGCTTGCTGATAGGTTTGGGTTCTGTTTCTCACATGATCCTTCCGACAGGCCAGCCTGGAATTAGTGTCTGGGGCAGAAAGTCAAGCTGTTCCTACAAAGTAATCCAAGAGTTGTTCCTTTTCTTGGCCGGCAAAACAGTAGTGACGTCGGGGCAGACCCAGGTTACAGCACAGGGAAAGGTGCTCCCAGTAAAGGTGACAGCACACAGGCCAAACTGGGCCAGGCTTTCAAAGGCAAGAGCTGGAAATAAGCTGCCTTAGCTGGTTCCTGGGTTTTTTCCCATTTAATAATCCTACACTGGGCACAAACTCACTCATCATTGAATTTATTGTGGATTAGTTATATTTATAGTGGATTGGTCACCTGAGTCTGTACTCTGTGCACCTTACACAAAGGTACCAGGCTGCTGGGCTTTATGGCTTTGTTCTCCTAAGGACAGATGCCAGTTCTGCTGGTTAAAATCCATTTTTTCACCGATTGCTGGTACAGGAATCACACTAAGGAGCATTTGTCCCTGCCCTTGGTTATCCTGCCTCTGTAATCCCCCTCCCCTGAACCGCTGGGGAGTGAGCTGAGCTTCTCTTTCACTCATCACTGGAAATTATGTATATTACATATGTCAAAGGTCTTGGAATGAAATGCTAATGCTAGGAAACGTGCCAGTTCTTTGCTGATTTATTTTTTTTAAAATGTGCTTCTGCAATCCAGCTTGTTAATGATCTGCAATATTTAAGAACATGCCAAAAAATAACCACCACAGAAAATGATATTAAAGCTGAAATGAAAAGCCAGCAAGCAAAAATAGTGTTTTCAGTTTAGCAAGAAACATTAGGTAAACATTTCACAGAGTATGTAAATAGTTAGAAAGGGATCAGAGACCAAATTCCTGGGACTAACTACAGAAGAGACACCAAAAAATACCAATGACTGGAAGTTAGTGACATAAAAAGGAGCTTAATCACATGTTTCTAACAGTTATTTACCACTGGAATAGCCTATAGTCAGACATAGTTCATCATCTTTGCCTTCTGAAGAAAGACCAGATGCTTTTCTCAAAAAAACACATGACTTAAGCACAGCTTTGGCTGAGTTGATGAGGGAGAGTGAGGGGCTGCTGGTGCTCCAGGGTGGGCCAGGCTGTGGCTGGTCAGTGTGCTGCAATTTAAACTTGGCCTTCAGTTTATTTTAGATCACTTTGGATGTCAGGAGGAGGAATGGTGTGACTGGCTTTGCAGACATGGTGCTGTGCTGGTTCTTCTCCTTCCATCCCCTTGAAACAATGAGTGAGTTTGTGCAGGTGGTGGTTGCTCCATCTTTGAAGGTGATGGAGAGCTCTGTGGTGATGTCCTTGCCCATGGTGAGCGCAGCTGTCCTGTAGACCCTTGTGCGTGCCACATGCAGGTGGTTTTCAGTTTAGTTTGGTGGCTGTGTAATTAGTGGCCATCACATTATCTCAGATATTGTCACCTCCGAGCAGTTGTGGTTTATTCACTTGGCTGGTCGATGTGCACTAGAGATCTGTTGTGTTTGTTGAGGTGTGTGGACTTGTAAAGCTGTCTGCTGAACCTGGAGTTCCTGGGGAAAACCTCATGGGCTGCTGTGTCATGGCACTTGTTCAATGGAAGTGACTTGTCACAGTCATTAACAAAACAAGGTTGAAGTAAAGTGGTTTCATATTATATGATTTTAGCACTCCAGGAATCCCAGATTGGTTTGGGTTGGGAGGGACCTATTTCCACCCAACTGCCATGGGCAGGGACACCTTCCACTAGCCCAGGTTACTCCAAGCCCCATCCAGCCTGGCCTTGGACACTTCCAGGGATCCAGGGGCAGCCACAGCTTCTCTGGGCAACCTGTGCCAGGGCCTCCCCACCCTCACAGGGAAGAATTCCCTCTCAATACCCCATCTATCCCTGCCCTCTGGCAGTGGGAAGCTATTCCCCCTTGTCCTGTCACCTCAGACCCGTGTCACAAATCTGTGTCCAGCTTTTGCTGCCAGTGTCTGAGGTATGAGATGGAGCTTTTATCTCCACTTACCTTTCAGGCAGCTTCTCCTCTGGTGCCTCATACTGGCCCAGCCAGACACAGCCCCATGTGAATGTTATGGATCACAATTCCCTGCCCTGCAGTAGGTTTTTAGGAGATCCCAAGCCCCAGCCTGGTGGTGACTGACTGCTCAGGGATGGCTGATGTCAGGGGCACGTTGGGAGCTCTGTTCTTCAAACACCCGTACGAGTGTGGAGGTTGGCTGTTCCTCCACACTTGCTCTTTCAGCAGCCTTGCTGTGGTTGCAGGGTGTCTGTGTGCAAGCAGGACCCCAGCAGACGGTGCTCTAAAATGGCCACTCCATTTCCATTTTAAAAAGGGAGACTTTTCCACTTTTTGCTTTGAGGCTATATCTGTAAATAAAATTTTAGGATTTCTGTCATAATTATCACCGCCCGTTACCTGCTCAAGCGCAACTTGTGAGATCACACCTCTTAAAATACAGTATCTTTGATAGCTGGCATGTGGTTGATTCATATGTGTGAAGGTGTTAGGCATCCTGACCTAAACTGAAACAATCATTTTGTGACACCCCTTGAGTGTATGCACAGCATGCACTAAAAGCTTTACTGGAAATGCTCCTTTCATTTGGGTTTTTTCTCTGAAGCGCAGTGGAAAGTCAGTTAAGAAGCTTGAAAGGATGACAAAAATTGAGTCTGTCAGCAATAATTACTCTCATACAAGGTATTTCCTTAGTGTGGTTCATTAAAAAAAGCTTTTCCTTCACCACAGCTTCATCACAGGGTAACTCCTCCTGTCTGGGCTGTGGGGATGTGCAGCCAGGTGACAGCAGGTGACCCCCAGCACTGCCTGATGAGCAAATAACGGGATGTTTTAGAGTGATTGCCCTTTCCAGAGCCCATGGTCTGTGCTGGTCTGTCTGTAAAGTAGTAGTATTATGTTTAATACTGGTAAAGTAAAATTTCTAAGATGCACCTTAGGTGCAAAGTCTTCCTCTGTCTGTCCTCGTAGCCACCAAGTAACAGACAGTTTAGGCTTGGCAGTTATCTGGGGGTTTGGTTACTGTCAGCAGCACAGGGAAACCAGTTAATGAATCTCTTAGTTCTGATTGTAATTTGACAATCGTCTGATCAGGTCTAAAAACTAGTTTAGAATGAAAAATAAAAAATATGGATAAGTGAACTTATTCAGGCCAAGGATGTTTTTTTATTTGGGTGTATTTTATAGGATCATAGAATCCCAGATTGGTTTGGGTTGGAAGGGATCTTAAAGTTCATCCAGTTCCACCAGGGACACCTTCCACCAGCCCAGGTTGCTCCAAGCCCCGTCCAGCCTGGCCTTGGACACTTCCAGGGCTGGGGCAGCCACAGCTGCTCTGGGCAACCTGTGCCAGGGCCTCCCCACCCTCACAGGGAAGAATTCCTTCGGTATATCTAATCTAGTTTGACCTTTTTTTTAGTTTAAAACCATGAGCAAACATGATGAGCAAACATTAAAATTTCTGATATGAAGTCTTGGATTAGAGAATAGTTGTACAAATGCTATTAAATGGATCGGGCACCCAGACCATCTTCTGGCATGTCACAGGCCCAGCACTGTTTGGGCAAAGGGCAAGTCCTGCAGGTCTCTGGGAGCTCTGTTTTACTGGGCTCTTTGAATGGGTGTCAGGAGGGGGGTACTGGTGTGACTGGTTTTAGTGGATGTGGGAGGCCTGTGCTGGGTTCTGCTCCTTTCCCTCCTCTGGTAATCACTAGAAATGAGAACAACCAGGAGTTCACCTGAGCTGTTGTGGGCAGGGGGAAGATGTCACAGTGGTGGGAGGGGTGTTGTGGGTATTGACCAAGTTCTTTAAATAGCCCCACTCCTCCTCTGCCTGTAATCAAAGCCACAGCTCGGAGCGTTCACAGTCACTCGGTGTGTTCCCGTGCAGCTGCTGGGGAGTGATCAAAGGCAGCCCCGGCCTCGTGTGCTCCGCTCGGAGCAGAGCGGGCAGGAGATACTGCCATTCCCATTTTAATTTGTTTTCTCAATAAATCAGGCTTCATTCCTATTCATCGTGTAAAGCTGTTGGATGGCGAGCCGCTGCAGAATGCTAACTAATTTCATAATGCTCTGCATAAGGTGACCCACTTACAAGTTCATCCTTCAGTCGTGTTTAAGCTCTGGTCCTGATTTATGTAACACCATATTGGTTTCATCAAGAGTTGTCTGATCACTCACTGTGTTGGCTCCTGCTTGACCTGTACATGATTTGTATTCCCCTCGATCTTAGGAAGAACTTTCTGTCTCTGTGCACATATGGGAAGGAGAAGAGTAATAAACCTTCTTAAAAGTAGTCCGTGCTTGGAGTTTTTCTGTCACTTATGATATATTAGAGTGGGAATTAAAAGGAGTTTTAAGGAGCCTGCTGCAGGCAGGGCAGTGGAAGCTCAGCACGAGATGTCCCTCACGCCATCGCCCTGTTTGTACATTTTTGGACTGTGATTAACATTGGCTGTGGCGTGTTATGACTCACAGTCCCTTGGATTTGAGGGTGGGAAGGCAAGACAGTTCTTTTTCCTCTGTATTTTGCTCATACCCTTTTATTTCTGAACTGAGAATCAAATTATAGGAAATTCCACCTTCCTTACCTTCATTCATGGTACTTACCTTATTTTCTCTTGTTGAGAGAGGTGTGCTGCCCAAATCTGTCAGGGCTGGTGTGATTTATTGCCCTCACTTCTCTTTAATAATGTATTCGAAGTTGTTAATAAGGGAGTTAACAAAGCTGAGACACTGGGGCTTCCTTAACAATAAAGTACGAGTTTCCATTGCTCTGGGTTTCAGTTTACTGACAACTAATTAACCTCCAGTTCCTCCAGGATGCCAGTCAGTGCCAAAAGGTGGGATAATCTGGATTCAGCTGCAGATCCTGTTCATTTTCTCTCGTAGCATTCCTTCTTCTGCCGACTGACGGAAGACAAGAAATCCGAGAAGTTCTTTAAGGTTTTTTATGATCGCATGAAAGTGGCACAGCAAGAAATCAAGGCAACTGTCACAGTCAACACCAGTGACTTAGGAAACAAAAAGAAAGATGAAGACTCAGACAGAGATGTACCCAACAGGAAAAGAGGTAATCCCCAGTCGTTCCCTTTCTGAAGTGACAAGGGAGTGAAGTGTGTTTTGAACTCCTTTCAGCTGATGCAATAATACTCTGATCTCTGATCCCACAGAGCAAAGTTCAGAGATCAGTGGTGCCCTGGCTTGGGATTTCAAGAGCTTCATCCCCTCTTCATCCATTTGGGAGGTTGTGCTATTGAAATGATGAAAATGTTTGAGATGAGACTCTGCTGCCTTGTCTCTCGTGACAAGCTGCCCAAATCTGATCCCTAGTAACAACCCTGGACTGTGGGTTGTGGTCAGTGCCTTCTCTGACAATACCTGGAGAAATCCTAATTTTCTTCTAAAGCAGGTCCTCTTATTGTAACTCCTAGTAGAGCTAGACTGTGTGTGCCCTAACCAATTAATACCCAGTTTATAACATTACTGTGGTTGGCATACAAGGTGCAGAGTGTGACACGAGACCCTCACAGCACACTAAATGTACTCACCAAAGGGCTGCTGGTGAAGAGCTGGCCTGCCTGTGAAGCTGTAGTGGGAACGTGTGCAGAGATGCTGTGGTCCCCTTGATTCGGTTTCCATAAGGAAGGTCTGCTCTTGTGTGTTGTAGTGAGGGAGCCCATGACCCAGATCACGGAGGAGGTCCGGGATCAGCTGCTGGAGGCGTCTGCGGCCACGCGCAAGGCGTACAACACGTACCGCAGGGAGGCCGACCCCGAGGAGCACTACTCAGCTGGGGAGGGGGCCCAGGCTGCAGCAGACAAGAGCAAGGATGACCTGGAGATGAGTGCTGTCATCTCCATCATGCAGCCCATCCTGCGGTTCCTGCAGCTGCTCTGTGAAAACCACAACCGGGATCTGCAGGTACCGCCTGGCGCCTGGGCAGGTGTGCTCAGGTCCCATTTCTCTCCCTAATCCTGTGCCTTTTTAAATGGGTCACATGACCAACTGTTTTCTTTGGCCTTGAAGTTAATCCCAAAAAAAGTAGTTATACCTTGCTGGACTGATACAAGGAAGTTCAGTTATCCAGGGCTCACTGGTCTTTTCAGTGTCTATAATTAGGTGATGGGACCAACACTCGTGGGGGTTTTTTTTAAAGTATGTGCTTATAACAAGCAGGTCTCCTGCTGTAAAGCTACTGATCTGCTTTTGAGAGGGGAAGGAAAGAAAAAACAAAGTCATGTAGGAAAATAGAGCAGCCCTTGAGTATATGCTTCTTTCCAGTGAACAGGTTCTCCTGGGTTTTCATGGGTCTGTTCACATGTCTAGAGTTGGACACATGGGGATGATGTCAGGAAAGCCTCAGCTGGAGTTTAATCTGCTGAGGGACATGAAGGGCAATGAGAAGGGTTTCTAGGTTGTGTTCAGAGCAGGGGGAGAGCATGGATCTGCTGGAAATGGGCAGAGACCCTGGTGACGAAGGACAGGGAGAAGGTCAGGGTGCTCAGTGCCACCTACATCCTGCTATTTACGGGTAAGGCTGACCTTCAGCAGCCCTACGTGCCCAAGACCAGTGGTGAGGTGTGGAGCAAGGAAGAATCCCCCTTGGTGTAGGAGAATTGGGATAGGAAGCATCTAAACAAGCTGGGCATGCATCTAAGCAAGCTGGATGCCCCAGGCTCCATGTGGAATGCTGGGTTCGGTCCTGCGCTCCCGAGTCCAGCAGGGAGGCTCAGAGATGACCAAGGGACTGGAGCATCTGATGGCCAGGGACACCTTCCACTAGCCCAGGTTGCTCCAAGCCCCATCCAACCTGGCCTTGAGCACTTCAGGGATGGGGCAGCCACAGCTTTTCTGGGCACCCTGTGCCAGGGCTTTTGCTAGAGAGGAAGAGGACTTGGGATGTCTCACTGTGTGTACAAATACCTGACATGGGATGTGGAGAGGACAGGGCCAGGCTCTGCTCCAGCTGCCCCGTGAGTGGCATTGGAATAGGCAGTCTCCAAAGGTCCTGGCAGCCTCAGCTGTGATGCCCTGGGGTGTGTTTGCACAATTTTAAGCAGCGAGCCCAGGCCCTGTACCCCAGCACGTGCCTCCACATGAGAGCAGATTTCTGCCCACAGAGGGGCTGCAATTAAGATGATTTTTGTTCAGTGCAGCCACTGCTGCTGGGCTGGAACCGAGGAGCTGATGAGGCGCCGTGCAACGTGCTAAATGCCCTCATAAAGAGGAATAATTGCCTTGATTGCACATTGTTCCCCACACGGCAGCAGTGGGGACCCTGTGTGAGAGCTCTGCAGCCCTGCCAAGTCGCTTCCTCTGTTCGGGAATGCCCTGCTGCCGGAGCACGTGGGATCCCAGCCGGGAGACGTCCCTGTGCTCCCAGCCTGCTGCTCGGGAGCATTTGTCAGTGCCCAAGTTACACACGGCAGCGTGTCTCTCATTTTGAAGAAGAAAAGCTGTTTGATGTGTGTGTTGTCAGAGGTTTTGGTGCCGTTGGGATGTCGGAGGCAGCAGTTCCTGTGGCACAGCTCCAAACCACATGTACGGGATCTGTGCTGCCCTTGGCGAGGCCCCACAGCTATAGGAGTAGAGCTGAAGTCAAGCCAGTGCAGAAACTTGGCCTGAGCTCTCCCCCCTCCTGAACAATCAGCTTTCCCAAGCAGCAGGTAGTTGTAGTCAGCTTGGGGAGAAAAAAGGATTTTTTATTTTTTTTTAAAGAAAGGTGGAACAATTTTTCCAGTCTAATCCTCTAACTGCTTTGAGGCTTGTCCTTCTCCTTCAGCCCCAAAGGAGAAGCAGGATGTCTGATCCTCCAAAATCTTGGTGTCTGCAGCTACTGTATGTAGCTGAGCTCCTTACAATAATACTAAAGGACTCCTTGCCTGAAGGAATAAGGAAAGACTCTTCTGGAAGCTGTGCTTCTCCCAGAATTGGCCAGGTTACATTGGAATGGGCAGTGAATTGGGATCACCTGCCTGGTGCCAGTGTGGGCTGGGCACCCCAAGCCTTTCCAGGCTGTTGGCAGCTGTGAGGAGCTGCTGTGCAAACCCAGGGGAAGGCAGGTCGTGAGAGCTGCTGTGTTTGGAGGAGGAGGGATCTGAGGTGCTCCAGCAGCTGCAGTGCTGTGCCTGCTGTGTCCCTCACTGCTTCCCTTCCCACACACAGCTCCAGACAGGGTACTGTTCCCTCCAGCTCTCTCCATGGGGCTGGAGGAGCTGCAATACCTTCTTCAGATGAATGCAAGGACTGGGAGGAATGAATTGATGGATATTTTCCACACGTTCCAGCAGAACCTGCATCTCTGTGGCTCCTCATTGTGAGTGCAGGGTCTTTCAGATGGTCCATCCCTCAGGATCATTCCCATGGAAAGCAGTGGGATGGCCCATTCAGTACTCTGTGTTCCCACTCTGTAGCCTGTGAGATGCTCTGGAGGACAGAAAATGAAGAGCTCTCTCTGTACTGGCTGGGACAGCAGCAGACACTCCCTGGGGCAGTTTCTCACAGTGCAGCAGGGTCTTGTTTTCTAGTTTTTTCTTTCTCCTTGTTTTAGCCCATCTAACAGTGTCCTCCTGCTCTTGTGCCTCATTCCTCCTCCCTCCTTTGTGTTTACTGACTGTGGATCAAGCAGCTAAGGTACAAACCCAGCTGTAAGCAGAGCAAATGCTGTGCTGCAGCCAGGGAACATTTTATTTCATCACTTTCAGTATTATCTTTTATTTTTTTCCTGGAGGGAAGACACAAGCTCTGATTTCTGTAGCATCAACCTTTCTACATTCTGACAAGTTAATCAGAAGTCAGGATATTAAATGAGCAATCAGCTGAAATGTGCTGAATCACTGTCACCTTTAGTCTGCATTCATAGACAGCATTTTCCTTTTTTAGCTTTGCCTTCCATTGAATCTGCAGTTTCTCCCTCTGTTTGCCTTAAAAGACTGACTAGTCTGACGCACACACCAGAGGCAGGCAGGGACCAGGGCTTCTCTGGGCTGGCAGAAAAGACTCTGCTGGTTCCATAGTCCCACGTCTCTTGTTCCTCTGAGGGGTTTTTCACCTTGGAAGTGTTGTTACCTGCTAGAATTAAGAGAATTACCTGCTAGAATAAGAGTTTTCCTGCTGAAACATCAAGGAAAAGAAAGTGGTAGTGGCTGTCCATCTTTGCAGCACTGCTGGCAATGCAATGACAACGTCCAAGTCACTGGGAAACTGGTGTTCATTAAGTGTCCTTTGGTTTTGGTTGGATTTGGTTGGGTTTTTTCATTTGGAATACAGGAGGGCAGAAACCTGTTAAATCCACACCGATACATCTGGCATTTCATTAGAGGAGCTGCTCCTAATCAGCAGCTTCAAGCAGGAATTGCAGGAATTACAGTAATTATGTGGGAAGAAATGCAGTGGAGAGGATGGTGTTTCAAGGCTCCTTCCTTCAAGGTGTGCAGTCAGGTGCCTTTTGAACAGGTGGAGCTGCTGTGAGGCCACAGCCAGGGATTTCTGCTCCCCCCCTGGAAAGAGGTCTGGGGAGGAGAGGGCCTTGAGTGATGGTTGGCAGTGAAATGGAGCAGGCAGAGGGAACCTTCCAGGCTCAGGAGAGCTTTGTGACCCGCAGTGAAGGGCCTGCTCCGTGTTGGGTTTCAGCCTCTAATGGATGCACTGTTTATTGGATGCACTCAGTTTATTGCTGCTTGGCTTCTGTACAATGTGAAGCCAAAAAGCTGCTCAAGAGAGCAGCACATTGAAAATAAGCCCTGGAAGAGGCTTAAACTGCTTGTACAGTGAACCTAGAGCAATCCACCATGCAGTGCAGTTAGGGATGGATGAACTTAATAAACACTATCAACCAAACAGCAGTTTGGATGCCTTTTTTCCCCTTCCCTTATGGCTTTGTCACTCTCCCCACAGAACTTCCTACGCTGCCAGAACAACAAGACAAACTACAACCTGGTGTGTGAGACACTGCAGTTCCTGGACTGTATCTGTGGGAGCACAACTGGGGGGCTTGGGCTGCTGGGGCTGTACATCAATGAGAAGAACGTGGCCCTCATCAACCAGACCCTGGAGAGTTTGACTGAGTACTGCCAGGGGCCCTGCCATGAGAACCAGGTAACACATCCAGAGCTGGGAAAAGCATCCCCCTTCCCCCCTGAACCCCAGCTCTGCTGGGCTTGGCTCTGTCTGCCTGACTGGTGTTGTCTTGTAATGCTGCCCACTTGACTTGCCCTACAGGTTGGGGGATTTTTTTTTTCTTTATAAACCCATCATAATCAACTTCCTTTTCTCAGGGCCTCCTCTGAGGAGTCAAACCTCTCAAAGCAGTAGAGATATTTCTGCTTTGCTGGGATTTAAGCTGTTTTATTAGATTTGACAGACAAGGAAAGTGGGGAATTTTTGTATTTCATAGAATCTCACAGAATTCTTTGGGTTGAAGGGACTTTAAAGACCATCTGGTTCCAAGCTCTGCCATGGGCAGAGACACTTTCCACTATCCCAGGTTGCTCCACACCCCACCCTGGCCTTGGACACTCCCAGGGCTGGGGCAGCCACAGCTTCTCTGGGCAACCTGTGCCACTTTCTGCTTGTTTTCTCCATTTCCATGCTATTTGAACCACAGTATTGTCCATAAAGACTGGATATGACTTTTCAAAAAGTCTTTGAGTATATCAGTCCTTAGAAATGTCTTTTCTTTGGGTGCTCCAAAGGAGTTTAGAACAAAGCTAGACACAGAGTGGAGGTGACAATGGTCAGATGAAATCACATCTCTGTGAGAGAACACATGAGGGTGTGAATGCCAGGTCATGAGAGTGTCCTTTATATCAACCAGGTGGACTAAAACCCTTTAGATGTAGTTGTGGAGCTCGATGACAGAGCAGGGCTCTGGATTTCGAGGCCAGCAAGCTGCTGTTGTTGGAACATTTTGGTTCCAGATCATTCCACAAGCAGGGTTCAAGGGTAAGCAGAAGGTTCCGGAAATTCCCATTCTTTGGTAGACAGGGCTGAAGTAGGTGTTGATTGGCACAGCTCAAATAAAGAAAGCTCTCCCTAATCTCAGTAAAACAGATTCTTCCGTAGCTGCACATCCAGCCTGGCACTCTGGGATGGAAATGCCTCGTTTATCAGCTGTGAGGCTTCCTGAGGTCGAGGGGTTCCAGCAGGACCATGGCTGAGGAGAGGAAAAGCTTGAAAGAAAATACCTTAATCTTTTGTTGTTCCACTGCCTGGAGCTTTCTGTCCAGTTTATCCATCTGGAGGTGATGACAGAGGGGACTCTGCTGTTCTGGCGGGGTCACCAGCCCGGGCTGTGTTTGTGGTGTAGACAATTAGTGAAGTCTGATGAATTTTCTTTGGCCAGAACTGCATTGCTACTCACGAGTCCAACGGCATTGACATCATCACAGCTTTAATTCTCAATGACATCAACCCTCTGGGGAAGAAGAGGATGGACCTCGTGTTGGAACTGAAGGCAAGCGAATGTTTTGTGCAATTCACATTCACAGTAAGATGAAACATAATTTTATTGTTGGAATTATGTGGGTGTTTATTATATCCCAATATTCCTAAGTGCCAAAAAACTATGTACTTCAAAGAGCTGGAGGCAGTGCCCAAAGATTGTTTGTCACAGGTATTTCATCTTTTAAATGATGACATGGAGCCACCAGTTCTCACGTGGGGGATGCAGGCAGTCAAGATATGCTGAGGAATCCTAAAATAATTTCCTGTTAAAGATTTAAAGCTGATGAAAACTTTTCTGTTGTTGCTGAGCTTCTACATGCACAGTGGAAGTGAAATTTCTCGTGTTACAACTAGTTTGCTAATACTTTATTGTTGTTGTTTAATCAGTTGATGTTAAATCATCAACAGTTCTTTAGGGCTGTTCATGTTAATGCTGAAATAATTAGCCCTGGTGCTGGTTTCAAAATAGAGGAGCAGGTTCCCTTCTAGCAACAGCAGTCCCAGAGCACTCTTGCTTCAGCCTATGCTTGAGAAATATTTCCTTTCTGACTTATTGCCCTGCCTTACACTGCAGTGTCTCCTTGTTTTCCGTTGCCGACTCACACCATTATTATGGGTAATGTGGGGTTTTTATTATTGTAAATAAAAAATGCTTTTAGACTCAATTAGCATTATACTTCAAAATTAAATACTTTTATTGGGTTTTATTGTCAGGCATGATGGATTTTAATCTTAATTGTTCGTATTAAAGTAGTCTGGTGCCTTGTGGTAGTTTCCCATTTCCTCCCTGTGTTTTCTTGGCGTGAGGAGGCTGCAGAGTGAGCTCAGTTAAAAGCAGCACAGCATGTCTGTGACTTCAGCCCTGCCTGTCCCTTGATTTAATCAGCAGCATCTTCAGCAAAGCTGTGCTGCACCACTTGGGAGCTCAGAGCTTGTGGTGATGCTGCAGCATCCTTAAAACAAAACAAAGTAACACGAGCTTGAAACAGCAGCATTTTAGAAATCTTAAACCTTGCCTTGGGTTAATTTGGTGTCTCTCGATAAGTAGGATTTTGGAAATAAACTGGTAAAAAATCCTATTAAGTTGCATAGGGCAATAATTAGAGGAGAGGGAGGTTGGCAAGGTGAGGCTGTAGGAGCCTCGTGGTGGCTGGGACAATTATACTTTCCTGTGACTCACCCAGGTAGCACCCAGGTTCTGAAGCCCTTCTTGGCACTGGGTGTGGTGGCTCTCCAGCTGGGTACCCTCATTTTTTGGCTCCTGGCAGTGATTGTTGTCTTTCCCTCAGAACAATGCTTCGAAGCTGCTCTTGGCCATCATGGAGAGCAGGCACGACAGCGAGAACGCCGAGAGGATCCTCTACAACATGAGGCCCAAGGAGCTGGTGAGTCCCTGGGTCACTCCCAAGCTCCTGACTCCATTCAAGCCAGGTGCTCCAGCACTGGGGACACTGGGATGGCCGTGTCCACCCCAGAGATGCTGCAGGAGCTCACTGGCAACTGGAAAGCCTTTCAAGGGACTGGTTGCACGAGCACAGTATCCACAGGGAATGGCTCAGCCCAGTTCCCAGGTATCACAAGTGGTTAGGCAAGTGCTGTGGAGGAGAGATTCAGCATCCTGTGTAAGGCAGGGAAGGAGCATCATCTGACACTTTGGAATCCTAGAATCATCACAGAATGGTTTGGGTTGGAAAGGACTTTAAAGCTCATCTTGTTCCACCCCTTGCCATGGGCAGGGACACCTTCCACTAGAGCAGGTATCCACACGTGGAAGTTATTTGCACAGGGGACAGAGAAATGAAAATTTCTTGTGCCCTTAGAGCTGTCCAGTAGAGCGTGGCAGGGTTTGGGGCTGGGTAATGTATTACCTGGTGCAAACACAACCAGGAGGTGCCAAGTACAGCTGGAGCACTGCTGATGTGTGTCAGAGCTCAGAGCTGTGGCCAGAGGTCAGGAGGTGACAAAGCTCAAGGAGAGGGTGGCCCAGAACAGGGGGAACCAAAAGCTTAGTTTCTTGTGTCAGTGAGCTGGGCTGAAGCTGAGGTCAGGCCTGTTTATCCTGGATGTTGAGAGACATGTCCATGCTCTGCTCCCCTTAACCCTCTTCCACCCTTCGCCTGAGCCTCCTCTTCAGTGGCCTCTGTGTCCTTTTCTAGGTGGAAGTGATCAAGAAGGCTTATCTGCAGGGAGAAGTGGAATTTGAGGATGGAGAGAATGGGGAAGATGTTGCAGCATCTCCAAGGAACGTGGGACACAACATTTATATCTTGGCTCATCAGGTAGAGTTTCACCTGCAGGTTTTGTAGCACCATGAGTCACAGACTGGGAATAGCCAGAGTCTGCTTTTCCCTGGAACTGTTTTCATGGCTCATCTCTGGGACAAACTCACTGCACGTTCCCTTCTTATCAGAGCAAATCCCAGTCCTTAATCAGAAACAAAAATTCTATAATACAAGAAAATTTGGGGAATTTTCTTTTATAATGGGGAGCAGGCAGGCTCTGGACTGAGTTTCTGAAGACATGTGACTCAATTCTTGGCAGCACTGAGCAGCAATGTATTATTTTTCAGCTGTATCAAAGGTTACTTTATACTCCCAAAGAAATTCTACTCACTGATCAATTAAAGTGTGAGCAGAAATCTCAGTCCTTGCCACACTCTGCTGGAGCCAAGCAGGGCTGTTGTGTTGAGAAAATGTGTGTTTGAAAGGTAAAAAACCAAAGGGGAGAAAAACATATCTAAATCTACTTAATACATTGATGCTGCATCTCTTACTGCATTAGAGACTTCTTGTTCCTGTGGCATCTGAGCAGACAGCCCATCACTGTGCTGCAGGATGGATTTGGAGCATCCAGCAGCATTTTTGGAGCACTTCTCTGTGCATCTGCTGTTCAGTTGATGCAGATTTTCTCTTTGTCCCTGCCTGGATCTTTGGGTGATGAGCACCCCTTTGGGTTAGGGTGGGTGGAGAAGGACAGACCGAATGTGAACGTTCAGAAAGATTCCCAAGCCAGGCAAAGGGTAGGAGAGGGTGGGGAAAAGAGGAATACAACACTGGTATTAAAAAAATACATATTTGAATCATTCTGACTTGCTCCCAAAATAGAGCTGCAGGGTGTCTGGTTGGAACAGAACAAGCCTTCTGTCAACTTTGCCCTTTCCTAGCAGCTGACTGTGTACTATTTCTTTTTTTATGCCAAAAATCAGAAATTTAATATCACAGAGAGACATCTGGTGTCTCCCACTCCCTGTGCATTCCTTTATTTTAGTTGGCTCGTCACAACAAAGAGCTGCAGAACATGCTGAAGCCGGGAGGTCAGATCGAGGGGGATGAGGCTCTGGAGTTCTATGCCAAGCACACGGCACAGATCGAGGTACGGGAACCCGGAGCCTGCCGGGAGTGGGATGAGCCCCTGGGGAGAGAAGCAGTGCAGTTAACCCTTGGACATCACACGTGACAGTGTGGCTGCACTGGTACCTGTGTGTGGACTGCCATCCCTGACACAGAATATCCCTGCATTTAGTTCTTCCCTCGGTGTTCTGGCAGCGGCGGGGGGAGCTGTTCCTGAGCTGTCGTGTGTGGGCTCTGGGATGGAGCTGAGCAGAGCTCTCTTGGCAGCACAAGTGTGGCTTCACTTCTGTTACAATTTGGCCGGTGCTGTTGCTGAATCCATGAAGTTTGTCAGAGCTTTTGCCACTCTTTCTGGATTCTGATGGCAATTTGGCCTCATGTACCATCGAAGAGCTTTGTAAAAGTAAAATTCTCATAACAGGGAGATTTCCCAGAGAAGCTGTGGCTGCCCCATCCCTGGAAGTGTCCAAGGCCAGGTTGGACAGGGCTTGGAGGAACTTGGGCTAGTGGAAGGTGTCCCTGCCCATGGCAGGGGGTGGCACTGGATGGGCTTTAAGGTACATCCAACCCAAACCATTCTGTGCTTATATGACTTCACAAAACTCTCTAGTAAACAATACAGATATAACTGTTATTCCTCATACTTCCTTGTGGCTAAAATTTACCAACATTCTTGAACTGGGCAACCACATTGCTCTGAAATCCATCCCAGCTTTGGTGCAGGATCCACTGGGCCCCTTGGAAATCCCAGCTCAGACCAGTACTGCTGGGATTAGACCATGGCATAGAAATTAGCCTTGGGGCTAAATGTAGACCTGCTTTGAAAGGTAAATTAAATGAAACCTCTGTCAGGCTACTGTTGTACAGAAATTTGTCCAAGTTTCTGCATGTTTTAAAGGGGAGAAAAAAAGGCAGAAACTCAAGAAATACAAGCATTTAAGAGCAAGGCAGGACTCATGGGGCTGCTGTTCAGATTGTCAGGTCGGACCGTACCATGGAACAGATCGTCTTCCCCGTGCCCAGCATCTGTGAGTTCCTCACCAAGGAGTCCAAGCTGCGGATTTACTACACCACAGAGAGGGACGAGCAGGGCAGCAAGATCAATGACTTCTTCCTAAAATCAGAGGACCTCTTCAACGAGATGAACTGGCAGAAGAAGCTGCGAGGTGGGTCGGTGTCGCGGTCGCGGGGAGCGGTGCCAGCGGAACTCTGGGGTCGGGGTTTGGGGGTCGGAAACGTTGGCTGGGTAACAGATGGTTCCCAGTGTGGCACCAACCTCGATAATTGTTTGTAAGAGCTGCTCCTCTGCGTGATGGCAAGATGCTGTGATGCAGGCAATGAATGCTGGAGCAATATGGACCCTCTGGAGGGGATCCAGGGGAGAGCAGGAGGAAGGAGCACAGGTCGTCTTTTTTAAGATCCAGTGGGAAGGAACAAATCTGTGGAGGCTTTGCTTAAATGAGAATGTGGCAGGGAGAAAGGGAGAGGACGCAGCTGAAGGGAGCAGTGGCCCGTTCTCCTTCCCTGTGCTGAATTCCCACGTGTTCCAGGGAGGGGGGAGGATGGGTGATGCAGCAAAGTTGGAGTCGATGATCTTAAAGGTCTTTTCCAGCCTTAATGATTCTATGGACTTTGGCATCTCCAGCAATGGAGCTGTTTAAGAACAGGTTAAACATGCATTTCCCAGTGACAGTGAAGTAGAACTGGTTCTTTCTTTGGGCAAGGAATTGACTGACAGGCTAATAAGTCACTCCCAGCCCTGTGATGATAAAATATCTGAAAGCAAGCATTTTCAAGCACTGATTTCCCTCTGAGATTCCCATTGGCAGCTAGGAAATCCCTTTTAATGATATTTTAATTCATGCACTGCCACCACGTCCCCCATAAACTTTCTAACTCATTTGCTTTGGGTTTTTTTTCTTTTTAAAAGCTGATTTCTTGTTTTACTGAGGGCCAGATGTTGCAGCTGAGGCTCAGCCTCAGTGGGCAGTGGTGAGTGGTCAGAATTTGCCAGCAGTGACCCTCTGAAATGTGAGATAAGGCAGTAACTTCCTGCTCCAGTCAACCCCTGCCATCTGATACCACTGCTGTTCCCCTCCTGTGCATCAGCTCAACTCCAGGTTTTAGTCTAAGAGCACAGACTGGTCTGGAATCTCCTCCTAGGGCACATGTGGGAGTGCTGCCTAAAATCACCTAAGAGGTCTGCAAGAAATAGGGGAATATATGCCATCCTAAACAAATTGGCAACTTCAGCATCATCCATATATTCTGTTAGATTTTTATTTCAGCTTGTTTCTGAATTCTGCTGTGAGCTTTTTCTTTGCTCTCTGATACCTAAACACTCTGCCTCCTTCCACGGAGGGAAAACAGTTCTGTCTCTTCTTTGAGAGCATTTTTAATAGATTTTTTCCACTGCTCTAGATTTCAGGAGGACACAATTTGCTGTGCAGTAATCAGGGGGATTTTGCCTGGATGCAGAGGGAATTACTGCAAGGCAGCTTCTTGCCTTCCTTGTCAACTTACAGTCCACGACCACTTCAGACAAGGAATCTTTTTGCTTTCTGCCTCTTGGTTGTGCAGGGATTATTCAAATCAGAAGTTTTTTTTGAAAAGTGTGTCTGTGTAACATGAAGAATTTCAGTGTGCAGCTGTTGGACTGTACATGGAGCTCTCTGCAGATGTGCTGGGTCCTTTGCCCCCGGGCAGAGGGAGGGTCAGAGAGCTCCAACCTGTGATCATTCTGGGGCTATCCTGGGCTGTTACCAGCAAAAAATACATTTTTAGGAGGGCAGTGTTTTGTGCAGGTGAGCTGCTGGCAGCAGCAGAACACAGAGGGATGGGGCTGAACCTCACCCTTCATTTTCCTCCTCCTAATTGTTCTTGGGGTGACTGAGTACAAAGTATATTATTAGGGGAAGCCTGAAGTCCTTGGTCTCTGCAATTTCTGAACTTGTTCTCTGGCCACTGCTAAACCATGAATCCTTTGCCTTGAAACACCATCTAGGAAACTTGAAGTTCCCCCCAAGATGAAGAATAATCAAGTAATATTCATGGCTTGTTCTGAAGTTTATTACTATTGATGCTGTGCTTTTGGGCAAACTGAAAAGAAACTGAAGTTTTGGTGGAGATAATTTTCTATATAGACTTTTTTTTTTTAACCCTCCATTTAAAAGAATTGTTTTTCTCTTTTGCAGCTCAGCCTTTCCTGTACTGGTGTGCTCGGAACATGTCCTTCTGGAGCAGCATTTCCTTTAACCTGGCTGTCCTCATGAACCTGCTCGTGGCATTTTTCTATCCCTTCAAAGGAATTCGAGGAGGTACCAATATTTAACATACAAAAATACGTGAACAGAGAAGGTACAGTGAGCCAAACTCTGTGCATCACTGTTTGCTTCAGTGGGAATAGGGGAACAGAAATTGGCTTTTTTAATTGCCTCAATTTAAATTGTGCTGTTGTTACTCTTTCTTGAGGCATTTGTAGGGAAAATACAGAGCCATGCTTTTTCCTAGGGGAAAAAATTATCCAAGACAAACATCCACCTTTAATTACTTGAATGTTCTACTTTGGTTTAAAGTTCTGCAATTAAGTATTGAACTAAAAATAGGCAAAATGTTATATTTGTTGTTTTCCTTGAGTTGCATTTCATTAATGACATTTTCCACACAGTTTTCCTGGTTCTCTGAGGCCTCTGAGTGCTGGGGGTGGGTGACATTACCCTGTGTTGGCAGGGGAGGTGTACAGGGGTGAAGTGACCTGCCTTGTGCCATTAGAAATCGATGGAGCATATGGAAAAAGAGCCCAACTCCAGGATTCCCTCACCCCCAGGAGCATGGAGGGCAGAGGTTTCCCATAGGGAATTAGGAGCCTCCATGTCCCCTGGCTCAGGACCAGCCTGCTGCTCTGAGCTCCCTTGCCATGAGTGGGCAGCAGCAGGGCTTGCCAGCATTGCTGACACAAGTTATGGGATAACACGTGTGGCTCCTGTGGGATTTCACAGTCCCGCTGTAACAGGTCCTGTGGAAGTTGCCTCTGATCCAGCCCGGGGATTTCTGTGACACTGGTGGCTCTTGGAGCCAGCACAGTAAATCCTGATGAGATCCAGCTGCTCATCCCTAGATCCAGCCTCTCCCAGCAGCTGCACCCCAGGGCAGGTCGAGGGCTGGAGTCGTGTCATCAGGAATTGGGAAATCTGGAGAAATACTCAAATATTGTTGTGAATCCCTATTGTGTGTATTGTTGTAAGGGGAATGTCCAGGTGGGAGCTTTTTCCTTGTGTTTAGAGGGTTTGCATCCTGATAAAGCCTGTCAGAAGGATCTTTTAGACCAAAGTCCCGTGTTCTTGAGAGGGGGAAGAGAATAGTTTTACCTTCTACCATCAGTGCTACCAGGCTGTGCTACCATCAGCAGAGTGGGGGTGCCCAGATCCCTTCTGCCTGGAAGGTTTCAACAAGCCCAAAGAGCAACTGAATTTTCTCTCTCTGCTTTCGAAGATCACAAGTTAAGAGGTCTTTATTTATGGCTGCCGAGAAAGCTGCTGGTTAAATGAGTTTGTTGAGATTACAAATTGCAAGACTTGGGGGGATCATTTGGCATCTTGAAGGTGCCCTACCCTACATTTTTGAAATTCTTTGTCAGGCAACATTATGATAAAATCTCTTCCTCTACTAGTTAGAATAAAAAAAGTAAAATAAATACATGTGTATCTTATATTTAGGTTAAAAAAAAAAAGACTCTTCCAAACAGACTGTTTGGGGGAAGTTGTCAGTGTCTTGAGTTGCTCAGACACGGTGAACTGAGCAGCTGATGAGCATCTGACAGTAGCAGAAGCTGTAAAACTTCTGACTTGAGGAGCAGAAACAAAACTGGATGCCTGGAATTCGGTACTGGAATGGTGAGAATTCCAGAGACAGGGAGAACTTCCTACTGGCTGCACGTTCCTCCTGCCTGCGGTCGTGTCATGACCCCCCGTGCTCCCAGCAAGGCTTTGGTGTCGGGTTGGGTGCAGACAGTTGGTGAGTGACCAGCCCTTGGCTTCAGGTGCCAAGGGCAAGGACGTTGCTCCCAGTCTGTTCCCAGCCTCTCTCCGCCCCTGGGAAGGAGAGAGGAGCCTGTGCCCTGAGCCCTGCTCTGTCCTGGAAGTGACCTGGGTCCTGCTGAAGTCCTGGCATTGTCCTTGCTGGACAGCCTGGAGTTCCAGGCCAGCCCTGGGTGGGTGTTCAGGCAACACCTGAGGACTTCATGAGCTCCAGGCATTTCTTCAGACCTGCTGGGAACTCATGACAGCAAATACATTCCCAAGCTGTGTAATAGCTGGGATGCTCAGACACCTGTGCATGTGAGATCCTTCAGGATCTGCCCCTCCTGGCAATTCCTAAGTCATTCCTAACCGAGCTGCCTCCCGTTTTCCTCTCTCCCCTCTCGTGCTGTTGCTGTTCCTGCTCGGGTGAGTCCATGCCAGGCTCTGCACCTTGTGCTGTGTGACAGCTCCGGTGGCAGCGCTGCTCCGGGATCCCAGGCTCCCTTCAGGCAGCAGAAACAGCTGCTCAACTTTACGCTTATTAAGTTTTAATTTCCATCTATCCTCTGCTGTCTTTATTAATCTACAGTGATTTGGAACAAAATTAAATGGCTGCTCGTGGTAGTCAGATGAGAGTAATATTTCCTAAGCTGCCTGAATTTGGGAGGGGGAGGATAAAGCCCTTAGTGAGGATCCTGCCAGTAAGACATAAGTTCTCTGAGTACATGTTTGCAGAAGGGCTGCAGAGTGCTGTGAAATTTGGGGGGTCTGGCCTTTCTGTCTGTTGAGGAACAGGTTGCTTGAAGACAAAAATTATGTCAGTTTTAAGAAAGAAGTGTCTTATTCTGCATAAACCCAGGGTAAATGGTATTTTTGGCTGAACATTTTTTACGGCTCTTTCAGGGAAGTGTATTTTTAGAACACGGGCTCGATGTTATGTAAGCAGCCAGTCTCATGGGACAGTCGAAATAGAACCAGGAATAGCAAGAGATGACAAAAACTAGTACGAGGGTTTGACCAAAAGGATTTCAGGAGACTCTTCTGTGGCTCCAGACCCGGAGGAGCATCGGCTCCATCCTCACCTGGCCAGGCAGGGCCTCTGCAGAACACGTCTGCAAAAGGTCTCTCAGCATTCAGGTGTACCAGTGATGAACACAAGAATGAAGAATCCTATAATATGTATCATTTACATAATAACTTAGTAACAAGTTTGTAATTAAAAGCTGCTGCAGGCGTTGGGCTCAGATGTTCCACTCGCTAGTTTGGAATCAGCGATGGCTGCACACGAGGCTGGAGGATGCCCCACCAAAGATGACATAAGTGGCACTTATTTGGTTAGTTTGGTTATAGAGGTGTTGAAATGGGTTTGTTTCCCCCCCCAGGCACCCTGGAGCCCCACCTGTCCGGGCTGCTGTGGACAGCCATGCTGATCTCCCTGGCCATCGTCATCGCCCTCCCCAAGCCCCACGGCATCCGCGCCCTCATCGCCTCCACCATACTGCGGCTGATATTTTCAGTTGGTTTACAACCTACTTTATTTCTTCTGGGTGCATTCAACGTAAGAACTGAGTGGGCTTTGTTGATGTTCTCTTGCACCTTATGTAAGGGTTCCTTACCTGCGTGTGGCAAAAATAGCCTGGGACATTGTGCTGGGACTGGTGGGAGGAGTAATTCCCTCTTCGGGCTCTTCCTACCAGAAGTGCTTTGCTGTTGTTCATTTAATGCTGGTTCCCCAGGATGGAGGCAGAGCTCTAAGGTTTTGCTCAGTCTAGAAACAGCTCTCACCCCAGCCAGAAACAGGGAGTCCGTGAGCTAAAGCACACAGTTATTCACCCAAGCTTGTATCTGTTCATGGACTGAGCTGCAGAGTTTATGGGGTTGTGTGAGATTCACTAAATGATGCATTGTATCTCAAAGGAGTGGCTGAGAGAGCTGGGGGGGGCTCAGCCTGGAGAAAAGGAGGCTCAGGGGGGACCTTCTGGCTCTGCAACCCCCTGACAGGAGGGCGGAGCCAGGGTGGTCGAGCTCTGCTCCCAGGGAACAAGGGACAGGAGGAGAGGGAACGGCCTCAGGCTGTGCCAGGGGAGGGTCAGGTTGGACATCAGGAGGAATTTCCTCCTGGAAAGGGTGGTCAGGCCTTGGAAGGGGCTGCCCAGGGAGGTTTGGAGTCCCCACCCCTGGAGGTGCCCAAGGAAGGCCTGGCCATGGCACTCAGTGCTCTGGGCTAGGGACAAGGTGGGGATCGGGCACAGGGTGGGCTCGATGCTTGGAGGTCTTTTCCAACCTAAACAACTGGGTGATGTGCCCAAGGCCTGGCTCCAGCCCATGTGCCAGCAGGACCTGCCACGCAGCAGTTCTGCTGCAGTCCTGTGTGAGCTGAGCCACCACAGCTTCATGAGTGCCCAAACCCGGATACTTGTGGTCTCTCGTGGCAAGGAAGCCTGAAGGGGTTTCTCTGGCTGAGTCAGCAGCAACTCTGCAAAGATGCATCTTTTCAAAGCCCTTGTTTTTATTAACCAACTGCCCAGCTTTGAGTGCATCTTTTAGTAGCATTTCTTGTCTTCCAACACGTCCCCGAGTGCCAGGTCCCTCCCAGTCGGGGATGTGTGTGAGGGGGATGGGGGTGGTTACTGGTAATTGTGGCATTTAGCAGGTTCCCAGTAAGTTAAGGCAGCGTTTCTTGGTGTTGATGGCACACAGGAGGACTTCTGGGTGTGTTATCCCAGAGGGAATTGCTGAGGGAATCTGGAGCACCTGCTCCAGTCCTTAGAACCTTTTACTTTCTTCTTTGTCTTAGTCTTGATGCCCTTTGACACCAAGCTGGGGAGAGCAGCCAGGGCACAGTTTGTACTGGACATGTGCAGTTTGAGTTTGGGCTTGGTCTCAGCTGGGCAGAAAACACCACAGGGAGCAGGTTATACTGATGTGGGAAACACTGTTTGTTGGTACCATCCTGGAGTTATCTCCAGCCTGGAAAAACTGCATATTTTTCCCAAAAAGCCACATGTTTTAACTAATTTACAGTTTGTTCTTCCTTAGGTTTGTAATAAAATCATTTTTCTGATGAGTTTTGTGGGTAACTGTGGGACCTTCACTCGAGGATACAAGGCTATGATCATGGATGTGGAGTTCCTCTATCACCTGCTGTACCTGCTGATCTGTGCCCTGGGGCTCTTCGTGCACGAGTTCTTTTACAGCCTCCTGGTAGGTGTTCACTTGGCCCTGGGAATGTTTTCCTGTCTGTGTGTTTGTGAAGTCCCATCTCTGGCACATCCAGATATGTCACATAAAAACTTTCTGCTTTGCTGCTGGGAAGCTGCTGTGCAGGCACTGGGAAGAGCCATACATGGGAGGTTTTCCTTGGGAGAAGTTATGGTGGGAGACTCTGGGATTCCTGCCACATTCCTTCTTCCTGGTGTGTGACTTTTTGCAGGAACACATACTGACAGGACAAGGGGGATGGTTTTAAACTAAGATAGGAGAGATTGAGCTTAGATATATTGAAGAAATTCCTCCCTGTGACAGTGGTGAGGCCTTGGCACAGGTAGCCCTGAGAAACTGTGGCTGCCCCATCCCTGGAAGTGTTCAAGACCAGGTTGGACAGGGCTTGGAGCAATCCGGGCTAGTGGGAGGTGTCCCTGCCCATGGCAGGGGGTGGCACTGGATGGGCTTTGAGGTCCCTTCCAGCCCAACCATTCTGTGATTTGTACCAGCAAACAAAGACCTTTTCGTTCTTCTCAAGAGGAAAATAGAAATGTTGGTGGAACAGGAGGCACTCTTGAAGTTACCATGCTATGAGGAAGAGACACAGAGTCTTTAAGATGCTTTACTGTGTTATTAGCAATAACTGTAGCAACATCCCTGCTTTTTGAGCAGCTGGATAACTTAGGTTGTATCCAGCCTCCAGCCCTGACACTACGGACAGGGATCCTGGCAGAGATTTCTCCTGTTTGGGGTGGAATTCATCCTGCACAGCACAATGCTGCTAAGAATAAGCACTGAAGGAGTAGATCTAGTGTTGGTGGAGAAAATGTGTCATTGTTGAGGCAAACCTTAAATCCCATTCAGAACACGCTATTTTTGGCTCTTTGTTGGGTGTTTGCCACATCCTCTGGTACCTGAAATGGGTATTTTCTGTGTTCGTGTTCAATTTAACAAATACCTATTCTGTCATTGTCAACCAGCTTAGCCACAACCTGCCTGGGCTCTGCTGTGAGTTGTCCCCGACCCAGAGCAGTGAAAAATTAAGGACATGTCAGCAGAGAAATTTAAATACAGAATTTGGGGGAAAGATATTATGCAATTATACGCTCAATAAACTAAAACTAATGGCAATTTGAAATGAGCTGTTTTGAGACTGTGATGAGGCAGGTATCTATAAAAAAGGTAATAACAGCCTGTGTTGGCAGCTTTGTGTGTTTAGCACTGAAGCAGAAACACCTGCCCTCAGCAGGCAGGGGCTTCTTCCCAAGCTGCTGCTCAGGCCTGGAGCCCACGCAGTGCTGATGAAGAGGAGGCACAGCTGCCTCCACCCCTCGTTTTTCAAAGTGCACACAGCACAAGAAATGCCAACACATGGTGCCAGCAGTGGTGTTGGTGCTACCTGTGCTGTTGTTGGTTGCCCCCAGCTCTTTGACCTGGTGTACCGGGAAGAGACTTTGCTCAACGTCATCAAGAGCGTCACCCGCAACGGGCGCTCCATCATCCTCACTGCCGTGCTGGCCCTCATCCTGGTCTACCTGTTCTCCATCGTGGGGTACCTCTTCTTCAAAGATGACTTCATCCTGGAAGTGGACAAGCTCCCTAACGAAACCTTGCTGCCAGGTCGGTGCCAGTGGCTCGTTTCCATGGGTTATGTTGGAGAAAGTAATGGGCTGTTGTTCCCGGGGCATTGACGGGACAAGGGGAAACGGCCTCCAGCTGTGCCGGGGAGGCTCAGGTTGGACATCAGGAGGAATTTCTTCCTGGAAAGAGTGGTCAGGCACTGGCAGGGGCTGGCCAGGGAGGTTTGGAGTGCCCAGCCCTGGAGGTGCCCAAGGAAGGCCTGGCCGTGGCACTGAGTGCTCTGGGCTGGGGACAAGGTGGGGATCGGGCACAGGGTGAACTTGGTGATCTTGGAGGTCTTTTCCAACCTCACTGATTCTGGGATTCTGTGAAATAAAAATGCTTTTATGGTTGAATTTAAAAGCATTGAATGCGTAAATCAAAGTCCTGTGCCCTTCTAAACTCAAGGACAATACACTGCTCTAAGTGCCTCGTAATTACACACTGAATATGAAGAGGTACCTTGGTATCTGAGAAGTCAAGATGTCAACCCACCCATTTGATTGCCCATTTTCTGGTTTTAGATCGCACAGAGCCAGGTGAGACCATGACTGGCGAGTTCCTCTATTCAGATGTCTGCAAAGCAGGGAGCAGTGAGAACTGCTCTTCCATCATTCCTTCAGACCGTGAGTGTCCACTTTGGAATTCCTAACTCAAACCCTGAATTTTCACTTTTTTTTCCAGTTAAACACCTTCAATTAAAAAAAAAAAAAAAAATTTCTTTACAAAATCCTATGTAATAAATTTGGAAACAAAGCTGTCATGAGACGAACTTGAAATATCATTAATTTAGGCCAACAGCATAAATAACATTTGTTACATGAAGTGATTAAACCAGAGAAACTTAGTAGCAAACCAGACTTTATAAAACACTGCCATACTCTTTAATTTTCTCCATCAATTGGAGAAGGAAGCGATGCAGTTTGCCTCTTTGCAAAGTTTATTATTTTAAAACATTAGGCTATTAAATGTGATCTCAGAGGATAATGCCCTGTGAAATATGGTTTATTGGCAGCATTATTCTATCTGGCAAACTAAGGAAACTGTTTTTAATGTCGTATCAGGAAGTACTCAATGGATTAAGTAGACAGGATAGGTTTGGGGGGTTTGGAGATCAAAAAAGTGAGATATTACTTGGGTATTGAAATATTTCAGTTTTATTTCCTAGAAAATGTTATTTCCTTGTTGGAGATTTACAGTGCTGGCTGGGAGGGGCAGACAGGGCACAGCTGTTTCTGTCAGAAGTGGAGCTCCTGCATGGCCATCAAAGGTCAACCATGGCCACGAGCCCCTGCTCACAGGAGAGGGCTCTGCTTTGCTCCACTGGCCTCTTTGAGAAACTAAAATTCAGCCTGGATACAAGAAAAGCTGCTTTATTCATCTCCTATACTCTGGCTGCAGGAAGGAAAGCTCCAGAGATGTTTTTATATCACAAATAATCAACCTGGTACCAGAGTCTTGTGTGGCCAGGGATGTTCATGATGCCCCATCTTTGGCCACTGCTCTTGGGTTTTGGCTCTTTCAGGATTGCACAGGGGTTTGGGCCTTTCCAAGGCTGGCTGTGGGAAGGTGGGATCTGCTCCTGAGCATTTCTGTGATGAAATTAAGGTCATGAGGCTTTTAATGGGTACAGGGAGAGTATATGAGGTTGGGGAATTTTAATTCTAGCAGTTCTGCAAGTGAAACTGTGAAGTTGGAGCCTTCAGCCAAGTGAAGAGAAGGTCAAAAAAAGTGTGTTGCTTTTCTAGCAAAATGCTGTTTCCACAAGCAGTGATATTTTAGCCATTTGAAAGCTCTGAGTGGAAGTTGCCATTTTGAGTGCAGCCCAAAGGCTGTGCAATCTGTCAGGCACCAAGGGAGAGTGGAAGAGGCAACACTTTGTCCTCTGAGCTGTCAAAAAGCTTGGATTCTGTATAAACAGGCATCTGGTGATCTGAGCTGTGCATGAGAACAGGGATGGGAAGAGAGATTTAACCAAGTCACAGGCAGCAGTTCAAGCACAAAAGAAAACTAGTGGTGGGGAGAGGAGGGCAGGGATGAGATCTGCTCCCATGGTGGCTCTGGAGAGGGTCTAGCAGAGGCCACAAAGATGATGAGGGGTCTGGAGCATCTCCAATGAGGAGAGACTGTTTAGGGCCTGTTCAGTCTAGAGAAGACTTAGAGGGGATCTCATCTACCTATATAAATGTCCCCAAGGGGTATCAGGAGGATGGCTCCAGACTCTTTTCTGTGGTGCCCAGTGACAGGACAAGGAGCAATGGCCATGAACTTCAGCACGAGAAGTTCCACCTCAACCTGAGGAAGAACTTCTGTCCATGGAGGGTGGAGAGCACTGCAACAGCTGCCCAGGGAGGTTGAGGAGTCTCCCCCTCTGGAGACATTCCAAACCCCCCTGTGTCACCTGCTCCAGGTGGTCCTGCCTTGGCAGGGGGTGGCACTGATGATCTCCAGAGGTCCCTTCCAACCCCACCCGTTCTGGGATGCTCTGGGGGAACCACAGGGGTTTGCAACAGGGGCTGGCAGTCTGAGGGGGTAGAGAGCATACCCAGCAAAGAATGGAGAGAATGATTTAGAGCTAATCTGGGCTTTGCAACGTGTCTTTGCTTGCTGTGCTCACAGAAGTGCTCACTGAAGAAATGGAGGAAGAGAACAAGGAGCATACGTGCGAGACACTGCTGATGTGCATTGTTACTGTACTGAGTCACGGGCTCAGGAGCGGGGGTGGAGTAGGTGATGTGCTCAGGAAACCTTCCAAAGAGGTAAATTAGCACTGGCTGGGGGTGGAAGAGTGATAACCATGTAGGGCTGGGATCTTCTGCTGGGGAAAATGTGTGTACACTGCCTTGAAACACATGTAGGAACAGCGACGAGGAGGGACCCCGCTCGTCTTTGTAACGTGGTTACATCTCTGTGGGATCAGATGGAACAGCAGCCAGTTCATACAAGCTTCTACCCATTCTGTTTTAGGGATTCTTTAGCTTGTGAGCTGTCCAGAGTGGGGCCTAAAAGAACAGAAATGGGGCAGCCAACAGTCTGTGCTTTGGGAGTTCAGGAGCTGAAGGAATAGGTAGAAGCTTGTGAGAGGCAGCAGATGGAAATGCTGTGGTAGCTGCTAGATGCCAGTGGCACGAGTTTCTGTGGGAGCATCCCTAGGGAAAGGTCATGTGTCAAATGGAATGGATGAGAGGACAAGGGACTGAGCAAATTCAGTGAATGGTGTTAAATTCCAGTAAAATACATTATGGTCCACACTGATGCTCTGTTGATATACAGCAGGTAATATAAGGATATAATTTGGATGGGCTTCAGGGAGGGGTGAGAACAAATTTCCATGTGTGAGAAGAGTTTTTCCTCTTGTGAAAATGAGAGCAGTCCAAAAACTTGGACACAGGAAGAGCAGCTCTGTAGAGATCCCACACTGGTAGTTGATTAATTTGGTTTTTCTTTAGTGGTTTTGCATTTTAGTTTCACTTAATGGTTTGAGTTGTGAGTCACCCTTGGAGAGCATCAGCAAAGGAGCCTCTGAGGGGAGGGGGTGTGGGGCAGTGCAGTGGTAGGGGTTAGGTGGGCACCTATTTGAGTTGGTAATAATTAAAGTTTCTGTCTTGCAGGAACCTCTCTTTGCTGCTAGAGTGATATATGATCTCTTGTTCTTCTTCATGGTCATCATTATTGTCCTCAACCTGATTTTTGGGGTGATCATTGACACTTTTGCTGATTTAAGGAGTGAAAAACAGAAGAAGGAAGAAATTTTAAAAACTACTTGCTTTATTTGTGGTAAGTGTGGAGACACACTTAAGAATAAGGGGTTACTCTGTGTGAGTCAGGGATAGCTGCAGACTCACAGGAAAAAAGTCTGGAATTACTGGCTGTTCCTCTTTGCATTTCCCAGCCAGTCCTTGGGTACCACATGCACTGGAGCTTGGCAGCAGAAAGAGGAATGCTCAGGATACCATTTTTCCTCAAATCTTTACTTTCTGTTCCTCCTCTGCCTCAAAGAATAGTTTCCTATTGGAACAGGGTTGATTTGAGTGGTGCCTGTGAAAGTTTTTCCGGTCAGGAGATTGGGAATGAAGGTGCTGTGGTTGACTGACATGGTCCTGCCATGTTGCATAACACACAGCTGGCAAGGGGGAACCTTTGGAAGATGCTGCAAAGCAAACATTGCTTTTGCTATCAGTTTGCCTAAAAATAGATGTGTTATCAAAACCACAAAGTGGTTGCATACAGGGCTGCTACCTTTTTTAACCAACGTTTTTCTGTTACATATAATAAATATGAGCATTACTTGTTATACCTTCTTTCTCCTTCCCTTTCTCTTCTCCTTCCCTTTCTCTTCTCCTTCCCCTCTTCTCTTCCTGGGCATTTGTCAGAGTTTATCCCTGTTATTCAGTGTCCATTCCAGAATGGTTGTGACTTTAACAAGTGTAGCAGCCTGTAGAAATGAGCTTTGTCCTTTAGAGCTCCTTTTGCTGGTCCCCAGCTGGGCAACACTGAGGGTTGTACGTGTGTCCCTCTCGTAGGTTTGGAGAGAGATAAGTTTGACAACAAGACAGTCACGTTTGAAGAGCACATCAAAGAGGAGCACAACATGTGGCACTATCTGTGCTTTATTGTGTTAGTGAAAGTCAAAGATTCCACAGAATACACAGGACCAGAGAGTTACGTGGCAGAAATGATCAAGGTGAGTTTGGAGTTTTGCTGGTTTTTAATAGATTAGCCCGATCTGCTGGAATATTTGGTAGGTGTAGTGCTCTATGTTGGATTTATTTTGTCACTGTACCTGTGACTTCCCAACCTCCAAAACAGTCTGTGTGTGCTGGAGCAGGTGACAGTGAGTAGTGACAGCCAGGTAGCCTCCCTGGTTTTAAATTGGGTGAAGAGAAGCTGTTCTGTCTTAAATCCACATTTAGGGAGAGTATTTTCAGCCTGATGGAAGTGTCTGAAGCACAACAAACAGGTTATAACCTATCCTGGTTTAAATACCTCCAACTGACTTGTAGGATTTATTGTCATATGATTTGAGCTTATTATTGGAAAGAACTACAATTAATATTTACACAATTGGAAGAGCTTTTAATGAGAGAATTAAAAGCCTTGTCTCTGCCAAGCTGCGGGTTCAGAGCTCGTGGAATTAGATCCGAAACCCCAGTCACTAATTTGTGTGTCTTTTGGCTGGGGAGCAAAAGCTGTTTGATTTATAGCATTTCAAGTAGTGATTTTTTTAAGAGCAGAACACTTTTCTGACTTGCCTTTAGCTCTCCTACCAGAGGTCCCAGCAGGCTTTGAGTGGGCGACCCGTCGTGTCCCGGCCGGGCTGTAAATCCCCCCGAGACCTCGGGCAGGTCAAACACGTTATTTTGGGGTCACCAAAGTGTCCGTCCTAGTTCTGGATTCCTGCCTCAGTAATGAGGGCTTAAAGAAATCTTGTGAGCAGTCACCTGATAGAGGATTAGCACAGTGAGATAACCAAGTGCATCACTGCTGCCTTCCAGCCTGGCTGATTATACTGCTCCCTTTCTTTATCCCCCCGCAGCATGCATGACTTCAAGGGGGAAGCACTGCACTTCTGAAGTGTTCTTGCTTAGAAAAAACAATTTTGTGTTGTGGTTTTTTGCTTAGAAAAGACAATTTTGTGTTGTGGTTTTTGCTGCTGTTAAAACTAGTTTTAAAAAAAGTTTCAATTAACTACCAATTTATTATTTCAGATTACTTCAGATACAGTTCAAATTAGATAAGAGCCAAAAATTAGTCATTGAATATGTTTGCATGAAACACAAAAACTGGAGAACTTTTATCAGAGTTCCCATTCATTAGGTGTCAGCAAGGGCTAATTACTGTGTGGATGGGAATAGGGATAAATTATGCATAGCCCAAGTGTCTCATGCAGATGCAGTTTGATGTAACCATGTGCTCTAGGTGGAGGTTTGGAGTGTGTCTGTAGCTGGTGGGTTTTTTGCGTTTCATGAGCCAGTTTTCAGTGGAGAACTGACAGCAGGGTCTCCCCAGGTGCTGTTGAATGGGTGGGGTGTGGAATAGGAAGGGAGTTTGGTTTACACCTCAGTGGTCAGTCACGACACAGCCCCAGCGTGTCCAGGGCTCAGGGAGCTGTGTCCTGACTCCAGAGTTCTCAGCAGTCCTTGTATTCCTTAGGAGTGATTTAGCAAAGCTTATTCTGCAAATTGGGAGCAATTTCTTTCCATTATCCTTTAACATTAAAAACATCCTTTTCTGCCCTAGAAAATCTGGGTGTAAAACATGATGCATGTGTTTCTTTACCAGACCTGTTTCAAATCCTTCTGTAAGAGTCAGAAATGTTTTCTTCTGTTTAAGATGTATTTAGGGGTGGCTTAGGGCCTGGTCCATATGGTACTCAAGCCTTCTGTCTTCATAAAATCCCAGAATGGTTTGGGTTAGAAGGGACCCTCAGGATCATCCAGTTCCACCCCCTGCCATGGGCAGGGACACCTTCCACCAGCCCAGATTGCTCCAAGCCCTGTCCAACCTGGCCTTGGACACTTGCAGGGATGGGGAGTCCACAACCTCAGCCTCTCTGGGCAAAGTCCCATGAATCCAGAAGGACAGGCCAAGGAAAAGCCTTAAATATGTGCATGATTCCCAAGGTTGAGGTTAACCTGTGGAAGTGATGGGATCCAATGGGAACCTGTGGTTGGGTCATGTCCCCAGCCACCAGATTCTCCTGGGAAGCCTCCTTAGGGCATGGCTGGGTTTTAAAGGGATTTTCTTCCCGTATTTCAGACTGAAGGTGGCACTGTAACATCTTGGATAATGACAAAGATGGGGCATGGCTTTGCCATGGGCTGTCAGGTGGGACCATTGCTCAGCTGCAGTTTATGCCCATTTTTAGGAGTTGAGGGTAGGAAACATCACATGCCCAGATCATATCCTGTGATGGCACAACACACCTCAAGTGTTTCACCTGTGCTCCGACTCCCAACAAAATATCTTGAGAAAACTCTTGGATTTATGCCCTTTAACAATTGAAAGAAAAAAAATTAAAAATAGAATTCAAAAAATTCCCTTTGCCATTTAGTATTTGTGGGTTGTTCCAACACCACAGAAGAGTAAAAAAAATGAAGAATTTAGGAGACTAAAATTATATCCACCATCAGTTTGTGAGTTGCATCCAGTGCTGCTTGTACAGTGCTTTAAAAATATTTTAAGCATTGTGGTATCAGAAGAATCCTGGACAACTTCATTTATGGAGGTTAGTGAATATTCAGGAGCTTTGAGTGATCTTGAATTTTGATGTTTTCTGGACTAAAAATAATGTGTGTAGAAAGGCAGTTTGGAGGATTCCCACTGCACTGGATATGGCAGAGCTGGATCAGGCCCATAGTGTTCACCCTGCACCCTGCAGGAGCCTGACCACACATGAAAAGAAATTGTAGCCTTGAAAATCAATGATTAACTACAATTCTTTAATGAATTTTTTATTTCTTCATGGATAGAAGCTCATTAAGTTAAAACACAGCATGTGGAAAGAAGTCAACAGGTACACTTAAAAACAGAGTTGAATCTTCAGAAGCATTTTGAGCACTGCAAGACTGACCAAAAAATCAAAACTAGAAAAAAAAAAAAGCAGTGATCTGACCTGAGCAACCTGGGCTAGTGGAAGGTGTCCCTGCCCGTGGCAGGAGGTGGGACTGGATGTGCTTTAAGGTCCCTTCCAACCCAAACCATTCTGGGGTTCTGGGATTGTGTAAAACAGAATCTGATGCACTGCACTGACAGTGCTGGTGTGTGGCTGTGACCTTGCAGCCCCAGAGCTCCCAGTGCCAGGATGTTCTGGTGCCAGGGTGGGTGTGTTGGTGGGTCTGTGAGCTCGGGATGGTTTGCTTTGGTCCCGTGTGTGTGGGCTGGGCTGCCCTGGGCTTGTAGCTGCACGTCCAGGCTGTGATCGGAGGCTGGAATTCACTGCCAGCTTTTCCCCCCGTAAACAGGGATAATATTCCCTTTCATCAGCAAGGTGAGCATGTGCCTGCTGTGATAGACTGTGTAAAACTCGGGATATCTTAGGAATCTTTGCTGGGAGTCACTGGAGCAGTGCAGGGGGGAAGGGGGCTGCTGGGGAAGCTAAGCGTGTGGTCACACCCGAGCTGCTGCCCTGACTCATCCCTGCCCTGCAGTTCCCTTCCCTGGAACCTCGTGCATGTCAGGAGATGGCAAATGGGTTTCAGCAGCTTGGCATGGAGCAGCTCCCCTTTGAAATGCATCCTCAAGCCACCTCCTAATATGGATTTAATAGCACAGGCAGTGCTGCAGGATGTGAGAAAACATCTCTTGGTAGCAGAGATGCTCTTTAATTCCCAGTGTTTATAAAGCTCTCCTGACTGAACTTCCCACCTGGCTTCATCCCTCCAGATGGGCACTGCAGGCAGTGGGACATCAGGATGAATCCATGTCCTGTGAGGGGTGTTTATGTGGGAAGGATGCTGATGGTGCTGCAGAGCTGGCAGCCCAGTGCCTCCCGTGTTTCCCAGGAACAAAGGCCCCCGATTCCTGTGGCTTTGTAGTCACCAGGGAAGATCAGGTGATGTCTGAATAACACCCTGTGTGTGGGAGGGGGGATCCACTTATCGCCTTGGCCAGACATTGACATCCACACCCAGATGACTAATGTGAACTCACTGCAACTCCCTGCAGATTAGTTCATTTAAAGGGCTTATCTTCCCAGCCTGTCTTGAGAATTCCTCCTGGAGTTTTCTGCCTTTGCCTGCAGTGGCTGTGGCAGCCTGGCCAGCACAGCTGTCATCAGGGCCTTGGCAGAGCTCTGCCACAACCAGCTGTGTGCAGGCATTTAGAATATGTAAAATTTCTCACTCTGCAGCTCGATACATAGAAAACCACACAGGCACTTGGGTTTTGTGTGCATTCCTAAGCTGTCTGCAGGCAGCTGCACGGGCTGTCACAGCACAGACAAATATTTGCATGCCCAGCTCTTGCATACCCTGAGCTGCACCTTGATCCGTGTGGGTTCGAGCCACTGTCGGGGGCTTTGTGACACAGATGTGCTTATTAAAAAATAAAGGCTGCTTTGGAAAAGTTTCCAGCACAAAGCTTCCTGCCGAGCTCCTGCAGTTTCCACAGGTTTTTAATCCAGGCAGGATCTGTGTCATTAACACCCTTTATTACAAAAATGAGGCAGAGGTGTGAGGGTTGCCCAAGTTCCAAGATGCAGAGCTAGGGTGCTGAGTCCCGTCTGGATTGTGTTGTCATTTGAAAATGAACCATTTACAAATAGGAGTGATGGCAGAGATATCCTTCAAGAAATTTGGAATGGAAATGAAGGCTACAGACTTCCTTTTGTACCCTAATTCGCCTCTGTGTAAAAACCTAGAGATTTAACTATATTGTTGGGCTTTTTTCCTTGTCTCTTGAGGTCTGTGCTGTAATGGAAAGTGTTTCTGATTCCTGGTTTGAGTGTGACTTGTGCCAAGGCAGAGCTTCCTGGTAACCAAAGACAAGGTTCCATCAGTCAATGTCAATATGTCCTTCCAGAAGTGCAAGTTGGAGTTGAAACCCCTCCTAAGGAGTTAATCATTGGCCCTGACAGTCACTGTGCTCTGAAACCCAGCAAGAGTGTGGGATTCAGCACCTGCAGGAGGGTCAGGTCATGATGGCTTTGAAGGGTGACTGTCCCAGGCTCTCCATGAAATAGAATTCAGCAGGAGGTGGCCAGGAACGGGTTTGGACTGCAGCACCTGCAGGCATGACAAGGGCAGGCCATGATGCTTCACAACTGGGACATTTCAAAAGGGGCTTATAGATTCCAGCACTGGTGACAGATGTGTACACATGAAATTAAGAGTCTGAGAAAGTGTTAAAACTTAGTTAAATCTGACATTTGTGCCTGGAAATCCTGTACCTGGGGGCAAAGTCAAATAGGAAAGATTTGTCATATCAATACTTTGCAAACCAGTAGAGAACAGCCCGTGCAAATAACTGTTATAGATGAGGAAACTGGGGGTTTGGGGCTCCCAGTCACAGTGATGCTGGTGCAGACTGGGAGGGGAGGAGGAGGACTGAGGTCAGGATGTGAACTGGAGCTGACAGTGCTGAACTTGGTGGTGTCCTCCCAACAAGCTGCATCTTGAGATATCTAGGCAGAGTTAGCCAATATAATTACAGGGTTAATCAACAAATAATGGCAGAGGCATGGAAGAGCCAAGAGGTGTGTTTGGCAGCAGGCCCTGGGCTGCTGGAAACACTGTGTCATAGGCACGGGCTGAGCTTCTTGTTCAGATAGCGAAAGAACTTGTTCCACCCTTGGAATCATGGTTAAGGTGCAAACCAGGACCTGCACAGGGAGAAATGGTTGGTCAACCTCATCTTCCCCAGCACTGGCACAGGGTGCCCAGAGGAGCTGTGGCTGCCCCATCCCTGGGAGTGTCCAAGGCCAGGCTACAGGGGCTTGGAGCAACCTGGGCTGGTGGAAGGTGTCCCTGCCCGTGGCAAGGGGTGGAATGAGATGATCTTTAAGGTCCCTTCCAACCCAAACCAGCCTGAGATTCTTGGGAGGTGTGTGAGCTGGCTGCCCTGTGGTGGGCTGCAGGATGCTGACAGTAACCTCACATTGGCCCAGTGCTTGGTTTTCCCTGATAAACCACCCGGTATCCATGCTGGGAATCTTGGGCATCCCCACTGACCAGGCAAAGGTTTCCCTTTGGCTGAACGTGTGGAAGAAAAGGGCCTGGATGGATGAAAGCAGGAGGAAAGCTTGGGGCTAGATGTGGGGAATGGGATGTTTGCATGATGTGCTGGGGTTTGGGTGGGTCCCAAACAGCTGGCAGGGTGGGTGCCGTGTGAGCTCTGCCAGCGCCTGCCTGGGAGAGGGAAAACCATCGAGGGTGACACACTGGGGAACACGAACCGCTGGGTCTGTGGGGCTGGGTGGGACCAGAGAACCCCGGGGGGCCGTGTGTGCCCAGGAGTGTCCTGGGCTGGGCTGAGCTGTCCTGAGTCACCGCTGCCGCCGCCTCCCTCCCGGCAGTGCCGCAGCCGTGAGCCCCTGGAATGTGGTGGTGGAACATGGCCCACCCCAAACGGGGATCCAGACACCCAGAGGGGGTTGCTGTGGAGAGGTGACCTTGTCCTTCCAGCAGGAGTCAGGATGTGGCCTTCAGGGATCCCCAGCAGGGCCGTGCCCTGCAGCCCCTCAGGCTGGGTGGTGCTTGGCTCAGCTCGAGTGAGTCACCTGCAGCAGAACTCCCAGGGATGGCCAGGGAGGATCACCTCGTGCAGGGACACAGTCATCCTCCACTTGGGAATGGTGTCTGTCTCCAGGTTCCCTGCTCTGCACCAGTATAAGTGACACTTAAGTATTTAACCTGTGGCACCAGTGCAGAGGAGGTTGGTACACCATAAACTCTGTGTCATCAGCCTCCTGGTTAATGACACGGAGCGTGTGAGGAGTTGAAAAGGCTCTGAGTGTGGAGGAGGGACAGAGGGACAGTGTCAAGTGCTGGTTTTTATGCAGAGGGGAGAAGTGCAGCTCAGTGTGGAAGAAGTGATGGTGAGCCCTTTGCAGCAGAGAAAGAACCTGACGTGGGGCTTTTTCCAGGAAGGACAGAAAAGACCCAGGAGGATTCCCATCTCACCACAAACAAACAGATTAATTTTCGAACTGCTTCACAAAGCTGTTTATTAGATGTGTGGGTCTGATTTTTAACTTCACATGACAGAAACTGAAATTTGCTGCTCTCACCTTCCCCTGCTTGTATTCAAGAAACAACTGGATGAGGCACTCAGTGCTCTGGTGTGGTTGACAAGGTGGGGATGGGTCACAGGCTGGACTCGATCTTGGAGGTCTTTTCCACCCTGAATGATCCTGTGATTCTGTAAATGATGCTGCTGGGCAGCCTTCTGCTGGCAGCTGTAGGGATTTATTTTGGAGAGCATTGAGTTAGCCCTTAGCACCTCATAACTGTTATGCACAGGGATAGCTGGGTAAATAGAGACCCAGGAGAGGAGCAGCGAGTCCTCGGGGCGCCGGCAGCGGGGTGAGCCCCAATCCCTGCCGTGAGCACCGTCCCGTGCCCCGGGAGCAGGGCTGGTGCTCTCCTGGCACGGCTCACGCTGAGGTTGCCTCAGAGCCTTTCCTAGAACCAACTCTTCGGCAGAAGGCGGGAGGAGCCAGCACTTCTCAGAATGAATCGCATGTGCATCATGCAGCACCGCTTCCTCTTTTTCACATTTCCAGGCGTGGACGGTCAGCATCACCCCCGTGTTTGAGACTGAGCGATATTTGCTTTACAAGAGGGACTTTTCCAACTTTACCTAGAAAAGAGCTAACCCGAAACCCAGCCCTTGCGGTCAGGGGCTTCCGGCAGCGGCTCCGCTCGCTCCGGCTGCTGCGGCGGGAGCTGCCGGTGCCGGGAAGAGGGAGCCTGGCACACCAGGAGCCCCGGCAGCAGCGCAGCAGACGGTGCAGAACAGCATCGCTGTGTGGGTGCCAGCAGCCCCTCGGGGATCACGGGGCAGCCCTTCCCTTCACGGCTCACTTGGTGCCTCTGAAAGGCTTCCAGAGCTGCCGCGAGGGACGTGGCACTGTGTCTTTAAAGGTGCCCCGTGGGTGTTGAGCTGAAGTTCAGCAGAAACTAGATTGTGAGATATAAATCTTTGATTGACCCTTGGATGGCATCGTTGTCCGGGGCAGTGCTGGGGGATGGACAGCCCCTGACCTCCCAGCATTCCTGCCCAGTTCTGTTTGCACCAGCTCTGCTTCAGGCATCAGTGTTTGTCATAAGAAAACACCCCCAGGCCCCCCAGCAGGGCCAGGGATGGGTGTTCAGACCACACTCTGTGTCAGCAGGTTGGTCACATCCAACTCCTCTCTGCAGGGCTGGGGGAGGCTGAAGAACAGGCTGAAGGTTTCCCTTGGAGTGGTGGGATTGCAGGATAGTGTGTGCAGGAGGAGGTGTGCCCCTGTGTGCAGGCAGCTTCCCTGCTGCCCTCTCTGGAGGGTCCCAGCACCGCCAAGGGCAGCAGCACTGCACCCCTGTCCCCATGGCCCCTCACACAGGGTGTTTTCCCAGGCCATGTGGGGGGACACTCCCTTATTTCTTGCTGGGTGGCAGCTGGACATGTCCAGATAAATACTGGGTTTGAGTGGTGCTGATGACTTACATGGAATGGGAATGGGGAAGCAGATCACACACAGCCCAATGACATGGGTGGGCAGAGTGATGTCCAGGTCCTTCCCTAGGCCTGTCACTGTCTCTGCACAGGGACTTTCCAGGTGCCCCATTAACTCTTCCACGGGTGGATCAGCACTTAGCAGGGGTATTGCCAGTTCCAAGTGAACGGTGAGCCCTGTTCTCCATCTCAGCAGGGGCCCAGGAGGGCTGTGTCTCCTTTTCGTCAGCATTCTCGTTCCCCAGCCCTCGGAGTTCACATGGAGTTTTGGTTTCAATCTTTGACCACTGCCGTGAGAACTAGAGAGGTGCTTTGTTGGTTTTCCAAATCAAAGCCAAGATTTACCAACTTTGAGAGCTGGGGCTTTCAGAAACCCAGAGTCTGAAACCTGTGAGGAGCCTGCAGGAGCTGTGGGTGCTGGTTTGAGTTCCCCAGCTGAGACTGCCCAGCTCCTCCGGGGCCTGGAACGATCGAGTCGCAGCCTCTGCAGCAGCATTCGCTTATATTGCAAAGTAACCCTGAAAGTGCTTGGGTATTTGTTAACAACACACTGCAGGTAGGGAAGGTTGATGCTCCCCTCACCCCCTTCATCATTCTTGAGGATGGGGCCTGGGAGTGCTCTGGGGATGGCCTTGGAAAGCTTACCTTTTTGGGAAGGAAGAGAATAATAATATTTCTGGAGCAAGAAAGGCACTTCAGGGTTCTCATGTCTGCCTAGAAACCTCAGGACATGGGCCTGAGGGTCCAGGCAAACCTACAAATACAAATTGCATTTTAGTCTAATTTGTTTTGTCCTCGAAAACCTCCAGCCTGGAGGAACAGAGGGCTGAGAACAGTTGGTTTAATTTGTTTTCCCTGGGTGGGGAGCTGCTGGACCCGAGCACAAGTGCTGAGCTGCCCTCTCCTCCCTAATGAGGGTTTTACTACAGCTGGAAGAAAGCAGTGAAATGTTGCCTGTTCCTACTATTAAACCTTAATTGTGGGACTGGCATTCCCTAAAGTCCAAAATATTTTGGCACTTGTCTTGATAAAGGCATATTTTTTTGGTACATAGTTTTTTTTCTTTTATTAGCAGAAACCATCTGCCCTGTAAACAGAGATCAGGAGCAAACAGCCTTGCTGGCAGTTCTGTATCACGTGGGGATGCTGTGGTGCCTGCATGGGAAAGGGCCTGCTTTCTGCCTTCTCATCCCAGCAAGAGGAAACTCCAGGCACATCAGAAGCAGCTAATTTAAGCTGATGAGTCTTGGCATCGCATCTGAATTGCAGAGGGGATGTGACTGTAGCTCTGTGGAGAGGTGCACAGCCCTGCTTTAAGCAGGATGGATGCTCCTGGGAATGGGGGAGCACAGGGGAGGGAGTGGGTTCAAGCTGGAGTTTTAGGCTGGGAATGGCAAAAAGCCAGAGAGTTTGCCATGCCCTAAAAATCAGCTGAGCCCAGCAAAGAGCCTGTCCAGCACAGTGGGGTGAACTTTGGTCGCCGTTACTCAGCGATGGGGATTATTTTTGGTTACCAGCATCCCATGGTGTCACTGCAGTCGCCCATCAGCAGCTCTGCTTTCTTTAAAGCCTCACCAGCTGTTGCAGTGTCACCTGTGAGACCACACACAGCCTTATCTCAGCCAGCCCCAGTTTAGCTTCCATTTCAGAGCATATCTCCAGCGTGGGAGGAGAACCAGACTAGATGGGAAACCAGTTTGCTGTTGAACTGTAAGGTGTCAAGGCGCGGTGTGCACCCCTCCTCCTCTCTTGTGGCTTTCTGTTCCGCTCCTGCTTTTATTTTTAACGTCTCTGGCATGTACACAGTGCATGTGTGAGCCTCTGTACATGCCCATCAAACTGAGTGTGTGTCCACTGACATTCCCTACAGTAACTGCAAAGTGGAATATTAGAATATTAGTATGGATGAATGAAAACTTTACTATAAGCGATGCATTGTGACGTATCTGTTTTAGCCTGAACCAGTCAGATTATGATTTTCTTTTTCATTAAAAGGGAAGTATTTCAAACATGGAAGAATTTCCAGGAAGAACAAGGTTTCTTTCATCAGAAAGCACAACCAAGCTTTGCTTGACCAGAAAAGTGCACCAGCTTTATTAGCAGAAAATGTTCCACAAACACAAATGAAAAGATTACAAGGTGGCAGTGGATTTCTAGCAGTGGGAAATGCTTGTCCAGACGTGAAATCTGGGCTGATTTAATATCCAGAGTTAGTGTATTTATACTGAAGTGTCTGTGAAGGGGAAAGGGCTGGGGGGTGAGTTGCTGGGAGGAGAGGCTGGCACTGAGCAGCCCTAATTTCCAGCAGTCGTGGCTGCAGTGCCTCGTTGCCCCAAGCAGGCGATTTTGCAAACTTTCCAGAAGATGCAAATGCAGTTAACTCAGAAACTGCAGAGCTGTGTATCCAAGGAATGGCCCCGTGTGTCATTAGAGCTCTGTCTGTGCTCGGCCCTGCACTCTCTGGGGTGCAGGTTTTCACCTGGCAAACACTAACTGTGACCTGCTGTTGATTCTTAGGAGAGAAACCTGGACTGGTTCCCCCGGATGCGGGCCATGTCCCTGGTGAGCAGTGACTCAGAAGGGGAGCAGAACGAGCTGAGGAACTTGCAGGAGAAGTTGGAGTCCACCATGAAGCTCGTGACCAACCTCTCTGGCCAGCTGTCAGAGCTGAAGGATCAGGTAAGGGAGCGGGTGGGCGGCCTCACATCCCTGGGGGCAGGACACAGCTCTGCCAACCTCTCACACCGAGGGGTGTTTCACAGCTCCACAGCTTCTGCACACCCCAGGGACAACTTGTCTAAAGTAACTTAGGAAAGAACTGAACAAACCAAATGTCCCTCCAGGGCCCTGTGCCCCAGCTGACCTGCCTGGTGCTGACCCAACCAGCATGTTCCAAAGTGAGCACCTCCACAGAGGGAAAACTTGCCTTGAAAAAATCACCACTGATGTATTTAAATCAGTCCTGGCTGGGGCAGGGAGCCTGTGTGTGTGTTGTTGTTGTTGTTTGGGGTTTTAACCCGAGGACTTATCAGGCTCCTGTCAGTCAGAGGGTGTGATACCGATACAGGGGCTGTGTCACTGCACGGACCTCAAAACCCACCGAGAAACTGGAGAAGCGCTCGAGTGGTTACTGGTGCTGGTCCCTCTGTGCTGTCACTGCCACTGCAGATGTGATTTGGCTGCTGCCACACTCCAGCCTGCAGCATAGACATCCCCACGAGATGTTTTGCATTGCACCATGTGTTGCTGCTGCGTAACATGTGAGTGCTCCACAGACCTCGGGGTGTTTTTTTGGTGCAGCAGGTTTTCTGCAGCAGGGCTTTGAGGACTTGTGTTTACTCCTGGCTTGGCTGGGCATCATGGGGCTGGTTCCCAGCCCAAGCCCAGCGATGGCTTTGTCAGAGCCACAGAGGCAGCAGGGCTTGAGCTCGTGTTGTCCGTAGGGATTGCAGCTTAATGGGGAGGAACAGGGAAAATTCTGTTGCCTGCGCTGGCGGGAGCTGTTTGTGGTGGCTGCTTATCTTTGTGCATTAATAACCTGAGCCAGATGGTTCAATTAGTTACATTTATATAGGTATCAGCACTGGATAAGATTAATTGCTGACTTGCACCCGGGGCAGTCGATGGAGCTGCCCAGGGCAGGAAAGGCCAGGCAGCTTTGGGCATTATCTCCTCAGATGTGCCCTGCCTGCTGTGGCACAGCTGGCACAGCTCTGCCAGTGCTGATCCAGCCCCTGCTTTCCATCTCTGCTCGGGCTGGCTGGGGTGCTCCATAAGCCAGTTATCTTCAGGGAGACATGAGTCTCTGGAAGGCAGTGCTGACAGATCCCAGCTCCCTGCCTTCCGATCACGCTCTGCAGTGGGGACGGAGCTGGGCCCTTTTCCCAAACACCCTGTGGAGCACAAGGAAGGGATTAACATGTGGGACTGGGAGCAGACAGCCTCGCTGCTCTGGGCTGTAATTAGTTCTCAGGCACTGTGCCACAGAGCCCCTTGCTCCAGTTGGTCTGAGGATGGAGGGCAGAGGCAGTTGCTCTTTTGTCTGGGCTTTAGTACTTGCCGGGCAGTGGTTTTGCTGTTTTGCCTGGAAGCAATTATCTTGAAACATGTGTCTTGTGTCTCCCTGCTGAAGGGTCTGACTCAAAGTGGTCTGCAGTCACCAGGAGTCTTTCCACTGGCCGCAGCCAGCGCTGGCTCACGACACATTTATTTCTGAAGCTTGCAGCCCTCTTGGCTGACCAAGCACTAAAACCCCTTCTCGCTCTTTGTGAAAATAAGAATGAAGGGTTTAGCTTTTAGAGAGCTATTTGACTGTAAAAGCAAGAGAGGAAACCAGCTTCATTAATGTGGTGATAGCTTTTAGGAATTCCCCTAAGTACCATTATTGAGAGCCCTGCTGAAGATGCAGGATGCTCCAATTATGTGCCAAAGCCAGTATATCCCTCCTCCTGATCAGGAACTGTCTCCAGGAAAAGGAACTAACTCAGGGAACTTTTATTTGTATTTATTTTCTTATAATTAAGTAAAGGGAAAACCTCTCATTCATTTGTTCTTCAAGCTCGTTAGGTTCCTGGAGACTGTAATTGTCAGAACCGGAGCTCCAGCCCGCCTGCTCTCCCAGGGTGCACCCAGAGCCATTAAAATCCTGATCGCTTTAATTCTGTGCAAAAAGATTACCCCGGAATTGTCTGCAGCAGCAGGGGATTAGATGTAATCACCCAGAAATCCTCCCCGGCGCGGCTCCGGTGTCGAAGGTGTGAGGCATCGCTCCTGGACTCCGACCTCGCTGGGCACGGCCCCCCCACCCCCGGAGCCCCGAGCTGTGGCAGCACAGCTGTGCCTCGGGCTGGAGCAGCACCGTGGGCACGTGGAGTCCAGCTGGGATCCTGTCGTGCCCCTCACCTGTGCCCTGTGCCTGCAGGTCGCTCCAGCTCACCCGTGACCTTTGGAGCGGGGCCGTGGCCCCTGTGCAGTCACAGGCGTTATCGGGGAGTCCAGCTCGGCCCAGATGAACCCCAGGCCCCTGGGGCTGTGTTTTGATCCCATCAGCACTATTCCAGGGGCTGGCAGCTCCCTGGAGATACACTGTGTGTGGCTTTTATTGCCTGTTAGCCCAGGTGTGCTGTCACTGGAAAGCTTTTGCAAGAGATTCACTCTCCAGGTAAATGTGATGGCAGTAACTTGCTCCCTCCTGCTGCCCTGTGCCCTCCACACAAGCATATGTGTTGTGCAGCATTAATAATGTTCTGCATTAACACTACAATTGCATTTCTCCCTCTTATTTATGCTTGGTTGCTTTATTCTTCCCTTTTTTTAAAGCCACATCTACGAACAGCTGCATCAGGGTGCATTGTCCCTTTTCTACACAGTATGAAAAATAACCACTACAGTCCCTTTTCATTATTCTCTTTTCTTTCCATTTTCATTCCGTGTGTCCTCTGAATTACTTTATTGGTGGTGTGAAGTGCTGACTCTTGGTTTGCTCAGTGAAGCTAATTAATGTAAATGGGCATTTTGAACCAAGTCCTCGTGGCCTCTTTGCATTCCCACTTGTGAGTTATCTTAGGAATGGCTGAAGGTTCAGCAGGGAGTAGCTTGTGTGTGTCCAGGGAGCAATGGGAAGGTCCCTCTCCTCCTGTTTCTGTTCCCTGTGAAACCTTGGAAGCCTTTTGTGGAAAGAGAACTCCAGAAGTGTGGTGCAGGGGAGCGGCAGGAGCGACCTGGCCCCGGGAGGCTGCGGTCATCCTGCTGGAAAGGGAAAATACCAGCTCTGCCTCCCCTGGGGTCAGGCAGCGAGCAAGGTGCTGGGCTGAGGTCAAGTTTAATTATGGTCTCAGGAGGAATTAAGGTATTTCTGCCCTTTCCCTGGTGGTTAAATGAGTGTCAGTGGACACAGAGTGAGAGCCGTGGGGTGCACAGCGTTGCCCAGCCTGCAGCACATGCAGGGAACTTTTGGAGGTTGCCCAGAACTGCCTGTTTGGACCAATTCCGTTCCTCACAATGATCTCCAGACCCAAGGTCAGCCACCAGGCACCTGGCATGCCAGGATACCCTGCAGCAGCTGGGAAACTATCCACCAATGCTGAAAGTGGAGGTTTTAAATACACTCAAGTGGTTCAGTGGCAAACATGGTGGTGGTGCTGGGTTGATGGTTGGGCTCAATAGTCTCAAAGGTCTTTTCCAACCTTAAACATTTGTGACTCTGTGTGTTACAGGTGAACCAAACGTGCTCACACCATGTCCCTTCTCCTGGAGTTATTGCCACAAGCAGTTACATGGGCTGACATTTGTCATTAAGTATCATAAAACTGAAAAATTAGATGGTGGATGTAGATGTTGCAGGAGAAGCAATTGCTGGGCACCCTCAGCCCAAGGGGAGGAGCAGCAGGAGTGGGATGTGAGTGTGGCTGTTGGTGCACACTGCCTCCATTCCACCATGGATCACGTGCTGTGCGGTGTTGAGCCCTGCGGGTGTCAGGGCTCTGGGGGAGCCCTGTGCCCTCGGGGGTCCAGGGACAAGGCATTCCCTGCCCTACTGCTGCAGCCAAGCAGTGGTCACAGCAGGAGCTGTGCAGTGATCCAGCTGTGCAGTGATCCAGCTGTTCCCTCCAGAGCTGTTCCTTACATGACCCGTCGGCTTATGTAAGTTGTCAGGAACCTCCCAAACTTTTAAAAAACCAGAGTGGAGCATTGGATTGTGACCATTTCTCAAGATCAGTAATAACAAACCTAAACCATTTTCCATTCCTGGTTGCCCTGATCAGAGGAACATTCTATCTGCTGGGAAGCAGCGAGGAAGGTGGGGCTGCCTGGCAGTGAGGTGGTTAAGTCCTGCCTTGGCTTTTGGCAGATAGGGAGGGATGTTGGCTCGCTCCGGATGAGACCGGGAGCGCTGGAGTCTATTCCAGCAAAGGCAAGGGTATTCCCAGCCTGACTGGAGGGCTCGCCCCTTTTTTCCGCCCTCTCCGTCTCGTCTGCTCGGCTGCTGGACCGGTTACAAGGAATTTCTAACGGGGGAGGTTTCTGCTCTGTGCACTAATTCCCGCTGGCTGCCGGGCTCCCGGGCCCTTCCCTTGCAGAACAGTAGCCAGGCCCAGGGCTGGGCTCCCGGCCATCCCGAGGGGGCACAGGGCTGGAGCTGCCCCTGCTCCATTAGCAGTGCAACCCCGACAGGCAGGGCCGGCCCTTGGAGGAGCTGACACACAGGAAGCGCGGGGCCTAATGAGCAAACTTGTTAATTTTCCAGATGACGGAGCAGAGGAAGCAGAAGCAGCGCATCGGCCTCCTCGGCCACCCCCCGCCCATGAATGTGAACCTGCAGCAGCAGCCGGCCTAGGCCGGGGGTCCCGGCCCCTCCCCGACACCCAAAGCATCCCCCAGCTCCGGGCCCACACGAGGCTGCTCCCTGTACCTTCTGTGCATCCTGTAAATACCCTGGTTTTATACTGTATGTATATGACTGCTACTCTATCCAGCTTGGGGCGTACGGAGTGTAATTAGAACTGCTGGCACGGGACAGAGGTTAAACTTTGTGCCAAAACTATCAAAATTGCCTTTTTCTTGGAAGGACTAAAGAGAGCACCTGAATTGCACTTGAAAAGATTATTTGACTATGTGACATGTATTTTGTATTTAAAAGAAAAAATAGAATAGCTAGTATTTATGTTTTTATACAATTGTGCAATATGAATTATGCAATCACAATATATTTGGAACTCCTGAATGTCCTAAAGGGAGTGCACATCTTTGGATCTGGTGTGTTAGTACAATGTAATAAATGGTATAAAATTACAGGTGTAAATGAGGCTGCTGCAAAATTGTGTAACTGGTGATTTTTCATACCCTTGGACATTTTTGTACCATGTGTGTAAATATCTTGCAATGCCATATCTGTTGCCTCTTCCTCCCAGAGATAACGCTGGGACTCCGTGAGTTGTTCAATTGGTATCAGGTAAAGCAAAACATTATTTTGAAGCTTCCAAATGAGGAAAGCAGAGGAGGTATTTTTCAAGAGACTTCTTTAGAGTACTGAGGCTAGAAGAGCTCAGACACCGGGTTTTTTAAATGCTAAGATTTCTTAAAGGGAACTTTTTATGCAAAATGAAGTTTGGGATGAGGATGCACTGCTGGCAAGTCGGTGCAGTCTCCCAAAACCGATCCTGAGGCTGTCCAGGCTTTGCATTCTCAGTGTGTAGGATCCTTTCCTTCTATTTTTTCATTAGAGACCTACGTGCCTGCTAAAGCTTTAGCAAACAGGCATTGCACCGACTGAAACGTGTCCTGTAGCTGAGCACTGACGTGTGTAATGCTTGTGTGAGAGCCACTGGTTTGAGGCTGGTCTGTCCCACCCCTTCCTCTCCCTTTCCCTTTCCATTCAGTCACTTACTTTGGTTTCTGATTCTCCAGAGTGTGAAAGGAAACTTGTCGGGTTGTTGTTTTGGTTTTTTTTTCCTCCAATCTGTTGCATAGTTTTATACATGGACCTCATTTTACAGAAGCTGACTTCTTGCAATACTGTCTACAAAAAAAAAAAAAAAAGAAAGAAAAAAAGCTACAGACAGAGCTATGAAAATTTGTAAATGCATAAATATAGGTATTTAAATAAATGATGCAAAATACTCTACGGTCAGAGGCTGCTGGTGGTTTGTGTCCCGAGGAGGAGGTGTGTGGCGGTGGCTGTCGCGCTTCCCATGCGTCGCGGGGGCCTGGCAGGTAAGGACGGGGCTTTTCCCAGAGCCCACAGGGGCAGAGGTTGGTTATTTTAAAACCAAAGTGAGTGCTTCCTCCTCCAGCAGCGAGGGGCACTGGCACCCGGGGAACCTCACCTGCGGTCACCCCGGCTGGGGATACCTCACACTGATAGTTTAGGCTTGTGGTCCTCAGGCTGGAGTCTGAGAGAGTTAAAAAACCTTCCAGCTCCAAGTATGGTGTGCACAGGAGCGTTGCTGATTATGTCTATTTGATTAAGATGTAGCAGGAACTACCTGGTACAATTAATCATCTTTAATCTGGTAAGTGCACACAACTGTCTGAGGTGGGTGCGTGTCCCTACCACGGGTCATCAGGAAAGCTCAGGATGAGGGCACGGGAGGCGGCGGGAGGGAAGGGAAGGAGGGCAGCCTGACCAGCCGTCTCCGAGCCAGAGATTTATCAGAGAGATTGGGCCTTCTTAATCACATGTATTTCCATATATATCTCCTGGTAAATCTGTCTTCCCTCTGCAGCAAGGTGTATGCAGAGGGAGCGTGACGGATGCAGCTGCCACCGGGGTTGTGCAATGGAGGAACAAGATTTCATTTTCCCTGAGCAGCAGAGACACGTATCTGACTCACTTCTTCCCTTCCTGCCATCCAGGGATGAGCAGACACACACAGATTTGTCAGGTTCCCGCAGTGCCCGGCGGTCAGGTGAGAGGGAGGTGGCTGTGCACAGCCCAGAGGGATCCCAAAGGAATGTGCACTATTGCCTCATCTTTACCTTAAAAAGGCAAAAGCCCCTTGTGCCTCAGCGAGGCACAGCCCTGGCCTGCTCAGTGATCCCTGTGACAAGCAGTGGGGTGGAACCTGGTGTTTGCACGGGTGGGGAGATGCAAAGAGGGAGGTTTTGTGCCTCTGGTGCAGCTGCAGTGGTGAGTGAAGCAGAGCACGGCCACCGCCCTGGCAGTGGGATGCACTCGTGTAGGGCAGGTGGGTTGGCTCTGGGGGGTGGCACAGGTGGTATCTGTGGTCACACTGCAGCCCTGGCCCGAGCAGAGCCGTGTCAGCTGCTCAGCAGAGGAAGGCGACTGAGTCTTCTTCCCCTCTGCCCACTAACAGGTCCTTTGCTTCTGCAGAGTCTTTATTGCAATGACATTTCACACATAACTATCACATTTTTCCTCTTTCTTCTTGCACTCTTTGGTTTTCAGTACTCTCTTGGACTTTTCTTTCTGGCTGAACTCCTCTGCCCATCGTGGCAGCAGAGGCGAGGAACGGCCAGAAACCCCCTGGGTTTGGTGGTGGTTCTGACCCTGCAGCTTCCGAGGTCAGGGCTGTGTCAGGACTTTCCCATTCTGAATGGAGATCTGGCACCTCATGGCAACTTCCTGATCTCAAGGAAAAGCTGTGTGAGGGATCTGTTTAATTTCCACATTGGGGTATTTTCCACAAAAGCTGACATCACAAAAAGCCTTATTCACAGTCGTGTGACTCTTAAGTGAAAAAACCCTCCAAAACATGAGATAGGCATCTGTAATGATACCTGTAGTTTCTTTAAGCTCAGGAGAGGGAGCATCACCTCTGGAGATGCTGTAAGATATGGCACATAGTTCTCACTGTCCATCTCTGCAGAGAGGTTTGCAGTGGCACGTCAGGGACATCAGACAGGGGAGTCCTCCAGCAGTGTCAGTTCGGTGTGTGCTGTTAACAGGGTGGAATGGCTACAAATATCACAAGGCAATTTCGAGGAACAAAAGCAGCACTTGCAGACCACAGCCAGGGCCCAGGAGCGGGCTGTGCTCTCGAGGCAGAGCCCACGTGCTGGGGAGGCCAGGAGGAACCAGCTCCTCTTGGTGCCAGTGATGGTGGAGAGCAAGGGGAGCTGGTTGGGCAGCACCCCCAGAGAAGATCCAGGGGACACCAGGGAGGGGGAGCTGCTGTGGACGAAGGTGGCTCATTCCTGGGTGTAGGGCAGGGTGTGGATAAGTAGAGAAAGTGCCTGTTCTGCTCTGGCTTGTGCCCCCAAAGCCCTTCTAGAGACCTGGTCCCACCTTCAGTGAAATGGTGTGTGCATGTCCAAGGGAAAGCAAGGAGGGTGTCTGGATTTGGGAAAAGGTGGTTTGTGAAGAACTGTGACTGTGTAGTCTGGAAAACAGGGACAGAGTAAGAAAAGGTGATGTCCCATGTGCTTTCAGAGCAGAGGCAATGTTTGCTGAGGATGTGAGAAGGAACTGCTCAGGTGAGCCCTGAAAGTTTAGGTCCTGCACAGGAGGGAACTTTTTGGCTCTAAAAATGCATCCCTGACGTTATTAATGATTTGGTGACAGGTGGCAGTTGGTGTAAGGATTAGATTGAAGCTGGGGAGGTTCCACCTGCCTTGCACACACCTGGAGTTTGGCTTTGGCATCAGGTTTCATTAAGCAGGACTGTTAAAGTTTGGGAAGACGACGACTTTGTCTTTTAAATAAGAACTTTCATTTGGAGGTGGAAATGAAAGTGACCTTCCAAAGAGGAAGGAACAAACCAAATCTACCAATTCTGCTAATAATGGAAAGTCCTGTAGGGGAAGGATCTCCATGCATTCTCCAATTTGCATGAAGGGCTGGCTCTGTGGAGGAGCATTTTCTCCGCTAATGAAGCAGGTGACATGCTAATCAAGGCAATGCAAATAACTGCTCTGAAAGCACGGCCCCAGCACCGCCACAATGGCAAATCCCAGCCTCGGCCTCAATTCCGCAGCAAATTGGCGGAGGGCAGGACAAAGGACGGGGATTGCAGGCTCCGCGCTCGCGGCGGGGACGCGCCGTGGGGCGCGTGTGATGGAGACCTCGGCACATAATGGGGTCCTGATTGATCCACCTCGGGGGAGTCATAATACAGCTCCATAGAACAATTCCAGTCGTCTCCCCGAATGGGAAATGCTCCTACACACAAGCTTAATAGGGGTTTTTAAATTGCCCATTGTATTTCCGAACAAGAGAAACTTATTTGGAGTACTTTCCTTTTCACGTTCCCAACATAAGCAGCTGAAGACGTTGCTGTGTGTGTTCTCTGTGCTCTGCAGACCCACGGGCTCGTCTTCCAGGCAGGCATAGGATCACAGACCGGGTCAGGTTGGACGGGGTCACACTGGGTCGCCTGGTCCAACCCCCCTGCTCGTCCCAGAGCACGTCACACAGGACTGCCCCAGGGGGGTGTCCGCGGAGCCCACCCATGCCAGAACAGCCAGAACAAGTTCCACCTCAAGTACCTGCTCCCACATGGACACAAAGGGGCCGTAAGCTCCTGCTGACAGACTGGGGTGGCTCCTTGTTTTCCCTGGAGACTGCCTGGCCGTGAGCCAGCGTGCCCAGGTTCTCACACGCCGCCGTGGAAGTTCCGTCCCGAGCTGAGAATTTCCTGGCCCGAAGAGCGCAGGGCGTAACCTTTACACTGAGCAGGGGGCATGTGCTGCCACAAACACGCTGACCCCTGGTGCCAGGCTTTGACCTTGGGCAGGAAGAGCTGTTGATATTTGGAGTAAAACCAGGACAAAGACTCCGTCTACATGAAACTGGCATTGTAACTGAGACATAAGGAGTAACTTCTGGAGAGATGCTGTACTTCTGTGTCCAATTTTTTATTTACTACCTTTCCAATCTTCTTTCAGACTAAACATGTTAATGAGCTGAATGTCAAAACCACCCACGAGTAAACTGAGTTGTCCCATCCAGTAGGCTGATGTTGGTTTGTTTTTAGTAACTAGCAAGGATGCTGGAAAACCCCTATAAAGATTTCATTTTTAACAAAAAGTACCAAAAACTCCACCAGTTTTGCATCACAAAGTTGTGGTTAAAGTCAAGATTTGAGTCAAGAAGCATGTCTGTGGTTTTTGTGGGTGGATGCATCTCGGAATGACTATCAATCTGTCAGAGGGAGATCTGCATGTCATCTCTGCATATGACAAGCAAAATCTGCAGTGACAAATATCTTTCCAGTCCTTGGCTGCGCTGAGCTCGTACCCCTCCTGCCATCCACAGTCGCCAAATCTTGTCAGCATACAGTGTTTGAACCCCTTTTTTTCTTCTAAACGGAGACAAACAGAGGAAGGAAAGACAACTCTAGAGCAGTGCTCTAGAGATGCCATCAAACACCACTGCTAATGTGCTTAGTCACACACAAATCCTGATGTGCACACAGGAGGTGCAGTACCTGCATGAGTGGGACACTTGGAAATGAAATTATGTAAGGCTAGAGGGGAAAAAAATGAGAGTAACTCAGGACTGAGTCAAAGTAACTCTGGGAATGCACAAAAGAGAAGTTTTCAGAAACAAACCCCAGAGACTCTGTTTGATTTAGAGCTTAACTGCTGGTAGGGAAACGCCCACACCTACACAAGGACTTGCTGAAGAGGAGACTGAGAAGGAATCTCATCAGTCCATACAAATAGCACCAAGGGCTATCAGGAGGATGGCTCCGGACACTTTTTGGTGGTGCCCAGGGACAGGACAAGGAGCAGTGGCCATGAACTAAAGCACAACAAGTTCCACCTCAACATGAAGAACTCTCCGTGGAGGGTGGAGAGCACTGCAACAGCTGCCCAGGGAGTCTCCTGCTCTGGAGACATTCCAAACTAACCTGTGTCACCTGCTCCAGGGGGCTGGACTGGATCATCTCCAGAGGTCCCTTCCAACCCTGAAGATTCTGTGATCCTGTGATTGTGACGAGGATGCAGTGATGGCACGTGCTCCATGGTCCCCAGCTGCCTGGAGCTGCTGCTGCAGGTCAGCTCTGGCAGCTGGAGCCTCTTCTCCCTGCACTCAGGTCTCCGTGGGACAAATGGGAGCAGTTTGAGCTGGTGCAACACAGGAAAAAGGCCTGAAATTCCACCTGAAATTTCACGAGATGGGAAGAGCCCTCTGTGCCTGGCTGGAGTCATGATGCCAGGATGCATTTGCAGTCTGTGTGAAAACAAGCTGATGGGTGGATAAATTGCCTCAAGGCAGGTGCTTCCCCGGGAGCACCACGGAGCAGGAACAGCCAGACCCATTTCCAGTCAGCCCTTCCCTCCAGAAGCACTATCATCGCTCAGACCTGTCTCACAGCTTTCTCTCCCATTAGTGCTCCTCAGCTGGCTCTCCTCACCCTGACACTCGGCCCTTTTTCTCCCCTTTCACTCTGTTGTCTCATCTCAGGAATGACTTTGCAGCTCTCGCTTGCCCAGAGCCCTTCCCCTGCCTGGAAATGGTGCCTGATCCCAAGGGGATGGGCAGGAGCAAAGCCTGTTCCTTGGCCTTATTGAGGACACGGGTTTGTTTTCACTTTCCTTTTCTAGCACTAAGTAAATACACAGAACACTGAATGTGAAGGCAGCACAGAGTAGAATTCCATATCTGTTCCATGTGTTCCAATATGACTCTTAAAATAGTGGAGATGCTGTGTTATGATTTCCATTTCCCTTGTGTCCATAACACTGTTTTTACGCAACAGAGATGGAAACACAATCTGTTAAGTCTGTAAGGAACTTTTCCTTATGAATGATGGGTGCAAACATCGTGTGCAGTTAAATGACAGGAAGAAAATTCCATCCCCTCGGTGTTGGCAACCCCAAAAGGAGTCAAAACCTGCCGTTTGCCTGTGTTTGCACACCATGGGAGTTTTCATATCAGTTTAATCGCAGGATGATTCATTATTCATAAACCACTATAATCAAGTGGAATCATGGAATCGTTAAGGTCAGAAAAGACGTTTAAGATCCTCAAGTCCAGCCATCGACCCAGAATCACCACCATGTTCACCACTAAACCCTGTTCCCAAGTGCCATATCCACATGTGTTTTTGAACACTTCCAGAGGTGGTGACTCCTTCACTTCCCTGGGAAGCCTGTTCATGAACCCTTTCCATGAAAAAATTTCCCTAATCTGAACCTCCCCTGGTGCACCTTGAGGTTGTGCAGTAGCACAATCACCTGCAGGATCCAAGTCATGGAATATCTCCCCAGTGTCCAACACCAAACTGGTGGGAAAACTGCCCCACATCTTCAAGCAGAACATTTCCATGTGATGGTAAGTTTGGTGTAGACCTTTGCAATGTGTCCCCGTGACTGACTGACTTTACTGATAAATGTACTTATTGCCTTTAATTTGAATTTTTGCTGCCACTGAATCTCATTCCAGCATGAAAGGTCACCTTGATGGTCAGGAGACTTCTGCAGGGAGCAACCTGGATTGTGTCCACTTAGATCTAGAGCTGACAAGAAGATTAAGCTATTTAAACCCAAAATGCAGATGCTTAGAAATCCAGACTCACCCTGAAGACACCCCCAAACCTACAGCTGCTCCACGTCTGGAAGAAGGCAGGATTAGAGCCACGGAAAACCTCAAACAGGCAGGGCTGGCCGGGCAGGATGAGTCATCCACAGGGAAATGCTGCTGATGGGCTCATCCTGAACGTGCTCCCAGACATCCTGCTCTGCTGCGTCAGGAGCCTTTCTCCCAAAGGTGTGTGTTTGTGGTTGGCAACCAGAGCTTGCTCTGGTTTTTTTCCCTAAAATTAGGAAGTGGGAGGAATAGAAGGAAATGGTGGCCTCCAAAACCTGCTCAATGTAAATGTTGGGAAGAGAGGTAGAAATGCAGGTTCTTCACAGTCCTTTGATGTCAGTGCAGTCATGGCCACTCCTAAGTTTCTTCATGGCCCTGTGAAGATTTTCTGCACAAAACAAGTGGGTGGGTGGGTGAATGGATGGATGGCCCTGAAGGAGGGGGCCTGGCTTGCACCATCCCAAATAAAACTATCCATTTACTAAGGGAATGCTCTACCAGCTGCTAGTCCTCAACACTGGAACAGGCTGCCCAGGGCAGTGGTGGAGTCACCATCCCTGGAGGGACTTAACAGATGTGTAGATGAGGCACTTGGGGACATGGGTTAGTGCTGGGTTTGCTTGGTAATGGTTGGACTCAATGACCCAAACAATTCTGTGATTCCATGATTCTATGAAACCTCAGTCATTTCCACAAGATGCCACCACCTTCTCCTGAAACTGTTCTGCTTTGCATCTGGTAGCATTTACTGGAGTGAAGAGGGCAATGAGTGCTCTGGTAGCACTCCAGGGAGCAGACCTGTGTGCAGTTGCTGTTTCAGGGAATACTGAATGAAAGCCCTCGGCTGTTGCCTGCAGCAGGCTCAGACAGCAAGGCTCACCTGGGGAGCAGGGCAGTGTCACAGGGTTCAAAGGAGGGCACAGCCAAGGAGGAATGAAGGAGCTCCTATCTCAGGGATATCTTGCTAGTTAGAGCTTTTCCCTGGAAGAACTAGATTAAAATCTTCCCTGGGCAAGAGAGGGCATTGCTCCTGGTTCCCATTTCGGGAGTGCTGTGTGGCTCCTCCACGCTGCTGCCCAGCGTGTGCTGCGGTTTGCTTTCCACCTCATCCCTGGGCAGAGCTCCCAGTTCTCATTCCAGCATGGACAAAAGCAGTTGGAAGTGTGTTCCATGCTGACCAGAGGCTGCATCCCTCTGCCAGAGGCTCTCCTGCCTCCCAAATACAACCACCCCATTGCCTGTCTAGGAACCAAGACCCCAAACTCGGGGCCTGAGTTGCTGCCTACAAGGTAAGAACTGAAGCACTCAGATTGTTGGTTTTCAGAGCTTTTGTGGGCCTAGTTCCTGGTCTTTCTGTGGGTATAGCGCTCAGCCTGACAGGGCAGGAGGGGAAAGCCTTGCTCCTTACTCACATCCTCACCCTAATTCTGAGCAACTGGAATTGTAAAGCAAAAGGGATGATTACATGCTTGTAAAATACCTACAGTGCTACCCCCTCCCCTCTCTGCCAGCTTCTCTCTTTGGAAGAGCAGGGTTACCTCAGCCTGTGCCAAACCCCAAATTTTATACAGTGGAAAAATGAAGAGGCAGAACGTTACATTTTCCTGAACCAAAAAAAAAAAAAACCCCAGAGGTGGTGCTTGAACTTGTGCAAGAACAGGCTGGGCAGACAGCATGAATCAGAGGGCCTGGTGACACCGTGGAGGAGGAAAGCCCTGGTGGCAGGCAGCCAGGCTGAGGCACAGCTCCTCCTGCGTGCATTCCCGCAGCATCCTGGCGTGCATTCCCCTGCATTCCCACAGCATCCTGCCCGCCCGGCCGACAAACCCCTTCAGGCACTAATGACTAACGGTGGGAAGCTGGTGACCAGCATCCTCCAGCCGGTGGCTCCTTTGGGGTGACTATTAAATGTGCTGCTACCTGAAAGGGAATGGCCCTTAAATTCAGAGTTGGGTTTTGGCTTGTGATTCAAGCGTGTCACCCACGAACAGGAACTGTGTGTGACAAATAACTCATGTTAACAGACCGGAAACATAAGGTTGCCACCTCCAGAAAGCAAAAGCACCTGGTTTCAGTTCTAAATGCCCTGGAGGGCACAGCATGGCCGCAGGAGCAGGTCCAGCCCCTTCACTGCTCCCCACTGTCACCTTCTCCAGGGGCAGGTTAAATTCGGCTGCCTCTCCCCTCAAGCTGATGACGCTGTGCACAGCTGCTGACCTGGCTCCTCACCTTTGGACACCGTGTTTACGGTAAATATGGGATGAGTGACGTCTATAAGTTACTGTACTTGCGTTACACTCAGTCCTTACTTACACCTTCCTGGGGATGAACTTAATTTTTAACTCAAAATCAAGGCTGAGTCGATACAAGCCACTAACCCATCCGTCCTGCCTAAATGAATATATTGCAGTCTTTTGCCATACACACAGGTAAGCGTGTGTCAGCCGCCTGGGAGGGGTTTGGGGAGGAAAGGGCCTTCTCTGCTGTGGCCATTGCAATGGCAGCCTGGCTCAGCGGGGCCGTGCCGGGCTGTCCCCACGCAGCAGCAGCGCTGACCGTAAAGGTTAAGCTGCCACAGACTATTGTACCCAGAGGCACTGCTTGGCTGGGCTTTGCAGTCTAATTGCCACTGACCCCGTGACAATGAGGTAATGTCTCTGCCTCCCGGGTCAGATAAATACTGCTCATTTTATAACCACCAGACATGTTACTGAAAAACAGATAGGAAACGACCCAAAGTCCCATGATCGGTAGAATATAAACCCTACTACAGCTGGCGCTCCTGCCCTTCACTTCAATGCTCAGGGGTTTTTCTCCTGACACCCACTCAGAGTCAGTCATTGCCCAAACCTGGCCAGGGATGCTTCTCCTCAGGTGGCCTCGCCGAAACTAAGAGGGGAAGGTGGGAAAATGCCCGAGTGGAAGGATGTGATTGGCAAGAAACAACCCAGATAAAGATTGTCTTCAATCAGATTTCTAAACCCCAGCCACCAGAACAACCAGGACGGGAATTCAAGTGAAGAGCTGTGCCAGGGACCAACAGCCAGAATGTTCATGCCAGTTCAAGGGAGCTGGCCAAGGCTCCCTGAGCACCCCAAGTTCAAGGGAGCTGGCCAAGGCTCCCTGAGCACCCCAAGTTCAAGGGAGCTGGCCAAGGCTCCCTGAGCACCCCAAGTTCAACGCTGGCCGGTGTGGCCATGGTTCAGCCCAAAGTCCTCCTTCCCACCTCTCTCCCTCTGCCCTGTTACAGCTCCGTAACCACTGGCCTTTGAAGATAAGTGTGGAGTGACGCCTGAGTGACGAGGAGGACTTTGTCCCCCTCCTGAGAGACAGAGCCACACAGGGCAGTGATAACCCTCACTCCCAATCCATCCCTGCACCAAAGCCCTTGGCTGAGCCAGCCCCAGCCTCCCCACCTTGGAAAGTGGCCACGCCGCTCCCAGAGACGGGCAGGGGGAATGGCATGGAAAGCTAAGTGTTGTTTTCCTGGAGTAGCAAAGCAGATTTTCTCCCCGGAGCCACAAACACCATCCTGTGTCCTCAGTACTGGGAAAAAACAGGGAGAAGATAAACCTTGCAGTCTATGTCTGTCTTAATCTTAAACCAGAACCTCTGCAGGATGAACCCCAAAATATTTAGAGAAAGGAACCCAGAATGGCTTAGATAATCATATCCTTTTCATTGAAACATTCTTATTTTATATAAGACATCCCCAGAGCTGATAGCTGGTTTCACTACTATTCAGATTTTCTCATCTACTCTGCTGTACTTTTGATTTTAAGAAGTTGGAGACTTTTTTGGTAAGCTCTTCTAAGATGCTGAGATGAAAAATATTTTTACTATTTCTTTTCTGATATTTACAATAATTTTGGCTTTTTAAGTGTTTAAATTGTTTAAGCATTTCTTATCTTGATATGCTATATATCAAGATGTCCCCTATATATATATTGAGATCCCCTAACTGTACCCTGGGACTGTTGTGAAGGAGTGATTCAAATTCCAAACTCAAAAGCTCAGGATGATTTTTTTTCTCTCCCTCACATTAGTTTTTGGGTCCCATTTTAAATTACCTTTTTTTCCCCCCACACTGGCCATGACTCAGCAGTGTTGATTCGCATCTGGCTCACACTTTGCACAGAAGCTGCAGAGAAGTGATTTAAATACGAAATGGCCAATTATTTCATAGACCTTTTTTGTCCTTCTCCATTCCTGTACTACCAATTTCTTTTCCACATGTTTTGATGGGAAGGGAGATTCCTGGCATAGGATGTTAAGAGACTTTTACCAGGTTTCTCCATATTACTATCACCTCTGCACCAGCACTGCTGGGATTTGGGTTTCCCTTCTCCTGTACTACGGAAAAAGCTTCAAGTTCATTACGAAGACGCAGCACTGATCCACTTTCTGGGCAATTAGTAGATTCTAATAGGTTGTTTTCTCTAGCTGCCAGCAGCTCTAGAGCAGGAGTTTCGGATCCTTTGTACATCCCCAGCCTGGTTTGTTCTGGCCGTGTAGGATTGCTCACTATTAGTCACGTTGTTGGCTGGAAGGCGCCGGGTACCGCAGAGCGAAGGTCAGGGTGAGGGTGAGCACAGTGCTGCCAGTTCTGCCTCGCTGCCTTCTGTGTCCTCTGCTGCAGGAGCAGCCAGCTTTGCTCCCAGAGAACACATGTATTATAAAAAGCGGCCATCAAGTAGAAAAGCTGGTACAATTACCAAAACACATTTGGCAAAGTCGCTGGTACTTGCAGTGACCATTTGCTGATAACACTCCAACATTTTCTCTTGAAGTAAGAAGCCCCACGTTGCACTAAACTTCCTTTATCATGTGTTATATTTCTATAAGTATATTAATATATAACAGTTATATATACTATGTAATTTTCATTATATAATTGAATATAATATATTTTAAAATACATATAAATATCTTCCCAAACCTCTGCTTGCCTCCATGGAAGTTTTAATTGCTGCCAGGGAGAAAAACTGATATAAACTCATTTCCACCCGCTCTATTTTCTTACAGAATCAGTTATTAATAGCTATGGATGTATTTATGGATATAATTATGGATGTAATCCCCCTGTGTAGCACATCCAGGCACTGGCCAGCCCCCTGGAGGTTTGACTGCACAGAGGGGACACCGGGATGCAGGAGCAGCTCCCAGCACAGACGCCTTCATGCATCCAGCCAGGACACCTGCCCAGGTATGCCCACGTTTAACCCACTGATGGTTCTGGTGCAAGGAAGGGCAGCAGCAGTTCCTTCAACCCCCTCGATATCCCAGAGTCATGTGAAAACACGGCAGAAAATCTTTTCCCTCTTGGCTTGGCACAACCTCTCTGTTTGATTTAAAAAATGACTGTGCTGGGGATTTTTCTCTTGGTTCTTGTTAACCATCATTGCTTTTCCCTCATTACTGGAACAAACACGAAGAAATTTGAACTACATTTCATACTGTTTTTAAGAGAGACCGTGTCAGACACTATTGCTATGCACTGACAGGGCTCAAGGAGGTTTACATAAGGCATCACTTATATATTAAGAATATTTTATTTAAGAGATGGAACAACTTGCAGGCTTATATTGGGGAAATACAACACCTGCAGCAGATTAGGAGGCACTGAATTAAAAACCATGAAAGGTTTCTTTCTTCAAGGAAGCAAGACATCGATTGTGCTAAATTACCAATTCCTGCTGAACCACGATAATGCATCAACTGTGGCAGAAGCTGCCTCTAAGACCAGCCTGGAATGCCACTAATGGCACTGACACATCAGACGTGATGTTACAGCCATAAATCTCCCACTGGCTTCCAGATATATAAGTCCCACCACAAAAAGTCTGGAAAATCACATCATCTTTGCAAGCCCGAGTCAAGTAGATCAGTCAGATCTCAAGTAACTGCAGTTCTGCACTGATAAATAATAAACTGCAAGGTAACAGCCTGAGAAACAGAGCTTTTCATGAATAAGCTATTTTTTTTTAAAAGCAGATTATCTATAAAATGTTAAAAAGCAGTATTAGTTTCTGCAAACTGAAGTTCTAGCTGAACTTTTTTATTATTATTGTGAAAAGTAAAAATCTAATGCAATTACAGGGATAACACTTGAATATTATGCAAGCGCACGCTTAGGCCTTTTGGAGAGAACAAGGTCTCACATGTTCTTCTATTTTAAATGCCTGCTGCACCTCCCGAAGTCTCTGGGGAATGTGCTTAGCAAAAGGTGAGCTCAACATTTCCAAAATAACACACTCGGCACGACTGTACTGGAAGCTCAGCGCCGTGCCAGGCTCAGCGCAGCGGGCACGTTCGCGGCCGTGCGGGGAGCCCGGGCTCCGGACGGGGACGCGGGGGGACATTTCTCCTCTGCCCGCTGCCCATGAGACAGTCCTGGGGTTCGACTTATAAAACCTGGCAGTGCTGTGTTTATATTTTATCCTGAACCGGGTGAGAACAGCCCGGCTCGCAGCGGGCCCGAGGGACGGGCGGCGATGAGAAGCAGCTGGTCCCTGCCCGGCTGCCGGGGGGCTGCACCCCCTTCCCCACCCCGTCGAACGGGGGTCAGCCCAAAGCCCTTTGGGACCCCGGGGCAGACCCAGCTCGTTGTTTGGGGGGGTTCTCCTCTTTTTGCCCCCGGGCTGGGAGAGGCGGCGGGGCTGGAAACCCCCGCGGGGCGGCTGCCAGGCGGCGGCGGGGGCGGCAGGAAGGCGGGCGGACACGGGCCGTACCCGCGGGGGACGGACGGACGGAGGGAGGGAGCGCTGGCCGCCCGCCCGCCAGCGACACGCCTTGGCCGCCTGCCCGGCCCCGTGCGGGGACAGGGATCGGGACGGGCGGGGAGGCGGCGCTTCCCCCGCTCCCCCCGCGGGCCGGCCCCGTCACGTTCCGCTCCGCATGGCCCGGCACGCTCGGGGCTCCGGCCCGCCCTCAGCGCCGGCACCGCCGCCCGCGGGGCCGCCTCAGGGGCGGCTGGGGCTGGCACACACCGTGCGATCCCTCACGGACCCGCGGGAGAGAACACCATCCCTCACACACCGTGCGATCCCTGCCGGACCCGCGGGAGGGAAAACCATCCCTCACACACTGTGCGATCCCTCACGGACCCGCGGGAGGGGATCCCTCCCCTCACACACTGTGCGATCCCTCACGGACCCGCGGGAGGGGATCCCTCCCCTCACACACCGTGCGATCCCTCACGGACCCTTCAGCTCCCTCATCTCACCACCCTCCCCCTCAGCTTTCCACAGAAATTGTGTGAATTCCTCACCTGAGGGACACATGGTGGATGTTTGGCCCGGGCAGCATTCCTGCTGATGTAAGAGCGTCCTGCTCTGGAAATTCCGAGAAATGGCGTAAAATGGATGTAAAATTTCCTTCTTTGCACCCACACAACCTCACAGGGAAGAATTTCTTCCTAATAGCTAATCTAAATTTCCCCTCCCTCAATTTTTACCCATTACTCCTTGCCCTGTCACTACAGTTCCTGATGAAGAGTCTCTCTCCAGCTTCCTTGTAAGCCCCCTTCAGATATTGGGGGGTTCCAATATTGGAGATCTCCACATAACCTTCAAATTACCTCCAGGTGTGATTGGTGACCCTCCTTCACCCACCTGTGGTACCTCGCTGTCCTGCTGTCTCCACCATTTGTTTTTTTCCACACACAAATGGCTCCTTGGTCATTATTGTCCCCACCTGTACCACAGCTGGCGCTGTGAAGCCCCAGATGATTAATGTACAGACACGAAACACTCCTCAAAGGCCAATTCTGTGGCTGCCAAATCCAGGACTGAAAAGAGATGCCTGTGCAAAATTAATTTGGCTTATCTCTGGGCATGGATTAGAAATCTTATTAGATATTCATCTCCCGCTTTTTGCACAGAGCCCTGTCTCGCCGACGAGCAGAGTGGATGGTGCTCCTTAATGAATAAGGATCAGTGTTCTGCTTTACCTTTGCTATTTAGTGTGGCCTGAGGCTGTAAAAGCCCCACGTGCCCCCAGCCCAGCTCTGGGGCACATTTTGCCACGCTCATGGCCTTCTGCACTGTGCCAGGAGGTTTCATGGACACTTGCAGATGGTGGAGGAGCAGTGAGAGTTGGAAGTCTTAGGACCTGGTCCAAGCTCTAAAAGGGAACTGCCAGACACTGGTCTTGGGGACATCAGGACTCTGTCCTTCAGACTGTTCCTCTGCCTTTGCCTCTCATGGCTGCTTGTTCTTACATCCTTGCCTGGCTCCCAGTCTCCCTTCTAGCCCTACCATTCTCTACCAGTTTCTGAAAAAAATGAGTTTATGGTAAAACGAATGGCAGTTTCTCAAATGTAAGTGGAGATTTTTGTCCTCCTGCTGCTCAGCTGGGGAAGCTTCCACCCCCAAGGGTCCCCGGGAACACAAGGAGTTTAAATGTCCCATCTTCAGTCCAAGTGCCTGGACTGAGCCCAGCCCATCTGCAGTTGCAGAGTAGAGCCTGCTGGCCCTCACATGGATGAAATCCTTGGAGAATTTAGCTGGGAGCATCTAGCAAACCTCTGCTGAGAAGTGAGCAAGCTGCAGCTTCTCAGAAGCTTAGCAGTTATCAGCTCATCAGGCAGATTGCGTTGTTAAAATGGTAGAGCTCACCCATCCCTCCACTGCCAGGCTTTGGGTGCAAGGCATGTTGGCATCCGACTTTTCCACAAAAAACAACTGTAGAATTGTTTTAGCATGGATAAAATATCCCTGCCCGCCTGTTTCTTTGATTGAGAGAACCAGTGAAGCTTTTCAAAGTTATAATCAACTTAAAACAGGGAGTTTATGGTGGGAAGTGCTGGACAACCTTTGTGATCAGTGTACCAGTCCTGTCTGGAACATTCGTGGAAGCAATAAGAACAGGGTGGCATGCTAAAGATGCTGGGATATTAAGATAAATGTCTGGAAGGAAAGTTCAATCATGGCGTTTTTGTGACCTAAGAAATCTTAATGACAGGCACCATCCAGCAGTGACAGGGGTTGTGTGCCAGCGGGGAGCGAGGCCAGAGTCCAACAGAGAACACGTCTGCCAGGGAGCCAACGCTGCCGTGACCTCTGCCCGTGTCCGTGAGCTCACCAAGCACCTCTGTGCTGGACCAGGCACATTTCACAGAGCAGACCAAGCTGTGGAGCCGAATTTTGGTGGAACAGGTAGTGAGCCATCCAGCTGTCCCAGCTGGGAAAGAAGCACAGTGACAGTCTTTGGGCATGGGTGTGTTCACACCAGGGAGGGAGGGAAAGACCCATGGAGGCAGAGTGATAGTGAAGTGCTTGACTTTGTGACATTTACAATCCTTGTGGCTTTGCGGGACCCAGACTCTTGTGAGTGGAACTCTCCTGGGTTTGCAAGAAATGGGGTTTCCTTAGTCTCATGGTTCACTCACCTCCTTGTCAGCAAACACAAGGCATTTGTTTCAAGCTGAGGGCTCGTATTCCACTGAAAACTGTCTTTGAGTAACCCCACTGAAACGAAAAGCGGGTTAAATTAATCTTGGGTCTAACTAAATTACAACAGCGAATTATGTGGAATTGAATCTGCCATGCAGAATTTTAGGGAAGAGTTAACTTAAATTTCTGATCCTAAATGTTGCTAGAGGCATATGAGTCAGGGAGGACATGGAGAGAGGCCGTGCTGGGATGTGCCGTGGCGGGGTGTGGAGGCTGCACAGAGCAGTGGTCCTGCCACATCGGGCTGGGCTCAGCACCGAGCAGTACCTGCACCGATGGCACCATTTCCTGGTGAGCACAGTGTGGTTGCCTAAGGTCTCACAAAGCCATGGTAATAGCAGGCACATTCAATGTCTCCCTGGGAGATGAGGTGCCCACAGAGCCCTGTGGAGCATCACAGAAGGGATGGGTGCCTTCGGAAAGCTGCCTGCCGTGGCACATCCTCCGTGGAAGCAGTTGGTGTGTCAGGGAAGCTGTTCTTACTGAGATATTCCCCACATTAAGTCTTGGGTTGAGTATTCCCAGCACTCTGCTAAAAGTCCTACTTGTTGTGGCTGTAAATCTGCGTTTCTGTCAAGGATTTATGTGCTGGGGTTGGCTGTGTGTTGTGACTCCCCCCACCCGGGCAGGAACCTGAGATGCTGCTTCAGGTCAGCCTCGGGCTCACCTGAAGGTCCATCGAGCAGGTCTGCAGATACATTATAGTCAGAGCATGATGGAGGAGATAAATCTTTATACAACCAGATATATACCAAGATACAGCCATCTCTCCTCTGTGCCCAGAGATGATGAATGTTCTTGTTTGGGTAAAGTTGTGCCCTTCAAAAGTCTGTCTTGTGGTGAGTATCACAGATTTGATTAAAAATCTCATGCTCTTTCTGATGAGCGTGGCTCACATAACAAAATAAATCTGACAGACAATTGGCTTGCTAATAAGTGCAATTAAGCAGTATGGGGGCTTGGTTTTATCACAGTTTATTGGTAAAACCACAGAATATTTTATGAAGCTGGTTTCACGGAAATGAAATGATTGATAGTTTTGTCGAGGAATGCCATGGAAATCCTTTTGTTTCCTGGCTCAGAAGACATGCTGGTTTTCAGTGTGAAGGAATTAATTTGGCTCCTCTTTGTTGTGCACAATCGCTTAATGAACCCCTCGCCCAGGGACCTCTGTGGGGTGGTCCCACTTGAAGAACCTCACCAGTGGGTCAAATAAAGTTTACATAATACATCTGTTTGTTAATAATGCAGTGAGAAATCAGTCAGGATCCAAGAAAAATTATCCATCTTGCTTGCCCTGTGGAGTCTGGAAATGCTGTAGCCCCATGCTGGCATTGTCTGGAGTGCTGAGAGGGAGTTGTAGGAGGTGTTGTGATTCCACAAAGATGTTTTCTTTTATTTCTGCATGGCTGATGATCTCCTCATCAGGAATAGAGATTGAGACCTAATAGGGACCTGAGCCCTGCCCAGCCATCTTCAGAGCACTTTGTGTTGATGAACTTCCACAGAGTGCTATTTTTAGGGCACGTTTTCTATTAAAAGAAAATACTTTTAATATACAGTAACTGTATATTAATTACTGTATATTAATATACAGTAACTGTATATTAATTTTGAGATAATTTTGAAGAGACAGGGAATCCATAAGATATTGTACCGTCTTCTCTCCACAGAAGCTGAGAAATGGGATTAATTGGTGAAATAATGCATAGACCACCCCTCTAAAAAAAATGTTCTATGAAGTCACCCATGAATGAACCCAGACAAGGATGACAAGCAAGAAATAAGGATGGTTTGCAGGTCATGGATTCATCGGAGGGCACAGCACAGAGACAGCTGTTAGCTCAAAACTGCTGCTGGAAGGATCAGATAGTAGTGAAAAAGGGAAAGGAGAGGGAGACAACCGTCCCATGAGAGCAAGCTCACACAGCAAGAGAGAGGAGCAGACAGTTGGTTAGGTTGTTTTTCAGGAAAAGAAAACTTTATCTAGCCAGAATCATAAAAGGTTGTAAAATCAAAGAGCCAAAGACTGGAAGGGCTTTGGTAAATATTGATAAATCAAGACCTGCATGCTTTTAAAGACTAAATTAAAGGCTGTTGGTAAGGCCTGAAGGAAGCCAGCAGGAGCCTTTGTGGTGATTTGAAAGGCTGGAGGTCAAGACTTCAGCACGGGTTTGGCAAAGGGCTCCCAGCAGAGGGGTGGCAGTGCTGGGAGCTGGGAGCCAGTGTTCCTGCCTGTCCCTGGCTGCTCCTACAGGGCTGTGTACCTGGTGCTGAAGACACCTGGGAGACACTCGGGAGTGAACCTTCCTGCAAGGGACAACGTGGGAGCAAGAACAGGCAGGAGAGGAGTCGGCTGTGATGGGGATGCAGGCGGAGGGGCCCGTTCCAAAGGTGGCAAAAGCATCTCCCACCTCTCTAAGTGAAGGGCTGTCAGTTCCATTTTTGGGCTCTGTCCTCTCTTGATGATTTCACGTTTGCACGGTGGCTGTTCCTGCTTGTCTTCACCTCAGCATTTATTTAGCAGCAGGGTACGATTATCTCGGGGCAGCGCTCTGTGCCTTTGACATCCCTTAATTAAACTATGACATTTGCTAACTATGGAAAAGGAAAATACCGAAGGAAAAAACCCTCACTGCATTCTCATTAGACCACATTCGTGAGACTTTGGGTGCCACGCAGGAGAACAGTACAAAGGATGTTTTAATGAGCTTCAGTAAAGGTGCCCTTGCTTTTGGTTTGTCTCTAATTGTACGAGCTTTGATCTTGATTTCTTCAAGAGATATTTTACTGTGCACTGAGATAGCACTGACAGACCTGAACAGTTTTGCTTTGTCCAGTTTCTAAGAGACGAAAAACTTTCCACTGGAAAATGGTTCCAGGGAAAGTTTCAGCGAGCAGCATCTTCAGGATCTGGCCTGATAATTTTGTACAAACAGGTCCTGCAGAAGGAAATGTGCGCAAGTGATACCTAGCATGGGCACTGGGACAGATGAAGTCAAATGCTGACTCCACAGATGTGTTCTGTGCTTGGCTACCCTATGCAGGGGGAGGAAGGCTTTAGCAGTGCAGGAGAGCAGCTGAGGAATATTGCAGTGCCATGTAGCTGCACAACCCAGCTCGTGGCTTGGGACTTCTTGGCCAGTTCACTCGCCCTAGATTATGGCTCCAGTAAGACTGGAAGCCTTGTGGGAGGGAATTTCTGCGTTTATCACTCAGGGTGCCTCGACTCAGAGTGAGCACCGGGCCTGCCTGAGAAGACTGTTGAAATCTATTTTCTAATATGAATCATTTAGTGTTTTTCTTATTAGTAAAGCAAGAAACAAGACACAAACCTGAGGTAATTTTAAAGCTGTTTTTAAATTAATCTTGGCATTTTGCGGCTTGACAAATCCAAAGCCTCTGAAATCATTGCACGGCTGTAGCAAATGAAGTTTTATTCAGGAGAGATCAAGTCTAGAGGTTTTTGTGTTTCCAACCGTGGCTTTACAGCTAAGGGGCTACCAGGAATTAAGCTTTGTAGAACTAGTCTGAGCTCACCAAGGGGAGAGCCTTCACTTCAGAGGGAGCTCAGGCTGCCTTAAATTAATACTTCATTCACCAGAGCCTCTGATTTGAGTTTAGGGGTAGCTGGCATTAAGGCAATCCTGGAGAATATCTATAGTGTAAGAAAAGCTGCACTTAGGCTGTGAACCTTCCTCTTCCCAGCAAGAGCACAGGATAAAACCTGCTGAGACATCCTTGGTACCCTGCCACGAGCTCCCTTCTCCGGTGCCTTTTCATCTTCCCTTCCATGAATATTAACAGCAGTTCTTTCACTCTGAAAAACTGCAATGCTAAAATCCAGCCAGATATGCCTCCTCGAGTCGCAGCAGCACTCACTCAGCCTCGCCAGGCTCCTTTTTGTGGTGGGGCTGCTCAGTCAGACCCAGACAGCCCTTGTTTTGCAACGGAGACATGGACATATAGGACACTTGAGCAATCAAACACGGCGGTGACTTCTTGCCACTATTGAACTGGGTTGGATTTAATCAACAGCAGCCCCATTTGCAGCGCTGCGCCCGCCAGCGCCGGCGGTTTGGAGGTCACCGGTGGGAGGGAATGCCAGCCTGGGCTCCGGGGCTTCCCTGCAGAGAGGCTCACAAAAGGCAGGGGAAAAAAAACTCATCCTGAAGCTTCACATATTGCGCCGGATAAAGTTCCAGCATAGTGAAAGTTCGCTGCAGTGTCTGCGTGCGTCTGCAGCTCTTCATCATGACTCAGTGGAAACCCTCCTTTTTATTGGTGTGAGTGAGCACTATTAAGGGGCAGGTCTGCAGCTGAGGGAACATCCTGCTCACAGGTACAGCACTAACCTTTAGAGGTGCTGTGAAAGCACTTTTGGTCCCTTGTCTCCTGGATGTTTATTTGCTCCTTTTTTTTTTTTTTTTGCTTTAGCTATCTGCAGATTCCTCTGACGAAATCACTCGGGGAATAAATCACTGCCCCGTGAAAAGCACCTAATCAAACAGATAAGTCTTGCGTTTCACCCTTGTCTCTCTCACTCCCACACATGACTTTGCATGTGAATCTTTAAGACCTGTATGCCCTATATTTTTTCACTCTAATGCTGCAATTAATCACATTACATAACCAGCCTACTGCTGTTTCTAATTAAATTTTTCGGGGGGGGGGGGGGGGGGGGAAGGGAAGAAAGAACCCTGCATTTAAATACCGTGAAGGGTCTGTCTTGAAACGACAATGGCAGGAAGCGGCGAGGGAAGGCTCCCTCCATCCTCCTCCTCGCACCCCCGTGCGCCGGGAGCTGCGGCGCAGGCCCGGCTTATGCAACATCCCACGCCGGCGTCTGACTCACGCGCACTTACCTCACCCAGGACAGGCTAAAAATAGGGATTCATTCTTAACTCTGCGCAGCCGGGCTCTGCCTCGCTTCCAAGAAGACCCTTGACGGGACTAAAATAGAGCGAGTTGTGCGCTGCGTTTCCTGCCGGAGGTGCCGGCGCTGCTCCCGTGCGCTCGCTGTTCAGCTGGGGCTCGGGGCCGGCGGGGGCCCGGGGACACAGCGGACACGGGCCTCTGGCCACGATTCCACACGGGGAGCCACCAGGAGGGACTGGGCAGCGGGCTGGCCGCATGGCGGGAAGCACCGCTGTAGCAGCTGCGTTACAGCACTTCCCGCAGCTTTGGGAAGGGATGCCGGGCTGGAAGGATGTGAAATCAGCCCTGGGCTGGGTGGGAGGAGGTTGCCGGTCCTCGAGTAGGCATATGGCAGGGACTCTTGGAACAAGCGTCCCTCAGACCCCCCCTGCAGCTGCAGCTGAGACTGGAGTGCTGCCCCATGTGTCCCCATGCCCCCTCCTCGCTCCAGGGTGCAGAGCAGCCCTCTCCACCATTACCCTTCCATCCAGCACAGGATAAGGCTGACACAGCTCATTGCCCCCAGTATTGGCAGCGATGGCACATCCTTGGCACATGGATCTTCCCACCTTTGCTGTAGGAGCACCATCCTGGCTTTGTAAGGCTCATGGCACGTCCAGAGCCCCTACACTTGATGGGTGAGGACCCAAAAGCTCTGCTTTCAGCTTAAAACAAAGCCGTTTTCCAGCTGTCCTGGTGGCTGCAGAAGGATCAAAGTGCAGGCGAGCGTCTCAAAAGTCAGACCAAGTAAATGTCCAGATTAATTAGAAAAATTAAAAAAACCATAGCAACTGATACATCATTCCAGCGAATTTTCTGGCCGGCCTGCAGAACAAGTTCTGGACCTTTGGGTGGGTTTAATTGGCACCAGGCTGCTTCCCCTCTGCTTTCTCAGCACATGAAGACTGAGACGTATTTAGAGGGTCTGGAGATGGTTTTCCCTGTAAATTCTACCTTAAAGAATTTGAGAGTGAAAAAGTGATATGTAGACCATACTCAGTGTGCTTCCATCTGCCTTTTTGAAAACATCTGTTTCTAGGTTGACATATTTTACCTGGCATTTCAGTTTCAGCTGGTCTTTAATATGGCAGTGGGGATGAACAATGTGAACTGGAGGCTCTTGTAGCAGCACTACCCCAGCTGGACACTTTCTTTGTAGATTTACTGTAACAATTGAGTTTCTTAAACACAAATCCTGTGCTTGAGGAGATCCATGACCATTCCCTGATTCCAGAGCTAACCTTAATGTGTATTTGTAAGGAATTGTAACCAGATTATAATGAAGATATTTACTTCCAAAAAGCCACGCAAAGACTTGTCTTCTTTAGCTTTCTGTCCTTCCTGAGGGCACAGGCACAAGCTGGGCAAGGAACCAGTGTCCCTGTTATTTTGCCTCAGGCATCTGGTCCTGCTGCAGCCATAAGCTCAGCCTCATCCTCTGGCAATCAGCATCTTTCACTTCATTTTTTTTGTATGGTAAGAGCAGCAGAGCTGCCCTTCCTGGCCTGAAGAGATGTGGGATGATGTGTGTATGGTCAGACGAGACACAGTCACCCGGAGCAGAGGGGTGGCTTTGGGAATGGCTCAGTGCCAGGGGGTGATGGCAGCATCACCTCCTTGTAAGGTGAATCCAAGCTTCTGCTTCACAAACCAAGAGTTCAGTGGGATTTTGGGAACGGAGGTGGCAGAAGGCTTTGATGCCATGTGGATGTCTGAGGTGTTTCCCTGATTGCTGCTAAATTGAAATCTCCTGTTTGATGTGATTGAGAAAGAATGCAAATTGGCCTTGCAGGAAAGCCCGGGGAAGAGGAAGGAGACAGTGGGTAACTGTGAGAAAGAGAAGATGATAAGGAAAGGGAGGAAGGAGTAAGAGAGAGAGAACTATTTAAGGAAGCAGGCACCTTGAGGGGAAAAGGAAAAAAAAAGTAGGACCAGGATAAAGGACAGCAACAAGAAGCAAAAGGTTGAAACATGCAGAGAGCAAAGCTCCTTCCCACAGGACAGAGGGAAGGAGGAAAATTAAAAGAGAACAGCTGATTTATGACACAGATAAGGAAAACCAGTCTGTGTTTTAACAGCATGGCACAGCACATGTCCTTCATCAGTGGAGCAGAGCAGGAAAGGGTGTAGCTCAGGGATGCTGCTTGGGAAGTGCAGGAACCTAATTACTACCTCCTGTTATTTGGGACAAGTGTTTTAAATTTGCATTCTGCCCTGAGAGGCATTACTCCCTCTAATAATTTCAAGTCTTGGTTTGGAGCTGGGAGAAGGAGATTTCGGAATAGCATCAAAGTATCAAAGTAAGTCGTGGGCCTTGGAGGTGGGAGCAGAAATGGTACGAGTGTGGTAGGAACCAGGTGCTTGGGTTTGGCTTTTCTTTAATGCTGGCTGGTGGCCAGAGGAGAAACCTCTTCTTGTGCCTGCCTGGCCACCACCTGAACTCAGAGCAGGGAGGGTTGATGGAGACTCTCCTTCATGGCAGATTTTTATACCTGTGGGTCAGATTCTGTCTTCTTCTCTGTTAGTTGTGCTGCTCTGTGTCATGTAAAACAAAACTAAACCAGGCAGAGAGTCCCACAGGAGTTTCTGTTTATATAAAACTAAGAGAAATGTCCTTGATGCTTCCTACAGCATCCAAACAGTTTGTTGTGACAGAAGGGACAGAAAGTGGAGGAGCAGGACTGTCAGCACTAGCAAAGCCTGTGAGGTGGATGTGATTAACTACAGACTAGTTACAAAGGTTGGAGACATGGAACCAGCATCCTTGATGGTTTAGATTAGATGTTTGGAAGAAATTCTTTACTCAGAGGGTGGGGAGGCCCTGGCACAGGTTGCCCAGAGAAGCTGTGCCTGCCCCTGAATCCCTGGAAGTGTCCAAGGTCAGGCTGGATGGGGCTTGGAGCAACCTGGGCTAGTGGAAGGTGTCCCTGCCCATGGCAGGGGCTGAGATTGGATGAGCATTAATATCCCTTCCAACCCAAACTATTTTAGGATTCTCTGATTCTCTGCTGCAGTTTTCACAGCAATGAGACAGAAATGAAGAAAGTGATTGGGTGCTGAGGGCTGCAGCCCATGGAGAAACCAGGGCTGGGAACCTTGTGGCTGTCAGTGGCCTGAGGCCGGGTGCTGGTCACCCAGCTCTGTCTGTAGTCTTGCTGAAATGGGTGATTTTTCTCACAGAATGGCAGTGATATTGTCCTGTTTTCCTTGTGAATGCAGCATGGCCTGACGCTGCACTGGTTGGAGACCAGAGAGTTCCCAGGTGCTTTTGCCAGGTCTTACTGTGATCCATGTGTATCCTGTGCACAGTTCCCACTCCAGGTTTCCTAACTGGGCCATCAAATAAACAAACACAGCATAAATCCAGTGTGGGCAGTAAACTCAGGCTGGAGAGCCCAGAGAAATCACTGCATTGCTGGGAGGTTCTGTGCTGTAATTGCAGGCTAAGGGAGGGAGTTTGAAGTTAATGCAGGAGAGGGGAAAAAGCTGATGCAAAACTGAAAAGGAGGAGGGAGACAAAAGCAGGGAAATTCTTGCATTTCTTTATTGTGCATTGGACTCCTTATTGCAATTCATCCAAATTCCATAGGGCACAACCCAAAGGGCCATGGTTATGTGGGAATGTGCACGTGCTACCCTCAGTGATTGGATTCTCAAGCACTTGCTTTCTGCAGTCAGGCAGCCTCGTGCTGGGGGATGTGGTGGCTGTGGGGCACGGAGCTCCTCACTGGTGGAGGAGACCAGGGCAGCTGTGCCAGGGGTCCCCTGCCCTGCTGGCAGCATGTCCCTCCAGACAACTAAGCCTAGAACCAGAGCTTTTCAGCCCCAGTGCTGGTGCTGGAGCCCTCACAGCGGTGAGGTGGTTCTCCACACACGGGTGGTCTGGGGAGGTCTGTGCGAGCTGTGCAGGCAAACCCCATCAGATAGGGAAGGCAGAGCAGCTGCCAAGCAGTTCAGCTGCTGATGGCACTGGTGTTTGGCCCTCTCCCATCCTGCTCAGGGGGCTGTGCTGGAGGGTTTGTCAGCTGATGGCTTTGTTGCCTGTGGTGTGGTTGAGCAACATGCTCAGGCGTTCAGTCCTGGCTGGGTGAGTTTGCTGATGTTACTGTGAGTAGAGGCCTTGTTGTGAGCACTGTGGGAAAAAATAGGCTGCCACTCCCCAGAAAATAGCAGCCAGTTCCCCCCAAACTCTGCTCCCGACTTGAAGGGAATGAGGATACCTTGGGAACACAACTTGGGCATAAAATTCACCCCTGGTGCCAGGGTGGTCTTGCTCAACCTGCTGCTGTCACACACGGAGCTCCACAGGTCGTTCTGCCACCAACAGAACAGAGCCAGTCACCCTAGGGCAGGTTTTACTCAAACCAAATATTCCCAAGGAGTCTTTCCCATTCATTTCTGTAGAGCCAGGACATTCCAAGAGGGTTGCTGCTATTTCTCTACAAGAACTGCTGGTCAATACTGATATATCTAGGACTGGTGCTTGATTCTGAGAATACTGCTGGGTAGAATTAGAAGCCCCCCAAAAGTGTTGCTGCTAGCAAAGAAATACTGGAATGTATGGCTAGTGGGGGGAAAAAACACCTTTCACTGAGACTTGAGATGTGGCAGCCACAATTGCAAATCTTGGGAAACCCCATCAATCCGTGCTAACTGTCATATTTATGAACATTTTAGGGGAAATTATTTTGGGGTGAGAAGCTGAAAAGTCATTGACTTAATGTAAGCACTGCTCAGCAACAGCTAAACCATCAGTGTGTTATCAGCATTATTCTCATCCTAAATCCAAAGCACAGCCCTGTACCAGTGACTGGGAAGAAAATTAACTCTGCCTCAGCCGAAACCAGGACAGATGATGGTGAAAGCTTCTTCAGGCACTATTTTATGTTCATTTAATATCACATGCAAACAGAGAAACCTGAAGTGGAAGCTCAAAGAAACCCCAGGGAAGTGTTTCTCTGTCTTTTCCTCATCCTCGGAAGGGTGAGGGAGGGGCGTGCTTAGAGACTGTAAATTAACTTGTGGAGTCTCCTGATGAGCTCAAACTTCAGCCCACATTTCCAAGACTTCACATCTTGAAGGGCAACTTCTCCCACTTCCCTGACTTTTGTCCCTCGAACGAGGAGGTTTGTTCTGCATCAAGTCACAGAGATGAGGCTTAGAGTGTTTTACTCCCACTTGCAAATAGGGAGTACGTGGGCATTTCTCTCCTGGCCCTGCCACGGGACTGTCGCTGGGTGGGTTTGGCAGTGCAGGTGCTGGAGCCCTGAGCCTTCCTGCCTGGTTTCACCTGCTCCCCTGGGCTCCCCAGGCACGGGGGAGCAGGGACTGTCTGGCACTGGTTGCTTGCTCAGCCGCTGTGATTCAGCTGTTGATGCTGTAGTTAAACCATCGTTTAATATCTGACTTCACCGCTGTACTTTGATTAAAGAGAAATCTCTCTGGCCCAGCAGCCCGTGTTTAATTGGCACGGAGGCAGTGCCTGTCCCAGCCGTGGTGTGGGCCGATGGCCCGCGTGGCACAGCTGGCCCGAGGCTCCGGCTGCTGCAGGAGCTGGCGTGGCCGGCGGAAGTCATCTGGGAAGGGTGCAGAGCATGAATCAGTCTGGATTTCTCTGATGGTTTTCTAGCCAGAGTCTTCAGGCAAATATGTACTTTTGCATCATAACAGCTGCTGCCCTTTCTGCCAATTTCTAACACTTGCGGTCCCCGGCTTGGCTCTCGTACATCCTTCCACCCAGTGTAAACAGATCCCACCCATGTTATGTTTCTTAGATGAAAGCAAAGGTCTGTGTGTGGAGCGCTGAGCGGGGCTGGGAAGCGTGGGATCCGTGCTGCTGAGTCATGTGGTCAAGCGCAGTTACCGGGAAGCACGTGAGCTCCACACCACACCACCCCTGGGCCCAAACCAAGGCTTAAAGGTTGGACTCGATGATCTTGGAAGTCTTTCCCGACCTAGATGATTCTGTGAACCCCAAACTTGAGGTGTTTAGCTGATGCATTGCAAAAGGGCAACATAATTGTTATTGCAAAGTCATCCTTGTTTAAAATATGGAATCGAGACGGTTTCGTGATTTAATCAAGTAGCACAGCTATGGTTTTTCTTTAAGTTTTCCTAGGAAAAGGCATTCTTTGTCTTCATGCTTTGGGGTCTCAGGGAAGCAGGAGTCTTAGATGTCTTCTGATGTCTTGTGTCTGTGACTTGAGGGAGCACTAAGCAATTATGTCTCTGAGTAATAACTGCTCCAGAGAGAGTGTCTGGAGTGAAAAGTACGTGGCAGTGACAGGCAAGATACTGAGCGGTGGTTGGGAAAGGTCAGGGTGGTGACAGAGCAGATGACAGAGAGCTGCTGCTCCTCTGATCCAGACACCAGGGTGAGGAGCTGCCAGGAGCAGGAACTCTGCAGTGATCCCCACTGCTTCTCCTGTCCTAGGAGGAGTAATGGAGGAGCTCCTTTTCCTTACCACGTTTGTGTGAGCTGCTCCTATTTTGATGATACTCAGTATTTGCACATCTTTTTTTCTCTCCAGTAATGCTTTTTTTCTCTGTATAAGGCCTTTAAGTGGGTTAAGAGGAAAAAAAAGTGAAGATCTCCTGTATTTTGATTTTGGTGCAAGGTGATTTCTGCATCTGCACTTGTAAAACTGGGGGTTTTATTGACCTTCATATCCTGGGCAGGCTTGAAGCCTGATGGAGCCAGCACAGAGGTGCTGACTGGCTTTGGTGGTGTTTGTGGCTGCCTGGAGGGACATGAAGGAATACATTTGAGGAATGGCAGTCAGAGCTTTCCTGTGAATGTCCCTCTCCCTTTATACAAAGGGAATTCCCTGCATTTGGAAAGACTGTTCAGGCTCGGGAACTGCAGCCAAGATCCTGAGACAGGCAGCAAAGGTCCTGGTAGCTGTGATGGTAATGAAGGAGCAATAGGGACACTCTTTCCCTGGCAGCAGTCCTGAAAGCATTGCCAGATCAATTCCCAGAGAAAAAAAAGGCTTTATACCTCAGAACAAATGGCCTTGGGAGGCAGTTAGTGCTGGAAAATTGGCCAAGGAAAAGCTTGCTGCTGAGAGGTTGGTGGTGCCACTGTCTGTTCCCAACCTCAGGAGCAATATGAATCAGGAGCAAACCAAAACTAGGGAGTAAGGGAGAGGTGGGGAAGGAAATATCAGACATGAGAAAACTAATGACAGTTGTGTGTTATGTTTTGCATCATCAAAGGGCTTGTTTTGAGGGCTTTTGCATTTTACTGTGGGTTTTCCTGCCCCTTGACTCTCCTGTCAGATTCACACCCAATGTGTCCCTGTAGTCCATTGCCACGAGGAAGTTCCATTGAAACTGTGGTTCATGCACAAGTACAATCCCTCTACCATAGGTCTGACCCATCCTGACTCCACAGAATCACAAAATGGTTTGGGTTGGAAGGGACTTTAAAGCCCATCCCATTCCACCCCTGCCATGGGCAGGGACACCTTCCATTAGTCCAGGTTGCTCCAAGCCCTGTCCAACCTGGCCTTGGACACTTCCAGGGATGGGGAAGCCACAGCTTCTCTGGGCAACCTCTGCCAGGGCCTCACCACCCTCTCAGGGAAGAATTCCTTCCCAGTATCCCATCTATCCCTGCCATCTGGCAGTGGGAAGCCATTCCTCCTTGTCCAGTCACTCCAGGCCCTTGTCCAAATTCCCTCTCACAGTCTCTTGTGGGCCCCCTAACCAAGGGAATGTGCATCCCAGCTGATGGGAGCCTCCAGAGACACATCTCAAGTTCAGCTGAGATTTTCCAGTGATTTGAAAGATTCTTCCCAGAAAACATTCCCTGATACACAAGCACTGCCTGGTCACCATTGGCAGCACCTCTGAGTCAGCCACAGCCATTCCCTCACTCCAAATGCGGGAAACACTTGGGGAAGAGACTTGCAAAAGAAAGTAAAAAGCTTTTAAAAATTATTGGGATTTATGTTTTGTTGTGATCCCTCTCCTGGTTCAACAACAGCCAGGAGCAGCCGGCCAGTCTGCGCCGTTAAATGTCAGGATGACTCAACTGGTGTTGGGATCTGCGGGGTCAGGAGGGGGCGAGTTCATGCCCGGGGCATGAGGCTGCTGGAGGTGATGTCCTGGCCAGGAGATGATCCACCCAGCTCCCTCCTGCCTGCCCTGCTCACTGCCCACTTGGCAGCTGCAGGACCCTCGGAGCTTTTGGAAGGACATTGGGATAACCTGTCCATCCCAGCAGCGCACTTGCCCTCCTCAAAGCCAGCTGTTGTACCCAAACACACGGGTCAGCCTCAGAAAGCCTTCCAGCTGTTGTTTCCCCTTGCTCTGACTATTTAATTTAGTGCCTTTTAAACTGAATTTTATTTAGGTTTCCTCCCATAACAACCCCCACCTAACAAGCGTTGCTGTCCCCTGGATATCCCAGGATCTGCGGGACACCAGGCTTTGCTGGAGCGAGTGTGAGGAGGAGCTTTGAAAGCAGAGCTATTGATTAAATAATTAAATGGATACAAATGAGCTTTCTTGGGATTTGTTTAGCTGGTCCTTAGATGGAGGAAAAAAAGTAGGTGTCCTGAGAAGACCAGTGTTCTGCCTGCTCTCATTCCTGCTTGGAAAGGGTCTTCGGAATTTCTCACTGCAGGAAATTGCATCACCATCAATAATTTATTCATCTTTCTTTAGCAAAGAGACCTTTTCTCTTGGCATTAGAGGCCTGTCCTCTGGCAAACCCAGCTCTCTTCCCCAGCCCTGCTGCAGATTTACCACCAATTCCAGGTTGGATTTCTCTGGCTCCCACTGAAAACAGTCTCAGGGTCCCTCCATGGTGAGGAGATATCTGGGGGTCTCATGGCTCTGCTCCCAGTGCAGGAGATGCAGTGGTTTTCCATGGCAGCCCTGTGCCATTCCCCTGGGTCTCTGTGTCTCCCAGGAGGGCAGGGAGCCTCTGGCTCCAAGAGTGTGGTGGATGCACCAGTTCCTCTTGCAGTAACGTGAATATGATCGATGAGATAATGCTGAATTTATGCAGCAGAGCTTTTAGCAGCTTTTGGAGAATATGTGTGTTTGCTGATGAGGTCCCTGTGTGCCGGGGCAGTGCTGGAGGCACCGCCTCACATTCTTGGAGGTGCTTCAGGAATCACTGGGCACCGGAGGGTCCATGGAAAAGGTGGATCGCAGCCCTGGCACGCCACAGCATGAGCTGGAGCTGTGCTGACACTTCCCACAGCCCGGATCTGGCCGGTCTCCCCGGGGTTGGCTCTCATTTTGGGTTCACCTGTTAAAAAGTGAGTCTCAGACACCTCGTGAAATACGATTGGTTTTGTCTGAACACGCACTCTTGCCTCTAAAGGTTCTTCGGAATTCTTTTTTAGCATTAAAAATAGATAAAATGGGAAAAAACTGCAGAGAGATTTCAATATTAAAGCAGGGTAATTCCTACTGTCTTTTCCCCCTTTTTTAATTTTACTTTGTGCTGATGGGAACTGTTTGGAAAAGAGAACTGGAAAAGTTAATCTTTGAATAGCGAACGTCCCTGAAGGGAGAAAGGAGGGGGGGAGAAAGGAAGAATGGTCCTTTCAAAGAATCATTGACCTAAATTGCACTTTAATGCACATACCACGCTGTCCACACCACCTACGTGTCTCCAGGAATCCTGCTCAATAACAAGCACTAAATGTTTAGTCATTTCCTGCAGCACGTTTGCAGGAGCCGGTGGCTCCGCGCTCGCATGTGTCAGTGCTCGGCGGCTCCAACAGTTGGTTTCCATATCAGCAGCTGCTGGCTTTCATCTCCTGGTGGGAAAGGTGCCACGGCGAGCCCAGGTTAATGTTTCAGCCGCCTTTCACAGCAGTTCCAGTGAAGGGCCGCGGTGACGTGGTGACACCTCGCCCCAAACCTGGTGTTTCAACCTTCCTGTGGGAACGCCTCGCTCCGAAACCAAGCGGGCTGGGCAGCAGGAGAGGGGTTTTTCCTTTCTGTAGTGGGGCTTTCAAGGAGGTTTTATTTCTGTATTTATGAATCCTGTGAGTTTATGGGCTGGGTGGCAGCGAGTCGGGCAGGAAATAGCAGAGGCTGCTCTGACCTGTGCAGCCCTGGCTCGCTCGGCCCCAGCTGCCTGCCAGGGATCCCGGTGTGTCCTGCCTGCTGCCAGTCCCGGGGCCCCACTCGGGGGCTTGGTGTCCCCCACATCCACCCCGGTTCGCTCCCTCCTGCACGGAGGTCAAAGCATCAGGAATTTACACGGGCAGGTGGTGATAGGACAAGCAGGGATTAAATTAGATATCAGGGAGAAATCCTTCCCTAACTGAGGGAGGTGAGGATGGTGAGGTCCTGGCACGGGTTGCCCGGAGAAGCTGTGGCTGCCTCATTCCTGGAAATGTCCAAGGCCAGGTTGGACAGGGCTTGGAGCAACCTGGACTAGTGGGAGGTGTCCCTGCCCATGGCAGGGGGTGGCACTGGATGAACTTTAATGTCCCTTCCAACCCAAACCATCCTGTGACTCTATTAATTTTGTAGCCATCAGCCCAGCTGTCGCTTATCCCTGCAGGGATATGATCTTACCCAGAGAGTTTTGCAGTTCCTGCACTGGCCTTTCAGATAGGCAGGGGGCTGGTTTCTGCCCAAGGAATCGAGGGCTGGATCCTCTCACTTTTTTAAGTGTCTCTCTTCAAAATGGTGGCTGCTTCTCACTTGAAGTTCATGGGAACAGATGGCTGGATCTCAGAGACAGGAGTTACAAGCTATAGGGTGTTTTTCACCACATGTCTTGCTAGTTTCCCTCCTAAAAAAAAATCTGTGTGAGAGCCCTCCCAACATGACAGGCCAAATCTGACCGTCTGTTAAGTTCACTTTATATAATCTCAGTATGGAACCGAGTGGCCTTTAACAAACCAGGGAGGGCTCCTCGCTGGGAGCTGCCGGAGCCCGGCAGGGCAGCGTCCTGCAGGACCACCAAGCAGAGCCAAGCAGCACCTCTGTGCTTTTCAGGTCTAGAGGGGAGGGGGGATGTGTCCGAAGCACCTCTCCCGTGGGCTCTGCGGGGCCCTGGTGACTCGTGTGCGTGCTCAGGGCACGGGGAGGGCTCGTGGCACCGCGTGTGCCCGTGGCACGTCCCACCAGCGCCGTGGGGCTCATCCAGCAGAGAGAACACGCCGAGATCTCACAGCTCGAGTAAGAGCATATGCTCTGGGAGACCTCGCTACGTTGCATAAGCCTCCCCATCACAGGAGCTGGCTGAGCAAGCACAGCACATGAGTCAACAGCACAGCGAGACTTGTGCCGTGGGAGTCACACCTACTCCTGGCTGCAGAATTATCCAGAGAAACAGAAGGTTAATAGGAACAAAATAAAGACTAAGGAACCCTTAAAGGTTAGTTGCAGGGTTTGATTCCACTGAAAAGAGAGGGGAAAATGGGTCAAGCCGAGGGGGAGAGAGCAGGGTAATGCAAGGCTGTGGTGTCTGTCTCCTAAGGAGACAGTTCAGTTTGGATCAGTAAAAATGCGATCAACAAAACATTTATATTTTGAAATGATCAAATTTTATTATATATCAAATTATCTAGTTCTGGATGATCTAGATAATGAGGGTCATTATTGATTGCAGAAAGAAAAAGTCACTTCACTAATGAGAAAGAATGTGGAGTGAGCTCCAGGATGCTTGGGAAATATTAACACTGCATGGAAGCAGTTCTGCAAGGCAGGGAATGACTCCCCAAAGCGTGTAAATACAGGCAAAGTGAGCACCTGACCCGGAGCATCCCTACCAACAACACATTCCTTGCCTTTGCTTCTGCTCCTGTAGATCTTTATTTTATGTTGGGACAGTTTAGAACTTAAAGCCAAAGAAGGAGCAGGTGTGTCTGTGGCACTCAGAGAGCCTGAGCATCTCTGGTCCCTGAGGAGCAGAGTCGTGCCTGTGCAGCACCAGGGCTGGGATCCACAGAGGAGGGACAGCGGGGCTGGGCTCCCCAGTTCTCACCAGTTTGGCCCCAGTTTAGTGCCTAAGGACCCCTAAGGACCTGGGGCTGACTGGTCTGCTGCAGTTTGCAGTTTGAATCACCACCCTGTTTGGCTGATCTGATCCAAAGTCCACTGCAGCCAGTGAAAAGCCTCCGAGTGGGCTCTGGGGCGGGACAGGAAACAGGAATATCCTGAAGAGACAAATCCACCAGGTTTCATTTTATAAAGATGCTCCACTGAGTACAACTTATCCTGATACTGAATCCTGACCGTAGGCTGGGGTCAGTTTTCATATAAATTAATTTGGGGCACTGCATTTGTTCAAGAATGCAGAAAGGCCTTGCAGGCCTCAGAGGAAATAAAATAGGGAACACAGAAGGTTGTATTTAGTTTCTAGGATGTTATCTTGTTTTTTTTCCCCTAAAACAAGACTTCCCAAGGCCAAAGCTGGTATTGCTCACGGTGCAGACTTGCCTGCCTGAGCTTCACCTCAGTCCCAAATCTGTGCTGCAAATATCAGGGATTACCAGGATGGGAGTGAGAGCTCTTGATGGCTCCAAGCTGGTGATGGAGCTCATGGCAGAGCCCCACGCAGGCTGCCCGGGCAGCGTGTGCGTTGTTGCCCTGGGTTTTGGCTCTTCTCCACGTACCAAGGTCTAAGTGGAGCATGTCCGTGGGGGAGGTGTTGGGCAACACAAGTGGTGTTTCATCCCTCGCTCCCGGTGCTCTTGCAGAGGGAAAGATCATCTTGTGATCAAGGCACAAGACCAGGAGTCAGGAGATCTGGGTTACTGCAGACTTTGATTTGCCAATGTGAGTGAAGAGTCCTGACACCTCTGGAGGCAGAGGCGCTCCGGGAATGTGCAGGTTCCTTCTACTGCAGAGTATTTGGGGTTCTTTGTGCTGTTCTTGTGGAGGGAATAACTGCTCAAGGCATTTAGCAAAATAATTTCCCTGTGATGAACTCTGCTGTGATGGAACCAAGGAGCATTTAGTGGCCTTAGCCTGCAGTTTTGGAAAATGGCCCTCAGGGCCAATGGATAAGGGGCAACAGAGGGAGGGAGGTGAAGTAGGTATGAATAGTCAGTCTCCATGTGCATCCCAAGCAAGGCCAGTGCTTGTCCCACCATAAAACCCTGCCCTGGAGGTGAGGTGTGTTTGGGCTGAGGTGTCACCCCGTCCCTTTCCCTGACTCCAGCCGTGGTGATGAAGTGGACAACACGCCTGGCCAAGCTTGTCCTCTGACGTAGAGGCCACGGGGCAAGGGAAAGGTTGATGGAGGTCCTTCCATAGTCACTGGGGAATGACAGGACTACCAGGCAAGGTCTCTCTTCCCCACACAGACCAGGGTGAGGGGACCCCAGCTCACACATTTGGGTGCAGACCCGGAGGGTTTGGGTCCCCGGGAGAGCCGAGCGCGGTGTCTGCGCGCGCTGCCGAGCACGGGCTCTGTGCTGCATCGCTGGCAACGAGCCTCAGCACAGGCTCTGAGCTCCATCCCTGCCTTCCCCCAGCATCTGCCATGGGGCCTGGCACAGGAGACTGCTCAGCTTTTCCTAAATCTGGTTGAACCGTCTCCTGGGAAATAGGAGTCGACTCGCTCGCTCTCCTGCCTGCATCAGTCCCAGAGTGGCAGGTGGGGACTCAAAGTCTCTCTGTAGCTGTAGACACACAGAGGAGCTTTCATTCCCAAAATGTGCAGGGTTTGAAACGTTCATGGGGTGGAAAGGATGTTTCCTTATAGGGTCAAAAAAAGGATAAAATTCAGTAAATCAGATTGGCTCCTCTGTGCCTTCTTTTCAGTAGCAGACTTGAGGAGCTGGAAAAGGGCAGAAAGGAGGGAGAAATCCCAGCTGAGGAGGTTCTGTGTGGTGTGTCAAGGTGGTGGGAGCCTGAGCAGAGGTGCCAGTGTGGCAGAGGGGTGTGTGTGCTGTCCATGGAGCAGTGGCTGTGGGCTCCCCCCCTACACCACCCGGCTCCAAACCACCGGTCTTGTGATTGCTTTCTTTTCTTTTTTAATTCTTATTATTTCAGTCCCATGATTTTGTTTTCGCTGTTCCTAATTCTTTGCCTTGGGGAAGGGAGGCAGGGAACAGCACAGGATTTGTACTGCTGTGGTTTTCTGGGTGTCGTGGGCCATAATGTGACACTGAAGTGACGAGGCATTGCCATCCAGGCTGCAGAAATCACATTTTTGATGGAAGGGGGGTAATGCAGTTCTGACGAAGCTGTGGGTTTGCTTCTATTCATTTCACTATTTCACTTCTTTCCTTAATTTACCCAAGCAGTGAAAACCCATCAATCATCAGCCCAACAGCAGAACTGTGGTGTGGTGTCACTTCAGTGCAGGTGCTCAGACATCCTGGTGGAGCACAAGACTGTGCTTGGCCAGGGACAGGTAAAGATTAAGTCCTGCATCAAGACGAGTTTCCAGAATTGAAGGGGTTATATTATTTATACGTAATTTTAATGGCACTGAGAGATAGTTTTAAACTTACACAGACTTTTCATCCTAAAAAGTCCCAGAGCAGAGAATTTGATACAGAAATTGTTCATGGAGCTAAAATATGATTGAGGGATAGTACCGGCAATAAAAGCAAGGAAAACCTTTATATTCTGAATGCTGAGGGAGGGGGCAGCTGGACAGACGTACATATGTACACACCCACGTCACACGCCCTCGTGAGAGACACGAGGATGAGCATTTCTTTCCAAATCTCCTCTGTAAGCCATCCCAGCAGTGCCTCTGTGTGCCCACTGGACACGGTGCCCACTCACTCTGCTTCCCCATCCCACTTCCCCCGGGAACAGGGGTGCTGACCTGGAACCCCCCTCCTCTGAGTCACTGCTCTCCTCCCCAGCTGTCCTCACTACATTGCCAGGTCAGGCTCCAGGGGTTTTCCGTGTCTTGCAATTGGAAAGAAACAAGACAGGACAGGGGTGGCAAGGGATGATGGGTCACCAGTGTCCCATTGGGGATGTGACCTGTCCATCACCTCCTGCCAGCCCTGGTGGCACCAGCACAGCTGCGTGGCATCCCTGTCCAGGAGAGCAGGGGTCACCATTACCTGCAGCTCAGCAACAACGGGCACCTCAGCAGGGTCCCGTCAGTGCCCAGAGTGCTGGGGTTGTGTTTGAGGAGACCGAGCGAGTCCAGGGTGAGGCTGCAGCTCTGGCACACTCCAGCTCATCTCCCAAAACCCTCCTCACCACGTTTCTCAACAACACACAGAATGGAAATAGAAGCTCCTGCCAGGGAATTTCCACCCCAAATCGGTACCGTTTGAGTAGTGGGAATGAGACGCCAAAAGAGTTGATTTTTTCTTTTTTTTTTTGTATTTCATTTCTCTGGAAAGTTGGCTGTGTGGATGTGTGATGTGGTGGTGGGTGTGGTGACCCCAGCACAGCACAAACTCTTGCTCATGGGCGTTGCTAAGTGATGCCTAAAACGCCAGCCATGGCTGGCCCAGGGAGAGCCGGGAGCGCTGGAGCGAGGGCAGGACGTGCTTCCAGATTGTTTCATGGATAAAGGAGGTTTCGGAGTTTTCTGTGCAAACAAACAGAATTTATCTGCATTAAAAAAAAAAACCAACCCAACCATAAGAAAACTAAACCAAAGATCTCCCACTAAGTTTCTGAGGAAGTTACTTTCTGATGGAAATAGTTTGGTCTCCAAAATACAGGCGGCTCAGCGGCTCGGGGGAGGTCACGGCAGGCAGCTGCGCCGGTCCTGTTACTCAGCGCTCTGGCAGGGGGGTTGCTGGAAGTCTGGGGGAGGTTTCACGATGGAAGATTGGGCTAAATAAAGGTCTTCCACCTCCATAATTCTGGCAGCTGCATTTCAGCACAGTATTCAGTCACAGTTGTGACACGGAGTCTCAGATGGAGAAGTGAACCTCAAACCTCGCTCGGTTTGGTGACGCTGGGTTGTAGCCAAAGTGATTAATGGAGCAACCTCTGCTCAGGTGGGTTGTTCCTGAGGTCCCTGTACCTCTCTGTGAAGATTATCTGGAATGAGTCCTGGTCATGGTCAGCTGGCAGTGATAACATTCATTTTGTAAAATATCCGTCTCCAGGAAGTGCCTTTTGCTGCACATTTGCACTGAGAGGGCTGGAGCCTGGCAAAGCCACAGCACCGGGATGTCCAGCCCAGCCCTGTCATTTCCAGTGAAACTGGGGTTGTCAGAGGCATTGAGCCAGTCATGTCATGGTCTGGGCATCCTGACAGCTCCTCACTGCTGGCTGGGAACAATACCACTGTTCCCCAGGGATGGCAAACCAAAATCAGTGTATTTTAGTATTTCCGATGAGTTTTGAAAGAGTAGCCAAAATTGACAGGCTTCAGGCAGCTGTTTATAGAATCATGGAATAGTTTGGGTTGGAAGGGGCCTTAAAGATCATCTCGTTCCAACCTCTTCCCATGGGCAGGGACACCTTCCACTAGCCCAGGTTGCTCCAACCCCTGTCCAACCTGGCCTTGGACACTTCCAGGGATCCAGGGGCAGGCACAGCTTCTCTGGGCAACCTGTGCCAGGGCCTCATGACCCTCACAGGGAGGAATTCCTTCCCAGTATCCCATCTAACCCTGCCCTCTGACAGTGGGAAGCCATTCCCCCTTGTCATGTCACAACAGGCCCTGCTAAAAGGGGGATGCCATGGGAGGTTTCACTTCCACGTGCAGTTCCTCATTCCCTGCTGTCTCACTGTAGTTATCAGTGGGGACAGGTATCAGCCCCCCAGTGACCCCCCCCAGCTCCAGAGCTCACCTGGGACTCCCACCATCCAGGCTGTGCCACTGAGAGCAGGGAGTGTTGGGGCTGAGAGGGGTTAATGGGGGCAGGAGGAGGTAACTGGGCTGCTCCAGGAAGGGAATGCTGTGTATGGGGAAGAGGAAAACCCATCTGGGATGTAGGAGAGACTTGGAGGTTGTTCCTCTCATCAGGAGAAATCAGGAGAGCAGGACAGCAGGCGAGGTCTGACCTTCTGGCTCAGGCCTTCACAGGGAGTTGCTTGTAGGGTGGACTTCCTCTGGGAGGAAGGCAAAATGAGACGTGGAAACCATCCAAACCCTCTGCTGAGAAAGAGGGTGAGGCCAGACAGGACTGATTTGGGACTTTATTTGGGTGTGCTTGGAATTGCCTGGGCTGGGGAAGCACCGGGAGCCGGAGGACGCAGATAACCTGTGGGTGAATCACCCACCCACACCTGCAGAACGCACCTTGCTGGCTGCAGAGGCAGCAGCCTGTGCTGAACTGGGCTTTTTGGGGATGTAAATAGGAAATGAGCTCTGCAGCTGAGCCTCCGCAGGCACTGGGACATGAAGGGCTCTGCCTCTTCCCACACCACACTCGGCTCCGGAGGGCGGGAGGAGGCTCGGCCAGCACAGTCACTTCGTTAATAAGCAAATGTATGTGGCTCCATAGGGCTTGAATAACTTCGGGAAGCAAAGCAGTTTTGTGGGCTGAGTCCTTTGCCTGCTCTAAATGACTAAAACTAATTGGTTATATTTCACTGACAAAGTCACAGAGCCCACATGTTTCCGTAGAACACACCTGACTCCGGCTTGTAAGGAATGAGCCTGGATGCATCGGCTCTCCCTGGGGATGGAGCCCACTGACTGCTTTTCCAGGTGCCTGCACACCTTGCTGTGGCTGGGAAAAAGGCTTGGAAAGCCTGAAAGCTGCAGCCTCTGGCTGTGGGAAGGAGCCATGAGGAAAAGGGATTGTTCTGGGGCAGTGTCAGCTCCAGCCTGCGCTGGGCTGGGCTCGGGGGGTGACCGTGAGGGGCCCCGATGGCTCCAACAGCTCTGGAGCCCACAGGGGGGGTTGGCCCAGGCCACCAGTGCAAGCCAAGGGACCCTTTTCCATGACAACATATCATAAGGGGGTGATTCAGCAGCTTTCTAGAAATATGAGGTTCTAAAAGAAATAAAGCAGGAAGTTTTCCTTCTCTGTCTCATTCTACATGAAGAAATAAGGCAACTTGGGTTCTCCCTTTAGGGAACAGGGAAATTTGGCACCAAAAAGCCCCTCCCTCCTTCCCACATCTCTGCACCACATGTCTCCACTTCACTACTCACTTGTTTTGACATAAAGTACTTTCCCCCAAAAATATTAGTCACAGCTTTGGCTACAACCAGCCAACTCTTAACCTTCCTCAAAATGGTTTGAAATGGGTGACGTTGGCAACGTGTGATGGCAGAGGGGAGGGGTGGGTGGATTTAGCGTTTCTGGAAGGTTCTGCTTCGAGGTTTGGGAGCCCAAAAGCTGCCACCTGCTGTGGTAAGGGAATCCCAAAGGACCTGCCAGCAGATCCAAGGAGCTTTGGTGGGTCTCTTGAATAAGACACAGTGTGAGGATGGAAATCCAGGATCTGTGGGAATGGCATGGTGGGATGAGCAGGGGTTTTTCAATGGAAGGTGACGAGTACAGTGTGAAGTTTAGTAATCTGTGTTTATGACTTATGATTCCAGCTGCCTGGAATCCTGGTTTTGGAGCAGTAACTGCTTTATTGAGCAGTTCAGCATCAAGGGGAAGGAAAATCCCCGAGTGGCGTGTTGGATCAGATAAGGGCTCCTGAGAATTCCTGGGAAGGAAGGAGCCAGGGATACTTGGGTTGGGCAGAGCTGCAAAATCGTGTTCCAGGTTTGCAGCAGCTGCACACAGGGAGCCTGCAGTCACTGTGGGATCCAGGATGAAATGAGCCCTGCCTTCCCTCATGCTTCCTCAAGTAATTATCACACGCATTGCACCCTAATGAGAACCTGCTCTATTTTCTCATCCCTCCTCTCTGTGGCTCTTCCCTCATGGCTGCTCCTTCAGAGCTCTTCTTTAGGAACCCATCTGCTAAAGGGCTTGTATTTCATTTTTAACAGGAGAAATCATTGGACGTGAGTAGTTTCTCTGTGCGTTATTATGCTTATAATCCTGTAATTTGGTAATAAGGCTCTAATCACAGCCGTGCAGCGGGAGCAGCAGGGCCAGCCCGGAAAACTGCCCCTCGGGGATTCCCAGGCACAGCAGCCAGAGCATTCCCAGATGGACCATGGATTCCATGGCTGGAAAGGCAGGGAGCGGATGGACCTTCCAGCATTCCCCGAGATGTGAAACCAGAGTCAAACACAGGTCACGGGTGAGAAACCCTGAAACAAAGACTGTGGGCAGTGGCAGACCCTGACTCCAGACCCTGTGCCAGGCCTGGGGGTGGTGAGACCTGCAGCATCTGTGTGCACTTGTGTGTGCACAGAATGAGGAGGGGAAAAGGAAACCTTGGGAGAAATGTGTCTATAAATAACAATTTAGCTCCACAGCCCCTTCCCTCCCCAGAAAGGCAAGAAAAAACAGTAAGTTGCGAGGTCCCTTTGCTGAGGATACTTCCTGCTCAGGGGCCTTTTGCAAGGCTGTCTCTTGTGCAGGTGAGTTCCCAGGATGCAGAGGAAGGTGTGAGTTGTGAGTGAGGCCCTTCCAGCCATGAATCACAACCTGCTGCTCTCGGGGCTGCTGCTCAGCCCATTCCCACAACAGAGTTCTCCCACTTCCAACACTGTAAAGAGGGAAATCAGTGCAAATATGCAGCTTGTTGAGTGTATCATGTGGTGCTGAGCCACACCTTTATAAAAAAAACAACAGGGAGTTCCAGATTATTAGATTGGAAAGATGAGAGGAGCTAATTGGGTTCTGCAGAGCCAGGCTGTCCGGGCAGGAAGTCCGTCCATGCCGGGGGTGGTGGCTGGTCAGGCAACTGGTCATTCCCACCCTCTGCATCCTGGGAAAGGCCTTCCCATCGTGCCACCCTTCCAGATTGCAAGGTGGTGGCTAGAGGTACCTTACCCTCAGCACAGCTAAGCCCTGAGTAAACCCCTGGTAAGCACTGTGGAAAGGAGATTGGAGCAGGTCTGTCTTAGGTTAGAAATGGATTATATTCCAAATAACCCTGTAAACTCAGTCCCAGGGTAGGAGAGGTGCATGGCAGAGGTTCCCTGGGGCCGAAATGTCAGCCCTGATGGGCAAACTGGAATCAGGGATGTCTTTACTCAGCACAGCTGGCTCAGAGATCCAGGGAAAGCCCTGAGCCTTGAGAACCAAGGGACTAGAAATGCAGAACAGGGCAAGATGAAAATGAGACAAAGTCATCACTTCCCAAAACCTTCACAGTGAAGGAAACACCTCCCACTGTCTGGAGGATCCATGGGAATATTACAATATTTGTTCCAAAAACATGACTGGGTGGATACAGACTCACTGACGCAGACACAAGCAGCTAATTGAATTCATACGTAGGAACCCTGGACACCATCTGGCCTCAATAAAACGTGGGTCCGGAGCTGTTCCTTAGCAGATGGTTATTCCTTTTCATAATCTGAAATCAAAAGATCATTTTTCTATCTGGAGATCAAAGGCACTTAATGTCTCCTTGGTCGAGGTTTATGAAGCGAAACCTCTGTCCTCTGTTTTGGTGTTCTGTGAGAGGCAGATGGGGGTTTTCCCCTGAAACCTCTGCACAGGCTCCAGGCAACCACATCTGGGCAGCAGCTGCAGATGTTCACAGCTTTCCAGGGCTGGGACTTTATTTCCATCCCACGGACATGCAGTTTATAAAATGAGAAGGGACAGTTGTAATGAGCTTGTGTGGCCGTTTCTATTTCCCCAGATGATTGAGATATAGCCCACATGGATATTTTGGGATGAAATTATTCCTTTTCCCTTAGAAGAAGTGCTCAGAGCCCTGTCTGACCTGTCAGACCCCACACTCAGCCCCGCAGAGCAGCTGTGTGAGGCCAACACGGTGCCTACTCTGGTGGGATTCTTGGGGTGTCCTCCTGTGCAGGGCCAGGAGCTGGACGGGATGATCCTTGTGGGTCCCTTCCAACTCAGGCTATTCTACAGTTTTGTGATCCCCATGGGAGACAACTCTGTGGAGGCAAGTTTGGAGAGAAGGAGGCTCAGGGGGGACCTTCTCATTCTCAGTAACTCCCTGACAGGAGGGTGGAGCCAGGGGGGCGTCGGCCTGTTTTCCCAGGAACTAGTGACAGGATGAGAGGACGTGGCCTCAAGCTGTGCCAGGGGAGGGTCAGGCTGGACATCAGGAAGAATTTCTTCCTGGAAAAGGCTGTCAGGCAGTGGAAGGGGCTGCCCAGGGAGGTGGTGGAGTCCCCATCTCTGGAGGTGCCAAAGGAAGGACTGGATGTGGCAGTCAGTGCTCTGGGCTGGGGCACAAGGTGGAGACCGGGCACAGGGTGATCGTAATGATCTTGAAGGTCTTTTCCAGCCTCAGTGACTGTGGGATTCTGTGAGTCTCGGGCTCTCCCGGCTGGTGAGAGCGGGTGGGCGAGCACTCTCCTCCAGCGACGTCAGCGCCGCTCCGCCGGCACCAGCGCTGGGGAGGGGGCGAGAGGCGCTGCTCTGGAAAGTACTTCCACACCCACCACGAACCCTCTGGGATAGACGTGATCTTTGCCACCTAAGAACGAAAGGCGTGTGGTTACTCGGAGCAGGTTGTAACAAATTGAGTCCTGCTCACAAACCTCATTTTTCCAGCGGGTACCTGCTGGCTCCTGGCCGTTCTCATCGGCGTGAGGGTGTAACCGAGAGGCACCCCCTGTCCCGCCGGCCCACACTGCCGGGGAGCTCTTTGCATTTCAAACAGCGCTGCACGAGGTGAATATTTGTGCCGGGATGAGCTCCGAGAGGAGCCGGAGCGTTCCCTGCCCCTGCGCGGGTTCTCCCCCCGCCTCCTGCAATATGGAAATGATCCTCCCGGCAGACAGCTGAGTCCCACCTCGGTTCCCATTCACCTGGAGATGAAAGTGCTCTGGCTGCCAGTGTAGGCGGGGCAAAACTATTTAAAAACCTCATTAGAGAAAGTATTTGGGGAAGACAGCAACACCCTCAGTTGTGGTTTGCTCCAGGACTTCTCAGCCAGATCCCTGCTGATACAGAGGGAAGGGCACTATGAGAGACATTCCTGTCAACTACTACTGCTCGTAGGGATGCCTTGGGTGTCCTTTGCCTTTCTCTCTGTCCTAGTGGGCTGTATTTTCTCCCCAGATACGGGCATGTTCCACCCGAGGTGCAGTTTAGGTGGCTCTGTGTGTCACGGAGGGATCCTGGAGGGATCCAGGAGGGGTCCGGCTCCCTGCCAGAGGAGCACAGTCAGCAGAGCTGTGTGTAATCTTGATTAGGCACAAATCCATCGTGAATATTTCCTATTCCATTTAATTCCTGTTTGTGCTTATTTCAGCTGAATTTGCAGCAGCAGTAATGCCCAAGCCACATCTGGCTCATGATGCACATGGGATCAGACCGGGACTTTGGGAGGAGGAGGATCTGGATTCAGAGGTTTGGCTTCTTATTTAGAAAATGACGGGTTGCATTCTCCCACGGCTGCTCCAGACTGCCCCAGAGCTGAATGATATTCGTGTCCAAGGTTTTTTTAAGTCTGCCTGACTAGGAAACAATGTGTATGATTTGTCTGGCCTGGTGCGAATGAGCTTGTGCACCTGCACTTCCCCTTCTGACTTCATTTTCTTTGCATCCATTTATTGGAAGGGGCCAAATGTTCATTAAGTCCTGATGAGTTGGAGTGCCAATGATCCCTTTTCCTCTCCCACCCAGACATCCACCTGCCTTGAGCAGACCCTGGTTAACACAGACAACTGCAGCCCCTGGCCAGCCATGGGGCATCCCACACACTTGCAAGCAGGTACTTGATCCCATAGGAACACACAAACACCAGGCTGGGATGAGCAAGTCCATGTGCAGCACTCAGGCTTGTTCTCTCTTATCTCCAGCCACAGGAGTCGGTGGCATCCTGGCAGAAGTCCAGCTGGGCTCCCCATGTGCCCCCTCCCAGAACCACACAGAACCACAGAATCATCAAGGCTGGAAGAGACCTTCAAGATCATCCAGTCCAACCATCGACTCGGAACCACCATAGCCAGCCCTAAACCATGTCCCCAAGTGCCACATCCAGATGCCTCTTGAACACCTCCAGAGGTGGTCACTCCACCACCTCCCTGGGCAGTGCTTCAGCTGCTGCCAGACTCTGTCCCCCACGTGGACCTGCCCCATTCTCCACCTCTGCCCTGGTGAGCAGCCCAAGCTCTGCTTCTGTGCCGATGGCATTTACAGCTGGAACCAAAGCCCCCCAGCCCAATCCTTGGGCACCTCACACCCTGTGAGCACACAGGTCACACAGACCTTGTCCCAAAGCCTTGGGGTTCAGAGGAGGAACTCATCCATGTCCTGACATGAACTGCAGGAAGAACACACTCTCAGGCTCTTCTTCTTTATTTTATTATTATTATTATTAGGGGTGTGTGTTAATTTTTTTAACCCAGTTAGCAAGTTCAGAGTATTTTCTATGTTAATACTTGACTCAGAGGTGATGCAGTTTGGCCCCGTGGCTGTTGTTACCTGCATCCCCCAGAAAGATCAACATCTCCCCAGACTCTGGGCCCCCGTGGTGCTGATTCCTGCCGGGGTACGTGGGTGCCAGTGCAGAATAAATACCATGGTATTTTCCACGGGGCAGATCTGAAAGCACCCTGCTTTCCTTGCTTTGCATACTCAGAGCATCATCCTCTCTGCTTTCCAGATATGAAAGGCGAAGCAGAGACATCTGATGGGGCTCCAGCGCTGACTCACTGTTTGATGTGAGGCAGGAGGAGAGATGTGATCAGATCCCTCTGTGCAGAGCAGCCACCAGACAACGCGTCACCGGGCAAAGAGACTCCTGCTCCTCCCAGCCCCTCAAACAGTGGATCAGCCCTCACCATCCCCTGCTCCTCCTGAGCTCTGCAGAGACCACCCAGCCAGCGCAGCACCTGGATGTCACCTCTGAAATGGCTCTTAGGTTGTGGACTCCCCATCCCTGGGAGTGTCCAAGGCCAGGTTGGATGGGGCTTGGAGCAACCTGGGCTAGTGGAAGGTCTCCCTGCCCATGGCAGGGGGTTGGAGCTGGATAACCTTTAAGGTCCCTTCCAGCCCCCCATTCCCCATTCCCTGTCCAGGCCGTGTGCAGATGGAGGCTGGGCCGTGCTCGGTGCCGGCGCAGCCCCGGGGTGTGCCGGGTGTGCTCGCCCGGGGTTCTTTCTCACGAGATGGTGCAACCAGCCAGCAGGGAACTGGTTAAACAGCGTGAGCTCCCGGCTGCCCGGGCTTGGCAGGGCAGGATGTCACCAGGAAGCCGGCATGTTTTATTAAACACAGTATCAAAGTGGGCTAAAGTCTCTTATTAATGTCCACAAATTTTGCCACTTCCAAATAGTTTCCACCTACATATTCCTCCCACTGCTGCACTGGGTGCTGGCAAACATCCCTTCTCAAAGAGGGGAATGGCTTTCATTTGAATAGTCCTCAGGCGAGTTTCGCTGAGCGATGCCAGCGTCATTCCCGCAGCTCTCACGTGCCCGGCAGTGCTCCAGGGTCGTGCCGGAGGGAGGGCACAGAGACAACAGCTCTCGCTGGGTTTTCCCAGTGCTTTATCCAAGCAGAGCCCGTGGCAGCCTAAACCAATGTAATTAAGCAGCGATGGGTGCACATATTTGCAATATTAAATCTCTCCTCCCGACTCGCGGGTGATCCTGCAGCGAGCGCGGTCAGCTGTGCTATCGACAGTGAGTCACAGGCACAGCTGAAACCACCAGACTTCACACGAACTCAGACTTCTGCAGCTACCAGAGCCTTGCTGGGCGTCAAGCTGCTCCTCAGGCTCTGCACGGTGAGGTTCCACATGTCCCTTGGGACCCAGCCTTCGGCTGAGGGGGGCGGGACACCCTGAGCCTGCCTTGGATGCTACGGGAAATGGGATGAGCAGGTCTCCTGGGAGCTCCTGGCTGGATACATCCCACACTGACCCACACACTGCAGGACCACAGACCCCATGGTGGAGGGTGTTTGACAGAGGCACTGTCTCCCCTGGCTGACAGCACCCACTGCCTCCCACCCATCCCGGAGCTGGGTGCTGCAGCTGGAGAGCTGCCAGGCTCGGAAGAAGAGCCGTCACGTTTACTGAGCTCAGGAGAGCACCCTGCTCCCCTGCTCCTTGAAAGACTCCCACTGCAGAGAGCAGTGGGTGTCAGGATGGAGGGCTGAGCGCATCCTGCCCGGCACAGCGTCCAGCCCGGCCGGGCCGTGGCTGTTCTTTCACCTCCGGTGCCAGTAACCCGAAACGGGATTGCTGGAAATGAGAGAGAGGGAGAGTCAGCGATTTGATTACAGGCCACAGGCACATGCCTGGCCTTCATGGATATATTAAGTAAGAGACATTTTAAAACAAAACCACCCTCAGTAACCTTATCGTAAGCTCGAATCCACAACCCATCTGTTAACTCCCGGCGCTGCCCACATAGGCTGCGATCAGACGGCGGTGCCAGGGATTTTCGGAACGTTTCCCCCAAATCGCCGTGGTCAGAAGGGAAGGGAAGGGATCTTCCCCTTCCCAGGGAAGGGGCAGATCCTGGGGCTCGGATCTCCAGCCCACCCTCAAAGCAGCCCCCAGCCCCTCGTGTTCTCCTGCCTCTGTAAATAACTGCAAATCCCCTTGGCCACGCGCTGCCGCGGTCCTGTGACTCCCAGCCCTTCTGGAGGAGTGCTCGGGAGACCCGCTGCACCAGTGCCTTCAGGAAATTCAGCCTTTCTAAACATTTTGCTACTGCCTGAATCATACGTTGTAAAGGAACCCTCCACACAGAAATAATTCAGCAAACACAAGCGAGAAGGCAAATTGATGATTGCATCAGCCCTCGCTTCTGAAAACCGATCCCCAGGAAAATGTAACTCAACTCTCGAGCAATCTAACTTGATGCGCAAGAATGTAATAACTTCATTTGGATCCTCCTTTTAGGGGGACTCCTAAATCCTTGGCAACGTCCCTTAAGGTCATGAGTAAATCCTGATATGGAGAATTGTTTGGCAAGCACAAGAACAGTAAAAGGGCTAAATAATTGGGGATTACCTCTGACCCTGATCTGTGGCTCACCACCCACTGCAGGAATGTACCGAATATCTCAAAGAGCATGCAGGAGTCAGACAATCCACGGGCATGAAGCTGTCCACGTACTCTCAGAGCCCGAACTTCAGATGAAGAGCAGGTTGGCCCCAAACCTCATTTTTCATTAGCAATCAGCTTCAGCAAGCTCTAATTATTTCTGTTGCCTTGGACAGAGGGTCAGTGATGGGACAGATGAAAAATTGTTCGTGTTTTTTTCACCCTTTGTTTGGAAAATAACAGCTTAGGTCTTCAGGGCAGAGAGAGAACGAACTGTCTGATCCAGGGCTCGTTACTGAGGCTGGTTATGGTCCCCTGAGCTGCATCAGGGACAAACACAGCACTCCCATGTTTCTGATGTTTACTGCTGAATTTTTCAGTGCCTGAAGGAAAGACGAGCTCTGCTGTGAGAGGCTCACAGCCCAGAGCTGTGATCCTTTGGTACTCAGTGCTCCATTTTCAGTCCCCACGTCCCCTCCTCTGTGATGGGGCTGCAGCACCACAGCGACTCTCAAGATCGGTGAGCAGGTCCTGCCCATAGCAGGGGGTTGGAACTAGATGGTCTTTGAGGTCCCTTCCAACACAAACAGTCTGTGATTCCATAATCCTGGCCATAATCACCAGGTTTGCAGGCTCAGCTGCCAAACACCGAGAAGACCACACTGAGTGGGACAACCCAAGCATCTGCTTTCAGGGAGCTCTGTGTCACTGGTACAGTGCTGTGCTGTTAATGCCTGCATAAAATCTTTGTGCTCTCACATAGTACCTGCTGCCCTCGGATTCCTCCCGAGGTGGAGCAGGCCAGGACTCTCCAGGCGATAGCAGTGGCTCTGGGCTGGAGTTCTGCTATTTCCTTATCTGGGTAAGTGCACCCTTTATCAGATGAGCCTGCCTCTACTTGCTCAGCATTCAGCAGGGAAGTGACCACGGCCCTTCAGGAGAGCTTTGCCTTGGCAGGTACTCACACCCCATTATCATCACTCAGGGTTTTGCAACAGTGTCCACCGGCTGCAGATCCTGGTGCAAGCATGAGAAATCATGAAATGGGTTGGGTTGGAAGGAACCTTAAAGCCCATCCAGTGCCACCCCCTGCCATGGGCAGGGACACCTTCCACCAGCCCAGGTTGCTCCAAGCCCTGTCCAACCTGGCCTTGGACACTTCCAGGGATCCAGGGGCAGGCACAGCTTCTCTGGGCAACCTGTGCCAGGGCCTCCCCACCCTCACAGGGAAAGATTTCCTCCTGAAAATTCCTCATAGAATCACAGAATGGTTTGGGCTGGAAAGGACCTTAAAGCCCATCTCATTCCACCCCTGTGCCACGGGCAGGGACACTTTCCACTAGAACAAGTTGCTCCAAGCTCTGTCCAACCTGGCCCTGAACACTTCCAGTGATGGGATCCCACCAGCCCTAAACTTCCCCGCAGCACCGACATTTCCCCAGAGCCACATTTTAGTGACTCTCAGTTATTTTTTTTCCCACACTTCCAAACTTCCGCAGCCGCCGTTTTCCCCGGGTCCGTGTTTGCGCCTCTGTCACTTTGGGGGGTGATTTATTTTATCCCGGTCTCAGCGCACACAGTGGGAGCACCGGCACCGCGGCTGCCGCCTGCGGGGAGCGGGGACGCCGGGACAGCGGGAACGGCGGGAACAGCAGAACAGTGGTGCCGCCGGGACAGCGGGAGCGGCGGGGACACCGGGACACGGAGCGGCGGGGACACCGGGACAGCGGGAGCGGCGGGGACACCGGGACAGCGGGAGCGGCGGGGACACCGGGACGGGAGCGGCGGGGACACCGGGACGGGAGCGGCGGTGCCGCCGCGCCGGGACACACGTGCGGGCGGGGGGGCCGGTCCGGGCGGCCCCGCCTCCCCCCGCGCCGCCGCCACGTGAGGCTCATGTGACGGCGGGGCGGGGGCGCCGGGGCCGCCAGACGTGCCGGCGGTCACAGGGCTCCGCACGTCGCTCCCGTCCACCCACTCGCCCGCATTTAACCCGGCCCGCGGCCGCCCCGCCGCTCCTCAGCCCGCGCGTTGCGGGCGCGGCATGAGCAGCAGCAGGAGCGGCAGCAGCGGCGCCGGCATCGCCCGCAGCCCCTGAGCGCGCCCCGCACCGCCCGCGCCCCCGCCATGGAGCGCATCCCCAGCGCGCAGCCCCCGCCCGCCTGCCTGGGCAAACTGCCCGCCCTGGACGGCGCGGACCTGCCGGGGTAAGCGGGGGGTCCGGGGGGTCCGGCCGGGCGGGGGGAGCGGCTCCGGGCAGGGGGTAACGCGCTGCTCTGCTTTCCCCTGTGCAGGCTGGACTTCGCGCACATGTACCAGGTGTACAAGCCCCGGAGGGGGCTGAAGAGGAGCGAGGACAACAAGGTAAGTTGAGGGCGGACGGGTAAATTGGGGGGGTGATAAGGTAAAATTGTGGGTTAACGGGATAAATCGGGGAGTGCGCGCCCCGGCAGTGGCAGTGACAGCGCTCCCGGGGCGGGGGCTCGGCCGCTCCCCGGGACACCCGGGGCGGGAGGAGCAGCGGGAATGGGAATCGGCCGCTCCCCGGGACACCCGGGGCGGGAGGAGCAGCGGGAGCGGGGCCGTGCGGGCTCTCCCCCCGCTGACCCGCTGCCCCCGGCCCCGCAGGAGACCTACAAGCTGCCGCACCGGCTGATCGAGAAGAAGAGGCGCGACAGGATCAACGAGTGCATCGCGCAGCTGAAGGACCTGCTGCCCGAGCACCTCAAGCTCACGGTAGGTGCGAGCGGCGGGCGGAGCGCCGGGGCCGGGGGATGGACGGGGCTCTGCTGCCGTTTCGCCGCGGATTTGGGGTGGGTTGTGTTTTCGCTCCGTGGTGCTGCACACCCGGACGGGCTGTAAGCGCATCCCAAACTTTCTCGGGAGGGATGTTCTCGGGTGGCTCTGTGAGTGTGGGTCCCTGCGGGAACTGCCCGCCGGACACCCCCCCTCGCTGCCGGGCGAGAGGAGCCCCCGGCCGGGCTCCCCAGGGCTCTCCCGGGCTCAAGTCACGGTGCCAGCAGGGGCAGCAGAACGGATAAATAAAAGCCTTCTCCTGAGCTATGCGGCTGGTCCGAAAATACCCATAGGGTTCTGTGAGAGCCTTTCCCGGAGCCCGCTTTTTAACTTATTTCCTGGAATGTTGTCGGTTATAGTCCTGCGCTGCTCAGGATCACACCGTGCCCGTCCTCCCTCGGCTCCCGGGAGGGCTCTGGCAGCCCCACAGGCTGCTGCCTGCATGTCCAACCCCGCAGCAGGCGCCAACCTGTCCCTGTGCTCCCAGACCTTAGGTCACCTGGAGAAGGCTGTGGTGCTGGAGCTCACCTTGAAGCACGTGAAGGCACTGACTAATCTCATCGAGCAGCAGCAGCAGAAGATCATCGCTCTGCAGAACGGTTTGCAGGCAGGTGAGTGTTCCTGCGGCGCCGTGTGAGCCCCTGTGTGTGAGGGACTCTCTCTGGGGAGGCTGCGAAACGCGGTTGTGACACCTCGTTCCTGGGAAGGGAGGAGGCAGGAGCTCTGGCCTTTCATCGCTGTCATTTTCTCTGGCTTTGCTTACGAGCTGTTGCAAAAAAAGATGCATTTCTCACGGCAGTCAGTGCCCTGTGGGGTTGTTTGCAATCAAATTGGGTTTTAAGTAGTTGTAGTTAAAGCCCAGGTTTGCTGTGAGGTTCTCTCCAAAGCTACCTAAATCTTCCCGTTTGTGTTCATGAGCTTTACATAACCCAGTTGGGTTTGTTTGGGTGTTTTTTTCTGAAAATGAATCTGCTTTTTGTACACACCTTTTTTAAGTTTCTAAATAACTGAGCTGGCCTGTGCTCTGCACACAGAAGGGACTCGGTGTTTCAGCTTATCAGCTTTAGATATACTTCCTCCTCCTGTTTTCACATGTGGCACTCACGTGAATCTGATAAAGTAAAACTGAGTTTTTGGGGGAGCCGTCCCTGCCCCGGCAGCCACAGGGAGGGTGGTGGAGCTGCCCGGGGCTGGTGGAGCTGCTGGTGGAGCAGCTCCCGGAGCTCCCTGCCCGGAGGTGCAGGGCGAGGTGCACCCTGCGGTCCCAGGGGTGGTTCCTGGGGAAGGCACAGCTTGACTCACTCCTGTGCTCTGTACTCCAGCACCTGTTGAAGGTGGATTTTACAGTAAATACAGAATGAAAAATAAGCTTAAAGTTGTTATGTAAAAGTGGACAGGTGGATGTTCCAGTGAAAATGTTCATTTTTGCAGGAATCCCAGGATTTCTGTTCCTAGAGTCCAGGTTGACCGTCGCAGTCCCCTCTGGCTGTGCTGGACCCCAGGTTCAATATCATCTCCGGTCCTCCTCAGAAATGGAAGTGGAACTATTTAGCATGTTGTTAATTTTTAATTTCTTTCTGTTAATGTTCCCTTAGGTGACCTGTCATCGAGAAACCTTGATTCCAGCCAGGAAATGTTTCGATCGGGTTTCCAGATGTGTGCCAAGGAAATGCTGCAATACCTGGCGAAGCACGAGAACGGCAAGGAGCTGAAGTCGTCGCAGCTGGTCAGCCACCTGCACCGCATGGCCAGCGAGGTGCTGCAGGGCGGGGCCGCCCGCAAGGCCGGGGACATCCCCCCCAAAATGGTGGACCTGAAGGAGAAGCCCATGCCCTTGAGCACGGCGGGCGAGGGCCACGGGAAGAACTGCGTGCCCGTGATCCAGCGGACATTCGCTCACTCCAGCGGGGAGCAGAGCGGCAGCGACACGGACACGGACAGCGGGTACGGGGGGGAGCTGGAGAAAAGTGACTCCAAACCCGAGCAGCCCTATTTCAAAAAGGATACCGACCTCAAGTACGCCGTGCAGGAGAGAATAAGCTCTATTAAGCAAGAGACTGAGGACCCGCCGGCCAAAAGGAGCAGGCTGGAGTCGCCGGAGGACGAGGGCCCTTTTGGCAGCGACATGATGGGCTCTTCCAGCAGCTTCCTGGGCCCCCACGCTCACCAGCCTCCCCTGTGCCTGCCTTTCTACCTGATCCCGCCGTCCGCCACCGCCTACCTGCCCATGCTGGAGAAGTGCTGGTACCCGGCCTCGGTGCCCGTGCTGTACCCCAGCCTCCCGGCCTCTGCCGCAGCACTCACGGGCTTCATGAGCCCCGACAAAATCTCCCCCCCTCTGCTGATGCCCCAGAGACTCCCTTCTCCTGTCCCGGCCCATTCCCCCATCGACTCCTCAGCTCTGCTGCAAGCTTTGAAGCAGATTCCTCCTTTGAACTTGGAAACCAAAGACTAAGCACAGTGTGACTGGGTTTTTTTCTTTTTTCTGTTTTGTTTTTTTTTTTTTTTTTTTTTTTTAGTTTGAGACTGTTTCCCTTTTCTATATTGGCTGGACTGAGGTGTGGGGATAAGGTTCACTGCACACAGGAAGCTAAATCCCCTTTTCTCTGACTTGTCAGGTAGCTTGGAGAAGGATGAAGGATGTGCCCAGCTCTGCGATTCACAACTTCTTCCAAAAGATTAGAAAGTAAAAAGAAGGGGTTTGTGCTTTACCCCTGCCCTTCTTCCCTCTCCACATCTACAGAGCAACAGTTGACTCGGTCAGCTGCGACTGTACTGCAAAGCTGTGAAAAAATATTCCATTGGGCAGACTTGGTTTGAGGGTCTGCACATCCAGAATACCTGGACGTGAAACACGGTACTTCCCTGAACGGCTCCCAAGGCAACGGCTCCCTGTCCAGTTCCAGCTGGACTGGTGGGTGCTCCACTGGTCACCAGTGTCTGAGTGACCCCAGGCGTGGTGTGGTGGTGGTGGCAATGCCACCAGGAGTGTAGGAGGAGCAGAGCAGTGGTCACTGTGGTGGTGGCAGTGGCACCAGGAGGAGCAGGGCAGTGGTCACTGCTTGGTCATGCAGGGTCAGGTAGACCTAAGATGGGTTTCTCTCCACACCTTTGCTGATGCATTTATCTGTTTTTCAGAAATAAAAGGTAGCTGCTGCTTGGAGCTTTCCATGGCATACATCTAATAAATCAATTAACCTGCGCCCCTTCCTGTAACTTGAGCTGCTACTTTGGGCCGGGTTGGGGAGGAAATATCCCATGGATCACTTGGCTTCTTGCACCTGACTCCGGCCTCTCCCGCTGCTGCTGTACAGTCTCACCGGGTCTGTCGGGAATCTCCAGGTTTTCCCGGCCCAGCTGCTCCTGGCTGGGCCAGGGGGGAGCTCTGTGCCAGAGGGAGCAGTTCAGCCGGAGTGGGCAGCACAATCCCTGCTGAATGTGTGCCCCTGTCAGTGCCTTTGGAAAATGAAAGGCTGGGATTTTCAGAGGAGTCGGATCCCGGCAGGGTTTGAGCATCTGAATTCCTCAGTCTCCTTGGCAAACCCTGGCTCACATCCCTGTGTTAAGAGAGAGAGGGGTTGGCTGGTGACACTGTTAAACTGCAAGGGGCTTTCTCTGCAGAGGAACATCATCTCCCATTTAGCCTTTTTTTTTAAGGAAAAAACCCCAAACTTCACTGCAAAAGGCAGTGCTCTTTGATGGTTTTTTTCTGACTGGTTTTGAGAACTGGTGACCAGAACCCCGTTGTCTGGATCCTCCTGTCGCCCTCCCATTGCACCAGCTGTTGAGATGCACTATGCTTGATTGCAGATTGTGTTCTAACGTTTATTTTGTTGTTGGTTTTTTGGTTTTTTTGGTAAACAGTTGTTGCCTTTATTTGTAAAATCCTGTTATAAATATATATATATATATTATATAAATATATTAAAAGGTAAAACGTTTCAGATGTTTATTATTTGTATAACTACTTGAGCATAAAGAAGTGAGAAATATGAATGTATTCTTGTTTCTGGGTTGTCTTTTTTTTTTTTTTTTTGAAGAGAAGAATATTCCGTTTTTCTCTCGGGAGAGGTACAGTGTTTATATTTTGGAGTTGCCTTCAAGGTGGGATATTGTACATATTTTTATCTTGAGTAAATGTTAAGTAGTTGTTTAAAAATGCTTAATAAAATAATTCTTTTCCTGTGGAAGATAAGGGTTTGCCTCCTGTGCTTTGAAATGTTTGAGCAGGGTCATTTGTGTGGTCTGGTCCAGCAGTGGATGGCAATGGGATGGTGCAGAGGGGAGCAGGATCTCGGGGTGCAGGCAGAAGTGGGGATTTCGGGGTGCAGGGGGGAGCAGGACTCTCCTCGCTGCCCCCATGTCTCCTCTGCCATGGGTGCCTGAAGGAGCTCAGGGTCCCATTACCCCTGTCACCAGAGATATTTATTTATTTTAACTCCCTTGGCACCTCCAGGGATTTTTTTTGCTCCCAACCCGCAGGAGGTGCCAGGAGAGCCTGGCTGGCTTTCCTGCTCTCTCCTGATGTCACGTTGTGCTCCCTGTGTCTGGCATTTGGCTCCTGGGCCCCAAGCTCCATGGGGAGGAGGCAGCCCCTCGCCATGGAAGATGTAGCGTCTCCACAGGCTTTGCCTGGTACCTGGTGGAAAATGGGCTTGTTGCAAACTGGTTTTGCTTTACCAGTGCCCTCAGCCTCTGTCAGAGCTGCCACAGGACTGCCAGGACGGTGCCCACCGGCCCCTTGAGGCTGAGGGGTGCCAGGGCCAGGTCCTGCCTTGGCTGGGAGCAATCCCTGCTACCTCCACATGTCCCGGGTGTCCCTGGTTTGGGACTTTCAGCAGGTGGTGGAGCAGCCCGGTGCCTTCACTCACTGCTGCTGCAAGGGCTGGGGGTATGAGCCACATATGGCCTCTGCACAAGATGTTGTTGATTCCAAACCTCTCCTGAAGGCACAAGATGGGAGAAGCGAAGGGATGGGTGGGAGGACTCGGTTTCCTGGCGGTGCTGCCTCTGTGGGGATGGGGCACGGGCACTTCAGGGGGGGATTTTGGGTTTTCACAGATGAAGCACAAAACGTGGGGAGTGTTTAAGGGCCCAACTGGTCCAGCTTTGCTCAGTCCTGGGCTGCAGCACCTCTGGGACCCTGCAGAGAGAGGCAGGTGCCCAGGGGCTGCTGTTAGACTGTGGTTAGAATTAGCTCAAAGAAATGTTAGCTTAAGTAATACTAGAAAAAAGTGCAGGGCTGCTTAATGTGTTTGGGCCCTTCACACTTCCTGGCGTTCATGCTGTGTTTGTTTTAATTAGGCCTAAATATTGATCTCACTGAAGGCAACTGTAGTAACCCCCATTTGGTGCTCAGCACAGGGCACCTCCAGCCTCAGGACCCGCTGGATTTCTGGCTCCTTTTCACAGCTCTTACTCCCCTTCGGTCTCCATCTCCTGACCCACTTTGTCCCATGGTGGGAGAACTCACAGCAACCCCAGATCTTCAGTTATTGGGGGGGGGGGGGGAAGAGAATTGTAAAAAAAGAGTGGAAGAGAGAACATTTATCCAGGAAGCAAAGGATAATTACGGGCCAGGGATTTTCTCTGCTGCCCTGGCGGGGTGCCAGCGGGACAGGTGAGTTCTGTGGGGCAGAGCAGGCACCGGCCACGTCGTGGGGCAGGGGCTGCCCCTGTGGTGGCACCGGGCGGGGACCCCGAACTGCCCTGCCCTGCGCACTCCCCGCGGGCAGAGCCCGGCGCCGCATCCCGGAGCCAAGGGGGCATCCAGGGAGGAGGGCGATGGAGGGGCGACCCCCGGCACGGCGCCAGCGCCGGGCAGCCCCGGCGGGGTGTGCAGAGTTCCCTGGACTTGTTTTCATGGTCTCACCCAGCTCTGACCTGCCTCAAATGTTGACACAATGTCACGTTTCCGACTGCAGTCTTTCATGTGCAGCCGGAGGCTAAATACGGCTGCTGGTTCCTGGAAAAAGACGTGCCTGGCACCCTTTCAGCAGAAACCCGATCCCCATGCAGGCTTGGCACAACAGCTGAATAACACGGCAATAACTCTTTCAGCAGCATTTCAACCCATAAATAGGGCTTCCCGAGCGACTCCTTGAAGTCAGGCGAGGAGGATACAACGATTTTTAGAAAAAGCAAAAATATAAAGTCAGGGTGTGTGAAGAGCGGGTGCGAGGGGGCAGCGGGTTCAGGCAGATCAAAGGGTGCCGTGGGGGTGCTGAGTGTGGTTTGGTGAGAGGGAGCCCAGGATTGCCTCAAAAGGAAAGAAACGCTCCTGAATTTTTTAGTGTCTCGGTCCCGTTTCATACCAGCCCTGTGGAGGCAGGGGAAGAGCCTTCCCGGGAGCCAGGGCCTTTCCTAACCCCGGTGAGGACACACAGACACATAATTTTAGCTTTTCACCACCTGTTTGGAAAGCTCCTATAACCGAGTGCTGTGGGACTGGATGGTTTTTACAGGCATGTACCCCGGGAGCTGCTTATTTGCATTATGCATGGACCAAGGCCTAAAATAATCTGCAGTGACGCACATTTTTTGCTGTGATTTTTTTTTCCCCTCCCTTTTCCAGGACTCCATTTTTCTGAACGTGCCATGACTTTTGAGGACCACGCATGGTTGCCCAGCCCCGGGGCTGCCGAGGCCCTGATTCAGCACGTCCTGCTGCGGCGGGGGAGCAGGGGGAGCTCCCGGTGCCCGGCCGTGACACAGGGAGAGGGCCCTGGTGCTCCGCCTCGGCTTTCATCTGCAAAGCGTGTAGCTGCAAGTGCGGCGTGTTTACAAATGCAGGCATTGCAAGATCCCTTGAACTGTGTCCTAGTACAAAAGAGGCTTTGAAACGAGAAACACGTTGTCATGGCATGTTCCAGGCCAGCAGCACCAGACTGAACCAGATAATTGCTGTTTCTGCTTCACCGTGGAAAAAGCAGCAGGTCTTGAGCAAGTCTTTTTTTTTTTTTTTTTTCCTTTAGACACTGGGTGCGATGCTCGGGATGGAAGAGGAGGGTTGGGAATGCCCGGGCAGTGGGGGCAGGGGTGGGATGATCTCCACAGGGCTGCAGGCACAGTTCCTCTGCGGGGCTGAGCTGGTGTAACCCTACCCACGGGGCCGGTGACACTGACCCCGGTATGTGACACGGGGTGTCCATGTTTTGTAACCCTGACTCCCGGTGTGCTGCCCGAGCCAGGAGACGTGGCTCTCACAGCTCCCGGGCGTTCCAGACCTTTCCCACTGCCCTTCTCCTGGCAGTTCACGGCACTTCGAGAACTTTGAGAACTACCCAAATGCCTCTCGGTGCCAGGTGAGAGCTGCTAATTGGCCCCTTCATTGACTACTCCGTTACTGGCCCTGGGCAAGCAGCACCTCTGCACCACTGGGAATACTGGGAACAATGGAGCTCTCATGCCCACGCTCCCAGGGCACCATGTGCTGTGCTGGGGTTGGAAATGAAGGCTGACATTTCTACCTATTTTGGAATAATTTATTTCTTAGACATTTCTCTTTCCCCCAGGTGTGTTTTTGCCCCGGGCACATCACACCATGGAGTCAGTTATTGCCATTACATCCAGTGCCTTTGGAAACGGCCAAACGGGAAAGCTCTGCCAGGGAAGGGTTTTTCACCACATGTGTCAAGTTAAAAACTGCAAAGGGGGCAGGCTGGGTAACACCACACAGCTGAGGGAATGCCTGGAGATAAAAGGCAGATCCCCATCTCCTCTTGTGTGTGCTGCTGCCCAGGGGATGGTGGGACCCGGATAAGGTTTGTCCTGGTTGTTCCTGGCACCCAACTCTCCCCCCTCGTGGGGCTGCAGCCCTGCCCAGTGCTCAGGCCGGGTCTGGCTCAGGCAGGTGGGTGTTTGCTGGGGGTGCCGGACCCTCGGCCATCTCAGCACTGTCCATGTCCATCTGTGAGGGCAAAAATGCTGAGGAGGCAGAGCTGTGTTGGCCGCTGAGCCTTGGGCTTGTCCCCAGAGGTCCATTTTACCTGCTCTCCTGACCTCTGCTCATTATTCCAGTACCCAGGATGGGATCCCAGTTTATTGTTTCCTTAACAACAGCTCCGGCCGAGGAATGGTGGCTGCAGTCTGTGGTTGCCTGAGCTGTCACACAAGAGGAATAATTAGCTTTTCTCTGCTGTACAGCTCTATCCTTCCTTCAGCCCCTGGTGCTGCTGGAAGTACAGTGGCATTCCCTCCTCTGGCGCTGCTCCCCGCTCACCTCCTTGCAGTGGCAGCTGAAGGAAAGGCCGAGATCTATTCTGCTTTGAAAGTCCTGATGAATATGCAAACTATTAGGGCTGAAATATTGCTTATCCCTGTCACGGGGTGTGCACGGAGCTCGTGTTTGTGTTGCTGCCTGAGGATGTATCCAACACCAGTGTGGGGCTGAGCAGCTTAGGGAAGATTTAACTCTTATTTCTATTCTGGATGCCGAATCATTAATAAGGTTATGGCCATGTTGGGGGCCTTTCCCAGTGCCCTCCTCCCACTGCCATGGGACCTGCTGGCAGGCTTTGACTCCAGCTATCGATCGGGGCACAGCAGGGCAACGCTTCATCCCCAATGGAAGTGGTTGCTGATGATTATCACATGGAATTAATGCGTGTGTTGTGAAATTGGTGTGATTTGAGATGAAATGTGACCTATGGGCATAGGCAACGCATTCTAATGTATTCAGGAGCGCTCAGGCTGACGAGCTATTGCTGCTGGTACCACGCTGATTAAACCCCAGCTCGCTCTGCTCCCATTGAAAGCAGTGGGAGGTCTGTCACTGCCTTCCGTGACTGCTGGACCGGATCCAGCCTGCACTTCACGGGATGCATTATTCCAGGATTAGAGAGGCACAGGGAGTGGGATTCCTCTCCCTCGCTGATCTCTACTGCTTAGATGTTTGCCTTGGAGCTGGCAGGGATGCAAAGCTCCCGACCTGGTTTTGGTGTCAATCCAGGGAGGAGACAGGTGGGGTTTGCTCCCAAAGGTCGGCCAAGGCTGGGGTGCTGCTCTGGGGGTGCAGTGAAATGTGGGGTGCTGGGCAGCCCCTCTTGATCCAGAGCACCTGGCTGGCAGGAGGCAGGGTTCCCATAAGCATTACGTGCACAAAGTGTTTGACCCACCAGTGTCAGAGTCCCATTCAGGAATGAAGAAGCCCAGTCCCAGCCCAGGACCCTCAGAGGGGCCCTGGCTCTGCACACGCTGGTCAGGAGGTGGCTGGGGAGGGGTTTTCTCTGGTTCTTGATTTCAGACAAACATTTGACCTCAAAGTGGTGCCGGCTGCTCTGGGGCTGAATTCCCCTGTGGTGTGGGAGGCTGCTGGGAGCACATGGCATCGCCACCCCGCCGGGCCCTGCTGCCCCAGCCCCACTGCGCCGGCCCCGCGGCCCAGCCTTGGGCTGGAGGATGACTCAGGGCCCCGTGCGGGAAGGGCCGAGGAGGGAGGGGGTGGTGGTGACCCCCCCAGTGCTACTGGGGAACTGAAGCAATCTGTTTATCATGGAAAAACTGCTCTTTGCAGCAATTCAAATGGAAACTTCCCAGAATGAGTGTTGCAGAGCTTTCCCCTTGAATCACAAGGCCTCCCAAGAGCCGCTTTCTAAGACGATGCCCTCGGGAAAGCTGTCACCAGCCTCGCCGAGCAGCGGCTCCTCCGGGCAGCACAGCTGGTCCTGATCCCTCCGCAGGCCCATTCCCGTCGGAGCAGTGGCTTTCTCCAGGAGGAGCAGGTATGGGACCACCAGCACACAGCTGTCTCACGAGCTGTCTCATGAGTACACTGGGTGCTGGAAGGCTCTGGGGTGATGGACACCCCCAGCTCGGGGACCGGCCTGGGGTGGAGGCTCCAACAGCAGCACCTGCTGCCATCTCGCCAGGCCGTTGCCTGTTTTCCCTGCCCGCCTGTCACCCTTTCCATGGTTTAAATGAGTGTCCAAAGGTCAGGGGAATTCAGGCTCTGCCGTTGGCTCACGTAGCCCAGTGAATAAGGAGTGAGTGTGAGACGCCTGACTCGCTCTGCTCCCGTGGGTGCTTTGCCTCCCGTGCTGACACGGCCATGGCAAAGCCTGAGCTGGTGGGGAGCACAGCCCCTGCGCTGCCTCTGTGCTGTGCCCCAGCACAAGGCCCCTGGTGCTCCCGAGGGATGCTCCCGGGGCAGCCGGGTGCCCATCCCGTGGGGCAGGGCAGCGGGCACGCCGCCTCGGCCGTGAGGCGTTTCCGGCCGTAACCACAGCTGTGTGTAAGCTCTGAGTTGTCAGCCTCGCAGATCGGGACGAGATAGGAAGGAGCCCGGTGTCGAAAGGGGTGGGAGGCCACGGAGCAGGGCAAGGGGTGGGGAGGGAGGGCAGGTCATGGCACCCTGGTGATCCCCACTGCCACCCTGGGAGCGAAGCTGCCGGGGATTTTTGTACATTTATCCCTGCTGTCCCTGCAGTGCTCGTCCCCATAGTAACAGAGCAGGCTGGCACTGCAGTGCTCGGTGACATCCCTGGTTCCCGGGGGGAGCCGAGGACCTGCGTGGTCCATGCCCCAGCTCCTCAGTGGAGCTCACGAGCACAGGGACAGCTTCCCTGTGCTGCAGAGTGTGTCAGGGACTCACTGTCTGTGCAGCCCTGGGAAAGCACACAGAGCTCGGCCAGGAGGACAGAACGGGCAGGTGTGGGGCTGGCCAGGCCCTGGCAGGACCTTGCCTGGGGCGAGGGGTGGCTGATGGCAGGTCCTTGTCCCCAGGGCCTGCAGCAGCTGGGCACCTGCTGTGGCAGAGCCGGGCCCAGCTGCCGTGTGCAGGTGAGGCAGGACAGCACAGGGGTTTTCCAGCTGCAGCCGGACTCCGGCAAGCACCTTGGGCACTTGAGGTCAGGAGGCATTTGCAGCATGAGCTTTTTGAACCCAGGAGCGAGGCAAAGGTGTTTTTAAGGAGACTGACAAGACAGATCTTCGTGCAGATCCTGGAGCTGCTCAGAACATGAGTCAAAGGATTCCTGAAACAATTAGAGCTGTGAGGTGCAGCAGCAACAGCACATTCACCATCAGCAGCTCTGCCAGGCGCCCCCGGCCAGCTGCTCGTGCTTTCCCTCTAATAAGGCATATTAGGCAATTTCCCATTAAAAATGTTTATGGGAATATATAAATATTCACTTATACAGAACTCGCCTGGCCCTTTGTGCGCAGAGCAGTGGTGAGAGTGACTTGAATTGTTATAAATCTATCAAGAAAGCTTGAGATGGAGCTTAATGCACAGTGAGATAGATGTCCTAGAGCCCCCGTGGGGAATGAGTGCTCCTGGTGCTGGGATGGGACGCCTCGCTCCGTGGGACAAAGGCCCCTCGGAGCAGGACAGGGCGTCCACGGGACCTGGGTCACATCCTGCGGTGCCCAGCCACAGGCAGCAACCGTGGGCAGGGTTTTCCCTCGTGTGATTTCCCGATGGCTGTAGGAGGAGCTTGCATAGACCTGATCTGGATTTAATCAAAGGATTTTTTTTTTTCATTTGCTGTCTTATGCGCTGACCACCAAACCACATCCTTCAAGCCTGAGCCCAGCACAGTGAAACAAAAACTAACAAAAACTAGGCCAGGGCTTTTTGCTATACTTTTTTTCCTTTCTTTTCCCTTAGTGCATCAGTTGGGTGCAGAGCTGGTACCCACCACTCCTCCAGCCCCTCCACTGCCCACAGAGCATCCCCATGGGACAGCCCCCAGGGCAGCCTGGCATTTCCCTGAGTGAACCACTTGCAGCTCCACGTGAATCTGGGAACTATCCAGATTATGGCCACTGAGCACAGCGTCAGTGGGGAGCAAATACAGAGGAATAATAAGTAATGACGTCCTGGCAGATCATGTAGTCGGGACCTAATCAGGCCCAGTGTGGGGATTGCACTTGGCTCTCCCCGATGCATTAAGCAGCTGAGTGTGTTGCAGCCTGACTGTGGGATCAGGGCAGGCTGGAGGTGCCCTGTGGGCGCAGCCCCCGTGGCCATGGTGTGACAGGGCAGCACCCACAGCATCCAGTGGTGACCTGCCTGCCTAGGGAAGTTCTCACATTCACAGAGCAGAGAGCAGCTTTATTGTTTTATTTTGCAAACCAAAACCAGCCGGGAGTTTCTGAAGCGTCTGCCATCCCCACAGAGAGCTGTTTAGTCATGCCTGGTGTGTGTGCATGTGAGACAGTGAGGGGAGGGAGGCTCGAGGACTTTGCAAAGATTAAAGATTTATGCTGACCCTTGAATCTGATCCAAGGCTACTAATCTGTCCTGATCCTATCATCTGCTCAGGGTGGATCTATTTCACTTTCCTTTATGGTACTCCTGACTCATTGCACTCCCACTCCAGGCCAGTCCAGTGGGAATGGGAAGCGCTACCACATATTTGTTTGGGTTTGCATTTAAAGCTCTGGACCTGTGGTGGGTGCAGCTCATAAAGGAAACCAGTGTGGATAAGATATGGGTGAGCTGAATGCTTGGAAACCACTCCCAAACACAAGCTGAAGTGGTTTGAAATCAAGGTGGAGTGATGTACTGAAGGCACAATACTTGGCAGCTACGCCCAGCGTGTGAGAAAGGCATTTAAATCCAAGGTGGTGAGGTAGGCAGGGCACCCAGTGTGCTTCCGACAGGACAGCTCGTGCCTTGCAGGGGCTGCAGTCCCGGGTGTCACCCTTCTAGCAGAGAATGGGGTATCCACCCCTCATCTGCCCACCCACCCTCTCCAGCTCTGCTCATTGCACCCCTGTGAGACCCTCCAAAGGCCTGTGATAAGCTGTGCTGGGGTTCTGCTCCTGCCCTGGCATTCCTGCCTGGAAATGCCTTGCTGCACTCCATCACCTTGTACTGAAAGGCTCCTGATGGCTGCTGGGGGTTTACTATGAAAAACTACATGTAGAGGAGAATATAGACCTGATTTTGTTGAAAGCAGAACAAATCTCCCCTGCCCTCGCAAAAAAAAAAGAAAAAGGTGTGGCAGAAAGAGAAATAGGAGCTTTCCACCCCTCCCCAGCTCTGCTCTGCCTCAGCCACACGTGTCTGAGGAAGGCTGGGGATGCCGCAGCCGCTCTGCCCGTGTGCCAGCCAGGAATGGGGATGGATAACACCTGCTGGGCACCGCCGGCAGTCCCGGAGCCAGGGGCTGACAGGCGACCAGGATCAGTCATACGGGCCTGGCCCGTGGCTGAACTGACCAGGAGCTGGAGTGTGGTATATCCTATTTCAGATCCCCTGGGACATCCTGTTCTCCTGCTAACTGATGATATGTAAATATAGCAAATGCAAAGGGAGGCACTTTCCTAGCGTGCCTTGCCCAGGCTGCATATGGAACGGGCTGAGCCCAGCGGCGCCCTCGGGAACACCCACCGCAACTGCGACAGAGGCATCATGCTTTATTTTTAGTTTAAAATGAAGTTCCTGTTTGTAAGGCCAGAAGGGTTACAGGAAAAAAAATGATGAAGTGGGATCATTTACTGCTATTTTCTTTTCACGTGTCCTTCCTTCCTTCCTCCCTCCTGAGAAATAGGATGTAGCACATCACTATTCCAGGCTGCAATATTCGCTCGCGGGAGGGCTGGTTCCTGCTCCCTCCGAAGAGGCCCATTACGCCTTGTGTAACAAAAGACACCGTCCTCCCAACCCCGCCAATTACCCTTGATTTCGAGTTGCTACATGAAGGCGCTTATCTCATGTAAATGAAACATCGGGCCTCGCACTGACTCGCACTTCCTTTCTCTCTCCGCAGAGTTTTGGGCTGCCCCTGCCAGGCGGGGTGACGGGCAGGGCAGGCAGGGGATGGAGATCCCTCCCTGGCTCATCAATCCCCCTCCTCCCAGCAGCCGTGGGACAGACCGAAACAACGGGAAGCATTTGGTCAGGTCAGCCAAAGGAGGCTCTTTAATGAGCAAAGCCGAGCACTAATTAGTCTGGTGTGCGCCCCTTGCCCCAGCGCCCATCCCCGCAGTTCTCCCTCAGCCGGGGGTCACCGGGGAAGCAGAGCCGCAGGGATGAATTTGGCAGGTGCCCACGTGTTTTTCTCCTTCCCGTGCCCTGTTAGGGAAAGGTAATCCCGAGCTGACAGGAGGGAGACTGCGAGCTGCTGACGGGAATTCCCAGCTGAGGGGTTTTAAGAGCGGTGGGAGCTTTGGCGTATGGATTAGGTTGCTTATATATACTATAGTGTGAAGGAAACAGGCGGTTTTGCTAATTCCCTTGCACTTTGGTTTAATAAAGTAGGATTTGTCTGGTGGGAAAGTGTAACAGTGGGATTTAAGCTGTGTGAGTCTCATGACTGGTGCTCGCCTGGCTGGGTGGGAAGCAGGGAAGCATCGGTCACATTCTGTCTCTGCTCTGTTCTTGTGTTTTTAGACATGATTTGAATGCCCACAGCTTCGGATGAGCTTTATTTGGATTAGGTTTATTTAAAAAAATCCATATGCAGAGACTTGCACTGAATTCTGTAGCCCAGTTTTTCAGAACTGCAGTGCTCGTGTTTGAGAACCAGGACCACTTGGTTTGTCAGTGCCTTGTGACAAAGACTCACAAAAACTGAGAGGATAAAGAGGAGGGGGCCAGTGCACAGAGGAAGAGGGGACAGGTTAATATCTGGTACAGCCTCTGCAGGGAAACGAGATCCTTCTACTTCTGGTTTTAATGAGAAAGGCCCCAATGGAAATATAAAATCTGGATCTGCATCAAATCCTCAAAGTTCAGGCAGTTTAGAACGAGGAGTTCGGTCCATTCCATCACACATCAGAGCTGTCTGCAAAATTCACAGCCCAACACTTTTTTCCAGCCATGAATTCTGCCAAAGATGTGTGCTTGGATGTGAGGTATTTTTCTTCTTTTTCATCCCTTTTGCTAATTTAATTCCCAGATCTAAATCACATTTTTCCATCCTGGACTTCCACAAGCTGGGATGCCTTGTTTGCGGTTGGGAAGCTTTGCTGTGCCCTCTGTGGAGTGCTGAGGTGTCAGAGGGGTCACCTGCCTGCAGTAAGTGACCGAGCAAAGGGGAGGCCTCGGGGTCAGGCATGGGGCTGGTTTATTGCCAGAGTCAAAGTTTTGGGATGCGCTAGTGAGCAAATCATTACAGTGTTCCTGCCCTTCTCTCTCTCATTATTAAGAGGATAAAAACCAACCAATTATTGGAATATGCACAAATATGCCACTGATGAGGGCCCTGAGCAACCAGGCAGATTTTTCGAGCAGCCTTGAAGCAGCAAGACACAGCAGCCACATGCTGGGCTCTCCCTTATTTTTATTCTTTTCTGTTTTCTTGGTTGTAGAATAAGAGCTAATCAAAGTGATGCACTCCAGCAGGCTTTTGTGTATGGCATTACAGCAAAATCCTAAATTCTCTTTCCTGCTCATGCATACAAAGCAGGAAGAACTAGGATGGCTGCAGACTATTTTCAGATGATTTAGCCAAGGAGAAAATAACTGGGTGGCTGGAAGAAGGAGCTTTTGATAGGAAATAGCCTTGAAGTGCAGCTCTCTGACATGACAGCGTGCGAGGTGCCCAGCTCCCTGAGACAGCCCTGCTCTGTGAAATGGAACATGACTTCCAGAGGAGATGACAAAGGACAATACAGACACCAGAGCACCCAAAATCCAGTGCAAGAGAGTGGGCTGGGTGCTCCCTGCTGCTCCTGAGCAAGAAGTGGTTTCAGCATCAACATACATGAAGTTCCCCCTGCTCGGTTCAGGACTCCTACCAAGTGCTGAGACAACAAGTCGAGTATTTGGCTGGTAAATCAGTGCAGCTCAACTGACTGGGTTCTTGGGAGGCTGTTTGTACCTGTAGATGTGTTGCTTCTTCCTCCACTAAAGGCAAAAGCATCACCTGGGACTTGCCCCTCACACCTGGAGCAAGTTGGATGCTCCCTCCCCACAAGGCAGGAGCGTGGGCATCAGTGATACCTGAGCGAAAACTCTCACCTCCCTGTGCTTCACTTCACAGCACCTGGTCTGCAGCCCTCTCTCTCCCCCCCCTCATTTCAAAGGGCCACGCAGTTCTCTCCCCCTTGTCTGTGACAACACTGGGGACAAAGCCCCAAAGATGGTCCCACCGGGCAGGCTGGGGCTGACGTGGGACATGGCATTGCTCTTCGTGTTTGTTCGTGTCTCTTGAACAGCTCAGCACTGATCAAATCCCCTGATTTGGATTTATTCTGTGCAATTCAAAGCAAGATTTGCTGGACCCCGCGGTGCCCATGTGCCCGGGGAGGGTTGGGGTGTGGGTGCGGGCAATGCCAGGTCAGGGGAGGTCCTGATTGAGGATGAAGGTGAAGGCATCTTCGAAGGCTTTGGGCAAGGAGGACGGTTTCGGTGAGGCTGCATCCCCCTCTGCTGGAAAATCCAAGCAAAGGCAGCAGAGCACCCGCTGGCCGGGGAGAAAAAGCGGGAATAAATGTGCAAAGAACACAAGGGTCCCCAGGGCCCAGAAGGGACATCGCGGCAGCCAGCCTGGGCTGTACTGGGGGTTCAACTGCTGCTGGCTGTGCTGAGAGGGCTCTTGCTGGGGACAGCCAGACCCCGAGCAGAAATTGGGACCATGTTGCATTTGTGCCAGGCACAATCCCACTCCCCATCACGGGAATGGGCGAGTGGGGCAGGGGCAGCACCTGACAGTGTGGTCAGGCAGGTCCTGACGATGTGGCAGGGTCTCACAGCTGGCAGAGAGAGAATCGTGACTGTTACTAAACAGAATTGCACAGACAAAGGCAGTGCTTTGACACTGGGTTCAGAGAGGCTTTGTAGCCCAGGTGGTGCCCCAGGGGCCACAGGTGACGGGCATGAGGTGCAAAACACACTGGGGAGACTGAAATACTTATGGCAACCATGGGCAGTGGCATTTGCCAGGAAGGGGCTGCAGTGCTGTCTGGTTCTTGCCAAACAGCTCGTAGGAAGCTCTACTTCAAACCAGAGGCTGGAGAAAATGCCTCTCCTCGCCCCTCACCTGCTCCCTGGGTGGGTGGCTCATGGCTCAGTCTAACCAAGGACTCCTGAGAAGTCCCTGCTCTGGATTCCCCTGCGGTGCTGCTTCCTCTGGTCCTACAGGTGCCTGCGCACAGCCTCGGGCTCTGTGCTCGTCTTTCAGAGCCTCACTTGGAGGCTGTTTGTGCTTAGACTGGAAGAATGGGTTTGTTTCCTTTTGGATTTAAAATCTAAATTACAGCAGGGGTGAAATGCGGTGACTGGGCTGGCAAAGGCCCCGACTGTGCAATAAATCTGCAAGCATGGGCCTGGCTTTTGCGCAGGGGGCTCTGCAAGTGCCAAGGTCGCTGCTAATAAATCTGACTGGAGGACCAGGAGGAAATTTTTTAAAACTTACTGCAAACAGCAGGCTCCTTTTTAACCATCTTTTTTTTTTCCCTGCTCCCTTCTGCTGATTCATGCTCCTGCTGCTTCGCCACTGGGAGACGCCAGCATTCCTGAAGGTCATCACTTGCATGCAGCAGCTCACGCTGCGGAGTGTCTGCCAGCATCTAGGAAATCGAAATGCTAAAGTGCCTGCGATCATTTATATTTTCCCTGGCAGTGACAGACAATCCACAGCTTGCCAACTGAGGAGCTGCCACGTTTCCAGGCTGCTACACTGCTCGAAGGTAAAGGAGGTGCATGAAAGGCGATGCCTCCCGAGGAACCTGACACCAGGTCGCCTCAGTGGCACGAGATGAGGATTTTCACCTGGGTTCACCTGCAGGCAGCACTCTTAGAGATATGGAAACCCAGGGTTCAAGCAGGCACCCCTCTGACTTACACCCAAACCGTTCTGTCACCCCGTGATCCCATGACACCGGGAAATGAGATCCGTGTGCTCACGTCAGGAGTCACGCTGCTGCCCGCCTCACATCCCTGGGGAAGCAGGGCTGGGCTGCCCTCACTGACACCTCTCTCCCCTTCTCTGCCTCTGCTCTCCACTGTGGTAAAGACTTGGTGCTGTCCTGGGCTGCAGAAAAGAGGCAGGACTTTAGGGCATGCTGGCAGCATGCAAACATCTCTGAGGAAATAAGTTATCTTTTAGTTTTCATGGCATGTCTCCTTCTTAGTGGCAAAGGGATATTTCTGGTTTAGCTCAAGCACTAACAGCACAACAGACACTTATTTTTTTTTCAGGAGAGCAATGAAGAAAACACGGTGAAATCCTTCCTTTGCTTCTTCAGGTTATTTAGTGAGTATTAAACTGTGGCAGTACCAAAAATCCTGAGTAAAATGACGTGAAGACACTGTGTTACAGGCTGTGGTAGGTTTAGGAACCATCAGTTATTTAATGTCCATCTCTTCAGAACTGACCACTAATCTTTTACCCTTTCCTTTATGTGTTTGTAAGAGAAGGATGACACGTATCTCACAACCACTATCATCTACCTTTGTTTCTTTTGAGAATATTTTAAGTGGGCCTTGAAAAAGAGGAGCTGGAAACAGCCCCCAGGAAGGCTCCGGTTTGTCCTCACAGCTCCTCAGCTTCCCCAAATCCAAGAGCTTCTCCCTCGCTTGACAAGGGAGCCTCCTGGCCTGGGAGGCACCCACAGTCTCTTTATTTTACAAATTTCCAGTTCAACCCCTGAAAGAAAATCAGTGTCTGAGCAAACTGGTGGCACAAACAGGACACTCCTTAAAGCAACGGAACTTGAGCAAGCAGGAGAGCAACATCTCAGAGTAATGTTGACACTATTTTTTGGCTGCGGCTCCTCGCTCGGCAGCAGGGGAGGTGCCACCCAGCAGGCGTCTGTAACTCATCAAATCAATTAGTTTCTTTGTCTGCAGGAGGAGTTGTTCGCCAAAGACAAATTAAAGGGACGTCCAGTAAGATCCTCTATTCTGAGAGGAGCTGTCCCATTTTCTCATACTAATGACAGACTCCGAAATCTGTGCACAATTTAGCTCGTTATTAGAACTAATTGGTGCCAGGCATTCCATCCTCTCTGATAGGGCTAACCATGGGGATGAAATTTTCCGAGTTAATGAACCAGAGAATGGATTAAGAACTTTCAAAGTGCAGTTCATATCACAGCTTAATTGGAAGGAGTATATTAGTTGGCTTTTTATGGATACAAAGGAAAGCCATGCTTTGGGGTGGAAAAGCACATGCACAGCCGCCTTCCCTGCCACTGGGAAGCTGGGAATTTCTGATTTCAGAGGGGCAGAGCCATGGCATTTGAAGGCAGCGCCTTCCCCGCATGCTGTCAGCCGGAGAGGGGTGGGAACAGGCTTTATTTTCTGTGTGCAGCACTTGCCATTCCTCCCGCCTAAGGCCCTGCAGGGCGAACCAATTAGTGCAGCTCTCCCAAGGCCAGGGAGCTGCCAGGGGGATCCAGGGCCAGTCTGGGCACTGGGGGATCCTTGGGATGCGGATCCACATCCTCCAGACTGTCATGCCCCGGTGTGCAGTCCTGGTGTTCTTATACCCATCCCACTCTAGTTGCTTTTTTACGCCTGTTTCACTGAAGAGGAAATTTATATCACCCATTTTTCTGGCTCAGAGAAATAACCTTTTTTTCTGTGTGATTTAGATGATTTCCTTCTGGCAGCGATGGAGAAGGAGAAGCCATTGCAAGTGTCCCAGAAACAGCATGGAACCTCTGGAGGGGTGTGCACATTGTGCTTGGCTTCCCCAAATTCATCAGCTGCAGATGCTGCTGCTCTCCCTCCATCCTGGAGTAGAAAGGTGTCTGCCAGCTGCATACATAATATCTTTAAAATTTATACTCTAAAGATAAAATAAATAATATTATCAGATAAATAAATATATAATTTCTCATATAAATAAATAATATCATAATATCTTCAAAATATCTATTTTAAAGTCTGCCTGTCTTTAAAAGCAGTTCCTGCGTGTGATTTTTGTTAGCCAGGGGCAAGGACAGCAAAGTTGTAGCATTCGTCTGGAAAAAAGAAAGGGAAAGGCCTATTAGCATCAGCTGGCTCTGGGTTATACCTGGTGCTGTATTTGCTGGTTTTTGCAAATATAAGTAATACTAAACAACCCAAAATTCCCAGGTGCTGATGCTACTGCCTCCCTGGGTGTTTTGCTGCACCATCTGAGCTGCTTGGCCCCTCTCTCTTCATTATTCAGCCTCCATAAAACTATTTAACTTTCTTCTCCCACCCCCCTTGGAGTTGGGATGTGCATATCCAGGTAGCCCACTCCATTCTTCACGCATTATCTTAGCTCTTTAATATTTGTAAAATAATTTGAGAACCAGTGCAGAAAAATAGCTGTTTTCCAACCCACTGGCAATCAAAAAAATCCTGTTTAATATCCATTCATAGCTCTTAATTTGAGTAATGAAAGTTTTACTGCAACATGATAAGAAATCCCGAAGAAAAAGACTGTGCTTCAAGTGGACGTGGCGCTCTGTGCTCTGGGCTGGGTGACAAGGTGGGGATGGAGCACAGGGGGGACTCAGTGGTCTTGGAAGTCTTTTCCAACCTTAATGATGCTGTGATGGTGTGGGGTGTGAGTTCACACCCCTTCACCCACACCTGTCCATGGTGGTGGGCTGAGGACGAGAGATCATTGTCTTAAGTTGCACACGGGAGGTTCAGGTTGGACATCGAGGAGAATTTCCTCACACAAAGGGTGATTAGACACTGGAATGGACTGGGAGGTGGTGGAATCACCACCCCTAGAGGTGTTCAGGGAAAGAGTGGACATGGCACTTAGTGCCATGGTCTGGTTGACAAGGTGGTGTTCGGTCACTGGTAATCTCAGTGACGCCGTGATTCGGCGGGGTGCGGACGGACACCTGGCACGCTGCCCGATGCGGTGCTGAGGCGGCCGCAGTACCGCCTCCCTCACGGCCGCCATGACGGCCCCGCCCCCGCGGTCCTCCCGCGGCGCGGGGCCGCCAGGGGGCGCTGCGGGGCGGGGCGGGGCCGGCGGCGCGCGGCCCGTGCCGGTGACCGCGCGGTCACGTGACGGCGGGGGGAGCCGGGCGGCGAGCGCGGGTGTCCCGGACCGGCCCGGCGCGGCACGGCACGGCACAGCCCGGACCGGCACCGCACAGCTCCGCACCGCACAGCTCCGCACCGCACAGCCCGGACCGCCGCAGCCAGCGCCCGGCCCAGCCCGCAGCGCCCCGGCCCGGCCCGCAGCGCCCCCGGCCCGCCCGCCCGCCGCCACGATGCTGGCGCTGCTGTCCCGGCTGCTGGACTGGTTCCGCTCCCTCTTCTGGAAGGAGGAGATGGAGCTGACGCTGGTGGGGCTGCAGTACTCGGGCAAGACCACCTTCGTGAACGTCATCGCGGTGAGCGGGCGGCGGGAGGGGCTGATCCCGGCCCGGAGCCCGGGATGGAGCGGGGGCAGCGGGTGTGCCCCGCCGGGTGGGATGGGAGCCCCGGGAGCCGCTGTGCCTCCGGGAACCTTCCCGTGCTGAGGGGACACTGATCCCACACCAGGGCACGGCCCGACAGCCGTGTGTCGGTGTGGCTGGGCTGAGCGAATGTGGAGATAACATTGTGTGTCCTCAGCTGCTTCCTCCCTTCGTCTGTGTCAGTGGGCCTGAATGGCTGGAGGTGTCACCCACTCACGGTTCTCCTCGCAGTTGTTTGCTTGTGCTGATTGCTGTAGCCTGTATCAAATAATCTCCTTTCTCTCAAGGTACATCTTGCTTCAGAAGTACAACTAACAAACCTGAGAGCAGCAAAGTGCTGCACTGGGGCCTGCTGATCTGGTGGTGTGCCTGGAGCAAGTGAAGGAAGGGTGTGGAACTCCTCCTACACGAAGCTTTCCATTGTTGAATGAGATAAAGAGTAGCTTTACCTAAATGGCTTAGTTGGCTCCACCAGCGTCCTGCTCTGTGGATATATGTGATGGAAAACATTCCAGGAGACAAGTTTGGGAGCCCTTGTAGGGAGACTGGAATGGGAAGCTGGGGTGCCTTTTGGGTTTGCAGGGAGCATGAGGGATCTGAGTCCCGAGCCCCTGGAATGAGAGCTGATGTCTCCAGCTTTACAGGGAGCAGACCTTCAGCTTGTCTTTCGGGGTTTTTTGAGGCTGTCTCCATAACACTATGGAATATTTGTATGAATGTATTTACTGAAGTGTCAGGTGAGTGAGTTGCTGGATAGGAAAAGGACTTCTATTCTCTTGAATAAATTCATCCTTGTACACTGATGGATACCCTGGCAAAACGTAACCAAGGTCTTGTGTAGCTCAGGTGTGAGCACTCAGTGGGCTCCTTGATAATCATGGGAAATGGGTCTGCCCCCATCAGAGGTCACTTTTCTCTGACTAGTTTTTATGTGAAAGTTGCTGAACTAACCCAAGAGTGCCAGAAGCCTGTTCTTTCACACACTGCCACTACTTCTGGGCTTTGATTTCTAAACATGGAGCTCTGGAATTGTTGAACAACCTCGGTCTTTGGCTGCTGAGCTGATACTGCTTGGAGTGTTCCTGCAGCTTGGGGCTCTGAGGTTACCCTGCAGGTTTTTTGTCTGCTGGAGTCCTCATGGTGATGGTACTTGACAAAGAACTGCTTTGCCTCTCTGTAGTGCCAGCAGCACATGTTCAGGGAGTTACATGTGAAGCTATGCAGATATGTGGAGCAGTTCAGAATTGCAGCAGTGCTGCACATCAGTTTAGTCCATCTGAGTTGTCTCAAGTGGTAGAAGTTTTCCTAAGTAAAGCTGACATCAGTTTCCAGCTTCCTTTGCCGGGGGTTGAATTTTGCAAGGTTTCAGCCATGTGTTAGGATCACACCCAGACATTTATCTGACTGTCATTCAAAGAGCCTTGCAAAACCCAGTGAAATAGGGAAGCTGTTGTGTGTGCTGACACAGCCTCGTTGGCTGGCTTGGTTTGGAAGCAGCAACTTGCGTTTCTGAAGCTTTTAATTAGGACATCTATGAACTCTTTACAAAAAACAGAGAGAGGGGACTTGCTCAGGGTTTTATGACTGATTTTAAAAAAAATAATAGCATAAGCTTCAGTCATCAGTGCAATATTGCTTTTTAGAGAAGCACTGCTGCCCATGGCATGCAGAGATAACTTGGTAGTTGCTTCCCTGACTGACTTTAGTTTAGAGTCTGCATTTGGGAACGAGCGTGCGAAAAGAATAAGTGCTCTCTGCAGGCCTGTTAATGGTCTGGATGGATGAGGCTGTTGGGATTCCTTAAAACTAAAATGAAAGGAATGACACAGCAAGATGTCCTGTAGGATACCTCTAAAAGCTGGATTGCACATCAGGAGCTTGGTATGGCTTAGAAGGTTGTGTTCTGTCTAATAGGGCTGTTACCAGTCTTGACAATAGTGAGTTTAATCCAATATAAATCTCTAATGTAATCTCTGCCCATCAAGTGAGGCATATGGAACTAGAGGGAAACTCAACCAAGGAAGCTTGATGCAAGGCCTGACTGCTGCTGAAGTGGGAGGCCTGACTGCTCCATGAGAGGCAGACAGTCCAGTTCTAGAATAATCTTCTAGATTGGTACTGGGTTTGGACCATATTTATTCCTTCAGTGTAAACAAGCACTTGGTTTGTAATCAGACCAAACAAGGGTGTGGAGTGATAGGACAAGGGGGAATGGCTTTGAACTGAGAGATGGGGAAGCTGGATTAGATATTAAGGATAAATCCTTCCCTGTGAGGGTGGGGAGGCCCTGGCACAGGTTGCCCAGAGAAGCTGTGGCTGCCCCATCCCTGGAAGTGTCCAAGGCCAGGTTGGAGCTTAGACCTGGTCTAGTGAAGGTGCTTCTGCCCATGGCAGGGGGCTTGAAGTAGATGGGCTTGAAGGTCCCTTCCAACCCAAACCATTCTGGGATCAGTTTGACAGGAAGGTTTAAAACCCAGCCTTAGCAGTGCAATCTCGTTATAGCTGGATGTGGCTAATGCAGTTTCTGCTTTGCTGAGGCTCCACATTAGTCACTGTCTCTAATTAGATATTAAGCCTAAGTTTTCCATGTGCGTGAGTAAACTTGCTCACAAGGGAGGATATCATTTCTTCCTGGTCCTAATTTCCCTAATGTGGAAGGCCTGTGGCTCTTATTTGGAGAAACTGCCTGTCATCCCGGGATCGCCTCTGGAATTGTCGGCTCCTTATCCGAGCGCTGGAAATGCCCATTATTTACAGAGGCTGCAGTATCTGGTGCTGTTTGCATGTCTGCAGCTCGTGGGTGTTCCAGCCTTTCTGCAGCCTGGCTGTGGAGCTGGGAGTGCTGGCCATGCTGGTGTGGGGAGGCACGGAGGGGCCCCAGCTCCTCCTCGGCCTGTGACGCAACTGAAACATGACTCAAGTAAACTGACTCTGCTCCCAGCCTGGGCAGCATGTGCTGCTGGAGAATGGGGCACTTGTTCCCTTTCAAAGGGGTGTTTCATGGAAGAGTGGCATCTCCTGGCTTTTTTTAGAAGTTTTGCTTGAAGCCTGGTAGGTTGTTCCTCGATCCAGGTGTTTGGCACGGGAAGACTGAAGCTCATTAGTCTGATCCTCCCATACAGTTGTTAGGCTTAAGAGCCAAACTCAGCCTGTTTGTGGTGACAGGGTAAATAAGGTCCCTTTGTAGGATTTGTGTCAGAGCCTGAATTAGTGTGGTTTGCTTTTTTAACTTTGGAATATCCAACACGCCTTGGACTGAGGCCTTGGTTTCTAGAGAGGCAATTCCTGAAGCACCTCTCAACAAAAGGTTCCTTTGGCCAGCTGGGAGCTGTGACTTCCCTCTGGCCTCATGAGTATTGTAAGTAACTTTGACTTAAAGAAGCCACATTGGCAAAGTATGGAAAAAGGTTGTTCTAGAGAATTCCACTGCTGTTTTAGTGCCTTCTGGAACACTCAGGTAGGCCATAAATCCCATGTGTTGTCACTTCATACACAGAGTAGCTAGGGGAGAAGGGTGATACACTTTGAAGTGTTGTGTTTCTTAATGGCAGAAGTCTCTTGAAATGCATTGCATCACTTCATTAGCTAATAAAGCTACCAGGAGATGACTCATGTTCTGTCTTTGAGGTCCTGCTTGCTGTACCCCCAGGTGGGCTGAAACAGGTGACTGAAGTTGGAATCTACTTTTCCCATTGTGGTCCTGAGTTCCTGCATAGCATTCTGTGAGAAATGGAAGAGCTCTAAGTAGTAACACCTCAATAAAGATGTAAAGATGTTTTTGGGACTGTCAGAGGCATGAAATGAGCTCTTACATGAATGACTTCTAGAGAGAAATGTTTTTTTTATGGTAGTTACATGATAAGTGGTCCATGTCCTTTTAAATATTCCATGGAATAGGGTTGGGGAATTAAAAATGCCTTTTCTTGTCATGTACTGTTGTTTTGCTTTCTGCAGCAATCATTCATGGAGGTGCTGTTGTGAAGCCTTTCAAGGGACTGTGAGATCACAGGGATTGAAGCTTCGAAACTAGAGGTCAGGCTTCTGAACTGGTCACAAGTAGCTGGAACACTGAAGTATTTCCAGAAGGAAACTGGACTACAGACAGTTGATTTGTCCATCTATGATGCACTGCTTGGTGGAGGCTATGAGTGTTGCAGAGGAGGCTTAGTGTAGGGGTAGCTTGATATGCTAAAATTACACTGTTTTTAAAATTATTTTTTAAAGAGGAGATTTCTGAGAGATGTGGCGTTTTTTTCTTAGTGTGAAAAAAAGAGAAATTTAGGGATGAACAGCAGGGTTTAATGTAATATGCTGGTTCAGGTGGATTGGGAGTGTCCTGGCTGGAATCCATACTCCACTGATGTTATCTCCTAGTTGGTTAAGCTTGTTTGTGATCTCTTCTAGCTGGATGAAAAGTAATATGAGTAAAGACAGAACAATCTCTACTGTGTAGTAACAAGGCCTATATGAAGAAATTGGTCCTATAACAGTCATGAATCACATCAGCTTTATGAGATGCAAACTAAAGGCTGCCCTGACCTTTTCTGATGATAGAAAGAATGTCCTTGTGTAGGCTGTGGAATCAAAATCAAGCTGCTTAGGAGGCTTGGTGCTGACAGTCTGGGTGACAAGGCCAGGCTGGACAGGGCTGGGAGCATCCTGGTCTAGTGGAAGGTGTCCCTGCTCATGGCAGGGAGTGGAAGAGGACAGTTTTAAAGGTTCCTTCCAACCCAAACCACTCTGTCATTCTGTAGCTCCCTGGAAGTTGAATCTTATGGCTGTAGGGAGGCAGATGAAGTAGCCAGAGCGTGGTTTTGTTTGTTTTGGTTTTTTTGACTCAAGACAACTGGAAATAGTAGGTTTAGTAAGCAGCACGTTGTAATATGAACAAAGTATCAAAAGAGACTAAACTTACTTACTATCCCTTTTACACTGCTGGAATGTCAGGTGATGGCAAGTTAAACTCTTGTCCCAAGTTTTCCTCTGGGAAATGAACTGTCCCTGTAGCTGATACTGCTGTGGTGTCTGTGGGGATTAGTGCTGGTACTGGATACAAGGTGAGCTGAACCCAAACTGATTTATGGAGTACAGTGAGGGACTTAGTTCAGTCTGGAAGCAGTTTTGCTGCTCTGAATAATCCTTATCCAACAGAAGTACCCATCCACATAAATGGGTTCATGTTGCACTAAAATCACGTTTAGGTTCTCCAGGAGCTTTGAGTATCCAAAAGGGAGCATCTCTTAAACCAGGAGGCTCAAGGATCAGTCCCATGGGTTCCTTCTGCATGAGGCCTCTGAAATTCAGTCTGTTTAGTCTCCCTGTTCCTTATCTCCCACACAGGGGCTGGAGTTAAGTTTGTTTGCTGACCTTCAGTTTGTGTTAGCTCTGTATGGTCCGTGTGACCTCGGAGCTTGGGCTTCATTCATAATCACTGGTGGGACACGGGGCTGCTCTGCCAGGAGCCCTGCAGGGAGTGCAGTGTCTGCCTGGTGGGACGGGCACAAGTGCTGAAAACAGGGCACCTCTGTGTTCATCAGCACCACTCTTGGGCAGTGCTGCTGTGTGTGACAGCAGCCAAAGGCTTTGTGATCAGGAATTGAAAGTACTGCTGTGCACATCAAACGTGTTTTAAAGCTGGTGCCTGTTTTAGAAGGAGAAAGCATCATATTGTGAGCACACGGTGATAGGGCTGAGTAATCTGCTCTAGGAGGGAAGTGATTCAAGCAAAACTGCCTACCAATAAAGGCATATTCCTTTGGTTATGCTGTGTGAGTAGCTTTTTGCATATGAATACTCTAAGTTGCAGCTGAATTCCTGGCTTTTTTCTTCTGTAGAGGTAGTAAACAAAAGCTCCCTAAATTCTGGGTTTAGAGAACTGTTTCTGGGCCAAGCCAGCTGAATGCAGTAGCAGAATCCATCAAAGGAGATCACTGCCTGCTTGCTAAATCCTCTACAATCACTTTAACCAATTTTTGACCTGTCTGAAAAGAGAAGGTGACTGCCAGTAGCTTTCTTTGGGTACAGTGCCTGTGAGCAGAGGAACACCCACCCATCAGAGGGAGGCCTTCCAAGAGAAGGGCTGAGTTGATCAGTGTGCTCATGGCAGTGCTGGATTGTTCCTCTGCAAAGCAGAGAACAGGCAGTGAAACTCAAGTGTAACTGAGGACTCTGCAGTGGAGGTTTTAAGCAAGTCAGAACAAGTTTTGGGATGTGCAGCGTGGGTAGGGAGTACTTGGGAAGGAATATAAGGTGCAGCAGCTTTCCAGAATATTCTGTAAAAGCTTTCTTGTGGTGGGTCACAGTAATTTCTGCAATGTTACATTAAACACGTGGTAAATGAGGTGCTGATCCACTCTGAAGGAATTTGTATCCTAAAAGAGCAGGGAGAGAACTTGATACTGAACATGCTGTAATTAGTGGGATGGCAGTGGAGGGCTATAAACCCTGCAGAGGGATGGGCAGGAAAGGAGAGGCTTTGGGATAGGCTTGTGTGTCAGGAGTGTTTGCACTGTGTAGAGCTTGATGATGGTCATGATAAGGTTGTTTATGGGTAAGAATCGAGGAGAAGGCCAACAAGGCAGATGTCCTGGTGGGAATCTGTTCTAAACCACCCCACCCAGGAAGAAGAGGCACCAAAATACTCCTTAAGCAGCTGGGAGAAGTCTCACAATCACTAGGCCTTGTTGTCATAGGACACTTCAACTTCCCAGATATCTGCTGGAAATACAACACAGCAGAGGGAACACAGTCTGGGAGATTCCTGGAGTTCCTATTGATAGGAACAGCTCTCGAGTGAAGGATCTGGAAGTATCTGAGTGGGAATAGCTGGCAGCATATGGGGTAATGTGCAGTAGCACAGAGATAGAGGTTCAGGGAGAGCTTGGGAGAGCTTGGAGAAGAGTTGTGGGTGTGGGGTGTGACTGTGGAGGCAGGAATGTGGAGGCAGGAATGCAGTGGTGCTTGAGCAACCTGGCAAGTGACCCTTCAGAGGCAACACTGGCTCCAGGAGCCAAACTGAGCTGCATCAGCTGTGGAAGCACAGCCAACCACCAGCCGCTGAGCTGCACGTGATGGAATGGACAGCTCGGACACGGGGATTTTGGGAATGGGGAGCTGATGGACAGGCATCCAGCCAGGCACCTTGCTGAGTTAGAAAGGTTAGAGTGTGTTCAGGAGCAGTGCTGCAGGAGCCTGATCCAAACTCCTCTGTGCAGCCCTGGTCCTGTTGGCCACCCTGCTCCTGATACAAACCAGGAGCTACTGGCCTTCTTGGCCACCTGGTCACACTTAGGTGGTACTTGCAGCTGGTGGCAGTTGGGCCCTAATTGGGGTGTGTGATGTTTGCTCCAGAGATCCCAAAGGGCTTTAAACCTGGGGTGGCCTCTCTCTGCAAGATCAGGGAGAGATGCAGACTTTGCTGTGATATCACACCCTAATTAAACAACTGAATGCTTTTGGATCGACCTTAATTTTCTGCAATCTCGTTGACTGTCTGGTTCTATTACACATAATGGATGTAGTGAGCTTCATAATGGCCACTGTGGTGATTCACCTTGTGCCAAACAGCCGAGGGAGCAGGGCAGAAATCTGGTGTTGATAACACTTGTTATGGCTCCTGGGTTGGCTGCAGGAGATCGCTGGGAACCTGGGAATTTGGCTCTCCAGCTGCTACAGATAAAAGGGTAACAGACGGTAAAACATCTGCCACTGGGGAACCTCTCTAATGCAATGCTGTTTGCAGCAGTTCTGCCAGAGCTTGGAGTGATGCTGAATGCCTGGTGGAAGCAGGCTCAAATACTGTCCAGCTGCATTTCATTGCCTTTCCCAGTGCTGAACAAGCTGGACACTGCAGGCTGGCAGGAAGCTGACCCGGCAAGTCCTTCCACTTTGCAGCCTTCTAACACTCCTCAGGGAGTTACCCCATACCTGTGGGTTGGAGGCTTCCTCCAGTGGGTGATTTATTACTGTGAATGCTGTCTGTGGAGTAGCTTGCATCAGAGGGAGAGCTTCTGGATATTTCTAGCTCCCAGGTAATTGGGAGATCCTGAGTTGGCTCCAGCAGAAGTAGGTGAATGGTTCTTTTCCTGTCCTTGTCCTGGCTGTCCATCTGTTAAGCTGTGCAAAGCACTTCTCCCAGGTAACTTTGCACCCTGACTGCCTCAAGGCTTGAACAATTATTTCAGTGCTTGTAAGAAATGACTTGACTGACTTCAATACACATGGATATACTATTTAGGACTTCTTGGCTGTGAAGCCTTCAGTTGGAAGGCAAATGGTTAGAAAAAGCTTGTGATATTTTACTATGTAAACCAGCTGCATCAGATAAGCACTAAATTTAACTTTCTTTTTTTTCCAGTCGGGTCAGTTCAGTGAAGATATGATTCCTACTGTGGGCTTCAACATGAGGAAAGTTACAAAGGGTAATGTTACAATAAAGGTATGTTGCCTTTGTTGACTGTTGTCTTCAGCTTCTAGTTTAAAATGTACGTGCTTGCTCTGTTTTGCTTCCAGCCTTGGGACAAATATAGAAAACTGAAGAGGCTCAGCTAAATCTGTCAAGTAGCTTAAGAAGACATTTATGTTTATTTATGGAGTTTCTTAAATGAGAATCTGTGTGTGATTTCCAGGTTCATGGACTAGTTAAAGCAATCTTGTGATAAGGCTGTCTGGCTTTAATCTGAGTGTTTAGGGCCCAGAGATGCTGCTTTTCTACTCATCAGGGTTGCTTACATCAGATGCAGAGTTTTAAGTCAATGTATCACAGTTTCCTGTGTAACCTCAGTCTCCAGGTGTGTTCCTGCAGCTGCTGCAAGGTGCTCTAGTTTGCATCCCCTGCTGTGGGCTGTGAGATCCGAGCAGCTGTACAAGGGATTAGTTCTGGTTCAACATGGGAGGGGTCCAGCAGCTGGTTAAGGAGAAAGGAGAAACTGTGTTTTGATTTCTTGTCTTATCTGTGCCTGACACGTTTAAAATAGTGCATGGCTAAATTGTCTTTTTCCCTCGCCTCAAGATCTGGGATATAGGAGGGCAGCCGCGGTTCCGGAGCATGTGGGAGCGATATTGCAGAGGAGTTAATGCTATTGTGTAAGTGCCTTCCCTCGGCTCCTACTCACCTCCAGTGTGCTGCTCTTCTCTGTGAGCCTCCTAACAGAGCATGCCTCACTCCCTAGTTCTCCTTGTAATTCTGAGACTGCACTGCAGCCAGATTGACCTGTTCTACCCCTGAGTTCAGGGTTGTTCTTTTATCTTTCTGATCTGGAGTACTAACTCCTTCCTGTCTGAACTGGGTGGCAGTGCTGTCTAACTCAAAGCATCTGCCTTCTACTCTGGTCTTAGAGAATTTTTTCTTTTAAAGAACCACATTCTTTGCTCAGAAGCCCTGGCTTTGTTTAAAGCCCTGTTGAATGTGCTCAAACCTGACAGTGTAAAGGAAAGACTGATGTTTCTGAGGGAGCTCAGTCTCACTGACCTAACCTGAAATTCTCTCTAAAGCTACATGGTAGATGCTGCAGATCGTGAAAAAATAGAAGCCTCTCGAAATGAGCTGCACAACCTTCTAGATAAGCCACAGTTACAAGGAATCCCTGTAAGTAATATCACCTTAAACAGTATTAAATGCTTGAGGAATGTCATAACTTGAGCAACTCTGAAGTCTGCCTTGAACTCTTAATTGTAGGGCCTGACCTTACTGGTCAGTGTAGGCATGAACCACACCTGCCCCCAGTGCCTTAACTCTAACTGTTGGCCTCAGTCCATCTTTCAGTGATCTTATTTTGTTCAGTGCCCACAAAAAAAAAAAGAAATAAAATTAAAACAGTAGTTTAGAGGTTTCCACAGTATGAGTTGATGCTCTTGTCTAAAGGTTAACCAGAGTGTAATACAGAAGTGTAAAGTAAGTTTGGGGAATATCAGATGAAAATCTGCTGGGATTATTCTCAGTTTTGTCAGCTGATGTGTTTCTGTGCTTGCTCTTTGCACAGAACAGTTTATTTGAACCCCTTCTTTCCCTGTGACTAGGTCAGGCTGCCTTTTTGATCTGGTTTAATAGTGAATATCTCATTCCATTAGATTTAATAGGCAAGTGCAGACTGTTTGTGAGACTCCTTTAAAGTGGAGTTTGTGGGTTTTGTCTTTTTGTTGTTTTTCTGAAGCAAAGCTGCAACCATTTCCTTCTCTGGATTTCAGGTTCTAGTACTTGGAAATAAGAGAGACCTTCCTAATGCTTTGGATGAGAAACAGCTAATTGAAAAGATGTAAGTCTAACCCTTCCTAAGAAACATTTTTTTAACTCAGTAATTTCATGTACATAAGGTTGTTATTAAATCAGGAAGCTTGCATTTAAAAGCAGAAAACCCAGCAACAGGAGGTAACAACATTGTACAGAAACAAGTTATGTGGAGAAGGTGAAGGGGAGCTTTTAGTTTCTCAGTAAGAGTCCCTGTGTAAGAGAAATTCATGCTGAAATGTTCTCTCTTTCCTAGGAACCTCGCTGCTATTCAGGACAGAGAAATCTGCTGCTACTCAATTTCTTGCAAAGAGAAAGATAATATAGGTAACTATTAACCCAAAATGCTGAGCTTTATGAAGAGCTGTCAGAGGATGGGCTGGGGGGTTGCAACTTCTGATACACACGTTTCCTGACTTCAGGAAATCAGAGAATCAAATGTGTGAGTGCAGTGGGTGAATTCAGCATAACTCCTGATGGCAGTGAGGAAGCTTGACTGGTATTAAAGTTGTAGGGTTGTAGTTACTGAAACATATGTCAGTCCCTGTGAAATGTGCTCCTTTCTTTAGTTAGGTTGCAGGAAATAGCTGATCAGTCTCACCATTAGCTTGGCCTAAATGATTTTATACTTTATCAGGTGCTCTCACCTCTTTCTCACTTGGGGAGGATGGCAAGTATTTGCAGCAGGTTTTTCCTCAAGTCATTTCCTTGAAATAATCACCTTTCCTTGCTGTTTGTGCTGTGGAATCTGCTAATCACTGCAGCCAAACAGTTCATCTGTCTGGCACTGACAGCAAATGCTTTAAAACTTGTGGAGTTCAAAGGCAAATTATTGGAGCCATAGGGAAGTATCAGATTAAGGGATGTCCTTTTCCTAGTGGTGTAGGTGACTGAGGAACCAGGATTTCTGGAGCAGTGACTTTGTTTGTTACTTGAAGGATGCTGGGCAGCTACAGGACCAAAGCACAGACAGCAAGCATTCCAAAAAATTATCCTGTTGATCTGCCTTGGACCATCCTCTAGAGAAGGGCTTGGATATTCCTGTACCAAAGCCATGCCAGTTATACAAACACAGACACCTGAACACGTCTCTTCTCTCTCTCTGTAGATATCACGCTTCAGTGGCTTATTCAGCATTCAAAATCTAGAAGAAGCTGAAGTCTTCCTGGAATCTCCAGTACCAGTTGGCCATAATCTCAATTGTCCACTTCCCTCCATAATGAGATACTACCCAAAAATCCTGTATCAAGAATCTGCCTTTTCACGGTTCATTTCTCATGTGCACTGCTGAAGACTTGTATTCCTATTCTGTCACAAAACAACTAGAGTTGTCATGATAAAGTCAGCACAAATATTTATTTTACAACCATCTGTGGTGGGAGGGTTGTGGGGGGGGCTTTTTAAAAAAATTATCTCTACCATGTTAACTACGATGGTACACTCTGTTCTGGTTTTTCAGGGCCAGGTTTTTATATGATTTTCAGCAAGTGTTTTATTTCTAGTGTTTAGTGGCTTGAAGATGCTGATGCTTGACAGCATTAAGATTCTGTAAGATGCCACATACAGTAGTTAGAAAACATTTAAGCGTGAGTTGTGGGATACTGATTTATCTCACAAATGCATGTGATGTGTGTATGTAAGCAGAGAAATGGAAACTGTTTGCAGAGGGGAGCACAAGGCATAGATCAGCATCACTAATCTACAGCTGAGATCCTGTCACTTGAAAAAGAAAACTCTCATGATGAATTAGGAAAGAGTCATCTTTTAAAATCGTTCTGTTGCTTTTGTTTAACATTTGTGTGGGGGATGGGAATGGACTGTTCTGTAAACCTTCGAAAATTGGAGTATTCCAGCATGAAAACAAATTACTAGGAACATCAGGCTTTGTTCAAATACATTCTTCTATCTCCAGATACTCGTGGTCTCTGTCTGAAACCAGAACATGCATTGTGAGCAGCTGCATGACCCCAGTTACTGATGTTCTTGTATCCAGGCGGTTGTTGCCCTGTAGCACACTATCTGTGTAATTGTCTAGTGTCTCTCCTGCTCATGGAATGGCTGGGCACAGTTTCACCTGGTGCTATGGAATACCTGGGCTATTGTGACAACTCTAGACCTGCCTGCTTTTCGATGTAACCATGTGCAAAGCCTGTAAGATGCCAGATGAAACGTTCTACTGTGTCAAAGCACAAGAGAGCCAATGATCCTGTCTCTTGACTAGCTCCTGCAGCTTAGGGAAGTGTGTATAAACTCAAGATCGCAATGTTTTTGCAGCTTTACTTTCTCAGTGACTTCAGCCTATTTAAAGGGACAGACTTGTTAAGACTGGTTTGCTCACCCAGCAGTGTCAGCGTAGCTTTACTCATGTGTGCAGATCCATGGTACACCTGCCTGTGTTGCCTCACACTGTGTGTGATTCCTCACCTCAATGTGGTTTGCATCCCGTGGGAGTCTTTGGTTGGGAACCTGCTTAGTCCCTGTCAGCTGTGACAAGCCAGTTTTAATGCAGACTGCCATGGCCTTACTGTCCTGTACCACCTCTGGCACTGTTGCACAGACACTACAAGCTGCCTGCGTTCAGTCTGAAGTTGCATTTTAACTTTTTGTCCCCTTTCAGTTCTCTGAAGCATGATTTCAATTAATTCATACTCTGGTGCTGTAGAGGAGAGGGTAAATTATCTTGCTACTGTAGTCCCGAGTTCACCAGGAACTGCTACAGTTACCTTTATTTAGCAAACTTGCTTGTGCCTAAAATAAGGAACCTAAACTAGAATGTGTGAATCTTTGTGGGGGACCAGGTCACTGTTTAGTTAACTGGCCTATAGCTAAACTTGATGTGTTTGGTGTTTATATACTTCACTGCTTTCAGCGTTTATGGCATCCAAACACTTCCAATTGTTAACCTGTGCATTACTCTCTGCATGTGAACAACTTATACAATTACTGAACTTTGTAAATACGTGAATTTTTTTATTTAGGTGGATGCATATGTTGGTTTACTGCTCTTCAGCTTTATTCAATAAACTTATGTTTTGAGGGTTGTATTGACACTTAACTGACTGACTTGAGTTGATGTGGCCGAACTCATGGAAATACATGGTGGGATGTGTGTCTCCTCTCCCAGAGATGACAGTGGGGGGAGAAGGATTGGTAAATACCTGAGCTGATTTAGGTTCTGTGGCTCAACTGTTCCACTGAAATGCTCATAAAGCTGCCTTTGAGGCCTGGGGTTTGCTCAGCTTACCTGAGCAAGCTCAGCTAGTCAGTCTCAGCAGAAGTCAGTGCTCTTTTATGTTTATAAAAAGCACTGGCAGCTGAGGGGTCAGAAGTAGGGGCAGCCTTCTGGAGCTCTGTTTTCAGGAGAGACATGCATGTGTCTGCAAGCTTCTTTCTTGTCAAGCCTAGAGTAAAACCTTTGTTTTTCTAGCACAAGTGTCAAATCTTGCAGTGCCTGATCATTCACTGCCAATTAAAGCAGAAAGATTCTTATCTCAGTGGGAAGTGAGGCTTTTGTTGACTGAGGTCTGGAACAAAATCTTTGCTGTGATTGTAATCTGGAGTTTCATTGACTGTTCTTCCCAAAGGCTTTTGTTGCATTAATGTCTCTTAGGTCACTGATAATTTATAGGACTGTATGTCATCATCTTCCAATTAATGGTAACAAATTGGATGTCTTGTTTCAGGGCTTGCCTCCACGTAAGCTTCCAAACTTGCTGAACTGTAACAGGTTAGTTTTTAGTACTGAGAGCAGGTCTTTTAGCATCCTTCAGTGTAACTTGGCTGGTGGGAAGGACTGGTGAACTGTTGGGTAAAAGAACATGTGTGTGTTTCTTTGGGAGTTTCCTGCATGCAAAACCAGCTCCCTGGAGTTCACAGTCAAAGCAAAATGCCTCTAGACACAAATCTGAGAACAGGATTAGTGCACTAAGCTTTGTCACCCTGGTTTTGACCTTGGTCTGATACCAGAACCAGTCACTTCAGTAAATCAGCTGTGGTATGAACTGGCCAACAGCCCTTTGCTTGATTTCAGTGGTATTTCAGTAATAGTTTCTACTTCTATGTGTAAATAGGGAGAACCACAGGGGCCACCTGTGATGTGTGTGCTCTGAAATTACTTCACAAAATAATCCCACCTGGGTTTCACAGCTTATTCTTGTACTGTTCTCCCAGATGTCCTTGGTTCCTCACGTGGCAGGAAGGAGAGCTCGGAGTGGCTGTTGGATTCCAGCGCAGAGGATTGCACTGGTCCTGTTTCAGGGCTTGATTAACTCCCCAACTGCCTTCCCTTTGACACAGGAAGTGTGGTGAGTCTTTCCAGGGAAGGGAGGCTGTTCTCAGCACCTTCAGCCTTGGACTGGAAAAACTGCTCCCTCGTCTGGCACAGTTATGGCCAAGGTCAAATCTTGTGTGTTCTAGCAGAGGTGTAGAGCATTACCAGTGCTGTTTGCTGAGTTTGGATGCTAGAGCTCTGTTCTAGTCATCAAATCTCATGATGATTACATGTCTTGGGCTCTGTAGTGAGTCTGGACAGTAAAAAGAGGCTGATTAAATGTCCCATTCTCCTAACAAAAGTTGCTTTTGGGGGGATGAATTTTGATAACATAAACTACTGTACTTAACATCAATAGCCATAATCCTGAGACTCTCCTCTGATGGAGGCCTTGGCTGTTGGCATAATAAGAAATGCACATCTTGTGAAAAGGCAAATGTTGAGCCAGAGAGAACTTTTGGTGGTGAATATACATGAAGTTAGGCAGCAGTCCTACCTTTGTGAGCCCCTGGTGTGTTGGCATTGTCTGGTGTCCTGGTGATTTACACCAGCCATCAACTCTCAGTCCTTGGTGTTGGGTTTATTCAGTACAAGTGATCATGGAGCAGCAATGATTGGATTAGGAATGTTTGTGTTGGCACTCACAGCTCCAGGCTGTGTGAAACGTTTCCTTGGAGTGTTCATGTCCTCTCAGCTTTGTGTGGATGGTGGTTTCTCTAAGTGCAATTACAGTGCAGGGTAATTCTCCTTGTCACCGAGTACAGCTGAGGGTCTGAGCAGCTGCACAGAGCAATTCTGTCCCACCACTTGGCAACAGGAATGATGCCCAAAGGTGGAGCTGTTTTTGTGATCCGTGGAATAGTCTAGTTTCTCATTGCTTTATGTTTTCTCTTTGCATCTTGATGGAAACAGGTTGGAAAGATGGTCCTTTTGGGATGCTGACATATCAAACTGCATAATCTTCACTTTCTGCTAGAAGAAAGGCCAAAGAAAATGCCTTAAACAGTCTCTCTGTTTATTAGAGGAATGTGGTGCAGGGATCTCTAATAACCTGAAGTATGGCTTAGCTGGATTATTGAGCTTTTAGCTTTCCTGAGGTTTCATTTTGTCATTGCTGTGGCTGTGCAATGGCATGTCATGGTTTGCTTTGTGCTTCCTCCAGCAGCATGCCCAGCACTGCTCCCCACTGCCCTGCCCTTGCACTGACCCTGACTCGAGTGTGAATTCAAAAAGGGAGTGTAAATCAGGTTATTTTATCTAGATTTCTAAGATGACATGGCCAGCAAAGCAGTCAGTCGTGTTAAAGGAGAAGTGATGTGTGAGTGCCTGACACTCATGTGCTTCAGGGCTTTTATTCCCCAAAAGTGAGTGCAGAACTTGTCTCACTAGATCATGAACCTTCAGTGAGGGCTCTGTTGCTTTAGGGCTGCAGATGCTGGATGTTAAAGTGTGTCTTGGTGAAACATTGGGGTTTTCTCTTGCATGTCACTCAAGTGACAAACACAGAATGGCACTCGGAGCAGGTTTGCACATACTCTTTAAAAGGAGAAGTGAAATACTTGATGTTTTTATTTCCCTCACAATGGAAGGTGGGTAAGTAGACCTTTGTGCCAGGATTAGTGCCTTTTAATTACGACATGACAAGTTTTATTCTGTTAAAGGCAACATCTATCATTGTGATAATTTTGAAGTGCTTCAATAAAGTGTTGTTGAAAACCATTTTTTTTTGCATATTCATCTGTAGTAGGACAGCTGCTTTTATTAGAAATATATGTGAAGCCTCATTATCTAACTGTGGGAAACATTTGGTGGCTTTAACTGCAGAACTTCATCTTGAGAGAGTGCCCATAAGCCTCCTGCTCTGGGGGGGCAACTTGGAGAGCTCAGTCTGTGAAATTCCCATTTCTGATTATTTTTGCTTTAAGTGCTGGAAGCATTTGTTGGTCTCGTTTGTGTTTCTCTCTGAAAAGACCCACAGGGTTGAAGTTCCTGAGCTATCATTTAACAAACAAAGCAAATATGTGAGTAGAGAAAGATAAAAGTTGTGGTGTGTGAAACTTAAAAGCTTGGTTTTCACAAGAGTCTCAGTGGAGTAAACTGGGAAGTTGCTTGTGTGTATTTACTTGGAGCGTGGACACTTGGCAAGGATGAGGAGTTTTCCTTGATTTTTAGAGTTAATAATGGATGTGAATAACATTTGAAAGATCCATGAATTCCACGGATTGAGGAAAGGAGCTGCAAGAGCAGCTTCATCAGAGGTGCTCCAGCCCCTTCCCTGGACACGCTGCAGCCCCTCAGCGTGTGTCTTGTCTGAGGGCCCAGCCTGGAGGTGCCTCAGCCGAGCCCAGCACAGGGCCCGGGGGCTGTGCCACACCATGGCCGGGACAGCCCCGGGGCCGTCGGCCTCGTGCCCCCTGGGCACGCCTGGGCTCGTGTCCAGCGGCTGCCACGGCACCCACAGGGCCTTCCCAGCCCCCTGCCCCGGCCTGGACCTCCCGGGGGTTCGGGTGACCCCAGGGCAGGACCTGGCACTTGGGCCTGGGACGCTGTGCTTGTCTGGGGACACTTGTTTGGGGATACTTGTCTGGGGCAGCCATGCCGGCCCTGTGCCCCCGTCGCGCCCCCGCCCTGTCCCTGCTCCCAGGCGGAACCACCACCGACCCGGGCCGTGCCACGACAGCCCTGCGCCCGCCCCGCCCCTTTACCGCGCCCGGCACCGCCCTTGACTGACGCGCCTCTCGCCCAATCGCCGGCGGCCCCTCCCACCTCGTCTCTGTCTCCACCAATAGCAGCGCGGCGGGGGCGGGCCTCTCACTGCTCACCGCCCGCGTTTCCCTTCCGCTCTTAAAGGGGCCGCGGCGGCGCTCGGGCGGTGCCGTTGCGCCATGCGCGGGCGGCCATGCGATGGCGGTCGGTGGTGCTGGGGCTGCTGCTGGCGCGGCTCGGGCTGCAGGCGCTGCTGGCGCTGCTCCCCGCGCTGGCCCGCGGGCTGGGCCTGCACCCCCGCCCGCCCTGCCCCGGGCCCGGCCCCGCAGCGCCCGCCCTGCCCGCGGGCCGCGCGGCGCCGCTGTGGGGGCCGGCGCGGGGCGATGAGTACGAGCGGCGCTACAGCCGCGCCTTCCCCCCGCAGCTGCGGGCGCGCCTGCGGGACGCGGCCCGCGGCATGTTCGTGTTCGGCTACGACAGCTACATGGAGCACGCCTTCCCGCGGGACGAGCTCGACCCGCTGCACTGCCGCGGCCGCGGGCCCGACCGCGGGGACCCGTGAGTGACCGGGACGGGGCTGGGGCGCCCACGAATGGCTCCGGGGGTGTCGGGGGGGACGGGGCGCTGGGACAGCCGGTTATCCATAGGAATGCCCCCGAGGGCTGTCGGGGCGGCGGCGGGCTCTTCCCAGCGCTGGGCGATCGGTGGCGGACCTTTAACGGGAACACGGGAAGTTCCATCTCAGCGGGAATCACGGAGTGGTTTGGGTTGGGAGGGACCTTAAAGCCCATCCAGTGCCACCCCCCGCCATGGGCAGGGACACCTTCCACTAGCCCAGGGTGCTCCAAGACCCGTCCAACCTGGCCTTGGACACTCCCAGGGATGGGGCAGCCACAGCTTCTCTGGGCAACCTGTGCCGGGGCCTCCCCACCCTCCCAGCCAAGAACTTCGGGCTAGTATCTAATCTGAGCCTATTCTCTGTCGGTGTGGAGCCATTTCCCGTTGTCCTGGCACTCCAGGCTCTTGTAAAAAGTCCCTCTATATCTTTCTTGTCGGCTCCCTTCAGGTACTGGAATGAAGTTCTCTCCATGGAGGGTGTCAGAGCCCTGGAACAGCTGCCCAGGGAGGGTGTGGAGTCTCCTTCATTGGAGACATCCCAAACCCACCTGGACACATTCCCGTGTCGCCTGCTCCAGGTGACCCTGCCTTGGGAGGGGGGTTGGGCTGGATGATCTCTAGAAGTCCTTTCCTACCCTAATGATTCTGTGATTCTGCTCTTCCAGCTCCAACCTCAACATCAACGATGTGCTGGGGAACTACTCGCTGACACTGATCGACGCGCTGGACACGCTGGCGGTGAGTCCTTGGGCTGGGGGGACTGCCTGGGACACCCCTGGGACCTGCCTGGGCTGTGGGTGCTCCCCAAGGCTTGGCCAAGGGGTGCTGGGTGTGTGGCAGTAAACAGCTGGATTGTGAGCCAGCAGTGTCACACATGGATAATAAAGAGTAGTTGGAGTTGAGTCAGTAGGGATTTCCAAAAGAGACAGAGGAAATTTTGGAGCTCTTCCTCAAGGCTCAGGTGAGAGCTCTTTGGGGATACTGCCATCACTCTGGTGCTCAGAAAAGGTGGATTTGAACTGGGTCAGGTGTGCATTGCTGAGAGATCCGTCAGGAGGAGAGTTTGTCTTGTTCAAGGTGACTGGAAGAGCTCTGGTTGTTTTGCTGGGCAGAGAGGGCCTGAACTCAGTTTTATGTCAGGAGTACCAGTGATGTGGTGTCATGAGGAAGAGCCCCCTCCTTGAACTCCTTATGCATATTTAGAAGACCCCATTAGTTTTCATTAGCCTCATTTTTGCAGCCAGGGCAGGTTTTGGGCCTTTTGGAGTGTCAGGGCTTGCTGATGTGCTGGATCCATGTGGTTTGTGTGTCTCTCCTGTGTTGCAGGGGGTGGCTTTGAGTTATTAAACCCTGCCCATTGCTACTCTGGGATGGCAGCAGTAGTGAGAAGCTCTCAGTTGCTTGAATGTGGCAGTGCTGAGCAGAACTGAAAGCAGAAGTGAGGGAATATTTAACTGAAACAATATTTTGGGATCTGTGCTACGTGGCTGATGGTGTGTGGCTGAACAGTGCCTTCCTGTCCTCAGTCACCAGTGGCCTTTTGGGGCACTGCAAACCTTTTTTTCTCAAATCTAAACCTTATGGTTCCTGGAGTTTTTTGTGTTTCAGAAACTTCTGCATGGGGGAAGCCTGTTTTGCTCCTCATCTACTCAGATCAAACACATGATGCTTTCCCACTGGGAGTGGGTAATGGGGAGAGCTGGCACATGCTTTTGGTCCCTGTACACCCAGCCTTTTCGTGAACTTACCCAAGCAGGGACCTGTGTTTTCTTTCCACGTTCCTGCTTCCTTGAAGCTCAGGCTGAATTTCCATCTGTCTCTGGATGCAGTGGAAATGAATTGCTGTAGAAAACTGGCCCGAGGGAGCTCCTGGATGAGCAGTGCTGGGTCAGAAGCCTGAAAAGTTGGACTCACCTTTGATCAAATAAACATCGAATCAGACTTCATTGTTCTGCAGGTTGTGTTATGTTTTCAGCTGAACTTAAGTCTTAAATGAATAGTTCAGGCAGTTTGAACACTCCTGTGCTAAATCTGACTGTTGGTCTAAGATGTGAACTTGCTATTCTCTTCCCCAACCCTCTTCTGAAGCAACAATTAGACAAAACAGCTTTGTTTTTCTGTTAAAGGTAATGGGAAACTCCTCAGAATTCCAGAAGGCAGTGAAGTTGGTGATTGACACAGTTTCATTTGATAAAGACTCAACAGTCCAAGTTTTTGAGGCAACAATCAGGTACATTGTGCTAAGTTTCAGTTTTAAAACAGTAACAAGGTTAAAGACTTGGTGTGTGTAATTCAAAGTAAAATCAGTGATAAGGATGTCTTTGGTGGACTTCATTCCATAATTATTCATCCAGTAAGTTGTTCCTTAACCTTCTAAGAAAATATTCCATCCTTCCATAATTAATTCTACTGAGTCAGTGTGACCTGAAGCAGTGAGACAGTGGTTGTCTCACCTGTGCTTGGCTTGCAGACTCTGCTTTTTTCTTGTTGCTCTGTAGCAGAGACTCAGATCTGTGCACAGCAAACAACCCTGCCACGGGTTTTCCCTGGTTTTGTTTCCTTTTATGGACTTCTCACTTTCACTTTCGTTTCACATGAAAAAACAGGCCTGTCTGCCTTGGAATTGGGTTTAGGTACTGTCTGATTTTAGATGGTTTCATTTTCTGAGTGTCTTTAACAGTTTTTATTTCTGCTAGGATTTCTTTTTTTCTGAATACTCACTTTATATAGTAACCTTCCTGCCATTTGCAGGACCAGGGAGGTCTTTACTCCTAAATACACTTGGCATATTGTTACAAGGAACTGCTGGCTTAGGTAAATTTTGCAGGACCAGGTTTTGAGATAGTGTGGCTGACAAGCAGCATGAATCTACATGTTTTCACTAGTGGTGGGGGGAAAACCAGATCATTTTCTGTAGTGCCTGTAAGGTGCACAAAGTAAGAATTCTATTTAACATGACACCTGTAAGGGTTTAGCTGAACAACTAGGTTCAGATCAGACTAAAAAAAGTGCATTTTCCTTTTCCCGTAGGGTTTTGGGAAGCCTGCTGTCTGCACATATCATAATTACAGACAGCAAGCAGCCTTTTGGTGATATGACCATCAAGGACTACGACAATGAGCTGCTGCACTTGGCTCATGACCTGGCTGTGAGGCTGCTCCCGGCCTTTGAGAACACCAAAACTGGGATCCCCTACCCTCGGGTAAGTGAGCACACCCCCCTGAGGAAATCAGCTCAGAGGAGTGATTCACCTGTCCAGCAACTGGAATTTGTGCCCCTTTTTGTGCACTTGGGGTATTGAACCTTTTCAGAGTTACTTCAAAGTGATGAGGGGAACCTGCCCTAAGTTTTGGTGACACTGGCGATACTTCAGCTACTCCTTATGTGTAGTAAATGTTTTCTTTAGGCTGATTTTTTCACTCTGTGTTTATTGTTCCCTCTGGGTCAGGAACCATTTGTTTCTGTGCTGTTTGGCTGGAGCATTCCCTGTGTCACACAGCAACAAACAATACTGTCATTAAGAAAGTTAAAAAGAAACACTGTAAAGACAAAGAGTGGAGGAATGTGACTTTATTGGTGACTTGCTACTGAGACAGTTGTGTTACGATAAAACTCATAAATAAATATTTGTCATATGAGCCTTGGAATTTGTAATTTTATTGAATATTGCTCAGTGAATACTCAACACTGTGGTATTCTTGGATGCTGCATCCTCCTGTTTTAAGCAGAGGCAGTTGGCAAGGAGAGGGATGTCAGTTCTACTGGAACAACCCTAAACTGTAAAACTACAATTAGCACTCGCCTGGCTGCTTTTAATTCCTGGGGACAGCAGTACTGCTTTTCCTCCAGACCTGTCAGGCTGTAGAAACATGAATTTTCACTTCTGTTCTAAGTCTGGTAAAGCAGTTGAGGGTGGTGTAACTTCCCTTCAACGTTGTGTTCTGCGGGGAAGTGGAGGAGCATTCAGTGAGGAAGCCCTTGGTTTCAAGAGCACGAACTGAGGGGGAGCAGTGCTTGCACCACCCTTGAAAAACCTGAATGTATAGTGGAAAGGATGAAAAAATGGACTGAAATCTGGAAGAATTAGCAAGTCTAAGTAGGAAGATTAGGATTTCCCATTTTGAGCATGATGTTATAAGGTGGGAAGATGGATTTCAGGAATTCTACAGGAAACCTTTTTGAACAAGCACCAGTATGTTGCCTTCCTATCTCTGTACACATTGCATGCTATATATTATGCAGAAACTAGTGAGAAGGCTTTCTAATAAATCTGAGAGTGCAGATGTGAGCACAGCTGCAGGAGGTCCAGCCTTCTCCCTTCAGCACTCTGTACCTGCCCACAGGTGAACCTGAAGAAGGGGGTTCCTGCAGACAGCCACAACGAGACGTGCACAGCAGGAGCTGGGTCCTTGCTGGTGGAGTTTGGGATCCTCAGCAGGCTGCTTGGTGACTCCACGTTTGAATGGGTGGCCAGGAGAGCTGTCAAGGCCCTCTGGAGCCTCAGGAGCAATAACACTGGACTGTTAGGTAATCCCTGAGGTGATGCTGTATTGACTGGCTCCATGTTTAACCTGCCTCAGTCCCGTGCCATCAGGCTACAGGTTTCTTCTATATCATCAGCTTTGTCCATCTGCTTCCTCTGTAGCTTTTCAGTCATGTTCTCCTTGTGTATTTGTGGTTTGTGTTGATCAAGTGGCACTTTGTGAGAAAGTCTCTGAATGACTCCCTAGGGCACAGGTTTTCAAAGATAAATTTGTAGTGAAACTGAAGGTCCTGATTTGTATCCCCATTCATATAATTTAGATTGGCAGATGACTAAAAGTACTTAAAACATCTGCACTTGTGGATGTTCCTTGGTTGAATCCACTGTAACACTTTATTTGATGTTAATCTTTGATCCTTCCTCCTCGATACTTTCTGAACACGTAATATTTCCAAGTCTTGACTCATGATGATCTTTCTCTGGTGTACTGGGCAACTGCAGGCTAAACTTTTTTGTCTCTTCTGAAAGGAAATGTTGTGAATATCCAAACTGGCCATTGGGTTGGAAAGCAAAGTGGATTGGGAGCAGGGTCAGATTCATTCTATGAGTACCTGCTGAAGTCCTACATCCTCTTTGGAGAAAAGGAAGACTTGGAGATGTTCAACGATGCCTATCGGAACATCCAGAACCACTTAAGGAGAGGGTATGTTATTTCATCTCAGCATCCATTCCTTAAGCAGTGAATACTCCAGCAAGATGTGAGAGACTGGATATAATGCTTTGTGTCATGCCCTAGAAAATCTGTGTTCTCTTTTTTTTCTTTAAAAAGGAAAACCTTATTTCCATGGTAGTCAGAGTGGAAATAAATTTTAGTGCTCTTTTTACTCCTTACTCAGCTGATCTGTGCAGCATTGTGGGTGCAGGGAAGTTAAACTGGTTCCTGTCCCAGTTTTTAAATGTTAGGCTGAGAGAAGGCTGTGGCACTGCAAAGGAGATGTGTTAAATTGGCTGGTTTGGCTCTTTCTCACAGAGATTCTTCAGACAAAACTTTAGGATTTGATATACATACCTTTATGAATTAATTTTTCTGAGGGCATGACTGATGTTTTGATTCTTTTCAAAATTACTTTGAGCCCAGCACTGTAAATCTGTGGCTCCTTTCCCACAGAGCTGTGAAGTGGAACATGCATTGTGTTGTTCTAGAATAGAGAGTATTTACATGTCCTTCCTGTTCCTGGCAGTCGAGAGGCCTGCAATGAAGGTGAGGGTGACCCTCCCCTGTATGTGAATGTGAACATGTACACGGGCCAGCTCATGAACACCTGGATTGACTCTCTGCAAGCCTTTTTTCCTGGGCTGCAGGTAAGCTTCCATCCTGTTCAACACCAGGTAGAGGGATGTCAGAAAGGCTTGTTCTGATCCTGGGCTGGGAGTGAGTCGGAGCAGCTCTGAGCTGAGCTTCCAGCTGTGGGTTTGCATCTGGCTGCTGTGATAAGTGTCAGCTCAGCCTCTGTCAGCATAACAGTGTGGGCAGCCCTGGCCTGTGCTCTGCTAGATTGGAGATACTTTACACTTCTCTCATTTAACCTCAGCATTTGTATTCTGTGCTGTGAGGCTGAGCTCTGCTAAAGCTTTTGCTGCAAAGGAATTAATACATTAGTGCTTTTTTTTGGGGTTGGGGTTTTTCTGTCTCTTATGAGGGGAATGTTTAATTCTGTGCTGCGTTCTCATACAGAGCAGAGAGTGATTTGCTGGCTCGCAGCTTTAACAGGCATGTTTATGGCTCTTGTTGTACCCAGGTGTTGATAGGAGATGTGGAAGATGCTATTTGTCTCCATGCTTTTTATTATGCCATCTGGAAACGTTATGGAGCTCTCCCAGAAAGGTACAACTGGCAACTGCAGGCACCCGACGTTCCCTTCTACCCTCTGAGGCCCGAGCTGGTGGAGTCCACATATCTTCTCTATCAGGTACTTGACTCCTCTGACATTACAAATCACATTTTGGCAAAAATGGTTTTGTTTAGAAGGCACTTTTTCCACCCTTAACCTCCAGCCAGATGAAATTTGGTGCCTCTGGATCCGCCTGTTATGTGGAGGTCTCTGTTCAGGCACCAGGTTGTTGTGCAATGTAGTTGCTGTGCTGTTTGCCTCAAAAATAGCCTTTTCTATAAGACAGGCAAAAATGAGACTAAAGAACTTTTTCAAAAAGCTGCTGGCAGAGTTTTACAAGGCAGAGACTTGTAACTTCTTTATCAAAATTGTGAAAGTAAATGTAATAGCATTCCTTGCAATACTGTCCAGGCACAGTCTCCAGCTGGCAGAAGATGCAGTAAACTACAATAACTGGCTACCAGAAAGTTATCAAAGGGTTTGGATTTACTGCAGGTTTTACTAGGATTTGCACTAGAGCAAATGTGAGAAGCTTGCACAGACTAATCCAAGTCATGTTCCTGTAAAGATAAGTTTGCAGTGATACACGAGACTCTGGTACCACGAGGCCTTTGTTGTAAGTGTTATTTTTACAAGATTTCAAAACTGCTGACTCTAACTCTTGTCTGTCTTCCTTATTTAGGCCACAAAGAACCCGTTTTACCTTCATGTGGGAATGGATATTCTGCAGAGTTTGGAAAAATATACAAAAGCAAAGTCAGTCTTCAATGTTCTTTATCTTCTCTCACTGCTATATATATATATACATTTTATTATACAAATATTATATAGAATCCAGTCTGCCACATGTAGGTAAACCAGAAAACCCAGCCCTCCATGAAAGCCACAACTGATGATTTATTTATTGGGCAACTATTTCTTTCCCATCTGAAAGTGCAATTATGGTCCAGTGGCAACTTTTACATTCAGAATTTTATAAGTGCCTTTGAAAATGTATTATTGATGACCAGTTGCTAAAAACTGGTGAAAATAGTAGCTGGGATTTTTCCCATGGATCCTTCAAGAATATTTCTAACCTCATGGCCCCATGGTATTTAGCAAAACTGGAGGGATGACCTCTAAGGCAGCTTCCATTTCTGAGCTTAGACTCAGAGGGAAGACAGTGATTTATTTTTTTTTTTAATTCATTATTATTAATTTACTCACTTTGTAGACAAACGTGTACTAACTGTTGGACTATTAAAACCTTGCAATTAAGTGGGGTTCACATGATTACAGACCCATCAGAACACCAGAACCAATAATCAGGGAGTGCAAGAGGCTTGTTTCATTTGAACTTCACCCCTGACAGCTGGAGTGGTCTGAAGTAAAGCAATATCTGGGGAGCACTTTGAGACCAGAATAGGTGGGAACTAAACCCATCCTAATGTTAAATCTTGCAGGTGTGGCTATGCCACGTTGCACCACGTGGTAGAGAAGACGAAGGAAGATCGAATGGAGAGCTTTTTTCTCAGTGAAACCTGTAAATATTTGTACCTGGTATGTGTATGTTCTTCATTTCCAGGCTGCTGTGCACCACCATGGCAGAGGGAGGAGGCAGGAGGTTGTTGACTGTTAATTAGAAACAGTTGGGCTCAAGGCAGGGCATCATTAATGAGAAGCTGCTAGGCTCTGGGGAAGGGAGGGGTTTAGCTGTTGGGGGGTATCAGTGTGCTCCTCTAGCTCTGATCTCACCCCAGTCTCTGAGGGTTGGCAGCTGCCCAGGTGTGGTGTCCTGAACCTGGAGAAGCTGCAGGTTGTGTGGGAGGAAGCTGGAAGGAGGGAGCAAAGGGAAGGAAGGTGCTGCTCAGCTCTGAGCCAAATGGCTGCTTGTAGCTGTCCTGCCTCACAGCAGCCTCTGGTTTCTCCCCACTGGGCTTTGGCAGTCACAGGAGGAAGCATTTGGGCTGACATTGCCTGAGCTGTTCTGAATCTCCTTTAGTGCAGAAAACCAAATAAATCTGTGACTGAGCAGGAACAGTGGATGCCAGCCCAGAACTGCCTGCACAGAGCAGCTTAGAAAAATAAGGGCAGTTTAAGTTGCATGAGAAGTTTTTCTTCTGCTCCCCTTTGATTTTTCACTGCTAAAATCATTCCCTTGCATTGAGACTATTTATTTCCATTTGCCCTAACGTTATTTAGCAATAAAACCTATTTTTGTGTGCGTTTTTAACTTGTTTCTGGGATGTGAAGGATGTTGCACACATGCTATACCTGTCTCTCCCATCTCTTGTTTAGTTGTTTGATGAAGAGAATCCAGTGCATAAATCTGGAAATAAGTTTATGTTTACTACTGAGGGGCACATTGTGTCTGTGGATGAACGTTTTCGGAACTCCCTGTGGGAAGACATCCTCCCTGGGGAAGAGGACAGCGCAGAGAAAACCAAACCCAATGAGTTGAAGGCAGCCAACTTCAGCTCCAACGTAAGCAATGCACAGGCTGGTCCTGTTGGGGGGCTGGGGAAGGGTGAGGCAGTAGGAAAAGAGCCATTTGGAAGTGTTGCTGTAGAGCTCTGCAGTGTTTCCTTTATAAATGTTAAATATCTAAGAAACTCCCTTGTGGAAAGCACTTTCAGCAGCTGAGTGAATGGGTTGGGATCATGTGTGTGATTATATTGAAGATGAAACCTGTTCCCTTTGGAATATTTTGCAGCAATTTTTTCTTCTTTGTTAATTTATTTCCAGTTATTTTTCCCTTCCCCTTTTCTTTGCCCTTAAAATTTTCCACTGTTGCTGTTGGGGAGAAAAGCAGAAGGTCGTTTAAATGAAGTTTTTATTTCCTCAGAGTGGTTTTGAGGCCTGTAAAGGTGACCTTTCTTAGCCAGGCCTCAACTGAGCACAGAGCTATGGCCCCAGTGCCAATCACCAGCCAAAACAGGTCTGGTTTTAACTGTAGAATGACAGAATGGTTTGGGATGGAAGGGACCTTAAAGATCTTCCAGTCCAACCCCTTGCCGTGGGCAGGGACACCCTCCACTAGCCCAGGTTACAGAACAATGTTTTTAAATCCCTGCTGGTAGGTTCTGGGAGAGTTCCTTTCCTCCTCCCCCCAGTCCTCCAGAAAAAGAGCATTATTTTAAACATTCACAGTTGTCATAGTGAAGGAGGTCTCAGTTGAACAACAAGCTGTGCTGTGTGTTTGGGAGCTGCAGCCTGCACTGAGGAGACACTTGCTGCTCATTTATGGGGTTTGCGATGGAAGTTTGAGAAGAGTGAGGGGAAGGTGGGACAAAAAGAGCTACAATTTTCTGTACTGGGAGGAAATCTGCTGAGAGGATTGCAGCAGGGGGTAGGCTTGCCTGGTTTTGGATTGGAGTTTTTAAGAATACTCTGGTTTTGTTAACAGTGTAACAGAGTTCCTGACGAGAGGAGGTACCTGCTGCCACTGAAGAGCAACTACATGAGACAGATCGATCAGATGGTGGGACTGATCTGAGGGGCTCTCCAGAGAAACCTTGATCAGGAGGAGTGTGGGATTTATCTGCAGACTTTCCTCCCCCTTCAGCTACTCACCTGCATCCACTGAGTCTCCTGGGTATCCCCTGTGCTTGTTGTCAGTTCTAGACATGAAGGGAGATCGAGTTCAACCTTCTGAACTGTGGTAACCTCACAGGCCACCTGAACAGAGATCTCTTGTTTTAAGACTTCCTATGAAAAATGTTGTTGCAAATGAAGGCTGAATAAGTTTTAAAAGAAAAAGAAAGGAAATTGGCATGTGCCACTTAGCTACCTCTTTGTAGCTGTATTACAAATGTCCCTCTAGAGAAGGGTCTGCTATTTAATTTGAAGTGATCTCGGGGTTGGGGAAGGAATGGGAAAGTGCAATTTCTTACACCAAGTTGAATTATAGAATTATTCTGACTAGCAATACACAACCTTAAGTACTACTCAGGTAGGAGCCCACTGGGTTTTGCTGAAACAAAAATGCTCCATTTAGTCTTGAAAAGATAACTCGTGGTGGTGTAAAAAGCTCTTGGTATAGTCTGATATCCCTCATACAGCTGTGTGGAACTTGCAGTGTTGCAAGAGCCTGTAGCTATAGAAACCAGTGAGAAAACAAATCCAGGTGCCTTTTTGTAAGGGAATGGGGGGAGGGAAGGGGGAAATTGCAGAGCCACTCAGCTTTTCAGGCAGCTGAGCACTCAGCTGAGCAGAAGTTCCCAAAGTTTCCTTGTTTGCCATGTTTTAGTGCCTTTTCAGGAGACTGCTGCTAAGAACTGCTGTAACAGTACATGAAGAACAAACTATTTCACATTCCTGACAGCATTGATGTGTTAGTGCCTTACGTTTTCTTCACTAGCAGGGGAAACTGAGCTTCCTCAGGAAGATGGATACAGTATTTCTAATGAGCTGGTTGCAAGATACAAAGGAACCCAAAGCCACTTAAAAAGAGATGATTTCCCCCCCTTTTTCTTTTTTTTTTATTATAAGATACTGGAAAAATATCATCTGTGAACCTTCAGGAAGGAGGCAGTTAAGGGATTGAGGGATGGCAAAAAACTGAGGCCAAAACAACTTGTTCTGAATATAACAGATTTTTTTCCAGTGGTTCCCCGTTGCTTACATGTTTTTAACTTTTGACTACAGTTGAAGTAGCAGAATGTTACTTTTGGGTTAATTATTTTTTAAATTGAAGCTTAAATACAAGGACAAACTTGGTCTGTATTTTCACCTTCTTACAACAGCATTGGTTTTCATAAACCACGTGTTGCAATTCAAAACATTTCTAATAAATATGAAGTTTGTGCTGGAGAGGTTATTGGAATCTTTTAATATACAGACATATCTCAGGGACTTGGTTGTAGGATCTTCTATTCCATGAGAGTTGAATCTTTCATTCAAGCAAAAAAAATTGAATAATCAAGTCTTCTCAGTCTTATTGTGTTGTTTTAAGGGGTTAAGAGTTGGAGGGGGGAGAGGGAAATATGTTAAATTTTCCCAAAACGTTGCAGTAGAATGGGTTGCCTCGATGTTTGAGCAGCTGGCAATTCCAGCTCCTGGATAATTGAACTTGCAAACATATCACTGGAATGTCTGAGTTGCCTGTTTCAAAGGAACACATGAACTGAAGGTGGTGTGATCCCAAGAGGTGCTGGGGGAGGCTCAGGGTGTTGGTTCCTGCCCTGTGCTCGCTGTGTGTGCTCGGGTCTGTGCAGGGCTAAGGGAGTGCAGAGGATGGATAAAGGGAGGGAAGGACTTCTGCCCGCCCAGGGAGGCAGGAGGCAGAGATGTCTGGGCTCTGGAATCCTCTTCTGGGCCAGGACTTGTAATCCAGCTCTGGAATGAGAAGTGTTGGTAGTGTGGAAGCCCAGCACAGCATCTCACAGCAGCCAGCTAAAATCATGGAGTAGCAGATGCCAGGATGGACATGCCCTGGGTGTGGTGGTGGCATTTTCAGGTCTTGGTTTGTCCCTGACTCCCAGATCAGCTCTGAGTGTCTGTGTTACACCTTCCCATCACCTCTCAGTGTTTTGTGCCTTCTGAAGGACCCAGGGGAGGGGTCCAGCCCAGTGTTATGCACAGAATCTGTTCCAGAGTTTTCCTCAGAGAATTCCACTACTGTGATGAAGTTGCACAACTGTTCTGCCATCGTGTTTTCCCTTGTTTGATTGCCAGAAAGAGTGAAAGGAGGCTGTGGAATGGGAGCAGCACAGGCAGATGTTTCAGCCTTTCAGCCAAATACGATCAGCTTCCCATTAGGAATTGCTTTGGAATTCGTGTTGCCAGGTGATGTGACAGTCATCTTTCAGTAGGAATGGTCTTTATCCTCAAGGAGGCTGGTGCTGACTAAGTGGTAAAAGACTCTGTGTTCCTTCAGGAGCCACTTCTTCCTCTTTGTTTTAAAAATGCTTGGGTCCGTTTTTACTCTGTAGCAGGGCACATGTTATGGACTAAAATGAAAACTTTTGTGTAAGTCAGTGATATCCAAACAAAACTGATAACACTGCTGGAATGACTTGCTGAGACAGGCTTTTGTATTTTGTGGTATCATGTGCAATATCAAGTTTTCCTAATTAAAAGTGCCATGTATGCTTAATTGTTGTTTATCCATGAAGTATTTAATGGAGGAGAGGAGATTTTTGAGAGGACCAAATATGCTTTCATGAAATGTCCTGAATTTTCAAAACTTGGCTTAGATTTTACAAATCTGCATTAAAAAAATAGTGTGTTTGACCACTTTCATGTGTGTTTGTCTTTATAGGGTAGTTCTTGTAAGGCCATCATGGTGCTTGCAGGGGATTCCCCTGTACCTTCTGTGTGCTGGATTTTCATGTGGTTAGATCAAGGAATGGCTCCAACAGGCCTCTTCCTTCTCCCCCCGCCCCCTTCCACTTTCTCTGCATTAGGATTGGAGAGGCAGCTGAGAGCAGGGATTGCTGTGGGATGCACTGAACTCTGGAAGCATCGAGCTGTTGGTACCCGAGGCTGAGTAGGTCCTGACCTGCCTGTGGTTCCTGATGCTGCTTTGTCCAGTCCATGAACAACCTGCTGCAGGTGGGAATTCTGAGAACCTTTGCTGGGCCCTTTCCAGTCGATGGATAAATACCCTGGAACACAGCTTGTTGTGCTTGCAAACAGAACCATGGAAACAGCTGTCTGACATCACTTTACTGCTTTTCTTTGGCTCTTTTTCCCTCCTGCATTTGTTCTCTGTTTGTTTGACTTTATCTCTTGTGTTGTTTCCTGGTTTATAGTCCTAGTCCAAAGGTTCTTGAAGCTGACAGGACTTTTGCTGTGTCTGTCTTGATCAAACTCCGAGTTCCAAGGACAGGTCTGTGGAACGTTGGTGGTCGGATTTTTGCAGTGTTCTTAAAGTTTCTCTGGATTTTTGGAAGGTGAGATTTTTGCCCATCATCTCGTGCTACTTCTGCTGCATTCAGACTTCCAAGTGCCAATTCTGGTACCCTGACTTTGGGGGAAGAACCACAGCTCTCATGTTTTCACAGGGGTTGCACATTTGCAGTGGTGTCACTGCCCTGAGCTACTATTTGCTGTTACTCCTGATCTTTTCTTGCTTCCTTATCTGCTCTCAGAGGGTTGGTTGGTGTGTTCCAGCTCTGAAGTGGGACTGAGTGCTTTGATGACAGCTTCTCCAAGTTTCTCCACGTTTAAAAAATTATCCCAAAAAAAGCCACTCTTGCATTTTTGGTTTTAAAGTCCAAAAGTGTTCCTGAAAACCCTCTTTTTAGGGTATGATGCGTGGGGCTGACCTGGTGTTCCAGCAGAAGAGCCTTGTGGTGGCTCGGGCTGAGGGCTTTGAGTTGGGATCAGTGCTGTAGATCCAATGTCCTTCCACCAGAGACCACTCTTGTGCCACGGTCTGGAGCTTTGCCTGTGGCACAGCAGCAGGAAAACCGCAGCATCTTGAAGGTGGAGCGCTGGGAAATGCAGTTTTACGGCTTTGTGGAGAAAATGCAGTTTTATAATTCCCTGGGGGAGCTACAAAGTGTCACTGCAGGAGTGGGGAAGGCAAAGCTGGGTGTTCCCAGCTGTGCTCCTGCCAGCGTAGAAAAATCACCTCTTCTAATTCCTGGAGATATTTGCCTTCATCTTTGGTCAAAGCTGCTCTTAAAGAGAAATTTTGTTTCACTAATCACCGCTTGTATCACTTACACACATAAAGAGATAGACAAGTGTTCACTAGGAGCTGCTTTTTTCCTCTTCTGCCTCATTTGTCCCCCTTTGTCCCCACATCCCTCACACTGATGATAAAACCATTGGATTGGAGCAATTTTGCTGAAAAACATCTTTTTTTTTTTTACCCCCAAGAGAATGTGATTTCTGTTGCCTTACATTTGGCATGGCCATGGAGTAGGACAGCCTGGGGGAGCTGCTCCACCCTCACCAGCACAACTTGGCATCCCAGGGACGGTTGCTCCCGTTTTCCAGGAGGGGGTGGCAGGGCTGGTTCTAAAACAGTCACTCTGTGGCTTTCTGGACAGTTATTTTTTTATTTAGGTAGTGCTGAGAAGGGAGAAAAGGCACCTGTATGTCCCAGCCTGGAGCTGGGGAAGATGCTCCAACCTCCTGCATAAGTTGGGAACACTCCCAGTGGCACTGGGTGTTGGAGCTGCTGTGGTGACTGGGTGAACTGGGAGAGCTGGGACCAGCCAGGCCAGGCTTAGTGATCAGGTGTGGATTTACTGAGGCGAGGGAAGAGCAATTGGTGTGACTGGGAGAGCTCCAGTGCCCCACTGCCCTGGGGAGAGGGGAGATCACAGGGAGAGCTCCCTTGGCATTTGGGCATCGTGGGCAGCACTCCCTTGGCATTTGCACACTCAAGGCAGGTGCTTTAAAAATGTAAAAAACAGATTAAAAAATTAAAAGGAAAAAAAAAGAGACTATTTTACGTTATTAATACTTTTGAATAATTGAAATGACTCGCTGTGTGAGGCCCAGAGGCTTTCCAATAATGGCAATCTGCATACTATTAATTATTGATGATGTTCATTTGGTGGAGTAAGTAATTCCTAACGTTAATAGCTCTTGGAGGGCACCATGAATCATCATCATCATGGTGTGGTGCAGTGCCAGCAACGTGGTTTTGTCACAGAGCTGCCTTTCCTTAACTTCAGTTGGAATACAAAGCTCCAGTTTGCAAAAATATTGCCTTTTCTCTCCTCTGTTGCAGAGGAGATGGATTTTTTTTGAAAGCAGCCTTCAGGAGGAAAAATTAACTCTAGCAGGAGTATTTAAATAAGCATTTTTAATAGATCAAATACCCCCGTGCTCCTGACACTGCTTAATGAGAAAACAAATTATGTGGCAGCAGTAGATTTTCTTTTTTGAATTTTTATTTGCAAATGGTTCCCTCACCTTCCCTTTTGCTTCCATCCCTGCAGTTGAGTGCATGGATGCACCATGGCAGAGCTTTCTGCACACCAAAGGGCTTTTGGGCAGTGCCAGGTGCTGTCATGCACAGTGAGCAGGAAGGATAATTCACCCTTAATTTGGTGACAGAAAAAACAGAACATCAGATCCAAAGAGATGGGGTTGGTTTTTCTATTTTTCCTTTTTTATTTTTTTTTTAATTTTCTCCCTTCTTTCCTCCTTTTTTTCCCCTGCCCTCTCTTTGCCTTCTTTTTGCCTTCTCTTTTCCCTTCTTTTTTCCCCTATTTCCCCCTCTTTTCCCCCCTCCTTTTCTCCCTTCTTTTTTCCCCTTTTCTCCCCCTTTTTCCCCTTCTGTTTTTTTTCCCCTTCTTTTTCCACCTTCCTCCTCCTTCTCAAGCCCTGGCCCAGGTTGCCCAGAGAGACTCTAAAGCAGCTCCTGATGCTTTGATGAGGGCAGTGACTCAGCTCCCAGTGATTCTCCTTAAAAACATCCTGGAGTCCCAGCATCTGGCCCGGCTGGGAACGTGTGGTAGGGAGGAGGAGAGGAGGTGTGATGTCAAATCTGGGATTCATTGGAATTCAGGCAGTTTGTGTGTGACTGGAGATTTTAAAATAATCCAGGATGCCCTGTGTCTCAGTGCAGTCCTGGTTTATCCAGAGCCTCCCTCATCCTGGGAATGTGGAGATGGAACACCCTTTCCCTTCCTTTTCCCAGTGTTCTCTCCAGCTTTGCACTGGAAAAAATTTCTCCTCAGCACACGAGGAATGCTTCACTCAGTGACTAATTAGTATTGCTATTAATACAAGATGTGATTCCATTAGATTAATCTATCTTATTGGTCAGGCTTTAATTAATTAGGTAATAAAGGCGACCCTAAAAAAAACCCCCTTGAATGCTGGTTAATGAAACCTATGGATCTACTTATTAAGAATTAAACCCTTTCTGCCTTTGATATTTTTCCACGTTATTAAACCCTGCTCTGTTTCTTTGTATGGTTTGTCCCATCAATAACGAATCTCTTTCTTTTGAATCGCTTTATGTGAGCCAAGAAATCTAATATTATCTAATTAGGGACAACTCTTCCTGCATAATAAATACAGGAGCAGCAAAATCAATTTGTTCCAGGCATTTTGTATTATTGTTGTTAAAAAAGTCCAGCCTGAGGCACCAAATACCTGTTTTCATAGGAAAAAATTCTCTCTGGAGATGAAGAACTGGTTCCAGTCCTGGGGCTGAGAACCCTGGGAAGCCCAGCTTGGGGCAGCTGGAGGCTGCAGTGGGGGCAAGACCTGCCTCAATCCCAAAGGGGCTGAGGAAAACCCCACAATTTTGAAGAATTTTCACAGTCTGGATGCATCCAACCCTTCCCTGTGTCCATGTTTCGTGGTCCCTTTGGTCCCAGCAGGTTGGGAACAGGTTAGTGCTGGATGAAGTGAATCTGCCTCCTGTGTCATGGGAGGGATGGGATAAAACAAGGCTCTGCTTGGTTTTCCAGGATAAAACTTTGGTTTTGGAGTGTTTCCAGAGCCTTTCCTTCCTTCTGCCCAGGGCCAGGGGTTTCACTGGGATTCACTGTGATAAAAGTTCAGGGAATTGTTGCAGGAGCAGTGTGTAGGTTTTAATGCTGCAAAAATCCAGAGGTTCTCTTTTTATGTGTTTCACCCTCTTGTGTCAAAACATTTGTGGTTATAGCTGGATGGAGCTGAAATTCCAGGATTTCTGGCTTTGTGGCACTGCTGTGAATCACTCCAGCTCCAGCCTGGCTCTCCACTGCTTTCCCAGTGCATTCAGTCTGTAAATCCACACATGGTTTTGCTGGGCACAGTTAAACTCAGCCTTTGCCCATAAGGACAGATGGCAACAGGAGGGGCAGGAAAGCTTTTATAAGAAACAATAAATTTGGAGAAAGGCAAGGAGGTACAGAATTATTCTCGAGATCTAATTATTGCAGGGAATGAAAAAACCCAGCCTTCTTGAACTCTCCTTCTCAGGGTTAGACTAATATGAAGCATTTAATCATTAGGGAGATGAAATTAGTTCACCCAGATTGATCTCGAAGCTGAACTGGAAAGTTGGACAAAATAATAATTTCATAAACTTCCTTAGAATAACAATTTTCCTGGACAATTATGCTGAAGGACATCAGCTGGTAACCTTGTGGGGCTCCCATGCCCACGTGTGCTGCATCTGGGAAGAGGGATGGAAAATGAGCTGCTGTTTTTGAGAGACAGGAACGGGAATGTTTTGTCTCAGGGTGGGTGCTGAGGCTCAGACCTCGTGGGAGGGTTCCCTGGAGCTTCAATTTTTCTGCCTTTTTTTTGTTTTGCTTTGTTTTAATTGAAAGATTTGGTTGGTGAATATTTAAGGGAAGTGGGTTTCTCTTCTCAGTTTTTAATTTCCCAGAAGGAATTGTGATTTTAGCAGCTCCTCTCCAGTTTCTAGTCCCGAGTGTAGTCGGGGTCAACTGCCAGAATTTGTCTGAAGGATGGAAAAAAACAGCGTGAGAATTGAAGAAAATTGTTGCAAGTTGTTCCAATGACATAACGAGACTCGGGTGATGTGATTAATGACTAATTAGCAGGAGGTCTTTGCAGGTGGTCAGGACCTGCAGTTCCAGCTTCTCTGGTCTTCGAGGGACTTTGTTGTTACTGAAACAATGGGGAGATGTTCTGTTTGTCATTGAAGTTTAGTATAAGGAAAAACAAAGTTATTTATAACCTAAAAATGGCTCGAAGTTTTCAAAAAACGAGTGTAGGAGAATCCAAAGCAGTGCTGGAAAATAAGTGAGGCTGTTGCTACCTGGGCATCCCTCCAGGAGAGAAGAACAGCTGCGGGATCTGCAGCAGCAGCTTCAAAATGCACCCCGAGTGCTGCTCTGCAATAGTTTCCTTGGCAGAATTGGTGAGTTCAGGGGAAAATGGGATGTTTAACTGCCTGGAGAAGGAGCCAGGCACCTGTGTCAGAGGAGGCAGCCCCAGTGAGTGTTTCAGGGGCTGTTCTTGTCGTGGAGCTTTCGGGAGGAAACAAAGACTGTCTGTAGCTGGCTGTTGCCAGATGACTCAAAATAATGACAGTGTGAGCAGTAAACAGTTTTAATTTATACAGGTGACATTTAAAATGCAAATCAGACCTTAAGATAATTGCTGGAAATAAGGGAGCCTCTGTTGGTTTAGGGAATATTTCCAGTTTCTATGGAAATTATTTATAATGCAGTGAGATCAATGAAGGAGTTGGTGTCTTGGGGGATTTGGCAGGAGTTGCTCCTCCATGGAGTCACAAGACTTGTTTAAAGGGAATGCCCAGGGACAGCAGCTGGTGGTGAAGGGAATTTCTGAGGTAAAAAGTGCTCAAATCTCTAGAAAAAAGATAATTTTTTTCTCTTGACATTGCAAATACAGGTGGGCCAAAATTAGGTGATGTTACAATAAATGTGGGTGCCTAAAGCTGCTCCCTGAGAGAACTTGGAGTCTCACATCTTTACAAGGGATGGGGTGACAGGACAAGGGGGAATGGCCTCACGCTGCCAGAGGGCAGGGTTAGGTGGGATATTGGGAAGGAATTTTCCCCCGTGAGGGAGGTGAGGCCCTGGCACAGGTTGCCCAGAGAAGCTGTGGCTGCCCCTGGATCCCTGGAAGTGTCCAAGGCCAGGTTGGAGGGGGCTTGGAGCAACCTGGGCTGGTGGAAGGTGTCCCTGCCCATTTTAATGTGGTTTATGTTGCTCAGTGGGTTTTTAAGAGCTCTGCCCTGACCTCCTCCAAAGCAATTATTTCCTCTCTGTGGTCAGTGAGGAAATAGGTATCTCCTGGGGACCTCAGCATCTTTATCTGATTTATAACGGATTTCTCCACTCTTTACAACACCAACCTTGTTTTCTGCTGTGATTTCCCTTCCTCTACTGAAGCTGAACTTCCAGGTCGAGGCTTTGAGGATGTTTCAATGGTAGTTGTCCAAGTGCTTTTTTCCCTGATCAGCCTCCCACAAACCCTTTAATTTACCTGCTGTTAATCCTTCTTTGTAGCCAGCTTGCAGGTTTGTTATTCCATGTTTTGCACACCATTTACCCAGTTAGCTGTAAGATGTGATCTTGTTTCCATCTGGGTGGTTTCTCATCAGCTCCCGTGGGTGGGAGTGTGGAACACGCAGGTCTGTGGGTGCTCCCACCACTGTGTGTATAAAAATAAACCTTTTGCCTACAGAGGATGAACAAAAATGCAATTCTGAGTTGCAGAAGGGCGGTTCAGGTGATCTTTGGTTGTGGTTTGTTGTGTGCTCAGTGGATCTGTGAAGTGTGAGGTGTGGGAGGGAGCTGTGGGTGCACACAGTGCCACGGGCACCTTCAGAGCCCTGGAAACCCAGGAGGTGACAGGGATTGGCCTGTAGGATCCCACAGAAAGGTGCTGAGTGATGCCAGCCTCGGGTCTCACTCCTCCTCCTCCAGCCCTGCTCCTGCTGGCTGCTCCTGTGCCACTGGATCCACCTCATTCCTGGTCATTGGGTGGCACTGCCAAGGAAACAGAGACCGTGGGGGGCTGCAGGTGCCTCCCAAAGAGGAGCTGAGCTGGGTGAGCCCAGCAGGGAGGGAGGGAGCCCATTTGTGTCTCGTGTAGCCCAGGCTGGGGTGTCCCTGTGCCCCCTGGTGCCACAGCTGCCCAGGCTGTGCCCATGGAGGGGGGACACTGTGCTGCCTCCAGAGCAGCCTCCAGGGCTGTATTTCCAGGGCTCTTTTCCTACCTATTCCTTTGCCCAGGTGCTGTTGCATAAGGAAAGATGAACTGGTCCTTTCACCTCATTACTGTCCTTGTCTTCCTCTCACAGCCACTTACACCTCCCTGGCTGTCACCCCCATAACTGTCACCCCCATAACTCTCACCCCCCTGGAGCTCTTCCCACCTGGAAGTTGCATTTCAGCTCCCACCTGAGGCTCTGCCTGACCTTATCCTTCCCCCCAGCACTCCCACTGCCTCGGGAGCCCGGGTGTGAAGTACTTTGCCTCTGCCTGGGGCCAACCCCCTCACAAAGGTGTAAATTTATGCAATTCCATGGATTTCATTTGGCTGTGAGCTTGGGACCTGGCATATGCAAGAGGTTGCTAATATATTATTCATTTTAACGTTATCTTCTCATTCTTTATTCCTTGAATCACCTACACTGGAGCTACAGCAACAGGCTGTTATGTCTTCTCTATCTTTAATTGGGTCTTCTTATAAGGTTTAAAGAGGTTTTCATATGCAGGTTAATAACTTGCAGTTGCACTTCAAATTAATGTTTTTATTCAGTGATCAGTTGTTTGTGCAGCTCTGAGGACTCAGCAAATCTGTAAGTTATTTATAATAAATTCTGTAACCACCTGATGGCTATTAGGGGCTATTTAAAATTAATGTCATCCACGTTTGCTGATGTTTCTAACAGTCCCAATTCCTTAACCACTGATAAATAATGTATAAAAAGCAGTGTAACAAGCAATATCAGTGTGTTTCCCACCTTTTCATGGCAACATGTGCTGGGGGCTGTGGGCAAAGGTGAAACTCCTGCCTGTCAGGTCCCTTCCAACCCAAACCATTCTGGGATTCTCAGATCCAAAATGTTCTCATCAGGTTTGAAACTCAGTCCAGCTGTTTCTCTGCAGGCAAAGCAGAAACCAAAGGTCTCAGAGATGGATGTTTTACCTTCAGGATGTTTGGTCAATGAAAGCCCAGTTTTTGGAAGAAGCCAAGTAATTCCTGTCCCCAGGGATTTATGAGAAATCTCTGGGGAACATGTGGTGTGATGGAAGTGCTGCCAGGGTGACTGTGGTCCTGGTGCCCCTGGTGAGGAGAGGATGTTCCTTCCAGGACAAACAGTTCCTTGTGCAAATGATCCATAGGAATAACAGGTTAAAAGTAATGACTTTGCAGGTCCTTCCCTCTCCCAGGACAGTGGCAGTGGGCTGGTGTTAAAAGGTTATTCAACCTCTGACTGTAACACTGCTGTGAGGTGTCAGGTACAGGTCCATAATCCTCACCAGTTACTCTTGTGCTTATGAACTCATTAGGAATTGCATGAACTAAAGCACATTGATTGGAGGTTGATTTCCATATGGAGCCAAATCCTCTCATTTTGACACTGCTGGCCCAACAAATATCAGCAAATGACCTGGTAGGGATGGGTTCAAAACACCACTTTGCTTGTACCTGCAAGTCTGTGTGATAATTCTGGTTTTTCACCACGGTTTGGAAAGAGGATCCCTGCAAAGATCAAGATCCAGCTTTCAAAGGATGAATTGAAAACCAGTGGCTGTGACCCCCGGAGTCCTGTTTTCCAGGAAGGAGTTTCAGCAGCGGGATCTGTCTGCTCTCCAGCGGTAAATTACTCCCTCTTTGTTTATTAAACTCTTCCTGGGTAAACAGGAGAGTTGCAAAACAGAAGTGCACGTGTTTAATAAACAGTCCATGGGTGTTACAAACACATCACCAAGTGCCCACGTGCTGCAGAGTGTGGGGAGGGCCCCAGCAGGACCCTTGGCATCATTCACAAGCACCCAGCCAGCCTGTTTCCTTGGATTTCCCACTCCTTGAAACCTCAGACAAGGATTTATCAAGACTTCACAAAGCAAACGTGGCTTCCACCAGGTGAGTGCCCGTGGGTGCCAAATAATTTAGGGGTTTCTCTGGGAGATATTTGTGCTGCTGAAAAGAACTTGCCCCACAATCAATGGGGCTTGTTTTCCCTGATACAGAACAGTTGGCTGCTTTTAAGAAGTCTGTGTGTTTTCCAAGCAAAAATGAATGACTCCAGGTGTCACTCTCCAATTAAATTAAAATTTGTCTTTCCTAAGCAAGGGTGGGCGATGGGTGAAGCCTCTGGTCCTTCTCCCAACACCTCTCACTGTACCTGTGTGAGGTTTTTTCCCTCACCTGAGCAAAGTCTGGATAAAATTTCATGCCTAGGGATGGAGTGTGGAATGCAGCTGCCCCAGGCTGGGGTTTGGTGGCCCTGGCACACGTGGCTGTGCCGTGAGCAGGCGTTGGGAGCAGAAAGTGAAGCACAGACAGGGATGTGACCACCTGACCCACAGCCCCAGAGGAGCTCCCCTGCTCCTGCAGGAGCTGCCAGGGGAGTATTAATGACCACGGGCTCTGACACCCCATTTTACATCTCATCTGAGTACACAGAGTGCAAAAGTAATTTAATTCCGGCGTCGCAATTAAGGAAACAATTATCTCCCGTGTCTTGGGCTGATCTCCAGGTCATCTCAGCATTATCCCTTCTGATCTCATTATAAATTTAAAATATGTAATAAATTGGCTCTTAATTCCATGGGAAAGGTCAAGCTTGCTTTCTACAAGAGACAGGGGTGTATTTAATGGGAAGATCTCAAGGACAGGGGAAACATTTGTTCATGACTAAGGGAATGAGCACCAGCCAACCTCCTGAGGAGTGTTGGGAAGGACTTCTGCACGTGCACCACCTTTCCAAGGGCAAATCCTGCCTGGAGACACTTTCCCAAGAGGAAAGATCTCACCCAGGGGCAACTAAATGTTGGTGTTTCATCAGAAGTGACTCTTGGGGGATCCAGAACAGGGGGAGCCTCATTGTGTACAGGGAGCAAAGGGGTGACTTGAGACTCAGGGAACTTCAGCACTTCATTCCCTGGGACATTTTTGACAACCTGCTTGAGAAAGTGAGTTAGCAGGTCATGTTGTGGTCAACAGGCCATTTTAAAGTTAATAAAAGCCTTGACAAGTGCAGTAAGATCCATTGCACTAAGCTGAGCTTCGTTGACCTACCCCTGTTAAGTTCTGGCTTATGTAGGTTGTGATTTAGTTTTTTTAGAGATTTATATCATCATACCAAAAAACAAAACAAAAAAAAAACCAAAGCAAAACAAAAAAAAAAAGAAAGCTTAGTATAAATAATAAACAACTCTATGACTTTGGTTTACTCTTTCAGATATATAATTACAGCAAAACTGTCCAGTGCTGGCCATGGATGCTGGAGGCTGTGGCACCACCAGTGACATCTGCAACCCCAACCCCGCAGTGGGATTGCTGGGCATGAACCAGGTGAGCTGGACTTGCTTCCCTAAGTGGGGAATGTAGAGCACAAACTGTGGCTGCCCCATCCCTGGGAGTGTCCAAGGCCAGGCTGGACAGGGCTTGGAGCAACCTGGGCTGGTGGGAGGTGTCCCTGCCCATGGCAGGGGGTGGCACTGGATGAGCTTTGAGGTCCCTTCCAACCCAAACCATTCCACAATTGGTAGATTGATCAATAATTGTATCAATTACATTTCTCAGGGTGGATGTTGACACTTGGTCAAAGCTCTGAGGTTGATAAAATGACCTATAGGGCTTGGTGACTGATGGTTTCCCTCCCTCTGCTTTCCAGACAAAGCATATTATGAAGAAAAAGCCAGCCAATGGAGGCTGCTGTCTCTCTGGTTCATTCCTGCAAATGGAATTAGTTAAATAATAAATCCCACTGATCAAGGTTTTCATATAAGCATAGAAATCCTTTGAAGTGTAAAAGGTGCTGCTAAAATGCTGCATTTGTGTAACTTAAGTAAACCTCAATTTAAAAGAAAGAAGATGAGAATTTTTATCTTTTATTGGTTATTCTATTCACTTCTGGTTTATGTGCTTTCCAGGAGGTAAAAAATAATTCAAAACTGGACTTACAGCAGAATTCTCCATTCAAACTGTTTAATATACATTGCCTGGCAGTGCAGAGGACACATAATTATGTACGTCTATCTTTTCTGCAGGAATGTATTATTTAGGTGCATGTTTTAAAAGCTCTGAGCACACAAAGTCCTGGCTGGGGTGAGAGGAGCCTCCAGACCTTCCCAGAGCATCTCCTGGTGCAGCATCCACCAGGTCTGGCTGGTCCTGGCTCTCCATGGCTCAGCTCCCTGCTGATGGTGCCAAACCATGCAAACCACCAAGATTTGGTAACACTGAAAATTCAGTAGAACTGGCCTGGTCAGCCCCTGGTGGGTGGTTCCCAGAGATGTGGGGTGGGCATCCATGGGCAGGCCCATCACCCCCCTCCCACCCACAGCTGGGCACACTGGGGGGACAGGTGTCCCCTCTCACCTGGGGGGAATCTGCCCCTCTCCACTGTACAGTTCTGCTGGAACATCTCAGTTAAACTGGGATCATTTGCACCCCCTGGTTCCTGAGCAACTTCAGGAACTTGGTTGGTTCGCTCACATTAATAGCAGATGGTTTAACTTGCCCAAACAAATTCATTTCTGAGTGGTTTGAGTGTGTTTGTCATTGCAGGACCAGGCCCTTTTCTCTCACAGAGAATGAATTGAAGGTGGAAACAGATGTTCACCCTGCAAACCTTATCCTTTGAGCCCTGGGAAGTGTCCAAGGCCAGGCTGGACGGGGCTTGGAACAACGTGGGATAGTGGAAGGCAAGTACACTTAAAGGGGTGAGGAAACCTGTTTTCCCTCTGTTTTTTATCCCCAATCCAAGGCTAATGTCTTCAGGAGTCCTTTCCTGAAGACAAAATGGATATGAGTACAGTTACTTTTATGCCCTGTTTGTTTGGATAATGTTAGGGGAGGACAAGCTGCTTTAAAGGAGTTAAAAATCAAACTTTAGCTTTTTTATAAAAGTTCTCTTTTTGCCACCTTTTACAATAAATACTTGATGCATTTCCCCAAAGATGGGGATGAGCCACCAGCCCTTGTCCTTCACTGAGAAGAAGCAGGTTGGGTCACCACCACAGACAGAAATCTTGTCTGTACCACAGACCTGCTTTCCATAAATTATTACATCCACAATCCTCTTTCCATAAATTATTTTGAAACCTAATAATAATAATAATGAACAAACTTACTCAGGAGCTGCTTCACAAAGTTGAAAGCAGGGGAAAGCAGAGGGCTGTGTGTGGATGTTCCTGCAGTGAGTGAGCCTTAGAACAAAACCCTGCAGAGACCCTGGGATTTTTATTTTTCAGTAGTTTTTCTTTTAAAAAAAAAATCTAGATTATTAACAAGCTACAAAGATGAAAAGCTTTCAACTTCCTTATATTTATCTGGAGAAACACTCTGGGAGGGCAATGACACGGGACAGGCTCATAGACTCATTTCGCTTTTCTAAACAGATAAATATATTTATTAGCTGTGCCTGGTGGGGGGTGGAGCACCTATTCCTGCTGCAGGTGGCTCAGGGGGGTTCTTCCTGGGTGTTTAACTCCATGGATGTCAGGCTGCTGATCCCAAACTGGTTGCTGTTCTCCATTGCAGCTTGGGGCTGTTCTGAAGCCGAGGTGGTTTGGGGGTCTGGGCTGTCCCTGGGAATTTGCTGGGATGAAAGGCAGCAAAGGAGGAGTTTGCTGTGGCTTTAGTGGGGGATGTTCTGGTTATGGGCAGTGGTGCTGGATGTGGGGTCATCAAAATCAGTGGATGCACTGGAGCATCTTCCTGGTGCAGCTGCTGAGATCCCTTCCCGGGAACTCCCCGGGCTCTGGGGTGGGAAAAGCCTGCACAGAAAAGAGATATCTGAAAGAACAGAAATATTGAAAACAATATTTAGAATCTGTAAATGTTCTCCTGTTTTTTTCCAGGGTGAAAAGCACGTGGGTCCTTCCCTCCTGCTGGGGTACAGCCCAGGAACTGGGCATCCCAGCACTGATGGAAAGAGGGTTGAGCCACCAGCCAAGGCCTGGTTTGCTTTTAAATTAGACAAAGGTGTGCCCTGCTGTGCAGCCCAGCCCTGTGGAGCAGGGATCTCCTTCTGGCTCGGCCCCAGGAGGCAGCTGGAGCTCCAGATGCTCCAGGGCTTCCAGGCAGCAGGGATTTCTTGGCCTTGGTCATGTTTCTGCTGTGAAATTAGAGATCAGAGACTTGTTACCATTCTAAACAGAGGATAATAAAACTTGGCTTGTTTAGACCTCTGAGGGGCCCTCTAGGGTAAGGTATCCATTACATTAACACAGAAAAATATAATTATAATAATTTAAAATAATATTTTAGGTTTATACATCGTCTCACTCTTTTAAAGGTGGGGTTTGTTTTCCACCTCAGGCCATGAACCTATTTAATTTCCATAGAACTTCTTTCTTCTCATTCTGAACAAAATTAATTTCATTTTGTTTTTTTAACAGACTTGTTGCCTCGTTCTTACTTTAAAGCCCTCGTTGACTCCAACCTGGTGGTTCTCAGGTGAATTTAGTGCTGTGTTTGTGCTGGAAATGCCACCACCTCCAATTCCTTCCCCCTCCAGTGGATAAATAGAAACGTTGGCAGTAAGAAGGTGAGAGAGCTCTGACATTTGGCCATAAAGCCCCGTTATTGTTTATAACCATGGCCCTGCACTGAAATGCCACAGGAAAACGAGAGCAATGGTGAGTAACAAATATTAGATCACTCTGACAGGGGAGTGTCTGCTCTACCTCGGGTCTGCTCACCCAGCCAAAGTTACCTGTGAGGAAATCAGGTTTTATGAACCCTCTGCACTCCTCCACAGCACAGCCCTGATTTAAAGGGTTCCTTTTTTCTGTCTCACAACACAATCCTGCTTCCCTGGCATGATGTGCTGGCCAGGACTTCTGTGGCTCCTGGGCACAGAGAAGGGGTTTTTAATAACTTGGTAGTTCTCCTCAGTTATCCACCCATGAAACACATTGAAGCCACTTCTTTGTCCCACAGAACTGAGCAATGGAGAGAGGATCCTGCCATCAATCAAAGCAGTCACGGTGTCTCTTGGTGGGCTCTGGATTTCTGCAATCCACAGTTTTTGGTTGGGTTATGCAGGCAAATGGAAAGTTCAGTCTCGTGGTGCCAAACCATTGGGCACCAAACCCGAGGAACTGGGCAGTGAAACAGCACCTCAGAGAGGGCTTTTTTCACACCATCTGTTCTCCTTGCTCTGTGGACAAGCGTGTTCCAGGGCTTGCCCAGAGGAGGGCAGCAGGAGCCCTCGGACCCAGCCCGGTGATGGAGGAAGTTCTGCTTTGCTGGCATCGTTTCAGAGCATGTTTGGGTGGTCTCCTGGCTCCCACAGGTGTAATGTGTTGATGGTTGGTTGCCTGCTCCTCATGACTCAGCCCCTGGTCGGAGTGAAGGGTCTCCACCAGAGCCAGGGCATCTTCCCCAGAGTGGCAAATGCAGGAGAAGTCCAGGTGATTTCTGTCCTCTTCCTAAAATGCTCTGTGACACATCTAAACAGAGTCCCATCTCTTTGGTTTTTTTCAAAGGCACGTGTAAAGAATTCTGGAAAGGCTTTTCCTGCAGGATCTGAGCAGCTGTTTGCCCAGGGTTGGAGTTGGCTGTGCTTGGTCACTGGATGGATGGTGCCACCGCCGTAAAACCTCGCCCTGCTCCCTCCCACAGTTAATTCCCATCCCTCTGAGCTGCAGTTTCTCCCTGGATTTGTTCTGGGGGTGTTTGTGGGGCATTACCTCAGGCATTTCCATCTGGATTTGGGGGATAAACCGGATGGAAACCACTCTCATCTCATCTCTGATATCAATACAGTTTTTAATGCCTAACCCCAAACTTTTCATCACTGTATATCCCACATGTAGCATGACCTGCCCTGCTAGACACTAATTAAGACTCCTTGTGTAGCAATTTGGCAGAGCAGCCTTGATGGACACCCATTTAGTGAAGAGCTCCACTGCTTTATTAACACTAATGAGTGATGGGAGACTCTTTGTGCCCTTTTACAAAGGTCGTGCTCAAATCATCACATTATCAGCCTTAATTACAGCAAGTTAATTTGTTGTTTGTCTGGCTCGCAGATGTTTGGGAAAACACGTTCTGTGCTCCACAGATCATGGATTGGTGGTGATGCTCTTCCTGCTGCAGTGCTGGAGTCAGTGCAGCTGCCCAAGGGTGATGGCGAGAGGGGCTGGGGAGGAATTGCTTTGCAGGGCCTTGCCAGCCCAATCCATTAGTGATTAGTGAATCCTTGTCCCCAGCTCCATGCTCTGTTTGTAATAATGATAATAATAATAATAATAACAATAATAATAATAATGGATTGCAGCACTGTACACTCTGTAGTTTTTACTGGCATTAATGTGTCCTTTGGTGATTCCTGCTGCTGCAGAAAGATGTTTCAGCCATTCTTTGTCCTGTCCAGCTAAATCATTCCCCATTTCAGTTCTGCTGTATGAGATGGTTCTGTGGTATCCCACACATTTTCCACGTTTTCTTGTCCCCTCAGGGTCCTGGCAAACAGCAGTGGGCACGCCATGGAAAACCACAGACTCACAGAATGGTTTGGGTAGGAAAGACCTTAAAGCTCATCCCGTTCCAGCAGCCCCTGCCATGGGCAGGGACACCTTCCATTAGCCCAGGTTGATCCAAGCCCCGTCCAACCTGGCCTTGGACACTTCCAGGGATGGGGCAGCCACAGCTTCTCTGGGCACCCTGTGCCAGGGCCTCCCCACCCTCACAGGGAAGAATTTTTCCTAATATCCCATCTAAATCTACTCTCCTTCAGTTTGAAACCATTCCCACTTTTCCTTACACTGAGTGCTCTTGTAAATAGTCCCTCTCCATCACTCTTGTAGGCTCCCTTCAGGAAAATCCCAAGTCCAGTTCATCCTGGGAGCAGAAGAACCCACTGGTCCGTTTCTGGATGTGAGTTGAGTGGTTGTTTCTGAATTTCCTCCCTGGGTGGGAGGGAAGCTCTGCTGGAATTACATCCCCGTGGGGATGACACTGATTCTGGTGCCTCCAGAGCCCTGTTCCCACAGCACAACCCACCCAGGAGGATTTTTAAAGATTGTTCTTCCACTGTGGTGGGAGGAAGATGCACAGCTCCTCAGGCTGGGGAGGTGCTGGTGCCTCGCAGGGGCTGAGCCCCAAGGCTGGTGGCCACTGGCCAGCTCTGAGCATCCCTGCTGAGGGGAGGGAGGCAATGCCATCCCTGGATTGGCAGATGGAGCAGCCATCTCAGGCAAATCCAAGTGAAAATCCAGCCCTGCCACAAAGAAAAGCACAGGGGGCAAAATGTCCATGTGCTCTCCTCACCCTGTGCTCCCATCAGGTCGTGGCAGCGGCTCTTGGAGAAGTGACTGGAGGGTACAGAGAGCTCAGGCTTACCAAAGGTCGGTAAATCACGTTTATAGTCACTTTACATTCAGTATTTTCAAGTCCAAAAGGATCTTTACACTAAATGAATTGGTAATAAATGGCAGATGTGTCACTGCAGGCACAGGGCTGTGGCCTGGAGGGGGTTTTCCCTCCCTGTGGGTGTCAGGTAGGCAGGAGGATGGAAAGGTGAGACAAAAAGGACAACTGGCTCCTTTTTTCTCCCTGTTTTGGCAAGAAGTTCCCTACTCCTTTTACATATTCCAGGAGGGAGGATGAGTGCTGTAGTCAGATAAGTCGAATCACATTTTCTGGGGGGTTCTGGGGAGGCTGTAGCTCATTATAATTATCCAGAGGACACAGCCAAATGTCTAAACACTGTGAGAGCCACCCTAACAGCCTGGAATAGCTGAGGATTGCTGGAGAGGGCAGGGGAAAGCGAGGCAACCTGCTGGGTCAGAGCTCTGCTCCAGGATGTCTCTGTGCTCCAAAAGCCCAGCATCTGCTGCAGTCCTTGGGGTTGGATGTTGGGAGTCCCCGGCCCTGGACATTCCCTGCACCCTGGTACTTCTTCAGTCACCAGCATGGGTGTTCTGCCACCAAGTGGAGCTGATAAACCTGACAGAAATGAAAGGTGTATTGCCTGGGGTGTAATGATACCCCACTAATCTGATGAACACGTTCAGGGATGAGGTTTTGGCTCCTCTTGCTCCCTTCAGTCCCACAGCATTTGGTCCCTCTTGCTGGGCTGGGTTCTCTTGGCTGGCGTGGGAGAGAGGTCAGAAAATGAGCTGGCAACTTAAAAAAATGAAGCCATAAATAATGATAAAAGGTGATTTCAGGCTTGTTTTCATAACTGGGTGCCTGAATTTTGGGAAGGAATTTTATAGGCTTCATAAACCTTACTTAAAAGTGATTTTTGAAAATGCTTTCAAATAGTTACTGAGACTCATCTTCTGATAATCATGTTGGTGAAAAAGTGATAACCAGGAGAAATCTGCTGCTGTTTTCCTGTGCTCTGGGAAGGGGGTGGGGAGGAGGTGGAGGGGAGCCTTGTCTGTAGCCTCATAGGGAAAGCACAGAGGAGTCAGCAGGGTGATAACAAAAACAAAGGAACAGGGTTTGCATGCTGTGCAGGCTCTTATCTTCTCCCTTTCATGAAAAACAGAGAAAGAGCGGAGCAGAAAGGTTGCAGGCTTCACTAAGTCCTAATTATCCCTTGATTATGCCCACGGCAGGGATGAAGTTTTCAAAAGTACAGTTTCTGCAGCAGATCCAGCAATCTGGCTCTCTGGTTCCAGACCTGTTTCCATGCCCAGCCAAGCGGCCGTGGGGCCACACTCGAGACTCAAGGGATGTGTGGAGCCTGAAAAAACAGATTGTACCTAAAAGCTGCTCGGATTTATGCCACTGCATGTGCTGCAGGAAGGTTTTTTCACCTTCCTTTCTTTCCCTGCCCCAGGCAGGAAACCTGTTTGGTTCAGGCAGTGTGCATAATCCTGCGTGGTTATCTAGTCTGGGATAGAAAAGTCCTCATGATCTCTGTTTTTCTTTTTTTCCTCCTCCTCCTTTCTTTAGCATTCAGGAATTGCAAGAGCTATTTAGAATGAAACCCAACAGTGATTTAGAATAAACCCCAACATTTCTGCAAGAGAACTAAGTGCTGAATTCCTCTTCTTTTTCTCCAGGCACTTCAATTCTCTGGGAGTAAGAGCCCGAGGAAGTCAGAAGGAGGGAGACGTCCCATGTAAGCACATCCCCACGGTCTGTAAAAGGGATATTTTGTGGGTTTGAGTGTCTTCAGTCTGCTCTGTGAGGTTCAGCTGCCCCAAACGTTCCATGTTTGCAGTGATGTGGATTTGGGAAGGAAGGGGGGGGTGAGCGATGGGCTGTACTCGGGCAGCTGAGGGGGGATTGATTTCCCTGAGCTCTTCCCTGGAGCTGTTGATTTCTTGCTTCATGGTCCTTATTTCCACTTCTCAGGCAAAACTCAGCTGAGACCGAGCCATCTTCTCCCACCCTTTTCAAAGATCAGCTGCTCAAGCAAGTGAAATATTCTTTCTTTGCATTAAAAAGAATATAAGAAGCAACTGGTCTATATGAATATGATTCCCTGGGTTGCTCACAGAATGCAGCTCACTGAGGTGCATGTGCATCCTCCGTGCTCCCAGTGCCCACAGCCTGACACTGGTAAGAAACATCTCATAAAAATAAGTGGCATATTGCATATTTCTTAGAGTAGGAATTGTATGGAATGGTGTGCTTGGTTCTGCACAGGTTGCACTGATAACTCCAGGACTGTTGGACATTATTTTCCTACTGCATTTATTTCTTGCTTTGTTAGGCAGCGTAATTTCATGTGATTCCTGTGGCAGGAATAAGATAATATCAATTTTGGCAGCATCAGTTTGAGTGCTAATGGGAGCAGTGCTCTGTGCAGGATTCCTAACTAGACTGGGTTTATTTACAGTTGGTGAGGATGGAAACAAACCGAAAAATCTCCTGGCTTGTTTTTCATAGAGTTAAGTAAATACATTAAGTGCACACATAAATGCAACAAACATGTACAAATACAGTTAACACACTGAATAAATATGTATTGTCTCTGTACATGAACTCCCTAGGATGTCCAGGGAGGGTAAAGAGCTACTCAAGGAGCATCAGTGCAAATAATGCAAGTATTATATTAGTGAAAATAATTACAGGGGCAGGCAGTGACAGGACAAGGGGGAATGGTTTCAGACTGAAGGAGAGTAGGTTTAGATGGGATATTAGGAAAAATTCTTCCCTGTGAGGGTGGGGAGGCCCTGGCACAGGTTGGGCAGAGAAGCTGTGGCTGCCCCATCCCTGGAAGTGTCCAAGGCCAGGTTGGATGGGGTTGGAGCACCCTGGGACAGTGGAAGGTGTCCCTGCCCATGGCAGGGGGTGGAGCTGGATGGGCTTTAAGGTCCCTCCCAAACCAAACCATTCCGTGGTTCTGTGACATCCCTGTCCTGGGAAGGAATTCTTTGGGAAGGTAAACTTGGAAAGAATCCTGATTTCTGGTGCAGAGGGGGGGGTGTGTTGGCAGGATTCATATCCCAGCCTCCCGTGGGTGCTGTGCCTCTGCCCTGCACCCTCCGGAGAGCAGGACTGGGGAGGACACCGTGGGACACAGTGACTGAGACATCGCCGGGTAAATCCCCGAGACTCGACGAAGGTCAGACCCAGCCGGTTCCGATGCCGGCGGTGGGGAGTGACCCCGTGCATCCCGCGGGCTGGCAGCATCCCATGTTTAGCCCGTCCGACCCGGCACAGCCAGCCGGTCCCTCCGAGCCCGGCTGTGAAGGGCCGGGAGCGCTGCAGCTCCGGGGCTGCCTGGAGAGGGAGGCACAGCCCCAGGAACGGCACGGCCCGAGCGGCGGCACAGCCTTCCCGGAGCACGGAGTGTGCCGAGCTGGGAGGGACCCACAAGGATCACCCAGTCCAACTCCTGGCCCTGCACGGGACCCTCCCCAAGGGTCACCCCCTGTGCCCCAGAGGATCATCCAAACCCTCCTGGAGCTCTGGCAGCCTTGGGGCTGTGCCCACTGCCCTGGGGAGCCTGGGCAGTGCCAACCACCCTCTGGGGGAAGAACCTTTCCCTGAGATCCAACCTGACCCTGCCCTGTCCCAGCTCCAGCCATTCCCTGGGTGCTGTCCCTGGTGCCCCCAGAGCAGAGCTCAGTCCCTGTCCCTCCTCTACCCCTCCTGAGGAAGCTGGAATTGCAGTGAGGTGTCCCCTCACTTTTCTCCAGGCTGAACAGATCAAGATACCTCAAATCTCTGGAATGAGGTTTGTTTGGCAAGAAATGCCCGTTCTGGGTACCCACCTAGGAGTGTGTTGCAGCATCCCCTCCCTCTGCCCCAGCCCTCTGTCCTGTCTCAAGGATTCCACATTATTCGGGCTGATACCAGCAAGTTTCCCTCTATCCAGGTAGAACAGTTGCTGGAATTGTAGAGCTTGTCCCCTTTTCACAGCCCTCTTCTTCCTAGTGGCCAATTACAACCAGTTCAACCATTTTTAGGTTGTTCAGAACTGTAACAGCAAGCCTGTTACTGAGGAATGTCCTTCCTCCAGCTTTGCCTCCAGTGTCACAGCTGCACCACAGCAAGAGGGAATTCTGTGGGATTCATGGACAGCAAGATGAGGTTTGTGAGAGCACCTTGATGGAAAACTGTGCTCTCTATTTGATTGTGTCTCGATGGTCCTTTAATAATGAGAGGATAATAAAGAGTTCTATGTGGAGAAGGAATAGAAATGGAAGAAAATTTTGAGCAGTTCAGATGACTTGAAAATAAATAAATAAATTGTTGAGATCAAAACATTTTTGCTTAGTACTTAGGAATTTCATTTTTTTCTGTAGCTAATGGTGTTTGCAATGGAGTGCTTTGCTGGATAATTTTTAATTAGAAACCAGGAAAGGGATTCAAGCTCCAAAACTATCATATGTTTATGCTCATCCATTTTCTCGAGTCTTTCTGGAGATAATGAATCCTGCCTCCCTTCCTCACTGTCAAGTTTGAGTTCGACCTTTTTGCTTGTAAATAGATTAGAAAAAATTAATCCCAGGCTGTAACAAGGTCTTTCATTATGTCATGGGGAAGGTTATTTATGCTTTTAAAACTTGTTCCAACCTAATAGGTGTGAAAGAAAGTACACTTAAGCTCTCTACTGCTGACAAGAATATTATATTTGAGGAAGAAAAGTCATGGTGGATTTATCTTGCTGATGTTACTTGAGATGAATATCAACACCACCAGCATAAACTGGAAGATATATCTTTAAAGATAAAGGAAGTGGGTTTTACACTGGCACAGGTCAAATGGAATTACAACTGCACACAATTGAGGATGAGGAAAAGTGGGGAATTGGGAGAGAAGTTTTCTTCCCAGCCCGTTTCTGCACCTGATGTAACCAGCTGGGAGATGTCTGTGTGCAGCAGTTTCTGTTTCTTGGGCTATTTGCCCCAAAATAGGTTAAAGAAGATTTCTAGTCTCAGCTGATGGAGGGTGATTAAAGCTGAAGGTGGAAGATGTGCTGCTGGCCCGTCCCCCTGCAGGAAGCAGTGCTGTGATGGGCACAGGAGAGCAGGGACAGCCCCCACGGGATCGCTGCCACCGCCACCCTGGTGAGTTCTCTGCTTCTCCAAGTCTTCAAGGGAAGCCCGAGGAGCTGATGGAGGGGGAGCAAACGTGAGGGGGGTGGGGGCTCCAGGGCTCTGCTGGACACTGGGGATGCTGTTTGAGCCCCCTGTGGGGGTCCCCGTGCAGAGGGGTTTGTCCCTGCACAGCCACATCTCTGGCTGTCCCAGCTCTGCACAAACACCATGAGAGCACACAGTAAAAATTCCTTTATAAAGCGATGATCTCACAGACAGCTTCGCCTTTAATTGCTGTTAAAATGTAAAGATGCTGATGCTCGGGTGAAGAATACTGATTTTTTTCCTTGCATCATCGTGGGATTTGCTCTAATAATGTCAAAATCCGTGCAAGTGGAAGGAAAAATCTGCCTTCGTTTTCTTGGCTTTGTTCTTGTTCAGTTGCCCTGCAATCTGTGCTCAGCTCCTCAGCAAGGCTGTGGTCCCTGGGACCTGGGGAGGGTCAAGGGTTTGGAAACTTAGATAAAAGGCAAGAATGGCTGGACCAGAAGGATATAGAGTGGGGGAAAATGTTTTTGTGTGTTTGGGAAAAGGGAGCACAATTGTTGCCCCAGGGCAGGGTGAAGAAGGGCTGAGAGGAGCTGAAGAATTAATGACATGTGAAAAACCCAAAGCCTGGGTAAGCCTGGCTTGGTTTGGTCATTGCAACTTCCACCAGCACTTGTTTCCTTCATAATAGTTCTTTTAAAAAACATCGTCCCGAACTGTCCCCCAGAAAGAGAATAGAAAGGCTCCCTTAACATAAATGTGATCCATTTGGGGTAGCCCCCAAATTCTCAGTTAAAGCCACCAGTGGCCAATGACCACCCAGATGGCCTATTTGCCCCTCTTTGTTTTGATCTACCTGGGGGAGGCTGCAAAATGCCTTTGGAAAGGTGAAGTCTCTGTTCACTCCAATTGCTTAGTGTGTTTTAAATTAGTGGAAAACTGTGCCTGTCACAACTCCTGCTTTGGTGATGAGCTTTGTGTGCTTTGCTGTGGCTTAGTAATCTGCCAAGGGAGAGACAAAATATTAGCCCAGCTTTAGTTGGGATAAGAAAGGCATTTTCCTCTTAACTGAGTTGTTTAGGCATTGCTTTAATTATAATGAGCAAACCGAGGGTGCTTCTATTAATATAATTGATGTTACCAAATGGAATTGATAGTTGCTGAGGCAGTAATAAAAAGTGGTTTATAATAACTAGATGATACTGTATGATCTTTTAAGATGATATTAGATGATCTTTAAGGTCCCTTCCAACCCAAACCATTCTATGATTCCACAGCCATTAAATGATTTGCTGACATTTTATAGGCATCTCCCACTCTGAATAACTGAGATGTGCATGTGCAGGCCTCAGAAATGAATAAACCCAGTGGAAGTTGAGGCTCCCAGGACAGGCTGGCTGCTGGCATCGAGCTGTGTTTCTCACAACTCAGACAAACATTTTGGCTCACAGCTCTGCTCAGGTGTCTTCACTACCCTGGCAGCCATGGAAAATGAGGCAGAAGTAGAGTTCTAGCCCCAGGGAAAAGCCTGAGGGGGTGGCTGAGCCCAGACTTGAGCCCACCTGAGCTCTACCTGAAGTCCTGCCTGTCCTCTCCTCCTGTTCTCCTTGCTCCACACTGCAGCTCGGCAGCTGGGTTATATTTATACCCAGATAACTTGCTTCATTACGAAATTTCTTTCCTGGCAGGGGATGCAATCTATCATTAAATCAAAATCTGTCTGGAAACAGAACAGAGACTCGAACTTCAAAGCTTGCCACTGTTTTCCGTGGAGCTCTTCTTGCTGGTTGCCTGGGAGGCTTGTTTGAAATTATGCATGGAGACGGGCAGGGAGGAACGAGCTCCAAAGCCCTCATAATGATGCCCTCGAGTGGGCGAGACTTGGAAATGGCTCGGGGGGCAGGAGGCAGAGGCAGCTCCATCCCTGCACCTCCAGCACACACAGCACCTCTAACCAGAGAGAACCAAACACCCCAGAGAGGCCAAATCCCCCAGGGATGGTCCAAATACTCTGTGGGCACTTCCCACCCCCTCTGCCTACAGACCAGCCAGCCCTTGTTTTAGATCTGCTTTCCATATCATCTCTCCTGTTCATTGTAGAAGGCTGGTGGGTACAAAAATGACAAAATACTGTCTGACACAGTGCCCTTTACAGCCCTGTGCCAAAAAAAGATCCTTGCTTTATTACTACAGCCTGGAATCTCAGCCATGCTGTGCTTAAAAAAAAAATATTTAAAAAGGCCATTTTGCCTTAAAAACTTGTCACTTTTTAAAGCTTTACAAAGCCAGGTCTGTGCGTTTTGGTTCATGTAGTTGTGGTGCATCCAAATGGAAGGTAATTCAACCTCAGACAGAGAGTTTTCCAGTCTGGGAGAATTCAGTGCTTTGGAATACACAGCTCCAAACCCCATCAGGTGGGTGTAGGGCCAGGAGTGTTAATTTTGAGCAAGTTTTAAGCAGAGAGGAAATATCTGCTGAGTGCTACAAACAGCAAAGACTTGTTCTCTGGGGTGATGGGGCTCTGCTGCCAGGAGCTGGTCCTGATGTGCTCGTGGGTGTGTTTGTGATGAGCTAATGCTCTGAACTGGTGGGATTTGTTGGTGGAGTGTGTTGGTTCACTGGATGTGAAGGAGAGACTTCCCGTGGCTCGGTGGGAGCTCTGAGACGAGCGGTTGGTTAAAGGTACCCGTCGGTTCCTCTCCCTGTTGGGGAGCCTGGGAAGCCCTGCAGAAAAACAGCTCCAGGTTTTGTTGTTGGGGAATTTATCTCCAGCTCCCTTGCTCAGGGCTGGCTGTACCAGGGGACATTTGGCAGCTGAAGTGCTTTGGATGCTGCTTTTGTCCTTTTCAATTTGCTGTAATAGCAGCAACATGAGAGGAGATGTTCAGGACTGGATACTTTCAAGGTTGTCCCATTTTTTAAAAGAACATTATTACTGCACAGAACAGACCGTGTGTTCAACTCTGAAAAACGGCCCAGTATCTCCCAGATATAAAAGCATCACAGGTCCTTGCCATGTTTTGGTCCAGCCCAGGCTTGCAATCTCCCTGTGGAAGGGAAATACTGTGGAACATGGTCTTGCTAATGCAACACAAGCCTTCTCCATACCTGTGTTTTACAGTCCCAAATACAGCCTGTGCTGCTGGATCTTATGGATCATAGCACAGGGCACAGGTGGGTGCCTTTCCCTGGTGTTCTGCTCTCTCTCCTTGTGGGGTTGGGGAACTGTTAACAGACACTGAGTGCCCATTAATTCAATGTGTGATTTAAAATGTACTTTTTCACGTGTACAAACCTTTCTGTGCAGTGCATTGTTAACTGCCTGCTGTAACTGTGTGGGTACATATTTAATTTGGTTTCTACAGAATCATGGAATACCCTGAGCTGGAAGGGACCCACAGGGTCCATGGAAGCAGTTCTGTGATTTCTCTGGGAGTTTGTGTAGCTGATAGACATTGTGGAAAGAGGTTTCCTGGAGCACTGTGGGAAAAATGGAAGGTTGCTATCATATTTTCAGAGACTGATACACAGTGAGACACCACTGTGATCTAATTAATGTCTACTTAATTAGGCTCAAGTGAAGGATTTCAGACCGTGAAGTCCAGTGGAGGTGGAGCTGATAACAGTGGTATTTAGAAAATCCAGAGTGAGTTTGCCCAGAAGGTTTTGCATGGAAGCTGAACCATTGCCTGCTCAGATGCCCTTCCCATCAGGCCCATCCAGCTCCCAGGGCTGCTTTTCCTGAGGGAGGGAGGGCAGAGATGTTGGAGAGGGCTGATGGCTCTGGTGGAGCCGCAGCTCCCTGTGCACCCTTCAGTCTGAGCTCCTCCCAAAACCTGACTCAGCTCACTCCCAGCACTGCTCTGAGCCAGTCTCTGCTCTCCAGGGATAAGAAATGACTGGCCCCTGCAAACGATCCCAGCTGATCCATGAATCAATTCTCTGTTAATACTAAAGTTATAAGATATTTATTCACTCCTGGCTACTTGGGTTGTCCCCAGAGTTCACCTTGGAGGATTGTGCTCTCACTAAAAGTTTTGATAAAAAATTGAAATGCCCTTTTGTTGTCTTGCAAGTCATTAGGTTCACCTGACAAAAATGATTTTATACCTAACTCCACCTATTAATCAAAAAGGTCAGGACAATAAATAGGTTTTATCTTTTCTGCCAGAAACCTTTCTTCCCTGTGATCTTTGGGGCTGAGTACAAGAGAAGGTGTAGACAAAAGAATAGGATCTCAAACACTGGTTGATCAATGCCACAGAGACATGAATTATTGTTGAGAATTTAGGGAGGAGAAATAGAGTGCTTTGATGCCAGGGAGAGGGAATATTGCCTGTTTTCAACCTCCAGGCATTAGAGGGGAATGAAGTAGCTTCATTCATCTTAATAAATTTATGTCCAGCATCTGGTTCTGAATGAGATTGATTTTCCTTTTCTGGAGGTCTTTATATGTGAGAATATAGATATATAAAATATGTATATATATCCCCATACCATTGCTTTAATAGACCTGACTTTTTCCAGTGTATCTGGTTGCAAACTTGGGATCAAGATGGAGTTTTTGCTCCTGGGTTTTGCACGGGTCATTCTGCTCACTGATCACTCCTGGAATCATGCCCTGTCTCACAACTGGAGGGGTTGCTGGAGTCACTGGTTTCCAGCAGGGTTTGGCAGTGATGTGTTGCTGGGACATCTCACACACGTGCTAACATGGAATTGGTTTCCCCTGGGAATCTACAGGTCCTACTTGTCCTGTGGGCTTTGTCCTTTGCTTTGTTAATATTTTGCCCCTCTCCAGTGACCCCCTCCCTCCATTACCCCCGAATTCCTGGGAGGCTTTAGCAGTTTGGATATGCAGAATATCCAGTCACTGCTCCTGCCCTGTGAGCAGTGTGAGCTGGAGGAAGGACGAGCTACTGCAAATGTCATGAGAAGAAAAAAACCCACAAGTGGCATTTATCTTTCTGATTATTCCCTCTCGTCCCTGGCGCCGGGCGTACGTTTCCATTACAGGATTGTGTGTGACAAAGAGGAGTTAGATTTGCACTGCAAATGAATTTTTAAGTATCCTCCTGCCCCTGCAGCCTCTCCAGGAGTGATGATGCTCCCAGCTCTCTGTGTCTGCCATCCCTGCCTGGCCTGGAAACACGGGCACCACCTGCAGCCTCTCTGCTCTTCTCAAATGCCTCTCTAAATGTCACTCCCCTGCACCCTAAATCTTGAGGAATATCAGCAGAATCGAGGCCACCCACATTGTCTGAGGCAGATCTCCACATCCATCCTCAGGTTGTGCTTCCCATCCTTCCCCTGCCAGGGTGACAAACCCAGTGCTGTGCACAGGGCTGGTCTCCAGCCTGTAGTAACTTACTCAGCCCATAAAAATGGGGATACACACAGGTGTCTGATGGACACAGTGCTGCTGTAGCTGTGCTCTGGTTGTCTGACAACAGCTCTTCTGCCATGAATGTTAAAACACCAGCTTGCAATGTGCTATTAAGGGAACAGATGGATATTTTGCCATGTGATGCAGCCTAGAAAACAGATTTGATTTAGTGCACCATGCTTGTCTGACTTTTAAACTTGTATTAAACAGGATTTCATAAAGGCAGACTCCACATCAGAATCTCGGCTAACAGGGCATGGGGATCCATTCTTTTGTTTCAGAGGGGCAGATGGGTATGAATATTTATTTACTTTGAGGGCTTTTGTTGGAGGGGGAAAAGGGCTTCGTTATGTGTTTTGATTTCACGGCACAATCAAGGAAATTAATACAATGTATAAAACAGTAATTAAAGCCATTAGATTTCTGAGCCCATACTGACACAGGAGATCTCCCCCACACAGAAAGCTGGTTCTTTTTCTTGCAGTGCTCCTGGCATTCAGCTGCTGAGATTATTATGTAATGTCAGTTCATGTCTCTTCAAAATGAATTTTGCAGATTTAACCACTCCTGCACTGTCTTGAGGCCCTCTGGCCTTCCCAGCCTGGGGTAAAGTCTTCATGCTCTACACTAATCACCTGCCTTGTAAGAGCTCTGTCTAGACATGCCCCAGTAATGCCCCATTTACAGATGTTTGATGTGGGAAGGCCAGTGGGTTCTTGCATCAAGGCCTGATCCAGCTGGGTTGGGATAAATGGAGGGATTACTCCTGCCTTTGCCTGGAATGGCTCATTTAGGGGGTCTTTGGGAGGATCTTGTGGTTCCTGGGCTCATTTCAGACATGATGTGACAAATTCCTGTGTAGTTACACAGGTAGTGCTAAAAGGGATTCAGACCCTGCTGAATATATGGTAAATATATGAAGATACACCATATATATTTATTATCCAATGTATTTGATATATATATGCATGAATTAGATGGCTTCCTAACAGGAGAAATGGTGTTTTAACAGTAATGGTGGTATCTGCAATCAGGCAGAATAGGGAATTATCAGTGTAAGAAAGGAGAGAGAGTTAAGATGAGATCCTTTATTCTTTTGGACAATATCACTTTGGGAAATGCAACATATGTGCTTTTTAATGTTGGAATGAAGTAGGAGAGAAGAGGAAGAGGAGATTGCCCTCGATTTGGAAAATCAGAGTGCACCAGCATGACCTGTTTCTGTGGCTGAGAACCTTCAGCCTACAAAGTTCTTGTTTAAAGACTTTATCTCACTGACCAGATGGTGCAATTTGTCTGGCACTGACATTTGGGAATATCTGCTGAATTTTGCATAAGGACAAGTGTTTTAATCATCCAGTGTCTTGCTGTGCTAATCTCATTTGTCTGCAGTGACCAACTCCTTTCTCATCCCTGGCAGTCGTGGAGCTGTGTTGTGTGGGCTTTTACACAACCACCTCCTCATCCCAGCTTTTTTATTGTCTGTCCCTTGGGAATTTCTTTGGCTTGAACTCCTCCTGTTGAGGTGGAGCGAAGTGCTGTGGGAAATAAAGCAGATGTGTAGGAGCCTGGGATATTTAAAACCTCTCTTCCAGGTTAATCCTTTCGTCAGAATAAATGAAGGATTGTCTTAGAGATGGAAGGAGTAGAGAGAATTAGAGTAAAGAAGGAGCTGGGAAGCTCATGGCTGAGGAGGAAATGGAAGCTGGAGCAGCAGCTGGGGCATGACCAGGTCCTCCTCTTCTGGGAGGGAAAACAGAGAATTCAAATATAAAACAGAAATACAGAAAAGCAGCTTTGTGAGAGAGAAAAGTCATTGACCTTCCATCCATTACCTGAAGGAAAAAACTTTAACTGAACTCTCTGGTGCTTTGCCAGGCTGTGGAATGCTGCAGCTGTGCAGGTGGGGATGCAGGAATGGAAAGGCTGGAGCTGTGAGCATCTCCAGCACTGTGTGCTCAACCCTCCTCCTCCTCCTCACCTGCCCAAAGCCCCTCTCCCCACCCCTGTGTCCTCCACAAATAAGGGGAAAAACACAAGTGGATTTATGCCCCACAGACCCCTGTGCTGTCCCATGTTGACCCATGTTTGTTGCAGTTTTATTTAGGAAATTCGGGATGAGGTTTGTGCATCATTAGAGTTTAATTTCTGAGATTGCCTGGAGCAATACATCTGTATTGATACAGCACAGGAATGTGCTGCCCCTTAGAGTAAACCTGTTAGTCCTTGACTGTAATGGGAAGGCGTATTATTTAAGATTTAAACTATATTTGTGATCACACAAGGCAGGGAACTCTTCAGCTCCTGCTGCCACATCCCGAGGCAGCTCTGTACGTGCCACAGGCAGTGGGGATCGTGTAGCATCTGTGAGGGACTAAACATGGGCTGGGAGGGATGCTGGGGTGTTAAAGAACTTCCTCTGTGCTGAGGGTGTGGAATTTCATAGCTGAGGGTGTGTTTAATGTGCTGTTACCACTGGAAACTGTGATGGATTATGTGCAACACCACGGGGACACAAAGGAACAGCCAGGTAGTTAATTACTGCAATGATAACATGTTATGAAAAGGAATTGCATTCATGGTCATTCATTATGATGATGAATTTCCCACATTTTGTTACTGGTCATCTGCACCACTTGTGTGACAAATGGCCAGAGTCCCATCCAGGAGGAAATCCCTCCCCTTCCCTTCCCTCCCCTCCACGGAGGGGGTGGTGTTGTTAATGTGACAGCGTCTAATTGCCCTGGTGTCCGAGTTCAATATCTATATCCATTTGTACATATTACTCCCATCTGAGTTTTCTGTGACACACTGCATAGCTGCCTTTTGGAGATAAATTTATCCTGGGCTTTCTGTGGCCAGTTGAACACGTATAAAAACACTGGTCCTAAATCTGCAGCGAGACGGGGGAGGGAGGTGTTTTGGCAAATTGCGTGGAGCAAGTGGAATGACAGGAACTGGGAAGTGGGAGTATTGCTTGGTACAAGATCCTTGACTCTTGTTGAGTGATAAATTTTCCAGTCCTAAATAGCTGGCACATTATGTTACAGGGGCTTGATGGGTGCAAATTATCGGCTTGGTTGTTTCTAGACAGAATGTTATTACTGGAGGGAAACGTGGCCCAGGGCCAGGAGCAGAGTGTGAACCTCTGTGTACGTTGTCTTGAATTGCAAAAGCAATTGTGTGTGTGCCTGTTGGCATCAACAAAGGGAAAGTCACCACCAGAGCCATATTTAAAGTGAGGGAACGGAGCCTTTTCCGATGCGGAGCCCGATCACACGGAGAGGATCAGAGTGCCACGGTAATTAGAAACAGCCTGTAATCAATAGCTGAGTTTCCCACTGTGCTGAGCTCCTCAAAAGCAGGATTGCAAATGATGTGGTACGAAAACCTCGAGTGATAAATATTTCAGAGAGGATATCGAGCTCTGTAGTTCAACCAGCCTGCCAAAAATCAAGGTGAGACCTCTTAAAATGCTTGGCTGACCCTCTGCCCTCCTCGTTCCTTCCTCTCCTCTCCTCTCCACGTGCTGGAGCCTCCTGTGAGCAGAGGTTGATGTGGGGCCAGTGCCTCGTCTGGGCTGGCTGCTGGTGTTTTCCTTTTCTTGCAGTGACCTCCAAAATGTGCAGCGTTTCCCCAGCTCATCCACACACAGCATCCCATTTTCACAGTAATTTATTTTTGGCAGTCAGCGTGCAAAAATTCTGAACCCAAATGATTAGCTCAAAAACGCCTGAAATGTGAATATTCAGCAATGGAAAATTTTCCCTGGTCTCCTCCAAGCTGAAGAACATTGGAAGTCACTGGATTTTCTCACTCCTGAATACAAGTCAAGATCTGTCCTCATTTCTGAAGGTCGGCACCTCTTGCCCCAAGCAGATTATTATCCCAGGGATGTTTTATTCATGGGAATGCTGCCAAATGGAAATTATTTCTTCGTGTTAATGAGGAGTAATTTGAGAATTCAGAAAAATCCTGACCTATGAAGATGGGAAAAGGTATGAAGAAAGAAAAATATGTGTGTCCCATGTGGGGGATTTGCTGTGCTGTGGATGACAGGTTATCCAGGGATGGGGGTCCCATCTCCAGGGATACAGGAGGAGTCTCCAGCCTCCCAGCACATGAGGATGCTCAGCTCTGTGCCTCAGTGCCCAGGGACAAATGGCTCCCAGGCACTGGCTGGGTTGGAAAAGTGGCTGAGCCCCCTTTTGCTGATTCTCCTGGATGTGTTGTGCCAAAGGCACTGGAAATGCACTCAGGGTTTGATGTCAGTGGTGTCTCCTAAATGTAAGAAGTTCATAATTTGTTGGTCTGCAGTCGGTCCCTGCTGGGGAAGCAGCTCTGGAGGGTGGAATGTGCCTCAGCCTCACACAAGGATGTGAGCCCAGCTCTCCCTCCTGGCCTTGGGGGCTCTTCCCTGGCTCCAGCCCCCTTCCCAAGGCCAGCTCTGATGCTGCTTTGTGCAGGTTTTCTCCTTCACAAATAATTCTGGCTAAGCTGCAGATGGATTATTAACTACAGAGCACAGTGGGCACTGTTAAATTGGGTAGCTCTCTTCCCAGGAGGGATCAGAGCTGTTGCATCCTTAGTCTTCCCTGCAGAGGCCCCTCAGACCAGGAATGGTGCTGGGACTGGTGTCTCAGCTGCTGGACCTGCTCTCTGCTGAGCCATACCTGCTGCAGCCATTAATTTGAAATAAAAGCTTGAAATGTATCACATGATTCATGACTAAAGGCACAGTTTGCCAGAGTGCTTGTGGGAATCGTGGCATTCCATCAGTTAGGGAGCTGTGGAAGGGTGTTTGCTGCTGGATGGAGCCAGCAGGTCTCTGCTCAGCGAGGTCACTGATGAGCAGAGAAGCCCAGGGAGCACAGGAGGGGGTTTGTGCCTCCCTCAGACCTGACCTGGAACAGGGAAGCACAGAAATCCTGTGGAGATGGAAAAGGTGCCTGGAGGGGGCAGCAGAAGGTGCAGATGGAACGGGGCAGGCGCTCACAGTGGAGGTACCTGGTGGTGTGGGGTTCTCCATGGGGTGGGTACAGGGTGGGTGTTCACTGAAAAGCAACATGAGGGAAACCTGCTGTGTGTGCTTTCTGTCAGAATACAAAAATATATTTATATCTATAAATCCAGGGGAGTGATCCTTTGCAAAGCCAGAGGGGTGAAGGCTGTGTTGAAGAGAGGAGCCGAATCCAAGGATTTTGGCTCTACAAGTGCTTCACTTCCCATCCCCAACAACCTCACTGCAGAAGCTTCCCTGAAATCTCTGAGAAACATTGGTGTCTGTCTTGTTTGGATAAAATGAGGAAAATGTCCTCACTGAAGCATTTTCTGACATTCATGGAAATGTGCTGAAATGAGGGCTGAGAGATGTCAGGTGAGAGGAGAGCTGCTGCAGCAAGGATGAAGTGCCAGGTTTGCCCAGTTGTTTCTTGAGGACTGGGAAACAGGTTTTTGAACTTAATTTGTGTTCCTGATGGCCAGTGTCTGTTTATAAACACTGAGCTTTGGAATAGCAAGAGTGTGTGGAAACAATCCAGAAATAGAGTTTCTGTGTGCGTGTCAGATATTGAACACACAGCAAACCCAAGGAAGTGATGGTGTGAGGTTTGGAGCAGAGCACATGTGACACGCTCAGTGCAGCTGCTCTGCTCCCTCAGCAATCAGAAACACTTCATCCATACGTTATTACAGAAAACTGGGTCTGTGCCACCTGCCTGGGCTGCAAGGAGTGGTTAAAGAACTTTTCCTGATGGAGGAACAGCCATCGCTCACCTCTGCTTGCAACTGAGGTTGGAAAAGACCCCAAAGACAGACTGAATGCCCCCTAGGCCACTAAACCATCTCCTGGAGTGCCTTATGTGTTCCTCAGGGGGAATGTTTGCTCAGGGAATACCCTCCCTCAGAGGCTGGTGTGCTCCTGCCAGCCGGGCTGGGCTGGGCTGGGCTGTCAGACACGTCCTCTGAGCAAACCCCTCCTGAGAGAGCAGAGAAACTTCTCCCCACGGTCCTGCCAGCCTTGTTTTCAGGACGTGCCAAATATTTGTTTGCAGCCGAGGCAAACACGCTGATGTGGTGTCAATAAACGTCTCGATTCAGCTCCGTGTTTGGAAACAGTGTGTTGGCCGCAGCCCCTCCGTGGTGTCATCAGTGCTGCTCGTTACACAAACTGCTCAAACTGTGCCTTTGTTTTGACACAACTTACAGATCGTTTTTCATCACCACCAGTCACTGCACGGAGAAATCTCTGGAGCTGATAGTCACTGCATCAACACTGCTGTAGGAAATCGAGCTGCATTTTGTTTTCCTACGAAGATATCCGGTAATGGCCCTGTGTAAAACGTGTTTGGGGCTTGAGGAAAACTGGCTATAAAATCCTTTTTCACTGCTGCAGAAATTCGTAGCCTTGTTTCTCAGTTTCTGCTGGGTTTTAACATTTTTTTTTTTTGTGGTAATAACGCTGTTTAATTTTTTATTTTAGGTTTCCTCTGTCTGTTGCCCTTTGTGGACGTGTGTTGCTGTGTGCAGTGAAATGCAGGGTGAATTCCTGTGCCAGCACAGCCACCTCATAACCCAGCTGTGCCAGAGCATCACCACTGCTCCTACCTCTGCTCCAACAACCCTGCCATGGCATGAAGGAACTCAAACAGCATTTTGCCTGCCCCAGGTGGGTAAAATCCAGCAGTGTCATTCCAGCTCTCCTGTGGGTGGGGAAGGCTGGTCCTTCCCAAGGGTGTGTCACACCCCTGGCTGCTCCATCAGGTCACTCTGCTCCAGGGCAGCTCCCCTTAGGTGGTGTTTTCCCTACACATCCCACTAATGGTAATGAAATGATGTCTCCATTTTCTGCATTTACTCCCATGTTTGGAAGCAGCCCTGGAGCCTCCTGGAGCAGAGGAGAACCTGGGCTCTGCCCTCAGGCCTCCTCCCTTCCCTGGTGCTGGGCTCAAGGCCACCAGCAAAGGGTTAATTCCTGCTCAGAGTAACTACTGGAGGACAACATGCATTCTGTTAATATCAAATATAACTCCAGGCCTTGATCCAGGAATGTTGCTTGGAGCTCTTGTAAAAGAAAGTCTGTCTGCTGCATTAATTCCCAGGTGACAGATTAATTCTCTTCCTTTATCATAATTACAGCCCTGTGCTCTGCAATGGTACGACTCATTTGGTCTCTCAGACACCACACCATGGCAAAAATGCTGAGTGACCTGCAGGCTCCATTGACTCCAAGAATCTCACAAGTATTTTAGAGTTGTAAACACAGAACTGAATTTATTATTCCATCTTCCTCCCCCCCCCAGCTGAAATAGGAAAGGTGAATGGCAAATTAGGAGCTTCTTTTTGTCCAGCACCTTGTTTTGGTACCTGTACAGAAATTTAAGATTGGTATGTTCCTTGTCCAGAAAAATAACTGTAGCTGCCCAGCCATCATATTGAAAAAAAAAAAAATATATATATGTATGTACAGGTGTCAAGCTGAGGTTTTGAAAATCCCCAGACTGTATGACAGTGCTGATTTGTCCATCCATGTGATCAGATACATGTTGTGGGTTTGTATAAAAACTGTATCAAATACTTATGCAGAATTTGTTAGAGAAGTTTGTTTCCTGGGGCACTGCAGGTTGTACAGCCCTCCAGCTTTATCAGGGAAGGGTAAACCTTTAATTTAATAAGTCACATAGTGAGATGACCTCCCACACTGGTATGGTTTGAATCCAGCCCTTACTCAGGCAAGAGAACTGACACCTCCTGGTAGAACTGTGCTCCTTTTCCCAGCCTGAAAAATGGGCTGGGCCAGGTCTTGTCCTGCAGATTGTCAGAATGTGAAAGGTATGCATAGAAATGACTGTGTTGGCATGAGTGAGTTATTATGGACCGTGTCCATGTCATTATGAACTCCTCAGAGGGACAGGAGCCGGCAGGTTCTGCTGGAATATCAGAGCTGATGTTCTGTTTTAGGGAAAGCCAGTGGTTGGGATAAAGAATGGCTGTGCTTCCTGGAGTGGGCAAAGGGCCAAAGGCAGGATCTGCTCATCACCACAAATCTCTGCACACTGTGCATGTGGAGAAGTGAGTTTTCCTCTCAGGGATGTGACACAGAACGTGGACCAGGATGGAAATGGGAGCACACAGGGCAGAACTCCTGTAGGATTTTCTACTAATCACAGAGTCCTTCTCCTGCTCTCCACAGATTCACAGAATCAATAAGGTTGGATGATTTCCATGTGAGAAATCAACTTGGATGGTTGTTGAGCTGGTTTCTAAATTCTGACTTTCTTTTCCACCAGTTTGCCACTCCTCTGCTCTTATTTCTTCCATTTTCTTTGTAGGTACAGATTGATGTCTGCAAACTTTCTGCCTATTAAAATTGTGCCTCCATCAGCATCTCCTTCTGCAGGAACTTTGTGTGGTAATTTCTAGAAGCTTTTTGTCTTCCAGAAGTCTAAACTTAGACAATAAACAAACCCAGACAACCGCTTTTTCAGTCTGGAAAGGCATAAATAAGCAACCTGTACTTGTTAAATTAGGTACTATAAAAATGCTGAGCTTTAAATCATTGTCCCGGTAATTATTGTCATCATTGTCGTTATTAGATGACATAAGATTTTATTGCTGATAATTTGGAGGCTTTGATACATTTATTTGAACTGACTGCTCCTTTGGCTAAGAATAATTGCTTAAACTTCTCTCATGGGTTTTTGCTTCTATAAAAAGATTGTTGACCTTGAAGCTTTTGCTTGATTTTGAATTCTTATTCAAATGCAAGTGCCAATAACCCAGACAAAAAATGTAACCCACTAAGCAGATGTTGGATTTGGGGACCTCGTGCAGAGAAGTCAGGTTTTGTGTTGTCAGGGACCCCCAGCCTCTCTCTTAATCCCTTTCTTATTATTATTTTAAGAGTGGGAGGGTAAGTTTTGCTTTTCCATAAGCAGATGTTGGTGGTGTTTAAGTGCTTTGACTGCTGGAGGTCTACACTGTGGTTTGATGGACCTTGTGTCTCTTGTGTAGCTGCTGGCCAGGACCCTGTGACAACCCAGCTGTTTGTTGCATGACAGGGTGTGTGTTTGGGTGATGGACCCATTCAGCTGTGGTGACAACAAAGAATGATTTAGGAAATAAATTAAGGAGAAAAAAAGAGTTGGATAACAGCATCTAATAGTGCCAGGCAGTGTAAAAGACTCTGGAGAGCTCGGAAATGTCATGGTTTCCTGCAGTGTGCAAATAGGGATGAAATTGAAAATCAGCTCTTTTAGGAGAGGTAACTCTTAATTTGCATGAAATAATAATCAAGTCATTATCAGGCCACCTTAAACAGCAACACTGAAGGTCACTTAAACCGCCTGGAATGGCACAACACAATGAGGTTTGTCTGGCATCAATTTTGAAGGATAATTACCCATGGGGTTTGTTAATTTTTATTTTGATTTACCAATTGTGTGTTTCTCGATAACAACTAACTTCAGCCTGCAAACATCTAAAATTGTTGTTTCTGTATGTTCTGAACTCTGTGTCTGAGCTGAAACTTCTGGAAACTGAGCTAATGTGTAAATAAAACACAAAGATTTTCATTTACCCGTTTTTTAATCACGAAAGTGAAGATTAGTGAGTCCAATGACAAAAAGACTCTCCTTGTGAGGGCTTGTAGGCTCTGGTGGATAAAAGGCCAGATCAGTCAAAGGCCTTTCATCCATAATTTTAAAATGCTTCTTTGCTTATGGAAAAGGGAAGAGGACACCTTTTCTCCAGCAAGGGTTGTTTGAGAGTTGCAGGAGATGCCTCCAGAGGGCCCTTCTCACAGTGTCAGGGATCATCACTGGCTGTGCTGACATTCTCCACCAAGCTCTTGCTTCCCTTGAAAAGGTTGCAATTTTGGCAGCATGCAAAAAAAAAAATCATGTCTGGTCAAGTGTAGCACAAATGAGTTGACCTTCCTGGTCACAGAGTGGAAGGCCACCTGCTTTGGATGATTGATAATGGCAGCACGAGTGGGTCAGACTTCTCAGCTCTGGAAACAAAGCTGGAATAAGCAGCAAACCAGTTTTGTCTGTTTATGTTCACTGATTTATACTACCTATCCCATATTAGACTCAGACAGAAATTTGAGCATTATATCAGTGATACAAGCTCTAAGCAGTACATTTTCATTGTTATTCTTCACATTCACGCCTCATATGATCTTTTTATTGGGTTAATGGCAAATACTCTTAGGTAATAACAGGGGTGCAGGTTAATTATTCAGTAACTGCTGCTACAGAACGCAATGTTTCCTTTCCTGCTACAAAAAGGCTTCATTTCCCACCATGTCATTAAACATCCTCACTTAAGAGGCCTGAGAATGAATCATTGCCTCTGATTTAGGATCATCAAAAAGCACATAGTTTCTGCCTTTATTTAATTGTCTTGTGATTTAATGTTAGTGAAATCCACGTGTCTCTGCTCTTAGATCTTAAAATGGAGCTTGTCTGGGTGACACCTGGGCTGCTGGAACCTGTTTGTGGTGCTCAGTGGTTGTGCATCTCTGATGACAGTGATGCCCCCCACAAATCCCGGGGGGCTGAACCCCACCAGGAGTGGGAGTTGTGCTCTGGACACCACGGGCTGTGACGAGCCCATCCCTGGGCAGATGTTAATCTGAAAACTCTGCATCCCTTCAGCTCTTTGTGCTCAAATTCTGCACTGGGTTTAGTCCCCCAAAGGAAGAGTCACTGTGTTAAGCTGCTGGAAGGTTGGACTTGGTGATCAAAGTCAGGACTGAGTTGAAGGTTGGACTTAATGACCTTGGAGGTGTTTTCTGACCTTAATGACTCTATGATTCTATGAAATGTGTTTTTCTTGAACAACCCTTCACTGCCCACGTGTGCCTGGGTCTGTGTCTGCTGGTGGAGAAGTGTTCTCCAGTGGGTTGGGGCCGTGGGGATCCTGCACCTTTGGCAGCACAAAAGCAGCTCAGCCACAGCTCCGTGGTGAGATTCCCCATGGCCACGTGAGGCCCCTGTGATGGTGGGACAGCTGAATGGTGAGCCATGAGCAGTCCTACATGGCAGAGGGACAACAGAGAGCTTGGCCAGGACCTTTGGACCAAAGAAGTTGGAGATCTGTAAGGAAAAGAGCTATTTCCAGCTCAGAAAAAAACAAATTAATAAAAAATGTAATATAAGCAAATAGCAAGGTGTTTATTTGCCCCACCTCCCATGGGGGAGTCACCTCCCTCAGCCCCACTGCAGGGCTTGTCCTGCTGAACACACCACTCACTTGGGGGGCAGGAGGGGTTTTCCTCTGCCTTTCTTTCCCTTTCCTTCCCCCTGGATCTGCACAGGATTCAGGGTGACTGCAGGCTGCAGGAATGCAGTGACTCTTTTTCTTGAGGACCAGGTATTTGTAGCACTATTTAATTAATAATAATAATAATAATAAATCCTCTCAACCCTCCTGTCTCCCACAGCTTAGGTGAGCATTATCCCTGGGGGGCACCAGGGTTAATTAACTTGCTCTGGGCTGGTGCTTGAGCCAGAGAGGATCTTCAGTCAAGAGATCAGGAGAGTCTCCAGTCAGGAGATGGGAGGTGGTGCAGCCTCGATGGGGGCTGGGTGGGCAACCATGGCAAGGGCAGGGAGGGCACAGAGACAGCAAAATGAGAAAAGCACGTACAAAGCACAGAAAATGAGAGGAAAAGAGGAAGAAAAGGTCTAAGGAAGAAGATGGGGTGTTTTGTGGGTTTTAGCTCAAAACTAATGGTTTTTAGCTGCTCGTTTCCCTCTCCTCCACAGGTGAGGCCAGAGGATGGAGCTGCTGTGCTCACATCACCTCCTCCTGCCTCCGGCCTGACTCCAGACAAGCAGCTTGTTGTATGATCTGTCTCCTCATCCCAAAATCCGTGCAGCAGAGTGCATCATTAATGGAACCAGCCCGTGGGCTACAGATCAACAGCGGCTTCTGCTGCGTGCGGCTCCTCCAGCGAGTCACGCTCCGCTCCTCACCGGGGTGAGTGTCCTCTGAGCCTGCTGAGAATTGCTCTGCCCCAGCTCAATCAGTCGTGGTTGTGTTTTCCTGCCACGCTACAGTTGATTCCCAGCACTGCAGGGAAGGGGCCGGAACGACCGTCAGTGATTCGCGCCCGGCGCGGTTCGCACGAGGCTGAGCCGCCAAATGTCAGCTCCTGCAGAGGAGCAGAGGCTTCTGGAGCTGCACCTTTAATGAACCTCAGAAACCAGGGCCTGGAGGAGGCTGAATGTCAGCAGAACAGCCCGAGCTGTGCCCGCTCTCCTGGTGCTTTGGAGGTGAAGCAACAAGTTGCTCGTGATTTGGGTGGAACTTTGCTGACGCAAATTGTCACGATTCGTTCCGGCCATGGAGAACGGGGACAACTGGCACCTACAGCTCAGCCCTGTTCAATGCACAAACCTCCCATCACTGTATCTCGAGTGGATGACACTCCATCAGCTGATGATCTCCTTTATCTCATCTGATATTGCAGCCTCTTCTCTGCAGTGAGTTATTATCAAAGTGTAAAATTTGTTCACATTAGCATCTGAAGCCCTCTTCTATTTTTGGGGGGGCTTTGATAGCTTGGGTGATATATCAATGACCAAATGTAATTGCTTTCTCTGAAACATGGCTTTCTAAAAGTAAATCTGACTTGGGTGTATGTAGTGAATGATTTAATTTATGTAGAAGCAATGGGTCTGAAAAAGGAGGAGGAGGAAAAGTTGTGATACGGAGGCTGAATTCATCTCAAGTTATGAATAATAGATGACTCACTTGGGGATATTTTTTGCTAGATTTAAATTAAATCTCATCAAAAACATAATAATTGGTTATATTTATAAACCTGCAAAGCCCACTCAAGGGGATTTTAGTAATATTGTCAATACTACAGGTTAACCATAAAACTAGTCCGAATTTACTATGGCAGGGAGTTGTACCTGGCTGTGATGGTAATTCATTATAGTAATCTCTGGAAACTGAGATTAACAGATTTTCTCATTCTGTATTTGGCTTCTAAATTGTCTCCCAGAAATTAGGAAGCCTTTGTTGGTTCAGTAAAGTTAGGGAAACTTACTGGATTTGGCCAACAAATTCAAATCTTGGTCATATTTGCTCTCCTGGTCAGAGAAAACCATTGATCTGAAAACATCTCCTCCCTGTGAGGGTGGGGAGGCCCTGGCACAGGTTGCCCAGAGAAGCTGTGGCTGCCCCTGGATCCCTGGAAGTGTCCAAGGCCAGGTTGGACGGGGCTTGGAGCAACCTGGGCTGGTGGAAGGTGTCCCTGCCCATGGCAGGGGGTGGCACTGGATGGGCTTGAAGGCCCTTCCAACCCAAACCATTCCAGGATTCCATGATTTCAGCTTCTGCTCCTACCAGGCACGGTGGCTGTGGTGTGTGCAAGGCTCTTGCCAGATGAGAGAGAACAAAAGACTGATCTCAGCTTGGCACCTCAAGTATTTACCCTTTTCTCATAACATTTTGCTCAGGTTGCCCATAGAATTTCTCCCTGAAGTGGTACAAGATGTCTCACCATCTGCCCCTCCGTTGTTTTTTCCAGGAGAAGAGATTTATGGTTATTTCAATGTGGTCTCCAAGCCTCCAGTTCTGATGAGTTAATTTGGCCTCCCTAGGTCGTGGTTGCCTCATCTGCATGCAGCAGGCACCCCTCCATGGCTGTAACATTCTCTGCTGATGAAAATAGTTAGATAGTTATTTTTTTCCCCCCTACAAATTATCAGGTCATTTAAAAAAATGAGCTCATTTTAATCTAATTCTGCATGTGCAACTGTCTGGAGAGTTATTTTCAGCTCCAGTAGTTGCAGTTTGCAATTATTATGCTTCTTTTAAGAAAAGAAAAGTAACAGCTCTATATTTTATGCAAATCACTGGTGATCTTTCAGAACAACTTGTGTTTAGGATAAGGAACAGGAAAAATAGGAGGCCAAACGGATAGTAATGTGGACTTGAAAAAGCACAGAGGACGTAGGAAAATATGTAAAGATTACTAAAATATTACCATTTGACCACTTGGCCATGAATATTTCAATTAAAAAACATGTAATTCTTATTGAAGTGAAATCACCAGTTCCTAACTAACCGTGGCTTCGGATCGTGGAAAAGAACATTTTTATTTCATTTACTTAATTGCTGTGATTTTTGTGTGCAGTCAGACGTGTCTGCAACCCTTCTCCTGCATCTCCACAGAGGTCACAGTTTCAAAGTGGGATGTCAAGAAGTGCCTCAAGTACCTCAGTCCATTCCCAGCAGGAGCCTGGAGACAGGGGTGTGCTATTATTTTCCCGTATTTCCACCCAGGTTTTGAGCAGTTTTTGAGTACAAGATGCCAGTCTGTGTGTCTTGTCCAAGTGCTGCCAGTACAGGCACAGCTGAAGGTCGTGTCCAGTTTCAATATGCTTTTAAATTTGATGCTTATTTGGTGCATTTCCACGGAACTTGCACCGATTCGAACCAGTGCAGCAGCATTTTGTCAGTTTATTTACTGGAAAAAAGCTGGTGACTGGAACATGTCCTCAAGGCTGCCTTAGATTTCATGATTATTAGTATTATTTTTCTGAATAATTTTTCTGTCCCTTGTAGGAAAAGGTTCCCCGGATAATTGTTTCCATCCAAATTCTGATGGGATCCATTGTTGACCTCAGGAGTGTTGCTGGCCGTGGGTCCAGGTGTGCCAGGGCAGCTGGGTGAGTGTGTAGAGGTTTTTGTGTGAGGAGGGATGGATTTCACACTGATTGCTCAAAACCAAAGTTTATCCATTAATCTGATTCTCTTACCATGCTGGCATGAAACCTTCTCTAATTCTAGTTGTCCCCTGCTGCACTGTCCTGGGGGCTGCTGGCACCCAAACGAGGATGTTTATGTGCTTCTCAACCACTCTTAGTTATCCAAAAAAGAAGCAAGAGTCAGCTTCTGCTAATCCCTCCATCTGCAGCCATTTCCACTCACACATTAGTTTTGCAAGGACCCCAGATCCGAATTTTGCAGGTGTTTCTCCTGGAAGCTGGACGATAAAAGTTCCCTGTCCACACCAAGGGGATTGGAATAAGATCATCTTTAAGGTCCCTCCCAACCCAAACTGTTCTGTGATTCCATAGTCAGGAAGGAATCCTTCCCTGGGAGGGTGGGGAGGCCCTGGAAAAGGTTGCCCAGAGAAGCTGTGGCTGCCCCTGGATCCCTGGAAGTGCCCAAGGCCAGGCTGGATGGGGCTTGGAGCAACCTGGGCTGGTGGAAGGTGTCCCTGTCTATGGCAGGGGGGTTGGAACTTTTTGGTTGGTTCCTTTTCAACCCAAACCATTCTTTAACCCCATACTTCCACAGTAGAAGCTTCATCCATCTCCTGCCAGTGAAACTCCAACCAGGGTGAGTTGTCACCTCCCAGCACTGAGTAATTCTCCTCCAAACAAGCCCCATGGCATTAATATTCCAGAGAAACCTCTGGAGCATCTGGCCTCAGCTGTTGTAACATTTTCTTGCAAAACCAGCTGCTGCATTGCCCGCTTTTCCTCCCCTGGCTTTGGGAACAGGGAGAGAGAGGATGCGAATACAAGGAATTAGGATGCTTGGAAAGAAGGAGAACGAGACTGAAAAGACTTGGGAGGTTTGAAACTGCCACTGGAGGAACTGAACGCTGAGACTGGAGGTAGTAAATACTTCTGGTTGCTTTGATGAGATTTAAGATTTACTGAGGAGGATTTTTTAAAACGTTTTCAGTGGTAGTAAGCCAGAGATTTTTGATACCGAAGAGGTGCTTTCAAAAATTTAATACCAATTGTCAACAATCTGTCTGGTGTTTAACAAAGGGAGTGGGTTAATCCAGCCAGTGCGAGACAGGAATGCGAGATGGGAAGCACCAGCACCTGAGGGAGGGATGCAGTGCAGGGCTGGGGAGCAGAGGAGGCAGGGAAAGGCTTTCCTATAGCTTTGCATGGGGATTTCTGGTTTTGCTGAGCCTGGTGTAAAGCATGTGCCTGTTACCTGTGTGTCCTTCCTCTGCCTGGTGTGAATGTGTGTCACTGAACCTAATTCTTGTTCATGTATTCTGGGGTAAATCGGAAATTCTGGTCTAAAACCCCCCCTCTGAAAACTGCCTTACTCTCACTTCAGCACCCACAGCCTGAAAATTCAATATCTGCCCAGCTCAGCAATAATTAAGTTTATTTTTCCCAATGCCTGTTGTGAGAAATGAGCCTTGTGAGGGGCAGGTCACAGCTGGGAGCGACAGGACCTGGCAGGAGGCTGGAGCAGCATCCTAAAAACGTGTCACCACATGAGAGGGCACACCAGGGGCGTGATCCTGCACGGCCCCACTCACTGGAGACCTCTTAATGCACTGCATGGAAGCATCAGCACAAATGAGATTCAGAGCTGATGGTTTCTTAATTAGATTTTCGCATTCTGTTGTTAATTAATTTACTGGATGTTTCAGGATGTTTTCCCCCCCCACACCCCTCTCCCCTCCCCGCCCTCCCCGAGGAGCAGCCGGCAGCAGCGCTGAGATGTAGCACAAATTAATCTTTACAACTGCCACATGTCGTTTCTCCATCTGAGGAGCAGAAACAATGATGGAATGTTTGTTCCCTACGAAGAACAGAGCGACTGAACATCTTCCTTAACAAATGAATAATAAGGTTTAAATAACAATGTCAAACACCCTTTCGAAAAGTTTCTGGTTTGCTTGCCTAAAGGTTGTAATTTAGCATTAGTAGTGTTTAGTTTTCATTCCGAGGAACAGGATTATTTGGGAGGCCATACAAGATCCCAAAGGTATGATTTGATTTCTGCAGATGTGGAAGTTTTCCCTCATGGCAGGGGGTTGCAATGAGATGGTCTTTAAGGTCCCTTCCAACCCGAACCATTCTGTAATTCTGTGATCTAGGAGGGTTTTGTCACCAGCCTGAAACCTCTCACCTCCAAAAAATCCACTCCCCACTGGTGGTGCTGCTGGTTAGTGTGTGTTACAGGGAACTCAGTTCTATATTGATTATAAATACATTACTTGATTATAAATACATGGTCTCTGGGGTGGGAGGACTCTCTCTCAGGTGCTGCTGTCCGGGTTGGTGGTTGGTGTGTACCTTGCCCTGCTCTGTGGGAGCGTGGCATGGGCAAATGTGGTGTTTTAACCACATCAAGGCAGAGTTTTGGTTCTGCCTCGTGGTTGCCAAATGCCAAAGTGCCTCTGTGACCGAAGCAGTCCATGGCTGTGTGCAGGGAGGTGACAGAGCATCACCCCTGGGTTTCACTGCTCCTCCCCAGCTGGCTGCGAGGGCTCAGGGCACCTCTCAGAGGTGACTAGTTAAATGAAATGGAATTTAAAAATTGCATGAACAGCTCTTTATATGATAAAGTACAGTGGGTGAAGTGTTTCCAGTAAGTAATTTCCCGGAGTTTCTGAGGTGATTTCTGAAAAGCCACCATTCATTGCCCTCATTACATCAATTCCAGCTGAAAATCAAGGCCATGCACTTCACTGTGAAGCGAAAAATTTAAAGGTCCTTTCTCCTAAGCAAGTTCCTGCTAAATCACCTGCTTGAAATTAGAAGACATTAAAAACATGGTCATTGAAACTGATGCCCTACTTGTTTGATTTTTGTTTGCTCTTTTAGGTATGTGACGACACAACAGAGTTTTCAGGAAAACAGCTCATACACCCCTAAAACAGGTAGTTTGTCCTCCTGAGCTCTCCTTCCTTTCCAGAAATTCTTGTGATGAGGAGAATCCACCACCTTTATCTTTTGGGGACCTGAAGGACACTACTTGTATTGGAGGGGGATGATGAGGAGGTGCATGGAGAGGAGGAGCCTTGAAGGTATCCAGTAAGTTATGGTTGATTTGGAGCTGGTCTGTGGCACAGATCTTTTTTGAGGCTGAAAAGGCAGAAGTTGAAGACATTAAAACTTCAGGATTCTTGGAGACTTCAGTGGTGAGGATTTAGGAGCCTTTGTGTGTAAGGATTGGTCTGGAATCCCAAATGCAGGAGATGGAGAAATCTTCAAGGAGTCCAGTACTATGACAGGTAAAAGGTTTTAGATCTGAATTTCTGAGTTCTGGTGACCTGCAATTTATTATAAACTTTTGTTTCAATTAAAAAAACCCAAACAAACAACCAAAGCAACATTTTTCAGCAGCGGGAACAATAAGAAAAAGGAAAACCTCAGGTTTGGTTCACTATGACAATGTACAAGTAATAAGCAACTTGTGGAATTCTACATGGAGGACTCTTGAGGAGGGGGACAAGAAAAATGCCAGAAAGGCAGAGTGCTTTAGGCACAGTGGATAATTGAGCTGCGATGGATATGGGATTTTTTCCGTATGTATCCAGGCAACTATTTGCTTTGGCTGTAATGACTGTTATAAATCACAGGGTGAAGTCTCTCACCCCAACGAGTCTGGAGCAGAGCTGCTGGTGTTACCCAGCTGATGGAGCAGATCCCTGGCAGGAACAAGAGTCACCTGTCCTGGTGTCACTGCCCTTGGTGACAGCAGCACAGCCGAGGCTGGGCTGTGCTTGGGGCACCTTCCTGGGGCAGCTGTGCCTGTGAACAGCCAGGAGCTGAAGGAACCAGGTGACACTGCACAAAGAAATTCTATCCTTAACCTGTGACTGCCTGAATGACCCCCAGGAGCTGCAGTGGGAGGATTTGAGCTGGTTCCTCTCCCATTCCTATGGTTTGGGCTCCCATTCCTCCTGAGCGGGCTAGAGACCCGGTGCCTGGTGCAGAGGGACCGGGCAGGACGCAGGCGTGTGAGAGTTAAAGGTGAAGGTTCTGGGAGAAAAAGGCCCACTTCTGAAGTTGTGTGTTTTTTATTAGTATTTGGCCCTAACTTTTAGATTTGCATTACTCTTTGGTGTCCTGGATTGCTGTTTGGCTTTGTGGGAACCACAAAATAAGAAGAGGCAATGGAGGCACATGAAATTCCACCTGAATATGAGGAAAACCTTCTTTCCTGTGCAGGTGACCAGGCACTGGAAGGGATTCCCAGAGAGGGTGTGTGTGGAGTCTCCCTCACTTCAGATACTTGAGAACCCTCTGGACACAGTTCTGTCCAATGTGCTCTGGGATGACCCTTCTAGAGCAGGGAGGTTGCACAAGATCCCCACTGTGATCCCTTCCACCTTGACCCATTCTGTGAACTGTGACCTTTGATAGGGTTAACTGAATTTAAGGATTTTAAAGTTAACTGCTTGGCAATATCCTCTGCCTGAATTTAAAAGACAACAACACGTGCTGTGGCTACTCAAAGAAATAAATAACACTGTTTTTTTCCCTTTTGTGTGTGAAAAATGAGTTTCCCGTTGAAAGAAGAGCCTGTTCCACACAGCTACACGTGTTTCATGCATATTCACAAAGAAGCAGTTTTGAAAAATATACTGCTGTGCTCTTGCTGCTGGAGGTAGAGGAGAATATTAAAAATTCCATTTTTTTCCTACTGCTTCACTTCTGCCGCTGCGTAAACACCGAGTGTTTGCTGTCCTGTCGGGATTAACTGCTGTTTGTTTAAGGTGGGAGAGGTGTTTTCAGAAAACAGATGGGTTTGGACTGTTTGTTTCCCCCAGGAACTGGTGGAATGGAAGCTCATTTAGAACTGTTCTCTGTAATTTTTGCTGTTGGCTCTAAGGAAAAATATCCTGATGCCGAGAGTCTGCGTTTACCTCGGTCCTCTCCACCACACCAGGGCCAGTTACAGCACTCTGTGCTGTGCCAGGAAATTATAAATACCCTGAAAATGTGCTCAGAGCTTGGACATATCAGCCAGCTTTGGAGGTGGGGGGGTTGATTTTTATTCTGGGCTTTGATAGTGATAATAATATTACCTTACCACACAGAGTTCTTGTGCAGATAAATGTAGTAAAGGCACATGAAACACCCAGATAATGCCAAGATTGATGCCATAGAAAAAGGTCCGTGGGGAAATTCCTAATTCAGAGCATGGCTGGAACAACAGGGACCATCAGGAAAGCTCTGGAGCAGGTGCTGAGCCGTGGGGGTGCAGCAGGGCCTCCCACATCTGCACTCAACTGTCTTTCAGTGTCCAAGTGAGCTGATCATCACAGATGTAAATGGGAACAGGGTTTTCCAGACTCTGTTGAAGAGTAAAGAGCACATTTTGACTTTTAGTGCCCAAAAGCTCAGTGTTTGACTGACCACAGCTCAGAGGAAAAGCTTTGGAGCTCCATTGCTGATGTGCATCCACTGGAGTCTTTAGGTGCTTCTTGGAGTTTTCCAGAGGGAAGTTAACATGTGAGATTAGGAACAAAAGGGCCCTTGGTTAACTCATTTATAGCAAAGTATTGAAAATATCCAGGGGAAAAACTCCTATGTACCAAACGTCCAATTTCCTAGGAGGGAGAAAGCCCCTGTTTGCTGCTTATTTTAGTTCTCAAGTCATGTGGATGGTGATGTCTGGATTACCAGTGATGTGAAGAGCCCACAGATCTTAGTCCACCCTTTTCATTTCCTGTACAAATAATGAAGAAAGCAAAGAAATGAATTTTCAGGCTTCAGAAGGGACCACACCAAGTGTCTCCTCTGTTGTACGTCAGTTCTGCTCCACCACCCGGAACAGCTCCTCCTCCCACAGAGAGGATCTGAGGGATGAAAACATCAGTACTGGGGGAAAAAGAGAAAGAAATCCTTAGCAGCAGAGCAGGAAAAGTGCTGAGAACTGCTTAACTTTTTCCAGCTTTCAGAGATGTCTGGCTGTTATAGATGAAAAAAAAACCCCCAGAGTTTCTTGGAGGCTGATGGGGTTTGAATTGTCCCTGGGCATTTATTTGATGTATGATCTGACTGGGAGTAGTCAGGTAGAGAGAAACACTGCAGATTTTGAGTGCAGTGGACCGTAGACAATAATTCATGAGAAGTTTAACCATAATGGGAGTTGGGAAGCTGCAGGAGCGGGATGTGATGGGATCTCTGTGGGTGCTGAGTGTTTTGTTTTCAAAGCATGGAGCAAACCTGTGCTGCCCACCCTGCCACCCCTCCCTCCCTCTGCTGCTGGGAGAGCCTGTGCTTTGTAGAACACTCCACTCACCTTCCCCCTGTGACTTGGCTTGGTGGCACACAGACCTTCTGCTCAGGTGGGTCACCATCCCTGGCCAGCATTCCATGGCCAATGGCTGTGCCCGGGATGCCAGGGGTTGGTGAGCTCCTGCTGATGGCAAGAGGAGGCAGAACGTTGTGTTCATTCATATGTTGTAGCTTGGCAGCTCCAGTCTCAATTATCAGCACTGTCATTCCATTGCCCTTTTATTCTCCCCCCTTTCCTGAAAGGCCTGTGCATGGGCCATGGAGATCTGCTGCCAAATTATTGGTTGAAAAATTGGTTATCCAAATAAACCAAGCTGGACAGGTGGAGTTCATCACCTGGTCTGGTTTAACCATGGCCACAAAGACTTGAGGGCTGTTTGCTGGTACACAAAGGTGACACCCAGCAGGGGAGAAGGTCCCTATTCCCACCAGGACAGGTGGGAGGGGATGCAAATTCCGCAGTAGCCGTGGCTCTCTCCCTTTCCACAGGGTAAGGACATCACCCACCTCCACCACTCTCTGGGCTGTGGTGACAAGCGAATTTAGCTCAGCATTGCCCTTAAACTCGTTCCTAGGCTTTGTAAGGAAGGTGCTAATTTGTCAGTGTTTGCAGAGGTGTTACCGCCCATGACTGAGAGAAGTGTTTCCGTGCTGAGCTGGTCTGGGGGTGCTGCCTGGCAGCAAAGTGCTGTTATTGGCTCCAGCACAGTTCAACAGCTCAGATTTCAATTGCAGGGAAGTTAATAATAGTGTGTCACATCTGCTTAAACTACGAGGTCTTCCAGGCATGGATACATTCCTGCTCCATATATACCCTGGTAGCACAGGGAACAAGTCTGGACTGACATTTCAGGGACTGTCTAAGGGATATGATTGAAAACCAGATTTAAAGAAAAATATTTTCACAGGATTATAGACCAAGAAATTAAAGGTTTGGATGTTTGTTTTTTAAGTGAGCTTGCTAAGAAAAAGGCACAAAAGAGTGCAAAATCCTCCCTTCACTGTAAAGAAAAGGATAATGTATTTTAAAGTACAGTCAACAGAGTGTACTGAGATAATTCTGATTTTCTGATACAATCATGTTACACTGGAGTGCCATTTTGGTGTTGTACATGAGCATATTGAAGCTAGTGAGAAGTTCAGAGCATTTATATCCCTGTGATCAAATAAGGATATATTTTTAGAAGCTCTCTCCTTGCAGTACACTGTTTAGGCAGTAAATACTTAATTTCTGGTTTAGTCTCTTTAATTGCATTACCGTGGCAGTGGGTGGGATGAACTCCACAGGGGCAGCACCCAAAGCAGCTGATGTTGTTCTGCAAGTGGGGATTGTGTGTCCTGGGGAGGCCAAACTCTTCAATCACTGGCCCCTCTCACTAAGATGAGGCCCTGGCACAGGTTGCCCAGAGAAGCTGTGGCTGCCCCTGGATCCCTGGGAGTGTCCAAGGCCAGGTTGGACAGGGCTTGGAGCACCCTGGGCTAGTGGGAGGTGTCCCTGCCCATGGCAGGGGGACTTGGCTCAAGGACAGTGTATTGGAAGATATATTTGTGTTCCTCTGATTCAGAGATGACATGGCAATGCTGCCATCACACTGCTAAAAATATATCTTTAATCTAAATGAAAGAAATAAAACTTTTTCCCCAATAATTTTTTTTTTCTTGGAGAAAACAATAATTATGAATCTCTCCTTATATTGAGCCAGGTTTATCTTTCTTCTCTCCCATTTCAGTAGAGCACGGGACTACAGACCTCACAGACACACTTATTTGATCACAGATAGGAAGATGGTGCGTGACAGTAATTAAATTTTTCCTCTCAACTAATTTAATTTGATAGCCAAATAGGGAGAAAGGCTTTATTGGAAATGGGAAGAGGCAGCTTCTTCCACCTGACTTTACTGGTTCTTGACTAACTGCTTCATTAGAACACAGGCAGGGCTGGTGGCAGATCATTAATTCCCACGGGTGTAATCTGGGAAGCCAAGTGTTAGGAGAAGGCTGGTCTGCCAAACCCAGCATAACTGTATTAGTGCTTATTAAAGCTAAGCTCTAAGTCTGTTTTCATGCTGCCTCTGTCATGTTAGGGATTAATTGCTGAAATGTCTTAAGACAGCAAATACAAAGAGAAGAGATTGCTTTGTGTTACATCAAAGAGTAAAAAAGGATGTGGTTTTCTTCTTGGACACCAGTCCCTCTGGAAGAGGGGATGCCTCCAAAAATGTGGGACCACTGCTGACGGTGGTCTGGGCAAGGCAATTCTGTGCTGCATTATTTGGCCTCCATTGCCAAGGTGTGTTTGTGCCCTTCCACTCGAGTTCACCCTCCCAGGAGGGGTTTAACAGCCCTGTGGATGTGGCACTGGGGGACAGGGGTCAGTGGTGGCCTTGGCACTGCTGGGGAACAGTTGGACTCAGTCTTGGAGATGTATGGAACCACCAATCTCTGGGTTATTCCCTTTTATCACTGATGCAAACTTAAACTCCTGCTGGGCATGTGATTGCTCATTGATGTAGCAGACGCAGAAACCAATTTAAGAATGTACAAATTTATTTCAGAATGTACATGACATTTATTTTCCTCAGCCATCAGATCATTAGAGCCTCTGCTTGTTTGTTTTATTGCAGATCAATTATTGCAAGCTGGGAAATTGGTGCTGGCAGAGTTGCTCAGCACAACTGTTCTCTGCAGATACCTGTTGCTAAAACCCTTTTTATTTCAGCCTGGAACTGTTTTTTTCGTTGCCTTTATTGCATCTACAAGAACCCACTTCAATTGCCAATAAACCCAGCGCTGGAAAGGTTATTTTCACAGAAGAAAACACTCTGCCCAAACATGCTGTAAAATTAGGACAGATGCATTGTTTTCTGAAATACACAGACATGAAATTTGATGGGAGCACTTCCAGCTTCATTCATTTCTTTCCAGGGTCTGATAAAAGTGGAAAACATTTTCAGAGGAGAGGTTGTGTTACTTTTTTCAGTGGGAGCAGTGTTAGAGCGTGGTAACAGCAAGCAGAAAATAACATTATTTCATGCTCTGTACATGCCAAAGAATGAGGCTGTTTAATGTGAGGCTCCAGCAATATGGAGTATTTCACAGTATTTTTTGTGTTTCACACACCTTGCCACATACTCACAGTACAAAGCCTAAAAAGCCTCACAGTTTTTTATGTTCATTGATTTAGATAAAGATGCAAAGGCCAGGAGAGGAAAATGGGAGTCACGGGGGGTTCTGAGAGGTTCCACAATTTCCACAGTCATGCAAAGCATAAACTCATGGAGAAGCCAACAGGTTTCCAGGGCTCTCCCCAATCTTTACAAGATTGGTCTCAAAATTGTTATAAGATTATATATGATATAAGAAATCTGCTTCCCCCAAAGACTGAAAATGAAGACTGGTGGAAGTAAACATAATTATGTTTCCTGTGCTGCAGCCTCACAAAAGAATGTGTTGATTTCTGTGGTGGTTAAATTGATTTTATACCTTTCTGAGCACACCAAATAGCAATTAGTCAATGCTGGATATCACATTTTTGACAGGTATAAAATTATGGTGCCAATTATTTTATACAAGTCAATGAACAGCCGCCATTTCAAGCAGCAGAGGATTCTCAGCAGTCTCTAGGACAGTGCTGGCAGAGAAATACTCGCTAAATGTTTTAAGGGTGTGACTACAATGTCCAAAAAAATGGAATAAAAATATTTGCTCCATGAGTAAGCCACGTGCCTGGTACAATTTTTATTATAATGGTGCCCACTTCTTCACTGACTCATGCTAAATGGGATTTCTAACCACAATGCTCAGTCTTTATAAACTATAGTGTGAGGCTGAGGGAGAAGAGATGTATGATTTCTCATTCTTAACTGTCATGGGAAGTGTTTATTAAGGCAAACTTTTCCTGAGGAGCAGCAGGAATCCCGCAGGGCAGGGCTGGCTAATCAAGGCATCATTAATGCTGGCAGTGACTGCTCAGCTGCCTTCCTGGGAGGCAGAGTTGGTTCAGTGAGTTCAGCCAACAGCTTTGGGGATGGAGGGGGACAGGAGGAAAATTTTGGTTGTTTCAGGCTCCTGCATGACCTCAGATATGTCACATGGGAACCAGCCCGTGTGGGAAGGAGTGTTGCTGGTGACAGTCTCAGGGCTGTCCAGACCAGCAGGTGTGTGATCAGCGTTAGCAGAAGGCTGGTCTGCCAAAGCCAGCACTGAGGCTTATTAAAACTAAGCTCTAAGTCTCTTTTCCTGGTCCCTCTGTCATGTTATGCCTCTGTCATGCCCAGGAATACTGTCCCAAATGAGCCCCAGATTTTGCAGTCCTGTAGGTGTTTTGCTTGAATCCCATCCTTTTGGGTGCTGGTTTTTTCTGCCCCTCCAGGCTGGTTTTGGGTTTGTCAGGGTCACTTTGAACCCCACTGTCTCCGTGTGTTGTCACTCTGAGCTCACTGACAGAGAGCTCAGCACACTCTGGTCCATCCCCCAGCTCACCAGTGGGGAGGTTGGGTGGCACTGGGTGCTGGGCAGACCCTCCTTGCTGGGGGTGTGTGATGGGACAGCCCTGGTTGTCACTGCTGCTGGTTCCTGTCTCCTTGCACCACCAGCTCGGTGTCCTGGGATGGGGGATCCATGTGGGACAGGGGCAAAATCCTCCCCACACCTGAGGCTGCTCTGCACTGACCCTGGTGCCCTCCTGCAGGGGGTTTGGGAGGGTTTGCCCTTGCCCAAATGATGCCAGCTGTCCCACATTACCCTGATTGTCCCCAGGGATTGCTCCCAGCCCTTCCAGCTGTGGGGGCAGACCTATATAAGCCTTCCTGCCTCCTGCTGCTTTCCTGCCTGGATGGGACCTGCTCTGCTCTTCTCCTGCAGCCAAGGACCTTGTCCAGTCTTCAGGAGCTCCCAAAGGTAATTTCTCAGGGCTCGAGTTGTGTCTGCCTGTTACCAAGTGCCAGAGGTGAATTTTATCCAACCTGAACTGAACAACATTTAACTTCTATGCCCTTTAAGTCTTCTTCTATCACAGACTGAGGTTTAACAACTGGTTTGTCACCCTGCTAAGAGATGTGTGGTTGTGGTTCACTCTTCGGGGAAGAGAAAGCAAAGACGTCTTAAAACTTTTGTCTTTACTAACGTTATCCATTTTATAGGGTTTTAATAATTTGATAAAAATATGTAGGAATTTGGGCTAATAAAAATACAGATGTCCCCCAAATTAAAGCTTTTTACACACACACACACACACACACACACACACACACACACATATATATATTTGTATAAAACTAAGCAATGCTCAGCTATGCCTTTTTGGTTAAGGGGAATGTTTTCCTTGTGCCAATAAAAGTAAATTATTTTTATTCCTTTCAGCTTTATATTCTTAATTTATAAACTGTATTTAGTAGCTTGCTGAGTCTGTTATGTTTTCTTGGAATCTGTCATCATTATTTTACTGTTCTTTTTGCTTTTTGAGAGTTGGAATTTTTGGGAAGATAACTTTGTTCTTTTGGACTAGAACAGCTGTATCAGGTTCAGTGGCTGATTGAGGTTGTGCAATGTCTGGTGGGTTAAATTTGGACTGTGTTGTACCTTCACAGCTGATGACCCTGGAGATGGGAGATGATAATTTAGTGATAAACAACATTCTGACTTCTGCTGTTTTTTGAGGAGGCAGTGCTCGATCCAATGTAAACCCCACCAACTATTGTTTTCCAGATTAACCTTTGGTTTTAATGAAGTGGAATAAATGATTTTGAATAGTTATCATGCTAAGAAGAAGAAAGGTCATGGAACTATTCAGCTGATTTGACAGGTCAGGCAGAATATTTCACAAATTAGCAGCACATTTAACTCCAAGGAGATGTGATGAGTGAAATTTCCCTGTGCAATGTTATCAGCTGGAAGGGAATCATAGCAGCATGCACTTGGCAGAGTAAGTTGGCAGAAACTATGCAGCCTTAAGTTCTTTTAGAAGCATAATAGGAGAGAAAACCCAGGTGCAGAAGTAGATTTTTCTGAATTAAAAATGAACCTGATCAGTCTGGGAGATCTTAACACATCTGGCTTTGAAATAGCCTGGAGCTGCAGCTGAGCTTGGTGAGGGCAAACTGTCTGATTCCTGTTCATTTGTGGTACTTGGGACAGAAATGAAGGAATTTGGGCTGTGGTATAAAGTGCTTTGTTAGCTGGAGCAATTTTCAAGTGCAACCATCAGGGACTTTGTGCAGCCTCTGTGTGAAATCTTAATTGTTTCTCTACATTAACTGCAAAGAAGTTACTCACTTAACTTTGTTCTGACAATGTTTTTTGTCAGAACAAACAAAAATGTTGGTAGGAAACCACTAAACAGTTTTCTCTGCCATTTGAGATATTGATTTGTTCAGTGTGTATCTATAACAACCCATGGCAACAAATTCTTTGAGCCATCAAAGGACAGAATTAAATAGATACTTGTTCCCTATCAACCCTGCCAAAAATGCCTTGAAACCAAAGTGTGATGGGCACTTTGCTGCTCTTCCCAAGCACCAGATTTATCCAGGTTATTGATGTTCTTCAGCCTCATTAGCTGTATAATTTATTTAGAAGGTTCTCCTTTAGGGAACTGTTACTTTATTGCTGTAAAAGCTTTTTTTTTTTCTTGTTTAGATGGTCAGAAATTCCTTAAATGTTGTAGTTGTTGTCCTTATCCTCTGCTGGGAGTCCAGAGTGTTTCATTATGGAATTCAAAGAAATTATTAAGGTTGGTGTTCAGGGAACATAACCAGGCAAAGGCAGGTGGGTCACAGACTCCAGCACCACATTCCCAGGGAACAGGGTCCTGAGTGCTCTGCTCCCTCTGGACCGAGAAGTCCAGGAGAGGGATAAATGATGTGGGATCTGTGTGTTTGTGCTGGGTTTTATCAGAACTATTCCATCAGTTGAGTTTTTTATGCTTCGTTTTCTATTAAATGTAAACAGCCTGTTCTTATTTTCTTAACAAAAGCAATTTGAGGCACTTCCCAGAAGTTAGAGATCATGAATAATTAAAGGATTTTTTTTTTGTAGTTTTCAGAACAAAATAAGAGTACGGAATGGTTAGACAAAACATTGGAATCTAATTAGGAAACAACTCAGTGAAGAAGAAAACCTTGACACTTACTTTTGGTATTTGATTCCCTACAATATCAATTTAAATGTAAATTGTGCTTTGGAGAAGAATGCTTCCATCAAAACCTAAAAGCATGTGGTTTATGCTCAGTGTTTTACAAAGGGATTATCTCAGACCCGGGTTTACAGTTATTGCCTGTGGGCAAAATTCCACCTTAGCACTTACAGGCAGTAATACAGTTGTACATCTATTTTCTGCTCTACATGTTGGTGATAGAATTGTGTGATTAAATAAGGAATTTTTATTAGTCATTTTCCTGTGGTAGATTGCAATCAGTATATTGAGGTTTGATTCTGGCCATGGAACTTGTAGTCTGAGAACAAGTAGGCAAAGAAATAAGATACAGGTTGAATTGTTACTGATGGAATTTAAGTGCTGAGATCTCAAAGATTTAAAAGATTAAAGCTCTCAGTGGGAGCCTCAAACTGTGTGTAGTGTCAGGTGATTTTTATCTCAGAGCTGGGCTGAGTTTGGCTTGACCCTGGTAAAAAATTCCTGAGTGTCTGAGTTTTCTCCCCTGCCAGGGCAGTTTTCTCCCTCTCAGGTGCTTTAGATCCCAGCAACAGCCTGAAAACTGGTCCAGCTCCTACCTGTGGGTCAGGATAACACCCAAATAATTTGTGTTGTGCTGAACGTCAGTATTTGTGACAGGAGGTGCCTTGAATAATCCCAGAAGCGTGTGGTGTAGCTGGAGGTGGAAGAACTGCCAAACAGAATGGAACTGACTGCTATTTCCAGAACCTAATGTGAATTTTTTTTTTAAGTATTTCAAGCTTTTGAATGAGTTTGAGATTAGCTGTTAGTGCAGGACTTGTATCTCTCCAAATGAGAGATACAACCTTGGCTCTGCCTGGAAATTTTGGGTTTCTCTTCCAGTGTGTTTGTGGCAGCTCCATGCAAATATTACAGATAATAAATCCTCCTGTGTATCTACACTTCAACGTAGTCTTTTAAAAGAGGGAAGATTCGAAGCTTTAATAGTTCATATTTCATGTTCCTCATGTGAAAAACACATATAAAATCTAAGAGTGGAAACAGGCAGTGTCACAGTAGGGGAATGATGTGAGCTCTGCCAGGAACTGGGGAGCACCTGAGAATATCCTGACCATGGACTCATAGAAGATTTATTTTTTTTTTTTTTGAAAAAGAGATTTAGTTCTTCATATTTTTTAGCACTGCTTTGAGCCTAGTTTGTCCCTGCATATTTTTCTCAATGACCCAGTGGGTACTTAACACAGACACACGTGGAGTTAAACCAGGGGCTGGTTTCCAACTGTGTGACAATTTAGGAATTGCCTCACACTGTCCTGCAAACAGTGATTTGTCCCAACTTATTTTTAACAGGTATTTTTTATGCCTTTTATTGATGTGTAAGATTTTTCTCTTTCACTTCAGAAACTTTTTATCTTGGCATTTGGCAACTTGTTGCCTCAGCCTTGTTGTTATCCCCTGTTCATATTTTTAAAGTGTGTGCTCTACATCCAGAAAATAAATTCCGAGGTGGAGGGCACTCGTGTGAAACAGCCCTGTGTCAAAGGTAGATAAAATATCTCTCAGTTCCTGACAACATTAGATTTTTGTCACTGTGTTAATGCTGGTTACATATCACTTGAGTGGGAGAAACACTTGCTTCTTGATTTATGGGCCCTGACAATGAAGTGTCCAGGATGATTAATTACAGCCCTAAATGACAGCGCCCTTCTCATACCTCCTTGGCCTGGGTGATTGAAATTAATAAATAGACATGTATGGCTGTGGAATTTGCCACTAGCTGTTAAAATATTTATATACCTGACACGCTGTTAAGGGATTTAGTTGAGGCACATCCTTGTAATCAGGAACTTACTACTTTTTAAAGCAGCTGGTAGAGAGGGAAAGAAGCAGAGGATTCTGGAGCTGATTAGAAGGTTTTGGATAATAAGGTGATAATATTTTCTGAGAAATTGTTATGACATTCCTTTGGCAGATTGAGTCCTTAAACCATGGCTTTCTGCAAATATTCTAAGGATTTTGTCTTCATGTTTGTCATTTATTTTTGGAGATATTGGCTTTTATAAGTCTACAAATTACGTGGACAAAGTGTATTTTCTGGGACCGTGTCCCAGGCACGTTCCAGGACAGACTCACGTAGCTCTGTCTTGTCAAGTGAAAATCACAGTTATTGCAGCATCCAGAAATATCTGTTACTTGCATAACACAACCACATGCCTACACTTACCCCTCATTTGGGTTACTTTGATTAGATTCTCTTGTTTCAATGAATTTTTATGTGAGGAGACTCTCATTGTATCCAGAAGGAGCAGAATCATGTTTGGTAACAGACCTGAATAATTTGTAATAATACTCAGGGGCTGTTTGTACCTGGAAAGAAATGCAACCCCACCTCAGGAGTCATGTTTGGCTTTATTTTCGTAGGTCCTACAGGTTATTCTCTGCCTGGTTCTTGCCCACTCAGGGTGAAGATTCAGACTTCTGAAAATTTGCAATTTGCACATAAATTTGCTTTTCCTTTCCTCTGATATTGGGGTCTGTCACAGACCTGTCAGGTGATACATCTGCCAATCTCTCCATTGCTGCAGGGCTGGGAAGGTTAAATCAGACTCTTCATTCTGGTGATGAAAAGCACTGAAAAGCTGGAGAATGTTGGTCCTGTGGAGGCATCAGAGCTCTGGAATGGAGCCTCCTCAGGGCCTGAGGGATCCCTGAATGACCTGAGCTTACAGAGAGTGAAGTTTGCTTCTTTACCAACACTGGGGTTTAGAAACCTCTAGTTTAGATCCCTTAATGTTGCTTTTTTTGGGCTGGTTCTCTTCAAATCCCTTTCATGTATTTGTGTAGCAAAGCCCTGCACGAACATCCAGCAGGAGAGGCTATTTTTTATTGCAACTGAGTCAAACTCCAAGTTTTGAGGCTGGAACTGTAAATCCAAAGATGTTTACTAAATAGAATTTCTCTTTTCTGTGTTCAGGCTGGGCTGACTGGCTTTTACTGCCTTCCCCCTGCTTGTCCAGGTCCTTGTTGCACACTTCCATGTAAAGGCAATGCTCCCTTTTGTAGCTTGTATTTCAACCACAATATTTTTGTGGAGTTTATGGCCAGCTTTACTTTTGACTTGAACTCCTCTCTGCCTCAGCACCCCGTGTGTGGAGTGGAGATAATTCTGCTGCCTTACCTTGTCAGTTTAATTAATGTTGTGGAGCGTTCAGATAGCGCCAAACAGCCGAGAGAAGCCCAAAGGAAATGAAAAATTCTTTCTCTGGAGCAGTGTTTGGACAGAGGCAGGAGATAAGGCTCAGACACACACTGCAGAACGAGGCAAACCCGAAATATTAAATACATGCTCGTTTAGGAGAAAGGATTCAACCCATGTGCTCAGGGAGGCAGAAACACGTGGGGAAAGGCTGATGATGTAATTAAAGACATGGAAATGAGATGCACAAGTGGGTGGGGCTGAGAGTGCCAAGGCAATGCTATGCCATGGCATTAATTTCTGCCATCACTGAGTGCCTTGAACTAGATGGTATGTCTGTTTTATTCCTGAACACGTATGCAAATCACTTTAAAATATAAACACTTTCACTAAAAAAATTGACTGCTTCAATTAGAAAAATATTTCCCTCTGAAACCCAATATATTATTATTTCAGGAAAATATATTATGGATTACAGGGCCAGATGTTCTATGAGGAAAAAAACCGAGTAGTTTCTTCTGAATTTAACCTTTTAAAGAAAAAAAAGAAAGGTAGACAGGCATTAAACCCAGGGGTTTTCCCTGGGTTTTGCTTTTATTGGTACAAGAAGGCTCCCCTGACATGCCTGAAAAGCCACATCCTTTAAGATGAATTAGTTTTGCTGTGATTTTGTGCCAGTGACATCAGGGAAATGATATTCAGTGCTCTGTGGCTTCCAGGAGGATTTCAGCAGCTGGGAAGGGATGGGATGAGTGGCTACCACATGTATTAATTCATTACTTTTATTGGCTGCTGGAGCTTCTACAAGCAGAGAACAGCTTCATTGAGATGAAACTGGGGGGAATTGCAGCATGGTTAGGTACAGGTCATATGGGGGCCATATGAGGGCAAAATTTAACATCTAAATTCATGTAACTAATTCATGACATGATAAGATTCATACACAGAACAGCTCTTGTCCTTCTCTCTGCTGAAGGCCCCTCAAACACACAGGGCTCCTCCTTGAATGTAAAAAAATATTAATTGCAATTCAATTCATATCCTTCCCAAAATGATTTTTAATTTTCTTTGAGTGACAAGCAATTATGGACTTTTTTCAGGGGCTGCACCAGGAGATAAAATGTCTCTAAAATTCTTTCAGGTATGTTGTTAAACTGTGTTGGTAATTGAGGGCCACAGTAATAAGTGTAAAGTCTAATTGTGAGTAAAGAATGAAATGGAAGATTCTGTTAAGCATCAGCTATTGCTGAATTATGCATGTCTGAATAGTGTGTGATGCTTTTTCTCAAGAACTTTGAAAAATAATATGGGATAACCTGTGAAATGCAGAGGAATGGAATTAATTTTTGTGGAGTGATTTACATTTGTCTTTTAAGTCTTGGGAAAGGCAAAATTTGAACAGAATCTCTCACTGAATCTTCTCCTATTTCTTCTGAGCTGCTCTTTCTGGGGGCCTTTCTGCTGCTCCTGCCTGGAATCATCTGTTATTCCAAGTGCAGCTGGTTCAGCATTGCATGTGGTACAACATAAAGCAATTTGACACCCCCAGGATCTTTAGGATTTGGGGGTGGAGGGTCCTGTGGCAATAAAATCAGCCTTTTCTGGCAGCAGAGAAGCTTCTGAACCCTCTGTTGTTCTTGCCACTTCTTCCTCCTTTGCATCAAGGGACAGGAAAGGTGATAAATGCCAAGAGCAAAATGTGGGATTGCTGTCACAGGAGAAGAACTGTTCAGAAAATGGATCTGAAGCATTGAGCAGCAAGTCCATATAAATCTAAACCTATTCCAAAGGCACTGTTGTAAAGTTGTTGCCACAGACAGGAGGGGGATAATTTAAATACTGTAGATGTGCATCTGAATCTGCTCATTTACATAGTGTTCCAAAGGGATAAATTCTTACAGCACTTCCAGTGCCACTGAGTTGTATATTTGCAAGCAGATCTACCTAAACTAACACACTTCCCTCTGGAGTGACTTAGGGAACCAGGGCTCTTGGTGGAATGATGAGTCATTTAGGAGGGACTGATGGAGTGAATTGTTTCCATCCTGTGTGCTGTGAATGGCTTTGGTGAATGTTTCTGATGTTTATTGAGTGAATTTTCTCCCTATCTTTTGATGCTGTGATCAGTGAGATCTGCTCAAATGTGATCTGTGAACAGTCTAAATCAGTGGAGATGTTCTCCTTTGGTGGAAATACAGCCCCCAGGAAACACTGAGTGTGCAGTTCCTCAGCCTCCTGCAGATGAGGAGGGAGCTGGTTGCCTGGATTTCCCACAGCCCATCTGATGTTCCCACTGATCATGAGCCAAGAGAGGAGCCTGACAAGCTGAACACAAAGCCCTCGAGGCCCAGAGGGACCTGCACACACCCAAATGCTCTGACACTCGTGACAATGTGCCCTGTCACCAAAATGTGTCCTTTTCCAGAGTTTCTCATCTGTGACCAAACCCTGTGGGCAGCTGGAACTTGGGCACAGCTGGTCTGCTGCAACACTCACTATATTTGGCCTTGCTGCCTGATTTTACCCCACTCAGGTGGGGCTGAGGGGTCTTCCAGCATCCCCTGCTGAGACCTGGAGGCTGCATGAGGATGCTGGTGAGGACTTGTGAGGTGAAGTCATGTGAGGCAAAGTCCTGGCTGGAGACCTGAGCACACCCCTGCCCTGGGAAGCGCCCGGGAAATCACTTCACTGGCTCTCAGTGAATTCATCTGTGAGAAGAGCAGCAGTAGAATGGTCCTGGGGGGGACACTGGGAGCTGTGGGTGGGGTGGGAGAGTGCAGAGACTCAGCTGAGTAACTCTGAAATACAACCCATTGTTAAGCCAGACCTTGCACTGAGTCTGAAAGCAGCAGATTTATTAAATGTATTGCTCACAGCTGTGTGTGGCTCTGAAAGCCTCAGCCCTGCCCTGCACAGCCTGGCACAAGTAGGTGTCCTGTTTTGGGGGCCCTTTTGTGTGGCCCTCAGGGGGAATTGTTATATGTCAGGACTGGAAAAGTCCAGCCCTGCTTCTTAGAAGTACCTGCCTTTATTTATAGGCTTGCTGAAGATTCCCCCCCAGAAATGGAAGTTGAAGAAAATAAGGCAGCTGTGTGCTATGGAGAAGGTGCAGTTTGAATAAATTGCTTTTCATGGCTATAGTGGAAAATAGGGGAAAGAGGGATGGGAGGAGGTTTTTTGCTTAATTGTCATTCAGTGGAATATTGCAGATTGGGAAAGGAATTTCAGTTTTGCTTGTTCACAATTCCTTTGGGCTTTCCAAGTCCTCTGGTAAAGCCTCATCTGCTGCTCAGCATCTGCAGTCTGGGACTGGGAGGGGCTTTAGTTCCCAGCTGTGTGTCAGTGTCCTCAGGAAGTGGTCAGAGCATTCCAGGTGAAATCCAGTGAACTGCACACTTAGATCTCAAGCTTTCTGAACTTTTTTTTTTTTCAACTCTCTGAGAAATGGTTGCTGCTATTTCCTTTATTTGCACATTTAGGTTGTAAACTCTTTGAAACAGGGTTTGTTTTCTTTTTTTCCCCTGTAATATGGATACAGAGATACCTATTAAGTCTCCAATGATGGAGCTTTGGTTTCAATTGTGGTCTCTTGGTGTCCCTGCAATGCAGGTGGCAATAACGACACAGAGGATTTACCCCCTGTCACTTGTTGGGAGTTGACTGGGGAGGTCACACAGCCCCATGTGCTGCCAGGCTCTGACCTGTGCAGGGACTGTCCCCCTGTAATTCCTGTGGTACTGGGAAAACTGAGAAGTGGATTCCTGCACAGGCTGTGGGGAAAGCAATGGATCCATTTTCCAATACCAGGTGTGTTTTCAGCAATCCCACTGCTATGTTTGTAGCACACAGTAGTGGTTCTTTCCTGGCTTGGGAACTCATAGGTTTGAACTGAGCTGGAGGAAAACCTGGATGTCAGCTCTGCCCTTATCCCATGCTTGGGAACTGCTGCTGGGATATTCTACTGCAGGGAATTCTGGCTTCTGTCTGGTACAAGGGTGTCTTGAGTATCACTGGAAGGGGGAAATTTAGGTTAGAGATACAAAAGAAATTGTTCCCTGTGGGGGTGGTGAGGCACTGGAACAAGCTGTCCAGAGAAGTTGTGGATTCCCATCCCTGGAAGTGTCCAAGGCCAGGTTGGACAGGGCTTGGAGCACCCTGGGCTGGTGGAAGGTGTCCCTGCCCATGGCAGGAATAAATAAACTTTAAAGTCCCTCCCAACCCAAACCAGTCTGTGATTTTATATAAGTTTCTTGCTTGCTCTGCCATCTCTCACATGCCTGACAAACAGCTCAGCACACTAATTCTCATTTTTACAGTTCACTGCTGTTTCATATTGACAGCACCCCTCTCTCCCTGCCTTGATACTGACCCTTGTATTGATTGATTGTGATAGTTCTTTAAATCCTTTGTGAAAGAACAAATAATCTCCTGGCACTTTGCACACCTTTTAATTATAAACAAGTTAAAGAACGGAAAATCCTTCAAAAGTAAAAAACAAGCAAAAAACCTGGTTATATCTTTTAGAAGAGAAAAAGTAATTGAAAAGAAAGGGAAGATTCTGCAGGTATCATAAAGGAGCTTACTCTGACTTGTTTATTCTCTTCTGTGTCTGATGTGATGTGTCAGTGGAGCTGAACTCGGCATCTTTATGGATCTCCTACATTAGATTGTTTGAGACACATGTCTATAAAATTCCTGGTGTGTTGTGTAAGTCTAAAGAACATAACTCCTCTTGTTCTGGAACTTTTTTATTCTCTAGTTCCTTTGCTATAAACCCAAGTCCCCTGAGGTTTGTGTGCATGCACGTGCCTTTTGATGGAGATGGGAATCTGGAGTCGAGCTCTTCCAGGGATGGAATTAAGCCAAAAATTATAGAATATACTGAGTTGGAAGGGACCCAAAAGATTCCCAGATGATGTAGCTGAAAGGGGTAAATCCTTGCTGTCTAGAAGAATAAACAGCTCCATTGCCTAAAAGTAATATCAAGGATAATTCCCCATTTTTTAGTCCTGGATATGCAGGGAGATGGGCAAACTGCTGGCAACCAAATGCAATTAAGAATTCCGGTTTTCCCTAATTAGAAAATGTGGTTCAATGCTACTCACGTTGCCTCAAATGAGAGATGAGGCTCTGGCCTACTGAGACAGCACTGGAGCCCTTTTAACTGTGCTTCTTAGAAAGAAATCTTCCTCATTGTTACTCACCAATACTCCCAGTTATCCTATGCAAATTCATGACTGGATAGGAATTCTCCTGGCTCAGTGGGATACCCATTGTTGGTTTAGCACCTGCTCTTCCTTCAGGGAAATCACAGGGATTGTGTCTCTCGAGATTTGATATGAAAGATATTTTCCCCCAAAATCTGCACGTTGGGAGAAAAATAATCCTGCTGTAACTGGTTAACAGATGCCTCACAAAATAATTTCTGGAGCCTCCTTTTGTCATGAGGAAATTATTCTCAAGGAAGTTATGAGTGAGGGAAATCCCTCAAACTGTTTCCATGGCAAAAGGGGCCTGGACATCTCCCAGGAGGTTTGAGTGGAGGGGACATGCTGGGTCCATTTCTGGAGAACCTGTGGCAGTGCCAGAATGAACCAGCTGGAGGTGGTTGCCAGCCTTGGGCAGGGGTGGCACAGAGTGGGATGGGTGTGGAGAACCCCAGTGCAGGAGTGGCCCCAGCAGGAATTTCAGATGTGTCCCTTCACCAGACCCTTCGTGCTGGATTAAATCCTGCCCTGCTCGAGTGCTGGGAGCACTCTGATGATAAATGTGCCACAGGACACTGCTGGGATGCTGAATTTCTTAGCCTGGACCAAACTGACATTTAGAAAACCAATTAAAAATGATGTGAGTCAGAATGACCCGTCCCCTGGAGCTGTGGGATGAGATCAGAGAACAACCAGCCAGAATCTCCACCAACTGTGCTTTTTACCTTTCTGGCAAAGAGATATTATCCCCATGAACAGCCCCACTGAAATCTGCTGAGTACCCCGAGGTGTTTGTGGTACTTTTATCAGGATTTTTGGCTGATTTTCAGGCTTTGTTACATCCCTGCCAGGGAACAGGACTCCTTCTGAGACATTTAACTCATACAAAATCTTGCTTAGATATTTCATCTCTCTGACTTCACATGGTCCCTCTGTCAGACATGAGATCATCCAACAGTTCCCAGCCTGTAAGTTGGAGTCAAATTGAGCTGTGGAAACTTGTGGTGTTTTGTTGCCTTCTCTGAGTTTCTCTGACACAAAGAGCAGGTTTTAATCCCAGCTCTGCAGAGACAGGCACTGCTCTGCTGTGTAAATAAGTTAGTAGGAAATCTCAAAAGTCCACAAACCACTGTATGGAAAACTCAAATCCTGGCTCATAAAACCCTTGGCTCCCTCCTGTGCCTCAGTTTGCACTAACACACACTTGGCTACACGTGTGGTTGAGAGGTGAAGGTCAGCACTGCTTCCTAATGGTTTAATTTACTGAGATAAATGAGTTACTACAAAAATAACACCAGTAAAATGAACAATACCTGGGAGGTTCAAAAAAATCTTTATAGGATGCAAGGTAATTAATTAGAAATAGTCCATTACTAGGGAATTGTTTTCGGATTTAATTTTTAAATTAGTGTTAAATTACTTAGAGCCTTTTTTTTTCAGTTGCCCAAATATTGCACCTTACACTGTAATATTTGATCCTTTATCATCACGTCATTTATTCCTCTGTTCCTCCATTCTCTTTGTGTGTAGAAGTAGGGATAGTAATAGATAATGAACATACAAATATCCATGTTTCTCAAATGGTCAGGGGTTAACGTGTTGTGGACAAAAATCTGATAAATAGAAAAGTGCTGAAGTTTGGTCCAGGCTTAAAGGTTCTCCCAGTGTGGGAGAACTCTTAACTGGGATTTGTGTATTTATTGCAGCGTGGGGACAGCAATGCTGGACCTTGCATTTCAATGAATGCAATTTATGGCAGCAAAATAATTGTGTATGGAACTAAAGGGGATTTAACAGAGTGCCCAAAAATACACCTTTTAAGTGTAGACAAACCATCCCACTGGGAAGCTCGTGTCACTTTAGGTTTGTGTTCTCTGGGCACGTGGCTTGGTGTGGTCCTGCTCTGACCAATTCCCTCTCCTGATGTAAAGAACAAACCCAACCCCGAGATGCTTCGGGCTGAATAATCCACGTATTTATGGGCACAAAATCAGGTGATTATGTGTGAGCTGGAAACTGTACTCTGCTAATTTATTTCTGGAAGATATTTTAGTTCCAGAGATGCAGCCCCATTAAACTTTGCTGCATATCCCCTTTGTAATCTCAAGTAGCAATAAGTATGGTAATTAACTTCCACAAAAACTAGGTATTCAAAGGGAGCTTAATTGCATAAAGTCAAGTGTATATATAAGCTGATAATGTGCTTACCCAGGGCCTGAGGCAGGGCAAATATTTGGGTAATTGTACTTGGCCAGCAGCCTGAGGGAGGCTCAGGTGGGGGCTCCTGCCTCTGGGCACAGGTGAGTGTGTGGAGCCTGGGCAGAGGCTCAGCCAGTGCTGGGACAAACAACAAACCAGATCCTGTCGGGGTTTGGAGGCACAGCTCATTAAACTCTGGCCTAGTGCAGGTTATTCTTTTATTGTAGTGCTTTGTTTGGGCTGATTCATGTGGTGCATGCAGCTTATCCCAAGATTTCCCTTTGGAAATCCACGTCCAAACTGCCAGGTGTGCTGAGGGGCCTTTGGAATTTGTTATGCAACACCAGAGCTTGGGAAATTATTCACCTTTATTATTTTTTTTCTCTGTATTGTGAATTATTGTCATTAAATGGATTGATGTTGTCCTGGTTAGGTTGATGAATATGGTTGGCTGGGATTTAACTTTAGGTTTTAAATGTAGTTATAGAATCACAGAATTGGGTTGGAAGGGACCTTAAAGATGATGTAGTTCCAACCCCCAATAAACAGAGTTATTGTGTTCTGGCTTTTACTACAAACCTCCCCGTATCTGACTCCCTCCCAAACTCTGCTTTCCCTGGAGGGATCTAATGTGATGATTTCTGTAGTTTTACTGTGTGTATTGTATTTCCTGACATAAAACTTCAGAAAACCCCAGAGAACTCCTATACAGTTGGCACAATGAGTGCACAGGATGTGGTTTCCATGGTCCTGGAGGTCTTTTCCAACCTCAGTGATTCTGTGATATCTGTTATTGCTACACTCACCAAAGGGATGTTTCAGATAAACACTCTGTGGTGATTCCAACTCGGAAATCTGCCCCTGTGGCCTGTTTCAGGTTAAATCTAAAGTCCTTTTTTTGTGCATCTTTATTAGCAGGTTAATGTGATGCTCCCTGATTCCCAAATGCCAAAAAAACCCAAACCTTTCTGGCAGAGTTTATGGAGAGAAGAGTTTGTACATAACTGCTATTGGCAGGTCTAGAGTTGGCAGATAAGTTTTTTAATTCAGATGTCTTATTTAATATTAAAGCCACAAGGAGAATAATCCAGCTTTTCCAAGGAATGTTATCCCTAACAAAAGATTTAAACGTTGGGAGGGAGGCAGACACAGCTCTGTGGATATCAAGGCAAATGCTTTTGTTCTGACATTGGGAGCCAGTTTCTGATTATTTCAAGGAGTTACTATTTCTGTCACATTGTTAAGTGATTAGTTAACTGACAGGAAATTGTCTGCCCCGTCTTCATCTTTTCATAATTTTAAATGCTTGGATGAAGCTGATTCCAACCCTTTTTATCAAGGCTTTTTCTTCAGAGTTATTGAGAAAGACTAAACCCCAGACATCGTATTGAACCAGCAGCTTTATTCTAAATTGCAGTTCTAGATGCAGATGGCAACAACAGTAACAGTCTGCCAAAGAAGCAAACACAAAATTCAGCATTATTTTTGTCCCCTGGATCCATAATTTGTACGTTATGTAATTTGGAGTGTAGATCGTTCACGGTGCAGGACACATGTGTGAGCCACTTAACACTTGATTGGGTTTTGAGATCAACTGGAGGAGTAAAATGGAACAAAAAATTGCATTTTGGGTCAAGAGGGCAGCAGGATGACGTTGAGTGCACTGCTCAAGGATATAGCAAGCCCAGCATCAATAATACATAACGTGCAGCTATATGAATAAATCTCTTTTTGGTATTCAATGCAGGGGCTCCTCAGCCTTAGAAGATTAGTTTTGTAAACGTGTTCTGCAGTGGTGTGGAAATGATTACCTTTGCAGGAGTGGAGTCCATTTACTGGAGAGCTCCTGGGAAGGTTCAACTCTCTGGGCTCCAGTAATAGAGGAGAAGCTCTGATCTGGGATAAATGCAGCAGGACAAGTTATCCTGCCTGCCATACAGCAGGAGAAAATGAATACAAATTGCAAAGCAGCCCATTACTGTAATAGAGCCAGTCCATGGATCCTGTCGAATTGTGCAATAACAGGACAAAGTACCTTATTTCTTGTTCTGCTTCATGCTCATCTGAACAATGAGGACAGAGGTGAAGTTACACTTATTGCTGTAATATTGATATAAGCCGTGAAAACATTTTCTTTGTATTTTATTAAAGGAGTCACAGCACATCTTTGGAGGTTTTGTGCGAAAGGATTTCTTAATGAATCACTTCTGAAGTTATAATCAATCATTTCTGAAAAATCAGTATATAGAGTGGTCATGTAATACTGTGTGGGGATGGAACTGTAATCTCTCCCAGGCACAAATAAATCACGATCAGTGCTCTTAATAAAACTGGATTGTACTTGGCAATGTCCCCTCGGATTGGGGCCTCAATTACTCTTGCTGCTGAATGCTGGTGTGCTGTGGGAACCAAAAGGTCTGACAGTAAACGAGGCTCCAGGGAGAGCTAATAAATGGGAGAATGAATGATGTTCCTGGTGGAAATGGTGAGGTGCCCACAGGGGTCAGACCAAGGGTTGTCCTGCCCCGTGGCTTGGCTGTGGCAGCAGCACTGAAAGCTCAGAGAGCAGGGGAAGAAGAAGAAATGTCCTCCTCCAGTGCTCTCTGCCTCCAACCATTCCCAGCTCAATGGCTTCCAAAGCTGGATCCATGTGGATTCACTAGTTCAGTGGTGCTTTAGACAGCAGAGAAATCTCCTCCCACAAACTTTCCCTGTGCCCTGTGTGGCTCAGCAGCTGGGTGACTTCAGTCACCCACTGAAATCCAAGTCACTTCAAACAGGGTGACTGGAAACATTTGGCAAACCCTTGTTCTGGCAGGATTTGTGATCCCCAGAGTGTATCTTGGCCTTGAATAAATTCTCCTCTGGGGGAGGCTGGTGTTGAACCTGATCAGCCCTTTGGGGTCCCAGAGTTTGGGGCCTCCAGAGCTGCCTGGATCTGATGCTTAGAAACCTTCCTGTTGTTTCTTCTCTCCCTGTCCTGGGTCAGTCAAGACTCCAACTCAGGCTTGTTAAGTGATTTGGAAACACAGAAATGTGTTTACTGTTTTCTAGACTGGTTTAGAAACTGAGACTTTTTTCTTTTTTTGAAATGCTGTAGTTCTCTCCTTGTCTCAGTTCTTGCTTGTCAACTCCAGCAATTCCAGGTGAGGAGTGTTTTATTGTGATGCTGCAGTGACCAACAGATTTTCATGGGGATATAAAAGTAGTCACCAGGACTTGGGCTCCAAGGGAACAATTATGTAGCAAGAATGGAGCTTTGCAGTGGAGTGGCTGCTGCTTTACTCTTCTCCTTAGACCTTTGGACACTTGGTCTCTGTTGTGTCCCCAGTGCTTTCTCTCCTCTTACTCTGTCTACCTCATGCTGAAAGCCCCAGCCCTGCTCTTCTCCCAAAATCCAGGACACATTTTCATGCTGCTGATTTCAGGGATTGGAATTTGTTTCTATTAAATAACCTTTCTACTAACCAGACACATTTTTTGGAAGATCAGAGTGTTCATACTACACCAGTGCAATGGGTGGGTGTGATACACTGGTGGAAAATATGGGCTGCAATGCCAAACATCCTAAAAATATCTACCTTTGAACTCAATGTGATAACGAATTCCTGCCCCACTGTTCTGTACAACCTGATGGTGGCAGGAGCATTGAGAGACCCTTCTGGAAGGGTTAGTCAGGGTAAATCCAAAGTGCATGAAAACACTTTGTCAGTGCTATTGCAAAACACAACAATCTGATTTCTGAATAAGAGGAAATTAAAGCAATAGGCCTTATTTTCACTTAGAAATATCACAACTGTCATAGAACAAAATTGGCTTTTGATTGGAGCAATATGCATTGGAAGAACTGGTAGGGAAGTTAATCTTCTGAAGGGTATGAAATATTTTTTGGAGGGGCTGAGGATACGCTTCTAAAAGTTGTATTTTGGTATGTAAATTATTTAAGAGTGGAATGAAAAGCCAGATGCCCAGCTGGGCTGGTGAGGTGTTTGCTGGAGGAGCAGGAGGGTGGGCAGGCTGGAGAACAGCCTGGTCTGCAGGTTCACTGCACACACTTGGGGCTGGGGACTCTGGCGTTCTGTCCTCCCCATGCTGGGGAAGGAGGAAGGGCAAGGGTGAGGTGGGCTCGTGTTGAACAGACTCATCCTTTTGCTGTTTGACTGTGGGGTTCCTCTGCAGGGATGTAAAAGCCACTTGCATGTGGCACTTGGGGACTTGGGTTAGTGTGGCCTTGGCATTGCTGGGGGATGGTTGGACTCTGTGGTCTTGAGGGCTTTTCTACCCCTTCTGTGACCACAAGCAGGTCCCTTTGGGATGTGCCCACGGGGCAAGTCTGGTAGCACCTTTTTATTGATTTTTGTTCTTCTGAGGGCAAGACAGACCATCCCAGGGCCAGCAGAGCCAGGGATGTTACAGCTCATGGGGGATGGAGGACCACCCAGTCCATCACCCCTCTGCTGCCTCGTGGCACAGGGAAAGTTTTAAATATTCCATTTTGTGCGTGGCTGGCCGAGTCAGAACTGCCTGATTTACATTCCACGTGGAAATTGGATTTCCAAGTATCTTCAGGAGGGTTACAAGGAGGCAGCTGGCCCGATGAGAAGATTATTCTGTGGTATCAATGCATGATGGAGCTAATGAATGAGATCCAGCCACCTACAGTCAAATCTGTTTGCTGTGCACAAAAATGAACGAGAAAAGGAGGTTTTTATTAAAAATATCATAACTATTTCTTTACTTCAGCCAGACTATCCATTACAACAGTACATCACATGTGCCGTTGTAAAGGGAATGCTGTTACACCACATGCTTTTAATCTAAACACCCAAATAAATATGTAATTATTTTTACATTTCTGCCATTAACTGGGTGGGTTTTAACAGCCCATCCCTGTCAAACCATATGAACAGCAATGCCAGTGCAGGTACACTGTTCACCTGTCCAGGCAGGTGGGGAATTCTGTCAACCTTCCCTTCAGGTACCACCTCTCCTCTCCAGACAGTGATGGGCCTTCTCTTCCTCCTTATTCCTTGAGTGTCAGGAATGCAGGAGGATACTGGCAGTGTGTCATTAAACCTCTTGCTTTCTGCCTGGGTTTCAGAAGTGATAAATTAAAGGTGTTCAAAGCAACTGAGGCCACTGTGTCATTTCTGGTGAGCCAGGAAATCTGTCAGGGAGGCAGGAATTGGGCTTGGCTGGATGCAGGGCACAGAAATGTTGGTGATTTGAGAGGTAAAGTACAATCCACACATTCAGGTTGTAGCTGCAGCAGGGTTGACTGGGATGAGATTATATGTCTAATAACCACTAACAATGATATTCCCATTACTGAATTATCCACAGGGAATGAAGACAATGATGCTGCAGTTGCTGGGGGACTGTGAATGTGTGAGAGGACACGCAGGGACCAGACACGTGTTTTGGTGCTGACACCAGTGCTTGAGCTCTCCCTTACCAGGCACACACCAGGAATATTTCCTTTGGAATCACAGTTTAAGGAGTTGAAGGTTGAGGGAGAAAAGCAGGCCAATGGCATTACCTTTTTAATAAGAAGGAATGCAGGATAAGGAATTCTTTTGTTAACAGCTTCTTAGTAAAAGTTAATTTGCTTGAAGTGTATTTTGATGGAATAAGCACTGTCATGTGGGTTCCTGGCTTTTAGTAGGAATATAATCTTACTTCCCAAGTGATGTCTATAAATCAATATACACCTTTATATGCTTTATTTATTTATCACTATGTATTTTAGAAGACTGTTATCCCTGAGTTGTCTCTTAACCAGCTGACCTCTGAGGAACTGGTGTTCACCTGGACTCCAGCCAGACAGTAATTTCTGTCTCAGATTTATCCTCCTCAGAAGCATCTCCTGACAGTTTTTCCAGGTCTCCATCTTTATGTGGCTGCTTGGAGATGATCAAAGGGCTTTTCCTGGAGGATGGACACGAGGCTGGGGCCAAAGTCTTGTGTTTAAACATCAGTGTTGCCCCTGTGACCTTCAGAGATCGTGACCCTCTGAGAGATGGTGTCCTCTCCTCAGAGGTGTTTTGATCACTACCTAATAGAAAGAAAGTGTAGATGAAAAGAGCCTTCAAAAGGTCCTTTATTCCACTTCACTGTCCAGTGAAGTTTGTTTCATGTGATGGTTGTTTACTGTTAAACAGTGTCAGCAAAGCTTCATTTCTAATTAACCTGGATACCAGGAGATTTCCCTTTATCTCTCACAAGACAGGTATTCACACCATCAGTTCTTCTCTCCCACTGAAAGACAAGTGTGGATGCAAAATAGCCAGAGAAGCCTCTGACTCATTAAAATTCCAGTAGAGGTCCTGATGGTACAAGCTTTGATCAGATACAATCTATTCTCAACCTCAGTCTAATAACCCTGGGTGGCAGCTTTTTCTTTATTCTTTGTTTGGGGTTTGGTTTTTTTCCCTACTTTTATTTTATCAGGCAGTTTTCTCATAAATTTTATCCTTTTTCCTCAAACATGGAGAGGTTTTGATGCAGTTATGTTCTTAAACATGGAGTTGGAAATGTGGTGGTGTCAGATGAGGCCTTTTGGTCCCTCCTGGGGCTCATTCTGCAGCAGCTCTGTCCCCACTGCCTCTCATGGATCCACTGACTAGATATCCTGGAGATGCAAAGCCTTTCCACCTCCCTCCTCCCCTCCCAGAGATGTCTCCAAACCCTTGCTTTGTACCTCTGCTGCCAAACCACGACCAGTTTGAGTTCAGTCTCACAGGGAAGATGTGATTTTGGACAGTATTCAGATTTTATTTAAATGTCCTGCCATGGTGGTCCCTCCAGCTGCTCCTTCAAATCCAGGTGACCAAAGGTCCTCCTGCACCCAGAGGGACAAGTCAGTGGGTGGATGGACAAGTGAAGTGTGGGGCTGAAATTGGGAAATCAATTAAACATGAAAAAGTGACCTATCTTTAGGAAACTAAATGATTCTCTGTGTCTCTTCACTCTCTGTAGCTTCTTCCATCTCCCACACTCAGGTAATTGAAGTTTTAATTTGTTACCATGTATCTGCTTAATGAAAGTTGTAAATGGACCTGGTTCCCCTGCACCAACCACAGTGAGGGTGAGCCCAAATGGGGAGCTCCAGATGCTCTGAGTCAAGTTGTTCTTGCACAATCACCTCCTTTTGTGTCTGAATTCCTGGAAAATTTAGCCTTGAGGGCTGACTTTTTAAATGAACCCGGGGAAAAAAAGCTCATTATCAGGCAGGGAAACTGGGCATCCATGTTCTGTTTGTGGCTCAGTCAGTCTGGAGGACAATTTGGGATAAAAAAAGGAATTTTCTATTTCTACTGAGTTAAAATAAGAATGAATGTACCCAGTAATTATAATAATTGGCTGTAAGTAGGCAATGTTTGCTTTATTAGCTGTCTGGTTGGGGTGGAAGGAACACATGGAGCCCAGGCTGGGTTTAATCCAATGTACAGCTCCTGCTCCATGGCTGGGGAGATGCTGCTGCCCGGGGATGCAGCTCTCCAGCTCCAAGATCTGCTTAGTATTCCATTCCCCTCTCCTGTTCCCTTTGGCGTTTGCTCTGTCTCTGGGCTCACACTGCTCAGACCTGCAGAAAGGGAATCTGGAGCAGCAGCTTCAGGCTCTAAAGCATCTGGTTATTCTCTTTCAGGTGGATTAATAAACCCACTGGCATCTATTTCTAGATCAAAGACCAATTTTAGATTAATGCAGCAGCTGGAACGTTTGAAAGTTTCTGAAAGTACCAAAGGACATATCCAGGTGTAATTCAGTGGCAATCAAATCTCAGCCAAAACTGCACCTTTTTGGCTTCTTTGACATTTGGAAGGGGATTTTCAGCTGTCCAGGGAGATAAGGTTCCACTGAAAATCAATGAGGCTTTTACACTTCTCATGACTGAAGTGCCTTCAGAAACCTCATCTTCAGGGCTCTAAATTATTCTCATTTTCAGAAATACTCAGTAGCTTTGGTTGGGTTTTACTGCTCCTAACCTGGGCCTTCCTAAATCTCCTCCCTTAACGATGCTCAGAGTGCTGTGAGCTGTGCTTGGGACTCCTGGAACTGGGGCACCCATTTTGGGGGTTTTAAATCAAATTTTTAAAACACTTGCTGAAAAAATACAGCATAGAGATGAAGTTTTGTATTATTCTCCCACCCCTCTTTGTCAAGTTTCAAATGCTCTATTTGAACTGCAGGATCCAAATAAATCAGAATATTTACCTGCCTTACACAATGTCTAACTAAGTATGGAGATTACATATGCTTGAGCTGAACAAAGGATATTTGATATATTTTCATTGAGATCTGGGTTTACAACGGAATTATTTATTAGGTCCAAATTAGAAGCACTAGAAAAAGGTAGTCTTTGTCCTTGTGATTGCTACAAACTGCTTGCATTTGCACCCCATTGTTTTTCATGCAAACACCTTCCATTTTTGACAGAAAACTTCCCTAAGACCAGGATGTTGGCCCCTTGAGATTCTCCTTCTTTGACTGTAGCTTTTTAAGAGAGAGCAATGCCTGAGGGAGAGGCTGAGCTTTAATCCAGCACCTCTCTGGTTCCAGTAGCTGAACTCAGTCCCAGGCTTGAAATGTCACGCTAAAAATAACATTGGAGGTTGCTACAGAGCTTTTCTTGCCTACAGTTTTAATATTGGATGACTTCCATAAGCTTAATTTAACATTAATATCCAGTTTGATATTTTTTCAGGAATATTTTTCAGTTGCTCCATAGACTGGGAAGGTGTGTGGAAGCCATGCATGAGCTTCTTTCCTGGGATGATAATGGTGAAATTACAAACTTGGCCATAAATCATCTGCATGGCAATGAGATCACCAGGGCAGAAGGTGGGAATGAGGTGTCTTTAAGGTCCCTTTGGACCCAAACCATTCTGTGGTTCTAAGAAGAAAAAAGACTTATAAATACTACGGGGAAAAAAAGCCTCTTTTGCTTCTCAGGTGGAATGGAGACCCCAGAACAGGTGAGTGAAGAGTGTGGCTGGGATGTGGAGCTTTATTCTTGGAGAGGAATCAGAACTGCAGAAGAGGAAGACAAAGCTGTGCTGTGTTAACAGGCAGAGTCTCCACCTTATAATTCTTCTCATTAATCTGAGGCCTCTTTTTTCCCCAGAATGAGACCTTGTGTGAACCACATATTACAACTGCTAACATTAGGAAAGGCTTTGCAGTCAGTTCTGTCTTGACTTCCATGTGTAATTTGCAATATTGACTGGATATCTGACAAATGAAATTAAGGAAAAAACCTTTCTCATCTAATTAAAACCCATGCAAATATTGGCATATATTAAACAACCCCTGTCATCTTTCCTTGGGGTGTCCCATAATATGGCATAAAAGTAATGTGTAATATAAATGCATTTATACCTTGGTGTATCTTGTTAAACCATTTAAAGTTAACTAATGTTTGGCTGTTTCAAAACTTTAATTAGCATTTAACAAGAAAGCCCCAGTCTAGGCAATTAGAGATCTAAGCAATAACACACACTCTCTTCCATTTTCTAGCAATTAATTGATAACTAGTTTACTGTGGGCTAATAATTAAATGAGAAAACATTCTGAGCAAATTGAAAGCACTGATGCAAATGAGTTCTGCATTTATTCTTTTCAAATTCACTGACCACGTTATCTAATCTGTCTGGAACAGAGAAAGCTGAATTATACTAAATATACACTGGGCTCACTAACCACCCCTTAAAGCAACATCAGTCACCTGCTGGAAGCTTTAATTGCTTTGCTGAGGGAAAAGTCTGGGAGTGGGATGTAGGGGTGGGGTGGCTGATCTTTGGCTCTCTGGTAAATCATGGAATCATGGGAGGATCCCACGGGACCCACAGGGAGGGAGTCCAACCCACAGGACCATCCCCAAGAGTCACACTGTGGGTCTCTCTCCTTCCTGTGCATGAGCTCCCAGCACTGGGCAGACCCCGTGGGGATGGATGGCAAGGCTCTGCTCTCAGCTGTCACATCCATGTCTTTTCCAAGGAGAAAATTGTCCCCCGTGTCTGCAAACAGAGGGGTCACCGTTCCGGCTCCGCCGGCGCTGGCAGCAGAGCTGCTCCTGCACCTCCTGCCAACAGCAAGATAAATGGAATGTTTAACAGGGAAGAATATGAGTTGGCAAAATCACTGGGTACATTCTGTACGTGGAAATTGAAGCTATTTTTCTCCTGAATGTAGCAGTGATTGTTGGGAATAGTTCCTCACAAACAGGAAATATCCCTGTCTCCCGCTCTGGAGGCAGAGCAATCTCCCCTGGATGGAGGGGAAAGTCTCATTTCGTCTCCAAGTCCATCCTTTTATGATCTCTTCCTCCTCTGGATGGGCAGGGAGACGAGATTGCCTGAGCTCTATTAAGCTTTAAACACAAGTCGTCCGTTCCAAGAAAACACTCCTCAGAAGATTGTGTGTCTCAGTTCCACTCTCCCTCCTGACTCTTGCACGACTGTCAGTGCAGGGAAGGAGCCCTGACCATTTCAATTGCTTCTCCAGCATAATGGAACTGTAAAACTCTGAGATGATACCAGCAGTTTGATAAGACTTTTCCCCCTGCAAGATTCCCATTTGTTTATCTTATTTAAATTAAGAGCTGCTGTTTTACCAGGGGGAAATCAATGCATGGGACCTGCTGGCACTACTTGGAATCCTGGTAATTTACATCAGAAAAGACCTTTAAGATGAAAAAGTATTGCCTAAAATAATAATGTGTGTTCAAATGTTAATGTACTCTGTTTTGATATGCTGTGTTTTCACCAGTGCAGGTTGGACATGGTGGAGAATTAAGAATGTAAACTATGTCTAGTTCCATTTTTAAGACCTGTATCCTTCTGCTTTCCCTGTAAACAGAGCCCTGGGAGAGGAGCAGGTGGGAGATGCCAAGGACAAGCCCTGGAAGTGCCCATCAGAGGGATGCTGGTCTGCACCACCCCCAGTGAGGGACTGTCACCTGCTTTCCCCCACCAGGTACCTTCACTTGGTGAGCTCCCCCTTCCTCGGCTGTTTTTCGTGGGCTCTCTTGATTACTATAAATAATAATTTCTCTAAAGGTTGTGGTGGTCATTTCTTGACAAGATGAGGGATGACATTTCACTTCCCTGTTATTTAATAACCAACATTTACTGGTACCCCCAGTAAGAGTCTGTGACTCGAAGCAGCCTCTGAAATGCTTCCTGAGCTGAAAAACAGATAATACTGGAAATAACTTGGACACTTTGGGATATTTCATGTCAAAGACATATGGTAGAATTACACAATAAGTATTGATTCCCATTTATCACTGCTTCATAATCCTTTTTTATTAAACTTTATTTAATCCTTGCTTTCCAACTCATTCTGTTGTCTCCAGCTGTGACAGATTTTCATGATTTATTGTGTCCTCTTAATAGATCTACATTTGGAGTTATGGAGGGGAGAGTCATATTAGTTCCTTCAATCTTCTCTAGTGCCAGTACAGGATTACTTTGGGAAACACTTGCTTAAAAAGGCTTCCTAAAGCTTAGTTCTAGTTTGAAATTACTCCAGTGATGGGTTTTAAAGCAGCTTTTGACCCGTGGTTTGAAGAAAAATTCCTGTCTGGGATTCTGGACAAGGGGAGATTTTATAATATTTTGTTTTCTCTTCCTCCAGAGTGTCATATCCCTTAGTCTTGGGGGTTATGGAATTGTTTTACTTGGAAAAAAGGGCAAAGCAAACCTTATCCTTACCATTTTCCCCTCATACCCACCAGCTCTTGCAAACACGAACGTTATGTTATATATGCACAGCTATAATTTGAAATTATAAATAGTGCCTAATTTTACAGGTATTTACTACACAGCCATAAATAGAGATAAAACTAACTGGAAAATAAAAATAAGATAACACTTATATCTCATGTAGATGTCAGTGCTAGCTTGAATTTAGTTTGATTTGATTAAGCATTGCAAATAATTTTTCATCAAACTGTATATTTAACAAAGACAGTCCGTGAGACAGTGTTTAGAAGAAAAATAGTGACAAGTATAAATGCTATTTATTAAACTGCAAATAAGCATGTCCAGTCACCAAAAGAGCTGCTGTTTATAGTGAGGGAGTGCCAAGGTATGTAAGTACAAACTAATACAACTATTATGGGTAGTTCAGGTAAAAATGTATTTTTATGGGAAAACTGGAAGATCTGAAATTTGGCAAAATTATTATTGGGCCACAATGATCACTAAGCAACTTATTAAGGAAATATAGCTTTTTTTTTGTGGAGTTTTTAGGCATTGTTTGCATTTATTCATTTGTTACAACTTATTAATGATTTATTCAGATGCTCCTTCAAAACTGTTCACTCTGTGGAATGAAAGGGTGTTACAACATTGTGATGTGCAGTGGTGAATCCTTCAAAAAATTACCTGTAAGCTGCTAAACTTATCGATGTGATAGCACTTGGATGGTTTTTTTTTCTCTTTTATTTTAAACCTGCTAATTTCTCCTGGAAATATAACTAAGATTTGTGATAGTCAGAATACAGAGACCAGAGTTTTCAAAATCAAAACATGTCCTCCAAAGTGCTTTAGGGAGCAACTGGGACAACTTGTGATGAATTGATGTCTGGAGTGGCTTCTAACATTGAGCAGCACCACAGACCATGGAAATTCTCTTTATTCTTGCTGTTAATAACTTATTATTCCCCTATTATCATGACTATTATTTATTAATGGCTGTTCCACTGCTTTGGTCATGCTCATCATCCCGTTTTCCATCAGCAGGATGGGTTTGTTCACTGTGTCCCACTTTATCTCCCTGCCAGCACAACTTCCCAGAGCAGAGCCTGGCAGGGCAAAGGCATCTGGAGGTGACTCTGAGTCTGGATAAAACACTCCCTCTGCCACTGACAACTCCTGGGCACTGCTGTTTCCTGGGAGGGATGAGCTGAGCCACGGCTGGGAAGCTGAAATTGCTCCTAAAAATCCAGAGAGCTGTTGAAAGCCGGGAATGCCACAGAACACTTCCCTCCTGGAGCTGTCCCTGGTCCTGTTGGACACCGGTGACACGAGGCCTTTCGGAGGCTCCTGGTGAGAAGATGCTGCAACATCGTGGGGATGGAGCTTCTTTGCATCTGTTTGCTGGTTTTCCTCAGCAATGAAATGTTTGATTGGACCCTGCAGGTCACTGTGTGTCACCCAAGGTGTGTGTGTGCTTCCAGGAGGTTTTATAGGAAGGTGTCACTTGGAGTTGAAGGGATGGCACAGCTTTGCTCCAGCCCCAGGAGGGTCCCAGGGCTGTCAGGTGTGGCTCCAGCATTTCTCCCCACTTCCAGGATTGCTTCTCCTCTCCTCCCAGCAGGGTGCATCACAGCAGTGCTGCTCAGCTTCTCTAACCCTGCTCTCCTGGTTTTGTTCAGTGCAGAGCTGTTGATTTTATTTTCCTGGTGGATTGCTTTCAGGGAAATGTTCCCAGAACATATAAAGAACAGGGGGACTGTCCTTTCCATAACATATGCAGAGCACCAGCTCCAGCTGAGATGGGATTAGCAAAAGCTGCTGCTGCCTCAGACAAAAAGAGTCTCCTTCATTTCACCTGGGGGGATCTTTCCTCGGGTGCATTCCAGGGCTGTGCCGAGCTGGGATGGGGAGATGGGGGAGTGAAGGGAGGGGGGTCCCTGTGCTGCTGCTGCTGGGGGGAGATGGAGGCTGATGGAGAGTGTGGGGGCTGCTCCTGGGCCCCCTCTGCTCCCCCCAGCAGCAGTGCTGAGGGACAGTTTACAAATCAAATGGTTATAGTTTCTATTTCAATTTATAAAAATTTCCTGCTATTCTGACTTCCACAAGAAATTTGCTGGGTAGCAAAAAGCATTGGATGCAACTTTCTAGTTTCCATATAAACAGACCTGCAGGGGTGGGTATCCCTCTCCTCCCCAGCCTCAGATGCCATCACTCTGCCTGTCCAACCGGAAATATTTGTTTAAATAGTTTGATTTTTTCTGTGCTGACTCACAGCTTAATGGGATTTTAAATCTGTTTGTCTCAGTGTCTCATCCCACTCTGTTTCTTTTTCCTGGGACAAACTGTGCCTCCCGTGGCATCCAACCCCAAGGGCAGGTCAAGGTCCACCAGCATGGCAAGAACCCAGTCTCCAGAGGGGAACAGGAGCATGGGTGGCTCATGCTCTGCAGGAAACTCCTGCAAGGCAACACATCTTCTCCCAGGTTTGTTCATTTGACTGTGCTAGTTTTTCATGGAGGGGGAAAAAAACCCCGAATACTTTTTTGAGAGTTCTATGTAATTGTTTTATAATAACTCATTTTTTAATAACTCATAACACTCTCTGTATCTTTGTAGTGCTCAAGACCCTCAGGAGTTTTCTAAAAAAGCAATCCCAAACCACAAACAAAACATGTTTGTACCCAGGAGGATCTTTTGTGCCTTTAATGACTGTGAGATGCTCGTGGTCACGTCTCCTCTGCAGGGCTGGATGCTCACCTTGGGCACAGTTATAAATCCTCTGGACTTGCCCTTGGGTTGGTGCTTTGCAGCTGTCCCAGCCTTGGCTTTGACCCTGATGTGAAGATTTGATGAGAAGCACTCAGTACTTGCCAGCAGAACTGGGATTTGCTGGGAGGTACTGAGGGGTCCCTCTGAGAGAGACCCCAGGCTGTCACCCCCAGACATCCAGCTGAGCCCTCCTGCCAGCAGTGCCATGAACACAGGGGCAGGAAAACTTCCTTCCCATTAGCAAACATTTGTTCCAGTGCCTGTTTTGGTGGTTTCCCACAAGGAACCATGAATTTAAAGGAGTTAGGTGTCAGTTCAAAAGGTCTCATGTTATGGGAGGCCCTGGCACAGGATGCCCAGAGAAGCTGTGGCTGCTCCTGGATCCCTGGAAGTGTCCAAGGCCAGGCTGGACAGGGCTTGGAGCAACCTGGGCTAGTGGGAGGTGTCCCTACCCGTGGCAGGGGTTGGCACTGGATGATCTCAGAGGTTCCTTCCCATGATTTCGTGTTAAAAACCCCATGAACCCCCTGTCTGTGGCATCTGGAGGTTCTCACCAGGCTCCTGGTAAATCCAAGGCTTTTTTTCCTGCCTGTGCTGCTGAGTGTGTCCAGGCAGAGGGAACAATCTCTGCCACTGGATGCACCTTCCTGGGGTCTCCTTGTCTCTGCAAGCTCTGATCCAACCAAAGAGGTTCTGCAAGGCTGTCCATGTCCCAGGCAGCTCCAAGGCACCTTCTTTCCCAACCTCCATTTCCTGGACCAGTTCCCAATATCTCTGTCTTAGACTAGAATCCTTCTGTGGAGAACATTTTCCCTTTTCAGCAGTCTTTCTGATATGGTTTTTTCATTCCCTTCTGGTCCATTTTGTGGGAAAATTGAAGCACGTTCCAGGACTTATTGTTTTGACAGAAGGGAAATAACTCTCTTTTAATTTCCTGGTGGAAGCAGAGCTATCCAAATCGGTGGGATTCCTTCCCTCCCAGACATTTCTGCCCTCCTGGAAGAGAAGCTGGGCAGTCATTCTCTTGCCACATGGAAAATGACAGTCCTGCTATTGGATTTTAAAATGATTACAGGATGTATTTGCCTCCATGCCACGAGAAAACAGTATTGCAAAATCTGCTACAAAAGGCACAACTGAAAAAATTGTCCATGAAAATGGACAGGCACTTTTAATCTCATTTTCCCAATTTATAGGAAACCTGTTGTCTGCCTTAATTGGCTTCTTGGAATACATTGTCTTCTGCCAGAGCCATGGGGAGTGAGGGAAGGAGGAGGGGGCTGAGTGAGAGGGATTTGGAAATGAAGCAGCTTCTGTTTGGGTCTCTGTCACTGGGGTGTGTGAACACCTTGTAGCTGTGCTTTGTCAATGAATCCCAGGGGTGAAACAGAGCTTGTTCTCAGTTGTTTCTTTACATTAGCACTGTACACCTTGTTTCTCTCATCCTGTGCCTGTGCACAGAACATGGAACCAAATACCAACAGCACAAACAAGGAAAAAATACAATTAGGATCGGAGAGTTCTCAGTTCTTAAGCAGTTTAATCGTCCAGGCTAGAAACTCCTTGATATAGCAAAATCCAGGATAAAATATAGCTTTTATGGCCTTTAAATCAGAGATTCCTGACAAGCTAATAATGGGCTACTGTGCTCTTGGTGACCATGATTTTGGCACCATCAGGTATTGCCTTTGTTGCTCTTGGCTGGACATGGACTGGCCTTATATATGGCTCATTCCTGGTGGTGTTGCAGAGCAGGAGGAGCAGGAAGGCTGGTGGCTGGTTAAATAAATTTAACTTCCATGCTTGGAGTGAAGTTTGAAGCTGTGGAGCCTTGAACAGGGTAATTACAAGCAATAACGCTGCAAAGGTGTTGAGTTACAGCTCATTACCACAGGGACTTTTCATTTATAATGTGATGTGACTTAAGTTTTCCTTCCTCCTGTGACTAATTGTTGAATATTTCTATAAACATATTTACTCTTCGGAATGAAAAGGGTCAAGATCAGCTCTTCAGGGAGATGTTATATTGGCAAACAGCTTTAATAGACTGTCTTGTACTTTTAAGGCTTCATAAGGAAAGGTTGTGGGTATTTTAGCCTTGATCTTTTAAGCTGCTTTAATGTTGTTTACAGTGAAATTATTTGTGTGCTGGAAATTATATGTGTGTTTAAGTGCTCTACCAGACTGAGGCCAACATGACCTTGACAGGGAGAAGTCTCCATTTTCCCAGCACCTTTGACATGGTTTTTATCAGCTTCCAAAATGCATCTTGGTGAAAATCTCTTGAATCTTCCCTGGCTGCCACAAATGTGTATTTAGAATGTATGATACTGTTGAAGAGGATGAGAGGAGGGTAGGCTTAGATGAGATATTGGGAAGGAATATGGGAGGGTGGTGAACCCCTGGCACAGGTTGCCCAGAGAAGCTGTGGCTGCCCCATCCCTGGAAGTGTCCAAGGCCAGGTTGGAGCAGCCTGGGCTGGTGGAAGGTGTCCCTGCCCATGGCAGGGGTGGCACTGGATGGGCTTTGAGGTCCCTTCCAACCCAAACCAGTTTGTGGTTCTGTGATTCCAGAGCTGGCTGCTGAATTCCCTACAGTCTTTGAGATGTAACCCATTCTTATATCCCATTTTCCCCCAGCCCATGTCCCACGTGGTCCCACACTGTCAGTGCTGGGGAGTTCCCATGTGCACCCACCAGTGCTGGGCACCAGCTGAGCAGTGGCAGGAGGTGCAGAGCAGCTCCTGAGCTGTGCTCCTGTGGGGTTTGGTTTGTTGGGGCAGATCAGGGGCCCCCACACTAGGTGAAGGAGTCAGATCTCACCCCAAGGGGTGACTGTGCCTTTTGGCAAACCCCCTCTCTGCAGGAGAGGCCACGTGTGGGGGGGATGTGGGCAGGGACAGGGATGTGGGCACTGATGGGGATGGCACCATGAACAGATGAGGGCTAGGAAAGCCTTGCACATGGTGTGTTTCCCAGGCCAACTTTGGGAAGCCTCCTGAATGGAGTGGTTCATCCCATCTCCATTGTGATTCATCCCATCTCCATCGTGTTTTTATCCCTCAGGGAGCAGCAGAGGTGACGTCAGGAACACACCAGGGAATGGCTCAGCAGGATGGGACTGTCAGGCAGCTGTAAATTAGAGAGACTTATGGGTGAGTTTATGGTTTCTTCAACTCCTAATACACCTTGCAGCTTTAGTAGAGAGCTCACAGGAAGACAACAGTTGACAGGATTATATTTTATTTGGAGAAGTTTATATTTTAAGAAGCCCATTTGCTGCTTTCTTCCTCTCCTACTTCAGTTTTTGTCTTGGAAACAAATGATTATGGAACTTGGGCTTTCTTGTAGCTGTCTGAACTGCCCCTGCAGCTGACTTTTTTTTTTTCTTCCCTCTTTTCCCACCCATTTAGGATTGTCTAGTGCAGAAGATGAGGTGTAGGGTTTTGTGGGTCTCAGGCTGGAGCTGCCATCCCCCAGGTACCTGCAGCAGTCACAGGGTCAGGGTGTGGAAGGAAGGCTTGGAACAACTCAGCCAAGAGGATGAATGTGTCCTATGGTGTCTTCATGACTATAAATACCTAAATGTCTTCATGATATATATAAAAATATGTGTCTATAAAGGCTTAAATGGTGTATATAGATTGAGGGAGGTGATTCTGTCCCTCTGCTCCCCTCCAAAGACTGATTTATCTTTCCATCCTTCCTGGGGAAGAGGTAAGAGCAGGACAGAGCTTTCTCCCAGGTGATCCCTTCTCTGCTGGTACCCCCAGGTGTGCTGGGGGTGCTGAATCTTGGAGCAGGGATGGCTCCCAGCCCACCTCTGCCTCCCAACAGGGAGAGATTTGGCACTCTGGGCTCCATACCAGGCTCCAGCTTCACTTTCCTATGCTCTCAGCCAGTTCTGAGTCACTGGAACATCCTGAACAGCAGCAAACCTGATTAAAAAAAAGGAAGGACTGTGTGTTATTTTCCCCTCATTTGTGTCTGGGGCCTTAAAGAACTTCAGCTTTCCTTCAGCCCAGGCCAGCTCCTTTCCCTGGCACGTGTGCTGGGCTGGGTAAATGTGGAATGAAAGCTGTGCCATGGGATGTGCTGGCCCTGAGCTCTGTGTGGACCCCTTGGGGACACAGTTGAGCAGCTGGGGTGAGCAGGTCTGTGAATGGTTGCTGGTAGATCTGCCAGAACAAGGCAGATCCTCTTTGCCACTGCCTTTCTGTTCTGTGTGTAACTCTTCTCCTTCCTGCCAAGAAATGCAGACCATTTTTAGAGAAATAGTATTCAGCCATAACAATATCCTGTATGCAGAACAGCAGGCTCTTGGGGGTAGAGAGAAAACAGTATTTAAAATGGAAAAAAAATTGTATTCAAATAGAACAGTTTATAGTTTTTACACTCATTTTTAACAGACCAAAAAACCCCCATGAATTCACATATCTGGGTATTTCAGCAAATCAGAATGCCTTGTGCCTTGTTTAATTGCAATTCTCCCCACAGTTTTGCGTGGTAAATCAGCCTGGATGAAACAAGAAGTAGCCTCATTCCTGCCAAAACCTCAGGGACACGATGGCAATTAAGCCCAGTTAAGAGATCCTGCAGGATGGGAAGAATTGAGAGGCAGAACTTTCCTTGTCTGCTCCTGCTGTACAGCCCAGACTGAGGTCAGTGCAATGTTCATGTGATTCAGGTCTGGTTTTGCACAGACCCTCCTGTCCTCACACACACAGTGCTGGTCCCTTCCCCACATTCCCTTCCCTGCTGTGGGCACCACTGGGAGCTGCTGGGAAAGTGTTGCTGCAGGAGTTTGGGAGTGGAGGAGCTGCTGGAGCAGGGGAAGGTGCTGCTGCAGGGCTGGAGGTGGCTCATTCCTCACCAAGAGACCTCCAGGGTTGTGCAAACCCCGGTGCAGTCTCTGGGGCTGCTGAAGTGAAGCTACCCCATCCTGCACTAGATAAAAAGTTGGAGTGCCTTCAAGCCCATCCCTTTCCACAGCTCCTGGTCCCTTCCAGCCCTGGATTCTGCTGGGGAGGGGATGGGTCTGGCCCTTGAAGGCCAACCTCAGCCCTGCCATCAGTCCCCTTACTCTTGTACCCTGTGCTGTAAGTCATATTAACCAATTACCCAGAAATGCAGCTGCTTTCAGTTCCAAATGGGAAGTGTTAGCAGGTCCCTGATCTCAGTTCAAGTTTCTAAGCACAGCTTTAGTAAAAACAAGCAGTGCAGGAGCAGATGGCTCATCTCCATCTTTAGTTTGGCTGGTAACCTTTGTCTGTCAAAACAGTGAGTGAGGAATGTTACCAGTTCCCAAATTTGATGGTCCACAAGTGAATTTGTAATGGCTAAATCAGGAATTAACAGGGAACATATTTGAGGTGTGTCAGTGTTGCTGAATGGCTTCAGCAGTCAACACATCCACTACGTGTTAAAGAAGGTCCTGGGTAATGTGTTAATTATCCCATTTTTATCTTGTGTAGTTGATGTCATTCAGAAAAATAAAATCTGGTAAGGGGGGAAAGAAGCCCAAATGTTAAACATGTAAATTTTGTATGTGACACAGCAGATCAGAGGGGAATGTCCTTATTGGTAGCTTGGCATAGTAATGATTATTTCATGGGTGAAAGAAGCAGAAGCTGCCCCTTTACCCCGTTTGCTGTGTGTGAACCAGCTCTGGTGTCTGAGGGAGCAGCTGAGCTCTTTGAAGCATTACCACTAAAAATGCTCCTGAATTCACAGCAGAGCCTTCCCCAGCAGTTTGTGTTTGTGGGGATATGTCTTTTGGAAACTCAATGGTAAATCAGTAATTGTGTGTCAGGGAATGGGAGAGACAATTCCCACACATTTGTTACCCACCCAGGTGCTGCTCTGCTCTCCCATTACTGTAATACAGGGTTTCCTTCACCACCTTGTGTATCTCACCCAGAAATGGATCTATCAATTTATGTAGGCATTGGAGCCTCTTTCCATTCCTGTAATAGCTGCTGTATTTCAGCCATTTATGCACTGCACTAAACCCCTTTTTTGTTCAGAAAATATTTTTTGCTATAGCCTTAAAATGTAAGTTGCAGCTGATATAGCTATAGAAACATCACCTTCTCTGGAAGCTTTCTCAGCCTGGAGTAAAAAGGTCTTTTCATTTTAGCTTAGTTTTTTTTGAAAAGTGTCTAAAAACAATTAAAAAAGCAATCTCTGTAGGTGTATCAAGTTCTGAATGCACACTGGGAGGGTTTTATAGTGTTTTTAGCTGTACCTGGTGCACTTCTGAGCTACAGGGAGAACTGGCTGTTTTTCCTGTCTGGTCAGGGTCTGATAATAATGTCTCTGTGGCAGAGGGAAGTACCCAAGGCCCTCAGGGAGGTCCAGCTCTGCTGCCCATTAGATTTACCACATTCCTTTCCTTGAAGTTTTGCATTTTGAATTTTTCCAGTGTAACTCTGAGAATTGTCTCACTCCTGAGACAGGAACTGTTGTGGAAAGCCCTTGAGAAATTGAGCTAAAGGTGTACAAAACTAAGGTCAAGGGGATTTTGGTGAAGAAGTAGGACGTTTAAATCCTTAACCATAGCCATGAGAGAAGAATGCTCTGCCCAAACTTTGTTTGTTTTCCGTCTAGACTTTGCAGCCCTCGGGATGTTGTCGCTTCTGCAGCTCTGAATTATGAATGGCCTTCTCTTTTTCTGCCTTACAATTCAGTAAAAGAACAAGAATAAAGGAGAAGGAAGAGTAATCCCAAGGGAAAGGGGTACAAGTGTGGCATGTCAAGCAGTGTGACAACACAGGAGGGACGTTTCCATTGTCTCCACTGAGCTGTTTCTAACGAGGCCCCTCTGGATGCATCCCATCCCTCCAGCCCCTGACTGCACCACACACCTTGGAGCCAGCAGCCAAGGGGCTGAGGGTGCCCTGGGCCCCACCCTGCCTGTTGCCCATGAGGATGTTGAACAGTGTGGGCATCAAGAGTTGCCACTTTTTGCTGGTCCCCACTTGGACATCGAGCATCAACTGCAACTCTTGGACTGCAAACACCCAGACAATTCCTTGTCCATGGAGTTATCCATCTGTCAGATCCATGTCTCTGCAGTTTAGGGCCGAGGATGCCACGTGGGACAGCATCCAATGCTTTGCACAAGTCCAGGCAGATGACATCAGTTGCTCTTCCCTTCTCCCCCAGCACTGTAACCCTGTCCTGGAAGGCCACCAAATTTTTCAGGTATGATCAGCTTTGTCTTTTTCTTTAATCTCTCCTGCTTAGTGCTGAGGATAAAAAGATGTGCTTAAGATAAAACCAGAAGCAGCAACACACAAAAGCATTAGAGCTCCCACAGCTCAGCAAGGGATGTGGCAGATTTTACCCCAGTTGGAGCACTTCACTGAGTGACAGAGTGACAAACTCCTGCTTCATTCCAGCATGTCCCTCCTGAGCTGGCCAAGCAGGCTGGAGCCATCCTGAGCCAATCACTTGGATCGGTTTGGGTTTGGCTGCTTCATAAAATGCAGCCACAATGAAGTGGCTGTTCCAGAAACTCAACACAATTCCCAGGGAAGCTCTTTAAAGTTGCCGCTCGATTCCAAGTGTGGAGTGTTGTGCTAAGAGAGCCCTTCCACTCCCATGGAGCACCTTGGGCCTCACCTGCTGCACACCTGGAAGGCCACGGAATTCTCTGGCTGTGGAATTGCTGCTGCTTCTTTGCTTTGAGCTGAAACCAGAGTTTCTTACACGCTCCACTAACCACAGTGGAGGGGTTTGGTTGGTTTGGTGTTTTCCTCTTTCCCTGGCACATTAACTCACAGCAGCACCAGTAATTATCTTTGCTTCATTAGCTGTTCAAAAAGGAAGTGTGTTACAGGTGTAAAACTAGGAGCTACTTCATTTACAGTTACACCTCTCCCATTGTTTGTTGGGTTCTGGGATTGCTTTCCCAGAGTTTGTTATTCAGAACTGTTTCAATCTGTTCCTGATTTTGCTGTCAGTCTTTGAAAGGAGTATATTTGAACTTTAAAAAATAGGAAAAAAAGGGAAGGGGAGACAGAAGAAAATCTGTTAAAAAATATATTCCTCCAGAGAGTATAATCAGGAGTAATTCTCTTTTTGTAGAAATGCAGCGAAACAAAGTCTGAATGTTCTAAGGTAAGGGAAGTATTGGAAGATCACTCTCCAGTGGTAGTAGTCAAATAGATTTTAAAAAGTATGAATCCACAGCAATTTTACATCTAATTTTGTGTTTTCTTCATAACAATTTACTGTTTGCTTCCCCCCATGTTTTTCCTTTTGCTTGCAAGGCTTGGTGGAGCAATTTTCCCTCCAACAATGGTGGGATTGACCATGATGGGGTGTGTGGCAAAGGGAAATGAAAGCTCCAGGGGAAGTTTTGATCTCTGCTCCCTGGGATTACCTCCTGGCAGGTCTCTCTTGTGCAGAGATGTGGATCTAAAACACCCTGAGAGCCTTTCAGGCAGGGAGTTGTTGGAGGATGAGCAGACTCAGAGAGCACCAAGAGATGCTCTGAGCCTTTGCTTTGAAGCCATTGCTGTCAGATTTCATTTTATTAATTCATTATATTGCTTACTAATACTGTGATCTACCCCTGGAAGATGGATGGAAGATGCTTGTTATGAGGTTGTGGATGATGAGTCTTCTTGCAGAGCTGGCTCTTGTGGTAACGTTGTGTTTGGTGCAAAATCTGGGGAGTCAGAACTTCATCCTGCCTGAAGTAATGCTGATCCAAAAGTGAGATTCATCAGGTTACTGCCTTAAAACCAGCCAAAGCTGCACTCCTCCTCAGCCATATGTAAGCAAGAGAAAGTCAGTGTGATTATTAAACATATCTGCTCTGCCAGGCTGCCCCTTCTGAGGTTCTAATCAGGGCTCTTGACCTGTGAATTCTGCTTGGGTGGATGATGGAAACCAGGACTGGTTGACAAGAGTGAAACTGAGAAAAGATCTTTTCTGCTGTGGCTCAAAGTCATATCCATACCATTGCTAATTGAAAGGTAAAAGAAATCTTCAAGAATTCCCAGAGCAATGAGGGCCCCAGACAAAACTGACCACAATCAACTGGGATGCCAGAAGAGTTTTGGAGCTAGAAGAGAAAAAGAGTTTCCTAAGAACAGAATTGGTGGGCTGAATTTCAACTGTGATATTTAAACCAGGATAGTTCTGATGAGGAGTAATTTAGTCTGGGAGGAAGTCTAGGTTGAACTAAAAGTTGTTGAATTCACTAAACCAGGTCCAGAAAACTTACTTTTAAAGGCATGTAGGCACCCAGTATAATTTCCTGAAGAGTTTATTTAACCATAACAGGAGACAACTGCCTGGGCACTTCTCAAAGTACCCCTGGGAACTTCAGGAGAGGTTTCAAGTGACTGGAGCATAAACAGCTGTGTTTTTATGACTGTTAATATTGGATCCTCAGATTACAGGAGCTGTTGGCTCTGCTAATTTGACTGTAGCCATCTCATATTCTTGTTGTACCAGGAATATTTCAGATTTATGCCACTGTCACTATGGGCACTTCAGCTTGCAACCTCATTTAACATTCCCTTTGTCCACTGCTAGACAGTGAAACATATGCTGCTCATATTAAATGATTTAGTCACTTAATCACCCTTGAGCATTGATCTGTCTATAACCATTTTTTAGAATAAAGATTTAATGTCATTCCTGGAGGTTGTAACAGATACCTCCAGTTTGGTCTTGCTTCAGTTTAGTAAAGTAATTAACACATTTTTATCTTTTGATAGTACTTTTGGAAAAAGAAAGGCAAGCAAAAGATCTCTTATCTGAGTTGTCTTAACAAGTGTTTTACTTGCTGTTGAATATATCAATGAAGAGAGTTTTTGTACTGTCAAAAAGGCTGTTTTGAAGACACTGACCTTATTTTAAGACATAAAACGAAGTAAAGCAAGATAATCAAACCCAGCAGGTTCTGACCCCTTCTAACCAGTGTGAAGGTGGGGTAACAGCATTCCCACTCCCCCAGGTTTGCCCTGGTGTCACTGCAGATTTTACAGGTCTGTTCCCGGGATCAGAATCGTGCCCAGCACTGGAATAAAAGGGTATTGTGGGAGTGAAAGGCTCCAGTTAATCACTCAGATCCAGGGCACACTTTTTGTGGCTCTGCAGCCTGTGAGAATCACCTTCATCCATCTCTGTCTCTGCCTGAGGTTTGATGGCAGAATTGCTCTGCTCCCCCGAAATTGAGTTAACTTGACAGCCAGAGTCGCATCGTTATTGGCTGAATACCATTAATTCTGATGTGACATATTTCTTCTTAATGGGAACATTTATATTATCTGTATTTTCAAAAAGCAGGAGGAAGGAAAAAAGCTCTCCCACAACAGTATCAATATTTCAAGGGCAGGCAGTGCAGGGGGGAGCGCTCTGCTTCTGGAGTGTTGCTTTTATTGATTGCTGGAGGTCTAAAAAAACATTTCCAACTTTCTTCTGCACTCCTTCTCCATTCAGAGGCTGCAAATGCATGTGAAGAGGAAGATTAACGTAAACAGGGTAAAAAAAAAATATGGAAGAGCTGCCGTATTTCCATGAGCAATCCTGAACTACCAAATGTCTTTGGTCACAGTGAGAACAGTGTGACAGAAACACCTCAGCAGGAAAGCAGAGCTTAAAGCAGACTGAGGGACAGGAACAACTGAGGGACAGTCACCCAAGGACTGGCTGCAGAAGGTCAGAGTGGAGGTCCTGTTCTCCCTGGTTCTTGTGCTGGGCAAAGCTGGCCTGGTTTCTGTGGGATGGGAATGGGATGCTGTAAGGATGAATCCAACCAGGGATTTCAGCCCCACAGCTGCAGAGGAAATGTGGTTCCACTGAAGAGCAAAGCAAGGTCTCTCCTGGGGGTGCCCATGCAGGGGCTGGAGCAGGGCTGATGTACAAACAGCTCCAGTGCACCCTCAGAGCAAGGATTCTCCTTCCTGTGCCCCAGCAGGTTTGTCATCCTCTCATCTGTGTCCTCCCCCAGAAATCCTGTGGGCACTGTGCCCTGAAAGGACTCCTCTGTTAACCTGGGCAATAGATTTGTTCTCTTTTCTTGTAAATAAGAGGGGGAGGTGACCTGTGAAGCACTGCAGAGGCTGGTGAGTCACAGCAGGGCAAACGAGAACACAATCAGCCTTTTGGGCTGGAAAGTTAAAGGAGCAGCTGAGGGAGCTCAGAAGTTGTGCTCTCCATCCTGTGATACTGCCCTTAAGTAGAAGGGAAAGTTTAATACTGAAAGAAAGCAGATTGACTGAAAAAGAAAAAAGCAAAGGTTGTGCTAGGAAATGTTCCAACAGGTGACATGTCCGGGGTGTTCACTGCTGGTGGCAGTGAGTCAGTTCTGCAGGACAGGTTTCCTCTGGATACAGGTTTGCTATGGGACCAGATAATGTATTTATTGTGCTGTTTGATTTTCAAAGAATTGGGGCAACAGCCCCCAGATCGACTGGATCTGATTTCCCAGCTCTGGAAACTGAAAATCTTCTTTAAGTCAGGCAATAATAAAGTAGGAAATTTTGAGTAAGAAGAGTAATAAAGTAGCAAAGAGGCAAAATGAAGGAGCAAGGTCCAGGCTTTGTAGAGGTGTGAGAAGTCACAACAGCTTTTTTTCTCTACTTCTTTCAAAGGAGAGATGCTGTGTTTTGTTAAATGAAGGTTATGACAAGAAGAGAGGTTTAAAAGACACCTATAAATCTTAAAAGGTAAGGAGGCTGATTTTTTTTAATTACTTTTGTTATTTTCTCTATTTATAAAATTCCTGGTCACTGCTTTCTGGATTGCTAACAGATTTCACAATGGCATTAGAACATAGAGAAAAAAACTTTCTCTACCCAGTGCATTTTAATTTTGCAAGTACTGCTTAACTTCCAAATTTAGGCTGACTTTAGAGACCCAACTTCCTTGAAATAAGCCAGGGCAGAAAGTTCACATGATACAGCCACTCACATGAAATACATGGTTCTGGTCTGATTTTATAAAACTGAAGAAGGGAATAATTCAGTCCTGCAGGTGAGTTGGGGCAGAGATTTCAGTGTTATTCCAGCATGTTATTTCCACCTGAGGTTTTCAGATTTGCAATTACTTTACGACAGTGTGAGGGAGACAAAGATGTTGCAACTTAACAGCCCCTCACCCTTTTGTGTCACTTTGGCACAACAAGGGATGCTGAGCTTTGCCTCCCAATCTCCCAGGAACAGCATGGAAGCTGTGCCTGCACTGGGAAGGGAAGGCATTTCCAGGGCTATGTGAAATCAAAACGCTTCATGTCGTGCTGGTGGAGAGGCTTGTTGTTTTATGAAGGGAAAACCCATTTCTCAGCCGAATTAAAATTAATCAATGACACCAGAAAAGGCACAGCGAAGTTCTTGGTTGTAGTTTGCTTCCAGAATGTGCTTTTCTGGTAAACAGCAGTAGAACAAAAGCCCTTCAGATGGGTTTCTCCACAGAAAAACCAACATCAGGCAGGTCTAGGAAATCTCAGAGAAGCCCCCAGGCCCTGGCAGTAGGTCACCCCCACGTGCTGTAGACCTTTGCCTTGGCTGCCTCTGATCAGGTTGTGCCAAAGATCTTTAAATGTTTTATCGGATTTTGTTTCACATTTAAGATACTATTTGTCTTCAAGCCCACTTATAAAAAAAACAAAAGACTGAATTATATAGTAATGACCTTCAGTTCAACCACAAATCTATTTAAAATGTCCAGACATCAGAGCTGAGGGGTCAAACTTTTCCAACATCAACACCTGATTGATTATTTTTTTAACCTTTGGCAGACCCTGAATTCCTCTGGTACGAAATACAAATATTCAGCTTTTCATAATGTACTGCATTAGTTGACTAAGAGAAAACATTGAGTGGACTCCCTTGGAAGACAAACTACCAAGTCCATGAAAGGCATCCCAGCCCATGCTTTGTGGAGCAGGTTCTGGGAGTGTGGAACTGCCCTTTTCCTTGGTGACCCTCACTGCTTCCACAAGTTAATCTGTCTGTTATTTTATTTAGGGATTCCAGTTGTGCTTTCAGGTGCCCAAATGCAGCATGGTAAGGTTGGGCCAAAAGCAGAGTCTTCTGGCCTTGCCTTGGAAAACCGTGGGCCTTGGCAATGAGAGTGGATTTGAGCAGGGCTGGAAGGTTTCCCTCTGGAGTCTCTGATGTGCAGCTCCAATGCCCAGTGTTGGCCATGGCTGGAGTCCCTGCACACTCGTGTCTGAAGGGACTGGGATGGAGGGAGGGTTGGGAAGGCAGGGCCTGGGAGCTGGGAGAGGCTCTGGGCTCTGAGCTGTCCCAGCTCCTCGTGCTGGATCACACAGGTTAAATCACAGCATTGTGACACCTGGCTCCTGAAATCTCCTGTGCTGGGAAAGCCTTCTAAGGATTCCAATTCATCCTTAGACATTTTTCTCCAGTGACAGTTTATCTAACTTTGTTTTCATTAAATAATATGAAGTGCCTGGGAATATTATTTTGGAGAGACTGTAGGTTAATTATTGAAAGATTCAAAAAGGAAATATTAAGCCAATTATTAAATTAGAGTTGATTATTAATCTCAGAGAGATAATTACCAAGGCTGGAGGCAATTTGTCTTCTGTTTGAAATAGATCTTAACTTGATTAAGTTGTAGTTGTCACTTAGTCCCATGGTTGTTACTGCAAAGATCTTTATTATCCTGCAAAGTAGATAAAACTTATCTGAGGCTGAGCCTAAAGATTGGGCAACAGGTGAGCTGGATTCTGGGTAAGGACATGCCAGAACTTGAGAATTATCTGTCCTTGCTCCCATCAAAGGCAAACTACTTCTGAGTGAGCAGTATTTCTACCACAGCAACAATATAATACAATTAATGCAATATAATAATAAATAGATACATTAAGTATACGTAAAATTACATAAAATGTAGTTTTATTTCTGAAACCTACAGGTTATATTGAACTTTAAATGTACATATTGTAGTGTAATCAAACTATTGGAATGATACTTAAGAACTACAATATAAAGGATGTCTCTTCTCAGCACCAATATTCTGTGTACGAGTGATGTGATGGCTGAAGACATTTTAACCCTTCAGTCTATAAACTGAGAATCTCATAATGGGCACATTAAATGTATTTTACTGCATTACTCTGGATTGTGTGTTGGTTAAGCTGTGCCGTGGTAAATACAAAGGACCTGAGATTATCATAAATGTGCTTAAATGTGGTTTTAAATGACTTACAGAAACAGCTTTTTTTTTTTTTTTTTTTTTTAATATATATTTCAGTCATAAATTCCCATTTAATTCCTGTGGCAATGGAAGTGATGCTGATGCACTTTAATGTCCAGTGGTTCCAGGAGGGCTGGAGCCTGTGGGTACCTGCTGCAGTGCAGCATCTGGGAGATTTTTTTCTCTGGGTCAGCCCATGTTTTTTTGATGAGGACAACGAGGGTATTTTCACTTGAATATTTCTCTAGCAAGGTGAAAATATATCCCTGTTTTCCTTAAAGATGAGTTTTTCAGTGCATTCAGTGCAGAGAGGATGAATGTTCCCTGCTTCCTTCCCTGAAAGAATCAGCTTGACAGAAGAATCCTGGTTCTTGTGCTCAGTCACTTTTCATCTTGAAATTCAGAGAACATTATTTATAACCCCCTTTTAGAAATTCACAAAAAAAAAAAAAGCTTAATTTTCTTCCCAGCTTAATTTATTTTGGTGTATCTACAGAAACAGTAAGGATGCTCAATGTCCATGTCCTGTCCTCCAATTCCTCCCCAAAACCTGAGAGGAGAAACATTTCCTTCAGGACCTGTAATAAATGCTGTTTGTTAACTCAGATTGAGCAAATCCACAACAGGTTTCTCGTCACTGCCAGCCTTTGTGCAGAGGTGCTGCAAACCTTCTCTTTGTGCAGGTGGAGGCACAGGGCACTGAGAAGGCTCAGATGGACACATTAGAGGAAAAATGGAAAAGAATAATTCAACAAAAAGGTGGGATATCAGGACTGTGGTGTAACTCTGTCCCTCTGCCGTGGCAGGGAGCAGTATTTCTGCCAACAGGAGCAAGAGGGAATTGCTGGTGGGGCTGAACATGGGTGCATTGTGAAATGTGCTGGGCCCTTGTGGACCCAAATTGTGCCCTGGCAGTCGTGCCCTGAGCTGGGGGAGATGAGATCCAGGGAAATGTGGTGCTGGGCTTCTTAACGTATTTGTGTCCAGGGAAGGGAATGGAACTGGGAAGGGGCAGGAGCAGCTGAGGGAGCTGGGGGGGGGGGGCTCAGCCTGGAGCAAAGGAGGCTCAGGGGGGACCTTCTGGCTCTGCAACCCCCTGACAGGAGGGGGGAGCCGGGGGGGGTCGGGCTCTGCTCCCAGGGAACAAGGGACAGGAGGAGAGGGAACGGCCTCAGGCTGTGCCAGGGGAGGGTCAGGTTGGACATCAGGAGGAATTTCTGCCTGGAAAGGGTGGTCAGGCACTGGCAGGGGCTGCCCAGGGAGGTTTGGAGTGCCCAGCCCTGGAGGTGTCCCAGGAAGGCCTGGCTGTGGCACTCAGTGCTCTGGGCTGGGGACAAGGTGGGGATGGAGCACAGGAGGGACTTGTTGATCTTGGAGCTCTTTTCCAACCTTGGTGATTCTATGATTTCTAAATTAAAAAAAAAATAAATCTCCTAATATAAAGCTTAGCTTCCATTCAAGGACATTTGATAGTCAGGGCAATGTACCCTTGACTTCTTTATGTATCCATACTGTAGTAAATTAATTTTTGTTTTCTCAGTGTGATGAGGATACTGAACTCCTTTTCCATGATTTAACATACATGGATAAGGAACCTCTCAGAGGTCACTTTAAGGGACCAGCTTATGTGACCTTTGCATTTCCTGCTGTGCTGCTCCTACAGTCAAAGGCAATCCCTTACTTGGCAGTCCCACGGACAGCGAACAGGCTGGAGCTTATTAAACCTTCCCCCAGCTGTGGGAGGGAGGTAAATATTTATTGTCTCATTTCATAGCTAAGGCAACATGAGATAAGACAACATAATGATAAATGATGAGCAAACCCGCCGTGGTGCCCGGCCAAAAGTACAGCCAAGCAAAGCAACTGGCAAAGCTCCCACTGAGCCTGAACTGGGCAGGATCAGAGCTCTGCAAAGGGCTTGTTCTCCTCCACAGATACTGTCTAAGTGTTCTAAGTCCTTTTTGCATGTGTCCCAAAAAAGATCTGGATAACAAAATAACTTTTTTTTTTTTTTTTTTTTTTTGTAATTTACAGCCTTTGGAAACTCAGATTTCTTACTTAGCTCCCTTTTCTTTAGAAAGAATTTTATAACTTGGATCTCCACCAGGTGCAACTATACATGATACAGTTTGAATCAGCCCTTAGAAGAGTAATTTTTCTGCCCTGTAAGGCTGGGTTTGGGCACGACAGGACGCTGTTTGTATCTTCTGTGCAAGCAAACACGATGCACCCAGGGGGAGCAGCCGGGAGACTGGGGCTTGCAGGTTTATCCTCCCGGAGATTGCATTTGTGTTATTGTTAATAAACCTGCCTTGCAAATCTACTCTGAAGGAAGAGCAGGGTTTCGTTCATCAGCACTTATTGCTGAAGGCAGCTCTGTGTTCTCCACGTGTCCCCACGGACACTTTGTGCCTTCCCGGGGAGAGCACATTGAGCTGAAATTGCTTCCAATCTTCCGTCGGCCCGAGCGGCGGGAATGGGTTTGTGCGGCGGCCGCTTCCACCCTGCCAGCCTCTGAAAAATAATGGAGCAAGTAGCCAAGCTGGGGAAACAAATAGGGTATTATAGAGTTTATTCATATGTGCTGCCTTCCATCCCATTTGTCACCATTTCATCCCACCTGCTGCTGAGCAGGGTTCTGTTGCTCAGAGATGCCTTCGAGGCGTCGTTGGCACTGCGCTGGTACTACGAGTGAATATCAATATCTGCTTTGAATAACCTAAATGTGTTTTAAACAAGGCATTGCCAAATTATGGCAGTAGCCGTGCGTGGGGCTCTGCAAACACCAATTAAGAGTCTGTCTCATTTACAATGAGATCCATTGAGAAAAGTTATTCTGAGGAGAAATTTGGCACGTCGTGACCAAGATTAGGAACTCACTTCACCCCTTTCCCCCCTTTTTCACTGGTTTTCTTCCTCTTCTGTGTAGAAAAACATTAGCTGATGCTGTAACTGCTAAATAATTCAGATAAAAGATTGCTCTCCATGAGAGGACAGAGCAAGGCACAGGAATGGCTGTTTCTGGGGTGCACAAAAGGCTCTTTCACTCAGTCTGGTGAGGCAGAATGGAAAGGAGATGCTTGAATATAAAAAGTTTCTTATAAAGTAACTAATAATGACTTTAAGCTGAAGGAGGGGAGATTTAGATTAGATATTGGGAAGGAATTCTTCCCTGTGAGGGTGGGGAGGCCCTGGCACAGGTTGCCCAGAGAAACTGTGGCTGCCCCTGGATCCCTGGAAGTGTCCAAGGCCAGGTTGGACGGGGCTTGGAGCAACCTGGGCTAGTGGAAGGTGTCCCTGCCCATGGCAGGGGGTGGCACTGGATGAGCTTTAAGGTCCCTTCCAGCCTAAAGCCTTTTGTGGTTCTATGATTCTAAGTAAGCACAGACCACTTGGAGGAGTGGAAGCATCTGCAGCTTGTGCTGATCTCACTTGAAATTGAGAACTTTTGCTTCAAGGTGCCCATCTGATGCTCCCCTGAGGTTGTCTGGTTGGAGAATAGATTAGATGCTGATACCAATCTTTTTTGGGTGGTTGAAGGGATTGTGATTTGGCCTCCAGTCTGCTTTTTATGAAGCTTTTGCTCCCTTCTCGCTCGTGCTTTGCCAACTCCATTATCCACCTTGGTTGGCAGTTTGCAAACTGCAGCCTCCCATTAGCACAGGATGCTGGTGGATTTTTCCAGGTTCTCCTCACTGGTGAGCACTTATAAAACATCTGCAAACAGCAAGAGGAGCTGGCACAGCCCGGGGTGATGGCAGATGACATCTGTAACTCTGGCAGACGATGACTGGCACAGAGGAGCTGTGCTGAGCTGCTGGACAGCAGCCAGAGGAGGCGAGTTTGGAGAGATCACCTCTAAAATCACCACAAGGAAAAAGGAAATCCTGAAGAGTGCTGGCCTGCTGCAAGGTAGGATAAACATATTTAAAATAAGTGAAGTGTTTTCCTCCAACAGCAGCGAAATGGACAAGTGTTGGAATCGGAGAGAGGGAGTGCAGGTGCTCATGGAGCTTGTACGGTTGGGTGTCTCAATGGCCTGCAAGGGATCTGCAGTAAATGTTTTATCTGTGTTGTTATAGTAGTGCTGTGAATCTTATTGTGCTCCTCAGAACTGAGTTTGGCTCTGGAATCTGCAGTGCAGAGTCTCTGATTTCTTCTATAGTCAAAAAATTAATTCAATTACACGCTGATATTTGTGTTTTTAGAGGTGGTTAATTTTCGTGATTGTGGGAATAATTCTGTAAAAGAGAATAGAATGTGCACGAAATGAGAAAGTCACGTAGAAAAACTACAGTCCCATTCCTTTTCACACTAAATTGCTGTTTGCTGCAATCATGGGTGCATTGTGGGCAATAAATACCACAATGAGTGCAGGACTAGGGCTTGTGATGTCTGGTTTTAGCACTTCTCATAACTTAAATGATACTTGGCATTTCTTATCAAAATGATAATGGCTGTGGTGTCATATTGGTGTGTTTTGCAGGTATTTAATATATCTGAAATATCTTCTGTCTCCAGTTCCAGCTCCTGACAGCCAGCCTTTGTGTATGAGCCCCTTTGGAGTCTGGAGATATGCAAAGGATGCAGCAGCTCTTGCTGGGCCTGCCTGCTTTGGAGTGGTGTGATTTATGTCTGTTGACTGCAAATGCTTTGCCCCACCAAAGAGCTGCATCACAAAGCTACTAAAGTCAGGCAGCTCTTCTTTTCTAGGGCTCTCCAGTCCCTGGGAGGAACAGCAAGTGCTGCAGAGCAAAATGCTGAGAAGAAATGGCTCTGAGCTCCCTGCCCAAGGACTGTGTGATGCCATGAACCAGACTGGGCACAAGGGGTTGCTGGTGACCAAACATAGTCTGGGGGGTTGTTACCCTGGTCTCAAATTGTGAATGGTAAAGTAATTCCTTAGTGTTTTCCTTCCTGACATCCCTGGTATCGTGGTTTATTCCGTGATGTTGATGGATCAGGAATCTCCTGCCTGCGATGGTCGAAAATCCAGCTTAACTTTTGCTCTCTCAAAGTAATTTTATAGGGTTTTAAAAATATGTTTTTTACAAGGGAACTATTAATCTCTTGGTCATTTTCTCTGAGGTTTGTCATGCTGAAAGCTGCCGTGGTACCATGTGCACAGGGTCCATCCTGGGACAGTGCCCACCTTGTGTTTCTGGAGGAGGAAGGTGGAGCTCTCATCAGAACAGGGCAGGTAGAATGTTGGCACAACTTAGAGCTGAGCTGCTTCAGGGGTTGGGCTGATCTTAGGGGCACAATTCTTTCCAGAGCTCTTCTACTCTGCAGTTCTACTCTTATGAAACCAAAATTCCTCATAACTTTTAGTCATTTCTCTGTGGAGAAAATGTACAACAGCAGGTAGTGACAGAGAAATAAGTTAAATGCCACGGATTTTGCAGAGAAGGCAATGAGATTTTAATGCCATGCCTGGTGATTATTTTTATGATTTAGACCAGATTGAATAAAGGAAAATTGTGGAGGAAGGTAAGGATGCAGACCTTTAAGGATGTGGTAAACATCTGAAAGAATTTATTGTACCTAATGATTTCAAATTACTTCATGCACTAAAAGGGCAAAGGAAAAAGAAACTAGAGACAAAGGCAGCAGAGCATTTACTTACAGGAATCTTTATGTAATGTATCTAAATGCAAAAGTTTCGATGACCTTAAGCTAAAAATTAATTCACTTTTTCTCATCAAATGTAACCTTCTGCCTCTGAGCTTGGCAATACTACGAAGTCCAAAATTTCATACTGTTAGAAAAGTTGTCCAGTGTGTCTGCCACAGATATATTTTTAGTCGTGCTCATTTCCCCTCCCTCTCCCTTCATTCTCCTTTCCCTCTGGGTTTTGTCACTGAAGGGAAGTTTTTGTCCCTTAAAGTAGTTCTTTAGGGGAATGTTAAACGTGCAGTACTTAAGTGTAGAGGGTGTAAGTAGAAGGAAAAAGGAAAAACAAATCAACCTCAGACTCTTCTTGTGAGGATTCTCAGAAAAGGAAGAACTCTCAGCCCTTGTGCTCCTCTGTGTGGAGCCAGAGGTGCTCAATCGTGTCCTTGTCCCTTGGAAGGCCAGGCAGAGGGATGGCCTGGCACAAATATGGCCCAAATCATCTCCTAGATCTGTAATTTCTGTCTCTTGGAGACATCAGCCATCAGCCTCATGCTGTACAAACCTTGTCACATCCCTGCTCTGCCCACAGCCCCCACGTCACTGTGGGGGTCCTGCCTCAGTCTGGCTGAACCCTGCAAGGGGGGAGCTGCCATAAATATCTGAGAGACATCCTAAACACAAAAATCACTCCCCTCCAGCTGGGAAAAAGCACCATGTGGCTATGTAGGAGCACATGCAGGATGTCAGTGGCAGTGACAGCAGGGAGGCAGAGGGGCCAACCTCTGGTGACTGCAAATTCCTCCCGGGCTGACTGTGGGTCTGCTTTCATTCCTCAGCACTGGGGGGGTTGGCCTTTGTAGGGAAACACTGCTCAGCATCAAATGGTATTTGCTGTGTCTCAGAGTGACACAGGTTTAGCACGGCAGGGACTTTGTGCTGCTGGAACTTTGAGTTGGAAACTTGTCCCACCTTGGAAGCGAGGGCATCTCCCACCTGCCCCAGGGGGCTGCACCCCTGTACCCCTGACATCAAGAATGGAAACAGGGTGGAATGCTCCAATCTATCAACATGCCTCCCAGGATGTCCCTAATGACAGCCCCCAGGGAAAAACCACATCTCCCTGCTGCTTTGGAGTCTCCTGTCAATTAATAGAGAACTGAATTCAGAGTTTTGTCTGCTGTGACTCTGAGAGCATCAGCACGAGGTTCTGCCCCAGCACTGTGTCCCTGAGCAGAGCCAGGGCTGTCTGTGGAGATGATTCCTGAGCTGTGTGTTCACCTGACCCTCTTCCTCAACGAAGGTGAGACCTGTGGTGGTCACTAAGTGATGTGTACAGACCCTGTCTGGCAGCCTGACCCAAACCACCACCCTTTTAAATTGAATTACAGGAAATCAATGGGCCACATTCCAGCTGGTGATCCTGAGGGTGTCCAGGGGCCTGCCCTTCATTAGCCTTGCTGGCCAGCAGGTCAGGTGCCAGCATCTGCATCACTTGATTTTGATTCAGCTTCTGTTAAATACCCTCTAGTTTAGATAGTTCCTGGGGAGAAGCCATTTGTACATCAGGAATCTGGAAGCAGAAGTTTTCAGTTCTCATGCCTGGAAGATGATGCCAGGAATGCCCCAAAGCCAGCTCATTAAATATCTCTGTTACTGATGGGCCCTCAGGGGTTCGTGCTTTATAAGCAGCTGGTGGTTCCCAAAATCAGTTGGAAGACTTGGCTAAGTTTGATCACTTGGTTTCGTGGATATTTAGATCAGACTGATGTCCTTCTGTTTCAATCCAGCGCTTTTGATTTCTATCAAATTCTTATTTATTTCCATTTATTAATTTATATTTCAAAATTTGTAGCTAATTTATAATTGTAGATTCCCAGAATGGTTTGGGCTGGAAGGGACCTTAAAGCTCATTCAGTGCCACCCCTGCCATGGGCAGGGACACCTTCCACCAGCCCAGGTTGCTCCAAGCCTCGTCCAACCTGGCCTTGGACACTTCCAGGGATCCAGGGGCAGCCACAGCTTCTCTGGGCACCTCACAGGGAACAATTCCTTCCCAGTATCCCATCTAACCCTGCCCTCTGGCAGTTAAAAGCCACAAAACTCTTCTTTTTTTTTTTTTTTCCCCCTTTTTTTTTCTGATATCATGTTTCAAACTATAACCTAAAGAAGAATAGGTGTTTCATCTGCAGTTTGAATATTTTGGAAGTGCTTGTTTCCCAGAACACAGTGTCACACTGGGAACAGCCCCTGTGTCTTGGAGGTGAACAGAGAAACCCAGCTGAAGTGCAGTTAGTTTATTAGTCCAAGGAGAAGAGGGAACTGTTGCTTCTACATAATTCCATTATTCACTGTGCTGAATAACACTTCTTTATGAGAGACTGCCCAGCATCCCTGGGACATAATAGAACCATAAGAATAGTGGCTTACATTACATTTATATAATAATCTTCATTTGCCAATGCCTTGCAAACATCAGTTACTCTTCCCACGACATCTGGAATGTGGATAATGGTTATTGGATCTATAAAGCAGGAGAGGAAGAAAAGGGAAAATGTTGAGCTTTATTTAATGCTAAATATTTATACGCACATTCTCAACTCTGTTGTTGTTTCTCAGAGCTGTTGATCTCTAAGACGAGGTTTTATGCCATAGTGGAGGCTGAGGATCAGTGATGATCCAACAGCAGCATTTCAAGGGTGCCCAAATGCCTGTGGAATTGGATGGAACTTTCTCCTGCCAGCACCCAAATTGTTTGAAAAAGGGATGTAGCTATTGCAGGAGCTCTTATAAATTTATGTATGGTTTTCATATTGGGCATGTTTCATCTGGAATTCAAAAGCCACACTCTCTTTTCACTTACCAGTGCAGTATGAAGCTATAAATTGGGTGTATTTGACCCAGTGTTTGAGTTCCAAAACTGGCAGGCCCCTCTCTTTAAAACATGCTGAGTGATTCTCCCACATCCCTGGGAAGCTTCTGCTCTGATGTTGTGTCAAAGTTTATTTTCAAGGAAACAAGTCAAAAACTCCCTGGCAGTGCATTGCATGAAAGAGGAATTAGCAGGGCTGGAGCCTCACCCCGCAGTGTTCTCTAATCCTGTCTGGATGCATTTCCCAGAGTAAATCCTGCTCCTGAAGGCTGGGGCTGTGCTGGGTCACAGTGCTCTGGAACTGCTGAGCTGTAATCAATGAAATGTCTGCAGCAGTTCCCGAAGAGGCAGCAGCGTGCACGTGTGGGGATGTCTGATGCACAGATGCATTTTGAGCAGTGCCCACAGTGAAGAGGAGGAATATCTTCATGAAGTTAAAATTTAAGATGTTACTGATGAATAACCTCTCTGTTTTACGAGCTGGTTTCCAGTCACTTGGGAATTTCTGTGTTGGGAGAGAGCTATTTTTGTGATACAGCTAGTGATGTGTGTGTATATATATGTGTATATATGTATTTTTATATATATATATATGAGATGCCCTATCACGAGGGCATGTAGTAACAAAGGGGAATGGCCTTGAGCTGATAGAGGGAGAGATGTAGATTTTATTTGTCTCACTGAGACCCAGCCTGAGGATTTTCCTGGTTTCCATTGTGTACAACTGCTGGTGCCACAGGGCAGGGTCCCTGGGGGCCACAGGCAGCACAAACACAATGTGCATCAAATTCTAGGTGTTGTTTTCATTGGTAAACACTCCACATATTAACTGTAGCAATCAAATTATAGATATTGCTCCAGGAATGCTAATGTAATTTTTGATGAAATTAAAATGTTACCCTTCTGAGTAAGGGCTTTCTTTCACCAATAAGAGGCCTTTACCTGATACCACTTTCCTCATAACTCTTGTGAAAGGCTTATTGATCTTAGGGGGAGTTTTGTGAAATATGGGCTAAGCTGGGGCTGCTCTGTGGGGCCCTTGTTGTCTCCCTGGTGGAGTTCAGTCATAACACAAAGAACCTGAAGCTGTTGTGCCTCAGACCATCCAGAGAAAAGAACAGTTGGGTGGTATTTGTCTATCCAAGGGAAAACATGGAAAGTATTCCAATAAACAGCCTATGGCACCACAAAGGCTGTTAAAGAAGAGCTGATGAGTTTTCCTTTTTTAAACATGACAGAGGAGTGGACTGGTTGTTGTCTTTCTTTAGGTTTGTGGTTTGTGTGCACTAAACTGAGTGCTAACTCCAGTGAAAAATGGGAATGTTTCTGAGCTGGCAGCATGTGTGCCTTCCAGGGATGTCGTTATATTCTGAAAGTCTCATTACCCTGACAATAATTCTGCAATCAGCAACCAATAATAAATATTACATATTAATTCCAGAGTGCAGTTCTTATGCATTGGCAGGGATAAGTTTTCAGACAAGCTGCTCCTTACTGGTGTGTGGTGGGCCAGGTTTGTTAAGCAGTGTGGGGTGGAACTGGGGGCTCCTTAGTGGTTTATAAGTTGCCAACCCACGTCTGCACCAGACACTGTGTGTTGTTTATCCTCTGCTGGTAGAACTGGACAGCCCATTTGGAGCTGCCTGGCCTGGGTTTGGAGCTGCCTTTAGCCAAGGTCGGGCTGGAAGGGCCATCCAGCTCAGTCAGGGCTTGGCAGCTGCCAGGGAAAAAGGGTCCCTGGACACTGCAAACCTCAGGGCTGCAGGGGAACAACCAGGACAGCCAGACCCCAGGTTTTTAATGCCTGGGAACCTTCATATCTCACACCATGTTTGCCCAGCTTTGCCAGTGCAGGCTGTTCATTTTGACCCATTTTGGGTGTCTGACTTTGTGTTTTCCTCAGTTTATACCTGGAGTTTCCAGGAAAGCTGCCCTTTGCCAGTGCCCTGATAACCTGAATGTGAGTAAGCATTTGTTTTTACAGCCAATATTTAGACACAGAGCTGCTCATTCGTATTTCCCCCACTCGAGGCTCTAATGGCTTTGTTTACACCAGAACTCAGCCCAAACCCTTTGTCCTTGTCCTGTGCTGCTGCTAATCCTCACCCCTGGGACCCTGCAGAGTCCTGAAAGCTGGAGGGGTTTGGAATAAACAAACTCAGCAAGTGCAAGCAGTGTGTTTGCAAGGTGTTCCCTTGGTTATTTATCTTCTGCAGGACGTGAAATGAATGTGCAGCTCTTCACTGCCAGAAACCTGTGTCATTTAAGAGCGTGAGACTGTGAGGGGCTGAGAGCTGGGGATCTTCAGCCTGGAGAAAGCTCCAGGGACACCTCAGAGCACCTTCCAGAAGTTAAAGGGGGATTATAAAAAAGAGAGAGAGTGACTTTTTACACAGGCAGGTAGTGACAGGGCAAGGGGGGATGGTTTCAAACTAAAAGAGGAGAGGTTTAGATTGGATGTTGGGAAGAAATAATTCCCTGGGAGGGTGGTGAGGCCCTGGCACAGGTTGCCCAGAGAAGCTGTGGCTGCCCCTGGATCCCTGGAAGTGTCCAAGGCCAGACTGGATGGGGCTTGGAGCAACCTGGGCTGGTGGAAGGTGTCCCTGTCCATGGCAGGGGGTGGGACTGGATGGGCTTTAAGGTCCCTTCCAATCCCAACCCTTCTGGAATTCTATGACTGAGTAACGTGTTCAAATTGTGAAATGACTCCTTCAAATGACAAAATGCTCTCATGGGGAACAGATCAGGAACTGTCACCTGTAAAAGAAAACCAAACCCAACAAAACCCATACCAAGTTCTGAATTGTTTGTTCTCCTGTAACATCCTTACTTGTTATCACAGCACCTGCTGCTGGGTTGAGAATTCCCAGGCAGTAGAGGGCACAGCAGGTTTTTCTTTGGCTGCCTCTCCTCGGGTGACAGGGACACTCCAGGTTTTGGGGGGCTGCAGCCCCTGCCCAGCCTGAGTCCAGCCCTGGGGGGTTTTAGCCCCTCACACTGGGCTGTGTCACCGGCATTCCTGGGAAGTGGCTGCTCCAAAGAAACCAGTGCAGTTAACTGTTAATGCCAAAGCCTTGCTGTGCCAGCAGAGCTGTTGCTGTGCCTGCTGATTTCTGCCAGAGATCCCTTGTTTCTTGTCAGGACAAGTGTTTTGTGGAGGAGCAGGGGGAGCTGGAGGGCTCAGGTGGGAGCATCGGTCCTGCTCTGTTTGGGCTTTCTCATTTTCACAATCAAAGGCTCCAGTGAAGAAGAAATTTACTTTTCACCTTTGAGGCCGTGAGAGAAGTGTGATGTGATGCCATTTTGAAAGGGCTCTCATGCTTGTCTAGAAAAATAAATAAACATGTAAAATCCATGAGCTGAGTCTCCACCAGTGTGGCTAAATAAAGCATTTTTCAGCTCTGACTTGTCTGTGACTGATTTCTGTGTTAATAACATGTCACCTCTGCTTCTCTTCTTTTCAGCTGCACCATCCAAGGCACCTCAACTGGGAGCTGGAACTCCACTGAGGAGATTGTACATGCTAGTAAAGGTACATTTCCAGCACAGGCAGGGTTGGATTTCAGAAGGGCACTTATATGTCAGGCAGCATTTGTCCAAAAAAGCAGTTACCTCCTAAGAAATAAAGACTGGCAGGAAGCTATTTGGGAGTTAAATTGAAATTTTTATGAGTTAATATTGAAATCGTTGGTTGTCAAGATTAATTAGTTAATACAATTCTTAGGAAGACTATTACAGATTCCCTTTTCCTAACATTTTATCTCTCTCATAGTTAAACATTAATTTTAATAACTATAATGAGAATATGATGCAGAAAAATGGTTCTTCTGGGGTTGTTCTTCCACTGTGAACTGGGGATGTGATGGGCATCCAAGGTTCTTTTAAATTTTGTACATTTTAGGAGAAGTTTTCCATGAATGTTTGCTATTAAGGCAGAACTCCTATTTAATTTACACATTATTAAGTTACCAAGTGTTTAGTGCATTTTACATAAACTTTAAAACTTTAATTCAATTTATATTTTGAACCTCACTAAGTAAGGTAAGCTTGGCATGATGTGGTACTTCTGGAACACTCTTTTCAATGTCTAAATACCTAATTTCAACACTTCTTAAATTTCTATTAAAAACCACATTTAGTTTCTCCTGTTTCACAAATAAAACCACATATCCAAGACTTTATTTTTCTCAGCACTGTGAATATGTAAAGTAAACTTTAAATATTTCCTTTAGTTTTCTATTATTTTTTCGAGCTGCCTGGGAGGAAGATGCAAATGTGGCACATACAAAAGGTCTTTCATTTTCATTTAACTGCTAAACATTTTCACTACAGTACAGTTATTATCTGTTTGGTTTTTATTACCTTCTCTAGCAACTTCCACCCGTGAGTCAGCGAGTACATAACAGCAGGAATTATACCCATTCCAGAGCTGTGCACGACACATCCATTGAGCTGATGGAGAGTTTTTAAGCACAGTAAAAGGCGATGTTAGAAAATACTTTTTTGAATATTGTTTTTAAAAGAAGATACAAAGCTTCTGCAGGTCTTCTGAAAGCGAGAACTGGGGTTTGCTGCCTCTTTACAGAACAAAAATGCCACCACCTTCACTCAGGGCTCCCTGGTTGGTGGAAGCAGGTCTTAAATGCTTAAATTCTGCACCCAGCCAGGCAATACAGGGTTATAAATATCACAGGATCATCACAGAATATCCTGAGTTGGAAGGGACCCACAAGATCATCAAGTCCAACTCCTGGCCCTACCCAGGACACCCCAAGTGCTTCCTGCTTAGGTCCACTGACACCAGACAGGGGTGATTGTCTCCATCAAATGTTTGATGGAAAATAAATGTGCTCAAAAGTAATTAACAGATATTTCCTTCATTGAAGCAACATTTGGACTTGGTCCTGCTGCTCTTTTCCTCTTTGTTTCAGCCACTGACAAAGAGATGGTTGTGCTTAAACAGCTGAGACTGTTCCTCACAAACCAGTACAGAGATCCCTGGTTCCCTGTTGTCCTCCTGTTTTTACTGAATTCATTAATTAATAGATGTATTTATTCTTTTATAGGTACAGAATAGGACATTTTGGATGGAGAAATCTTCTTCTTTCTTGGCTTGGAGTTGGCTGAGTTAGTCTTCAGTTTCAAGGGGAAAAAACCCCAATCCATGGATTTTGTGCCTTTCTAAATCATTTCTTTCTATGGTGATTTCCACTGGAGCAGACCCTCCTTCTCCAGAGGGGTGGCAGCAGGAAGGTGGAATTGTTGGTCTACAGGAAATTTGAGTAAGTAACCAGTGACAAACAGCCCTTGACTGTGCTGGAGTCTTTTCACAACCTCCTTGGCAAAATGTTGCAGTTTGGAGGAGTAAATGATGTTTTGGGGTTATCTGGGGTTGTTATTTTCTGGTAATATTGTATAACATTTATATATATATATACACCATATTGTATGGTATGTAATATATAATATTGCACATATATTATGTTATATATAATATTTAGGTGAGGTTGGATGGGGCTTGGAGCAACTTGGTGCAGTGGAGGGTGTCCCTGCCCACGGCAGGGGGTTGGAATTAGATGATCTTTAAGGTCCCTTCCAGCTCAAACCATTCTCTGATTCTGTTATTCTGTAATTTTCCTGTTTTGTGTTCCCACCTTCCCTTATTCAGGCAGGTTGATACAAAGGCCAGTGAATCCCAATAACACTCTGTAGCTGTGCAGTGGCTTTATTTCTGTGCCTTGTCCCTGTGAAGGTACCAGGCATGTGGCACGAGGTGCCCTTGGAAATGAACCCACAGTAAGTCCTTGGGCAGGGCAATGTGGGTTTTTGCTCAGTTGCCCAACATCAAATCCATCTCCTTTGATCCCATAAAGCCTCTGAGGAATAGAATGTTCTCTGGGTTTTGTTTCCTGTGGTGCTGGATTTCAGAAGTTGGGTTTGGAGCAGTTTGGAAGGGGTTATTTCAGAGCTGGCTGAGTTCACACAGAGCATTTCATTGGTTCCAACAGGTTATGGGTCCTCTTAAATCAAACCACAGTGACATCCAAAACCTTGAAGGGGTTCTCTAAATTACAGCATCCCAGGGAGGAAACACTCGTGCTGGGGGGGTTTCTGTCTGATTTATTTCCCCTCTCAAGAGACTCGGATAAGGACAATGACTTTCATATGCTGAGTCAAGCAAGAAATATCCCAAACTTTGGATTGTTTTGCTCTTTGGCTACTTCTGAAAATCACAGCACGTATTTTGGACCTGTCTAGGGCTCATATTTCTTCTTTGATAGGGGTTATCTGGTGAGAAATAATGACCTGATTAAATAATGACTGAAAATTTTGGGCTAAGTCCACCTGGGACCCCCTGCCCTCTGTAGCACAGCCCCAGTTGTGCTTTTGATTTGCTGTATGAAGCTGAAGTTGCTCACAGTTGTGATGTTCTCTCCTGTTTCAGCAGCAACGATAGAGCAGTTGTCTCTCCTCTCGTCCCCAGCTGCTTCCCCTGACCTTCCAAATATTTTATGGAATAGAAAATATGTTTCTATAATGTAGAGCTATTTTAGAAGGCTTATTAACATTTTATATAGTGTACAATGCCTGAAAGTAATGGTCCAATTATTTATGTGACAAGATGTCCCTGACAATGTTCATATCCGTGTGACTGTTTTAATAAGGTACTAAAAAATACTATAACCCTCTGCTGCTAATGCTTCTCTGGGTAACAGTCCTCAGTTACAGCCATACTGCACTTTAATTTAACATCTGCATTAAATCTATTTTTTAAGGTTTTTAGTAAGTAATCTTAGTGGAATTAACCAGTAACAGTAAATCACAAACTATTTGTTTGTTTTCCACACACAAATCCCACACTCTCACAAGGAGAATGGTGGTGACACAACAGTGACTGACAGGGATGTGCTGTGGATATTATTCCACATTTCAGACCTCTGAGAAGTGCAGTTATCCAAGGAAATCAGTAAATTGGGGATTAGGCTCATTTGGAGCAGGTATTGCTCGAATTGGTGGGGTCTCCAGCCCTGGAGGTGATACTCAGTGCTCTGGGCTGGGGGACAAGATGGGCATTGGGCACAGGGGGGACTTGCTGCCTTTGGAGGTCTTTTCCAATCTTCATGATCCTGAGATGATATCCAGGGCGTTTTCACTAGAACTGGTATCAGATGATACTAAAGATCACCTTAATCACCAACCTGGCCTGGTGGTCACATTATATTGCAAACAAATCACATGATTTTTCTAAAAAAAGGTCTTTTTTCAAGCATTTCCCACAATTTGAAAGTTGTTTTATGATGAACATCTTTCTGCAGGCAGTAATGGGCATTTTTGTTTATTTAATGCATAGCTGGATAAGCACCTTCCATCTGTCCAGAGAGATAAATGCAGATGTTTTGTCTGAAAGTCTGAACATATTAACCATGAGAAAAGCCATGTGTTAAGCCACTTTTAAGTTTGCCCTTATAAATGCAGAAAGCTGTGGAGGTGCATTTGTTTGACAGTAAGGAAATGAATAAATAAGTGAAATAAAGCCAGTGTAACCCTTCCTAAATAGAGTAGGTACTGATGGGGGACAGTGAAATGATTTAAAAATATTCTGAAAATGATTCCCTTCAGTTTCAGCTTTAAAAAATAAAGTGGGGAAAATATTTTTTCAACATTGTGAGGGAAAAAAAGGAATAGCTGTTAAGCAGTCCTGTCAAATCAAATGGATAGTGGGTTAGTTTTCAGAAATCAATCTGTAAATCTAAGACAAAAATGAGCTCTGATGTTATTAATGAATATTGGCAAAAACCAAAGCAGTTTTATATTACGGATAAAGGCAAAGTAAATTAAACACCTACAGCTCAATTAGCTCTGAGAGGTGTCTCCTGCACTGTCAGGGTGAGTTCTGTGTAAATTAAGCAATTGCAAAGTTATTGATTGGCCTTTGGTCTCTGGCGTCATCCCACCGGTCAGAGGGACTTGGCAGAGTTCCTGTGGAGTCTGGGAAGGACGTGGGCCTAAAGTGAGGAAAAAGGGAAGGAAATGAGAGAGAACTGTGCCTGACCACAGTGGGGTAGTGGGACATGGGGTGTTTCTCCAATCTGTAAGAAAGGAGCAAAGGCTCACAGACTGCTTTGGGTTGGAAGGGACCTCAAAGCCCACCCAGTGCCACCCCTGCCATGGGCAGGGACACCTTCCACCAACCCAGGGTGCTCCAACCTGGCCTTGGACACTTCCAGGGATGGGGCAGCCACAGCTTCTCTGGGCAACCTGTGCCAGGGCCTCCCCACCCTCCCAGGGAAGAATTCCTTCCCAATATCCCATCTAAACCTGCCCTAAGGACGTTTCCATCTCCAAGGCACGAAGCCTTTCCGAGGTCTGAGCAGCACGAGGGATGCTCAGCCCTGCACAAGCAGCTGGAGTGGGAACCCCAGCCAGGCTCCTGTTTTGGAGCTCTCAGCTGGAGCTTTGTGCTCTCCGGGGGTGAGACTGTTCCTGGGGCTGCCCTGGGGGCCGAGCACCGATCAGAGAGCAAAGGGAACCCCTCGGGTCCTACAGACACCTCTTCTGTGCCTGGGTGCTCACAGCCCCCTGCGTGTCCTCTCCTGGCAGCAATTAGTCAGCCTGTCTGCAAAAATTAACAGTCCAAGTCCATCCCCCCGTTCCTGTGGCCGTATTTCAGCGAGTGGAATTCACTGCAGACAGCAGCTCCAGTGGCTGAGTCAAACCACTGGTAAAGTGGAAGGAGTTGGACTCTGTGCCACCCGTGTGCTTGAGCACTTGGCCCTTCCACAAGTTATTCTTGTCTTGAGAGTCTGATCAGAGAACATCTGTGCAGGGGTGTTTCTGCACTGAAAACACCTGAAACCTGAATTTAGAGCAATATTTAAGTGAGAGTATTGGGGAGACTGACCTACACTTCTGCAGGTGCCCCTGTTTAAAAAAGAATTACTTTATTTAGGATTGCACAGTGAATTTTTTTTTTTCCCTCTTGAGGCTGTTGTATGTAGTTGTATCCCAATTTATATATATTTTTTTTTTTTGGGTGAAAGTCTGATCCTGAAGGAATTTAAGAATACTTGCTGTAAGCAAATGCTGTGTGAGTACCTGAGGTAAGTTCCTAATACTGGTTATTATGAAAAAGAATTGCCATTTAAGGAGTATTTAAATGAGAAAGGTAGAAGAAGAAATACTAAATTTAATCAGTTTTAGAGAAAAGATAAAGGCAGGAAAAAGAGTTAATATGAAATGTTGGTTGGTCTAAATGCTATATATTCTTTCCTGGGGGTAAACAGCTGATTATCTGAACGTGGGGGGTGAATCAGTCACAGCTATCCCAGTATGAACTAAGGGAGCTGTACAAGAACTAAACAAGAGCCCATTTGAATGCTTATAAATTAAGTAGATTCTGCAGTGCTCTGCTTCCTGTGGCAATAGATGAACATCTCTGTGTGACTGACACACAAACAATAAATTAACAACAGTGTTGTGGCAGCAAATAAGGATTTTTGTGGGACACACTGGTTCTGATATTAAAATGGATTTTTCTGTGGTGATCCAAGGTACTACCAGTGTTGGATTACTAAAACTACAGTCTTGGGCCTTATTGATTATTTTAAATTTACCTATGGGGGAAAATGAGAAGTTATAGTATTATGGGAAGGGATTTTCTCTTGCTTTTCCTATGGAGTAATGTTTCAATGGAACCTGACACTCTGGAGGTGACATAAAAGATCTTAGCAGACCTTCATGTAATTTTTGGCAGCTGTAAGTGTAGAAACCTTGGGTGACTTGTAACAGTCAGTGCAAGTTTAAAACAATTTTAGAGAAGTGTCATGTTGGCTGTGATTTTGTGACCTTCACTGAAGGGTTTTCCCTCCATTTCAAAGAAAATGTTCTGATTTCTGTAGCTTTACAATAAAATAGAACAAATGCAGCCAGAGAACATCACAGCCATTTAGAGACCCTGATAATTTTTAACATAAAAATATGAGATTTCATATAATAATATAGTATTTTTCATGTACTACTTTGACGCTGGAATCTGCCTGTATAACTTTATCTTGTTAATTGGCATCCAGCTGGCTGCTTTACATACTAATAAACTTAGTTATTACTGGATTATTGATGATATTTTTCCCTTTATTTCAACTATGACACTGACCATAAAGAAAAGCCCAAATCAATGATTTGAAATGACTCTGAAACGCTCAGTGTGCATTTATTCAGGATGTTTCTGAGCCCCCTTTTTGTGGGCTTTAATGAGGTGTCCTAGACACTAATAAAGTGTGTTTTTCCAGAAGAAATCACATAAAGCCCAGCAGCAGAAAAGCAGCTTGGTGTGGTAAACATGATTGCTGCTGAAACACTGGAGAGCTTTACATGTTTAGAAGTGTACAGCAATTCAAAATCAAGTTACAAGTTGATTAGATAGCATCAGCTTTGCCTCATTTCAGTTCCAGAGTAACCACTAAACTGGAGATTTCAAACAAATGTGAGCACATGTCTCCAGCAGGTACCCTCCAACCTGGATTTGTGTTCTCTGGCTCCATAAAAATCTCATATTTTCCACCTGGAGTTTGTTTTCCTTGGAGCTCTCACAGTTTCAGTTTGCTGGCTCCATAAGGGTGCTTGATTGATTTTTATGCTAATCCTAAATGAAAGACAGCTGTTGTCCCCCAGCTTCCAGGGAGCTAATCCAGCTCGTAAAGGCTTGGAAACAGCCACGGAATGACGTTCCCATTTCCAAGGGATTTCAGCTGGGAAGGGCTCAGATCCCCCAAATACTTTCCCTCCCGTTTTTTTGGTTTTTTTTTGGACAGGTTAATGATCACCTTCAGACTGGTATCAACAGGGACTGGCACCACTGCAGTGAGGAGTGGGATGGTTTGGGACGGGACGGGATGGTTTGGGACGGGACGGGATGGTTTGGGACGGGATGGGATGGTTTGGGACGGGACGGGATGGTTTGGGACGGGACGGGATGGTTTGGGACGGGATGGGATGGTTTGGGATGGGACAGGCGTCCTGCCCAATGTCACGGTGCCAATGAAGGAAGGATGTGATGGAAGGGCTTCCCCACCCCAGGCTCTTCCAAAGGAGGAATATCCTAATGGGCTTGGAGGGAAGTACCCTATTGCTTTGGGTTCCCAGCTCCTGGCTGATATTGTTGATGAGTTCCTGCATTTTTGTGGTGTGTCCCTCCTGTCCAGCTTCCCCCTTTGCAGTGATTTTAACAATGTTCAAGCCACTGCAATCTCTCACAGGAGGCCAGAGCAGAGCAAGTGATCCCCTAACGAGGGAGGTATTCCCAGCACTAAATTGGATTTGTTCCCATGAACGTTGTATAAAAAGGTGGTTGTTCTTTTATTAAATCCTCGTAGCCTGAGGGAACAGTTCATACAATGTTATTACACCTTGTAACAATAAGTCAATCCTATCCACTTTCAAATGATGAATAGCAGGGGTTTTGTGTATCCAGAAAAAGGCATTATGGAATTATGGATCATCCACAGGTAATGATCAGTCTTTGGTGATGTATTTATTTATTTGTGATATGTGACCTGAGCAACCCGTTCTAGTGGAAGATTCCCTGTGCATAGAACGGGGTTGGGACTAGATGGTCTTTAAGGCCCCTTCCAACCCAAACCATTCTCTGAGTCCATGCTTCTCTTTGTATCTTTACAAGACACGTGGGTGTATCTCTGCTTCCCTCCACAATTAACTAATTACCTGCCTTCACGTGACACATCACCTGCCACACACAACATGAACGCAGAATTAACTTCTTCCTTTAGTGCCTGCAACAGAATTAAACCTCACCATAAGCAGGGTAGGCTTTAGTTATTAATCCTCCCATGAGCAACTGTAATTATTTTTGCCGGCACTAATTTCATTTGCATATGTTTTGTGGAGTTGCAAATCACAGTGAACCAGGAGGAGTTTTTGGGTGTTCAGTGAAGTAGGCAGCGCTGCCGAGGCACAGGGAGTGTGCTGGGTAAAGGGCCAAGTTAAAGGAGGGAAAGCAGCAATGCACTGACATAAATAGGCAAATTAAAAACCTGGGGGGGTTCTGATCTCTCTGTCTGGGAGAAGTTTCTGGGAGATGGTTGTCCTACAGGTGTCAGGAGTGAGTGAGCTCGGCAGTGAAGGTCACAGGGTGGTTGGGCTGAACAAACACAGCTCAGGATCTGCCTTCAAACCAAGAGAAACAGCCACAAACCCCTCAGCTGCAGAGGGGAAATGGGTTTGACAGGACTTTGCCTCACTCTCTGTGTGCTCAGAGCTCTGTGCTGATAGAAACAAACTGCTGGACAAAGGGCAGGACCAGAGGTTTCATCCCGGCTCCCATCACAATATTATAGAAAACTTCAGTCTGTGTCTCCTTGTTTTGTCCTGCAGGTTGTTGTGGCCTTGGCTGTCAGAGTGTGGGGTTTTGTTGGTAATAACTCTTGTTCTAAGCCAAAAAAGCAAATACTGACCTAAGTAAACTCAGATGATTCTTCCTTTCCCTTTTCTTTCATGACTTAGTTTTGGATGTTAAAATTCTCACTACTGTTGGATGGGACAACACAGGCTTGGAGCTTTCCTCGTGTTGTGGTAGGAGAAGCAATTTTCATAATTTTTTTTGGATTTTCCTGGAGAATTATGAGACAGCTGGCGAGGAGAGAGTTCAGGAAGGAAGGGGTTTGACTATTTGTCCACCTTTGCCACTTAGGGCTGCAGAGCAAATAATCAGATTTTGTTTCCACTGCTCTGCATAGAAGAAATAAGCAGAAATTATGAGAAACTTGTCACTTTGTCCCCTTCCTGTTCATCCACAGCTCTGTCTGAGTTGACTGTCAGGCCCTGAGGAGGATGGAGAGTTGATTGGGGTCATTAGAGCAGCACCTGCCACGTGCAGACCAAGGTAACGGGCTCAGAAGTGTGAGAAATGGGTCTGACCCTCCCTTTCAGTGGCCCCCTGAGACTCATCTGATGCCTCTTCAGTTCTTCCTGATGCTCTTTATTTTTGACAATCAGTCTGAGCCCTGAGCTCAGTTTTTTTTTGTGCTCAGTGATGACCTAGAGGAGCCCTGAGGATCAAAAACGTGTGCTGAAAACCCTCCAAGTGGGGTTTACTATTGCAGTGCTCACAAAAGCTCTGCAAAGCAACCAGTCAGCAGTGACACCGAGCCACTCTGACCTCAGCAATACTATTAAAATATGCATGTTAATGAGGGAGAAGTTGCCAAGAAATAGGGGGAGAGCAGCAATATCTCAAAGGCACAGCTGGAAGTTTCACAGAGCTTTTTTCTTGCTCAACGGGCAGAGTGAAATAAATTTGTTTTATTAATGGAAATCTGGTTTTCAGTAAGAGAACCTGGAAGGCCAAGGGCAAGAAAAGGGATTGGTCAACTTAATTTCTTAATGCATAGCATTTAAAATTCATTCCTTTTTACAAATGTTTTGTATAACCCCAAATGTTACTTCATTTAGAGCTGCTGAAGCTGAGTAAGAAATAAGTTTCATCCTCAAAGAGTTTGGTTCATGGAGTCATAAATATTCCACATGATTTGTGTTTAAATATGAGCTCTTCAGTGCTGTACATTTAATACTGAACTCTTGATTTTCTAGGTTGTTTCTGAGCAAGATCTACCAGGTTTGTTGTTCTTTGTTTGTTTGTTTGTTTGTTTTCAGTTTCTTTAGTTACTTTTCCTCAAGTTACTGAAAACATTTAACTTACACGTGGTGTTTCTTTCTCTCTCCCTCAAAAAACTAAAGTTGCAAGTGAGAAAAAAAATGCAATTTCATTTTTAATGCAAAGAGTCTGAAGGAAAAAAATCCCAGTGCTCCCCTGGGAGCACTGAAGTTCATTCAAACTTAAATACACAGTTGATTTCTGTCTTGGTTTTTGTGTGATAAGTAGTGAAATGGCAAAACAGATGTAGAGATGATGCAAGAAAGTTTCCAAAATTCCATATTCTTTTTAATAATTATCAAATGGAAATAATTTCTGCAGAGGTTGGGAAAGGCTCCCTTGTCCTGGGAAGAAAAATTTTAAATAAGAAACAGAAAAGAGTTGCTGGAGGTGCTGGTCTTACGATCATGAAAAATTCCCTTCTTGCATTTCCAGCCCAACTCCTGCCTTTCTCAGACCATCCTGGACATTCTCCAGTGGCCTCTTTCCTCTGCTTATTGTTCCCACTTTGATTTATCTTCAGCTCTGTGGGCAGCAGCTCAGTACAAATACCCAATAATTCTTCCTTTTTCCTGCAGAATCAGCAGGCAGGAGTGGCTGAGCCCTGGCTCCAGGAGAGCAGCAGCTGGAATGTTCCTCTGGGTGCATTGGGAGTGTGAGTGTGATCCCAGCAAGGATGGGAAGCCACGTGCTAAATCCCCCAGTCTCCTGCTCTGCAGCAGTTTGGAGTGATGCTTGTTGGTTCTTGTCTCAGTGTCAGTGGGATGCTGGGGAACACTGAGAGCTTTGTTTGAGCTCTGACAAGGCAAATATAAATGTCACTTCTCACTGGACTTTTCTGCACAAATCATCTTATGTGAGTTCCCCTGCCTGCCCTGGGATGACAATGATGCTGTCACTGTTCTCAGGGTGTGTTTTAGAACAATATTCTGCATAGAACCTCAAACACAACGTGAAATAATACAATAATGCTGATTTGAAACCTCTGTTAACAGCTGCTGTAATGAGGGTGATGCAGCAGGGATCCTTTGGTAGAAATTTTTCACCAAAAGGGTGGTCAGGCACTGCCAGGGGCTGCCCAGGGAGGTTTGGAGTGCCCAGCCCTGGAGGTGTCCCAGGAAGGCCTGGCCGTGGCACTCAGTGCTCTGGGCTGGGGACAAGGTGGGGATGGGGCACAGGGGGATCCATGGGCTGGGAGGGCTTTTCCAGCCTCAGGGATTCTATGGAATATTTGGTTTTATGTGTCAGTCCAGTTGTACCACAGTGGGTCTGAGCTCGCCACGAGGTGACTTTGGATTTATTTTGAACACAAGCTGTGCTGGAGTGATGGGAACTGTGCAAAGAGTTCAGGGATCAGGACCAGGCTGCCTTGGCCAGGCTCCTCATCCTCAGGGAGCAGAGCAGATGTCCCAGACGAAATGTGTGGTCCTGGGTTCAGCTCCTCCCCAGCACACGTTCCCTCTGGAGAGGACAGGTGGCATCCAAGCCTAAACTTTGCTGGGTTCTTTTCTTTGGGAACAGCCCTGGAGGCAAACTGGGCATCTGCTGGCCAGGCCTGCATCCAGCAGCACCTGCTCTCCTCCCAGAGCAGCTCCTTCCTCCAGGGAATTGCTGCTGCAGCTGCTGTGCTGCCAGGCTGTGCTGCCAGGCTGTGCTGCCAGGCTGAGGTGCTGACTCAGCTCTGCCCTCACCCGCTGCCTCCTCCAGAACTTTCCCACCAGTTCCAAAGTTTCACAAAAGAACCAGCAGAGCCCTAATTAAAAATATGGCAATTTAAAGTGCTGGTGAGTGCCACCCTCACCCCAAAAGGAGGGGATTTTAAGGTTTAACTGGACTTCAGCTGCCCTTTGAAGAGGCCAAGGCTGCCCTGTGGTTCAGGCCATGGGTTGGATGATCTGGGCATGGATATATTTTGAAATTTTAGAAAAAAAATGCAAATTTCAATGGAAACGTTTTTAGCTAAGAATATGTTTATGCACGTCTCTAAGTGTCTCCTCTGAATCAGGGCCTTGAACAGTAACACTTTCAAAGGGGAAAAACACTGATACTTGTTCTAGGAGAGGAACACTAAAATTGGAGAGTAGGTTGTGTTGCTTGAAACCACAAAGTTACATACTTGTAACTGCTCTGTGGACAGTGGAAAGCCCAAATGATCTGTTTGAAGAGGTTTTAATCATAACTTTATCCAGTTAATTTGCTCAAAGCAAAAGGTTTAAAGTCTAGAGAAGCCTTGTTATTTGATTAAATATCTCCTTTCTATATTGCTGCTCATTTAAAATGAGATAAGAACCACCTATTTTTGTCCCAGAGCTCTAAACGGTTTCTGGAGCTTCTGCCTTTGAAGTATCTTGACACTGGGGAACCAACTAAAGCACAATTAACCCATTTGTTGGAGTGGTTCAAACACAGACTTGGTGTGGGACTGCAGTGTTTGGGTGAGAACAGCTGGTGACTCCAAGGAAAAAGGGGAGAGGAGGGTTGGGCAAATGAAAATAAAGGAGAGGAATATTGTGCATTAAAGTCTTCATTAATTTCAGGTGATTAAATGCTTCTAATGGTTGGCTGTTGGCACTGGGAGGAGTTTACCCCATATTTTTGTCTGCTCCTGAGAAAACACCCAGTGGTCCTGCTGCTCTTGTCTGGATGTGGGACTGTAGAAGTGATGTTACACATTCAATACCCCTGAGCTGTTTGCTAAGTGGAGAGTTGTTCTCAGGCTGAGAAATTAATAGCAAACTCTCCCTGACAGAAGAGCCAGACATCCATCCCACAGCAATTGTTTCCAGAATTGGCAAATACAAATTAAAGCCCTTTCCTTCTTCATTTGTTTGTTCTGTTGAGGTCTTTATTTATAACATTTTCTGTTTAGGTTTGAAACCTCAGTCCTGTGTTCTGTTACACACATATTTACACATGAAACAAAATATGACTGGAGACAAGAATGGAGATTATCACAAAGAGAAATGATTGCTTTCAAAGATATCTCAAGTTGTACCCCGTTTTCTTGTGTAGAACCTGATTTTTGCTCCTCAGGACTGTTGGCAGACAAGGAGATCCCTCACCCAGGGACCGGGTGGCTTTTAAAGAGGCTGAAAATGAACAATTAACGTAAGTTAAATGTTTTCATTTTTTGTTCTTCAGTGACAGATGTATTTGTTTAATTCTTGCACTGAAATAACAAGTATATAAGCTTTCCTAGGTTTTTGCAGGAGTCAGCTCTTGAAGCCATTTTAATTAACATTTCTTTGTCTAAAAAGTGCAAAAGCCTGTAAGCATCTGTCAAAGCTAAACTACCTTTCTTATTTTCTTAACTAGAGGCATGGAGGTGACAGACAGAACCTGTATTTTCTTGCTTGGGTGATCTAATCCACCAGGAATTTGAATTTAGCTGGCATACAGATGGCACATACAGCCTGCTCTTACCTTACACAGTAGTTTTTCTCCCTCTCTTTCTGAGGAAGGGAAAAGCCAAGCAAGTGCTAGGTTGGTTTTGTTGCTATTTTGCTCAAGTGAGAGCAGCCTCTGGTTCCTCCAGATGAAATATTCATCTATCAAAGAAGAGAAAATTAATTTTCCTTCCTAACATTTAGAATTTAATCTGGGGTTAGAGGTAGACTTTCATCTCTGTAGGGCTGCAGGTGTGGGAGCATGACCTGGACAGAAATTTCAACATCCTCTGATGGAAATTCTTTGTGGATGTCCAGGATCAGGAGGCTTGGCCACATCTGAACGTGCTGCCTTCACATGCTCTGGCCTGCTGAGCATCAGTTGGTGATGGTTTCAGCCCAAAATAAAGGGATTTCTAATGCTGGGGTGGAACTGCACCATCCAACTCCCCTCGTCCTGTGCACACCATCGGTGTGAACAAATATGAGGGGCTTGTAAATATTTCACTGAAATATTTCTCTGCTGATGGCCAAATTTCCACTTCAGCACGGGGAAAATCACAGTCTTTATGTGGCAGCAGCGAAGAAAATAAGCAGAACTTTATATTTCTAAACTGAGAAAATGAGATCTGAAAATCCTGGAGATGCTCTGGACACTCCAAAAATCCAGGGCACCGTTTCTATATTTTTCTGGTTGTTGCTGCACTTTCAGATGTTCTCATTTCACAAGTTAAAATTGGTGATGAGGAGATTATGGGATTTCCTCCCACCTGTGGTTATTAGAAAGAGCAGATGCTGGCAATTCTGAAAATAGAATTCTAGATTGGAATTTGGAATTCTTTTATTTCTGAGAAATTAAATAAATGTGATTCCTAATGATCTAAGTTATTAGAGAGAAAAATAAAGCTTTAAGGAATCTGGCCTCAAGACTATGTCCTATTAATTGCAAATGTAAAATAATATCTCTGATGACAATGGAATAGTGCACAGTAATTACAGTGGCCCAAGAGAAGAAATTACTGTGAAGTCTCCAGCTATCAAACAGCTCCAACCTTTTTTAATATCACAGAAATGCTTATACTTCATTCAAGAAAAGCAAAATATACCCCAAGGTGGTCTAATTTCACATCCCAGAAAGCACAGTTTTTCTTTCTGCGTATGCAAATCACATTTTTATTACAGCGAAGAGAAATGGGTATTTTATTTTTTTCCTTTGAGCTCATTGGAAAACCAGTGGCTGTAATTGCATATGCAATTGCAGTAATTGCACATGCAAATGAGGGCTTATTCTCACAGTTATAAAACTTCTGTGGGCAGGTACAATGTACTCCTCCAGTGCTTAGCACATAATTGTGTGTGTATTTTGCACCAAGGAGGATTTTCTGCTGCATCCGCCTCCTTATTTATTTTGGAGCACCGGCGTTACCTAAACATGAAATATCCTTTACACAACCAGCAATAAAAATAATGGCTTGCCCATAATAGTCAGGGCTGTGAATACATTATTTCTAAACTGTGCTGCCTTTTACTTTATGGGGAGTGAAATAAACCCTCACTGAAGATAAAACCTCATTTCAGCTCCGGTCGCTTCCCAGCGCTCGGCACCGCCCGGAATGTTTTCCAGTTCTGAAGGCTGTGGAAGGGGAAGGTGGCAGGCAATTGTTCCCAGCATCCTTTCAAACCTGCTGCTGCTAATGATAAAATCCTAAATGTAATAACTTCTCCTTTCACTCTTTCCCTTTCAGTTCTCTTGGTGCCAAGAGACGCGGTCGCTGCTCTGTTGTCAATGTTTGTGTGGGTGAGGGAACATCGTCGGGATATTTTGCAGCCAAGGTAATTTATAATTCTCCTTCCAAGCTGCTGGAAGTCAGGATGGAGCTGTGCACACTCAGGTAATTTCTTGTGGCTGACTAGTACCTTTTTCACTTGTTTTCTCTGCTTTCTCCCCCCCTTGACTGCAGTGGAGGGTACATTTCAATGGTGTCATGCTTTCAAGGGAGCTGGTAGAGCCAGACCAAGGTAAGATGGGCTGAATGCATTTAATTTATTACTTTTATTGTCTTCTGTATTCTAGAGTAGGAGTTCTCACAAGCTCCATATCGGCTGTTAAAGGAAACTTTGAATTTACGAGGCAAATAAAATCTTGGATTGGAATATCCTTGTTGGTAAAATCCAGTGGCACTGTAGAAAGAAAAGAAAAATTCCAGGCTCTGGGGCCTGCAGTGACATCCTACCTGATACTGGAGGGGGTCAAGCAAGTTGCCTGCTCATGTTTAAATTATACAGTTCAAAATACACAGAAGTGTTTATAACACAAATGGATCAAACCCATGTTTTGCAGGAAGTGCAGATCTTTAAAGGGGAAGGTATATCCAGCCCCTGTGGCACAGAGGTGTTGCCGTGTCAGAATTCCTGGTGTGGTCCCACAGACAGCTCCTGGCTGAGCTGCAGTGGCACCTCCTCACAGAGCCCGAACTGCTGCTCCAGGAACATTTATTTGCCAAACACAGACCCGAGCCTTGTATTAAAAACAATCCCCAGGTGGTGGCAGCCTTTTGAAAGAGATGGGGAACAAACTCCTTCCGTGGAATGTTTGTTTTAATGCGGTCAGAAAGGAAAACAGATCATGTGGAACGGCTCCTCCTAATTCCATGGGGAAAAATGGGCATCTCTAAAGCACCTCCACAGGAACTGAGAGAGAGATATGTTTCCTATTCCCTTGCTAACAGGATTATTTCAATTCTCGACCTTATATCAAGGCAGGACTGGTTTTAATAATCCCATCACTTATCAAGTGCTTATAATAGTCACCCTCTTAGATAAATATCAGTTATATCTTGAGATAATATTATTTTATATCTTCACAGTACCAAACCACATTTTAGGCTAAAAAAAGAGGTGACATTTCAAACAGGCATTGCAAATTGATGACATTTTAATGTGCTGAGAGATGTAAGGACACAAACCCATAAATAAATGACCAAAATCAAACAAACACGTCTGCACACACAGATATAAAAAATATAAACTTAGTTAGGCCAGGTGAAGGCTTTCTGTGTGGTTCCCTCTGGAGAGCCACCAATATAACTAAATTAATGCATATAGGTCTCAGTATAATAAGCAGAAGTCCCACCTCAGTTAGGAGTGGTGTTGGTGGTGTCTCAGTGGGCTACACAGGGACTGTTGGAAGAGTTTGTTCCTCTTCTCGGAGCCATTTCTGCTTATATTCAGCAAATTCCAAAACAAGGTGATCAGCAGAGTCCTGCTTGTTCCCAGCAGCTTCTGAAGAGCCGTGAGAGCTGTGTTGGCAGCTCCCTCCTCTCTGCTGGGCCCGGCAGGGGAGCTGTGGGGAGGAGGTGGATCTGTGCCCTGAGAGGAACAGGGAAAAATCTATTTGCTGAAGATTTAAGTTCTGTAAATCAGGGCCGTGAACTGTAAAGCACACCAGGGAAATGGGGACTAATTCCTTTAACTGCCCATTAGACTTTGCTGGTTCCTGCTCCGAGGCTGATTGCTGAAGAAAAGCTGTTTCCTGGGGAAGCTCTGCCATCGCGGAATGTTTTGGTGGTTTCCAGAGGCCTGTTAGGCTGCACCACTTGGGTGGAGAAGAGGTTTCAATTTGCTTTCAAGTCACTCAGTGCAAGGAGGACTTTTTTTTCCTTTCTGCTCTGTTCAAGGGGTGCTGCCCACCAGACTTCCCGGGCTCAGATGAGCAGAGAAGTTGGAAGGCTGGGAGAGGCCCAACACCCCAGCACAGTGACACCATTTGCCTTGGAGCTGTGGCAGGGAAGAGGAGCCTTTCTGCACTGTGGCATCCAAGGAAAAAATCAGGAGATTTTTTTGAAGGCAGGTTGAGAATTGTGGTGTTTAGACAGTGTTTTGTCTCTCTTGCTGCTCCCAGTGAGGCTGTGCTGCCCTGAAATGACCCCCTCCTGCAATATTTTGTCCCCCAGTAAAAATAAGAGAGAGAGAAGAGCTCTGGTGATAAATAGGCTTGAGGAGCACTGATGGTATCTGCAGTGTCAGGTCCTGTTCTTGAGCCCAACCACCACCCCTGAACCCTGGTTCCTGCAGGAGAAAGCGGCTGTTTTCCCAAGAGGAGCTGTGAAGGCAGGGAGAGGACACAGAATCATAGACAAGGATTCAAGAAAGAATGGAGAAATCCAAGAAAGATGGAGAGGGAATTTTTACAAGAGCCTGTGGTGACAGGACAAGGGGGAATGGCTTAAAGCTGACAGAGAGTAGGTTTAGATGGGATATTAGGAAGAAATCCTTCCCTGTGAGGGTGGGGAGGCCCTGGCACAGGTTGCCCAGAGAAGCTGTGGCTGCCCCATCCCTGGGAGTGTCCAAGGCCAGGTTGGACAGGGCTTGGAGCAACCTGGGCTAGTGGAAGGTGTCCCTGTCCATGGCAGGGGGTGGCACTGGATGGGCTTTAAGGTCCATCCAACCCAACCATTCTGTGATTCCACGAATATCCTGACTTGGAAGGACTCACAGGATCATCAAGTCCAACTCCTCACCCTGCACAGGACTCCAATGATGCTTCTTTCATGGGCTCCCCATGCATGTAATGGTTCTTGTACTGAGACCCTCAGCCCCTCCTCCTGCTCAGCCCAAGTCCCCTCCCTGCCCATGGGAAGAGGATGTGGCTTCTTGGCTTCTCTCCACACTTGGCTCATGTAAATGCAGTGTCTCTGTGCTGACTAATGGCCCCGAGAGTCACAGCCTGCTTATTGGTTTAGAAATAAAGATATTACTATGCAAATGGATCTGGAAGGTGTTTCTTCTCATTAGGGGATGGAGATCACTTGATGAAAGATGCAGTGTGCTTCATCTGTAAAAAGGCTCAGCAAATCTGTCCTGTCTCCACAGCACCGAGCAACGAGAGCGATCGGGCAACGCGGCGAGGAGACAAATGGTTTGTGACACCCGGGTTACCTTTGCCGGGCAAGGTGGGCGTGAAATTTTTTATGGGGAGACAAAAAAGATGATGGGCAATTAACTACAAACTCATGCAGCAGGTTTATCATATGCTCAGCTCATCCATCTGTGTCTCAGTCTCCGGCGGACTCAGGAGTTTCATCAAGAAAACCATTTTGGAGCCGGCAGAGCAAAACAGATCGTTGTCGCCTGCGAGCCCCGCCGAGGCTCTGCAGAGCTTTTGTCTTGTGGTTATGGTTTATGTGCAGGAGAAAAGAGGGATCCAAATGCTTTTCCCCTTGCAGGATGTGTGTTTGAGAGTATTTCTCGTTCAGGGACCAGTCCTGCAGGTACTGTGTGCGTGTGAACAGCTTTATTCGGCTTAATTCAAAGAAATCCTTTGGGTGAGATGGTAAACGTGGTGTAACTGCATTTACAGCCCAGCCTCTGTCCTGCCATGACTCCGAGAGGGTAGTTCAGGGAATTGGGAGAGGAAGGATGAGCTCATGGTTAAAAGCACTGAATTGGTCCAGAAAGTACTGGTGCTGGTTTTGCCTCTTCCTTTGTGTGTGACCTTGGAGGAATCCCTTGGTCTGGTTGAAACTTCAGCCTGTGAAGTCACAGAATCCCAGACTGGCTTGAATTGGAAGGCACCTCAAAGCCCATCCAGTGCCACCCCCTGCCATGGCCAGGGACACCTTCCACTAGCCCAGGTTGCTCCAACCTGGCCTTAGGCACTCCCAGGGATGGGGCAGCCACAGCTTCTCTGGGCAACCTTTGCCAGGGCCTCCCACCCTTACAGGGGAGAATTCCTTCCCAATATCCCACTAACCCTGCTCTCCTTCAGTTTGAAGCCTTTCCCCCTTGTCCTGTCTCTCCACGCTCTTGTAAAATTTCTCTCCCCATTTTTCTTGTAGGCTCCCTTCAGGTCAGGACAGTTGTTGGGTTTTATCTGTTTGTGCCAAATCAGTTAATATTTAACTATTTCCCTTCACAATATTATGCTAATGAATATCTTATTGAAGACATTTAAGTACTAATTTTATATAAATAATATTTTCCTTAACTAATTATTTTGGTGCAGCATTGCCAGATTTGGTGAAAAAAAGAAACAGATTATCAGCATCAAAGGTAATTATTTTTATCCTCTGAATCTTCAAGGGCTCTTTTTCAGTCTCGAAATGTAACTGCTCCACAAAGAGCCCACAGTTCTTCCCTGGAGACCACACTGGGGAGGAATCAATAAAGTTGGAGCCCTGGGACTAATCAGTTAAACAGCCACAAAGACCTCGGATGTGTCTTTCCCTTTCACCCTGGATTGGGGGAGGGTGCTGAATGAGGTCACATGGGAATAATTCTAATTAGTTTTATAGAAAACGAAGCAGAACAGGTCCCTGGGTCTGCCACGGGGTCACTGGTCCTGGGGGACAAGCACCTCCCTAGGGAAAAGATGCACTTCCACGTGTAACTTTCCATGCCATGAGCATCACTTGAACAAAGCAGTGTCCTAGTTTGTCATTACTTTGCCACCTACATGCATGTTTTTATTGCTTTAGGATAACACTTTTGGTGTAACAGTAACACTGCAGCTCTGAGCCAGGGAAATGCTGGGTTTGAATTCCCTCCCTCGCCACTCGCTGCCGCTGAAGGAAGTGAACTCCTGAAGAAAGATATTGGCCTTGTGGACCTTCCTGACAGTCCATAAATCGGGGTTCTGTCAGCCCAGAGAGGTGCCATAAAGAGAGCAGATTAAAAGAGATTAGTTCTGCCAAGTGGCCTGAGCAGAGAATTTATGTCTCCCCTCCGCCCGCCCGGCAGAGCCGCAGGAAACGTGAGCTCCAGAGGTCGGGGAGAATCCTCTTGCTCCCTTCTCAGGGCTTCACATCCCAGCCAAAATGGAATTTGAATTTCCCTGTGGTTTGTTTGCCTATGGAGGAACTAGTCTAGAGAGAACAAGTTCATCTAAAAGTGTATATTTTACTCCATAGGACATTTGCTCGCTCCGGAGATTGAATATTCTGCCTGCACTTGATTCACTGAAGAAAATGAAATGCAAAATAAGCAGGGAGAGAAGAGCTGTAGTGGTAAGATATATGATGTATTTGTTAATGTGCATCATGCACATGTTCCAGAGCTTTCAAATGGGCCCTAAAATTTATCTCACTGCTGAAGTCAATGCTCCTTCACTCATAAGCAGCAACATGTGCAGAGCCAGGCAGACAGAATCAGATATGTGGGTTAACTCCAGCCACCAAGGTCTGTCTGCAGACAGGAACCCTGGCATTCCCATGCCAAAGCAGTGGGGCAGGGCTGGGGGTTTATTTGCACAGCACACTGCACGTGGGCACTGCTGTGACCCTGAGTTCTCAATAACACTGGGAAGAGTAATTTTTATCTTGTCTCAGTGAAGGTCCACGTGCCCAGTAACACCAGTCTGAGGAACTGGTGTCTATTTAAAAGGGTTTCCTGGAGCTGCCTCACGCTGCTTCAAAGAATTTTTCTTTGTTTAATATTCAAAGTAAGCAGTCAACCCATTCTCAAGTGGTCAAGTGATTATATTTTCAAGTAATTAATTGCTGGTTAATTGCCTTGCAGGTTACTATCCTGTATGATAACATTCCTGGAAAGTTTGCTTGCTGTAATGAGCTAATGAATTTTTGTCAGTGTTTGTGTTAGGACTGAACAATCCTAAGGCTGCTGCACAGCTCCTGCCTGGTGTACAAATCTCAAAGAGGTGCTCATCAATTTTTTAAAAGCATGAGCTGGCATTGGTTCAGTGAAAGAATTGAATTTAATGAAAATCATGAAATGAGTCTTTGGGAAGTTTAGTTAAAATAACTGCTGATAGAAAGTGCTAAGGGATAAGACCTGTACAAAATAACATAATAATAATAATAGTAAAAAAAAATTAGAAGTCTGTAAACCAACCTTTTTCTTTGAAGCAGTTGTCCCTGAAAAATGAGGCTTGCCCACCAAAATTCTGAATTTTAAAATGTGAATGGCACAGTACACATTTTGTCTATGTAAAATATTTTACTGTGACCCCAAGTTCTTAGCAGGACTCCGTGTGCTACTTGTGGAAAGCAAAATATTCTATACTGGTTGTAAAATAAATTGTGGGATTGAGCAGGTCTCCAAGACTAAAATGACTTCAGTAACTGAGTGATGCAACCACTCTGAGCCTGTTTGAGAGGCCACCAGTTCCATCCTGCCCAAACTTCCATGCAGAGTTTGTGCAGAGCAGGTGCTCAGGGGTCACATCTCTGTGGATATCCCTGTTCTATCCTAAGGTTGTTTGTCACACTGCAGTCAGTGTTAAATGGATTGGGAGCTGCAGGAATTCTGGTGGTGTTTGATGGACACTCCAGGTGTTAGGATGTTGTTTGGACAAGGGTCTCAGGCTCCTGGTGGGATTGTTGGGGTGTCCTGGGTAGGGCCAAGAGTTGGACTTGTGATCCTTGTGGGTCCCTTCCAGCTCAGGAGGTTCTCTGATTCCCTGACTTGCCCTCCCTGTGCCCAGCAGCATTCCCACCCCAGCACTGCCCCCTGAGCCAGCCTGGCAGGGGCTCCCCGAGCTGCTCCCACCACCTGCAGTGCTCCCTCCTGCTGGCCACTGCCTCCTCCAGGGCAACTCCAGCCCTGCAAACGTGGCCCTGAGTGTTTTGGCTCTGTTAGTCAGCCTGGAATGACTCTAAAAAAGCCTTTTCCAAGATATGGCAAACCCCATAATTTTTCAAACTTCTCCCAAAGCCAGGAGCTGCTTCCCGGGGAAACTACTGGACATCTGAGGAGCTTCTGGATGGAGGACACCACGAGCCACACCACAGCCTGTGCCAGAGGGCATGGCTGGGGGGGAGTCCTGGCACCAGCACAGGTAAAACTGAGTTATTCCTCTGGTGGTGCAGCGTTGGCCATATGGAGGATCCATGGTCTGCCTGGAGGAGGGAGAGAAAAGAGAGTGCAGACGTTTGAAAGCCAATTCTGGTTGTTTTTCAGATCTGAGCTGTGCTTTTGTACGTACTTGGATATTTTAAAAGCCTAAGTTAGTATTCAGAGAGCTGTTGGCAATTTTGGGGCCAGATTTTGCTCTTATTTGCCTTTGTGCAGCACAGGAATGTGTAAGCAGGAATTGGCACCGCACACAGGACAGATTTGAGCTTGTTTAAACCGAGTTTCTAGAATTGCTTTGCTCTTCTTCAGGCTGTGTGAGCTTCCAAATTGGTGCTTCATTTGGGGGAGTAATGGATCCTCTGGGCACTGCACTCAGAGCATCCCCAGCCTGGCTTTCATTATTTCCATGGTGAAATCCCGACTCCACTCTCACTCCAGTCCAGTCCTGCTCTGATTCCACTGAGCTGGTGTTTTGTGCTCCCCTTATTTGTGCCAGTTGGGGTGGATTCAAAGCATTTCTGTACATCCTGCCAGCTTCCCAAGCAGTTGCTGCCTGTAGAGCAGCATCCCTTGGATGAGCTGGTGCAAGGCAGTGCTGGCAGCCACATGGCCCTGCTGTGGTGTCCATCAGTCCCTGTGCTGATCTTCTGCTGTGGTTTTGTTCATTCTGTGTTTGGACTTGGAAGCAAGAGAGACCTTTTATAGGCAGAACTAAATCCCTGCAGTAGAAAGGAAATATTGGCAGTTAACAGCACCTCCATCCCTGGAAGTGTCCAAGGCCAGGTGGGACAGGGCTTGGAGCCACCTGGGCTGGTGGGAGGTGTTCCTGCCCATGGCAGGGGGTGGAATGGGATGAGCTTTAAGCTCCCTTTCAACCCAAATCATTCCACGGTTGTATACAATCAAAAGTTGCAGGTCATTGAGCTTTTTGCAACCTCCTTTGTGTCTTTTCCTTTCCCCCTTTGCTGCAGGGGTGAAAGGGCTGGAGCAGAATTGGGGATGTTCCTTTGTGGAAGGGATGGGTGTGTGGTTGGCTGGCTCCAGGGAGGTTGTCCTTGCAGGCAGTTGCACAGATTTTGAATTATTTTGGAAAATGTTCATGCCATAAAACCCAAACCTGAGAGTCTCAAAGCCTGGAGGATATGGAATTGATCTGGAGACCCCCAGGTCTGAGGGCAGTGTCCCCACTCCCCACACTGCCTGCAGGGAACAACAAGAAAGGCTTTGCTTCTCAGTTTCCCCATCATAAATTAGGAACATCTTTCCTTTATGAGGTGATTTCCATTGGTCACAAGAAAGGGGTTAAATTTCAAGTTCGTTATTATTAATATTCATCCAACCTGGTTTTAAAAATACACATAGAAGCAAACTGTGACTAAAAGTTTATGTTCAGGTCTGAATTCTTTCCATTAACGGAAGGGAAAAAAGATATATGCAGTGAAAATATTTCCAGATTTATTTTATTTTGGACACTTTCTCTTCATGAAATACCCATTGAAAGAAATATTGCTTAACTTGTATTTTCTCATGGATTTAACAATTATCTAACAAATTGAAGCAATTCTCCATACAAAACACCTTAAGAATCCTCTCATATTAACTCTTGCAACTCTCTGTAAGATTTGGCTGAAAATTAATGTTTTTAGGACGGAAGATTCTGGGGTAAATTTTTATCCTGATTTTCCTTCTGGCTCTGCAGGTTTCAGAAGATGACAGAAACTTGCCCAGACTCCAGTTAACAGGAGCAGAAGGCACAGCCACCCCGTTTGATGTCTGTGACAAAAAGCCCGGGATGAAGGACAAAATGATCAAAAATCAATAGCTTCAAAATCTCTGCCTTTCAAAAAAAGATTTAAAACCAGCCTCCCCCTGTCTCTTCCTTTGAGGTTGTGCTGAAAGGCTTTGTTTTAAGGGATGCCATTTTCAAAGAGGAGCAGGAGAAAGCTGGGAAAAAAAAAGTTGAAATTATTTTCCCAGTTCAGTCGTTCCATAGAGGAGCATTATGAGGGAAAACTGGCTTCAAAGGACAGGGAAAGCAAGAGAAATAAAAGCATTTCTTTCTCCATATAAAGGCAGCTGACTCCTCTTGGTGAAAACATTGTCATATTTGGTTTAAATTTATGTATTTCTTTGGAACTTTGGGAATGCAGGCAGAGGTTTAACTCCCTGACTTAGCCCAGGAGGTGCAGTAACTGGAGCTCTGCCTCTAATTTGTGTCATGTTTAATTAAGAGTAATGGCTGGAGGAATTTCATTGCCCTCTCAAGTCAGTTTGTCCTGCATTTGCAGCTTTTTTTTCCCCAGTAACTGCCCATCTTGCAAAAAAATAGACAGAGACATGTCATTGCAGTGGGAATAAATGGTAAACAGTGGCATTAAAACATCACCTCCCATTAACTGCTTATGATGTAACCAGACCTAAAACTTTTCAAATGAGTGGTTTAAAAGTAATGACTTGCACCAGAAAGCAAAAACTGCAGAATAAAAAATGCATCAGAGGAGAAAATGTGATTGCTGGGATTTAACTGAGCAGAGAGACCTTCCATGAGAAAGAAATGTTAGAGCTGGATAGTAAGAAATCAGCCACACTGGATGTGAAAAGAGGTGGAGTTCCCTTTTGGGAGTAGGTGGGTGGAGTAACTTTTTGGTAAAAACAGTGTTTTCTTCCCAACTGACTCCTATGTGAAGGCCACCTGTTCAGCAGGAATTCTAAATACTATATTGTGGCTACAGAAGCTATTTCCATAAACTATTGGTGACCTTCTATAACTCAAAAGTGTCAGGGCAACAACCAGCACCACAAGAGACTCACAAAAGGTCAGTAATTGTGAGTTAAGGTAATGAATTCACAATGGTCTACGTGGTCCTGCACTCATGCAAAAAGATTCTGGGGGAGATTTCTTTTAATTATCACCTCTGACAGCTGCTCTGTTTTCCTGGGAAACTTCCTGTCTCCTCTTCCAGCTGCATTTCCAGGAATCAGCAGGATGAAGCAGGTTCCTCACGTGCAGTGGGAAGAGCAGAAATCTCCTCCAGAGCGTATTTGGAGATGGAAGCAGACACCCAGAGAGAGCAGCAGTGAGAACTCCTTGTTCCCCAGCTCCTCCTCCATCCCTGAGCTCCAAGGGCTGCTGAGAAAGTCCAGCTTGGACGGGGCTTGGAGCAACCTGGGATAGTGGGAAGTGTCCCTGCCCAGGGCAGGGGGTGGGATTGGATGAGTTTTAAGGTCCCTTCCAACCCAAACCATTCCATGATTCTAAATGTACTTGTCTTCCAGGGAATGACAAAGCCAAGGAGCAAGGACAGGTCTCCTCTGGGGAGGAGTGTAAATTCACTGGATAAATAGAAATGTGCAGTATTTTGAAGGGGTTTTTGGTCAAAAGAGCTCATCTCTAACCAATTGAAGACGGATTTTCATTGATTTAGCAGGTAAAAGGTGGTATTTATGTAGATGTTGTTATGTACAGTTTGGTTTGAAGCCCAAAGTGCATTGTAAAACAAATCAAGCCTTCAGCTGTAGCACTGGGAGTTTAAGTGCCAGAAAACCTAGAATTTCCTAAGTGAGAAATAAATAATAAACCATCAGAAATAAGGAAATATCTTTGTTTCATATTAAAAAAACAATAACAAAGGATTTCTAACAAAATGGCCACAGAAATCAGCACGAGCTGTGTCAAATAATTCTAAATTTATCTTTGTTTAAGAAAGGCCTCAGTAGGAGGTATTTTTACATGCAAACAGAAAAAAATCAAATGACTTTTAGGAAATTTAATTTCCTCCAATTCCTCGGAATTTCCATGGCTTTTAAAGGAAATGGCAACATTCTGTGGTCACTCATGAATCTTCACCTGCCCTGGTTGCACAGATTCCCCAGCCAAAAAACCAGGAGCAGGATAAACCACGGGGTGGAACACAAACTGCCTCCCCAAATTACATCTGTTTGTTCTCCATAATCTTTGTGCCGTGATCCAGAAGACTGATGATAATCCAGCAATGAATGTGTACCTTTTACAGAACATTAACTTACTTTCTTCCAGCTTGTCAAACAGCTTTGGGATTTATTATGTGTTTATTGTCTGCCTCACCAGTTTCTTTCCAACCAGGGCTCTGCATATTTATTTTTGCCTTCCTCCTTTGAGCACTGGGCTTGGCTCAGTGCAGCAGGTTTGGTGCTGGACTTCAGCACTACAAAAGGGCACATTTTGTGCACCGCTTAAGTGAAGGGACGTGGGGAACCAGGGCTGGAAATGCAAGGGGACAAAAAACTGCTGCTCAAAGGAAGAGGAAGTTTTCCACTTAACAAGGATTAATATAATTTCCCAGCACAATTAGAATCCGGGCCTTAAAACTGAAGTTCCAGGTGTCTGGAACCTACTCACCAGAGTTCTCGATTTCAAATATTTGGATAAATTTGGGCTGTATACTTGAAGATAACTCTTTTCTCATGTGGTTTGTTTTTTTTTCTCTCATGGTTTCCAGCATTATTAGACTGAAGGTATCCCAAAGGTTGAACTAGATTATATTAATCAGTGGTTATAGAATAATTGATTTTTATGAGCCGTTCACGTTGCAGGTGCTTGGATTGTTCCTTAATCCTTGCTATTTTCCCAGCTAATTTTGCCCATTGAACACGATGTGCCTGGAAATGGAACAGTCTCCATCTCAGCTCTGTAGTGCTGTTAATGGCTCTTTAAGGAAAATCTGTACAATTTTTATTTAAATGATTCCTGAATGGACACAGCTGGATTCCCCCTCACTGCATTGATATTCCTGCAGCTGATTAGGTGCCCACTGTTAATCCTGTGATTAGGGATATTCTGCATCAGCTTTGCAAGTGCCAGCTCTCCTGTGAGTTGTGGCTAAGAAGAATTCTGGGCATTTTTTGATGGATAAAAACTATGTTAGAGAAGTCTGGGCTACCCAGAACTAATGACAGTCAAAGCACAACCCTGAAAGACAATTTAACTCCCAGAAAACCTATGGTTTCCTGAGGTGAGACATTGGCAATAAATCCCCACAAATAAGAAAATGCCTTTCTTTCATATTAAAATAACAATAATAATAATTAATTGACAATAAACTGTCATTTAGAGTTGGGCTTTGATTAGTGTCATGCTGGGATGGGCAAAAATAAACTGAAAAGGCATTTATGCTTTTAGAGATTTATTTCATTCTTACTGGGCACATCTGGCCATCAAACTCATATTTTTTGTGACTGGAACAAAATTTTACAATGTCTCTTCAGGTCCTTTTTGAACCAGTCATTTCCAAAGAAATTGGAAATATGGGGACACCTGGAACTGTTTATGCCTATGGTTTGCACGCCCCAGGAAATGAATATTGCTAATTATCTTTCCATTAGGCAGGTTGTCCCCCCACCTGGCCAGACCCTGCTGGGCTTGTCTTATCTTGAGCCCTTGGAGCAGATTGGAGCTGTTTGAGTTGCAAACAGGCATCAGTGGGATCCCCCTGGATGCTGGGCTGGGCTCCCACCCCATTTATCTGACCTGTCACTCCAGCTCCTTGCTCCTGGGAAGGTTGGGTGTCAGGTCACCAGATCCAGAGGGAGCAGGATGGACCTGAGGACTGACAAAAAAGGAGCAGATGTGATTGCTGGAAAACTCACTGGATTCTGACAAGGTTAGACATCATTTTAATTTCTCAGTTATCAACACACTCAATGACAAATTTCTCTGATGATGGAAAAGAAAGTCTTAGAGCAGATTCACAGAATTGTTGTGATTGGCAAAGTGCTCTAAGGCCATCCATTAGCTACAAAGAAAAGAGGATTTCAGGGGGGTTTATTTTTCTTCTTCTTCTTCTTCTTTCAGCCTTTATGGTGCTGTCCTTGCAAACCAGGGTTAAATATTGTTTGAGAGATGGTAAGTTCCTCAAGTAATTCAGAGAATTAGTGTAATAAATGTATCATTCTTCTTTTTAATGGCAATACACAGAGAGCTAAAGAGTTTGGCTCCTTTATGGGTTGTTCATGAAGTGCAGTGATTGAGTTATACTGTTTCCTGTCACTTTTTCTTTAATTAATTCTGGATCAAATTCTGGTATGTTTGTCAATTGTAGCAGCTTTCACTGAAAGAAGGAGGTTGGGGAAATATTATTGTTAAAGCCATTTTGGATTAAAATAGGATTAATAACTTTCAGGAGAGAATAATATGTTTATTTTCTGAGTTTGTTATTCCTTAGGAATTCTGTGCAGCCTGCTTTGCTTTCCTCACGGGTTTTGTGGGATGAAATGGCACAATATCTATTATGATAAATGCTCTGGAGGAACTTAATGGTTATGGAATTACTGCATGTTGGAAGGTTCTGACATGGCAGATAATTTTCCCTGTTTCCCATGCCCTGGGAGTACAAGATTTAGACTTGCTAATGCTCTTTATGAGATGTCCCAGCCCTGGCTGTGGAGCTGAGGTGATGGTGGGGATAAGCTTCAATCACCTTTCGGGCCATGGGCAGCTTATCTAAATGAAAACCCAACTCACAAACCCCTTGGAATCTCTCCCATCACTCCTGCAAAAGCCCATATTTAAAAAAGAAAATGAAATGTTTGAGTTTTCAATTTAAAGTGGGTGCAGGTATTTCAGTTAAAAAAAAAACCAAACCAAACAGATGGTAGATTGTTAAAAAATGCTTTAGTGTCCAAAAATGACAAACTGCAAAATTCCACTTTTTACTCAAAGTAAACAAAGCCAATCAAGGCCTTTCATAGAATATTCTGAGCTGGAAGGGGGGTCACTGAGTCCAACTCCTGGCCCTGCACGGGACACCCCAAGAGCTACACCATGTGCCTTCCTGGGAGAAAATGGTGGCAACACCAAGGAAGATCCCAGAATCCCAGAATGTGCTGAGCTGGGAGGGATCATCCAGTCCAATCCTCAGCCCTGCACAGGATCATCCCCCAGGGTCACCCCCTGTGCCCCAGAGGATCATCCAAACCCTCCTGGAGCTCTGGCAGCCTTGGGGCTGTGCCCACTGCCCTGGGGAGTCTCCCCTGGGAGTCTGTGATGCCCAAAACTGCCCCAGTATTGCAGGGGAGGACACCCCAGGGCACAGCAGAGAGGGACAATCCCCTCCCTCAACCAGTGTGAATTCCCAGCTCCCCGTCTTCTCTGGGATGCTCACAATTCCCATGGGCACTGCAGACTCACAGCAGCACAGGGGGTGCTGAACAGGCGGGCCAGGGTTGTGCTGGCAGATCCCAAACTCTGCTGGGCTGGATTTAGGGATGTGTCCAGGGCTGTTCTGGGACATCCCAAACTCTGCTGGGCTGGATTTAGGGATGTGTCCAGGGCTGTTCTGGGACATCCCAAACTCTGCTGGGCTGGATTTAGGGATGTGTCCAGGGCTGTTCTGGGACATCCCAAACTCTGCTGGGCTGGATTTAGGGATGTGTTGCTCCCGGTCTGCTGCCCCTGGAGCCAGCAGGAGCTGGGATGGGCGGCAGGAGCTGGGATGGGCAGCAGGAGCTGGGATGGGCGGCAGGAGCTGGGATGGGCGGCAGGAGCTGGGATGGGCGGCAGGAGCTGGGATGGGCGGCAGGAGCTGGGATGGGCGGCAGGAGCTGGGATGGGCGGCAGGAGCTGGGATGGGCGGCAGGAGCTGGGATGGGCGGCAGGAGCTGGGATGGGCGGCAGGAGCTGGGATGGATGGCAGGAACTGGGATGGATGGCAGGAGCTGGGATGGGCGGCAGGAGCTGGGATGGGCGGCAGGAGCTGGGATGGGCGGCAGGAGCTGGGATGGATGGCAGGAGCTGGGATGGGCAGCAGGAGCTGGGATGGGCAGCAGCTCACCCTGCAGCTGGAGCAGTGGCCCTGGGCACAGGATTGGGCACAGGATTGGGCACTGAGCTGCCGTGCCAGGCGGGAGGCAGCCCAAGGTCCGGGAGCCACCCCAGGCACACGTGGCTCGTGCAGGGAGAGAACGGAGGGATTTTAAACATGAATCAAAGTTCTGTTATTTCCAGACTTGTCTGGGGCATAAATTGGAAATCAAACATGCAACAAGTTTGTTCTATCCCTGCTGAAAGGCTCCAGGCTTAATTTAGTCAAGGCTCTGCATTAATTTTCCTATTAAATGAATGCTTTCTTAAAACGGAGGGGGAACATTTTTACACTGATAAGATTGTTCTCTGAACCGTTCCTAATGAGCTGCTGTGCCATTCCCTTATGCCTCCTATTTATCTTGTTTAGATCCCTTCAGTTTTAAGTATTTCAGCCCTTCACTGCCTGTTAACAGTTTGTTTTACTTTAGCTGGGAGCTTCAAATAATTTTTGAAAGTGGTTAGAAAGCAAAATATTTTATTTCTTTAAATTCTTATTTTTTTGTTTAGCTGAGGGGATATGAAAATCATTTTATCTATTAAAATTATCTTCTTTTATCTATTTTATTTATTATATCTTATTATGTATTATAGTTTCTTAATATCTTCTTTTATCTATTTCTGTAAGATTTATAATCCAAATTTCATTTTCAGTATGTGGTTTTTGTTGTTTCCCCAGGGCTTTTTCCTTTTTGCCCCTGAGAACGTACTTGAAGTCCAGTGGGGTTTCGGAGGCTTGGCTGTTCTAGGACCACTCATGGGCTGGTTGTAAGGTAATTTTTATATAAATAAATGGTTTATACATAGCAGAGGCAGATATTTATACCCTGATCTGCAGCAGGTACCATGCAGATAAGTCCCACAGCAGTCTGGGAATGGGTTATGGCAGCTCTCCTTGGATGGCAGCTCCACATTCCTTTCCCCACAGTAAAACACTCATGTGGATAAGAAAATATTTATATCTTTTCAGAAACCATTCTTTTGAACTGCCTTTAAAAAAGGAAGGATGAACACCGAGAGGAAAAAAAACCCAAAAATCCCACAAGATCAAACAGAATCACTTTAAAATGCTTCAGGCCAAAACAAGGCTTTTATTTTCTGACTGGCTAATTCAAGGTGACTCCTGGGGCCTTGAACATCTTAAAACATTGCTGTGATTGTCATTTCTTTTGGACAAGGGTATTTTGTGACCGTTTTGTGGGACTCACAGAGCCAATTTCTGTCGTGGGTGGTGTGTTGCAATTCATCCCCTTCTCGTTCAGCCCAGTGCATCTCTTTCCTATCCTGTGAGACGAGATCAGACTCTTGCTCAGGGGTTTGGATGTTCACTGGGTGCTGTGGCATCTCCCCCCTCTCTTCTGATCCAAAGTTCTGGAGGAAAGAGCTGTTCCACAGTCCCCACGTGCCCCCGTGGGTGCAGGGGGTCCCTGGGTGGTGATGCCCGGGCTGGCTGGGGCACCACCCACGGCAGGTTCGACCTCACTGAGACTCTCCTCTGCCTCTATAAATTTCAGTTAGAGGTTTTCAGCTTCCCAGCATATTCTAAGGAATTGAACAAATTAGAAGAACTACTGAAGCAAGATGGGTGCCTGCTTGCTGGCAGGCAGAGCTTCCCTTGCCCTCCGCCAGGTAATGCCACACTCCGCCCTTATCTGAGCAGCGAAGGACTTTCACAACCCAGTGATTCCACATTTTATTCTTTTTACACTGTGAAGTATCATAATATTCTTTAATAGTGTCATACTTGTATTTCACGGTCTAATCCACTTTTCCATTCCATTGTATTTTATACAGCTTGGAGTCTCTGAGTGCAGAGGCCGTGCTCCTGGGGCCGTGGGGATGAGGCAGCGCTCAGACATTCACCAGGAATTGTCCTTTTTTGTACTGAAACAGTGCAGATTTTGTGCTGTAAAGTATTATAATGTCCTGTGCATAACGTACACTTTCTTTACCTTTTCCATTATCTACTTCACAGCAGAGCACATTTGTCACTGGTTTTCTTTCCTTGTGGCTTAATGAGAATCTCGGGTTTTGGAATGTGCTGTTTCTGTCCTTTGTGTCTAATCTGTGCCCTCTATTTCTCTCCCCCTCTTGGAGATAAAACTGCATTTTGCTGTTGTTGCAGTTCCAGATGAATTTGATCAAGATACAGGAACTGACTCATCACCTTTTCTTGAATCTTTAGGAACTGCACTGGCACACGTGTCCTGGAGGAGACGGATCCACACCGGGCACCGTCTGCTTGGGTTGCTAAGAGAGAACAAGGGCTTTATTGTTGTTTTCACCCATGTTGAGCTTTTTTGAATCTTGATTCTGTTGATTTTATCTTTTATAAATGGAGAAGGAGGGGGAAAAGCCAAGCTGATGATTGGGAAATTTTAGGAGAAGGCGAATGACAAAGTGCAATTCTTCCTCCAGTGTTTACAACGCCCAGTATAATGGTATAGTTGCTCTCTCAGGGGAATTGTGTTGGGGTCTGTGTTTACTTTTCTGTCCCTGGCAGTGCTGGATCCCTTCACATGAGTTGCTGCAGGCACCACTTTTCTTCCAGCATAATAACAGGGCTCATAACTCTGGCTTAATAATTTGCCTCGTAATTCAACTGAGATCCGTGTGAAGTTTCCAAAGGCCAGTCAGTCACACCAGGGCACTGGGAAGGGGGGGTTAAATAGAGGTTTTAACCTGGAGGAAGTGCTGCTCTAACAAGCAGGGCCACTTTAATCCAGATGCCATCACTCTATGCAAGGGGTGGTGGCAAAGGTCAGCGTGGATTGCGGGGGAATTGGAGCTGAATTTCTGCAGTGACTGTTTTTGCAACAAGCCTTGGCAAAGAGGCTCCTTTTCATGTGCTTGTAAACAACACGTTCTCCTCTTATTTTCAGCATCAGCTCCTGGCTGTTATTTCCTTGGGGTGTCATTGGCCCTTTTCCTGGTGGTCATTACAGAGGGTTGGGAAGGGAAGAGCACAGACTGTTTGTGCTGCTCAGTCCAGCAGCTCCAGGAATAGGGACAGTTGAGTTTTCTCTGGGGTCTGCAGTGGTGGTTCACTGAAGAACAGAGGAGTGTGTGCTCTGGGGCAGGGTCAGATGTCCCGTGTGCTGCAGTGCCAGGGCTTTGGAGCCCTTTGTTCAGTGTTTCCTGGCACAGCACTGCCCAGCCCTTCACTTCCTCTGTGCTCCCTGCCTGCCCCAGCCCGAGACACGATCCAGGAGAATGTCATGGCATGACCTACCCTGGATATCACAGAACTACAGAATGGGTTGGGTTGGGAGGGACCTTAAAGACCATTTTGTTCCAATCCCCTTCCACTGGCCCAGGTTGCTCCAAGCCCCATCCAACCTGGCCTTGGACACTTCCAGGGATGGGGCAGCCACAGCTTCTCTGAGCAACCTGTGCCAGGGCCTCCCCACCCTCACAGGGAAGAATTTCTTCTCCATACCCCCTCTATCCCTGCCCTCTGGCACTGGGAAGCCATTCCCTGTGTCCTGTCCCTCCATCCCTTGTCCCAAGTCCCTCTCCATCCCTCCTGGAGCCCCTTTAGGCCCTGGAAGGGGCTCTCAGGTCTCCCTGGAGCCTTTTCTTCTCCAGGCTGAGCAACTTTGCAACTGCACAGAAATAAGGTGAAGTCTTTTGCAGTTGTATCCAGAATTGCACTCCAGGTTCAGAACTGAGGATTGAATTTTAATTTTTGCCCTTTCTTGTACCAGAGAGCACCAGAAAAAAATTTAACTTGTTTGGAGTCTGACCTTCCCAGACTAACTGGTGTGTTTAAACCCATAGAACCAGGAAACTGTCTCTAGCTGCTTCTCCATAATTTGTTTTTTGTCCCATGTACCATTTGCTTTCGTGCTCCTCACAGCTCTCTTGGCTCTACTGTCATGACACTTGGTTTGTCTTTTTAACTTTACTCTCTTAAGCCTCATTTCTGCTCTTCTGTTTTTATAAGTTACTGAAATGATAATTTTATATCCAGTGCTGGAGCTGGAGGGGTTTTTGAGCATGGTGATACTTTTCTGTGGAGATTCAGATCCCACATTTTAATTCCTGCTCAGGCCAGGGGAAGTTGATTTTTGGGTTTTCCCTGGAAAGCAGCCTTAGCTCTGGCAGTGCTGCTCCACCCCCCACCATTGCCATGCAGCTCCCTCCCATTCAGAGGTTTCAGGTTTTATTTTGAGCAAAAATCCAAATATTTTTCTTCAGTTTGTTTCGCTTTGCTGGGTCAAGGTTGCAGCTCCAATCTCTGCTATTGCAGGAAAATTTAAAGTGGGATCTTTCCTTCCCACTGCAAAGGATCCAGTAAAATAAAGGGGCTGTGGAGGGGAACTTGGAAAGGGAAAGGAAAAGCTGTTGTGTTATGCAAAAGAATTTCCTTGTTTCTTCTAACTATGTCTCCTGAGATTATAATTCTCTGACTTTATTTTTAACATTCAAGTTACTGGAAGAAACAATTCCTTCCCTCTGCTTTGTCAACAAGTAAATCCCATTTCTATTTTTTTTAAAGCAGGATCTGGATGCATAGTAAATGTAGGAGTCCTCTGAGAGAAACAGGGAGAACTGCAAATGCAGACACAGCTTTCTTGCATTCATAATATTGCTACTAACACTGAATTTCTGAATGCTGGTTTTTTATTTAATGGTAATTTTTGTTAGAACAGATGGGCTTGTATAATGTAAAGACAATCAATTCTCATACAAAAAAGATGATAAATGAAGAACAGAGAAGTGTTTCATATCTAGAAGAAATGTTAACATATTTATGTTACAATGAAGTTTCTTCTAATGAATAATTGCTGACTTACAGCAGGTTTTGTCACACTGAACTGTTTTCCTTCCTTTCTTCTCTCACAGGTAGAGAAATATTGCCTTTGAGTTTTGAGCTGTCCTTTTAGAACCCAGCAAACCTCACTCCTGACTTGTGCTTTTACTGAAATAGGAGAGGATTAAGTGGCATGGTGGAGCTGTAGATGTTGTGCAGCAAATGCACTGTCCCATATTGGGATAAAAATTCCTAGGACTGTGAATTTACACGTAGTTGGAGGGAGATCTTTTGGGTTACAGGGTTTAAACATGATTTATGAAAGGGGATGGAAAGAGGCATAAGGAAAAAAGAGAATCAGAGGAGTGCTGGGTTAAACTGTAGTTATTTCCTATTTAAATATTCAGCCACATTCTCCTGAAGGATGAAGAGCCCACATGGAAACCCTCCTTTTCCCTCCTTGTGGGAACACCTTCTCCAGCAATTGCACCAGACTTGTGGCCAGTATTGAGGGAATTGTTCCAGGTCAGACTGGGACAGGGTTTCTAAGGCAGCTCCTGGAAGGAGGAGGTCCCTGGTGTGGGTTCAGGGTGGTCACACGGGAGGGGACAGTGGAGGGAGCAGTGATAGGATCAGGAGCCACCACAGGAGCAGCTTGGGCTGGGCCAGTCTGTCCTTCAGAAATGGGCAAGCAAAACCTTTGCTTTGCTCCAGCACTCAGGAGGGCAGACAGCATTAACTTCACCTGAATATCAGTGCCAGTGAGCCTTTATCCCACCTGGAGGAGGGAAGAGGAGCTCAGGACAAGTGTGAGCTCTGAGTGTGATGTCCCAGCACCTCCAGCATGAGGAACACCCAGTGCCCAGCCTGGGGACTGTGTTCCCAATGCCATTTGTGCCAGGAGTGTCCTCTGGAGCTGGTACAGACCCTCACACTGAAGGTCTGCACCTGGGGAGCCCCAGCTGATGGGAAGTTTTCCTGTTAACTTCTGGCTCACCTTTGCAAAAATATTTATTACCTGGGTTCCCTTGTTTTGCACCTGATATCTGAGATTTCAAGTTCTCTCCAGCACAGGATGCTGTGGAAAAGGGAGGAGGATTTCAGTGGTGTTACACAACCCTCCTTCCTCAAAACATGTGGAGCCTACAGCTTCTGGGAAGATCAATCAAAAGCCACGTCCCAGTGGCTTGTTAATCAAACAATTTCAGCTCCCAAGTATTTCCCTTGGGTTTGTTTTGCTGAGGCCGAGAAGCCAGAAGCGGAAATTACGCCTCATTTTCCCCATTTTGTTAAATAACCAAGAAAATCTTTGAGATATGATGCTTAGTGTCACTTTTTTGGTCTCAGCTCGACCTCCTCGGGGTTCAGAGCCTTTGATGTCGTTCCATATTGTGCATCTCACAGAGCCTTTGTCTTGGAGGAGAATTTCTGCCTGACAGCCACTCACACTCACACACACCCGCTGTCAAAATATTACGTGCTGCCCTAAATTATTTGGTAGCAATGGGAGAAACACCTGCTTCCTGAGAACATCTCTTCCTTTTAATCATCCTCAAGAATTTTTTGGGGAGATGCATTATTTAAAATGGTAACGACAACCTGATGCAGAAACAGGTAATTTTGGATTCTTCTTGTTCCAGCAGTTGACATTCGGGTGCCTTGTTCTGGTTCCCTTTTCATGGGGTGCAAATGGCTTTCACAAGGTGAAGGAAAAAGTTCCTATGATTTATCCATTACATCTGTGTAGGACATGATATACAAAACCTTTTAGGGCTTCCTGTGCAGCAAGGGCTGCTTTTTAATTATAAATACATATAAAATATGCAAAAAGGTAAAATCGGCAGGAAGAAAAAAGAGAGCAGGAACAGGAGGGATGTGCCCTGGAACCCCTGTGCTGTGGTAATTTTGGAGAATTAATGAGTATGGTAGTATTCAGAGGTGTGTTTTAACTTGATTGAAAAGTTTGGCACTTTAGATTGACGGCCAGCACTATTCAGAAAGGGAATTTTCTGTGTGACTGTCCAAATAGTTGCTATGTAATATTTATGTTTGTCATGTGTATTTCTAGATAGACAAGTTCTTTAGATGCATAAATTTATCATATGAAAAGCATTTTAAAATTCTTATATGTAGGTTTTAATATTATTTGTTGATTTATGGGGTTGGTTGGGGTTTTTTAGGTGATTTTTTTTACAATTTTATGGTCTCTGTAAACTGAAATACAAACATAGTTGCACTCCATTGTTTTTCTTGCCCAAATCTAATCTGAGGGGAGGAGGGGGAATTGGTCACGAGGCTTTTTGCTGTGTTGGGGGATGTCAGAGTGTTTCTGCCCAAATAATCCCCAGTGGTGGGTGGGATGAGGGTGGGAGTGCTCGGGGTGCAGCTCGGAGGTGTCGGAGCGAGGAGGATCCAGGCTGAGAGGGGGTCAGGGAGGGCCTGTGGAGCTGCCCAGGGTGGTTTGGTGGGATCACACTGACACAGGGGCTGATCTCCAGGGCCATCATCCACTGGAGGAGAACTGTCCCAGAGCTCTGCCAGGAAAAATCCCATCAGAGCGGGACCAGGTTCCTGCTCCCACTGTCACCCCCAGCTCAGCCAGGCTTCCTGGGGACAGCTGAGTGCTGGAAAACTTCAGAGGTTTGAACACATTTCCATCTACTTGTTTCTTTCCCAGACACTTCACCAGCTTGAATGACATTCCATTAACTCCAGAGTTTTCCTTGTCCACAAAGAAAGCAGCTGAGAAGCAGAGCCTGCGTGAAGGGAGGGATGGGAGCAGCTCCTGAACCGATGCAGCTCCTGCTCGTGGGAATGGAGATGTTTTTATGACATCTGGTGGCCATAAAATCTCAACTCCTGTAAGTGAAAATGGCAGTTCAAAGCCTTGTGGAGAAAATAATCCCTTGTAAGACATACCTGAATATATATATGTGTATATGCAGCTTATATGTACACACACATACATATTTATTGTCCTGGACTTTTATGTTCCCCATCATCTGTTGCTTTGAGTCTTTTGCATATTTATTATATGGAGGTAAAGATGATCATATTATTAAAAAAGACCTATAAAATATATAAGATGAGGGAAAAGGAATATTTATTTATCCAGGAAATTGAATCAATTTTAGTGTAAAATGTTAGCACACAGATGACGTTTCTTGGCCCACGTTCAACAACCCTTGAGGTTACACCACTAATCTGCACTCCCAGCACTGGCTGCATTCAGCACAAACCATGTTGCTCCTGTGCATTTGGATTCATTATTTTTGGTTTTAAACCAAAAGGGCATTTCTGTGACTGCTGCAGGCCCTGGGAAGGGCTATGGCAGCACTGATTTGATTTATCCCTGGCCCCAGGAAATGCATGTTTGCTGCTGCATGATCTGATGTCATGTAACAGTGACACTGGGTATGGGATGAATTAGCTGCTGTAATTAAAAAGGGACCTTTTAGGGCTCCATCCAGGCTAAAATAAAGGGCAATACTTGGCTAAAAATTGGCTTTAGTGGCTTGGATTGGGCCCCTTGTTCACTGTGCTTTTTACAAAACACCTACTACAAATCTAAGGACTTTGTAATACTCATCACAAGGGTTTTTTAGGCAAATGATATTGTTGGTTCTTGCCTGACCTAAATTATTATGATAGCAAGGAATGCAAAAAACCAAGTTAAATTACTCTTTAGCAGAAATTTCAGGGAATGGACACTTTTGCATGAATATTTCATGCAAAGCTATAAATAATTCTGTTGGATTTTGAAGATCAGAAAGTGACTACTTGGATGATGTAGGGCATTTATGTAAGGCTGTGTAAGGCTTTGTGCCTGCTGTAAGAGACACATTCATTCATGGAATTCAAGTCATGTGTGGGTAAATTGGACATTTTTCCTGAAATTTCTTTTCAATTGCTCTTTGTTTCAGTTGTTAAGACTGGAATAGACAAACACAGCACTGTCATTTGCCTCCAAAGTTACCTGAGAGCTGTGCAAGCTGCAATGTTTTCCCAAAGCTTTGGCCTTTTAAGGAGGTTTTATTCAATATTCTAATCCTAGTGCTGAATATGTTGTGCTCATGAAGTACACATTTGTTAGATTCCTGAAGTGTAGGTCCCTCTGAACCTTCATTCACATATAAAAATCAACTCCACTTGATGGAATTATGCTCCTTATGAGTTGACTTGGATGTGGTTTTGGTTTTTTTCCTGTAAATGGTAGTAATCTCTTCATATTAACCAGGAGAAAAAAGATAAGAAATAGAATTGTTTTCTCCTTATGTCACAGGATGGATCTTCTGGCAAACAAACAAAGAAATCATGAAATTATCTAAAGAGCTCATTCCTTGAATCCCCCGGAAAACAACTGCAAGCTGAACATCAAAGAGCACAAACAAAATATTGCCACATTAAGGTCTCCTGCACAAAGGGAGCCTTTTGCTGTGTGCAATGTGCTTATCCTGCAAATGCTGAAGCAGCTCCCAGACCAGCAGCAGAATAATTCCTGCCTGTAGCATCCCGAGAGGAGAGCGGAGCATCCTCCGAGGTGCCACCGACGCCCTTGGCTCTGGGGGACTGGTGGCCCCTTCACCACCCCAGGGGGGTCCTACACCAGTGTCCCCACTGCTTTGGGGACATTTGCTTTGGGATCCATGTCCCAGCTCATTTCCAGTGCTGGAGTCCCAGGGATGCTGCCCAGAGTGAGCCTGGGAGCAGGAGCAGCAGAGATTTTCAGGTACCTCATGGTCGTGGTGTCCAAGAGGGAGAACACAAACCCCCCTGGCTGTGTTGCAGGAGGGGAGGTGCAGTGTGTCCCACAGCAAGGGCTGGCTCTGGAGGACAGTCCCCACCCTGAGGAGCTTCTGGGGCCTTTGTGAACGGAGCAGGGCCCTCGTGTCCCTCAGCTCAGGAGAGGTATCACTCAACAGGCTCTGCTTTAACCTTCCTCAGCACTGCACATTACTGAGGTCATCTCAGTGAAAATACAAAATAGAATCACAGAATCATTGGGGTTGGAAAAGCCCTCTGAGACCATCAAGTCCAGCCACATCCCCAGCACTGCCCAGGTCACCACTCACCCATGGCCCCAAGTGCCACATCCACAGGGCTTTTAAATCCCCCCAGGGATGGGGACTCCACCCCTGCCCTGGGCAGCTGTGCCAGGGCTGGACAACCTTTTGGGGAAGAAACACAGTTTAATCCTTCTGTTCTTCTCCTGATGTGTATTATGTGTTCCAGTCACATCCTGCTTTTCTCTGCATAACTTTTCAGGAATTGCAATGGTCACTCAGCTCACGTTTTTTTTTTCCTCCCTCTGTTTAAATTTAAATTTTTGCCTCTATTTTCCCCTGGTAAAACAAGGTTACTTTATAAAATTTCCAAGCTGTATTTCATTACCATTTTTCACCATCTATATGATCTCTTTTGTAATGCCAAATGTTCTACTTGTGCATGATAAATCTGTGCAGCAGCAAAGAACTTTTCAGTCTCTCATCTGTTTGGAGATGAACTTCGGGTGTGTCAGTGCTTGCATATTGATTTGATATTCCACAGAACAAGGACAAAGGGAAAGGAGTTACAAAGCCAAGCAGTCAAAAAGGTAATTTATATGAAACAGAAATTTAAATAGGTGGGAAAGTCACAGGGGTGCAATAAAATCTTCCATGAGGTTTAGATGGTAGATCTTCGTGCCACTGTGACTGAACCACCAGGCTGAAAGGCAGGAATAATGTTGGGACCAAACCACAGTGGACAACATCTCCTGGACCTTACTTAGGGAGATAACATAAATAAAGGAGAGCTAAAAGGATTTTACCAAATTCATACTACACAAGACTGGCTTTCTGTGTGCACACAAATAACTTGGATTAGCAAGATGTGCCATCGCTTCCACCATAAAAATATCCAGTCTCACATTATTTTAAGAGACTTTCAAAATAGAGTGGAATTAAAATATTTGTTTTAAACTCCCCAGGGAAAAGGTGCTGGGCTTCCTGCACAATCTTTCTTTTTCTTTTTATAGCCCTTCTCCACCCTCAGTCATTCAGCAGTTCCATTTCCCAAAATACCAGTGGTAACTCCTTCTCTGTGGATGTTTGCTGTGATATCACTTCACTCCTCAGAATGAAGCCCTTCATTTCTGTCTCACTCTTTTGGTACAAATGCAGCCAAAACTGTGTTTTTTAGACAGAATATTAACTGTGCTGGGGAGACAAGGCTGCCCAGAGGAGCTGTGGCTGCCCCACCCCTGGGAGTGTCCCAGGCCAGGTTGGAGCACCCTGGAATAGTGGAAGGTGTCCCTGCCCATGGCAGGGGTGGCACTGGATGGCCTTTGAGGTCACAAGCCAAACCATTCCATGATTCCACGATCCCTTGCTGTGAGTTTTGCAGCCTGGGAGGTTTTAATTTTCCCAGTTTCTTGTCCCACAGTTTCACTTTGGTCCGTTGACGTTTCCCTGTTATTGACCCCCGGCAGCAAAAGGCTTGGAATGGCAGGAGAGACTTAATGAGGCACTTCACATGTCCCTCATGAAAAGTGGCTCAGGTTTGAGTGCTGCTGCTCTGAACCTGGGCTTATTTTCATTCCCATCTCTCATAGCCAAAGGTAACATCTCAATGTGTTCCGTTCTTGCTTTTATAAATTGAATAACCAGTTTTTTCTGGCTTCCCCCAGGAACCTCGGAGTGAAATTGTTTTCCTGTCCTGCAAAATACTTCAGAAACTTTCTATTCCTGAATTGAGGTGAATGGTTTTGCTTCCTTATTGTTGCTTTCTCTGACAGCAATATGTTCCATCTGCTGGGCGTTTCGAGGCACTTTGATTTGTATCAAATTTGAAATTTAACTTTTTTCCTTATATTTCCAAAGGAAGAGTGCTTTTCAGCTTCATTTTCTGCCATTTCAGGATGTTCTTTATATCAGCCTTTTCACACAAACAACATTAGTTAGGGCATATTTTGTTTTTAAATGAAAATATTTGGTTGAAAGTGTTGCAGCCGGTTTTTGTGCTTAACTTTTCCCTGATAGGTGAGTGGATATTTTCCTTTGAATCTCAGAAATATGCTTATTTTCTAACATCCCCCCCCAAAAAAAAAAAAAAAAATGTTTTATATTTCCAGGCTGCTGCTTGGACTGTTTTCCATCTCCTTCTAACACACGGAGCTCCATTAAGAGGTTGGTAAACTCTTTAAAGAGCTCAGAGAAATTACCAGTTTTCCCTGCTCTCAATCATCTCTTAATTCTTTTCCTTTTGAAGGGTGTAAAATTTTCTCCTCTCCCTGTCAGGCTCTGTAATTAATGCTGTCTCCCTGTTCTCCCAGCTCCCACATCTCTCCCTTCCCTTCTCTCCACGGCACCATTTCCTTCGCGGGTTTGAAGGGACTGATTATTCTGCTTCTAAAAGGCAAAAAAGTTCAAATTGTTCTTTGTGTGACAGCAGCAACATCAGCTGAGAGTTTGCTTGAAAACTGTTGCATCATTGCCTAAGAATGAACTTAAACTTTTCCATTCCAGTTCTCTCTGGGAGACACACCTGGGCCAGGGGAAGGTGTCCCTGCCCATGGCAAGGGACATGAGATGGGTTTAAAGTCCCTTCCAACCCAAACCATTCTGGGATTCTAGACCCTGCTCCAGCTCCTTGGGGGTCTGCAAGAAGGAACGTGGCCTAAACCTGGTCCCTGGAGGGACAGTTGCCACCTCCCAGAGGACACAGCTCACATTCCAACATATGTTGTGACTTGTGACTTGGAACAAAACCTGCAGGACCTGAGCCATGAGAGGTAATAACAATCCTTCTTTTAAAATATTTGTATGAAATGACTGTGGGCCAGGGGGGCAGGAGCTGAAGGTTGGAGTTGGTTTTGGTTTTACGCGGCCGAAAGAGATTTTCTCTCGTTTTTTATTTTTAAGAAGTTCAATGAAAAATGAATATTTGTTTTTTATTATTTAATATGGATGTTAAAGATTTAGAGCAGAGAACCTGTTTCTTTATAAATGCCACAGTAAAGAGCTACTTTGGCACTTGGGCTGCACAAACCCCAAAGGTTCCTCATTCATCCACGGCCCCGAGGGCGGGGGGTGTTGCTCTGCAGTGGGAGGGAGAAGGAAAATCTGTTGGCAAGAGCAGGCTTTTCCTTATGGCTTCTGGTTTTCCAACATGTTCTCTGAGTACTTCCAAGTAAAACACTTCCTGCCATGTCTGCCAGAGAGCAGCAGAAAGGAAGTGTGGGTTCCACTTTACATGGTGCTCTGAGATCGTGGGGGGGAGACGACAAACCCCAAAGCCAAAGTCAGAACTGGGAACTCCAGTAAGAAGTTGCCATGGACAGTATAGGAGTGTGGTCATGGCCCCAAGGCTGCCAGAGCTCAAGGAGTGTTTGGAGAACACCCTCAGGGACAGAGTGGGATTGTTGGGGTGTCTCTGCAGGGTCAGGGGTTGGATGATGACCCTTGTGGGTCCTTCCAGCTCAGGACATTCCATGATTTCTACAAAAGGCTGCAGAACTTGCACCTCACTCCTCAGTATAATCTGACTGACTCAGCTGGAGATACCAGTTGTCCTGGTGTCTCCTATTCCTCGTTGTCCTAAATATATTGGGAACATTTGGTTCCTTAATTTGGTCTCTTAATAAGCATAATTCTTGCTGATGTGAGCAAAAATAAGTATAAAAGTGAGAGCAAGTGCTGCCTTATTCCTGCTCCATTGGCTGGACTCCACAGTGGATTACTGTGAGGGTGCAGCAAAATGCTCTTTTCCATCAGCACTAGGGATATGAATCCTGTTCTCTGCACATTTACTTGGTGTTGGATGAGATTTGCAGATTGTCACGATACTCCTGACACGGCACAGGGACTGTCAGGGCCCGAGGGCACAGCAGGTGCTGCAAATGTCTCAATTCTTGTTATTACTGTTGATGTTATGGTTGTCCCTGTTGTTGGTTTGGGTATTATTATTATTATTATTATTATTATTATTATTATTATTACTATCATTATTTACTCAGAGGGTGGGGAGGCCCTGGCACAGGTTGCCCAGAGAAGCTGTGGCTGCCCCATCCCTGGAAGTGTCCAAGGCCAGGTTGGACGGGGCTTGGAGCGACCTGGGAGAGTGGAAGGTGTCCCTGCCCATGGCAGGGGGTGGCACTGGATGGGTTTAAGGTCCATTCCAACCCCAACCAGTCTGGGATTCCATTATACAGCCATATTTTGCAAATAAAAGGTTATCGATTCCCTTGCTGGAAAGAAGGGAAGAGGAGAAGAAAGAAGTCTGCCAGATATTTTTTTGTAAATTGTTTTCCATTGGTTCTGCTTTCCTGGAGAGCATTAGGAATAATCCCTTGTCGGGGTGCCAGGGAGCTGCTGCTCTAAATGCAGCATAATGAAGTGGGCAGTGTCTGCAGAGGTGCACAGGCATTAAAACTGCTTAAATGAGAGCAAACTACAGAGGGAAATTTTGGAAGGGCACTGGGGAATTTTAATTTCTGCATGGCTGAGAGGACAAAGGCCTTGGACAGTAAATACTGGTGACAAGAGCTGTAGGACAGGATGTGCTGTGCTCCTTGAGTGCTTCTGCTTGAGCAGAATTGGTAACCCATCACCTTAGAGTTGTATCCAGTCCCAGCTTAATGCCAACTAAAAAATAATAAAAGAGGAAACAAACAACTTGGAGCTTAATGAGGAGGAAAAATGTAATTATAAGAACAGCTTTAATTGATAAAGGCAACATCAAGGTAGCAGAAGCTCTGCTTCTCATCAATACAGGGTTTAGTATCATCTATCAGCTACAAATTGATCACTGAGCTGCCTTTGCCAAGGCAGCCCTTTATTTGCTCGTGTTTTGTACTCTTTATGTGTTTAACATAGAAATATAGGTACAGACTACCTGGTTTTTGGTTGTTTTGGTTTTTTTTTTTTCAGGGACTGTTCTCCTATTGAAAAGCAATATAGAGCAGAGAGCAATGTAAGCAAAAGGAGTAAGACTTTGATCAGAGTCAAGCTGTTGTGCCCTGAAAAAGCCCAGCAACTCATTAGTATTGATTAGGTCAAGGTGACCTATTCTAACAATACAGTTCTTAGGATCTCAAATTCAAAATAACCATAGTAAATAAGACTAATAGAACCCATCTGCTGCTCCCCAGTAAGATTGTGCTACGGTTCATACAACTGGGTTCACACTGGAGAATAAATTACTGGCTGGTAAATCAGGGTGGGAGCACAGGCAGGAATGTCTGGGGCAGTGTGATGCTGTTGGGTCCTTTATTGATGGGGACTGTACAAAGTACATTATCAGCTGATCCCAGGTGATGTGGATCTACAACATCTAAAGAGCTGTCACAGACTTTTTCCTCTAAAAGTTCAATGTGTTCCAAATGCTCTCTTGTTTTCTGCATTTGTCTCTCAGTTGGTCAACTTCTGCCCAGGGGAGCAGGTCACCTAAACATCCTTAAACCCAGTACAGATAAAACCAAGATCTTTCTGTTAATTCTTTGGAGAAAAGGGTCAGTTTTGACAGGACAAAATGGGGAATGGCTTCAAAGTGACAGAGGGCAGGGGTAGGTGGGATATTGGGAAGAAATTCTTTATAATGAGGGTGAGGAGGCCCTGGCACAGGTTGCCCAGAGAAGCTGTGGCTGCCCCATCCCTGGAAGTGTCCAAGGCCAGATTGGAGCAACCTGGGCTAGTGGAAGGTGTCCCTGCCCATGGCAGGGGGTGGGACTGGATAGGCTTCAAGGTCCCTTCCAACCCAACCCATTCTGTGATTCTATTCTATGATTCTATTCTATGATAATAAGGACAAAATGGGAGGTTAATGGTGTGTTGTGATGTATTTCCAGCACCTGATGGATGAACATAACAGGACAGATTTTTATTCTGGGTAATCTGAATAAAATGCACACCTTATGGTGCTCTCATGCTTTAGTTGTTAATACAACCCCCTTTGGCAAAAAAAGGCACTCTCTGTCTTAGACCCCACCTATTTTTTAATCTCACAAATCTTGCTCTCATTTCCCCTCTGTTTTACACCTATTTCCTTCCTTCTACCAGATTACAACAGGTTTATGGTCTCTGGAGTGATCTCCAGCTCGCCAAGGAACACATTATGTTCTCTAGGAAAAAGAAAAAGAAGCTCCTTATGTCTCATTAACTTGAGCAGATCCTGTTTGACACTGTGGGAAGGAACCTGCTGTGTCCAGAGCAGGCCTTGCCAGGCTGAGCCTCTCCCAAACGGCTGCTATTGATGAGCAAACAAAGGGGGTCGGCCAAGGGGATGGTAAACAGTAAATCTTAGTGCATGCTCTGCTTGGGCAAACAAGGGATTAGCTGCTGAGTGTTCATCCAGCTTAGCTGAAACCATTAAAATTACCCTGGTATTTAAAACTACACATGCTGAGGGAAATGCATATTCATTTTTTCCCCCTGGGAAAGCCAGATCATATTGAATCAATATTTAATTTTAGGGGACAGCCTCCAGACAGTGAGAAATGGTGTGTGAGGCTCTCTCTGTCTCCTGGAGGAAGAAGTCAGGGGGCTGTTTGAGGTGAGCTCAGCCTTGTCAGCTGTGATGCTGTTTGCTCTCAATCATTTCCCACTGGCCTACGTGACTGTGATGGGACTGGAAGCACAGGGGCTGCTCTCCCAGCTCCCTGTTCCTCCATGCCCAGCACAGGGGGTTAACCTGGGCAAGGTAACATCAATAATGCAGAACAGGGAAGTTGCTGTGCCAACTCTCCTGCTCAGTCAAGTGAGACTTTTAGGCTCAGTTTTCAAGTTCCTTTCCTGGAGTGGGGAAAGGATCCCCTTGTCATGCAAAGCCTTTCCTGCTGGGATTGCTTTGAATTCCCTCTGCAGCAGCAGCCCTGCAAACAGGCAGCCAGAGCACAGCCCCAACCCCTGGGCAGGGTTTGTGCTTCACCTCCAAATCTCAACTTTCCTCTTCCTTTTAGGCCTTTGTTCATATCAAACCAGGAGAGATGTGGACTCTGAGGGAGTGATGTCCACACACCTGGTACAGACAGGAGTTACCTTGAAGGGTGATCACTCATCAGGCATTTCTCTGAGCAGATCCTGCTGTTGGGGCTTTTGTTCCCCAGCACGTTCCTGTTTTATCTGCTCCTTTGGCAGAGGTGCCAGGCAGCACAATGAGACTCCTCAGGGAATGGAGACACAGAAGTTTTAATAAATGCAAGTTATCTAAAAGATATTCTTTTGTATTCACTTCAGCCATGTCAAGATGTTCCAGAGCTGAAAAGAGTAAAAGGAATGATGTGGATGTCAGGAGCGTTGATAAATTAATTGTACACAGAGCTGAACCAAGTTCTTAAGCAGATTTTATACTGTAATTCATGTTCTACAAGCCCAGGATGAATCATGAGAACTGCTGCTTGAGCCTGAAACAGCAATGGATTCTTCTGTAACAGCAAGCCTGTTAATGCACAGGATATCTGCTCTGCAGAACTCATCTCTTACGTCACATTTTGCCCCGAAGTAGCTGCAGGCAAAGGGTGATGCTGGAATCTCACCCTGCAAAGGTTGCTGAGGACTAAATAACAGCACTGTGACTCAGGGCCCTGTGCTGGGACTCAGGGCATCCAGAGTACAAAGGAAGTTAAAGTGCTGTGGGCACAGTAATCACATCCTTTGTCTCGGTGTGCGGGTGCTGTGGAGCAGATTTGGTGTTGCTGGAGTTAATAAATCATTCACTGGGGGAACAGCATCGTGGTCCTCACACAACATCATTAACAGGCCAACCTGTGACTGCAGCAGGGAGAGGGTGCTTAATTAAAAGCAGGATGCTTCCAAGGCTCAGAACTGTTCAGGTCACAGTTTCAAGCATCTACGTTCTGGAATGTTAATTTGGGCTTTAGGAACTGGAATCCATCGGGGGGATCGTATCCCTGTGTCCCAAGGCAGTAATGAGACTGGGCTTGGACTTATCCTGAATTCTGTATTTCTGAGCATGATGTTAAATCCAGATCCAGCCTGTCTGAGGAGAAAAGGACCTCTGCAAAAAGTATCAATGGAGCTCCCTGTTGAGGCCTTGATGTCACAGAGTCATGGAATGGCTTGGGTTGGAAGGGACCTTAAAGCTCATCCCATCCCACCCCCTGCCATGGGCAGGGACACCTTCCACCAGCCCAGGGTGCTCCAAGCCCCATCCAACCTGGCCTTGGATGCTCCCAGGGATCCAGGGGCAGCCACAGCTTCTCTGGGCAACCTGTGCCTCTCCACCCTCCCAGGGAAGGATTCCTCCCCAATTTCCCATCTATCCCTGCCCTCTGGCAGGGGGAAGCCATTAAAGTGATATTGCAGAGTATAACTCTGTTCTATAGGCAATTTGTGTTTAAATGCTTTTGTTTATTAGAAACAGCAAAAATGAGGTTTATGTGTTAATTTTATCCGGAGTTCTTGCCTATGGATGAGTGAATGTCTTGACAAAAATTGTTCTCTTGAGTTTTCCACCTTCTCCCTCAGTGTCCCTGCTTTCCTCCTGTAATTATTCAGCTTTCTGACTCTGCACATCAGGTGGGGTAACATGGGGGAGGAGGGAGGATGAACAGTTCAATTAATTAAGCCAAGTTGTAACAGATCATCATCATTTTTCAAGGTGTCAATTGAGAGATCTCTGGGAGAGAAGCAGATGAGCCAGGACCACCTGGGAATTCTGTCTCAGTTTCCATCACAGCATTTCAGAGAGCTTGGAAATACCTGTCAATGTTAACCCCATGATACCTGCGAAGAATATTTGCAGGAGTGTCCTAAAAGTGTTGATTTCCACCCCTGGAATACAGAGACAGCCCAGTGACCCTAAGAATTTTTCTGCTGTTGTGCAGAGAGGATTTTTGTTGGGCTTTGCTAAAGTAAGTCTTATTTCTTTATATTTTTGAGTGCCAGGAGTCCCTGCAGCCCACCTGAAGTCCCCTGTGCCCCTGCTCTGGAAGGCTCTTCAGCTCTGTGACACCAGGTTTATTGGGTTTATTGCTTGATCACTGTTCATTCTGCAGCTGTTTGTTGTTTCAGCCCTATTTATTCTGCAGGTGTTGCTTTGGCAGCAAATCAGGGTGGAGTGGGGCAGCCCAGGGATGTTTGGCTGGAGCTTGGGATTTCTCTGCAGTGAGGAGGATTCTCACCAACACCCTGAAGTCACAAAAAGAGAACTTTTCTGGGACTCTGGAGGCTGCTAGAAGGAGTAGGAAATGGGAGTGGAATGAAATTATGCAACAGGTACATTTATCTATATATTTATTTATGCCTTTTTTTTTAATCTTTACAGAGTTCTGTTGTTGTGGTTTTCTGTCTTAGTAAAAGAGATGGGAATTTCTTTAGTGTCTTTCCATAAAGTTTTATCTCCCTGCCCTGGCTGACTCAGAGCCTTGTACAGTGACTTTTATTTTAATTAATCCACTGTAGAAAGACTGGGAAGTGCAGGGCTGGCTGTCCAGGGGCTGCTTTAGCAGGAATATATTTTGCTAAATTGCAACCCCGTGGGTACAAGCATTAAGTGCCACCTGGCTGGTGTTTGGGCTCCATGGTCCTTGAGAGCTCCTCCAGCCTGAAGGGTTCTGTGGTTCTCAGTGGTTTGCTCAGGCACCAACACCAAACCTTCCTTCATAAAGTGATGGAGCCTCATCCCAGAGCTCCTTCAGTTCCTTCCTCCTCTGCAGAGCTGGAAGTTCACTCCAGAGCTTCATTTTTCTCATTGTTACAATCCTTGATTTTTCAACCTTGGTTTTCAGCCAGTTTACTTTTCTTTTGTCTAACTTTGTCTTACAGCAGAAATGTTTCTTCTCTCTCCTTTGTTTATTTACTGACACAAAAATCCAGCTAATTTTCTAGGCTAAATAAGCAATTTTGTTTTAATCTCTTCCTCTGTTGCCACTTCTTGATCATCCAGGCAATGCTTGTATACACTAAAATTCATCTTTTCTGAGCAAAGATGTACAAAATTATACATGATATTGAAAATTGAGTTCTTTGTGTTTCTGTCTATTGGAAAAATGATGTGTAATAGGATTTAACTTTTTAATTGCAAGTTCCCATTCTGCATGAGCCATGCTTGGTTTCCTCTTCTTTTACTTCTTACTGATGAGTTCCTGGTATTTACAAGAAATTCTTGTTGTCGCTTCCAAAGAACAACATTTTTCACTTAACTCCAAACATGTTTCTAGGTTTCCACATATAGCAGTAAAACTGAGTCATTTTGTGACTTGGCATCGTGTGGTTCAGATTGGATTATTTAGTTTTGGAGAATAATATTCTAATTGGATTTGGGAAAAATCTAATTTCTACTGACCTGAGGACTGTAGGTTTGTGGTGGATGGGGAAAAGGCTTGTTGCATTTAATTTTATATATATATATATATATATTTATACACACATATATATTTTTATATATATACATATCTATATTTATACCCACATATATATTTGTATATATATACATATATATTACATATATATGTTACATATTTATAACATATATACATATATATATTTTATATATATGCATATATATATTTTACACATGAGTATATATACACACACATATATGTTTTATATACATATATATATGGAAGTCTTTAACAGCACAGGTACTTATAAAATAGAATATAGAATCCTGGAATTGTTGAGGTTGGAAAAGACCTTTGAGTCCAACCATCCCCCAGCATTGCCAAGGCCACCAGTGACCCATGTCACCAGGTGCCACATCCACATCTTTGTTAAATCCCCCCAGGGATGGGCACTCCCCCTGTGACAACCCTTTTGATGAAGAGTTTTAATGCCTGACCAATATTCTAACATGAGGCTGAAGATGAGGAGTTACAACTTAGATTATAGAGAGCTACTAGGAAAAGTAGTGTGAACTTTTTCTTTGTTCTTGATTTTCTAATTTGTCACAAGACAGATGTGCTGGATTTGGGCAGGCTCTTGGGAACAAGTAAATGAGGGATATTTCACCAGCTGGTAACAGCCTTTGAGCAGCTCTTAAATCTGAGCAGCTTCACCACTGCTTTTATTTGTAGCCCAGATCAATGCCCCTGATGTGCCTCACTGACTCCACGTTAGACCTGCTGACTGGGAGGATCTGTGTCAGGCAATGCTTTCAATATTTGTCAAACTGAAAAAAAAACAACAAAAAACCCTCCAACAAACTTTTTTTCCTGTTGGCAACATCAAGCTGACGAGCTGTGCAAAGCCCCCGAGGTTCTTGCCTGTCTGTGGGGACCTTGCTGGATGTTCCAGATCTGGGGGACCTGCTGGGCACCTCGGGGGGAGCTGCAGCCTCCAGGGAAGGCCAGGGAAGGAGCCAGCTGTGTTGTGGAAATAAGGTTTTCCAGAGAAGCTGTGGCTGCCCCATCCCTGGAAGTGTCCAAGGCCAGGTTGGACAGGTCTTGGAGCAACCTGGGCTAGTGGAAGGTGACCCTGCCATGGCAGGGGTGGCACTGGGTGGGTTTTAGGGTCCCTTCCACCCCAAACCATTCTATAACATCAAAGGGATGTGGGTTTTGTCAGCTCTGCCGGTCATTTCCACCTGAGGACCATCAAGGGTTGTCCCCCTGGAAATGTTCTATGGTTTTTTATAGACAGAGCAATGATTGTCTCTCCTGAATGGAACCTGAGGCAGGTTGGACAAAATCCTCTTGTGGATGCCAAGCAGGAGTTTTTATGTTGCTTTTACAACCCTCTTGCTGCTTCTCTGTGTCCTCAGGGACTGGTTTGATGGCAAGGGCTGCTTGAAAGGAGGAACCGACCCCCTGCTCAATGATGTGGTGACTTCTGGGGCTACAGAGCTTCTCCTGCAGGGGCATTTTGCACCTTGGAGAATACCTTTATGAGGAGCTACTAAAAGCACAGGTGGATGCCAGGAAAACCTCCCCTCTGTCTGGGGCTGTGCCTGGAGCAGGGCACCCTCTGTCCCACAGCCACCATGGGGTAGGAATTCTGTGCTTTGGGAAGCAGAAGGGAGACAAGGTGTTAGTTAATGAACTCTGGGAAAAGTCCTGGAGCCTAAGCCAGGTCTGGCTGTCCTTGGGCTGGAGAAGGGGAGGGAGACGAGAGCAGAGGGTGGCACAGGAGCCACACAGGAGGAAATAAACCTTTTTTAAGGCTTTAATGAACAGTGCTGATTTACTCCTTTTCCAGAAGCAGAGAAACCAAAGCTGTTTGGGATCCTGGAAAAGCTCTTTGGTTTTGTAAACATCTTGCATTTCTCTTTTTATTTGCAAACTTGCTACTCAGTCACTCTGTGAGCTTTCAGTGCTCTGAACTCACTCTTCAGAGAAACAGGAATTTGTGGATCTTGCATTTGCAGAGGTGTGCAGTTGTTATATCAACCCTGGCAGTTATTTTGCTCAGCTTATGCTCCTGCAGGACAAGAGTTTTGCAGGTGTTCTGGCCTGTGGCTCAGACTGCCCAGCTCTGCTCCATCTGCTGCAAGTTGTATCATCTACATATTTATTTACTGCATGGTAATTTTTCTCCTTCAATATTCTATTGTCTAATTGCAGTTAATTGTGGCTCTTAATCTTGCTAATTACCATAAATCACGCTCTGCCAGCCATCCTTTCTTTCAGTGGCAATAAGGCTGTTTTTTTCTCCTTGGAAGGTGCTTGTAGTTCAATGCCAGTGTCCCAGGAATGAAGATTTCCTGGCACAGGCCATGGAGGACTGTGTGGCTCTTTGGGAAAGCAACACACTGGGTTAAAACTAAAGGACCAGAGAAGTCAGAGCCTGTAAAACACTTTATTGATGTGAATGGCAGCCAGTACAACTTTAATTTTATGTCTAAACCAAGGTGGCTAAATGTAAGACCTTTAATTAAAGCCATTAAAGCTGAGATGTTGCTGGCAGAGTGTTTGACAGGTAGAACGTTCCCTCCAAGCAATTACCATGTCAAGGGCCCTGTACTGGCACCTCCACGGGCCTCCCACAGGAGCCTGATCTTTCCAGACTTTTCCTTCTGAATGCTCTTGATTTCATGGCTAATCAGCTGCTCAGATCACCACATTCTAATAATGTGCATAAATATGGTCAAACAAGGCTCAAAATGCCACGTGTAGGTGTGTGCAGAGCTCTCCAGATTAATGAGTTTTGAGCCAAGGCAGGTTTGGACTTTGAACACTTTGTGTGTGAATGTTTTTGTGCTTGCTTAGAAGTGTTGGTCGGACAACCTGGCTTTGAGGTCTCAGATAATTCCCAGGAAATAGAAAATATTTGTATCTAGACAAAATATTGAACTGGCACACTCTGCAGAATGCAGATTTACAGTTCAGCCTTGGGAAGAAGAGGAGAAAGAATTGCAAAGTCACTGAAAGCACTCTCTGAGACTGTGATGAGGCAAGTTAACATGCAATGGGACTTGTAAGAGGATGACTCAAATCTATTTTCAATGACTAAAAATGAGTGTATAAAATGCTGGAGCTGTAATTCCCATCAGTAACACCCAGGTTATGTGGTACAAATCACAGTTGCCTTTTGCATATTTGGGAAATAGAAGCAGGTTAAGTTTCCCTATGAGAGCTAACGTTTGTTTCACTATAAAACTAACATTTCCATCCTGTGTTCTGGTGATTTCAGTCCCTTCAGATAAAAACCCTGACCAGCCTCAACCTTTGCTTTCCAGTGAATGAACTTAAGTTGCTCTTCCTCTTGGATTTGCTTGTTCCCACACGCCCCTGTCTGTGCACCCAAAGATGTTTTCCTTGGTCCTGCTTTGCTTTGGGCAAATATTCTTGTTGAGTGCATAAATAACCCGAGCTGTGGAAGCCTCCCTGTGCTGGGGCTGTGGTTGCCCTGCCTGGGGCAGGGCTGCAGATTGGCAGGGGCACTGACATTTTGGTTCATTTGGCTGCAGGACCTTTGATCATTATGGGCTCAACCTGTGTTAAACATGACTTTTTGACTCATGGAGAGGCTGGGAGAGGGAGAGGTTGATGTGGGAAAACTGCTGGTTGGCAGCAGAGAAATCTTTTCCCTCCAACACTGACTCATTCAAACCACTGAGGAAGATGATTTGGGCAACTCTGAATTCCCCAGTACTTGAAAGCTTTTTTCTTCTTCATTTGTTTACTTTTGCAACACCTTTAAATATGAATAAGATAAAATATATTTTGGGGTGAGTTGTCTCTGTGTTCATTATTTTATCACCTAACTAGAAAGATGCTAAAAATGTTCAATCCTTAGAAATCAATAAGTCCTGAGGAATTTTTTCAGGACAGTCAATTTGATCTGTGTTCAGTCAGACACAGAACCTCTGAGGTAAATGTCTCACTAAAGAAAGTCTCTACATATTTAGAATGCTAGAATCACAGAATATGCTGTGTTAGAAGGGACTCACCAGGATCATCCAGTCCAGCTGTGCCCTGCACAGGACACCCCAACAATCCCACCAGGAGCCTCTGAAGTTCTCCAAATGGAAGAAATCATGGCTCAAAGTTCAGTTTTATTGGGGAAAAACTAAATCTGTCCCGATGATTCAGATCATATATGATATGAATCCTCTCCTTTGGGATATGATGATGTGACTCTCCAGGTTTTCCTCATCCTCAGGTTGCTGTGACATGTTTGTACTTTCCAGACAAAGCAATGGCTTAGAAATGAATTAATTAACTCTTGGACATCATTTTTTTGTCTCACTCAGATATAGATTTCAAGTCAGCATCAGCCTATTTAATTTACTGTCAGGGGTAGTTATTTCTTTATTGCCTCCTTGGAGAATTCCATCATTAATGAGCAAATTAAGACTTCTGGTTCCATCCAGTTATGAGCCTGACTTTCTCTGTGTGCTGCCTCCTGAGCATGTTCAGCCTTGGTGCCACTTTAGCTGGATGTGGTTCCTACTCAGTTTCCTGCTCTGACAAAGCACAAGCAATATATTTCAATAATTTAATTTTCATAGCTATTTAAGCAGGTTGGCAAGTTCATCCTCTCCTTCACCAGCCCTTTTTATACAGCATAAAGGGGCAGATGGTCTATATTTTGGCATTCCTAAACACATCTTGGGGCTGCTTGTCCCCCATGCAGTCACTGGGGTGGTGAGTGAGGGAAATGTGTCAAGATCCATGGGAGGAATACAAGGAAATCTCTGCTGAGGTTGGTTTGGTTGGAGAAGGGAAGGAAGGGTTAGAAAAATCAGGGGGAATGTGTAAAGGCAAATTGCACAGTTACTGTTTCTATATTTAATCTGCCTCCTCTAATTCTCCCTCTCCTCCTTCCCCTGTGGTTCCTGCAGTGCTGTTGCTCAGCAAGTTAATCCCATCAAGGCCAACCCATGAAACCACTTCACAACTTTGCCTCCCCAGCCCTCCTGTGTTATTTAACCCAGTTGGAGCTCTCACACAGCCTGGTTTGACTTGCTGGAGTGCAGCTCGTGTCAGCCAGAAAAAAGGCAAAGGGGAATCTATTTGTTAAGTGCAGCCAAGCCAAGGCTTTGTTTGCTTCTGAAACTAAGAAAAATGAGTTAACCCTATAGCAGATGTGGATGTTTAGAAGAAGTTAAGTCAGGAGACTTCCCCAAAGAAAGATGTCTTTTTATTTGTGGGAGTATCTTAAGTTCTTATTGAAGATGGTGGTAAATCACTTGGGATTAACTGTAACTTGTATTAGTCTTAAAACCAGCTACAGATTTATTTGAGCAAGAACTTCAGGGTTGTAGAGACTCACTATTTCTCTGCTGACTGCCCTGGGAGCAGGTGCTGAGCTCTCTGGAAATCTCTGTAGTCAGTCCTGATGTTTGGATCTTCCAGACTTATGTCCATTTATTCATCCTGTGATTCTGCTTTATTAACACTTTGTCAATAACTTTTTTGACTCTCTGCAAAATAAATCTCCTAAATTGCAGAACTCTGTGAGAGTTTTCAATTATACATTACAAAAAAGCCAAGAGCTCACTGTTGTGTTCCTCTGCTTCCTTACTCCTAATAAATCAGGGGATCAGACACGTCCTTGTGCAGATACTCTGCTGTTTCTGAGGAGCAATGATGCAACAGGGTTACTAAAAAGGGCAATAATATAGATTTTCTTTAGCCATTGTGTCATCAGAAGAGTGTAAATCTGACCAGTTTGAAAAATCCAAATCAATTTATTGTGTATTATGAAAATTCCTTGATATATTTCCTGTGTTGCAGAACATTGTAGCTTCCAAGTGCCGTGCTTTGAAAAACAGAGCTGTTGCTTGCAAAGAGATTTTCCTAAATCAACTAAAAGCATGGCTATAAAAACCTGAAGGTGGCAAAGGACATTATTTCCCCCCAGTTTTGGATCAGACGTCTTGTATTTTAAGAAGAGGAGACAGTGGAGAAATGTTTTCCCCAGTGGTGATATCCATAAATTCTCCACAAGCTATGTGATACTTGAATAAAATTACTGCTTTGTTTGGTCAAAAAACCAGCCCACTGCTGTCTCAATACACCTTGCATTCCATGGTCACAACCCTGTGGAGGTTCTGTAGCCTTTAGAAAATGTGCTTTGTGACTCCTCCCCATCAGTGCTGGCTGAGCAGGGCAGGGCACGGATTTTACCTCAAGGGAGGATATTTTGACAAGATGGTCTGATAAAGGAACTCGAGGTACAGTTTGTGGAAGTATTTGTGGGGTTTATGGGGTCTGGAAAACTGAGTTCTCCTCTCTTTCTGTGTTTCCTCTCCCCTGACTTCCCAGCTGCTGGTTTTTGGGGTGGTTTTCTGAGGCAGTGGTAGCTGAGCTGAGGGACAAAGGCCAGTTCATTGCTTGGCATCCTCAGAAGGAGAGACTGGAGAAGTCAAAGCCATGGGATGGTTGGAAGTGTCTGTAGCAACTGCTCTTCCAGGCTTTGTGAGAGGAGCCGAAAAGCCCAAAAATGGCCATGATTTTTTAGATCTCACCCTCCAAATGAACAAAATTGTACTGGAAACCAAAGTGCATGAAGCAGCACAGTGACAGAAATGTGTAGCTCTATCACAAGCACATGTTCTCCTGTTATAGCTTCCAGCATCCATTGGATTTTGTTTTCTACCCAGTTGAAGTTTCAGTCAGAAAACTCTGGCAGGAGACTCGTGACACCCCAATGTGACATTACCCTTTACTGAAGGCAAAGATGTTATTCCAGATTTAATACAGGAACTTCAAAATAGGCAGAGTTGTTTGTTATTTGTATTTTTTCCACAATAAAATTGTAATTTTGTTGTATGGAAAATTCTGGCAACAATTTATAGCCCTACCATTGGAACATTGATTTATTGCAGTCAGAGTGAGGCAGTTGACTAAGTTATTCAGCAATAGTTACAACTAATGAACAAAAACCTGTGTATTTTTATATACCTTCCATGGCACTATTTCCAGTATTACTTGTCCTGGAGATTCCTAAATTAATATTGATTTTTATTGCCAATAATGTGTTGGTTGTTCAGCTTGAATCCCTTTTATGTGGCTCCTTTTTGCAGACAGCTGCCCTGTCTGAGGTGTGTTCTGAAGGGCCCCAGTGAGCTCTGAGGTGGCTCCAGGCTGGGGTTGGGGCTGGAGGGCACGTTCTCTGCCCCAGGCAGACTGCCCTGCCTGGAGATTTTTACAGTTTTATGTGTTATACAAGGTTTAAAAATTATCTGCTGGATGGTGCATCAAGTCTTGACCCTGCTGGAGGCAGCTCTGGTGATTTCCCTGTGGAATGTTGGCCAGGCCATGGAGTTAAAGGATCTCCACTGCTCCAGGTGCTGCTGTCAGGGGGAAAGTACATTAAAATAGTCTTTCCAGGGCACTTCTGAGTGGAAAACACAGCATTTTTGACAGTTGTTCTTCTACAGGCCCCATTCCTGGAGGGATTTAGAGCCCTGTGGATGTGGCACTGGGGGACACGGGTGAGTGGTGGCCTTGGCAGTGCTGGGGGAAGGGTTGGACTCGAGGGTCTTAAAAGTCTTTTCCAACCCAAATGACTCTGTGATTCTCCAAAGCACAGAGTTCACCAAGTTCTGCAGCCAGTGACAATCCTTTCCAGATGGAATTTGTGCATTCCAGCATGGGGGAAGGGGGGGGGGGGGTTATTGCTCACTGGGAAACAGAAAATTTTGAAGAATAATTGAATTTCACTCGTGGTTTCCCATCTGGGAACCAAAACAAAGCCAAGGATGGAGTGGTGGTTTGTGGCTGGATGGGTACCCAGTTCACAGTTCTATCTTAACTTTAAAGCTGATAGATCTGGGGTTTATTTCTCCTGTATCCTGTACACTGGAAAAAATGGGATAGGGAAAGAAGTTTCAATGCTTTCTTCTTAAGTGAACTCTTGGGCTCTTTTTGAAAGAGCAGCAAACTAGGTTGATTCTCAGAGCTGCTAATTGCTCAGCAGCTTTCAGTGACAAAGTCTGAATTTCTCAACTGTACAAGGCTTTTCTCTTACTCCGATATTTGAAATAATTTTATAAGATGTCTAGTTAGGTATTGAATATTATGAACTGCTCACAATTCAGTTTTCAAGGCTTGCAGATGAAATTTGAATTAAGTGATGAACAAGGATAATTTCAAGGGGGGGGGGAAGTAAAAACCTAAAGCCATCAAATGAGATATTAATTGCAACTTATTCATTCAGATTTAATCAAAAATTATTTTTTATACAGTAAGGAAAAAGTATATTAATCTACTTTTTAAGACTGTCTTATGGAAATTAATAGAGAAATATGTTCTCAATGGAAAAATTGTAGTGTTTCAAGAATAGTGTATTGAGAGGGTAATGAATACATTATGAAAATGTAATTGCATATTTTAAAGGCATTATCCAACTAATCATAAAATTCCTCTGGCAAATAGTAATTAGGAAAATGTTTAGATTTATTTAAGTACAGAAATTGCAAAATGACAGGAAAGGTCAGAACCTCCTGTAATGGAGATTTGCCTGGTGGGTGACCCTTAGGGTCCTATAAATAATTGTTGGAGTTCTTATATTTAAAGATGGAAACTGAAGAATCCCTTTTCTTGTGTTTGACCCAGCCTGGGAGCTGAACTCGAGAGGTGAGAGAGGGATGAACTGGCAATTTATTTGGGAAAATGTCAGTGCTCAGCCCTGGCTCAGCCTGCCCAGGAATGAGCTTTGTCCTGCTCAGATTTTCAGATCCTGTTTTCATGTTCAATTACCTTCCCCAAGATGGAGATAATTTTAACCTCCTGATTGCAGTGAAGGGCCTGGCACAGAGTTAATGTTCTCCTGGCACCCAACCAGTGCTCTCATGGAGCTTTCAGTGCTCCAAAACCTCCCGTGAAACCGCCCTGGAATTTGGGCAAATTATCTGTGATTTTCTGCCCTAATGGTTTAATTGCCTCTTGGTGGGTGGTGTGATGGGCAGGTAAATAACCTCTAATTTTTGCTTAAATAGCTATTTTTAAACAGCTTATGCGTGTATTTCACTTACTTCTGAAAGTTTATGTATGTGTGTTTCCTAAAACAGTTCTGTGTCCTTCCCCCACCCCATAATGCAGGAGTGGAAATGAGGTATTTTCATCAGCAGGGTCAGACCATCTGATGGAAGAGGAGGAAAAATAAAAGGAGGAAAAAATGTAGGGGGAGGGGAACCCAAAAGAGTATTGAATATTGATTTTTTTTTTTTTTTTTGTGAACTTTGGCTGGTTTTTCATGAATGGGTCACTTGGCACAGGAGAGGATCAGAAGATTGAATTCAGCAGTATCTACATCACACACAGAATTGGGATTTTGTGCAGACCATGTACAATTTGGCCCCAGGACCAGGCTCCAGATGCAGTTCAAACCTGTCAGAAGCACCAAGAACTGGTTGGGATCATATTCCCTTGCAGCTTATCTGCAGGCTTTAATATGGCCCAAACGAATCTATTTTTTAGCACTTCTGGAATGGAGGCACTAATTTAATTTCCTCTTAAAGAAGTGGAGCTGATGCTCACCAAAACTGCTCAGCAAATGGCATTAATATCTGGTAATTAGGATTGATTAGAGGATTTGTTTCTAATCCACTCTGTCTCTCTAATCACAGCACTCATGTATAATCAGCCTCATCAGCTGACATTGAGGTGCTACTGTTGAAAGACAAAACCCTGGGATGGTTGTTGGTAACAGGTTGGGATTTCCTGGGGACAAATTAAAACACCAGTTTTTGCTATGACAACTCGTGGTTGTTTAAAAAGCTTTGCCAGAGGCTTTGCCCCAGTGCAGCTGCATTAACTATATCAGTTATATTAGAAGGCATTTTCCCCCCAAGGCTCGGGCAGTAGGGCCAGTTTTCCCACTGCTTTGGCTCCTGTGACCTGCCCCTCTTGGGGAAGGATTTCTGAGTGGTCTGGGGGGGGATTTCCAGTCCCCCTCAATGTGCTGTCCCCCCAGGGCACAGCTCAGGGTGCTGTGGTGGCTGTGGGGCACCAGCACAGTGGTTCTTGTGGTGACTGCAGTGACATCCAAGCCCCGGTGACTTGGAAGGGTCCAGACTTGCACCATTTGCTGGGAACAATCCCTGAACACCTTCTGTGCTGTGCTCTGCCCCTGTAACCACTGCTGGGCTGAGCTGGAGCTGGGCTGGAGCTCTGAGCAGCCCAGGCCAGTGGAAGGTGTCCCTGCCCTTGGCAGGGGGTGGCACTGGAGGGGCTTTGAGGTCCCTTCCAACCCAATCCATTCTGTGGTTGTACCCAGAGGGACCTGGGAGTTTGGATGGACAGGGAGCTGAACAGGAGCCAGAGTGTGCCCAGGTGGCCAAGAAGGCCAGTGGCATCCTGGCCTGGCTCAGGAACAGGGTGGCCAACAGGGCCAGGGAAGTGATTCCTGCCCTGGACTCAGCACTGGTGAGGCCACCCCTGGAGTGCTGGGTCCAGTTCTGGGCCCCTCAGCTCAGGAAGGACATGGAGGGGCTGGAGCAGGTCCAGGGAAGAGCAACAAGGCTGGGGAAGGGACTGGAGCACAAGTGCTGTGAGGAGAAGCTGAGGGAGCTGGGGGGGCTCAGCCTGGAGAAGAGGAGGCTCAGGGGAGACCTCCTCACTCTCTGCAACTCCCTGACAGGAGGGGGGAGCCAGGGGGGGGTTGGTCTCTTTTCCCGGGCAACTCTCAGCAAGACAAGAGGGCTGGGTCTGCAGCTGTGCCAGGGGAGGGTTAGGTTGGATATCAGGAAAAATTTCTTTCCAGAGAGGGTGCTCAGCCATTGGAATGGGCTGCCCAGGGAAGGGGTGGATTCTCCATCCCTGGAGGTGTTTAAGGACAGACTGGATGTGGCATCAGTACCATGGGCTGGGAACCACGGCGGGGTTGGATCAAGGGTTGGACTGGATGATCTCAGAGGTCCCTTCCAACCCAGCTGATTCTGTGATTCTACCCCAGGCATTGCTAATCCCCAGAATTAAATGAATTCTGTTGCAAGGCTGAGTTTTCCCACGTAGCATCACGTCAGCTTTGCCTTTGAATTCAGCCTAGAATTTGGTATCTGTGCTCCCAAAGCCAGTTATTCAGCTCTGCACCTCCTGAAGCTCAGCAGTGAGCACTCAGTGCTCTCATCTGAGAGATGCCTTGGCATTGTGGAATAGGCAAGTTAGGGAAAAAGTTCTTTGATCAGATGCCTTTGTTGCTGAGAAGAGAGAGCGGAGGAAATGCAGAGGAAATTTTTTTTTCCTAAAAGTTTGGTATCTTTCAAGATAAATTTAAATAATTCATGGAAATTTACTGCCTGTTTCTAATTAAATCTAATCTTTCATCACATGTGATCTACCTCGGAACAGTTTCTTTATAAGATATTTTTATATGCATATTTTTGGCCTGTAATTAATGTGGATTTTAAAAATATTCAAGCTAACGTTCTCTGGGTAAAGCTTAAAAAAAAATAGGTAGTTTTTCTCTGCGCTGATTTAGTGCTCTGAATCAAAAGAAGCATTCCTTGGTTAAAGGTTAATGCCTTTAAAGCTGCTCATGTGAACCTCTGGGATACCTCTGGAGTCCTCAGAGGATCTATTTCTGTATTCGCCTCTTGTGACATTATTTTGCTAAAACTAGGCTGAGTTAATAACCTCCCTAAAGCAACCTAATTTGCTGAGCAGTACATCTTGACACATTTTTATTAGTAAAAGCAGCACTCCAGGCTTGTTTGTTTGCATATTGTTGTCCTATTTCAAACACCAGTTGTGAGCTCTGTTGTCACTCGAACTGAGCTGTTTTCTGCTGCTCTTTGAATCCATAATTCTGGAGTTAAGGCTGTGGTTGGGGTTGGGGAGGATGCACAAGGGGCTGCTCTGGCTGACACTGGTGTGCAAGTCAAGAGCAAGGCAAGATTTACAGAGCCAAAAGCCCCAGCAATGGTGATAGTCAGGAGGGTGTCTCAGGATGTTTCCTGACTGAAAGCACTACCTTCTCAAAAATACATTACCTGGCTGGGACCAAATCCTTCCTTTCCCTGACTCCTCATTCTCTGCTCTCAGCTTTATGGGAATGTTGAAGACAAAAGGGAATTTTAATCCCTGCTGTGTGTTGGGCTGGGATTTCTTATCCCTCCCTGCATATTGTTGTTCAGATGCAGACTGAGTTTATGCAGGTCTGTGATTCTCAGGCTGTACCTCGGGCTGTGCTGCTGCTGCCTCCTTCCAAAGGAGGTGGGGACAGGAGGGGTCAGGCTCTGCTCCCAAGGGACAAGGGATGGGACAAGAGGAAACAGCCTCAGGTTGCACCAGGGGTTGGATATTACCAAAGAGCTCTTTGTGGGAAGGGTTGTCAGACGTTGGCACAGCTGCCCAGGGCAGGGGAGGAGTCCCCACCATCCCTGGGGGGATTTCAAAGCTCTGTGGATGTGGCCCTTGGGGACATGGGGGAGAGGTGACCTGGGCAGTGCTGGGGAAGGGTTGGACTCGATGGTCTCAGAGGCTTTTCCAGCCTCAGTGGTTGTGATTCCAAGACTCTGGGTGTTGATGTTGCTGGTTTTATTGCTAGAAACTGTCCAGGAGTCCAGCTGGAATCCTTAAGTTTGCTTAACTGCTGCTAAATTCTGCTAAACCCATTTCATGCATTTATCTGTAGCTTGGTTTCCTGGCAGCACAGGATGAGCTCCAGTGCATTAGCTGGGTCTTTTTCATCCTTATAAAAATAATGTTCACTCGGTCAAAGAAAGGAGGGTCACGTTGGGGAGCATTTGCACCTCAAATCAAAGAGCAAATGGTAAATCCTGCCCTTGGGCCCCCAGGCAGAGGAGCTCCATGGCCACTGGTGTCCGTGGGCAAACCTCCACAGCCACGGGCTCCAGACTTGAAAAGAAAACTTTAAATATCACAGTGCTGCTTCTTGTTACTTTAATTGGGGGATATTTTAGCTATGGGAGCCTAACAGTTGCAAATGAAGCTACTTGGGAGACTTCTGGGGTGTTTTAAATATGCAGATACACTTTTTTATGTGCCAATTTTTTCCTGATTTTGCATATTTTAACTATTGAAATACAATATTAATATCTGATGTGACACAAACGTCATCACTTGTAAATGCTGGTTTCATTCCTTTGCTTGTTTGTTTCTTTATTTTTGAATTCCCAAAGGTTAAGAAAACCAGCCATGAAAGAGCTTAAAACAGAAGCTCCAAATGTATAGTCTGGGCCAATAGGACTGAATTTTGCTGGGGTTCCACCACCTGTAATTCTCAGGGGTTGTGTGAGTTTTAATTATATTAATTGATTTTTTTTTATATCAGCATTTTCTTTCATGTCAGTGAGCAGTCACAAGTGCAAAAACACAGTCTGGCAGTTAGAAGCTGAGTTATAAATTCACCTCAGTGGAAAATCATAGTTTTGTTGTTCTTGGTTTGGACTTTTATGAGTTTATTTTGAACTGTTGTAAAACTGAAAGGGAATTCCCTGGGAATTGTTGTCCAGCTTCAGGCTGAATTTTCCTCTTGCCCCAAACTGGGACCCTCAGTTAGTTTTTAGAGACAATGGGCTTTGCAAAAGCATTTGGAAGATGAGTTGAAGTTCCTGCTGGTTTTCCTTTTCCATGTGTTTGTGTGGCACCCCTCAGGCAACGGGGATCCCAGGCAGGGTGTTGGGTGAAGACACCTCACCTCTCTTGGGGGACTGGGGACACAGGAATGTTCCCTGCACTCAGAGAGGGCAAAAGGAGCAAAATCTCTTCCTGTGTCCCCTCCTTCATTGCTGTCCCTGTGCAGGAGGAGATTTCTCCACTTTTCTCCCTTTTTAGCAATAATTTCCTGTAGTGTACAAACCCCACTTAGGTTTAATTCCGGATGTCTGGATGCAGGAGCCTTTGGTTTCCTGGATAGAATTCCATCACTGTGCATTCTCCAGTGTGAGACTGATGCCCCTGAACAACAATAATGTGGTTTCATGGGCAGCAGTAGGACGATGAAATTGTTCTATTAAGTTTATTCAAGCGTAATAACTCCTGCTAATAAATTAGAAAGGGAAAAATAAAAGGAAAAAGCAAAGGTTCCTGTGCAGGATGTGCAATGGAAGCAACTCCAGCCATGTCAGGAGTTTCTTACAGTCTGCAAACTGGGTTTTTCCAGGATAGACTTTTGAGTTAAACAGTTGAAGGCAGGACTGAAAATGACAAAGATTCAGAACATCATCATGTATTTTTATTAACAGATGGGTCCCTTAGCACTTTAGTAGCTGCTGCCACTCCCAGGATGGCATCCCATGAGATACTTGGTGACCTCTGTGTGCATCCATTATTCAGTTTATCCAATATTCCCTGGCTAAGGAAATGTTTCCAACTTGAGACTTCAAACAGCACAGTTAAAGCCTGAGAGGGTTTGTGCTATTTATAGATTTGGCAACTCACCCTTGAACATTTTCTGTGACTCGTCAAGTATTATCTTGGTTTGTATCACTTAGATCTCAATGGCCACTTACCTGTGTTGTGTGCTGGAGCCTGTGATGGGGTTCTGATGAGACAACCTGAGACAAAACCTCCTGGGACAGATTCCCTTGGTCTGATTATACTTTCAGAGGAACAGGAATTAACATAGGGCAGATTTTGCTTCAGGAAACTACAAACATTTTAGGAGGAAATTATCCCAGTATTTTCAGGGAAGCAAAAGGCAGGGGAAGCTCCAGGAGGTCCCCATCCTGCCCCCAGTTTGGGTGACCAGGAATGCTCAGTGCTCCATGGAAAAGCTTTGAATCTGGCTGTAAAACAAAGCAGCCACCCCCAAAGAGAGAACAATTGCTGGGTTTGGGGGTTGTATTTTTTTTCCTTATTTCCTGCTATCTGTGCTTGATTGGGAAAAGTGCCTGGAAGAAACAGAGCTCCATAACTTAGATTGGATGGCTCATCCTTTAGCAGAGAATGTGCTCTGCACTCCCCAGGGTATTAAGCAAATAAATATAAAAGGATTAACACCAGCTTGTGTGGCTACCAAGAAGTTAAAGCATTACTTAAAGCAGTAAAAAGGATGTGAAGATTCAGTGCTGCTGTGCAGGGCACTAAATAACAGCAAATTAACTCATAAAACATGTCAGGACTTGGTACTTCAGCCACTCCAGGCCTTGGGCTCTGCCAGGGATGAGGCTCGTGGGCACCCTGGGAGGAGTGCTCAGGGGTGTGAAGTGTTTGTAAGACACTTACATAAGCCAGAGATGGAGGAACTTTAAAGTATATGTGTCTTTTTTTCTTTTTTTTTTTTAATGACCTTACTATAAGTGCAAGTGTCTGTTCTTCATGAAAAAGGTTCTTAAATCAGGACTGGGGGAAGGAGAGAACAGAAAAACACTCTTGCTGATGTCAACTTGAGGTTTGCTCTATAAATCTGACTCACTGGGAGGTTGTTAAACACCAAAGTGGTGTTTACTGTGGCTACTCCTGTGAAAGCTGATTAAGGTGTTTGGAAATGTTCACTGTAGTGTAGCTTTTCTAAAATACTTTCAGGATTTGGGCAGCATCCTGGCAAAGTGAGCACTCTTCCCCTCTCCTCCCTGGCCTGGTGGTGGCTGTAGCAACCACAGCAAGTGTTTTGTTGACACATTTGTGGGGGGATTGTCACAGCATTTTTTAGTGGGAGAGGAGCAGAAGGGATACTGTTGGTTTTGTCTTTTATTGCCCAAAATGATCCATCTCCTTTTCCTCCACTGCCTGTGCTGGGTGTGTTTGTTGAGCTGTGGCTTCCAAGCCCTGACTTGGGAGCCTCTGCTGCTCAGGTTCCTCCCACCCCTCCTCTCCAATATGGTCTTTCCTTCCTCCCAGCATGTGGAGTGGAATATTTAGTTTGCCCAGAGAAGCTGTGAGCAAACAGCTGCCCCATCCCTGGAAGTGTCCAAGGCCAGGTTGGACAGGGCTTGGAGCAACCTGGGATTGTGGAAGGTGTTCCTGCCCATGGCAGGGGGTGGCACTGGATGGGTTTTAAATTCCTTTCCAACCCAAACAATTCCATAATTCTATGACTTTTTTTTTTTTTTTTTTATTTAGTCTCACCTCAAGGCTGAGAAACATTTTTATTTCTGAGCAATTTTAGCCATTGGAAGAAGTGTTTGTGCAGCTCCAGCTGCACCTACAGACAGCTTGACCTGTCCTTGGCAGTGGAGAGTTGGCAGAGTAGCTCCTGCATTGGAAATGGTGTCAGACAGCCTGGCCTCTGCAAGGAGGGCAAGGGCTCCATATTCATGTGTCACAGTTATTTACCAAATCCTGGGGGCGGGGGGAAGTGTGTGAATTACTTGGCTGTAATTCAAAACTGGGGGTGAGTCCCCTTGATCTCCCTCTTGGTGTGCCAGCCTGGGTGCCCTGCTCTGCAGGATGGAATAACAGGGGAGGGTGTTTGTGCTCCAGATAAGAGAAGCTGATTCATCAGATTAATAAGACTATTAATTACACACCAACTGGAGGTTATTTTGTTCAGTCAGCCGTGGCCATTTGTATGAACTCGTTGCCTTGTCTGTAGATGTAAACACTCTGCTGTTGTTCAATAATCCTGAAATATTTTCTGTGATGATAAATTTTATTTAAGGCCAAAGGAAAACTTCACACAACTTTTGAGTTCATGACTTTCAATGAGTTGAACACAGTTTTGTAGTTGAGTGGAGAAGCTGTGAAGTATCTCTGTTGCATCTCAAGATGGTTCATTTGTTGTTGGAGTACAGAGGAGATGCTCTGGGTGACCTCCTTGTAGACCTTTCATGTATGGGGACAATATGCTAATTTGTCCCAGGACATCATAACTCTGAGAGGCCTAAAGATCAAGGCAGTCAAGCTTTCACAGGAGTCTTGAGTTTGCTCAAGGCTTTGTGGCTTCCTTTTTAAAATTCTGGAGCATCACTGTTTTTCTCCGTGGGATGTCAGATCTTATTAATGTTGTATCTGAGCATCTTATTAAGAAAGTAATTCACTAATGGCTTTGTGGCACCACAGCTATCCTCAAAATACCCTGGTGAGGCACTGGGAAAGTTACCCTTGTTTGCAGCTGGGAAAACTGAGGGATGGAACAGAAAGGACAGATGAGAAAAGGATTTTTAGTGGAATTTGTGCCTCTGTGCCCAAAGCTGGGATTATAAAAATCCCACTCGGTCGTGAGTTCCTTCAACCTCCGAGGTCCTTGTGTGTCCCAAGCTCTGCTCCTCCCTGGCTCGGGGAGCCCTTGGTGGGTTCAGTCTGGACACTGGGACATGGGCAGGGGGCTGGGATACCCCAGGGCTGGCTGAGCACAGAGCAGTGGGCACGTCCTCTGCTCCTGAGCCATCACACAGGGCTGAGGTGCTCCTGGAGATGGTCCTGAGACAAGTCTTTCCTCTTGCCCAGCTCCTGCAGAGTACCAGGCCTGCAGGTCCCTGCTCAGGAAGGAGGGCTGGTGCTTTCCCTCACTCCCAGAGGCAATTATCTCCTGGATGTGGATGTGCTTCCAGTCCCGATCAGTTCAATTCCCCTGGTTTGAAACGGAAGGGAAAGAAGGATAAATTATTTGAAAATTGAAGACGTTTATCTATGACATTTAATTAGTGTAAAGGGACTTCTCCTGATCCATGAAATTCCCAGTGCATCATAAGCATATCTCCCCCTCATCAATGAGAAGCTGATCCATCAGCTCATAGACTCTTTTCCATTACCAGAAGTTTATCCTCAGATCTAGCAAAGGCCATTCATAAATTCATTTTGGAGGTGTGTTGTTTGGAGCTGGTATTATACAGTATAATTCCAGGCTCAAAATCAGGCTGTGATAACTGTTCCCTATCTGACAGACCCAGCTTTCAATCACCCTTTATCACTGCTTTGGATGTCAGTGAACCAACAGGTTTTTCTCAGAAACAATATAGATAAGCAAAGGTGGCTGAGGGGGTGTGAGGAGTAATTTAGAGAGGGAAGAGCCTGGGAGAGGTTTTCATTTCAGTATCCTTTGTATGCAAAAGCACATAAACCCCTTACATTTAGAAATGACTTAGGAAATCATCTTCCTGAATTATTCAATCCTTTAGTTGTTTTCTCTGCAGTGGAAATAAAGGAGTTGCTGCTGTGTCAGTCACACAGGGCCTCGTGTCAGACCTGCTGCAAGCGCTGGGGAAGGCAGGAATTCCATTTCCATCCTGGAGAAGGGGATGCTCATTCATCCAAGCCAAAACGTGGTCTCCAAGGAAAAGCAGAGAAGGATTTTATTAACCTGGACTGACCCACGTGGGCTGTACTTGCTGATCAATAACCTGGGCTGACCCTCCTGTCACAGCTGCTGAATTGGGATTGTTCCTGCTTTTGCTTTCCATTTCCTCCACGGCTGTGGAAGCTTGTGGGTGCTGAAGTTGGCAAAGCAAATATAACCCCCCTTGTTTTGTTTGGTTAGAAAAGCAACTTTGAAATGAAATTAAATCTCTTCTTTAAATAGACACGAAACAGTTTCTTAGGCTTTTTCTTTTTTTTTTTTAATCTTGAATTAGAGTTCGAAATAATGCAGGATTTTTGTTGTTCTAAAATAATTCTGTGGGTAGGTTGCACCCTGTGATTTCACTGTAAATTTTAATTCTTTGTGACATGGATGTTTCAGATAAGCTGAAACTCTGTCCTGAGGTTCTTCTCATGACCCCTGAGGCTCCTCAATTTTGATGTGGTTGGGGTTGTTTTGGTTTTTGGGGGTCCTTTTGGTTTTTGGGGTTGTGGTTTTCTGGTGGTGTTAGGGTTTTAGGGTATTTGGTTTTGGAGAATTGTTTTTGGGGGTTTTTTAAGACACACATTTCTGAAATGCTGCTGCTCTCTCAGGCTGTTGTGTCCCCTGGGACATAGCAGGGACCACCAACACTGTTCTCCCTCTTCTGTGGGGGAAAAAATGGTACCCCCAAAATCTGATACAGCATTTAACCAAACTCATTGGCATTTGTGAGGTTTTTTGTCAGCCTGTGCTCTGTGTCCTCGTGGAAACCTCTCTGTGCCTGCCAGGTGTGGTTATCCAGGGATGTAATCTGGGTTTTTAATGCTGGGCAGCCTTGTTTGTGCCTCAGCTTTTATCTTGTGATGGATGGTTTTGCAGGAAGAACAAACTTTACTGGGTTTGCTCCAGTTCCTGCTGTATTTAAATCTGGTCCTGTGAGACCCTCGTGTTGTACTTGGATTCCAAACAACCACTCAGAAAATTGTCTGTGCTGCTGAAAAGTGAACCCAAACACTATTTGCTATTTGTTTATTGGAGTCTGAGGACTAGTTTAGCTCCAACTACAGTATCTTAGAATTACAGTGTGGAAGGGTTGCCTTCCCAGAGAGGAGGGAAAAAATACAGCAATTGGAAATGTATGAATCCATTGGGAAAGGAAGCCCTGAAATTTCTCTAATAGACCACAGAAATCCCCATTCATGTGTCAGAAAATGAGGCAAAAGGACATCACCATCCAAGGCTTAATGGTGGGAGCTGTCAGGACTCGAGCCCCAGGCTCCACCAGGAATCTCTATTGCAGCTTGGTTTTCAAATAAAAAGTGGGAAAAAACCAAACTCTTGACAATCAAATGTACATTGCTCAATACTCCAGCATTTCTGGGTCACTAAAACTTCTTTAATGAGAAATTAAGAGTGAAGCAGACCATGGAAGTGAGAGAAATGTGATTTATGCCTCAGGAGGGGTGAGTCAATAGTCCCTGGCTGAACTCAAGGTTGAAATATGAAAGCATCGCATTGGAGTCCATCACTGCAGACCTGGGGTTGTTCCTGAGAAAGGGACCTGCCAATACACTGCCCAGGCCTTGGAATTTATTGACAGGAAGGGGAAAAATTATAAATCACTTCTTGTGGAGAATAAAAGCAGAACTGGTTTCAGAGCCTGAATCAGAGCAGCGTTTCCAGGCACCTGTTTGAAAGACGAGGTGGTTTTGTGGTGACCGTGTATTTGCACGGACTCACATCAAAGTGCATTTCAGGGGAAATTTAACTTCTGGATAATTTAAACAGGCAGCTTTCCTTGGACTTAAATAGGAATTGAATATTGCCACAGGCACTTCTATATTCATACATGATTTAAGAATTATTAAGATGGATTACCACCCTTACAAATGCTCATAATAGAGAGTCACGATCGTCTGCTGCACACAGAGCTCTGTAATTGATTTCTAATTATTGATCAGAGCAGAATTCCTTTCATACAGTGGCAACAAATGTTAGAGGATAATTTAAATTTAGCGGATATTTATATATAATTATTACCCAAACCAGGTGCTACGATGTGTATACAAATATAATCTGTTTTCAACCCTTTGTGCTTTACAGAAAGTAGGATATTTTTGAAGTGCTTCAGTGTGGTCTCCTCTTGATCAGAACCAGCAACTTTTGCTTTACCAGCATTTCAGAAATGTACAGGGAAACCCCAGCAAAACACAGCTGAGCTTTAGCAGGACTTGAACACGTCCTGGCCATTGGTCCTGAGCAGTCCTTTCATTCTGTGCTTGACCTGCAGAACCTCCCGCTGCTTTACTGTGGTTGATGGTAATATCTCAAATATTGGATGAATTTCTAGGGTAGCTGCTGTATATTCATGTGACCCGATGGTTGGAATGTTGAGAGGGGGACTTTGGGTCTGGTTTTTCAGCTCAGCACAGGACTTTAAGCCCCAGTAGGACAGGATTTCTCATCCCGTCATTCCTTAGGTTGTGTTGTCTTTCTGGGCATCAACCTCAGGTGTGGCCAGAGCCAGTTCCCTCTTCTCTTTCTTTCCTCCACTTTTCTCTGTCAGGGAGACCTGACAGAGCAACCAATGATCCTGTGACTTGTTCCCCCTATTTCCTGCTCACCATCTGCTGTCTAAAAGCTCATGAGACTGAGAAACTGCAGGAATGTTTGATCCTTGCCGTGAAGGAGGACAAAGCTGGACGGGAGGGGAAGAGGAAAAGGGGAAATTCCCACAGCCTCTGCCGAGTGGGAACTGAGATGAGCCGATTGAGGTGGGAGAGAAGGGAACACAGGGTGGGTCTTGGAGCTGCTGGAGCTCAGAGCTGAGGTAAGGAAGAAGCGTCGGTGCCGAGGTGTTGGAGTGGCAGGAGCCCAGATGGAGATGGGAGGTGCTGGAGGGGCCGGGGGCATCCCCGCGGGGGCTGCACCACCTCCCACCTCCCTCTGCCGCTCTCCTTCTAAACTGGCCCCGAGGGAGGAATTTTCCCGCAGCATTCCTGCAGTTCCTCCCAGCTGGCCGGGGGAGGTGTGGAGCTGCACCACCATCTGCCAAGGAGGTGGGAGAGAACAGAAAGGGCTTTTTCCCCTCTTCTATTTCAAGAGAGGGGGAAAAAAGGAATCCGTGTGTTTCTGTGTCAGAGTTTGCAGCTTTCAGTAATCACAGCAAAACCCCATAGAACAGCTGAAGAAATCTTCATGTAATGGGAAATAATTATTATAGTCGATTCTTTTGGAGGTTGTTGTAACAGCATTTTCTCTTTTTTCCCAGAGCAATGCTCTATTACAGCCAAAATGGATAAAGAGAGAACAGTCAATTCTGGGCTCCAATACTAAAATATAATAATTATTATTACTACCTTAAATTGGAACTGTGGGCCCACAGCATAAAGCAAATGGGAAGCAATCAGTCAGTACTTGCAGGCTGTTCCCAGGCAAAGGCAACAAGTGCTGCAGTTAGAGGTTCATCCTGCCAATGTCTGCAGGGACCTACCAGGAAACCAGAGAGGGACCTTTCCTCAGGAGCTGCAGGGACAGGGCCAGAGGGATGGCTTCACTGACAGAGGGGAGGTTAAATTAGATATTGGCAAGGAATCCTTCCCTGGGAGGGTGGGGAGGCCCTGGCACAGGGTGCCCAGAGAAGCTGTGGCTGCCCCTGGATCCCTGGGAGCATCCAAGGCCAGGTTGGATGGGGCTTGGAGCAACCTGGGCTGGTGGAAGGTGTCCCTGCCCATGGCAGGGGGTGGAATGGGATGGGCTTTGAGGTCCCTTCCAACCCAAACACATTTGCAGAAGGTATTTCCTTCCATGGCTAACAGAGGCATATTTAAGAATATATTCCATTGACAAATAATTAGCACACTGTTTATCTGCCCCTAACTGATCTCTGAAAATCAGACTCCTGACTCTACTCCAACCTTCATTTGAACTATTTGGCTTTTGTCTCTATGCATGTTTTTGTGTAGATGTTGCTATACAGCAAAAATTAGTTCTGGCTCAAAAAAATTGGTAATATTTGAAATTTTTTTTCATGGTTTTATTAAGTTTTGGTTCAGCAAAACTTTTCTGTAGTTGCTGGAGTAGGAACTAAAACGAACAGATGTTTTGCTCAGGCACAGACTGTGGTAATAAGGTTAATGCACTTGATTATTTATTTTCTGAGTCCAAGCATCATCTTTGAGTACAAGCATAATGGAAGGATATGCTTTTCCTGAAAGAACATGGACAATGCTGCATTGTTATGTTCTCATTTCGGGGTGAATATTTCCCTGAAATGCCTCACTTGTTGGTGCTGATCTCCCCTGGCTCAGTCCTGCTACTAATGGGCTCTTGTTTCCAACACAGCCTTGGGGCTGGAGATCAGTCCTCTGGGAAGCAGCAGAGAGGCCTCAGTGCCAGCTCCTGCACCTCAGCAGGGCTGCAGCAGCTCACTCCCCAGGCTTCCCCAGGTTCCCAGCCTGACCCAGCCCTCACTTGCAGGTCATGGATGTGAGTACCTTGTGTGACTTTAATGTAGGTAAGGGGTATTTTCTTTCCAGGTCTAGTAAAACTCTGCAGTGTGAGTGGTTAGGGGGCTGCAGATGTTTGCATCCCTTTGGAGAGGCTCGGGATCCCTCCCCAGCAGTGGTGCTGCCGAGGGCTGGGTGTCAGTAGGTGTCAGCATCAGTCACTGCACGGGAGCAGCCTCCTGAGTGCTCCTGGCAGCACGGGATCAGTGCCAAGAGCTCCACAGACCCCGCTGCAGGAGAGCAGGGCTCAGCCACAAGTTTCTCAATACAGAGAAGGGAAGGCATTAAAGCTGTGGTTGCTGTCCAGTGCTGGAGTTCGGGCACTGAAATGATGCTCTGCTGGTCACCCTCGTGTGGTGACACAGTGCAGAGGGAGCACCTGGCTGTGCAGCTGCACAGGGCCACAGGGTGTGCTGGCTTGGAAGGACCAGCTGTCCTGCACAGGACCATCCCCGAGGGTCACAGCCTGTGCCTGAGATGGGCTTGGGCTGGCACAGGGGGGTGCTGCCTCTGCTGGGCAGGGTGCTGGTTATGGAGTGTGGGGCTCCAGCCAGCAGGAATTGGCTCCAGGCAGCTCCTTCCCCTTGGAAAGCTGAGGTAACTCTCAGTTAAGCTCCTGTGACAAATCTTGGCCGAGAGCTGCAGAGTGCCCGTGGTGGAACCTCCTTTCCTGGCCAGGACACAACCTGGGGTTGCTGCCAGGCCTGTGGTCTGGTTTAGCATTGCTGATGGGTCAGGATCAATGATGCTGTGCTGGAACTGGCTTGTCTGGGGGTGCTGCAATCCCATTGGGGTACTGAGGATACTCCTAGAAGGGGTCTGGGAGTTGTTTCTGAGCAGACATTGGCTGGGACGGTGCAGGGGTAGGACTGTTGCTCTCCTTATTGCTCCCTCCTTGTTTTCAGGCAGGATGCTCTGAGGAAGGGCAGCTCTGCAGCTCTTCTGTGATGCAGAACTTCAGTTTGGGCCCATTTTTGCAAGGAAACCACGTGGTACCATAATGAATCTGACAGAGATTACAGACTAAGCACTGCTAAAAAGTAAAGTAACACCTAGAAACTCTTCTGTGTAAATGCCTACAGCGTGAGCTGGGTTTTCACAGGTGTTACTGCTCTCCAGTTCCCACCCTGCTGCTGTGTGTGAACCCTGCCAATGCCCAGTCCTTGGCAGAAGCTCCAGCCGTGACCCAGGATCTGCACCTGGAGGGCAATTTGTTGGAACTGATTAATTTTCCCCGTGTAACTGGCTTTGTGAGGAGCAGAGAAGCTTTCCAAACTCAGATCCAGTGCAGCCACTTTCATATCCACCCTAATACTGTTTCCTCCAGTAGAAGTGGAGATTTAAGTTAAATCAGAAAGGCTCAGATATGCTTATACTTTCCATTTCTTCCCTCCTCCCTCTCTTCCTGTTCCCTGTAACTGCTGACATTAGTTGAAACAGCAAGTAATATTTTTTTCACAGACCTGGTGTGCAGATGACACGGGATTTATAAACCTGAAGAGGCCTTGCTTGCCTTCCCAGGCTTGCAATCTCCGAAAAATTGCACCTCAGCTGCAAAATGTCACTGTAAGAGCAATGTGTTGTGTTCTCCAGGGAGCAGAGGGTGGTGCAGGGACTGGACAGCACTCAGTGGTGTCTGGTCCTCTGCCTGGCCCTGGGAGGGGATGAGATGCCATGTGGGGCAGCAGCAGTGCCCAAGGCAACGTCCCTCAAACTTCATAGTTTATGGTCCAATTTAGTCAACACAGGATATTTTTGTATCTTGTCTTAGAAAAGGTCCTGGAGTGGGAATCACTTTTATGTCCTGTTTACTTCCAGTGATAAGGTGCCTTTGCATGTCAAGAAATTTCAGCCTTGAGGGATTATTCCAAGTGTGTCACCTGCCCTGACCCTCCCAGCCCTTTCCCTGCCATGCTGGGGACTCCTCAGGGTCCATGGCCCTTGGCTTCCCTGCTGCTCCATGGAACAGCTGGGTGGGGATGAGCCCTTCTGGCTGTGCCTCTGAGCTGGGAAAGGGACATGTCCTGCTCAGGGTACAGAAACTGGGGTGTCCTCTGCCCGTGCTGGGGAGTGACCCTTCCTGTGTCACCCCCACCCCGAATCCCACAGACAGTAGGTGAAGTCTAAAGGCAAAACCTGTTGGTAATAGTGCAGCAGTGGGGAGGCACTGTGGGGATTTTCATTATTATTGCTAATCTGCAGTATTGGTGAAGAATAAAATAAGTCCTCACTCTTCACTGAGCGTTCCTCTTCACCATCGCCCTGCAAGGACGTAGCTGGTGCTGGCAACTCATCTCCTTGTGGGCTTTTGTGAGAAATGGAGGATTATCCCCTTCATTTCACCTAGTCAGCTTGTTTCTAGCTCATTTTGCTTTGCTATTTCTCTAAAGGATGCCAATTGTGGTCCATGACTCCATCCCTTCCTGGCTGACACATTGATCCTTCTTCAGGAGACTCTGTATTCTGTTCCTTAGTGGTTCAATATTATAATCTAACCTCAGTATAATGATTTCATTTCAGATACTAAGACTTTCTCGTGCTACACGTTTAAAATATGCTTCCCTTGCTGTGGTACTGCCTTCCCTCAGCAGCCCAGTGGAAGCAGGAGTGGCTCAGGAACATTTCCAGTGGGAAGCAGCGTTTTAATGGAATCGATACTGTTTAGGAGGGAACATAATAGTGGTGTATCTTGCTGCATCTGGACTTTTCAGTTGAATTCTTTTTCTTAAAGACTCTCATAGGAAGAGGAGAGAAGCTTTCTGTGATGGAAGTGGTGCCAGGGAGGGGTATTTGCCAAATTCCAGAGGCTTTGTGGCCCAGAGCAGGCACATCCCACTGTAGATTGTGCTACAAGGAGTGTGAGGGAGCTCTGGGCAATCCCTGCCTTAGGAGCAGAGCTCTGGGCCATGACATGGCTGTGAATGACACGTGGGTTGGATAAAACTCCACAGATTTGGGGAACACTTTGCCATTTGATTGTCTCCCATGCAGCCAATAAAACCCCAATGTGCAACTGAACAAAACAAAGTAAAGGCTTTGAAAGAAAATGTGCTTTAGGATATACATTCTTCATTACTTCCAGTCTCAGTTGAAGTTGTTTGATTTATGCACTTGTTTTGGAATTTCAACTGAATCAAACAAGTGTTTTGGTTGTGGTTCTTTTTTGTTTCTCTCTCCTTTCTTTCTTATTTTCCCCCAGTGAGAACTGGAAACTGTTCTGAGTTCATGTTGTGTTCTCTTGCTGGGTGATGTCTGTCTGGGCTTACCCTTGTTGCAGTGATGGACTTCACCTTTGAGGAGGACAGTCACTGACCTTCAAACTTGTAGCAGAAGGAAATAAAGAGAACTAGAGAGAAGTTGCTGGGCTGTTTCCTTCTCCACAAGCCCAGCAGCACCATGGCCATCTCTCCTGGGCTGGTACCTCGGCAGCTCTTCTCCTGCTACTCCCTAAAACACAGCACTTCTATGATATGCTGGTAAAATCAGAAGAAAAATGAACATGGAACCTGCCTTAGACCCAGAGCTGCTGTGAACTCTTCTGATCTTCCCTCTTTTCTTGCCTCCCTTTGTGCTTGGTGGTTGTTGATAATTTTTGTGCCTTTCCTCACCCTCATAAATGCTGATGATGCCTCGGGTCGATACTTCTGCATTGTTATTTAATCCCAAGTCCCTCTTTTCCATAAGCAATTCACTGGCACGTGATGATTTGCTTTTCCTGGCGCCCCACTTACTTTTCACTTTCCCTATCAGTTGATTTACTGCCTCCAGACAGAAGATGAATAGTTTGCACTTTGTTCTCTTAAATCAAAATGGAATGGAAAAGACTGGTTTAATCATATTTTATTCCAACCCCACTTATCTGTATCACCTATTGCTTAGCCCTGTCAGGAGTGATATGTCTGCAATATCCTCTCTTTGCTGTTTGCTCACCACAGGACCAAGGTTTTGCTTATTCATGACTCCAGCATTGTTTTATTACAAAGCTGTGGGAGAGGCTCTGAGCAGTTCCAGGCTGATCTCAATGGCTTAAACACTGAGACTGAGTTTAGTTGGGAAAATCCACTCAATAATGCTTCATATTGCCATTTAAACCCTGGTTTGAATGCAACCCTTAAGCTAGGTCTTAGTCCAGCATGGCATTTATATACAGGCTTAACATTAAACTTATTTCAAGCTTTCCAGCTACATCTGTATTTTACCTGGAGCAGTAAAGCCCAATGTACCTGAAGAAGTAAAGTCCAATAAGCATTGGGCTAATGGTCAGTTTACTCTGACCTGATATAACTCATCAAATCTGGGCCTAAATGCATGAAGTGGTTTTTGATTTCTGATTTGGCTTTCATTCATGCTTAGAAGTTGAAAATTAGAGCAAGTCAGTAAAAATATTTTAGCTTTAGATATATTTATATAAATACATAGACTCAATGTGTCTATTTATATAAATATTTAGACTCAGTGTGTCTATATATTGTCTATATACATATAGACATAAGGAAAAGGAGCAGCTGAGACTGCTTCTGTTCAGGAGAAACTGAGTCTACACTGGCTATAGACTGTGTTATATATATATAGCACATGCATATATATTTAATGCCCCTTTTTTCAGTGGTGTAGTATCTTTATCTTAGATTAAAAACTGCTTGGACTAGTTTTTCAATGGACTTTGAATTTCATGGTTCAAGCTTCATGGCTGCACCTCCCTAATGCTTTGGTTAACACATGTGGAAATGAGCAATCCATTCCTTTCATGGCCAAATATACACCATTAAAATGATTGCAGTGTAGCCTGGCAATGCAAAGTGGTTTAAAACTCAAACTACTAGAGGGTAAAAGAATGAGATTTGAAAGTTCCATAAAGGGATGGGTTTCCTGCCACCCATGCTGATGGACATGGATACAGGGAGCACTCAGCTCAGTTCTCCTCAGCAGGAAATCGCTGGCAGGGGCAGCAGTGACAGGGTGGTTTTGCTGCTCCTCTCCTGAGCTGTATCTCAGCTGACATGATGTGTGTGCAGGAGCTGACCTTTAAATGGAGCTGCTTTTCCACCTGAAGCACAAGGAAGCTTTTGGCTGAGCTCTGCTCTTAGCCATGAAGCAATTAAAGATATCCTTGATTTGATCCATTGGAGAGCACCCTCGGTGTAATTCTCATTTTACTTCTTGCCTGTTGCCAGAACCTGCAATGATTTATATGGCTGGAGAAATACTGCATGTGGTGTGAACAGTTTATGCAGAATTTTCCATTTCTTTCACTGGAGTGTAGCTGCACAAGTGTTCCTTTGTGGTTTTAACTTGTTTCTATTTTATTGGCTGTGAACCAAGCAATAGAATTGCTTTTGCCTTCAACTTCAAAGCTTAGACTTGGGACCAGGTTCTGTGTCATCACTTAAGGCCGTGGCTCCTTTGAGGGGACTAAGATCTATTTAATTATATCTTTTACAAAGCTAAAGCTAAAACCACAGTCCTGGCTGAGCAAGGCTATTCAAAGTTATGCAATTCACTGTTTGGCTTTTTTTTTTTTTTAAATAATTTTATACGATTTTTACAGCTTTCTGCACAAGCCAGTTAAAAATCACAGTTCTATTTTGACTGCTCATCATGTTATTATGTACAAATTCCTTTCAGCTGCCAAAGGCAGTGATTATAGTCCAGAACACTGCATTATTGAGATAAAACATGACTTCCAGTTCAGTCAGGCTAATTGAAACATTGGCCCCCTCCTCCTGGGAGCTGCTGTGTGATCCCTGAGGGACCCGTGGGACTGAGGGACGCCCGTGCTCTGAACACCTACTGCTAATTTTAACCAGTAAGTACAGAAGTGTGTTTGCATTCAAGGGCTTGGTTTGCCCAATCAATAACACCCCCTTCCCTTATCTTTTTTTTCATTCTTGGCTCTATTCAGTGTGAACTTGTGTTCAGCACTGTGGGATTGCTGAGCTGGGGCTCTGCTGCTCTGGGCACACACGGCAGGGCTTTGCTGGGTCTCACCCCTCAAAGCCACTTACAGAAACCTGAGGTTTTTCTCTCCAACAAATAAGTGAAAAGGTTCTAACACACACCCAGCCATGCATTGCAACCCTTGGGATATTTGGAGACCCTGTGGGATGTTTGGAGGGACGGGTGCCAAGGTCAGACCACCCAAAGCTGCAGCGGCTCAGAGGGAAGGAGCAGTGAGGAGGATGTTCCTGCTCAGGAGGAACTGAGGCTGCTTGGTGGAGGGGGTTGTCTGTGCACTCCAATTCCAATCAATATAATGTATAAGAGTACCTGGCTTCTCTTTGGAAGCACCAGCACATCAGGAGCTGGCACTGCTGGAGCCAGACCTGCTCTAAACCTCAGGATGTTAACAGGCTTCTCCTGGTGTGCTTCACCCTCACCATGGTACTGAACTGCCCCTTTTCCTCTTGCTGTTTTTCTGCCTGTGTTTGTTATTTTGAAGATTGATGCAGCTGAATTGTCACATCTTACTTGGGTATCACTGAGATCTTATTGAGCTTTTAAAAATGGGGCTCATCCTTTGGAGCCCAGCTTGGCTTGGGCTTTCTTGGTTGACAAATGAGGGAAATGTCCTCTGGTGATGCTTGTCTTTCTCCCTCAGTTCTGGGATATCAGCCTGACAGTGCTTCAGCAGCTACTGCTGAGCTGAAAAACATCCTCCCTGTCCAAAGGCCACGGCTGTGAACGGGGAATGCTGGAAATGGTGGGTGGCCCTGGAAGTTATTGTGCCCAGGGAAGAAGTCTTCCTAATTTACATCAATTGCAGTCATTTTTGCTTTCTTTTTTATTGCACAAGCCACTGTAGCTGTAGGATCCAGGGCTGGTTTGTGCTTTGCTGTCTTTGGAAATAATAGGGGACTTATGGAAATCTCAGGCAGGAAAGTGGCAGTTCAGAACTGAATCCCTTCGGCTCAGTTTCTTCCAGAACACATTTAAAGAACTCACAGTAATCATTTTCATGCTAAAGCTCAAATTGTCTTGTTAGATTGTTGCTTTTGAGTGGAGAAATGGATTGACATTGATTTTTTTTTTCCCTTTTACACTGATATCCAAGTTTTTTGTGTCAGTCTGATTTGACAGAAACTGAGATCTGTCTTTATTATTTTTAGGCTACTGACAGCTCAGTGTTTTTGACAGAGAGAAGGAAGTTTTACACCCTCCTGATAGGATTACCCTGCTTAATATTTTCTCTTCCCTGCATTTCTTTGAATGCATTACAAAGTTGCCCCCAAAGTGGATGGATCCTGGGTAAGACATAGAGAGCTTTAATAAATGCATTGACTAAATTATCCATCTGTGATTTCTGGGGTTCAGGCACCACGTCCCTGACCTTCCACCAGCTTGTACCTTTCCCACAATAGGCCACATCCCTGTTAAATTTGGAAAATCTCTGCTGCTCCTCTGTGCTCTCAGGACCACGGGAAGCACAACCCCTCCGAGTGGGACTCCCAGTGCCCTGCAGTTGTATCGCTTTTATATCCAAAAATGAAGACAGAGATCCAAGGTCCTCGGTGCAGACACATCTCTGGCAGTCCCAGCAGATGTGTCCCAAATGGGGGAGAGGCTCACTGCTGGTTTTTCCTTTTCTCTGTAGGTCAAAGGCATTTCTGTGCTGTTTTGGAATGAAACCAAAGAGAAAATGTTCCTGCCTAGGCTTTCTCTGTCAGAGCACAGCTCTGGCTGGCAAAAACCTGAGGGGCTTCAGTGAGCTGAAGCTACACAGCTTTTTTTTTCATTCTATAGGAGAATTATAGAGATTAACTTGCTCTGGCCCCTCAGATTGACTCTGTTGCAGTCACAGTAATGTTCTGTAACCCAGCAGGGGGGAAACCAGGGAGACTTTTGCCATGGCTTTGGCAAGGCTGGGATTTCACCTCTCACACACCTGAGGGCAAAGCCAGGTGGCCCCATGGATTTCAGCTGCCCAGAGCAATGATGTGGGAACCAGTTTTCCTGCTGCTTGTAACAGTGACTTCTGAGTAGCCTTGATGGATGTGACTGTTTTGCAGTGTGAAAATGGCTTGATTATGCCAAGCACTTTCTACTCTCTGGAAATGAATGAATATTTATAGTTCAGTGTGGCTGGGAATGTAGAGCTGTGCTATTACTGCCCAATAATACTCAGTGCATCTCCCTTTTAATTTCAATTCCTGCTCTGACTGGCCTTTGCTGCATCTCTGCTGAGGTTATTCTGTAAAGCACGTGGGAATTATTGACATTAACTTTGCTATCTGTAGCACTGCTTTTATCACCATTACTAAGGCTCTGGTACCTATAATATCTGAGTTTGCCATTGCCTGTCCCTCCTCTTTAATGTGCAGTTACTACACTCTGTTTAAAACTTCTCAGTGTGAGTTTGGAAGTACAGGGGAAGTTTGTGTGATTCAGGTTTGTGTGATTCCTCCTGCCATTTCTGGGCATGAGGGAAACCTCTAGTAATTACCTGAGGGAAAAATAAATACTGGAAAGCAAAGGAGGATGTGTTCCTTCCACCCCCTGCCATGGGCAGGGACACCTTCCACTAGCCCAGGTTGCTCCAAGCCCCGTCCAACCTGGCCTTGGACACTTCCAGGGATCCAGGGGCAGCCACAGCTTCTCTGGGCAACCTGTGCCAGGGCCTCCCCACCCTCACAGGGAGGGATTTCTTCCTAATATCCAATTTAAAGCTACTTTATTTCAGTTTAAAGCCATTAATGAGTGAAGCCAGTCCATGGAAGTGGCAGTAAGGAGAGCACTTCCCGTTCCCTGACAATTTTTCCTACAGAACCACCCTCTAGTCTCTCTGTCTTGTTGATTCACTATTTGCAAATCACATTTGAAAACCTATTTCTTCCTCAGTGGTTATAGGTTCTAATTTCTTCTTCTCTCAGCCATTAATTTAAGTCCATAACTGCAGTAGCTGACTCTGTAAATCATCGTAGGAAATAATTTCTGTGGATTATATTATGTGAAATGAAGTTGTATTGTACTGAGCTGCACAAGCCATTTATCTGTAAATTCCTGGTGCAACCCTCCTGGAGTGGGGCAGATACTGGGCAAGGGGAAATGTTGTATAAAGCTGCTCATCAGTGGCAAACAGGCTGGAATTGAGCCACTGTTGGGCTGCACCTGCAGCTGGAGGGATTATTCTGGGTGTCTTGTGAATGCAGGGGAAGGTTTTCCTCTCAGAATAACAAACAAATGTATGCCTGGTACCAGGGCTTTGAACAGAGGCTGATTTTGAAATGGAACTGATAAACCAGGGTGGAAGCACCTCTGAATAGCACAGAGTGGCTGCAGTTTGTAGAGGCAGAGTTGAGATATCACTTATTGCTGGTTGTAAATGAGCCCTCATTGAGCTGGTTCACAGGTCTGTCCAGTGCAGGGTCTGTAAATCTCTCTGAACTGGGGCTCCCCTGGTGTGCAGAGCTCAGGGACCTGCCCGGGCAGCTCCCACTGCCGTGGTGTTGGAGTTGGTTCCCATGGAATGATTTATTGATCCATGGGATGTACACACCTGCAAACGCTGCAGATTAATATGCAGATGCTGTTCCTTTGCAGGGGAAGGGAGGCTGGTGCAAACTAATTGATTTGGTGAGTTCCAGTTGACATGCACCCATTAACTAAATAGGTCAATTATATGTTCAACCTGATGGATGTCTGTGATTACAGTAACGAAGGGTTATTGACTGAAAAAACTGTAGTAACACTTTTCTAGTTTTTTCTATGGCATATTTGGGGGGTGTGGTGTGTTATCCTTAGTTCTGGCCATTACCTCCTTTCTGAAGTTAATCATTAATATAATTCATACTCGTTCAGCAAAATGATATTAATTTAAAAGACCAAATACTCCTTTATCATCTTTGAGTGTTTTTGTAGGGTGATGTTTAAACCCCTTCACCTCTCTGACTCTGAAGGCCAAAGGTAAATAAGCTGGTGATGACCTGGGCAGCTGCTTTGTGTAGGAACCATTTAAAGCATTCAACACTTGTGTCCACCCAGTCATCCCAACCCTTATGGACGAGCCTTGCCACAGAAAACCTGTGATGCACGTTGGCTCTTTGACTAATTTTCAATTTTTTTTTCTTTGGCTTTTTTGAAATGACTTAATATCTGTGTCTGAGCAGGGAGAAGGAGGTGAGTATTTGCAGGGAGATACAGACAAGGGCTTCAGGGCATTAATTAAGAAAAGGCTGGCACTGCACTGTCGTGGGCCTTCCCAGCCCCCAGCAGTGGCAGTTCTGGGATTTCCCAGTCCTTTATCCTCCCTTTTAGTGCTGCACTTAGCCCAGAACAGCTGGCTTTTATTGCCCCTCTTCAGGCACCTTGATCTTGACCCAGAAAGACAATTACCTCGAATTCCAGGAGCAGTTAATCTTTGCCATCCCCAGCAGCCAGGGCAGAGCAGATGCCCTGTAATTCAGTGTAATTCCGACATCTGTCTCGTTGGAGCGTGGGGAGAGCAGGAGGGCACAGGTGGAGGGGGAGCCAATAAAGATTGATGGAGCTGTTTCTGCACTGGAGATCTCCTTCAGCAGGGCCGCTGCCCTGGGAGGTGTCTGCACAGTTGGGCTGGGTTGTGCTTTTCCTCCCAGCCTTGGCCAGGGGATATCTCAGATATAAATCCAATCCAGCCTTTCAGTGAATGGGATCTGACACCTGGAATTGGTGTTAATCCAGGTCATAAAATATTGTGTACAAGGAGTTGTTCCCTTGTCTGGTCCAGCTCTGCCTCGGTCTGATCACACCGAGTCACAAAATTTCCAGTGTTAGTTCTTTTGTGGATTAGTGCACTTTTTAGGTGTTTGTTTTTTTCCCCTTTTATAGACCAGACTGAAGGATGTATCTGATCACCAGAATTTAATTATTAAAGAGGGAAAGGAAAATTCATTAAAAAAGTAGATGTTTCTTAACACTCCTGGTGAACTGGCAGCGGGTCAGTTTTCTTCAAACTCTTCAGACCTTTCTCAATGTGCAGCTGGGTAACAAAGAAAGAGTGGGAGGAAAATTACATGAACTACTTTGGGTTTTTTCCTAGGTGAGGATATGGCCCTTTCTTTGCCATCCAGCAAAGGAAAGAGTGTGAGGTTTTGGGACTCATTTCTGGGTCTGTGTCATTCTGATTCCAAAGCCATGTTGCATCTGTTCATCAAATTAAAGCCATTTCTACAGGGAATAACACAAACCAGGACAATAAAGAGCAAAATTTACCCAACCCAACTATTTTGTGCAGCACAGAAACATATTTAAGTTAGTAAAACATATTCCTTTAAAGAATATAGTGATCTAATAGTTCTTTGGTGATGGAAACTGTATTTACTGTCAGGGAAATAAACAGCCAGGCACTTCCTAAGTGTGCTGCTTATTGTGCTTGTGCTGGTGGTCTTTGATAGGCTTTGGACAAAACCCCAAATTCACTGCACTCCATCTGAGCTTTGAGTCTTTCAGGGCTTTCACTTAAAAGATTCATTAAGAAATAACCATTCCAGGCAGAGCTCCAACCAGCTGGTGTGTTGGCTACCAACCCTTTCAGAAAGAGGATTTAAGGGCTTTCACGTGTTTGCAAACCCAGCGCTCCTGGGACGTGTGAACTCTCCTTCCCTCCTCCTCCCACCCCACCTTGGGCACAAAAATAGCAGATATTTCATTCTAAGAAATACTGATGCATTTGGAATTCTTGCTTCCAAACCACTTTTACTGGAAAGCAGCCTAAGGAATTAATGCCCCCCATTTCTAATGTAGTTCATGGGTAGTATCTGCAAGAAAGCTCCCTGGAAAATCGTAGGAAATGCAAAATTAAACTTTGAGGTTTGTTATCACTGTGTAAGATGAGGGACCATTCTTCTGGAAACATCCCAATAACATAAAGACATTACAATGCTACTAATAAATTAATTTAAAATAAAATAATCTGGCCCCTGGTCAAACCCATCCCTGTCCTCCTCACATCTAGTTCGGGGCTGTGATCACATCTCCTGGTTTTTCTGGTCATTTAATCTGAAAATACTCATAAAAGGCTGGATTTGGGGTGAAATTCTTCCTTATTGGTAAAGCTTTTGTGCAAATTGGTCCAAATCTTTCTGCAGATACAACAGAAAGAAAAGTCTGACCTGGGCTGAATTCTAACCAGGAACTGCACTTAAATCATAAGTAAAATTACCGTGTTGTTAAACACCAATCTTAAATCAAACTCATGTTTATAGATATATAGGATGTTTAAATGTTAAGTGGAATTAATTAAAATCTGAAAGCATTTCTGTCATAAGCAGTGATATATTAAATAAATGTGTGTGTGCTTTCAATACTGTAATTGCCCCACTTTATTTTAGAATTTGGTATTTACTTTAACTCCCCAAGAGAAAACAGAGTCAAAGCTGTGACAGTTTTGCACAAATATTTTCACCTTAAAATAATATCCATGGAAACTAATCATAAGACACAGAGAGAGATTATTAACGTGGAAGTTTTCTGTATGTGAACTTCAAGTCAGGATCTATCTGTGTGTTAAAATTCTGGTTGTCTTCGTGGCTGTTTTCTAAGTCATCTTTAATCTCTCAGTGGGGAAAGCAGGGACTGTGCAGAGGATTATTATGCCCCACTTCTGAGTTCTCCTCACAGGTTCCAGCAGTGCTCTGAGCCTCACTGAGCACGAGATGTTTAGGAAGGAGGATCCCAAAAGATGCATCACGAGTGCACAAAGGTATTATTTCTATTTAGCCACGTGGAGACAGAGCTGATGTTCAGCCCAGGCAATTAAAGAAGCTGCAAACTCGCTGGCAGCTGAAGTGCTTACAATGCCCCCGGGTGCCAGCCCCGTGCTGGGGCAGGCAGGGCTCCCAGGGAAGGGCACAGGGAAAGCCTTCCCTCCTTTGTTTTCCCTGCCTTCAGGCCAGGGAGGTTTTTTGTTCCATTTCTGTCAGACTCTGAGAGGTTCTTCCTGCAGCCCTTCAGAAACAGGACATCTGCACCGTTCCCTTCCCTGGTGTTCTCCTTTAAACCTTGAATCCTAATTGGGATCTGTTGTAGACAAGGACTCAGTTGTGTTGAGCAGCAGCAGCACAGAATATTCCCTTCATGGAGGTGGACACAGGAGAAGACTTCAGGGCAGAGAGAACTCAAAGGCTGTTGCCAATCACAAGGAATTTCCCTTTAAATCCTGTGATTTTGGGCTGGGGAGGGATTTGTGGAATCATTGCCATCTGTGGGCTCCTGCACTGACAGGAATCGAGCTCCTCTGCCAGGTAACTCCTCCCCACGGGCCCCTCTTAAAGAGAATTTTCTAATTCAAAGGCTCTGCTGTACCTTCAGAAGTGTAGTTTACACTAATTTGCAAGAAATATTTGAACTCTCTTCTGTAAGTTAAATTTTTAAGCCAAATATTGTTGAAGTCTCCCCTCAGTTACCAATAAAATTGCTTCTTTCTCATCGATCACATCGAGGGATTCCCAACCCACGCCTGGGCGAGGAGGTGGCTCAATTTGGGGTGATTTATTCTACTCAATAAAAGCTTTACAAGTAGCTTTAAGGATCAAGCAGCTTTAAAGATCATGTTATCTGATAACTATTGTGTTATTGTGTCAGAATTAGGACATAAAATCATTTAATTACCCTATTCTGTCTGTTCAGCTCCCCAGGATATTTTCCCATTCCACATCAGGAAATCAGCACGTCCCCAGGCAGATTATAAGGTATAAAATATCCCTGGCAGAGGGGAGTATCCTCAGGTGGAGGGGTTTGAACTGGGAGGGGGAAGAAGGAAAAGACAAAGTAGAATTTGCTTTATCATTTGCTTTGAATTTGTTTTCTTCAAAGCCAATTATTTTATCAGGCAGAATATTTGTAGAGATGGCAGGAAATGAAGAATATTCATGGAAAATGAATTTTAAACTCAAACATGAATATAAATGTTGGAAAGTTGAACAGATGAGTGTTTGGGTTTTGTTCTTTTGGTGTTTTTTCCTTGCTAATTAACACATTGCAAACATTGTACTGTAACTTAAACATCTCTTATGCAGCAAAACTGAACCCCACAGTCTGAAATACAAATATTTGCATTTTAACTGCTCATAAACCATGGAAACCATTTGGTAATGGTAGTTAAATCCAGATACTGCCTAGTAAATCATGTATTTAATAACTTTTACATGATGAGGAGGGAGAAGGATTGCTCATATGCTACTGGTGGTAATCAAATTCATTATTATTATTTCACTCAAATAAGAACTAGTTGGTTCATTCCCACACAGCTCCCATGGCTGCTCATATTTATTCCAGCTGTCTGTGCTTACAAAAAGAACTGTTTTGACCTGACACAAATGGATTTTGGGCTTATTTGGCAGCTTTTTAGAAACCGTGCAAATAGAATTCTGGAATCCTGGGATGGTTTGGGTGGGAAGGACATTAAAGCTCATCCCATCCCACCTCCTGCCATGGGCAGGGACACCTTCCACTAGCCCAGGCTGCTCCAAGCCCTGTCCAATCTGCCCTGGAACACAAAGGAATGAGCTGTTGAAATGGGATAGATGTAATTAGGCCAAAAAATGAGCAAAATCCCCTGTTGGTCCTTCAGCTGGAGGCTTGGGAGAGGAAAGCTGGTGTGTGGAAAAATGACAGTGTTGTGGATTTGAGCAAGGAGAGGGGAAATGGCTTGGTAACAACTCAGGCAGCTGCTGCTTTCTTTGTGGTTTTTTTTTTGGTTTGTTTGTTTTGTTTTAAGAGCTGCCAGGAAAGGGACCTTTGGGAGCTGCAGTGTTTGACAGGTCAGGGGTGAGAGAACGGAGGCACTTGGTCAGAACAACTGTAATGCCTTTGTTGGCCCAGCCTGGCCCCCTGGCACTGCCAGACAAGAGGCACAGGAAGAGCCTTTTCTTCCTCCTGACAGCTCGGAGGGTTTTGTCTGATCTTTGACAAAGTCAGGATCGATGTTCCACCAGCCCTGCTCATGTCTGGGGGCCTCTCCCGGGGCTGCAGTGCATCCATCAAGGTGAGGAATTATTTTGATACATAAGCAACCAAAACTTGAGACAACGTTTTTCCCTCAGCACAAAAAAAACCCCAAAACTGCCTCAGCCTTCTGCTCCACTGGGGATGGCTGGAATTCCAAAGCTTGTTAGAGATTATCCAGTATTTTCATCAGTTCTTGGTGAACAGAGTGTCCCTGGCAATTTTTTGAGCTCTTTATGCAGTTTTTCCTTTCTGTCACCTCTTTGAGTCTTTATTATTAGTGCTGAGGTCTTTGTTGTGGCTCATTGGTTTTGCTTTTCCTGCTGCATTACTCAGCCCTCAAAGTTTCATCTGCCCCACCAGGATGGCTTTTATTCCCAACCATTATTCCTGAGGGCCTTGTCCATTCAGAGTCTGGACACCTCCCAGAGCCTGCAGCCCCTGTGGGCAGCCTGGTGTGCCCGGTTCTCTTCCCTGGGAGCATTTCCCAGCTCCCAACCCTCTCCTGGGAACACCCCAGCTGCCATCTCAGTGTTCACCAGAGTGCCTGGAAGGAAACCCCACTCATCAGCTGGGTAAAAGTGATTTTATAGCACAAATTGGCTTGCTGGGACTGAGAGAGCATTTTGATTGTTATTTTCTCAGTGGAATAGATTGATGTGACATCTGAAATGACAGTCAGGAGTAGATTGTGAACTGCCACCTTCATCTCTTAATTAGTACAAGTAATTCTTTTGAACAAAATACGGTTATCATCGAGTTCATCCCGTCCCAGTGAGATTAAAGAGTGCTTGAAAATAACTTTTTTTTGTCCCAGGGGTGGGATAATCCCTGTAATTACCTCATATTATCCACTGATATTCATGTATCATCTCTAGTGATACCAGGATCTTCTGCAGATCACTTTGAATATTTAAACAAGCCTCGCTGAGACACTTCTTGTTCAAGATTCCTCCAGTGGAAATGGTTACTGTGATACCAAACTCCCCTCATTGCTTGTTAAATATAGGAAGATGTTGTGAGATGTTGGGTTTTAACCTCACTGTACTCAAAATATTTTAAATACTGGGATTTCAGTGTATCTATTTGTTGCTCCCCCTTGCCAGTTTGGTGGTGCACATTGAGAAGTCTTTTCACAGTTTGCTTTAATCAGAGGAAGAAGAGAAGGGAATAAAGAGATTGCAATTATTTCAGGAAGACCAGGGAAAGGCTGACACAAACAGGACTTCCAGTTCTGTTTCATGTATGGCCAGGAGACTTTCACCTGTTGTACAGAGAGAAAGCAGAAAACGTACGTTGTGAATTCCTTAATATTCCCCACGGAACCCACCGTGCTCTTTTCACAAACTGTGTAACGTGAGTTCCTCAGGAGGGGCTGAAAGTGCCCATTTTATGCTGGTGAAAAGTCAACATGTTCGAAATAATAAATCAATATTTCCATTTCAGACATGGAGCCTGTGGCAGGTGAGGAGGTGGAGTCGCTCTCTGAGGGTCTGAAGGTGTGTTCCGTGGTCTGAAGGTGTGTTCCATGGTCTGAAGGTGTGTTCCATGGTCTGAAGGTGTGTTCCGTGGTCTGAAGGTGTGTTCCATGGTCTGAAGGTGTGTTCCGTGGTCTGAAGGTGTGTTCCATGGTCTGAAGGTGTGTTCCATGGTCTGAAGGTGTGTTCCGTGGTCTGAAGGTGTGTTCCATGGTCTGAAGGTGTGTTCCATGGTCTGAAGGTGTGTTCCATGATTTGAAGGTGTGTTCCATGGTCTGAAGAGCTCCAACGTTTTTCCTCCAAGTTCCATTTCTGATCTGCCAGCTCTGGGTTTCCTCAGGCCATCACTCATCAGGCATTAGGTCTGTGGATGTGTTAGTAACCAGATAACACTTTTCAGCTGTTTGTCAGCCCGGGTTATCCTGCACATCCATCACCAAGGGGTGCAAAGGCTTGGGTTTGCTTCCTGATGTAACACTGCTTCCCTTTCCACGGTGTCAGAGCGTATCTTCTAATTTAGGGAGAAGGATCACACTCTGTTCCGTGATGGCAACCCATGAAAAGCACCCTCTGACAGGAAATTTATTCCTCAGAGGTGTTTTTGCTCTGTGAAATGGGATTTCACTGATGGATCCTGGATGTGCATGAAAAACAAATCTCTAAGGGCAGAACTGAACTGTACCAAGAACTGGGAAAGCTGGGGCAGCGCTGGGTGTTGCTGAGTGGTGGGAGGGAGGGTGGGAAGCAGAGTGGAGGGGCCTTGCCTGAGGTCAGTGTTTTGTCTGGGATGTGCACATGGAATCAATGCAGATTTTCCCAGTCAGTGTTTCTCACAGGGCATGGGAAGGGATTAACATCTGGGAATCCTTTTTAGCTGCTCCAGGGATCACAGCTTCCAGAGGGCCGCTATCATTTCTCCAAACCTGTGATCAAATGCCAAATAAACGAGCTGGAAGTTGTCAAGAGAGACTCTGAGGGCCATTTAGGGAGGCAGGTCCTCAGGGCAGCGTGGAGCAGCTCTGCTGGCTCGTGTCACTGCTCCAGGGGAGCTGCCATGGCACACTGGGCTCCTTGGAACAGAGTGCAAGTCTCCTCCTGAGATGGCAGCAATTAGAGTGAGTGATGGACTGGGACATCTCCTGCTCGGTGGTAATGGGGCCTGGGAGGTCACCTGCTGGCTCCAGCAAATGCCTCCTGTGCTGGGGGATCAGTGAGAGAATTTGTTGTGCCAGCAGTGCCTGGAGAGGTGCCGTGGCTCCAGGGGCTTCCTGCTGTTTTCCAGGGGAGGGGATTGACCATTTGAAGGTGTTGCAGGAATGTTGGACCAGCCCACCCACCACAGGAGGGGATAAATGAGCACGTTCTGCCACGTTACTGCCGAGCTGCCCCTGCTGAGCTGCCCTGTGCCCATTGCTAAGGCACACGCTGGTTTGGAGGGATCTGTCACACACAGGGGAAGGATGAAGGGATAATCTTGGGGAAAGGTTGGATCTGTGCTAGCAAATTAGCAAGATTTCAGGCTAGAAATTTGATGGTGAATGTGCCACCCCTGAGTACAGTGTGTGAGCAAAGCTAATGGATTAAAATAAATGGGATATAAGGCTGTTAACACAGCGTGTGCTTGAGGATCCCACCCAGCCCTGGCACAGCTGGAGCTTCCTCACTGTCCATCCTTCTTCACCAGTTTCTTCTCCTAATCACCCCTGCTTGAGCTGCTGGGGTTTTAATCCAGTTCCACACAACCTATTAGGATTGGGTGTGTGTTGGGTCAGAAAGGAACTTCAGCCACAGACTCCAGGTCTGCTGTGCCAGTTTAATTCACAACTGAAGCCACAGTGCAGAGAAGCCCTTGAGAACATTCCCACTGCCCATCTGGGATGGAGCTGGGGGATCAGCCCTGGATTTGAGGACTCCATGGTTATGGAGTGCGTGGTTATGCAAGTGAAAGGATCTGCAGGAGTTTCTCTAATGTGGGTTCAGGAGTAAATCCATCCTTTGGGGATGGACTGACCCAAATCCTGGGCTGCAGGAAGGGCAGTTCTGGTGTCAGAACCCTGTGAGAAAGGAAGCTCCAGATGTCACAGGTTACTATTATTAGGAAAACATTCAAACAGCCTGTTACTCCTCTTGGAATTGGACTCTGCTTTTAAAAGATTATTAGGTAAGAACCTCAGTCACAGAGACTCTTTCTATGCAATCACAGCTGCTCAGCTCGAGGAGCTCTGTCAAAAAATGGGATGCCCAAAATTATGACCTACCTTTCTTTCCGTTTCACATTTCCAGGGAGTTGTTAAAAATTAAAGATGCCTTTAAGGAGCTTCCCAGAAAACTGTGAAAATGTAGGACATAGTGTACCAGCAGGTTACAAAATGAAGCAACTTTTATGCAATATATTGTACTGCAAAGCAATTTGCTTCCAAGTGTCTCAAGTATTTCAATTAAGAAAAGTAATGATCAAGGACAAACAGCCTTTTAGTAGGAAGGGACTGGATTATTTCTATGGTTACTGTGCTGGAGCTGTAACTAGAATTAAAGTTTTAAGATAAAGGTTACTTTTATGTTTATTAAAAAGTTGATGCTATTTTTTTTCATACACCAAAAAACTTTGGGTTTTTTGTTTATTGGGGTTTGTTTTAAGGATAGGGTATAGAAGAGAGGTCAAGCTATGATGTGGCTTTACTGGTTTAAAGTTATTTATGTGTTTCACTGCTCAGGTACCAAACATGGTGAAGGTTTTTGTTATTTCACACTTCTTTTAACCCATTTAAATTGTTATCATATACCGTTGTTTCTTTTTTTTTTTCCCCCATTGAAGTTAAACCCCACACAACAAAGAGGGATAAAAGAAATACATTAATTTACCACCCTCCTCAGCATTTCCATTAGGGGTTTGGGGGTGGCTTGGAAGCAGTGGGGGAAGGATGTTTGTTCCTTTGCAATCAATACCCTTCAGAGCATCGTGGTGTGGCTGGAATGGGGGGGGGTCTGCTGGAGGTTCTGCAGCAGCCAGGCAGAAACCAGCCCCAGGTGAGCCAAACATCCTGCTTGGGGCTCAGCTGAGCATTACTTTAAATACTTACATCACTTACCAGTGTGTAAAGGGGTCTTGCAAGACCTCGAGGAAGCTGCTGCCTCCCCTAAAAGCAGATTTATCTGCTGGAACAAAACAAGGGGAAGCAAACTGGGGTGAATATAAAACGCTTGTGGGTTCCTCCAGTTGCCCAGACTGTCAGTCTGCCAGGAAATGCCTTTTCAAACCTGAGGGCTCTTCTTGCCACGTGTTTTCTCGGAGTGGGGGTGTAGGAACCATGATTAACAGAGGGGCACTGGGAGAACTGCTGAACAGCATTTCCACTACCAGTAACTGGCTGGGCTTGTTTTTAGGGTTTGGGGATGGAAGTGGCTGCAACAGCTGTGCTGGAAAACATTTGTAAAGGTTGTGTAAAGACATGGAAAAAGAACAGAAAATAGGTAAAAATCTCGTAGACTGTTAGAAAGCATTTTAGCAACATTAGCAACATTCTTATTCCTCACCTCTCCCTGTCTGCAGAATTTATAACCAGAACTGCATCTGTGTAACATTGAAAATAATCAGAGCTCTCATTTTCTTTGTGAAGAGAGGAAATTACCTGGATTGGGGGGGGGGGGGGGTGTTTTTGTTGCTAAACAAGCACAGACAAAAGATGCAGAAAAATAAGAGGAACCAGGAGTGTTTCTCTCTGATTCTCACCCTTATGGTGCTGGGGCTCCCTGGGGTGCCCCTGTCCTGGAGGGACGAGCTGGGCTCTTCTCTGGACTCAGGGCCCTCCTTGGGGGGTCAGGGCACTGTGGAAGGTTTCACCTCAATCAGCAGGAGCAGCTTTTGCCTGGCACAAAGGCAGAAAAGCTGCAGTACAAAAATAAATGAAAGGAAGAAAAAGCAAGGATAAAAGGAGAGGGAAGAACAGAGGAGTCCAGATCTTTCCCTCAGGCAGTTGTCAGCACTCAGCAAGGTGGTGATCCAAGGGCAGCAAAGTCCACTCTCTTATCTTGCTCTACTGAAAGTTTGAGGGGCAGTGTTTGTGTTCATTTCCCTCTGTGAGAGGTGCAGGAGTGTGATTTTGGTGGCACTAACATTAAGGCTTAGAAGACTCTGCTGGTGTTTGGTAACTGTTTTCTGAGATTTTCTGACTTCTCAAACCTAAGAAGGTCTCAAGATCTCGTTGCTCTTCACCCACCACAGCCCATCCCCCAGGCTGGGCAGGGAAGAGCCGGGAATCCTTTTTGGCATAATGGCTCTTCACGTTGAAATTAATTTAATTAGAGCAGGGTCTTGTTTTCACTGAGGTGCTGGGAACTGTCCTTTCTTTCTCCCTTTCCCACAACTGGAAATTAAAAATGCTTTCTTGCAATCACCACGAGTGATTTGCAGCTTAATTGCAGCCGGCGCCTCCAGGTTACCACAGCCTGGCCAGAGGCCTCCAGGGTTAGATCATTCTGCTGCTTTTTAAACCACTACTAATTTCATATTTACTCAAACACAAGCCACGTGCAGCCACTGGCTTCCAAAGGGAAGGAGAGAATGAAGGTGGAACTGGACACCACGTGCCCAAACACCCTCCTGGCCCTGGAGGGGTGGGGACGGGTCCATCACCTCAAGGGTGCTGGGGACCCTCCTGGCTAATGGGGCTGAGTGTGGTCCCCTCTGTTCTGGAGGTGACCACGGCCTGACTTGGGGGTAGATGGAACGTGGGATTTGTTCTGCAGGTTTTCTGCAGGAATTTTTGCCAAAAGGGATTGAAAGAAACCGGTTCCCTGCGAGCTGGCGCGTTGCTCGTGTTGTGACAGTTTGTTTATTGTGGATCCTCAGACTTGTCAGAGAGATTCAGTCGATGTTTCTTCTCTCTTGCCTGGCTACGAAAATTATTTGGATGGGATATTTGTGTTGGGGTTTTCTTTTGCTATTCTTGTCAAAGTAAAATAAATAAGGAACTGGAATTCTCCCGGAATAGGGGATTATAACGTGTTCTTTGGGAGGTTTAGATAAGGCACCGGGAAGTGGCAATTTTTGTCTTGCTGCAGTAGCTACACTTTCTAGACCACACTTTCCTCCCTACCCTGGGAAAACAAGAAATAGTGTCATCATCCCTGTGCAATTCTATTACTAAATTGTCAGAACATGCTCATATTTCTGGCAGCAATGATCCAACTCCATTTTCACTTCCATGTGGATCCGCGGTGACCTCGACATTCCTGGTCAATGCTCACGTAGAGATTGCTTGGCAGGCGCAGGTGCCAAGCTGGGGAATATAATTTCCTGACAATGTATGGGATCTGGGTGTGTAATTGGCTTCTGGGCTGGCCCTGCACAGCTATAGGGGCCTTACCTGAGCCTCTCTGCTGGTAGTTTTTAATGACCAGAAAGCCATGAACCATCTGTTTGTGCAGATCTGTTGTTGAACACAACTGTTGCTGGTTTTATACACTTGGTATGTGCTGCTCAGAAATATTTTGAGCCAGGCCTATTATCTAATTTTTAAAATGGACTATTGGGCAAAGAAGTTTTTTAATTAGTGGCAAAGGTGGAATCATTACCATGCAAGAGAACACTAAAAGGCAAAATTGCAAAAGCAGTCCAAAATCTGTAGCCACAACAAGTGTTTGGAGCTGAATCATGTCCCTGGGGATGAAATGGCAGTAATGGCCATTAAAGATCCCCTCCCCTCTCCTTCCCTTGCTGCTTACTCCATTAATGCCTGGGCCACTGCCCGTGGGGCCATTAATGCCTTTCCCATGTAGGTGTGCAGGAAAGTATTGGAATGATAGAATTGTAGAATCATGAATGTTGAAAAAGACCTCTCAGATCATCAGCCCAGCTGTCAGCCCAGCCCCACCACCACGTTCACCAGTAAACCACGTCCTCAAAGGCCACAGCCACGTGTTTTAGGGCAACACAGAGTCCGGCTTTCAAAGTCTTCTGTTTCTGTTCTTGTGCATAAACCTGTCACTCTCCACATTCCAGGCATGGAGGGAAATCTGGGGAGGGTGTGAGACATGTTCATTTTTTAGTCTTCCAGTGTAGTGGTTCAGAAAGGCACAAGCCAGAGGTGGCCAGAACTTAATGGAATATCTGTCACCATGTGAACATCTCCATTGCTTCGTGTCTCATTGCTTACACAGGGCTTCCAAAAGTCATCTCAGACTGCTGTAATTCGGATGTGGGACAGGTTGAGAAAAGATAATGATTTATTGGTGTTGTCTCCTCCCAGAGACAGCCCCTGATGAGCCAATCCCACATGTGCCAGCTTTGCTCCCTCTCCTGCTCCTCAGCGGTTTTATTTCCCAGTGGGAACAGTTCATCTCCTCCAGGCAGCAAAGTGCTGATGGGAAGGGCAGTTTGGGGCTCTGGGTAATGAGAGAAGCTTAATACCCTGAAAGACCTTTTCTACATTAAAGTGATATTTCCATCTACTGCTGTGGGTTTTTGATGGTAAATCCAGGCTCTGTATCATTTTCATTGGAATCTATAAACCAACAAAGTGAAACAAATCCAGCAGCTTACAGCTCAGAGCTGGAGCCCTTTCTGCCTGCTCTTGGCACTTATTTCCTCATGTTCTCATCCTAAAGATGAGCTGCTTTATCTGAATAACAGACATGGCTGCCTTTTTTATTTAAAGTTATCATTTCAAAGCCGTTCCTGAAAACATCCCTCTCTGCTTCTCACTGCCAGGGACGGGCTTACAGGGTGAGGACTGGTGCCTGTGCACAATAATTCAGCAGCAAATTAAACCTCAGAACACTCAAACAGCTGTTTCTTCCTCACTTCCATACATTAGGGATGGTGATTTCTTTCCCTCATCGAGGACCTGCAGGAACATAATTAGACATTCAAAACGGGTGTTCTAGATTTTCCTGTTTCCTTTGCTGGTCGTGACACCAAGGGAGGGACACGGGGAGGTGAGACCAGACACGAGGGCTGAAATCAGCACCTACTGCAGAAGCTTGTGCTGTTTGATGCTTTTCTTGGTCTTGTGGAACTAGTTCCTAACCTGTCATGACCATTTTGAAGGTTAAGTACCTCCCTCCTTCATTCCTAGGACAGTCTGTAAGAGAAATAAACTCTGGCTCCCACCACCAAAGGCTGGTTGATGAATTTGTACTAATTAGGGCAGTAGTGCTTCATACAATGATGTTTATTTTTTCCTCCCCTAGTGAATGTGTAGAAATTCTGCTGTGTTTGTGAATCCCTTTAACTCTCAGGGGCAGCAGAGCCTTTCTGTGCCTCAGGGGATGCTCTGGAAGTGTCCCAGGCCCTGGCTTTTGTGGAGAATGGGATTCTGGGGAGCAGCCAGCCAACAACAGCAGCAGCTTTCCACTCTACCCTCTGCACTGGAAGTGTCTTCCCATCTCCCCTCAACAGATGGAACCGGAGTGAGACAAGGCAGGTATGTGGGGTTTAAGTATGGTTTTAATTTTAGGGTCTGGAACATTCCCCCTAAGGAGCTGCAGCTGTGGCTGTGCCTGGTGCTCCCCAGCTGAACCCAAGTCACTGTAATGTTCTTTTCCCTCCGAGCTACCAGTTATGCAAAGTGAAGCTTTACCTGAGCAGGGATTAAGATTTTTCATGTTTAGCTCAAAGCATTTAATGGAAAGTGATCTATCTGGGGAGGGAGGAGGGGGAAAAAGCAAAATCAAAACCCCCTAAAACACAAGCATCTTATTTTAGTGCTGTGTCTTTCATAAATCCTAAAGATTATTTTGTTTCTGCCAACACTGTTTTGTTTAAAATCAGCTTATGTTTAGAATACAATAAGGAGGAGGAAGAAGAACCAGATTCAATAATTTTCTCCTGCTTCCAGTAGTTGTTCCTTACTTGATTACTTGCCAAAGTGCCAGAACTGACAAATTATCCAATAACACAGAAGTGAAGGCAGCTGCAGCCGCTGTAAAGCTGGATTAGTTTATAAAGTGTCCCTGTTGCGTTTCATAAAATGAACAAGGAATATCCAGCAAACCTGTTGCAGGTTCTTCCCCTTCTTTCTCTTTCTTTTTTTTTTCTTTGGGGCACTAAAAGGAGCAGAAAGTTACACACTTATTTACTTGTCAAAAGAGAAGAAATCCTTCAAAAAGAAAAATGATGTGCTACCTAAACCATTTCAGGATGTGGAAGAAAATACATTGGGTTTCCAGCCTGCCCAGTGCTCCTTTGGGGAGCTGATTTCCTGTGCTGGGGGGGCAAAGGGTTTGGAGGCTGGGGATGTTGCAATACAGTAATTATTTTCCAAAGGGTAATACTGATATTTACTCAGTGAATTCAGTATTATATATTGAATTATAACAAGCAGTTGATTTAATATTAAGCTTAGAACTTGCTGAAGGCTGTTGTAGGAAAACATAATGCATCAGAGCTGGCAGTTAAGGTTTTGCAGCACTTTTTTTTGTTTCTATTTATTTATTTTTATCTTTTCTACCATGCCCTGCAGCCCCAGGCTGCTGTCTCCTGTGTGTAGGTGTGTACATTTGATGTGCCTTGTACTGCAAAGGATGCCCAGGAAAGCAGCATTCCCGTGGAAATCTGTGCCTGCAGGGCAATCCCAGTGCTGAGCCACAGGACTAGGCTCCGTGTGGAGGAGGTTTGGGATGAGTTTAATGTTCAGCTCAGTTTGTGTTTGGGGCAGGTTGAGCCGGGAGCTCCACAGGCAGCACTGGAAGGGCCTCACTGATGCAGGGAGGAAGTGATATTAAGTCCTGCTTTTATATATAAATATATGTATATATGTGTGCTTCAAAAGCTTCAGGAGAGCAGTGTGTGTGTTAACAGAGCTGCCAGAAGAGAGCTGGGCTTAGTGGGATGGTTTGTACTGGGGCAGAGCTGCACTTCTGACAGGATCCCAGAGCGTGCTGAGCTGGAAGGGACCCCCAAGGACCATCCAGTCCAACCCTCAGCCCTGCACAGGCCCATCCCCAAGAGTCCCACCCTGTGCCCCAGAGGATCATCCAAACCCTCCTGGAGCTCTGGCAGCCTTGGGGCTGTGCCCACTGCCCTGGGGAGCCTGGCCAGTGCTCCTGCTGGGGTGCTGTCCCTGTCCCCCCACAGCAGAGCTCAGTATCTCTTCTTGACCTGCTCTGCAAAGCCCTCCCTCCCACCTCCTCTGCTCCCAGCATGGAGAGGGGTATCAGTAACTCCCCAGGATTTTATTCTGCTCCACAGCAGAAAGAGTCTCCTTCTGGCCCAACACTCTGCAGTTTAATAATGAAGAAATATTTCGTGGCACAGATACCAGTAAGAAAGAGCAAGTGCAGGTCATGGGGAAAGCTCACTGAAAGCTCACTGTGTTTATCATGGATTCCAGAGTGGTTTGGGTTGGAAGGGACCTTACAGCCCACCCAGTGCCACCCCTGCCATGGGCAGGGACACCTTCCACCAGCCCAGGTTGCTCCAAGCCCCGTCCAACCTGGCCTTGGACACTTCCAGGGATGGGGCAGCCACAGCTTCTCTGGGCACCCTGTGCCAGGGCCTCCCCACCCTCACAGCCAGGAATTCCTTCCCAATATCCCATCTAACCCTGCCCTCTGTCAGTTTGAAGCCATTCCCCCTGTCCTGTCCCTCCAGGCCCTGGTCCATGCCCTTGGCTGAGTGAACTGAAGCCCCTGTACCACCAAAGGATCACCCAGATCTTTGACTGGTCCTCTCTGGGTGTTGTTTTAATCCGTAGGTGATGCATTGGAGTGTCATTAACGTGCCAGGTCACCCCTGAATGCTTTTATGGGTGTGCCTACGCAACAAGGTACCCCAATTAATTCTCAATGGGCTCACTCACACAGGAGAAGCACCACAGCAATATTAATTAATCAGTCAGGAGCAGTTGGACTGCCCTGCTTTGCAGCTAAATTAATTGACCGAGTTACTCCTCGTACTGAAACCACAGGGTGATGGAGCAGTGAGTGCTGCCAGGGCCACCCCTGCAGTGTGCCAGCACCTACAGCATGTACAACTCCAAGCTAATCCCCTTCTCCAGGTATGGGAAGAGCTGCAGAACCACAAACAGGGTCAAAAAAATAACAAGGATCTCTGAGTCGTTCTATTGGTCATTTATATTTAACGCCTCTTTGTGGGACAGGGGAAGGTGGCCCAAGGTCATCAGGTGTGGTTTCTGCTAAAAGCAGAGCTCCACTGTAGGGCCAGAGTTATTAGAGCTCATTAGGAGGAGTTTTGGGGCTGCAAGGAGCTGATGGAACTGCAGGACCACGGGAGCTGGGAGGTGCTGCCGGTGCAGGGCAGGTTTGGTGGAGGGGAAGGAATAGAGAGGGCTGCAGTTATGACAACAATATGAATAACACTAAAAAGTACAAGATTATGTGCTTTGGGACTTAGAAATGAAAAATTTCAGCCATAACTGGAAAATTGCGTTTTTTGATGGCAGAGGAAGGGAAGGACTTTAATATTCGTGTAGATTTTTCATTACAAACCAGAACTGGAGCAGCTCTGCAAACCATGGCAGAGCTGGGGCTGTTTAACACTCTGGTCACAGCTGTCCAGAAGGAGTGTTAATCAGAACAGGTGTGGAAACCACATCAGCATCACGGCCTGGCTTTCAACAGAATCCCAAAAGAATTGATTAAAACAGCCCAGCAGTTCAAAGCTGGAGAAGAATCACAGAAGGGTTTGGCTTGGGAGGGACCTTAAAGATCACCTTGTTCCACCCCCTGCCATGGGCAGGGACACCTTCCACCAGCCCAGGTTGCTCCAAGCCCTGTCCAGCCTGGCCTTGGACATTCCCAGGGTGTCCTATCACTCCATGGCTCATGAAAAGTCTCTTTCCAGAGATCAACTTGTTTGCTGCAGATGCACCAGGTTAAACACCCAAAGGTGACTACAGAGCCAGAGGGCTGGTAATAGGCAGCCAGGTCAGCACAAACATCTCCTGGGTGAATTCAGACCAAATTCTCTAAAGGGTGAGGACCTGGAACCCCCATTCCATGGGAACAGACTGTGCAGTGATGCTCAGGATGAGCAGTGGGGGGACACCAGAGGACAAAGGCAGTGGTGTGTCATGGCCCAGCATGGTACTGATGGGTCAGGCTGCAGTCTTGGACTCTACCCTGATTTTTAGGCCATTTTGGTGGTTAACAACACTGCAGACTGTCCCTCTGTCTGTCCCCTTCATTAGCAGCAGAGATGTTTGCTAATTAGGAGAGAGGTGGTCTGTCCCCTCCATGTGGAACAAAAGCAGAGAGGACAAAGTTTAACAGAAAACCTCCAAGGGACTGCAGCACTGGGAGGGGAGGGCAAAACATTGATTTTATTATTTTTTGTGTGTGTGTGTGATGCATTTACACCACCAGTGTGGCCAAGTCCTGAGGGGAACAGCAGGCAGGTGAGTGTATTTTGAGGTTGTGGTAAGAGGCATCGTGTTCCTGGGCTCTGGGAAGGAATCAAGGAGGTGCTGACTGATAAGAGCTTGGCAAGTGAGCAGAAATTTTAAAAAGATTCTTTTTACATCTGTGCAAGACTAGAGCTGCCCCTCACAGTGGCCCAGACCCGACTGAAATCTTTCATTTTCTCTTCAATGTGTAATTTCCCAGCAGCCTGATTGCTCCTCCACAGCATTTTCATCACGCTGTACAAGAAAGGAGAAAATTACCAACAATTAGCTGAATTCTTCAGGCTTCACTCAAGCAGAATCCCATTGCCTTCACTGGGAACACTTCCCAGCATTGGATTCAAACTTTTTCCCCACTTATCATTTGGGAAAGGGCTGAACAGAACCCCTGCAGGGCCCCAGCACTGCTGGAAGAAAAGATCTTTTTTCATTCTTGTTATTGGATGCAGTGAGAAATATTTCTAGAGGATATGGTGTTTTGATAAGAGTTTGTATCATACCTGTGAATATGTTTGATTAAAGCAAGACTTACCCTCAGCAATGATGTGGAGGGGCAAATGTAAGAGCAATGCCCCAAAAGTGCTTGGGAAGATCATTTCTTTGAAGATTTTAACTTTCCCAGTAGTTTTTTTGTGAGTATCTTTCAATTCAGGATGCAAAGGAAGCACTGAATCAACCTGCACTGCTTAATCCAGCTGAGAAAATTGTAAAGGGAAGGAGCAAATACACCTGGATAAAATGATGGGACTTATGTCTGGCACTGTGTGGTAAGATCCAAATACTTTGAGGGCACCTGGTTGTGAAGGACTTAGGAAATGTTCATCCTGGGAATGTTTGACAGCTTCCCACATCCTGATGTCTGATGCATTTGGGATTTTCTGTCCACAGGGATTTCTGCAGGTTTGGTAAATCCTTTTCCAAGTTCTGAAGTGGGGAAATACCTGAACTCTCCAAGATACAGATAAATTACCCTGGGCAGGTAAGATAAGAATAACTAACAATAAGAATTTGTGAAATATCTGGAGTCCTTCATGCTGGGGTGGCTGGGAGGGCTCAGACCCTGCATGTCCAGGACGAGGTTCCTTCCCCCTCAGCAGTGTCTGTGGGACTGTTCCTGCCCAGGGAATGGAAGCAGCTCCATCTGCAGCACTGCCCCCTGTTTGACCCTCGCTCTGGGGGAGCAGGAGCTGCAGAGCTGCCAAGGTGAGTGAGGTTTGATCCATGTGTGGGTTCTGCTGCCCCTGTGCCAAGGGCCTGGGGATCAGCCAAGGCAGCTCCTGCTGTGGGAGCACCACTGGGATCAGGAGCAGCTGCCTCAGCCCAGAGCTCTGCCAGGCACAGCAGCAGGGGCCGAGTCTTTCCAACCCCCCCACCCCCAGAGCTTTGGCAGGCACTGATTTTGCCAGCAGCCCAGTGCCAGCCCTGGCAGAGGCTCAGGGAGGTGGTGAGGGGGGTGAAGTGTCTGCTCCTACCCTGCTTCTCTGAACAGTTGGGTTCAACAAGGTCCCAGATGGGCTCCCGAGACAGGACACTCACCCCTGTCCCTAAGAAAGCATCTTTTAAAATCACCAGGGGGGTGGGACTCAGGAGGCCGGGACTGGCTCTGGGAGCTCCCAGCACTGGTCCTACAGAACCAGGGGGAGGTTTGGGGGAGGTGAGTCCCCCATTGCCTAGTTCCTGGTGCTTTGATGCCCTGTCAGCTGCTGGGAAAGCCAGACATGGGAACATCTGTGTCTGCAGGGCTGGTGCTGCTGGGACAGAGGTTTGGGGTTTTGGGAATGACACCAGGCAATCTGTCTGTCTGTGGGGGCTCACTCTGGTGTTCAAACATCCAACCCCATTCTGACCCTTTGTGGTGGAGTGCCCATCCCTGGAGGGGTTTCAGACCCCTGCAGACGTGGTCTCAGGGACGTGTGTTGGGTGGCCTTGGCAGTGCTGGGGGAGTGGTTGGACTCAATGATGTTAAAGGTCTTTTCCAACCTAAAGGATTGTGGGATTCTGTGCTCTCTGGCATTGCTGGGCCCGTGTCAGAGCTGTCTGGAGGAGCTCTGTGCAGCTCCACTGCCTGATGAACTCTGGGATTTTGTGCTCTTGGACTCTGGCCCTTTGCCCTGTTATTAATTTTCTCACTGTGCCTCCCCCCTCCAGGAATTTCTCCACAGGATATTTTTTTTCATGGCTCCTGCAGCCCAGTGATATTTTTCTCTTCCACCCTCCCTCTGCCTGACCTGGGCTCTCCCCTGGACTGGGGGGATGTGCTGAGCTGCCCAGTGCCGGGGGAAAAGGTGAGCTGGGCTTTTCCCTGTGGTCCTGCTGAGCTCAGCTGGGCTCAGGCCTTGGAGAATAAGCACAGCCTTGACTCCAGCAATTCCCAGGTCAGGTCCCACCATGCTCAGGTTCAGCTCTACTGCTGGAGGGGCAGCAGCGCTGCTCTGGTAGGTGCCATGTGTAGTCTCAATATCTAGATAGGAATATTAAAAAGAATATTTTATAGTAAATCTGGGACTTGAAAAATAAGAAAAACCTGCTCTGATTTGTCGTTTTCCTGGCAATGGGCAGAAGGAACTGTTTCCATCAGATGAGACCGTCGGCTCATTCCAACCACTTAAAGCATACTTGTCTTTTCATTAATTTAAACTTAGAGGAAGAAAAATCTCCTTGCTAGGCAAAGAGGCCTTTGCAAACACGGGGATTTACAAACCAGTTCCTCTTGCATGCTCTGAAGCCCCGTGGTTTTCCCTCTCTTTGTTTCCAAGTCTAAAAATGACAGGAAGGTCGACGTGACCGTGGCTTAAAAATTGGGACCATGAATGTGACAAATGCTGCAGCCTCACGTGGTTCTGCTTCCATGATTAATTTTTTTCTCCCAACAAGAGCTCCTCTGGAGGAGGAGGAGGAGGAAAGGCTGACCCACAGAGCCCTTCCATAGATGCTCTGATAACTCCTGCTTTCTCACTTCAGCAGGGCCATTTGTCTGTGTGCTTGACATTTGTCCTCTGTTTTTGTGCCACCTACTACAGCTCCCTCTGATTGAATCACTGCTGCCTGTGTTATTTCTCTGTTCCTTGACTTTTCCCAGTGAACTGAAAATACTTTCATTCTTGTTTGCTATTGATCAGATAATCCACAGGTCTGAGCTGCTCTGACGTCCCCAGGACTGCACGTTGATAGACTGGAAAACAAATACATACAAGGAGGAGTTTGTGCTTCTTTCCCTCTACTTAATGTTTAATATTTGCAATCCTATTTGGATGTGTTACAAGTGACAATAATGACATTCCAATGCAGGTAGGGTGTGTTTTCAGGAGGGGGATGGTACCTGAGAAAGCAAAACAACTGGTGATTTCTTTTTAAAGCCCCCTCTGTTGTGGATAAAATAATTGCAACCAGTGTTTGCTGAAAATTCCTCACAGCTCAGAAGGGTTGGCTCGGCTGAGACTCCCCCAGGAGCTGCTCCAGATCCTTCTGGAGCACCTGAGAGCAGTGGGATTTCTGAGAAGAGAGAGATGGGTGAGCCTGAGCTTAGGACTTGGGTTATCCATTAGATCAGGTGTCCATCCAAACCCATCCCGGGGTTATTTCTCTGGGAGATCATGAATAACAGGAGCAACTCATAACATCTCCCACGTTTTCATGCAGCTTCAACCAGGACACAAATATTTCTTTCTCTTTACACTGTTATTACCACCCAGATGACTACAGAGACACAGAATTATACAACTATTTGCTTCTACAATTGAGCTGCATTTTTGCTGCGTGATTTATAGACCTGTGACGAGGAGACCTTTCCCTAATAAAGGGTTTTTCCAAGTGAATCTGCATCACTTTCATAGGTCATACTCCTCACTTCAGTTCTTTTGCCTGCCATTTGCTATGGCTGTTAAACAGCTTTAAAATTAAAGCATGATTATTCAGAAATCACTTCATAAAACATTATATTCCATGTGCCACTGCTTTTGCCTTTATGTCTCACACCAGGCAGGAGAAACTGCTGAGTTTGAACCAGCAACAGCAAGTTCATTATGGATAACTGTTGATTAGATAGGAAAGTGAATTATAGAAATGAGATCAGAAACACGTAATTGGAGATGCTTTGGAGAGGGAGGGAATGTGCAGCTCCCGGGATCAGGGTGGCCCTGGGATCATGGATCCATCTTCTGCTGCTGCAGACTGACAAATATAGAACCAATTGTGGAACATTTCACTGCTGGTACAAAGCACATTCCCTTTGTTCAGCTCCTGGCGGATGAATGAATCTGTGGGAAATTGTGTATTTTAAAGACAGAAGTGTGTTGGTGATCCTGCAGGGTGGGTGCTCTGCTGAGGGGGAAGGTGGGGCTTTGGCTGTTGTAGAATCATGGAATGGTTTGGGTTGGAAGAGACCTTCAAGTTCATCCCATTCCACCCCCTGCCATGGGCAGGGACACTTTCCACTGTCCCAGGTTGCTCCAACCTGGCCTTGGACACTTCCAGGATGGGGCAGCCACAGCTGCTCCATGAAACCTGTGCCAGGGCCTCCCAGGGAAGGATTTCTTCCTCATAGCCCATCTAACCCTGCTCTCTTTCCATTTGAAGCCATTCCCCCTTGTCCTGGCACTCCAGGACCCTTGTAAACAGTCCCACTACCTGGATAAACACTTTAAAATAATTTATTTAATATTTCCTCCCTCAGGTTGATACTGCTGGTCTAACACTGAGTTTCTCACCCCTACCCCAGGGACAGGGCAGGGACAGATGCCCTCACACACATCCCAAAATGGGAGAAATGCTTTCATGGACCAACTGGTCCTTCCCAAGGAGTGAGAGGGAAAGCACAATGGAAAATTTTAGCTGCCAGTGGCTGCTTTTCTTAGGATAATGAAATGCTAAAATGATGTCTCTGGCCTTGGCTCTTCCAGTATTGCCATGATTAGTTTAGCTCTGAGCACTGATACCTGTGTGCAGGGTGGCATTGGATTATCTGGGGGAAGTCAAAGTATGAGAAAGTTTGGATCTGGGAAAAGATTTTTTTATTTGGAGTTGGATGGTAATGAATGGAAGCAAAAAGAAGGAATTAAAAACAAAACTTGCAGTTAGGGAAGAATGGGAATAACTTGCTTTCTCTGCCTTTATGTAAGTGAGCTACAAAATGGACCATTCAATAAGTAGAGATCAGGGATATTGTGAGCTGGAAAAGAGGCCGAGTCCTGTTCCCATAACCATGAAAATGGGGAAAGGAAAAGGCTGATCAGCAAAACAGTGAAAACATTGAAAAAATAAAGGTGTCTGGGGGGACTTTAGAGTTAACCTAAAAGAGGAAATGTTCTGCTGGAGCTGGTGCAAGGTTAAACCTGTACATCTTTCTCTCCCCCCAAGTCTGTTTTTTCCAAGCCTCATTAACCATTTTGCTGAACATTACAATCATTTCTCTTCCACCAGGTTATATCACATTTTTCAGCCTTTTAGGTGCAGACCTGAGAATTATTGATCCAATGAATCATCCTGACTTTGGTGCTCCTGCTGCTGAAGGCTTCTGGAGAAACCAGGGTAGGGGCTAAATATTGAGCATGTTTTTCTGAATATTCTCTGAATTAGGGAGTGTTTTTCCACGTGGAAGAAGCAGCAGCACAGGAGCATCACCTCTTTGCGGTTTTGATGGTACTGCATGATGTTTAAGGGATCTAATGATGCACAAACAGCAAAAAACCCCCCAAAGAGATATTTCCCTTGTTCCAGTGAGGTGTCTGTCCCATTGAGGTGTTCTGTGCTCAGGACCTGAGGCATTTTAGTTTGGCATTTGATTTGCTAACAGGGTTCACTGGGCTGGCAATGGGATGAGCACGAACAGCTTTGACTTCTGGGGTTTGTAACCTGCAGCCAAAGAGGGTTCATGAGGAAGGAATCCTTCCCTGGGAGGGTGGGGAGGCCCTGGCACAGGATCCCAGAGAAGCTGTGGCTGCCCCTGGATCCCTGGAAGTGTCCAAGGCCAGGGCTTGGAGCAACCTGGGCTGGTGGAAGGTGTCCCTGCCCATGGCAGGGGTGGCACTGGATGGGCTTTGAGGTTCCTTCCAGCCCAAACCACTCTGGAATTCTGTGTTTTGTATTTTAGTGTTCCAGGACCTGCAGGACAGCAGAGGCTGCAGCCTCTGGATGAGGACAGGACCAACCAGCTCCTGCTTGGAAGAGCCTCCAAGCCAGGCAAGGCCTGGGAAGCAGGGATGCTCCTCCCTGCTGGTGTGTCAGGAGCTGCAGAGAATTGGTAACAGAGTCCAGAACGAGACATTCCGAGTCTCAGGTCAGTACTTGAACATCAGCTTTCTTTGTCTTCTTTCTCATGTATTCATGTTTGATTTTCTTAAAAAAGCTTCTTAAAACTGCCAAAGAAACCCCACGTGACATCAGCCTTTGACAGGAATACAAGAGTATGCTCCAAATAATATAAATTAAATAGTCTTTTAGTTATTAGATAAAATATAGTGATCAAATAATATAAATTAAATACAGTCTCTTATTTATTGGATAAAATATAGTGATTTTTTAAAAATGCCAAATAATTATACCAATATATATTGGTGAAAAACACCATTACTAATTATATTGTAAGTGCCTTTTGTGTTTACAGAAGGAAATGCATGATCTTAACACTAAACTGGGATTATAAAACTGCATATGGATATTCAATTTACCACACATACACATTGGCAATGTACTTAAGGCAAGGTATTTTGGCAGATCTGAGCTGCTCTGTCAGGTTCAGGAGAAAGGAGCTGTAGGATTTATTTTGTAGAAAAATGTTTTGATAGAATTTGATAGTCAGGGCTGGACTTGGTGATCTTGGACGTCTTTTCCAGCCCTAATGATTCTATAATACTGAACAGAACATCCCAGTTCACTTCTCTCTTTTGTAAGAATAAGGAGATTGAAATAGTTAATAATTCTGAATAAAATTAACTCTCCTTCAGCAAAACAAACAGCCCCACAAAGCTGTGGTAATTCTCTTGCAGCTTTCCAAGGCAATCAGGCTCTAATGGCTGCTGAAGAGATTTTCATGTCGTTTCAAACACTGGTTGGAACAAATGGAACCTACAAATTTTTTCTCATTGTGACTTTATTATCTGAAAGGAAATGACTAATTTGGAGTTGGTTATTATTGTTTTATAGCCCATGAAATATAAGTATCAAAGTAAACATTTCCATGAATTTAAATATATAATATACAGAATGTGGAATACAGAAACCCTGGGCTTATGAGCCAGATTTCACTGTATTATTATATTTATGCCAGAAAATAAATGTTCTCTCTTACTAGGCCTGTTTTTCACAGCAACTTGTTCCCTGAGGTCAAATGTGTGGTGAGCAGAGGAGGCTCAGTGAGCAGCACATGGAATCATGGAATCACAGAGTATTTGGGTTGGAAGGAACATTAAAGATGGTCTCATTCCCACCCCCTGCCATGGGAAGGGACATCTTCCATCTCTACATCCTCTGCCCACGAGCTGCACCACGAGCAAATATCTTCCTAAGGTGAAGCTGGTGGTGCTGCTGGCCAGGATTTGAGAGATGAGGGCTCATCCCAGGCATTCCCAGGTAATGCAGTTTATCCAAATATTCACCACAGCAGCTGGTCCCTTCTCAGAGGCACGTCTATACGATAGAAAAAAGAGCCATAATTCATTTAAAGCTGACCTGTATTTAAGAATTATTGTACATTGCCTTTCAGTGAGACAGCTTATCCTGAAATTGTTCTTATTTGCTATCTCAGTTTGAGTGTGGGAATGAATGATGACATATGAGCAACGTGTGAAAGAATGGGCTCCTCACCTTTGAATGGCTGTTGATTAAAGCAGATCCATTAATAGGGCAGGAACGAGAAGCACTTTTTCCTGTGTGGATTCTCTGGCACATAATGAGGTCTGGATTTATATCACGGCCTTTTCCTTCCCACAAATGCCAGTATAAATCTGACTGCTTTGCTGTCTCCCTCCAGCCTGGCCATTCCATGGGAGCTCTGATCTCTTCCTGGACTTCCCTGCAGCTGCACTGCCCCAGGTAACTCCTGCACCCCCCCAGCTGCTGTTCCTGCCATTCCCCCTCTCCTGCCCCCAGCTCTGCCCCACAGGGATTTTTCCAGGCTCTTTTGATCCTCATCCAGACCATCTGTATTTCCTTCCCTTTCAAGTGCAGTAAATCTGTTGCTGGAATCAGACATCCCTGTCGATCCAGAAGCCCCTTTCCCCCCAGAAATGCTGGAAGAACCTTCTCTCTATCCCTGTCTTGCTCTGCCAGACCTTCCCTCCCCTCAGTGCCTGCCTCCCTCCCTCCCTTTGTGCCTCACACCCTCCTCACGCAGAGAGTTCCCATCATGTTGGTGAGCTGCTGGTGCCCTTTGCATCCCTTTGGAAATCTCTCCACTCTGCAGCTCATCCTGCTGGCCCTGCTCAGGGACAGGACAAGCTCCAACCTCTGTTCCCTGCTCTTTCCCTGTCCCAGTCTCCCACCCTTTGCCTCTCCCTGCTCTTCCCCCTGTCCCTTACCCAGGGGATGCACAGCTCACCAGGTGTCTCCTCTGCTCTGTTTCTTACAGTGCCAAAAAAAATGAGATCATTAATCCTGATTTCCGGGCTCGACCATAAAGAATAAGGATTATGATCATTGGTGCCATTCTTATTTATTCCATTACAGTATCTGTTTATAGCACATGAGCCTCATTGGATCGTAATGATACAGATAAATTTTGGCCCCTTATTTTTCATAACCACTTGCAGGCTGTATATCATCCATTTCCCCCTCATTTAGATACTTGCTTCTACTTCAGGAAAAATAAAAGTATCCCAGTTGTGTAGGTAATAAAGCTGGTGAAACAAACTCAGAAGAGCCTTTTACAAAGGAATTTCATTGTGATAATTTTTCATGTGTTAAAAGAGGAGCCTGCTGGCTTTCTCTAGGAGATGTTTTTTTGGATTTTTTTACATCCCAAACTTGTAGTCATGTGGAAGATTTTTTTTTTCAAGGGAACACAGAAGCATCTCTGCATTTATCAGCTGAATTATTTGAGAAACTGCATTTTATAATTTAATGAGGCTTGAAGTTGTGCAGCTAAAACCTGAACAAAAACTTCAAACAGTATGAATCTGAATTTTGAAAGTCCACCTCCCTGCAAGTCTGCTGTAAATACCTACAGAACACTGCAGATATTGTAGGGCTGGGACAGGCTTGGCTGTCACTTGTTTTCATGTTCCAGAAATGTCATGTTCCTTTGGGAGGCTGGGGTGGGGGATCAGCAAAATTACAGAATGTTTGGGTTGGAAGGGACCTTAAAGATCATTTATTTCCAACCCCCTGCCATGGGCAGGGACACCTCCCACCAGCCCAGGTTGCTCCAAGCCCCGTCCAACCTGGCCTTGGACACTTCCAGGGATGGGGCAGCCACAGCTCCTCTGGGCAACCTGTGCCAGGGCCTCCCCACCCTCACAGGGAAGGATTTCTCCCCATTATCCCACCCATCCTGTCCCTCCATCCCTTGTAAACACTCTCTCTCCATGTTCCTTGCAGCCTCTTCAGGTCCTGGAAGGCCACATTGAGGTCACCCCAAATCTTCTCCTCTCCAGGCTGAGCATTCCAGCTCTCCCAGCCTTTCCTCCCAGCAGAGCTGCTCCATCCTCTGATCATCCTGGTGCCTCCTCTGGGCTCTCTCCAGCAGCTCCATGTCCCTCCTGTGCTGCTCCCCAGGGCTGGAGCAGCTCTGCAGAGGGGTCTCACCCGAGGGGGCAGAGGGGCAGGATCTCTGCCCCTGCCAGGGTTCAAATTATCTTCTCAGAAATCCCTCAAGAATGTCCTGTTGCTCCCTCTCCCCACCTCCCCTTATCTCTCCTTTCCCAGTCAGTTTACATGAATTTACCAACAAAATATTCTGAATTTTTTTTTACTTTGCATGATTAACAAGGAAATTGGAGAAATATTCAGACAAGCTGGAAATGCTCCTGTTGCACGAGAGTGGGAAATCATCTCTGTGGTGGCTCTGGAATATTGTTCCTCAGCTGCAGGCCTTGGGAGAGCAACACAATTGTTCCCATTCAAACAAAAGGAGCCTAATGAAAGTATTTTAATTTGCTGCTCAGCTATTCAGAGTGAGAGGAATGGCCATGCAAGGTGTCCTTGGAGACTGGGAGCGAGTGCAGGAGCAGAATATTCACATTTATTCACACTGAGCTGTTGTGTGTGTAATGTTGGGGAGGTTTCTTTAGCCTCAGGTTTCATTCCCTCCACCTTAAAAAGGGCCATTTCCTTGGGCTTTTTAAACACCTCCAGGTTTAGTTGTGCTGCTGGTCTCAGTGTACTCAAACCAAGAGGCTCTGTGAGCTCCATGGATGGTTTGGAGTGGACAGATCTACTGGAAAGTCACTCCAAGAAGCTCCTTTAAATGCCTGTTCTGCTACTCTGAAAACCTTTCTGACGGTGTAATTATTTTTTAAAAATTATTTCTTTAAAGATCTGCATTTATTTTCTCACCAAAATGATTTAATTTCTTTTACTTTTCAAAACAAATATACAAACTCTCCTAAATCCCCACAGGACTGGGAATAATTTGGTGATGGAAAGAGCCTCTGGATAAATCTGAGGTTCCCCCCAGCACATGTGGAGGGTCAGAGCTGGTTGAAGATGCTGAAAATTACAGCACTGAGTAAAAATTTCCTCTGAAATGAGCAGTCCAATTATCAGCCCTTTTCCTGGTCCCTAGGAATACAAAATGGTGCAGTACCAATTTCAAGTAAATTCACATAATCACATGTCAGACTCTGTAGGTGACAGCAGAGGAACCAACAAGAATTAGTCTTTGCTGCTATAATTCCATGTACATGTCAAAGTACAGCACATCATATACAACTTTTAATTCAGACAAGCTAACTTTTTAAGCACTTTTATTTCTGCCTGTCTCATTCCCCCACACCTTTGGCAGTGCCAAAAATTGCTGCACTGTTGCATCAATGGCCTGACAATATCACTTTACCCAAAGGAACATCCTGTACTTGTATGAAAGAAGATATTTTCCGTTTACTGAAATGCGTCTCTAAAAAACATATTCTGAGAGAAGTTAAAAGAAAGGACACAAAATGCGAGATGTCCATACTGAGAATGTAGATTCTGTTCCTGCTTTGTCCCTGTAATGCCTGAAGTCCTTGTGCTGCTGCTGTTTGTGGTAAATTACATATCACCTCTTTTCTGACTCTTTTTACTATTATCTCCTGTTACCTATTCTTCTTTACCCTACTCATCATCTTCCCTCGTCTTCGTAAAATGGTCTAAAAGAGAAAATTACCAAGTCTGGGGGTCAGATGAGAAGAAAATGAGGTGCTGCTTGTCCGTGTGCTCAGCTGCTGCTGGGTGAGGCCAAGAATTCTGGGACCTGTGAAACAGCTCCCACAGAGGCAATTAGTTCTGATGGATAGTAAATACCTTGCCAGTTATTTTGACGTGACTTTTAAAATTTGGGGTCAACTAATACTTCTTGAATGGATGAAAAATCCAGAAAAAGATCCACAGGACTCCTGGGAGCTGTTTATTTTGTATCTGACTGCATATATATATATATATATTTTGTGGAATATGGAGAGCCAGGTTGCATTCATTTTCTTTAAAGAGGGAGTGAAATGGTTTGTTTCCCCAGTCAGGGGAATGCCTGAAGCTATTGGATGTTCTGCTCAGGCCTGGCTGGGGTCTGTGCTGACTCTGCTCATCCTCCTCTCAGGGCTGAGTTCTGTCGGTGTCCCCCTGGACACCGTGGGGGTGCAGCTGGTGGAGCACCCTGAGAGCCAGCACACCCCTTCTTAGCAACCAGAGATTGAAATATCTGTCAGGAAAACGCTTCTGTAGCCACTTGTGGTGATTATAGTGATTGGCTCCGTGGCACTGGGAGCATCCCCTTCTCGGATTGTTTTCCATCCTTTGCTATTCCCGAGCCCACGGGGGTCTCGCTCCTCTCCAAGCTCAGATGTGCAGTGTCTCTTCTCTCTCCCTTTCAGAGAAGCCAGGAGTGTTGCAGGAGAGCTTCCACGGAGATATTAGTGAGGTAATGAAGGACAGAGCCTCCTGGAGTGGCAGAGCCCGTGCTGGGAGCCCGGCGCTGCGGTGAGGGGGCTGCACAGCCACCAGGGAGAGGAACCACCCCGGTGTTCCCTGAGCAAAGAACTCCCAGAACGTCTCACAGACATTTGCTAAATGCAGATAATGATGATGGAGCTGGGCTGAGTTTCAGCCTGAGCCCTTTTCCCCTGGTAAAATAAACGAGGGCTATTTTTTCTGACCCTGCTGGGTGTTAGTGTAGCATGAAAACCCTATTTATTGAAAAATGGGTTGCACAGAGAGTTCTGGGGCTTGATTTGACTCTCAAATAGCAAGAAATAGACTGTGGATTTCCTTATAGCACTTAAGACTAGATGGGTTAAGAGTGAATTATGTGCTTTTTAAAGGAATGTTAACTTGAGATAATGTAACTTCATTGAGAAGCCTTGGAATATACTTTAAATAGATTTTGTGCTCGGTAGCAGCCTCGACTGTATCTCATTACAAGTGGAATTGAAAACAAAACTCGTGTATCCTCGGTGGGAATAGCCAGTGTAGTGTGACACAGCCAGATTGCTGTTTGTGGAGCAGTTGCTGCCTGCAGTCTGCCCCTGAGGCAGGAGAGACATGAACCTGGGGATGGCTCAGCCACAATCCCCCATCCTCCATGTGTGATCTCTCTTTCCAGTGCTGTGGACCCCAAAACCACCCAGAAATGTTCTTTTCACAGTGAACACATTAAACACCTCCTGTCTGGGGAGGATCATTGGACTGTTGCATGGCTCTGGCAGTGGAAAGCCATTCCCCCTTGTCCTGTCCCTCCATCCCTTATCCCAAGTTCCTCTCCAGCTCTCCTGGAGCCCCTCTAGGCCCTGGAAGGGGCTCTAAGGTCTCCCTGGAGCCTTCTCTTCTCCAGGCTGAACAACATCCCCCCCCACACACTTAATTTCCATCAATTGCAGGTGGAAGTGGAAGTTTTTAGGTTTAGATCTGACACCTGTGATCTCCCCCTCAGCCATGGACAGTGGGAGCACCCACCAGGTTTTGCTCTCTCCCGCTGTTACTCGGTTTGCTGCAGCTGCTCTGCATTTCTGCCTCATATAACACGATTGTAGCCTCCAGCCTGCACAATCCCCCTCCCTAGACCTGTGTCTTTACCCTCTTTAATATTTAGGGAACAACAGGCTATGTTTCTTCCTCAGGAGTACTCAAAGCATGAAGGAAGGCCACCAAAAAGAGATGCTATAAAAAAAAAAAGAGTGAAAAGCGATAACACTGGAAATCTGTTTGTACTATTGAAACGATGCCCATTTCATGGTCTAATTGAATTTATCTTCTCAGGTAACATGTTTTGTGCTGTACAGAGGCAGACAGCCATTTTCTCACAAGCTCCTTGAGGTAAAAGTTTGTGAGAGCTGTCACAACACATTCACAACACATCGTGTTCCGGAGCTCGTTGCCGGCGGCACACGGAGAGAACCAGCCCTGCACCCAGGTACGTCCTGCCTCGTGCCAGCCCAGGGGCTTTCTCTGCCTCAGAGCAGGGAGTTATCTGCCTGCTGACAGAAATGATGCCAGGCAACCTTCCCCAGAGTGCCAGTGCTCGGTGCAGTGCTGGGGAGGGGAGGGAAGCAGCCTCGTTCCCTGGCGGTGGGAAGGATCAGGAGCTCGGTTTGTTGTTTCCTTGGGCTGTTTCGTTAGAGGTGAATTTTTTCTAGGAAGTCCAGGGAATGGGGCAGGGGGGAGTGGTGAGGGTGTTCCCTCAGCATTCCTGTGCAGTGAGCAGTGGGTGCTCCTGGCACAATTCCTGCTGCTCCTGGCGAGCCATCCTGGCTCTCCATGTGAACTGGTGGTGCTGGAGCCTGGCACTCTGTGCTCCAAGCAGGAGTGGTGGCTTGCTGGGAGCTCTTCAGGTACACTGAGAGAAGAGAGAGGAGTCTGCACCATTAAAGAGGAGTCAATGACTCCGGGTTCTCCAGCCACAGCAGTGTCACACTGTCCATGAGGGCTCAAAGGCAGCTCCTCACTCTGGGGAGGATCAGTCCCCGTGGCAGAGCAGTGGTGTGATACCCTCTGCTTCCCTCAGGACATTGGAGCTCCTTCCCCCTTCCTGGAAACAGTTCATAACTGGCATTAGTGGTATAAATCACAGTGTAATTGAATTGTTTAGGTTAGAAAAGACCTTTGAGGTCACCAGGTCCAATTATTCCCCCAGCACTGCCACAGCCACCCCTAACCCATGTCCCCAGGGGCCACATCCACGTGGGTTTTAAATCCCCCCAGGGATGGGGACTCCACCACTGCCCTGGGCAGCTGTGTCAGGGCTGGACAGCCCTTTCCTGGAAGAAATTATTCCTAATATGCAACTTAAACCTCCCCTGGCACAACTTGAGGCCATTTCCTCTGGTCCTGTCACTTGTCACCTGGAAGAAGAGACTGGCCCTGCCTGGCTTCAGCTCCTGGCAGGGAATTGAGTAAGTGAGAAAGTGCCCCCCAAGCCTCCTTTTCTCCAGGTTAAACATCCCCTTCCCCCTCCCCTGTTAAGTTTTGTTCTGTTCTGATGAGAATTCAAGCAATGCCTCACACACACAAACGTTGGGTTTTTAGGTGCTCCCAGGCTCGGGTTCACCACCGTTCAGGTTGAACACAAAACAAATAGAGAGAAGGGACTTCATTACTTGCACTCTGGAAGTGCCTTGACAGCCATTTAGAAAAATCCTTCACATTGCCCAATTTGCTGGGTTCCTCCTGTCCCCCAGGAGCAGGCTGGGAACAGAGCCATCCATCTCCGGCCCATCCGCGGCCCCGGCACGGAGCCGAGGGATCAATAATCCCAAGGCTTTACCTAAAAGGGTGGAAAACATGACGTGACCCAGGAGGTGAGAGCTGGTGGCTGCGTGTGCCAGAGTGGCTGGGCTGCAGTTTGTGTTGAGAACCAGATGATAAAGATCCCTTTATTTGGCATTTCTTACAGGGGCTTTAACGTTGACCTTATTCTCAGTGGGAAATGTGGCCTGGTGCTACACGGACAATGTCAGGAGTAGGTTTAAGCTGTGATTTATTTAGGTCTTATTGCCCCCTTCACGTTCTAGTTTATATTAATTGTCCATTAATTTGCTCTAAAGCCTCTATCATCTTCATTTTGACTTGCATTCTGTGAAATATCAGTCCTTTGGGTCACTTTGTGGTTGTGGCAAGGGTGAGCAAAATGGGCATTGGGGAGGCTGTTGTTGGGTGGAGTTCCTTAAGCACTTGGACTCTGCACCTACAGCCATCAGGAGATCCAGGGAGCCCCACTCCTGTGTCCCTAAAGGACAGAGAATTATGGAATGGTTTGGGTTGGAAGGGACCTTAAAGATCACCTAATTTTAACACCCCTGCCCTGAGCAGGGACACCTTCCACTAGCCCAGGTTGCTCCAAGCCCCATCCAACATGGCCTTGGACACTTCCAGGGATGGGACAGCTTCTCTGGGCAACCTGTGCCAGGGCCTCAACCCTCTCCAGTAAAGATTAGACAGAGGGGATACTCTCTTGATATTCATGAAAATGCACTATTTATCATACATTAGGAAAGAATAAATGTTGGATTTTGCTGTGGCAGATTTTTGGTTTATCCCCCAAATTCGTTGCTGGATCAAGCTGGTGCTTGTTCCTCTTGAGTCACACAGTGGGGTTTTGGCACCTGCTGCCTTAACATGTGTGTATTCTTTGTGGCTACAATTTGAACAAATGTTTTGAAATTATGACAGAGAAAATGACTTTTCTTGCCCACATTAACAAGGAGGTGTCGTGTGTATTAATTACTGAGACCAAGCTGCAATTGCAGCTGATAAACACATGGAGATTAAGCTGCAAAAAGAGAGGAACACTGACAGTTTCTTAAGGAACTGCCATCAAAGATGAATAGTAAAGGGGAGAGGGGTAAAGGCTGGACAAAGTGAAAAGGCAGGGACTCCAGGGCAGGTCCCACACAAAACACAGGGCTGGCTTTCTGTGAGAGTGTGTTTGCAACCAGGAAGAGCTGGAATGGTGTGTTTGAAAAATACCCATTTTAAGAACAGCAGCTTGAATTTTGGTTTCTCTGAGACTTGGTTCAAAGTTATGGGAATGGCAGGTAATTCCCAGCTGGGGCTGTTGGGAGAAGCCATGGTGACATTTCAAGCTGCACAGAAATTGTGTTGCCAGACAATTTGTTACTACAGCCTGTTCTGTTTGCTGCTGTTTCTCTCAGCTTCACGTTTTTATTGTATTAAGAAATTTCCCTATTGTCATTTTTTCCCTCGTTCACGCAACAAAAACTCAATCAGAGCGACATCAGCGAAAGAAATTGGGTTTTTTTAAACACTCCCAAGCAGTCCCTGCTCTGGGGAAAGCAGTAACTCTTCTGAGTCTGGTGGGGGGACAGAGCAGGAACAGACAGCAAAGTGTGTGGGGCCACAGGGGCATCATCCACTTGGACAACTTCCTATGGCCCAGGCAGTTAACAAATAATTGGCATTACACCACTGGGGTGTAACACACTTCTTGCTCGTACATTATCCCAGGGAGTGTTGTTTTGTTGTGTTAGTAAATAACTGTTGTGTTTAAGAAATTAATTCACGTGGAAGGATTTATTGTAGCACACAATTAGAGGAAGAAAAATGACAAATTTGTTCCTTAGAGTGCCTTGAAATAATTTCTATCTCATCTGATTAGGGGAAAAGGCTGCTTTGTCTTCCTAAATTATTTTGTCTCTATTTAAATAAATCTGAACCCTCGTGTGCCTGCAGGAATTACAAACGGCTGCTCAGGCCTAAATCAAGTGTTCCAGGGTTGCTGCATGAATCTTCCAAGGCAATAAACTTTTGGTACCTTTGACAAGTTTTATGATCCCGGATAGGTGCACTGTGCTAAGGGCCATATTTCACAGGAACGCATCTGAATAGATCAGATCAGTTTTTATATGCTAATAATTTGTTTGGGTAGTTTAATACCAAGAGCTGTAATTCATATCTATCACTTTCTTTAGACAGTGGATAATTTCAGTAACGGAGAAAAATCCCTTTAGGAATCCCTCCAAGATTGCACTTTTCCATTGAGCAATTAAGGCAAGAATAAACAAGCCAAGAAATTTTAAAAAACATTGAATCAAAGCTCATCAGCTCCAGCTCAGGGTCATTCCCTCTGAAGTTTCCCTTTCCTGCTACATTTTCAGTTTGCTGAGTGTCTGGGCTCTTTTCCATTTCTCGTGGTAAATTCTTGGGCTGGCAAATCAGTCTTGCTATTTAGACACTCTTCTTGCCTAGAAGGATAATCTAAATGTTCCCTTCCTTAGATTTCCCTCCAACTCCCACTGCCATTCACGGTGTTTTACCTTTTCTAGTCCATTATGTGTTGTGGGAGCAGCTGAAACTCAATTTTGCCACTGCAAAGCAGCTGATGCTGCCAGCAGGAGCAGTGTGGGAATGGGGGGAATGCTGTGGGAATACTGGGTAGTTATAAAGCCAATTGAGAACTATTTGGAGGGCAGGAATGACTGAAAATCAGTCTAATCTTCCTAGTTTTGTAACAACTCAAAATTCCTCCTTCTAAACACAAGACGTGCAAATGGCCAGGAAAACTCACCAGAACCTGCAGGGGTTTCTAAGTGTTTTGTGCAGAAGAAAAGAAAGCAAGAAAATGGAAAAAAAAAAGAACAAATTGGGGGAAAAAAATTGGAAATGTCTAAACATAGAGAAGACAAATGGGGCTGAAAGCCTATTTTTATTGTTTATCTTGTAAAAATATTTTCAGTGCCAGAATGGAAAATGTCCTTATGGTAGTTTATCACCTGTGTGGGTGTGGGTTCCTGTGAGACCCCACCCTGATACCTGTGCTCACAGACAGGTGGGATGTTATGGAGGTTATGAGGTAAATTATCTGCACTTCCCTAATCATCTGCTTGTCCTTTGGAACGAAAGAACCCTCATCTTTTAAACCAAAACCCAGCTGGCCACTGCTGCATGGCCAGGCAGGGGGGACTGATGTGGTGTTACCAGGTGAGTCAGAAGGCATTTAAATCATTAAATCATGCAGTGGGAAGGGAAGCAGTGGCATGGGAATGCAGCAGCAGCTCTTGGGACTGTGAGTATTGTACCTGGAAAACTGTGGAAAATTACTTATTATCACTTTCTCTGGACTATTAAAGAGGCCCAAAGAGTGGTAACTGTATTAGGGATTAATCCTCAGTATGTTGAGTTTCCCTTTTTTACAGAAAGGATGGGAAAATGGAAGGGCTGGAGCCTCCCCCAAGCCTGGCTGGGGAGTGGGGCACAGTGGGGACTCCCACCCTCCTCCTGGGGCCAGCAGGTCTCATGGAGACTTTATCTTGTAGTTACCTGTGCTTTGGGACGAGTGTTCCAGTCCTGCATTTAAGGCAAGCCACGAAATACCATAAATTGACTATTATTTGGTTTTCTGTACCTTGATAATTGGGACTAATCGGAGCAAATAGCCAGTATTTTCTGGTGGGATGACCTTGGGAGCAGCAGCCCAGCTAGTTGTGTCTTCCTCCAGGGAGGAAAGTTAGAGGAATTACTGCCAAATCATAATAATAGCAGCAGCACCCGGGCTGTAATTCTCCACTCTCCTACTCCAGCGCCACCTGAACACCAGCGTGAGGAAAACAAGTCATTTATCAGCTCTAATTCCTTGGAGCCGCCGGGAGCGCGGGGCAGAGCCGGGAGGAGCGGGCAGAGCAATCTCTGCCTCGGCCCAGCCATTAAGGAGCCTGCAGGTAATTTTCCCATTTTGGCAATTTGTGGCTGCTCAGGCCCAATCTGGCTGTGCACTAGTATGAGTTGCTACAGGAAATGGCCCCGTTTCCTTTTTGAGTCGCTCCGAGGTGTGAGATTTGCTGCTCCCGCCTCCGCTCCCTAATGAGGGATCCAACCCTGGTGCTCTCTGTGTCCCCGAGGTGCCTGTGCACCCCCAAATCACCCACCCCAGCTCTCAGCTTGGCCTATTTTTTCCCAGAAAGTGAGGTGCATGTGATACCCACAGAAATGCTGAGCCTTCTGCAGCTATTTTGGTTTCTGTAAAATCGAGATCTTACAGGGAGAAAATCAGGGAGATTTTACAGAGAAAATCAGAGAGATTTGACAGTGGGAGAGAAAGGTAAGAGATGAAATAGTGAAAAACTTTGTAAGGTGGAGTTGGTCAAAGGAAAGGGCTGTCCTAAAGCAAAGCAGAGAACTTGGACGTCAGGAGCTGTTTGCAGCAGCATCTGGCCAGGAAAGCAGTAGGTGGAGAAAGCTGGGCATCAGACACATCATAAGCACTGTTGGTGTGCAGGGGGGTTTTGTTAATCAGTGGGCATATGAAAAAATCCTGGTTTGGGACTGAATTCTATACAAAGAGTGAGTGATGGAGGAAGAGGAACAAACTAAAGAGTTGGATAGAAAGACCTCAGCACAGGGGAATGAAGCGAGTGAGAGGTCCCTTCTGGTTGATAGGAGTTCACTTCTTGGTAAAAGAAGTAATTCTGGACAAAAATGGAAGGAACTTGTGGTTTTGTCCAAAAAAGAGGACTGAGAGCCAAATGTCAGCAGGTTATGCTGGTTTCTGTGCAGAGGGAAGCAATGAAATACTGGCCAAGGTGAGATGGCTGCACAAGGGGGGATGAGGGACCAGTGACTTCCAGCCTGTGACATCACAGCTTGGCCTGGGAGAGGGAGAAATGGGTAACCAGGAGCAGTTACATCCAAAAAATCTTACTGAGCAGACCAAGGAGCTGCTGTGACACACGTTTAGCACAGAAAAGGTTCGAGTGGTTCTGAAAGCTGCAGATCTGCCAGCCAAGCCCTCACCCATAGGAAAGGCACTGCAGCAGTGACTGGAAAAGCCAAGTCTGAGGGCAAGAGGGTTTGGCTGAGGAGAGAACAGTCTGCACTGAGCCATAAACCCCCATAAATCTGGGATTAAAACCACTGAAGTGATTTCAGCTGAGTCCTGGGCTGAGCAGGGCGAGGAGGAACAAGCTTGGCCCAAGATCTGCCCTGCTTCGGCCAGCTGGGAGTTTTCTTCACATTCCCACTTAATTTCCAAATCCCAGTTCCCTGCAGCCTTTTGCAGGCAGCTTGGCCAGACCCCCAGGCTCTGCCTCACTGCCCTGCACTTTTGTCCACTTGCCTACATCCCCTTTTGCAGAGAAATTGGGAAAATCGAGATGTGTCGCAGCGCCTGACAGGAGTGGTGGGAGAAAAGGAGGGACCTTATGCAGTAGAAATATTAGTAGGAAAAATAAGGGTAAAGAATGATAAAATAAGAATAAAGATATATAAAATAAGAGCAAATAAAAGGGTAAAATAAAATAAGAACAAGGGAAAGGAGTCTGGCTCCTTGTTATTAATCTACATGTTGGAGAATATAAAGTAGCAAGTGAAGGTATTTTTGTGGAATTGGTCCTGATGCCAAACCTGTATGAGATGAGCTCTAAGGAATTCCTTTGATTAGGGAGAGGATTAATGTAAAAGGTAAAAAAGCAGGGAAAAATCCTGTGTGAACCAATGCCTTATGCAGCAGAGTAATTAAGAAAGACCTTCACAGTATATTTATTGCAGTGATTTAGGTACAGAATGGCTCAGTAGACAGTGTGTGTGTATTTACACACATGGAAGCTGTGGATGTTTCTACATGTAATTATCTAGGAATATGCTATAAATCTACAAGGGCTGATAAGGGTCTAAAATGACTGTCATGAGTTTAAAATGCCTTTGAACCTAATGGCTTTGCCATTTAATTCAGCGTTTCACCTCCAAGTGGAAGCTGTTAAAAACCTCAGAGGGCAGAACAATCCAGCTCTGCAGAATTCAAAGGCAATCCAGGTGCTGGGGGGGAAACAGGAGTGGTAAATGCAGGTTTTCCTTTAAATCTTTTTCCAGGACCAACCCACCAGAGCAAGCTGGGACTGTGTGGTCCAAGGCCACTGAGTTCCTGAGGCTTTGTGGAGGAGTTTGCAGCCCTGGAGCTGCAGGACGGGCTGTCCTGTACAACCCATTCCAGCCGGGAAGTCTGAGTGGAAACCATCCTGAGGACAAGGCTGGCTGGGGGTAAGTCATTTTATCTGTCTTTATAATGCTCTGAAGGAGGAAATGTTGCTCCTGATGTAGCTCCTGAGGACTGTTATTCCCAGCAGCCCCACCTGAGCTGAAGGACGGGGCTCCCAGGGGGTGGCTGGTGCTGAGCCGGGAACGCGCCCGCTGGATTTATGGAGCAGAGGGGGGTTCCCAAGGAACCGAGGGAACCAGTCACCTGCATTCCAAGTCAGCAGATGAACAACATGCATTGCAAAGGTCACTTTCCCATAAAACTTGGGCGATAGGGAGGTGTCGCCGTCACCTGCCATGACCCTGCACCGAGGGCTGGGAGTTCTGGGAGTTCTGCTTTCCTGCACTCCTGCTCTGGGGGAGCTGCAAACCTCCCAGGACCTTCTGAGGCTCTCTATGCTCAGCTGGAGGCATTTAGTGAGAAAAGTGCTGCCTGAGGCAGGGGTTCTCCGTGCCAGAGCTGAGGGGTCTGACTTACAGGATCACAATCATTTGGGTTGGGAAAGATCTCCAAGATCATCGAGTGCAACCCTTGTCCCCCAGCCCAGAGCACTGAGTGCCACATGCACTTGTTCCTTGGACATCTCCAGGGATGGGGACTCCACCAGGGCAGCCCCTTCCAATGCCTGACCATCCTTCCTATGAAGAAATTCCTCCTGAGTCCCACCTGACCCTCCAGGCAGGGGTTCATCTCACCTGAGAAGGGCTGAACCTCACTGGTGACAGACCAACTCACCTGTGCTGGGCTGAGGAGTGTCCCCAGGATGTGCTGCTCCACAGTCACTCATCCCAGGCTTTCTGTCTTGGTCCACTTCCCGAGCTGAGCAAAGGGAACAAGCTCATTTAGCAGTGGCTGGGTGAGTAAATCAGTGCTGGCACTGAACACTGTGCTGTTTGTCACCTCCCCTCTGCTCCTCCCCGCAGAAACACAAGATTCTCACCTTCAGCAAGTCGTGTCTATTAAAATCTGGATGATCACATGAAGGAGCTCAGGTCCTACAACGATAAAATAAATGTCTGCTGCTCTGGAGAAGCCAGTTGGTGACCTTTCCCTCTCAGCTTCCCTGGTGATTCACAGGTTTTATTTTTTGCTAAGTACAAAAGCGTTTTGCCTGGCAAACACTCCTTTGCTGAAGGTGAAAATGAACAAAACGAGCCCACAGGACCCCGAGGGGAGGGTTAGTCTCTCACAGTTATCACTATTTATAACAGCAGCAGTGAAGGGTGGGGAGCTCTTGGGGGGTGCAGGCAGTTCCCTGCCCAGCCCAGTTCCCCAGATAATTCCCCGTGTTATCCATTGTTTGGGGTCCTGGGTTTTCAGCAGGAAGCTTGGGAACTATGGGAACTTCACAGCCTGATTCACCAGCGTGAGCACTTTAAATGATAGGTCTACTACTAGAGGGCATTTGGCATTTGACTCTATTAAAAAATTCATCAAGAATTGATACACTGCATTTTTCATTCCAAAAATTGCAATCAGGTAGCAAAGGCTGAGTATTCATAGGAGAGTAATATCTTCTCAGTGTTCATTAATCTGAGTCAGTAATGAACTGCAGGTAAAATGGGGGGATAATTCAGAGCAAGTAATTTATTTGATTATTTTTTCTCATCTTCTCTATTATTAAATATCCATGAACAATTTAATTGACCTTCCTAAATTTTTCATTTCCCTTTCAGAGCTGTTTTTGGTAAATGGTTTGCAGGGCTGCTGAGGGGTTGGTGTCAGGACCTGGGCAGGTTCACCAGAGCTCACCAGGCAGAGCAGTTGGTGGTGGGGGCAGCTGGTCCCTGTGCCCAGAGCAGTGCCAGCTGACAGAGCCCTGCCCATGGGGTTAACTCCTTGTATTTCCCCTTCATCTTCCTCACCCAGGTCATGTCTGATGGGGCAAACCCCTGAAGAACAGCTCATTCCTTCGTCCTTACTGTTACCTTGAACATATTTTGAGCTTCTGAGCTCAATCTCTATTTGGTTTAAGGCTCAGTTCCCCTACTTTCTTTCATCCCTTGGTGATGTTTTCAGGGTCTCTGATCTCCTTCCTTGTCCTTTGATTCCCTCCATTTAGTTCACAGCTACACTAACATACGGTAATAAACCAGATTATATTTCTCTGATTAAGTCTCACTGGGACTGAACCCAGCAGAAGGATTATTTCCAATATCTTGATGGTCCCATTTCCATTGACCACCCCAGAACATTGGCCCATTCCCAGCTCCCTTCCCCAGTTATCCCCAGCCTGGAACCACATGACTGATTCTTTCAGCCCAGGTGTGGGATCTATGTTGTTTCTCTTGAATAACAAGCTTTCTTTCAAGATTATTTCTGCAATGTCAAGCCCCTTCTGAATGTTAATCCCATCCTTCCCCTCCCAGTGCCAGCAGCTGATTTAACGAGCGTGGCCCTCCTTCGTCGTGCGAGTCATTAATGAAGAAATTAATAATGTGAGTTCAAGGCAGGTCTCTCAGAAGCTTGATTCATCTTTTCATTTTAACAAAACCATTTTCTGGAAAGGAATGGTCTCCCAGCAACCTTTGTAGGCTGTGTGGATGTCCCCAAATGCCATGTTGATAGGGAAGGCTAAAGCCAGGCTGTGAACCTTTGGTGTCCTGAGGGAGGAAATGCAACTGGGATGGTGCAGCCCAGCCAGTGCTGTTTGCTGCTGCCCACACCTTCAGGACCTTGTTGCTTTTATGGGGAGTTTGAGTATTTTTCTGGGAATGGATGGTTTGTGAGCTGGGATGTAAAATATCCTTTCCTTCTTCTGGAGAGAGACAATTTACAAGGGCCTGGAGTGACAGGACAAGGGGAAATGGCTTCAAATTGATGGAGAGTAGGGTTAGATTAGAGACCAGGAAAGAATCCTTCCCTGTGAGGGTGGGGAGGCCCTGGCACAGGTTGCCCAGGGAAGCTGTGGCTAACCCATCCCTGGGCAGGTTGGACGGGGCTTGGAGCAACCTGGGCTAGTGGAAGGTGTCCCTGCCCATGGCAGGGGGTGGAATGGAATGATCTTTAAGGTTCCTCTCCAACCAAACCATCCTGTGAGTCTAAAGACATGGTTATTTTCCCCCCATCTTGCCCTCTTCATCCTTCCCCAATAATAGTTAAAATTCTGATATTGATTCAGGCAGTCCCTTAAGTATGCAAAGATAAAGCTCATCAGCATAACCAATTTGCAAACATCTAAATTAGCCAGGCACTCTCCCCATTCCCTTTGCAGGAGATTATAAACTTCCCTCTTTGTTAACAGCATTATTGTGCCGACCATCTGCTCTTAGTTAGCCTTTTTCATGAAGATTGAAGCAAGGAAAGCTTATTAAACACTCAGCTTCCTTGGTTAATGGCTTTCCCGCTCCTTTTTCAGCCTTCCTTTATTACTAATGTACTTATGGAATGATATCTTGTTAATTGGCCCACGCTTTGTACCTGACCCCTCCGCCTTCGCCGCCGCACGGCTCCGTGGAGAAAGTGCTTGTGGAAGGGTTTGAAATGCTCCAGCTCAGGCCTGAAATTCCCACCTATTAAATCTATGGAGAACAGAGACTCAGTTTTCATCCTTCAGTGGTATTTGTGGCTCTCACATGAAAGACAAGGTGGTGGCAGCGACCTGACCCTGCTCCCGGGTGGGATCGATGGCAAAAAACCATGGGGGCGACTGTGGGGATTGGAAATGTTTTCAAAAATATGCCATTTGTTCAAATTTCATTAACACTTTTCCCAGGTTCTCCTCTCCTGACTCGCCCTGTTCTCAGTGCATCATCTACATTATTTCTTAGGTCTTTAGAGTTCTCTGGGGATCCCCCCTTACTGGTCCCCAGTCTCCGAGTAAGTGTTCTCTGTCCTTGGTTCTTGTAAAATAGCTGCTGCAGCAAGTTTCACCTTTGTAAGTGTGTGACCTCAAAGGCACAAGAAAAATCCTCCTCAATTACACTGGACAGCTTGTAAACAGATTTCCAAATTATTCCAGCCCTAAGTAAACACACCAGGGCTTGAAAAACCCAGTTGCAGTCCCAGAGCTGTAGATCAATAGAGGCCTCTGGTCTGAATTCGCTCATGGCACAGCAATTTAGATAATAAGATGGGGAACATAATAACATAAAATTTCAGTGTTGCAACTTCATTTTTTTTTTGCTCTCTCACCAGAGACTAGGGAAATGAAGAGAGCTCTGATTTGCAAAGCTAAATAAAACAGAAGCGCAGAGGAACCTGGCTGGGCGTGCTGACCTTCTTTTCAGTTTTCAAGCAACTCAAAACTGAATCTTGCTTAGAACTGGCCATTATCCTTGTTTTCTCATGCAGAGCCATTAACCTCTAACTTACTAAAGCAAGCAAACCGTTATTTACTGGTACAGAAAAACTCCCAGCCTTCCTCATTTTCTCCTGAAACATCTGAAAACGGATAAGCTTTGGCAGATCCTAATAGTTCCAACCTGCATAAGGTACTGGGAGAAAATAAAAATGCACACTGCTGGTTACATAATGTGAAATAGCTGAAATGCAGCAGAAATTTGGAATCTATCTAAATTCTTGGGAGCTGGAAAGAGGAGCCTTTGCTGCAGGGAGCTGCCTTTTGAGGGGGGAGGTCCCCTAATCCCAGCCCTCAGGTAACAGTGCCTGGAGGGAGCTCTGAGTGCTGCAGGGAGCACCAGAATCGGCTCTCGGTGTCAGGCTGCAGGAACCTGTTTCCTGCAGCAAACCAAGCTGGAGAACACTTTGCAGTGGGATCTAACCCCAAATATCCCTCCAGTTTTCCCAGTCTGAAGGGGTGTGTGAGTGTGGTGCAAGGCACAGGCAGAGTGAGCAGAACAGGAGACAAACATTGTCGAGACTCCCATTAAATTAAATGGAAATAACTGTTCCTTGCAAGCATTGCCCTTGGGCTGAGCAGTTCCATGTGGTAGGTGACACATGTGTGGCATGCAGCACCAGCACACACAGGGGGGGATTTTGGGGGTTGTCCTGGACACAGCCAAGAGTTGAACTCAATTCTTGTGGGTCCCTTCCAACTCAGGAGGTTCCGATTCTGTGTCCAGCCCTGGCAGGGTGGAGTCCCCATCCCTGAGGGATTTAAAAGCCCCATGGATGTGGCCCTTGGGGACAGGGGGTAGTGGTGGGCAGGGCAATGCTGAGGGAACGGTTGGACTCGATGATCTCAGAGGGCTTTTCCAACCTAAACATCATGTGGTGCTTCCTCATTGCTCTCCAGGTAGCCCAGCTTCCAGGGAGAACAATCCCCATCTTCCAATCCAAACTGTGGGAAGGACGCTGGAAAAGGAGGAACTGGAGACCAAAGGTACAATTTTGAGCTGCAGCTCCCACAAGAAATCTTTACTTCCAGCTCTGCACATCTCCAGCCAGTTGTAGCTGGTTTTTTTTTCCCTAGCTCTTTCTTTGTAGCTCTTTGGTTGAGAAGAAGAAATGAAAAGCTCAGTCTGGAGTCTCTAATTGTGAGTCAGTCGCCCACAGGCAGAGTGTTCCTGGTCCACTGCTGTTCGAGGGGACTGGAGTTTCCAGCCTGTTTCAAATGTAGAACTTCTGGCAACAACTGCAGCCAGTGCACTGCAAACTCCTGCAGCAGGTGAGCAGCATTTAGGAGGCTCTGAGAAATCAGAGAAATCAGGTTGTGTTTTTTAAGCAAGTCTCTTTTTTGACAGAGGATTGAAATATCAAGCCAATTAAAATGCCAAGGAATTTTCAAAACACAGACTTAACAGAGAAAATATGACTTTAGCAGCAGACGATGTAAGCAAATAACAGAATTTTGAGTGCTGGCACCAACTAAAAGTGGTTTATAAATGAGGGGGTTTTTTTCTTTTCATCCATTCCTTCAATCAGTCACTCAATGAAAATGTAACTTCCAGATCAGTGAGTAAATGGTTTAAGGTCTGCCCGTGGTGGTGGGGAGGCCCAGCTCTGCAATGGGAGCGTTCATGCTCCAATACATCATGGTATTTTCTGATATATAAACTGAAGAGCAAAAAGACAGATTGTGGTCTAAAGGTCAGGATAATAAAATAGCAGCATTTACTGATTCCCCTCAGAGTTTATGATCCGAGGAAGATCTCTTGTTTCAATTGATAAGAGTTCCAAAAAGCTGTATTAAACTTTGAGGGAAGAGGAGCCACTCCAGGGTTACAACTGGTGTGATCCACTCCCCGCCTGCCTCCATCTCCCGACAAATAATTAACCCAAGACTGTATTTTTTTTTTTTTTTTGAGGCAGCTCATTCAGGGTCAGAAGGAAAATTAGTTTTCCTCCTCCCCACAGTCTTTTCCCGGTGTTATTTACAGGCAGTGCAGTTTGCCACCTCCCTCCCAGCAGCCCTGGGAAATGCCACCGTGGGCGCCCAGGCTGTGACGAGACACGTCCTGTGCCAGACAAACCTTGTGCAGCCCCGACAGCAGAAATGCTGCTGGTTTGTCTCTTGCCCTTCTCACCCTGGAAAAATAAAGACCTTTGAGGGTTTTTTTTTAGTTGCTGAATTGGAAACTGTTAAGTTGTGCTGAGGCGTTGCTCGAAGCAGGAGGAAAAAAATGGTTGGAAAAGCAGTTTGCTCGATAATCACGCGAGCTGGAACTGCCTGCTCTCTGCAGCCCAGGCGGCCACCAGCCATCAAGAATATTTTTTTCTCCTGAAGGTCAATAAAAAAACCCTCACCTTTTTTCAGCTTTTAGTTTTATACCGTATTGGAAAAGCTGAATCATGTTTTAGTTCAAAAAAAAATCTTATTTAAAGTCTTTTGGGAGGTACTTAAAGCTTCCTTACACCCCCTTGCTACAGAGCCTAGGTTTTTATCACATTTATGCTGCTGGAGTGCCTCTGTTCAAGGGATGTTTCTTCAGGTGCAGGGGCTACAAGGAAAATCAGAATGATTTTCTTGTTTCCCTCGCTGCCAATGTTTTTACAGAGCTGTTGAACTGCACTTGCTGGGTTTTACCCTGACACTTTCATTTGGAGGCAATCTGATCTGCTCTGACTGGAGATTTTAAAGTGGAAGTCCCAGTGCACAGCAGAAACAAGGCATAAATTTCATCATTCATGACCCATTATCAGGTTTTTTTTTAATCTGCCACTTTAGAACCCGTGTGTTGTTCCACTCCAGGTGTTTTAACAGCTCATTTTCCTTTGGCTGACATTGCTGTGTCACGGTTCATGTATCCTCTGACATGAAGCTATCAGGTTCTTCCATTTACTCCTCCATTTTGCCCCTGCTTACAAATGAGGTTTAGAGAAGCTCAAACCTTTCTGTGTCTGAGGTTTCTTGCTTGAGCAGTGTTGCCCTTTGCATTTTATAATTGCTGATCTAGTTTCAGTCGAGGGGCTGAACATCCCTGTAAAATACTGAAGAATGACTACTTTAAATAAATACTAGAAAGTAAAAGCTGTTTAAAATGCATCAATGGGCCTTTCACAGACTTTTAAATTCCTGTAAAACGAGAGTGTCTCAAAATGTCCCAGTGCTTCTGTTCTCTCCCAGGATGCTTTGCCAGCTTGGCTTCAAAGCTGGGCCAGGATTTGGCCTGTCTGTGGTTTTTTGGTGCTATCGTGTTTCTGATGTGTCACCTGCCCTTCCCACGCTCTGACAGAACCAGGACAAGAGGAAAGCAGGTACCCCAAGGCCAGGCTGCCAGCTCTGCTGGTGCCTTCTCCAGGCAGCACAAAAACTGGAGGTGTCACTGTCTGCATTAATATCTCCTCATCCCTGTGCGAGATCACCTGGTGCTTTTCATAAAATTCACGTATATTTTATTTTAAACAGTGACAGGAGCATGTTTTCCTGTCTGTACCCCCACAGATCTCGCTGGAGGGGGAGCAGAGTGGTGCCCCCTCTCTGAGTGATGCTCTGTGACACGGGGGGAGAGCAAAGGCAGCACTTTGTCACTGCCGAGTGAGTCACTGCCGGGGTCCCTCCCCACTCCGGCTCCCTCCAGGGGGAGGGTGTTAGTCAGGCAGCCCAGCCCACGGCAACTGGGAGCACTGGGCGGGGGAATGGGAATGGCTGACGTCACCCCCAGGATGCTCCCAACAGTAAACAGCTTCCCTGCCTTGAGCGTGGCCACATCTCTACGGGTTGGGTGCTGGAAATGACTCACCCAGGAGGGAGTTGTGCCTGTGAATGGTCACCCAAGCTCTACGTTTGGGAAGAGCTCATCCAAGCTGAGCTGGGTCCCAGCAGAGCTGAACTGGTGCCAGCCCTGGTGCCTGTGGGTCCCCAGCCCTGCAGAGGCTGGAGGAGCTCGGCTGTGGAGGTGGGTTCCCAACCCCAGCCTGCTTCCCCTTCCTCACGGAGCCTCACGCTGGTACTGCCTTCCTGGCACTCGTGGGAACAATATGTGAGTTCTTCCCAGGCTCTGGAGCAGGGGTTCGTGGCACAGACAGCAAAGGTGCCCCTCGTGTGGCTCTGCAAACCCTCAGTGCCCTTCACCGTCCCCATGACCTGCAGACACAAAGAGTGGAGGTCACAAAGCACTTCTGGGGAATTTGGTGGTAAAGATGTTGTGGAAATGTCCAACCTGTCAGAATGGGGCAGGTGGTGCCAGGGCACTGATTGCTCTGGGTACAACCCAGCTCTTCCCGAGCCAAGCCTGGAGCGAGGGTGCCCATGGCTGAGGCCAGGCTGGGCTGGGGCAGCACTGGGGTCCTGGGGATGGGCAGTCACACGTTGTTAGTCCCCATGAACTGCAGTTCTGAGGCTGCATCCAGCCTGTCTGGGGGTCAGCCCCTTCCCCCAGGCAGTAGGGGACAAGGGGACACAGCCTCAAGCTGTGCCAAGGGAGGGCCAGGTTGGACATCAGGAGGAATTTCTTTCTGGAAAGGGTTGTCCAGCACTGGAAGGGCCCAGGGAGGTGATGGAGTCCCCATCCCTGGCCGTGGCACTCAGTGCTCTGGGCTGGGGGACAGGGTGGGGATGGGGCACAGGGGGATCCATGGGCTGGGAGGGCTTTGCCAACCTCACTGATTCTGGGATAAGTTCTGGTTTTCCACTTACAGGACAATGTTTTGCTGTTCTGTTACAGATGCAACATCAAGCCACAGTGCAGGGAAGAGCTGGGGAAGCTGAATCTTTCACAAGAATCCTGCAATTGGGGTATTTTCCTTAAAACCCTGAGGTGAGAGATTGCTTGGTCCTGCTGACACCATCACAAAGTACCATGTGAGAGAGATCTGACCCCCCATTTTCATAGAATCATGGAGTGATTTGGGTTGGAAGGGACCTTAAAGCTCACCCAGTTCCACCCCTGACACAGGCAGGGGCACCCTCCACTAGCCCAGGTTGCTTTTTTATGCCATGCTTCAAATCACAAAGGAGTTATACTGTGATTGAATTAACAATAATTTTATTATGAGTTATGAATATTAGACACATTGTCTCTTTTCCCATTTCTTCATTTTATTTCAGTTATGTGAATAACCTGTTTTCTGACAGAATTTGATTATCTTGTTTGTCTACAGCTGGCTTTGACTGCACTGCTGGTGGGTTTGCTCTGTGAATTAGATATCACTGAGATATACAAGTGCTGCTCTAACCAGGTGGTTCTGCCTCTGACAAAGCAGTGGAACATAGTGGAGTTTCAGTGTTCTATTATAACTCCATTATATATTACTTATATGGTACCTGTCTGTGGGTAATATATTTATTTTATTCCCTGGCAATTCTAAATTGCCTAGGGGGAAGAAAAGCTTTGTTTAAACAAAAAATGATTAAAAAAAATTGTCATTTCATCCCAGAATCAACAAAGTAGCCAATTTGACCCCATGTTACACATTTCATTTTAGTTGCTATGTAATTTACTATATTTAACATAGAATAGCATTCAACGTGAAATATTTGACACAAAGTATTTTGATGAGAAAGAAATGTTGCTTAAGCACTGCAGAAGTAAGACAACTTGTGGAAGTTGATGGACAGTTCTGAAGTGTTTGTCAGCCTGAAATTGTGGTTTTTCCAAAAGGAGAAGTTCTTTAACAAACTTTTGTGCAGCTCAAGGTCAGCCCCAGCCACACACGTCCACCCTGCTGAGCATTTGGGCACGTTGGACAGATTTATGTTCTGAAGGGAAGAAATTTATCCTCAGTGCCTGAACTACCTAAAATGTAGTAAATAGTAACCCCGAAAGTGGAGCTCCTGGTGCAGCCCCAGAGGTGTGAGACGTGATTTCCTTCCACCACCACCCCCAGCCAGAGTTTTTCTTTCAATTTGTCATCAGAACATTGCTGTAGTTCCTTGTTCTGTTTATGATCATGGAATCCCACAGTGGTTTGGGTTGGAAGGGACCTTAAAGCCCATGCAGTCCCACCCTCTGCCCTGGGCAGGGACACCTTCCACTGTCCCAGGTTGCTCCAAGCCCCGTCCAGCCTGGCCTTGGACACTCCCAGGGCTGGGGCAGCCACAGCTGCTCTGGGCAATGAGGAGCTTCTCGGCTTTCCTTTCTCTCCAGGTAGATTTGAACCTTATTTTCTCCTTTTCCAGCTGAGCCTCCTCGATGCAAATGAACACATTTGTGTGACTTCCTCCATCCCAGGAGCTCTGACATTGTCTCTCAGCTGCCCAGAATTCCAACAGTCCCTTTTTGTTGGCTGTGGATCTTCACCCCATGTGCCAGCAAGGGCTGCTGTGGGGACAGGACGTCCACCCCGTGGATGTGGTGCTCTGGAAGAGCCACCATTAAACGTGCATCACCTTCTGCTCTTCCCTAGTGGTTGGGAGCAGGGACATGGTTAGAAGGAAGGAAGGAGGAGGATGGAGATCTGAGCATTTCCAGTTTCCAGGCAGGTACTTCCAAGGGGCAACGAGCCCTGCCCAGCCCTCCCAGCCCTGCCCTGTGCTCCATCAGCTCACCTGATGCAAGGCAAGATAGAGAGTACTTTGCTTACCTCCTTAGCTGGGTGAGACCATTAGCTCCTGGATGAGATGGTTATGCTGTAATTTGTTGCTCCGTATTCTACATATTTTAAACCAGTTGATGACCTTTAAAAGGAATTAATTTTTTTTAATATTTTTCAGTGCTTAGGTATTTTAATCTGTTCTTTACATTTCCTTTTAGGACCACATTTAAATTTTTTAAATATTTAATTAAAAGCCCACCTCTGTGTGCCTTAATATGAAGCTCTCATTTGATTTCATTTTATATCTGTGACATAAATCTTTGCTCCTTATTTTAGCTTTGTCTGTAATGCAACCACTGAGGCAAATGCTAAAGATGTCTCTGATTTTCTGTCAGGATCAGGATTTTCACAGAATTCAGAGTAAGGCAATGCTTCTTCAGTCTTGTTCTCACATTTTAAGAATAAAAGTCAATGAAATGCCACTACAGATATATTTTTTTGGTGCTGCAAATTGCATTTTGATGAATCTCCACTCCTTCAGCACTGCCAGGAAGCCTCCCTTGTTGCTTCTAGCAAGAATTGTCATGGTGATGCATTCTGTTGACCACATTTTTGAAACACAGATTGTTTCTAATTTTGTTTCTCCAATTTACTCTGTGCTGCAATATCTCTGGTTCTCTCTCTCACTCTCTGTTTTTTTGAAGATTTCTGTCACGACAGATTATAAATACCCCCCTGGTGGGCTCTGCCCTCTCACCTTCACATCACAGAACGTGCTGGCTGAGATCCCCTCCTGCCTCCTCCCTCCGGGGGTTTGGGCTGTGGCTCCAGCACCAAACCACGATGGGTTTGGCCGAGCTGGCCTTGTCCCCATGTGCTGGCACCCAAATGCCAGAGGGCACCTCACCTCCTGCTCCCAGAGCACTCGGCTGGCTGGGTCAGTCCTGTGAGGAGCAGATGAGGGAGCTGGGGGGGCTCAACCTGGAGCAAAGGAGGCTCAGGGGGGACCTTCTGGCTCTGCAACCCCCTGACAGGAGGGGGGAGCCGGGGGGGGTCGGGCTCTGCTCCAGGGAACAAGGGACAGGAGGAGAGGGAACGGCCTCAGGCTGTGCCAGGGGAGGGTCAGGTTGGACATCAGGAGGAATTTCTTCATGGAAAGGGTGGTCAGGTGCTGCCCAGGGAGGTTTGGAGTGCCCACCCCTGGAGGTGCCCAAGGAAGGCCTGGCTGTGGCACTCAGTGCTCTGGGCTGGGGACAAGGTGGGGATGGGGCACAGGGGGATCCATGGGCTGGGAGGGCTTTTCCAACCTAAATATTTCTGTGATTCTGTGACTGTAAAGGGTCCCTGTGTGCTGTTCTTGCAGGAGGGTGACTTTTTGCAGCCTCTACAGAAGATGTACTTCAGCTATTGAATTGCTCTCTGAATGCAGGAGAAGAATGGGAAAAACTACCAGGCCGTGCCGTGTGGGCCTGTTAGCCTTCCATGGCTAATTGTGCCTCCGTGGGAGAGGCCAGGCAGTGGCCTGAAGAGCACTCAGCCCTCAGAAAGGCTGGCAAGCTCTTAACTGAGCTGAGAGCTCCACGAAGAAATTAAATTTGGCAGTGAAAGTGCAGTACTTAGGTTAGTCTCAAGTAGTCTCGAGATATAAAAACGTTTCTGTGGGAGTTCTTGGCTGAGCGTGAAGGCTGAGAGAGAAGAGTCCAGCAGCCTGTGGAGTGCTGCTGCTTTATTTGTTTCATCCTTGTGTTGATGGTTTTAAGAGGCCTGAATTTATGTCCAAGCATTTATCATGCATGCCTGGAGGAGCAGGGGCCGGTTCTCCCGTGGTGCTGGTCCCTTTGGGGCTGGTGATGCAGTCTGAGGGCTCCTGCTCTTCCTGCTTAGGAGCTGTGAACAAAGCCTTAAATGCAGAGGGAAACTGGGGAAACTGGGTGCTCTGGGTATTAAATTAGCAGAACTTCTGTTGGTGCTTCTGGATTCCTCCTCCACAAACCTGGCTCAGCCCCAGACCCCTGGGATGGAGCATTTGCCATCCTGTCCTGACAGCTGGGACAGATGGGACAGGGACATTCCTGGGCACTGTGACATGGAATCTCAGAATGGTTTAGGCTGGAAGGGACTTTAAAGACCATCTCATTGCACCCCTTGCCATGGGCAGGGACACCTTCTGCTATCCCAGGTTGCTCCAAGCCCCGTCCAACCTGGCCTTGGACACTCCCAGGGATGGGGCAGCCACAGCTCTCCAGGGGACATCTGGATATAAAATGCTGCAGCAAAACAGGCAGAGGAGGAGAAATCCTGTGATTCCAAGCCTCTCCCATCTCCAGGCAGTCCTCCCAACTCCCAAGTATGGTTGTTTGGGTGGGGTGGTTCTAGTTTGGTCAATCAGATCCTCCAGGCTCCAAGGATGAGCTGTTGGGTGTGACCATGAGAGCAGGGGGTGGGCTGGGGTGACACCCGGGTCCCCAGATGTGTGAGCACAGCCCTGGGGATGGGGACAGGGAGCAAGGGGCAATTCGGGCAGCTTCCCATGGGCTCTAATCTGCTTTTAACATCCATGTCTCCACAGGGCTGATGGAGGGACGTGCAGTTTCCAGCCATGGACAGAAACAGGAAAGCACCTTGGACAGCGTTTGTGGGTGTTGCTTAGAAAAAAACTGCTGTATTTCTGGGTAGAGAATGTTATTTCTTCTCTTCCTAATCTCCAAAGGCAAAGCTGTCTGAGCTTTTCAAATAATAAACCCAAGCATATTTTGCATATTACATACCCAAGAATATTATGTTTTCTTCTGTTTTTCAAGAAATAACAAATTGAATTTAAGGAATGCTGCTTGCTTTGGCACAGTTTCACACAGACCATTCTGAAGGATAGAAAATCTTTCAAGGAGAAGAGGAAGATGCTGAAAGCTGCTGGGTCCTGCTTCCCATGTGCACATCCAGTGCTGTCCTGGCTCAGAGATCTGCAGGAGGCAAACCCAGGGAGTCAGAAAGGCTGAGCTCCACCTGCACTACAGGTAATGCCAGGCTATATTGAAACAGGAATATTTTCTATTTGAATAGAAAATTTAAAGAGAAACCAAAGATTATGTGGGAGCACTAAGGCTTGGAAGACATCTCAATGGAAACTCAGCTTGTCCTGAGGGTGAGGAACAAGCACAGGACATGAGGAGCAAAGTCCAGGATATGGAGGGAAATGTTGGATTTCAGTGAAAGTCTTGATTTAGAAGGGGTGGCAATTCCATATATTTTATGAAAATTTCGTGAAGTTTTTTAAAAAGTTACAAGTTTTGGCTTTGGCTTGAAAGGAATGTGAATGATTCCATCATTAATGCACAGCCTTGTTTGCCACAAACGAGCCCAGAGGAGCTTTATGTGGCCTGAACTCCAGCTCAGGAACGCTGACACAGAGGGCTGTCATTCCCTGCTATTGCAGGAGCAAAGTCATCTCACTGGGATCTGATGATTCCGTGGCTGCATTCCTGATTTTTTCCATCCCAGTGAACGCTGTGCCTTTATGCAAAACCACACATCCTTTATAGGAGCAGTGAAAACGCTGCAGAGCACCCCAGCAACGTGAGAGCAGCAACACCCTGCTGGAGCCACTGCCCAGCTGTGGGAGCGGTGCCAGCATTCCCCACTGGAGAACCAGGGAGCTGGGGGTGCTTGAGCAGAAAAGCTGAATTTCCAGCTCGTGCAGGGAGAGGAGGCAGGGCTGGGCTGTGCTGTCATGGCAACGAGCAGGGCACAGATATCTGCACCCCACGGGCCTCGCTGGCTGCTGGATGTGCCACTCACGGCGGGGTCGGGACCTCCACCAGGCTGGAGACAATGTCCCTCACACAGCCAGGGCCTGCTCCTGGCAGCCACCCTGGGGCTGGTCACTGAAGAGGAGAGGTAAAAAATACCTGGAGGGCGTTGCTCCTGATTCATGATCAGCCATAACCTTCCATCGCCACCACCAAATATTGCCAAACACCTTGAATCGGGTGTTGTTGATGGTGGGGGATCATATTCCAGAGGTTCCCTGCCCAGGCTCCTCCTCAGATCCTTCTGCAGCTGTGTCCAGCTGTGCCCCTGCCCAGGGACCCCTCCCCATTCCCAGCTGGCATCACATTGACCCCCAGGGAGCTGAAGGAGCCGCTGGGACAAATCCTGGCTGCTGCCAAGGCAAACGTGAGCCAGGGCAGCCCCAGAGCTGCCAGGCAGCAGCCTCAGCCTCTGCCTGGAAATCCCTGCAAATGGGGAATTAAGGGACAGTTAAATTCCTTGGAAGTGCTGGGTTTGACCCTCGGTGCTTTGTTCCGCTGAACTCTGCCAGCTCAATAATAGCATCAGGTACTCCTTTAAAACCTGGTTTGTGAACAGCTGGGATCAAAATAATCGTGAGTGACAGTTTTTTACACGTAGAGCACATGTTTGGGCAATTCGTGGATGTGAAAACTTTTTGAGCAACAATGACTCAAATTAAAAATATTGAAATATTTGAGCAGTTGAATAACTGTCATTATTTTTCTCTGATCTCATATTCTGTCCTTGTTAAGAAAAGGTTTTACATACATTACTTTTTTAAAGAAATGTAAGTGTTTTGCTGAGGAAATCATCTCAAATATGTACCACTGCTGAGCTGTGAGACCTATCTCCAAATCCTCCACACTCTGTTTTTAAAGTTGTTTGTTAATTTAGTTTGAAGTTATTTACCAACAAGAAGAAAAATGTTTTAGGAAACTTGTGGATATTGACAAGGAAGGTTTTCATCTGTTTGGGTTTTACATCTGGGCTGTGTTTTACTTGGATAATCCCCCACTATTTTTCCCTGTGGTGTCCTAGAAAACATCCTCGCCTTCTGTTGGGTCCTTGTTTCATGGTTTGGATTTTCTCACCTGCCTTCACGTTATGAAGGAATTGATGAAAAAAATGTCAATATTTTAATTGCTTAAAGAGCAGGATATGAGGCTTATTAGGAGATATTTAGCACTAGTGGAGACATTTTTTATTTGATAGATGTTTCTATTATTCTGTAAAAAAATCCTGTTTGAGATGTGTAACTGCAGAGTGTGAAGAACTAATTCACACCGTGATAAAATAGTTATGGAAATGAGCTGGGGAGGGATCATTGCTCTGAAAGATTACTTGGGAATGGCATCAATCACCAGGATCAGATAATGAAGCCCCATTCCTGCACTGGGAAAGCAAAACTGTGGTCCCTCACGTTTGAGCACAGAGAGGGGATTTACCAGCTTCCTGCAGGGATTTTACATCTGCTATAAATAGATGTCACAAATATTATTTTGCAGTTGGATTTGCCATTGTGCAGCATGGGCAAATTATTGGTTACCTGGCAAAACTCACTGCTCTGTAAAGGGCAGAATAACAACCAAAAACCCCAGAAATTTTGCATTTAATTAAAAATAATATACATAGTATTTTTAAAACAGAACATGTGTGTGGTATGCAATGAGTAAATTAGTAACTCTGAGACATATAAATACCATAGAATCACAGAATGGATGAAGGGACCTTAAGGCCCATCCAGTGCCACCCCCTGCCATGGGCAGGGACACCTTCCACTGTCCCAGGTTGCTCCAAGCAACCAGGGATGGGGCCCAGTAAGTGCAGATGGATGATGTTTTGGGGGAAAGAGCCCAGGCAGCCCCAGAGCTCTGGGATATTGGGAAAATATTCTTTATAATGATGGTGTGGAGGCCCTGGCACAGGTTGCCCAGAGAAGCTGTGGCTGCCCCATCCCTGGAAGTGTCCAAGGCCAGGTTGGACGGGGCTTGGAGCACCCTGGGCTGGTGGAAGGTGTCCCTGCCCATGGGGGCATGTAAAGAAGAGATGGAACATGTGCCACAGACACAGTCGGTGCCCGTGGGATCTGATCCAGCAATTCATCAAACATCTGCCCCAGAGCAGCTCTGCCTTATATCCCTCATACAGGTTTACACTAGATTAGATCAGAAGGCACTTTTCTATTGTTTTTAAGTGGAAGACCCCTTTAATTTCATATTATTATAGCAAAATAATTGGTTTAATTAGTTAAACCTCTCCAGATGTACAGAGAAGGAGTTTGCCTGGTTTTTTACCTCCCTCCCTGCCCTGCTGGGGGGAGAGAGAGCCCCGAGAACAGGCTCCTCAGACTGGCCCTTTGATTTGTGTGCAGAATTATTTGCTCACATCACTGAAGAACGTCTCCACAGCAAGGAGTTGTGCTGGCTCATATTTCCTCTGCAGACTGTTTCAGATGGAAAACAAGGAAGATGATCTAAATTGGAGGTAATAGGCTGGAATGTGGGATGCAGGAAGATTACAGATGCACCTTGAACCTGCAGGACTAATGACTTTGTTTGTGCATCTGCAAAATGCTCACCTGACTTCTGCCTGGGAGAGCTGCTCCAGCCCTGTGCAATGAAATCACAGATATTTCAACTTTAGGATCCTCTAATACCTTGTTCATGGTTAACAAGAGGGCTAAAGTAATGTTCCTTTGCAAGCTGGGAGAAGTTTGGCCTGAGATCTGAGAGGCCTGCATGGGAAGCCCGTGATTTCTTTTCCCACTGTATGAGTAGAATCCATGATGAAGTTGTTAAAATTACAGGCAGGAATATGTTCCTCTTCAATCCTGTTTTTTTTTTTAAAGGTAGATGAAGTTTAATATTTAAACTTTTGAGTATCTTGCAAAATTTAGACTTTACTTTTGAAGGCAGGGGGTAGGGGAATCCCAGAATCCCAGAATGGAAATGGCCATCAGAAAGATCAAGGCAGTCCCATGATTAAATCCCAAATCCTGAATCTGCTGCCTCCTGGTCTGGATGGGGGCATCTCCCTGTGCCTGGAAACGTGTCCCATCATGTTTGGCCATGGGGGTTATTGATAACCTGCTGTTTTACTCTGTTCTTGATGGCAGGCACTGCTCTGCTGTGACTCCAACACACACTGCAGGACGAGGCCCCCCTGAGGGTGTCTTGCAAATGCAGATGAGGTAAGAAAAGCCATAAAAGCTTCAGAGGCCTCTTAATTTTTCCCCTTTGAATCATCTGTCATAAAATCTCGTAGGAGATGGGCTGTGCTCACTCAGAGGTAAAGCTAATGTGCTCTTTGATGCTGTTGTTTGCGAAATCTCTGACTTATTAGCAATAAATCCAGGGGCTGTGGTCGGCCTGGCAGAGCTGAGCTTTCTGCCAGCCTGTGCATTGGAGGTGGTGCTTGAGAAATGCTGCCCTTGGCTCTGGGAAATGCAGGAAGCACTACAAGTGGTCGGGTCTGTGCTGGAGGAGAGGACTAACCGAAATTCCCCGGATTCTGGGAGCCAGTCTATCAAAACAAAGCAGGGATGCGCTGCTGCCGTGCAGCTCCTGCCAAGGATGAGCTGAAACCAAACTGGCACAAACACCAGGCAGGAGTTTTTTTTTTTTATTTTTTTTTAATTTCAAAACCTCCACTCTTTGGGTGTAAAAACATAGAGGATCTATTTTTTCTTGCTGTGTTTAACTGCTCCTGGGATGTGTCAGGCTGCTCCTGGGCGTGTGACGCCCTCCCCAGCGCGGGCTGAGGTGGGAGCCTGAGCTCACCCTTCATTCACTGATGCAAGCTGGGGCACAGGGGTTTTTCCTGCAGAAATCTGCTTTTGCTGCTCGTGACTTTTTCCCAGCAAAATTTAACAACTGTGCAATGTACCTGGAGCTACAAGGGGTGGATTGAGCAATTAAATCTGGTTAAAGTCTTCTGGGGAGGGAGGGAAGGGCCGTGCATGTTGCTGGGCTGCGACAGCCTGAACAAGAAAATCAGGGATTTTCTTCACTTGTTGCCAACCAGGCAGTTTTTGGCAGCTCTTCAGCATCCCCTTGGTGTGGAGTAAGGAGGGGGGTGTCCAGCCCTAGCAGTGGATATTTCCTTCTTGTGCAAAACCCAAGAGAATTAGCATTGGAACACCATGCCTGACATTGAAGGGACTCTCAGTCTGCACCAACTGTACTCCTTGAGTTCTCATTTGGGAATAAAAAGTATAAATTGGATGACAAATAGTGATTCATTCTCAAAAAAAGTCATTCTTTTCTTAATTCAACTCTTGGAATTTTCACTTAATATCTGAACTCCACGGTCTGATCCATCTCCAATTCATTCCTTGTCTAGTGGGTTTTATTAACTGCAACACCCTCAGTAGCTGTTTTGTTTAGGTAATAGAGGACAATTCAGCCTGAAGAAAACTAATTTTCCTCTTTCACGTGGTTTTGGTTTTCTTTTTTTTGTTCCTTGTAGTTTTTAAATGAATTCCAGAAAATAGCTGTGACAATATGGGAAGAGAAAGACCGAAGTAAACATTGATTTTTACAGTGTAATAATTTATGGTACCAACTTAATAAGTGGTGTGACATGAGCAGTTCACCATCCATTTATCATGAGTTGATAGTTTGATTCCGGAATTTTTAACACCACTGCTCGCTGTGACATTATAAAGGACCTGCCAACATTCCCATTAAAACCATGAGATTTTAGGAGTTCTGCTTCAGCTCTAAATATCAGTATTTGGACTCCATGAATTATTATGCAGAGTAACAACCTCTGAATGACTTGTTCCAGCAACTATAAAAAAAATTAAGCCTTTGACATTTTTGAACTTCAGGAGGACATCTTCCCCTTTCCAGAAGAAAAGCCTTATGGATGCTTTTCATTATGCCCACCATAAAAAGTTTACAAACTCAGAGACAGCTCCTCAGCTAAAATAAATCACTTTAATTCCACAGATGGCAAGGAGGAGACAGCAATTTACATTAAAAGGTTCTGATGAGAGTTGTCTCGAGCTGTAGTTTGCTGGCATAATGGCTCCAGGCTAATCACACTCCCTTCCAGGAGCCATGCTGGGGTTACACAAGGGCCAAAAATAGCAGCTGAGCTCCACGGCTGCTCTCACAGCCCCTCTCAAGGACTTCCCAGCCCGTTTTGGTCAGTGTGGAGGTCACAGCAGAGCCTGGTGACTGCCACTCTTTTGGCTGGGCTGCAGATAATAATGTCAAGTCAGATTATTTCTGCTTCTCCCATCACTTTCTCCTGACTCCAAAAGTGCTCTGGAGCAAATAAAGCCCTGATGGTCCCTCCCTGCTGCCTCCACGTGCCCTCTGTGGGGAGCCCCTCAGTGGAGTGACAATGTAGAAACTGGTTTCTAAGGGTTGTGATGGATGTCCAGGTTCTCCAGACTTGCTTTTCCTAGTGAAATCCACTTCCATAATAATTCCAACCACACGTCTGGGTTAGGGACCAGGCTTTTTGAAGGCTTCAGCTTTTGCAGAATGTCACTGGGACACAGTGCTGTGAGTTCAGCACTGCTTTGTCACAGAATCATGGAATTGTTAGGGCTGGAAAAGACCTCTGACATCAAATCCAACTGTTGCTCATCAAGTCCAACTGTTTGCAGCTGTGGACACCCTCAGACCTGGGGGATTGGCTTGGGGAAGTGTGAGGTGGTGGGGGGGATGTTCTCACCCAATGTTTGCTTATTAATCACAATGCACAGAGTTTGTTTTCGCAGAAACACCTGTGGGAGAAGATGTGCTCCTTGTTTCCACAGCAGCCTGCAGGATTGTCCCTAACCAGGGGCCAGGATGGTCCCCACCCCATCCTGGCTCCTCTCACTCTGGGGGAAGGGCAGCCACGGTTACAAACACCCCTGCAAAAACAGGGCATTCCTCAACATCCAAAGTGGTTTAGAGCACAGTCTGTGCCTGAAACGTTTTTCAATTTAGCAGGAAACCCGTGTCCTCACTTCCATTCTTTCTGGAAAATACAGAAATACCTCTAATGACTGAGGACTCAAAGGGCTCCACCTCCTGGGTCTGTTGGTTCAAGAACCCCTAAAAAGAGAGATTTAGAAAACGGAGCTCGTGGATAATGGGATAAAGTGATGAAAAGTAAGTTAACTGATCTGCTAAATTCTATTTGTATCCACGGTTTCTAAGGAATTGCATTAAAAAGGGTTTGTGATTATGTTTAACTTGGGTTGTAAGGATTTAATGTACCGTCTACAAGTCGTTAAACACTTTTGTTGTGACATTTGATCTCCACGTTGATACTTTATTACCACAGATCACTTGGAAATGGGAAAGGGACCAGCGAAATTTAAAACCAAATTACAGTTTGTTGGTTTTTTCAGGAATTAGCTCATTTTAAACCCCTTTTTTAGTAAGAAGTAATGACTTGCTTTATTTAGAGACTATTTAAAATGCTCTCGAGGTATCTATTGAATATCCTGACATAACAGATAAATCAGTGGCAGCCTCAAAATTAGTTCTGCACTGTTATAGATCCCAATATGTTCTATTATGGTGCATGTTATACAGCCCTTGTTCAGTGCACGTTAGAGGAAGAGGGAGAGTCTGTTCTCAAAGCTGTTTCTAACAAAAGATCATTCCTACCCCTGAAAATCTGCCAGGATTTGGCTTTGAAGCACGAAGTTGGTTTATTTGTGTGTCTCTGGATGGTCTCTGATAGGCAGAAGATGATGGGTTTTATGGTGTTTGTCTGCTCAGGTGTTGTAAATGCATTATTTATATATCCAAAAGTAATCAGGAGAGAGGTGGATGTTCATCCGGACTTTAAAATAATTCAACTGACCTAATTCCTGTCAAAAATAATTTTTATAAAAACTGCACTCCCTAAGTAACTGTTTCAAGATGGAAAACTGAGCACCAGGGTGTGGGTGCTGGAGCTGTTCCAGGTGACCCAAGGCTGGTGCTGGGACAGGATTTGCTCTGTGGTGCCAGAAGCTTTAAGCTGCTTTCTTAGTAAGCTCAAATATTCATTTTTAACCCAGCCAGTTACTGTCATGCATTCCCAAATTAAGCAATAATAATGGACGAATAAATGGACGAGTCTCCATCACAAGTGTTTGCTTTAACTCATCGCTGCTGCTGCTCCCCTTGTCCTGCTTGTGATTCCTCAGGCATCTCCTCCAGCCTCTGATGAGATTCCTCATCCTAAAGAAAGGACTTTACAGCCTTTGGAATGGCAGTGACCTGCTCAGGGGGTGGTTTTTCTCCCCAGTGAACACAACTATGAGCATTCACTGAAACCTTCCCCAAACGGTGTTTGTCCAACAGCTGCGTCTTTGCTTCCCAGAACAGTTTTGTTTCAAGCTGAAATCAGAAAACTGTACTCTTAGAGCAGATCTATGGGGCTAAGTCAAGCCAGATGACCTGGGGAGGAATTCACAAGTGCCCTGTGGTGTTTGCTGGTAGAGAACATGGGTTATGTTATGTTCAAATAAAGAGGGAAGTGAGAGCAGTGGGGAGGGCGGCCAGGCTGTCCCTGGGGTGATGGCAAACACTGGAGTGTCAGGCTCTCCTGTCTGTTTAACCACCAGAAATTGGGAATATTTTATATATTTTGGCCTTGGACCTTGTTATTCAGGGGAACATACAATAATAAAGGAGCATTTGGAGTGATTTTGTTAGAAATACATCAGACTGTCAGCCAGTCTGGTGGCATCAATAATTCCCTATTAAGGCCTCTACACCCATTATGGTTTGTGCTTTTACTTTTTTTTTTTTCCTAAGTTAGTTTCCAGGCAACCAGTAAGAACTGAATTACATTAAGCTGTTAATTCAGCCTTGCACATCAGCTCTGGGTTCTGCAACCCATTTGTTCCTCTCGTACACAAGTTTCCTCCTAAAAACCCTTTTATTGGTTTAATCTGCAGTAGCACCAGCCCAGAGAGCTGCTTTTAAAATGGCAGTGTCTGCCTAGGTTTTGGTTCTTGTTTGGTTTTTAATCCTTGCTGGTGGGGGTCATTTGTGTTGTGTGGTGGAGCAGAGCTCTGTGAGGAGGTTGGTGTCACCCACCATCAACATACACTGAGATCTACCAGGGTGTTCTTCAGCACCACGGGAGGTGTTGCCTCGTGGTAAGGGCTGAATTAAGAAGATTCTTGTGATTTGAAGGGTGATATGATTGGAGATTTGAGGGTGGAAAGGCCGTGGCACAGGCTGCCCAGAGAAGCTGTGGCTGCCCCTGGATCCCTGGAAGTGTCCAAGGCCAGGTTGGACGGGGCTTGGAGCAACCTGGGCTGGTGGAAGGTGTCCCTGCCCATGGCTGGGGGTGGAATGAGATGAGATTTAAGGTCCTTTCCAACCCAAACCAGTCTGGGATCCTATGATCATTTCCTCGTGGAGAGCTAACTGGGATATTGGTTATTAAGAAAATTCAAACTGTAGGACCTTTCTCTCTCCAGAGGAGAACTGTTCTTTCCTTCTTCCAAAATGTGTAGGCTGCAGGATGTGGGATGCAGATGTGGATGTGGCACTGGAGGACATAACTCAGTGGTGAACAGTGTTGGTGCTGGTTGATGATTGGCCTTGGTGATCTCAGAGGTCTTTTCCAAGCTCAGATTCTCTCTCCCTGTGGGATGCAGGCTGTGGGTGTGACAGCCTGAGCAGGAGGCACCAACAGCTCTGCTCCACTTGTGATCTCACAGCCCTGAGCACTTGCTCTGGCCAGGAACTGGCCAGCAAATCCTCCTCTAACCTTTGGCTGAAGAACACAAGGAAATGCAGACTTTTGGTTGTGTGAACAGTCTGGAAAACTAAAATGTGGGAAGTCCTTTCGAGGACAGAAAGCTGGAGATCAGAAGCAGAGTCTGGTTTGTGTAATTTGCACACAAGTAGGCACAGATTTTGTCAGAGATTCCTTCCTGTCAGGGGAACACGTGGATTTAAGAATTTCATTTATTAATTAATACCTGTTTGGGAAGTGCATGCTCATCAATCCTGGGAAAGCAAAGAGGAGGCAGGAATGAGACAGAACCATCCCGAGCATGACATGCAAATCTCTGCTCCAAAGGAGCAATGTTGGTGTTGTGCTGCACAGCCCACAAATGGAGTGCCCACAGAGGGAACTGGACTGGCAGGTTGGTGATGAACTGCCCTACTCATCCCCTGATCCAGGGCAGGGAGGCTGAGCCTGGCAGCTTTCCTTCCAGGCTCAGCTCAAAGGGGGGCTCTGGAAGTGGGAGGGAGATTTTTGGGATGAAATTGCAGTTGTGGCTGATAATTTATGAGCCATGAAACCCAACCTGTGGCTGGATTGAGCTGTTATATATTATATGGGAAGGGTCAGAAAGGCCATTAACCATTCCCCAAGCTATGTTGTTACTTGGGATATATTATATATAGACCTATAGATATTGTTATATTATATTATTAGGGAAAAGTTCTTCCCCCAGAGGGTGGTTGGCACTGACCAGGCTCCCCAGGGCAGTGGGCACAGCCCCAAGGCTGCCAGAGCTCCAGGAGGGTTTGGACAATGCTCTGAGGGACAGGGTGGGATTGTTGGGGTGTCTGTGCAGGGCCAGGGGTTGGACTGGATGGTCCTTGGGGGTCCCTCCCAGCTCAGGATATTCCATGATATTCACTAAGGTCAAACTCAGAGACTTCTTCCATCCAGGTCCTTGGACCAGCTCTGTCTCAGGCTTTGCCTTGGTGTCAGTGAGTTGTGGAAGTCACTTGGGAAGTTGTGCTGGTCATTTTTGGTGGGGTTGCAATTAGAATAATCAATCTTAATTAAAAGAATTTGACTTTATCCACTGCTAAAAATAACAAAAAATTGTAATGCATAAATATAATACCCTAAAAGACTGCAAGCAAAGCACCAAGACAAGGCCATTTCAGACCAAGGTGCCATTGCTTTTGTAAACCAGTTGCCTTGGGATACCATTTTTAAAAGTGATTTTTTTAAACGGATATTTATTTAAAAAGTAAACTACAGTTTTGAGCTCTTTCCAGTTTCTGTTATTTAGAGATCTGGGATATGGATGTGAATCATAGAGGTGACAAATTCAGGCCACAAAAGATAACCATGTCTTCATCAAACTTCACTGGAAAAACAGTTATTAAAGCTCTGCTGATTAGAGCAGAGCACAAAATAAATGCTCTTCCCTGAAGAAGCCATAAGAACTTATGTAGTTAAAAAGGGGTTTTATGCCTCGTGGGTTGCTCAGATCTCTTGGAACAATTATAATCACCAGAGTGTTTTTCCTTTCCCATTTATCACTGGAACGAGGGATGTGTTTCCATCCTGAGGGGCTGTGGTTCTATCAGCAGGCCCAAGAAAACCCCCTGTGGTCAATATGTTGAATCTAATCACGTTCTCCATTTCTGGGACATATTTTATTAAACATTTTCATCACTTTCAGCTGTGCATTCATACCTCAACAGATTTATATCTGTAATTAGGGGATTGTTATTTACCAGCTGGTAAAAAGACACCTTTCAGCAACATAATTCAAATGTCATGAGTTACTGCCAGTTCCACATTCCTAGTACAGTTATTTCCTTTGCTACAGGTTAGGAACGTGTCTGCTGTCAGAAACCTTTGGAAATTGTTCAGAAATACTGGGAAACAACTCACTGTGTTTGTCCAGCTAAAGGAAATCAGATTTATGTGAAGGAAAGTGATGCCTCTCCAAGATCTACGTTCAGTAATGAGTTGTTTTTATTTAACAAAGTCTCTAACAGATGGTGTTTCTAAATTTTGAATATTAGGGCTGGTTTTGCAAGAGGCCTCTCCACGCTCTGATGTACCAGGGATGAGGTTTTCATCTCAGCTGCAGCTCAGAGCTGGTTGTGAGGTTGCTCCTGGTGGCACAAAGGCACCAGTCCTGGTGTTGGAGCCACACGAAGGTGACACCCCCTGTGTCTGCAGCCAGTGCCACCCAAAGCACTGCCCTGTGCAGGGGGTTTGGTTCATGGCACATGGAAGATGTGGGGTTTTTAATAGTTTTGAAAAAAGTAATTTATTGTGTGTGCTCTGTAGAAGGAATCATGGAATGACAGAATGGTTTGATGGAAGGGACATTAAATCTCATCCAGTGCCACCCCCTGCCATGGGCAGGGACACCTTCCACTAGCCCAGGTTACTCCAAGCCCCCTCCAACCTGGCCTTGGACACTTCCAGGGATCCAGGGGCAGCCATAGCTTCTCTGGGCAACCTGTGCCAGGGCCTCCCCACCCTCTCAGTGACTGTCTCTTCATTTATCCCAGGAGTTCCTTAGTCACTGTTATCTGAGATTATTTTCAGTTGATTTCTGCAAGGTTTGTGCTCATCACCATCACCTTTCTCAGCCAATTCTCCAATCTCACAAAAGCAGCACATTAATTTGAGGAGCTGTGTTTTCCCTCAGTCCATGGTTCCTGGACATTGAGGAGCAGACAATGGTGCTGCCAACCAAGTCTAACCAACCCCCTTGTTGTTCCTCAGGGCTGAAATACTGGAGACAGCCAATTTCTCACCAAACCCAGTGCCATGGGCACCATCTCAGCTTGGCCAGGTCACCAGATGTCATCCCTTTGGCCACCCGCCCGTGCCTCTGTTGCTCCAGCAGGAAGGTTTGGTCTCCTGGTGAGGCTCTTCCCACACCCTCCCCCACGTGTTCAAACCCAGCTTAAGCTCCTGGTTTGGTTGGTACAAGTGGTCACTTTTGCTGAGCTGTTCAAACCCTCTGTTCTGCTCCTCTGAGCACTCCCATCCTGTGAAAAGGGTGGGGAGACATTTGCTTTGCTTCATTCCTGCAAAGCATTTCCAGGATCAGAGCAGTGTTCCCAGTTGTGCAGTCATTCCACGCACACAAAGCACACGTGGACTGCACTTTCATCATTAAATCTCTTTTCTCCTTAAGCAATACAGGGTGGTGGGGGGTTTTGAATGTGGAAATGCAAATTATCTAAATGAAGGGTGACTCTGCACAGGTAATTCAAGAGAGTAGCTGTGGGGAAACATCAGCCAGGGCAAGAAGGAGGAGAAATTTGAATTCAATTGGATTTCAGTAACTTCAGATTGGTTTTGAATCATATTTACGTGCTTTTCCCTCTCTCATGTGTTTGCAAGTTTTATTGCTCTGGTTCTCCACGTGGAGAACCAGATTGGAGCTCTGTGAATTAGGGGGTTGTTATTCCTGAGCAGGAGATGAACTGCGGCAGCAGGAAATGAGAGCCTTCCCTGGAGTCCTTCCCAGGAAAGCTGTGGAAAACCTGGAGCTGAACCCAGACCCAGGAGACACAGAATGGCCCCAAAACGAGTGGTGGGGTGGGCCAGGAACCGCCCCCAGGAAGCTCAGTTGGAAAACTCAGTCAGCACAAGGGATGCTGAGGGAAACGGGGACGTTCCAGGCCAAACCCTCCCTGCCTCTCCCAGAGACCCAGGAGCTCTGCAGCTTCCCTGCTGCTGCTTCCAGCAGCGCCTGGATGGGAGGATTTTGTGCCGTTTCAGGCTGAGGATGAAAGTGAGAAATGGTTGAACACCCTGAGCTCCGACGGGAGCAGCAGCAGGAGCCGCTGATGGAAATGGCCCAAATCGATGGTGGGTTTAGGGAGGTTCTTTTCGTTGTTGGCTGCAAGATTTCAGTGAAAGCTTTTCTAAATATGTATTTCAGGAGAAGGCAAAGACTTCTTGCAGGGTGAACCAAATATGAAATTACAGATCTTGAAGGAGAACTGCACTTGTAAAATGAAAAACATGATGTGGCACAGCAAAAATGGGACCATTGTCCTGAAGGCTTTGGATCTGGCCTTTAAAGTGTAGTTTGGGGATTAATCATCAAATGGTTTTGTCATAGCAATTTGACTCAAGTGGTTCTTTGCTCGTATTGAAGACTTAAATTGCACACTCATTGTCAATGAAATAATTTTAAATAATGCAGCTGTTAAAGTTGCCTGGTTTGACTGTTGGACTTTCAGTATTTGCTGGGTAATATCTGCTTCTTCACTCCTTCCTCTTCATCTGGAGGCCTCTCCTCCAAATGAGATCTGGCCCATGGGGGACTTTAATCTTCTCCAGACACCAGCCCTGCACTCCCATGTACCCTTGAGTTCCTGCTGGTAAACCCAGCGTGGAGGACCTGGCCACCCAAGGCAAAGGTGGAGGTGGAATGGGTCTGCTTCCCACAGGGATTGTACTAATAGTAACTTTTTACTTCTCCTGATTTTGTAGAGTGTGTTCAGAGAATCATAGGATGACTAAGGTTGGAAAATACCTCCAAGATCATCAAGTCCAACCTTCCCTAGATGTGAACAATACCATAATTATATTGGTATAGAAATGGAAAATGAACTCCAAAATATTTTGATCTGGAGAATTTGAGTTTAGTTCTAGTGGGAATTAAGCAGAAGAATTTTCAAGTAATTTACGTTTGAAATGCCTTCATAACTTGTGCTTCATAAAAACAGAGAGCGACATAAAATGACAGTAAAACTCCCATTTTGGAACTGGACATTCTCCCTCCTGGCAGTAAAGAGCAAAGGTAATTTGCTGTGCTTCAGAGAGGTTGTCAGTAGTTACTGTGATTTCAAATGATGTCACAGGAACACTGAGACATCTCCATCCTGCTTTGATGGTGAGTTGGTGATGAGTTGGTGATTTATGGCTCTGAATTAGAGTTTGTGGTTAGAATTAATGTCCTGGGCAGCAACAACCAAACCTCAGCAGGCTCCCCTGGTTCCCCCAGGCCAGGGGCTGGGCAGGGGCCTGGGCTGCCCTGTCCTGGCCCTGCTCAAAGCTTTGCCCTTTGGAAATCCAGGCAGGAGCTGCCTCTGTTGACGTGGGACCTCCTTATGTAACCCTCTTGCTACTGGAGCACTTCGGTGTAAATGGAAAAGAAGAAAATACAAGAAGAAACACAAGAGGGTTTTTTTCCCTCCTTAAGTGCTCTCATGGGTTTGCTGTCTTTTACTTGTTCCTCTCTTCTCCAAAATTAAATCTTTTCCTTTTTTACCCCCCAAAAAGCATGAAAAGGAAAATTGCTAATGAATCAAAACACAAGAAAAGTTAATGGTTGTGTCCAGAACACTGATTTTTCTTTGTGAGTGTGGCAGAACTAGAACTGGAGCCCACGTGGAGTTTCCATCCAGTGCTGCTCTGCACTCATCAGCCATCCCTCCAATTAATTAACTGCCTGAAATTAATATACAGACCAGCATCACTTTTAATTTCATTTTCTGTTTCTCCAAACTGAATTGCCTTTAATAAAACCGTATAAAAAGCAGATTTTCTCTTATCTACTCCTGCCAACCCTGAGCCACCATTGGTATGTTTTACAATACTCGGTTTGATTGAGCCAGAGTTACACCCTGAGTTAATGAACAAGGCAGAGTGGGAATATAAGACAACTTTTCAGCCTACAGATAATGCAGAACACTGTCAAATGGGTAATTCAAGAGAAAGAAGAAAGCCTCTCAAAGTTTAACACAAAAATAAATGATGGGTTTAGCACTGCTACAGGAACATTGCATTTCCCAGAAGTAAAAGATTGTTTGGATCTGGGTCAAGAGAAAAAAAAAATTGTAAAATTAAGCAACACTTCAAAGTTTGGATTTATTAGAAGTGAGTGAAGTTCATTGTCACCTGGTGCAGACAAGGTTTTCTTAAGGGCTGGGGAGTTTGTGTTTGACTTTATTCTTAAATATTTACAAGAAAACTAACCACTGTGTTTTGGTTCTGTAAATATTGACAGCAGGTTTTCATCTTTCATTAGGAGGACCAATATTTGCTGGATTGGATCTGTGACCCTCAGGTTAAGTGCACAGAGAGATGGGACAGGGATCTTCTCACTGCCCTGAGGGTTCAAACTGGCTGATTCCAGTGGAACTAAAGGGGGGGAAATGGGGGAATTGTGGACCTTTTCTATTAAAATACACCAAAAGTTTGAGTGAGAGATGCTCTTCTCCCTCAGATCACATGTCCCAGGTGTCTCCTGACTGTGGCTTTCAGGCTGATGTGGGTGGTTTCTCCTTCTCTCTGCCTTTGCTTTGGTGACAACGTGCTCTTGAGGGAGCTTGGCTGATGCTGCACTCCTTGCTGGCCCTGCTGAGCTTTACATTTGGAGTTTTATATCCATGGAGGTTTGTGAAAATCCTCTTCATTTTTGCAAGCCCTTATTTAAGTCCCAGGTACTTAATTATCCACTGTGGCCAAGTTCAGCATCCTTCCTAGAGGTGTCACAACTGCATCTTGGCTCAAAAATCCAAAATCCTTGAGTAAACTTTGCACCTAAATTTTGGGGTTGGATTTGGTTGGTCTATGAGCTGTAAATTCCTAAAGAGCATTTGTCCATAGAGTCATAACATGAGTCAAAGGCCTGACTTGTTAAAGGAATTCCATGTTTCCCACCTGAAGTAATCAGGGAAGACAATACAGAGTGATTTTCAAGAACTCCAGTTCCCTTGGTTTGAATGTTCTGTGTGATTTGTTAGTCAGAAATTCCATCATGTTTTGTACCACCCCTCAAAAATCTCAGCTCCAGTTTTTTCCCTCCTCAGAGCTGTCTTGTGCATGACAAACCCCACATTGTTCCTGTGTGTTCTTCTGCATTTATTTCATGTCATCTTCTTCCAGGAAAGAAAAAAACCCAGAGCTTCTCTCACTTAGCACCCTTTGGGACAGCAGCTGTAGATGAAGAGCAAGCAATCAACATGTCAGGATAAAATTAGATTGCCACGGAGTACAAGGTTTGATCCAATATCTGTATCAGATTCGGTTTTCAGCTCTGCATATCACAAGACAATAATACTTGCTGAAGGTGCTCGGCACGAAGCAGCTTTTTCACAGATGCTTTTCATCTGTGGAAAAGCTGGGGAAGAGGGGGCAGGGTGAAATCAGCTATTTTACACTATTACCTCAATATTTAGCTGTAGTTATAAATAAGGAATGGATGCAGGAGTTGGCTCTGCTGCGTTTCTGTGCTCGTGTGTGTCTTCAGTGCAGGGCAGTGGTGGAGCCAGGATTAGAATCCCAGAATATTGTGAGTTGGAAGGGGCCCAGAAGGGTCACTGAGTCCAGCTCTCCAGGGAATGGCCCATGCAGGGATCAAACCCCAACCCTGGTGTTGTTCAGCACCATCCTCCAACCAGCTGAGCTCAGCTCAGGAACCTGCAGCAGAACCAGGCAGGAGCTTGGGGAGCATTTCCCACACAAATCTCCCAACCATCCCTGCTTCCCATGCTCTGCTTTTCACTGGAGAGTCATTTCAAAGTGAGGAAAAGGGATTCATTTTGGTTAAACAAGATGGGAGATGGCTCTGGCAGCATCCAGCCCATCCAGTCCAGAGCAGAGCCAGCCCAGAGCAAACCCCAGAGCCAGGTCCAGCTGGGTGCTGGGTCCTCAGCCAGCACCTTCACTCTACAGACCAAATCCTGCTTGGTGACATGGCCAGAGCCCTTAGAGACAGCTCTGAAAAGGCCAGGGGTGGATTACAGCTTGCACAGAAAATATCTACATTTTGACATTTTTTTCTACAAAGTGCCTTAATACTTTCAAGAAGTAATATTTGCTTCCATTTAATTGGACAAAAGTTAGTGAAAATATTTCAATTATTCATTCAAATGTGTTTGGTTTGGGTCAGACAGAGTGGTTGGGTTGACTTGAAGGACCCAACAGAACTCAAGTGCCAACAAGCTGGGCAATGACAGCTCCGTGTGGCCACAACCACCTCTGTCTGTGCTGATAACCTTTTCCTGGCTGTTTGTCCATCTCCCACCAGGTCTCTGGTTACCAGTAGCTGTCTCCTGAAGGGAGCCATGAGGATGTCTGAGGCCTGGCTGGGGTTCCTGTGGGGGTACTGAGCCAAGGAGGTGTTTAACCCTCGGGCATCACAATTTGTGCCGCGTGGAATCTTCAGCCATTGGAACGTCCTGGTAAGGGCAGAGTCATTGGTTTGAACTCACTGGGGGTAAAATCCATTTTCTCTTGGGCATAAAAATATTGATACACACACACATACAGCCTTTTTGTAACACTCGTGGCCCATTTAATCTCCTGTTTAAGGACTTTAACCTGGTTCTGCCTGTCCCCAGCTCTAGGTTGGGGTGATGAGACTCCAAGGATGTTTCCCATCCCCGTGTTATTTAATTCTCCAGACCAGCTCCCACTGCTCTGTCAATAGCTTTCAAATTAATGGTCCAATCTTTTACATTAATGAGTTTGCACTGACCCCAGTGGAAGTGGATCAGCTCTGAGACCGTGGGCCCGGCCGGGTGCCCTTGTTGGTGCTGCAGCTGAAAGTAGTTCACCTACTTTAGACACAATCCTGGCACCTCGAGCTCCTCAGTGTCTTTGGAACTCATTAAAGCCTCCATTCCCGTCCTGCTGCTCCCAACAAAGAGGGGTTTAATAAGAGCATTTTTGATTTTGTCCTGCAGTAACTCCAAGTTATTTTGAGGTCCTTTCTATGCTCGTTCAGCTCAAGCAACTGCTCTAGAAAGCTCTTGTTAGCCCAGGATTTCCTGAGAGACAGAATTCAGCACCTGTGTTTTCCAAATCCCTCTGTGAGGTTTGAAAAATCTTATTTCAATCATTACAATAACAAGGCATCTCAAACAAAACCAATATGGTCAGAGCAGCCAGTAGGTGATGGAGATGTTTCCAGTCACTGTAAATTGTTGTGTTCTCTGGAAAACACAGTGAGTCTTGAGAAGGGAGTGCTCTGCAAATGCTGGGCTGTCACCTGGGATGCAGAAACTTCAATATTGGAGGATCCATAGACAGTAAAACCACATCAAGAGAAAACAATCTGTTATCATTAGCTGGGGAGACCAGGCCATCAGTGTATTTTGCCTGAGTTTGCTTGCTGTTGTACACAGGGATAAAACCTTGCACAGGCCAGGCTTTCTACAAAATGAATGAGGAAAGACGTCAAGGGAATAAATGAAACAGAGGAGGAAAAGATCTGCACTTTGACAAAATATGCACAGCCAGGGAGAGACCTTAGAAAAAAAAAAAGTTAAAACTTAATTTACAAAGAACACTCCTGACTTCTGTCATAAAATGTTCCAAAACAATCTCATGACTCAATTTCTGCAGCCATTGAAGTAGCAAGAATTACATAAGATCCTTGCTGTTTGCTTTATATTATGCTTAACTCATATTCTCAATGATTCATTATCAAGGTTTGTCAGATGTAATTAAGAGGAGTGCCAGCTGTGATGGTGTTTGATATCACAGCACCTTGCACGATGGGGACTCAACCTCATGTGGAATCAGCTCAGAGCAACCAGTGGTTTGGTGCTTTGAGGCTCCCTGTGCTCTGGGCTGTTCCAAAAGGGAAGGGATTTAGTGGAGAAGTTCCTCCTTAAATTGAAATGGAGTTTTCTGTGAGTCTCTATTACAGCAAACAAACAACAACATGTGTGGAATTACCAATATGATTTTCTTTCCTGTGGTAAGCAAAGTCTCTTTCGTTAAATAAACACAATTAAGTTCCAGAAAGGACACAGTTTTCAAGTCAGGAAGGTATGAGTGTGAGAACACTGCATGTGGTCATGGAAGGTGTCTATGGAAGGTGTCCCTGCCCATGGCAGAGGGTTGGAACTGGATGGTCTGTAAGGTCCCTTCCACCCCAAACCATTCTGTGATTCTATGCCTTTGTGTCCAAGTTTTTAGTGCTGATATGAACTGTCCAGTGAGCTCATAAACCTCTGGAAGCAGTTTACAAAGATAAACCTTTCTGACCCACATTTGATGCAGGAGAAGTCCTCCATCCACTGTTGTGGACACCCTGCTGTCAAAGCCAGAAATTAAAGAGTGGGTAATTCCTGGGCAGCAATGGCAAAATACCAGGGACTCATTTACAGGGGTGTCAGCCAGGTGGGCCCATTGGCCCTGGGGTGACTTTGGCTCTGCCCATCCCATTGTCTCTGTCCTGGCAGCACAGAACATGTGGGAGCACCTTGGAGAGGCTTCCCCACCCCACCAGCCTGTTCAGCACAGGGGGACACCCTCCAGCTCCTAAAAATGAAATTATCCAAATCAAGTCTTAAAAACCCCCAAACTCAACAAACCCCAAAGTCAGCCCCTAAGTTCAATGGTGCTTTTACCTTCATGGTTGTGAGCCCTTGAGCAGCAGCCCCTCTGGAACAGGGCTGAGAACATCACTTATCCCATGGAATTCAATCCCTGGGTTTGAGCTGCTCAGCCATGGGTGGGGATCAGGACAGGAAACCCAGGGAACAGTTCTGGGTTCTCACTCAGGGTGTGCCCGGCAGTGGGAGGCTCAGGGATGTGCTGGAGGCTGAGGATGAAGTGATTCAGGGACTGGGTGTTGAGGAAGTGGAGCTGAAGGAGGCCCTGGCTGCAGCAACCCCGGCGTGGCTGAGCATTCATTAACAGAAAGGCTGGAAGGAAACCACAGCCCAGGCACTATCAGTGCTGGGTCCTGCAGGAGGGATGATGATGACTGTATATTTTTCAGAAACATATAAACCTTTTTCTGTCTGAATTCTTTGCGGTGGAAAAAAAAAGGTTGAATATTTTTAAAATACTTTGCTTAAAATTTGGCAAAGCCATAAAGGACAGAAAAGAGTTGCTTGTGGCTGGGAGAAAAAAAGGCTCTCAAGAGCATCCTGAATGATTCCATCAGCTTCAATGCCACTGTGTCCCTCAGAAAAGTCCAGGCAGCACAGCCAGCCGGGGAGGAGGAGACCTGCCTGTGCTGGTTGGCTCAGTTTATTGTCTGACATTACAAAACTGTTATTATTTTGAGAAAGCTGTCTTATTTAATTATCAGAAATGTACAATTCCTTCATTCTCAGTCTAGCATTGGAAGAGATGTTCCAAGCATTAAGCAAATCACAATATACTTAGTAAATAAGAAACTGAGAGAATAATAAGTGTTTGAAAAGCCAAAGTTATTGTTGTGTGTGGATGGCAGCAATTCAATGATTTGGCTGAGGCTCATGGAGCTGCCTGTTTGAAATATCGGTGATCTCCAAGGAGTGCTTTGAAAGTATCTCCAAAGGAATTGATGGATCCATTCCTCTCCAATGCTTGGATGGCTTTCAGAGCCCTGGGACAGGTATTGGTGGGGCTGTAGGGGGCTTTTGGTGGGAAAAATGCTGCAAGTCTCCTCCATCCCCCAAGGCAGAGGGGACTGAAGTAACCCGAGTTCCTGTTTGGAAGGTGGGAATTGCTGCAAACTGACCAAACCCCTCACCCTTGGGAGCAGTAAGGGCTTTCCTCCCCTCCCATTCCATCTTTCCCTGGTAGTGGGAATGGTGGTACCAGACCCCTGCATTGGGGTTCCTTTTTCTAACCATGTGCTACACGGAATCACAAAATCATTTGGATTGGAAAGGACCTTTCAGGTCATCAACTCCGACTAAAAACCCAGCACTGCCAAGTCCAGATTGTTTCTTGCTATATTTTCCAAAATATAGCAAGTTTGGCTTTAAAAATGGTATTTAGAAAAAATTTTGATTCGATTTTGATTTCAGTTTTGGTCACTTCTGAAACTGTCTTCTTGATGGAGACAACTGAGTTTTGAAAACCCAAGGAAATTCTAATGAAGAACCCAAGATTTGTTGGCAATATCCTCCCCTGGTTATCCTGCAGGTTTCCTGTATTAGTCTGGTGGTATTTTTACATGAATAACCTGTACTGAAATTTCAAAATTTACCACCTCTGCACTTGTAAAAGCTTAGAGGGCTGTAATTTTTTTTCCAGTGGTATTATCAGAAATTCCCTTTCCAAGTCTGCTGAGCTCCTGATGCCCAGGATGTGATCTATCAGAGGGGAAGGTATGACATAAACATGAGCAGGGGCTGCTGCTGTGCACTGGCACCTTCTGTTAGAGCTGCTCTCTTAGTTCTGAGGCTGCTGCCATGGAGAGAGGGCTCCTGGAAGGTTCACACCTTGGCAGGAGATGCTCAGCACAGCTTGGTGAGGGCTCCTCTGTCCCTGTGCCAGGCACGTCCCTCCCCGCGGGGGGATTTAATATTTGGGACATGATCCATGGCACAGAGCAGTGGGTGAGGGACCCTCCCCACGCTGTGCCAGCCCTGGTGGGTCACAGAGCATGTGCTGCTCCTGTGGGGTGCCAGGGAGGGCTCTCCAAGGGGACCCTTGTGCCACGTCAGCCGTGGGTCCCTGCGGTTCGTGGCGTCTGCCGGCACGGCAGGACCTGCTGGCTGGGAACGTGTCCAGCACAGAGCTGGCCTGGGCCCCATACCTACAGCTCCAGCTCCCTCCTCCTCCCAGGGCCCTCTGTCCTCCCAGGGCTCCCTCTCCTCCAAGGTTCTCTCCTCTCCTCCCAGAGCCTTTTGCTCTTCCCAGCAGCAGCGCCGGGGCCGGGAGGCAGCACAGGGAGGGGACTGCAAATGGAAAATAACTGTGGGTGTGATGTTGGACCTTGGAGAGCAGCAAAGGGAAGGAACATTTCTCTCCCCACAGTGGCTGAGGCTGGGGCTCTCAGAGCTGCTTTGCTCTCACCCAGGGTCACACCAGAGTATTAGGCCCAGATAGTTCGTTTAGCACAGAATGTTCACTGCAGTTTTTTTCTTTATAGATTTGGAAATAATCCATAGCATGTCTTGTAGATTTAATAATTTCATATTGTTTATAAATTATAATTTATTTATATATTATAATCTATAGTATATTTTAATAATTTGCTGTCCCCTTTCCTGCCTGGAAACCAGAGCCACCCTGTCACCTTCTCTTTTTAAACAGCAACAACAAAGCCCTGAGTTAAGGATCTGAATTTTTCACTGGCCTCTGCTCCAAAAATCCATTATTTTCTGAACACCAGACACAGGAGCTCTGGCTGCTGTCCCAGCCCTGACTTCACCCAACAAGTTAATTGCTTGTACCACGTCCATTACAGTTGTCCAAGCTGACCTCCGACGGCACGGCAGCCTCGTGCCACATTCCCAACATTAGAAAGATTGTTTTATTCCTCCTTCTTGCCATTCCATCACTCTTTGTTTTGCTTCCAGTGGTCAGTTATAACAGGATTTCGTGTTCACTCTGCCAGTTGCCCGGATAAAAGCAGTGTTTAATTATAGAGCAGCCCTGAAAGGAGATGCAGGAGATCCTCCTGTGATGGAGATCGCACCACTCCCAGAAGGATGCCAGTGATGAGGCTGATTCCTTGCTGGCAAAACCTTTGCTTATCCAGGAGCAATTTGGCTGAATCCACCATCTTATTTGACAGGCAAGTTAAGAAATGTTTTTGAATATGCTCTTGGATTGTTTAACCACTGTTTACTTTGAAACAAACTCTCCTGCTAGAAAGATCAGGCTTGATTTGCTTTCTTGTTGTTGGGTTTGCTTTATTTTTCTGGTGAATTTTGTTTTGATTTGCGGCGGTTTGGGGGCTTTTTGTGAAGCAAACCTGCACTGGGGGAGATGGGGCGTGTCCCCAGCACTGCCAAGTGTCAGGCAGTGGGACTGTGCCCATGGGTTGTGGAGACACAGACGGCACTTTGGTTTCTGGGTGCCTGGTCCTACCTGGAGTGGTACCGGTGCCTCAAACCCCAGTGCCAGCTTCCCTGGTGTGGCATTCTTTGGGTGAGAAAAGCACAGCAGCTTCATTCTTGTCCCAGGAGGTCTCCAGCCTGTGCTGGTGGGAGGACACAGCTCCCAAGGTTGAACAGGGCATGGAAAGGACGTGTTCACTGTCCCTGGTTGCTCAGAGTGACTTGTGCCGGGAGTTGGGTTTGGTGCACGAATGACTCACTGGGAAGTGAAGCACAAAACATCACATTGAAATGACTTTCCCACCATTCCCATATGCTTCTGTCAATATTGCCATTAAAGACATAAAGCACTGGGTACTGCAATGGCATCACTTTCTGAGTGGTTCCAGATTCCAGCTCCAGCTCTGCCGTGAGTTGCTGTGTCACACGTGGGAACGCTGATGCTCTGAGGGTGGGGGAGTGCAGCTTGGAGCGGACATGATTCAACTTTTCTTAGGAATTGCTTGTTGGATCCCCTTAGTTGGCTGTTCTGGTGGGCCATGGGGAGGGGAGGATGTTTTAGCTCCAGTGGGATGGAGGTTGCCACACACTCAGGTGTGATACACTCTCTGTGGTGTTCAGTCAGCGCTGTCTCACCTCCAGGTGTTCAGCAATCCAAACAGAGATCAGAGAGTCACAGACTCATTGGGTTGGAAAAGGCCTTTAAGTTCGTCAAGTCCAAATGCTTCTTCCAAGGTAAACATAGCAGTGTCAGATGCACAGGCTGTTATTATATTTAGTGCCTTGTCTGAGAGGGCCAGAGTGGGCAGAGGTAGCTGAGTGACACAGTGGATGGAGCTCAGGTATGAGGGAAGGGAGATATTATCTGTTTAAGAGTTAAATTCAAAAGGCAGGAGATTGATAACTGATAAACAGGGTTTTTCCAGGCAATGTCCGACAGTACTTGTCACCATGGGAGCCAAGTATTTCACAAGAGTGGAAAAGGGACTGGGCACTTTTATGGATATCAAGAATATCCAGAGTAATGATTAACTATATCAATTTTTGTACTGTAATTAGAATAATTTTTCATGCTTCAGGGCTTGAACCAATTTCTGTATATGAGAGACCAGGAAGAGATTTATGGCAGGAACAGATTAAAGGCATCTGCACACAGCAAAGCTCCAGCCCTTTCTTCTGACACATCTACTGTTCCAGGACAGGATCCTGGGCTGGGCTGGACCCTGGGTCTGCCTTGATCAGCTGTGTCAGTTCCTATGTTCCTTAGGGGATCTGGTGTGGAGTATGGAGACTGATTCTTTAGGTAAACCAAGGTGTGAGGGAAGGAGGATGAAGCAGAGAGCAAGGCCTGGGTGATGGCACAAGCTGGATCACGATACCCAAATTACAGTGAAATAATCTTTTGTGATGTTTTCAGTCCATGGAAAAACTAAATTTTGGTCCCAAGCCCGAAAATTATAATTTCTAGTGGAGAACTCCAGCTGCTTTTATTGTTGTTTATGCCTGTTATATCCTGGCCCTGCTGCAAATCTTCTGACTTGCCACGTCTGTCCAGTTCTGCTGCTGCTTCCAAACATCCCCTTTCACCAGGGAACATTCACTGGCTGCTCTGGTTCTGGTAGTATTTGAATAGCACCAGTTTGGAGCCTTTACTTGTGGGAACTTCTGCCAAAAACAAGCAGACACAGAACCAACAAAAAAAGAAAGAAGAAAAAGTTGGAAAATATGGTAAGGACACAATTTAAAGATTTGAAGGTGTTCAAATGGTTTAATAATTACTGGAAGATGTGGCATTAACCCCTGGCTAGCTCCCTCTCTGTAAGGACCTGGGCAGCAAAGCTACTCGCTGTGTCTGCCAGACTGGTCACGCTGCAGCACTTCAGTGTGGGGAGATAAAATTTGTCTGGGCCAAAACAGATAAAAACCATCAGTTTTTACTGATGGTTTTTACTGTTACAGCAGTGATAGTTGTGTTTCTCTACTTCACTGAAATATAATGTGTTGGAAATGAAGCAATCACTGGAGCTGTCTCTGAGTGACACTTCAGAGGAGTAGCTGAGTTGATGAGAAGCTCAACGTGCCCTGGCCCTGGGCACTGAGAGCCCAGAACCCCCCGTGCCCTGGGCTGACCCCACAGCATGGGCAGCAGGGCAAGGGGGATTCTGCCCCTCTGCCCCTCAGGTAAGACCCCCCTGCAGAGCTGCTCCAGCCCTGGGGAACAGCACAGGAGGGACATGGAGCCGCTGGAGAGAGCCCAGAGGAGGCACCAAGATGATCAGAGGGTTGGAGCCCCTCTGCTCTGGAGCCAGGCTGGGAGAGCTGGGGGTGCTCACTTGGAGAAGAGAAGGCTCCAGGGAGACCTGAGAGCCCCTTGCAGGGCCTAAAGGGGCTCCAGGAGAGCTGGAGAGGGACTTGGGACAAGGGAGGGAGGGACAGGACAAGGAGGAATAGCTTTCCCATGCCAGAGGGCAGGGATAGATGGGATATTGGGAAGGAATTCCTCCCTGTGAGGCTGGGGAGGCTCTGGCACAGGTTGCCCAGGGAAGCTGTGGCTGCCCCATCCCTGGAAGTGTCCAAGGCCAGGTTGGACAGGGCTTGGAGCAACCTGGGCTGGTGGAAGGTGTCCCTGCCCATGGCAGGGGGTGGCACTGGATGAGATTTAAGATCCCTTCCATCCAAACCAGTCTGTGGTTCCAACTCATTCCATGGCTGGCAGGTTGAACATGTGGAGTGTTGCTGGTCCAGAGTGTGTGAGAGGCCAAATGATGAACAGCAGCTCCACGTGATCTGGTATTTATGAAGGAGGAGTTAAAGGTTGTCTCCAAAAAATGTGCTTGGTCTGGTGGGAACATCTGAGAGACGTATTCTCCATTACTCTTTAACTGGGAATATGGCAGGGTGTGGATTTGCTGGTCAGCACAGAATGGCAACAGGTGCTGTCTCTTTGGGTGTTGGAGTTTTGAGTGAAGGAAAAAAAACCAGGATGTTGCAGCATCCTCCAGATCTGGGTGTGCAGAACAAAAATGGGTCTGGAGATCTTAAAACAGAAGGATGCATTGCTTCGGATCTGGGAGTACGGGGTTACATCCAAACTCCTCCTCCTCCTCCTCGCGGGCTCCGTCCGTACCCACCTCAGCGGGAGGAGGATCTCGTTTCCATGTCAGAATCCAGATTGCTGCTTTGGCAACGAGAGCCAGCGCTGTGCTGGCGGGCTGCTCCAGCACCCGGCGGGCTGCGGGGCTCTGCGGGTGCGGCCCCCGCTGCTCCCCGGCCGGGCCCGGGCCCCGGAGCGGGGGGCGCTGCGATCCCGGCCGGGAGAACGAGGAGGAGGAGGAGGATGCTCCGGTGGGGCTGAGCGAGTGTCCCCGCGGAGGCGCCTTGACGGACTCTCCCGAGCCGCTCCCAGCTCCGGCTCCAGGCTCCGGCCGCGGGGAGCAGGGTCCCCCCGGATCCCCCTTCCCAGCGCCGGCGGGTCCCCGCGCAACATCTGTAACACCCATCCTCCGGCGGGGCGGGCGGAGGGGCTGGGGCCGTCCCCGGCTCCATCCCACCCGCATCCCCATCCCATCCCTATCCCACCCTTATCCCATCCCATACCTATCGCACCCCTATCCCATCCCATCCCCATCCCATCCTCACCCCTATCCCATCCCACCCCTGTCCCATCCCTATCGCACCCCTATCCCACCCCAGCCCAGCCCGCTCCCAGCCGGTCGGGGCGGTGCTGCGGTGGCTGCGCAGCGGCGGCGGGCGGGGCGGGCCGGGGGCGGGCGGCCCCGGCGCTTTAAAGCGGCCGCGGCGGTCGCGGTGCCCAGCGCCGGGAGCCGGGAGCGCGGCGGGCAGGGCGGGCGGGAGCGGCCGAACCCCGCAGCCCTCCCCGGCCATCCCGCCCGGCCCGGCCCCTCGGGAGCGCGGGGCAGCGCCGGGGGCGGCGGCGGCGGCATCACCATGGTCGGGCCGGGCCGGCTGCTGCGGCTGCTGGCGCTGCTCGAGCTGCCCTGCTGCCTCCTGGAGCTGCTGCTCGGGGAGGCGGCCCGCGGGCAGGAGATGTACGCGCCCCACTCCATCCGCCTGGAGGGGGACATCACCCTGGGCGGCCTCTTCCCCGTGCATGCCAAGGGCCCCCCGAACTCGCCCTGCGGGGACATCAAGAAGGAGAACGGCATCCACAGGCTGGAGGCGATGCTCTACGCGCTGGACCAGATCAACAGCGACCCGGACCTGCTGCCCAACGTCACGCTGGGCGCCCGCATCCTGGACACCTGCTCCCGGGACACCTACGCGCTGGAGCAGTCCCTCACCTTCGTGCAGGCGCTCATCCAGAAGGACACCTCCGACGTGAGGTGCACGAACGGCGAGCCGCCCGTCTTCGTCAAGCCGGAGAAAGTAGTTGGAGTGATCGGGGCGTCGGGAAGTTCCGTGTCCATTATGGTGGCCAACATCCTCCGGCTCTTCCAGGTAGGGCTGCCGGCGCCGGGCCGGGCGGGTGCCGGAGCCCCGGGCCGTGGCGGGGGGCTCTGCCGCCGCTCCCCGCTCCCCTCGTGCCTCTCCAGGTGCTCCATCCGCCTCCCTCCGGAGCAGCTGCCTTCCCTCCCTGCCGCCCTCCCCGTTCCAGCATCCTCCCCCGGCTCCCTTCTCCACGGTGCGTGGCGCTTTCTGGATTTATCGCCCCATTTGCACGAAGCGATCCCTGAGGGAAAGGAGAAAAAAAAATAGGAGAGGAAAAGGCGATGGTTGCGCTGGGTTTGCGTTAGCGAGAGCCGTGGCTCGGCGGGGATGCGGGCGCAGGGCATCCCAGCGGGACACGGCCGGGACACCGCGCGTGGAAGCCCCGGCGGTGCGGGGCAGGAGCTGGGGCCGCGGCCGCTCACGGCCCAGCGGTCGCGGAAGGTCTGGAAGGGGTCGGAGGGAGCTTTCCCCGGCGGCTCTTGACCGAGATAGGGCTGTGCGGGGCAGCTCCAGCAGCAGCCCCTTCCCGGGTCGGGGTCCCGCTGTCCCCCGGCCCCGTCTGGACGGAGCGGGGACCCGGCAGGGACCCGGGGCTGGGGGCGGCTGCAGCCCGGGAGCGCCGCTCCGCGCCCGCCGAGGCTCCGGCGGCTCCAGGAGGAGCCGAGGGATGAGCAGAGCCAGAGGATTAGAGAACCGTGTGAGTGTGTGCGGGGGAGATGCGCTGCAGCGCCTGCCCGTTTTCCCCCCCGTCTTCCCTCTCACCCCCCGAGCGTGCTGCGATCGTGCCCCTCTCGCCCCCCGGGGCTGAACCTCGGTGGGTTTCGGGGCACGGAGACTTGTCACCCCCCGCTCCATCCTCCTCCCCTTCTCCGGTGCCCCAAGCCCGGGAGCGGGCATCTGGCCGGGGCTGAGCAGGGATTCGGTCCCCGGAGGGATGGGGGTGTCCCCCCGGGATGGGGCGTCCTCCCGGGGCCCCGGTGCAGCCGCCGAGCCCCTCAGCGAGCCCCGGGTGCTCCTCGGCAGCGATCGCGGGTGCGGTGACAGTGACAGAAGCGCCACCAGATGCATCGTGAGCAGCGGAGTTCCTCGCTCCCTGTCCTACGCCTTCGCATGCGGAAGGTGGTGGTGGGGTTTATTTTTATTTTTGTGCAGCGGGCGGAGAGATCCCCCGCTTTTCCCAGCTGGAAACTTGTGAGGTTTTCACGGCAAATCCACTCTGTGCTGTCAGCAGCCGCCGATCCTCCGTATTCCCATCTGTCCGTGCCGGCTCCGGCCGCTGCAGCCCAGGCGAGCGGAGCGCTGCGCCTTCCCACCGCTGCCCCTCGCTCTGCCCAGCCGGGCTCCGTCCTGCCCTTTTCCCTGAAGGAACACCGAGGATCTGGTTTTCCCCTGCTCGCCTCCCCCTCCAGGCACGTTCAAACGCGCTGTACGGCCGCGGATCCAGCGCTGTGCTGAATCCCCGACAATTCGTGCGGCCCCATCGCGCCCGTCTCCTCTTCCCGGCGCTGCCTCGGCGGGCGCAGCCCCGCTGGAGCGTGAGGGAGCCTGGCACCGCTCCCACCCCGGGCTGCCTCCCGCTCCACGCTCCTCGCATCGCAAACACCCTTCCCGGGCTGCGAACCAGATGATCTCATGTTCTGCGTGAGCCGGAGCCGCGGAGCGGGGAGGGATGAGCGGAGCTGAAGTTGTGCTGAAGTACCGGCTCGGCAGCTGCGGAGCTGCTCGAGGCTCCCACCGGCCAGGAGGACGGAATTACCCAGCTGTTCCACACCGGGTCTCATCCCGGAGCAAATCCTGGGCGCTCCCTTCCGAGATCTAGTTCAGAAGGAAATCCTGGGCACCGGGAGCCTTTGGGATAATGCCACAATACCTGCAAAATCCGTGGTGATTCATTACGTAATGGAGTTTGCAGAAAATAAGATATTTAGACGGTTTCTGCATTTCTGAGATACTTGTATAAACTAAATATTTTAATATATTGTGACGAAGCATCTGTTCAAAATTGCTTTTCAACCAAATCATCCAGAAAGCAGGAACTGGCCCATACTGAGAGATTTTACTGAATATATATTTTACAGCTTGGTTCAGCTGCCTTTAAGCAGATCTTTCATGCAGTAAAACTGTCCCCTATTGTCCTCTCCTCCTTCAAAACACGGTTCAGAACATGTTCCAGCCAGAGAGAAATAGAAAAGAACTATTTTTGGAGGAGAACTGGACCTGTTAAGCAATTAAATGCCATTGTGTGGCGGCGGGTGAGAAGCTGTAAGCTACTGGAAGGAAGAAAACCAAGTAGCCAACACAAAAATCTTGTGAGCCTTTGAAATACTCTCTGAAATTCTTGAGTGTTGCAGCCAGCGTGACACTCAGGGGTCACTGTGGGCCCAGTTTGCTTCTCAGGGGTCAATATGGATTTTACTGGCTGTGGCAGTGGGGTGAGGGGTGAGTGAGTGGCTCTTGAACACTTATTTTCATTTCCAGAATGGCTTTTCCCTCACATCTGGTAGATAAAAACTCTTTCCATCTGTGGAGGCTCCTGCAAAGAAATCTTACCTGTGTTTATATTTCTCTGTCAGCATCTTGGAAGAGAAATATTTGTGCTCTGTCTTAATGTTGGGAGCAAATCCGTGTGTGTGTGTAACCAAACGGGGCACAGCAGGGGCCCCTCAGCCAGCTCCTGATGCTTCTGGCTCTTTCTCCTCAGGATGGGGAAGGTTCAAGCTCCTCATTCTCCTCTCTGCATGTGAAGTTCTGATATCTCTCCATGCAGCTCCCCTGCCTGTTCCCAATCCACCACGGAGGGTTGGGAGCATCTTCAGCTGCTGCCAACAGGTGGATCAGCCTGGGAAGGCAGTTCCTCTGCCAGGGTCCTCTGGCTGGAATTCATCCGTGTAATTACTGTTGGAATTTGTAGGAGATTTCCTTTGGTTAAAAAAAAAGATGATGTGCAGCTTCCACGAGACCTGGGCTTGTTCCTGTGTGATGAGTCCCTCCCCCTGTCCCTGCACCTCTCTCCTCACTTATCCCTGAACTGCGCCTTGGATTGAAGATGGTGGGAATAGTTGTGGGGGGGGTTTCCTCCCGGAGTGTGGGGATGGCACGGAGTCCCAGCTGGTGCTGGAGCCAAGGGAAGCTGTAACCCCTCCTCTCCTGCCTGCCTGAGCTGTCTGTGCTGGTGGAGCCAAGCTGGGACTCGGAGCAGGAGGAGTGGTCACCACTCCCACTGAGTCACACAGGAGGTGTGGACACGCTGGTGGGCACAGAAATTGCCAGCGGGGACAGGATGCCTCCTAAGGCCGTATGTGTGAGGATTCCTCTTCCAAAATGACAACAGATGAGAGGGGGAACTGCCAAGCTTTTACCCCCAGGTTCAGTATCTGCCATTGCCAAGGACTCTGTGTGGGACCTTCCATGAGTTACTACAGTTAAAACATCCAAGAACACCTTCAGGAGCAGGTCAGACCCCCCAGCTGAGCAGGGCTGGGTGTCTGACTCCCTCTGGAAGCCAGTGCAGATGAGCTCTCTCCAGCCTGGCCGTGGCTCCTCCTGGGAGGGGTTGAGCTGGGAGGTGCCTCTGCTTGGATGCTTTATTTTTCCATCCCTGTTATTGACCTCCATCCTCTCCAGCAGCAGGGTGGCAGTGCCCTGACAGGAGTTACAGTGGGACACTGTGCCCTCTGTGAGTGCATCCCCCCCTTCTCCTGGGGGCTGTACCCCATCCCCATCCGGCTGGGAAGGGGCTGCTCAGCCAGGAATGTGGGAGCAGGGCTGTGAGCCCAGGAGGGTGCCCAGCCCCAGGGCTGTGAGCCCAGGAGGGTGCCCAGCCCCAGGGCTGTGAGCCCAGGAGGGTGCCCAGCCCCAGGGCTGTGAGCCCAGGAGGGTGCCCAGCCCCAGGGCTGTGAGCCCAGGAGGGTGCCCAGCCCCAGGGCTGTGAGCCCAGGAGGGTGCCCAGCCCCAGGGCTGTGAGCCCAGGAGGGTGCCCAGCCCCAGGGCTGTGAGCCCAGGAGTGTGCCCAGCCCCAGGGCTGTGAGCCCAGGAGTGTGCCCAGCCCCAGGGCTGTGAGCCCAGGAGGGTGCCCAGCCCCAGGGCTGTGAGCTCAGGAGGGTGCCCAGCCCCAGGGCTGTGAGCCCAGGAGGGTGCCCAGCCCCAGGGCTGTGAGCCCAGGAGGGTGCCCAGCCCCAGGCCTGGCTGTGCTGCAGCTCCTCGGATTAATGCACCACGAGGGACAAGCTGGTGTGTGCTGGAGCGTGGAGATGTCGGTGCACCAACACTCAAGGATGTCAGTGACTTTTTCAAAACACAGTTCTATTAGAGCACACCAATATATAGCAGGGTGATTGTAAATTAAATATCTCTCCTAAAAATAAGAGAGAAACAATTTGGAAAGCTGTTTCCAAATGCATCAGGGAGTTCAAGGCTGTATGGCTTTAGGCTGCTGGTTTTGCTTTGGAAAAAGTACTGTTCTTTTGCAGGGTCGTGGCTTTCCTTACAAATTTAACTCCATGGAAATTCAGTAACTGCGCTGAAAAAAACATTGCCAAATGTTTCATATTTTCTGGGAGTTAAACTATTCAATATGAGGAATAACAGCATCCTGATTTCTTTTTTTTTTTTTTTAACACTATAAAACTAATTTTTGGGCTCCCTTACAACTGCAGGCTTCTCATGACAAGCTTCAGCAATGAACAAATTATTGCTTTGGGTTTGTGTCTTTGGTGGATGTAATTTGAAAGAGTCAATCAATAATTGCTTGTTCTTCTCTAAATACCTTTCTGATTTTATCAGGGGTGGCTCTTGTGGCCCAGAGGGGGCTGTTAAAAAGCTCAGGGAATTTTTTTAGTTAGAAAAGTGGGATAAGGGAGTGCAGTGAGGTTGGGAGTGTGAATTGGAACGTGCCTGGTCTCCCTGGGGGCTGTTGGCTGCTTTTCCTTCCTGCTGAAGGAGGGAGATGACAGTTGCAGTCCCACCTTCTGCTCCAGACACAGTAATCACAAAAATGGGATTATTTGGAAAGGGATAGAGCTTAGAAATGCAGCTCTGAGCTGGATGTTGCTCTTTCCTTGGAAATTGCACACCCTTTTCCAAGGCTCTCTGAGGGAGGATGTCCTGGCTGAGCTGTGGTTCAGTGGGTATGGGATGGGATGGGGTGGGATGGGATGGGGTGAGGATGGGATGGGATGGGATGGAGCTCTGCCTCAGCTGCTGGTTCCAGGGAATGATGGAAACACTGGAGCTGCTGCTGCTGGGAGTGCAGCCCAGGCACAGGGAACAGGGGCTGTGTGAGAAGGGCTGGGCAGAACCTGTGATTCCGTGGCTGCAGGACACCCTCTGGAAGGGTTTGTTTGTGCATTAAGTTCATGTTGCTCAACTCATCAGGTTCTAGAAACTCCTTCAAATCCCAGAAAAATGTTTGCAAACTGGTTGTTCCTCCCTCTCTCCTCTCAGTTTAGGTTCTCTGCAGGAATATGGGATATGAGACCATTCCAGGGGATGGAGTTTCCATTCCAAAGGCATGTGTGGAGCCCCTCCTGCTGACCTTCACCTAAGGAGATGGTGGGAAATGGCCAATTTAACTGACTGCAACAAACCTGGGCAGTCACTGGTGTTTGGGAGGAAAACTAACACACTTCAGCAATATTTTTCTCTAGTTGCTAATTTATTTTGAACTCATTACCAGATTATTGCATTTTCCTCTCCTAACTTTAAATAAGACAATAGTGGCTTGGGAGGTGGAGTAATGATTCATTTTATAAAAGACATTTCAGGAGAACTCTACATTTTTCAGTTACTCGTGTAGAGAATGGAACAAAAAGCTGAAAATAGGAAACAGTAACTTTAATTCTTTGTCTCTTCTCAAAAAAAGGCCTTTGTGTTCCTCAACAAACTTTCATTTTCTCAGCCTTTGAATATTTGTCCTTGTTACTGAGGCACCTAATACATGTCAACGTGCTGAGCCACCCAGTGCTGATGTGTCGTGGCTGAAATATTAGGCTGCTTTGAATGGATGTGGAATCTGATTTTCTCTGTATAAATCAAAAGGAAAGGAAAGCCCTCCCTTCAAGAGCTTCACATGTGGGGATACTAATGGGAGGTTGGAGGTGCTGTGAATATATTTCTCTGGAACACAGTGTTTTGGAGGTAAAATTCATTTTCTTGACAAGGCAAAATTCAATATTAGCAATAATCTTGGTGCTTAATCTGTTTTCGAGTGTCTCTCTTGAGGTAGAAGGGACTGCAAAGAGTCATTTGGAAGGAGAGTGGCTCTGCCAGGAGAGGGATGCTCGTCCATGGAGAGGGACAGGGAGAGATGATGGGCAGAGGATTCCCTGGGAGTTGGGGCAGAACAGGGGGGGCAGGAACAGGCAGCTGGTACAGGCAGAGCAGATATCCAGCAAGTTCACTTGTGCAATTCCCAATTTACTCTTTGAAATGAAATAAGGTGACCTCTCTGGAACGACAAATGGAGGGATCCTTTCAAGGCATTAATTTCTATGAAAGAAATATTGATCTGGTTTTGAATCTCATAACACTAATACTGCAAAACTACATGTGCTATATTCTGTATTTTATTCCATTAAATGAGTTTCGCTTGGAGGCATTGAAACCATCCAACACAATACTCTGTTTCATAATATCAGATGTTGTTATTTCTATTTATAGTGATATTCAAATTAATCTCAATGAGTGACAATGCTGACTGTCCCAGACGTTGGACTATGATGAATTTTATCATAATATTGGGAGATACGAAGCATGTAATTAAGGCTGTTTGGAGAGCATGGAATCCAATATAGTCAGGTCATTAGTGTGCTGGGGTGGGTACCCAGGCAGAGAGAAATCTAAGGGAAAACAAGGATTCCTCAAGCTCTCCTTGTTACTGATGATTCACGAGGTCCTGCAGAGCCCTGTGCTGAAGGCAGTGGAGCTGTTCTGAGCCACCACCAGTGCAGCTGGGGATAAACCTGGGCCTAAAAGGGGGTGCCCTGCCCAGCCCAGGGCACATCTGCAGGGTCACTGGAGTGAGCTCAGCCCTGCAGGGCTTGCACAGCTCTGCCATGGCTGCTCCAGCACGAGGAGAGGCTCCAGTGGCAGTGATGAGTGTGTTGGGGTGGTCTGGAAGCCCTTTAGTGTCCCTGTGCCCCCAGAGCACAGGGCTGTGGTGCCACCTCTGTGCAGTGGCACTGCAGAGGCTGCTGTGACCCGTGTGCTTTGCAGCTCAGGGGTGCTGGGTGGGATGGAGCCCGTGCTCAGGGGGGTGTCCAGCCATGGGGGCTGTGCTTGGTAGCAGAGCCCTGTGCCAGCACTGTGCCCCTGCAGCCCCGGGGTCAGGGACAGGGCAGAGCACCCCGGGCACGTCTGTGGTGTGTGGGGTGAGAGAGACCTTCCCAGGGGTCTCGTTCCCTCTCTTGGGGAAGGTGCCTCTGTCTGGCAGAGGGGCTCCAGCAGTGCTGCCCCAGGCCCTGGCACTCAGGCCATGTGTGGTGAGGGATGTTTTGCTGTGTCATTTGGCATGCTGAGAGCCATTAACATGCAGTGTGAGCAGAGTGGGCTGCTGGATCTGCTCCTCTGCCTCTGCTCAGGGGTGGTGCTGGCCAGTGCCTCCCTTCCCAGCCCTTTGAAATGAACTTGGCACACGTTCCCAAAGCCCTGGGACGTGCTCCTGGTCATAAATGGCCTTTCTCTGTGCGTTGGCATCGTTTGAACACTTGGACTGCCTGGCCTCTGATTGGCACGGGAAGAGGAGGAAGCCTGGAGACCTCCCCTTCCCAGTGCCATGTGCTGCCTGCTGTGGGGCAGGGACAATCTTCTCATGTTCAGGGCACATTCAGGGCTCTGTTTTTTGTGGAAAGCGTTGCCTGAGCTCTGGGGGAGGAGGGGACAGTTCAAGCACTTGTAGGTCTCAAAATTTCGTCCTCATGATGGGTCTGCTTAATGTCTGTGACCATGGTCGTTTGTATGGATGTTTTTTGGTATCTATATAAATACAGATATACAGAAATGCTATTTTTGGTAGATATTCATGCTGTAAATATGACCTGGTTTTTAAGGTCTTGCCCAGGGATGGGGCTGGAAGGGGAGAGCAGGAACTGGAGCTGGGCCGTGGTGGGTGAGGAGAGGATGGAGCCCAGCTCTGTGTCCATGGACTGCCACTGCTGTCACTGCCCACAGCCCTGGCACCTGCTGCTTTGGCTTTTCCATCCTGTCTGTCTGGCACTATCAGAAGGATCAATGATGTGATTAACAGAGAAAAGCTGTGGTTGAGGAACACTGAACCACCTCAAAGGCCTTCAGCAGCACCAGCACCAGGTTGTGTTTGGGCTGGGCTGCTCCTGTCTGGGGATGAGTGAAGGGTGGACAGGCAGGAACTGTGATGGAGAGCAGGGGAAGAGCGTGGAGAGGTTGGTGTGTGGCTGGTGCAGGGGGAGGTGCTGGCAGGAGGATGTTCTGTGGGAACAGCTCTCCCTCTGCTCACACCAGCAGAGCCTCAGGTCATCCCCCAACAGGAGCTCTGGACCCTGGCAAGGGCACAGGGGGTGGACAGCAGGGCTGTGGGGGCTCCTCCCTTCATGGCAGCTCCTGGCCATGTGCCTGCCACCTTGGTCTGTGCCTGGAGGTGCTCAGGGACCAAAGGGAGAGCAGAGGTCAGGGTGAGGAGGTCACTGCAGCCGTGTGGAGTGGTGTGAGCACAGCCCAGGGCTGTGCCAGGCAGGGACACGGAGTCCCAGGGAGGGGACAGCCCAGGAACTGGCACGGGGCCCTTGCTGCAGCCCGGGGCAATCCTTGCTGGAGCTGCTTTGCTGCTTCCAGTTCAAAAGCTGGCTAATCTGGGTCTGGCTTGGTGTGATCCCAGCACTCCCTGCCAGGGCTGATCTCCCTCAGACCTTGTCTCACGGTTTTACAGCTCTTTGGGCTTTGCACTCGTGGGTAAAACAATTGCTGACACAGCCAGACCCCTCAGCTGGAGCTGTCCTGAGAAAGGACTCAGGTCCAGGTTCTCTTCAGGTGGGTTGGGACAATCCCAGCTCTCTCCCTCCATTGGGGATGTCACGTTGCTGTGGCTGTAGCAGGAGGTGACAAACAGCCCAGCACTGCCCCAGGGACCACAGCCAGGGCATGGGGCCACACAAACCCCCAGGATGGGCAAGCACTGCCACTGGCTGTGCTGCAGCCTCCAGGGAGGCTTTAACACCCCTTGTCTCTGGGAATATTAATTATAGCATGGTTCTAGGGGCTCTCCAGGGTGAGCCGGACAAACCATCCTTATTGTCCATAACCCAAATTTCGGTGACAGGAATGCAGTGTGAATGTTTATTCCTGCATGTGCTTTTGTGGCACCCATTTATTGCTATCCTGCACAAAAGCCCTAATCCCAGCTTTCCCTGGAAGAGTGTCCATACATAAACAGGACTGTGAATGTAAAGATAAGAGAGGATGGAAACACTCACTTGACTTAGCACAGTTTTCCAGCATTTTCTTTGGATGGTGCAGCAGTGGCTGAGGTTGGTGGGGAGGCAGAAGCTGGACAGGGATCTGGCTGATGCCCTTGGACACTTTCAGGCATTTTTTGTCCTGGTACCATCCCCTCAATCCCCCCCTGGCCCCCTCAGCTGCTCCCCTCCCATCTGTGGGGTCAGGGGTGGTTGGTGCAGCTCCTGTGCCAGCTCCTTCCATGGAATCACAGGATGGTTTGGGTGGGAAGGGACATTAAATCTCATCCAGTTCCACCCCCTGCCATGGGCAGGGACACCTTCCACCAGCCCAGGGTGCTCCAAGCCCCATCCAACCTGGCCTTGGACACTTCCAGGGATGGAGCAGCCACAGCTCCTCTGGGCAACCTGTGCCAGGGCCTCCCCACCCTCCCAGGGAAGGATTCCTTCCCAATAGATGGGATCTGTGCAGCCAGGCTGGTCCCAGCAGGTGCCTCAGTTCTTTTATAAACTTTTCTGAGGAATATTCCACAGCCTTCAAGAAAGACTATTTTTTCCCTCTTAATACTCAGCTTTTATCCTCTTTGCTGGAAATGTTCCTGCTTTGTTTTGGCTGTATTTTCACAGCAGGTTTTGAGGCTTGAGTGCAACACAAGATGCAGTTGGGATGAACTAAAACAAGGCTTTTGCTCTCTCTTTGATATTGGAAGATAGACCCAAAAAGTAGAGGTTTTGAACACTTTAGTGGGAGAGATTTATCCCCAAGGTGAACATGCACTGAGGTGGGACCTGTGGGACTCCAGCTCTGCCTGAGTCAGACTCGAGCTGTCAGCCCACATTTCCAGTTCTCTGGGCTGGTACCAGTGTTTATTTTAAATTCTGTCCATCCCAATGATGTGTTTCCAGCCTGGACTACCTGTGTTCAAAACCAACCCAATAAAAACCCCAGAAGATGTTTGGTTCCACGACAGCTCTTGTTGAAAGAACCAAAATTTGTCCAAATTTAGAAATAATATAATCTTGATTCTCTCTATTCACTATCTTTGATGACAAGGACAGAGGGTTCAGGATCCTGAGGGACCTGTGTCCCTGCATTGTCTCAGGTGGAAAAGCCCAAGTTTGGGGCCTTGCAAGTTTGGTTTCTCTCCAGCCATTTCAGGGTTTGTGTAGAGCAAAGCATCCTGCAGGCTCACATACCAAAGGTTTCCTAATACATTTCTCATTCCATAAATATTTTAATAACAGTAATTATGCACTCATCAGAATGGAGGTTTGTTTCAATGTCATTAAATTCAGCCCCATAATTCCCTGCAGGGTATTTTTGCACACAGAACAAGCTGGGTGCAGTTGCTCTGTGCAGACCTGGGGACACAGGAGGGACCTGCACCCTGCAGGATTGTGGCCAGGAGGTTCAGCGTGTTCCACGTGCCAGGGAGAGCAGGACAGAGGGAGTTTTTCCTCTCTGAGAGTGGAGGATTTGAGCCTTAGGAAGGGCAGCAACTTCTCTTTCCATCAACAACAACCCACGAGCTCCTTGGAGTGATGTCTCAGCTGAGATGCCCTGGGGAGGTGCAGAGGGGCCGGGTGTGCCACGGTGGGGGTGAGTGTTGGGGGGCACTGGGAGCCCTCTGTGCACCCCATGCTTGTGGCTTGGCATCAAAATGGCACCAATTGACTTTTTAAATGAATTTACAAATCATTTTTGTCGTCAGCCTGAACTTTTGATGTGCAAATTTGTTTTTAGCTGCCTTGAGAGAAACCCAGCTGAGTTAGTGCTGGAAGTTCATTGCCAAAGGAAGCTTCACCAGACCAACTACAGGTCTCACAGCAGAGTCCCTTTTCCCCAGGGATGTGGCCTGTTCCCCTGGGACAGCCATGCATTCCCTGGCTTATAAGCACCTCTGCTTGCTGTGCACAGCTTGGCTATGGAATTGCAAGGTGCAGGTTAATCTGATGGCTGCTGAAATGTAATACTGGGATTTAATGACAGCTCACAAGAGCCCAGACAGCAGCACCACCAGCAGAGACAAGACTTGGTGCCCAGAGTTGTTTCCCATGTTGATCCCATCAAGACAGACTCCTAATGGGCAGGATTGAGGCCAAATCCAATCTAATAAAAAAATGGCAGGAATAAATAAAAAGTTAAAGGCGAACTGTCAACTCAAATTTGGCTGGAAGTTGTTATTTTTATAGAAATAAAATCCAGCACTAATAGAGATGGTTTAGTGATTTTTAAAGCAGGTAATTTTGTGGTAGGACTTGAATGCACAGAAATTATATTGACAATAGAAATTAATTAAATGACTTTTTGTGAGTTTGTGGTTTTTCTATCTGACAGCAGGACAGAAAATCTCAGAGTATCCAGATGATCTTTAAGGTCCTTTCTGACCCAAACCATTCTATGATTGGCAGTACAAAAAGGAAATTACCTTCTCAAGGTGTGTCTACCACGGCTACAGTGAAGGATATTCCAAACTGGGAAAAGCTGATCTGATGCTCTGATTCTCCAGCAAGTCTGGGACAACTGGAATGGACAATTGGCAGGGGCTGCCCTGGGAGGTTTGGAGTGCCCAGCCCTGGAGGTGCCCAAGGAAGGCCTGGCCATGGCACTCAGTGCTCTGGGCTGGGGGACAAGGTGGGGATGGGGCACAGGGGGATCCATGGGCTGGGAGGGCTTTTCCAACCTCAGGGAGGCTGGGACACTGTGAACTGGGAGTCTGATGTCTGTTCCAGTGCTTGGGAACACCTCCTCTAGCAGAATCTTGGTTCCTGGGTGAAGTGATTTTGTACTTTTCGGGCTTCTGGAAGTTGACACAAAAATCTTAATTTTCCATCTGCCTGCAGTGACCACGGTGGCACCAGCCCTGAGGGGGTGACAGCTTGTTTGCACTTGTTTAGCTAATGGGAGTGTGGAAATGGAGAGATGTCTTGCTCTGTGGCAGTGGAGCAGTGACATTCTGGCTCTGGGGAGGATGCCCAGGGCAGCTGCAGGAGTCCATCTGTGACACCTGGAGATCCCAACACCTCTCCATGTGAGACAGGGCTGCAGAGCAGAGCTGCTGGAGTCCATGGAAAAGCAGTTTTCCTTCTCCAGGAATGTTTTGGTGACATGGTAAACTGTGAAGAGCATTAAATCCGTGAAGAAATGAAAGAAATCACAAATACATTTTTTTCCCACCTGTGATAAATGTATTTTGCTAGAAAATCAAATTGTTATTAAAAAAAGCCTCCCAGTCCTGTGCTTATTTTCTCGGGAAAAATCTCCTTACATTTCAGAAGAGAATGAACTAACTCTGAGCACAAAGGCACTGAGGAATGAGGCTGATAACTCATCTATAAAATGTCCTGCCTGAGACCAGCCAGGCTGGTGGTGCTCTGAGAATCCATCTGCCTGTGGAGCAATAATTGCCCCTGAGCTGTGCACCAGGGGCTGTGCTCGTGGTCAATGAGGGTGTGGACACACAGCCCTGGTTGTTCCCAAGTGTGCCCCTGTGACATCATGACCCTTTCCTGAGGATCAGGACCAGGAATTGGTCCCAGCTCCAAACCCTGCTCAGCTCCAGGGAAAACAGCCTGTGCAGAGCTGGAGTGGGGCCTGCACTGCAGCCTGCCTTGGAACACAGCATCATGGAATTATTCAGGTTGGGAAAGTCCTCCAGGGTCATCAAGTCCAACCTTTGGGGGGTCTGGGGCTCCTCTGAGCCCAGGCAGGGCAGGCTGTGTGTCAGCAGGGACACGCTGCAGGAGGAGCTGAGGGGTCACATCCCTGCTCTGAACCAGGAAAAAGTTGTGGCAGTTTATTGAAAATATCAACTGTTCCTCGGGGCAAACCCACTGATTTGTGGCACCTCTGCAGCAAATTATTGTATGGATTTTTAGGCAGTGGTTTATTGATACTTATTGCTTTGGTTTGCTTTTTTTGCTACTTTTTCCCATTGAATTTTCAAGAACTGAATGTGTGTGTTTCCCAGAGAAGCTGTGGCTGCCCCACCCCTGGAAGTGTCCAAGGCCAGGTTGGACAGGGCTTGGAGCAATCTGGGCTGGTGGAAGGTGTCCCTGCCCAGGGCAGGGGGTGGTACTGGATGGGCTTTAAGGTCCCTTCCAACCCAAACCATTCTGTGATTCCCTGATTCTCTCTCTCTGCTGTTCCTCACTCCCCTCCTGAGCAGTTTGGAAAATTGATCTGAAAGTTGACCTTAATGACCCAGGTGAATGTAGAGAAGATGCTGTTGGGTTCATGAACTGAAGACTTGTTCTCGTGCCATTATAAAGGTGTCATTGAGGTAGCAGAGCAAACAAACTGTTGTTTGTCTCCCCCACTGTTCCTGTAGATCATGTTAAACCTTTTCACTCAAATTATAATAAATACAGCACAAAAATGACAACAATAACGAGGTGCAGTTTAAACACAGCTGGGGGAAAACATGATCCTTCTCAATTGAACTGTTTGTACTGCTCATGAATCTTCTTGTCATATTTGTTGACTGAGATTTTTTGGTTTTAATGTGCTCCATGAAGACAAATGATAAAATGCCAGTTATTTAATGAAATAAAATTGCACTGAGGTTTGTGCAGCTCTACCTCTCAGATTTGTGCTTTCCATTATTCCTGGTGTTCTGAAAGTTCCTGGTTGGGGCTGTGGGTTGCTGAGAGGTGAGATGGAGCCTGGGCTGGAACAATGGTTTGTGTGGTGTTACCCATGGGAGTGGCTTCAAACTGCCAGAGGGCAGGGATAGAGGGGATATTGGGAAGGAATTCTTCCCTGGGAGGGTGGGGAGGCCCTGGCACAGGTTGCCCAGAGAAGCTGTGGCTGCCCCATCCCTGGAAGTGTCCAAGGCCAGGCTGGACAGGGCTGGGAGCAACCTGGGCTAGTGGAAGGTGTCCCTGCCCAGGGCAGGGGGTGGCACTGGATGGGCTTTAAGGTCCTTTTCAACTCCTTCCATGATTCTGTGAAGCAGGACCCATGACTGCACTGCAAACCCCCCTCCTGCCCTGCAGAGCCTGGAAGGGAAGTGTCTGTGCTTTGGGAATTACCTGGGACACTCATCCCAGGGAAGGGGCACGTTCAGTGAGTGACAGTCTGTCACTGCAGGGCAAAATACCCTGATAAGCTGCAGCAATTTTAAAATAGAAGCCAGGGAGCAAATGGCCTTGCAGGTGAGAGCACTGAGAGAGATGGGAATTGGTCCTAATGGGCTCGAGCTGTGCTGGGGATGGAGGGCTGGGAGCTCAGCCAGGACACTGAGCTGCAGGGGGGAGCACAGGGGCTGCTCTCTCCTGCCTCCCCTTAGCAGATTCATTTTTACTCTTAATTTTGACAGAGAACTGCCTCAGGCTTGATCTGCTTGTTTGGGTGCAGTGAGGGGCTGCTGGCACCAGGCTGGGGCTGCTTCTCCTGGGGGTGGTGGGGAACCAACTGCAAAACCACGGGTTTAGCCTCAGGTAGGACTTGTAAGTGCCACTGTGGTACTAAGAATATACAAATTGTTGTAGTGACAGTGTGTAAAGAGCTGGGGGTTTGGCTGGAGGGAATTTGCCAGCAGAATGGCCGAGGTTGCCCTGACCTCAGGGTTTGGCTCATGCTCTTTGAGAGACAAACACAAAATCTACCCAGAAATCACCAACCCCACTTTTTCTTCCAGAGCTTTGGGAAGAGAAACCCCTGCCAGTAGTGTAACAGGCTAATAAAGTGTTTTCTCATGCAGAAGAGTGTCCTGTCCACTCCTAACAGGGATTGATCTCTGGCTGCCAGGATTGCTGAGTTCTCAACAACCATCTCCTGGCTGGAGGATCCCAACTGACGGGGAGAAGGTGCACGTTAGTTTGGCAATTAATTAAGTGTTGCTGCTTTTAGTCAGGTGGATGTGCTGTTTTTGTCAATGGTAGCAATGTGATGGGACACGGGAAGATTTGTGCTGAAATCTGCTTTGGGCTTTGGCAGAACAGAATATTTGTGCTGGAACTGGCCTTGGGCACAACTGAAGGCTGGGGATGAACACGGAGCTGTGAGAATCCCAACCCCACCTGCCTGAGGAGCAGTGCCTTGTTCTTGGCAGTACAGAGGGAATCAATGATATCTTTAATGTCTGTCTAAGAAACCTGATCCCTCGGTGTCAGTGGTAAAGCCTTGCTCTGGCAGCTTCAAAAATGCTTGTGCTGAGCTCTGCCAGGCCCAGCTCAGCTTGAACTGGTGAGTGAAAATCCAGCCTGTTGAGATTTTGGGCACTGCTGGGGTGGATCCCAAGAGGGGGCAAATATATCCCAGTGTTATTGTTTTTTCTTTGTGTTAAAATTAATTTCTCAGGTTAATTACTTGATTTTGTTTTTTGTACCCCACTTTGCACATTATGTATCTCCAAATGAGGTTTTAAATTCACACCTTGTTGACAGGAACATTATTCTGGGGATTAGTGATCCCAGCTTGCCTGGGAAGTGTGTGAGCAGCAGCATCTCTGAGGTCCTGGTGAGACAGGAGCAAAGAGCCACAAATAGACCTGTCTGGCTAAAGGGAGGGATGTGACCATATGCTCAAAGATGTGATCACACTCTTGGGACTTGGCATTTTTTGGAAAAAAGGCCCCTACCCTGTCAGAAAAAACACTTAAAAATACAGATTTGTTTAAAACCTTGCAGACATAAGCCTGCCTCAAACCTCCAGAACTCCAAACCATGGGAAGGGGGAACAGTTAATTCAATGAGAGTGTAGGTTCTCACAGTAACCCCTGGCTATAGGGGTTGGGGATATGAAATTCATGCAAATACAATTGCAACAGCAGTAAATATGCTCTGAAGTGCTCAGGACATTTCTCAGGTCTTTCTTCAGTTGAGGAAAGAATCTAAACATGTAAACAGTATATGTTTATAGGCCTTTTTAAAATTTGTATTCAATTTGGGATTAGCAGATGTGTTAAAAGTAAGGAGCCTCCTGCTCTCCAGTGTAATGATACTCATTAGTACAAAAAACCTGATGAAATTTGACTCAAATCTTACATGGTAAAAAATGATACACATGTGATGTATGAGTGAAGCCCAAAGGGAAAATTCCCATGTGTTGGAGACCCCTCAGAGACTCAGCTCATCCCCACTGGGGCTTTGGCACTTTGCAGCTCTCTGCTCTTGAGTTCATTAATCCAGCACTTCTAATGGTTATTTTGGCTTCCCAAGTGCTTGATCCTCTTCAAAGAGTCGACATCCTCTCAGAGCATTAGTTCCTCCCTGGCATTGTGATGATAAGGTATTGATGAGAAAACCTGGAAGATTAAGACTTGAGTTGAGTGAGGGTTGGACTAACCTTAATTAATGCTGTTGCTGCTCCTTCTCTGTCAGTTCATCTGCTCTTAATTAATGTTGTTAAAAAGACATTAGAGATATGTGATTATAGACTGATTTAGAAGAGCAGTGAGGTGGTGAGAGGCTGTCAGGGCAGACAAAAGGCAGGAGCAGGACAGCAGTGCCCAGCCTGGCCCATCATCCACACCCAGGAACCAGACAGGGTGTCCCTGAGCTGACCTGTTCCTCGGGATTAAATACAAACTGCACCCAGCTGCAAAAGTGAATCCTTTCCAGTTTTGCCCATTTTTATTGACTCCTGTAATTGCCCTAATGAGACACTGCATTAAGTTGTCTCGTCTCTCCCACCCACTATTTTTTCTTCAGCTTTTCTCCAAGTGGGTTTTTTTCACATGTGCTGCTCTCATCCATGGCCCTTTACATTAACAGTTTGAAATGACAGTTCTTCTATATCTTTTTTAAAATGTTCTCGGGGGAAATATGCTTCAAACAGGGAAATTGTACGTTTCATTATCAGAAAGGTTTCAGGCTTTATCAGAGTCTTTTTGTTATAGTTGTCATGGAGGTTTTTATTATTATTGTTAAATTGAATAATGGGGAGGAACCTGTTCTTAAGCCTTTGCACAAGAAGTAAAATTTAAATCCAGATAAATCTGCTGTGTTTGTAAAAGTGACTCTGAGGTTAACTGCATTTAGTTACAATCATTGGAAGTGCAGCTTTGTTACTTTATCTGAATTAGAAAGCAGGGGTTTTGCAGCAGTAATAAGGGAAAGTAGAGCCCAAATTTCAAAGGCAGATTGAATATCTGGGAGTTATTTTTCAGGGACTGTTTTCTTGACAATCAGAGGAAACCCTCCCTTACCCTCCCAGGGCTGCTCCAAGAGCCCAACAGGGATGGAACCTTTGGCACTGACATGGAAAGAGATCTTGGAACCATGGAGTGGTTTGGGTTGGAAAGGACCTTAAAGTTCATCCAGCTCCACCCCTGCCATGGGCAGGGACACCTCCCACCAGCCCAGGTTGCTCCAAGCCCTGTCCAACCTGGCCTTGGACACTTCCAGGGGTGGGGCAGCCACAGCTTCTCTGAGATGTTTCAGACAGACCTGAGAGTGGATTTTCTTTGTGGTAAGCACCAAATGCTCCCATTTGGGTGGGACTGAGATGCTGCCCAGGATGAGCAAGTCAGACACATCCTGTCTCAGGACAGGCTGAGGAGGTGTCACTGACACTGCTCATCCTCCTGAACTTGGTGGTTTGACCCAAATAACTGTGGATTCCCTTCCTCTGGCATCAGCTGGTTGGCACAGGCAGCGTGGTCAGGGCATCCCCACCTGCACCTCCCTGCTGTGTTTGCAGCAGCATCCCCTCCATGGACACGTGCTCTGCCCCAGAGCTCAGCTGGAGAAATCCCTCTCCCAGAGCCAGGGGGTGATTGTTATTCTGCATTAACCCAGGGTTGTTCGTAGCCATCAAAGATCCCTGGCATGGCAGCAGCTCCCGAATTCTTGGGGCTGGGATGGAGTGTGAATAAGCAATGAGGAGATGAAAAGCTGGGATGTGAGTGGGCTCCTGGAGTCACGGCAGCCAGAGGAGCAGAGGCAGCAGAGTGGAACCTCTTTGAAATGTGGGTCAGCTTCAGCAAATGCTTTTGAAATAGTTTCGTCTGAAGGAAAAAAAAAAAAATAGAGGAGTAGTTTGAAAATGTCAATAAAATAATAATTCATCTCAGCATATTCAGGCTGCCAGGCTTCAGGGAGCTCCCAGTTCAGAGAAAGCATGAAATGTAAATACTTTATCTAATGTTGGCTGTGACCATCAGCCTCATTATGCCTATGAAATTCATCAGTTTTGCCTATGGATGCTGAAATTTGTTGACAATCAGGAGGAAGAAGAGTCCCTCGAATTGTTTTGATGTGAAGCTGTGGGAACTTTCCTTGGAATTACCACTGGAAGGGAAATTGCAGGAGGCATTTTAAAATAACAAGTGCAGATCTTGACCTTTTAACAAAGCCTTTGATGGAAGATGTGAAAAAATGGAATTCATTAGAATATTTCTAATTTCCTGACATTCAAGTAGGAAAGACTTTCTCAACGTGCATCTCCTCCAACAGTGATTGTCAGATGTTGTAGTTTAACAAAGGCCCCTGGACTCTCCACAAGCCAATGAACCCAAGGGCTGAGTTTAGAAGTATCAGCTCTACAGAAGGAAAGAATTTCTGTGTCTACATTGCTGTCCTACAATTCATTACTGTGGTGTAAATGTCTGAATGAGCTTGGTCTAAAGGTGCATAAATGCATTTAAATGGATTGAAAATTAGGACTATTAAAATAACTGTGTGAATCCCCTAAGAGCATTTTGGGGCAAAATTAAATTCAGGGAACAAGTAAAATATATTTAATAACAAATAAATATACATGGAAATTATTATATATGATTCCAGCTATCCTTTTTTTAAAAAAAAGTCACAAGAAAGCACAAAAATAATTCTTCAGGCAATTTCTAAGACCACAGGGAAGGTGAACAGAAGTATCTGAGGGCTGTTTGTTCTGGAGGAGAACAGGCAGAGTTCTGGGTCGGTGCCAGCTGGTTTGGGGGGTTTAACACCGATTTAAAGACCCGACCCAAAGCCATTCTTCGTGGCTTTGTTTGAGGACACAATGGGCCGGTCCCTGCTCTAAAGAATTTACCGTCTAAGCAGCAGAAAACAAAGGGATCGGAGGCGAGATGTGTTATCTCCCTCTTGCAGATGGAAAAGCGAGAGGCAGAACAGATGAAGGGAATTGCCGCAGACAATCCGTGTGAACTTCCAGGGTGGGAGTCCCTGGGAGAGCCCCAGAACATCCTTATCCTTCCCCAGCCCCATCTTCGCCGCCGGGGCAGTTTCTTTTCCTTCTTCCTCGTTGCCAGGGCTCGATATTCGTGCCCTGCTTTCCTTGGCACCTTCCCAACATCTTTAGAGGATAAGTTTTCCCTTTGGAGGAACAGTGGGATGTGACAAGTGGGGTTTGTTTCCCCCGCGTGCCGAGATTCCTGGTGCCAGGCGCTGCCACCGGGCCAGGTGGGAACAACTGAAGGGAGCCCTGAAGCACCTGGTGCTGTTTGCTGAGAAAGCTGGGCTTAAAACGGAAAGCAAAATATCTATATGGAGGGGGAATTTAATGCTGTTCCCTTCAGAAAAGACAAGGGAGGAAGGGGAAAAAAGAAAGGAAGGGGAAAAAAGGAATGAAGGGGAAAAGTCGTGCCCAGGGCAGCAATCCAGCGTGTGCAAGGAGGGAGCGGGGCGGGAGGCGGGGAAGGGAGGGGGATTCAGGATCGGGGACACAGGTGGGATCAATTGGGAGGTAATGAGGGAGATGATAAATGGGGGAGGAGCGGGTGGGGAGGGGAAAGCGGCAGGAGAAGGTCGGTGTGGGAGGAGAGGAGCGGCCCGGGACGAGGAGGGTGTTTGTGCAGGTAAGTGATGGTCCGAACGGGTTCGGGGGGTGCTGCTGGTGCGGGGGGTGCGTTCGGCTGCTGTGATATCCGTGCTTTTAGAATTGGTTCCTGGAGTTGAATATCAGCAGATAACAGTGAAAAAAAACCCTTGAGTTTTCCTCTGCAGGGGTGCTGCCAGTGCTCGTAGGTGATTCAAAGTTCCCAAAGAAAGTTGCTCGTTTTCTGTGAAGTATCTGAGACCTGAATTTCTCCCCAGTAATTCCCGTCTGGCACCTTCTGGCTCCTAAAACCCCACAAATGTGTCTGTTAAACAACCCCTTTTATTGGCAGAAGGAACTTTGAGTCATCTCCTGCACACCAATGTGTAGCTTTGCCTGGACCTTGCTCTGGGTCTGGGAAGCTGAGTGGAAGTTTTGCCATTAATGAGTCTAAATTTGTAGAAGGAACGGAAATTCAGGTCCTGGTTATTTTATTAGAGGAGTATGAAGTGTATCACGTACACATTAGAAAGGTTTTCACTTGAGAGCAGAAAAAGGAGCACTTTGGATTTCACGCTGTGAATTTTCTACAGAGAATGACTCTAAATGCACTTTTTGTAATGCATGACTTTATTTATTTAAAAAAGGGCTGCATTATTAAATTTGGGGTTGTCTGTGCAAACAAACGTGAATTATTTTGCCATTTCAAGTGTTTTCTCAGTCACCCATAAATATGAAAATGACTTGAAAGTACAATTGATCAGAAATGATGCATTGAGTGTTTGCCTACAAGGAGACCATTGAGTTCAGAGTTCTGTCAGGTCCTGGGTTCCTCCCTCATCCACAGAAAGCCTTTCTCCTCCAAATCTGCATTTCATAGCAGCAGCTTTGTTTTCTGTGAATGATGCAATAATTCTGAGCAATCTGGGCTGGTTGAGGAGAAATGGGAATGAATTGTGTGTGACACAGCCTCTGTTCTCAGGGGAGAGGTGAACGGTCTGAGAGGGAGCTGGTGGCTTCTCCCAGGTGGATAAGGGCCTGTCTGATGGGGGCTGTGCTGGGCAGGTGGGGAATCTTTCCAAGTGCATTGAAAATGAAGTGAGGGGATCCTGGAGAGGAGCACGTGGGGTGCCCTTGTCCTTTTGTCTTTCATCCACCCAGAGGGCTTGGGCTGATGCCCCCAGTGAGGACCCCTGGGCTGCTGCTGAGCTGCTCCCACATCTCCAGGGAGAGGTGCTGGGCTCAGCTCAACTCCTGCAGCTTCTGTTTGCACGGGTGGGAAATGAGGGGGATGGTTTCATGCTCGAGCAGCAGCAGGGGAAGGATGGGATGTGCATCCTCACAGTTTTGGGGCTTTCTGCCTTCAAAGTGAGTTTGATTCAAATTTTGTTGAAAACCGCTTCTATTTGGTTAAGAAATGGTGTGGGGTTATTGTTTCCTGAGATATTTTTATTTTTCTTAATAGCAAGGTGTGTAGGGAATGGGCTGAGCTTGCCTGTGGTTGGGTTTGCCTTGAATTGGCAGCTCCCACAGTGCCAGGTGACCGTGGGATGCCCCTGCTCCTGTGCAGTCCTGCCAGCCACGTTTCTGGCTGGACTGCCCTGAGACCACTCCAGAGACATGGCCTTTAGCAGCAAATTCTCCAAATATTGCTGGCAATCCCTTTCCCCCCGGCAGGGCAGCTTTGCAGGCTGAGCCGGAGTAGAGCCCGTTCCCACCCCCCGCCCTGCACCCCTCCCAGTCTGTCTCTGCATTGTCTGAGGGTGCCCGGGGCTGGAATTAGGAGCATCAAGGGAATTTTGACTGGATCAGGTATGCAGTTCTAAGCAGATTATGAAATGTTGGCTGTACCACTGAAGTTTGAGAAATGGGTGGGAGTTATTCCAGTTCAGGGAGCGAGTGCAGCCGTTCCCTTGGGAGAGCCCGGCACTGGGTCACTGCACCTCCCTCTGATGGCTGCTGGGACAGAGGCACCCAAAGGAATTGGGTCTGTTTGACCTCCATTGTCACACAGGGGGGAAAGAACAGGGAATAAACAGAAGCTGAGACCGCATTAGAGCAAGTCCTACTTTTGTCCTATTTTTCCCCTGCCTGGTGAATACTAATGTACAAATCAAAGGAATGTACTTTAAAGTGTTTGAAATAACCATCCTTGTTAGAGGCTGGTGAGGAGGGGAAGGCTTGTCATTATGCAGTGCTAAAGATCGAGGTGATCTTTACATGCAGAGGGGAAAATAAGGGGGAAAAGAGTCCAGTGAACTTTCCTGAAGGAAGGAGCAAACAAACCCTCTGGGCAGCTGCTCTATCCCCAGAGCACTTACAGACCTGCACAGCAGAAAAATGTGCCTCTGGCTGGATTTGAGCTGCACTGAGAGATGTGTTTACCCAGCTCTCACTGTGTTTTAAAACACTGTTGAAGAGGAATAATCCAGGTGAGGAATAGGAGACTCTTAAAAAGCCAAGTTCAGTTGAAGAGTGGTCAGGTTTGTATTTGTAACCAGAGTATTTATTTATTTCCATCTGTGGAGGGGAGTTGGTGCTTCCAAGGGAAATTCGGGGAAAGGAAGGCAAATCCAACCAGCTGTGTGCTCCTGCATGCAGGAAGGAACACACTCAGGGGAAGGGGGAAGAAGGAATGTGTTCAGGGGTGCACCCAGCCTGGGTGCTGTGTGGTCACCTGGGCTGTCCCCAGTTCCCTGCTGGCACTGATCATGCTCCTTGTGTGTGGGTGAGAGAGGGGAAGAGAAGTGCTCCATCTTCCCTGCCTAGGTGGGAGTGGAGAGGGGAATGATGAGCCAAAGGTCTGACTCAGGTGTCCCCACTGAGACCACAAAACCTGTGAGGGCTCAGCTGCTGGAGGGGTTGCTGGGGTGTTCTGGGAAGGCAGAACTGTGATCTTGGAGAGAGCAGGGAAATGATGACTGAGAAGCCCCTGTGTCTGAGGATACTGTTATGAATCTTGGAGAACCAAAGGAGGAGGGATTAATGATGCTCTTTGAGTGTTGTTATCTACCCTGGATGCTGGGCTTGAGAAACAAATGCCTGACTGCAGGAATAAAGAGATTTAATGGGAGAGATGGATGAAGTAAAGGAAATGGAGTAGAAATGTGACTTCCAGATAATGGCAGGACAAAATCTTAGACACAGATTGATGAGTCTGTGGTGGCCCTCTGAGCAGAAGGGCCATGGTGAGGGTCCCCCACACATCACAGAGCAGAGAGATGTTCTGCTCTAAGGGAGAAGAAAGTTAAAAATCCAGTTTGTGTTCCCAGATTCGTTTGTTTCTCAGGTTTGTGTCTGTGGCTTGCTCAGTTCCCATGGGATGTGCTGGGAGCTCACCCCTTGCACACCCTGGGTTTCCTGTTCCCTCCCTGTTTCTGGGCTCAGTTGCTCATTCCCTTCCCCAGGTCTCCTCTCCAACCCTGCTGCCCATCTCTCTCTCCAGACCCCACAGCTGGATTGCTGCCACGTTTTCCCCTTTGTTCCCTGCCCTTTTCCCCCATCAGTCCATTGCAATAAGGAGACATTACCAAGATGTCTCTTAAGGATTTCTGTTTATCCACTTTGAAGACAACTCTGGTGAAATGTTTTCTAGAGAATTCAGCATTTCTGGCTTCTCAGTTTCCTCTGTGCACAGAGAACCTCCACTGTCAGATCTTTCTAATCTCTCAGGTTTCAAAGCTAACGGCACCAGGCTAAAATTACCCCATTAAATATCAATTAACATAAATCATCACAAGATGCTGCTCAGATTAAATATGCTCCTACTGGGTCTTTCTGTCTGGAAATATAACTGAGTGAAGAAATGTTAAAATGAACTCAGCTGGATATTCCATGTGGTTTTTTTAGTGTTAACTTGGTGTCTTGACTGAGTTTGTGACTGTTGACATTAAAATAAAATAAACCTCCCCTGTTCTTGGGCACATCTCCCCTTTGGCACAGGGATGGACTTGGACTAAAGGCACATTGAGGCTGAAAGGGGTGAATTAATTCTGGCTCAGGTTATTAAACTGCATTTGCTCTTTGTGTGGAAGAACTGACTGAGGTTTGGTTGGGTTCAGTTCCCAGTGGAAGTGGACTGACCCTGCTCCAGCCTGTCCTGAGTGAGAGTTTATATGAAAGGCTGAATTGAGGTGGTTTCAGTTCCAAATTGACAGAACTACTATTTGAATTTTTGCCATGTGGACAAGTCCTAGATGGTTTTGGTGACTTCCAGACCACAACAGAAGAATTGATGATATATGTCTGTGTGTGTTTAACTTTGCAAAACAAGTCCTACTGCCTTAAAATGTGAAAGAAACTCATGTTAAGAGGTGAAGGAGAGCAATGGAGGGAGACATTAATCTTTTTTTTCCTTTCCTGGTGGCTGTTTCACCCGTGTCTGGCAGCAGCAGTGATGATGAATACATGTAACATTTTCCAGCTCGTTTCTGGGTCACTTCTCCGAGTGCTTTTGGAAATGACTAAGCAGTCTTTAAGCTGGTTTTACAGATATGCAAATGGCAAGCTCTGCTTTCCCCCCTGTGGGTTCCTGGGCTTCCCCACGTGTGTGAGCTGCTGAGGGCCCAGTGCTGGGGGGCAGAGCTCTGCTGGGACCCAGGGGCACATCCTTGCACTGCTGGTGGCTCCCTGGGCAGGGTTTGCTTCTAATCCTGTCAAGGTTTGTTGCCAAAGTCATGGAATCCCAGAATGGGTTGGGTTGAAAAGGACCTCAAAGCTCATCCCACCCCCTGCCATGGGCAGGGACACCTTCCACCAGCCCAGGCTGCTCCAAGCCCCGTCCAACCTGGCCTTGGACACTTCCAGGGATCCAGGGGCAGCCACAGCTTCTTTGGGCAACCTGGGCCAGGGCCTCCCCACCCTCACAGGGAAGGATTCCTTCCCAATATCCCATCTCTCCCTGCCCTCTGGCAGTGGGAAGCCATTCCCCTTGTCCTGTTCCTCCATCCCTTGTCCAAAGTCCCTCTCCAGCTCTCCTGGAGACCTTTTAGGCACTGAAAGGTGCTCTAAGGACAGCCCAGAGCTTTCTCTTCTCCATTCTTTTCCCATTAAATGTTGTCTCTAGGGAAGTGAGTTTTGTCAGACAAAACCTCCTTTATTTATTTTTTTTTAACTTCTTTGACTGTGAAATGTGAAAAATGGGGATTGTCTTCCCCACCCCTTCCAAGGTGCTTGGAAATCCAGTGATGAAAAGATGTACTTGGGCTCAGGGAGATTATTTTTTCAATATAATTTGCATATACCTGTAGTGTAGAAAGTGATGCTTGGAGGGCAAGTTCAAAGCCAGCAATTCAGCACCAGCATGAGGACTTTTCACCAGGGACTGGTGTAAAATGTGAGGCATTTTAATAACCAAGTCGATATTGGCACTTAGTGGCAAACTACAGAGTTTGCCCCCAGGTTGTGCCAGTGCCTGGGGAACAGGGACTGACCTGGTGTCCCACCCCCTGACGGTGCCATGGGCTTGCCAGGGGTCAGGCACAGCACTGGGCTGGCAGCCGAGACCCACAGGGAGTGGTCTCTGGTTTTTGGGTTGCCTTTTGTTTCAATAACAACCTCCTGGCCCAGCTGCTGTGCTGTGGAAGCTTTAGCAGCATCTGCCCCTTTGGCAGCTCCTCAGCCCGTTGTGTCAATGGGTTCTGAGCAGATTGGGCTCCACAATGGCTCATTGAATCCACTGGGCACTGTTTGTCTTTCTGACTCATCTTTGAGTAACTTTGTTCCAGTGTCAATGGATTGTAAACCCTCGTGCAGTCCCTACAAGCAAACCTGGGCTGGGACAGGAGCATGGGCTGAAGAGCCCTGTGTGGGTGTTCACACCCTGCAGCCCCTGGGTTACTGATTCCTTCCACTTCAAGGGCATTCCCAAGACAAGTGTTACTCAGGGATTAAAAGGCAACAGCAAATACATGTATGTAAGGAAGCCATGTCTCTTTTATTATTATTGTTAATGCATTAATTCTGCAGCCCCATGTGCTGTTCAGAGGACGTGGCTGTGATGGTCAGGTGGCCCCAGTGACAGTAGCACAGGATATCCTGTGCCCTGAGCAGGAGACAGACTTCAAACTGCAAAAACAAGGGCATTGGACCTCCATGGCTGGAATTTTCCTCTGCCTGACTGAGTTTTATGGTCTTTACTTTGCATTAGGAGCTTACTGTTGCTGCACAGCGAGGCTGCCTTGGGCAGAGCTGTCTCAGGGAGTAAGTGAGAGTTCAGCTGTTGCTCAGCTCAGATCTGTGTCACTGCCTCCCTCCCGAGGCTCCTGAGCACAGGTGGGAGGGGTAGGTGCTTGCAGGGTTGTGGTTTTACTTGCCTGAGGTCGGTGAGTTTATATCAGGCTGAAGGTCTGATGCAAATGGTGGTGAAACCAATAAATGTCAGACTCCTGGGCTGGGATTTGGCTCCTGCTCTGCTCGTCTGATCCAGTAACAGAGCAAGGACAGTGGAGCTGATCCCTCTGAATGTTAGAGCTGCACTTTGGGTGATGAACACCTGATCTTTGGGGGGGACTGTTCTGAGTGCAAATTGTCATGGAACCACAGACAGGTTTGGGTTGGAAGGGACCTTAAAGCCCACCCAGTGCCACCCCCTGCCCTGGGCAGGGACACCTTCCACCAGCCCAGGTTGCTCCAAGCCCCGTCCAACCTGGCCTTGGACACTTCCAGGGATGGGGCAGCCACAGCTTCTATGGGCAACCTGGGCCAGGGCTGTTCCATTATAAGACACTTCTAATAATTGCAGGTAACTGGAAAGGAAAATATGGTGGAAAATCCAACAGCCAAACCAATGAGCAAGAAAAGGGTACAAGTGAACATGTTTCACTTCTCTAAGACCTTTAGTGAGAGGCCAGTTCTAATCCTGGTTTTGAGCTGGTTGTGTGTGAGAAAGCTGTTTTCCTCTCCAGCAATCATGCAGTGATTGTTTAATTCATGGATGAGTCATTCCAGGATCTGTTATCTTCTGGAGGTGATAATTCAGGAAAATGAAGAGAAACCTTGATCCCAAATGGCACCATTTCAGGCTCAGGTGGATCCAAGCTGGAGCTGGGAGGGTTGGGAGCAGGTCTCTGTGCTGCTTTAATGATCTTGGCTGTGCTTTGCACATCAGTTCAAATAACCTGATCAGTTCTCAGTTTGCTGGTTTTGGAGGGGATGGAAGTTGCCTCCCTGCTGTGGAAGGAGGGCAGTGCAGGTGTTGGCAGGGCCAGGCAGGCAGGACACTCCTGGTGTGATCACACCAGCCCTCCAAGGAGAGCAATGTGGATGCAGCATTTCTCCTGCTGCTGTCCTGGAAAACAATTTTGCTTTAGTTTTTCATAGGCAGAAATTACCACTCATCTTCTGTCCAGGTCATTTCACACTCAAACATCCTTTTTTTTTTTTTTCTTCAGAGAAGCTGTAACTTTTATGAACTTTGTGGGTGCTGTAGAATATTATCACACCTTGCTTATTTTCTTCCCTGAGTTATGTGTGAAACCAGAGTTCAGCTGTTTGTGATGCATCCCTGTTTGGTTTTTTTTCCCCCCAAATCCTGTGAGATTTATGTTGAAAGATTTTTTTTGTGAAATCTGCTGCCTTACAAGCTCGATGCTGCTCAACAGGTCAGGCCAGATAAGTGTAATATCTCCTGAAACTCAGTTCCTTCCCCCTTAATCTTCCCAGTCCTGTTTTTCATGTGACCTGCCATGTCTCTGTGGGTGACTCCATCCCTGGGCATTACTACCCTTGGTTAACATGTGGGGGTGGGTTTCTGGTGTCTGAGACGATGTCACGGAAACCCAACTGCATCCCATTTTTCTAACACATATGAGTGTTTGATTTCACAGGCCTGTCTGAGTAATATCCTTTAATTCTTTCTTCTGATCAAGCTCATGCTCTGCTGTGATACAGATGCTGACTAATTTGCAATATTGTCTGAAGGAAAGCTGTGGCAGAACGGGCTCTGCAGGCATTCAGGAGTGTATACACACTGATTTGGTTTTGGTTCCCTCTTTCACGTTGGTGTAGATGACTTAAAAAAAAAAAATTAGGACGTGTATTTTGCTTGCTGTAAATGTAAATATAAATCCTCATCAGCAACTGTGTAATCCGGCAATGATCTCTCTTAAATTGAAACAAATAATAAATTTTGTGAATAGAGTTGAGGATTGATGGTGTCATCCTTGCAGGCAGTTTAGATGTAAAGAGTTTTATATTGACTATGCAAATCAACGTTGAAATAACACCAGAAGGGAACCAAAGATAAAAGAGTTGTTAAACCTTCCTGTGAATCCTTGCAAATCAGCTCCTGGGCCTGCAGCAGCTCCTCTTGCTTTGCACCACGGAAGGTTGGGCTCTGCCTGCTGGTTTTCCCTTTGCTTGGGCAGTTGGAAGGACTGGGATGCTCCAAGAGGATGGAAGCAGGTCAGTGCTGTCCTTCCTGCAGTGCTTGTTTATCCAGAACGTTCTCAGCTGGAAGGACCCTCAGGGCTCAGGCAGGATCCCTCAATGCAGCTGCTGCTCTCACCCCAGGAGCTGAACAGCCCCTCTTCCCCCTTCCTGCCACATCCCTGCCTGCAAACACGGGGGATCCTCTCTTGTCTGCAGCCCAAGCAGCTCCAGCTCACAGCCACTCACTGCCCTTGTGCTCAGGGAAATGAATCCCCCCGGCTTTGAGTTTAACTCTGACAGGCTTTGTCTTGAAGATCTGTGGTTGACTTGGGACCCAGCCCTTGCCCGCTGCATCTATTCCTGTGGCTCAGTGTGGAAAAACATCCCTCAGTTTTGTTTAAAAATCTTGCTTATGGTTCAAACCCAAATGACAGAGCATGAAATGTACACGTGGGTTGGTCCCCTGATGATCCTTCAAGTAAATTAATCTGAAAAATAATGAAAAATACTTGAAAAAAACCCTCCAAACGTCTCCATCCCAAAACACACCATAATGAGTCTCTCTCGAGCACAAACAACAGAAATCAAACTCCACCCTCTGCTCTTTTCACAAGAAAAGCGACATCAAAGCCGAGGAGAAATTGTCCCCTAATTACTGACAGCAGAGTCCTTTGGGAGCAGCGGGTTCTGCTCCCGGGGGGCTCTGTGGGCTCTGAGGTTTGGGGGTGTCTGTGGGTACTGGGGCTCCCTGGAGGGCTCTGAGTGTTCTTAAGTCTGTGAGATGAGTTTGAGGAGGAAAGTGATGTATTTGGGAGCAGGGATTGGTCCTTTCCTTACTTGGTGGCCCTGCTGTACCTGACCTGGAACTCCAGGTGTCCTCCATGACCAACAGAGATGAGCTGTTATTTTGGGCAGGAGCTGGAAATGAAACCCAAGTGAACACTGCAAATTACAGAGCTCCTGAGGATGGAAATCTGGGTTACTGCACACTCCAGTGTCAGGCAGGGGGGGTTTTTCATGGGCTCTGCTATTTTTTGACTGCTGTGGCACATCAGGGAGCTCTTTTGGGTTTTTAGGGCTCTGTTTGGGATGGAGTCTGGAGTATTGAGTAGCAGATCACTGGGGCAGTGATGGAGTCCCCATCCCTGGAGGGATTTAAAAGCCCTGTGGATGTGGCACTGGGGGACATGGGTTAGTGGTGGCTTTGGCAATGCTGGGGAATGGTTGGACTTGATGATCTGAGAGGGATTTTTTCTGCCTTGAATGATTCTCTGCTTCTCTAACATTGGGGAACTGTAGTAGATGATGTGTCTTTGGTCCTGGTGGAACCAGGAGGGTGTGTGGTGTTCAGCTGAGGAGAAGCTGAATGCAGGAGCAGCATCTGCTTTCTCCCCATGCCCTGACCTTCCTCCCATAAGGACCCACAGCAGGGAAGGGATTTGGCATCCCCTGGGCCAGAGCAACCTCTGGGTTTGATTCCCGAGCATTGTTCCTCAACAGCTCAGTTACTGTGTGAGCACTTGGGTGCCAGTGTGGGGAGGCAGCACTCAAACCCCCAGGCTTGTGTGCCAGTGCCTGAAATGGGGGCTTTTGGGTGAAAAAGGGGATGGTGGGGCCCAACTGCTGCCCACTGGGGAATTGTTGGTGAAAAACCTGTGGTAGGGCATAAAAATTGTACTGTGGTACTGAACCTTCCCAGCCTGACTCTGCCACCCCTCACCCCGGGGTTTGTGGTGGGAGTAATCCTTGTGCAGTTGCAGGATTATTTGTGGAGTTAGCTGCTGTTCAGGGTAAATACCTTCTGAAATCTGGCCTGATGTTATCACAGAGGATATTCCAAAGTCGTATTTATGGATTCACAAGTGTTATCTGGACGAACGTGTTGTCTGCCCCCTGCTCACACCACGAGCCTCTGCCCTGCAGGGAGGGACAGCACCAGGCAGGGCAGTCACAGGGAAAGGAGGATTTGTTAACACAAGTGGGATTTTTCAATAGGTCTTTCTGTGTGTTGGAAACGCTGGGATTGAAATGTCCCCCAGGGAAACAAAGGTGATTTTACTGGAACAGAAATTACATGGTGGAACCTTTTTCCTGCCACGTTTCTGCAGTGCCCAGCAGCAGGATTTCACTTGTTTTGGTGTTCATTGCCCTGCCCTTCCTCTCCATCGTGTTGAGAGCTCTGAAGTGAAGCCCAGGTGCCAACACTGGGGTGGGTGACACAACCCAGAGCGAGTAAATCAGGTGTTAGATCTCTGTTTCTCAGATGTTTTCACTGAAGGAGCATATTTAATCAGCCCCAGCAGGCTAAAAAGCAGTTTTCCGGGCTGAATAACTGGATTTCTGTGGTACAGGCCTCCAAAGCAAAATACTGACAAACCTAGTGACTCTAAGTGGGAATGTCACACCAAAAGCAACAATATTTTACCCTTAGTCCCACTTTTCCCTGCAAAATAGAGATGCTTGTACATCCCCATCCATCAACTGACAGCTCCTTGCTTACGGAAATGGTGATGATTTGACATCAGAGCACTTCTATTTCCTTAGTGCCTGCGCTGGAAACCCTTTAGCATTTTTCACCACTCTCCTCCATCTTCCTGCCTTTTTTTTTTTTTTTTTTTTTTTGAACTAGACTGCTATTGAATCTCACTTGGGTGTATAAAACTGCACCAAGCTGGACATCACGTAACATAAAGTATTTGCTGATGCTTAGTGAGTGGGATGTGTGTTTGGGGATGCAAGGAAAGAGAGGGGAGTTGCAAATAGGAGTAGCTGTAACCCCAGAGCAGCTAAGGTGGGAAGGTCTGGAGGTCTCTCTTCCAGAGGCCAGATCAGGTTTCTGAGTGATTTATCCATCCTGGTCCCCAAAACCTCCAAGGACAGATCCTGGAGAAAAGGTTTTCCTTAATGCCTCTCTGCAGCTTTGCACAGGAATATAAACTCATCCAGCATTTCCATGGCACGCTCAGACACAGAGCTGTTCCCTTCAGGACTGGGAGAGCTGATGGAGGAGTTATTTTTAGACTTAGGTGGATTTTTGCATCAAGGCTCTGTGCATTAGGCAGTTCCTTTGCTGTGCCAACACTCAGAGGACAGACAGGGTTGCAGGGCCACCAGACCACCCGGAGGTAGCTGGAGAAAGAGCCGGCAATTAAAACCCTTCCCGGCAAAGGGCTCGGGCGTGGGGGGGCACTCAATGGCTGTGGGAAAAATAAAAGTTAATGGAAAGTAATTTGGCAACTTAATCTGGAGGTTGGCAGGGATCCAAGTGGATAATAATTTGATTTCAGCTGCTTTTGTGTACTTAGTCATTCAGATACCCTGCAGAAAGTCACGCTGAGCTGGCTGGAGATGGAGTGAGCAGCTCGTGTCTGGAGCTGGTGGGTCCAAGGTGTTTGCAGGGCCAAGGCTCCAAGGAGCTCACTGGGGACAAATGAAGGAGGGATGGAACTTGCCCTGATAGATTGGTGTAAACTCTTGCTTTGCAGGGACATTTGCTCTCCTGTCACCCTCTTGGTGTAAGAACTTCCAGCTCAGGCAGTCTGGGTGTGATTCTCCTCCCCCTCTTCCCTGTTTGCAGCAGTTCCTTGGAGCCCTGTGACAGTGGGACAGGCGGCACCTCCCTGGGAGTGCCATCCCCTTTAAGTAATGAGAGGAGCCTGACCCAGCACTCCACATCTCCACACACAACACAAACCTAATCAGAGCAGCAGCTATTTCCCAGCCTTGGGGATATGCTCCATTCTCTCTCAGTGTAATTAAATTCCGAGGGTGCAGTTGTTTTGCCCTTTCTTCAAGTTCATGTCAGCATCCTTGGTCAGAGGCTTGTTGCTGTGTCCCGTGGCTTTGCCTTGGTGATGTTCTCATGCAGGATGTGCTGATCTCCAGGTGTGAGGGTGTGCACATCACCTGGGCTGCTCAGGTAAACTTGGCTGGGGTGTCCATCCCCTGTGTGTGTCCAGGTGTTATTCTTACCTATCCAGAAACACCAGAGTGGGATACTGGCAGGGAAGAAAAATACCATTTTATACATAATTTTTGTCTTTAAAAGTACTTTTCAAGTGCAATTAAGGTTCTTCCCATGCAATTTCTTTACCATGTGTGGGCAGTTTCTGGCTGGATTTATTTTCATTATGCAGTTGTTCATTCTAGTGAGTCCTGTGTATGTGGACCCTGAGGAATCCAGTCAAACAAATAAATGGATGGAGGTCACTATTCAGGTTCTAGCATAGGTTTTCTGAGTCAGATTTAACTTAGATATTGGGAAGAAATTCCTGACTGTGAGGGTGGGGAGGCCCTGGCACAGGTTGCCCAGAGAAGCTGTGGCTGCCCCATCCCTGGGAGTGTCCAAGGCCAGGTTGGACAGGGCTTGGAGTGTCAGCAGTGCCACACTTCCCCTGTACTGTATTATTTAATTAGTGAACTGGCTGCAAACTTTGGCTGTCTCAGCTCTCCAACGAGCCCCAGCCCAGCTCTGATCTCTGCAGGAAACTTGGTTCATGTAAATACACCTGGGGCTCTCTGGAGTGTGTGTGTGACTCCCCCTGCTTTGGGGATGTGCAGCAGGAGTGGCTGGGATGTGGAGCAGGAGTGTTTGGGTCTCGTGGCTGGGGCTGTGCTCCCTCAGCCCTGCAGTCACACCCGGGGACTGCAAAAGGCTTTTATGCCACTGTTTAATTTTGGTGGGGAAGGGTTTGCACAATGCAAAGACTAATTAGTTGGGTTAAATTAATAACAGAAGAGCTGCTGTTAGGACAGGAGCAGTGGATATAAATTACTTGCACGTTTCCAAGGCAGGATGTTTTCCCCACGAACCTGGGATAAAGCCCGGGCAGCTCGGAAAAGTGCAGTTATTTTATTCCTCAGGATTCCACCTTCTGAAGCAAGAAGAGGGAGAGTGGCATTGCCTTTCTCAGGGGTCTGAAGATTAAACTTTCTCTAAGACCTGAGGCAGCTCTTGCAGAATGCAGGGCAGGGAAAAGCTCCCCGTAAGGAGCTTAGTCTTTAATACCAGACGGAGAATGATAAGGGACCAGTGATCAAAGCACTCCCGCTCTCTCAGGGCTGTATTTACCAACCTCCCTGCACACCACTCACAGAGTTTCCCCTGTATGTTACATTTCTGGGGAATTACAAAAAAAAAGGGTGCACATTTTAAATGTAGAGTTTTAATTAATGCCCCCCACACCCATCAGTTGAATGCGAGATTTTATAGAGGTATTTTTCTTGTCCCAAAAATTGAATGCTCCGAGAAGAGGAGGTGTTTCCTGGCATTTGGTGCAATTCCAGCAGCTGTTTGGTACATCCAGAACATCCTTGGTGTCTCTATTGGGCTCTTTCCGTGGCAGAAAGAGCTCCCAGTGGTTCTGTGAGTGAAGGGAAAGATGATTTATTGTCAGTCCCAGCATTGTAAAACTTCACACAGTCCCATATGTTGCTGCTCTGTAACCTGTGAGCCTGAGAGAGGAACCCCCAGACTGTGCTAAACCCGTCTGTCACATCGGGTAAGGATGGAGATCCTGGCAGAAGAGACTATTGTTCTGTGGGGATTAAAAAAGACACACTGTGGAAAAGATGTTTTACTGTTGCATCAAGAAAAGGGTGAAGTCTAATGTAAATTATCTATGAGAGATCAGGGAGGAAAAAAGGAGTAGTTAAATTATCTTTTTTCGACAGAAATTCATCAAAGCCCATTTTATTTTGCTTCTTTCTTTGAAGATTTCTCTTCCTAACCAAGCTCATTTCCATCCCATGTTCCTTTTTAATTTTTTAAGAGAAGTTGAATAAGGGCAAATCATGAAACCAGGAATTATGATTTGGAGTTCTGAAAATTTAGTGTAGGTTCTGTGGCCTGTTGACTGAGTTCAAGGATGCTGAAAAGCTCTGGAGATGTTTTAGGTCAGGAGTTGCCAATGAACAAAGGTACCTGATCTCCCCTGTCTCAGTCTCCACAGACAGGGACATCTGGCTGTGTTGTGGACTAACTTGGTGACCCCTTTACTTGGCATTTTGCTTAATCCCTTTGTTGTGTGTTTTATACTGGTGGAATTTTTGGGTGGGAACCATTAGCTGATGCTGTGAGTTACTGTTATGGGTCACATCACCCACTTAGATTGACATTACTACGTTGGGTATAAACCCCCTTCAAATTTTGCTGACAGGAATAGAAATATGGTCCCTGATGTGCCAGAAATAAAGTTGTGACAGTTTTTCATGTCCATGTTAGAGGTGTTGGTCCTGCAGCCCAAGAGCTGCTGGGACTCCCTGGCAGGAGCACAAACATCCTGGAGTCAGGTGGATGCTCACAGCAGCTTCTGTGAGGAGAAGCAGCCAAGATCTCTGGTCAAATAGTTTTGCCAATATTATTTTTATAGATGGAGGAAAAAAATCCTGTTCTACTTGAAAATCAGGAGTGAGTCAGGTGGAGCAGGGGACAAGGAAAAGATGCAGCTCTTTCAGGCAGAGATGGAGAGGAAGGATGTTTCTGATCCAGACATCAAAAGGAATAAGAAGCCATTCTTCCTTTGCACTGAGAAGTTTCATGAGAGTCAATGAACATCAAAAATCATTGTGTTCTCCCTGGCTGCTCTGGCTCTTGAAGTGCTTGCTGATGAATGGGAGATGATTTTTTGGCCCTGCTGAGTTTCTTGCACTGTGAATCCATCCTGGTGATGAACTGTCACATAACTCTTCCCCGGCTGTCGAGCGCTGGAGGCAACAGCCCCAGATTCACCCAATCCATCATTCTTTGTAATCTGGAAGTGCAGAAAGCTGCACATCCAGGCAGCAGGTGGGAGGCTGGATGGTCTCTTCCCACCACTCCCTCTTTGGGGGTTGGATTTTCATTCCCTTGGCTGTCAAACACGAGGGTTGCTGTGTTGTGCAGCTCAGCTGCTTTGCCCTGCAGCACCTTCTTGGTTTGAGAGAAGTCCTTCTGTGTGCCTGAAATGAGTGCCAACCAACCAATTCTGTGTCTCAGTGTGTGAGAGGTCTGTGCCTGGCTCTGTTACCAGCTCATGGAGTATGGTTAGTTCACATCCAGTAACATTTGCATGCTCTGGGGGAGGAGAAGGTGGCTCTGAAGTGAGGCAGCTTTTGTTATTTTTGTCATCCCTGTTTAGCCAAACTGCTTTGGATGGAGCACTGGAATGTTCACAGCTGCAGTTCTGTGACTTCACATTTCAACAGCAAACCAACACAGCAAGAGAGTCTGTTAAAGCCCAGGTCTTTGCTGTAATCTCTCCTGTGCTCACAGGAGTCATTCCAGGCTTGTGTTTGCTGGAGTCTCAGCTCCAAGGATCCAAAGTTATCTGCTGCACAGCTTTCCCTCTGAATCAGGTATTTTTTGTGGGGAGTGTGTGTAAGGTGGGTGTTATAAACTGTTCTCTCTTGGACTTCAGTATGAAGGAGGCCACTCTTTTAGTTTGGGGGAAGCAATCTTTACATGAGAGTGTCCTCATTGTAGTTCTTTAGTGTTGACAAAGCACTCTGAGATCCCTCTGCTGAAGAGACTATTAGATCTCAAATGCATTATTGCTCACTTTTATAACCGACAAATCCAAAGTGCTGCTTTGGCAGGAAGAGCACTTTGAAATATTAGATTTATTGGGAATTGTTGTGTGTTGCTGTAGTCAGTCAGTTCTAGCAATGAAGTCTGAGGCCAGGGATCTGTTTGCATTATCCCCACTGCAGGCTGAGTGCTAAATGGGTCTGTCTTGCCTGGAAAAGCAATTTCCTGGTGGCTGAGCCTGACTGTGGGTCCTGTGCTGTGGTGGCAGCTCTCTGAGGACAGGTTTTGTTGTTGATGACAAACCAAACTGAGGAGCATCACTTGGGGAGCTCGGTCCAGCACTAGTCTCTCTTTTCGTCCCTCCTCCTTTTCCTGCCTTTTGCCTGCTTGCTCTGTCTCCAATCAGCCTCATTAAATAAATATGATTATTCAAAAGGAGAATTATTGTCTGTGCTCATCGTGGGCAACCACTGGTGGTTGGGTCATACGAGTTGGTTTTGGATTCCAGGAATATTTTTAACAACTGGAGCAATTTCCCTGTGATGCTGTCAGGTCTTTGTGAGAAGGATTTTAGGCAAGGAATTTTAATTTCAGTTAGGAAGTTTGTAATGATGTTTGTAGTGTGCTGGAGTTACAGCTGAGGGTTGTGATATGAAGTGCAGAAAGTTCTTCTCTGTTACGTTCATCAGATTTTGGATTAGACGTAATTCAGGCTGTCCTGAAAGATAATTTTTGAAAAGAACTTTATTGATTCAGAGTAATGTTACGGAAAAGTGACTTCTCTCTTTCCGGAATGACTTAGACTATGCTCTAACTGACTCCAGCATTGTATATTCTGTAATATCTTTTATTTCTCCATGAAATCAAAGACTAGAAAATAAAGAGCAGAGGGGGGAGCGCTGTCTGGCTTTCCCCCGTGGAAGCTGGCTGGGAGCTATTAAAGTATCAGGGCACATGACTAATTGAGTTATTGTCAATTAGGGAGCTGAGGAGGGCTGGCTGCTTCCCCGGGAGCAGGCAGGGCTGGTGCTGGCCGGGGCTGCTGTTCCCTGGCTGTCAGACACGGCCGGGTGGGAGCGGGAAGGCAGGACACGGGCAGTGATTCTCCAGGAAGGCTGACAGGAGCTGTTGTGTAACGTGTCCTGATCCCCTGCGTGTCACAAGTCCCTGTGTCAGCCCCAGTTATTTTCAGTGCTTGTTGTTCCCCCCCTGTGAATTAATATTGTCCTAGTTAGAACAGCTAGGACCAGTTCATCACTGGATGGGTGTAACCCAAAACTGTGTATTCTAGAGCCTTCCCTGCCATTGCCCAGAAACTGTTCTCAGTAGACCATTTACACCCTCTGCCCAGAGCACACCTGGCTCCTCAGGCTATAAACTGGGTGTTAAGAGGCCTGTGAGATAGGAGGATGCTCCTGTCCTCACACCCATTGTGGAACTCCCTGTCCTGAGGGAGGTACTGGGCATTCCTGCCTGAACTGGAGGATATATAATCTTGGGGTCTTGGGATGTTTTTAACTACTCATGGGATCCAGAGGGAGACTGCAGACCACCACTCTCAACCGGACTGTGACCACCACTCTTGACTGGACTGCAATCACCACTCTTGACCAGACTGCACCAGCACTCTCACCAACAGATTTTTCCTTCTCCCTTTCCTTTGGACTCAGGGGACCCAACGAACACCACTCTGTTCATGCCCCAGGGTGCTGGGTTATACATTTGGGTTTTGTGGGTTAAAACCAACTGTTTGTCTGTGTAATCGTACTTATTGTATTATTTTCTTAAATTGTTATTCTGACTTATAATCTCTCTTTTGAGTTGGGTTCATTTCCCCTGCTGGTTTACCTTTAAACCAGCACAAATATGCAGAGTGCTCCGGGTTTCCTGGAGTGTTCCTGCCTCGGAACCTGCACTGGGAGACCTGTGGCTGCTCCCTGGGCTTGGGAATGTCTTCTTTAGTTCTTCCTAAGTCTCACAGGGGGCACTTTGAGGAAGGTGTTTGGGGGAGGAAAGATAAGCTGGGTCAGTGGGTGTGCTTTGGGCAGGAGCACTGATGGGCACAGCTTTGCTGCCCCAGCTGCTCCTGCCCAAGGTGGGCTGTGCTGGTTCACTCCACTGTATCAGAAAACCTGATGTGAAACTGGAGGAATTACTCCAAACCATGTCAAGGGGAGGAGGAGGAGGAGGAGGGAGGAATATATTCTGGGATCTGCATTGAAACCTCCTTCTGCTGAAGCTGTCAGGGACTCTCACGTCAGGGACTCCAGTGTTCCAGTTGGGTTGGTGTCCTATATTTTTATATGTGCTTCGCCTCACAATAAACTCCTCGTCGCCATGAACTCTGTATCCTTCCAAACTGTGACAAGAGCACTGCTGGAGGGTTGTTCAGCACTGGCAGGGGCTGCCCAGGGAGGTTTGGAGTGCCCAGCCCTGGAGGTGTCCTAGGAAGGCCTGGCTGTGGCACTCAGTGCTCTGGGCTGGGGACAAGGTGGGGATGGGGCACAGGGGGGATCCATGGGCTGGGAGGGCTTTTCCAGCCTCAGAGATCCTGGGATTCTGTGTCCAGCCTCTGCTATTGCAGGATCACAGGGAGCCTGGAGAGGCTGGACTAGGGTGTGAATAACCACAACGTGGTGTTCCATGTTTGTTCAGCTCCATGTCTGGGTTGGAAGCTTGTCATGCACTCCTTAATTTCTTTTTCCCCCTCGTTCCTCCATTCCCAGTCCTTGCACTCAGCCTTGTGTTAAGGAGCCCAGGGCCAGCAGGAGGACCAGGCCAGCCTTGCCAGGTGTGTTGTACACACACCTTCCTCAGCAGGGTCATCCTTCGTGCCCGAGGCTGGGATGGAAAAGCCTTTCCCAGGGCTGGGGTGTGAGCAGAGAGGCAGGAAGAGCCTGGAGTGCAGGAGGCCTTGCCTGGCTGGTTCTCAGTGTCCAGGACTTTAATGAGCACCCCTGAAGGCTGTGGGGTTTGCACTTGTTTATTGGCTTCAGTGAGAACAGCCTGGACTGAGCTGTTCAGATATACTTGATTTAGTGATGTTGTTTCCTAAGTCTGGCAGAGACCTTCCACCTTGCAGCTCAGCTTGCTCTGCCTGTCAACACTCATGGCAGCTCCCTGTGCTAAAATTACACTGGAAGAATAAAATGAAATTTATTGCATGTTTAATTGGAATTTCACTGCTCTTGTCCACCTGATAATGAATTCTCTTCAGCATGGGGAAAAAAATAAAACTGGGAGAGATTCTTTTGCAGCAGCCAGTTATTGCTGGGGGTAATTACAGGCTGTATATCCAGCTAATGGGGGTTTGAACTGTGGTGGGAAGTTCATAGCTTGATAAAAGTGTTTTGCACGCTCAGGGAAAGAGCTCTGAGTTAATTTTTGGCCTCAACTAGAAAATTGTGGTCCTTGCCTGGAGGTGTTGGGAGAGTGTGACATTGTCCTGTGCCCTGGGGTTGGGAAGGAGCAGCTGCCAGGGGGGTGCTGGGGAAGGTCTTGGCTTAGCTGGGTGTTGGTCCTGCAGGTTTTGTGGCAGATGCAGACTTGGTAATCCCTGCTAAAGACAGCTCACCCCCCATAAACCTTCAGCACAGCCTTGTTTGCAAAGAACTGACTGGCAGTGGTTGGAAACACGAGCAACATCTGGAATAAAAACTTTGGGAATATTAATGTGAATGATAAAATCCCCTTGCGTGGCAGTTTCAACTCCTCATCTCTGTTTGAAATGACCTGATTTTTCCAGAAAGCCTCTTTTTTGACTTCCGTACATGTAAAAACTTGCCCTGGTGTGTTTGGAGAGCTCAGGTTTTGGGGGGTGCCTGGATGATGCCCTGTTTAGCAGCTCAGCAGTGGGCATGCTGTTGGCAAAGAGGATATAGAGAAATAGGTGATAGGAACTGCCTGGGCTCCCATAAATCATCTCATTCATCTGCTCTTTGGAAGAACAGGCAGCTTGTTCTTGCTGTCCTGTGCCCAGACGGGGAAGGGAAGAGCAGGGGGAGCCTCAGGAGAGCAGCTGCAGTTTGGTTCATATTCCTGTGCTCTCATCTCCCTCAGGAATGACCATCTTTCCCTGGAGTCTGATGGTCCAGATTGAGTCTCTCTGTATCTGTTAAAATCTCTTTGTGGAATGAGCCCTTGATGTCACGTTGTCCTTCTCGGATGGATGAGAAGCTTTTCTGTTGCTGCTCCTCCAACACAACAGCCTGCACTCTGCAGGGGCAGGACAAAACAGTCCCTTGGGAACCCTTTACTGATTAAAAAAACAACTGCAGGGCCAGGGGACCACTGCAAACAGGGCTCATTCATGGCTGTGACAGCAGCCCTTGTCCGGGAGCTGTGGCACAGCTGGGCACTGAGGGCATCGTCACCTCCAGGAATGAGGGGGTTCTTCTAACCCCCCCAATAAACACTTACTGCAGGAAAGACATTCCACACACACCCAAGCAGCCCAGAAGGCCTTCTCTGGCCACATAACACAGCTGAAACCCAGCAGTGAGGTGGTTTCTGTAGATGCAGCCCCTGGGGTTGGGGTGACCCGGGCTGGGTGGGCTGTGGGGACATGATGGGATTGGGATGGGGGGTTGTCCATATGCAGAGGTGAATGGGATCTGTGGGGATGGGGTAGATGAAGCCACCCCAAAACTGGTGGCACCTGGTTCTGAAGAGCCCCCCTGGCTTTAGCTCTGGGCTCCAAATCTTTTCCAACCTCTTAGTTCCTCTTTAATTCCAAGGAGCTGGGTCAGGGGACTGATGGGGTTCATGGGTTACTCCTTAAAACTCTTGTGTCAGAAAGGTCCCTTCTCCCAAGTGACTGACAGGATGGAATGAGAGGAAATGGCCTCAGGTTGTGCCAGGGGAGATTTGAGGTACTTGTCAAGCATGTTTGTAGCTGAATGTAGGTATTTGTGTGTTTTCCTGTTGGCTGTCACTGTTCCCTGGGCTGTGAGTCCACTCTCAGCAGCAGAGGGTGGCAACTTCATGTTGGACTGACAACAAAATTATTTGTAACATTCTTCTGGTTGTGTAAGAGAAAGATTTGCCAGGCTTAGCTGGCAGCTTTGCATCATCTTCTCCGAAATGTAGATGCTCTGTAGTCACAGAACAAGGAAAAGAGTGATTATGAGCAAGTCAGGGGTTTAGTTTCCTTTATCCTTGTGTGAGTTATATCAGGCAAATATCTCTTTGGAAGCAGCTGACCAGCAATAACCCAAAGCAGGATAAAAATCTCTGGGATTATTTTTACTGAATAGAGGCTGTAAGGAGTTGGGAAGTGCTTTTCTCCTGCGAGGTGGTGGGTGCTGGGTCAGCCTGGAGCTGAGCTCTGGGGGCAGTGCTGTGTGGTGCCACCCCATGTATGATGTCCTGGGCCTTCCCCCAGGGGGAATTCTGGGGGTTCTCCTGGCTGCAGGTTGTCCCTGAGATGTTTAATAGGCACAGAGTGTCTGCTGAGGGCAGCACAGCCACTGGCACCTGCAGAATGTGAATCTCTGCCCCTGCCTTGCCCTTCTCATCCATCTGAGAAGCAGAAAAATAAGTATCAGAACAGGTCAGGCTTCATCTAATTAAACCCCATTTGCTCTCAGGAGCTGAATCCAGAGTTTTGAGTGTGTTAAACATGGAAAAGGGATGAGTTGTGGTGGGTCCAGGGGTGTGTGCTGTGATCACTCTGTCAAAGGCAATGTCTTTAGCTTGAATAATCTACACCAACCTTGACTGGGATTCATCAATTTAAATCGATTTCCAGAGCAACATCTGCAGGAATTAGAGGATTATAAAAATGAATGAGTAATTTTTCTCAATCCATTGTTGGTATGACTGGGAAAGGGGGATGATTTACTCCCTGGCAATCTATAATTCTGCTGGTTAATAGGCTGGGTGAAATCCTTCCTGTTTGTGACAAGGGATTACAGGACTCTGCAGTGAATTAGTACAAACCCCAAATGAATCTGTGGCAAGTGGCAGCATAGATGAGGATTTATGAGGATCTGATCAGGGAAGTTTCTGGCAAGATTTGCAATGACACACTTAAGTTTGTGCATATATTTCCCTGGACTTATGTTTAAACAGAGATTATAGAAAGTGATTGACAGTTGTTATATCATAACTATGGATGTGTGGAAATACTAATAGTATGGAATCAAAACTTCAGAATGGTGCAACACCTTTTAGTAAATTAATAAGAGCAGTGTATTAATTAAGGCCAACTTTGCTGTAGTTATTTGTTAGGCAGACTCAAAGGAGGATACAGAAATTTCTCCAAGAGCTGGTTGTCACCAGCGAGTTAATTATGCACGGTGGCAGAAGGAGCACATCTTCCAAGAATGAGGGATCAGCAAGGGAGGCTTTGATTTATGATTAAAAACATGAAAGAGCTTGAGGAAATTAGCAGGTGCCTACGAAGGGAAATAAACAATGATCAAAAAGCAGAGGGTGGCAAAAGCAGATTGCTCTGGGGAGATCCACAGGCTTGATGTGCTGCCTGTCCCCAAAAGGGGGGAAACCAACTAAGAGGTAGAAAAAAGATGTTGAGATAAGTGAATGGAGACTGTGCAGTAACAGCCTCTCTGGGGTAGAGTGAAAAATCTCCTAAAAAGGAACAACTTGGAGTGAGGGGGAAAAAAACGCTGATGAATTATTAGTTTGCCAAGACAAAAAGTTGGATGAATTTATCTATGTGCAAATGAGCTGTATTTGCTGGTCAGGAAATGGAGTCCCAAGAGCCCCAACAGTTTCCCTGGAGCCTTGCTAATTGGGTTTGTCTGGAGCAAGGCAAAGTGGGTGATCTGAGAACACTGATGGTGGATTGAGGGGGGGGTCCCTTTTGGAAGGGATCTGCTGTCAGGACTGGATTGGTGAGAGCATCCACAGGCACTTCCCACTGCCCAGAGACACAAATCCTTCAACAGTTTGGGTTAGTAAGGACCTTAAAGATGATCCAGTGCCACCCCCTGCCATGGGCAGGGACACCTTCCACCAGCCCAGGTTGCTCCAAGCCCCGTCCAACCTGGCCTTGGACACTCCCAGGGATGGGGCAGCCACAGCTTCTCTGAGCAGCCTGTGCCAGGGCCTCCCCACCCTCACAGGGAAGAAATTTTTCCTAATATCTGTTGGGAAATGCAGCTGTGGAAATGGATCCATTGGAAATGCAGCTGTGGAAATGGATCCATTGGAAATGCAGCTGTGGTTCCTGTTCACATCCCTCGTAAAGAGGGTAATTTAATTATCCAGTAGAACACGTAGGACAGAGAGTCTCTTCATAAAATAACAATGGTTCTGTAAAGCAATTAAAGAATTTGCTGATGTCTTAAGCCACACAAGCACAATTTAAGAGGTTTTATGAGTTGTAGGAAAAAGAAAAACAGATTAAGTTGTACACTGCTCATATTTAATTTGGGACCCTTTAGCTTTAGTTACAATGCACTCAGTGTTGTTTTGTAGCTTCATTGCCATCTTTGTCATCGGGGACAAAGAGGAGAAGAATATATGGAGCTTTCAGAGAAGGGAAGAGAACAACAAATGGCATGTGTTTGACTCAGTTTTGCTTAGAAATTGCCTACAATAATTTTCCTGGATATTTCAATATCCTGGGCAGAATTTACTCCAAAGGAATGTTTTGTCTGCCTGTGTCTCACACGTGCACTTCTCCCACTCCCTGGGTGAGGGTAAAGGGAGGAGCTGGGGATATCTGCTCGGGGGTTAAACACAGAGGGATTAATACAGGGGATATTTAAATACAGGGAAAATTTCAGTTAGATGTGTGGAAGGAATCCTTACCTGTGAGGGGGGTGAGGCCCTGGCACAGGTTGCCCATAGAAGCTGTGGCTGCCCCTGGATCCCTGGAAGTGTCCAAGGCCAGGTTGGACGGGGCTTGGAGCAACCTGGGCTGGTGCAAGGTGTCCCTGCCCAGGACAGGGGGTGGCACTGGATGGTCCTTATGGTCCCTTCCAAGCCAAGGCAGTCTGGGATTCCATGACTGCAGGCACAGGGTCTTCAGAGAGACACCAGACACTGCACCCACAGCCCCAAGTGACTCCCAGCAGTAAAATCCAGGTGCTCGTGCCCTTCCTGCTGCTCTGAGTGACAAAACCCCTCCAGTGCTGCTCTCCTGGCAGGGCTGTTGGCTTTGCTGTCACCTGATTTGCTTGTCAGCATCTCGGGGCTGCAGCATTCGAGTCCCTTACAAGGGTTTTGTCTTAACTAAGTGTAAGGCATTTCATAACCTTTGGGCTCTCCTATAAAGAGCATCACTTTATATCCTAATGAATGCTCCTTCAGGGTTTAAGATGATGCAAAGTGCATTTAATGCTTTCACCAGCTTTGGGAGAGATGTGGGCTCCTTACAGGAAAAAAAAACAACCCATAGAGGTAGAGCTGGGGCATTCTGGCAGGATCTAGAGTTCAGTAAAAGGCAGAAACGAGGTTTTTGCACATCTATTGTGTGACTTGCAATCCATTATAAGAATGGGAGGTAATAAAACACCAATAGTAATCACCGTGTGTAAATTCCCTGCCTTAATTTTGTGCATAATGGGCAATACATGGCAGTACCAATTATCCTGTATTCTCCATTTGCAGAGGTAGCACTAAAGATAATGTTCCTCATTGCAAATTCTATTATCTCTAAAAAGAAACAGTTAATTAACCCCATAAAACCATTAGCAGATCATTCTTAGTATTTAAGAGACATCTGGGTTCTGGGAGAGAGGCTTTTGCCAGTAGAAGCCTGTGAGATGAGCTTCAGGTTGCTCAGAGAAGGTGGTTTCACGTGAGCAAATAGTAAATAACAAGTAAATAATGTGTTAATGATCAGCATTAGGTGGGAAGGGAACTCTGGAAAGGTGTAGCCATGGCCAAAAATCCCAAAAAGTGGAATCCAGCTCCCTGGGTGACACTGGGTCTCCTCTGCAATATTGCTGCAAAACAGGAAATTTTCGTGCAAGTTTGTGTCCCTTTGGAATAACACATTCCTGTGGTGGAGGAACATCTCTGAGCCAACATCAGTGACACAAGCACTGAATCCTGAGTGGTTTTCAACAGTGTGGAGTGGGAAGGCCCCTTGTACTTAACCCCTCTCTGAAAGGAGCATTTCGTGTTCACTGGAACTTCAGTGTCGCTCAAACGGACGCTTTGTCTCGTGGGTTAATTCACATCAGGCATCCAAAGAGGATTTCACAGTTATTTCTTTTTGGTGAGGAACAAAACCGCCCCAAAAACATCCACGTCAGAGCAGAGAAAGGCAAACTGTGAAAATCCTCCAGGCAGAGCTGATTTTCTGAGTGACACAGAGAGTGGCCACCACCCATTCCTTTAGATTGCACTTGTGGTTCTGCCAGAGAGCAGCTGGAATATAATAGAGTTCTCTTGGTGTCTCAGTGCTGCCACAGTGGTGCAGTAGCTCCTGGGTTTCCCAGGAAGGTGCCCTGGGTGCTCAATGGATGTTCAGTGATTCCATTTCCCCCCCAAAAAATTGGGAGATCAATCCCAAAGGTTGGATTCGATGGTCTTGGAGGTCTTATCCAACCTAAATGATTCTGTGAAAACAACCTGCAGCCCCAGGTGCCTCCCCACACCCCCAGCCTGTCTTGTGATCCCATTCCATTTCTCTCCGTGGGCAATAAGGCTTCGAAATGTCAATTTAAAGTGATTTTCTTTCTTTTCCTTTTATTTTCTAAAGCTGCCATCAACTATTTATAAATGATCACAGAGATGCTGGAGGAAATTAATCTGCTAACCAGATAAAGAGAGTGATATGTGGCTCATTTACTCTTCTCTTTCCCTGGCTTTCTCCAGAATCAATTGGACTCTGCCTCCTGATGGCTGCTTAATTCCCAGCCATTTCTGGGTGGATCAGATATGTCACTCAGAAGTTATTACAGTCCACCCAAAAAAGAGATGCAATTTCTCAAGGTTAGATGCTCACCAAGGCCTGACTTGACTCAAACTTTTTGTAGCAGAAAATGATGTTTTTCTAAGGGATGTTACAAGTCACTGTTTTTAATGCACTGTGGGGAACTAGGATGGATTTCTGTAGAACACATTTTAAATCTGTGAGTGAATCTTCCAACTTGTGTGCAGTGCCTGTTCTCCCAAGAATTCTAAATCTGCAGGTTTTTAGAGTAATACATGAACAGGTTTGGGGTTTTTTTTGTTTTATCAGTTGCATCCCATGAAGTTTGGAGGGTTTGCCCTCAGTGCTGCTGCTCCTTCTCCTGCTCCTCCTCCCCTTCCAGGCTCTGCATCTGCCCCTGAGCCCCTGGCCCTGGGTCACTCCTGCCTTATGGCTTCTTGCTCTTGCTGGGCAATTTAATGAAGTTTTAGTGTCAGAAACTTCTCCCTGGGCACAGTCTGGACCTGGAGTGTTCAGCCCTGACCTCTCCATGTGGAGTCAACCTTGATTTCCATGGATAACTTGCCAGGCTGAACAGAACAAGGACTAAATATCCCAAACCAGCTGCTCCAGCCAATCCAATCCCTGTCCCCTCTCAGAGCAATTCAACCTTTCTTTATTTCCTGGATTATCTTTCCATTGTTTCTTTGCCTTCAAGGAGCTTCTCAATGGAACTGTGGCCTATTCCTGGCTCCTTCCAGTTTCCATTGTCCTCCAGTGCCCCATTTGGAAGTGTCTGTTCCCTCCAGTTTTCTCTGGGTTGGGCCAAGCAATGTCAAATCCAAGGAAATGCAAGTCAAGATCTTCAGGTTCAGCAAAGCACTATTCCCAAGTGACTGGTAACTCTCAGAAGTCACAAAAAAAGCAAAAATCACAGATTTTCCTGTGTTTGCAGGGAATGGCTCTGACCTGTGAGACAACAGGGTGATAAAAGAGGCAGGGGCAGTAATGAGAACATGGGAATAACTTGCAGGCCAACATAAATCTCTGTTTCTTAAAATATCTGCCTGTTTTCTGCCCATCTGCACAGACCAATCTCAGGGAGCAGAGCTGGGAATAGGACAGGCAGATCCTCCCCATCTGCTCCAAACCATCACAGAGCTGTTCCTCCCACTCAGGGAGGAGGGAAAATGGATAAAGGACTGCTGGAGGGGAAAACCCAGAGGGTGAGTGATCCAAAGGATCTGAGGGCAGGACTTGTGTGCTCCTCCCTGGCAGGAGGGGGGAGAAGTTCTCACCCTGCTCCTGTTGAGCCTCTCCAAGGAGAAGGACTAACCCTGACATGGGAATGGAGACTTTGATTGATGTTTTCAGAGCAGGAAATGTCAGGGGGGCTCTCTGAGCTGTAGATACCATCTTATTTTTATCAGCAATAATAATGTTCATTTATTGAAAACCTGTCTTCTGCAGCCAAACTGGAGATTACTCCACTACATTTCAGGGAGAATTTTGACTTTATTAGGGCTTTAATCTATTGGCTTTTTCTTTGGAATGCTGTCTTGTATGTTCTATCCATTTTATGTTGAAAGAGCCCCTTAAAAATCAAAATAATGTTTAAAAAATGAGTATCAGAAGCAGTAGAAAAAAGAATGAATATCACCAAAAAAGAAAAACCATCTGGCTATTTCTGCTCTGCCACCTGTGTATGATTTATATGGCCTGTGCAGTAGAAAAAAACCCTGTTTCTGTCTTTTCCCACTTCAAGATGATGGAAAAAACCTGTTTAAATCCAATGTTTATTTTACTGCAGAAAGTTTAGAAATAAATGACTATTTCAGTATTTAGTAACATGCTCTCTGTGATGACCTCAAAGAAAGAAATATCCATGCAGGGAATGACTGAGTTGTACTGAGCATCTGTTGGGCATCTCTGATTGGAAAAGTATTTGGAAAAGCACTGGAAGGGCCACAGGTTCCATCTAAAAGGGAATCTCAGAGGATGTTTTTGCTCCCTGTGATGGCACAACGAGGAGCAGGGAAAGGCACCCTGGGACTCTGGGCTGAGGTGGGGAAGAGGAATCCTGGAGCACTGGGAGGGCTGGAAAAGCCCCGTGCCCTGCTGGGGGAGAGGAGGGAACCTGGGAGGGGAGCCCAGGGACACTGAGGGTGGCTGGAGGGTGATCAAAGCATAGGAAAAAAATAGATTAGAATTAAAATCATGCTTTGCTTCCTGAGCTGGGAAGGATGGGGGAAGCTGAGATTTAAAGCATCCCATGGCAGGTTTCAGTAATTGTGATCTAACCTGGGGGAGGGATTGGGAGTTGGGATTAAGATTTACCAGAAACCTGGTCATTGTAGGAATCCTGCCCAGGGCAGAGGTTTGTGTGGCTGCTGGTGGGTGCTGATGGGAGACACTTGGAAAGGACTGTTGGAGCAGGGTTGTGCTGGTACCTACAGCTCTTCTGAGGGCACCAGTGAGGGGGGATTTGTAGAGAAATTACCATTTTATAAATAAGGTTTACATAGAAGATCACAGAATGGTTTGGGTTGGAAGGGCATTAAAGCCCATCCAGTGCCACCCCTGCCATGGGCAGGGACACCTCCCACTAGCCCAGGTTGCTCCAAGCCCTGTCCAACCTGGCCATGGACACTCCCAGGGATGGGGCAGCCACAGCTTCTCTGGGCACCCTGTGCCAGGGCCTCACCACCCTCAGAGCCAGGAATTCCTTCCCAATATCCCATCTAACCCCATCCTCTGGCAGTGGGAAGCCATTCTTCCTTGTCATGTCCCTCCACCCCTTGACCCAAGTCCCTCTCCAGCTCTCTTGTACCCCCTCTTGAGATCCTGAATTCCTTCAGGGAGATGTTTCCTCCTCTTTAGAGCCAGACTCTGGTTTTGACTTTCCACATCATGTAATTTAGCAGGTGAAGACTCCTTTGGCTGGTGTTTGATCAGCAAACAGCTTCCCTGTGTCCTCCCTCCCTTCCAGCAGCCTTACAAACATGTTTTGTTATGGAAATTTCAGGAAAAATCCTCTTCCTGATAGAACTGTCCTGAGCAGTGGAGTTGTGTTGGTACCAGTGTTTGGCTCAGCCCCAGAAATGGTTGAAAGGCAAATCACCTTGGGGAGGGGGGGGATGGCATTTTTTCCTCTCTCTTTTTCAATCAGGTTCTCCATTTTGATGGGTGAGGTTTCGGAATAGGGGAGACAGAAGTCCTGGTTGTTATTGGAAGCTGCTCTGCAGGCAGTTGCACCACTCAATAGAGGTTTCCAGCTCGAGGTGGGGGTGGCAGCTGTGTTATGTCCCTGTCAAATTAGAGCCCAGAACACTGCTAGGCCATCGAGTCACTCAGGCCCAGTTCAAATGGAGCCACTTCAAACGAATGGAAATTAATGGAATTGGATAATGGAAATCATTGCCTTCAACAGAGATATAATGTGTTTAGTTTACATGTGTCTTAATGGAAATGGATGATCCTCATTTTGGATTTAATGGAATTCCTGCAGTCTTATTGCAATGTAATAGAAAATAATATTCTGTAATTGAAAATCAATTCAGATAATTCCTATTAATAATTAACACTCTTATCTGGGAGTTGTCTGACATCTATAATTTAGTGCAAGGGCAAGAAGCACCTCTGACAGTGAGGGGAGGTTCAGTTTTGGCTTTCAGGTGTTCAATTTGCCAAGGAAATAAGGAATTGTGCTGACAGGGAGCAGGTCCAGGCTGGGCACTGAGGTGCTGGGGCTCCCTGAGAGGGTGTCCTGGTTACTCCTGGAGTTTTATCTGGCCTTTTGGCTTCCAAGGTTAAGTAAAATGGGGAGTGTTTGCAAGGGATGGGATTCAGGGGTCAGATGAAGGAAAGGTCCCCAGAGCTGCTCCCCCTCAGTGCCAGCAGGACTGGGCACAGGCTGGGATCCAAACTGAGGGGTGGGTGAGGTCCCCTGTGTCCCCTCCCCCTGCACAGCCCCCAGTGCTGCCATCAGGCACACTCCTCCCTCACATCCAGCTCTGTCCTTCTCCACTCCCCCTTCCCTGGGTGGATTGAGGCTCTGCTGGGGGGCTCTGGGGGTCCCTGGGGTGAGGGAGGTCCTGGCCCATCCCCTTCTCAGTGCTCAGAGCAAGGACTTCCCATCATGTTCCCTTTCCTGAGTTTCAAAGGATGGTGTTCATCACCTGCAGTGGGTTGGTTGCTCCAGGTCCTTGCAGGGGACAGGATCACCCTCAACCAGACATGGAGGAGAGATGTGCCCTTGGCTCACCTCCCTTTTCCCATCAGCTCCCTAGGGAAGGTCACTCAGCTCCAGGTGTCTATCCCAGACAAACATAACACCACTCAGGATCAAGCCCATCCCATTCCCTGTCTGTGCTCCTGCCTCTCCAACAGCTGTTCCAAGTGTTAAAAGCAATTTGCTTCCTCCAGAGACGTGGAAGTGCCAACAGGAGCTGCAAACCTTCCTGCCCATGATGAGCCAGGGAAGTGCAGCCTCCCCACCCCTGCATCCCCCTGGGCTGGCTGCAAGGGCAGCTCTTACCTAAAATAGGATTTGCTTTCAACTTTCTGGAGGAAAAGCCTTCCTGGCTGTGTGCTGAGGGCCACTGTTGTGCTCGATTCCCATTCTGAAAGCTGGGTGTTATAAAAATAACACAGCTCTCCAATTCCCCACACCCTGGTTGTTATTTTTAGATAATGGTGGTGGGGCAGAGGATGGGTATTGATGGTCCAGGTTGAAACTCCAGCTCTGTTTGGAGCACTGCACAAGGGCCAGCGAAGCCCTGGGAGTTTGTTCTGGAGGAGGAGACAGCCCAGCACTGGATCTGGCTCTTAATTTCCCAATTCAGTGAACAATCATGTTCCTGAAGAGGATGGCAGCACAAAATGCATTTCAGCTGATAAGTAATGGCACTATATTGCAAGTATTCTAATTGAGAAGCTTTTTTGTTCAGGAGCCTTGTCCATTAGCAGCATTTAACAGCACAAGCACCCATTTTCCCTTTCATTTTCCAACTACCAATTCGAAATAATTAAAAAATAATTCCCCTGAATGCAACTTTTCTCTGTTTTACAATGAGATTATTAAGCAGTGTCACTTCAACAGTAGCTCCCTTCCTAATTATTCATTCAGGTCCACAGAAATCCTCCTTTCTTTTTAATTACTCTTTGACATTTGCTCTGCAGAATTTTATAGCTACCAGTCATCACTTGGCTTTTTTTTCCCATTTCCTCCATCAAGCTGATACACTGAATTGCTCCTCTCAGAAACTTGGTGCTCTTGACTTTTGGAATGGCTGTAGAGGAAAGTCTCTGCTGTTGCTCTTGAGCTGGAGAGGGAGCTGCAATGCTGAGTGCAGACCCACTCGAGCAGCCAAGCTTGGAGGACTCTTTGTTCTCTGGGGATGAAGTTGGTTCACATCACCTGGGCTGCTCTGCTCCAGGGGAGAGTCATGGAACCACAGGATGGTTTGGGTTGGAAGGAACCTTAAGGATCACCTTGTCCCACCCCCTGCCATGGGCAGGGACACCTTCCACCAGCCCAGGTTGCTCCAAGCCCTGTCCAACCTGGCCTTGGACACTCCCAGGGATGGGGCAGCCACAGCTGTGGTGTTTTAGGTATTTAGGGACCTCTTCAGTACCTAAACACCACTGAGGTTTTGCTTTGTATTTTTAAAGCACTTAAGAATTTAAATTTAAAGGAATTTAACAAGCTTTCTACTGTTCTTGCTGGTATCAGGGAAAGATTTATGAATTCCAAGGTAAATGTTTCTCCTGGATCCCCAGACAGGTATTTCACATGCACCTTCCTCCCAGTTCAAAGAGCAAATGGCATTAATTTCATCTTGAAACCTCAATTTGAGCAGGTACCACTTAACAGAGTAGGTTGTTTTCAAATAAATAAGGTGCATTATCTGTGTGATCAGCAGGAAGAAGGATGTGATTTTAATCAATGAGATAATTCCAGGTTTCTTGCCCCAGCTGATGTGGATAATTTTGTCAGTGTGAAATGTGTGCCCTGTTTTGGATTGTTTTACCACTTGTTTAATTCAAAGGCACCCAGACATTACAGAGAACATTTATTCATGTGTGAGCTTAATATAGTCCCTGCGTAAGACGGGATCGTGTGGAGGAGCCTTAAAGTAGGACAGCATCAAACACTGGGGAGAGTGTGATGAGCCTGCACAGGCTAGCAGTGTATAATATCTCTAAATGCTTATCTGAGGCTAGAAAATAAACCATTCCGAGCAGAAAACTGACATTCCCTGAAAAACAGAGGGGAAAAAAGAGAATAATTGAAATGAAAGCGTAACATCTGCTTTGAAATGTGCAGCACGGAGAGAGGAAGAGGGAACTTCAGAGGGAAATGGTTCAGGAGGAAGTTTCAAAGCCTCCATTAGATGGGGGAGTTATAAACTCTTTCCCTGGAGGATGCTGTTGAGGTGTCAGCCCTGATTGTTTCCCTCCTGGGAGCTGTAACTGGTTACACACGAGGCTTTGCACCCACCTGACATTTTCAGTCGTAAATGTGGGCAGTGCAGCTCACCTGGGATGGGTCTCTAACCTTTGTGCATTACAGATATTGCATATTTAAGAACCTCGAACGTGATTTCTAAACCCATGTTCCTGTGCTGCCTTTCCTGCCTGGCCAGCCCTGGGAGTGCTCCAAACGTGAGTGGAGGTGCAGCTCCATGGTGTGGTTTTGTGGCCATGGTGGTTGGTCAAAGGTTGGACTTGGTGATCTTGGAGATCATTTCCAACATTCCTGGTTCTGTGATCCCTTCCACCAGCAGTGCAGGCAGGAAGGAGGGTTTATTAATCTCTTAAAACATGTTTCTCAGTGGTAGAAAGAATAACCAGAGACAATGAACTGAAGTCAGCTCCTCTTCTTCCCCTACCCAATGGAACTGCTTCTTTAGTGGGATTAAATCATCTCAAAAGCAAATAGGAATAACTCAAATATGGTTGTTCTTAAAGCTTTGCAAGTGTGAGCTGACAGACCTTGTGAGCTGCTGTGTCCCTGGTACCCAGGGCAGGACTCTCCTGTTCTCTGTCATCTTTAAAACAAATTACTGCCTCGGGCCAGGACAGCAGGAGAGTCAACTGATTTCATTTCAAGTGAGCTGGTTTTTATGGGGGTTTTGGGTGTACATTTTCTGGCAAAACACTGTTCAGATGAAAAGTGCCATTTTGATTCTGTTCTGCCTGAAGTGGATCCAGGGAAAGAAAAGCCTTCATTGTCATGCAAGTTGGTAAAAATGTGTCCTCTTCAGGCTGGGCTGAGCTGGGGTGAATAATAATCCTGTGCATGGGAATGGTGTCCCTAGGTAGGGAAAATCAGTTATTTTCTTATTTATAGTAACATTTTGTTATGTGCAAAATGCAACGAGGGGTCAGTGAGCCCAAGTCAGCTCATTACTGAGAATGTACTGCCCTGCTTTCTGTAGGATCACAGAATCATTAAGGTTGGAAAAGGCCTCCAAGATATGGGGTCCAATCTTTTGGTGCAAGAAGAAAGGAAGGAAGAGCAGCATCTCCCCGGCATGGGGCTGCTTTATGCTGGCAACAGGAAAGCTGGAGAGGGACTTTGGACAAGGACCTGGAGTGATAGGACAAGTGGGCAATGGCTGTAAACTGGCAGAGATTAGGTTTAAATTAGAAATTAGGAAGAAAATTTCCCCTGTGAGGGTGGGGAGGCCCTGGCACAGGTTGCCCAGAGAAGCTGTGGCTGCCCCATCCCTGGAAGTGTCCAAGGCCAGGTTGGACGGGGCTTGGAGCAGCCTGGGCTGGTGGAAGGTGTCCCTGCCCATGGCAGGGGGTGGAATGAGGTGACCTGTGAGGTCCCTTCCAACCCAACCCAGTGTGGGATTCCATGAAGGGGGTAACAAACAGCACTGTCACAGCTGCTCCCACTGGTGCTCCCTGGGAGTCTCAGGGGAAGGGGCAGAACTGAAGTCTTGGCTACATTTGCAGCTGCAGCAAAGCTCTGGGGTTAAAATAATAGTGGGAGTAGTAATAATAATAATAATAGTCATCATCATCATCATCATCTGATAGATTGGCAGTAACCACAACTCCTCTCCAGCCTTCCCCCACCGTGTCCCTTGGCTGTCACTGGTGGCTTCCCATCCCGACCCCAGCAATGCTAGGCACCCAGCTGGACAAATTGAAGTTGTTTGTTCTTGCTGGGGACTTGTCTTTCCCTTTGACTGTCATGATGGGACTTTTCCACTCATGATCAGAAATCCAGAGGTGATGCACAAATGATTTGTTGTCTGGAGGCAACAGTGGCTGCCTGGGAGGCAGAGCTCAGTGCTGACACTGATGAGGCAGAGCAGGACAGAAAACCTGCCTGCAAGAGAAATGTAGGAGAAAAAAGGGTCTTTTGGAGCTGTTTTCTCTGAGTTGTATCCATTTCCCAAAACAGAATCAGCCAGAAGAAGCTTATGATCAAAGTGTGTGTCTGAGGATGCTGGAAGTGCAATGGGAGATTAAACACATCAGGCATCGTGTGAGGAGCACGGGGAGGGTTTGGGGCTGCTGAGACCAGCAAAGGGAAGGAATGAAGGTGAAAGGAAAGCTGAAACAGGCAGCTACAGGGGGGGAAATGGGCTCCCTGGGCTAAGTGCTGGGCTAAAGCAGGATGGACAATCTCAGCCTCCCTGGAAGGGAGGGAGGTGCCCACAAGGCTCTCCCAAAGCCTTTCTCCTCTACTGTGCATCTTCAGGCTTTTCTCAGTCCTTCAGGTTTCAAATGATAACACAAATATTCTTCACAGCTATAAAAATGTGATTAAGCAAAGGAAAATCAGAAATACTGAAGTTTTATACTGTATAACTTTTCTGCCATGAGAGTATTTAAATTGCATTTTGTCGCCTATGATGGATCTGTCACCCCAGGAGCAGCAGATCCTGAGCTTGGCTCTGGGAATATTAAAAAAGCTCTTCCACAGGTTCATATATTTCAATCTTCTGGGACTCACTGGGCTGGCACTGCCAGGGCTGGCAGCTAAGTGGGTAAAAAATTAGCTATTTATTTATTTCCTCCCCCTGCACACTCCCAGCAGGAGTATCACAGTCAGAGTGGCTGGGGCTGAATCTAATAAGGGATCCACTGATGGTATTAACTAACCTTCTCCTTGGAGAGGAGTGTGAGGGGCTCAGCTGACAGTTTGATTTGTTAACCTGGATCGTGTCTTTGCCTCCCCCTCGTGCCCCTGGACTCTGGGGTCACAGGGGGACTGTGGATGCACTTCCCACTGCTGGAGAGGGCTGCTCCTCTGCTGAGCCCTGCTCGAGGAATCATGGAATGGGCTGGCTTGGAAGGGACCCTAAAACCAGCCAGTGCCACCCCCTGCCATGGGCAGGGACACCTTCCACCAGCCCAACTGCTCCAAGCCCTGTCCAGCCTGGCCTTGGACACTTCCAGGGATCCAGGGATCACAGCTGCTCTGGGCACCCTGTGCCAGGGCCTCCCCACCCTCCCAGGGAAGGATTCCTTCCCAATATCCCATCCATCCCTGCCCTCTGGCAGTGGGAAGCCATTCCCTTGTCCTGTTATTCCATCTGCAGATCCAGCAGTCCTGCTCCTCTCCAGGGATTCATCCATAAAAGCATCAATAAAGCATCAATGCCAAATGCTGCCTTTTCCTCAGCAATCTGCTCTTTGATTGCTGTGGGATTGCAAGAGGACTGGAGCATCCATGGGGGTGAGCATGGAGGAGGGGCTGGAGCCCAGGATGGGCAGCCCAGGGTCCTTCCCTTGGCCAGGAAAAATGCCCCCCCTCCAATCCCCAGCAGAAACTGTTTCCTTCCTTCACCCCCATCTGTGAGGTCTCCTCAGAGGTGCATGTGGCTGCATCCTGCATCTCCGAGTGTGTAACCTTGGATTTTCACTTTTAAAATTCAAATTAGTCATTCTTGAACATCTCCAAGTAGACTGATGATTCATCAGCTCTTGAACTGCTTAAAGCTGTCGGAAAAAACTGCACTACTTGGGGCCTGGTTCTGGAGATGCATTTGTTCCCACGTAGTGCTCGTGTTTGAGATATTTCCTCCTTTCTGCAGAAAATGTCACGCTTTTCTAAACTAATCCACTCTTATTTGAAAACTACAAAATATCATCAAAACAGGTACAAAACCAACCACCAAAAATTCTCAGGTGTGTTCTGTTTTGTAAATCAAAAAGGCTTGGTGGGGATTTATCATCTTATTTGTTGGCAGAAAGTTATTGTAGGGAATGAAACGAGGAGAGGGTGCAAATTAGAGATGTTTTGGTCAAGTATTTTCATATCCAATTGTCTCATTTTTCCTGACTATATTTTCTCTGTGCTTTGGGTAAGATTCACCCCAGGTGTAAAGCTTCCATTTGGGAGTGTTTTCATATCTCTATTTTTTTGCTTTGCAAGTGGAACTATTGATTTTGGCCTGAATAATATTTTTAAAAAGGCATCTGGGGGGATAATAAACCAGGCAGGAGCTTTGCTGTGATATATCAACCTATAATCTGTAAATCAATGAAAACCTTTATTTAACGTGTTGAGAACCAAATGAATTCAATGTAATTAACACTGCAAGCTGTAAAAAATATTTATGAGAATTAAATTTTAATATGTATTTCCTGAAGGCAGAGTGAAGCTGCTTCTCTCTTAAACAAAGGTGGCATCTCCTCTTTGTCCCCCAACTCAGAGATAATTTTTTGGGGGGAGGAAGAGCAGAGCAGAGATAGCTTTGGTTAGGAGACATTCTGTGAGTCCAGCTTTGCTCTCCACCTCAGCATTCTGGTGTTCTCAGGAGGATGGTTTATGCTGTTTGTATTCTAAACAAGAAATCCTGATCTTTCAGGGAGATATATTTGAATATACGCAGCTTCTTTCTAACGTGCACCTGGAATTTTGCCCATCCCTGCAGTATCAGGGCAACCCCTTCCCTTTGCTCCTGCCCTCAGTGGGCAGTGCTCCCCCCTCCAGGGGCTGCTGCTCTGCCTGGGCTTGCAGACATGGCCTGAGGCACCCAAAACTCCAAGGGCATAGTTTTCAAGTGTTTCCTCCTCTCCCAGGTCTCAGTGACCTGTGGCACAAGAGTTCTGCTCTCCTGCTGAGGGAGAGCTCAGCATTCCAGGGGCTCAGCATTCCAGGGGCTCGGAGCAGGGAGTGGGACCAGGCACAGAGCAAGGCATCCCCTTCCCTCTTCCCACCCTTCCAGGGCTGAGCCAGCTGGGCAGCCTGGGGACAGCCCTCAGTGAGCAGGGACCCCAGGCCACCAAGGGCCGTGTCCTGGCTGCCACATCTGGCCAGAGGTGCCTCCAGCATGGTCCCACCAGCCCTGGGGTCAAACCTCAGCCAGGGCTGGAGTGACTGTCAGGGAATGGTTTGGGCTGGAAGGCACCTAAAGTACCATCCAGTCCAACCCCCATGGGCACCTTCCACTAGCCCAGGTTGCTCCAAGCCCTGTCCAACCTGACCTTGGCCAGGATTAGGCCATGGCAGGGCAGCCCCAGCCACCTGTCTGGGTCCAGCCTGGAGGGAGATGGTGGTCCCCTCAAAACTGTTCATTTTTGCTGTTTTGTTTGCTCTCCTGCCTGGATTCCTGTTCCAGTCTGACCCTGCTTGTTTGGGGCTTGTGGGGGTTTGTTCAAAACACTTTTTTGACACTGGAAAATACCCTGATGAATTCCTTCAGTGCTGCGAGGGCTGTGACTGAGAAACGTTGCTCAACAGCAGAATCATTTTATTGTCTCAGTTTCAGAGGAAAAGTTTCATTGGCCAAAAAAAAAAAAAGACTACATGAATTGATGTAGTTAAATTTTTACTGTAAAATTGGTTAAGAAAAAGCTCCCAATGTTTTAGATTGAGCTTTTCCTTTTGACCATATGTGAGGGAGGGCAGTGGGTGGAGGGGACAGTGCCTGGCTCACCTGGCAGCTCCCTGGTTTGCCCTCACAAGAGGAGAGCCCCAAGGGAGGTTTTGGAAAGCACCAGCAGGTCAGGTGTTCCTGAGCAGGGCCAGGGGTTTCCCCTGAGCAGAGCAGAGAGTTGCACTGTCCCTCCCTCCCGAGGTCTGAGGGCTCTCAGGGGATCCCAGCTGACCAGCTCATCCCTGCCTGCCCCAGAGGAAATCAAGGGAAGGACTGTAAATGCTGTGAGATGCTGTTCTGACAGCCCCTGGTCTGCTGGGCACTCATGGAATCATTAAGGCTGGAAAACACCTCCAAGAACTGGATGGTCTTAAAGGTCCCTCCCCACCCAGCCCGTCCCATGACTCACTCGTGGCTCTGTGGCCCCAGGCTGAGCCCTGTCCTGCACCACATGATGCTCCCAAGTCCATGTGTTTATATAATGTGCAGCCATGGTGTATTTATAGCTTTGTCACTGTACAGTCAAGCATCTGTTCTCAACTGTGACACAGTTTCTCCTTGGATGGAGATTGGGGTGGGTTTGTTCTGGATCAGTGAGCAGAGTGCCAGGACCTCGCTGTGTTCTGTGCATCTTCCCTCTGGGGGATGGAGGAGCCCTGGGTGGAGCCCAGCCTGGCCCTGTGGCTCCAGCTGGGAGGGCTTGGGTTTGCTGTGTTTGCCTGGCACCAGCTGCAGTCCCTCCTGCTGCCTTTACTAACAAAACTCCACTTCCCATCTCGGGAACACAGTGTGGGAGCTGCTTTCTGAGCAGCTTCTTGTCCTTTATTGGTTTGTTTGCTTTCCCTGACACACCTTGTTCCACACCTGAGTGAGCCACAGGTGCCTGTGCTGTAGGAGCTTTCCCCAGTTCCATTCCAGCCCATTCACTGGGGCCTTTTTTCAGTTTTGCTGCTGAACCCACCACTGGCTGTGGCTCCTATAGACTCTCTGTCCCTTGGATCCCAAAGGAGAGGTGCCATAAATGTTCAGCATTCCCACAACTGGACCTGGGAAAAGCCTTACCTTCCTGTGGCTCTGCTGGGCTTTTTTTTTTTCCCTTTTATTTTCTTTTTTTTTATTTTATCTTTTCATCTTGGTCTGCTTTGAAAACACCCATGATGAACTGTGCTGATCTTCCCAGGCCTCACACCTTGCCCAGGTCTGTCAGAGCACCCAGCAGCCCCTTCCACTTCCAAGGTTTCAGTTCCATGTTTGAAGTGTTGTCTGAAGGATTCAGATGGGGGAAAACGTGCAGTTCTTGGCATTTCTCAGAGCTGAATCTCTCATCTCAGTTATTCACCTCGGGTTGCTTTTGGATTTTCTTTGAGTTTAGCAATTAAATATATATCAAAAGCCTCTTGGTACTCTGGCATCTCTGAAAGCTGGTGTGTTCAAGCATTCCTGCTTTCCCTGGGAGGCTGGTGGAGTTCAGCCACTGGTTTTGTAAATCAGTTTGGTGTTTTGCTGGACAGCATAAATTTGATAACATAATAATTTTTTATATTGGAATTATTTTTAAATTTCTACTCAATCTAAGTCTGGGCTGGCAGTGACTGAAGCCAGTGTCTGGTGCTGCTTCTGGGGAGCCTCACACCTCACTGAGCTTGGAGGGAGACTGGAGTGTGAGATTGTAATAAAAGAGGTTTATTGGCTTATAAAACTGACTGAGCAGAGAGAATCGGTACCAAACGGGGGTTTTTTGGCAATCACCTTGTGAACTTCGTGTTCCTTTGTTTGTACAAGAGCAAGTGATGTGTTTGCAAATGCAGCTGATCTCTTACCCTGCAGGGAGACTTGAGGGGACAGAGTGTCCTCGGCCCCCAGGGCTGGGGGAGACCCACGTGTTCAGTGCTGGGGGAGAACAAATGCTGCTGAACTTGGCAGAGTGTTCATTTCCCGGGGGCCAGGACGTTGTGGGAAGGTGCAAAACAAATCAGGATGTTTGTGGACAGCAAAAGCTGACTTGCATTTTCTTTATATTGAAGCCATAAAGCTTTGTGATGAGCTTTAATGATGAGCTGCAGCTCATTCCAGCCCTGTTCCAGTGTGGGAGACTCCAGGGAGACCTGAGCCTGCTCTGGGATGTCCCAGCCCCAGGGTTTCCACTGGAATCTCACACCTTTGGCCAAGGGGTTTGCTGTGGATTGAACCTGCCTGAAGTGGCTTGTGTGGGTGCCCTTTTGCTTGGTTCAGAAGTGCAGGTGCTGCCTTCCCTCCCCTGTGCTCCCTGTGCCCACCTCCCCATGCCACCTTGGACACAGAGAGCCTGGAATGCAGCCTGCAGAACAAAACATCCTGCCTGAAACCTCCTTTCAGTCTGGTTAGTCGTGAATAACCCAGATTTTATGGTCTTTGTATCAAAGATATATTTTGTTTTAAGTGGTGTTTTTGTTTAAAAATGCAGTTTAGCGATAAGCAAATCGCTCTCATTTTCTCCTAATGATAGAGTACAGTAATATTGTTAAATTTGCTCTCCCATTTGTGCACCATCATTTTGAAATCATATCTGAGAACATCTTTTACCTTCAAACCTTTATTTTCCCTTCCCTTTGATACTTGGTTTTTATTATCCATATCATTTAATTACAAGTGCAGTGCTTCCCGATAGGACTTTTGTGAGGGAGTGTTTTCACAGCAGCTTTGCTTTGTGCTGTAACAGAAATATGATTTTCTCTTCTCGAAGCTTAATCCAGCATTTAAATGCACGAGGCCCCTTCCTCACTCCTGCACAATCACCTGCTGCGTTCAGGGCAGGTTTGATGGCATCAGTCTCCAGGTGTCCTGGGGTGTGGATGCTGCTCGTGCCTTCCCATTCCCTGTGCTCCCCTGGCAGTGCCCACAGTGCTCTGGAGCCTGGCAGGGCTGTTCAGCTGCCACGTGTCACTTTGGGTGCTGGTCAGACCCGTGTCCCTGCCCAGGACAGGTGGCCAATGTGGCTCCGTGTGACAAGCAAGAGGTGGGATGAATTTTCCACGCGTTCTTGGATGGGAGGTTTGGCTCTGCCCTCTGAGGGGGGTCAGCCCTAGACCTCCTGCCAGGTGTGCAGGGCTGGGATGTGCCCAGTGCCACTGCCCAGTTGTCCCAGGGCTCTTCTGGGGGTGAGGGCTCTGTGCCAGCGTTGGACTCCAGGGTGGGCTGGGGTGGCACAGCTCCCACAGCCACTGCACAATCCAGGTTCCTGTGGCCACCAAACCCCCCTGATAAATAACAATTGACTAAATGAGAATTGCTTATTTTACCCTCCAGATTTCTCTGTGATCCTTTAAAAAAGAGCAGGTGCTCTTTAACCATTGCAGCATTGCTCTCCCCGTGTTACCCGAGCAGAGCGCGGTCGGGGCCGTTGGCATTCCCAGGCTGTGGGGGGGGTGGGTGTGTGCAGGCAGAGCTCCCCACCAGGAATCACTGCTGTAGGAGTCCTCACAGGGGGGCACGTTTATGGAGACACTTGCAGGGTTCCTGACTGGCTGTGCAATCCCACCCAGCCAGGCCCTTGCCCAGCCCGGGTGTCCCAGGTGGCACCAAACTGCTCCCAGTGGAAGCTGCCCTGTTCCCAGGGGTGCTCCATGGTGGATCATCCTCTCAGCATCCGAGGGGCAGTCTGAAACCAGCTGAATGAGTTCAGCTTGTGTTTAAGCTGCAGGGAAGATAAATAGTTTATATACGTGGCTGAAAATTAGCAGCACTCGAAGCACCTCAGGATGGGGTTGGCTCTTTGCTGAAAGGTTTCCATTTCAAGGGGGAAGGATGAGGAGTTTGATTTATGTTTATTGCAGCCCACGAGAAGCCAGATCAATGCTGCAGTACACCCTCATTACACCCAGGAGCCAGGTTTGCAGCTCTGGTTTGAATTACTGATGTAACTTCCTGGGAATGATCGGCAATAATCGGGAAGATGAAAAGAAAACAAAGAGGAGAACAGAGGCAGTTGAGTGAATCTGTGGTGGATCTGCTGAGTAGGCAGTGGGCAGTGTGAAGTCTGGGACTGGTGCCTCTGAAAATTAAATATTCTTGGATCTCTGTGGCTGCTGCCTTAGATAAATTCCTCGTGTGTGTGTGTGTGTGTGTGTGTGTGTGGAGCCAGCAGCTTTAGAGGTGGTTACAGATCCGTAAATCCAAGAGCTCCTCAGGACTGAGCAGCACCACTGGGAAGAGTCTGTGCAGGACTGGAGGCAGGGGGGTGAGGCTGAGGCTTGGGCTGAAGTGGCACCACACCCCACCAGTGCCCTGAGCTCCTCCTGGCACTGGGATGGACTCGAGGGGAGCCACAGCCTCACCTCTGCACTGCAGGGACACTGGGAAATGCAGAAGGGTCCCTGTGACACCCTGTCCCCTGCCCTGGCTGCAGCACCCACGGCAGCAGAGCACCCAGAGGTGGCTCAGGGATGGGGACCCACCTGCTGGGTGGCACCTGGGCCATTTGGCAATGGATGTGGGGATGGAGAGAGAGGTGGTGGCAGGGAACTGGAGAACAGATGGGATTTTGTGTGCAGGGGGGTGAGGATGTGGCATGGATTGGGAATGAGGATGCACAGAGGAAACCAGGAACTGCCCAGGACCACGTGCCTGTGCCCAGGGCCACCCAAACAGCCCTGACAGCCCGAGTTGGAGTGCTCTGTCCTCCTCCAGAGCTGGGAACGCTCCAGCCCTGAGAGTGAAGAGCTCTGAGGAGCTCCAGCCCTGAGAGGGCAGGAGGGTCTGGCAGCTCCCTCCTTCTCCATCAGTGCAGAAGGTGGAAGAGCCATTGTTTAAAGCATCTGCTTCAGTATTTCTGAAGCTGTTGCTGGATTCATTCCAGATGAATCTAAATTGGAAGGTGTTGCAAGTGCCAGATGGAGCAGGGATATGTAACGGAGAAGTATGAAAGGCTTGGAAATACAGGCAATGTCTTCAAAGATAAAGCCAGAAAAAGAAAAGCTTAGCAGGCCTTGAGGGGAAGAAACCAAAGACCTGGTCCTTGGTGGGAAAGAGGGACATGAAAGGAGCTGAGACAAAGGATACAGGCAGCTATAAAGCAGGTGAGAACATTTTCAGCACTGTTCTTTGGTCTAAATGGGGCTGGTTTATTGTTGTTGGGCACTTTTGTTCAACTGTAGCCTATTAGCTCTGCTGCAGCCCTGATGAATAAGAAGAGTGAGAAACAAATGCATTTTTCTGCCTCTGCCCTGGCCTGGGAAGCTCTGCTCCTCACCCTCTCCCCTTCCTGCACCATGCTTGTCCCAAATCAGGGAATCCTTGCAGTTGGAAAAGTCCTCTGAGATCAAGCCCAACCATTCCCCAGCACTGCCAAGGCCACCACTAACCATGTCCCCAGTTGCCACATCCACATGGCTCTGAGATCCCTCTGGGGATGGGGACTCCCCCACTGCCCTGGGTAGCTGTGCCACCATGGACAACCCTTTCAGGACAGAAATTTTTCCTTAATATCCAGTCTAAACCTCCCCTGGCACAGCTTGAGGCCATTTCCTCTTGTCCTGTCCATCAGTTTAGGGACCTGAGCATCCATCCAGTGTTTCACCTGCTGCTCCCACTGCTGGGCTGGAAGTGCCTGTTTGAAAGCTGGTACTTGGATCTAATTCCTCAGGAATGATCTTGTGTTGTTGGATGACAAGAAATGGCAATTTCTGTGAAAACTATCCCTGTCCTTTACCTGAGTGACTGCAGAGGTACCTTGGAGCTGGGGGTGCAAACATTGCACCCTGACCCAGCACAGCTGGGGCTGTGTTTATAAACAGCTGCACCCTGGGCACCCACCTCTCTGACTGGGTTCACCAAAAAGACCCAAACTCAGGCTCCAGCTCCTCCTTGTCCTTGCCTGCCACTGGTGTGGCCTCCACCATGCTCCCACACGGTGCCAGTTGTGCTGGAACTGCTGTCCTTTGGATCTGGGGTGACATAAACAGTGTTTGTGGGAGGCTCTGGATTTGAAATAAAAAAAGGAGATAGGAAGCAGGACTCAACTGAAAGGTGCTGCTTGCAGGGCACAGCAGCTCCTCTGCCCTGGTGCCTCACTTGTTTGGAATCGCCCTTTGCAGAGGGTTTTGCTCCCCTTTGATGTTGTTAAATTATTAATGCAGAGGCTGAGAGGGGCCTGTGTGAGCAGCTGAAGGACATCACTTATGGGCTTTGATGCTTTGCAGTCTGCACAGAGCCCTTTGGCCCAGGAGCTGGACGAGCAGCTCCTCTGTCCCCGTGCAGAGGTGGGTGTGGGGCTCTGTGGTGATAACTGCAATAGATGAGGCTGATATTTAGCAAGTAGCTCTACATTAAAATTTTGATTTAGGTACTTGAGTGCACATCACAACAGAATTTGCTTCTAATTCAATATTCATGCTGGATGACAGTCATTAATAGTAATTATCTCAAGGAGCAATTTTAATGAGTCTCTTCCAATTTTCAGTCAGTGTCCCTTCTGGAAAAAAAAAAATCTCCTTCTGAAAGGTATTGAGACTGTTTTTCACCCCCCAGAATTATTATTTGTGAAATTCTTCTTCCTTGGCATTACCATAGAAATGATGGCACGGTCATGAGGCTGTATTGTAGTTTTATTTTCTGTTTAGATTATGTGTAATACAGTGTCCAGTATTTGCATATGAATTTGCCAACACCACCAAAGCAATGAATGTGTTGTGATTCAGAAAATAATTGTAAAACATAATATTGTGGCTGCATTTCTAGAAAGCAAAGAGCTACTCCATGTCCCATTGTGCTGCTCTGGAATGTCCCAGAGCTCCAGTGCAGCCACTGGGCCATGGGCACGGGCATGACCCTGCTGGGGGGTCCCCAACCCATCCCTGTAAATCCCCACAGCTGTAACTCCTCTGCAGTGCTCCTCTCCAGTGCAAATGAGGATGGTCTGACCAGCAGGTGGAAGCAGAGAAAAAAAACCTCTCCAAGGCTCTCCTGTGTGTTTCCAGGCTGCTCACAGAGGGGTTTTTCAAAGCTGCAGACCAGCAGGGCATGTAAAACACTGCCTCGTTTCCTGGCCCTTGCATCTGGTCCACCACAGCCTGGGGTGGGGGATGTTGAACAGCTTCCCCTGCTGTTCATTGCTGCCAGTGGGCTTTTGCTTCCTTTAATCCTTCCCTGCTTTTACACCTCATGAGCACCAGGAAAGCAAATTTGCACTCACACCCTCTGCTCGTGCTGCCGTTTATTATGTTGAGTTGCCATTTCCCCAAAACACAAAAGGTCTTGGAGAAGCATCAGGCACAGGGTTGGTACAGACAGTCTGCAGGCAAGACTGCAGGGCTGAGACAAGCTCACCCTCCAGATCAGCTGTGGTTGTTTGAGGAGCTGTGGTTGTTTGAGGAGCTGTGGTTGTTTGAGGAGCTGTGGTTGTTTGAGGAGCTGTGGTTGTTTGAGGAGCTGTGGTTGTTTGAGGAGCTGTGGTTGTTTGAGGAGCTGTGGTTGTTTGAGGAGCTGTGGTTGTTTGAGGAGCTGTGGTTGTTTGAGGAGCTGTGGTTGTTTGAGGAGCTGTGGTATCTCTGGGAGCTGTTCCCCAGTAGATCCTTGTCTCCTGGCAGGTGCTGTTGCCTCGTCCTGCTCCCCATCCTTGCCTGTACAGCAAGAAAAGAGATGAATGTTTGCCTCAGTGTGAGGGGTGGGTGGGTGAGGGCTGGCAGAGGTGGTGGTCTCTGGGGTTCAGGTGGGCTTTGGGGTGTGGTGTCTGGTCAGAACTGAGAGTTCACCTCTGTAACCATCACATGTGTTCGTGTTCTTTGGTGAGAGTGAAGCTCTTGCTGCTCTGATTTGTGTGTCAGGTGTCTCACAGTGCTGGGAACTGATAAATTAGGCATATCTAGAGGTACTAGTTCATTAAATCGTGATGGATGTCAAGCAGTGGTCATCCTCAGTTGGGAAGTAGGAGTGATGTTTACCCTTGTTCTGAATCAGTATGAGTTGATCATGTAATCTAAATGTATCTCATGGTTTTCTCCTTAGGAAATGGTTTAATTTCTTTGTAATTGCAGTAGTTTTTAGCTTTATCATTTCCAGGTATTGGCAGTGTTTGCAGAGGGGTAAAAAAGCGTTGCAAAAGGAAATAAATACAAAGATGTAATGCTTTATGCATAATAAGAGTGCATTTAAGCTCTAACATGTCATATAATCGTTCAGCCATTTCACAAACTGATGAATTCCTGAGCTCAGCCACTTCAGAGGGGGAGTAGCAATGTGAAACCTGGAATAAAGATCCCAAACCAGGAGCCAGCTCGTTGGTTTAATGGGTCTTTCTGTCTTTCTCTGTGCTCAATGCTCTGTGCTTGGGAGCTCAGGAGCAGGAGATGACAAACTCCAGCTCTCAGTGTGTGATGCAGGAGCTCTGTGTGTGTGTTTTATAACAATATTTACCCACAAAGGCAGTGGCATCAGTGTTTGAGGTGCAGAGCCAGCAACACCACGAGCAGGCAGGCAATGCCCCTCACTGCTGAAGCTGGAATCAAACACCAGCCCCTAGATCAGAGTGTTCCCATTAATGGCTGTAAAAGCATCTCTGAAAGCTGGATGGGATGTTTTTGGGTTTTTTTGAGTGAATGATGAAGGCATCTTTTATCCTTAAAATATTTACAGATTTTTATTATTTCATACAGGGAAAGAAATTACCCTTGTTAGTGTCAGCTGAGGCGTGATGGAGCTCCAGGAGCAGTTGTTCTCACTCTTATTAGAGAGATCTTCATATCAATCCTCACTTTATGGATTGTAATAGAGCTGCTGTAACAGCAGTAATTGGGGAAATTAGTTTGGACGGTTGCATTAATATTCATGCATTCCTGCAACAGCTCTGTGCTAATTAGTGTCTCTTCCTGCTCGATTATGGTGGCAAAATGGGGTGGAGTGACTGTGCAGGGTTAACCTGTGCCCTGACCGTGGTGCCCAGGCTGGGACGGGAATGGCTGGGGTGGCTGTGCTGCCGTTCCCGGGAAGGGGCACTGCTGGGGCATCCCAGGGCAGGATCCACGGGACTCCTGAACTCCACGGGCATGAGGAGGATGTGGAGGTTTGCTCCTGGGGAAGCACAGATCACGTTGTTGGCTGTGATTATTCTGCAGTAAGCGGGAGAGAGCCGGGATCTGGGGAATACTGCTCTGCATTGGCCTAGATATGGGAGAGGGGTCGGAGAGAGCTTTTTCCATCTCTGATTTCAATAGTCCTAGAAGGTACCAATGGGAGAACTGAGATTTTCCTGCCTTATTAAGTGAGTTTTGCTGTCATGGTTGGGTTTTTTTTTCCCCTTCTCATTGAGAGCTCTAAAATGAACACTGAGGTTGGTGCCCTCGGTCTGGGGACAGCAAAGGGACAGCCCTCCCTGACTGTGTCACCCAGGAGGTTGTTGCTTTGTCCTGATGTGTTTTGAATGGATCTGTAGGTGTGGAGCACAGAGGATTTGGGGACACACTGCTTGTACACAAAGCCTTATAGTCCCCATGGGGTTCAAACTGTCCCCACTCTTGAGGAACCTGTGCAGTGGTGTCTCATCTCACAGCACTGAGCCCCAAACCCTGCTCTGTTCCCCTTGGCAGGAGCTGTGTTCTCCCAGGAACAGGACAGCCTCACCCTCCCTGTGGCACAGCTCAGAGCAGCCTCCCCCTCCCTGTGGCACAGGTCAGAACATGCTCCCATCGGGCACCTCCTCGTTCCTGCTGGGCTGGGGTTGTGTCTGGGGCACCTTCAGGAGGCTGCAGTGGTGAAGAGAACCCTGCCAGGAGATCTGCAGGGCTCTTGCCATCTCATTAAGCCAAAAACACTGAGAGGGGAGGTAAAGGAGCAAATATAGGTAATTCCAATACTCCATAATAATACCCCCATCTGCTTCTCCAACCTGGGAAGAGTTGAAGGCAGCAGAAGAGCAGGGGAAGGAGGGATCCAAAGATCACTTGTCTCTGGTGTGCTGGGCTGTGCCAGGCCCCTTCCTGGACGGATTTGCCATTCCCTGGGGTTGGATTCCTGGGGTAGCAGGGGGCTCTCCTGCCCCAGGGGTCTGTGCCAGCCTCGCTCTCCTGAGTGTGCAGGTGATTAAAAAGATGCAGTAGCATTGCAGTGACTGTTTCCTCGAGCTGCATCTCTGCACTAATTAATCCAGGCTCTCTGTAGGATTGCTCTCAATTACGCAGTGCTCCTTCCTCTCTGTCTCCTGCTTTCCCATCCCACCTGGCATATGGTGCTGCAGTCTGGGCTGCCACTGGAGCTGGATCAGCCTGGAAAAACACTCCCCATGGAAGTATGAGCACCCACAGGTGCTGGGGCTTGTACAACAGCACAGACAATCCTTTCAAATTCTTTTTTTTTTTTTTCCCTCTTCTTCTTTCCTTTTCCTTGACAGGAAAGGGATGTGATGTGCTTCACTCAGCCTCTTTCACAAACAAATGAATAAATAAAATAAAGCCGTAAATGATTCGAGCATTTCTCTTGAAAGCTTGAAAGGGAGAAATAAGGAGAAAATGCTATTAGTTCTATTTTTAAAGACTTGAGAGCTCTGGGATGCCATGGTGATGGAACTGGTGTAAGCACCTTGATAGATACAAATCTCCTGCATGCCTGGAATAATGGAGATGGACCAGGACAGTGTGCAAGTGGAGAGGATTCCTGTTTATCTAGTTTCCCTGTCAACTTTCTGTTATTAAACATGGTGATTCCAAGCTGTCAGCATGGATGTTAAAATCTTCTGGCATTTCTGGCTATGAAAAGTCTGCAGAAAGACAAAACCCACAAATGCTGCTGCTCCACACATGTGTTCCCAGTGTGGTGGGAGCTGAGAGCTGGTGTGGGGGCACTGGGAGGGATGTGGGGACCCACCAGCTGTGCAGCCCAGGGGCTGGTGGCCCCTGAGCCCAAAGGTGTGAGAGCAGCAGTGTCTGTGCAGGAGGGGCTGTGTCAGTGGAGGGGCTGACAACCATTTTGAGGAGCTCCTCAGCAGCTCCAAAAAAACAGTGTGAAGAGCTTGGGAAGGGATTTTTGGGGGCTCACTGAAGTGCTGGAGCCCAGGGAGGTGGGCAGCACCCTTGACAGGAGGGGATGGCTGCTGGGGCTCCCCGGGCACAGGACAGGGCTGCTGCCCCCTCCCTGGCAGCTGGCATTCCCCAGCCAGGGACAGCAATGTTCCTGCTCTTTAGTGCTGCCAGGGAGCTGGCAGCTGGCAGCAATGCAGAACTAACTAAGGATACTCCCAGAGCACTGGTATTTAGGAGAGGGGGGGAAGCAGAAGAAAAGAAAGAGGCTTGAGTCACTCAGTTGTGACCATATAATGACTCTGTATACAAATTAGATGGATTCACATGGTGCTTATCTAAATGAGGTTGCCATTTTACAATGCTAATTTTCCTGTTGGTTGCTTGTGATACCAGAACACAGCGTATCAAAAAACATTCCTGTGCTTCTGGGCTCGGCAAACGTGGTGTGATGCAGTGCCTGGGTGAAGTGCAGGGTTAGCACAACCTGCCCAGCCCCATCCTCGGGAGCTGCCTGTCAGCCCGAGGGCTGGCACTGCAGTAATTAGCAGCAGGGCTGCAGATCCTGATGAAGGATGCACGAGGGGCTTGTTCCTGTGCTGTGCTTTTACCCTCCGGAGGGATAAATAACTGGAGGGAAGGGAATTGGAAAAATAAGTAATGAAGGAGAAGGAAATAAACCCCGTGCTCCTTTCTGAAGCTGACACCGAGGGATCTGACAGACACTTGTAAGATCTGAGTGTAGTAAGGAGGTGGCTGGCATTTCAAAAGCCACCAGCATCCTGATAAAATGCTGCTGTGCCTCAGAGGTAGAGCAGGAGGGGCAACAAAGGAGCAGGAGTCACGTGCTGAGCGTTTGGAAAAATGTCTGAGCTTTTATTTGTCACTCATGTTTGATTAGGGCTTATCCCAGAGAAGTGAGTCCCAGTTTGCTGCTTGCCTGGCAAAGCTCACACTGACATTTAGCATCCGTGTGGGGACTTTATTCAGTCAAAATTGTCAATGTATTTTCAAGTGGAGAGTAAAGGCACCTTCTCCCTCTCCATCCTCCCTGTCCTCCCCTTCCTCTCCTCTTCCCCCTGTTCTCATCTTCTCTCCCCTCTCCTTGTTTGTGGAGTTGGAGCTGGAAGGGCCCAGCTGCTCCTGCAGTGAGCTCAGCCTCTGCCATGGCTTTGGGCTTCTGTAAACACGGGTCATGGAGTTGTCTAATCCCTGTCAGCCAGGCTGCTGAGCTGAGCCTGGCCCTGCTGGTCAGGGCCTGATGGGGAGATCAGAGCCCCTCACCACCATCCAGAGCCCCTCACCACCACCCAGAGCCCATCACCACCATCCCACCGAGCTCCTCTTCCCTCGGCCCTTCCCACTGCTGCATTTGCTGTGCTGTGACTGCCTGTCAGAGCCAGAGGTCCAAAATGATGTGACACCCCACATTCTGCATAAACTTCCCTTCAGAAGCAGCTGTTCAGGGAGAGGTAAAAGAGCAGCAGTGATACAGGGTATAAACTGCACATGCATAAACATGAGGTGATCTCCAGAGTCATGAGGCTCATTTTAATGTGATAAATACAGATGCACAAGTGTTTGCAGAGCACCATTCATGGCTGTGTTAATTTTGTGCATCACATCTTCCAGGTGTGGGATGCTGTGGAGCTCCATTGAGGCCAATGGCAGTTTTCACCAGCTGTGCATGTGATGCTCTGTGTACAATTTTGCCTCATGAAAGGGAAAATACATGATATCACATCATTCCTTCTTGCCTGCAGCTGTTCCTCAGCTCTGCCTCCATCACTCCCTCACCTCATGTGGTTCCTGAAGGCAGACAGGTTGCTCTGCTCCTGGTGCAGTGGTGCCTTGCAGGACCAAACCTCAGGAATGCTGAGCAGGAGGGACTCCCAGCATCAGCAGCCTTTCCATGGAGCAGGGATCTTGTCATATTTAGTGCTTTCCAGAAATGGGTTCTGTTCCTTTTATCTTCAGAGCTCTCCAAGGTCAGAGCCATCTCTTTCATCTTGACAGAGCTCTCTTGCCCTGTGTGGGGGCAGCTGGAAAACCTTACACAGAGCTGCAGGTCAGAGCTGCCAGCGAGATCCTCAGCACTGGGAGAGTCAAACATGGCAAGAAAGGTTAGGAAAATACAAGGCTGCCCAGGGAACCCATTAGTTTGATCTCTCAGAGCTTAAGCCAAGTTGTAGGTGCTGCAATGAACCAGCCAAGCCCATCCAGTGCCAGAGAGCTCAAGTTGTGTTGTCAGGTTGTTGGAGAAAAGCTGTTCCAAATTTTGATATGTAGGTCCTCCAGGTACCATTCACATTTCCAGGGTACCTGTATTTTTCCTGCTAAAGGAATTGCAGGAAGAAAACTATCAAGTTTGTTTTGAAAGTATTTTAGAATCTGAGTTAAAGTGTCTTTATTTGCACTTGATTTTCTTCTCCCTTCATTTCAAGCTATAAATAAGCCCAGCTCTACCCACCCATGGCAGGCATAACAGGTCGAGTCTACTGTAACAGTTCTGCTATCAGGAGAGAAAACAAATTACACCTGACTTAATTTAGGTGTAAATTCACTTTAGGCTGTATGTCCACGTTTTCTTTGATTCACAGCTACATCTAATATCCCAAACATTGAACACTGACAGCAACTTACACCAACTTTGCACACATAAAACTTCCAAAGGACACTTGGTGTAGAGAACTGAGATCTTTTTGCAGTGGCTGAAAACTAAGTTAGTGCTGAACTAACATTGGCCAGTTCAGCAAAGGTAAGAGCAGGGCAGGTGAGGACTTGGACAGGGTGTTTGAGTCACTGGGACTGTCTGTTGGTGTGTTTTCCTCAGGATTAGTCCAGTCACAGACACAGGCTGTGTGCTGGGGGCAGTGCCACTGCTGAAACGGGCACCTGGGCTCCCAGGAGGGCAGTTCCTGGCCCTGCACCAGCAGCTTGGCCACGACAGGGACTGGGACTGAATGACCTGGAAGGGGAGTGGAGCTGGGGGGGGTCAGACTCTTCTCCCAGGGAACAGCGACAGGACAAGAGGAAAGGGCCTCTGTTGGGCCAGGGAAGGATTAGGTTGAATGTTGGAACAATTCCTGCCTGGAAAGGGCTGTCCAGCCCTGGCACAGCTGCCCAGGGCTGGGAGGGATCCCCATCCCGGGAGGGGTTAAAGCCCTGTGGATGTGGTGCTTGGGGACGTGGGTCAGTCGTGGCCTCGGCAGTGCTGGGCAATAGTTGGACTCCTTGATGATCTCAGAGGGTTTTCCAGTCTCAACCTGAACTGTTCCTCCCCTCTCTGTTTTGGCAATGTTTGTATTTTTGAGAGCAGACCCTGTTCCAAGCTGTGCAGGTTCTTCTGCAGGTCTCTTGTTGCACACAGTTCACTGTGGGCTCCTCTCCCCTGCTCAGGGCTGGGGAAGGAGCTGCTGCTGCTCTGGGGTGCTTTTCATCAGGGTACTGAGAGACTGAGCTGGTAGAGACCTTTGCAAAAATAAAAACATTTCTATATCTGCTTGCTCCTGCATGAGTCTAATAACATGGCCCTTAGAAAGTAATTTGGATTAATTAGAATGTCCGGGCACTTTTGCGATAAAGACATGCCGAGTAATTATCCAGTGTCCAGAATAATCTATTGGGCTTGTGAAGTTTAAGTCTGAAAATTATTCTCCCCTAAGTATTCGTCTTTCTAGCTTATTTCTGTTATTAAATTTGTTTTCCCACAAGTTAGATAAGAAGAAATGTAATTATTTAGCTGGCAAGCCTAATGTTGAGGTGAAGAAAACCAGTGAAGGTAAAAGTGTGATTGCCTTCTGTTTTTCCTGTAATAATGCATAAATATTTATACATATGTAGAATTACATGGTGATGATGCACTCTGTAAAAGGCCAGAGATGAAATATAAGGAAATAAAAGGTGTAGATATTTGCTGAAACTTCATTATGCCCTATAACTCTTGTATATGTGGTTGAAGAAATGTCAGATGCAGATTTCTCCCAGAATTACAACCCCTCTCCCTTCCCTCTCTCCTCACTGCATTTCCTTGCTCTCCTTTCTGCCTCAGGTCTGTGTCCTGAAGGACCTTGCTTGGTGTTTGATACTCAGAGGACACAACAGGCCTTTTTGCTTGTGATAATGTTTATTTTGGATTAAAGAAAATACGAAATCAAAGGCAGGCTAAATATAATCCCTCCATGTCCCTGGTGGAACATCCCCATGCCCTGGGTCAGCTCAGGGCCCTGCAGTGGAGCCTCCTCCCCTTTCTGAAGGAATATCAAATGACTGGGATTCAAAGGAGGACATCCTGGACCCTGTGGGCAATGAAGGGAAGTGGAACATTCTGTCCTATCCAAGCCCATCCCAGAGGTCCCTCCTCTCCTGCATGGCAAGAAGGACATTGAGGGGCTGGAGTGTGTCCAGGGAGGGAAATGGAGCTGGGAAGGGGCAGGAGCAGCTGAGGGAGCTGGGGGGGCTCAGCCTGGAGCAAAGGAGGCTCAGGGGGGACCTTCTGGCTCTGCAACCCCCTGACAGGAGGGGGGAGCCGGGGGGGGTCGGGCTCTGCTCCCAGGGAACAAGGGACAGGAGGAGAGGGAACGGCCTCAGGCTGTGCCAGGGGAGGGTCAGGTGGGATACTGGGAAAATTCCTTCATGGAAAGGACTGTCCAGCCCTGGCACAGCTGCCCAGGGCAGGGGTGGAGTCCCCATCCCTGGAGGGGTTTAAAAGCCCTGTGGATGTGGCACTTGGGGACATGGTCAGTGGTGCCTTGGCCGTGCAGGGGAACAGTTGGACTCCTTGATGATCTCAGAGGGCTTTTCCAACCCAAGCAATTGTGTGATCCTGCAACTCCCTCTGACTCCAGCACTGTGCTCATCCGCAGCAGACAGGCCAGTGATGCCTCGGGTACAGAGCAGAGGGAACAGAGGTGCAGGGGCCAGTCTGGCAGTGTGGGAACGTGAGGACTCACAGCAGGGAGAAGTGTTGGGAGCAGGCAGTGCCTGGGCAGGGCCATGTGTTGGCTGCCCCTCGCTGGGAAGGTGCATGTCAGATGTTTGTAGTGAACTTTGGGTCACGGCATTTCTCCTGCTGTGGCTTTAGCAGCCAGACCTGTCTCTGGTAGAGCTGCCATTGCTGCAGCAGAGGTGATAACTTGGAATACAGAGCCACAAACAGGTTGTCAGGGATTTGGTTCCAGAGGCAAACTCCAGTGTCCTGGGCTGTCTCTTCAGCACTAATGAACACCTGAAAATAGGTCCTGCAAGGGCTGTTCTTACCTGGAGCAAAATCTCCATTTATGTGACACTGAGAATATATTTATATCTTTGCTAAAATACCAGATAGGAAATCTCTGTTGTCCACACTGTTTGTAAGGGTTATGAGATAAAAACACACAGTTGTGCTCTTCCCCACACACAGTATTGTTCCCTTGCTGTAGGAAAGAGCTCTGTGCTGAATGTACTGGCTGCCACCAAAACTTAAATGCTCTGAAATGATCTTCTGGATTTCATACTGCAAAAGAAGATCATTTGTGCTAGTGGGAAAAAAAAAAAAAAAGAAAAGGAAAAGAAAGAATGGATAATTTAGATTTTATCCTTGAGTTCATTTAGTCCATCCCTTGTCTCTGGCCATTGTTGGAATCAGTTTAGAACAGCAAGGAGGACTCACCTGTACATGGGATAATCAGCTCTGTGCATTGAGTCTCATCCTGATTGATGTTCTTTTTAATCCACACTTTTTCTCTTGTCTCAACCTTTTGATAAGGTGCCAATCCAAGCCAAGACAGCTGGAGCTCCAACAGGACTTTCAGTCAGGCACAGTGTGGGAGCAGGTCAAACCCACAGGTTTTTGTGTGATTTTTGACAAATGTTTAATTTCAGAAATACTTTCAGTGTTACGTGGAAGGAAATAAGGAAAGATGTGAGTTCCAGAAACCCTATTTAAAGACCATTTTACTGCAGCTAATCCTCTCGGGGTGTTTGTAGGGGACCCAGGGAGGGCAGCTGGAGGAGGTCACACCCTGCAAGACTCTCCCTTAATGTGAACACTTAGAGAGTGTTAACGAGTGTTAATGAGAACAGACTCTTACTTTTGCAATATCTGATCAGTGAGAGTCATCCACAGGAACTCAGGTTTGCTCCTTATGGTATTCAGCTGCTCGCCCAGAGTTTAACTGTACAGTGAAATTAGAAATAACCACTTATATAGACAAATGTGCCCCACCAAATTTTGGGTGTGTTACTCTGCAAAGGCAAGGTCACAGGCTTGACTCCCCCTGACTATCAGACACTTGGCTATATCGAAAATTTAGGAATAAATATTCAAATCACGGCCTCATTTTCCACAGCATAAACACGGATGCTCCCCTAGAAATGCAATTATGAGATCTGCTCCAACCCGAGCTCGAGAGCTTTCATTCAGCCTGATAACTCAGCTCTGAGGGCTGGTTGTTTCCCCTCGTACCACTCTGCAATTTGTTCCTGCCAGGGTGGGTTTGTGTGTCTGTGTTTGTGTCTTACTTTCAGAAAACTGTGCTGTGCTACTGAGCTCTTCTGTCTTGCAGCCTGTCTGCTGAATGAGTCGTTACTGGTGTTGTCTTTATCGGGCTACTTTCAAAATCAATGAGATTTATACTTGCAGATTAAAAACCTTTTAAAATATGCATAGACAATGTAAGGTTCAATTATGTGTTTGGGATGAATGGAGCAGTGTGTACACATAAATAAAACATAAAAGCTGCTTCACTCTGTTTATCTTCTGGTTCTGATTTATTTTCAAAAGAATTAGAACTGGTGAGTCCATATTTGGATGTGGGAGCTCCAATCACTGCAAACATGTTTGTGTTTGTGCTTGGTGTCCATCCATCACTGCTCTGGCCTCTCAGGTTCTGGGAATGCAGGCAGGGGATGGGAATGGTACACATGGAAGGAGATGAAAACAAATCTGTTGTGTCCCAGAACTGAGCAGAGAGCATGAATGGGCTCTGGTTCTCTGCTCAGCACTTTGAATGGTTGAAATGACCCTTCTGAGAATGTCCTCCCTGATGGAAATCTGAGTGCCATAGGAATGGGAATAATTTTTGGCATCTAGATCTTGACAGTGTGCTCACACTCTGTCTCCCTCTGCTTCTGTGTGGAGAGAATTGTTATAGAATCCTAGACTGCTTTGGGTTGGGTTGGAAGGGATCTTAAACCTGGTCATGGGCAGGGTCACCTTCCACCAGCCCAGGTTGCTCCAAGCCCCATCCAACCTGGCCTTGGACACTCCCAGGGATGGGGCAGCCACAGCTTCTCTGGGCAACCTGGGCCAGGGCCTCACCTCCCTCACAGGGGTGATTCCTTCCCAATATTCCACATAAATCCACCATCTTTCAGCCTAAAGCTTTGTTGTGCCAAGGACAGGGCTGTAGCATTTAATGGACAGACTTGGTTTCCTCCTGTTGAAATGCTGTTGCCTGTTTTATCTGTTATATCTCTTGTGCCTCCTTAGGCTGTGGTAGAAGTGAACAGCCTCAAAGGTAGATCTGGGCTTAGCAGACACTCAGAGAACACAGGATGTCTCTACTGAACTTGTTCACTGTCTCTCTTTCATACAATATCTTTGCAATTATGCCTTAGACATTGGGGTGTGCCATGGGAGCAAAGTGTGACAGAATATCCATGTGTGTTATTTGTGGGCTGAATTTGAATCCCAGCATGAGGCTGAACAAGTATTGCTGCATAAGCAGCTTTGTTGTGCCATCTGATTACAAAAACGTGGCCATTAGAAGGGCTGTGGGGTCCCTGTGCTCCCATCACCTTACGTGGGTTCAGCTCAAAATTGCCTTGAAGTGTCAGCTCCTAATAGAGCAGATCCTTTGAAGCTTTGTTAAGATTTCAAACTGCCTCCAGCAAAGCCCCATCCATTAGTTTAATGTCACTCTCAGGCTCTCATCTAGCAGGGCTGGAGTTAAAATATGAAGAGCTGTGCATTCTTGCCTTGCAATGGATGGGCCATCATCACTGATGTTCTAACTGATGTGCCCTGGGAGGAATATTCTGGTTAGTGTGGAACAGTCCAATGTGCTGTGCTGGTCAGAGCTCAGCCACAGGACCTGCAATCCAGGGCAGCTTTATCCTGGTTTATGGGCAAGCTAAAACTCTTAACAGGTTAATATTTCACTTGAAAATATGAACTGTGGAAGTTTCATCCTTGTAATGTGCCTTTGCCTCAGTACCAATGATTCCTGTGGTGCTGTGGATAAATATTCCTGTTTGGGGATGGGAGCTGTGAGAGGTTCCCTGTGCCTGGATGGGTTTGTTGTGTCACCCAGGGAAAATTTGGGCTTCTGTCTGTGTGCCAGGGAGGATGGACCCGTCCTGCTTGGGGAAGGAGTCTGGGCTCTTGCTGCCTGAGCAGGGGTGAGCAGAGGAATCTCTGCCCTATGCAAAGGGATGGGGGGGTGTTGGAGTCCCCAGCCCTCACCCCTGGCATCACCATCCCCTGTCCATGGTACTGGGAGGGATCTGGTGGCTTCCAGGCAGCCTTCCCTCAACATAAAGAGAAGGATCTTTGCATGTCAAGTGCCTAGAAATAGTAATTAAAAATTATAAATTAGATTTTGACTTAATATTATTGACTCAAAATATAGATAAACCAAGGGAAATTAAAATGTGAGTAATATAAATACAAGTTAATTTTACTTCTGAGAAGTGATCACTTGGAAAGGATCTTCTTCATGATTACATAAACACAGCTTTATTCCCAAAGAGGAATTTGCACACACAAATCAGACAAGTGCATATCTAAAAATCTTTTTCCATTGCAGTATAAATTCAAATGCTGACTTCTGGTCATCTTTTTTCAAGGACTAGTTTTAAACAAAAGAAGTCCCAAGGTGCGACAATTTACCAGCGAAATCAGCGATTCAGCTGATGAGGGTTGGTCCTGCAAACACAAATGATACCTGCAAACAAGAGGAACCTATTTTTGCTGTTGCTGTGGGTGTGCTGGAACACAACAGCGAGGGGACGGGAAAGAACACGACGTCTTTGGCTGCACACAGGGACATATTTTTGTCTCTTAAAGGAGGAGGCTTTAATTTGTGTGAAGCTTTTGTGTCCGAGCTGCAGCAGGGCCGGAGGGGTTTATTTAAGGAATTCTCTGAAGGCCACAGAATGCAAGAGCAGCTCAGTTCCACTGGGGCCTCAGCTGTTTGTGAGACAGTGTGCTGCACTGGCAGTGGGGCTGCAGCCCTGCTCTGCCTCCCCAAAGGCTCCTGGTTCTGTGCTGGCAGTGCCAGGGGAGCTGCTGGCACAGCTCGGTCCAAAGCCTTCACTGAGTTATATTTGAGCATTAGAAAGGTTTGGAATCAGTTCATTGAGGAACCTGATTGCAGAGGAGGCTTTTTGCCACTGGGAAAGAATCACAGGATCCCAGACTGGTTTGGGTCATCCTGTGCCACCCCCTGCCACAGACAGGGACACTCCCACTCCCCCAGCCTGCTCCAAGCCCCATCCAACCTGGCCTGGAACACTTCCAGGGATGGAAAGGAAAGCATTCCAGTAAAGAGTTTATTCCTAATAAACCATAAATGGCCAATGTTAACCCACAATATGAAAGCAGGTATTGTGTCCTTGTTTATTAGAAGGACAGTATTATTTACAGCTTTACAAGGGGATAAGATCCTTTTTTTGTGCTGTGACTAATTTTCATTAAGTTTGTGGGTGCTGGTTTCAAGTCATCTGTCCAAGGATCTTTTAGCACTTAAAAGTGGTGAGATCACCTCCCATTTTTCATGTATAACAACCCAAGCTATGCCATAAACTCATCACTGTCACAAGCAGACCTTGTTCCAGGCACAGGTCACTGAGATGAAACACAGGGACAGTTCATATTTATGGACACCTCTCATTTTACTGCATGTTTATGATTTTTTCTTCCTGTTTTCTGTCTGAGCTGATAAAGTGCCCCCCCCAGAGCTGTGTGGACAGTACTAATTGCTGTAATTATTGTTTCCTTAATTGCTACAATTATTTTTTTCTGCAGTACTTTCTCATTCTAGAAGAGGAAGCAGTAGAGACCTTGTGGATAAGGAAAATACTCCCAGCTTGCCAGTATCATTCAGGATGTCTTTCCATTTAGTGCTATGACAGTTTTGGTGGGGATGAACACTGATTTATGTGCCTGGAAATGGGCTCTTTCATGTGCTCTTTCCAGGTTTGCCATTAATTTAAAAAAAAAATGTCTCCAATTAAGAGGCCACTTGTTTGAGAAAACCACAGTAACATTGGAGGTGTTTGTTTCAGTAATGGATTCCATCCATTATAACAATGGGAATGAGGAGCTGGGAATTCTACAAGGGCCTTATTTGCAAGGCCTCATTAAGCAGCCCCCTGGCTCCTGGCAGCCCACAGCCCTTCCTGGCACTCCTTCATTCTCCTGCCACTGTGGCCCTTCACCCCCCTGGTCCTGAGGGATCCACAGGCACTGACCTGGCCCAGTCTGTGTTGATGGTTTGTCAAGAACATCCGTAGTTCTTAATGAGTGTGGAATTGTGGCATCCCATGTGAAAACTCCCTCGGAAATTAGAACTTACAGGAGGCTTGGGAGCTCTGCTGTGGGTTCAGCAGGTGCTGAACACTTTGGTTGTCACATTAACAGACCTTCCCCTGTTGGCTGAAGTCCTAATGCTGGGCAGGGAATGTGAGATGGAGTCACCCAGCTCGGGGAGGTGTGGTGGAATGAGCCAACAGAAATACAGGCAAGATTCATGTCCATGAATCATTTATGGGGTTTATGTTCTTGATGTTGCTCTTGAAGATATTTCTGTTTTATCGAATGCACTTTGTCTGCTCCAGGCTCAGTTTCTCAATTGTGTTTGGTGTTTTTCATGTTTGTATTTCTGTACCTTATGAAATATCCAGCCAGTCCTGGGTGATTGTGCTGGTCTCTAATACGTCATTAGGAATTCACAGTGGGGTAACACAGGAGAGGAGGGGATGGGAGCAAACAGGGCTGTGTTTGAACACTGGTGGCTTTAATAATTGGCAAACAGAGAAACTGAGGTGAACTGTAAATAGATTAATGGTTTGCAAATGCCCTTCTCTGGCCGTGCTGGTTTTGTTCACTGCTCAGAATTTGCTCTCGTGGTGTAAGTTTTGCACTTAGCACCAGGTTTGCCATCTCCAGACACCTTCTAGTGCTGTACAAAGATACTTTCTATTGCCTTTCCTATTGGTTTACATGAAAACTTTCTTTGTTGTTTTGCCTCATTTTGTCATTGTCAACAGTATCAAAACCAATGTGAAGTGCACTGTGTGTCAAATGTCACCCTGAGACATAATAAGGAGGGATTATCAAAGTGCTTTGGAAGGATTTGTTCTCTTCATTGCCTAAGTGTTGGGAATACTGTTCCCATGTCTTTTAAGAGCCCTAGAGCAAGAATTGTAGTAATATTTGTTTTCATCTGCACCTTTCAGGGCAGGAAAAAGAGCACATGCTGTTTGACTGACACCTTGATTTGACACCAGTTGATTCTTCATTGGCACTGATTTGTCAGGGTTTGCTTTTTGGAAGGGCTGGAGGGGAGAGGAACCAAAGGCAGAGGTGATTTTGGTTCCATACACCCCATGGCTGGCAGCTGCCACGTGCTGTGAGTGCTGCAGGGCAGTGAGACCCAGGGCCATCCCACCAGCCCAGGGAGGTCAGTCCTGAGGAACGGTGGGAACTCGAGTTCCAGCCTAGTGGGAATCAGCAGGAAGATTCATTCTGCTGACTCTGCAAGCTTTTAGCCATACTCTGATCTGATTCTGCATCTTGAGTAAAGTTTTCATAGAATCCCTGCACGGTTTGGGTTGGAAGGGATCTTAAAGATCACCTGGTTCCACCCCCTGCCATGGGCAGGGACACCTTCCTCTGGATATCTGGATTTCTAGAACTTCCTGCCAGATTTTCTTCTTCTTCAAAAGGCCAAGTGCAAATGAAAGGAGTGTGGAGGGGTTTTGTCCAGAGAAAACTGCCAGTTAAAAACTTCAGGTAGCTGAACTCGAGACAATGAACCCACATCTCTGCAATTTGCAGGAGGCTGGAGCTCTTTGTCCTGCAGTCTGGGACATGGATGGGGAACAAAGAGTAGCTTCACCAACTGCTGGTTAAATCCTGATGTGACAAACCCGAGCCCCAAACAGACTCAAGGCTGTCACTCATCCATCAGGTCACTCCCTGGAGTTGTGCAGCCGAGGGCAGAGCTCCAGGAATCTCCCTTTGGCAGAGCTGGGGTGTCTCCAGGGTTTGCAGTTTGGGTGGCCTGACCCTGCCCTGCCCAGCCCTGTGGGCTCCAGAGGCTCTGTCAGACCAGGGGGGTTTTCCTGTTGTCAGGGAACCATATCCATAAAACTTAATAGGAAATGGAAAGTAAAAATGCAGCAAACTGTGAACTTAATAGTGCCCTGGTGGGAGCTCATTAATATCTCAATAGGTGCTCTCCTGCATTATCTTAATTGCCCAGGCCCTCGGGGAGATTGCCTCTCCTCCAGTTCTCTGGCTGCTGTCCTTGGTGAGGGGGGGTCAGGTGCTCCATTTTATTAACTTCTTAATGAGTTACTGAGGAGATGGAGCCGAACTCAATCCCATTTGAGGTGGCACAGTAGCAATAATTATTTGCTGTTTTGGTGCTTTGTGGGGTCCTTGGCCATGGCAGTGACTCTGCAGCAGTGCTGGCAGGGGTGGGGTGGGTGGGCAGCAAACCCTGGGCTTCTGGCAGCTCTTGGAGCTCCAGGGAGAGTTGGTTTGTCCTCTGGCCCTGGGGCTCTTGGGTGTTCCCAGCTGAGACACTTGGCTGTCAACGAGGAACTCACCAGGGCTTGTTTTGTTTGGAAAGAAGGGTCTGCTGAGCAGGGAGAGCAGGAGGAGGATGATATGGGATGAGGAGATCACACAACAGGAGCTTGAAATGAAAAATTGGAACAGCAAGTTTGTATTTCAGTTGGGTTCTGCTCTGAAATACCCTGTTCCAAAACTGTTGCTGGGAGATGTTTGATGCTGGAAGGAGTGATTCAGGAGCCCATCAGAGAGATGAGTTGGTCCTTGGTGCGTTTCTGCCCTGGCTCTTGGGGCAGCTGCTCACAAGCAGGACCTGCTTTTCAAGCAGGACATCAAGTGGGATCCAGAGACAGCTCTTCATTAGCAGGAGAAAATGAAATAAATGAAGAATAATGTTTAATATTAAAAATAAATTAACATTAATTAATCACTGACTAAAGCAATGTTCCCAGCATTAATCACTCACCCTCACTGTAAGCAGAACATCAGCCAGGCAAAGCACATGGAAAACTCCTGAGTGGGATGTTTGCCATAGTCCTGAAAACCCAGAGACTTGAGGAAAACCTTCCTCCCACAGCAGAGATCTGCTCCTTCCTCTGCCAAACCCGGGGGTCTCTCAGAGAGCTCCAGTTCTCTGAGTCCTGCTGAGAGGGGGGAGGCAAAGGGGGCAGCTCTCAGGGCAGGCAGCAGGAGCACAGGCTGGGGAAGGGCCAGGGGGATTGGGGTCCCCTGGGCTTCATGGACCACAGCCCTTCTGCCAAGATGCTGGAGCCATTTGGAAAGCAGGCTGGGATTCCTGAGAGCTTTGGGAGGTTTCAGACACGTTTCGGAACAGAAAACAGGAAACCTGTAATGAGAGAAAAAGCTGCCTCCTTTAAACTCCAGTTTTGAATGTGAGATATTGGTAACAAAGAGCATATTGATTTTATCAAAAATGAAAGAAAAATACCTCAGTGAAGAGACAGAAAATATTTATCCATTTAATTAAAAAACAAGCAAACAATAAAAAACCGTAAAACGAAACAACCTCATTAAATTCCTCTTATTCTCCCTGGAATGGTGACATTGGCCAGCTTGGGGTTGGGTCTTGATGAACTGGGTCAATCCATTTTTGTTTTCAAGGGCACTTCAGCTTTGACAGGAGGTGAAGGAGCAGATTTGGGAGCTCCCCTGGTGAGCAGCCGTGGGGGATGACTTTTGGCTGTTGGTTTGATGGGTGTGAGCCCTGGGAAGAGATCTCAGGGAGGAGAGGGTCTGGCCCCTGGGGTTTGACTGCAGGGACCAGGATGTTGTGTTTTTCCATCCTCAATAAAAACACACCAGTAATGTGGAGGATCCTAAAACACGGGACAAAGGCTCCAGCTGAGTCTGGGGGAGGTTTGTCCACATCCAACTGGATGTGAACCTTAAAAAAGGTGAAGAAAGACTGAGAGGATGGATTTTAGCTGATGCAAACAGATGTTCAGTTTGGACATTTGGAATGTTGTGCAGGAAGGGAAAATATCTTTTGCAGGTGTCTGCAGCATGCTCTGACACACAAAGAGCAACTCTGATGGCTGCAGTTCACATCCATTGAAAGACTTTTCTCTCTGTATTCAAAAGAAATGGGAGGAAAACTCTACCCTTCATACATATAACTTTATGTTCCTTTTATGTATTGTGTCAGAAGTGTTGGTGAAACCCCCAATATATGCTTTTTATACTCCAGCCTGAAGTAGTTCATAATTTATGAACAGTGGGAAAAGGCTTAAAATCCAAAAAGTCTCCTAAGGAATATGAGCAATGCAGCCAATTCTGAAGCAGCTTTGGTTTTTTAAGAGTGCAGAATATGCTCCTTTTGATTTTTAGCTGAAAAACATGTTGTTGGCAAGTTGGAATACAAAGAGTTGCCACAGATAAAAATTGATATTTCATTCTTTCTTTTATTTGTAACTGAAAAAAGCAGCACTTGGCTCTGTTACTACAGGTGAGGGGGGGGACTGTAGGTGTGCACTCGTTGCTTGTCTAATTAATAGTGGGTTAAACAGGTTAAATGTTCCACTTAAATGTCACCAGTCATTTCTTACAGCAGCAGTCATAGGCATGGACAAATTAGGAATTTAACTCTTTTTTGGAGTGCCCAGCATTTTCTGTGCACCCACAGCAGTTGGTGTCAGCTGAAAATCTTTTCTCAGGTAGATTAAAAATGAAGAACCCTGATCACAGAATCCCAGACTGGGTTGGGTTTGGAGGGACCTTAAAGCCCCTCCTGCCCTGGGCAGGGACACCTCCCACCAGCCCAGGCTGCTCCAAGCCCCGTCCAACCTGGCCTTGGACACTTCCAGGAGTGGAGCAGCCACAGCTTCTCTGGGATCCTGTGCCAGGGCCTCAGGACTGATCAGTTGTTGTAATCACTGTCTCTGTCTCTGAGAGCTGCCCCAGCTTTGCTGCCCCTGGGCAAAGTGCTGAGCGAGTCCATCCATCCCCATGGTCAGCACCCTCTGGGCTCCTCCAGCAGCTTCAGCTGGAACTTCTTTAATCTTCTCTGACTGGAGCACTCTAAAGTCTTGCTGTCCACGAGCCCCAGATGTAAAATAAATCTGGCAAGGCTTTTGGAGACAACTGCTGCCCTGCACTGCAGACCCAAGGCAGCCCAGCTTTCAGCCTGATCAGCTCCTGTGCAGCTGCAGAGCAGGGACACGGCCCTGCCCAGTGACACCTCCATCCACATCTCCAGCAGTGACAGCCCCAGCTCTGCTCACTGCCAGCAGTGCCCTGGCAGCCAGGAGGGCCAGTCCTGCCCTGGGGGCACCAGCCCAGCATCACTGAGTGAGGGAGGGGATTGTCCCTCTGCTCTGCCCTGGGGCGGCCTCTCCTCCAGTCCTGGGGCAGTTTGGGGGGCACAATATCAGAAAGATCTAAAGCTGTTGGAGAGTGTCCAAAGGAGGGACACAGGGTGGGGAAGGGTCTGAGGGGCCACACAAGGAGCAGCTGAGGGCACTTGGTGTGTCCAGCTGGAGACAAGACTGAGGTCAGAGCCCAGCAGGGTCTGCGGCTCCTCCCGAGGGGCAGCTCCGACCTCTGCTCTGGGTGAGCAGGGACAGCACCCAGGGAAGGGCTGGAGCTGGGACAGGGCAGGGTCAGGCTGGATCTCAGGGAAAGGTTCTTCCCCCAGAGGTGGCACTGCCCAGGCTCCCCAGGGCAGTGGGCACAGCCCCAAGGCTGCCAGAGCTCCAGGAGGGTTTGGACAATGCTCTGAGGGACAGGGTGGGATTGTTGGGGTGTCTGTGCAGGGCCAGGGGTTGGACTGGATGATCCTTGTGGGTCCCTCCCAGCTCAGGGAATTCTATGATTCTGTGAAAGTTGACATGTTTGTTTAGGTTGAATACCAACAGATGTTGGGGTAGTTAATCACTGTGAAATGTTTCATGCAAAGTTCTCTTTCTGTTCCCTCTGCTGGGTCTGCAGCACCAATTTTGCTTTAAGTGGCTGATTTTCCTCTGCTGTAGGAGCTGCAAATGTCCACGTAACTGTACAGATATAATGTGTATCCTGGGGAAATTTGCTCTCCTGTGCTCCTGATCTCTGTGGAATCAAAGGTGCTGAGCCCTTTGCAGAGTTGATCCTGGGGAAATACAATGTTTATTTTTCTGAGAAGGCAGGAAAGCTAATATATACTTGTAGAGTGCTCTGCAGAGACAAAATATGAGAATGCAGAAGACGCTTGTGCTGAGGCATGAAGTGCTGACCTTTCCTGAGGCAGAAGGCTCAGATCATTATATACGATCATGTTTGTGTATATTGCAAAGCTGTTTGTTCCCTCTGTGGCATCTCAAGTGAGAGTTATGGCAGGTTCCTTAATTTAAGGAGCAGTCCCAGACTGTTACTCAAACAATTGCATAATGGGTCTGGGGATTAACATGCTGTCAGCTCAATAACTGCTCAGGGACTTTGGTATCAAGGAGAAAATAGTCCTGAACAATATTCTGGTCTCTCTGTTGCAAAAGTCACCGTCACACTCTGCTGGGAGGAGGAAAGCCATGGCTGCTGTGTTGGCACAGAGCTGAACTGTGCCCAGGCTGTGGCTGTGGGACAGGGGTGCCCATGCTCAGCAACCTCCACGACTGTTCTCCATCAGAAAGTATAAAAAATAAACATATTTTTGCTTAAGTCAGGACCCTTCATTCTCCAAAAGTTGATGAAGGGTCTTCCTGACTTTCAACCAGCAATGGCAGGTGGAGATTTAACCTTGGTTACATTCAGGGTCCCAAATCACCTGATGCTGGTAAAACCAGAACACCAACAAAAGGACACAGTGATTACAATGGTTCGTGTGCTGTGTTTGATTTAGATTGCCTGAAAGGAAGACATTATGGATGTGCACATATACAGTTGTCTTCAATTGTTTAACCACTTTATTTGTGTAACTTGAAGTCAATGGAAAGATTGTTTCTTTGGCTTGTACGTTGTAAGGGAACTTGGTGGAGAAGCAGAGATGGAAACAGTGAAGGCAAAGCTCAGCTGGAGCCACCAGCTTTAGCTGACTGCTGCAAGAAGTGCCATGAGTGTTTGAATATGTATATTTATCAGAAATTATTTTTTTCTACAGATCCCACAAATCAGTTATGCCTCAACTGCACCAGAGTTGAGTGATGACAGGCGCTATGATTTCTTCTCACGTGTGGTTCCTCCAGATTCCTTCCAAGCACAAGCAATGGTGGACATTGTGAAAGCTTTGGGATGGAATTATGTATCCACTTTGGCATCTGAAGGGAATTATGGAGAAAAAGGAGTCGAGTCCTTCATGCAAATTTCCAGAGAGGCAGGTAGGCAACGCCCGTCCCCTCCAGACAATGCTGTGGAAGTGATGAATGTTATTTTGTGCCAAATGTGATATTATTTTTCTAGAACTTACATTTGATTCTAAGGTTGCTTCAGTTCTTTGCAATGCTCTGCAATGGCTCCTAGATACTCTCATTCCTGAATTGCTTATGGAGCTTCAGAGTTTGAAACCTCAGTGGCTTTCAGTCATTTCTGGGGGAAATAGAGAACCCTGAGCCTTGCCAAGCTCCTGCTGTTGCCCTGGAGGGCATCCTGTGGTGTTGCCATGGGTAGAAGGGAGATTGGAGAACGCTGAGCTTTTCCCTCTCCCCAGCTCGGGGTCCTGTGCCCTGACACTCGTTTGTGTCACACTTTGTTCAGCTCTCACATCTCTGCCTGGCTGGGGTTGCTTTGCTTTCAGTCTCTGGGCTAGTTCAGTTGAGACAATTTCTAATCTTTCCCTCCAGTTTGGCAGTTTGCTTTTGTTTTCTGCTACAGAACCTAGAAGGGGGCCTGTGCTGAAGGTGTGAGTGCTGTGTGCTCATACCCCCATCCCTGTAACTTATTCTTCAGGGTAAAGAGCTCTAAATTTTCCCCAGAGACACCAGAGTGTAGGAGGACTTTAGCTGGCTCTTTGGGGAATAGAGGTACAAATCCTTGGCAAGCTGATTTGCAATCCAGAATCAGAAGGGTTTGGGAATTGAAATGTTTCGAGTTGGATCCTGTGCTGGGAAGGAGAAATCAGCAGATGCTGTAATTCATTCTTGGTGATAAGTGCAAGGTTCCAGAAGGCTTCAGTGGTAGAGCCTGATGGGGAACACAACGTTGTTGTGCAGGAATAAGCTCTGTTGTATTGCCAGAATGAACACAGACCTCCCACCCTGTGCCTGCCCTGGCATTGCCTCAAATAAAACCAGCCCAGTCCCAGCTCAGGGGATGGGGTCAGTGCCCAGCCAGGGCAGGGTGGGACAAGGCAGGAATTGCTCTGGAGCAGCCACTGGAGGTTTCCATCCCTGTGGCTGTTCCAAGGCTGGATCAGCAGCAGCTCTGCCTGCAGAAGCACCAGCTCGCTCCCAAACTGTCTCAGGGAGCTGATGGATCCCTCCTGGCAGCATCATCCCAGAGCACGTGGAGAAAGTGCCTGTGCTTAAAAGAAAGGGGCTTTGGAGAGTGGGATCTGGAATTGTTTCCTTCTATTGATGTCACAGGAGGGACCTGCATTTGCATAAATGTGTCTGTTCCTACAAATGCATATTTATGTGGTATTAAAGAAAATGGGGTTGGATTTAAGACAGCAGGAAGTGACAAATGCCAGAGTTCATTATAATTTAAAATTGGCTTTATTTGCAAATATCCACTGTTGCAAAATCATACCCGAAATATGTTCTCTGTGTCAAGGACAAACTCCAGTGAAGAATATTGTCCCACTTTATAGACCTTCTGGAGAATTAAATTTATTATGCGAGCTGTTCGTGTAGTCAACATGTAATTCCACATCCTTCATAAAAAACAAAGCACAAACCCACCCCCACCCCCTGCTGACAGCAGCTCTGCATGCAGGGGGATGTAGGTCGTGCCTAGGAGATGAAGGCACTAACAGGGATAGTGCATCATCTTCCAGAGGCTCTGGAACAGGAATAATCCAATCCCCGGAGCTGCTGCTGCTTCTTAGGGCTGCGCTGAACTCCTTGTGTCGCACAGATAAAGCTCAGGTGAAGTTCTGAGGGGATTTAATACCTGTCAACAAGTTCCCTGGGGTTGTAAAACCCTGGGAATGTAAGATCCTGTTGTCTGGTGGTTTAATGGAGCTGTGCTGCCTGGAGATACAGGTCCTGACCTTGAATCCTTGTGGAAAAACGGCCCCTTGTTCCCTGACTTTGGGGATGGGTTCTGACCCTCTCCCAGGTGCTGCCTTGGGGGTTCACGTTGCAATGTCCCTGCCTGGGGGAGAGGGTGTGGAGGGTGCCACATTTTTGGGGTTGTTTTCCCAGTGCCTGAGGTGGCAGTGTCTCCACAGGGACACTTATGCCTGGAAAGGGTTGAACAGGCTGCCAGGGGATTGCTGGAGTAGCAGGTTGGGAAGGAGCCTGCTGAAGGAGCAATGAGCACCACTCATTTCCCTGCCTCGTGGCTGGGGGAGATCTTTAGCAGCTCCTGGATCTCTGTTTGAAAACATTGGAGTGGTCAAGAGCTGCTGGGAATGTGTGAAGTGAACACTGGTGTCAAAGGGGAGCAGAGGGGACAGGGGCTTTCATAAACTGGAGAAGTGTCACTGAGCTCATTTGCACTTCAAATATTAAATGTATTTCAAGGGGTCCAAATGCACGTGGCCTGAGTGAGGTGTGTAACTGTGCAGGATCTTTCCAAAGCAGGGTGACATGAGCTGTGCTCCTGTGACACTGCCAGGGTGGGAGGGAGGGATGGGGTGGTGATCCTGCTGCTGCCATGAGAGTGGATTAATGGGGTGCTTGGGGTGCTGGTCAGGGCCATCACTAATTGGAAAACTCGGGCCAGAAGCAACAGAAATGCAACAGGAGAGGAATTTTTTTCCTTAGAGAGTCCAGTTCTTGAAATGGTTGGGCTGGGGACTGTTTACCTCTTCTTCCCAGCTTGCAGGGTGTACTCAGCATGCCCTGAAGGGGTAAGGGGAGGATGGAGAGCGGGAGAGGGGTTTGGGGGTGGTTTACCTCATTTTCCTAAGACTTGTGATGTCCATCAGGAGTTGTGCTGTTGCTCTCACAACCCCCTGACAGGAGGGGGGAGCCGGGGGGGGGGGGGTCGGGCTCTGCTCCCAGGGAAGAAGGGGCAGGAGGAGAGGGAATGGCCCCGAGAGGCACCAGGGGAGATTCAGGTGGGGTGTTCGTGACAGTCTCTTCACAGAAAGTGTTGTCCAGCCCTGGCACAGCTGCTCAGGGCAGTGTGGAGTGACCAGCCCTGGAAGTGTTCAAAAGCATTTGGATATATGGCACTTGGGGCCATGAGGAGCAGAGCTGGGAGAGGTGTTGGAGCAGAGCTGGGACAGGTGTTGGAGCAGAGCTGGGACAGGTGTTGGAGCAGAGCTGGGACAGGTGTTGGAACAGAGCTCCTTGTGCTGGTTCTCCCTGCATGGCCCTGTAGGACCAGGGGAGCTGCCAGGAGCAGCCCCAGGGGGAGGCATTTGGTCCCAAATTTGAGGCACACCACAGAGCACAGGCGTCATCAGCTCCCAGACAATTGTCTTGTAGCTCATAATGAGGTTCTTTAGGCAGAAAGGAAGATTTAGTCCATAGGTACCAGCACATTTATTATCTCTGGCCTCAAGTCTGCAGCGAGCTAATTATCTAAATTCAGTGTTTTATCCCAACTTGTTTCTGATCAGCCAGGATCTTAGGAAATCTCAGGATGAGTAGAAAGTGCTACCCCTGCTTAGTTTTCAAATATGCTTTAGCATATAAAGACTTTGCTTGATCCTCTGAGTTAATAATTCTTCACAAAGTGACTTTTATTATGAGCACTTCAAGCGAGTTTGAATATGTCATTGTGGCAGGAGATGAAGATTTGAAACATGCTCTGCAGTCTGTGGGATTAATAAATTAGGGGAATGGTCTAATTATGGAAAACCTAAAGGACAATTTCAGATTATTAATGAAACTACTGAATACTTGAATTTCAAAGATTAATTCATCTTTGATTTTTTTAAAAAGATTAATCTGTACCAGAAGGTTAATTGCTATCTGTAAGAAATATATATATTGAAGTCGTTAGCAAAAGACCACTTGAATGCCTCCTAACAGATAAATGAAAGATCTGGAGTGCATTTATTAAGGCTCTCTCTCCCCCAGTGGCCCGTTTCACACCCCAGCACCCTGGCTGTGCTCTGAGCAGCCCTCGGTGCTCCCTCACCGACTGCAGCACTCGCGGGGGAGGAGGGGGATGCCCGGAGCTGCAAGACTGTGTCTGCCACCTTCATCTCTTCCCTCTGCCTTCCCACGGCTCCCTGAGCCAGCCTGATCCCAGAGACCAGAGCTCCTACCCAGCCAGGCTGGCTCTGAGCACGAGCTGTGTCTGCAGGACCAGAGCTGTCCCTGCAGAGCTGCCTGTCCGTGAGCCAGGGGCTGGATCTCCACACTGAGGAGAGGATGCTCCCAGCTTGTTGGAAAGGCTAGAGCAGAAAGAGTCTGGAAAAGCTTGGTGCCTTTCTCTGAGTGCTCAAGACGAGCTCAAAGGGGATTACAGCTCCTGTGCTCTGTGCTGATGTGACTCGTGCACTGAAGTTTCTCCTGAAGCCTTTCAGTCGGTGCCGTTCGTTAAAGCCTCGGCAGAGCAGGAAGGAGAATCAGCCCTAAGCCACCTTAGCACAGAGAGCACAACACTTGTGACGGTCTCTTTATCTTCTTTTCTCCTCCTTTTCTGAAATATTCATTTCTGTAATTCCCCAGTCTCCGTGATCCTGCCTCTTACGCAAGGGCAGAACATCTGGGTGAGCTGGGGTGGCATCACTGCAGGAGCTGGGGGTGCTCAGGGACACAAACCCCAGAGCTGGGGGTGCTCAGGGACAAACCCCAGAGCTGGGGGTGCTCAGGGACAAACCCCAGAGCTGGGGGTGCTCAGGGACAAACCCCAGAGCTGGGGGTGCTCAGGGACAAACCCCAGAGCTGGGGGTGCTCAGGGACAAACCCCAGAGCTGAGTGTGCTCAGGGTCAGAACCTTCAAACCAGGGCAGAAAGGGGACCCCTCTCATGGTTCCCTGCCCATGGCAGGGGCTTGGAAATAGGTGATCTTTAAGATCCCTTCACACTCAAACTATTCTTTGTTTCTGTGATTTTCCGTCCTTCTTGCCCTCACAAGTAGATTTTTTTTTCCCCAGCAGTGCTACTGAACAGTATTTCTTTACTGTTTCTCAATATGAATTTGAATTTCTTGATCTTGTTTTTCCCAGCTTTACCCTTGGTACTGAAACCCGTGTGTGTGTCCACATGGGTACCCCTGTGTGGGGCACGGTGTCCTTCTGTCTGACAAGTGGAGCTGTGCCAGGGCAGGGTCAGGTTGGATCTCAGCAAAAGGTTCTTCCCCCAGAGGGTGGTTGGCACTGACCAGGCTCCCCAGGGCAGTGGGCACAGCCCCAAGGCTGCCAGAGCTCCAGGAGGGTTTGGACAATGCTCTGAGGGACAGGGTGGGATTGTTGGGGTGCCTGTGCAGGGCCAGGGGTTGGACTGGATGGTCCTTGTGGGTCCCTCCCAGCTCAGGATATTCTGTGACTCTGTGTGTCACTCCCCCAGAATCAGATGAACCACTGTTTTGCATTGCATTATAATCTGTGCATTAAATATTATCCTCTCTAAATTCATTGGGGTTTTTTACAAAGTAATGACATATAGTTAAGTAGCTCCTGCAGAAATTACTGTCTATGGGTTTTTTATTTGTAACAAAGAGTGTTTTAAACCCCTTTACCCACTGAAAATTGGAAATACAACAGCCTTTCCTAGAACTTTGTTATTTGTTTTCTACACTGACTTGTGCTTCTCAGAAGAACTGAGTCCTTTGATGCGGGTTTTTGGTGATCTGAGTCATCTCCTGGTGCTTTCTGTGACACCCTCAGCGTGGAGTATCATCAGACTCTGCTCTAATTCAGTTCCTCTGCTGATGGGACTGACACTGGTGAGAGCCAGGAGCTGCTCTGTCATCCCTCAGTGATTCACAGAGCTCTCGTGGGCTCCTCTAGGTCTGCTCAGCTGCCTGCTCTGATCCTCAATCTGCATTTTTGTAATAGAACTTAATTTTTATGCTGTCTGTTGGGAATTCCATTAGCACAAATCAGTGCTGGGGAACAGGAGAGAGTGGAGTCACTGCACGAGGGGGTTGTACAACTGTCTGTGCTTCAGAGGGGAGAGGAGACTCCTCTGTCTGTCTCCAGTGGAGAAATGATTCCTGGTGCCAACCAGAAAATCCTGCTCTATTTCCTTTTTCTCTTACATTCTGGTGCTAATGAAACATCTCTTGTTTTTCTCTTGATCCACTGAAGCCCTACTCAAGGGTTTGGAACACTCATTGCAGGGAGCAGTCACTTCATAGCATAACTCAGGGTTTGAACCCAAAAATGAGAAGAGAAGGTGAAAAAGGTTACTGGAATCCCTGTGCTGGGCAGAGATTGCGTTGGCCATGGTAATAAAGAACAAACAGGATGTTTTAGGGGAGTTTTAGCACGAGATGCTGGCAGTGGGTGATGCCCATCACCCAGTGATGCCCCAAATTGAGGGTCTCTGATCTCTGTTCCTTGTGGCAGCTCACAAACCCAGCTGTTAACAGAGCCACTGCTCAGATGGAAATTGGGATAAGTCATTGCTTGGAAGGTGATGGGATAAGGTGTTGTGCTGTCCACCCTGATGGCTTCATTGAGCTGGAGGAACAGCCAGTGTTCACTGATCTGCCTCTGCCAGAATCCAGGGGCAGAAATCCTGCAGCACTTCAGGCAGAGCAGCTGAGCCTGTGTGGTGACAGACTGGTCCAGAAATCTGGGTTTGAAGTGCAGCCTGAGGAAACCACACGTGTTCAGGTGGTTTTTAGCATGTCTTGGCTCTTTGGAGGGTCACAGACCCCAGGGCATTCCTGGAATTTGAGGATAGAAGATGGTTTCAGGCTCAGGGAGTTTTCCCAGTGAATTCCTGGTCCTGCAGACCCCTCCTGTGTGGGGTCAGTGTTGGCAGGAGGGAATGGAGGTCTTGGGGATGGAGGGGCTGCAGTGCAGGGCTGTCCCTTTGTCGTGGGTTGTGTTCAGTGATTCTGCTTTCTGATGGGAATGCCCTTTATTCAATCTCTTGAGAGCCTGTTTTCTTGATCAAATACAGCCAAACCAAATACATAAACCACTCATAAAATCAAGTCATTTATATCCCAGCATTTCAAGTGTTTTCCATTTTTCTACTTTTCCCAAATATTCATGACTGTGTCCTTTTGGTGTGCAGTGAAGATATGTTGAATAATATTGTTGTGAAATCTATTATTCTCTTTCCTATTGTCAAATAACAAATGTTTTATCACTTCAGAAAAAAATAATCAGGAGCAATTGCTGTGTGAAGCTGCAGCAGCCTGTGCTGTGCTGCAGTCTGTCAGGGCTAATAGGGTTTCCTTTTAATTGTAACTGATCTGCTTGGAGATGCACTTGCCTCGATCCTCGAGGGTGGTTTGGGTTGCATTTGGAGCTGGATGGTACCTCTGAGAGCAGAAAAGCAAAGTGACTGTGTCCCTGTGTGCATGGCCAGTGCTGCTGTGCCTTTTCCCTCACTTGTGGGAAGTGCTGTCCCTAGAAGCAGTGCATGGGGGATGTCCTTAAGGTGATGTCTGGGCTTCTGACTTGGATAAAACTCATTATCTGCCTGGCTTAGGTGTTCAAAAACCCTCAAGGCACCAGCCTGTGTGTTTAGATTATCCAAACATTGGGAATGCAATCTCCATCTCTTTAGGGAGGCCTCTTCCTCCCTCAGACATAACAGATGTCCTGGGCTGGCTGGCTCCGTTCCCTGAGCAGTAAAGAAGAGTGATGAGATCTGAGCTGCCCTTTGGAAGCATCTACTTCTCTCTCTTGCCTCCACAGGGAGTGTTGGCACCAAATATATGTGCGTTGTTAAAGAATTTGAATTTTAAAAAAAACTTGCAATCACTGGTATCCATGTGATAGATGTATTTTCTTATCTCTTGTCATCATTAGAAGATAAACACCTGGTGTAGCTTGACAGGGTCCTTATGATCTCCTTCAGGAGAGCAGGGAAGCTGCTGGGCACAGGGAACTCAGGGTTTGGATGTGCCCCTGGTGGCACTGCAGCAGCAGGAGCCTCAGTCCAGGGTGGGCAGTCTGGGATGGGATCAGCAGGGGCTGAGTAATTCCTTCTTCTCCATAGACTCAGGAAAAATCAATCAGATAGAGCTGGGGAGAAGGAAAGAGGTAAAGATGTGAGGGGATGATTGCCTTTGTGCCTGCTCACGTGGCACCTGAGCCCAGCCCCATCCTGCCACACCCAAATTCCACCCTGTCCTGCCACTGCTCTCACCCAGCTGCTTCTGGAGAGCTGGAACAGGCTGCTGTTCCTGCTACAGCCTCAGCCACTTTAATGATAAATATCTGCCTTTTTGTGGCATTTATTGACCATGTGGAGATTGCATCTCAAGGACAGAATAAAATTGAAATAGGCAATTCTTGTTGCTGAGCAAATAACCACCAGTGTCCTTTAAAAACGTTCCCCCAGATTTAATAAACCTTCCTGGGATGGGAGAGGGGTCACACGGGTCAGCTGGACAGAAGTGGGTGGTGAAGTCCTGGTTAATCCAAAGCAGAGAAATGCAGTGCTGAGCTTTTGTTTGTCCCAGGGAAGTTGGACACCCCCAGGGGATGCTCCTGTGTTTGGCCCTGGGATGCAGAGGGGAAGATGTTGTTTGGTGCAGGTTCAGTAAGTTTTTCATCCCAATCCAGGTGCTTTCATTTGTTCTTTGGCAGGATTTCTGCATCTCAAGGGTAATGGTTCCTCCTGGGAAGGACAGCAGGATGGTGCAGTCGGAGGAGCAGGAGCGTTGGTGTTTGTTCTGCAGCCAAGTTCTGCTGGGGAGGAGAGAAATGGGTGAAGAAATGATGGAAATATTGGGAATGGACTAAGTTTGTTAATGTGCATTAGGAAGCCTGAGGAGAAGGTACCCTTGAAGTGCAGAAGGTGGTGTTTTGAGGAGGAGAGGGGGAGAGAATTTGGGTTTAGTGAACAATAAAAGGAACAGGTCTGTGGAAAGGGCAAGAGAGGGATGAAGAGGAGAAGGAGAGATGAAAAGCTGTAAAATGAAAATAGATAGAAATGGTGGGGGGTTCAAAGGCTGAGCCATGGGCAGGGGAAAGTTATCCCTGGGTAAGGAAGATTTGCCAAGTGAGTGGGCTGGAAACACACCAAAACCACCGATTTCAGGAACAGAATTGACTTGGATTGTAAAAACTTAAAACTTCTACAAGATAAGACAGAAATTCTTCCCCAACTCCCTTCTTTCTGCTGGGGGCAGGGAAACCAGGCTTCCTAGAGGTTTCCCTCCGAGTGCCTTTGCTCTTCCCTTGTGCCTCCCAGCCTTCCTGGGGGGAGATGTGGAGCCTGTGAATCCTGGCTCCCATCCTGGCTCCTGTGCCTGTTCCAGTGTGTGGTGCAAGGCATGTTGTCAGCTTTCCTGAAGGAATGGGATGAATGTCATAAAAGCCTCCTGCAGAGGAAGGCCCTGCTGTCATTTTGACTTTCCCCATGGAAAATAGAGATGGTGTGATTACACTGAGATTTTCCCATGGGATATGTCTGTTGTGCAAAGTAGGATGAATTTGTTGGGACTTCACTTGGGACCAGCTCTAAATGTGTCTCTGCATCTGAAGGGTAATATATAATGGGATGCAGTAAGTTATTCCAGTTTCTGTCACTGAAATCCTGTATCCCAGGAGGAAATACAAAATATTGCCTCATCTTGTACCTTCCATACTTCACAGTCCCTTTTCACTTTGTGCTAATGCAAAGAACAGCTTTCCCAGCCGTGGGGGAGTAGCAGCACATAAATAATTCGGAGATGCCTCTTCCATCACGCGCCTCCCCTGCCTCCTTCATTCCTTCTCCTTCCTCAGACAACTGAGGATGACAAACACCCTGAACCCTCCACACTTGTGGAAGATGGTTTTCATGCCCTGCTAGTGACCTTCTGGGCATGCCAAAACACTCCCTGGTCTGTCCCTGAAGATGTCAGAGCCCTCCCCTCTGCAGCTCCTTGTGTAGGAAGCAAAGGTCGATGAGAGGAGCAAACCCCTCTAATGGGGTGTGTGTGTGTTCCCCCTTGCAGAGTCACAGCAGGGAGGGAATGATGATCAATGGAGTTCTCAATCTTCCTTACATGTTCTTGGGAAAGTTATTTATCAAGGCAGTGTTTGAAATGCTATTTGCTGTACTGTATCCAAAAGGTACCCGAGCTGGAAGGATGAGCTGCAATACTGCACTTTAAGTGGTTTCCATGTACAGGCAGGATGTTGGGAAGATGTATAGAGGTGTATACAGGCACTTTATACCTCAGGCTGTTCTGCTCCCTTTCCCTTTCGTGTTTCAAGATTTATATATTTTCAATCTAAAGTGAATCTTATAATGGAGACTGTCATCATCATTTGAACACGCTACCAATGCCCTTATTTAAACAAAAACCTCCTATTGATGGTGCTCCACCCTCTTTCCAGGCAGGTCCCTTGGCTGGTCCTGTGTCGTGTGATGGCAAATTATGGTGTTTTCCTGTAGTAGTCCCTGTTCACAGCATTTTTGGGGTGTTAATACCAAAAGGTTGGTAAAAAACCAAATTATTTAATTATTATCAGCAAAAGACTTTGCATTTATTTTGTTGTGTAAATGAAATAGAGATGAAACAGGTTAAACATGGAAATGCAACTCCAGCATTTGTGTTTGGGAAATGAGCAGATGTTGCACTTGTTGATGTGGTTCAGAGTGCATGGGGTGTTTGGGCAGGGCTTGGACTTGGTCTTGGAGGTCTTTGCTGACCTTAATGATCCTGTGATTTTGTGCAGATGTTGGGGGTTTGAATTGGCTCTGTGCTGGCTCTGGGTGCTCTGTGCTGGCCCTGGGTGCTCTGTGCTGGCCCTGGGTGCTCTGTGCTGGCCCTGGGTGCTCTGTACTGGCCTTGGGTGCTGCCGGACGCTGCAGCCATTTCCTCACTCCCAATAACCAGCAATGCTTCTCTCGGTGCTGTTTGCCTGGGAGAGCCCAAGGCTGATGAGGAGAGATGCCATCCCTGGTCTAGATGAGTGTGTGAAATCCCATGTTCTGCTCCAGGCTGGGGAAGGCCCTGCCTGTGCTGCCCAGGGAAGGTGCATCACCCATGGGAGCAGCAGCAGCGCAGGTCCCTCTGGGCTCAGGTCCCTCTGGGCTCGGGTCCCTCTGGGCTCTGGTCCCTCAGGGCTCAGCTCCCCAGCAGCTCCCTGAGAGCCTGGAGGAACTCCCAGCCTGCAGTGGGGTTCAACAGAGCTGAGGAAGAGCAGCTCAGAGCTGCCCTCCCTGCTCTGTTCACCCACTGTTCCCTGTCCCTGCCTGAGCTCCCTGTCCCGGGCGTGCTGGGGGAGCTGCTTCTCTGGGCACCAGAACATTCCTGCTGGTGGCCCCACTCTGGGATCAGGGAGAGTGGCTTCCTAGGAAAAATAGAAAGCAGAAGCATTTCAGGGAGCTGCCTTCCCATGGCAGAGTGGCTGCAGCTGCGAGAAGCCTGGCAGGGGCTCTCAGCTTGGAAGGGGCTATCGCAGGCTGGGATCAAGAAAATACTCTTTAAGCATTGATTAAAGATACACCATAATTTAATTCCCTGGATGTGTTTTGTTTTTCCCCTTAATTCACTAATCCACAGCATCTAATCAACCCTTTCATTGTCTCTCACTTTATCTTATATCTATATTTTGTTCCTTTTCCAGCCTAATGGTGTTTTCCCTCAAATTACTTGGTTCTCTTTGTTCACTGTCTTCCTTCAGGAGTATCCCCTGTGCTGTCCCTTGGCCCCAGGTCTGTTCTTGTTTGGAGCACTCAGGGCCAAGCCCAGTTCTCTCCAGACATGGCTGTGCTCAATTATCTTTATTTATAATGACTTGGCTTCCTCAGGACCAAGGCCTGTGTTGAGCTGTGTGATCAGAGCTTTCTAGGAGAGATGTCCTCGGGTTAACTTCCACCCCAGCAAGCCATGAAGCTGACTGGGAGCTTGCAGTGCAGTGATCCCAAATATAGCAGCTTTTCCACTTAAACAATGAAGGATTTCACTTAAATGCTCATGTTTTAAGAGCAGGGTGCAGATGCAGAACAGCAGGGAGGTTTTTTTGACAGCTCTTCATTGACTTTTCATTGCTGTTTATATATTTCTTTTAAAGACAATTTTATATCCAGGCAAAAGCAAGTCTAGACAGATTGTCTAAAAACTTTTATTGGCTAATTAAGATTATACTGCTGGTATAGCACTGCTGGATAGCATGGACTCTGCTTAAGAAGTGGCTTTTATTTTTTTGCAGCGTGTACCTTTTGCCAAGTTTTCTCCTATTATTCCTTTGGAGGGCTTTTTTCATATCTATTTCAATGTCAGAACCAAATGCCACTTGAAGTCTGATATTTGGACATCTGAGTGTGTGCAGAGGAACTGGAGCACCTTGATTTTTTCCCAGAGTACTGAGTGTTTGTGGTTTCTCTTTGGATTGATTGCAGATGCAATTGCTCTGCACACACAGAAATCAATCCAGCCTTAAAGGGCTGTGTCTCAGTGTCGTGGCCTCAGCCTTTGTGGAGGGTGGGAGGTGACAGCCCTGGCAAACACAGCCCTGGTGCCACTGTGCAGTGACCTGGGGATGTGTCTGAGCAGAGGCAAAGCCCAGAGGAGCCGTGCTCCCAGGGGTGATGCTGCTCTCTTTGGGATTAGCTCACCTCTGGGCCAAGCTGGATGGTTTATAAAAAAAAAAAAAAGTTTATTTGGAGGTTGGGGTGACAAAAGTGGCTTTGGACACTTGGGTATCAAAATTGGATCTGTTTTGCCAACTCATCAGAATGGTTTGGGTTGGAGGGATGTTAAAGGTCATCCAGACCATTCTACTCCTCTGCCCTGGGCAGGGACACCTTCCCCTATCCCAGGTTGCTCCAAGCCCTGTCCAGCCTGGCTTGGGACACTCCCAGGGCTGGGGCAGCCACAGCTGCTCTGGGCTGCCAGTTCCAGCTCAGTGTGTTAAGAACAGTGTCCTGCTTACCCTGAGCCAGGATGAATTGGAGCTTGGATATTCCCACTTGGGACTTTTTGCCTCTTAGTAATCCCTGAATCAGTTCATTTCTTTTGTTGTTCATCCTCGGGAAAGCACAGCACATTCATTACAGCCCGAACTGATCTCAAACCTCCAATTGCTATAATCAAATAACTTTTATTTATTACCATCAGGAGGGGAGGCAGAGAAGCAGCCTCACAAAATCACAGCCAAAGTCTGCAGTGCCCAAGCTGTTCCTTGAAAGAAACATTTCCTTTTGAAAGATCTGTGCAGCAGCCCTGAGGACCCCCAGCCCCTCTGCAGGTCCCTCACTCAGATGCCCTACAGTGTCCCTGCTCTGGAGGAGGCACTAAAAAGGCAATTAGCACTTTTGGGGGTGTCTCTTGAGGCTCTGGCCAGTAATGCTACTTCATTTGAGTTCCTTTGATGCAGTGTTTTCCCCCAGACTTTCCTGAGAACAAGTGCAAGGGCTGGAGTTCCAGTGCAGTGAATCCAAGGAATGACAGCCTCGCTTCCCGAGAACGCCCCAGCTCCCTGACAGCACCAGCCCCTTTCAAAGCCACACCGTGTTCTTTCTCTGCAGGGCCTTGGCAGCCCCAGGTGGGTGCTGGCACTTCCCCCTGCCCCTCAGAGCTGGGCTGTGCCCATGTCAGTGCAGGGCAGGACACCCCTGGGTGCTGAGGGTGCCCCGTGTCGGGGGGCGCGGGCAGCGCGTGGCTCTGAGAACGTCACAATGAACCCAAAGGTAATCACCTTCCCCAGCTTTGCTGGGATATATTTGATTACATTTTATTAATCTCTGGTTCCTGAGCGTTTCCCAGCCCTGCAGTGAGCACAGAGCTGCCCCCACAGTCACTCACCCAGCTCCTCTCCTGCTCCAGCCCCACCTCGCACGTCAGCGGGGCGAGAGAATGTCGGGTTTGGAGTCGGGTTTGATTTCCCAAGGATCTTCAACAGCCTCCCCAGCACGAAAAGCAAAGCACATTCCTTCCATCACTTTGCAAATTCAAGCAGGTTTCAAAGCCAAACCTGTGGAGTTTTGTCAGCCTCAGAGTGCCTTTCTCCGAGCAGAATGCCATTGATTAGGCTCTAACGACATCTCTGACTTAAAAAGGAGCCAAGGATCATAAACATTAAAGATAGGAAGATATAATTTGGATGTCATTAGTACTTAAGCTGCTTTTTTCTTCAGGATGTGAATGTGCACAGGTGGATTAGCAGCTGGCTTTGAATATAGGATTTTTCCTGTATCAAACATGGGTGAAAATACCTGGTATTTGGAGCTGATTTGCAGATCTGTCTTTGCTCATCCAAGCAGTTGTGTCATGAACTGATCTCAACCAAGAAGAGCTCTCTTTTTCTCTGTTTAAATCAGCCTCTCTATAGGTATCATACTTTATCTGTAGATATCAAATTCCTTGCACTGGCAAATCCAGCTGTGACAATCCCTCCCCAGCCCAGGTCTCCATTCCAGCATCACCCGTGTCCAGGGCTGTGGCTGCACAGTGTGACCAGGCCATGCAAGGGCAGGGGGCAGCCTGGGGACCCCAGCACAGATTTGGGGCTGCCCAGGCACCAGAGGGTTTAAATCCCTGCTCTCCACTCCTGCTGCCCCAGCAGGTCAGGGACTGGCTCAGTGATACTGGTTATGATCTTGAGAGTCTCTTTAAGAGATTTGTCTCCAATCCAGGGTTCAGTTTTCATAGAAAGCCTACAGTTATCTGCATTTAAAGCTTCCCTTCCTTTCTGCTCCAGAGGTAAAGATTTGGGAATTTGGGGATGCAGGATGTCGTCCTGTTCTGGAGGAGCATCTCTGCAGGGTGAGGTGTGTTGGGGATGTCTTGGGGCTCCTGCAGGAGACCCCCAAAGGTGCTTGTGTGGGACAGCTGAGATTCCCATATGATGCATTTCTCAGCCTTGGTGTGGAATAGAGGGACAAAGGGAAAAAAATCCTACTTTTTCCTAGGAATGTTGATTCCTGAAGCACAGCTGGTTCCCAGTTTCCAGGTGAACAGGTCTGTGTTGTCTGTAGGTGTGTTTGCCATGGTGCACAATCCCATTGTGTGCTGAATTACAGGGAAGAGCATTACTGGGGAATCAACCCAGCAAAAGTGATTGACAGCTCCAAATATAAAAAAAAAAGTCGTATAAAGGAAACCAAAGCTTTGCAGACAGGATCAGAAAAGTGCAAAATCTGAAACATTCAAAGGCAAAGTATATGACAATGACATGATGAGACAAAGAGTCATATTATTTTAACTAAGAGCCAGATTTAGAACACCCTGGGAGAACATTTTCTGGGGAGCTAAGTCTGCCAAAGTGAGAAAAATGAATTATCCTCTCAACTTCTGCTCTTCATGATCCAATGTATGGACTTGAAAATGGGTTTAGAACAAAGATCAGCCCTGTCATTACATCAATATGACTTACTGTGAGTGTTGGGCACTGTGGCTGGGGACAGAAAGGTTGCCAGGCTAAATTAATTACGGGAAAAGCACGAAGAGTAATTGGCCAAAAGTGCTGCTCGCTGTGGGCTCTGGCACTGTGGCACAGGAGGAGCTCAGCCACTGCCAAAGTGTCTGTGGTAGTTGGGAAAAACCCCTCCCAGTTCTGTGAGTGACCTCTGAACCTGGGCACAGAGGGTTGGATGGATAAAGGGGCCATAAAGGGGCCGTGGCTCTGGGAAATAACGGGGCTTCATTTGCAATTGCAGCAGCTGAGCTGGGTCAGGAAAGGGTTTGTGTTTGGTTGTCTCAAAGAGCCCCACTGGCTGCAGAGTCCCTGGCACTTACAGGGAGTTATTTTTTAAATGGTTCTTACACACCTGAGTAACTTAATCGTGCAAATTGAACCCACTCCCTCCTCCTCCTGCTCCGGGGGCATTGCTTCCTTTGTTCAGGGCAGAATTCCAGCTCCTGGAGCCCTGTGAGAGATTTCTAATCCTATTAGAGTAGAATGGTGAAAGTTTGCTCTTTGAGTCTTTAAACATCCTTATCAAGTGTAAATGTCTCATTGCTTTGGCAGCCGATGTTTTTCTTGAAAAATTAACTCTTCTCCAAAAATGACACCCTTGCAGCAGACAGGCCATTGGGTTCTATCCATTCCTTTTCTCAGCTCCCAGCCCCAAATCAAACGTGTTTAAAGGTCATCAGTTAAGATACCATTCCTTATTCATTTCCATATTGTTTAAAATGATGCCATTCTCCTTTGCATTGATGCAAACAGTGTTTTCTGTGAAGATAAAGAAAGGAAATACACTGGCAGCAGAATGGGCCTTGGTCAGGAGGACACAGGAAAAGGAACAAGACTGCAGTGTGAAGTTTGGGTTTTCACTGCCCCTTTGGTGCTTCCCAGAGTCCCTATGGGAAGCCCCTCTTTTTTGGTAGCTACATCTTCTCTGTCCTTTGATCCAAATCTTCAGGTTGGATGGAGTTTTGAGCAACCTGGGCTAGTGGAAGGTGTCCCTGCCCATGGCAGGGGGATGGTATTGGATCATCTCTAAGGTCCCTTCCAACCCAAACCACTCTATGGTTCTGTGAGGATTGTGTGTCCATCAAAGCACCCCAGTCACTGGGAGAAGGATTCCAACATAGGAATAACATGAACAGATGTATGTGTGATTGCTTGGTATTTATTGGCTCTTTTGTTTGATGTGTGATCACATTTGATACGTGATCCTCTCTGGTTTGACTGTCCCAGGGGCACTGGGTAGAACCCCAAAGTGCCCAAACAGGGCCTTGGTGTCAGAGGTGGGAGGGAGGGAGGTCCCTGAGGACTGTCACAGTGACTGCAGGTCATGTCATGTCACATCCTCCATGGGAGTGTTCCCTCAGAAGCTGAGGAATGGGAAAATCCATGCACATGGTGGTGTTTCTCTCCTGATTTCCTGGGTGTGGGTGAGGGCCCCTGTGCTGCAGCATGGGAACAAGCCTGGCCAGGGAGGGAGGGGATGTAATTACTCAGCACAGGACAGACCCTGAGGTCGCTTACAGAGACATAATCCTCCCCAGAGAGGCACAAGTGTGCTGAGAGAGCACATTGCAGTTAAACTTGATTAGAGAGAGCAGCTCAGTATTTCTGATAAAATCATTAATCTAATTTTTGTCTAATTTTTATTCTTTGTTCACCATTACAACCATCCCACATTACTTCCAGGCTGGGTTGGGGCTGTGGAGGCTGATTAAATTGCAAAGCAGACTTTTAAATGAAAGGATCCATATCTAGCTGCTCTCATTATCAGCTCCAAGAAATTAAATCTGCCTTTAATGATTTACTCTAAACCAAATCAAATAGGCATTGGAAAAACAAGGGGCAGAGTGGCCACAGAGGCTGCAGCTGGATGGAGGGAGCAGGGAGGGGAAAGGAGCCAGACAAACCCCAGCCCAGGCAGGAGGGCTCCAGCCCTCCCTGCAGCAGCTTTGAGCAGGGAGCCCGTGGCTGTGAGTCCTTGTGCTGCCTGGAATGTTGTGCAGGGCAGTGGTGTGGTCGTGCTCAGTGCTCAGCTCCAGGAACACAAGATGTTGTTTTTCTGTGAGCTTTTATTCCTGCCTGTTACATAAGGCTCTAACACTTCCCTGAGGCTGCACAGACTGCTGCTCCCCTCTGCAGGTTGATGTGCTCGTTATTCCCTCGAGGGTGGGGTTTTAAAAAGCTCTAGAAACTCCCCTTTGCTCTGACTGAGCCCATCACCAGCCCTGTGGGCAGGAGCTGGGGCTCAAGGGCTGAGGTCCAAGCCCAGCTGGGCTCAGAGGTGTCTGGGGGTGGGTACATGGAGTGCAAACCTCTCTAGATGTACATTCATTTATATTTTTATGTCTATTTATAGTCCTATGATATATCTTGATGATCAGCACCTCAGCAACCTGGTCTGATGGAAGGTGTCCCTGTCCACGCCAGGGGGATCAGAACTAGATGATCTTTAAGGTCCCTTCCAACCCAGCTCATTCTGGGATTCCATGATCTTCAGCTTGATCCCTGTTTATCCCTGTTTCTTCATGGATTAATGGCATTGTCGTACTGGGTTCCTGCCTGACCCCAGCAGGGAGTGCCAGGGTGAGGGGCATTCTTCCTGCAGGGTGGGGGAGGCACATGGGCTGCCCTGTGCTGGAAATCCTGTGCCAGGTCTGGCCCTTGTTCCATTTCTCCTTTAGAAGGAGGATGGCAGGGACCAGGAGTGGCCACTGTCACAATCCTGCAGCTGCATTTATAAAAGCCCCAAACCCAGTAATTTTCTGTGGGAATGATCAGAATCATTGAAGTTGGAAAAGCCCTCTAAGAGAGTCAAGTCCAACTGTTCCCCCAGCAGTTCCAGTCCCACCACTAACCCCTGACCCCAAGTGCCACATCCACATGGCTTTTACATCCCTCCAGGGGTGGGGACTCCACCATTGCCCTGGGCAGCCCACTGAGTAGATGTGTGTTGTTCTACCATAACTAATTTATTCAGATTATGAAACCTTTAGAAACAAGCTGCTGACTCAGGATGCCTGTGAGCAGCAAGAATATGCTGTTACTCCATCAAAATTACATGCCCAGTGGCCTCAGTCATGTGCTGACCACCCAGCCTGGCAGGCTGCATGGAACAGATGTTATCTTATGTTTAAAATAATAATTAAAATGTTTAAACAAACGAGCACCTCCCCCAACTTCCACTGCCCAGTATTTAAGATGACATGGTGGGTGGTGTTCAGAGCATCCCTGGGCTTGCTCCAGTCCCCAGGGACAGACACGTGTGGTCAGACCTCCAGGGTTGGGGAGAGGCAGAGGCTGGATCTGCAGCTCTGCTCTGCTTTGGTTTGGGTCAGGACTTTGGGTTTTGGGGTATATTCCAAGGCTGGCTGAGGTCAGAAGTCACCAATGAAATTTTTCACCACATTGTTTTGCCTTCCTTGAGGACAACAGCAGAGTGATGTGAGCTTACTGCAGGTTTAGGCTTCTAAATGTTCTCAGTTAATGGCCCTGAGATCCTCCTGGAGGAGGCAGCAGAGCAGCCAAGGTCTGGTTGTTCCATGGGGCCCCCGGGCAGGAGATGTGGTCAAACAGAGCAGAATCCCTGTGCTGTGGGATGTGCTGGTCCCTGCAGTCCAGGATCTACCCAGATGGCTGCTTAACTAACATTTTATTTTGGGTTTCAAGCTGCAGTTAGCCCTAATTCACACCTTTATAAAAAGTACATAATTTTTACTGTAAGTTCATTTTTCAGGCAAAAGTGACGTGAATGTGGAACTTCATCTTATCTCAGAGTGTGTTAATGGAAAAAGTTCAGCTTCGCTCCAGCTGATCTGAAATTTTAAACGAGCTTGATGGAAAAGTCAAGGCAGGAAATTTTTAGGCTTTTTACAGGAATGAAAAGATGAGACTTGTTTTGAAAACTCTTCGTAATCTTAGACCTGTCCAGTTAGGAAAGTCATGCTGCCTCTGGTGCCCAGATTGTCACGATGGGTTCTGGTTCTGGGATAAAACCAGCCAGATCATCTGCACTGGCTGACTCCAGAATTCATTTAATTACATTTCAACTCACATTTTCAGCTTTTAATTCATGTCCAAATGGCCAAAAGGTTGGTAAGCTGGTTGCTTGGTTAGTTGGGGTTTTTAACCTTCATTTTTTGAGACAAAGAAAAATTACAAGAAGGTGTTTTCAGACTCATGGTTGGGCTTAATTGTGGTCTGGGTTTGTGCAGGCTTCAGAAAAGTCTTTCAAGGGCAATCCTGAATTCTCTCCTTGCATGGGTGATCCACAGGACAAGCTCCTTTCCACTTCCTTGGTTTTCTAGTTTTTTCTTTTCATGAGTTTTAAGAAGAGTTTGAATTGGTACAGAGGAAAAGGAAGGGTAGAGGGGGGTGTGGCATGTGTATGGTCACTGATGGACCAAGACAATTCTGCCATAACAGTTAATAATAATTTGAATAAAGAAAAGGTAATTAAATCCACACAAATCTTAAATTTTGTTTACACATATGTCTGAAAGTTTGAAAGCATGTCCTGAAGTCAAACAGGCAATGAAAATGACAGGGCAGGGAAAGCTGAGGAGTTCCATGAGACATGGAACTCATTAACCCAAGCTCAGCAAGTGTTTAAGCATCAAACAGTGCTGTTAATTTGGGGGGGCTGCTTAGTGTTTTGGGCAGGATTTGGGGTTTTCCCCCTTGGGCCTTATTATTGTCACCTTCCTCTGTAAAGTCCCTCCTGTACTCCAGGAGGAGTCCCCCAGGGTGGGCTCCATTTTCCAAAGCCATGCTCCAAGCAGGACATCTCTGTACTTACTGCCTGTGGAATTTCTGACCCAAACAGATCTGCAGAGTGCAAAAATTATGGTGTAATTACCTTCACCATTACCTAGAGGTCCCATAATGTTTCCCATCCCAAATGTTTGTTTGTTTTTTTTTCTCCAAAAGTGGAACAAAAGTCCTCCCTTCCCTGCAGCACATTCCTGCTCCCAGCACTGCTGAGGGTGGAGCTGTGGTGGGTCATGTTCCCAATAGAAACTTCTGTGTTTGGGTTGGTAACTGCAAATTGAGTGTAAACATTGACTTTTTCTTTAGGTAAAGGTGTACCTGAGGAGTGGGTATGTCTCAGGGTTCGTGAAAATTTGACATGGAAACAATCTCTGGACAGTCAGGCTTTTATACCAATAATTGAAACACAAGTGGAAGCCACAGAGCTCTTACCTGTGTTATTTAACAAGTAATGTTCATTTATTCTATGCATATATAGATGTATAACTTCATAGCTTTACATAATCTTGTGGCTGGTGTTAATTGAATTAGTCACGCTTTTGGAATACTAAAAAGATTTGCCTGTGGGAATTTCTCCTCAGTTGTGAGTCAACAGTCAATTCTCAGGATTTTGTTTTAGTCAGTGGCTCTTTATTAGAATAAACAAGATTACTGACGGGGAGAAATGTTTCCTCTGTTGGTATTAAAAGGAGGGATGGGAGATGCCAAGGTGAGGGAACGGGGATGAGCAGGGATGGATTAAAGCTTTGGCACTGTGATGGACAGACACGTTACCTTGGCAGGTTTGTTTCTGGCTGGTTTTACCCTCTCTGGCTGTTCTCCTCCTGAGCAGTGGAGTGGTTGGGTGATGGCATGGGGGCAGTTTTCTCCTGCTCTCCCAGTCCTCTGACTCTGCTCACCCGTAGTTTGGTGTCTGGTGCCATTTCTGACTCCCCCAGTGATGGAATATGTTTATTTATGCAAGATTTGAGAATACCAGGTTTGAAGCTTGTCAGTAATTTATATTTTAAGATTCACTTTGCTGTTGTGTCTTACCTCTCTGGTAACTGGTTGCATTGCCAGTCTTTAGGGTTTGGGTTGCTTAGAACAGCCTTTTCCTTGAGCCTGGCTCCACATGAGCCTCTGAACTTTGAGATGTCCATTGGCTCGTGAGCTGAATATCAATAATGTGGGCAGAGGCAGAGCTGGAAGCCAGGAGTGAGCTCCTGGCTCATCATTCCCATCTTGTGTTTGTAGCTCTGGAGCTTTATCTCCTGTGACATTTTAATCTCTTTTCCACTCTTGGGGAGTGGACAGTGAACGGGATGGATGACTGGGGCAGATTTGGGGGACACCCCGTGGCTCATCCATGGGGAGATGACCTTCCTTATGATGTGTTTGGCTATTTCCAGCAGCTCCTGCTCTCCAGGAGAGCCTTGGAGCCCTGCACTGCCCCTCTGCCATGGTCCTGCTGGAGCTCTGCATGATTTCCACTCCTAAAAGAGAGGACTGTGCTGATGCTGGGCAGGAGCTGGGCTGCCCTTCAGCCCCGAGGGTGGTTCAGGCAGTGCTGTGCTGAGCTGAGGGGGGAGATGTGCAGGGGGGCACAGCTGGGGCACAGCAGCAAGGCTCAGAACGGGAGCAGGCAGTGAGGGGGCAGTGGGCAGGGCAGGAGGGCTCGTGGGCAGGGCAGGCTCCCACTGCCCTCCCACCCCAGGGTGCACTCACTGCTCAGGAGGACTTTGCTCTCCCATGGGCTGCACAGCCCCATTGGCCCAGCTCTGCAGGGACAGGTCTGGCTGTCAGGCCAAAGAGGGGCTTTGCCTGGTGTCTTTCCCCAGGTGAGGAAAGGGGGCTGTGGGAAGGATGGCACAACCAGAGCTGTGACAATGGCAGTGGCACAGAGCCTGTGCTGGGGCTGCCAGGGGGCTGTGGGGGCAGCCCTGGCACCTTGTGAAATCAGGTGTGATCCAGCCAAATAACCCAGGCTGTGCTTCTCTCTCTGACCTGCTCATTCCAAGGCTGGCCCTGGAAGCAGTGGCTGTTTGGGCAATGGCAGGAAGGTGGGGCTGCTGTTTAATCCCAAGGAAAGCAAGTGAGAGAGCCAGAAAGGAAAATGAGAGGTCTGTCATGTGGCAGGGTTAATTTAGCACAGTTAGAGGGTAACAGAATAAATAGGGGAAAGGCTTAAAATTCCTTTGATACATCTGCCCTCCTATCTCACCATGTTGGCTTCTTCTGCTAAACTGACAAACATTGACAGGGAGAGAAGGAGAAGCTCCATCTCCTCCTCCCCGTGGGCAGCAATGGCTGACCCTGTAACTGAAGTTCTTCAGGGTCACATGAGTGTAAAGCAGGAAGATTTATGCCTCAATGTGAATTTATAAGTCTATTTTTTGTTGCTGTGTCCTTCTGTTGAAAAAAGAATAGATCTGTGAATTTGGCTGGTGAATTGGACAATCCTGGGACGTTTGTTCCAATTGGATTTTTATAGCTCCAGAGGGACACAACAACCAAGCAAACCATACACATTTCCATTTATGGTCTCCAAAAATAGTGGAAGGTGTTGTGTGCTTTCTGTGCTACAAAGATTATTATATGGGTCAACCTGGATGTGGAGCTGTTATCACAAGTGGCATTGCCAAGGAGAAATCAACAGAAAACCCAAGGAGCTTTGAGTGAGAATATCACAGGTGCTGGCTCCGTGTTTCATCCAGAAATGATTCCTAAGGCACTGTTCAACACTGTGCTTTCCTCACCTCTCCTCCAGACTCTCTACCAAATAATGGTGGTAAAAATACCAATAGTCATTCACCTGAAACAAATAGACGTGTGAAAGTAGCACAAAAATGGATAACTGCCCTAATGCTGGGGATGGAGGGGAAATTCAGGGTGATTTCTGCAGATTCTCTCTCATTTTCCTGAGTGGTTGGGCTTGGAAGACCTTTGCAGCCTTTGGAAAATGATCTGCCTTTCCTGAAACCAATCAAGAAATTGGAGATATGATTGAGCTCTGAAAGGACCTGTTCCCTGGAAGAACAAAGCTGGGGGTCTGCAGCTGGATGAGATGACTGGAGGGTGACACGGGTGTCCCCTGGGAAGGATGGAGCAGCTCAGCTGCTGGGTAAGATATGCCAACTAAGAAAAGGAGCTACTTGAAGAAAAACTAGCTAAACCCATGATTGAAGCATTAAAGGAATTGTCAAAAATTCCTCAACTGTTCAGAATGTCATGTTTTGAACCTCATGAGTGCTCACATGCCACGTGGGCTTGTCTGCAGAGCCTGGAAAAAAATGGTCTGCCTTGTCCTGCCCTTCAGTGTTGGGATGTGGGTGTCTGGGGAGCTGCCCAGCTGGTGCTGCCTCAGGTAGGTTTAGAGACTGGAATAACATGTTTCCAGAACCGAATTTCGGGTGTGAATGTCAAGACTATTTACCACAGCTGGAATAGGTTTTAACCTTACTGGGGAGCAAACTGAACAGTCCTTTATAGGCTCCTAATTTTGAACTTTTAGAAGTTTTCCTCTGTGTCATCATTCTGCAGCCAGACTTGAGGGAGAGGTTTCTAATGAGCCCCAGGTTCCCATGGAGTGGTGTAAACCTTTTATTTGCCTTCTGTGGGCTGTGCTGGTGCCAGCAAAGCTGTAAAGCTGCAGTGCTGAGCTGTGCTCCGTGACCGTGGGTGGGCTCAGCACGTGGGGCTCCAGGTGCTGGGGTGACTCATGGAGTGCCCTTGCCTGGCTGGGAAACCCAACTAATTGACTTTTTAGGATGACTGGTAATTTTAAAGCGTATCATAAATGTAATGACAGCCTAAATGTTTGCAGTATCTGACATAAATTGGCCCCTCCTGAGTTCTGATGTGTGCTACAGAGCCTCTGTGGTCCGGAAGGTTCTCTGGCACCATCCCCTCAGTGAGCAGCCCAGAACCCTCACCTGCCTCCAGATGGCTTTGGCTGCACTGACCACAGCTCTAAACACTTGTTTGTGGAGCAGATGTGTGACCAGAGCCAGGCTACTGTAATCTCATAAATCTCCACAAAATTCTCTCTAGTGAAGACAGTTTCTGTCAAGGCAACTGAAGAACTGTGACTGAAAAAGTGAAGGGATGAAGGAATTGTTCATGGCCTTGATTATGAAAGGTTCCTTTTCTTGCTCTCCATGTGTGACAGACTTCTCCACGAGCTGCCTGAGATGAAGGAGGTTCTACCTGAAAACTGAGCTTGGACCTGAATAGAATCATAGAATCACTAAGGTTGGAAAGACCTCCAAGATCATCAAGTCCAACCTTTGTCCAAATGCCCACTGTGCCCACCAGAGCACATCCTGTGTGACCACAAACCTCTCCCACATGGTCCCTCTCTGGCCTCAGTCCATTCCCATCCCTGGTGAGCCCTCAGGCCAGAGGGCTGCTTTGAGGATGGCTTTGGGGAATGGGGAAGTTTCCAGCTGTACCAATCCAGGGATTTAGGAGAAGCTGAGGAGCACTCTTGGTGTTCCCAGCTGTACCAATCCAGGGATTTAGAAGCTGAGGAGCACTCTTGGTGTTCCCAGCTGTACCAGTCCAGGGATTTAGAAGCTGAGGAGCACTCTTGGTGTTCCCAGCTGCCCAAGGAGCTCGAGCTCTGTGACAGCAGCTCCTGCAGGTACCCACAAAGAGATGGGACCAGCCAGAGGTTTGATTATTGAGGTACAAATTCACAGCTTAATGGGCCTGATCCTGTGCAGCTCCTGTTCCTTTCTCCATAATGTTTTCTTTCCATAGATTTAACTCTCTTGTCTTCCTGTTGTTCATCCTGATTTGCCATGGAAACAGGAGATCCCTGAATTACATTCCCAGCACATCTCCTGTCCAGACCATCTGACAGAATTTGAACTGGCTGGATCAACCACCACTTTTAAGATGGTGGGAGAACCCTGATACAAAATCATGGGGATTTTGCTATTTAAGCTGGAGTTCTGTTTCTGCCAGATAAAGGAAGAAAAGACCAGAGAGAAAATTTGTGTGCAGAAATGCAGTGCAGTGAAGCTGAAACCCTCCCCTGGACTGTAACTAGGCACAAGTGGCCATGGGCAGTAAAACCTCAGAGAAGTTACCCCATCAAAGCACTCCGAGAGCACGGGGCTGACTCCTGGGAGTCATTCTGGGATTTACAGGAGGGCTGTAATCTCACTGCAGCTCCTATTCCAGCTGGCAGGCAAAAATCCAAATACATGCACTAGAATTTCCAAGTTACAGTCAGTGCCACTGATTTAACCTTTTCACCTTTGACAATCTCATGATAAATTGAATGTGATTCAAGACTATTCAGGCACTGAGCCTGGAGACTGAGAGCTGCAGGAGACACTTTTACTTCTTTTAATGAATTCATCATTTTTTTAGAAAAAGCTTTTACAGTTTTACCCAAGGAACTTATTTTTGCTGGATGCAAATTTGAAATTACAACAAGAAGCAACCACTGGCAGTATTAATTGTCGTTCCTTCCTTACGTTTCCCCCTGGAATAGAAGCAGTAGAAGTGACTTCTGGGAGCTGAGCTCTCCTCTGTGTGCCCAGCTCCCCTTTCCCCACAGCAGCCAACTGCAGTCGGCTCCTGGAAGCACTTCCAGGCAGTTCATCCCGTTGAGTTACAGCAAAGAGAACAAAGAGTGATGGCAGGGGGGGTTAATGCAGCTCTTCCCGAGGATGTGCAGAGATAGGAGGTGGTTTTGTGGGACATCTATCCCGGGAAGCTTGGGAACTGCTCCCTGGAGTGGCTCTGCACTGGCAGTAACAGGGAGCTGTGTGTGATGCTCTGTCACGTGCAGGCACAGCCAGGTGAAGCCCAGCCCCAGAGGGGGTGGCTCTGGGGGGTGTTATTGCTGAGTTCCTCCAGTGTTGGATGCCAGGGGCATCCAAGGACTGCTGAGACCACGGGGGTGATGGAGGGAGCCACGTTTTGCTGCAGTCTGCAGCAGCTCTCTGTTGCAGCTGGCTGTACCCAAACCCTGGGCAAATTCTTTAGGCATTATTCTCCCTGAAGGTAGATCTCATTTGCAAAGGATTGAGAGTTATTGGGAGGAACAGTATAACAAGCAGCAAATGAACCAGGAGATCCTAATGAGACATAATCTGTCTCAAAAAGTATTGATTAGTGCCTGGGTTTGCCTGGCCAACTTCAGAGCAGAGCTACAGCCTCAAAGAAGGCTTGGTTGTGCTTTTTTTGCCCCTGGATGCCACTGTCTCCCTCAGTTTGTTTCCGTATCTAGTTTAGTTTTTTTCTGTCTAGTTTAGTTCCTTTCCCTATCCAGGTTCAGTAGAAATTTCAAACTATTCTGAGTGTCTGCCTGGAAAAAAAAAAACCTGCATCAAACAAGGTGTTGTTTTAAAGCAGATCCTGTATCCTCTGCTTTGGAAACCTGATTATATGAGCAAACCTCAAGCCCACCCTGAGGGCAGAGCTGATGCAGGCAGTGTGTGAACACACACAGGAGCTGTGCTGGGTTCCTCATGGAGCTGCAGACAGGCAGCATCTCACTGGGTACCTGCAGCTGCCCGTGTTGGAGCTGATCTGTGCTGAAAGAGGTGTTTGCTTGCTTTGTTCCTCCCACTTCTGCATTTCTCCTGGTTCATTTTTGTTCCTGCATCTTTTCTTTTGGCTTGGGCCCAAATATTCTCTGAAACATATGAAGAATCTGTTGTAGACTTTGACTGTGTGCTGTGGGTGATGAGGAGTGTGGGGTGCTGGGGTTCCTCACAGCCCCTCTGCAGCTCAGGGGGTCAGTGGGGAGGGCTGTGGGCTGATGGTCCTTTGGAACCAGGCACCTTCCCTGTTCCATGGAGCAGGCTCAGGAGCTGGGTGTGGAGCAGGAGAGGCTGTGCTGCAGCCCCTTCTCCACTGTGGAAGTCACAGGCTGCCCCCCTGCTTTTACAGAGAGTCAGATTTCAACTGGTGTTGAACAGCTTTAATTTTGTCTGGTCTTTGGGTAAAAACGCTGGGGAAATGTGAATTTCTGGCAGAGAGGGAATTGCCTTTGGGATCTCAGTGTCCTCTGTGGCACAGTCTCCAGAGCTTCTGATGGACTGTCCCCTGCCCATTGGAGTCCTGGAATGGTTTGGCTTGAAGGGACCTTAAAGATGGTCCAGATCCAACCCCCTGCTATGGGCAGGGACACCTTCCATTGCTCCAACCTGGCCTTGGACACTTCCAGGGATGGGGCAGCCACAGCTTCTCTGGGCAACCTGTGCCAGGGCCTCCCCACCCTCACAGGGAAGAATTCCTTCCCAATATCCCATCTGATCCTGCCCGCTGGCAGTGGGAAGCCATTGCCCTTGTCCTGTCACTCCAGGACAAAGTCCCTCTGCAGAGCCTGGGCTGTGGCAATGGGAGAGTCATTCCCAGGAGGATGCTGGTGGAGCCCAGAGGGCTTTTGCCCCCAGGTCTGCACCCCCCAACACCCAACACTGAGTGCCCAATTCCCAGGGGTTCTGTTTCTCTTCTTCCTAACAAATGTTTACCCCACACTTATTTATTTGGCATGGAAAAGGGATTTTCCTTGGGCTGAAGTTTTGTACTTGCTTTGAAATCCGTTCTGTGGGAGAGGTGACCTGACCTGCACTGATCTCTGCACCTTGTCTTTAGACATTTCATATGCAAGTGCAGCTCTTTGCTCTGTTTTAGGTGTTAGTGATGTCTTCAGCTGTGGCAGGGAAAACACAGAACAGTGAACTCCATATTTTGGTAGGTAAAAAGTGTTTCCATTTCTCTTTCAACCATTGGTGAAATGCTTTTATTGCAGTTTAAAAAAGGATCCCACCACGTTCCCATGCTGTGGCTCAGATCAGGGGGCAGCTTTGGTGCAGTTCTGTCTGTGAGTTGGTTGTGCTGACTGGCTGCCCAGAGGCATTTCCCCTTCCCTCTGAATTACTGTGAATTTTTACAATTCAAAAAACTCTTCTCTTTTGGGGTGGATGAATTGAGCACTTGATGGATTTACTCAGAGGCCTCTGGACTCTTCCACGTTCCTGGTGCTGGTGTGACATGAAGTGTCATGGGAATGTTCCTGGTGCTGTTTGCTGTTGATGGATTTTATCTCCTGCCAGCAGTCAGGCAGCTCCTCTGCAGAGGAGGAGCTTTTCTGGCCGGGATTGGGAAGGTGCAGGTGGTGTCTGCCCTGGCACCAGGGTGCAGGTACCTCACCAGGACCTCTTGTGATCCAGATAGCTCAGGAATGTTGTGTGAAGTAGGTGCACAGGAGCCAGGGAGGACTGAGCCAGCAATGCAGCCCATGGGCACCTCCCACCTCCTAATGCAGAGAGAGAAATGGGGCTGGAGCAGGAGGGCCAGCTGGGGCCTGGGGCTGCTCTCCTGGAGGTGCTGGAGTGCAGCTGAGGTGGTTCTGCAGGGGAGGTCATGCCACAGGAGATTGAACTATGTGGTCTAATTATGAGGACTAATTCTTTGATTCTGCTCTGTTGGTGCAATGGGCAGTTGTACCTTTCAAACTGCCCAGCTGGCAATTGGAGTGAAAAGTGTTGGCTTGTTCCAGAGGGACTGGGAACAACCTTCCCCCCGTGCTGGGTGCTGAGCACTCCCCTCACTGCAGCACCTTGGCTGTTCACAGGGAGGCTTCCAGCCAAAGGAAGAGAGGTTGGGATGAGATGTCAGCAGGAAATCCTTTTCTATGGCATCCCATGTGAACTCCTGAGCACTGAGGTTGTTCTGTGCAGTGTCACATCACCTGAGCCCTGTCTGTGCTCCTGCTCCTCCTCCTCCTGTCCTTGTCCTCCACTGTGGGCTCTGCCTCTAGAGAGGGATGGAAGGAAAGTACCATCACAATGTGTTTTGAGCTGATCTCACAATAGCTGCCATTAAATCCTGTTTGGTTCTCTGAAATCCCACATGGACACTGTGTTGTGAAGCCCTGCATGAGCTGCACTGTGCATGTCCCTCTCATGGTTATCCCAGGATTTCATGAGCAGTTTGGGAAGTTATAATAACACAGAGTCCAATTTTTAATTTCATCTGACTTTTTTTTAAGCTTATACATATGACCAGTAAAATTAGTATCTGATATGTTGCTGGACAAATGGTCATGTTTTTTGTGCAAAAATCACTTTATTGGTTTTTTATGTGCAAGTACAAATGATTTTGAATCCCTTCCATTCAAGCTGTGTGTTCCCACACCAGCATGTTTGCTATTAAACCATAAAATCCTCCCATTGCTCTGCTTTTTTATCCTTCAATTAGAAGGAAAAAGTAAAAAAGCCAAAAGAAGCTCCTGCCATCTGAAATGTTCTAGCTGATGTGAAGTGTTGGTAGCTGAGATGTAAAGTTTGTGTGGCCTCAGCCACAGTGGTGCCAATAAGGATATAAATAGTGCATGAACACACTCTTGTTTATCTTCTCCAAGTGCATTTCCAGCCCTGCAGTGTCTTATGTGAGAGCCTTTAAGTAGCTTTTGTTCTGAATTGAAACACTATCATAAACTGCAATACCTTTTTAATGAACTTGAATGAAATTATTGAGAACATCTGATAGGTGAGATTTGATGAAGCTTTAAAACCCGTTTTTATCAGGGGATATTAAGAAACAGGAGACTGAGTGTTGTGACATAATGTCCTTTTTGGATGCTCCACTTGACTGACTTACAGGGAGATCTTTGGACCATCATCCTGAGAATTCCAGTTATTTATTTAAACAGAAAGAAGTAAACATTTGAAGCACATTCCTCCCACAGGGTGGATGGGAACTGGTGCTTCAGCAGAAGTTCTTTGATGACAAAGCAGAATGGGACACAAACCAGTGCAAAGGATCAAACCCCTCCTGTCCTTTCCTACACCACACCAGATTAATGGGGGTCTCTCACACTTTGCAGTGTGATGGGGAGATAACCATGTGCAGGTTCAGAAATGGGAATGTTAGTTTTTCTTCTCCTGTTTTCAGCAGCATCCATGTGCTGGTGTAGGAAGGAAAGCATCTTTTGAAAAGATTTCATGCTGTGCCCTTGCTCAGGAGAGTTGACTTAACAGAAAGTTCTTACACTTGTTTAAAAATCTGTGGGAACCTTTATTATATAGTGGAAATGTGGCAAAAAAATTCTCTTTTTCTTCACCATCCTCTGCTACACAAACTGGGTGCCTCCAAGCAGAGCTGGCATTTGCATTCCCTGAGCCCAGACAGAGGACAGGAATCCTTGAACTCTGCTGGGGAAAGCAAACAGTGTTTGTGGTGTTTGTAAACCACTGAATACACTGGAAATAATGACCAGAGAATAAAAGAACCTCTTCTCTGGGAGCCTGTGGGGAGGGGAAGGCTGGAATGTCAATGATCTGGAGAGATCATAAGGCATTTTATAACGTGTTTGGGAGCTCTCTCCTTGGCTTTGTCACGGAGCTGATCTGGTGTTGGATGTGAGGACTGTGCTCTGCCCTCCCTGGGGTGGGACCATCCCCCTTTCCTTTGGATGTCCTTTGATAATCCAGTTCTCCTGCTGTCCTGGGATCTCATGGAGAAGGTCTCCAGGGACATGGAGCTGAAGGGGGGTGGTTGGAGGGTCCCCTGAACACCCCCAGGCTCTGGGGTTTGTCAGACTGATGCCGGGGGCAGACAGGGCAGGTGATGTGTGGAATGGGGGCAGTAATTAAGAGTCACCTCAGACCTGAGGCTCCTGGGCCTCATTTGTGACCATGTGGTTGTTTAAGGATGATCAGAGTCATTATTTTCCAGAGGCCAAAGCAGCAGCAGTTGGAGATCCACAGGGGAGCTGGAATGATGGAATGGTGGAATGTTTGGGGTGGGAAGGACCCTTAAAGACCATGGGCAGGGACACCTTCCACCAGACCAGGTTGTTCCAAGGTTGCTTTTTTTTCTTGTAGGAAATGACTGTGGAATTTTTAATGAAGGAGCTCAGAATTAGGTATTGCTGGTTTGATATCTGAAAGACAAAGGTGTCTAGTGACAGCGACCTTAACCCTAATAAAAGGTATATGCAAATCAGCCAGTGCTAGGAATTAAAAGGATCAACAACAAAAAAAAGGAAGGTATCCTTGGCAGTGTAACTTTTTTAAAGAAAAATAAAAGATACTGCAGGAGAGGCTGAAGGAACTGCTCCAGATTTCCTTCCAAGATCTGTAAATCAGGCAGAGGATTTACACTTCCTGCTATTTCAGCTGGAATTCTCTTTCTCCATCAGATTATTTTAGTATTTTGGGGATATTACTAATTAAAATTTGTCATCAGGGTAATTTTAGTTTTAATAGAAATCTTCTTTCAGTGTAACAGGAATCAAGTTTGCATTGAGAAGCTTTCCCGAGGCGCTCCTGAGGTGCGAGCAGGGGCTCCTCCATGGCTTTGAAAACACTGAGTTTTCTTCCATAGGTGCAGGACTGGGTTGTCCTTTGGGATGACGGGGGTGTTCAGGATGGTGACACTGTTCCAGGCATGGAGCAGCCCCAGTACCCCACAGTGCATCCCCCACCCCAGCATCCCCCGGGCAGAATTCGGGAGCAGGAGCTGCCAGCACAGCCCGGGAGCCCCCAGGGGACAGCAACCCTCAGCCTGGATTGGAGGGGTTGGGAATTACCATCCAGTGGCATTTCACTGGGAACAAAAGCAGACAAAGGGCTCTGTGGGAAATATTTCCGAGAGATTTCAATAATTGCCTGGATTTGGGTGGGGCAGGTGCTGCTGGAAGGTTTTGTGCTGTACGTTGTCTGTGTGCCCCAAGGACCTTCCAAGCAAGGGAAACCAGCAGCTTGGAGGTTATTTTTGAGTTTTGTGTCCCCAGAATGGAGGAATTTGGGGACCTTTCATCTCCACCTGTGAGAGTAGAGCTCCTTCCCTGTTCCCTGGCTTTGTGTGGTGTTTTTCCAGATCCTTATCTGACACTTGCCAACTGCTGTCTTGCCTCCAGTGCTCTTTTATCCTTAGCCTTGTTTCTCCCCAGGTTTCATTCGACATCCCATCTTCACACAATAATCACCTGGCCTTGAACTTCCCAGTCTCCAGTAGCAGCTTCTTCATTAATATTTGAAGCGTGTGATTTTTGCTTGTTATCAGCAATATCCCGGGAGACGGCGAGAAAGGCTGTGTAGGAGGGCGTTTTAAAAGCTTATCTTTAAAGCCACGATGTTTTGTGATTTAAAAATTAAATATGGATTAACAAATGGAGAACTGACACTGTCTGGGGAATCAAGATTGGATAGAGGGAAAAAGAGCATGACTCAACAAATTGCTTTATCACAATGAACTGGAGCTATTGGTGCGGACGTGCAGCGTGGGGAAGTGGAGCTGCTCAAAATATTTGACAGTCAGCTCTTGCCTAAGTGGCTAGCCAGGCAACTTAATTAAAAACATTTATTTCCCCAAAATAAGGAGTTTGTAGAACAGATGAAACCAAGTGGATTAAACAAGGCTCGCTGGAGTTCCGTGGCTGTGCCTCTTTGATCCTTGGTTTTGAACGTTGCCTTGTTCTGAGAAAGGCACAAGGAAGTACAAAATTCACAGTAATGACTTTGAAAGGAGTTACTTTTTCAGGAATTCACCTGCAGGGCCTGTTCCTGGTTTGTTCCATGCCTGGAACGTGTTGGGCATGGCTGTTTCTCCAAATCTTCTCCAAGGGGAAGGGGCTGGAGCAGCAGGAGCAGCTGAGGGAGCTGGGGGGGGCTCAGCCTGGAGCAAAGGAGGCTCAGGGGGGACCTTCTGGCTCTGCAACCCCCTGACAGGAGGGGGGAGCTGGGGGGGGTTGGGCTCTGCTCCCAGGGAACAAGGGACAGGAGGAGAGGGAACGGCCTCAGGCTGTGCCAGGGGAGGCTCAGGTGGGATATTGGGAAAATTCCTTCCTGGAAAGGGCTGTCCAGCCCTGGCACAGCTGCCCAGGGCAGGGGTGGAGTCCCCATCCCTGGAGGGGTTTCAAAGCCCTGTGGATGTGGCACTTGGGGACATGGTCAGTGGTGGCCTTGGCAGTGCTGAGTTAAGGGTTGGGCTCAGTGATCTCAGAGGGCTTTTCCAACCCCCACAATTCCGTGACTCTGTGAGGTGGCAGAGTCACCACCCAGCCATGGTGTCTTTGCTCCTTGAGTGTTCCAGCCCAGAGACATGAGCCATGAAATGAAGTGCTGTGTGTCAGCTCCCAGGAAGGGAATTTGCAGCAGCAAATTCTGTGCTCTGTTCAGAGAGGTGTGATGGGGAAGCAGCTTCTCCGTGGTGCTGCCGGGAGCGTTCCCAGAGTGGGAAGCGTGAAATGCCAGCGAGGAGCCTGAGCACAGCGGTGGGGAGCTGCCTCCTCACTCACTGTTTTGGAATCCAGCTCTTTCAATATGTCATAATATTGGGAGGGATGATTAATATGAACCTTTGAAACCGGGAGGAGGGTTGGAAATTAATTTTGAATATTAAAAGTGTTAATCGAAGTGTTAATTTCTCCCACACGCGTTGCAGTGGTTTTTGCCAAGTGAAGATAACTTTGGTCATCTTTCTGGTCACAAAAGGAATTAGAAATAAAGAAAGTGGATGTTTCCTGTGAAGTAACAGTTAACATCTCTTTTCTTGGGAGTTACATCGATGTAGTGATTTTTAGTTTATGTAATGCTCAGAACATCATTTAAATTTCTTCATACCAGTCAGACCAAATTTAAGAGAAAATTTATTGGTCCTTATCACTTGTTCCACATTGAAAGAGCTGAAACTCCCAGGGCCAGGCCTCTGGCAGGAGGAGGCCACGTGGAATGGTGGAGTTGGTGTGGTTTGGGAGAGTTGGGTGGTGGAGTCACGTCCTGAAGCACCAGGATTTACAGGGCAAGCAAAAATTCCTCTTTGCACTCATTAGTTCCACGTGCAGGTTTGCAGCTCTCAAGTGGAGCTTTTTCTGCCCTAAACTCCCCTGAGGTACAATAAATTCCAGTTGGAATAATGGGCTGCACAGCGCTGGAGCTGCAGGTGCATGTCAGGAGGAGCAGGTGGGAGAGTGTGAAATTTGATCTGCAAATAATATAAGGACATTTAATTAAATTGAGACTAATATGATGAGTGCCCCACAGTATGGGAAAGGGGCATATTCAGCATATTAATTCTTTCTTATCCTTTTTTAGTCGTCTCTCTCTGGTCTTCTGAATGCCAGATTTCCTAGTGTTCCTGAGAATTGTCTTGCTGGAGATCCGAGTGTCCTATTGCCGTAACTCCACTTGATGAAGGGAAAACAGAGGCTTTAAAGGTTGTGGCTGGTTTTGGAAGCTTGGCAGGGCAGTGTGGGCTGTGCTGGAGGGAGGATTTCTGCAGCAATCAATCCCTCTCTGTTCAGGGAAACACGTCGGGCACTCCGAATATTGGCAAATATTTCATGGGCCTCTCGAATTCAGCACCAAAGTGAGAGAATCACTTTGTCTCTAATGGGCTGTTCATTGAAAAGCCTCTTTAGAGAACAGTCAATGAAGAGCTCAGTGCTGAGTAACTCAGGTACAACCATGTTCCACCTCTTTTCCGAGGTTCCTGGGTGCAGGGAATGCACAGGGCAGGGAGTGGGGATGGTTCCACGGGCTGGGTCAAGCACGTTTTTTGCTTATTCAGCTTTTCATGCCCTTTGTCTGGCTCACCTGGCTGGGGTTGCAGGAGAACTGCAGAGGTGAGAAGCCCTGGCAGGGCCCAGGCTGGGGCTGGAGTTTGTTCCACACCATGTTCAGGGCCCTGCTGAGAGAAGGTGAACGTTCAGCTGTGAGCAAACGTGCTCAGATGTGTCAGGAACGAGACCACAGCAGTGGTTCAAAGCCTGGAGGGCAAAGCTTTGCTTTCCAAGGCAGCAGGTGATCTTTGCTCCCTGTCCTTTGTGTTCACTCTGTGCAGTGTGAAGAGGAACCTCCTCAGCTCGTGGTGTCCCAGGAGCTGCTGCACAGCTCAGGGCCGTGGGGGGCTTAGCACCCCACACCCCCCCGTCTGGGCCAGTACAGGGAGCCCAAAGGGAGTGTGAAGGGGCAGGGGTGTGCAGGGGGTGCTCCTGTGCAGCCCCCCAGCCCCTGCCCCACGTCCCTTGGTGTAGCTGCTTTGGGAGCTGAGGTTGCTCAGTTCTGGGTTTCACAGAGTGCCCTCCCTGGTGCTCCCCATTCCCTCTGCCCACTGGCACCCCCTCAGCCCTTCAGCCAGCTCATTTCCAGGCAGGGCTGCTCCTGGGGACCAGGACCACCCCTCTGCCAGCCCCCTCCTCCCCTGGGTGCCTCCTGCCCTGGGCGTTTTCCTGGAGGATCCATATTCCAGAGCTGCAGCCTGTGCTGCTCTGGGGTATTCATAGAACCATGGAATGGTTTGGGTTGGAAGGGACCTTAAAGCTCATCCAGTTCCAGCCTCTGCCATGGGCAGGGACACCTTCCACCAGCCCAGGTTGCTCCAAGCCCCTTCCAGCCTGGCCTGGCTGTCTGGCTGAGTGTCATCCCCCTGTTCCCTCTCTGGGGTGCCTCTCTCAGTACCAGTCCCTGGGTGTTGGTCTCTAACTGTGATATAACGTGGGCCATTTTCCATGAGATAAGGCACTGCTGGGATCAATCCTGGACTGCCTCCCTAGAGCTTGCTCCTCACTTCTGTACCTTTTACAGCCTCTCGTGTCAGAGCTCCATTAACTTGACCAGATTATCCCCAGGCAGTGCAGGGGGGTGGTTTTTGCAAGGCTGCAACAGTGGTTTTATTGAACTATATTGCATTTTTAGTACTCATTTGAGAGAGGGTCATTAAGGCTCAGTCTAGTACATTAAGAACATTACTCCAGTGTGAAGGAGACAAGGATTATGAGAAAGACAAGAAAAGACCAAGGAATTACAGAGTTTTGTCTTTCTCCATCCAAGGGCTGGGAACAGAACCTGCTGAAATAATTCCCATTTGCTGAATGCACATGTTTCCAGTCCTGGAAGGCACTGGGCAGTGGAGAAGCTCCCAGCAACGACCTTGGGTGTGAATCCTTTGGGAAAAAATGTGCTGCAGCAAGCGAGGACTGATCAGAAACCCTGGTGGGACCTGACAGAAAAACTGTGTTTTGATATCTCAGTCACCCCAGCTGGCACCTACAAGTCTGATGTGGAGCTGGTTTGGAGGGAATGGGACTGGTGTGTTCCCTTCAGTCTGTTCATACTCTGGGTTCAAATGTTCAACCATATTTTGACCCTTTCTTTGTGGCTGAGTCACTGTCCCTGCAGGGGTTTAAGAGCTGTGTGGATGTGGCACTTGGGGACATGGGTTAGTGGTGGCCTTGGCAGTGCTGGGGGAACAGTTGGACTCAAGGATATTAAAGGTCTTTTCTGACCTAAATGGTTCTGTGATTCCATGAATTCTATGATTTGCTTTTGAGAATGTGCTTAAATGTGCTTTTAACAGCTGTGTCTGACTCAGGGCTTTGTTCAGGCTTCCTGAGGTGCTGTGGGATATGAGCACACACCATGGAGTGGCAGTTTGCTGATGAGACTCGATGAACTCTTCTCTCAGGAATGTTGGAGCTCGTGTCGTTGGCCCCCAGTGTGATCTGTGTGACAGGCCCTGTGTGTGAGGGGGAGCCCCATGGGAGCAGCAGCATTTTAGGGTTCAGTCAAAGCTGGGAAGCAGCAGCAGAACAGTGTGTGGAAATGAGAGCAGTGCCCCAAAGACTGGCAGTGGTGGCTCGAGCATAGAGGGAGGAGACCCTCATCCTGCTGGAAGAGTGGAGGAGGAATGAGCTGGGGTCTGCTGCCTTACTTTGGGTGACACACAAGGAACTGGCACAGGGTGCCCAGAGAAGCTGTGGCTGCCCCATCTCTGGAAGTGTTCAGGGCCAGCTTGGATGAAGCTCTGAGCAAACTGGTCTAGTGAAAGGTGTCCCATGGCAGGGGGTTGGAATTGGGTGGTCTGTAAGGTCCCTTCCAACCCAAACCATTCTGTGAACTAGAGGTGAAACAAAATGTCACAGAAATCACAGAATCATCAAGGTTGGAAGAGACTTTCAAGATCTCTGAGTCCAGCCATAAACACAGCACCATCACCACCCTTAAACCATATCCCCAAGTGCCCTGATGTCATGGAAGCCACCTCCTATTCCTTCAACCCTCCTTTCCCCCAGACTCACACCCTGTTTCCTCCTGTGTTCCTACCAAACCATTGGTTGATATGGCTTAGTGGACATGGTGGGGTTTGGCTGAAGGCTGGACTTGATCTTGAGGGTCTTTTCCAGCCTCCATGACTCTGTGATCTCTGTAACTAAGAGCAGTGAATGTCAAACCCCTGTTTGCTCTCAGGAGCTTCCCTTGGAGTTCTGTGCTCCTGCCCAACCCTCACCTCATGTCCTCACTGCCTCACAGCCCAGGAGTCCCTCTGAGCCCTGCTCCATGTTCCTGATCTACTGCAGAGCTTTTGCAAGCCTGACAGGGGTTCAGGAAAGAATGTTTTCATGCTGTAAATGCTGGCCTGTTCTTGGGTGGAAAAATCAGGAAACAGGTTTCCTTCCAAAATTATATTTCAAAGGTTTCTTCTTCTCCCTCCTTTCCCACTGAGATTTCCCATTGTGTCATTGCCACTCTCTAGATTTCTCATTCTTTGAAGAACTGACAAGTCTTTACTTGCCCTCACAGATACATAACAGCCACAAAAATACCATTAGCTGAGAGCAGGCTAAAACACCACCTTACCTCTCAAAGAAAAAATTAATTAGGAACAAGGGAACATTCTAAACTGTGGTTAGAAAAGCTTCATCAGTAGAGATCATTTTGTGCTCGCAGTTTATAATGATTCACTACCCAGAGGTGGCACCGTTATTGCTGGGGGGAAATGTCCCTGCAGGAACAGCACAGTCCCTAAATTACACAGTGCAGCTCCAAGAGGCAGCTCCAACAAGCAACCCCAGGGCTCAGGATCTGTGGGGGGGGTGGCAGGAAATCGTGTCCTGCAAGGCAGCCAAAGCAGCCTCTGAGGGCTCTGCTTGGGAACGACCCTGCAGCCAGGACCTGTGGGGAGCAATCCAGGGCCTGGGCTACCCTCTGCCCGGGGAGGGGGTGCTGGAGGGGAGATGCAGCCGCCTGGAAGGTTCCATGGCAGGGAACGGGTCTGGTTTGCAGAGCCACAGCTGCAGAGACTCAGGTTGGACTGTGTGTGTGTGGAGAGAGACCAAGGAAGGGACCGGAGCTGGGAAGGGGCTGGAGCAGCTGAGGGAGCTGGGGGGGCTCAGCCTGGAGAAAAGGAGGCTCAGGGGGGACCTTCTGGCTCTGCAACCCCCTGACAGGAGGGGGGAGCCGGGGGGGGTCGGGCTCTGCTACCAGGGAACAAGGGACAGGAGGAGAGGGAATGGACTCAAGCTGTGCCAAGGAAGGCACTGTCCAGCACTTATTTACAGGAAAACAGGGAATATTTTACCAGTTTTGTTTCTTTCTTGATTCCCTGGAGTCCAATCTCCTTTCAGGATACCCATGTGTCCCTTCAGGACCAGCCTTGCCACGTTTCCCTCCCTTTGGGCATCAGGAGCCTCTGGAGATGCCCGAGGAAAGCTGTGTCTGCAGCAGGGGCTGTTTCCCATGCCCCTCCCCAGGAATGTCAGTTCAGGGCTCTCAGTGTGCCAGTTTGGGGGATTTCTGAACCAGCTGCAGGACTGAGATCCTTGGCTGGTGTTTGTGTGGAGCACAACCCTCATTTGGATCATGGCTTGGCTGAAGGCTCTGCTGTGGAACACGGTATTTTTGGGGCTTTGTTTCTGCCTCCTGCAGCCAGAGCTTTCACCGCCCACAGTTGTTCCTAAAGCAAATGTGTTTTAGAAAGTGTTCTGACACCATTGCTGAGAACTTTGCCTTTGCTATTTTTACACACAGCGCTGCAGAGCTGGGCTTAGGCTGACACCCAGCTCAGAAAGGGGAGGATTGAGGACATGGTTTAGTGGTGAACATGGTGGTGGTGCTGGTTGATGGTTGGACTCAATGACCTCAAAGGTCTTTTCCAAATGTAACAACTGTGGGATTCTCTCCTGTGTTCCCGTTCTGTTGGGATTTGTGCCATATGAGATCACACGAAGTGTGTTGCACTCCTGGGGGGTCCATCCCATGGATCAGGAGGTGCTCCCAGGGCTGTCCCACAGACCCCACATTGCACCCCTGTCACCTCTATTGGGGGGTCTGGATTTGGGGTCTCTCTTTTCCCTTTGCCAGCAGCACCTGCTGTAAAAACAGGGAAATGATTCAAGGCATCAGGAGTGTTCTTCAGCTGAGAATCTGTTTGTTCTGGGTCCTTACAGGGAATGGCTTATCAGTTATCTTCTCTCTTGATTTCCTGGAATCCAGTCTCCTTTCAAATTGGCAACGTTTCATTTCTAGGGGGATCTCAGTGTCCCTCTGAGCAGGGTTTGTCCCCTCTGGAGGCTTTGCAGGGCTCTGCTCCAGACCAGCTCATTGGAGCACTCCTGGCATGAAGTTGTAACAACAAAAGTGTTTTAGATGTTTGAAGCTGAACCATAATTTTATTTTATATAGGTTTTTTTTCTGCATGGATACACTGTGTGGCTCCAGTGCAGATTTTAGGAAGCTAATAAATCCCAAGTTCCTCCTGTTGCAAAAATCTCTCCTGTTCCCACACACATTCCCAAGCCCCAGTGGCTCTGGGTCTAACAGGGTATCTTAATTTTCTTCATTTTCTCTCTAGCAAACAGAGCTTTTCTAAATCTTTCAAAGTGATCCCATACCATTCTTATAATTTAATTTGGTGTTCCAGAGAGAGTCTTAATTTTTTGTGTATTGCTGGAGTGTAACTGCCATAATAAAGGACAATTTTGAGGTGATAAAACGCACCAGGAATGTCATTAAACATGCAGCAAAGGTCTGACACAATGGAATTAAGCATTAACGAATTACATACTGGAAATATTAGTCTTCTGTATCAGTTTAGGTGTTCTGGTGTTGGGTTATGATGAGGGTTAATGTGAAAAAATGAAACAATAAACAAGATTAGCAAAAATAAAATTAAAAAATGATTCAGTAGATTCTTCATGGGTAGAAAGTTTCTGAGTTAAAGCTGTTTGGTATCCACAGGGATCCTTCTCTTGGATAACTTGTTGTAGTTTCATGTTTTAATGTAATTTTATTATTGGTGCACTTTTCATTTTTACAATTGAATTCTGATACTATGGAGATGTAATTTAAATTTGAGCCCATCTGCATATGAGGGCAGTTGTAAACTTCTTTTATTGGCATAAGCAGGAACTTTGTAGCTCTTGGTAAGCAGGAGATTAAGGATATTAACTGTTCCTGGTAATGGCCCAATAGCCCAATCCAGAGTCTTGTTAGAACTTTGATTTTGGAGACAAGGGCCCAGCTGGCATTTGTAGATCTCTCTATTAGCCATTTCTTTAACTTGAAGCTCTTTTTTCCTGAGGATTCTGAATATTCTGTGCTGATTTGGCCCAGCAAATCCAGGCAGAATGAAATCCAGCCAGTTGTCTTTGAATGTGCCTTGCTGTGTTTTAATTTTGGGGGTCAGAATAAATTAATTTATTTCCATTTCTGGCTGCATGGGATGGCAGGAACTTTTCTACCAACCAGCTGATTTCCACAGATTAAAATCCCTTTGTAGTGCCTCAGGCAGAGCTGGTGCTGGATCACACTGGGGTCTCCTCTGGGCTCTGCCTCCCAGCTTTCCTGGGAAGATGGAGCAGGACTGGAGCTGTCAGATAAATGCTTGGGATCTTTCCTCTGGAGTGTTCTGATGACCCCAGCCCATCCCTGGTGAACTTTCACACTGGTGGCACCTTGTGCCCCAATGGGACAGGGGAATATCAGAGATCCAGGTCGGTGTGCTGGGAATCTGCAGCTTTGGGAATGGCACTGGAAGTTTTCCTACATTAGAGTGATTTACTGAAAATCTCATTTATTTCTTGCAAGAGGCTGAGGACCAGTCCTGCAGCATGGACATGGAGAGGTTTATTCTGGGTTTTACTGAAATGTGAACTCCCTCATATAACAAAACCCCACCTCACCCCCCCTCCCTGCCACAGAGGCTCCTGCTCTGCTCTAAAGGTGTGAGTCATGTATTGACTTCCCAGTGACTGTTCCTTGAAGATTTGGTGGTTTTGTGTCAGCTCTTTGAACAGTTCTCTCTCCCTGCTGAGGAGTTTGATGCCAAACAAGCTGCCAGCCCGGCTGCATTTCAAGAGTATCAAATAATCTGTGTCGTTCCAGTTCCTTTGGGCTGTGACTCTGCTTTATCAGGGAAATATCTTCAATTGTGGAATTGGAGTTTTCACATGGGGAGAGTACTGACTTCTCTAACTCAGTCTTCAGTGTTACTGCCATTAGTTTCCTGTCTGCAGAATATATGAGGTTCACAAGTAAAATTCATTGCAGCTCATAAATTGTATATGCAGGGTATAGAAGGATATGCCAGAGCCCAGCAGTGACATAAAAAACGTACATAGCAGTGAAAAAACCCTACTATGTGCCTTTGAGGTTTATTTTGTTTCTTCCCCAGTTAATTCCTCTCCTTTGCCTGCCCCAAGCTGAGGTTAAACTGTATTTCCCCCTGTGTGATGGGGGGTCCTGCTTGTTGGATCATCGTGGGACCACAGCAGCTCCCTGCAGGGTCTTTCTGAGGGGTCAGAAATCCTCCACACTTGAAGACTTCTTATTTTTATTGTTTAGATTAAAATTCTAGTTGCCATCTGTACTTAACCTGATCTTTTCCCATGCTTCCCAATAAGCCTTTGTTAAAATCCTAATCTGAGGATGTTTTCTGTGCTGTGAGGATGTTTTCTGAGCAGTGAGAAAGGTCCTCAAATCCCTGCTAGTGGAGGATGAGCTGTGCCAAGCCATGCAATGCCAAAGGCTTTGTCTGTTGTTCCCATAACTTTAATAAACATCCAGGAGGCAGCTCCTGGCAGCTGCTAATTTTAAAGTAACATATTAATCAAATTAATTGAGAGTTCCTTTTAATAATCAGCAGCAACAACATAACTTTGTGATGTTTTCAGTGTTGCTAAAAGTAATTCCCCCCCCCCCCCAAAAGAGGATCTCTGCAGATAAATCAGCTGAAAAAGTGTTAAAGTGTCTCTTTTGCTACCTGATAATCCAATTAAGTGGTGATAAGAAAAATAGCTCCTGGAGAATTTCAGGGAAGCAGAATAATGTACTTAGTGTTGTACCAGAATCCAAATACCACATAATCGTGGGTATCCATGGATACTGAAGCAACACTTTGATTACCAGATACATCCATTACCCTTAAATACCAGCGCTGGGGGTTTAATGCCCCGACCAATTTAGCGCGTGACTGCTCCAGCCCGGAGAACCCTCCTGGGGATCTGCTCCAGAGCAGCACAGAGCTGGCAGGGGGGGGAGGAAGGCAGCCAGGATATTTTTGAGACTCTCTTCCCTGCTCCTGTGTGCTGTCAGCTACCACCCAGCTGGCTCCATCCGCCTGCCCTCCGGCTGCCAGGAGCTGGAGTGTCCTGGGATGTGGCCTGACCCCTGTGCCACATCTGTGACTTAGGAGTGGGATTCCCAGGAAAAACCATCACATGATAGTGCTGTAGAGTGCTTGTGCTGTTGGGAGTCACTCCACAGTGGGTGGATAGCCTTGATGTCCCAACCTTTGATCAGAGCCAGATGAGCATGTTGGTCATCTCACAGCACAGGATCTGGCATGAGGCTGGAGACACAAAGTCATGGAACCATAAAATCCTATAATGGTTTACTTGGAAGGGGCCTTAAAGCCCATCCAGTCCCCCCCCTGCCATGGCCAGGGACACCTCCCACTGTCCCAGGTTGCTCCAAGCCCATCCAAGCTGGCCTTGGACACTTCCAGGGCTGGGGCAGCCACAGCTTCTCTGGGTGTGTCAGAGCAGCCCTGGTTTGGTCTCAGGTGGTTTTGGCTCCAGACTCCTACCCTCTGCCACAGCACTTGGTGCCAGTGAGAGCATTTGTCACTCCTCCAGTCCATCAGGGTAATGGATCACTGCAGGAATTCAAGGCAAAGGCCTGAATTTGCAACTTTCACGTTGCTACCACTTAATTGCCTGAGAGGTTTTTCCCTGGTGAGTGCAGTGCATTAACCTGACAGGTTAAATAACTGTGCACACGTTTCCTGGCGGAACAGGAATGCGGGACGAGAATATGGAAGCTGAACTTATTCTATCTCTGCCATTTGGACAATCTCCCCTCAGTTCCCTGGGCACCTCTGCTTGCTGAGAGTGGTAAATGCCAGGGGGCCCTGCCTGCCACAGGCTCCTCCAGAGGGGTGGGAGCACTGTTATCCCAGCTCGGGGGTCGGGTGTGAACAGCAGCTCATGGGCTGCTGCAGGACCTTTGTGCTCTGGTGTCAGAGCTGCCTGGGGTGGATTTGAGCTAAACAAGCTGGAAAATAACACACTTTGTCCCCTTTAGGTGGCTTTGGGGCTGTATTTGTTCCTCAGGCCTCTATTTGCTCTTTGGGCTGCATTCCCAGTCCTCTCACCTTTTCTGGCTGAAGGTGATGGGAGGTGATGGACTGCAAAGGACCTTCACAGCAGCTTCAGATGTGTCTAAATGATGACTCCATCCAGCACAGAGGAGCCCTTTGGTCCCAATGCCATAAAATACATCTGTTCCTGCTCTACTCTGTCACAGTGGGAGCCTCTCAAAAGGACACTGTGGAGGGAAGGAATAAATTTCCAGGTGACAAATCCTGGAGCTCTGTAGCACTCTGGGGGTTGGGTTGGTTTTTTCCTTTCTTTTCTGAAATGAATTCTCCAAAGTTGCCACGTCCTTGTTTTACAAGAGAAATCGGAGTCTCTCGGGGGAGGTTTGGAGTAGCTTGGCTTGGAGTGATGGAGTGCCAGGGAGGGCACAGGGACTTCCCAGGAGCAGATAATAACTTGAAATTCTCCTTAGGCTTGATGCCAGGGCACAGAGATGTTCCCCAGCAGAGCCACGTGGATGGCTTCCCTGACTGCTGTGCCTGGGTGGTGCCCTGGCCCTGCCATGGAGCAGGATGCTCAGAGCCAGGGCTGGCTGGGGGAGCTGTGCTTTTAACCAGCTGCAATCCCTGCCAAGTGGGTCATTCCAGGAAAGCTGGATAGCACTGCTCATGGGTTTGAGTTCATTCTGCCTAATTTTGACTGGGGAAAAAAAGAGAGCATTTTAAACTCTTTAGATTTTAGAACTCACTAGCAGCGAGGCTTTGTCTCTCCATTTAAAAATGAAGTTTCTTTTTAAAAACATGTATTGTTTTCTTTGAAAACAAACAAACAAGCAACAAAAACACCAGGTTGCAAAATTTTCAGGTTGTGACAATTGTGAAACAAAATGAAAGATTTTGTGTGAGTCAGAGGAAAACTTGGGGGTTATTATTCTCTTTTATTCTTTCCCTGCCTTTCCTTTTCACTGTTTTATTCCTTCCCACCAAACCAGTCCTTCTTCCCCGGAGCTTTTGGAGCAGCCAGTACAGCAGAGCTGCTTTGCCTTCAGGCAGCCCCTGCATCTCATCTTCTCTGCGTCTCAAACAAGGGAAGAGGAGCCTGCCCTGCTCTGGGAGGTGCTCAGGGACCTGCACAGGAGGCAGATTTCACCATTTTAAGGGCTGAGTTTGGTTTTCATGGCTGTTCCAGGGGTTCCCCCAGGTGTTGCCGTGGCTGCTGTGCCCGGGGTCGAGGATGGTGCTGCACTGGCAGATGGTGTGTGCTGGGGATGAACCTCCTCCTCCCCCTGTAGGATCCCTCCATACAAACACCTTCTCCACTGCCTCCTTTAACAGTACTTTTAGATCTGTATTTTAAAGCATATCTGTGAATCTCTCCTTTGTCCTGCTGCCTTTTAATTAACTCATCCCCACTGCTGTTTCTTATTAAGCAGCTCTGATATGTTATTAATTAACACATTGTGCAGTAGAGTGGGGAGGTTGGTATCTGAGATGCCATAAAAGATGAAAGTATTTATCACTGAGAAACAAAATAATTAAGGCAAAAGTTGCGTTTTCATCTGCCAGCAACAAGCAGAATATCACTGGAGATGGGATGGTTTTTTCTTTTATTTTTCCTAAAACAACTTAAATAACTGTACTCTGGGAACTGTGCTGGCAGGGAGCCTTTCTCTGCCCTGCCTGTGGGTGTCCCTGTTCCCTGCTCACACTCTGTGCCACGTTTCCTGGGTGTTTAGGAGAAGTCCCATTCACAGACGTACTTTATCTCAAGGCTTTAATATTTGGGTCTCTCCAGCCCAGTTGGTGATGGGCATTGGAACAAATAAGGGTTTTCTTGATCTTTATCCTTGATTTTCATTTTTATCCTTTTTTGGTTGGTTGGTTGGTTTTTTTGTGTGTGGTTTTTGTTTGGTTTTTTTTGCTTTACCAATATTTCAACTCCTTGGCTGTTCCTATTCCAGATAAGTCATTCCAGTGGAAACGTTTTCCCTCAATAGCCTTCAACTTGTAAAATCAAGAAGAATTTCAGCCCTTTGCTGAGATAAAATTTGTGTAATACACCTCCAGCATCACTTGCCTTTCAGCTTGTTGTTTTGGGGTTTTTTTAGTCAGTTTAAGCTTATTCAGGTTGCCATTTGGATTGGTTTTTTTTTTTAATTCCTCTATTTTCAGTCCTTCCACTGACCATATATTTGCTTATTTTGCTTTTCTACAATGTTGGGTTTTCCCCCCTGCTTAAACCACAACCTTACCCAGCCCTGCAGACTGTGTGTATCGGAGCTCTCTGTGCAAAAAAATAATGGTATGAAATAATGGTGTGAATATGAAATAATGGTGTGAAACCCTCAGGAAGTGGCACACGAAGTGCCCACAAGGACAGTGATCCCATCAGAGAACTTGTCTTGCCCCAGGCTCCCCTTGCAGCGTGTGCGGTTCCCGCTGCCATCCCTGTGCTCACCCCTGCTGTTCCATTTTCCTCCGTGACAGTCCTTCTGCTCTCCCCTGTCTCTGGCTCAGGTGGGCTCTGCATTGCCCAGTCCCTGAAGATCCCCCAGGACCGCAAGGACAAGACCATCGACTTCGACAAGATCATCCGGCAGCTGCTGGAGACGCCCAACGCCAGGGCCATCGTCATCTTCGCCAACGATGAGGACATCAGGTGAGGGCAGCTGGGGGATTCATGGGGCTGGGCACTCTGCAGCAAGGGCAAGGCAAAAAGGACGGGAGGAGTGGGAATGTCTGTCGGTAAGAGTGATGGGGGGGCAGTTTGGGATGTGGGGGAAGCACCAGGCACGAGGGTGCTCTGCCCTGGCTCAGGGGGTGCCCAGACCACACTGGGGGCACAGGAATGGTAACCAGGGAGCTTTTCCTGGCATAGGGTTACCCATGCATTGGATGGCAGAGCTGATCTTACCCCTCAAAGAGGCACTAAGAGCACGCCCCTCTCTCCAAGCTCATTCTGTCATGTATAATTAATTATTTCAGGCTCTATTTTACAGCAAATGAAGGTTAATAGTGATAAAGTGACTTGGATGCTCAAGGTTAAATCACATAGAACTGGCTCATAAAATAATACAAAGAATATTTAATATTTCATTTCTCCCTTGCCCGTGCTCCACATTCTCACTCCAGAATTTTAAATCAGCTTAAAATCGTGATGGAATCATCAGTTGCTGAGAGGTTCAGTTCTACAGTGAGACAAAAAGAATTCAGGATGAAGTTTCAATAAAGTTTTGGTGGAATCAATATGTCAGTGATGGGATACAGGAGGAATTTAAAGAGAAGTCCTGTTGGTGCTGCAAAGGATAGTTTGGGTTGGGAGGGACCTTTAATGATCATCTTGTTCCAAGCCCCTGCCATGGGCACCAACACCTTCCACCAGACCTGGGTGCAGGAATGTGCTGTTTCTGCTCATGACAGAGTCGATTAGGTTGGAAAAGCCCTCTGAGATGACTGAGTGCCCCCATCCTGCCCCTGGCACAGGCCGTTTCCTGCAGCAGTTCCGTGTTTAAACCCCACGACCGTGTGAACACGCCCTTCTCTCCCACAGGCAGATCCTGGCGGCCGCCAAGAGGGCGGATCAAGTGGGACATTTCCTGTGGGTGGGCTCGGACACGTGGGGCTCCAAGGTGGGCCCGCTGCTGCAGCAGGAGGACGTCGCTGAGGGGGCCATCACCATCCTGCCCAAGAGAGCCACCATCGAGGGTAAGAGCTCCCCTCCCTCCCCTCCTGCTCCCCACACGCTGCCAGGGCAGAATTGGTCACCTGGGATTTCCCCCATAAGTGTTTTGGGATAAAGATGCCCAGAACAGGGTGATACAGACCGGGAAGCACATGGGGTAAGTGCTGAATTTTCCCCAAATGTCCCTGTTCCCCACATGGACACCCGGCGTCATTGCCACGGCAGCAGCTGCCAGCAGTGGGTTATTGGAGCACGATCCCAGAGCCCACCCTGAGCTGTGGGGATGTCACGGGGCTTCCATCACCAAAAGGTAATTCAAATTATCTGAATGTGTCATGTGGATACAGGGGGGCAGAAAGTCTGTTGCAACCTTTGTCTCAACTCTGAAGCAGCGGAGGAGTTCTCCACTGAAGGAGTAAAACTTCCTTTTCAGATCAGTGGTTTCCACTGAAACTTAGCTTAACTTTTATTTCCTGCAGATCAAGCACTATATTTACTTATACATGTTGCTTGTGTGCTTGAAAAATATACACATCTATACATATGCACATGTATATAAAACTTATGGGAAACTTTGACATAATCCCTTTGTTTCCCAACATTCCTTTGTGTTCTGAAGAGTTTGTTGTCTGATCTCCCCTCAATTTGTTAATCCTTTTGTGTGCAGGGATGCTTAACTATCCACGTGGCTTCCTCTGGGCACCAAACTGGTTGATTAGAGTCTGTGTTCTCTATAATATGGAAAGAAAAGTTGTTTACAAGGTTCAGAAGGTAAAGAACTTTCCTTTGAGTAAAGGAAACAAACTCCTCAGCTGGCACATGGCACATGGGGCAGGGTCTCCAAAGAGTCCTTGAACACATTGCCTACATTAAAATAGGTTCGGGTGTCTTCACTCCCTGGAAAACCAAATATTTGCATTTTCCTGTGCCTGCACTCCCTCCTCATCAGTTATTCTTCTCAGGTGTATCATGTGCTTCCTTCTTCTACATTTTTCAGCCCCCGAGGTGTTCTCGAATGTTGTTTCTCCGTAAATACCTAAAGTTGATAGACAATGAAGTGGTTTGTTTCTGAAAACTAGGGTATTTTAATAAGCTTTTCATACTGGCTGTATTCATCCCTATGGGTTCCTGACACAGAAAAGAAAACTCTGCCAACAGTAAACAGAAACAAAAACTTTCCAGGCTTGCTTGTTTTAAAATATTTTACGTCTGTCTTACAGACTGAACCCATGAGGGGTTTTTTTGGACCCAGTAAGTGAGGAGAGCGGAGTGGAAGGGTCCAGGTATAGAAAGTCAGTTAAATAACAGTTGTAAATATCAGTGTATCTGGTGTATCTGCAAAAAATATGTTTATTGAGCCCACAAATGTCTTCTTATTCAGTGCCTGTGTTGAAGGATTGCCTGAAGGTTGGCTGGTTGCGTTCTGCACTTGTAGCCACGCAGGTTGGATGATTAATTGTGATGCTTAAATCACATTTTGCCTATCACTGTCTCTAACTGTGCTCATGCTTTAGGAGCAGATCCATGTTTCAGGTCCCTGTGTTGCAGGGACTCCCTGGCAGGGCAGGGCAGTGGGGCAGAGCAGGGGCTGTCCAGGGGTGCAGGAGGCAGAGCCAGATATCCCTGTCCAGAGCAGAGGCTCCCTGGCTGCTCAGAGAGCTTCAGGCTGGTTTTTACCTCCCTCAGTCCTGTTCATCCAGCCCCAAATGCCACCTGGATCTGCCTCCTGCTCCTGCTGTTACAGGGAGGGTAAAGGGATGCACATCCCCTTTCTCCTGGAGCAGTTTTCCAGGACTCCACATTCCCAGCCCAATTCCATTTCGGTTTCATTCACCAAGAGAAGCATCCACAGCTCTGCTACTTAGAGAAATCAGGAATCCTTGGGCATTAGTGTTCCCATGCTCAGGGAGGCTCTTATCCCTCTGGATTGCTGCCTGCCTTGAATTTAGGCTGCTGGATGTTGTTTTGTTTTCCTTTCTGTTGTTCTAATTTCATTTGGCCAAGAGTCCAGGAGAAGGGAATTAGGCATTTTTATTCTTTTATCATCCAGCAATGAACATCTGCTTCCTAAAATTCAGTAATGCATTTCTTCTGGTGAAGGCATAAAATAAAAGAAATAAGCTGCCTTGATTTTCCCTATAAATTGATGGGAACAAAGTAAATGAGCAGAATGGAGCCCAGTGCCTGGAGCAGATCCCAGCCCAGCAGGCTCCACCTGAGCAGCAGCCCTGGGGCTCACAGGCTCCAGGTCAAGGCAAGAGTTAAGCACCAGCTTAATTCCCATTGGATTTGGTGAGAGTTCTGTGTTAGTCATGAATGAGGGGGTTGCCCTGATTTTACTAGTCAAGAGCATGTTTTCTTTTTTTTCCCTTTCCTTTTATCACTGTCTTAGGTAGTATTTGAAATATGCTGGGAAAAGATTCCTAGGAAGCCTCCCTGGAAGCAGAGGCCCTGCAGCTCCTGCACCTCAACCTGAGTGTGTGACTCTGCCTCTGCTCCCAGTTCAGGGCAATGAGCCAGGAAATCCCAGAGGAGCTGGTGTGGGAAGTGACCATCCAGTCCAACCCCCCTGCCCAGGCAGGGTCACCTGGAGCAGGTGACACAGGGGCATGTCCAGATGGGTTTGGGATGTCTCCAGAGTAGGAGGTTCCACACCTGCCTTGGGCAGCTGTTCCAGGCTCTGGCATCCTGAGGTGGAACTCCCTGTGTGATAGTTCATGGCCATTGCTCCTCACCCTGTCCCTGGGCACCCCTGAACAGAGTGTGGGACCACCCTGACACCCCCTGGAGATGTTTGTGTGGATGGATGGGATCCCCTCTCAGCCTTCTCTTCTCCAGACCAACCAGGCCCAGCTCCTGCAGTCTCTGCTCATCAGAGAGATGCTCCAGACCCCAGATCATCCTTGTGGCCTCCATTGGACCCTCTCCAGTAGCTCCTGGTCTTTCTTGAACTGTGGACACCATAGTTTTCTGCATGTCTCCCAGCTGGCATTCCTGTTTTCCTAACAGTGGGAATATCCCAGCAGCCTCTGGTTCCAGAGGGAGCCCAAAGCCCTCAGTTTCTTGTAGGATCAGGCCCCAGATCTGCAGTTATTTGTCTTGATACTTGATGTCACTCTGGGGACAGAATTTTCTTTGCCACGATCCCACGGGGGGGATTTAGGAAATCATTACATGAACTGAATTCATTCATCTTAAGTCAGTCTTAATATAGCCTGATTGTGTGTGATGTAATTATGCTGGAAGGATAAAGTTGCATTTTATTTGCATAATTGCAGTAGACAGGGAGCCAGAGGAGCTGCACATTAAAGAGCTGGAAAGTTGGGAACGTGCTCCATAGCCAGTTTAACCAGGTACCAGGGAAGCTGAAAGGTTTGAGATGTTTTCAGGGGAAAAAAAGCAGATTGTATTTATTTTTAGAACAATTATGGCAGCAGGATACTGTATTATGGTTCTTGCTGCTTTGAACTCTTGCAAAAGAGGGTCGTGGTGGTGTGTCCTCACGTGGAGAGAAGAGCACTGAAACATCAGCCCCGTCCTGAGTCTTAGAAATCGTTTTCCTCTTAAACTCAACTGTGAGGAAATCAACTATTGTCTACTCACTTCTTCCTTTGTGTTGTTCCTACACCTCTTTTCTGTGCAAAATTTATCAAATTGGGCTGTTACCCTGTGGTTCATGTCGGTACTGTTCATCTACTGACTGAACCCTTCCAGAAATCTGGTTTTTTTCTCCAATAATTTTCTTTTGAAATAGTCTTGCTTGTCTTTCTTACGTGTCTGTGCCCTGTCTTCATGGACACACCAGCTCCCAGGGAAATGAAACCAAGGAGAGGAGCAGCTGTAAGAAAAATACAGAGGCTAATATACATATATATGTGTGTGTGATGTTAATTATTTAGAAAGTTGGAAAAATGCTTTGCTGATGTGGAAAAAAATATTATTTACAGGCTGAGCTCAGAACTGGTGCAACTAAACAGTGAGATTCAAGTAGGTTTAAGATGAATGATTCCATTCCAACAGGCTGGGGATGTGGCCCAGGCTGCAGTTTGTGGAGCTCTGGGCTTGGAGGTTAAGGGATGGCTCCAATCCAGCCCAGGGACACGCCCAGCTGTTCAAAAAACCAGGAATGCTGCAAACCAGTGTAACTGTCCCTGAATTTTTCAGTTGTTTGTCTTCCAAAGGGATCCTGGTTTTACATTTTGGTTTTATTTCTAACAAGAACCAGTTTGCTTCTTTTTTGTTTGGGTGGGATGAACTGAGAAAAAAGCCATGGAAGGGTAGTGATTTAAGGACAAATCACTGTGCAATGATATCTCACTGTTTAGTGGCTCTGAAATGTTTTCCCTTCTCATCCCAGCGCAGCAAAGGGAAGGAGCTCGGGGCTCATTGTGCTCTGTTAGAGACAGTTTGGATTTAATCCAGTGTTAATGAACAGGGGCACACTGCTCTGCATCTCCCCAGGGCTGCCTTCACCAGGATGCTGCTCTGGGAGGGATGTGCTTCCTGCAACACCTCCCACCCCCTCCCTCAGCACAACACAGGGCTGGCTCATATCACTCAGGAATATTGGGAAAATAGTCCATTTTGGATTTCTTTGGTTTGTTTACAGCCTGGTTCGGCATCTCTTCCAGTTCTCTGTTGTTCTCCAGCTTTTTCTGTGTCCCTGGGGCGTGAGCATGTGGTCTGGAGAGAGTCAGTGGGCTGGAAAGATGTGGCTCCAGGGCTTTGGTTCATCCTGGGCTGTGGGGCTGCAGCCTCGCTGAGCAGAGCCCAGGAACACCAGGAGCCAGGGGGGACACCAGTCCTGAGGGAAAGGGCTCGGACCATCGCTCCCAAATTTACCCATTCCTGCCATAACCTGTCCTGAATGTTCCTCTCATCTCCTCAGCACCCCCCACCTCTCCCACTGTCCTCCCTGCCATGCTGGGGGGCTCCAGCACTGGGGGGTTTGTCCTTCCTCAGTCCTTCCTCAGTGAGTCAGGAGACTCACCCTCCCAGCTCAGGATACTCTGTGGTTCTATGAGTTTAATAGTTACCCCCCTGGCTGCTGTGTGGTGCTCAGGTATTGGAGTTCCTTTGGGCTTTGTTGGACAGTTGGAAGGTGTGATTTTTTCAGAGTACTAAAGAGAATTATCTGCAACTGCTCAGTGCAAGACACAGCCCATAACCCCCCCAGCATTAGCACGAGTTCTGTCCCAAAAGGGGTTTGAACCAAATGGTGCTGCTGCTTCAGAGCAAAGAAATGAGGTAGGAAGCTCTAAATTGGACCATAAAGAACTGCTGTAAAATAAGGATTTAGGAGCTTTCTCTGGGGCCCCTGGCAATGAAATCAAGCTCCAGCAGGTCTGGCTTTGCCAGGATCCAGGTCCTCTGTGGGAACCAGCTGTTCTCCACCACGTGGCCTGTGTGCCTCTGGTTCTGTATTTCGGGTATTGCTCCCAGGGCTTCTCTTGGCATTTTCTCTTTGATGTTCATGTTTAACTGTTATTTGAGGACACTGGAGATCGTGTGGGTGGTTGTTTTGAGAGAGGGAGACGTGTACACACAGACACAGACTGGGATGGTTGATACTGCAAGAAGAGAGAATTCCCAGAGTAATACACAGCCACTGAGCCCCCTTCAGATGCATCATCCCTTTTGGAATGCCCTGAATTGCATCTTCTCAAGAACAGTTTCCCTCTCGATGGTCTGACACTGGAGCTGTCTGGGGGATGTGTCTGGGCAGAGTATTTCCAGCCAGAGAGGCAGGATTTGGTTTTTAGAGAGCTGCTCCCTGCGTGTGCCAGCTCCTGGTGGGGAGGTGGGTGGTGGGACCCTCCAGACCTTCCCCTGCAGGTCTGCCCTGGCAGGAGGGGTGGGTGGGTGCCTGTGGAGGGGCACCACAGGCACTGTTCCCCCCCAGCAGTTGGCCATGTGCTGCTTCCCAGCATTTTTCCAGGGCAGCAGAGCCAAGGGCAGCCCAGGCTTGCATGGGGTGGTGGCACCACGTGGATAACAGGCAGCAAGCCCATGAAGGCAGCAGGTGATTGTTTCCCCCACAACCTCCCTGTTTGGGAATTCCTGGTGTTCTCTGGTGCTGTTGGACTTTGCTTCTGTGCAGAATCTCCGTTGTGATAATAGTTTGTTCTCTGCTTGTTAGTAAAGCTGGCAGGATTTCCAGGAGCTGGGGAGGGATGAATCTCCCAGGACCCCACCAGACCCCAACGAATGAACCAGTTCTGGGTCACTGTGGCAGAGTTACAGAAAAGAATTGGAATTTAGATTGGAATTCTGTTTAGGCATGGAAACAGGAGCCAGGAGGAGATGTTGCCACCTTCTGCCACACCCCCAGTGAGCCCTGGCAGTGACACCGTGCCCAGCACAGCTCTGCAGTTGGGTTTGCCTCCAAAACTCATCCCAGGGATGTGGGGAGCTGGGAGGAGGTGGCAGCACTGGGCTGGAGGGATGTCACTGCTGGGACAAGGGGCAGAAGAAGGGAATTAGGGAAGGTGGTGGTGAGATATTCCCACAGTCCATCATATCCTACACCTGCCAGCACAGCAGGGCCTCATCTGGGGCTGCTCTGCTGGGGATGGAGTGAGAGGGAAGTGCTCCCCTCTCCTCTTTCTGTGGATTTGCATCTCTGGTGTTCCTGACACTATAGTTTCAGAGGTTTATCCATTTTTCTAATTTCCAGGGCTATGTTGGCAGAGGATTTGTTTTTGCCAGGTACATTTCATGTATTTTTCATGTAAAAAAGAAAATGCAGGAGGTGCTTTTGGAAATAAACTGCTCATGGTTTAGGTCAAAATAGCCATGAGTAGTCCCAAATATCTAATTTTAGAAATGCTGTTCTGCAGGAGGGCTGAGAACCACAGATTGTTCCTAATGGAACAGCTCATTTTTCATCTCTGATGTGCTGCCTGGGCAGAGCAGAAGGAGTTTGGTGTGTTCTGCAGCATTTCCAGAGCAGTGCCTGGTGGATGCCCACAGGTCTTGCAAACCAGGCAATGAAAGATGACACTTGAGTAGAAGGACTGATGGTTTCACTTGATGTTTGCTCATGTTTGAGAGAAACTTGGGCCCAAGAGGGAGCTCTAAGTAGATCCAGAGTAGATCTTTCCGAAGGTGGGCTGTGGGATTAGGCCTAAGGGATCATTATTAGAGTGAAACCCAGTCGTGGCATGTTTGCAAGGAGCACATTGATCTGCCTGCACTGTGCACCAAAAATGCCTCCACTGGGCAAGTGTGCAGTGTTTCTGGTGTCTGTGCTGTCCTGCATGAGCAGCTGTTGATGACCATCCTACTTCTCACCGGGGGCATCTGGAGCATCCCAGGAAAGGTCTCTGTAGCCTCCAAGTTCTGCTCTGCTGGGACTCCACACACCCAGACACACAGGGACTGAGTGTTCTGACACCTCTGGCTGAGACAGGCTCAGTCAGAAAGAGAAATGTGCTAATTTTAGGCAGTGAACAGAGGTTGTAAAGGCTTTTCTTGCTTGTTTCCTTGTGGTTTTGTCTTCTAGTTTGCATTGTTGATGCTTGACTGATTATAGGCTTTTGAAAGTAATAGTTCAGGCAATAATGCACATAATAATAATACACATAATTTCCTTAAAGATGATACAATGAATGCTGAAGTGCCCACTTCACTCCTGCTGGGTCTGCAGATCTGCTGCAGGAGTGTGTTTTTGTTCTGTTGGCTGACTGCATGACAACAAAGGATGGAAGATGTGTCAGGAAAATCTCCATGGAATGGCATGTGCTGGTTCCTCAGAACGGGGCAGCAGAGCCAATAGATCCATGGTGTTGATCTCCTGGTAAGGAGGGATTAACACAGACCTTCTGTCTCCTACTGTAGGATGGTGAGGAACTGTGTCTGCCAGGGGAGATCCCACCCTGTGCAGCTGAAGGGAGCAGGCCTTGGAAGTGGAGCTCAGGCTGTGTTTCAGTTCCATGACATTGTCCATCTGACATTAATTCCCTGTTCCCAGGATCACAGCCCAGCTGGCCCTGAGGCTCTGCCCTGAGCCCAGGGCTGGGAGGGGGTGGGAAGGGAGAGCTCTGGAGGAGTTGTCCCAGTGCCTCTGACCACTCTCACACTCCACTCAAGTCGGGGCAGAGCAGGAGAAAGCTCTGGGAAGAGCAGGCACAGCCTTGGGGCAGCCTGGGCTGCTGCTTTGGGCTGTAACACAGTTGAGACCTTGGGCTAAAGGGAACCAAAACCCATGGGGTGGCTGCTCCTGGGGGCTGAGGGACTTGAGGGGGTTGATTCCTGCCCCCGTGGGGTGTGATGGGAATGTTGTGTGTGGAAATGGCTCTGGAGCCTTCCCAGCTGCCACCAGCCATCACTCAAGTCAGGAACTAAGCAGTGAAATAACCTCTCTGTGCACAGCTGGGGTTGGGGTTTGTTGGTTGGTTGTGGTTTTTCGTTTTCCCTGGAATTCTGTTGGGTTTGTTGGACAAAAAGCAGGAGAAATGAAGCCATATCAGCTGAGGCTGCCCTGCTGTGCCATGGCCCAGCTGGGCAGAGGCCCAACTGTCCTACAGTAATTTTCAGTAACATAACACTACTCCAGATATTTATCTTTCCCATACTCTGGTAAAGTTTGCATTAAGCCCTTCACTTACACAGGGCAAGTACAAATAATTCAATACAATAGTACAGCACCTTTAAGTCATGAAATTAAATTGGTATGCTTGGTTAAAAAAATAAAATCTAAATCACACCTGAGCTTTTTCTTTGACCTCCCTAGAATTGAAATTATATTTTTAGCCGTGGCAGTTATTTGAAATGCTGATGTGTCAGTCCCCAAAGAGGGAATACTTGTCTCAAGTATTGCCACTTGAAATTTTGGGAAGCCACACAGATGTTCATCTCCTCATTATGGAAATAATGTATTTGGTTAATGTGTTGGTATGAAGAGAGGGGAATACAAATTATCCTGCAACTTGAGAGCCATTTAAAAGTTTCCTTATATTGAGACAGCCTCAGTCATCTCTCCCAGGGCATCTCTGCAGGGCCCTGACCCTGTGGGGTTGGGGACTGTGCCAGGGCCAGCTCTGGGGGCAGCCCTGTCCCAGCACCCCCAGGACATGCTCTTGGATGTTTATCTTCCTCACAATCTGGGTGCTGCTCCTTGGGGATGGGATCTGAGTGTCTCTGAGCACTGTGATTGCAGCTGGGTGGCTTCCAGGGTGACAGGAGCAGAGGATCCAAGCCAGGACCTGCCTGGTGGTCCTGAGGGCTGGGCAGGATCCCAGAGGGAATGCTGGGCTGGGGTAGCCCTGCAAAACAGAAATAGTGGTGATGAGAGGATGAGGAATGGATGCTTAGAGGATCCTCTGCTCCTGAAATACTTCAGTCAAGTTGGAAATGTGTTTTGCTTTCCCCAAAGACACAGGGAATTCCAATTCCCTGATGTGGGCGTTCCTGTGCGGGACCCTGTGGCCTCGAGCACAGTTGAGGGATGGGACTGTGTCCCCAGCCTCAGAAATCACCCCTGTTATCTTCCCTTTTCCTGCACAAGTCTGAGCAGCTGTTCTGGCTGGTACCTGGGGCTCTGATGTGATTAATGAGCACAGTTGGAGGGGAGCTGGGACTCCTGTGAGCAGCCTCAGCTGAGGAGTGCTGAGAGGAGGGAGGGAACAGCAATTACAGCCCCTGTCCCACCCCTCAGCACACTCTGGAGTTGTTAGAGCTGCCTTAGAGTCCAGAAATCAGTTACAGCAAGGAAGTAATGTTTTTTAGAGCTTCTAAGGGAAAAAGAAAGGAAAGGATGTGATGGAGGGTTTGGGGGCTATTTTGAGTGACTTGGGGCTGTTCAGCCTGGGGAAGAGAAGGCACCAGGGAGACCTTAGAGTCCCTTCCAGTGCCTAAAGGGGAGTTGAGAGGGACTTTGCACAAGGGCCTGGAGCGACAGGACAAGGGGCAATGGCTGTAAACTGGCAGAGATTAGGTTTAAATTAGAAATTAGGAAGAATTTCTAATTCTCCCCTGGGTGGGGAGGCCCTGGCACAGGTTGCCCAGAGAAGCTGTGGCTGCCCCATCCCTGGGAGTGTCCAAGGGGCTTGGATGGGGCTTGGAGCAACCTGGGCTAGTGGAAGGTGTCCCTGCCCATGGCAGGGGGTGGAGTGGGATGAGCTATGAACCATTCTATGATTTTCTTGGGAATGCTGTCTCTAGGGAATGTGAACAGAAGATTGGCAGTGTATGCAGCAGTTTAGACTGAGCCATGGCTGCTGTGCACAGCCAGAGGTGCCAGGGATGTGCCTGCTGTGCCAGCCCCAGCCTGGGCTCCCCCTGAGCCCAGCTCTGCCCTGCAGGGAAAGGATGTCTGTGCAGGACAGAGCCACCACCTGACACAGCCTTGGAACAGGGTTGTTCCTGTCCCCAGCCAGGGTTCCCATGTCACCAGGGAACTCTGGGTGTGCCCTGGGGCTCTGGGTGTGCCCGTGTGGGGCTGTGGGTACACACACACTTCAGCCCTATCTCTGCTCTGTGGTGATTGCTGTTGACATGGAAACACTGCAGTGAGGCACAGGCAGATGTACAAGGGGAGAGCAGGAGCTCTGTGCACTGCAGGGATTGCACACAGACCCTGCAGGTGAGTCCTGCAGGCTGGGCTGGGGCACAGCAGGAGCAGGACAGGCTTTGGTTTCCCTCTGTGTCGTGTTTGCTGGGCAGGTGTGACAGTGGGACAGTGGCTGAGCACCCCTGGTCCCCAGGGCGAGTGCCAGCACAGCACAGGGTGCTGGTGGCACACTCAGAGCCAGAGGGTGACAATGCCCTGTTGTGTGGCACCGCTGTGGGTGCCCGGGCCCTGTCCTGGGGCTGCCCAAGGGGCTGGAGCCTCTGGGCCGTGCTGGGGTGGGTGCTGAGACCTTTGGGGGGCTGAGGGGTCACCCAGCACTGCCCATCCCATCCATCCCTGGGATGGCACAGCCACAGCCTCTCCTCCACGGGCAGCTCTGACCTCCCTTCCCTTTATTCTGTACATTCACCGTGTGCCAGTTGACTTTTATTCTAATTCTTTATTATAATTTTAACCTGTTGAGCATCTCCAGGCGTGACTCCAGTTGCTGCATTACAGCATAGAGGGCTCTCTGCATTTTTCCCCTCAGTTTGAATTATGCAGGTTGCTGCCTGCAGTTTAAGTGCCTTTCAGGACACGCACCGGGCGTTTTGTCGGCTGCCGAAGGAAGGAAAACCACTCTCATGTTCTGCATTTAGACCTTCTGTACCTTGGATTTTACTGCTCTGCATTATTAAAATGGAACAGGCCATCTGTGGAGCAGCTTCTGGTAAAAAGAGTGGGAAGTAGGAACTTAAAAACCTAATGGGAAGAAGCCATCAATGTGGGCAGAGGGATCTGGTTAAAGAGCCAATTGCGATGGAAAACTGAAATAACAGCTCAGACAGGAAAGGGGGAATGGCTTCAGACTTCCAGAGAAGGCTTGGATGGGATATTGGGAAGAAATCCTTCCCTAAGAGGGTGGTGAGGCCCTGGCACAGGTTGCCCAGAGAAGCTGTGGCTGCCCCTGGATCCCTGGAAGTGTCCAAGGCCAGGTTGGACAGGGCTTGGAGCAACCTGGGCTAGTGGAAGGTGTCCCTGGCAGGGGGTGGCACTGGATGATCTTTGAGGTCCCTTCCAACCCAAACCGTGTGTCTTGGATTGGAAAAACCACTTGCCATGGGCAGGGACACTTTCTTCTATCCCACATTGCTCCAAACTCCCTCCACCCTGGCCTTGGGCACTTCCAGGGGTGGGGGAGCCACAAACTCTGTGTTATTTTATAAGCAGCTTTTATAAAAAGCTTTTCCCTCAACTTCAGGTGTGAGGAAAAGGAGTATTTCACGGATAAGGTCCTGACAAGACTGATTTCCAGTAACCGGCAGCAGGAAAGGATGAACCAGTGTGAGAGAGATCCTGCTCCAGGTGTATTTTGGAATCTCCTGTTTGGCCTGGCTCTGGTGTGGTGGGCACAGCAGCCACAGCTCCCCCTCTCAGCAGTGGGTTGGTGAGCAGTGTTGCTCCCTTGGCTGGCACTCTGCAGACTGCAATTCCTAAGGAATTATTCCTGCAGCAGGAGCCATGTGAACGAGGAGTGGAGTGTTCAGGGAGAGCAGAGCATTGTCTGCACTGAGCAGCCCAGGTGATTATCCCCTTGTCAGCCTGGAAAGGCAAAACTCTCAGTGCTTTGTGGAGCTGCAGCTCCTCCAGGGGAAGAAGCTCTGGATGCTCTTGGCGTGGATCTGGCATTCCTGGTGTTCCCACAGCAGCTGGGGGGTTGCCCTGGCTGGAGCCCCAGGCTCTGCTCGGGTGGGAGGATGCTCCTGGTGCCTCCAGAAGGCCACGTGAGCAGGAGAAGTCAGGGATGGGGATGAGCTCCTTGTGTGTGTCCAGGTGAATCCCACCCTCAGCTGAGGATGGTGGCAATGAAAATAGCAAATAGGAGGGGTTTCATTTTCAGTTCAGGGCTTTCTGCTGTTTATGTTGATGTACATGGGAGGTCTCCGAGAGCAAGAAGTGCCTGAGGGCTATAAAATGTAGCATAATGTATAATAATATAGTTGTATATTAACCTTTCTATGAGAGCACTGCCTCAGACACCACCTGGGTCATGATCCCATTGCTGTGGCAGCTGTATAATTTTATAAAAGTGATAACGATGATACTTAGCCAATATATATCCACTTCCCTAATAGAAGCTTTAGAGCTTCAAATCCCAGATTTGTCCAAAGTGTGGCAAGTGGAATTTCCTCTGTATATGATTTATGTCATGGATATAAAAAGTCAAATGTGACAGCAACTCAAATACCCTTTTTCACAGTTATAACCAGCAATTGTTAAGAAAAGAAAACAACTGCAAAGCACTTTTATGGCACGATGGGAGTTAATAAAATCATTTGTATAATGGCTTTTTTGCTGAGTAAGAAGGTCAAGAAAATATCTGTATATTGTCTTAATGGCTCCATAACACCCTGTAGTGTGTAGCTTGGGCAACACCATATAATCTGCAAACAGATTGCTGTCTTAAAATTGATCCTACCATTCAAACATAATGCTTTTATCCCAGATTTAATGCCAGTAAATGAAACTGTTTTGGGTTAAATGCTGGGAAAATTGGAAAAGTGTTTGAGGAGCTGCTGTCAGCTCATTTGGTATCAATAATTGTAGGAAGGAATGGTTTGCTATCTGGATAACTAAAATTAGTATAACTGGCAGTTTTTAGTGTGGACATCCTTGGGCAAATAGAGGAATAAAAATATCATAAACTGATCAAATCCCTGCTCATGTGAAGTTGGGTCAATATGTTGTACTTGCTCTCACCTGGGCTGAGAATGAAAACACTTGAGGCACGTGAGAAATGCAGCAGGTCAGTCATTTTGTGGTTTAATTAAGCTTAATGATTTTCCTTGTTAAGTAACCCCTGAGCCCTTGAAGTCCCTTCTGACACGTGAAATGGATGGTTTGACACGTGTGACAAATTCAGGGGGACACAAATCCCTCTGAAGTCCCTGCTCCATCCATGCCAAGGGCACGTTGGCCTCGTGGCTCTCCATCAGCCCCTCCCTGCTGTTCCTCCTGGAGATCCTGGGAGTGTCCCTTGGCTGCTGCTGTTTCACAGGGGCTGGTTCAGCCTTGGAGCCCCTGTTTTGATCTTTATTTTCCCAGGTCACTATTCTTTTCTGGGGGGCCCCTTGCTGTGCTGTGCAGCCACCTCTCTCCTGCAGCCTGTCCTTTCCCTGGAGATGTGTTGCTGAACTTTCCCCAGCACAAATCCCTCCTGCCAGGCTCCCTTTTCCCCTGCAAACCCCTCCTTAGTGCTGGCCCTGGCTCAGCCTCCCCAGCACGTCCAATTCCCTGGGCCCCTCTGCCAGGGAGCTGAGCCTGACGCCTGCAGCCAGAAAATGGGCATCAAATGGAAGGAGAGATGCAGGATTAACGTGAGAAATAAATCATTTGGCTCTTTCTGTTTTGTTGGAGGGGGGATAAATAGCAACCCCACGTCAGCAAGTCTTACTTTCTGGTTGATAATGGAGATGCTCCTCTAAGCATTCCCAGCTCTGCAGGGCTGTAACATCCTTCCTCCTCAGTGATTCCCAGTCTAGGAGGACCTGAGAGGCATTTCAGGATGTGGAGGGCTGGGAATGTCCCCTGGGCAGGGCTGGGTGCTGGCACTGCATGTCCAGACAACTGACTGTGAATGTAGGATAGAACACCCAGACCAAATGTGACCTGACTCCAGCCAGCTGGGAGTGAGGCATTCCCATCTCCCCCCAGGAATTTCTGTTTTCAATCCCTTAAGCACTGCTGATCCCTCCTGTCCTGACCAAAGGGGATGGCACCCCCTGAGATAGTGGGAAACCAACCAAGAGCACTTGTCCCTTGCCTGGACTTCCCCAGCCCCTCCCCAGGGCTTGGGATCGGGGCCCTTTCCCCTTCTCCCCCCTCCATGCTCCTCCTTTTTTTTATCTTTTCAGTCTGTTTCATCACTATGGAGCTCATGTACATATTTATCCTGTGGTGGGAGATAAATGAACCCATTAGGCAGTATCATCTCTCTATGTGTAAAAATAATGATTTAATCAAATCATGGTGATTTGAAGTAATAAGAGATTCATTTTAATTTGGAAAATCTCATAAAAGAACTATCTATATCTCTTAGATGTATTTGCTGAAAAAGTAATTTGCTAAAGTATGAAATATGGAGAACATTGGGGAATCAGTAAATCTTGTCACACCAGTGAAGTACTTGGCCGTGTACAGGGGTAAGAAGAGATTATTCCTACTTTTGCATTAAAGCATCCAGATTTTTTGGCTGGGTCATCTAATTCCCTGTGAGACTCTGAACCCAGAACTCTGATATTTAGCACTCTGTGTGTAAGTTGTCTTAATGTCTTCAGTTCAGAAAGATTAAGATTAAGCACAGGCTTAAGTCAGTTGTTGCTGCAGAGAATGTTTGCCTGAGTTCCAACCTGAGTGTTTATGAATCATGTTCTTTCCAAAAGATATCTAAAATTAGAGATGCATTTGAGATGTTCCTCTGCCTCAGACCCACGGGCACAGACGGGACCACTGGTGTTTGCAGGACTGTGGGAGGTGTAGGAATAGTCCTGCCTGGGGAGGGGTTTCAGGGCTGGGGCTGTTCCATCCCTGGAAGTGTCCAAGGTCAGGTTGGACGGGGCTTGGAGCAACCTGGGCTAGTGGAAGGTGTCCCTCCCCATGGCAGGGGGTGGCACTGGATGGGCTTTAAGGTCCCTGCCAACCCAAACCATTCTGGGATTCTTGGCCCTAAGATGTTGGGAAGGAGGGCAGTTCACCAAGGGGGTGCCTTTGGAGTTCTTCCCCAGGACCTTGGCTCTGTGGGAGCAGCAGTGCTGGGACCTGCAGCACAGCCAGGATGGAGGGGGCACAGTATTCCCACACAGGGAGGAATTCACAGAAATTTGTCCAGCTCTGAACTGTCCCATTGTCACTCACTCATCTCCTTGTCCTGATCAATAGGAAATAATGGTAAAACCTGTTCCCTCAGTAGTAGGATCCATATTCCTCCTTGTGAATGCAGAGGGATCATTAAAGCAATCAATGGGAATGTTGTTATTTGTTATTAAATCTGTAAAGGCTTAGAGTAATTCATATGGAATTTTATTACAGTTTTATCAAGACTCATTGATTTTACCTTATTAAGTTATAGAGCCCTTTTCCCAGAGGTCAGTGGCATTGGCACGTGGGAAAGGTTCTCTGTTTCTCTTTCTGAGCCATTTGTATGTTGTAGATCTTATGACTGAATATCCCCTTTGAAATACTTGTTTAATTATGAGTAAAACTATTACACACAGGTTTGCAGGAAAAAAAAGGTTTAGGTTGTATGCTCTTAAAACCTGGTGATTTTCCAAATGTTCTTCTGACCCATCTGACCATGAATATTTTCCTTAGGATATTTTATCCAAGAAATGATAATCGTGGAATGACAGACTGGTTTGGGTTGGAAGAGCCCTACTTTTAATTTAATAAACTGTATCATTTACTATGGAGGCTGCAGGTAAAATGTTAATTTGCTTTTAGCCTGTTACTGGAAGGCCCGGGTACTGCTTTTCCTGGTTTGATTTTGGGAGATGAGGTAGGTTGGGATGCGATTGGTGAACAGCAGACTCAGCATTAGGAAAATACATGTTATGGCTGGGTCAGTGGCACACAAAGCTGACAGGAGGAGATGGATTGACCCCGTTCTGGATCCCCTTTCCCCTTTTAAAACATCTGGGTTTGTGCTGTCTGTTTTTATGCCCAGGGGAGGAGTGCTGTGCTCATTTACTGATGCCAGATGGTTTTCCTCCGGCTCAGTTCCATCGTGTGCTGTGCCAGCTTGTGTCACTCTGCCCACCTATGGCACTGAGGGAAGTCACTGACTACAGTGGCAGGAACTTCTTCCCTCTTTCAATGGAATATGCATTTACAGCCATTTCTGACTGCAAACCCCAAAGGACCCCTGTGATGATGCGATAGAGAGGCACAGCTGCACCATATGATTTATTTTCCTTCCTCATTGGTGTGTATCTATTCCATGCTTTTTTCCTTATAACTCTTATCTATATTAATCTTGTTTCACATTTATCTTACCCAGTTTTGTACCTGGCAGTCAGAAACAGAGTAACTTCCCTGCAAGATGCAGCTGATAAGAACATGCTCAGTGGATTTTCTTTCTCTCCAGGGCCATCTCACGTGGACAGAGACGTGGCACATGCTGGGTGTTGAGGGAGATACAACCAGAGGGTTTGTTTTTCAGGCTGCAGCCCGAGCCAAACCTGAGCTCTCCCCTCTCTCCTTCCCCAGGGTTCGATGCCTATTTTACCTCCCGCACCCTGGAGAACAACAGGAGGAACGTGTGGTTTGCAGAGTACTGGGAGGAGAACTTCAACTGCAAGTTGACCATCACTGGCTCAAAGAAGGAAGACACGGACAGGAAATGCACAGGTAACTCATCCCTTCCCCTCCTCGTGCTGCAGGGTGGGCAGCAGTGCAATAACTGGAGCAAGGAGGCTTGGCTGGGGAGGGAGGGAAAAATAAATTGCTTTTTTGTAGGTTATAGAGAAACTGGAACAGCAGCATCAGCCTTACAGAGAAATAGAGGCTACAAGAGAAGTAGATGGAAAGAGTCAAACCTTACATTCTTTTATTTTTTCCCGTTTCAGACTGTCCATCCAGCAGGAAAAGGAATGTTTTCCGTGGGACCCAGAAGTACTTTTGTTTGAGTTCAGGGTGGCTAGAGGGTGTTTTGTTAGTTTGTTTTAGATGGGGAATCTTTCACAACAATTTAGGAGGAATTTCTTGGCTGTGAGGGTGGGGAGACCCTGGCACAGGTTGCCCAGAGAAGCTGTGGCTGCCCCATCCCTGGAAGTGTCCAAGGCCAGGTTGGACGGGGCTTGGAGCAACCTGGGCTGGTGGAAGGTGTCCCTGCCCAGGGCAGGAGGGTTGGAATGAGATGGTTTTAAGGTCTCTGCCAACCCAAACCATTCCAGGATTCCCTGTTTCTATGACTGAAATGTGTGGAGAAGCTTTGGGCAGAAGGTCCCTCCTGTGACACCCAGGGCACAGCCAGTGGTGCCGCCAGACGGGTGCCCTGCCCGGCCCTTTCCTTCCCTCTCCTTTAAATTCTTCACAGCAGCGCTTGAAATGTGTTATGTTAAATGATTGCCTTGAATTTCGATCAAAGGGAATCGGTTCATAGGAGGATTTGTTTTACTTTGATTGAAAATTGATGGTAACTCCCCATCCTTCATCTCATCTGCTTTTGGTTCCAGCTCCCGGGGGGAGTGGGAGTGTCGAGCACACAAACAGTGCAGCTCTCACTGGGAACACACTGCTCTTAAATTTGGCACTTGGAGTCTCCCCAGAAGGCTGGAATCTGACTACGTTGCTCCAAGATCTTTAGGATGATTTCTGGAAGTGCCTGATGCCCCTTACTGTTCATGCCATGGTTCATTACAGTTGCTCACAGCCCCTGTTGTCTGATGTGGCTGTAAATGTTGTTGTTCTTTCCCTCAGTGTATTTTTGGCACAAACATCTGGTTTTGGTGACCAGCTTACCCTGTCGAGCTGAAAGGCTGCATTAGAGCTCGATATTGTCCCAAATGACAAGCCCTGACACCTCCCTTCCCTTTCCAAACTGAAGGAAATTGGGCATCAGAAAAAGCACTAACTGTGAGTGATATTGGCAGTGTGAGAGTCAGAATGTCCCACTGCTGGGATGATATTATGACTGATGACCATCATTATTTTGGGATCTGATTGGTGCTTTGCACTGCAGCAAGGTGCAGCTCCAGGCCTCAGCTCTGACAGCAGCAGAGCTCCTGAGCCCAGGCAGGGGTCAGAGCTCACCTCCACACCCAAGTGTTCTCCCTGTTCTCAAGTAGAAACTTGAAGGTTCATCTGCTTTTCTCCAGAAAATCCCAGGGGATCAGGTTGATGGTGTTGAGATAAAGGCTTTTGTGTGTAATGAGGTGATCTGGCTGGGGCTGGGCTGGGTGGGCTCTGTCACTGCAGGGCTGGTGTTGGATCCTGGAGTTCTTTGTCACATGGCAATACAGGAATTACGTTCCAAAGAGGCCTCATTGTCCCACTCTGCTCCTTGAAATTACAATATTTACTCTGGCATATTGTTAGTTGTCCTCAAGCTCTGGTTCTCAGCTACTTTCACATAAAGAGCTTGTTTGGAGAAGCCTTCAGACTTTACCTCTCCTGTGTGTGCAGTGCCTGTACCAGGAGTGAGCACCAAGGAGTAGCTGTGATCATGTTTGTAGAGCCCTGGCTGCAGGAACTCCTGTTGGGGCTGTAGAGTCCACGAGCAGCTGCACAGGCTCTGCCCTGGAGGAGGTTTGGGTGCTGTTCTCAAAGATGTGGGCACTCAGTCAGAGACTGAGAATTGTACCTGTGGCACTGTGGACGTGTCTGTGCTCAGAGGCACCGGGTTTGTGACAATGCTGAACACTCTGGAGATGGAGATGGATGAAGAGCAGATATTTTTCTGTCAGCACTTAACCAGCTGCTGAATTCCAACTTATAATCACTGCCTGTTTGAAACTGTGAGCATTCCACAATCTTTAAATTAAATCTCCTCTTAATGATGACTATCACCAGGTTCCCAGAAGCACTATTGTGTGAGACCCTTTGAAAATGTGTTTAATCCTTCAGAAACTGCACCGGTGTCTGAATTCCTCTCGTGTGAGCACCGACGGAGTGAGATTTTGATGTCTGTCTGGGCAAATTATATGCCACAAAAATTGTCCTGGCAATACTATTTATTCATCATAACACGTCCCCTGTGGCATGTGATCACAACAATGAGTCCACACAGATCAGCTGCAGGAGGCATGTGGAGGGTGAAGAGCGATGTGTCGGCTGCTCTCCCGCACTGGGAGGTGTCGAGTGTCGCCTTCGTGGAGGCTCAGGAGGTGTGACCGGGAGTTCTCAAACCTGCATTTCACTTCTGTCATCTGAAGGAGATGGGACAAGAGGAGTTCCCTCTCTCTGTGTTCTCACCACTGTGGATTTGGGCCTTTTTTTCCCTCTTCTTGTTGCAGTGTCTTTCTCTTGTGAAGATGCAGCAGGGCCCCGGCTGCTCCGTCTCTCGGGAATCAGGATGATGAGCACTTGAGACTCGAGTAGGAAGGGAGTTACATTATTTGTCATCACCTTCAAATAGATCCTTTGGAAGCAGAAGATGCTCATGTCAATAAATTGCTGTTGTGTTTGATCCTTCTCCTGACATCCCAAGCTACTCCATTTCCAACCATGGGACAGAAGCTCTCTTGAAACCACGTCGTGTGCAGGTGTCAGCTGCTTCACTGCTGAAGGAAATAATGCTGTTGTGTGGCTCCTGGAGATCTCCAAGTTAAAAAAAGCCAAGAAAAAAAACAACCAGGAGCATGTAAAAAGAGCAGAAGATGGTGCAAATGGGGTTTATATTTACTTTCCATGCTTTTGATGTCTTCTGGCAGCACAGAGGGTCCAGTGGTTTCTTGATGCACCCAACACCCGAGTTCATCAATTAGTTCTTCTCTTGCACCAAGTTTCACTCCCTGAGACCTCCCCGGTGTCCTGACCCATCTGTGCTGGGGTTTCACTCCTGCCCCTTTGCCAGGAAGCACTCACAGCACCACCCCTGCTGCTTTTGTCTGTAGGAAGTTAATGGCTTTGGCGACTTTCCTTCTCTTCCAGGAATAATTAATAATTGAATTTCTATACTCCCATTATACAGGGGCTATTCCTGAAGCCTGTGGAAAACTTTCTGCTTAAGCTTCTTCAGCTCAGCCTAAGAGGGGGAAATATTTCCCACAATAATGTTGAAGTTGGAATTAAAATTGTGCCCATCACTTTGGTTTGTCCCTGCCTGAAAATGGACATTGGGCCTGTTTTGCTCACTAGTTACTGCAGTGGTAGGTTGATATAAACTAGAGGGAACACTCTGCTCAGCCAGGCCCTTTAATTGGGATACTCTGAATTCTTTTTATATAGTCTGAAGACTATTTGACATATGTAAAACATGGCATTTGCTTTGCGGGTTCTTTGCAAGTTCAGATTTGGGTTAAACTTGTAATTGCAACAAAATGTCTTTGAAAGGTAACTCAGCCTGTGTTTGGGTGAAGGACAGCACATTCCCAATTGGACAAATTCATGCATGTTTTTGGATGAGCAGCTGCATTTGACTCCACACCTGGATTTATTGTGCACAATTCTGGATGTTTAATACTCAACTAAATGGCTGTTTCAGCACAGGAAGCTGTTGTTGTTCGTGGAAATTCCATTAAGATTTTAAAATATCTCTTATTTTCATACTTGGACACTGTTACATTGCTCTTGGGTTTCTTTAAGTGGGTTTTGCTCAGGTTCCTCTCAGATATTTCACTGCTAAGGCTTTTCTTCCTGCTGTGTGTTTGGCCAGCTGTGCTTCTGGAACATGCTCTGCCTTATCAGTATTGTTTGTGTGCAGCATTTCAGTCCCAGCTCCACTTCCCCTGGCACCCACTCCTGGTGCATTGCTAATTTGGTTACAGAGCTGGGCTGAAACCACTTAAAAGCATTTTCCTTGTCAGGGCTTGAAAATGTGGTAAATTCTGTAATCAATGGGAGGGGAGTGAAATAATGAAGAGGACTTGTGGAACTTCACAGTCTGGAAACTTGCTTTTTCTGCTGAATTATTTGCAGGATTTTGGTGTTTCCAGAGTAGCTGAGATTTAAAACTGAGGGGTTTTGGTAAAGAGTCTTTCAACCACAATCATGGAATCCCAGAATGGTTTGGGTTGGAAGGGACCTCAAAGCCCATCCAGTGCCACCCCCTGCCATGGGCAGGGACACCTTCCACTAGCCCAGGGTGCTCCAACCTGGCCTTGGACACTCCCAGGGATGGGGCAGCCACAGCTTCTCTGGGCAACCTGTGCCAGGGCCTCCCCAGCCTCACAGGGAAGAATTTCTTCCTAATATCTAATTTAAACCTAATCTCTGCCAGTTTACACCATTGCCCCTTGTCCTGTCACTGCAGGCTCTTGTCCAAAGTCCCTCTCCAGCTCTCCTGTAGGCTGAGCAGCTCAGACATCAGGGGTGCAGTTTGGTGAATACAGAGGGAACCCAGGAAGAAGGAAATGTAGATAATTATTGATGTTCATATAGGGGGGTGTCTCTTTGCTTGTATTCAAGTAAATCTCTTTCGTGGATATATTTGGACATCTGGTTCAGTGCTGGCCTTGGCAGTGCTGGGGAAAGAGTTGGACTTGGTGATCTTACAGGGCTTTTCCAACCTCACCAACTCCATGATTCTTCGTGTTTGTAGAATTTCTGTTCTTCTCTCTCTGTGCTTATTTGGAATTCTGGTCTGCTGCCTCTTCACTCAAAGAAGAAAAAAAAGGGATTTTTTTGGGACTCTGCCTTTTTCTCATGAGCTGAAAACAAAACTGGAAGCCTTTGCTCACAGGCTGGGTGGAGAATGATCCAGCCTGGGGGCTGAGCCAGGACAGCACCCCTGGGCTGTCCCTGCTGGGGGGTTATTGCAGACCCTGCTCTGCTGGGGGGGAAGGTGGTGGGGCTGGGGCTGGTAAAGCTGCTGTTGGTTAGAGCAGGAGGGAGAGATCCAAACCTGCCAGTTGAGCAGCAACAGGAAAATGGACTTCTTGCCTCTATTAAATCATTAGTTCTCACCATCATTAACAGCTTGATTTCCTTTCCTCATTGGTATCAGCTAATTTAAATTCACTCAATCCTGTTTCTAATTAAGGGTATTAACAAAGGAATTTTTGCCACTCCAACACTTTGGAACATTTACTTTGATTGAACATCTGAAATATTTGCAAGGGATGATTCCAAGGTCTGGTTCCTTGGAGCTCCTGGCAGCTCCCAGCCCTGTAGGTACTGCAGGAAGATGAGGAAGACCCATGTGAGGTTAGAAAAGTGGGATAATGCAGGTAGAACATGGGATGTGATGTTGCCACCCTTGTACTTGTGGTGCCTCGTGGCTGCAGCTCAGGCCACTCCCCAGCAGCAGTTCCATTCCATGAATCCCTGGTGGGATGGGTCAGTGTGATCACAGTTTGCAGCTGCACAGGCTGAATCCAGCAGGTGTTACTTGGACAGGGAACAGCAGGGAGTCAGTGGGCAATTTTGGGGGAAAGAAAATGAATCAAAGATTCCCCGTTCTCAGCCCGGGGTGTGTCGCTGTGAGCTCTGGAAACACTGTTTGGTTTGCTGCCTAACTGCAGAGCACCCAGTCACCTGTTCAGGGCACCAGAAAGGCAGGAAGGCCACCTCAGTGCCTTGGGCTAAGGCCACATCACCAGGCTACACCTCCATCCTGAGCCTGAGGGTGGGACAATGGTTAAGGCCCGAGCCTTCCACTTCGGATATTTGGATTCACTTATTTTGTCACTGTTCTGGAGCTCTTCAGCCTGTGTGTGATTGATGTTCTGATTTTCCACGTACAGAACCCCTCCCTGCTCTCAGTTTCTCATGCCTTGCCCCGTGGGCTGAGCAGCTCCCAGGGTTTGTGGTTCCTGCACACCCAAGGAATGATTTCCCCCCTTCCCCAGCGCTGCTTCCCCTGCTGTGCCTGGGCTGGCATTAACTCCTGGATTCCTTGAGGGCTCTCCTGCTAAAATATTTTAGAAGCAGTCTGCAGGAACCCAGGCTCTGCAGGCCAGGGAGCAGAGGGTGATAGTTGATGCCAACACTCGGAGCTTCCCGAGGTGCTGTTAATGCCCTCGTGTTCCTCGATTCCCCAGAGCACCCCTTTGGTGGCATCTCTGAAGTGACACTTTATTCCCTCAATCTGGCTCCAACTTTCAATTAGAGTCTGGGATTTGCAGCAGAACAAAACATCAGACTTTAAATACCAGCTGTGCTTATTTTAAATATTTTCCCATTTCAAAGCCAGGGTTCGGGAATTTTCAGAGCCTGGAGCTTTCTCTCTCTAAGGTGGTCCCTGTAGATTAGGGCTTCAAGTTGGGGATCGTGGCAGGATTTGTTTGTCTGGATTATGTAGAACAACTTGCAAGAGGTGTCAATGGTTCTGGCAGCAATCAAAGAGGTTTGTTTATGTTTTAATCAGTAAACCCCTAACTCAGAACATTTTATTGTATGGATTCAAGGCAGTTTCAGTGTGCTCCAGGAGGGTTGGGTGTTCTCTCTGGGGCGGGCACTGCTCCTCACCGTGTCCGTGTGTCCCCAGGGCAGGAGCGCATCGGGAAGGACTCCCCGTACGAGCAGGAGGGGAAGGTGCAGTTCGTCATCGACGCCGTGTACGCCATGGCCCACGCCCTGCACCACATGAGCCGCGACCTGTGCGCCGACGGCGCCGGGCTCTGCCCCGACATGGAGCACGCGGGGGGCAAGAAGCTGCTCAAGTACATCCGCAGCGTGAACTTCAACGGTGAGCACGGAGCCCCTCACACCCACCGGGGCCTCTGCCCGCTGAACACACTGCCCGTGAGACCAGAACCCACTGCCACCCCAAACCCACAGCCACCCCGAACCCACAGCCACCCTGACCCCACAGCCACCCCGACCCCACAGCCACCCTGACCCTACAACCACCCCGACCCCACAGCCACCCCGACCCCACAGCCACCCCGACCCCACAGCCACCCCGACCCCACAGCCACCCCAAACCCACAGCCACCCCAAACCCACAGCCACCCCAAACCCACAGCCACCCCGAACCCACAGCCACCCTGACCCCACTGCCACCCCTACCCCACAGCCACCCCAACCCCACAGCCACCCCAAACCCACAGCCACCCCAAACCCACAGCCACTCCGACCCCACAGCCACTCCGACCCCACAGCCACTCCAACCCCACAGCCACTCCGACCCCACAGCCACTCCGACCCCACAGCCACTCCGACCCCACAGCCACTCCAACCCCACAGCCACCCTGACCCCACAGCCACCCTGACCCCACAGCCACCCCGACCCCACAGCCACTCTGACCCCACAGCCACCCTGACCCCACAGCCACCCTGACCCCACAGCCACCCTGACCCACAGCCATCCTGATCCCCCAGCCACTCTGACCCCCGCGGCCTCCTCGGTTCATTCCACGTCATGTGTTTTTGTGTTCAACCCAAATCAAGGCTTTTTTACTGTCGTGGCACAAGACCATGTTTGTTTAGCATCTCTTTGAAAATACGATGTTTTAGCCAAGGCAATAAGGCTGCTGCTGCCCAGAGACAGGAATGGCTGCTGCTGGTTTAGCACCCCTTCCAGAAGCCTGATTTACAATGGGAGAAATCACTGGGGAAAAGCCTGAGCTTGTCTCTGGCTCAGTGTGGTTCCTGAAGCCCTAGAAGGCTGTCACCATCACACGTCAGTTTGTTGTCTTTCCATTGTTTCCTGTACATGGAGAAAATTAACTGGCTGAAATCCTGGTACCCACAGCCCACCTTAGGTGTGTGCTCAGGGGAAGGCAGAGCAGAGCTGAAGGGAAGCCAGGTCCACCTGGGAAGCTAGAACTGAGTGAACAGAGTAGTTACTCCAGCCTTCATTGCTCTAGTAAGATTTCAGAGGAGATGAGCCATCCTGACAGCACTTTACCTCTTCCTCCCTTATCACTTTATCCCCCTGTGCTGCCCAGGAGTGGCCACGCTGGTTGCAGCACCAACCCCCTGTTCCAGGCAGCACAACGGGCTGTCATGTACTTCCCCTGCATTGCACTGTATAAATCAGGCCTAAATATTAACACAGTTTCCTTGCCTCTGTATGTTTTCCTGTAATTTTATTAGTTTCATTAACGAACACCCACTTGCCACCAGCTCCGAGGCCCCGGAGCGGGTCGTTTCCAGCAGGGAATGGTATTTCTCCTTCATAAACCTGCTAATGGACTTCCCAGGAGGTCTGGCTGCTCTCACTCTGGCTCTGCAGGAGATAGAGAGCTGAGATTTAACCAGGAGCCAGAAGGTAGACCTCCAAATCCATATTTAAAACAGATTTAGGAAAGTACTGAGAAAAATATCCTTTTGAAGTGTGGGAGGCAGGGCTGCTGCTGCCTGGGGAGGAGGGTTTGCATAAGCTGCACGCCCTCGTTGGGCACCACAGCCAGAGCTCCCCTCCCACTATCTCCTAATAAATATTTTTATTAATAAACTTAACAAAACCCACACAGAGCCAATAGGACCCGAGAGCTTTAAAGGGGGGAACACAGATGCTATTCTGTGGTCAAGCTTGGTCTGTTGTGCCAAGGATATTTTTCATTCCTGTATAAATCATCTTATAAAGAGCAAGGTGAACATGAGGAGATTTTAATTCCTTTCCTTGAAGGGCTGTTAACTACAGCCAGGAGCAAGTTTGGAGATGAATGACCCGAGGAGGTCTGCAGGGTTCTCTTGCCTCATTTGGGAAGGTTAATTGTGAAGGACAGAGCTCCTGTGGCAGCACAGCCTCCATGTGCAGGACCACACCTGGGCATTGCAGTGCTGGAAGGACGGGGTTGTCTCTGGATATTTATATTCTTGCATATAAAGATGCTGAACATTCATCTCATCATTTCAACAGAGCTGAGACGTAATTTATGAGGAACTGGGTGTCCAGTTAATGTTGTCTGGTGTCCAGCTCCAAGAACTGGTTATCCCTGTGGATAACATGTTGGAGCTCCTGGGACAGGGGTGATGGTGCCCCTGTGTCCCTCAGCCATTGTGTCATGGCTGGGAGGGCTGGCACAGAGGAGGGGGCAGCTGGGCTTTGTCAGCTCCCTGGGTTTAGTCTTGGTCTTAACCTGCCCTTCTGAGTCACCAGTGCAGGGCTCCAGCTCCTCAGGAAGGTTGGGACTTGGAAAGCAAATTTAGTCTGTGTGTAAAATCCTGTTCTCCCAGTTTTCCACCTGAGTTTGTGGTAAGAACAGAAAGTGGAGCAGTGGGAGGGCTTTGTCCAGGCTGTGTGAGGAGAGAAAAAGCGTAGCCTGTTCTCAAGCACCCTGAGCCTGAGATCCTCTCTGCATGTAATGGATCTCCTTGGCACTGTGCAGTTGAGATCATCCTGCCTGTGCCTGCTTTGGAGTCTTTTCTCCCTTGCAAAGGTAATGCAGGAAGAGCTGAAGCCACGCTTTGATGGAGAGAGGCTGGATTTGTGTGAGGAGCTCAGTGTGCATTTTGCTATTGTCACACTACCTCAAGAACAAAGGGCCCAAAATATGGAAAACTTCAAACCTCAAGCATTCAAGCAGAGAGAGTCTGAAAGTATCAAAGTGTAATTGTATTTTTGCCAGTGAAAAGCTGAAGATGCTGTTCATAGGAGCCCTTTGGGTCTTCAATCTGCTGTGAACATGAACTGAGTGATAAACACCTTGGCTGGTGACACCTGTCTAGCACCCTGTCCTCCTCTCATTAATCACTTTCTCATCTTGCAATGATTAAGAGATTGAAATCCTGCAACTTCAGTCAGACTGTGTCTGGTCTTGAGTGCTTCCTGCAGGTGTACCCTGTGTCTGTGTGGGGACAAGGCAGCTCGTTTGCTGGGAGTTGAAGGGAATTGTCATGGCCTCTGCATGGGCAGGAAGCTGCAGCCTCAAGGCTGACACTCCTGAAGCTTGCTGGGGCTGAGCAAAATTCTGGGAAATCTTAATAGAAAGAAAATAAGTTCTAGAAGATCAAAAACCAGTGAAACAACCACATGTTTTCAAGATTAGAAGACCAAGAAGTCAAAGAACAAGTAGGGTCATTTGTGAAAACCCTGGTTCCCCTCTGCAATGAGGTTTTCCTACATCACATTATATTATTTTCATTGTTTCATCAAAGCAGCCTGAGCTGTGTGTGGAGGCTGGAATGCTGCAGGGATCAAAGCAGGGCTGCTGGGTCCCCACAGGCAGGAGGCACAAAAGGAGAGCAGAGCCTGTACCTGGCCTGGGGTTAAGGAGGGCTTGCACTTCCTAAGCAGATCTGTGGCTGGGAGTCCAATTACTCCAACTTCAAAGTCAGGAGAGGGGACTCTTGTGCCTGACTCCTGACCCAGAGTTGCCAGTCCTTCCCATTCCCTTTGGATACTTGACTTCCCAACAGATCCCAGGCTTCTCAAGGCTTTTCTCTGTACAATTTTAGCAGTCAAATGGTGAAGTCCCTGAAAACAGCAGCAGGTGTTCCCTGCTCACTGCCCAGCCCCTGTGCCCATGTCCCTCGGGGGCTCTGGACCATCAGACTGTGCTGGGCCAAGCCTGCAGCCCTGGCACACCCAAGGGCATCCTTAGGGATTGTTTGGAATGGCTTAGCCAGGAGGGCTCTGGGTGACATTCCCAGGAAGGTGAGCCCAGGAGTGCTCTTGGCTGCTTCCCCTCAGGTTTTGTCTCAGCACCCTTGACTCTGGGTGGCCTGGACAATGGAGCCCATTCTCCATGTGCCTCCTGACCAGCAGACACGGACCCTGCTTCGTGTCCTGGGACCTTGTCAGGATGTGGGGAATCCACAAATGTCTCTGTTGCATTTTGGGAGCCTCACTTGAGCTCCTGCCATTTCAATTGTACCTTTTTTGTCAGCTCTGACAAAACCAAGCTTAACTGATAATACCAGCCTTAAGAGTTGTGATTAGCTAAATCCCATTTACCTCTTGTGCTGACTTTCCCAGGGAGCCAAGGAATTACAGCCATAGCTTCTGATTCACTCTAAGTGTTTTCACTCTAAATGCATTCTGGCTACATGAATCTGTAATGACAATTAAATATCTGCCTGGTGCTCATAAGGAACCAGTGAGCAGAGATTTCAATGCAAGATTTTCTGTACCAGCCTTTGAACTGAATTTGTTCTGGTGTCAGAGGATTGTAGGAGAGACAGGAAACCATTTACCAGGGCTAGAATGGAGACTGTGCTAATTCACTCCTCCAAACGTTTTTTTCACTCACTGGAATTCAATGAAGAATGGGAATCATGAAGAAAACAGTAATCTTAAAGTTCAGTGCTACAACAGGAGAGATTTTTCATTGCTTTAGGGAAAAGAAGTTACGCAGGAGGAGGAAGCTTTGAATATAGATATGCTGGAGGATTGTCATAATCTTCAATCTTGACACAATATTGCTCTTCCCTACTGAAACCTATTTTAATATGTCTTGAAATAAATGTCACCCTTGAAGGTTGCTCCTGGAGATCTGAGGAAATGCAGCACTGCTTTGAATTCTCATCTCAGAAAAGGTTCACATCTAATGCCGTGGTAATTAAAATGCAGATGTCGTGGTGAGAACTCTCTTGAGGCTCAGGGATCTGAGAACTCTCCCGAGGATCAGGGATGGTCTGTCCCAGGGCTCAAACATCTCTGCACCTCCAGGCTTTGCTCAGCACCAGGCACAGAGGGAGGGCTGGGGCTTTCTTGTCATGTCCCTGGTCCTGCACTTCCTGACCCATGTTCATCGCCTGAGTCCACAGCAAATAAAGTCAATTCAGGATCCTGCTCTGCTCCCACTGAGACACTTCTGTGTCAGTGTCAGAGAGCCTAAATAAGGGAGTACACAAGGAACAGTCTTCCTAAAGCTTAGTCTGTTCTGTTCCACCCCAAGCACACAGTGATTGCGGGAATGAGAACATACTGTGGAGGAGGAAGCTATTTCTGGATGCCAATCAAGACTCACCAGACCTGGGCTGACTCCTGACAGCACTATCTCACAGAAGCAGATGGAACATTTTCTGGGAGGGGGTGAAAAGCAGCATTTAGAGGCTCCATTCACAGGAGTGATTTTCACTGAAGAACTCCCTGAGGAAAGAGAGATGGGAGGGAGGCTGGAGGGCAGCAAGAAAAGCCTTCTGATATTTCTTATGTTGGGCAAAGCTAGAGTGAGGTAAGGCTCATCTAGTTTGCTCTGTTTATTTTTAGGCAGCAGGTTTAAGCAGTGAGAGCTGATCTCTGGGAGAGGGCTGGGGTGATGCCAGTGTCCTGAAGTGTCCTGTTAAATGGCCGGGCTGGTGGATGACCTTTGCCTGAAACACGTTTCCAGTCTCAATACTCTCAACCGTGACTAAATAAAGCAGATCTCGTAAAGACTTGGTGTCGGTTGGTTGGATTTTGTCTTGTTTCCTTCCCCAGGCAGTGCTGGCACTCCAGTGATGTTCAACAAGAACGGGGACGCCCCAGGGCGCTACGACATCTTCCAGTTCCACAGCACCAACACCAGCACCCCGGGCTACCGCCTCGTGGGCCAGTGGACAGATGACCTCCAGCTCAACGTGAGTCTGCCTCAGTCCCTCCTTGCTCCTTTTTGTCAGCCATAGTCACTAAATGCTTTTTTTATCCTGAAAGACTTAGGAGGGATCTTCACTGTTTCTTCACAGCAGCATCACGGGGTTTTGCCGCACATTATCTTGTTCTAGTCTGTCCTGCAACCTTCTCCCTGTACCCTGAGTACCAAAGCTCCTCAGACTAATAGAGACATTAGGGGATCATGCAAATTTTATTACTTTTGTGTGTCTGAAGTCCCCAGTTGCCAACTTGGAAAATGAAGCCATAATTTGTTGTAGTTCGAAACCACAGGGCTTTCATTTGCAGATGCTCTTCAGTTTTTCCCGTTTTTGGAAAGCTGAAACTAAATGTTGTTGGAGTGACTCACTTTTCCGGTGGTACTTTCAATCCATATGGATGAGATGGCCTTTCTGTGATGATGCCTAAAGGAAAACAAGCACGTAGGAGCAGGGGATCAAAGATTCTTTGATGTTTTCCAGATGAAAAAAATAGGAGTGGTGGGTGGGAAAGCTGGAGACTCTGTGTCAGCCTCAGCCACACAGAGCTGGTCTGTGACCTGCCTCCAGAGCTGGGTTCATGGTTCCTGATTGACTCTGTGCAAGTTGCTTGAGCCTGGAGTTGGTGCAGAAGTGGTGCCAGTTTAACCTTAGAGCTGTTGGCTCCTTGTGGAGTGTCAGGAACACCCACAGCCAGTGTCTGCAGCTCAGTTTGGCTCTTCAGCAACAGAGCCTCAATAAGAGCAAGGTTATTCCTGAAGTGTTTATTTGTTGAAAGAGGTTCTCCTCTCTCAGTCAAGGTTCCATCCAGGGATGCTTGGTATGTTATGGCTCCTTTTCCTTTGCAAACAGGGTGCAGGGTGCCAGGGAGGGCTGTGTGACCATGGCCCAGCCCCAGCACACCCCCCAGAGGTGGCCAGGACATACCTGGCACACAGGGAGTGGTCACAGCCCCTGTGGCTGAGCGTGGACCCAGCGTCACCCTCACTGCACCTGGGGGTCAGACCCATGGATTGTGGGGACACCTGAGACCCCCCAGCCATGGAGCTCTTTGTGCAGCTGGGACACACCCTTGGGCTGCCCAGGTAGGTCCAAACACTGTCATTTGGGGTGTAACCAAATGCAGAACACATTTGTAATGTTTTATGGTTTTTTGTTAAATTAACTAAATAATATGTGGGTCACCAAAAGTCCAGTCTTGGAGACTGGCCACAATATTTTGCTCTCTTTGGATTGTGGCTCATTTTGATAGACTGTATTTGATTTGCTCTTTCAGTGTTTTTCAACTTCTGATGTTCTATTTAAAGAAACCTATATTAACTTTCAATTTACAGTTCTTTTAGCAAAAAATATTAATATTTTATTAAGTAAATCCTTCTTTATGTAAATGACACATCCTGACTCATTAAAATTTAAAGCTAAATTAATGGAGCTTGATTTGTATTCCTGTTGTTGTGTTAAATGTTTCCATAAAAAGAGCTGTTTCCTCACCCTCGAACCCTCGTGGCCACAGGGTCATCTCAGTAATTAGGATTCTCTCAGTAACTTCCCTTCTACTCATGAGAGTGTCCTGGTTTCTCACACAGATATAGATGTAGGTGTGGGTATGTGATAGTCCCTGTCTGTATTTTCTTACAATAATAAAGAAAATTGTGGAGTTTAGGGAAGTCAAGGACTCCTGGAAATAACCAAACTAAATACTGTTAAATACATCCCAGGGCAAACTACCAGAGGCTACAATTTGTCTTCAGTAATTATTGTGGAGATAACCCTTCAGGGGATATTTCCCCAGTTCTTATTCCTTTATTACTAACACAGAAAGGGAAAGAAAAGGATGTTTGATGGAAGTGCTAATTTTGATTTGGAAGCTGCTGCAGTGATGTTTTGTTTTCCAAGAGACTTGTCCCTCTGGGCAGTCTCAGTTCTGTGTGTCTGAATTTCCTCCATTGCAAAAAAGAAAAGTTGTTCCCACGGGCCTCAAAGGTAAGGACACTCCAGATCCCAAAAGGAGCAGGTAAACAACTGCTGAAGACCATCACAGGTGAGTAAATACCTTCTTCTTTATCACTGTCCTCATTCCAAGAAGGAACCAGCATGTTTTGCCATTTCTCTGGTTGTGGTGCTGCTGTTCAGCCTGTTGTGGAGCTCTTCTACAATGGTCATGTCACCTTCCCATTCGTGGTATTTTTCTGGAGAGTAATGGTCACAGAGTGGATTAATCTTGAGAGCTGTACTGGATTCTTTTGTGTAAAATTACACAAGAACTTCTATTTAAATTTTCTTTCTGTTGCTGATGTTGGTAGACAAAGAGAAGAGATCTTTAACAACTTATTAAAATCTGCTCTATCAGTTTGTTTTTTCTTGTTGTCATGAGTTGATAAACCTGGTTTTGTGAGTTATCTGAGACTGTCTGTTCTTCTCAGTCCTGGTGGCTTCTCCCACCTTGGCATCACCTTTGTGTTTCCTGTCCAGCCAAGGCAGACACTGGCTCCCTGCACCCTCCAGAGCCAGGCTCTGCTTCCCTTCAGATGTTTGTGTGTGAAGTGTCTCATCCTGGTGCTGTTGACTCACCCTGGATTTGCATTCCTGCATCTGAGGTCAGAAGCTGGTTGATAACAAAGAAAATATTTTATGACTTTTCACTGCAGCAAACTTTGGGACATGACATGGCTTTTATGGAGGGGCAGCACAATCCCCCCCTTCCTTTGCCTGGTTGGTATCAAACAACTGAGCACAGCTCTGCCCGGTACCCAGAGCATGATTTAGTGTCACTTCTGGCTGTGTTCCAGGTATCCACGCAAGGATGAAATGAGCAGATGTCTAATTTGGAATGGCTTGGCCAGTATTCCATGAAAAGCCACTGCAGTGCTTTGTTCTCCCAGCAGCAAGGTTGTGATTACACGATGCCCACCCCCCTCCAACGAGAGGTCAGGGAGGACCACCCTCTGCCTCTGTCCCTGCGAGGATGATGCCAAGCTCTGTCAGCCCCTTTTGGCCCCTGGCACGCAGATTTAAGACACAGTATTTATAGTTCATGTTCTCCTACAATTTGAAGTGCTTTGCCCTGGATTTTGGGATCAGGAATTTGGCCAGCTGCATCCCTGCTGAAATCCTGAGCCGTGACCCCCAGTGCCTGTGGTACAGCAAAGATACAGCTAATGCCATTAGCTGATAAATCCTCTGGCCACGGCAATATTGGAGTTTTAAACCAGGATTGTGGCTCCCTGGTGGTGCTGAGGGTGCGTGTGGGTGTTACGAGGCAGTTGTGTCATTACATGAACTACTTTGACTGGTTTTAGGTTTAATGTTTCAAAAGCCAAAAGTGCCAGCGGTGTTAGGGAGGAAATCTGCCACGGGGAGAAGGGGGCGTGTCATGCACCGGCTGTTTTTTGGTTGGTTTGCTTTACAAATGGGTGATTTGGTTTGTTGTGTGGTTGGTTTTCCTTTGGCAATAACTGGGTCTCTGAGAACTCTGTGGCTGGTGCAGTGGGAATGGTGAGGGTGGCTGAAGGCAGCGTGGCCAGGACACGCAGGGTCCTGCTTTCATGGCTGATGTTTCCCTTGGAATTTTAGAGCAGTACTTACTCTCCCTGCTCTGCTTTCCCAATGTGCCCCACAGCCCCAGCTCCAGCTGCCTCTTGGCTCTCCCTGCCCTCTTTGTGAGTCTCTGGAAGCCTTTGAGGTTGGTGGATAAGAGGCACTGCAGGAGTGCAAGGGGCTGGCTGAGCAGCTCCCGTTCGTGGCTGGCTCCTAAAAACGCAACTCCTCCTGCTTTGAGGTGCCTGACACAAACAGAAACACACCTCTGCTGGAGGGACTGCTGTGTCTGAAGGAGAAAGAAATGGATCACTCCTAGAGGAACTGCAGGTTCTCGTGGGAAATTTGGTGATATTGCTTCTTTCTCTAGACAGAGTTAACTCAGCAGGTCCCAGGTTTATTATGTTTTCCCATCCCATTCCCCCTGCAAGTACCCCAGAACTGTCAAATCAACAAGTAAAGAAACAATCCCTGTGAAATTGCTGAACCTTCTTTTTCCAAGTGGTTGTGCCAAGGCTGGAGAGATCTGTCCAGGCTCCTGCATGTGGACATGAGCTGCTGCCTGTGGTCAAGTGACAACGAGCTGGAGGATGGTGAGATCCTACAGGATGGACTGGAGGTGCTGACTGGACACAGGAGGAAGCTCTCCCTGGGGAAATGCTCCTGCCTCTGTCAAGTGTCCCCAGCTGAGATGTGGGGTCACCTCAGATCATCCCCTCACATCCCTCTGGGGCTGCCTGTCCATGGGGGCAGAGGTGGTGCCCCCTCCCACCCTCACCCTCATCTGGGAGGAGTGAAATGGTTCCATGAGACCTGTTCACTTGCCCTTAGAGAGGGAGATCTTCCCAGAACAAGCCAACATGGGGCTGTTTTTTGGTCTGATTGTCTAAGGAATGCTGTAATAAGGCCATTAGTGTCTGCATAGGGTGCATCATGTTGTCTTAATTGCATTGGCATCTCCAACTTGTCAAGTGCTCTCTTCCAGCTCGGTGTTATGGCTCAGAACAGTGGCACTGGGCACTGGAGCTCTGCAGCACATTTTCAGGATGGCTGAGGAAGGTGAATCCTTGACTGGGGATGGAAAACACCATGTCCTGTCCATTATTACACTGCAGAGATTTCAAGCAGCTCTTACTCGAGACGTGCTTCACTTGCAAAGCATCAGGCAGGGTTAACTGTGAGCTGCAGACAAAATTAAACCATTTCTCTCATTAATCTGTTTGCAAACAGAAAAAAACACATATTAAAGATGCCTAAACCTGTGGCGTGCAGAGACAAACAAGAAAGCCTGTGTTGTTTTGTGGCTGTGCCCCGGGATTGGGAATAGCCTGGTGGTGTGGAGCAGTGCAGGGTTTGACACATGACTGCTGGTTGCAGGAGCCCTGCACGCCGTGCTGGGCCGGCTGCCTGCAATCCCTCAGCCCCTTATTGATGGCCTCCAGCAGTGCGTGATCTATGGCTGCAATCCTGCCAAACAAGTGCTGGGAAGATGGATGGTATTGATAATTATCAATATGGTTCCATAAACACGTCGGTTACACGGATCCAACTGCCCTTATAAATCCTGGCTGGCGCCGGGGACGCGGCTGCTGCTCGTTAATAACTCCCCGCTCCGGGGGGACGGAGCTCGGGGCTGCTGTTTGCCAGCGTTTTAGAGGAGCCTGAGAAATGGGGGGAAAATGAATCTTGCTTTAAGGAGTAACATTCCTGCAGCTCATGGTGTCGGGCTGGGAGAGAGCTGGGGGTCAGCATTCCCCTCCCGAGGATGGGGAGCCCTGGCTGGCCTGGGAGACAGGCAGAGCCACTGACCCAGGGACCAGGCAATGCCACACTGCCGTTCTGTTTTCCCTACAAATAGAATTCTATTAAGTAACTCAGTAATCCTGTGTGCAATTTATGCAGATCCTGCTCACTTCAACACCTACTGAGTCTGTTTGGGCTCAGACTAATCAATTTACTGCCACAAACATCTCTGTTAGGGAATCTGGAAATAAATGTTATGAATAGTGAGCTGGTGATGAGAGAATTAACTGTCTAACCTGCTGGCAAGAGACCTGGCTGTACCTGCCTTTCTTTGGTAAAATATTCAGGTTGGAATTAGATCCAAGCAACTCCTCAGCACTGTTGGATGCCCAGGAATATTCTGTCAACAGATGGTATTTTTCTAAAATAATGTGTTCAAATTGATTTGTGCTCATTTTTTTGTTTTGTTTTGTTGTTAGGTTTTGGTTTTGTGTTTTTCTTTGGAGCAGAGTGTGTTCAAAGCAGATGGATTTTTGTTTGTTTGTTTGTTTGGCACTGTTGGGACACTCTGCATCCTCTGCTCCCCTGGTCCTGTCCAGGCACCTGCTTTTCAGTGTCACATCTGTCACTGGGTGACACGTCTGACAGTCACGCTCCCGGGGCTGGGGGTGTCTGGCTTCGTGGGAATTATTTCACAGCATTTCCACTGCTGAATGCAAAGTCCTTCCAGAAAGCTCTCCAGCCTGTTTGCAGAGCTTTTGGCCATAGCTGGGCCTTTCTGAGCTCAGCCTCTGTTACACCCTCAGCCAAACTGTCTGTGGTCCAGGCAGGAGTTTAAAGGTGAGTAATTGCATCAGTGGGTTCCTAAAACACGTCCCAGTTACATGTTCTGTCTGGGAGTCCCCCTGCCCACCGTGTCAGCAGCTCTGATGTGCTGTAATGATAGATGTTGTTTGTTTTGTTCTCTCATTAAATCCTGCAATCTTTCATTGCTCATGTCAGCTGTGACCAGCAAAACACCTTTAATTATCTTAACTTGCAGAATTAACTTTCAGCCAACTGGAAGGGAATTTTTCAAACCACTGGCCTGCTGAATGACCATATGCTAATTCCTTAGTCCTCCATCAGGCCTCCAAAATGTATGGAAGAGGAGCAGGCTGGAATCAGGCAGGTCCTGCTCACAAGCTGTGATTGCAGCCGGACTCGGGGAGGGCTCTTGGAATGAAACCAGGGGGCTGTGGGATCACAGATGGGTTTGATGCATTTGGTTCAGAGACGGCTGCTGGAAGTAATTTGTGCTCAGATAAGGGCACAACCTCAGCATACCTGACAGAAACCATGTGAATCCAGCAGCGCTGCTCCTGTACCACAGCAGGGAGCTGAAGCACTTACGGCACTTCATCCTCCCAGAGCCTGAAGGGAGCCTGCAAGAAAGATGGAGAGAGACTATTTACAAGGGCCTGGAGAGGGACAGGACAAGGGGGAAAGGCTTCAAACTGACAGAGAGCAGGGTTAGATTAGGAAGGAATTCTCCCCTGCGAGGGTGGGGAGGCCCTGGCACAGGTTGGGCAGAGAAGCTGTGGCTGCCCCATCCCTGGGAGTGTCCAAGGCCAGGTTGGACGGGGCTTGGAGCAACCTGGGATGGTGGGAGGAGTCCCTGCCCATGGCAGGGGGTTGGAACAAGATGATTTTTTTTTTTTTTTAAGGTTCCTGCCAATCCAAACCACTTTGTGATTCTCTGATCCCTAAATGCAGGTGACCCTGTTTGTACCTGGGCTTTCTTTGGAAGAAGTCCTGAGTAGTGTGTGTTGGGATGCAGAAAACCTCAGAGGGTGTCTCCAAGTGTCCCTCAGTGCACATGTACCCAACACTGGGCATGTAAGGCCCAGTTCCCAGGAGTGTTTGGGGTCAGCACAGTGCTGATGGAGCAACACTCACAGAGACACAGCCCAGGGCTGCGGGGATGGATCTGGTGAGGAGCTGGAACGGGCACTGCAGGAGCTGGAAAGAGCACTGCAGGAGCTGGAATGGGCACTGTGGCAGCTGGTGCCCGCATGGGAGTCCTGGACAATCCTTCTGCAGCAAGGCTTGGTCTGGAGTGAATCAGAAACCCTGCCAGGGTGGTGCTCTTGGAAGGGGGAAAGCAGCTTTGAGAACTGAAGTGTTGGGAGGCTTTGACAAAGCTGGGTGTGAATGGCAGAACAAAACCATCCAGGAGAACAAGGACCCTCAGTCCCCTCCATGTGCAGAATTAGTAAATAATCCACAAAGAGAAGAGCCAGAGCCGTGGGCACCCCTTTCCACGGGGGGTGGATTTTCCACTTGAAAATCATGAAAACTGTGGGGTTTTTTTAAAAAGAAAGATTATTCCACAAGTTCAAGCTTTCTATGTAGAATTTCACTCTATAAAAACAGGAGGGCAACAGTTAAACCTTACACATTGCTCTGAAAATGGGCTCAGACTTGGAACTGAGGACATGAAATGTCATTTCCTCTCTGCCATTGACCCCTTTTGCCAGGCAGTAACACACACCCTGGGCTGCACCACCCCAGGCAGGCGAGGGGAATTCAACTCCACCAGCTTTGGGCAACACAGAACATGGGTGTGATTCTCCTCCAGGTCTGAGGATGTCACAAGGTAAAGTGTTTGCAGGGAGATAAATGCTAAGAGAAACCAGGCTGGGAGAGTATCTGAGATATATTACAGGTGTGTGCAAAGATGGGAAGCACCAGGAGCGTAAGGAGCTCATAAAAGCTGGAATGGCAAAAAAGGATGTAGCAGAAGACTCGGTGACTTGAGAATTTGCTTCATCTTGTGCTGTTCTCTCCCGTACCCGTGAGCTGCAGGCAGACACACTGAGTAACACCAGAAATAGAAGGTAAAAAACAAATCACCCAGTCTTCAAAATAGGTGCTGGTTTGCTCCTGCACATCCCTTTGTAAATCCTTTTTGTGTGGCTAATGTAGTTTTGTCAGCAAATATATTCAAGAGCAAATGCTTTGCTGGGATGTTTTATGGCTAATGAACAGGTTTGGTTGCTTTTGGCAGGAGTAACGATGTCAGTTTGTGTGTTATTGAGAGTGCAATATTCTTTATTTAATACCCAAAAACGGGAAGAGGCTCTTCAATGACAGATGTGCTTTGTTGTATTTGGAGAAGTTCACCCAGCTATGGAGAGAAAAAACACTTCATCTGTGCACCAAAGCTGTTCTGCTCCCAGCAGCAGCTCCTCCTCTGCTGCCAGAGTGGAGAGCAGGGCACAGCAGCTCCAGCAGCAAGGGAGCACTGGGCACATCCCAAATACCTGAGCACTGGGCACATCACAAATGCCTGCCAGGTAGTCCAGTGGGAAACTCAGGCTTCCAGTTAGATCCACTGTGCTCTTTAGCTGTGTTTTTGCCAAATGTTTCCATCCTTCTTGCCCCTTGTCTCAGCCCAGCAGGGCCCCCATAACTGCTGTGGTAAAGCCCCAGCCTGGGTCAGCCCTGACCAGGCACCCCCGTCCCAAATGAGGGGCTGCTCCCTGCTGGGGATCGTCCCCAGGGCATGGAGATGGCATAAAAATCAGCTTCACTGTTTGTGTCTCATCTTTGCCCTGGCAAAGGAAGTTTGATGGGAAATACTCTGTCTGTGACTGGCAGGCTGAAGGTGCATGGGCACCTGTGGTTATCGGGGTGGAGAAGGGCAAGCCAGGGCTCCGGGTGGAAGAGGAAGAATCCAGGAAGTATCAGGATTTATGCCTCTAGATCAGACACATTTTTGCCTTTTCCTTTGCAAGTGTAGCCCTTTCTCCTGGAGCAGTGCTCAGCAGCCTGGAGGTTCATGTCTAGCAAGGCCACAAGGACAGCCCTGAGATGCTTGTGCTGTTCCTTTCTTTTACATCTCCTTTCTCATCCTTTTTTTATCTCCTCCTGCGGTTTGTGTGGTGTGGGAGAAGGTGTTTGTGGACTATCCCTGTCTCTGTGAGAGGTGAGAGCCTGGCATTCTCCTCCCAGATGTTGGGATGCAGCAGAGAGGTGCTGGGGGACAGTTCCCCCAGGACGTGGGTTTGCACCATGCAGGGCTGGTTCCTCAGCTCCTCCAGCAAGACCTTCCAGCTTTAGTTTAGATGTTATTCTTCCCTGTGAAGGTGGGGAGGCCCTGGCACAGGTTGGGCAGGGAAGCTGTGGCTGCCCCATCCCTGGAAGTGTCCAAGGCCAGGTTGGACAGGGCTGGGAGCAACCCATGGCAGGGGTGGCACTGGATGGGCTTTGAGGTCCCTTCCAACCCAAACCATTCTGGGATTCTTTGATTCTATGCAAATCCACGTTGCATCCTGGAACTAAGAGCAAATAAGTTTTATTTTGTATGCAGAGGACGAATGGAATACAGAGTGACTTCCATTCAGAGGAGTGAGGAATGATTTCCTCGTGCCAAACCTGGCAGTGGGAGCACTGAGCAGGATTACAAGCTTTGGGACTTTACCTGCCTCAGATTTTAGTGGCAGATCCTTGGCAGGTGTGGGCTGGCACCTTCTAGTCATGCCAAGAGTCTTGTGAATATTAACAGCAGCCAAAGCTTTGATTTGTCTCCATTTTTATGTATCAAACCTGCATGTGGACTCCTTTGTTGTATTGTATGAGCAGCTATGGGAACTCTTGGCTTAAAGCTGTTTCTGTAGACCCTAAACAAAATCCAGCTGTGTTTTGCAAAATGAAATTTTGGTCCCATACAGATGCCAGTGCCAAGGGTAGCAGAGTGGAAATGATGATAATTTTATCAGATTGTTCCTGTTTGCTTTACAGAGGAGAAAGGAACCCCACAAAGGGTGATTGAAAGCTCTGCACACGTGAGGCCCACGTGAACAGCCCTTGGAGTTTCCAACCTTTAAGCAAAGCAGAAAGGTTCTGACAGAGAGCGTGTACTGAGTGGGTCAAAAATAATCACTATTTAAATGTCCCTGAATACTGATTTCTGAAGAAAATCACCGTGGCTTGTGGCAGGACTATAATATCAGAGTATAACATGGAATTTAATGTGTCTCCAGCCAATCATTCACATGATGGGCAATAATGGCCCCAAATAAACAGCTGTACAGTGTCTTTAGTCTGCTCCAAAAAAACTTGAGGGAAAGGCTTTATTTGCTTTGTTTTCCTGCTTTATTTTGTTTCTTTTTCACTAAACTCAAAATGCACATTTTATGTGAAAGTGCTGCATAAATGATTCCCATGAAACAACCTTGTTTACTTGTTAACTGCACCTTTAATGGTGGGGGGAGCTGGGTTTGACCATTAACAGCAGCATCTGAGCAGCTGGTTCCCAGTGGGAAGTGGAACTCGATATTTTATCCCATTTTAGCAGTGCCTGTCCTTTAACTGGCTGGTGAAGGGTCGTGCAGGCTTAAACCTCCCTTTGCAAGACCAGATCTCGCCCTTTTTCTCCCAAAAATACAGCTGGAGAAGGTGGTTCTGGCTTTTCTCCTCGAGCCCTGGTCCCTAAGGTTGAGTTCACCCAGGGCACGGGAGCTCCACTGCTGGTCCTCCCTGCCCATCCCTCCCCATCCCCACTGCCAGCTGTGCCCTGGCACGGGCAGCAAACCAGGGTGCTCTCCAGGATTTTTCTGAATGTCTCACCCTCTTCATGGGGAGAAAATTCCCTGCACTGGAAGGCAGTTGCTCACCTGGGAGTGTCACCTGGGAGTGAAATATTTCAGGTATTAGCCTGGAGGGAATAAGATACCAGCTCCAGTCCTTCTTCCACTTGACGGGAGGGGAAGGCAAAATATTGTGTTGTTAGTGCAAAAGTGTGATGAAGCAGGTTAGTTTTGCAAGGGTAATTTAAACAAAAAAATAAAAAAAAGCTCTGATTTTTATTCTTTTTGACAGAATTTTAGTGGAGTCTCAAGCAGACCAATAACATTATTGTTTTAGGCAGGATGTGATTGGAGGGCTGGTGTTAATTCAGATACTGAATTCATGGAATGATCTTCAGCTTCAGCCCTCAGTGCTGGGCTTCTCCATTCCCTCTGTCTGTCTGCTGTGCCTCTGTCTGTCTGCAGATCCATGGGCTGCTGTGCAGCTCTGGGAGCACCAGCCCTGGCCAGGACCAGCCCCCACCTCCAGCCCAGCAGGACGTGGCTGTGGCACTGATGGAATCCTGGCCCCAAGTGTGGGGCAATTAAAGTCCCCGAATTTTCTGTGTATATCTACAGTTCTTTCAGGGCCCAGCTGACTGAGCATAACCCGAGCAGGATAATTTAATACTGATAATATTATTAATATCACTGCAGCAATCCAATTAGGGCCGAAAGGAGCTGGGTACTGAGCTAACCTTGGAATTCTGTGGTTCTTTCCTCTCCCCTCCTGGCCCATGAGTCGTGACAAGGAAATTACTGACCCATTGATGCTCGTGCTGGAAAAAGGGAAAATTGGGACCAAATAACGTGACTAGAAAATATTGGTCTTTGACTGAGCCTGGGAATTAGTAGGATAAATAAATGAAAGCGTTTGTGGTTGGCAGGCACTCGGAGATAAACGCTGTCCAAAGCCCACACTCTGTTTGGCTCCTCTCTCCTCGGTGCCCTTCCCGCTTTGGAAGCTGTGTGTGGGATTTGGCAGAACTTTTTCACAGTCATAAATAACAGGAAAAATAAGAAGTTGCTGGCTCATAAGAGAGATAAACAAAGATTAAGGGCCGATCCTTTCCTCAAACATTTGGTAAGGTTGTCTCATGGCTGTGCCACGAAAAATGACTCAGGAAAGGAGTTTTCAGGTGAAAGATCAGAATTCCTGGATTTATTTCTAGATGTGCCATTGTCATCCAGGCCTGTGATTTAGGACTTAAACTTGCCAGCTGTGGAGGGTTATGAACCTGTTAGAAACAAGCATTTGAACAGTTGATTTTGGCTGCTGAAGGGCTGAGCCATCACTTTGCCCTTGAGCTGAGCTGTGGTTTATGGGCTTTGAGACTTGGGACTGGGGGTTTCTCATCATCCTGCCCAAAAAATCCCTTTGCTTCCCAAAGAAGCTGTGGCTGCCCCATCCCTGGAAGTGTCCCAGGCCAGGTTGGACAGGGCTTGGAGCAACCTGGGCTAGTGGAAGGTGTCCCTGCCCATGGAAGGGGGTGGCACTGGATGGGCTTTAAGGTCCCTTCCAACCCAAACCATTCTGGGACTCTGTGATGATTCAGATTTTCTCTCATTTTAAGCCACCACAGGATACAAAATGGCCTTGGGTAAGCTCTGCTTTGCAAAGATAGTTTTGCTCTAACCTATCAATTCAAAGAGACAAGAATTGTGTGGTATTTGGAAGCACATGCTCTTTTTTTAATTAGAAAATATTATGCAGGGGTTGCAGGATGAATACTGAAGATGCATAGTCCATCCCCTTCCATTAGTGAGGAGACAACACGAAGCTGTAGGCAGATACAAAAGCATTAAAATAATTAATTTTCAGTTTTATTGTGTGTCAACAGAAATGTAAGATAATAAGCATTTTTGCAAAAAATTGTGGATTAAGCATCTTTCTCTATATCAGTGTTGTGCTAGAAATGTCCTTGCTTTAATGTAGAACAAATAGCCCTTGGATCTCATTAAAGAGGGTATTATAAATGCTCAGTGGAACTTGCTGCTGGTGTAAAGCAGGTGAGGTTGGTAAAAAACGATGACAAATATTAAATGAAAGGCAAAGTAAGAGTAGAAAGGAATGAAAAAAAATAAATGAGGGTTAAGAACTGCTTATTGTGAGGTCACCAAAGGGGAGTTGTAGTCTGGGAACAAAAGCGATGGAATTAGTTGAAGTTTGCAACCATAATTAACTAATGTGTTAAATAGGATGTGACCCAAACTGGTGAGGGACACCTGGAGTGCTGTGTCCCTCAATGACAGTGAAAAATTGCAGGTTTTTTTGCTGGAAGCCTTTGAGAAGTGACGAGTTTCCGTTATTTTCAACTAGAAAGTTGCAATTTGCTTGTTTGGTGTGTGTTTAGGGACAAGACTCTGTGGCTGCTGTGCCATGAGGACAGAAACTAGACAGGCAGCAGTAGGAGAAACCAGGACAAAATATATGTAAGGATGTTTAACTTCAATTTATAAGGAAGATACATTGGAGGGGCCTCCTCTGTGGGGTTGGGAGGCAGTGCTGGACTGATGCTCCATCTCACCAGTGTAGAGTTCCCATGGAACAGCACTGGAAGCAGGGAGGAAAAATAGCTGTGGTGAGGCAGGGTGAGCTGCAGAGCACAGGGATGGACTGGGATGCTCTGTGAGGAATAGGGTGCCCAGGATATGCCACAGCATCCCTGTCCCAGCAGAGGTGCTCTGGCAGCAGCTGTGGATCAGGTTTAGCCAAAAGTGGGGATTTTTTGCCTCCACCACCCTGCAGGCTCTGTGCTGTCTCAGGGCTCTCCTGTCAGTCCTGCAGACAGGGAAATGAGGTGAGTCACAGGATGAGGGCAAACACCTCATTCCCTGAGCCTGGGGCAGCCACTGGAGCAGCTTTGCATCCTCTCTGGTTTATCATCCCCATTATCTCCTGAAGGGATTGTAGTTGATATTTTGCAGAAGGCTCTGCTGACGATGTGTTATTGACATATTCTTAGCTTAAAACCATTATCATGGTAAACCCCTGGATTTAAAAACTAATTACAAGACATTAATAGCTGAGCCTAAGAGCTAAGTCATGCAAATATTGCTGCCTGCGAAGGGGAATGTACACAAATGTTTGAACTGCTGAGTTAGGAGCTGGAGTCTGGAGGGTGGCAATAAATCCAAGCCCAATCCTTTGCCTTGTGTCCTGACGTGTCCGTGAGATTAATGGCACCGGCAGTATGAAAGTCATATCAGGGAACGTGGCTATTTTCTTCCCCAAGTAGGTTAATTATCACTAATGTAATTATTTTTGTACTGCTTTTTGTTTTAATCAAACATTGCATGAAACAATTAAGTTCAGAACAAATGGCTTATTAGGGGAATGTTTGTGGCTCTGGGAAGAACAGCAGCGACGTTTGAATTATGCACTTCTATTGAGTTACTTTATTCATTAAAATGAACAATTACATTAGGCCTTATGAGACAGACTAAGCATTTCTGGTTAATGTTTGTTCTGTAGTGAACATAATGAGAATTTATATCGGAAATGGACCCCATCCCTCTGGCTCGAGGCGTTTAGGAACTGGGCCATTCCTAGGAGCTGGGAGAGCTTGGGGAAGAAGGAGAGTTAACCCCTGGCCCAGGTGCTGCTGCATTGCCCCGTGGTGGGGGAGGGAGTTTTTGCTTTTCTTTTGGGTTTTTCACTTGTTTGTTTGTTTTCTGCTTTCCTGGTTCTGGTTTGGGGTTTTCTCCTGCACACTGTGCTGGCAGGGCCGACCACGGTGCCCCACTGCTGGGCCCCTGGAGCACGGCCAGCTTCCAAGCTCTGTTGTCATCAGCTCTATTGAATGTCCTGCAATGAACCTGTTGTGGTTTAGAGGGTTTTTTTCCCATTTATCAGATCAATCCAGCAGTGCATGAACTGTCATGGCCTGCTCATGATGCTGCTGAAGATGTGCCACTTGACATGTCAATAAGCAGGTGATGGGCAAATATGTGATTTTCCAAGACATTAGACACATCTCTACAGCATCTGGTGCAGTTTAGGTTTTGCATCCTTCCCAAATTCAGCAGAATTGCCATGGAGAGGAGCTCCTTGTGTCCCCCAGCACTGACTGGGTCCAGTGCTAAGCTCAAGATGTGGAATTGTGGGCTCGCTGTGAGTACAGGGTGTCTGGCTGCCTCTGGAAGTGCTGTTGGCTTGGGAAAAATAAATTCCCTTATCCTCTGTGTGCCAGTTTGACATAGGACTGAAATGGAAGGTTCTACGTAAAAAACCCAATTTTTTTATTAATTGCAAGAGTACTTTCTCATGCTTTATGAAATTGTTTGCTTCCTGCTTTGTAGACTGTGATTAGCATTTTCAGATCATCCCTGGAGGTATTAAAAAGATGTGTAGATGTGGCACTTAAGGACAAATTTTCTTTCAAAATTATGCTTTTCTGAGTGGGGAAAGTGCCTCTGGTTTGACTGAGGTTCTTACCTCCTGTGCAGGTGCTGGTGCCCAGCACATTCCCTCACAGGCACTTTGCATCATTACTTTTCTCACCAGAAAGAGCAGAACTCTGCAAATCATTCTGAGGCCAGTGACGAGTTCTCGTGGTGTCTCTCCAGGAGGCCAGAAAAAGGACTTTCCACACTTTTCCCCCATCTTGTATTCATCTCTCTACACACGGTATCCGTGCAGAATAAAGCACCTTTAGGCTGTCCTAGGTCCCAGCAATGCCGTGGAATGTGTCTGAGAATATGGAAATTCATCCTTTTGTAGCCATAAGGGGAAGCAGGGATGTGATAACACATTAATCAGTCTGTGGTTCTGAAGATATTAGCATGTGGAAAATTGTGAAAATCATTTCCTTGCTGCAGACTGGGTCAAAATCTGAGCAGTTGGGATGATGTTCTCATTTTGTATCGATGTCTGCTGCAGAAAGGGCATGAAACAACCTCTGTGGGTAATAGTTATGACAGAAAATGGAGGCTCTGGACTGGGTCAGTGACTCACTCCCTAGGTATAAACACCCAGGTAAGTTGTAGTTCCCCTGTCTCAGTCCACCTTGGAAAAGGGCAAAACACAGATCAGGGATTGAGAAGAGGGAGCAGCAGAGGGTCAAACAGGTGGTTCCTTAAGGAATTGCCATGAACTTTTCCCACCTGCTTTAGGGGTCAGAGATCCCAGCCCTGGTTCTCTTTCCTCACCATCTCTTTGGGTCTCTGCACTGGCCCCACCTGTGCCTCTGCAGGGAGTCAGGGATGTGGGCACGTGCCAGTTCTCCAGCTCTCCTACAGGGCATTCCCACAGCCCAGGAACTCAGCTCCAGCTCTGTAGGGGCTGTTACCATTGTGTTGGAGCAGTGATGGAGTCAGGCATGGAAATGGATTTCCTGGCTCCTTCCACTTCCAGAAAGACCAAAGTACAATTTACCAGTGCAATTAAATGAGTCATTTCCCTTTATCATCAGCAGTCCTTTGCCTTCTGCGAGCTGCACACCTTCAGCTCAGCACAGCATGAAAGGAGGGTTCATGGATCTTTCTCTTTTCCAGGGTATTGAAGGTTAATGAAGTTTCCCAGGCAGTGGCAGAGCTCCGGAATATCCGTTATGGAGGGATTATTTTACAGCCCTCACAGACAGACTCTTGGCTCTCCAGTGTTTGAGCAGTGTGTGACTGCAGGGTTTGGGTTTTTCACATGTATGAAATTAGGATGATACAGGATCTGTTTTGAATTAAATTAGGAAAGTGCAACTTAATCCTTCAGTTTAAGCCTTGCAAACCCCAGTCTTCCTGTGGACATGGATAATCAAGGCAGCTGATTCAAGAAACACATTCTAGAATTCTTTATTTGTAGGGAAAATAGTGGAGCTTGTCAGCATTTAAGTGACCTAAAGAGAAATAGCTGAAATTTTGTTTTTAATAACACTTATTTACATCTGTCCCAGGGGATCAGGTTTTATGTTTGGAAAAGACACACACACACAGAGCAGCTGGTAGAGCCACTGGAATGCTGCTGGGCAGCTGAGTTGGTAGCTGGTGCTGGCAATGCCAGGACCTTCCCAGTAGTTCCAGTCTGGACTGTTTCATGGGGGCTCCAATGCTGAGCCCCCCTTGTTCCTGGAACCTGGTGAGTGGCTTTAGTCTGACATAATTTGAAATGATTTGTGAGTCTAATTTTCCACAGTACTTGGGAACCTTTGTCACATAGTTTGGAGTTCAGGATTCTCCAGACTGCAGAACAAGTGAGACTTTCCCTACATTTAATATAATCATTTATCATTTGCATTCCCAGAAGCATGTGTGGTATTTCAAAAGCTGAATGTGACTTTGAAATGAAATATTATCTAATTATTGCAGTTTTCATTGGTGACCATTTTCTCTGTCCTTCATATTTCTTACCTGGTTCATACTGCAGACCTTGCCATGTTCCCACTGATCCCATGCCCTGTATAAAACACATTTCCACCTTATTTAAAACATTCACCTGGTCAGCCACAGTTCCAGGAAGGAGATCTCTGTTTTGGTCTCGGTAAGAAGTGCCAGGTTTCGTGGAAAGCATTGGTGAATGTGAGTCCTGCCTTCCCTCGAGCACTGCAGTGTTCCTATTAGTTGTCACAAACAAGAGGTTTTCACTCCACAGTTTTATCTGATGTTGTGTGTCATTCCACCAGAATTAACCACTAACAAAAATGAAAATGGAGGCAGCAAACGCTGTTGTGCATCAGAGTCCCTTGCAAAGACAGCCGTGTGAGCAGTTCCTGCAGCGTTCCCAGGCGCCCGCAGCCTAAAGAGTTTATCCAGTGGGGTTTTTCCCATCGGGGTTCCCCCTTAGTCCTCCCCGCTGTGGTTCCCCCCGGGTCTGTGGCAGTGCCAGCTGACTGAGGGTGTGTTTCTGTTCCCTGTGCCGCAGGTGGAGGAGATGCAGTGGGGCGGGGGCGTGCGGGAGGTGCCGCCCTCGGTGTGCAGCCTGCCCTGCAAGCCCGGCGAGAGGAAGAAGATGGTGAAGGGGATGCCCTGCTGCTGGCACTGCGAGCTGTGCGACGGGTACCAGTACCAGGCGGACGAGGTGACCTGCCTGCTCTGCTCCTACAACGAGCGGCCCAACGAGAACCGCACGGGCTGCCGCTCCATCCCCATCATCAAGCTGGAGTGGCACTCGCCCTGGGCCGTCATCCCCGTCTTCCTGGCCATGCTGGGCATCATCGCCACCATCTTCGTCATGGCCACGTTCATCAGGTACAACGACACGCCCATCGTGCGCGCCTCGGGCCGCGAGCTCAGCTACGTCCTGCTGACCGGCATCTTCCTGTGCTACATCATCACCTTCCTGATGATCGCCAAGCCCGACGTGGCCGTGTGCTCCTTCCGCAGGATCTTCCTGGGGCTGGGCATGTGCATCAGCTACGCGGCCCTGCTGACCAAGACCAACCGCATCTACCGCATCTTCGAGCAGGGCAAGAAGTCGGTGACGGCGCCCAGGCTGATCAGCCCCACGTCCCAGCTGGCCATCACCTCCAGCCTCATCTCCGTGCAGCTCCTGGGGGTCTTTATTTGGTTTGCGGTTGACCCGCCCAACATCATCATAGATTATGATGAGCAGAAAACTATGAACCCCGATCAGGCCAGAGGAGTTCTCAAATGTGACATTACGGATCTACAAATCATTTGTTCCTTGGGTTATAGCATTCTGCTAATGGTGACGTGCACTGTGTATGCCATCAAGACTCGGGGTGTCCCAGAGAATTTTAATGAAGCCAAACCCATTGGATTCACTATGTACACTACCTGTATAGTATGGCTTGCCTTCATTCCAATATTTTTTGGCACTGCCCAGTCAGCTGAAAAGGTAGGTGAGAGTGAACAGACCTGATATTCAGGACTCACTGTGGTTCTAAGGACGGGCTGATGTTCAGCTTTACGTGGATTTCCAGATGAGCTCTCCAGCCAGCTCATTCCCGAGACACAGGCAATACATGGCACTGTTTTCCTTCCCCATTTAGCCTGGGGGTCATTCATTTATAAACTGGCAAATGATCAATAACAATCACATTAGCCATTAGTTTTATTGTTGCATCCATTTCAATTGTATCCTTTCAGTAAGATAAGTGGGAATTAGCTGTCATATTATCCAGAAAGAGGCATCTCCTAACTCAATCATTTTGAATACCAGATGTAAGCAAGAAAACTCTCAGAAAATACTCAGAAGACTCCTGTGCCTCTGGAGGTGGGCCCTGAGGGAGTGCACAGCCTGCTGAGTGCTCTGTGTCGCAAACAGCAGCCCCAGGGCACATTTACAGCACAGACTGGGCATGGATGTCATAGCATGCTGTCTGTGATCCCCAGTCCCTGAACCCACACTTCCCTGTGCAGGAAAGAGCTTTGGCTTCTTGTTTCTTTTCTTGCCTCTATCTTCACTCAGCATTTGTTCCTGAACACAAAATTCAGGTGAGCTCAGCACTGTGGAGGGAATTATTGTGTCCCTTTAATGAGTGAGCAAATGTCAGGTCCTGGCTAACACACCTCACTTTGAGCTGGGGTAGGATTTCCACATTTGCAGTTGTTGAACTCCCAGGCTGCTGAGGGGAAGCTGCAGGAAGACAGTGCTGTTACCCAGGCAGGTCTGTGCTTTGGCTCCAGGTCTCTTCCATAGGAAGGTGCTGCACCAGTGCTTTGTTCTTTCCAGTTTGGGAGATTGGCTGTACAGATTTGCAGTTGTTTTGGCCTCAGTTTTGTCCCTCAGTGGAAAAGGAGATCTCTCAGGAGGAAGTTTGCTGGAAGAGGGGATCACCTGGGCTCACCCAGGAGGACACAGAGGTTATAGAGAGGTCTCTGTGTGTCGTCTCACCTCTGCAATGGGCTTCCCATGCAGCCATTGCATCCCCAAAGGGAATAAATTTCAGCTGGAAAGGAGGTCTGCCAAGGCTTACAAACACTTCAAATAGCTCTGCTCTCCCTGCCAAGGGAGAGATAAGAAGCAGCAGAAACAGCTTTAACCACAGTGGGGTCTGTTTGTGACCTGGGTCTGACACAGGGAGTGTGGAGCAGCTTTTGGGCTCCCTGCCTGGCAGTGGGGCCTGCAGGTGACCCACATGAAGGGCTTTAAACTGTTGTCTGCAAAGATGTAACGGGTTGATAAGAAAACACAAAGAATTCCCAAGGCTGCTGCCAGCATCCAAAGCCATTGGGAGCAAAAGCTTCAGGTTTCCCTGTGCTTGCAGAGCTGAATTACCCTGGACTGGGAAAGCAGCAGATTTGTGCCCCAATTGCCATAGTACAGAGAGGAGATGATGATGAACCTGATTTGCTCTAGAGCACAGAGGAGGGTCCGGGGCAAAGGCTGTGCCCCAGCCCGGGGTGCCCCTGCCCAGAGCTGGGGGACACTGGGACAGGGGACAGCAGTGTCCCCTGGCTGCCTGTGCTGCCTGTGCCCAGCTCCTTGGGCTGGGAGCTGCCCTGTCTTGTCTGGCAAACAGGAGTGATCCTCCCTGGGCAGGGGGCACTGGGATGTCCTTGGGTGCAGTCCCTGTGTCTGTCCCTGTCAGTCTGTCCAGCTCCCATGGCACTGGAACCCTCAGCTCCTGGCCCAGCACACGGTGCCAAACCCCCATGCCTGTGCTCCTGGGGCTTCCCCTCCTGCCCTGCAAGAGATGGAGCTGCAATAGCTTTTGTGCTTTGCTTTCTTTTCCATCTCCCTTTTTTGAGTGGGAGTTGTACTTTTTGGTGATTGTTAGTGATTTCCTGTCAGATATTTCCTGGAAAATATTGTGCTGTAGCTTAGCCACAGAGGCCTGGGCTGAAATGGAAATTGCACCTGCTGAAAATCTCATGCAGCACAATCTTTTAAACTGAGGAATGGTGTTATACATAACACTGTGGTTTTCGTTGTGTGGATTTATTTTATTTTATCAATAAATACAAGCATAATGTTGTTTGGTAGAAAGCATATTGAAAACACCTGCCTTGTTCAGGGTAGAGAATAACACCTCCAACAACAAAAAAAGAACTCTAAATGTGCTGCAGGTAATTCATAGAAGGCAAATAAATTGAGCAGTAGCATTTGCAGCAGGTGGAGGGAGGCAGGAAGGTGTGAGGAAGGCCAGATACCAGTCTGTGCTACAGGATGGAGGTAAAACATGAGGTGTATGGAAGATGGCATGGGGAAAAAGGTGATTCCAGACCTTTTTAACCAGTTTCTTTGTCCAGTATCCAGAAACTGAGAGAACACATGGCTGGTTATGATTTATAGGTCAGTTGTGGTTTATAGGCTTAGTTTGGTAATGCAGCAAGTGGATTCCTGGGGGTGTGGAATGTGGTTGTCCCTCCCATGTTTCACCGCCCTTTGGAGTTTCCTTGGCTCTGCTGCCAGGGATTGTCCAGGTTTGGGGGGGTTGTGTGTCAGGGTGGGGGGTTTTGTGTTTTCCTATACATTGTATATATCCCAAAATATGGGATATATGACCTTTGAGGATCAGGACACTGTACTGGGGACTGGAACTGTGCCATGGCTTTGCTCATAAAGATCCTTCCTTTAGTGTGGATTCTGTAGAAAGGCACTAACAGGCTTTAAGCAGAAGGAGGGGAGATTTAGATGGGATACTGGGAAGGAATCCTTCCCTGTGAGGGTGGGGAGGCCCTGGCACAGGGTGCCCAGAGAAGCTGGGGCTGCCCCAGCCCTGGAAGTGTCCAAGGCCAGGTTGGACGGGGCTTGGAGTGACTTGGGCTGGTGGAAGGTGTCCCTGCCCATGGCAGAGGGTGGCACTGGATGATTTTTAGGTCCCTTCCAACCCAAACCATTCCATGAACTGCACAGAGGAGTCCCTGTGAAGCAGAGGGGTCACATCCTGTCCACCTTTGAGCTCCCAATGCTCAGAACCATCCCCAGCTGAAGGCTCAGGAGGGGTTTGGGCTGAGGACAGGACAGGGTGTCCCAGCTCCTCCTCCTGCCCAGCCCCTGCCTTGGATCACTCGGATGTTTGAGAGGCACTGCAGGGATAAAATGCAGCTTTTGCACTCCTGGTGTAATTGTTTTTGACAACAAAACTCTTTTAAATTCTCCCTGGATGTGTGGGGATCTTATCAGAGGCCAAGTGAGCTCGCAGAGCTGTTGAAGCAATTACAGGAGTCAGGGCTGGAGGCAGAGTCGATACCAGGCGGCTCCTGAGCCGAGCAGGGGTTGCTGTGCCAGGGCAGGAGCTCAGGGGATCAATAAGGGGTTGCTGTGCCAGGGCAGGAGCTCAGGGGATCAATAACCCAGAGCAGGGGAGGAATTCCAGCAGGGCAGTGGCAGGGTGGGGGGTGTGGGGGTGTGGGGATGTGTCCTGCCCAGGGATTCACTCACCCTGCAGCCTCCTGGTCCCTGTGCCCTGCCTGGGGTGGAGCTGGTTTGCAGGGCAGGGCACTGCTGGGGGATTGCTGGCACTGCCTGGGGCCGTGTCCCCGTGTCCTGTCCCTGTGTGTGGCACAGGCACCCCCAGGACCCTGGGCTGGCACTGCTGTGGTGACAACTCGTGTGCTCCTTCCCTGGGCAGGCTGTTCCTGGCAGGACACACTCTGGAGATGCGTTTGAGATCAACCTGGTTTCACAAAGGCACGTGTTTTAATTTCTTGGGGTTACTTCTTTTTGTTGCCTTTCTTTCCCAGACACTTTCAGGAGCAGCAGCATGGGCTGGGACATGCTCTCACACACCCTGGGAATGCCACCTCACAGTGGCACTAACAGTTTGATTTTTTATTATTAGTCTCTCTTGCAGTGTAATTTTTTATTTTTAAAGCCTTACACAGGTGCAGATTTCCAGAGTCAACACTTCAATGGTACAAGCAAAGTGAGGGGGAAAAACCATCTGTAGCAAAATCAATGTGAAATGTAGAGCTCTTAAAAACACTGGTTTGCTTTTTCTGCCCCTAGAAGTTAATTTATTGTTAGGAAAACCAATACTTTTCAACACTAATTATTACCATTTTTTTTAACCTTTGTCATGTAAGTTGTGATTAACTGAATATTAAGTTATATTTGTGATTAAGTGAATGTTAGAAGGTGGCTGAGGCAGGTGGATAGAAGTTCACCTCGCAGATCCTCTGCCAGCGAAGCAGTTGCCCTTCAAGAGATGCTTCATCCCTCTCTTCCTTTTCATTTGCAGGAGAACCTCCCAGAAAGGTACCTGAGGTAAAAAGCACATCCTGAATTTTAAGGAAGGTTTTGGGAGTAGTTATTTGAACAGCACTTGCACGGGAAGGATGTGCTAGGAGGCTGGGAATGTTGGATTTGGGTGTACTGGTGTGGGGCACAGAGATCAGTAGGGCAGGAGGAATTCCATGTGTTCCAGGAATTCCCAGGGGTTGTGTTCAGGAGCCTTGGATATGGTGAGTTTTCTCTTGCCACTGTCTTCTCCCTTTCTTCTCCCACTGGAATTGTGAAGGACTGTGAGATCACGAGCTCTTTTCTGCCCCTCTGGCTCTTTAGCACCACCATACATGGATACAAACACTGCTCCTTCCATGAAACTTGCTGAATGCTGAGGATGGAACACTGAAAAATGAGATCCTTTGGTGGCAAAGCTGCCCCTCAATGTGCTCTCTGTGGTGGGCAGGGCAGGCCCCTCTCAGGCCCCTCTCCTGCCCAGCCCCTGGCTGGCACTGCTGCCCAGGAGGATGGCTCCTGTGCTCCTCACACCCTGCACCTGCAGCTGGGGCACCTGCCAGGGCTGGGAGGGGCAGAAGGAAAGGAATCATTGTCTCTGTGGGTCTGAAGTCCACAACTGTGCTCTCTAACCACGTACAGATGTACTTGAGCCGATTGAATATCCCCCCAGGATCTGATTTTCTCCAATTATGTCATTGGACTAATATAGAGAGATATGTCATCGTTATTTTTGTGTTTCAGGAGGTTCTGTTGCCTTGTAGCTGTGATTGCTCTCATTTAGTAATTGTGCTAAGATTAAAATAATACATTTCTGGATGTGTTTACAAGACAGCAATAACTGTCAGTGTGCTCCTGAATATATCCTCCAGATGGGAGTTTTCTTGAATGATTTTCAGGACTTTCTGCAAGTTAAAAAGGTTCTAATTGTGACTCTGAGTGAATGATGGTGGTTGTTCAGCCAGTGTGGTCACCCTGCTTGGGAGCTTTATTCTTCCTGGAATGATGAGAAATGGGGAATGGTTGATCCCACAGTCATCAGCTTCCATCAGCTTATTTTTGGATCCAGACTGCAGGACCCCTTGGTTGTAAGCTTTTGTTGGCTTGGGGGGTTTTTTTGTCGTAATACAAGCACTGTGAAATTTGAAGTCTCTAATCCCATCAGCTCTTCCACCTTTCTTCTTGTTTCTCTATTTTTAATGCCCCTTTTATTCAAATCAACAAGCAGGGGAAGTCGGGCATATTTGGCAGCAACATTTTTACTTATTGTGTTGAATGTTCCATAAATACTATAATTTGAAGGCACATGCAAAGTGGATTCTTATTCAGATTAAATAATGTCACATTAGCATGGGAGCACTTCAGTCTATGTTCTATTTTTTGGTGAAACTAAGTTACCCTTCAATTCTCTGTAACACAAATAGCAATTAGCCAGGTAGGACACACTTTTATTTTCTCCCCTGGGAAGTCTTGAGCTGACAGTTGCTATAGCAACTACCTGTGTGGATTTGGGAGTTATGAAAAATTTAATGCAATATTTGTTGGAGTTTTATACTCTTGGATGGTGGAGAAAGTCAGGCTTTGAGGCTCACAGGGAATGTGACTCTCTATGTCCCATAATTTGGGGATCACACGAGGACACTCGTGGATTGCAGCTTCTGGTTAAAGAAGGAGTCCAGTAATTGGACCTGCATAAAACTCATTAACCACAGCTATTAATTGCTCTCATTGATGCACTTTCACTTTGCCCATCACTTCATTCATTGTCTTAGGGATCTGCATGTTCAGATGCTGAAGTTCTTCATTTTATCCAGCCTCAGTTGTATCCCTGAGAACCCCATGGAATTTAAGGATCTGGCATTAGAGTTCTCCTGAGAAAAGCCTGAACTGGAGAGCAGCTTCACCTGATTTCAGTTCAGGCCCTCCAGACTGAAGCTGTGAGGTCTGGAGATCCTCCAAGCACAGAGTATTCAATAAAATCCACTTTTGTGCAGCATTGGAGGGCTGCATTTTAATTGAGGGGAAATTAGGTATTCTTTGAAATCTAGAAGTGAAATAATCAGTGGAATTTTTGGGAGGGTGATAACCTTCATTACAAAAAATGATCTGGTGCCTGGGTTTTTATCAGCACTACTGAAAAGTGTATAAAAACCCTCGTGAAAACCTTTGAGTGTCTGTAGAGTTTCAAATTTAATTTCTGTAGGACTAATAGAAAATCTTAAACAGCTTCTCAGGAAAGTTCTCAGTAAGATTTACTTTATTACCTCCTGCATTCATTTGGTGTTCAAATGGAAAGGGTGCTGTTTCTAGTCAAAACCAGACAAATTAAAAGGCTTTTAACGTGTCAGTGCTGCTGATTTAACCCAAAAGTAGAAAGTCAGTAATTACATCTGCTCAATGAAGTGGTGAGTGCTGCAGGAATTCTGAGTTCTGGAGTTGTCCATCTTTTGCCACACACTTGTTTTCCTCTCCCTGTGCTTTGCTGGGAGGTTTCTCCTTCTTCAAGGCAGCATCTTGGAAAATGAAGATGTGTTGGCAGTAAATGTATTCCCCACATTGGATTGCCAAGGCAGGGTTCCTCTGGAAAGGGATTTCTGCCTGTGCTTGATCTCATCTGGGGGGTCTGGGGGATCTCCCATCTGACCACACTCAGAACCCTGCAGGTTCAGCCAGGCAGGGGAAAGGCTGCAGGAGCACTGGCATTGCAGGTCTGTGCTGTCAAGGCAGGTATTGAAAGGCAGGTAACAGCAGCCATGCACACTCTGAGTGAAATAAGGGCTGACTGGAGTAATTAGATCCTCCTCAGCAGCCCATAAATTAATGGTGATTATGATTCTTCAAAGAGCAGAAGCAGAAGGTGCAGTACCAGGGCTCTGGTTTATCACGTTTGCTGCACTGTAATGCTCCTTTAATGTTAATATGTACTTTTGTAGTCCAATCTAATTGCAAACACTGAGCAGACAGAGCCCAAGGCCACAATCATGTTCCACATAATTACCTGAGGAGGGGGTACATCCCAGCCAGGGGCTGCCACAGCTGACAGGCAGCAGAGGCGGCACAGTCCTCCTGTTCCTGCTCCTACAGTAATTCCTCACAGGAAGGTAGAGGGGAGAGCTAAAAGATAATTAACAATCAATTCTTTTTGTGGAATTTTCAATTATTGGAGCAGGTATCTGCATAATGGAGCAATAATACCACATTTGAATTTGTATGTGCTGTCTCATAGTGGAGATGGATTCGTTTAAGCAGAAAGGACTTTGTTAACGTCCCCAAGGGACCCTTTGAAGCCTGAGAGCAGCAGCTTTGATGTCTGATGTCAACACTGAGGGATCTCTTTGCTGTGATGATTCCAGCCTTTTCCATTCCCATCTGTGCCGAGGAGGCAGGAAAAAAAAACTATTTGGAAGATGGAGAAATGAGTGGAACCCAGAAAGGAGGTGGAATTGTAGAGGGGAAAAGTATAGAATCATGGAATCTCCTGAGCTGGGAGGGACCTACAAGGACCATCCAGTCCAACCCCTGGCCCTGCACAGACACCCCAGCAATCCCTCCCTGTCCCTGAGAGGATCATCCAAACCCTCCTGGAGCTCTGGCAGCCTTGGGGCTGTGCCCACTGCCCTGGGGAGCCTGGTCAGTGCCAACCACCCTCTGGGGGAAGAACCTTTCCCTGAGATCCAACCTGACCCTCCCTCCACACCACTGGTGCAGCCGAGGTGCTGCACCAAGTCACTGGCACGAGGAGTCAGAGCCAGCTCCTCCTCAGCCTCCTGCATTCCCACTCTGCCCAGTTAACCACGAGTCCCAGCTCTGCACAATCTCCCACTGACCAGAACAGCAGCTTTAGGAACATCTTTGGTGCCTTTGCCCATGGCCTGTGTGAGCCCAGTTGTGGCTCTCGGGTTCACCACCCCTGTGCAGAGCACCACTGCCCCTGTCCAGTGCACACACAGGCACTGAACTGTTTTCAAAAGAGGAAAAGAGGGGAAGAAAGGGGTTTTTTTTTCCCCTGGAATTTCTAGTGCGAACTTCACTGCCTTTGGCTCAAAAGCAACACAATTTTAAAAGGAAAAAACGTGTAGGTGTTTAATGCGTAGTGTTGACATGTACTTTTTTGGATCCTTATTTTTTTCAGAAAATGTAGAATTGCCAGGAGGGTTTTACATCTGAAAAGCCATCTCTGCACAGGCCCCCGGCAGCCCTATCAACAGTTTTTATCTGCAGCACAAACTGACAGCCCCTCACCGGGAAATAATTGCGGCTCCGCTGAGTCCAGAGGAGTAATTACTGTGTTGATGAAACTTTTCTCTTTGCTTGCGTTGTGATAGCTCTGAATGTCAAACTCACTTGAGCTGACAACACAATTTCCCCAGCAGAGCTGTTGCATCGACCATTCCCCGCTGCTGGGCGGGGCTGGGGGGGTTCCAGTTTGATGCATTTCTGTGGCAGCAAAGGGAAAATCTCAGTCTTGCCAAACCCTGTTTTGGGAATAACACTCTGAGTAGTGCTGGACTAGAGGTAGCTGTGTATAGGAACAAGGGCTGAATGTGTAATTATAAAACAGCTCTTCAAAGTTAGTTAACAAGGAATTAATTGTAAAATTATTTGCCCCAAACGGGGGCAGGGGAGTGAGTTTATGTTTGAATGTCTTTGCTGGTAGTTTGGATTTGTGATAAGGTATCTTCACAAACATTGGGAAACCATCCCTGGAAGTGTTCAAAAAACATGAGAAGGTGGCACTTGAGGACATGGCTTGTGGTGAAGGTGGTGGTGGTGCTGGGTTGATGGCAGGACTTGATGACCCCAAAGGTCTTTTCCAACCCTAACGATTGTCTAAGAGTTCAGTGGTTATTTTGAAATTCCTGCATATGCGAGGCCTGACATAAGTATATTACAAAAATGATGTGGTTTTCCAGAGGGATTGATGTATTCCTGTAACTCTGATTCTCTTCCAGCATGCATTTTTGGGGTGGGATGACTCTGGGTGGTACTGGAAGGTCATTCCCTGTGTCAGTCTCAATAGGATTATCCCCAAGAGTTGGCCAGAGGTTGGTGTGCTCTGCTGGGTCTGTGCTGGATGGTTCAGTCTGACTTTTGCTGCAGAAACCCTCAGTCCCCCTGTGCTTGAACAAGAGTTAATGATCTTTGCAGAGAAACCCCAGAGCTCCTGGCCAGCGTTGGGAGCCAAACACCAGGAGCTGAAGGAGCATTTCTGTGAGCAGATCACAGCCAGCTTCTGAACCCCACGGGTATTGTAGAAACATAATAATGATATTTTGAGTAAGAAATAATGGCTGCTGATTCTAAGCTCATCCAGCAACAAAAGGAAAACCATGAAGGGCTTATTCAATACAATGTGAGTTATGCAGATGTTTCTCAATTTTCTTGCTGAACTTGGATGCTGGAATCAGGGTTTTGTTTGATCAAGGCTTTCAGCAGAAAGAATGGGTCCTTAAGCACTTTTGTCACTGTCTGTGAGTGGCTTATGAAAGTAGGCTGCAAAGGCCCCAAATCAAGTACCCTCAAGCAGAAGGAGCATTCTCTATTGCCCGTACTTCTGTCACGCAGCTGGAGTGGAAATTTTCTGTTTGCTTTAGAATAAACAGAAACAAAGTGGAAGGAGCAAAGACACTGCCAGGAGAGAGGCAGGAGGCAGCCAGGTGAACTGCACTGATGTGGTCAGGGAGCTTGTGGGATGGGCATCACAGAGTGGTGACTTCCCACGGGCAGTGCCATGGCATTATCCTGCCCCAAACCAGGGAGCAATGAAGGGAACATTCAACTTTGGAGCTACCCATTCACAGAATCATGGAAGGGACCCTAAAGCCCATCCAATCCCACCCCCTGCCATGGGCAGGGACACCTTCCACTAGCCCAGGTTGCTCCAAGCCCCGTCCAACCTGGCCTTGGGCACTTCCAGGGATCCAGGGGCAGCCACAGCTTCTCTGGGCAACCTGTGCCAGGGCCTCCCCACCCTCTGGGGAAGGATTTCTTCCTTTTATCTAATCTAAATGTACTGTCCTTTGGCCAAAAAATTCCTACAAAATCAGTAAAAAATCTGAAGTTGCAGGCACTGGTAGGGAAATCTCCCCACCACAAAGCAAGGCTTCCAGTGATCCTGGAGATCATGGTAGTTTACTCTAAGATCCTCTAACACCAAAACATCAGGTCCTCTGTGTGTACCAGTGAGCCAAATATTGCTGGGTTTGCAGGGAAGGAAACAGCTACTCTGGAAAGAGCATTTTCACTCTAGCAAGGGCAATTCAATGCAAGGCAAAGAGGAGGTTTTACTATACGCAAAAATATTGACCTTTAGGATTTATTTGTTGTTTTAAGTGGTTTAAGCAGGCCTGTAATAGTAATAAAAGTAGAAACCATCATAGTCATAGAAATTGTCTTGTGTTTTGTCTTTGAGGCATAAGCTCAGCAGAAGCTTAAAAAGAAACAACAGTGAATTCTTGTAGACTGAAGCAAAAAACTTGTGTCCCAACTGTATCCTGTCAAAAGGGATTCGGGGCATGTTTATGTTTCTGTATTTTGAAACAACAGCTCTTTTAAAATCTGGGTTTGTCTTCATCCAGAAGGATTCAGCCAAACCAGCCAGGGAGGATCTTCCTAGCCAGGCAGCAGAGCTGGGGGTGCTGCACCCCAGTCGTGTTGTGCCTTGTGGGGTTGTCAGTGCTGGGGGAGCAGCACAGGCACCAGCAGGACATGTCCTGTGGTCCTGCAGTGCTCTGACACCGATTCACGTCGGGAGGGACTGAGGGGTCCCTGTTGTACAGCGAGCACAGCCAGAGCCCCCTGGGCACCAGGCACGGGGGGGTCAGCGGCTCCCACTCCGCCCGTGTGTCCCTGGCACTTCAGGGACATCGATGATGTTTTAGGACAGAAAGCGGCTGAGAACTGTTGGCAGAGGATCGATGCCTTATGACAAGTGAAAAGGCTCTCAAAGAGAAGTGCAGTCCACGACTGACACGAGAGGAGCTGCTCCCATGGAGGGACAAGGAGGCAGATGGGAAGAGAAAAGGGGACCTGGTGGAGAGATCAGAGGAAGATTGTGTTTTTATCGTTTCCCCCTGTTAGAGAAGGGAAGTCGGTGGAGCAGCACGGCCCTCCCCGAGGCTGCGGGAGTGGAGGTGCAGCAGCACAGGGGAGCGGGGCCGGAGCTGTGCCGGGGCACTGCCCCGTCTGTGACACCGGCAGGGTTTGGGGGGCAGGAGCTGTGCCGGGGCACTGCCCCGTCTGTGACACCGGCAGGGTTTGGGGGGCCGGAGCTGTGCCAGGGCACTGCCCCATCTGTGACACCGGCAGGGTTTGGGGGGCAGGAGCCCGTCCCCTCTGCCCATGGCTGCGGCAGAGCCACCCCCGCGGGCTGGCACCAGCGGAGTGTGAAAGAAACCCAAGGCAGACCTTTTCCTCCTGCCAGTTCGTGCTTTGACGTGGTTTCCGTGTTGAACTCCGCCTGTGCTGTCGGTGCCCGGCTCTGCCCTGTGGCAGCAGCAGGAGCTGCAGATCCGCGCGTTTTCTTTCCCCAAGTGAGCAGTGCAGGGGCAGGGGGCGGGCGGCACCTGGGCTGTACCCAGAGCTCATTGCACAGGACAAGCTCCCTTCCCTGGCAGGTATTTCCCAGCCGGGTCCCCTGACGGCTCAGCCCACGGGCAGCAGTGACCTCGGTCATTGTCACGCCGTTCTGAAAGGGTTTCCCAGGTTTAGCGCTTCCCAGCTAATGACGTCAGGGCTCCACCAGATTATTCAGTCTGTGTTGGCGTTTGGCCTTTGAACGGCTGAAGTATCTGTGGTGACAAAACCCAGCGGGGAGGAATGAGGTGAAACTCGTATTTACAAAGGAGGGGTTGCTCACTCAGCAATAACAGCTTTTCTTACGCTGCTAATTGCCCATTAAACAACATCCATTCAGCCCTTAACTGCCTCTGCCGGAGCAGGGAAAGCTGAGGTTTAACCCTGCCCATGCCCCTGAGTCTCATGGTTTCACCAGTAAAAAGTCATGTGTGTGTTGTGAAGTGAATACCTCGAGTGCTCACAAGATCTGCTTTGGCCTTACCTCTTGAGACACTTCAGGGAGCGCAGAGAGAGTAGGAGGACAAAACCTGTGATGAACAGTGTGCTATCATCGTCCTCTTGTTCCCTCTGATTTACATTGCCAGCATCAGAGCAGCCTGTAATGTTTAACGGAGATAATTAAATATAATTTGAAGGCAAGATAGCTCTTTTTAGTGGTGGAACAGACCCTGCTAACAACTGAACTACCGCAGTAATTCACCGGTAAACTGGAGAGTGGATACACCGGAAGGCTCAGCACTGGCTGTGTTAGGTGATGGTAACTAGGGGGAATGGAAATCAATTAGTTTAACCAAGGTGCTTAAACGCGATTACAGCTGGAGAAAGTCTTGTGAAAACTGGTATTAGGAAGTAGTTAAGATTTATGCTGGTGCTTTAATTGGAAGACCAAGGAAGTCAAGTGATTTGATTCTCCAGAACTTCAAAATCAATGTCGTTGTAGCGGATTTTATTGACTGGAAGATGAAATCTGATAATGACTGAAGATAAGAAAGAAAGGTCAGGGCCTCTCAATCTCCCTGTCGGTAATTGCTGCGTGTGCCGAGCGCTGGCTCTGGATTTAGTCTGACTTGGACCCGAGCAAGGACTTCTTGGGAAGAACCCAGCACAAAGCCGAGGCGGTGGCTGCGGAGCACGGGGGCCGTGCAGAGCCCGGCGCTGCCCCCTGGGCTCGGGAGGTAATGCCTGAGAGAACATTTATTAGAGTCAACTTCCCTGGGGGAGCAGGGCTGGCTCGGCCGGATTGCAGTCACACACTCGGAAAAACTCCTCCTGTGGATGCTCTCTCTCCCCTGAGGCCCCGGGCTCGTCGCTGACAGAAGGTACAGTTTGTCACAAATTCAGCTTTGTATTTACAAGCTTCCTTGTGGCTTCCTCATGCAGAGACCAAGGAGGTACGAATACTCCCCGTTTATTCCTCCCGTGTGCCAGGGCACAGCAGTCAGTAAATACAGTGGTTCAGGGTGAGCTGATGTGCAGCTGATGTGCAGCTCAGGGGGCAGCAACAAACAGGGTTTGGTTTTTCATCCTGTTAAAACGTATTTAATAAGTTAAAGATGCAGAATAGGGTCTGTGGGCCATTAGCTTTTGTCAGACCGTGGATGAGTTAAACATTTGAGCTGATTTTGGCTTAAAACCCCGTTTTTTCTCACCCTGTAATACTCCAGATTCCTTTCAGCTTGAGTACCCCAAGTGAAACTGCTGCTAAGGAGCTCTAAATAATTCAGAGTGAGTTCAGAGTTGCCTCTGAGGTGTGACATGTGGGAGCTAATTCCAGAGTTAACTTGGAGCTGGTTACGAGGAATTGAGAGCTGTGGTGGGATAATGCAGGACATGGTATGACCTCATGAAACCACACTGGAAAATGGTTTGGATATTGCTGTAAATTGTTATTGCAGCATCTAATTTGAGATGGAGATTTGGGTTACTCTTACGATACAAAAGGCAATGTTTGATAATTAAGAGAGGAAGCTCTTTGTGATGCTGTGAATTAGCACAGGGGCACCTCCCAACGATATGGGGGATCGTGGAATGACTGGAATTTGGCAGTTCCTAAAATGATAGAGTTTTTGTAATTAAATCTCACTTAAATGAGCACCTAAATCATCTTGTATTGTGGGATTACCCATTCCCAGTTTAGCATAACAATAACCGCCCATCTGCGTGCCACAGAACCCCAGGACTGCACAAACGCCAGGCAGGCGGTGTAGGAATTATGATGGATTGTGCAGTTACCATGGCAACGGTTTGTTCTAATTGTGATACATTAGTAGCAACAAGAATTGGCTGGCTCGAGTCACCGAGTTAATTAAATGCAAACTTGCGCGGCTCTGAAGGAATAATAGAGAAAACTAACCCCTCCTAGTGCCCCCCTGTACCGCGGGAATGACTGCGCCGAAATAATCCCGGAGCTTTCTGGATTGCTGGCGTGCCTCTCCCGGCCCGTTCCCGCGGGATGGAGGATGCTGAGGTGCGGCGGGAGGGGGCAGGGGAGCCCTCTGGACCAGGGCAGCGCTGGATGCCGGGGAGCGCCGGGAGCCCCCGCGATGGGCGAGAGGAGGGGGCTGCGGTGGGAGGGACGGGCACGAACCTGGCCGTGATCACAGGGCTGGGGCTGAGCCAAAGGAAGGGCATTTTCAGACAGGAGGATGCTGCGGTTTGCTGGCAGAGCTTCAGGGGTGCATCTGGGGGGGAACTATTTGGGGTCATCCTTCTTGTGGGCACATTTGAAACCATGTGTGGGGTAAACCAAGGTCTGCCGCCCACACCCCACGTCTGAAATCCCTTTGGTTGGTTGGTTGGGGGCTTAACTTTTATTTTTTATTACAAGGAATTATTTTCCTTCTTGTGCCAGGGTTTAAATCATGATGTTAGCTGGTGAGGGATAAAGGCTTTGATACTTTATCCATGAATCTTCCATTTCTTTAGGCAGCTCTACCCCACTCTCTGTTCACCTTCATCCTTTAGAAAATTAAATCATTTTCATAGAATGGTTGGGTCAGAAGAGCATTAAAGCCCATCCAGTGCCATCCCTGCCATGGGCAGGGACACCTCCCACTGTCCCAGGGTGCTCCAAGCCCTGTCCAGCCTGGCCTTGGACACTCCCAGGGATGGGGCAGCCACAGCTTCTCTGGGCATGGTAATAAATAAATAAATGAATAAATAACCTAGTTCAAGTGACTGATTGGCTGCAAATGCCAACTGCTCTTGGTACTGGAATGCAGTCCTACATGGTCCCACATGCTCCTGACCAGCCCTGTGCTGCCAAAGGACACCTCCAGCCACAAGTTTGTTTCTAAGTAGCCAAAGCAGTATGTAAATGCTGTGGTTTAAATAATAATTACATTATCATTTCAAAAGTCAGCTGGCTTGCTTCATATGTACATACATATCTGACAGTGCTTTTTATTACCAGTGTTCTACTCTAAAGTGCTCTAAAGAGAAGTGATAAGTGTAGGATTAGCCTTTTCCTTCCCCCCTCCTCCCTGACACCAGCTTGCACTTCGAGTTCCCCTGAAGGTCTCCAAGAAGAATTAGATCATACTTGGTATGCAAATATATGGAATATATTCTCAGTACAGGCCTGGGTGAAACTTCACTGACATTGGAATGTTCCCATTGCCTTTTGTGGGGTTCAGAGCAGGGCCACAGCCAGGGAGGAAGGGAGGTGACCACAGTTAGTACCATTTTATCTCAGAGAAATCCTCCCAGCTGGGCTCAAGGGGCTGGACAGAAATAAAACGTTCATGTGGCTGGATTGGGGGGACAAACATTGGAGTGACAGAAAAGTGTTGGAGCTTGTTCTGTAAGATGAACCTTCTGCAGAGATCCCTGCTCTTCATTAGGAGCGTGGCATGGGCTGAAATAGCAGCTTTTTGGCTTTGTCAGGACCCCAGATTGACAGGTCAGGAAAGCCTGGACTACATGGAGTGGGGCAGGCACTGAGTGTGCACATGAGCCTTCCCAGCTCCCTCTGAACTCCAGGAGATCCCCCCTCCTGGGGCTGCCCTGTAGCACTGGCTGAGATTGGCCCCTCACACAAGGCTGGTTTGGGGCTTGGCTTTTTTATTTGCCTTCTTTTTCCCCCCCTCAGCATTGGCTTACTGGGTTACTGCATGTGATGAGAGAGCTATGGAAATGCTCATATTTATTCTGGATTATGAATTCATTGCAAGACCTGACCACCTTATCTGAAGGGGCTGGTTGCTGTCCTGACATGCAGCTGAGTGATTTCCTGGGCAGGGAAAGCCAAGGGAATTGCAGCCCCAGCCTGGTTGAAGTGTTGAGCAGGGAGAAAACCATCAGGGCACTGGTGCCTCCTGTTTCCAGGCTATGGATAATTTTGGCTGTCAAGGCAGAGCTGCAGCTCCCCTGGCCTGCCCTCACAGTTCCATTGCCATGACAGCCTCGTGCAGACCCAGGAGCTGCTCTCACTGCCCAGCCCGGGGCTGGTTGGCACCTGACCTGACCTGTGCAGAGGAGCCCCCTGCACAACACACACCATGTCCCCTCCTCTGCCACCCTGGCAGGAGTGCTCTGTGTGGGAAGAGCCAACCTGGGAGCCAAAGGGAGTTGTAGAAGCTCCTGCTGGTGGGTTTCCAGCCTGCTTTTCCTCAGAGGAAGATTCTTTACATCTGGAGGTGATTCGTACCTTGCCTTCCAAAAGGTTCCATGCAAAGGGGGAAAGAGAAATGTTTGGTCCTTCTCAGGTTTATCCCAAGAAGTGATGGCAATGGGGTTGGAATAGAGAATCATCAAGGTTGGAAAAGACCTCCTGGTGCCATTTCCCCTTGTCCTGGCACTGCTCACTCTTCTCCAAACCAGGGGTTTTTTACTCCAGAGAAAAGTACCTCCAGTGTGAGAAACCCAAACACTACTCCAGGTTTTCCTGTCTTGGGTACTAAATGCCAGCACCTCTTGATCTGATGGAGGCTTCTTCTAAGAGCATTTAATTCCTTTACCTGGTGATCAGAGAGGTTCACCTCAACACAATCGGCATCTAAAGTTCTGTTTTAAAAAATACCTCTTTATTCTTGGGGTTTTTTTGACTATTTATTAGCTCTGTGTATCCTGAATGACTGCAAAGTAAAGTTCCAGAAAGCTGAGAGGCTTCTCTGCATGCCAGATTCTTTAAACCTGATTTGTTATGCATGACCATTTATGAGGGCCATAATATTTTTAGTTCCCCATTTACTTGCCCATCTGTGTGTTTACTTATACACACATTAACTTGCACTTTGTTTTACTTTCTGTAGTCAATACCTTTCCCTGATGTTCCTCTGTAAATGGAATTGTCTTGAAATGGTGTGGCCCGGGTTTCTTTTCTATTTAGAATGCTTTAATAATGCAAGAGAAATTGTGAGAGCTTTGCCTGGTGTTCCCTGGGTGGCTGTCTGGGGAGGAAGCAGTGTGTGTGTGGGAGGGCTGGCTGGGCAAGGTTTGATCCTCAGGATATTTCGGGGAAGTCCATCTTTGGGGTTTCTGCTGTGCTGGCTTCCCCCTGGATGCTCATGGTTGGTCTGATGGGATGCTTTCAACTCTTCCACAACTTTTCTCTCGAAACTAAGGCTGAAGGATGGTGGTGGCAGATCTGGGTGATTGCAGAGCATCACCACTATCCCTGAGCAACCGGGACAGTGGAGGGTGGAACTGGACGAGCTCTAAGGTCCCTTCCAGCTCCAACCATTCTGTGATTCCATGATCTTATATTGCTGGAAAAGGGTCAGTTCATGATCACACCTTCTCAAACCACGTTTCAGGGTGAGGGTTGGCTCATGCCTGGCTCTTGCCCCATCTTTCCCCTTCCCAGAGCCCCCCGGGGTGCCCATTCCTCCGGTGGCTCCGTGCCAGTCGTGTCCCTGCCAGATGGTCCCTGTGCTGTGAGGGCTCACCAGGCTGCAGGGACACAGCCCTGGGGTCCTGCTTTATTTTCCTCACCATCTCAAACTGAGTGTCACAGGGTTGGTGGGGGTTTTTTTCTCTCCTTTTACATTGAATTATTCAATAGTTGAAGTGAGTAAAATTAAAGATTTCTAGAGTGGGGCCGTTTGGAATGTAAGAAGGATAGCAAAATCTATTTCATTTGAACTCTAATCTCTGGTCATGTATAAAATGAATAAAATGCAATAAGTGTGGAGAAATATGATTTACAACAGCAGCCGAAGTCTGGCTGTGAATACCCTCAAATGCCAAGATTGTGTGTCAGTCAATTTAGCAGTGCAGAAGCAAGGGGAGCTCTGCAATGAAGGCTTTCTCATTTTTCCTGGTTTTTTGGTTTTTTTGGAAAAAGTGACAGATGAAGAATTATTTCTAGCTCAGAAAAAGCGAGTGCTCAGCCCGTGAGAGAGGGAAAAGCCATTATTTTAATAATAGAAGTTGGGGATGTACATTACTTCTGTTGCACTTTGTGTTTGTCTCTTTTGGTGATGTGTAACTTATTTTAGAGCTATTATAACAAACAGGAATGCCAAGCAAGAGATATTAGACAGTTCTGAGGATTGATAATGGGATTTCTGGAGCTATTCCCTCCTGTCTGTGCCTGAAATACAGCCAAGCCCAGCTGTGACTGACATTTCTTCTCACTGAAGACCCTTTAGTGACCCACAAGAAGTGCTTTGGTGGGTCTCAGGACACTCATGTTGTGGACAGAACTGCACTGGGTAACAGCCTTGGCTGGGATCCTGTGGGAAAACTTCATCCATTTCAAATTCTGGTGTCATCATCCATGGACATGGAATTAGCACGGACGAAAAGTAAGGAGAGGTTCCTGCAGCTGTTTTCTGTCTCCATTGTCACCACCTCTGTTCCCAGGGCCAGGGCAGGGAGGGCTTGTCCTCACTGTGACCTGCACAGGGTTCACAGCCTTGCCACCCCCTCTGGCTGCCCCCCCAACGTGGATCTGCAGCAGGACCCACGATTGTCCCCCCAGGCAGGGCCAGCAGGCTCAGGGCAGTGCTGGGGGTGCAGGAGCACAGAACAAGTGCAGGTGAACTACAGGAGGCAGAACTTCCCCCTGTGTCAGTGGTGGGGATGCACAGACCTCAGTTCAAACGTTCCTGTCCTTGCCAGACTGTTTTCCTGCACATCCTTCTGTGCCAGATTTCTGCTTGAAAGACAGTGGAATTCAGGAGTCAGTTCCAGGGAGGCACCTGCTCCAAACACCTTCAATCCTTTGGTGACCCGAGCCAGGGCCAGCACTGCTCTTTTCTTGGCTGAGCAACTCCCAAGTGACTCCAAGCAGTTCCTGGGCATCTTTGTTGCCTCTGTACCTGCTGCAGAAAGCCAAGGCAGCTCTTTTTCCAAGACTGGGGATTCTATGCAGAATATTGGCTGTATAAACTGTCTGACTTGTGGGACTGTCTCTGATACTGCTTCCATATCTTTTTAGCTGCTTTGAAAGCAGCAACTTGCGTTTCCATTGCTGCTCTGTCCAGTTATCTGGCTAATTTAATTTCTTTCTAGATAACATGTTGAGTTTCTCTTGCAGGCAAGAGAGACAAAATTCCTCCTCCTTCTGTATCTGCATCATAACCCTCAGAGCAAGTGCTTTAACATTTGCTATTTTGAATTATTATACAAATTACAGATATAAGCCATAAATATTTATTTCTGATGTATGCAAATTTCTTACATAAGGAGGCTTCTATTATAAGGGAACGAGTTGTATAAAATATTGAGCTCAAATACTCAAGATATGTAAAATACCTCAGTTTACTTCATCTTTACTCCACAGTTTGCCTGTGAACTGCCAGCTGAAAGCCTCGATCTGTTGGGTGCTCTTAGGACATGAAAATGCACATTGGCTTTGACAGGGTGACATCAGAAGAACAGGCAGAGGGAATTGGGAATTAGTCCTTTTGGAGCTGTTTGCTGTGTGCTGGCTGCCTGAGCATGGGCTCTGCGGGGGGGATGGCTCAGAACAGGACCCCAATTTCCCTGTGGTGTTCTGAGCCTCCTGCTGCCAGGAACGGGAAGGACAGAACTGCTCACACCCTGCCCTGCTCGGGACACCACACTGTCCCTGGGCTGGTGGTGTTGTCCCTGGGCTGGTGGTGTTGTCCCTGGGCTGGTGACACTGGCACTGAGCTGGTGACACTGGCAGTGTCCCTGGGCTGGTGACACTGGCACTGAGCTGGTGACACTGGCAGTGTCCCTGGGCTGGTGACACTGGCATTGTCCCTGGGCTGGTGACACTGGCAGTGTCCCTGGGCTGGTGACAGTTCCCTGGGCACACAGACATGCAGTGCTGGACATGAGCACGGCTGTTTCACAGCTGACCCATCAAGGTAACCAGGAGTTTATCCTTCTGTTCAGAAATGCTGTTCACAGGAACTTGGTGTTGGTCCTGAGGTGAGGTGGGCTTGGAACTGCAGAGGGCACAGGGGTTGTTTCACACTGTGCCAAGGGCACTCTGGAGCACAGGAGCACAGGAAGGCAAAGGTCTGTAAAGGTGTCATGATAAATGTAAACCCACATCATAGAATGATGGAATAGGTTGGGTTGGAAGGGACCTTAAGGATCATCTTGTTCCCAGCCCTGATTGCTGAGCCAGGGCAGGACAGGGAGCTGGCAGAGCTGCCCCACGTGTGACATTCTGCATTTCCCAGACAACAGAGAGTGCAATCCTTGTGCAAGGACACGGCTGTGCCTGAAACTTCCACAAATCCAACTGTCCAAGGAAACAGAGCAGAGTTTGGTTTGGGGGTTGTGTCAGTGAGGGGGGGTGCTGCCCAAAGCAGGGTGGTGCTGCAGGACCTTCCCTCCCCACACAGCCTGTGCATTGGCATCAGGCACCAGGGTGGTTGAGAGCACATTGATATTCAGGACTTTTTGCTTCCCATGTTTTTACAAGCACATAAAGCAGTGGAAACTAATTTTCATTTTTATTAAAAAGTGTTTCTCGTTCTTATATTTACACAACATAATGTAGAGAATGAGATGGAATCTTCAGATGACCTGGAAGAGCCTTCTGGGAGATTTATAAACTGTCTACTTCATCTGTAAGAACATTTGTTTTAATTCCCATATAAAAGTGAGATAAATTGGCTTGTAATAACACGAGTCCAAAAATATCTCAAGTTACCACTTTATTTCCATATTGCAAAATAACACAATTCAGTGCATAATTAGAAAGCTGAATTGGAGAAAAGGAGCAGTTGCTCCTGATTAGACTGAAGGCAAAGCTTTAGCGTACAAAAAAGGATTTCTGACTCCTAAAGGGACTTTTCTAAATTTGCAGCCATCAGTTCAGTTATTATATAAACTCTAAGTTCAGTTCTCATGGCCCAGCAGCTGGAAATCTTTCCACTGGGTTAGCAAAGAGTCAGAGGCCTAATCCTGCAGTGCTTTTCTTCCCAGAGAAATCACATTCATGCAAAATCATCCATTGATATAATTTGTCCTGTAAAAATTGCTGGTTATTAGATGTGTGTGTTCCAGACCAGTCTAATTTTCTCTCAAGGTTTTGAAGGTAATTTTTGTCATTTGCATGAATAAAGCAAGAATCTGGAAAACACAGAAATCTAAAATTCAAATGGAAATCACTTATGTAAAAGAAGTGATAAAATCTGGGTGCTTTTGCATGTGAATGATGTCCTCAGGGTTGGGTTTTCTCCAGTGCCTGCTTCAAAGTCCATGCATTTGTAACAGTGTGGGAAGTCAAAATCTGTCAAAATTCAGAATCTGCTTGAGAGAGAAGGAGATGTGAGTGAGGGTGATCCTCCAGAATGACTTTGTCCTTCTGTCATGGGAAATGTGGCTTCAAACCCTCCATGGGAGGGGACTTGCACAGACCAACATCCCATTGTTTTTAGAAAGCCTTCATTTCTCAGGGGTAACAATTAGAATCCTGGAATGGTTTGGGTTGGAAGGGACCTCAAAGCTCATCCCACCCCTGCCATGGGCAGGGACACCTTCCACCAGCCCAGGTTGCTCCAAGCCCTGTCCAACCTGGCCTTGGACACTTACAGGGATGGGGCAGCCACAGCTTCTCTGGGCAACCTGGGCCAGGGCCTCCCCACCCTCCCAGGGAAGAATTCCTTCCCAACATCCCAAAATGCCCTCTGGCAGTGGGAAGCCATTCCCCCTTGTCCTGGCACTACAGACCCTTGTTAACAGTCTCTCTCCTTTCCCCTGAGCTCCCTTCAGGCACTGCAAGGTCCCATTAGGTCACCCCAAAGCCTTCTCTCCTCCGGGCTGGATCAGCTCGATCCCAGTTCTCATTCATGTCAAACTGGAGCATCTCCCACTAAATCTGCATCTTAATTTCTTAATTTAATCTCAGGTCTGGGAGCTGCCAGGCTCACCAGCCAGCTGTAAAAGGCACACATGAGTTATTAGAGTCCCATTGTGGGTTGAATCTGATCCTTTGTACTTGAAGTCACCCATTTGCATTCATCTAAAGCGCTTTCCAGAGTTTATCAGAAGAAGTGAAATAAGAAATGAAATAGTTTCACGTAAACTGCATTTTTATGTCTGACTGGTAAAACCACAAAGCAGAGATAAAACACATAAAACTGAGGCTCTGCATAATAAGCATATCTATTAGTTCCCTTATCTTTGCACAGCTCCCATTTGTCATGAGCAGCATTGTGTGTCACTCAGCCTGCCTTGTTCTACAAACGCTCCTTTCTCCCTTTCCTTTTATCTCCCATCAGCATTTCCAAGGTGGGAACTTGGCTGGGAGGTGCTGCAAAAGACCCCTTTGATTAAATAATCGTTTCACCTTCGACCCCTTCACTGCAGCAAGAAAGAAAAATTAACACCCGTGTGTGCTGGAGAAACCCCTTCCTGGGGCTCTGCTGCTCCAGCTTTTGCAGCAGCCCAGGACTGAGGTGAAAATGTTGGGTCAAACCCTCCCCAGGGTGAGTCACCTCCCAGTAAGGCCAGTTCCCCACTGGAGTAGCCCATGGAAAACCACGTCAGGGAGCCTGTGGCTGGTGAGGTGCTCAGGATGTACCCACTGTCTGACTTAAAAATATGCTATTTTTTCTTAATAAAGAGCATAACTGAATGTCACGAGCACAGAAACCACTGTGTGGTTGAAGTACAGGAAAACTGAGAAAATCCCACTTTCCTCAATGTTTTTAAAAGCAAGAAAGTGTTACTAGCTATGTTGTTATAGTTCCCCTTTTGTAACTTACAGTTGGCGTAAGTTTTAATTTATATCAGAATTATTTCAATCCAAACAAAGAGACAGAAGCTGTACTGTACCATACTGTGGGAACTGTGTTGGTAAGGACAGTGAAGTCTGTAGGACTGAGCCTCACAGGCTGTTGATGGCTCAGGTAGGTGATTTGTGCTGGACCTGGTGGTGTTTGCAGTGCAGAGCTCTCAGCTCACACCCCTTGGGTTGCAAACTGGTTCCAAACTGCTGGTCAGGGGTTATTTAATGTCTGAGCTGCTGTTCCCCCGCAGTGCCCCGGTGTGTAACCGTGTCTCCTTGTTGTGTCCCCCAGCTCTACATACAAACCACCACACTCACGATATCCATGAACCTCAGCGCGTCGGTGGCGCTGGGGATGCTCTACATGCCCAAGGTTTACATCATCATCTTCCACCCCGAGCTCAACGTGCAGAAGCGCAAGCGCAGCTTCAAGGCGGTGGTGACGGCGGCCACCATGTCCTCCCGGCTGTCCCACAAGCCCAGCGACCGCCCCAACGGCGAGGCCAAGACGGAGCTGTGCGAGAGCGTGGACCCCAACAGTGAGTACGGCCCCCCGGGGCTGCATGGGGCAGGGGCACGGGCTGGCACCGCGGGCAGGGCCTTCATGCTCCTCGGCCGCCTCCATTGCAGGGTTTGGAAGTCTCATGTTTCTTTCAGTTCTTTGTTTCCTCCCCGCGTTTTTGAGCTGTGCCGGTTGGCAGCGACTCCTCGCAGTGTGTTTGGTAGCTGTGAGCAGCTCCTCCTCCTTTCCCTCCTCTGTGAGTGAGATCAGCAGCACCCCTGGGCACCGAACCCCTCAGCCTGTGCCCAACTTGCCCCGGCTGGGACAGGTTCCAGGGCAGATGGAGGGACAAGGACCAAACTCATTGATAACTCTGCTAACCTGAGTCATCATCTGCTTTCCTGCAAAGTTTCTTTGCAAAACTGTCACAGTCCTTGAAGATTCCCATTTAGGGATTTTATCCGGCCCTAATGCAAATCTTGCCAGCGATTTAAAAGGAAAATAGATGGAAAAGACGCTTCCAGTTTCCCTAATGTGCATAGCAGGGGATTGCGCAGCACGAAATTACAGACTGAGGCCATCAAATTTGATTTGCATTTGAATCTGGAAGGGGCTGAGGAAGGAGACAGCTGCACGGGCTCTGCAGCATATTGGGAAGGTTTGGGCACGTCTGCAGTTTTTGTGCAAAACAGATCTGGATGTGGAGAAATGCCCTCTCCCTGCCCGGGATCTGCTCATCCGTCAGCTGCCGGAGCCGCTGCCACTTCTCGTCTCCCAACTGCTGCTGGAAGATCTGCCTGGAGCAGCTCTGCTGCCAGAGCAGAGTGGGAGCAGGCAGCAAACCATTGACACAGCACTTTGCCTCCCGCTACTCACCCCAGGAGTGCCTTTCTCTGATGTCTCATCATGCAGGTGTACAGAGGATATTCTAACTGGGAACCCCGAAGTTGGCTTTGGAAGCTGAACTCTGTGAGACTCCGACCTGAGACAGGGAGGAAATGGTTCTCGTAAATTAAGGACCATATTTGGCCTCTTCCAGTTATATTGAGCAGAGCCCTCAGTGCAGGAGGAAATAAATGGAGCTCCTGCATTGGAGTGTTACCCAGTGACAGTCAGGGTCCTCTGCCAAGGAAGGGAAGGAAGGAGAAGAGAATTTTAAGTCAGCTGGGACAGGGCAGGGCAATGTGTGTTGCTGCTGCACTTCATCAATCACTGTTTGGATCAAATGAGTTGCAATTAATTTCTCCTCCAGAAAACTCAAAACATCAAAAAATTTCCTCTCAAAACTTGAACCACAAGAAAAGTACCCCAGCTGTGATGCTGCAATTCAGTGTGGAGGCAGAGCCCTGTGGGAACCCCAGCCTGGGGATGTCCCCTCCTGGTCTCATTCTCTTGTGCTGCATCTTATTGTTGGTCTCAGACTTCTGACAGTATTTCCCCTTCCCACCAAAGAACAACCAGATTTTTCCCTGGGAAGGAGTTATGTTTATTGAAAGGAAATATTGCCCACTTAACCCCCGTGTTTCTGCTAAAATACAATATTTTTCATCTAGGGCTATAGACTAGAATATAAATTCATTTGTTAACCCTGCCAGCCAGGAAATGTTCAATATATTAATTCCTATGTTTTTCCTAAGTACTGGCCTTTTACTTTTTTTTTATGGTTTGGAAAATACATTTTCTTTTAAACCTTTTAATTATTTATCTAGAGTTCCATCTGTTCATTTATCAGCTGCACCTACCACTCCTAGTTCATTCCCTGGGTATGTGTGTTCATAAAAACTATTATTAGAAAATCAAATGAAATAAACTACTGTACTTAAAATGTTTGGGTCCCAGTGTAACTACTGCAGTCACTGGGGGTTTCCTATAGTGTTCAATAGGCTACTGATTGATGCCCTGATCAGGGTGTCCATACTTAAAGATGGTTTTGATGTTTTTATAGCAATTTAACTTTGAAAAAATATTTTATGCAGTGAATAAGGAAACTTTCAGAGTTTTACCAATTGGAAAATAGGAAATATGGATAAAAAATTGCCCCAGATGCATCAACACAAGGAGCATCTACCTACTTATTTTAAAACCCCAAGTATCTTCTTTGAAAAGAACACCAGAGGATGTCTTTGCAGTGTCTCTCTGTACAATTGCTTTGCTCCCCAGCCATGGCCAACGATGGCCTCTCCTGGCTGGGACCTGCCCTGGGAGCAGCCCCAGGGTGGCAAGTTCTGCTTGTTGGTTCCCTGCCAGGCTCCTCTGGAGCTCCTGTGGGCAGGAGGAAGGGAAATCAATGGAAGGGGGTTAAAGGCTGAGCCAGAGCCTCCTCAACCCTGCGCAGAGCAAACCTGGGGCTGGGCTGGCCTCGCTGCCAGGGCTGCTCACAGGTGTAAAAGTACAGTTGGGTTTTCCAGTTTGATTTTCTATTCCGTTTCCCAGTGCTGCTGTTGCTTGCTCAGGTGCTGGAGACTGGAGTTGCCATTTCTATTGGAAAGACACAAATCTTTCACATCTCCCAAGAACCAACTAGCACGGAGCCACCAGCATGGGATTCACGTACCTCCAACATGGGGCAATTTGGTGACTGAGCCCAGACTTATGGCCTGTCCTACTCACATGCCAGAGTCAAACCAAAAGCAGATGTGGAGGGTTTTACAGAAAAAGAGCCTTGAAAAAATCTCCATGATTTAGCAGATTTGAAAAGAATAGAGAAGCTGTGGCTGCCCCACCCCTGGAAGTGTCCAAGGCCAGATTGGATGGGGCTTGGAGCAGCCTGGGCTAGTGGAAGGTGTCCCTGTCCATGGCAGGGGGTTGGAACTGGATGACCTTGAAGGTCCCTTCCAACCCAAACCATTCTGAGATAATGAACTGAAGATGTGCTTGTAAAGCTGGAAGGCCTATAAATGTCCTGAGTGGCTTCCCAGGAGCAGGTGGTCCTCAGCAGTGCTGCTGAGCATCATGTGCAGCCTCTGCACACAACTCTGGGGGCATCTGCAGCAATTCAGGCTCCAAAACAAACGTGCAGAGCACTTGGGAGAGCTGGACTCACACACTGGGGGTTTAGTGTGAGTATAAAAGAGACTGATTAACATGGGAGGAGAATCACTCCAAGTGCAGTGACCTCACAGCCCACTTACTGTGGAATAGGGACTCTCTGTGTTCCAGATTTTCTTAGGATCTGTGGGAAATCAGAAGTTTCACAAGCTGAGCTCCCCAGCCATGCTGTGGGAGGGCTTTCCTGCTGGATGTGATATATTAAGGCCAAGGTTTTCAATCTAGGAAATGTCTCTTAATCATTCCCGTTTGCTATCTGGCACGTTCATGCTTCCACTCCTTTCACAGCTTTGCCCCCCTGATGCATGTTTGCTGCAGGTTTGGACGAGCAGAATTTGGTCCCCAGCAGCTTTGTCCACATGAGTTCATCCTGCTCTCGTGTGCCTTTGGCTGATTTCCCCCTGTTTGAGAAGGCACTTCTCAAGTGTGAGCTGGAGCAGACAGTGAATGCTCTGCTGGGCTGTGTCTGCTCCTGTTTGTGCTGCAGGAGCAGAGTGTCAGACTGGGAGAGAAACATTTGAACCTCCAACCCATACTTAACTTATATTGAGATTTACATGTAATTACTCCTTTTCCCAAGCAGCTTGTTTTAATTCATGGCTTCACCCGACAGAGCGACGGCAATCAGCGCCCGGGGCCTTGGCAGGGAGGAGGCTGTGCCTGCCATGGGCTGGGCCAGCAGTGTCTGCCTTCACAGAGCTGCAGAATGGCTTGGGGTGGAAGGGACATCAGAGCAGGGACACCTTCCCTAACCCCAGCCCAGGTTGCTCCAAGCCCCATCCAACCTGGCCTTGGACACTTCCAGGGAGGGGGCAGCCACAGCTTCTCTGGGCAACCTGTGCCAGGGCCTCCCCACCCTCACAGGGAAGAATTCTAACCTAAATTTCCCCTCTTTCAGCATTAAGTAGAACTTAGTTGGCAGCTGATTGAGTTTTTAGTGGGGAGGTGCAGTCACAGCATCGTCCCCCAGCACACCAGGCACTGTTTGCATGGTTTGTGTTCTGACAGCGCTTCCTTGAGCACTGCCAGCCCCTTCCATGCCAGCGGCACTGAGGGCACTCTGTGTCCATCCCAGGGGCACTGAGGGCACTCTGTGTCCATCCCAGGGGCACTGAGGGCACTCTGTGTCCATCCCAGGGGCACTGAGGGCACTCTGTGTCCATCCCAGGGGCACTGAGGGCACTCTGAGCTTGTGGGTTCCCATCATTAACCTGTGGATGGTGCCTGTGGATCACGAGCATGTCCTGTTTGTGTGTTCACTGCTCTTCACCCTTAACAGCACTGAGGGCACGTAGGAAAACACTAATCTGGTTGTTGATGATGCTGAGGAGCCTATGAGTGGCTGTGTTGGTGAGGAGGGACTGGGAGAACTGAAACTAAAGCCAAAATGTCCCAGAATTCGTTCAGGGGAGAGGAAGGAAAAAAAAATAACCATCCAGAGCTGCTGTTGTGTGAGCAGCTGCTCCCATGTTCAGAGGTACCTGGACTCTGTGACTGGTTCATTTGTTCCCTACCCAGAGCTCATTCCTGTGCTGGTGCTCTCAGCTTTGCACTGCTCTAATCCGAGCTCTGCAGCCGGATTAGTGTCACGGGCTCATGGCAGGGCAGCTGTGAAGAGTTTGCTGTGCACAGATCCTACAGACCAATGTATTTACTTTCCCTCAGACTGCATACCACCAGTAAGAAAGAGTGTTCAAAAGTCTGTTACTTGGTACACTCTTCCACCTACTGTATAGCTTTTGCCTGCTTTCCAAAAAGGTAAGGAAAACCGAGCTTCTTATTATTTTATACTCAAGTGATGATGGTTCTTATTATTATATACATAGTTATATGCAGAATGTTCATTAGTGCAGCTATGTTAAAACAAGTATCTAACTTAAAAATTGTTCACAAATCCATTACCAGAAGCTGCCATGGGAAGGCTTTCCTGGAAAAGGGGAGCCCCATAACGTGGGTGATTCCAATGCCTGTGTTGGGATCCCTGAGCACCAGCACCTGGTAGTCTCCTGCTTCCCACCACTGGGGGTGGATCCCAATAAAGCTTTGGAAGATGGAGATATTCAATAACCATTTAAAAAAGGAACAAACAAACGATCAAAAGTTAATTCTGGCCACCAGATCTAACAACTAACAAAGTGTTTTCTGAGTCATTTCCAGCATCTCTACCCACAGGTTTGCCTGGTAGCACAAAAATAACATTTGCCAACATGTGAGCTGAGCAACACTCTTTACTCTAAAATTAAAAATGGCTCCAAAAAAGTTTGCAAAACCTTCTTTTCCCCATGGGAGAGCCCAGTGACCACTTGCTGCTGTGGAACCACAAGTGAACAATTTTTGAGGACTGGCTTTTCCTGAGTGTTGTGGCTGCCCTCGTGGTGATGTATGATCTCACTTGGTACTTGTGACTGCATCAGCCAGGAATTCCTGCTGCTCTAGGGCAATTAGAGGAACAAGAAAGCCTTTGATATTGGGAAAAAATTACTAACAACCATTAATAGCTATTTCTCACATTTCTGTGTGCACTCAGGGGGTTTGTCCCTCTCTTTGGGGCTTTGCCCACTCCTTTGGGCTTAGCCCAGGTATGGAAGGTGCTGATCTGGTTACTGTGGTGCTGTGCACTGAGGGCCTGAAGAAATGACTATTCAGCCTTCAGAATGTTTCACTGATTCCTCATAGATGAGAACTTATATCAGCAAAGGTAGGAATGTTGCTTGAATTGAGTCTCTGAGTCACAGGAAAAAAGATTCCTAATATCTCTGGTGGTGTAAATTGCCCCAGCTCCAGTTTCAATTTAGTCCTTACAGAGTGTTCAAATTGGTTTTACTGTATTTGAATCAGGGCCATTATGTCAACTCCCAGCTCAGGCAGAAAGGCTGATTTGAGGTGTGAAGCTCTTCATGAACATCGGGATGACCTGGAGCATCCGAGGGCCAGAGTCAGGAAGGGTGATGATGGCTGGGCTGGAGGGAAATGGAACAAAGCAGTCGAGGAGGAGAAGGGGCCACTCAAAGTATTATTGCAAATGAAATGGGAAAGAGGAAAGGGCAGCCATGTGAAGATGAAATTGTTAAAGGAAGGAGATGAGGAGGAGAGAGATAGAAGACGCCTTAATCTGTGGAGAAATCACTTTTTAACAAAAAACTGGAAAAAAAAAAGCACAAGCATTTGAAAATAAAATAATTAGGAGCTCACATGGATTTCTAACATTAATTTTCTCCATGTAATAGTGGAAATAATATGAGGCATTGCTGTCTGCAAAGGCACACAAGTAACGTTGTCATCCAAGTCCTAGAAAAAGCAAATTGGCCATTCAGACTCTTTGAGCAGATTTTAAAATTTGGTTCAGAAAAGCTGTGAAAATGCTATGGTCAGGGATGGCTTGGGCTTGCACTGGTCCTGCCAGAGCTCCTCTGCACCAGGCTCTGTTCCCCATCCCTCCCCAGAGCACTCCTGCTCCAGCTGGGCTGGCGGCTCTGGCTGCTGCAGCTCTGCTTGCTGCTTTGATTTGTTCTTCCAGGAATACAAAACGAAAACCAGCAGGAAACAATACACTGTATTAAAAACAAAGCAGGGATAGCAGGAAAACATCAACTCGGTTGTAAATTGACACTTGTTTATGCTGGTAACTTATTTGTGGTAGGTATGGACACAGAGCTGAGCCCTGACGTGACTGTATCAATTTCTGCTTGTGATGCACAGAGTTTGTGTTTAAACTTGTGTTTATAATGCTTTGAATTGCTTCCTGGGAGTGACAAACAGGACTTCTCTGCTGGAGAGACTGATGAAAATACAAGGCTTGAAAAGCTCTGTGTGGTAGCTGGGTCAAGGTGGCTTGTCCATCACTGAGCAAGGCAGGGAAAGTCAATGTTCAGAGAGCCACAGCTGGTGCTGCAGAAATGCCTGCTGCACTTTCCTCCTGATCCAGGGCAGCAGGAAAAGGCAGTCCAGTGACCGAAGTACTTGTGATATCTGAAAGACCTGGATCAGTCCCTTGGGCTTTGGAGCCTCCCAGTGCAGGGCTCCACAGCTCTGTTCTCCCTCCCTTCCCAGATCTCCAGGCAGCACAAGGTTCCCCCCTCGCTGTGTGCTGGGCACGAGGCTCTCAGGGTTGAGGGCAGGGAGGAGCAGCTCAGCAGGAACCTGTCCTGACCTTGGCCTCTGCATTCCTCTGGAATTCCTCTCGGTGTCCCCAGGCTGGCCCTGTGCACTGCTTTGGGCAGTGAGTGCATCTCCAATCCTTAGTGAATTCCTTTGGAAAGGCCAGTCCCTGGAGCTGTGTGTGAGCTCTGGGTTTGCTCTCAGACCCAGCTGGGCACTGACACCACTGGGGCTGGTTCACAGCTCCAGTCACAGCAGGAGCCAGGGAGGCTGGGCTGGGCAGGACCTCCCTTCCCGGGGCTGGGCACACTGTGCTGCTTCCAGAGGCTTTCCAGTTGCTTCCCAAGTCCTTCTTGGCTGGATCAGCATGCAGAGGAGTGTCCCTAGTGATTGCCAAGTGCTCAGACAGTCTGTGAGGGATGTGCAGCCCCACACCTGGGGAGTCATCGTGTGTCTTGGTCACATCTCCCCTAGAATATAAATGCAATTACTGAGATTGCTCTGGAATGAAGCTGTTGTGATATGAGTCATGATGTGGTTTCAAACTGATCCTGGGCTTATGCTGGAAGAGGTAAACAGAGGTACCCCCAAGTGCCAAGGATTTTCCATGCCTGTCCTTCTTCCCTGGGAGCCCAGGGCCCATGGAGCCCCCCCCCCCCCCCAGCAGTGGGGTCCCTGGGGAAGGGCAGCTCTTTGAAGGCTGTGGGTCTGTGATGCTCTGTAGCTCATCAGGCCCTCGGGTGTGTGGTGGAGAATAAGTATTTGCTGGATTGAAGCGTCATTTTTATTTTAAATCTGGCCCATTTCATCCCGAAAAAGTGTTCTGTGTTTAACCTCACTTGAGGGATTTTCTGTTTAGTGGAGGCTGCTAAGAAATGAGAATTTGCAGTCAAAATTGACTTTGACAGCTCTTCACGGCATCTATTTTGATTCTGGAATGGCTGACTGGAAAACTAAACATCATAAATTCTTCTAACAGTGATATGCTTATTTTTAAAGTATTGCCTGGAGATACATCCTGGCCTTGGACACTTCCAGGGATGGGGCAGTCACAGCTTCTCTGGGCAACCTGTGCCAGGGCCTCCCCACCCTCACAGGGAACAATTCCTTCCCAATATCCCATCTATCCCTGCCCTCTGGCAGTGGGAAGCCACTCCTTGTGCCTTGTCCCTCCATCCCTTGTCCCCAGTCCCTCTCCAGCTCTCCTGGAGCCCCTTCAGGCCCTGGAAGGGGCTCTCAGCTCTCCCTGGAGCCTTCTCTGCTCCAGGGGAACCCCCCCAGCTCTCCCAGCCTGGCTCCAGAGCAGAGGGGCTCCAGGCCTTGGATAGAACATTCCCTCCTGTCTGAACATTTGGGGATCACGGTACTTTCTTTCTACATCTAAAAATAACTACTTTGGGTGGTGCACTTTCGTACATTCACACAATTGCACCCTCCCGTATTAATTATTTGCAGACTGTCTCACACCTTTCATGACTTACATGACACAAGACTTGTAAATATGCAGGGAAGTGTCAGACTGTTTCCTTTTTTAAAAATTAAAATTCTTAGGGCACTTAAACCATCACCTTCGAATTTGATGTCTGAATAAAAACACATTATTCATGGCTAGAAGTGCCTTGGATATTAAAAGCTGGGTAGTAGATAGATGTCTGTGAGGAACAATTGAGTATTAATTAGTGTATAAGTATTCGTATTTCATTCCATTTTTTCTGTTTGTCTTCTTATGTGTTTTTTTTTCCCTAGGAAATTTGGAGGAAGAGTGAGCAGGTATAGTTAGACCTCATGGACCAGTCCCTCTCTTGCTTTTTTACCCGGTAAACTCTCAGTAGCTCTGAGTTCTCCCGCTGATTAATTTATCAGTCCTTACATCCTCTCAGGGAGACTCTGTCAAATTTATACATTGTAATATCAGGAAAAAGACAAGACTTTTGGCTCTCTTCTCTCCCATCTATTTCTAATGACTCCCTTTCTCCCAGGCAGGGCAGATGTCACCGTGCCAGGGCTCAGCTGGTGCTGTTCCCTCCCTGTCCCTGCTGTGCTCTCCTGAGCACCCACACCCCACTCAGGGTCAGGGACAGGAGCAGGGAAGAGTTATGGGATTGGGAAATGGAACCTGACATTCTCACCTCGATTCCACTGGAGTCCCTGGGATTTCCCCAGCCTGGGACACTGCAGGATTTGGGGTCCTGTTTCCTTTCTCCCCAACCCAGGCACCAGGGAGCAGAACTTGTATCTGGCAGCTTTTGGGATGGGATTTGTTTCCATTTCTTTTGCCACTGGCACATCCCCCGATGGCTCCAGCCTCTGGCCAAGGGGTTGTGTTTGTGTCACAGCCTGCACAGGGCTGCTCCTGCCTCCTTGGGTGCCTTTGGGGATTCTACCCAAACCTTGATATATTTTGTCACCTCGTGGCAAACAAAGCCGTGGCAGATTGTGGTGCAGGGCTGGGGAATGACAGCGCTGATGGACTGGGGGAGTGGGAGCTCAGGGACTGAGGCACAGCACTCCTCTGCCACTGACAGAAATCACCCTGGAAAGGAGGCAGAGATTGTTTCCTGTTGACACGGAGAGCAAACAGAGAATATATTTGTGCAGCAGGGGCCTGGGTTTGTTTGGGTTTTGGGGGCCAGGAAGCAGCAGCAAATCAAAGCAGTGGCACATCAGAAATTGAGTTTTCTCAGTGTTTCTCTCTCACAGGCACTGCTCTCACACCCGAACTCTCTGGAAAACATCACAGGGTGTTTGTTTCTCTTTACTGGCTTCAGGGAAGGAAATGTGGGCATCTCCCAGCAATGTATGGGACACATTAGAGGAGAGCATCCTTTCGGTCATGAAAAGAGGTCTTTTGACTTTGGGATGAGGTTGATTGTTTACAGCTCTGTCTGATGGCAAGGAACCAAGGCAGGGGGGTATTTTTTTGCCATAGAGCAAAACAAAAAGGGAAGGGAATTAGGTTAAATACATGTAACTGCCCATGAAACACAATGGAGACACATAATAGGGAAGAAAGGCATTCTGGGGTTTGGCTGAGTTACTCCTCTGTGACTCAGAGCTCTGGGTCTTACCTGGGAGCAGAGTCTGGCACTGCATCCACTGAGATGTGTGTTCTTGCTGTTCAGTGGAAAAAGAAATAAAAAGATATAGTTGCCATGGTTACAGCATTTGTCACGATGCTTATCATGTCCCTGGCATAAAGAGCCCTGCATTAAATCTGGGCTCTTATTAATATCAGCTGTTAAACATTTCCAGGGTATTTGAAATCAAGACTTTCTGCTAAAAAATTAAATGTTGATTGCAGCAAAATTGAGCTGTTAAACAGTGCAGCTCGGAGTGTAATTTTGTTAGACACTGTGTAACAGAATCATACACCAGGAGTACATTTTCCAGGGAATTTAGTCTCTTTGCACCTCATGAACATTCTTGATTTTCCTGTTAGGATGTTTGTTACCAGCAACTCTGCCAAGGAGTTGGAGCAGGCCAGCTGGCAGGAAGGGAGGGGAGTTCCTGGGTGTAAGAAAATTATGACTTGTCTGATTACTGTGTAACCATGGAAAGGCTGAGAGAATCGGGACTGTTCAGCTTGGGGAAGAGAAGGCTTCAGGGTGACCTAATTGTGGCCTTCCAGGACCAGAAGGGGCTACAAGAAAGAGGGAGAGAGACTTTGGACAAGGGCCTGGAGTGGCAGGAAAAGGGGGGGAATGGCTTCACACTGGCAGAGAGTAGGGTTAGATGGGATATTGGGAAGGAATTCTTGGCTGTGAGAGTGGGGAGGCCCTGGCACAGGTTGCCCAGAGAAGCTGTGGCTGCCCCACCCCTGGAAGGGTCCAAGGCCAGGTTGGATGGGGCTTGGAGCAACCTGGGCTGGTGGAAGGTGTCCCTGCCCATGGAAGGGGTGGAATGGGATGGGCTTTAAGGTCCATTCTAAGCCAAACCATTTTGTGATTCTATGATTTACTTGGATATCTGCTTGGGTCACAACACTGGGATTTGCATGGAGAAGAGCTGGGGTGTTGCTGGGATAGGGACTGGCCACCAAAAGGTGCTGTTTGGGAATGGATTTGGTGGGGGGGGCTGTGTTGGTCCTGGGTAGCTGGAGAGAAGGGGGTAACACATCACAGGATGGCAGGAGAAATAAAGATGGAGAGATGTCCTGGGAAGTGTCAGGGCCATGCTGGGAGGGGAAGGGCAGCTGCAGAGCTCCCAGCCGTGCCCTGGGGCTGGGACAAGGCAGTGGGGACACTCTGGAACACAGTCAGGAGCCAGAGGTGAATTGTTTCCTTACAGCTCTGACTCCAGGACTCCTTTGGGATGTTTTAGCCGATCACTCAGGTCATAATTTTGATTATGTTTCCTGCAAACTGTTTTCACACATGGCTCTAACAGCTCTCCCAGAGCCAGGCTTTCCAGGTGAGATAACCAAAGTGCTGTTAATTACTTGCTTTTAATCAGGTGAAAATAATTTGCTTCTGTTTGTTATCTTTCCAGTCCACAGCATTCAAACAGAAACCTTAAAGAGGTAGTTTGGATTAGTGGGTTTTCTGTACCGTTGGCTCCAATTAAGGAACAGGAGTTGGGTTTGTTTCTCCCCTGCCATAATCTCATACAGATTTGGAGACACATTTCCTAAGATCCTGTGCACTTCTCCAGCTACCTGTGAGGCTGGTGCAGGTGAGGCACTGGGCATGGGATTGGGGTGAGGGTTGTACAGTGACTCTGCTTGTCCTCTGGGAACCACTTCCATCCTCACGTTCTGCTGCACTTGGAGCAGGATTTCTGTCCCCCGTGGCCTGACCACATCCCACTCTCAGAGCACAAACACAGCTCTTCCTGAAGCCTCTCTGCAATCTTTCACTGCTGGAAGTGTTGATAAAGCCTTCTTGCTGTTCATCCTCTGATCCCACTCTCTCTGATACTTTCAAGCTTCACCTGACACAGAGGTTTTTATCTGCAAACAGACAAGGAGGAGATTGGGGAAGATGCAGCCAAACATGCTCGAGATTGATGTTCTTCAGCAGTACCTACTTTGTTGATTTTAGCTTTTATTTGGAAGGGTACAACTAATCCTCTGTTACAATCTTATTTCCTGACTCCAAATCTCAATCTCATATTCTCTGTCTGGCAAAACCCTGATGATTTTTCAGGCCATAAACAGTCTGGCTCTACTCTGTGACTCAAAGTCACATTTTATTTTAATGGCTCAGATGGGAAAGTTCAGAGGAAGGACTCTGGATTGATCTCTGCAGGTGCCCACCTTGATAACACCTGCAAAGCCCAGGGTGGCAGGCAGAGCTGATCCCTCAGCACAGCCCCGGGAGGCCAGAGCAGTGCCTGTCACCACAGGCATTGGATCATCCCTCCAGCTTAACAAAGGGAGTTTATTGAGGCTGACAGAGGTATTGGCATGAGCAGCTCCGAGGCAGAGAGATAAATGATGTGCTTTGTTTGTGTACAGAGAACTGGCCCTGGCCCTGGGAAATCTGTTAGAAATGGTGAGTGCCACCTCCTGCCAGTGAGAACAGGGAATACAGATCACAGCCCAGTGCTGGGAGATATCCCAGGACACCCCATAGCCCTGGTTTTACAAGTAATACAGGTGCACAACTTTGTAATATTTTTCAGAGGAGCACATTTCCTCACCGAGTTTCCTCACTGAGTTTTGCCCTTACCACGGTCCTGTCTCCTGCCAGAGACACCTGGATTTCAGTACCTTTCCTCAGGGATGTGTTTTGCCCAGGAAAGGAACCTGCCCCTGGGATCCCAGCACTGGGGGTGTGGGCAGGGAGAGGGACTGTGGGGGCACGTGGGAGCTTCCAGCAGAGTGGTGGAAAACCAGAGAGACCTGAAGCGCTCCCTGTGTCCAAGGGGGACTATGCTATACAAGTGTTGTGAGGAACCAATAACTTTCCACATTATTTTATACTGTACTGTAAATTTTTAGGGTGAGCAGTGCTGGTTGTGCTGAAACTGGGAGGTGCTTTGCCCTTGACTGGAGCAGGAGTGGGATTTCAGTGGATTGCAATTCCATTCCTGTCTGGAGAGCTGGAGTTGAACTGGGAGTTCACCACTGCACTGTCCTAAAAACAGCAAGTGTATGGTTTGTGCTGCATTCTGTAGGATTTTCCCTTACTTGTCTTTGTAGACAGCTTAAGTTTGCTCTCCAGGAGCAGAGTCAGGGCAGTGTGTTGGTTATCCCATGCCATCAGGAAAAGCTTCCCAGCACACAGAGCTCTGTTTGTTCCCCTGTGCCAGAGCCCTGTGGCTCTGAGCTCCGTGCACGAGCTCGAGTCTGTTATTTATCTGGAACATGAGATGAAAACATGCCCAGCTTTCAAACAGTCCCTTCATTCTTCTTTCCTCTTTACAAAGAGCTGCCATGTGCACACAGACTGTGCAGAACGACCTTTACATCATTCTGTGGCTTTAGGGTGAGGGGTGTGATAAGCTCCAGTCCTTCCTGGGATTCCCTGGGAAAGCCTGTTTCACTGGAATGAGTGGGTATCATTCTGCTTGAAAACAGGTCAGAATTGTCTGGCTTTGTACTGCAGAGCAAGCAAGTGTTTAATAGAATTGCTTTCCCTGCATTGCCTGAGCTTAGAGTTCCTTCATCCCTATGGATATAAAAGTTCACCAGCAGATTGGGCTCAATCCAACATGTTTGCAAGATGCCAAAGCAAACACTTACTGTATGAACTCAACCCTCCCACGCTTTCAGAGGGTCATGTTTTTGCCACTTTGACCTGAACTGATTCTATCATTATGCCATTATCTCACCCAAGAACTGCCTTTATTATTCTTTCTGCTAGATACATTCCCTGTTCTCACAGAAAGTGCATCGGAACAAAAGTGAGGAGTTAAAAACACACACCCCGAGAGCTGCTACTACTTGAAAGCTTTATAAGCTAAAACAGACTTTTTAAAGAAAAACCTACTTCAAATCCCCATGTGCCCTGGGGAATTGGTAAGGTCAGACTCTTCCTTCCTATTAAATCCTCGTGGGAACTTCAAAGGAATCCTCATTAAAAGAGCCCAGGATATTGAGTATTTGTAGCAGCTGCGTTGGCCCCGGCGCTGCCCTGCACGCGTGGTGACAATGCCCTGTGTGGAAGGCTCCCAGGGAGCTGTGGCACTCCTGCAGCAGCTCTGCAGGCTGGCTGAGCTCAGGGGCTGCGTGACAGGAGGGTAAACAGCCGTGTCTAAAAGGGAGAGTAATAAGGAAGCCCTAAAGGTAAAATGAGCCTCGGATAAAATATGAGGAATTCAGAAGGGGAAGCCATGTGAAGTGATGGACAGTGAGTGTTCTTTAGACAGAAATACACCTGCAGCACGTGCCCAGCCCTGCTCTGAGCAGGGTATTTGCATGCATATGCATAAACATCATTATTCTAACAATCTGAAGCAATACTTTTGTTATTAATTGCGTTCTGAAGGCCCCGAGGGGAGCCAGGTGGATCCAGGCTGGCAGGGCTGTGTAAAGCAGGTTGCTTTGGCTCTCCTCTCCTGCTGCTTTCTTGGCATTAATCACTCACTGCTGACCTCTGGCCACTGGTGTCACCTCCTGATTCCCTTCTGGAGCAGCAGCTTATGGATTATATCAGTGCTCTGCAGACTGGGAGCAGAGACACCTGGGTGGCATTCCGGGCTGGGAGTGGACAGCCAGGCTGGACATCTGGCTCCAGCCACCCTGCCTACGTTAGCTGAGTGGAGCCAGCAGAAAACCTGGCCTTGTCTCCCCAGTCAGCTCTGTGCACACGTGGGGGAGGCTGCTTTGGCTTTATCTCCTGCAGCATTTGGCATTTTAGTGGCAGCTGGTTAGATTTCTAACCATAGGCACTGTATTATGTGCCTGCACCAAGGAAAGTGTGCCTGTATGGCCCCACCTGGGTTGTGATGGTTTTGGCCAGCTTTGGGATTTCCAGTGATTCCTAGGGACAATCCATCCAGCTATCCCACTGGAGAATCCAGAGGGCCGTGTCCATCAGACACATCAAACAACAGATGCAGTAGGCTGTCCAACTCAGCACCAGGTTGCCATCATACCAGTTGTACTGGATAAATTAGTGATCAGGAGACACAAAGAGTCCCTTGAGCACTTTCTCCTGCCCTGTTGCTGTTTGTGCCCTGCTGATGAACCTCCCCACGCCTGGAACATCACCACTATTCCTGGCTGTCCTCAGCACCCAGGCACTGATTGTCACTGCTCTAGAGAGTGACAGATCTGACAGCTGGGGATGGTGTCACTGAGGAGAAGAGGAGGCTGTGAAGTAATTAGGAGGAACACGGTTCCACTAATATTATATTTGTAATTTAATATATTCACATGCCATTAAAACATGAGGTTCCGTGTGCTCATCTGCATAAAAGCCACGTGGTTCAGGCTGCAAGGACCCCCCACACAGGGGGGAGATGGGTTTGTACAACTGCAGGCACTTAGAGACCAGATAAGGTGCCAGTACACCATGGCAGCACAACAGAGAGATGTCAAAATGTGATAGAACAATCTATTTACATTTAGATACCAAATTTAAAATTATTTTCTCCAAGCTTCATTCCATTTGTTGGGGTTTGGGCAAGCATGTAGAATCATTTAGGCCTGTTGCTTTCATCTCTTTCTCATCTAAATTCCCCAATTTAAAGGCAGCAGAGCATGGGGACAGCTCTGTCTTTCTGGCAGAGATGGAGGAGGAGCCATGTACACCCATTTCGCTTTGAGATGGACTAGAAGTAGGATTTAATAATCAGCCTCTGCTCTGCCTGGCACAAATGATATGGGTTTCTAAGCCAGAATTAAGAAAGAGAGAAGGTAAGAATTATCTGCCACAGTGACTGCAGAGGGAATCAGAGCAGGAGTTCCAGGCTCGGAGCCATCACGATGTCCCTTCCTGCTCAGGGCTGGGAATGCTGAGATGATGTCTCATACGTTTGATAGCCTGAGATGCCTGGGGGCTGCAATAAAATTCATTTCTTGCACTGTAAATCTTTTCTCTTTAAGCATGGAAGAGGTTACAAATGTGCATAAAATTGAAGTGCAAGTGATTAAATCTCACTCTGAGTCAGTATTGACAACTCTGCCTTGCTCTGGGATGCTGTGGCAGCTCCTTTCTTTGTGTCCTGTGCTCAAGATAATGAAAACCAGTCAAGTGATGAAACTTATATATCCAAAGAGGCTTTTTGCTTCTGAGTATTTGTTTTTAATATGTTGTCATGGCACAGAGGTGCAGCTATTTCCAATCCTGTTGCTCCCTTCTGGAAGGGGGTGGGTGTAGGGTCTCACTGCCCCCCACTGCTGAAAAGAAAAGGGGTTTAATTAATGATTGTGCTTTAAGGAAGCATTGTTTGGTTTCCACCTGCAGCTGTGCAGGTTGTTTTTATTGGGGTGGTGTTGCTGCAAGCTGTAGGTGTCTTCACACTGATGGTTGCAAGGCAGGAGGGTGGGATCCACTTAGGGAGCGTGGGGAAAGGCACAGCACATAACTGAGAGGACAGCTCGGAGCTCACGGGGGTTTCAGGCTCTTGAACACAGGTACATCCTAAAGTAAAGCTGTGCTGGGAGGTGTCTGGGGTTTTGGTGATCAAGAGGCCTCTTTATGCCTCTGTCAGGACAAAAGAATTTTCTTTCCAAACCCAGTAAAAGCAAAATCATAATGGGAGCTGGAGCATCCTGTGCTGTGCTCTGCCTTATGGGGGTGTGTGATGATAAATCCTATAAGGAGCAGCTGAGGGAGCTGGGGGGGCTCAGCCTGGAGAAAAGGAGGCTCTGGGAGGACCTTATTGCTCTCTACAACTCCCTGACAGGAGGATGTGGCAGGGTGGGGGTCAGGCTTTTCTTCCAGGCAACCCACTGATAGAACAAGGGGAAACTTCTTCAAGCTGCAGCAGGGGAGATTCAGGTTGGATATTAGGAGAAATTTCTTCACTGAATGAGTGAACAGGTGGTGAAGTCACCATCCCTGGAAGTGTTCAAAAAATGAGCAGATGTGGCACTCAGTGCTGTGCTTTAATGGGCGTGGTGGTGTCAGCTGAAGGTCGCACTTGATGGTCTCGGAGGGTTTTTCCAACCCCAGTGATTCTGTGGTTCACTGTGGTCACCTGTGGCTGGACTGAACTGGAGGTTGTGCAATGGCCCTGACTGTGTATGAGACTGTATCCTCTGGGTATCCCTTATACTGATTCCTTCTCCTACTAACATTGTCACTCTTCACCGCTAATTAGCAGAAAATTAGCAGAGAAGAGCACTCGTGGGGAGTGGTGATGGGAAGCCTCTTTTTAGGGTCTTTAAGGCTCTTTAGAAAGGTCCCCGTTTTTTTTCCAAACAAGTTACACAGTTTAAATGCCTGCAGCACATTTATTTGCAAACAGGCAGGATCCAGGATGTTTCCTTCCCACGTGGTATTCTGTACTCAGAAATAGTTGTCAGTCCCCATTCACCCCACGGCTTGTTTGTGTGTTCCTTCGCACCAGGCTCGGGAAAGGGAGCTGGATGCAGCTGGCCTGTGTCTCTCTGGACACAGGGAATGGTCCAGCACTGCAGATTCTGCATGTGCAACTCTTGGCTCTCTGCCAGCGGGTCCAAGTCAATGGCCAGCCGAGGCTGACATAATTATATGTATATTAATTAACATGTATATGTTGTTTGCAAGAGGACAATGTGTGTTCACTGTTGGGAAGCCGTCACCCATTAATAGGAACGGGAACAGAGCGTGGGAGATGTGTTATCTGTTCCCGTTTGAAGAACAGGGAATGCTCCTGTCTCCTGGATTAAAACACGGTGAATCCTGGTAACGCTGATGTTTCATTAGCGTCCCCCATTTTCATGCAAATTAATTTCTTTGAGGAAAATCAAATCCATACCTGGTGCTAATTGCCAGTGATAATGATGAGCTTCAACTCAGTAGAGATTTGTTATCAAAGTAGACTGTCTCTCTCCTGAAGTCTTCAAGACTGGAGTGTGTCTGGAATTGTACATGGGCTGAGCTCCAGGTTCCTGCAGTTACTGCAGGAGCAGAGCAGTGAAATGCACCAACAGCCATCAGGAGACATGATCTCCTCTGGCCTAACAGCCTTTAAGGCCAAGGAAGATTCCTCTCCTAAAATAACCATGGAGCTTTTATTGATCATTTAGTCTAAATTATGGATGATACTTTTGTCAGCTGCATCACTCTGGTGAAGCAGAGCCGTGCCAGCACTGTCTGAGCTCAGAGCCCAACTCTCCACGGAGAGCCCACAGGTGCACGTTATCCACAGCATTTCTTGGCTCAATCCCTCTGGCACCAGTGGTTCACCGTCCTACTGGAAATGAGAGCTGAGCTACTGGGGCTGCACTGGTAAGAAAACTCATCAGCACAAAGATCAGGTTTGCTGAAAGGCTGAGTAACATCCCGGGAAACAGTGAAGGGGTGACATGATAGGAACTAGCAGTGGAGAGCATCCAAACCTCTGTCACAGGAACTGCTGCTGTTTGAAATTGGAGCATGTAATGGGTTAAGCTGAAGTATATCACAAAATAATACATGGAATTACTGTGCAACCTGTTCCGTTATGACTTTTTTTTTTTCCTAGGCTCATTTTACCCCTTTTCAGCATCTAATAGCATTCCACAGCTTATTGGATATTTGCAGTGTAGCCTTGGAGGATAATGAGTTTTATCCTGGCAGATGTTGGACACCTTCGTGTCCAAGAGAAGTTAATGGGAACTGAAGATGATCAGCACTTTGTAGACTCTGTCCTTGATTGAACAGACAGCTCTGACTCGTCTGGGGCATGAGAAAACAGCTGAGTTGGGGTTTCAGGATAATACTGCAAAGGGCTGGAGTTACATGAGAGATTCTTACATACCAGCCTTGGGAGTAAAATCATTTCTTTGTCACTAAAAGATAGTGAACACCATGGAAACTATCTAGCTTAGCAGAAAGGCTCAGAGGAGCCCTGGGATGCCCAAAACCAAGTTTGAAAAGCAGCTTTGCAGAGCAAACTCAGTTGTTGTTCTCGCCTCTCCTTCCGTGGCATCTCTTAAATCTTCCTGAGAAAGATTTACAATGAAACATACTCTATTCTAAAAAAAATATCCCAAAAGGAGAGTGCAGTCTGTCCCAGTTTAGCAGCCCAAAAATGTTCAGCAAATGGTTAAGTTATGCCAAATTCTCTCAAAGACAGTGGGATTTAGGCTGGAGTGTTTTAGCAAACTGTAAATACAGGCTCTTTTTTTTACCTCTATGGAGAGTTAGTTGGATCTCAGGAAAAGATTTTTCCACAGAGGGTGGTTGGCACTGACCAGGCTCCCCAGGGCAGTGGGCACAGCCCCAAGGCTGCCAGAGCTCCAGGAGGGTTTGGACAATGCTCTGAGGGACAGGGTGGGATTATTGGGGTGTCCTGGGCAGGGCCAGGGGTCAGACTGGATGGTCCTTGTGGGTCCCTCGAGCTCAGGATATTCTGTGATTCTGTGTCCTGAATCTGTCAGTGTTGCCATACGACTGCAGAACATTTTGCTTTGTGTTCAGCTGCAAATAGTTGCAGATTTTCCTGACAGGAGCATGTAGCAGAGCTCACGAAGTTCTTCCTTCTCCTGACTGCTTTGATTTCCTTCTGTTTGCAAACAGATTGGATTTGAAGGTCATAATTAGGGAAGGTGGTACCTTCATTCCTATATTGAAAAATTCTCAGAAGTCATAAAACTTGAATCAGAATTGCTTTATCCATGAGAAAAGCCACATTTAGCCCAGGAGATTTAAGAAGTTGGTGAAAACGTCACTGTTTTTAGAAAAAGGAAATCTTAATAGGATCTAGTTGTGGTGCCTCGGCATTGAAGTCACCCAGAGTGCAGGAGCCTCACAAACTCCATCGGTGGTAACGGGGTTTGTAGGAACGGCTGGAGCTGCACACGGGGCTCGGGCTGGTCCGAGGGGGGGTCAGGGATGTGGGAGCAGTGCCAGCCCCTCCGAGGGGCTCGGCCCGCGGGCCCTGACCCTTCTCCGCTTCTCTTGCAGGCCCTGCTGCAAAAAAGAAGTACGTCAGTTATAACAACCTGGTGATCTAGGCCGCTCTCCGGGGTGAGGATTCCCTGCCCCGCTGGCGCAGCCTCCCCCGCGTGGGGTGGCAGGGCCCGGCGGCACCCGGGACGGCGCGAGGGGAGCCCCGGCTCTGACGGCTGCTCCCGGAACTCCTGCCCCGCTCCGGGCTCCAGCCGCACCGGCGTGGCCATCGGCCGGGCCTTGGGCCTGCTCCGGCCACGGCCTCGGGCCTGCTCCGGCCACGGCCTCGGGCCTGCTCCGGCCGCGGGAGCCGCCGAGGCCGCGGGGGGACCGGCCCCGCGCCGGCCACAAAGGACTCTAAGGGGCTAATTCTGTCTTTCTATGTACTTCCAGACTGCAAGTTTTTGAACTCTCTGTACAGTTTGTGAGGATTTTTGCATATCGCCATCCATGTTGTTCCGAGGTCACTGTTTGTTTTTCGGATGCACAGTTTCATGAGGCCCTGTGCTCTCGGCACTTCTCAAACCAACCGGCAACTGAGGAGCTCAGACCTGTGTACATGACTTGTATGACTACTCTTGTATCACTGCAATCCATATACCTTATTTTTTTTAACTAAACAAACAAACAAAAAAGAATTTAAAGACCAAAAACTGTGCTGGCGAAGTTAGTCCCCCCTTCACACCTCCGATGGGCTGCAGAGGAAGCAGAAGGATTTTTGCTGAGTTTTAGTAGAGGTCTTGATCTTTGGAATGCATGCCAGTAATGTATTTTATGGTACATGTTAATAATTTATGTTTGATATTTGTATTTGTGTTCTATTTTGTTCTTTTCTTTAAGGTATATGACTATTTTGCAATAATTTCAATGATTATGATATTTGGAGGAAAGAATATGGCTTTTACATGTCTTGAGGTTTTTCTCTGTTGATGCCCCACCATGATTGACCAGTGTGATAAGGACTTACAGAAGCATGTATGTTTTATACTGTTTGTAATAAGTAATTTCGTTAATCTTGCTGCTTATGTGCCAATTTAGTGAAACCGATCTTTGCCGCAACCTCCTCCCTCCCTTTCCATTCTCTCGATCCTGTGATATTATCCAAGAATGTATCAATAAAGGATTTTGGTTAACTTTTTTTTATTTACTCCAATAAATATATTTTTTCAGTTGTTCCCTCCCCCTTCCCCCCTTGTGACTAACCTTTATTTCATGACGTTGTCAGATGAACATCCAAAAACCTGACACAGAGGTGCACAGAAAGCAGGTCTGGAAAAGGTCTTGAGGGAGCTGGCAGCTGATTGCAGGAGGAAAAAATGTTTAAAAGGCACTTTTCAGGATCTTTAAGAACCCCAAAATCCAAGTCCCACAAAAACAACCTTTCAGTCAGTGTTTGATGTCTCCAAAGCTGTCATCAGCCATTGAGGTTTGTGATGCCTTTGAAGGATGTTCTGTTCAGTAGCAGACCAGAACACAATTAGGGGAGCAATTAATCAGAGCCAATCTGCCAGGCAAGGGTTGGGTGAGCTGGGGAGGGAAAGGGAAAAGTCGAGGCAAGAGGTGAGAGGAAACTCCTTCTGTTGCAGCCCAGCACCTGCACGTCACCTTGGCACAGGAACCACGGCTCGGGGGTGTGACAGAGCCTCGGGAAGGTATTTAGCCTCCCATTTGCTCCAGACAACTCGATCAATTATCCTGATGAAGTTAATCAGCATCAAAAGAAGATTTGACAGCTGTGCCAGGAGGCCAAGGCACAGTGATGAAGATCTCCACGTCAGCCCCGACTGGCTCTGGGCGCTGCAGGGGCTGGTGCAAGGCCTTGGTGGGGTTTTAATATTCATAGATCTAATAATGAATTACAGCTGACAAGAGATGAAATTCCGCCCAAGTAAAGGCTTTGTTAGCAACAAACTAATTACCAGCAAATAATGAAGGCAGAGGCTCTGCAGTGTTTTCCTTTCTTCACAAGCACAAGGACAGAGCCAGCGCTGGGCTAGGTAAGTACATTACCATCAAACAATGGTTTTGCTCAAAGGCTCTAATTTTTTTTCAGAATGAGTAAAAAAATAGTTTGCTGGTCTGTTTTTCACTTTTTTTTTTTTTGGTGAAGGGGAGACTGAGGTGCAAAGAGGAAATGGTGCTGCTGGAAGAGAGTGATGTGGGATTGGGGTTTTAATTTCTTCTCCCAGCTCACAGTGCATTAGATCCAACAGAGAAAAAAACCTGAGCCTTTTATTTTCCAGTTTATTTTATTTTTATAGGGCGTGTGTTCTGGTTCATGAGCTGCATTTTGTTAAAGGTTGCTTTTATCCCTCTGACTGAGGACCCCATCTCAGGCAGGGCATCCTGCTACAACATCTATAAACAGAATTTAAAACACAGTCATGCTTCTTGTATTAAAAAATTACAGATTTTTATATTTAATTATATTAATGCATTAGTAATTTTAAAAATTACCTCCACCCCCTATATCTATGCATTAAAACTCTGCAGTGAGTCCCTGAGACCAGCAAGGCACTGGTTTAAGAGCTGGCACAAGGTGAAGATATTGCACTGTGCACTGTTGATCAATATTTCCTTTTTTTTTATTCCACAAGCTGCACCACACCACACTCGCACACCCACACAGCTCATTTTCAAACACAACTAAATGAGCCTTTAACTCCATTTAGAGTCTTTTATCTTACAATTGACTGTACTTGGCATCAGTGCAGCATTACCATTGTTTTCATAACATCCTCATGTACTCCACTGAGTACATACGTGCTACAGTACTGGTTTGGTCCCCACACTGGTGTTATGGTACTGGTTTGGTCCCCACACTGGTGTCAGGGTACTGGTTTGGTCCCCACACTGGTGTTATGGTACTGGTTTGGTCCCCACACTGGTGTCAGGGTACTGGTTTGGTCCCCACACTGGTGTTATGGTACTGGTTTGGTCCCCACACTGGTGTCAGGGTACTGGTTTGGTCCCCACACTGGTGTTATGGTACTGGTTTGGTCCCCACACTGGTGTTATGGTACTGGTTTGGTCCCCACACTGGTGTCAGGGTACTGGTTTGGGCCCTGTCAATGTGGTGTTACACCAGTGACCTGAACAGATGAAAAGGTAGCTGGGTCTTGCCTTAAGACTGCAAGTTTTATGTGCTGTAAATGGCAGCTGTCAGTGGAATGTTTCATGTTTGGATGAGGAAGGCTGGTGGGATTTTCCCAGAAACCCCATGAGCTTGTGTTCGTAGGCACTGCAAAATTAGGTGCAGGCAAAGCTGCAGCACAGAGCCCTCGGAGCAGAGGGAGGATGATTTGAGTGGACATGGAGTAGGAGGTGACCACGGGCTCTGCACCTCCGTGCAAAGCCATCCTTCAGCTGGCAGAGCTCCGGGCAGCAGCCATGGAATAACCTCCCCAGGGTGCTGGGAGCAGCCCCTCGCACACACCCACTCTGGGGCTCTGCCCTGGGAGCACAGCACACACTGCAGAGAACAAATCCTTTCCCTTCTCATCATGATGAACACACTGTGAAAAATGCCCATGTGATTGTGCTGGGAAAAATTCCTGAAGAATGGGAGTGATTTTTTTTTGTTGTCATTTATTATTAAGTCTGAATTACACCAAATTGTTTTGGTATGTAAATGCCAAGTTTATTGTTCATAAAAATCATTGCAGAGTTAAGCTTTCTGGGCATGTTATATGATAGATAATGACAATTATTTAGCCGGAGTCAGATCTTAGTCTTCATTTGTGACATTAATTGCCTTTATATATAATGAAATGCACTATAATGCTCCCATATACAGAATCTGTGCATCCATGAAAGTGCTAATCAAACATATTTATTAATTTCTAAGAGAGCATTTTGTCAAGGCTTTGATACAGCTGAGTGTTTTTTGGTAAATAGCCTTTTCTATAAGATGTTTAGCAAAATATTTCGATAATTGCTTTTTGTGCTACAGGCATAATTAATATTATTTATAATAGATTAATAAGAGCTGAGGGGTGAGATGCTGCTTCCATCCAGCCTGGCAATGCTTTGCCTCTGCTCCCGTGGAGTCAGACTTACACCACCAGCCCTCCATGTCCCTGGCCCTTCCCAAAACCATGTCAAAAAGGCCAATTTTGAATATGTTGAGGGTGGCTGAACACGACAAAACCTGGAGTGCCGGGAGATTTGGGCTCTTCCCTCCAGGCTTGTTTCTGTTCATTATTCACCTTCAGCCCACATTTGGGAGGAAATGGAATTGAACTTCCACCTCCCACATGTGGGGCTGTCAACTTCAATTCCCTGTTCCATTGTGAGCTTGCCAATCACCACAGCTTTATTTGATCTGGGCTGAGGGAAAGAAGAACCAGGGTTATGGGGGGCAAGTGAGAGCGTTGCTGCATTTGCAGGTGTTATTCCAGTCTCCTGGGAGAGGGAGCAGTGTGGGGCTCAGCTCCCAGGGGCACCAGGGTTGGCTCTGGCATCTCACTGGCAACGTCTGCCACGAGGAGTGGGAGAGCAAGGCCAGTGATCCTTGGAAAGACCCTCTTTTGCTGTGTGCCTGGTGAATATTTGCCATCCCTGCAGGGTCTGCAGTGCAGTACATCACAGCTCCCCTGGCAGTTATTTGACTCCATACCATGGGCAGTAAATCCAAGCCCTCCAGGCAGGGCAGGGGTTGTGTGGCCTTAAGCTCTGTTGCCAGCTTGGCTTAGGGGTGCAGTTACTTTCCAAGATGCCTGTTTGCTGTTTGCTCTCCTGATACAGCCACAAGCTTTGTATTAGTAAAAATTCCCCCACTGAAAAAGTGACCAAGCACTGGAACAGGCTCCCCAGGGAAGAGGTGGAGTCACCATCCCTGGAAGTGTTCAAGAAATGAGGAGACCTGGTACTTCTAGGCCAGTTCAGTTGACACGGTGGTGATGGGTTGAAGGACTTGATGATCTTGGAGGTCATTTCCAACTTTAATGATTTTATGATTCTACTTGTACCACACATTTATTTTCAGTAACTTCTGTTTTCAGGACCCACTTTTATTTCATACCACTCAAGAAGAGTACTCCTCCTTTTTCTCCCTTAAGAATGATCTCAACTTTATTTTTTCCCCCAGTTTTTCGATGCCTGTAGTACACTTGGCTTCATATAATGTACAAGCCCAAAAATAGACCCTGTGCAGAAAATGGACCTGCAGGGATCAGGATCAGCTTTCCCTTCCAGCTCCTGCTGGAACTCACTCAGAATGTTCAGCAGAAGGGTCAATGGGCAGCACATGCCAAGGCCTCTAATCCTCTCCTGGTCATCAGGACTGGGGAAAAAAGTCCCAGTTTAAGATGTCAGCTGATTCATGTAAACTGGTTTCCATGGTCTCTTGTCAGCTTCTGTTTATTCATTTATTTTATATCTCTCAGTTTTGACCAAATCTTGAGTAGATCTTGGCTTTACTCCACTGGTACCAGGTAATCCTTTTCAGCCACTTTGAGATGAAGGAACTGATCCCTTTAAATCTTGCAGGATTCCAGAAAACTGCCAACAGCATAGTGGGAGCACAGTGGAGCTTGTTCTGCTCACATTGTGTGAAATCACAGTAGAACCAGCTCTTCAGAGTCCCAAGTCCTTTGCTTGACATCTTAAGGCTGCTCCCTTCTCAAAGAGTGGCTTTCCATGGCTGGTTTGACCCTGGGGCTCCCTGTGCAGTAGCCAAGGGCTCCACCCCAGGCATGCTCCATAAAAATAGGGGGGAAAAAGCTATGGGAATTACAAGGTGCAACTGAGCCCGGGGCATGTAGTTAGGTGTTGCTACATCTGCAACTGCAGGTCAGACCAGAACCTCCTGGAAGGCATTTACTGGGGATCCAAAATCCAGGAGAACATCAAAAACCTGTGGCCAAGGAACACAGGTTCCTCTCCGTTCCACCCTCGGACATCAAAGCCTGCTCTGCCAACCTGCTCAAATCCTGCATGAACACCATCTTTTCCAGGGTCTCATGGCAGGAAGCACAGGTAAAGGTGGCCCAGGGCAGTGCTGGGGTGTGAGGAATCCTCTGGCACCGGCGATTTCTCCGAGGCACCGCTGGCACAGCGTGGCACAGTCAGCCTGGCACAGGGTACAGCATCTGAGTGTCATCCCCTCTCTTGGGAGCCATGCTCTTCAGCTTTAAGGCTAAAACAGCTTGGTCTGTTCTTCTCAGTCTTCCAGGCTGTGTCTTAAATTCTGCCAACCTCCTTCCTACCCCTTCACTGCCACGGGTATAACACACAGGATAACCTGCTCCCAAACTCCACCCCTCTGTGTCTAACAGGATGCTGAAATAAAAGACTGCCTTTGCAAAATAAATCAGCAAAAATGATCCATACCCATTTTTGCCTGGATTATTATAGTGGCTTTAGTCATTTTGTAGACAGCAGAATCATATAGTGAGTATTAATGATGGTGATTTTAGTCTGGCATTATTTGAAGTTAAATGGTAAATGTTTATTTAAAGCCAGCAGGAATTTTTCCAGGTATGGATCATGTTTTTCCAGGTATGGATCACTCTGGGACTATCATGTAGGGATTTGGGGTGAGGGAGTGAGGTGAGAGGGGCAGTGCACATCACCCCCTGCACACCCAGGCCTCGATCCTCTGCCGTGGTGATGGAGGGCCAAAGGATGCTGCTCCAGGCTGTGGGAGGGCATCCTCCTCCTGCTGCCCAGGTGACACTTTTCTGCACCACGGGCTGCAGGGGCAGCTCTCTGTGGCCCCCTGTCAGGTTTGACTTGGGCAGGAGTTGACAGTTCCAGCTCCACAGTCCAGTCCCTGATGGCAGATGCATCAAGGGGGTTTTAAGCAAAGAGTTTGCTTTCCTTTCATCTTCCCTAGTTCTGCTGTTGTCCTCCAAAGTTGGCAAAAATCTGCCTTAATCTCAGGAATGATGCAGAAAAAAGGGTGTATTTACATGCTTTTTGTGCCATTAAAACCATGGGATTATGGTTGTGTCTGACTAAGACTGAGATGGTTCAGAATTAAGACCAAAACCATGAACTACCTATTGATGTAACTCCTGATGGGTGGGGCTGCAGCTGAACAGGGGAGGGTGTGGGGAGACCAGCACCTCCCAGAACAGGCAGGGATCAAACATGCCACATTCTCCTCAAATTAATCAACAATAAATTAAAGGTCTCCCATTAAAAACTGTATTTTTTTAGACCACAGCTTCCTTTAGGATTTTTCCATGTTGACTCAAGCCGTTGAACACGTGAAAGTGGAGACCAGGAGCCCCGTGGGGTCCGTGTGGGCAGCACTCGGAGCAGGACGGATTTATGCAGATGGAAAACCACAAACACTTGTTTTGCTGTAAATAAATGCTGTTGTTCAGCACTCCAAGCCTCTCCTGATCCATGAGTTTGGCTCTCTGGTGGGTTCCATGACTGCCTGATGTCGTTTGTTGGAGCCCCTCCTGGTGCAGGACGATGGAGATGAGCTGGCTGTGCCTGCCTGGAGCCTCCATCCTGGGGGATCCCAAACCCACCTGGACAAGGGCTGAGCCTGACTGGTGCCACAGTGTGGCACTGGGCTGACCCCAGTAGTCCTGTCCTGCCCAGGTGTTCTGGGAGTCCAGGGTTATCCTCAGGGAATGACAAAGCTGCTCCTGTGGCTCCAGGAAGGTTTCAGCAGCTCAGGGACACGAAAAGTCCCAAACCACAATGACAGAACGTCCTTCCTTCCCACCTGCCAAAATAACTTCCCAGCAATAGGCTTTGTCTGGCTTTATCACAGGCTTATTGTCCCTGCCGAAGATTTATTAAATCCAGCAATGACAGCAGTTCTTCCTCCCAGTCACAAGCTTTTGTCTTGTTGTTAAAAGTTTTAAACAGCACCTCACACAACAATGAACATCACATACATTTCAATGAGCCCCTTCAAGGAAGAAATTCAGCTAATCTGTGATGAATGTATCACAATCTCTTGCTTTTTAACTTATAAAAATGACTCTCTCCTACTACATTAAATCATAAGATAAGTGAACCTTGCTCTTAACTTTTCAGTGGGTATAATCCTGTATCTGCTCTTGCACACGTGGCTTTGGAGCAGATAAATTACAGTGCATGTGCCTCTCCTAGTGCCTAGAAAAGAGGGTCAGGGAATCAGCAGAGATGGCTGGACATTAAAGGCCAGGCAGCAGAGCCTGGCAGAGAGAGAGGAGCAGGAATTCTGACCTCTTCACATCTGCTTGGAGCTTCCATACCCTCTTCTGGACTCCCATCAGCACATCAGTGGCCAGAATTCCCCACAGCCAGGCTAATCCTCCTAAACCTCACACAAGCTAAAGACATTATTTACTTGGGAAAACTGAAGGGATATACAAATACAGGAAAGACAACCAGAACAGGCACAGACAATACAGTGAAATACTTGGATTTCATACAGGTTGAAGCTTCACCTTGGTACCAGAGACCCCCTGAGCCACCGGCACTCCTGGGACGTCCTTCTCACACCTCCTTTGCTCTGACAGAGGTTTGTCTCCATGTTCAGGCTCAGAGGAGACCATGAAGGACTCTGAGATACAAAGTAAAGCACAAAGGACATTTCCCCCCATTTCCTTCCTGCTTACCCCTTTATCTTGTGCAGTTGATCCCTACACTCTGATTGCTCCTTCAGAAACATCCTGTGTCCTAAAATACATCATACAGAGTCAGACAACCACAAGATGGTCTGGGTTGGAAGGGACCTTAAAGCCCATCCAGTGCCACCCCCTGCCACGGGCAGGGACACCTTCCACTAGCCCAGGTTGCTCCAAGCCCCATCCAACCTGGCCTGGGACACTCCCAGGGATGGGGCAGCCACAGCTTCTCTGGTTCTCACTTCCATCTCTTGTGTGAAGGTTGGAAGATGTGTCTGATGGATCAGGAAATGATGATGTGCCATCAACCAAATACAAAAGTGCAGCAAAAATGAAACTCTAAAATACTTGTTGGAGAAGCTGTGCAGGGAGTCACCTCTCCAGGAATATCTGGCACACTGAACCCAAAATGTAGACCATCAGAGATTAAGAAAGCAAAGTAAAGTGGAATTTAGAAATAAATTTAGAAAGAAGACTTTTTCAGAATGTCTCCATTCTTTTCCATCACTGCTCCATTTCTGAATCTTATCTTCTCATCTGGAAATAAGGAGGATGATCCAGACCAATTGTTTCCTTCCACACAAACACACAAAGCTGTTCACTCAGCGCAGGGCTGGTGTACAAACTGCAGACACTAGAGGGCAAGGGTGCACACAGATTTATTGAGGAGGGCACGCTGGGCTGACCCAGCCCCTGGGACAAGGGGAACACCAGCCTGGGGCACTGACCCCTCACTGACACACCCAGAGATGCCCAGCACTGGCTGCAGTCCCAGCCCACCTCTGCCAGGGGGACTCTGATATTTCTCTCCCTTCATGGTTTCCTCAGCTTTGATCTGTTCCTGTGCCATAATTTTGTCTCCTGAGTATAGAAGGTACCCGTAGTTCCTTCTCTCATTGGAGCAGCAGCTCCACAGGTCTCCTTTCCATTCCCAAACTCATTATTGCTCGTTTTCTCCAAGAATCCCTGCAGCTGCAGGGACAGAAACTCTGGGGTTTGTTCTCACCACCACGGAGCATCTGACAGTGTTTGCACCACATTTCCCTGCTTAACACAATTATCACTTCAAAGCCAATGCACTTCAAATTCCACAGAGGTTGTGTTTATTTACAATGAAAAACTGCAGGTTTGGTTCACAGGGGGAAATGTGCTGCGAGGAAGAAGTGCCACGAGGAAATGCCTGAAGCTCTGGACTTTAAAGCCTGTCAAGGCTCATGGAGAAAGGAGGCAAGTTGAAAAGACAGATAATTTTTCCCCAAGTATGCTCCTTCAAAGAGTTTGAGCTCGCCTTCACACTTCTGCCCAGCAAAGGAAAACGTACATGGAATAAAAATAAAAACATATCTCTAAAATAAATAAATAAAACAAATTATATGGGAAGAGGTGTGCATTCATGGCCAAACAGCAGAGCCCTGAGCATTCCCAGCCCCCTCTGCACAACCCAGGGGACCAGAGCCCTGAAACCTGTAAATCACAGAGTGTCTCTTTGAGTTAGGGACTGTCCCACGGGAGCACCAACTACACTGAGACTGGACTGTGCTCCTGTAGTTTAACTGCTCCTGACACGTCATCCCTGCTGCTGCAGCTGGTTCATCTCCAGCTCACAGTGACCCTGTGGATCCCCACTGACACTGCTGCCCTGGGGAGCCCAGGAAGGTGCTGTTGCACCTGAAGGAGGAGGATGGTCCAGGCACTGTGGTGACAAACAGCCCTGCCCTGCTCACGGGTCAGTACTGATGCATCTTGGATCATTTCTTTGAGAGACCCCAATACCTTGAACAGGCACGTGAAGAGGTTAAAATCCCTAGGGAAAATCAGGAGGTTTTAGGATCCACTCTGTCACAAATACAGACCAAGGCAACAGCAGGGTGTGAGGACACAGAACCCAACATTTAATACACAGAATCACTCTACTCCGTGATTAAATGATTAATGTACAGCTTTTTGTTAGGAAGTTGGTTTGGGTTATGAAGTTGGTTTGGAGTATGGAGTTCATTTGGGGTATGAAGTTGTCTTCCCCAGGTTTTTAAGGCAGTTTCCTTCAGCCAGGTGGGTTTCTGGTTTTGTTTGCTTTGACTTCTTTCAATATTTGCACCATGAAGTTTTGTTTACTTTGCTGTACTTAAATATTGAAGCCATCATGTTTTACTGGCATAAATATTTGTTTTATTTAAAATCTACTTAGCTGGAAGACAAACAACAGAGTAAGAAATCAGAAATGACATGGAATCAAAGAGGAAGAACAGCAATTAACTCTGCCAAGGTGTTAACCTTTTTAAAATGCTGCCTTTGACGAGCAACACACCAGTGTGTACTAATTGTTCCAAAGACATTTTCCTGATTTCAATCCATTTTTCCCTTCCCCTTTCCTCATTCCACTTCAGGTGCCACATTAACCCTTTCCATCCCTCTCTGCTGTGATGGGGGCAGGGATTTGAGGGGCAGCCAGGGGAGGTGGTAGCACACCATCCTTCCTGCTGGAAAATCCCACCAGCAGAGCCCAACTGGAGAGACCCCAAAGGGATTTAAGTTTATTGTCTTCAGTCTGCAAAGGTGCCTTCCTTGACCTCAAGCAAATAAAAATTATATGCAGACAACTTATTCTGTCTTTTCTTTCTAATTCTATTAAGTGATGAAGCATTTATTGGTGTGTACCCCAGCACTGCACTGTCAGAAATCTGGGGCTGAGACTATTTCCTGACAAATAAAAGCATCCAGAGGCCAGGCTGGAGCTCCCTGTGCCCCATGCAGACTATCCCTCTTGAAATGAGGAAGAAGTCACATTTTTATTCCTGACACCTGCCAAGAGTTTAAGCACTACAATTATTTCTCCTCTACCAGCAGGTGTTTCCCCCGTTCTGTGCAGTGTTGGAGGCTCAGTTCCCCCTGCAGTCTCCAGTGTGTGCCCCTGCACAGTGTCAAAATGGCACAAAAACACACACATCTTTGTTCCAAGATGAATTAGAACATAAAGAGTCTGTACCTGAAATACCTCGTGTGTTTTTCCCAACAGAAAGGGTTACATGAACATTAAAGCCTCTTCCCCTCACTGAGCAGACACAATGTTTTTATAAGGATATTGATCTCACAAAAGCAGTGAAATGTCTGGCCAAAGTACTGGTTAGTCTTTACAGGGCTAAGAAAAGGTCACAAGGAGGGTTTAGATGAATCTCCCACATGCCCTGCTGACCCCCAGGCACGAGGAGGACGTTCAGCAGCCCCACGTGAAGCAGCTCCTGTGCTGTGGGGCACCCGTGGGGCTCCAGAAGCACCTTTCCAGCCAGAATTTCATTATAATTCCACCTCTGCTTTAATCATGGAGAGACTCTCAAAGGTACATTTCATTTTTCCCTCTGGGTGGCTGCACAGGCCCATGGGACCCCCAAAACCACGGCCAGGACATGGAGCCATGGGCAGCACCTCCCTTCGGAGCAAAGGCAAGGAGTGTCTGAACTACAGTGAGCCCTGAAAGCAACGCATGGGATTCAGACCCCAACAAAGGCAAAGCATCTGCACTCTCCAGGTGAGTCAGCAGGTAAAATGACAGAGGAATTTGGGATTAGCAGCTAATCCAGGCGGGGAGCAGCAGCTGCCTCTCCCACCACACCTCCCTGGCTCCTCCTGCCCCGTGTTCCCAGGGATGCTCCAGGAGATGCTCTTGGCCACAGGGAGCTGCAGGTGCTCAAGACATTTTGTCACCTGCATGTGGTGAATGCTGCTCCTCTTTTCCACTCCCCTTCTGCTGAATCCCGTGGGGAAAAGCTGTGGGAATTCACCGGAACAGCTCGAACACACAATTAATGCAAACCTGCAGGAGCTCTTTAAAACACTTCTGGGCCTCCAGCCTCAAATATAAATTAGCAGGTGGGTGTTAATGTATTTTTTCCCTTCTGTCACGATGATGGATTTTTCACTTTAAAGATAAGACAGTGCCTAACAGAGCCAAATATTGACAGAGGAGATAAAGAGGCCTGTTATGATAATGGGCATAGTGAAATGCTGTTTATAAAAGTATAGCTGGAAACACAGGACTTTCCCTACTGTGGAATATTGATCCCTTCAAAAGAAATAAAATTAGCTTTCTTCTGCCTGCTATACCTGTACCTGTATTTTATACCTGCAGTGGAAACAACTCTTAGAAATAAAGATCTCCAGTTTTGTCCCTTGCTGATTCTTTGCAGAACCAATGAACTCAGTCCTGTCAGTTGGCTCAAAGTTCAAAAATGGCCACATACACAATTTATGAGGAAATTCTCCTCCCAGAACACTGGCACGAGCCTGGAGTAACTCCATGGACCTTGGTAATAAGGAAAAACAAGGTCTGACAGAGCAGAAAAAACCCCAGTGTATCAGGGTTCTTATCTCCCTCTAGCTGAAAATGAGAAGTGGGAAGGAAAGAGAAAAAAAAGGTATGTTAGATAAGAACATATCTGTTATTTGAACATCTTTAGTTATCCCTCAGTTTTTCTGTCACTCTCTCTCCCTCTCTATTAATATATATATAAATTCATCTAAAAATTATATATGAATGACCTTAAATTCCCCAGGGCCTGGGCACACACAGGTATTTGGGTTGAATCAATCACATTTCACTGTTGACAACAACTACCCCACCACTCTGGTGCTGAACAGACCCCAGTGTCCCTCTTTGCTGGAGCAGAACAGTTCCACCAGGACCCTTTTCCAGCTCTGTGCACATCCATCCCACACAGCACCCAGTGTATAAAATGGTTATAGAAAATATAAAGCTCATATGGTAATAAATGGCTATATAAAATATAAAACATAACCAGAACTGCCTAATAACTCCAGAGAAAGTCTGCCAGGCTCTGTCAGATGAAACTCCATCATCTCAAACCTCCCTGGAGTGTTCTCTGTAATCCATCACTAAAATGAAATTATAGCAGTTACCATGGAAACATCTTGACCAACAGCCTGATTTTTTTTTCCCCCCAGGAAGTGAAATATTGTTGCATTCACACCCAAACCTGCCCCCCTGTCAGGGCTGCTTTGGGTAAGTTGATGTTCTGCTCATTCACCCACTCAGCAAAAGGCAAAATTTTCCACTTCCCCCCAGTGCCCTGTTAGTGCCTTTATTTCTCCTATTGCTCCTTTTTTTTTCTCTTTATGAATAAACTGCTGAATAACACAAAGCTGTTGGGAGAAAAAGTAATGAATGGTTGAAACCCACACTGACATATCCGTGTAGGGCTCTCCATTTTCATTCAGAAATTGTTCCATCTCAGTATTCTACTCACACTTCATAGCAAAGAAATCACATGTAACAGCAAAGCTAATTCTGGGGAGAAGTGAAATATTCACTCTCAGGCTGACACCTTCAAAGAAGCCCTGGCTTCTTCCAGTGATCACCTCCATGAAATTCAGAACCTGAATTTTTGGGGAAAATCAAACTACACCAAGACACTTCCTTCACCTTTTTAAGCCCACTGTGGGGTTGCTTAGTTTGTGGCAATAATGTTTCACTGTGGACACACTTTTATTGGGTCTTTCCATCCCAGCAGACACTCAGCCAGACTCTGCCTACCCTGTTCTGATGGGACCGTGCTATCCCACAGGAATCCCAGAGCTGACCCATCAACTGCTGACTGGGTCACTCATCTCCACACAGCACGTTTTCCATCTCTGCACAACTGCTCAGATTTATGGTGTGATTGCAGACATAAATTGTCCTCATTCACCAAAACCAGTGAGCAGCCATACGTTATTTCAGGAGGCTGAATTTTTATAAAGTTGTATTTTTTTATGTCTGAGACAGTACAAAACTTCTGTTTTCAATCCAAACAAAGCCTGTTCTGAACCTTTTGCTTAGAGATTGTGTTTCAACAGCTTGTTTAAAATTAAAACCTAAAGGAAGAATCTTAAGAGGCCTGTTTTATTATTAATAATGGGGGAAGATAAATGTTTTCAATCACTTCATGTCTACAAAGTACCAAGGCTCCCACTAGTAACTTTGATGGCTTAGGCAGCTTCCTGGGCATTTTAATCTTCAGTACCCAGGAGACAAAATTATGGCAATAGTGGTAAGTAATGAATAGGGATTAGTAGTCAAACAACCACTTAATTAATGAGAAGAAAAGGCTAACTTAGTATTAAACTGTTTGGGATGTGCTGGCCTCCTGTTTCCGTGAGGAGCTGGGCTGTAGTTACAGGGTCAGTGTTCTGAGGATGTACCCAAAATATTGGCTTTCTTCAAGGTTTTCAACATAATAAAAACCCAGAGGGTTTAGAGACAAGAGTGTGCAAAAGAGCTGCACAGCAGAGGAGATAACAGAGCTCTGACAGAGCCCCTGACCCCACGGGCAGCAAAGGCAAGTTCACACCAAAATATTTTGCCATTGGTGAAATCCCTCAGACAGGAGTCCTTTGGTCCAAGGGCTCCACCAGGGCTCCTGAGTTTTGGGCTGTTCACATCCAGCAGTAATCCCACTGGACATGGACAAAAAGAGGTGCTGGGGCTGTGCCAAAGGAGTCACCCTGGGCAGGAGCTTCCATGCAGGAAAGGTACAGCACCCAGGGCTTTGAAAGGAGCATCCCCTGGAAATGGCCCCTATCTGTGAGGCTTTGATGTCCAGCAAGGGCTGGACATTGTTACCTGCAGGGGAGGAGAGAACACAACTACTGCTGTGCATTCCCAGCTCTGCACCTGCAGGATTCAGCCCTGGTGACTCACCCCTGCCCTGGCAGCAACTCCCCCCACGGCTGCTGCTCACAGGGGCTCTGGTGCCCAGCTCTCCTCCTCCTCCTGCCCTTCAGCAGCTCTTAGAAGCCTGGAATGTTTTGGGTTGGAAGCTCATCTCATTCCTGCCATGAAGGGGACATCCCTGCCATGGGCAGGGACATCTTCCTGCCCAGGTTGCTCCAAGCTCCATCCAAACTGGCCTCCCACCTCAAAAAAAACCAAAACCAAAACCAAAAATGAAAAGAAAACAAACAAACAAAAACCCACTAAACCAGCCAACCAAACAAACAAACAAAAAAAAACCATCAAAAAACAACCAAGAAGAAAGGAGGCAAAGCAAATGGATGAGCAGTTAGGAACACTGGTGTATCATCCCAGCCACTCTCTTTAAGCATTCACCAGGTATAAATATCACAGTCCTCCAAAGTGTCAGATTTATTCCTGTTATACCTCTCCTGCCATCTGTGCATCTGCCATTCCCAACACACACAGCACTTAGCAATCCAATTTATTGTTCTCATCTGCTTGGGGCTTTTAAGTACATGTTGAAGTTTGTGTCAGAAGTTCCCATTTGTGTGAGGCTGTGATTCATGCAGAAATAACAGATTTAGAGCAGGCAGTAGGAAACCCGTGCTCATGCCCCATAAATCAGAGCTGAGGCTCCCCAGGGAACATTCCACTCACTCCACAGTAGCTGGGACGTGTGTCAGTGGAGACCACTGACTGGCAGGGAAGGTGATGAACACTGTCATGGCATTAACTGGCTCTGGGAAAAATGATAAGCAGCTGCTGCTTCCTGTGGGATCGGGAAGTGGCTGGGAACGGTGCCCACCCCACCGTCAGGGTCCCTCCACCACGCTGGTGCTCGTGGCTGCACAGCTCTGGAAAGGACAGAGTTAACACCCCTCAGGTTTAAATTGATCTCTTTGCCATGATTATGTGCCCTGTTTACTGCTCAACCTATAGCATTAACATACTGAATTACCTTAATTTCTCCAGAGCTGTTTATTTGTCCATTAGGTGAGACATCATGGCCATTACTGAGCTTATGCTGCACCAAAAGTTCCCTTCTACCAAGTTGCTCTAAACCTTCTCCACCATGAACTACATGTTCCCAGTCTCAGGAGTGTCTTCCAAAATGCTTCAAAAACAGGATTAAGTGCATCCTGCAGGTGCATCTATTTTCAAGTACATCCTAAATGCAGACCTAGAATTTGGAGACTCCAAAGCCGTTCTCTGACACGTGCAGGAAGCACGGCCAGGACAGCCTTTGTTTTCATCAAATATTCAGCAGCTGATGAAACTTTAAAATGGAAAAATGACTGAGGGAATACTCCTAAGTGCAGAGTTACAAGGCAAGGCTGGAGCTGTACCCTGAGCACGGCACCCGGAGCGCTGGGATGAGCAGCACCTGGAGCAGCCCGGGAGCAGCTCCCCATCCCTCCAACACACAGCCCAGGGGAGCTCAGCCTGCTGGGAGGAACAGGAGGGGGCTTTAGCAGCACCATAGACCAGAATTTAAGGAATGCACAGGAATGCCTGTGCTGGACACAGGCACTGGGCTGGGAACCAGTGTTTACCACGGGGTAAAGAACTGCTGTGTGGAGCTCTGAGGCAGTGACAGGGGACACCAGTTCTCCAGGAGCTGCTGGATCTTTCTTTACAGATACAAAACAGAAGCTGCATTTCTAAGTTGATGCTCTGTCTGAGAACAGGCAATTAAAACTGTGTTTGATTTTCAATATCTCATTTAAATCTTGTAACAAAGTTCAATTAATGGCCTTGGAAAAGTTTTCTAAAATGTAATGCTGCTTCTCTGCAGTGCTTTTTATGGCTTTTCCTCCTGCACAGCCTTTCTTCTTCCCTTTGAATCCAGACAATATTACAGAAATATTATCTTTGTAAATGCAGGTGAAGTTGATGATATTATTGATTTCAGATGGCCTGCCAGTTGGAGACAAATGTCCACATCACTTTGGAGGCACAGAACAAAGATCTCCAAAGCACTAAATTATTCAGCACAATCCTTCCTCAATGGAGGGGTGAGAAATGTCTGTGGGGAGGAGGGTAAAGAGGGATGTGGAGGAGGAGGCAGGTGGGAGCTGAGACACACAGACAGAGCAGCACAGGGAAATTTCAGAATAAAGGAATTTTACTTCTTCAGCCTCAATCCTGTCCCTGCCCCAGCCGTTGACAGCAAACATCCCAAACACTCTCCAGAACAAACACCATTGGCATTGAGACCTGATTTTGCTCCTCTGTTCCTAAAAGGTGATAGCCCAGGTACCCAAAGCCCTGATCACTCCCTCCCAGCACTCAGAGCCAGCTGCTCCCAGCCAGGCAGTGGTGCCACAGGTGCCAGGACCCAGCCCCGAGTGGCCTGAGGTGCCCCAGACCTGACATTTGGTGCCCAGCAGGGGCAGGGGGTTACCCTGGGAATTCTCTCCCCCCAGTAATTATAAAACCATTTTGAAGAGATCTGTTCTTCACCACCACGTTGTGTCTCAGGTGCTGAGACACTTCCAAATCTGCAAGCACTTAATGAGATAATTAGCAGAGAGCTCTAACGAGTGCCAGTCATCTCCCACCACGGACGGTGCTGGCTCCCTGCAGCCCATTTCACAGGTACCGTTTGGTCCTAGAAATTGGGTAGTTTTTTTAAAAGCACTGCAGTCTAAATCATGTCATATTCTCAGTGAAACATTGGGAGAGTAAATGTAGAGTCCTGGAGAGAAAAATGTTACTCACAATTTTCACATAATGGAGCTGCAGCATAAAAACGCCCTGGGCTGAGTAATTGTGAAAGTGGAGCCAAAAATAAAACCCTGAATTTTTTCCCAAAGTGAATTTCAGACTCTCATATCCATGGCAAGAATAAAAGTTTAATTTCCATCAATATAAAAGGATTACAGCTTAGATTTGCATGGATTGTCACAGTGCTTGGCTACACCAGCTGAAGTTCCTGGATCCTGTCTCAGGTCAGCCCACACAATCAGCTGCAACGGCAGGGAATGGGAAAAGATAAAAAACCACTTATTTTTCATTTGTTTTGTCCTCTCTGATATCATGTTTAAGTAGAAGTTGCACATTCATGACAGGATTTATTTCTTGGTTTTTCCCTCCTGTCCTGTCCCTTGTTCCTCAGGAGCAAAGCCTGACCCCCACCTGGCTACAATTACCTGGTTTGGCAGAAGCATCTGGGCTACGGAAGCTTTGTTGGGCATTTTTCCTCTTTTTTTCCCTTTGATTCCTAAGCAGAAGCAACTCTCATACACCAGGAAGAGCTTTTGCCATGTTTCAAGCAAGCACAGAGTCTCCAAGCTCAAATTGCACTAATAATTTATTCTGGTCTTGAAATCCCCAGGGTTATTTCACAGAAAATGTATTTTAAGATGTTTGGCTCCAAAATGACAAGATAACAGACGATACATATTCATTTTCTCCCCCAAGATGGTGATGAGATGTAACAAAATAAAGCAGCAGGCTCAGCAGATCCTCCCTCCCCCAAACAGGCACTCGTGGCTTTATCTCCCCGATACCACCCGAATTGTGCTGCCATTTATCTCGAGGGGGTGTTTATGGAAGGGATTGTTTGCAGCTGGAGCTACAAGGCATGAAACAAACTGATAATGGAACTTTCTTTTGAAGCTCATTCTTCTGCGGTGGCATTTTTCTTTTTTCCTTTATGAGCTTCATGACAGCCGAGCAGTAATTTCCTTTCTGTATTTTAGCACAAACAACAGATTAGTGTCACACTGTTTGCTGGGAGGTTTTGCTTGCTGCTTCCACGAGCACTTGTTGGCATTTGGCGTGTTCCAATAAATAATGTGGTCATTCATGAAGATAAAACCCAGCAACATCTTCCTGGCACGGCAGAACGCGCTGCAGCCCAGATCCTGAGCTGGGGAACCACAGGGGCAGAGCTCAGGAATGGAATTTGGAATCTGAATCACACAACACGGAGGGCAGGACTTTGTCTTCTCCAACAGACAGAACTCAGCCCTTGGCTGCAAACACGACAATCCTCGTGGGCAAGAAAAATGTAACGTAAACGAACGGCATAAATCACAAATGGTTAATTATTTAGTTGGAGAATGTATAGAATACAGGATATAACCTCATTGAAAAAAATTACTTTAATTTTGGCCCTTCTTCACAACATAATTAATTCTTTATACATACTTACAGTGATATCACTTTAAGGAGCCACAAGGAAATGTTTCATGGCAGTTCCTCCTGTTTCTCTCATGTATCTCTTCAAAGCAAAGTTTTCTATTCTTCCTGTCCTCCTCCAGCATTTAAAAATCAACCTCACTAGGAACCTCTATTTTCTCCAGTGCTTCCCAAGCAAATGCCCCTCTCACAAGTTGGGTTCCATCGCTTGCTCACATGCTCTGCAAGGCTTTGCCTCCTCATGGTGAACCAATACTGCTCTTATAAATATCTCCTTGAGTATCTGCTGCCAGAGGATTTCCTGGAGCACAGCCATGCCCTGATGCTGTCCCAGCTCGTGGCCAGCCCAGCCCTGCCCACGATGGCACAATGTGCCAGCGTGTGCAGCCAGCTCAGCTGGAACTCACTGACTGCCAACCAAAGGAGTGTTGGCTCAGATCCTCACATGGCAAACAAAATCCTCAAAATATCACATTTTAGCAGGAAGTCAGAAGGATGACACACATAGGGAATTTTATGAGGACAAGGCCAATGCAGTGGCTCTGCAGGATCAGGAGAGGAGCCCAGTGATCTCCCCTGATGGTCAGGGAAGGTTCTGGCTGTGGCAACGCAGCAGAGACAGGCGAGGGAGAAACAGCCAGGGCAAACCAGCAGAGCAAAGGAATCACAGAATCACCAAGATGATCAAATCTGACCTCTGACCGATCCCCACGTTGTCACCCAGCCCAGAGCACCGAGTGCCACATCCTGTCCTTCCTTGGGCACCGTCAGGGAGGTGAAGATGAAGAAGATGAACATCAGCACAGCATCCTTTTGGCCCAAGTGCTCTTCTGGCCCCCCGAGGCAGCAGGACCTTGGGCTGGTTCACTCCAAGGTTCAGAGTTTTGTTGCTACCACGAGCAATTAAGATTAAGAAAACTGATTGATCCGCAGACTGAACTCTCAATATCATCTGAGATACAGATTACTTGAGTTTTGATCAATAGCCAAGATATAATTGAAAATGTGTTTCCCAGTTGAGCACGCTGAGCTCCTAATGCCCAAGACACTTTGGTGGGTTTGACTGATTTGGAATAAAAGTAAAGCAAATTAACCACCATCTGTACACAGTTGTTTGATGTATGTGGGTTTATTAAGATCCAAACAGCTCCAAAAAATAGGGGTTTGGGTCTTCTTTGCACACCAATACAAGATACGTACGTAATGATTTGAAAAAATAAAGCAAAAATCTACCTTTAAAGACCACCATGAAAAATTATTTACAACTTCCACAAACCTCACATTTGAAAAATAAAGTACTACAAAATTCCTTTTGAAGTAGATAAAGAGCAATTAAGAACAAACATTTATCAATTTTCTCTGCATTGCAACAAACAGCTAAAGGGGACTTTTTTGAAAATTGAAATAAAGGTGCAGCCTGGGGATCACAAAGCCCCAGCTGACCCCTCGGGAGCCCAGGGAAGGGCCGGGCCGTGCCCGCGGCTCCCGCAGCCCAACATCCCGCACACAGGTTGCCATGGCAATGCCGCAGGAACCTCTCCAGCTCCCGCAAACCGGCACAGAAAGGGAGCGCCCGGGAGAGCAGTCCCTGGGCACGGCTAAATTAAGTAGTAGCCAGCTGAGCTCCTCTTTTCCTCCCTGTCTCCCGGGAATTGCAGCTTTACCAGCCTTTTCTCTGCTGCTGCTGCTGTGTATTTTTAATTTATACACGGAGCCTTTCCCTTCTCCATTGATCCCCCACATGACCAGGGAAGTCCAAGCTACACCTACCGTCCCTCCTTCCTTGTTCCCCACAGCCCCTGGAAGCAGACTTAGGCTCTTTTTTTAAGGAAGCTCTCCCAGTTCCCTGGAGCCCCAGCATCTTATTTTCAAGTACAGCAGATGTTCATGTCTCTATTATGGGAGTCAGCCTGGGAGACCTTTATTCGAATGCTGCTGCCATGCAGGGACCAGTGACCCTCTGTGCCACAGGATTCAATCTCCTGGGCACTTGAAAAAGCCCAGATGTGGCTGCACATGCATCTCTCAGCCTCAGGGCAATCCCAAAGCTTGCAGCTCGTGCAAAGGTGGGGGGCAAGGAAAGGTTTATGGTGCCTGCAGGATGGTTCAGCAGAAGGAAAGGCAGCTTGTGTGATCAGACTGTGATGAGACACGGAGGGGTTTATTTTTATGATTTCTGGTGTCGTTTCAATCCAGCCCAAACCAGCGACACCCCTGAAAAGCAAAGAACATTTACTGGCTCCAGGTCAGTGTCCCAGGAATGGGGAATGAAGTCCCCTGTCCCCATGTTCAGGGCCCACGAGAATTAGAGAATCATGGAATTGCTAAGGTTGGAAAAGCCCTCCAAGACCACCAAGTCTAACCTTTCCCCCAGCACTGCCAAGGCCACCACTGACCCCTGTCCCCAAGTGCCACATCCACACAGCTTTTAAATACCCCTTCCTTGGGATGGGGACTCCACCCTGCCCTGGGCAGCTGTGCCAGGGCTGGAAAAGCCATTCCAGGAAGAAACTGCTTCTAATGTCCAATCTAAACCTCCCATAGAGCAACTTGAGGCTGTTCCCTGCAGCCCTGTCACCTGTTACCAACAAGGTTTGGAGTCAGCAGTTGGTTTATGGCACCAGACAGGGAGGGTCTCACCAGTTCCTGCACCAACACTGACCACCATCACCCTCTGCTGAGCACCTTCACCTGCCTGCCAAAGGATTTTAAACATGCCTCATCCACCCCAATGGGGGCTGAAACACACCTTTTGTGCATGAAATACACAAATTCTATGAAATACAGAGAGAAATCCCCATATTGATGACTGCAATTTTCCTACAAGGGTCACCCTGGGTTGTATTTCCCAGCACAATTCATTAGTCTGTCTTTGATCACAACAGATCCTCTACATGGAACTTATCTTTTTTTGATATAAAAATATTTTATAACTCTAAATTGTAGACCAAAAAATGACTACAAAGTAGAAAATTACTATTGGGGGATAAAAAGTAATCTGATTAATTGCTTTCTGATCACTGTATACAAAGATCAGGATATGAGAATTGCATTTTATTGAGTTTATTCCTTCTACATTCCCACATAAAAGTTGAATTTATCTTTTAATTGATCTACAGTGCATTTACATATAAATCTAGAAATTTGGGGGTGGGAAGGTGGCTTTAAATGAGAAACAGAGGAGACACGTGGCAGCAAGTCAGGAAAAGGGAAAGGCTTAAAATCAGTCTTAAGTTCCTCTTAAAGAACACTGGTGCCCCAGCACTGGAGGGCATTGCCATTTATCCTCTAATTAATCAGGCTTTTGTCTTCATTTCTGTAATTGCTGCACAATTCTAGGAGAAATCAAATCCTTAGTTCAGAAATCTTTACCAGTGACAGAAGATGCAGCCTCGTGCTGCCTCCTCAGAGTGCCCATCCTGTGCAGATGCTGCTGAAATGGAATAAAATACAGCAAAAAGGGGCCATGAAACAGCTGCCAAGGCCTATAAAGATATTTCATGGCAAGATACAACACACTTTTATGGCCCAAAGTACAGTGAAATTAAGATTCATTATGGGTTAGTTAAGTCTGAGGAGGCCATAGAGGTAATTTTAAAGTGGTACAAGTTACATATCACAGGTACTTGGCTCAGGGAAGGGAGCTGAGATGGGGGAGCTGGAAGTGATCCGAGCTCCGTGATTGGAGCAAAACCCCCTGGTGACAGCAGAGCCAAGCTGGGAAAGCAGCTCCTCCTGCCCCCTGTGCATGTGCCCTTGGCTGGGGGGTGGGCGAGGGGAGCTCAGGGCTGGGGGCACTGGGACAGAGCCCAGGGCTGGGGGCACTGGGACAGAGCCCAGGCTGCAGCAGCACAAACTGGGATCCCACTGTGCCTACAGGAGCAGGTGGAGTCAGGGTTCTTGCCCAAGAAATGGCCACAAGCTGTGAAAACCTCAGGATTGGTCCCACCACTTTGGGTTGGGAGGAGCCACGGGACAGCAGGGCATCCCCCCCTCCATCCTGGCATCCCTCTCTCCAGCCCCCCTCCATCCTGGCAAACCTTTCTCCATCCCTCCCTCCCTCCTGGCATCCTCTCCAGGCACTCTGAGCTCCTCCCTGTGACTCCCTCCAGGCTGCAGCAGAGTTTCTGGGGGCAGCAACTCCAGCACAAGCCTGAAAAATGCCTTTAAAGGCCGAGGAGGGGGTGGAGGAGGGCTCTTTGGTTATTTTTTGTTATTCCAAGAGCTGCCTTTGCAGCAATCCAACAGACTCTGAGACTCAGAGGCCCGACCCACGCTCAGCCTGCAGTTGCTGTTCCCCATCAAAGGACTGTGCAGCTGAGCTGTGCTCTGAGGCTCTGGGGGACTCTGCCTTATTGAGCAGAGGTCGTTTGTTTCATTATTTTCATTTCAAAGACGCTCAATGAACCAGCACCCACACACACTTTCATTTTACACATTTAAATATTTATAATAATGTTGAAGTAGTTGGAATGCATTGCAGGAGCTGGTTTGGAAGCCACAGCTGTGACCCCCCATCCCTATGCCCGGCCCCACCTCGGGGTGCCCCTCGGAGCAGGCAGATGCCCACAGGCAGGGTCACACACCCCATGTGCTCCCAAGAAGCTGTCTGGGTTCAGGAGCAGGATGTTCCCCAGGGATGGCAGCCCTGCCTATCCCCCCATCTGTCCCCTCCAGCTCTGTGTGTCACAGCCTCCCAGCAGGAGCATTTCCTCAGGGAAGGACAGCATCTCCATCCCCGAGGCCTGGGTGCCCCCAGGGACAGGTGACAGACCCCCAGACCAGCTCAGGGCCACCCACCCCCTGCTCTCCACCTGGGAGGACACTCCAGGCTTGTTCAGTGGGAACCACAGCCCACCTCTGCACCGAGGGAAGTTCCCCAAATTATCAGGTAACATTGAAAAATGTTTTATTCATAACTCATTTCGTGTCTGGCACTTGCTTTTCTTTTGCTACTTATTTAACACACATTTAATTTAACTTATTTGAAAGCGCCAACATATTTCCTAATTACCTGAAGTACTTAAATGGTTTCCATGCTGTTAATAATTTCTTTTTTTCCCAGCTCTGAGGGTTGAGATGCCATCACAGTAACCTGTTCCCAGGGGCCAGGTGTCCCTCCCAGCTCCGTGGGCAGTAAGGACCTCCCCTGCCAGACAGCCACAGCTGGGGGGCCCGGGGACAAACGGGGACCCCCTGCTCCTGTCCCCACACACAGCAGCAGGGAAGAGGGGCAGCTCTGCCCCTCCAAGGCAGCAAAGCATTTAAAGGGATATTAAAACTCTCAAGGTTTTCCTCTGAGCTGATGACAGAAGAGGCCCTGGTGCAGGACAGGGCACTGCAGGGACCCAGCGGGTGCTGCGTTGGTGGGAACACGGCAGGGGCTGACCCAGGAAGTCCCCCCGAAGCTCTCAGCATTGCAGGGCTGTGTCAGCCTCTGATTTTCTGTCAGGGATCCCCAGTGGTGTCTGTCGTGTGGCCCCAGGAGGAGTTGCCTCCTCAGACTGAGTCCACAAGAGCTGAGCTTTGACCATCACCCAGGGCCCCTCCAGCTGACATCAGCTGGTGTTGGGAACACCAGGGAGAGGACAAACTGCTTTTCCCCAGGAAAAGCAGTGGCACAGGAGCGATGGTGGATTCATTGTGTACCCCAGGCTGGAGCTCAGCCCCTGCAGAAGGGACATGAGCAGCCCCTCTGTGCCAAAGCCACTCTCAGCACTCCACAGCACTGCAGGAAAAAGCAGAAGAGCAGCAGCCCCTTCCAGGGAACATCCACACAGACAGGGCTTCCAGCAGCCAGCTGGACTTTGGCCAGAACACCCCAATTAACATCCCTAACATGGTGTGAAATGTGCTGTGTGGTTTTTAATTAGGAGATGTAGGTGAGACCTTCTTTTCACACTGTCCCCCCAGGAGGGCATCACGAGCAGCAGCAGAGAGTCCTGCCTAGTGTTCAGAAACAGGGGACACAAAGACTGTCACCAAATTACAGCCTTGTCCATGACTCACTCAGTGCTCTCTCAGCAGCCCCAACACGGCTCTGTCTCTGACACCAGCACTGTGGCAGTCAGGCTGAAACTCACTGATTAAAATGAGAGAGAAGGAAATTTTGTAGTTCATAGCACAAAGGAAATACCTTCACCTTCACCTACCCCCGTGCCCTGTCCCTTTTCACATCCCTGAGTCTCAAGGCTCATCCTCTCACAGCCATGGGAAGGCAGCATCCAGCATCCAACAACTCTAGAAATGATACTGCAAGAGGGCTGATGTCCATGGAAACACAGACTAGTTTGGGTTGGAAGGGAGCTTAAAGCTTCTAGTGCCACCCCCTGCCATGGGCAGGGACACCTTCCACCAGCCCAGGTTGCTCCAAGCCCCGTCCAACCTGGCCATGTTCTCCTGACATGACTGCTGCCATCCTCAGGTTCCTCCCCCTCCTGCTTCCCTTCCCATATATATTTTCATGACCATCAACATGCTAGAGACGTGTTAGATTTTGTGAGCTCTCCCAGCTCCCAGCCCAGTCTGGGGGGTTTGCTGTTCCCACTGCTCCAGGGTGCCAGGCCAGCACAAGCCACTGCTGCTGAGCTCTGCTCCGGGTCCGTGTGTCCCCAGGGGTGTTGGGGGGTCACTGGAGCCACAGCCCAGCTGTGCCACCCCCGGGGTCCCACCCGGGGAGCAGCAGCGCTGGGAGGGCACGGCAGGGGCATGGGGTAGGCTGAGCAGGGGAAGGGGGGAGATGGTCAGGAGAGCCCCAGCCCAGGACAGCCCCGCACGGCACCCCAAGAGCCCCCTCCCGACACGGGGTCACCAACCACGCCCAGCACGGCCGGACAGACAGACAGACTGCCTCCTCACTGCACAGAGGGCTGGGCTCCCTCACAGAGTAACAGCTGCTTTAGTTCTCGGGGCACTGGGAGAGAGGAAATACAGAAGGACTGGGACCAATAACACAGGAACGGCTGCGGAACCTCAGCAAAGTTGTGGGTACTCGCTGTGCCACTGCCTCTCCCACTCATGGCCTTTTCCTGCTGATTGCTTTGCTTTGCCTGGCTTCTTATGAAGATACAAATAATCCTGTCGGATTTCTGTGTTCTACTCCATTTACTAGCTTTACTCTGAGTATTTCTTGTATAAACGTGGGATAGAAAATTACCTCTGTGGGGTACTAACTACTTTAAACTCAGTTTTTTTCCAGAGGAATTTTTTTTTAAAGAAAGAGGAGAAGAAGAAGAAGAGAGAATACTGGGAACTATTTTCTAGTGCATCTGGTTGCAGTCTTACCCCTAGAGACAAATATGAGCAGATATAAATATCTATCATTATAATGGCCTCACCTCTTCCCAAGCCCTGCTCACAAAGGAGAGAGCAGAACAATCCAAGTCTAATTACACAACATATTTTCCTGAATAATTAGCCCTACCTTTCCTGGCCGATTTTCCTAATGGATCCAAGCAGCTCAGTGCCCACCCTGGTGCACTTTCACACTGAGATGCAGAGCGAGGACACCACGTGCCAGGTCAGGGGTTTTGCTCTGCAGCCATACATCTGTATTTTAGCTGATTTATATTGTCCTCCAGAGCAGCACAGCAGAGCTGGAGTGATGGAAGACTGCAGCTCCCAAAATCCCATCTTCTGTGCTCTGCATGGAGGCACTGGGGACATTGAAGCTCCTCAGCTCCACGGCAGCCACTTCTCCCCAGAGATCAGACCCTGCTGCCCCAGCTGGGGACACTGCATCTGAAACTACTGCTTACAGGCCACTCTGGACAAGGGCCTGGAGGGACAGGACAAGGGGCAATGACCTGAAGCTGAAGGTGGGAAGGTTTAGATGAGGTATTAGCAAGAAATCCTTCCCTGGGAGGCCCTGGCACAGGTTGCCCAGAGAAGCTGTGGCTGCCCCATCCCTGGAAGTGTCCAAGGCCAGGTTGGACAGGGCTTGGAGCAACCTGGGCTAGTGGAAGGTGTCCCTGCTCATGGCAGGGGGTGGGACTAGGTGAGGAGTAAGGCTCCTTGTAAACCAAACAATTCTGTGGAATCGACATTAACTGAAATGCTGCTCTCATTTCATGCTCTCCTTTCTATCATTTCTTGTCTGCACCACCCAAACAATCTACTGTCAAAACACAATATAATTTTTTTAAATTTAAGTAAAAGGAAAACTGAGGTGAGGAAAAATAAAAGAAAAAGTGAGAGATAAAAACTGACAGCTGCCGTGCTCAGCTGGACTCATCAGAGGACATCCTGGGTACGCTGGACATGGACTATTTTTCTGCCTGAAGGGCAACAAGGAGATGCCCAAATACCTTCAAAAGTCTGGTGATAAGCTTTGAACTTCATTCACTGCAGACCCTGGGATGTGGTGAGTGCACAGAAAGGAGGGAGAACCTCCCGTGCCCACACTGCCGAGGGACCATCCAGGAGGGTGCTCCTGGGTGCCAGTCCCCCCTTAACAAGGCACATCCAGGATTCCCCGCTGTCCTCTCCAACTCAGCCTCATCACTGGGCTGATGTTCCTGTCCCTGGCCACCTCCTGCTCCTTCCTGCAGTATTTATTCTCACTTAGGCTTGACAAGCTTTGTGCTTGGGCAGAAATGGTTTGGTAATTGGGCTTATAAATGGAAAGAACTCAATGCACTCTTACTCTCATCTCTCTTAGCAACTTAATAACTGGAGATGACAGATGATCAGATCCACCTAGAGATTGCAAGTGCAGTTTCTGTCATTATAATCAGCCATGGAGCATTATTTAATAACTGCCTGGTTTCTGCACTTCATCCAGGCTCCACAGAGAGCAGGGCTGCTCATGGCCCTTCCTGGCACACGTGGCACACGATCCCTCTGGATCCCATGTGGCTGTGGCAGCCTGAGGCCATGCAAACATGCCAGAACAGGCTGGCATTTGGGCAGAACAAACCACGGTGACTCTCCAATGGGGAGGATTCACCCAGTGTGGCTGATGGGGACGGAGGTGTGTGGATGGAGAAGGCACAAGCACACTCATCACAGGCCCTTCTGACCATACAAGCACGACCCTGGTGTGGGCACCCGAAGGTGGTTGTCATTTTTTGTGGAACAAGAAACAGGCAGGACCCCAGCAGAGGCTCCTGCTGCTTTCACTGGGGCAGGGATTCATGAAAAACCAGCTCAAAAGTGCTGCTTGCAATCTTTTAACCTTTTAATGTTTAATGAAGGCCGAGAAGGCTGAAGGTCACCCGAAGGCGTCAGCAGTGGGTAACTGTAATGCCCACAGACAGCTCTGAAGGGCTCGGAGCCTCTTCCCCGACAGGTATTGATGTTCCTCAGACTGTATTGATCCCTCAGCTTGGGCTTTCCTTCCTCAGACTAACACAGAGGCTGTGCCTGAGCTCTGCAGAACAACTCCCTGCCAGGCAGCTGAGCCCCCAGCCCACTCAGGCAGGGGGAGCAGAGGGCCCCTGACCTGCACGAGGTGTGAAGCCCACGGGTCCCAGGGCTGCTGTCATGTTTCTGCCATGTTCATGCCCAGCAAAGCAAAGGCTGGGTGAAACACAGACAACAGTCACAGTTCTTTAATAAAAAGAGGTAAGAAGTTCTAAATCATGCTCCATTTAAAGTGGTACGAGATGGTTCCACAGGAACACTGGAATTCCAGTGGCAGCACAGCTCAGCCGTGGATTTCACACTCACATTCGGATGGTACAACAGCAGAAAATGTGCATGTGCTAAAAATGCAGCCCAGTAACTAAAACATCACTATGATGAGGCAGCATTGGCAGGGAACTCCCCAGGGGACAATACACCGTGTTTAGAGCTCAGGGCAGGACAGCTCAACCTGCTCAGTGCTCAAGGCTTTGCTAGTAAGGGGTTAAAATAAACCCAGAATATTTCTTCAGTATTAGTGGAACCGGGAATGCAATTTTCATACAGACAGAGCTACCATGTAATGCTACAAACACTAGTGCTCACCCTTCCCACATTGTTATCTGATTTGGTATTTATTGGATCCAAAATAAGAAACACCAGAATTCCAGCAGTAACTCTGAACAGCCATCTCAGCACAAAAGGTGGATGCACTGCTAAAGGCAGGAGACCTGAGGGAAAGGGTCAATGCTTGATCCTTCTCACCTCCTAAGGTCAGGATGCTCTGGCTCTGTGCTCACTCTGAATTCACTCCCCCTGCCTTTACTACCTCCTGATTTACCAAAATCCGGGATGATCCCACCTGGCTGGGTTAACGTTTTGAGCCAGATTCCCAGGGTTGGCTCAGCACTTAATATGGAGCCACAAATAAAATGCAAAGCTGAAACACCTGTAGCTTTGGGACTGTGAAGACCAGCAGCTCAGCTGTGCCCTGTGCCCATGGGCAGGGCAGGGATCCTTGGCTGGCACTGGCAGTGCAGCCCCACGGCCGCTGCCCCTCTGATGGTCCAACACAGAGCCCGGTCCCAGCAGAGCAGGGCAGATGGCCAGGCACTGTCCATCACTCAGACCTGCTCCTGCACCCTCCTGTCTCTCTGGGCAGCCTCTGCTGAAAGCTTTCTCATCTCTCTGACAGCCCCACCAGGCACAATCGTTCTCTATTTCTAACCCTCTCTTTGCTGCCTCTGCACAAATCTTAATACTTCAGTAAGAGTTCTGAAAGCTTCTGGCTTCAGTATCGATCTGCTCTGAGTGTCATTTCTCTGCTCATTTCCAGGTAGATTCCTGTCTCTGCCAGACAGCTCTTCCTCTGCCAGAGAGCTTCACAAACCCCACAGAGCCCATTAACTGATCAGCATCAGCACAAGATATTTCGCTTCCATGAGAAGTGTCCTGGGCTTGCAACTCTCATTAATGAACACCAAGGAATATAAAATAAGTGGGGAAGTATTACAGATATATTCTTTTTTCTAGGCTCTCTGTATAAAAGTTTCATATTATACAAGTTCCAGTGCTTAAAGGGGTTCCAGGAGAGCTGGAGAGGGACTTCAGACAGGGTCCTGGAGTGCCAGGACAAGGGGGAATGGCTCCCCACTGCCAGAGGGTAGGGTTAGATGGGCTATTGGGAGGGAATTCTTCCCTGGGAGGGTGGGGAGGCCCTGGCACAGGTTGCCCAGAGAAGCTGTGGCTGCCCCATCCCTGGGAGTGTCCAAGGCCAGGCTGGATGGGGCTTGGAAAAACCTGGGCTAGTGGAAGGTGTCCCTGCCCGTGGCAGGGGGTGGCACTGGATGGGCTTTAGGGTCCCTTCTAACTCCAACAGCTTTGTGATTCCATGATTCCCTTTTCAGACCTATCAGCACCAGGTCAGCTCAGCCATGGCTTTACACACCCAGCCTTTCACCCCAAAGCAAACCTCAGCCAAGACTTGGAGCACAGCCCTGGGAGAATGGTGAGCCTGGAACTTGGGTACTTTCTCTCACCAAGGGTTTAAGAGCAGAAGGACATTCCAGTTGGACATCCAGTATTAACACAAATGGTGCCCCTTTTCAAATACTGCAATAGGTTTCTTTTACAGCTTCAGGTGAAATTCTGCCATCCTTGCATAGACAAGGCAATGACACTTCTTATTTTGTGCCAAGTGTAAAAGGCTCTCTTTGCCCACATCAGCTGTCCTCTGTGACAGGCAGGGGAAGCAGCAGCACCCCCAGCACAGCACAGCTCAGCCCCCACAGCAGGCAGGGACCTCGTACCTGTCACTGTGCACAACATCCTCTGCCACAGACACACACACAGAGGCTGTAAGGGCTCATGTTCCTGCTCTGGTGTGAATAATTTACACCAGGAATATCTTGTTCTGCTATCTGTCTACAGAGGAGACATGACAGCTCCAGGCCTCTCCTTCCCCATCCATCACCTGCTGGAAGTGGAGGGGCCGGACACGGCTCAGCCCCGGCCCTGCCACTGCTCACAAACTGATGAGCTCCTCAGGTGGGTCCTGGACCCCTCAAACCTCAGCACTCCTGCCCCAGGAGTGCAAGCTGTTCCTCTGCTGGAAGCAGAGAGGGAGCAAGAGCTGACATTGTCATTCTTAGGGTAAAAAAAAAAAAAAAAAAAAAAAGAGATAAACCCAAGCTGCCTACCTACATGTGGAAAGATCAGAATCTAAAAATTCTCCCTTCTTACACAGCTACAGAGCTTAAAATGGAATTAATTTTAAGTGTACCATAAAAATATATTTTTCATCCCATTTGCCAAGTAACTGGTGCTCCTTTTCTGTCTGCATAAAGACAAGCCCTCGGCTCTTTTATTAATATCCATGAGCATAATTTAATGGCTGATCCAGCACTGGAGACGCACATTTCATATTTAACAGTAAGTGTTATTTGGAAGGAGCCTGGGAGAACAGTAATGAACATATTGGTTCGTCAGCCTGCTCTGAATGCTTAGATCAATACAACATCGTTCACTTATTACAACTTATTAGCCAAGTCATTTTTTGTCATCTCGGTACTTGTGTGTAGCAACCAGAGAAGTGGCAGAGGAAAGGACTCAAAATTCATAATGTTTATATGAATTTCATTCATGTAAGTCCCTCAAGTCCACTCTGCAACGGAGACCTAATAGTGCTGTCTTCATCTATCTATCTACAAACACACACACACAGATATAATATTAAAATAGTATGTATATGTTTTTGCAGTCCTAAAGAGCAGGCCAAAGCTGCAAAGCTTCTCTGTGCACAAGGCTCTGTGAACAGGCACTAAAATAAGATATCTTTATCAACTCTAGCACCAAACTAAACCTTCCAAAGGAATAAACATCAGAAAGACAACACTGCATCCACCAGAACTGCCAGACATCCCAGAGGCGATGGAAGGTTATAGCCCAGCGCTGTGGAAGATAAAGCTTTGGATGGCCTTTATGGGCAGCACCTTTTATGTGCTCTCTGCCCAGAGCTGTCTCCATTTCCAGCTCATTCCAGCTGTGCTCCCTGTCATGCTTTATTCATGCACCTCCGGATTAAAAAAACGCGCACGTTGCCTGAGCTGCCAGAGCACATTATGGCAACATCACATTTGAAGACTCTTATTTTTCCCCTATATCCAATTATTTTTCCTCCTAGGTTCCAGCATCAAAAACACAGGTGAGGGAAAACACCTCCTTTCAGTTCAAGGAGCGGAGCTGTGTGTGTGTTCCAGGAGTGCTGCCAACCCACCGACCCCGGGCTGTGCTGAGTGTGGATCATGGCCAGGCACAATCCAGCTGCCCTCACACACCATCCCTGCTCCACTGTCAGTCCTTTCGTTTGCTCTGAACATGGAAGGAATTTTAACATGTGGAGGCTGTGCTGTCCTTAATTATTGATGATTTTCTGGGCCGTGGTACATTGTAAAAAGTCATAATTATACACATTTCTGTATGGCCAAGGCATACAAAGCCCTATTGTTTGTCTGCCCTGGCTTTGCTTTCCTCTGCCCCCTTCTTCCACCTTCTCAGGGCTCCTTTCATCATCTCCTTTCAGAGGTTTGTGTTAGTCTCAGGGGCATGGAAGATCCCAGGACAGCACACAGCTAAATGGAGCACACCCACGAGACCCAAATGATGGAGTTAAGAGCAGCCACTGCAGACCTGAGTGCTGCCCAACAAGCCCTCAATGTCCAGGACATTCACACAGAGCTTTCCTAACGCTTCAGTGTGAAATATCTCTACTCCTCAGAGAGCTGGAAATATCTAGTTAGCAACCAGTTTTATCCCAGAGATGACACATGGCCATCAGATTTAATCACAGCAGCAAAGCAACGTACAACTTTTTTGTCATAGAAATGTTTTGATTTTAATTATAATACTTCATAAATATTTCCAAGCTTTAAATTATCCTTGGAACCAAATTTTGATTGTTTTATTTAGCTTCTTTGAGACACTCAGCTTTAATAGGAGCGTTGCAGAGACAGCAGCATCCCCGCTGACGTGTGCGCGGCCCCACAGAGAACCAGCCGGGTAATGAGGGGTTGACTCACATCCAGGTGACAAATTGGTCTCTCATGGTGTTCTTGTCACACACAGGGAGCTGGTGGGCAGTGAAAGTGCAGAAGAGAGAGTCCTGGACATGAGTAATTCCTCCTAAGAGGGATTTGCACAGTCTCTGTGCAGCACAAGGCTCGTGCAATGCTCGTCACCTCCCAGCACCATCCTCTCAGCTGGTGGCTGCCCTTCATTTGTCAAACAACCACAAAAGCCTTGGCAATTGGGATATTATCCTAATTGTAAGATGTATCTTAATTAGTGGCTGCCACAGTCACTGCTGGGCTTGGCCTTGGCCAGTGGCAGGTTCATCGTGGAGCCAGTTGTGGCTTCACCAGACCTCAGGAAAGCTTCCAGCAGCTTCTTATAGAAGCCACCCCAGTAGCCCCCCATTACCAAAATCTGACCACACAAACCCAATTCAGATGGAAATTTGGATCTCAAGGATCAGGAAGGGTGGGCAGACATGGACAACTCTTTAGGGACCAGAGTAGGTCTGTCTTCCCTGCTGAAAGCCAGTCTTAAAGCTTCCCTAAGATCAGAGCACCACACTCCCTGCAGCACCCTGGTGTCACACAACCCCAACACACCCCTCAGAACCCTGTCAGGGAGCACCAGCTTCACCCCAGGGCAGGTACAAGGAAGGCACCGAGGCTGGAGACCCCCACCCCACAGCCCTTCCTGCACACACCACCCACCAAGGGGCCAACTCCGCTGAGCCTCCAGGACAGCAGCACCCAGGAGAACCCTCCTGGGAGCCCAGAGGGATTTCATTGACCCCCTCGGTGCTGCTCCTCAAAATGACTCCACAGCCAGAGGGTTTGTGGCTTCATCTCCTGCACATGGAGGTTAAAACACGACCTGGTACCCCTTTCCTCTGGAGATGGAGATGTTCGCACGGAGAAACGCTCGGAGTTCCTACCAGCAGCAATAAATATGATTTTGCATTCCATTTCCTGAGGGAGTAACACATCAGCTCACGCTGCCTGAGCCATTTTAAATGGTTCTCCTTGGAAGTAAGATCTGAAAGTCCCCGAATATTAGACTCAAGTCAGGTTTCACTCCCCACCTATTCTAATCCTACGCCTCATTATTTGTGGAGATGGATAAATAGATACAACATGTGAATGTTCTCCCCACTGCTGCTTAATGATATTTTTTCTTCCTTTTTAAAATAAACAAATACATAAATAAAGCAGAGCCTCAGACTGTTTCTGCTGCAGAGGCTTCTCAGGGCACGGATGCAGCTCCCCCATCTGTCTTCTCTGACCTCAGCCAATGCTGCCCATAAATCAGCCTCCCCCTCCTCAAAAAAACAAAAAAGCCCACAAAATTGTTCACTTCCTTCTCTCATTCATCTCTGCCTGACGTTCAGCACAGAAATTCCCACTTTAATGGATTTTCCCCCTCCTTCCACCCAGCTTTTTCCTTTCACAGATCTCCACTGCTCCAAACAGAAGGCAACTCTGCCTCTCACCACCTCAGCTGTTTTCCACGCACACGTATTCTCAGCCACCAAAGAATAACTTAAGATAAATATTCTCCTCTGCCTCTGATGCCACACAAGGTGGAGGATTCGTGCTGGCAGCTATTTACAGCCCAGCAGCTCTCAGTGCATCTGCACAGTAACTCAGACACAGGCAGAGTCACTCTGCAGCCTCTCGGAGCAGTGCGTGAGGGAGGTGATGTGCAAGTCCCCCTTCTCTTCTCTGACTGAGAATGGAAGGCTAGGGGCTAAAATAAAACAGAAAAATAGCTTTTCTATAAGCTCTGAGGAGCTGGTAACAGTCTAAATGCTATTCCAGACTATTAAGAAAATAAATCTTCAGGAATCAAAGTCCCCAAACAAACAGATTTATTCACATATCTCAGCCCACTTCTTTCCTCTCCTCAGAGTTAAACCCTCCTCCTAAACCTTTCATGAAAAGCTATTTAAAATCCATTCTGGGATTGGCTATTCTGCATTTTATGCAATACATATGGACTTTGGAAATTTTACAGAACAAAATGATTACCCTAAATTATTGATCAAAGGAAGCAAATACATACAGTGGCCTCAAGAACACACTGGCTGCTCTGAGAGAAGAGAGCCCTCCACGGTGACTGCACTGACAGTGTTCATGTTTCATGATGAAGGCTTGTTTCTAATTACATGATCTTATTGCACATTAAATATGAAAGCAATCTTTTCATTTTTGTGCAAAGTTTGAAATATTGCCTCAGAAGTGAACAAAGGGACACCAATTTAGGGACAGAAAGGGAAGATGTAAATATGCTCATCCAAACACAGATCATCATGTGTGTTTGGTGTTTTCCACACATGGACTTCAAAGACCCTCTCAGCAATTAAACTTCCTCACATCTCACAGGGCAGGGGAAGGATAAAAGAACAATGATGGAATAAAAGAGCAGAGACACCAACCAGCTGGGCACACACCATTCTAGGGATGGCAGCTCTCAAAGTCACACCTGGGCAGCAGTTTTGCAGTGCATGTTCTTCAAACAGCCTTCAATTAGAGAAAAACCTCCCCCTCAGCTGAGGCACAGATTCAGCAAAACCCTCTCTTAAAGGGGAGCCTGAAGGAGCAAAGCATTTCTCTAGCCCTGGGAAAAGCCAGGGTCCTCCTCAGTGAGGAGGTTTTGGTTGATAAAACACAAACAGCTGGAACAGAGAAGGTGCCTGACAAGCAGGCTGGGCATGACTTACCTCTCTGGGAACTCAGACAGCACCAACGGGACTTTACACCTTTGCTGATGCTCCTCAAAAGCCCCACCAGAGCCACCTCTCCAAAGCAGAGCCCTGTCTTGGCTTTATCAGCAGCTGCTGTTCCCAGTTCACCAGCTCAGTTCAGCTGTGGATGAGGAGCATGTGGGAGATGGCCTTAGTTAGCTCTGAGCATTCTGGCAAACTGCTGGTGGCACCAGAGCTGCTCATTTCACCAGCAGAAATGAATTTACCACACTCACTTTGGTAGAATCTTACTTCCAGGGGTACTTAAAAGATGTGGAACTTATGGACATGGTTTAGTGGCAGTGTCAGGTTTATGGTTGGACTCGACAATCTTAGAGTTCTTTTCCAACTTTAACGAGTCAATTCTGTTTATTTTCAAGGCAGGAATTTCGATCATTTCATGGCATTTTATTTTTGCTGTTTATTGAAATATGGGATTACCTGCAAATCATGCAAAACAGGTGTGATGTGCAGAGCATCCACAATTCCCAACCCTGAAGAGAAAGTGCAGTGTTTCACTTCTGTTACCTGTTTTTCCTTTATTAATAACCCCCCCAGAGCTGGGGGTGTGATGTCAGCAGGAGGTGTCAGAACACGCCGTGTACAGCAGAGCTGCAAGAAAACAGCAGTTCTGGTGGAAAAAAACACCCCATCTTCCCACTCTCCCACAGATACAGATAATAACCTTAATCCAACCTGAAAACTAAAACCATAACCTGTGATTCACAGTGGTCAGAGAGCAGAACAAATAGTCAAATGGCCACCAGCTTGGGAGTTACCCTGGCTGAGGTTTTAGAGGATGAGAAGACGAACAAGGCAATTACAGAATGTCCTGCTCCTCATCTTCCCCAAGTAATTGAAGATTCGGTATCATTTTTAGTGAGTTATTTTTAATTAGTCTCATTTGCTGAAGTAAATTAGGTGTAGCATTGTCTCTGGTGTGATGTACCTGTGCAATTGGAATGAAAATGTGGCAAAAATTCAAACCACTGCCATGGCAGAACTGCCCCAATCAGATAAATGCAATTAATTTCTATGCCTGGCCTTGAAGAATTATGATACTAATCTATTTATTTGACTGTTAGTGATGGTCTCCATCAAGGTCAGGAGGAATTGCTCAGTTAATAAATGGCTGTTTGCTCTGCCAACAACCACCCCCCTCTCCCTGAGCTCAGTGAGCCCGAGCTGTGCCCTCAGACACGGGCAGGGCTGGTTTTTGCAGGACTGCACAACAAACACATATTGCAGGAACAGACAGGGCAGGGTTTGGGGGCTGCCCTGGGGCTCTCAGGGTGGGTGCAGATGCTTTGTGGGAAATGAGGAGCCAGTGTCAGGTTTGCAGCCCCTCCTCACCCCCCAGCTTGTGGCTAACACTGCCTTGGCAGGGAGCTGAGGGAGAACTTCCCACAGGGAGGGTGGAGAGCACTGGAACAGCTCCCAGGGAGGCTCTGGAGTCTCCCTCTCCAGAGACATTCCAAGCCCACCTGTGTCACCTGCTCCAGGTGACCCTGCCTTGGCAGGGGGTGGGACTGGATGATCTCCAGAGGTCCCTTCCAACCCTCACTGTCCTGTGGTTCTGTGAAAGCCCCCAGAAATCCCCAGCAAGTCCCATCTCCTCCTTCTCCTCCCCAGCTCCACTGACTGGGCCACTTTCTTTCCCTGACAGCTTCAGCTCAGGCTGAACAGCCCTCTCCTGTGACCGTGGCACAGGGGTGGGGTTCTGCTGCACGTGAGTGTTGCACAGCAAGTACAGGCTGGGGAAATTGGGTTATTGAAGTACCTGCTTTTATCCCTGGAATTGCTTCCCTCCGGGTCTGGCCCAATTTGCAGCCCTTTCATTAGAGGTTCACCTGCCCTGAGGAAAGTGGTGTGTCCTTTCAGGAGCCCAGTGGTGTCTGGGGAACAGGATAATCTTTAGAGGGCAGGTGATTGTCAAACAGCCTTGCTGTATATTAATATAATTCAAGGAAATAAATCCAAACCAAAGCGGGATTTCAGCGTCAATTCAAAGAAAAATGAGGGCCAAGTGGGGCAGCCTTTTCTCATGCAGAATTTTGCTTTTCTCCTGCAAGTAGCCAAGAGTTACCACGTGAACAGCAGAGCACACGGGGCTGGGAGGGTGGTCAGGGCCTCCTGGAATGACCTGGAGGGATCTCAGCAAAGGACTCAGCAAAGGACTCCTTTTCATGCGTTGGAGAAATGTCCCTGCTTGGAAGGAATTGCCAAGAAGGGAAATCACAGCAAGCAGATCATTTTGATAACGCTCTTCCAGCCCATGAAAAATGAGCCCTTTCAGAGGTCTGGTCAAAGTGCAAAGTCCTTTCCACCTCTCCTCCCTGGAGCTGCACCCCCCACATGGCTGTTTGCTCATCCACACTCCCCCTCGCTCATTTATTACACCCTGACAGCACTACTTTAATTCCCTGGAGAATGGCAGTGAATATATTGGGTAAGCAAGTTTCAATTCCTATTTTTCCTTTGGGAAGAGAAAAGGCAACATCACAGGATCACGAGTCTGTTCAGGAGCATTTCCCAGCTGAGAGTTCCTGCAGCAGCAGCTGGTGCTGGAGCAGCCCCTGCCCAGGGCTCAGCACGGGCAGTCACCCCACACCCCGAGGGGAAAGGCTTCATGTCCCAGTCCTGAAACCTTCCAGAGCCCCTGGCAACAGCTGAGGCTCCCTCTTCAGGGACCATCATGAAACGTGTCAAGAACAGAGGGTTTTAATCACCCCCACAGCACACTTCCACTAAAGCTGAATTATTCCAGCTGGGTGTGCCTGTTCCTGCACGGCCCGTGGGGTTCTCCCACCCACCATCTCCTGGGGCCTCTGCGCTGTTTTCCCTGGATTAATTAAGGTCTGGATTCAAGGTTTTTGTCAATGTCGTGGTGGAGGTTTATGGAGGTCCTTAGGGTTAATTTATAATCCCCTCAAGAATAAGTAAATATTTAAATTTCCCCCACTGGTGTAATTGAATGTTTTAATTCATGCTGGTAGACTGAGTCAGGCAAATGCTTCCACTGCCAGGGTTATTTATTAAATAAATGAAAGCAGGAAATCACTCCTGTCACTGTGCCAGAGCTTGTATGAAAGTGCTGCTCCCTCCAGCCCTCAGCCCTCGTCACACCTGACCAGCAAAGGGCCAGGTGAGCAAAGGATGTTTTATTTCTGCTTTAGCTGTGACAGTCAACAGCAAAGGAGCTGCCCAGGGATTGCCTGGGAGGGATGCCTGGCTGTGCCAGTGCCAAGGAGGAGGGAAGCCAATTAACCGGTGTCAGGGCTGGATTAACGAGCGGTGCAGCCCCACCATCCCCTTCCCATCCCCAGCTCTGACCTGCACTCACTGGGATGCTCCCAGGGATCAGCTGCCACCCCCCCACTGCAGCTGCTGGCACCTCACAGCCCCCACCCCATCCCACCCCCAGCAGGGTCCCCTTACCTTTGGCACAGGCCAGGCTGAGAGATGGATGCAGGGATGGATGGAGGGATGAGTGGATGCAGGGATGGATGGATGCAGGGATGGATGGATGCAGGGATGGATAGATAGAGGGATGGATGGATGGATGGAGAGATGAGTGGATGGAGGGATGGATGGATGCAGGGATGGATGGATGGATGCAGGGATGGATGGATGCAGGGATGGATGGATGCTCACCCTGCACATGCTGCAGCTGCTCAGCCATGACAGCACAGAACCAAATTAACGGTATCAACTGGTATGTGTGCAAACACTTAACTGACAGACACGAAACCTGGTGGGAATTTGGGGCCTTGTACCTCCAGGAGACATCACTGGTGCTGTTCAAATATTCATTTTTGCATTCTTGGCATCACAAACCACTGTAAATTACAGCTCCTGCCGTGGCAGCGATTGCACTCAGATAAATGCTGCTCACAATTTCTTGTGTGTCTGTCTCTGGACAGAGCTGGAGATTTTTGGTGCTGCAGGCAACAGACAGAGATGTATTGAAAATTAAGGCACCTAAATAATTAAGCCCACTGCCAAGTCTTGAGGCAATTTAATAAAGTGCTCTCGGGGCCGTGGCTGATAGTGAGTAATGTCCATTGTCACCGTGTCCCACAGGCTGCAGGAGCAGTGTCATGCTGCCACTGCACGGTGGTGCTGAACTGTTGGTGATCCTGGGAGAGGGGATGTTGTCCTGAAAGCCAGGTAAGAAATCCCTGTGCACGTGGGACATGAGAGCAGCAAACCTGGGCTTTGTCCTCCTCCCGAGGCAGACACAGATCATTAACCCCGCATGACTTGTGCTGAAATCACGCTTTGGTGTCTCATCTGGAATTACTCCAGGAAAGACATGTTTTCCCCCATCTTTCCCATCTGCATGGGATCCAGGGGCTCCATGGCAGCCGGCTGAGGATGGCTGGCACCCCGGGCAGGGGCGGGTGCCACAGTGGGATGTGCGGGAGGGGGTCCCTGTGCAGTGCCTGGTGGTGCCAGCACAGCTCCCACTGGTGCCAGATGAGCCCAGGCACTTGGCAATGCCTTATCCTGGCTCTGGAGGATCCACTCTGCCAGCCCTGGGGAGGCATTTTCCAGAACTCTCCACTGTCCTGCATATTTTCATGTGTGTTTGATTAATTATGCATGGATCTTTGATTGCAAATATGGTGCAGAAATGAGTGCACAAGCTGGGTGAATCAATTTGGCCTAAATAACATCCAACCACAATTCCTGGACTGGTTTTTTTGCCTGCAAATTACAGTGATGGAGAGAGAGAAATTCCCCTTTTGTGTTTGCCTTGGGAATTATTTTTCATCCCGACAGCCTCTGCTGTGTGGGCTGGGTTAGAGGCAGAGTTCACACGGAGATAGGAGAGCTGAGAAAGCAGAAAGCTGGGAACACTGAGGGTGCCATGGCAGGGCTGGAGCCCAGGAATTCATGCTGCAACAACTGTTTCCCCCACACCATCCAACACACACCCTGAATCTGGTGAGAGCAGCCAGGCTTTGGCCACAGCCTTGGTTCTCCCTTGGCAGCACTGGAGTGCCCCGTGTGCCCGGCTGGCACATCCCAAAGGGACGGAGCTTCCCCAGGGAGCCTGCAAGATCCTCCCACCCCTTGACGTTACAGGGGATGCTACCGTTCATGACATGAAGTTGCTAATGATGAGAAGTGGCAGAAAATCTTTCCATGGAAGAGTAACAAATGCTGTGGGTTTGTGCAGCGACAGCTGCGACTGCAGAGGATCAATAAACGTTGTCATGGAGGAGGGTGAGGAGCAGCTCCCTCCACAGCCCCTTCCCAGTGCAATCCCTGGGAAACCAAGGGATTCTGGCTTCAGAAACAACAAGTAGGGCCAGTTCTGAGCCAGGAGATACATCAGTGCCTTGTTCCCAAGAACATGCTCCAGCCCAGCTCCTCACAGTGAGTCCTGGGGCTCCCCAGGGCTCCCCACAGGAGTTCTGTGTCCTGCTGGCACTGTGGCACTGGGAAGAGCAGAGTCCTGCACATCAGCACCATCACCTGTGGAGCCAGCACTGAGTTACTTCAGTGCCCACTGGGGAATTCTTTGGTCACAGAACTACAGCACCAACCAGGAGCAGAGCAGACAGCCTGGCCCTGGCAGGGGACTGGCTGGTAGGAGGGAAATCAGCACATTGAACCTCCCAGACTGTGCTTGGTCCCAAAGCAGGGCTTTGCATGCTGTGGCTGCAGGAATTTTAATCTCTTCCCAGGAATACTGGTGCCCAACCAGGGCCTCAGACGGCTGAGAACCTCCTTGTGTCTAACTCAGGACAATTATTTAATTGAGACATTGGGTACATGCCAGGAGTGCAGGGCAGAGGTGCAGGGGAGGGGAAAGAGCAATAAATCACTGAGCAGAGTTAACCATCCGAGCCCTTTACAAAGAGCTCCTTTAGGAGAGACTAATCCCACTGTTCCATTTTACTTAAGGAAAACCTGTTCTTTTTCCTCTGTGCACACTTCTCCAGGAGAACATGGGATCAAGAAGGCACCTGCTGTGGCCACTGGCCAAGGCTGCACTGGTGGGGTCAGGATTTTGGTTTGAAAATACAACGGGTTTGCCACTGACACATGGCATTCCTTTAAGTTATCCCTGAAAGCATTTGAATTCCAGCCAGGTGGAAGTGTTACTTGATGGGTGGGAAGTGCTGCTTTGTTTAAGCAGGCTGGTGGAACCAATCCCAGCTCATGTTCCAAAGCCTAATCCTGTTCCAGGGAAGGGCTCCTAAACCCTGCAGACCCTTCCTGCAGACATGGGATGGGAAACAAGGCAGTGAGCAAACCCTGGCACTGTGTGAGGGTGCCAGGAGTGGACGTCTCCAGGGCTGGAACGTGGCATTTGCAGAGCTCCCAACCCCAGCAAGCCTGTCCCTGGAGGGAGAACAGGATTTGCCCCTCAGGCTCACACAGTTTTGCCGCTTCAAACACCCTTAAGATCCCACCACCTGCTCCCCCTGCCTGTCCCCAGAGTCCTCCAGGGCTGGGCAAGCTGGGGAGGATCAGGGAAAACAGCACCATGCCTGATGTCAGCAGCTACCTGGGGATGCACTAACACAGGGCTCCTGCTTTGGAGGCCCTAATGCCAGAGAAAGCCTGGAGCAGAAACAACTGCTTGGCATTATCCACCATCCACAGAGGGAACAGAACCAGGGCTGTGCAAGTCACTGCTCCCACGGGAAGGGAAGTTTCTGGAGCACAGAACCCAGGGGGGTTTCCTGACGTCACCTGGAAGCTCCCATGGAAGAATACACAGAGCAGGGATGAAATGAGAGCTTGGTAACTAATCCAGTCTCCAGCCAAGCAGCTCCTCTCTGTGACCAAACTTCAGACAGCATCTCCCAGATCACTGCTGGGCCCTTTCCCTCCCTCCCCACACACAGGGAATTTTCCAGGGAACATGGACTGCAGTAGACAGATATTAAAAAAGATCCAAGACACTTCACCAGGCCCAGAAGACAAAACCCTTCCCAGTGTCCCCATCACCCCGTGAACGGCTGCACCCACAGCAGGAGCCCTGCAAGGGGCTGGATCCTGGGCTGGGTGTCCCGGGGATGGGAAAGGCTGTCTGAGGGAGACAAGGTTGCACAGGTCCAAACACCTAAAGGGCATGAAAGTCCTGCCCTTGCCTTGCTTTGAGCAGTGAAGGAATTCAGCACCACGTTCCTCCCCGGAACGGAGCGAGGTGACTCACTGGCTCATTTTGCCAGGGACAACAAAAGCTTTCTCTGCCTCATAATGCATTTCCATTACAGCATTAAGGATTTTTCTGACCCAAATACATGTCCTGAGAACAAAAATAACTGTAAGGAATAAAGTGTTTAATCTGCCTCGATTCTGCTCTCAGAAAGATAAAATCTATTACAAATGTTATCCCTCGCCTTGCCTATTAATCCTAAAGGGAGCAGTGATTAAATACTGTTTCTAACCCTGCAGTCCCTGGTGTGCCAGGGATTCCAGGAGTCCCAGCTGCTCCATGCTGTCCATCTGGGGATGATAACAGAGCAACATCTCACCTGGGTTGGGGGCCCCAGGTTTTCCGGGGAGTTCTCTGAGTTCTGAGAGTTCTCTGCCTGTGCTTGGCCGGGATTCCCAGCGGGATCTTCGCTCCCTGCAGCCTTGGTGCCCCATCCCGATGGTGTCAGGACCCCTGTCCCACCCTCCAGCACAGGCTGAGCTCTGCCTCCAACACGGGGGCAATGCTGGGCCCCAAAGCACCGACAGGGAATGCACTTCAGGACTCACTGACAGCCAATTACAGGGGCGGGGGCTGAGCCCATCAAATTAATTTTAATTGCAATTCAAAGAAAGAAAAGCCACTCGAACATTTCTAATCAACAGGCATCTAATGAGGCCTGTTAGTTCCTGTAGTCTGAACACAGTAGGGAATTTTCTAAGATAATTTACTTCATTAATATTCAGCCAGAAGTGGATCATCCAATACTTTCCACAGTGGCATTGAGATAAAATATGTCAAAAGGAAAATTTTATATTTGACACGGACTTTAAGTTTCATAAGTTTTGTTCTCTCTTAGAAAAAAAGTGAAATAAAACATTACAGCCCAGACCAACTGGAATGATTACAAGGACTCAACCAGAACAGTGCCCAGGTACAAATATACCAGAGCCAGTCAGGAAAATCAGAGGGATCCCCTTTGCAGGATTTCTGAATGTTGTTGTTGTACATAATTCTTGATACAACAAATGTCAAGAACTCTTGAAAAGCTGTCAGCCTTTTTAAGGAGTAACAGCTTTAGTGTAACAGGTTTCACATCTTCATGCTGAGACTGGTTTGGTTTGGTTAGCTACAATGGAAATAATAAATAAATAAATAAATAAATAAAAAGAAAACAGAGCCCCAGAGAGACCAAAGTTTGCAAAGTTTGAGAAGGAACACTTGTCCTGTCAATGATCAATACCCACAGCCCCACAGCCCCTGGGATCAGCCCTGGGGGGGCAGCTGCTGGGGGCTCAATTCACTGCCCTTCCCAAAACAAAGGACTACAAATGCCAGGATTTAAATGCCAGAGGGGCACATCATTCTGATTCCTGGGAAATGAGCAGGATTTTCATTGTGGGGACATTTAGCTGTGCATGTTTACAGAACACATGTAGGTTACTCAAAAGCCCAACCTGATAGGAACAACGAAGAGCCTGTGTTAGCCTGTCTTTCTGGAAGCATCACTTCCCTTTCTGCTCCTTTCTCTACTGCACTGTAAAGGTTATCCTCATAAAAGACGTTATTACAACTAGCATCACATCATCAGAAAGGAGAGGGAAAAGATGAAATCGTGAATATTTGAAGAACTATTTTCTGAAGACCTCGCTGTGGCTGGGGAGGGGAGGCTGCAAAAGGCATCAGCAGCCCCGTGGGCTCTTTTCTGTCCTGTGCTGCAACCAAAGTTTATTTGTCTGCAGTGTGAAATAATTCAGACAAGCCCTGGTCCCAAAAGGGCAGTTGCCCATCAAGGAGATCAGATATTGGCTAAAATACAATTGTTTTTTTTTCACACTGATGTCCATGGAAATGTTTCTGTGGTACAACAGCACAGAATGGAACCAGCAGCTCCATGCACTTATTTCTGCAGGACAGGCTCTGCTCCCCTTCCTGTGCCACCAAACCTCCCTCAGCTCATGCACCAGATCATGACCAACTGCATTTGGCTTCTCTAGAAACTGCCCAGCACTTCTTCCCCGTCCTTTTTCAACTGTGACATTTAAAAAGACTCTAATGCCCCCAAAATGAAATATCTGGGTGGATATTATCCCACCTGGGTCTCTAATAACACCACTACCCACTTGCCACCACACATATCCTTAATTCTGCTCTTGAAAATACAACGGGAAGTCGGATTCAAGTTTCATATTGTTAATGGATTAAATTAAATTACATTCTCATGATTCAAAGACACTTAGGTTAATTTAAGAATATATATTTTACCCAAAACTCACTTAACTGCCATGTAATTTTTTGCTATTTCCTTTTCCATTCTTGCTGATTAACAAGATCCTCGGGAATAAATAGAAGTGCTCTCTCTGCTGCAATTAGCCTGTCTGTCCCTCTGATTAGCTGATTCCTAGTTTGTGACAGGGAATTTGGAAATCCAGAATACTCCACTCTGACATCATCGTTCCAGTCACCGACCAAAATGGAAGTTTCCTGGGAAAGAAAGTTCTTGGCTCTATTTTAACAGATGTTTGGAAAATCACTAAGGTCCAGCCCAAGCATCACTGAAACAAAAGGATTTTGCTGCACTGAGCTGGGAAAGGAAAGCCCAGAAGGGAGCCTGGAAGCAGGGTAAATTCCTCAGGCAAATCACCACAGAGCTGGGATAAGGACAGGCCAAAGACCTGCCCAGTGGCTCCCACTGCTCCTGCAGGGAACAGGATCCCAGGGGGAACGTGGCCCAGGAGCCACGGGAAAAGGGTGAGTGACACCATCAGTGCAGCAAGAGGAGGGGCACTCATGGGATCAGAGGGTCACAGAACGGTTTGGGTTGGAAGGGACCTTAAATATCATCTTGTTGCAGTTCCCCTGGAACACCAGGGACACCTCCCACAGCCCAGGCTGCTCCAAGCCCCGTCCAACCTGAGGACAGCAAATCCTACACTGCCAGGCAGCAGCTCAGAGGGGAACAAGGCAAAGGTCAGCAAAGCTCTAAAGCTGCATCTCAAACCCTGACCTAAAGGGCCCTGGGAAGGTGTGCTCCCACCCTTCTCACTGGAATTCCTGGGCAATTTTCCTTGGAAAGCTCAGTTCTCACCTCCTGCCCCACAGCACGGTGTGGCAGTGCTGAGGGCTCCGAAGCTTTCCGGGGTGGAGGAGTCTGTAAAGCAGTTTGATGTTCCTGAAGATGAAAGGCACATTAACAATTAAGTGGTATTATTATTGTCAGTAGTAGTGGTAATATTAGTAAAATAATAGTAGTAGGAGAAGTAATATTTCAGTGCTATGAGACATGCTGTTAAAATAAATTCCTTGCTTTAGGAAGTCCAGATAAATGTTGCCTTTCAAACACAAAATATTGTGCAGCCATAAGATTCAGTTCATCAAGGATCTAACGGGAAAATAGAGTTAAATCCATTTTCATTATGTAAAAGCCTGAGATATTACCACAGCTTCTCATGTGAACAATCACCCTACAACCTGAACTAATATCTCCTACTCCCAAGCAGCTCCCCAGTGCCATTCATTTGGACAAATTGGAGAGAATTCAGAGACAAGCAACAAAATTAGGAAGTGATTGGGGATATGGTCTCGAGAAGGAAGGTCAACAGGAGTAGATTTGTCTGGCACAGGGGAGCGATGATTTTAAAGAGGTCACTGAAAGAGAGAGAGAGTCAGGGAAAGAATAAAATATCACTGTTATTCAGAGGTCAGGAGACAAAATTTGGGGTCACAAGGTTTTCACTCCAAATGAGATTTTTCCTGAAACAGACTGACCCCATCCAGTCCCTCCTGCCATCTGAGCATACACGGAATGATTTCCTGAGTATGATAAATGGATTCTTGAAGGTAAACCTTCACTGGCACTAGGTGAGAGCCCGAGTGACCTCTGCTCTTCTCCATCTCCCACTGCTGTGGCAGGGGAGCGCTCGCTGATGTGTCACAGCAGCTGAAGAGTTTGGGGGGGTTCACAGTGCCATGTTGGTCCTGGGGTGAGGCAGAAGGATGGGCATTAGCAGATGGAGGGGGAAGAGAAGAAGGAAAGGGTCAATTAAGTTTGAAAGTGAGAGGGAGGTTCTCCTGGTCAGGGAACACACCTCCCTGTCTGGGCAAAGTATCAATGGGCTGGGAGAGGTTCCCTGGGAGTGAGCAGGGCTGTGACAAGGCAGCCAAAGCCAGGAGCCCCATCACTGGACTTGGCTGCTCTGCTCTGGTTAAACTTCCACAAACCCCAGGTTTCTTTGGGAAGATCACATGTGAAGTGACCCCCAGCTGGAAGCACACAGGACCCCGTTATTCCCACTAACAGTGCAGGCACATCCACACCATCATCATCCCCCCAAACCTCCCTGCCTCCTGCCATCACCTTCCCCAAACAGCTTCACCACCTGAAGGTCAGCACATCCTGGCACCAGAAAGAGTCAGAAACAAGGTTTAAACCCCCCAACTGCCCTTTGCTGTGGGAGCACCAGGAAGGACAGAGAACAGCTCTCCCCACGCAGAAGTGGCTGGATTACAGACCTGATCAGACAGAAAACAAATGCAGATGCACAGGACTAAACAAAACATTGTCTGTGATCTCTTTGTCAACAAATTAGATAACTCTGTTGGCAACTTGGCTGGCTCCTCTTGTTTGCACTGGTAAATTAAGTTCACAATGTTTGCCATTGCAGGGGGATTTCTAAGTTTTAAAATTTTTAAAGTTTTCTTTTACAGGCATCGTTCCTGAAAGGTGATTATATGGGATTTTGGGGAGCTCATAACTATAAGGACTCAGTAGAAAAAGTTCTGTGTCCATGGAAATGGTTCTTATGGGGGAAATCTTGAAACAACAATCGCAAAAAGCAATTCTAAATTATGTCTTTTTCTGTTAAACACGTGGATTTTCATAACTTGGCCTTCTGCACGCTGGAGGGATGCTCAAAGGTGCAGCTCTATCCTCTGCAGCATGACACGAAGGAAAAGATCCATTAGGACAACGGCAGCCAAATCAGCCTTCGATTGCTGACAGTCCCAAGGGCTCTGGGAGGCTGAGTGTGATGAATTTTACCATGTGATTGATCGTGGTGGTGGCCTGGTTTAAAGAGCAAAGCCCACGTCGAGGCAGGGCTGAGGGCACGGCTCTGTTGAGCAGTAATTCCCAATTACCCCACTGTGACCTTGCAGGGATCTTTGATCATTTACAAGGAGCCTGAGCTGACCAGTAAATAGAGACCTGTGATAGAAACTTGTTATTGGCCAGGAATGACTGATGGAGGGCTGCCAGTTATTTTTTACAGCAGCTTTTACACCAGCTCTCAGAAGCATTTTGGGCCTCGCTGCGACAGCACCCACCTCCCCTGGGCAAGGAACCAAGGAAGCTCCCAGGCAGATCAATCTTCCTGATAATTTACAGCTCCATCACTGGGATGAGGTCAGGGTAGGTGCAATGAGTGATGTGGTCCCAGCCCCAGGCTGTCGCTGCCGGCGGTGTCACCTTGCCTGTCCTCCCCGAAATGACTTCCCCAACATCCTCCTCCAAGCAGCAATTCTATCAGCAGGTCCTCTCAGACAACCACCACGAAATGAATTGCTCAGGCAGTCAACAGCAGCCTCCTGCAAACACTTATCCCCTCCAAGACTCTCCTCATAAAACTTTATGATACCTTTTTCTTATGATAATCCAGTATAAACATAATTTAATGGGACTGGGAGGAAAACAATCACAGCAACAAAAACAACAGGCAATGGTTGTAAAGTCTCCCATCTCACCATTTTTTCTTTCTTTTCGCTCATTCTCTCTCCTTTGGTTTAAGTGTGTATTATTTTGGCCATGCTGTCACTGGGTTATTATGTGCTCTCAATGACACTGCAATAAAGCCTGAAGGTCTTTTGTGGTTATACTTTAAACCTTTGAGGTGAGGTGGGTTTTTTGCCTATGAAATTGATTCAGCTTTGCTTCAGGTTACTTTTATGCCTGCTAAACCACTCCATCCAACACTGAAAAAGGAACTGTGTCCAAGGGAAATGTTGGAGACAACCACATAAACAATGCACCTGAGACCTGCCCATTTAACCCATAATCTGAATTGGATTCTGTTTCCACAGCAGTTCCCTGTGTGCACCCCCACGGGTTATTTATCAGGCACAGAATGTCCCTGACTGGGGGATCAATACCCCTGGGAGTGTGTCACACCCTGTCCTTGGACACCCCAGATCTTGGGGGTCTCACCGTGCTCTTCCTCAGTGCCTTCAGCCTCACAGCCCCTCCCCTGCCCTGGGAGCCTGGGACAGCTTCCTCCACACAGTGCAGGTGGAATCACCATGGCAGATCACAACAAAAAGCAATATTAACTCCTTTAATTAAATTTGCCACCATTATTACTTATTTGAATGAGACAGAGCCGCCACCACGAAGATGTAATATCAGCAGCTGCACAAATATGGAGCTAAATAAGCAAATAACTCATAACCTTGCTAAACAAAGACTTCACAGGGCTTGTTTGCTTTCACAAAAGCAAACATGTAGAAATATGTTTAAGCAAAGAGATTTTGTGTGAAAACCTTGGCCTGGCTGGTGCACAGGCTGCTCCAGGTGGAAAAAGGGGATTTGGGGGGATGTGAGAGTTCAGCAGAAAGCTAAGGATAAAAACAAATGGATGGGTCTGTCCCACTGTGAGCTAAAAGGTAACTGGAAAGGTAAAATGATGGGGAGGGGAGGGAGTGGACTGAAAAAGTCCCTTGGGAAGGGTGGGGAGTGCAGCCAGTGCCTTTCACTGACTGCTCCCATGGATTTGGAGACACAGATCCCAGGGAGGGCCCTGCCACAGCCACCTGAGATCCCCAATTCCTGTGGACACCAGGGACACACGAGTCCTGACAGCAACTGCCCAGGAGTGAACTAATGGGAACTGCAAATTCAGGCAAATGAAGCTAATTTAAGAATTTCCTCAATTCCAGCTGTTATTTCTGCAGTTTGTGCTGGGGAGAACCAGTTACAGGGCAAACCCAGATTCCCCGTTCACCTGTTTACACTTATTTAAGGCAAACCAAAAAGGAGAAGCCAGTAATCTTTTTTTCCTTATGGATTAGCCAGTCAGGAGATTCCAGTAGGGTTCAACCAAACTTTTGCGATCATGTAATTTTCAGTCTTCATTCCTGTAACCACAAAACCAGCCAACAGCCTGACATGGATCTAATCTATAGTGAGGGGAAAAAAAAGACATTTTTCATGCGTGGGGGAGGCGGATGAAAAAATGCATCTTTTCCATCAACACAATGCAAAATCTGATTTTTTCCATCCTAAACCTGCTCCAGTGTCCACACAGTAAAACCAAACAAGCTGATTGCATTATGTGCCAGTTGTTGCTCTGGAGTACTGCTGACATGATTAATTAGATGGTCACTGGGCCAGAAAAAAGACTGAAAATTAATACGAATTTCTGGCCATTCCAGCACTTTATATTAAAGAGGCACAGATGAAATACTAAACCCTTGGAGAAAGGAATGGACCCTACATCTGCCCTCTGCTCAGGTCAGATATCTGAATAACCACCCAAGGGCACAGAGCAAGGTCGAGGGGAGGGTTCCCAAGATGCAGGGGCAGCACCTCCCCAGCAAATGCCACTGTTCCCTCACGCCTGGCAGGGCCTTCCCTCAGATCTGTCTGCTTACACATGTACAAAGCACCTGTTCCAGGCACCTGGAATACCAACAGACCATTGCTGCAGTACTGCAGAACGACCAAAAATAAACCAAAGCCCGGGGAACATTTGTACTTTCGATTCGTGTTACATTCAGGATGTTTCTCTGATAATCTGCAGGAATACTGGTACGTACTCACGAAGAAAATATCAAATGCAGGGTGCTGGTACAGACCTGTGTGTGCACATATAAACTACAGAATCATTAAGGTGGGAAAAGACCTCCAAGACCATCAAGTCCAACCTTTGACCAAATACCTCCATGCCCACTAAACCACACCATGACCAGAAAAAACACAAAATCCCAGCTCTTTAATTCCTTCAGCATCTGCATCACAGTTTTAGAATGCAGTACTTAAAAGCAAATTTAAAAGGAATTAAACAATAGGTGACTGATTTCAGTGAACTACCAGCAGGTTTTTGCCTTAACAGACCTCACTGAATCATCAGACATTTGCTCCAAGGGCTGTTTGCTCACATTTAACAACTGCTCAGTTTTGTTAATGTCCACAGATTTGTACTCTAAGAGCAGGAATTTTACCACAGGAGGTGGCAGATGTCCAGAGGGGCTGACCTGTGTTTCACGTGGACAGCACAGAACTGTGCCAGCACCAGGCACACTCAGCCAGGAGCACAGAAGGCTTCTGAAGTCAGTGGAACAAATTTTGGTGGCCTGACCCAGAATCACAGAATAACCTGAGCTGGAAGGGACCCACAAGGATCATCCAGTCCAACTCCTGGCCATGCCCAGGACACCCCAACAATCTCACCCTGTCCCTCAGAGCATTATCCAAACCCTCCTGGAGCTCTGGCAGCCTTGGGGCTGTGCCCACTGCCCTGGGGAGCCTGGTCAGTGCCAACCACCCTCTGGGGAAAGAACCTTCTCCTGAGATCCAACCTGACCCTGCCCTGACACAGCTCCAGAGAGCTCCTCACCTGTGAGCAGCATGAGCCAGCATTCCCACCCCCAGCATTCCCACCTGTGCTTCCAACAGTAACTTACTCTCTGGAGTTTGCTGTTTAAATGTCCCCGTGTTCGCTCTCATTTCCACATGCAAATCTCTGTGAGCTTTATGCAAGGAAAGGACGAGTCCCAACAACCCTTTATGGTCAGCCATACCATATTTCCTGCTATTTCTGGCTCTCCCAGTTTCACTCCTGGCCTGTGTCTGAGAACACAGAGGTAAACAAAAATGAAAAATGATGAGAAGGAAGCCAGCCACCTGCTTTCTGCCTCGGAGGGCTGGGATCGTTCTGAGCAGGAGCCTAGGGGTACCCAGGGCTTCTAATTGCTCCAGTTGGTTCAGTTCAGCTCCGTGGCCATCTGGGGGCTGGCAATGAAAATCAGTGAGGAACAGCTGAAAATATTGCTGTTCACTGTACTGAAGTTGTTCTTATTAAAGGCTAAGAACAGGCCTTCTGAGAAATCCTCAGTGCAGCTCATGCCGTGCTGAGGAGGGCCAGGCACTCCTGCTGATCCTGGGGGTGCAAACACAGGCTGTTTCCAAAGGCACCTCCATAGCCTGAGGTGACAGCTGCTTACACCTGCAGGTAAGAGCCTGTGGCTGAACAAGCCATGTATGAGACACGTGCAAACAGCCACTCTGCTGGTAACAGGCAGTTTCACTGGGAGGGGGCTGTATTTGTTTGTACACTTGGGTTTAAAGTTTAAATTTGGTAACTGGGCTTTTTTCCCTAGAAAAGGCCTAGGATAAATGCATGGCATCTTTTTAATGGACACTGTTGATGAAGAGACCTGTCTTCCCACCTTCTGGAGTGAAACCTCTTCCCAGCTTTGGATGCTGCCTGAGTAACATGGATTTGTTCTGTGTCTCCTTCCTTCCAACCAAGCCCCGATGCTGTGCTCCAGCACAGGCAAGGGGCTCCTCAGAGAAGTGCCAGTGTGTGGAATGTGACAGGGCTGTACACAGCCCTGGGGAGCAGACAGGTCACACTGCCATGGCCACGGCCACCTGGCCCTGCTGGACACGGGGCAGCACCTCGGGGCTGCTCAGGCAGGAAACCCATCACTCCAATCCAGGGCACCAACGGGCTCTTTGATCTCATGAAGAAAGGCCTGAGGAGAAGCACTGGCTGGGAGGTGAAAGCTGATCCAGACAGTTAAAAGCACAGTGAAGGGCTGCCTGGGGGAGCAGCTCTGCCCGCTCTGCAGACCCAGCTGGGCACCTTTCCAAAGGGGATTCACCCTCAAAGGCAGTGCCGGGCTGGGTATGGGATGAGTGAGGAGACTCCCTTCTCTGTAACACAGAGAGAGCACACTGAACCATCTGTGGGTCTCTCCTGCCCTTATAAACCAGGAATAAAAGCACTGCTTTTGTTTTATTTCTATTATTGCACCAGGACTGGCCTTTAGGGAGGAAAGTGTTTCACGTGGTCCCTCCCAGAAAGTCCCCAAGCCCTGTTCTGCAAAGCATGTCCTCACCTTCATCACCACCTCCTGCCACTTCACCCAGCTCAGAGTGAGTCCTTGGGGCAGCCCAAGCCTCTGTGGCAAATTTTCTTCCAGTGTCAGGCAGATCCCACTTAGAATTAAGCCTTGGATTCAGCAGCTTTCCAAGTCTTTCCATATTTATGACAGATACCAGGGATTAACTTCATTTACAAATTTAACAATGATTACACTTAATTATCCTCCACACAAACAAATATTATTAGAACACTGAACTACACAGAGCAGCATTCTCTGTGCCTGTATTTTCATCCCCAGGCAGGGCTGCAGTGATGGGGTGTCATTGGCACCATCCTCAGCGGGCAGGGCAGAGCTTTGGCTGCAGCTCCACCAGAGCCAGCAGGGGCTGAACACACACGTGCTCCCAACAACCCCCGGCACAGGGATCAGCCCAGGAGGTGTCACTCCTCACTGACATCTTCATTCTCAGTGTCATGTCAGAACAAGCTGCTCATTTGAACTGGGTGTGTCTGCAGCTACAACTCCTGTTTCTCCAGGTCTCATCCCAGCCCGTGACACTGCTGGGCTCTTTGCAACCTGGCTGCAGCTGTTTGCAGAAAGCAGATCCCTTTCGAAGCAGAGATCCCCAAACCCACTCCAAACCCAAAGGTGTAAATCCAGTCCAGAGAGACCTGAGCCAGCAACAAACAAAGTTCTGGAACAAACAATGCAGCTGATGGTAAATTAACTTTACAACAGGCTGGATGGACCCCAAAACAATTCACATGTTGAGCACTCCTGTAAATCTTGCTATCATGGTGTTCTTGGTGCGTAATTAGATGGGTAATTGCTATTTGTCTGGAGAGATTTTCTTTTGAAGATGTTCTGCTGGCAGGTAAAAACAGGACTGACAAACCAAACCCAAGGAAAGCTCCACCAGAGCCCATTTTGTAACTCAAATTAGGGTCATGATTGTTAGTAATTTTCCCTCTCTTTTCTGAAAATCAAAGGATTCTTTCACTTTCAGATCTTTAAATCATGCGCAAAGTGCAACGAGATTTAATCTTTGCAAATGTGGCTTTTTCATTTGGACTATTATGGAAAGAAAAGAATCCAACAAGATTCATTCCATGGTTTTTCATATACAGGTGATAGAGCACTGCTGATGATTTATTCTCTAATTTACTATTCGTTTACTTCTAGATTATAATGTCTAATTTATTCTCTAATGTATCAATTTATCCCCTGATTTAGCCCTTTATCATCCAATCTGGAATTTAAATATAAATAAGTAAATAAACACATGCATTCTGTGTGGCAGGTAAGCAATAAGCATTTGGGGCAGCAAGAGGAAGAAAATACAAAGGAGGGGGGATGAATTTGTGTGCAAAGCTCATTGCCCCATCAGGCATATGAGGAGCATGTCAGAGGCAAACCAGGCTGGTAGTTATAGCAACCATATGCTTTGCTGGAATAACACATTCCAGGGGACACCAGAGGCCCCAACGCTGGTAGGAAAATAACAGCTCAGATCTGTAGTGAAAGCAAGCAAAGAGTTTTACCAGATCCTGCTGGGAGTGGTGGAGATTGCAGAGCCTCTGGTGAGAGGAGCCCAGAGCTGGTGGCACAGCCAGTGACCACCACAGGGGAGTCAACAGGGCTTGTTTGGATTCCCAAACGTCCCCCTCGCAATTCCCCGTTGAAAATCACAAATTTTTTGCTCGTTCTGATTCAGACTTCTGACTCAAATAATACTAATTGCTGCTAATTTTTATAGGACCACCCTTAGGATGAGGTTTTTCAGTAACTCCATGGGTTTTCCAGGTCACCGAGCTGGGCTGCTGCCCCTGGGCTTGTGTGGCAGCAGGTGAGCAGGGCTTGGGAGCGTTTAGAGGGAGCATTAACCAAGGGCCCTGCAAACTGGGCCCATTCCAGCAAACAGGACCAACTGTGAGGCTGAGAAAGGAGGAGCAGGGCTTGGGCCCCGGAGTCCCACTGCACAATCCCACCGAGCACCCAGTGGGCACCCACGGGCACACACCGAGCTGTGCCAGGCTCTGCCAGTGGGAACGAGCCCTTGCAGAGGGAGGAGCAGAAAAAAGACTTCCCAGGAGTGCTGTGGGCAGCCCAGCCCCAGGCAGTGCCCCGAGTCCATCCGGGCAGCCCCACACTCCCACACGACCTCGCCGGCGCTGCTCCGAGGGGGAAACATCTGCACGGGGAGAGCAGCTGGTGGAGGCATCTGTTTGCAAATTAAACAGTGTCCAAACACTGCTGCCAGGATTTGGGCTGAACCAATAGAGCAGCTGAAATGCTAATTGCAATGACATCGGTCACTGCGCCAGGCCGGGCACTCTCGGCCTGACTCGTTGGACTCCAAAAAGAGTCGCAGCTGAATTAGTGGGTTTGTCATGCAGGGCTCCTTACCTCTGACCCTGCACCAGGAGATAGCATGGGGCTGTCAGGAACAGTCCCAGAGTGCTCCCAGAGATGGCTCCAGTGTCCCCTGTCTCACCCCCCGTGGGGGCTCCCCTCGCCCACCCTGCCAGGGCTGGGAACAAAGCACCAGCCTCGGGTGGTGGCACGAGCAGAAACACTGAGAACAGACAGATCTCCAGAACCACCTGGAAAAGCTCTGTCAGTGCAAATGCTCACAGATCATCCCAATGAAAAATGCTTTTTTAACTCTTTTTAAAAAAAATATTACTTATTATAGCAGGCTGAAGGCAGCAGGGAGCTGTGCAGGCTGGACTCTCTGGCAGCACCATTCCTAGAGGTCTGGGAGACCCTCTAGTCTCCTGAACACCAGGTGGGTACAGGAATAGGCTGCCTGTCAGCTCAGAAAACACAAACATTTTGACTTTGCTCACGCCAGCCTGGATTTTGTATTGAAAATGTTGACAAGCCAAACGGACCAGCAGGCACAAAGCCTGCAGCAACACAGCTTGGGCAGCCCAGAGATGTGATGGACGTGCCACACACGGTCCAGGACAGGGCCTGCTGAGCTTGTCACAATGCTCTGAATGGCTGGAAACATCACCTCAGACCTCAGGAAGCTGATGCAGCCTTTGTTTCCATGCCCTGCTTCCCACATCTGAACGTAGGTATCTCGGTGCCCTTTCCTTGCTCCTCATCTGACCATCAAACCACTCCCCATTGTGCAAATAAAACCCAAATAGAAAAAAATACACTAAAAAACAAGCAAAGGAACATCCACTACTTGCATTTGTAATGTACATCTAAAACCACGTTCATCCCAAGATTATTGCTGACACTGGGGTTTCTGATGCTGGCCCACACTGTCCCCAGCTGTGGATTTCTGTCCCCAGCTGTGGATTTCTGTCTCAAGCCATGGATTTCTCCCCCTCCCACCTCCATCCCTCCCTTGCTCCCTGCTCGACTGGGGCGCAGGGCAGGTGATGAGCTTTGGTTCTGTGCCTCTGCAGCATCTGCAGCAGAGGGTTAATGATCTGGCACTAAGGCATCACAGTGCTGACTCAGGCAGAGAGAAAGGGATGGAGATGATTCTTCTTCCACACAAATCATACACCGTTCATTAGGTTTGTATCAATAAAATCAAAGTGCATCAGAGGCACATTAAAGACAGTGAGAACACAGGGCAGCTCACAACAGAGAACAGAGAAATGCCCTCGCTGAGTTCCTGCTCTGGGAGCCAACACTCACACCTGTCCTGCTCGTGCCACCTCACCCCAGGGAAGGGCTCCCGTGCCAAACTGTGCCTGTCGTCCCACAGGATTCAGCTTCACCTCTACCAGCTCATCAAGAAATCCCTAATTGTAAATCCCATTTGATTAGTGACTGGGGGAGCAATGACAATGTATCACACTAGAGATGGGCTTGTGTTGTTTTCTGGCCCAGGAGAATAATTAAAAATCTCATCAAAAGCTTCACTGTGCAAAATAGCTCCTTTTGGGGGATAAAAAAGTATCTCCTGTGTCTGTACAGAAACACACTCCTCTGTGGAACAGAATGCCTGGCAGAACTGTGCCTGGTCCAGCTGCAGAGGGGATATAACCTCACAGAATCACAGAAGGGTTTGGGTTGGAAGGGACCTCAAAGGTCATCTCATTCCACTCCCCTCCCTGGCAGGGACACCTTCCACTGTGGCCTCAAACACTTCAGGGATGTGGAAAACCTATCTCCTGATGGGTTCTGTCATTCTGTAGGTCAAATCTACGTGTGCAGAGACACTGTTACAAGACTTCAAATCAGTCCAGCTTGAGTAAAAAGAAGTGGAACAAAAAATAACTGTGGGCTCTTACATTCATTGAGGAAAGCAATTCTGCTGTGCTGGAAGAACTGACCCTACCAACGGGATCCAGAGTGAGCAGCCAAAGGGAAACCAAGGCTCAGCCAAATTTCAAGGTTGCTCAAATACAGCCAGGGGAAGTTTCAGCAATCTACAGCTGAAAGGAAAATGAATCCAAGTCTGAAAGGAAGAAACAGAGAAACAAGGGAATGTTGGGGGAAAAAAATATCAGGAACATGGCAGAGACTGGGAAAAAACTCCTGTTACAAACACACAGACACTGTTTGGAGCCCCAGAGCAGCTCCAGCTGCTCACCACCAGGCACAGCCTGGAGCATTGCTGGTTTTCCTGGTTTTCTCCATCAGCTCACAGAACATCTCCACTTTGAACTGACTGTGAGCACAATCATTCCCATCTCCACAACAGTTTTTCTTGGAGTGTTTCCTACCCCTGTCTGAGCACCCTCTAACTGAGGGGTTTCAGCAGGAACCACTCCAGTGACCCACCTATCCAGAGGTCTGGCACCGAGCTCACAAGTCACAAAGGTCATATAAACCACACTTCAAGACCTTCCCAGGGATCCAGGAGCCTCCTCCCGAGTCAGTGCTGCAGAACAGAGGCAACATCACTCACTGGGCATTGGCAGTCTGGGCACAGGCAGCCAGAGCTGCAGTCACATGGAGACACAGATTCCTCCCTGAAAACACAGCGAGGAAGAGACTAAAGCTGTCAAAGCCCTGGGAGTCACTCTCCACATTTACTGCTCTTCCAGCTGCAGAGCACGAAATGAACAGTGGCCACTCTTCCTCTCCTGGCCTTGGCCACTCCAGAGGTTCTATAAAAATGCATGGGGGATGCAGGGGGCTATTCCCTGGCATAATCCCAAGGGAGAGCACAGAAAAAGACTTAGGAAACAAGTTACACAAAATTATTCAGGATTTGTGACTTGAGAACCTCAGTCTACTTGCTTTACCCAAGAGGAAGCTGAGTCCAAAATCTATCCAGAAGAGGTGTTTCTGAGGAGAGATAGCTTTGAAAATCAAAGTAAAAAGCATAACAAGGCACAGGGGACCAGAAACCAACTAAACCCAGACTAGAAACAGGCACTTGCTACTGCCAGGCAGGGGGAGGTACCATGGGAACCACTTAAAAGGAACTCTCTGGGTTCTGGTTTCTTGATATCTTTTTATCAATTCCCTTTAAATTCCTGGGCAAAGAGAACTATAGTCTAATTTGAGAAGTCAGGAGAATTTTGTAACCTAATTTGCAAGAGGTCAGCTTGGAAGATTGTAAGGAAGTTCTCCAGCCCCACCACCACCACACTGAGCTTTCTCACTACAGAACATCTCTCAGAGCTGACACCCCACCAATGCCCCAATAGCCATGGCCACCAGCCCAGGTTGTTTCAAACCCCCTCCAACCTGGCCTTGGACACTCCCAGGGATGGGGCAGCCACAGCTTCTCTGGGCAACCTGTGCCAGGGCCTCCCCACCCTCACAGGGAAGAAATTCTTCCTAATATCTCATCTAAATCTCCCCTCTTTTAGTATTCCTTCATGACATACTCATCACACTTGTACATTTTCATCCCATGTGTGGGATCTCCGTCCCTTGCCAAGTACTGACAGTTGAGGGACAGGGACAGACACGTGAGTTTTTCCTACTGGTTTCACAGAATTATTTCTGCTTTTCTTGCTCATTTTTAGAACAGAGATAGATTAATTCCCATAAAAATATTTCAGTTGTTATTCCCATGGTATTGTTTGCTCTCCCCTTTCTTTTTGTACTTTTCGTAGCAGTGAAAAAGGAATGAAGAAAAATAAATGACATTATCAGCCATTTTGAGAACAAAACTGAAAGTTTTCAAAAGTCTCTTTATTTAGGGGCTTTAGAGTGTTCATTACTTCCATGACATCAAAGTGGTTTTCTCTTGAGTAAGCAGTCAACTTTTAAACCATGGGACAGATGAAAAAAGCAAATTTCACAGAAAATAATCATAAATTTGAAGTAATTTTTCCAAGTGAAAGCGTTTAAAAATTAAATCCATAAAAATAAATTGAAGCACTTCTTAGCTGAACCTCAGATGGTTTAAAAGATACCAAAAAAGTGATGTTTGTACTGGCAGGAATGGCTGGAGGTCACATTGGCAACCTACTTCTCTCTTCCCCATTTCTGTGTTTGACACATTTATCAAAACACGTGGCCAATTTTAAATGAAGTGCAGGTCTAAAGGTCTGGAATTGGGAAGCACCATTGGGATGCTCCAGCACAGCTGCCCATGTCCTCTGCCAGGAGCTGCAGGGTGACCCTCTGGTGTTTAACCTTCCGTTCAGGTGGGATCTCAGGGAAAGGTTCTTCCCCCAGAGGGTGGTTGGCACTGCCCAGGCTCCCCAGGGCAGTGGGCACAGCCCCAAGGCTGCCAGAGCTCCAGGAGCTCTGAGGGATGGGGGGGATTGTTGGGATGTCGTGGGCAGGGCCAGGGGTTGGACTGATAGTCCTTGTGGGTCCCTCCCAGTTCAGGGAATTCTGTGATTCTATGAAATGTTTTTAATCCCACCTGCTGTCCTGAAGTGCTCTCAGGAAGACTCTCATGGGAAGCAGCAGCTCACTCCAGCCCAGCCCCTGCCCCATTCCCAGCCCCAGCATTCCGTGAACATCTCCTCACACCTCTGTCCCTCAGGGAGAAACTACAAACAGGAACGATAATATCACCCCCAACAGCACTGAATAAAAGAAATCCTGTGCTAGATGTCAGGTTTCTCTGGAGCAGTCCCCATTCCCTTCCCCATCAATCACCCACCCCACTGCCCAGCTCTCTCACTGTATAAACCAATTTATGATAATGTCCAAGTCAATACCTGCTTTAATGGTTCAGTGAACCAGGGACAACACTGCACCAACTTCCCATCCTGGTGTGCCCTGCTGGCCCTCAGTCAGGGAGAGGGAACTGTCCGAATAGGAAATACAAGAGAATTCCTGTCATTCCCAGGTTATTCCAGAGGTACAAAGTCTGACTGTTCCTCCCCACCTGCACAGCCCCATCCATTGGGAGCAGTGTGGGACACTGCAGGACCCAGGAGTGCTCAGCACCCCACAGCAGCCAGGGCAGCACCCACTGAGGCCACATGTGCTTTCCTGCAGCAAACCCAAGCATTGCTGCTCAGTTCCTGTGGCACAGCCCAGGCCAGGGCTGGCAGAGCAGACAAGGAGGTCCCAAGGTGGGTTCAGTGTCTCCAGGGGGACGGGCACAGGGACAAGCTCTGGCAGAGGAGGGCTCATCCTGCTGGGCCCCATGTCTGAGGCTGCACTTGGCTCCTGCCAAACACCATAAGAAACCTCGTGGCTTCAGTGTTTCAATCAAATAAAACGTTTCATTCCACACAAGATCACTTTTCCCCCTTGGTTTTCGGGTCAGGTAACTGTCACCCTGCTCTCAGCACAGAAACATGAGGCAGTGTTTAGGAAGAAAAGTGCCACTTCAGAGCATCAAGGCCAGAAGCTCCCTGCTGCAAATGTCAGCACCCAGGGTTTAACAGGCTTTAAAAGTTGTTTCCATCAGCCTTCTGACTGAAATCCCATTTTTCCTGTACTTCACGAACTGCCAGGTTTCACACACCCCTTCTCCCACGCTGGCAGAGGGAGCACAGCTCTCCAGAGGGTCAGACAGGAGGAGGATTCTCCAGGAAGGAGAGTGTGCTCTGAGCCCTGGGGGTGCTGAGGCCAAGCTCCCATGGCCCAGGGTGAGGATGAGGGAGGCCAAGAGCTGCCCCCACTGCTGTGGATGCTCCCCTGGAAAAACAGGATCCTCTGCTCTGGGCTTTGTGTCTCAGAGCTGGAGAATCATCTCTGCTTTCCAGCTCATTTTCCATCACTCCTCGTGCTGCAGAGGAAGAGCAGATGCTGTCAGCCCTCTGCCTCTCCCCCGTCACACTGCCCACAGATCAAGCGAGGTGAAGGTGTCAGCCACACCTGAAACATCTTTTTTTTTTTTTTTGTGAGAAGGGCTGCTCTGGGGTTGTGGGAATCTGCAGGTGTAACTTTTTTCAGATCCTGCACAAAACTCAGCTGGGCAGCTCTTACTAGAACGCCAAAGCTTCATCTGGTTTCCTCCCAGCTCAGTCTCACCCCCAAGAATTCAGTGTCAGTGAGAACTGCATTTATAAACTCCAAATCCAGCTCCTCCCATCACCACCCTGGCTGGCTTCCATTCAATGATGGAAAAATAAAATTCCTACTGACCTTGGGGGCTTTGGAGGAGACCTATTGATTAGTGACCTCTCCCAGGGACTGTCCCATTGACATCAGAAGTGCCAACTGTGCAGGAAAGTTTTATTCCATGTAAATAAGGCTGAGAGGATCGAGCCTGGTACCTTACAGACAGCACAGAGCATGACATGACTTGGCTGTTCAGCCAGAGGAAAGGCAGCTCTGGGGGGAACGTTTGCTCTCTGCAAACACACCAGGGGTGAGCCCTGGGACAGGAGAAGAATCCTGAGACAACAGTGCCTAAGAATGGGTAAATATAAGTTGGCCTTGGCTGAGCTCGGGCTGGAAGCACAGACATTTCCTGCCAGCTTGGCTCGGGAAAGCTTTTGGGAGCACAGATGGAAATGTGTGTTTGATCAGTTTATTGAGGGATGTGTCCCTCCAAGCACTGCAGAGCTGCACCGAGGGAAGAACCACATCTCCACCTTCCACAGCACCACTGCACCCTAATGGTTCTCAGACACGGAAAGGAAGGACAGGTCAGAGGGAAATGTCTGGGAAACACTTCTGGCCCAGCCTGCCCACACCCTCTGTGCCCTTTGGCCACCACTCCCCTCCAGCAGCATCTCAATATTGACATCTCCAGGTCTCAGCTGCTCCCCCCTCCTGATTCACCTGCAGCAGATGGTGTAAATGTCACCCCTTTTATTTTCTGGATGAATTCATATCACCCTGCCAAGATGCTAATTTTTGTTGCTGGTTGTACATTGTGTTAGCAGCCACCTTGGAATGGAGCAAAACTGCAGCCACAGACAGGTTAAGGTTGTAAAAAATTATTAGTTATAGCAGGTTAAAGTTAATGAAGAGGTTTTAATAACTAGCTTTGTTTTGATTCCCTGGTTTTGCTTGTGGTTTCTTGGGCCTGTTTGCAGCAGCACATTTTGATGCTGCACATCCTCACAGAGGCAGTCCTTCTGATTCTGTTATCATTCCTTGTCACAAATTTTCCAACGATGGTAAATAGATGCCTCCTTGCTCAGACTGCTCAGAGTTGAAGCAACCCCCTGACAGAGCAGCAGAAGAGCTCTCTGGGTTTCAGTGCTCCCCCCAGAGCCCATCCTGAGGGCAGAGCAGGACAATGGCCTGGCTCTCCTCGCCCCCAACCCTTCTGTTCCAACACTCCAGATGGAGTTTCCCTACTTGACAAGAGCTTTGCACTTTTGATTCATGCTTAATTTGTCAGCCACTCCAAACCCTTGAGTCCTTTCTGTCTTTCCCCCTCACCACTTCAAACTTCACATTGTTGCAGTTCAGCCTGGGCTTTTCAGAAACATCTCCATTTTTCCTTTTTATTTCAGTTCTGACCCCCACAGTTCCCGTGATCCCCCCCTGCTCCATGTCATCTATATCTTTTATAAGATCTTCATCCTACAAATCACTAATTAAAATAGTGGAGAGACTGGAGAGCAAGGCATTTCCCTCTGGGACTCTCACTGGAAAGGCTTTCCCAGGTATTCAGGCAAATACTGACAGACCTGCCACTGAAATTAATTTTTCAAGCAGCTCTTTGTGCATCTACACTGAGACACATCTCCCTGTCTTACCTGGAAATGCAAGAAAGGTGTATCATAACTATTTGCTCTCTTCTTACCACCAGGTCAGTTAATTAGATTCATCTGACTCACTTTTGACCAATCCATAGTGGTTGTTCTGTTTTGATTTTAGTTGCCTCTTCCGAGAGTTATGGATTGATTTTTTTTTCATTATAATTTCAGAGCCTTTCCAAGAACTCATTAGGCTTTTTAATCAATAATACACTAGACTGTACTTTTATCTTTTATATTTAGGATCTATATTTGCATTTTGATAGTTCTGAGACCACCTCTGAGCTCAACAAGCTATTAAAAATAATTGTTCCTTGTTCCAAAATAGTTTTGATTAATTCTTTCTAATTCTAAGGAGAATTTCCTCAGATCCTGTGGCCTGGCCTACACAGCAGATCCAAACAAACTCTTGTCTGTTTGTTCTCTGTTCTGGTCCTTATTCTACCCTCTGGTCAAAATTAACCATGTTATCAAGGCATTTTAAGTGCTTCTGTAAGCAGCCACTAGGTCTGTATTTCCTCTCTGATCTTATTTCCAATGTATTTGTAGCACTATTTCTTCCTGCTTTTTACCTCACTTGCTAAACCAAACAACACTTTCTGCCTGAGGCTCTTGATTTTACCATTATGTGCCTGTGCTGTGCCTTCACCTTCAGTTCTTGTCAAGTGCTTTTGTACCACTTCAGATGTTCGTGTCCAAAGCAGCTCCTGGTTCTGCCCTGACGGTGTTTGCTCTATCTTGCCTCCCCTGGGGATGGAATGGATTCACCCAGAGGATGCTCAGCTGCTCTGTCTGTGTGGCTTCTCTCTCAGGACCTGCCCTTTCTAATCCCAAGGACCATCATCCCAAGGGATCCAACTCCCTGCCTCTGCTGTGGTCCCCTTCTCCAGAGCTCATCACACCTAAACTGCTGCCTCTGCTTCTTCCTTTCCTCCAGGAGCACCTCTGCCATTCCATAGTCAGTCTCTCCCAGATTTCCCACCCACCTTCAGTTCTCCACCAATCCTTCCCATGGCACAACGTGTTCCTGACTCCAGAGCTGCTCCAGAGTTCCCTCTGCCACCACCCCCAGGCCCTTTGCTTCCTAAACCTCTTCAGTTCTCCAGGCAAGGGCATCCACAGCTCTTAGAATCAATCCAATCAGTGTGGAAAGAGGAAAACTAGGAGAAAGGTATGAGGGGACATTCTGAAAGCCCCGAAGTGTGACACAGTATTTATTTCCCACCAGAAGTCAGTGACAGGCAGGTACTCCGGCTCAGAGGATCTGTCGGGTTGGAGAGCAGTGAGTATTTCCTCTCCTTCCCCCCCTGCTGGTGTGCTGAGATCCACAACCACAGTCGATAAAGAGAACTGGGAGCTTTCAGGTACTAATTCTGAATTACAAGCAATCAGTTGCTTTCCCAAGTCCTACAAATCCCCCAGCAAACCAAAGTGAACCTCCCAGACGTGGGGCTCCCAGGGATTTGCTGCTGTTGCCCTCTCACATTCTTTGATCACTTCCCCTCCCTGCCTGTCAAAGTCACAAGCACTTCACTTTCTAAAGAACAATGTACATGAGAGGGATGAAGCAAAAAAAAGCACCTTGCAATTAAATATTTTAATAGACGTTCTGAAGATGGTTTTGAAAGGATTTAAAATTAATATTAACAATAGTATGCATCAAGGGGCTCAGGCTGAACAACACCTATCACTTTGTCTGCTAAAGAATGAAGTGTAAAAATAATATCCTCTAATATTTTATACCAGCACCCCTTTTGACTCTCCCAGAGGAGACATCTCAGAACTGCTGTGCACAGCAGCTCTCCAGCCTTCCTCCACTTCATCCCAAGCCCATGAGGGCTTTGGTGAGCCTTGCTGAAGCTTTGCATCTGCAGGTTGTCATCTCCTGGGATGTGCCTGGCACAGCCCTGCACCACCTGCCTTCAGGTGCAGAGACATCAGCCTCTGCCTCCTCCCTGCAGGGCATTCCCCACTCACCTGGGAGTTAATAACCTGGCAACTAAGGAACCAAAGACAAAGGGAGGACCAAAAGAATCCCAGTGCTGTACATCCCTCACCTTATGTGCTGCCTCTGGTCTGGGACCACTAGGAAGTTGGAATTTCCATTGTTCATTTTCATTGGATTTTAATGGAAAAGAGTTTCAGCAAGGCCCTGGAGGCCCTGCTTGATAACTCCAAACCTAGATTTATGGCTCCTCACTAGTGCTGAGTGTTACTCAGAAGCAGCCCCAGCGAGGTAGGGGGTGTTTTTCTGGGTGCAGATCTGCTGGCAGAGAGACAAGGTCTGGGGATGGAGTCAGAGCATCCACCTCAGTCCCTTCAACTCCTGCTTGGGCCCCCTCTTTCTGTGTTAATGAACACAGACATCCCCTGACATGGCACAGGTGGCTAACAAGTTACAAACACGGTCTCACAGTTGATCAAAAATATCTGTTAAACACAGATACTCCTGGTATTAGAGATGACTAACAAAGTTTTCATGAGTGTAAATAAACAGCTCTGTATACAGCCTCATTTACAATTTCCCTCCAATTTTGCTCTCTGTTTTGCTCCAGTTTAGGGAGATGTTCATTAGGACTTCTGTGGCAGAGCCACAGCTTCAGGAAAGGCCCATGCTGGCCCAGGCACTGCCACCAGGAACCACAACCCAGACCAAAACCCGCCCAGGCTCCACACCTCGGGATGCTCTGCCTCGTGTGGAACACCCCCCTCACCACCAGATCATCCCCACATCTGAGACTCAGCAGACTCTGGGTAAGGAAACATTATTTCCATTACATTTGGCTTAAACCCACTGATTTATAATTAAGTTACTGATCCGTGCGTTGGTGTAAAATGACTCTACGACATAAGTGCAGCAATAACCCAGAACTGAATCTTTAAATAACAATTGTCAAGTGAGGAGATATATATAGAATATATCAAAACTAATAGTGTTCATCCATCTTTCAAAACAAGTTAAATGTGCCTGTTTCTTCTGGAAAATCTGTGTTTGCTCATTGAACGTTTTATTTTCATTACATTTGAACCTTTCAGCAGAAATAAAATACACAATCAAAGTAGGATGGTTGTTTTGATCAGTTTTCAGGCATTTATACATTATGAGACAAGAAAATGCATTAAGATTCACGGAGACATTTGTGCTGGTGACCACTGGGAAGAAGCAATATAAACCGAGGGGAACGTGTAATCAGGAATGACAGCTCAAGCACAGATCTTATTAAACAGAGAGTGTAGAACAGGCTTAGAAAGAAAGGAAGAAGTCCTGGCATTTGGGATATTTATAGGGAGTTTGGACAGGGAATTACAAACCAGCAGGAGGGAGCAAGCTGTTCGAGCCACGGGAGAGCAAACACGGTGGACCCTGAGCATTGTGACTCACTCCTGAAACGTCACCCACAGCCTGCTCCCAGGGCAGCTGACCTGCAAATGTCACCCACAGCCTGCTCCCAGGGCAGCTGACCTGCAAATGTCACCCACAGCCTGCTCCCAGGGCAGCTGGCCTTGGAATCCAGAATATTCCTCCTTAAACAAGGCTCTCAGGGGTATGGCTGGCTGTTCCTTGGATAAATCATGAAACACCAACTAAAATGCTGACCTTGCATTCACAGCTTGGAAGAGCTCACTATTTGGTGAAGTTGGGGTGAAACAGAGAATGCCTCACCCATCCCCAGCTGGAAGTCTGGGAGTGTGACCCCTGGCCCTGAGAACTGCAGCCCCTCAGCAGAGCCAAAGAGAGGAGCCACCCCTTCCTCAGCAATGCTCTATCTGACTGTTTTAAAGGTTCTGCACGAAGCCAGGCACACCCATTGCCCTGGCACTGCTGTGAACCAGCCCCTTCCTCCAGCCCTGTCCAGACACAAGTAGAGAGGGTTTGTTCAGAGCCAACCAAGGGGCAGCAGTCACTGACACCGTAAATGTCTCAGGTGTGCCTGGATTTCCCAGCACAGCTCTGGGGAACTGAGCACCCAGGTAACTCCCCTTCAACCTCAGCTGAGCTCAGACATTTTCAGACCAGACACACTTAGGATTGTTTTGAGTAACTCGGGTGGGGCTCAGGCCACCCCCGGCCAGGCCACGGGAGCAATGCAGCAAATGGGAACAGCAACGAGCTGGGCATATAAAACTGCTCTGTGTCCCAGGTACAGCACCACTCAGATGCAAATATTCATCCAGTTGAGTGTTTGTCCACATGGTTTCCTGTACTTGTGAGCCATGGACATTTGTTTACAGAGCTTCAAATATCCAGGGAGGAAGAAAAAGCACCTCTCTCGTTCTTCACCCACAGACACACTTAGTGTAAGAGAACCTGAGCAGTCTAACTGAATCCAACAGTGTTATCCCAAATTCTGGAAGGAATTAACTCCTTTAAAATACAGGGAATACATCTGAGGGTGACCATTCCTGGGTAATGTTCAACTGCTCATCCCACCACTGGGGTGAATAAATATTTTGAATAAATAGTTTTGAATAAATAGTTCAGAGACTTACCTGTCTTTCAGAACAGTGGAAACTTCGGGTCATCAGTGGTGGCAGGAGACCTGAAAGGTAAACAGATTTGGTTGTTCAAAAAGCACATTAAACATATTTTCCATGAGGAATTCCACAGGAAACTGAACTGTGCTCTGTCAGAGCTTCCTGCACACTGCTTGGCATCATCTGCAAACCACTCCATTGTCACCAGCCCTGGGTCAGACAGGAACACAGAGAATCACAGCCAGGAGAGTTTGAAGAAGTGTTGCTCCTAAAGCAATTACTTATCTTAAATACTTCCAAGCCTTTGTGAACAGATGTAACCTCATAAAGAACCCTTCATCCTCAAGTTTCTCAGCTCACTGTATCTTCACATTCATTGCTGATGCTCCCACATTTCCTTCTGGATCCTTTAAAGACATCTCATTTATCTTTATTGGATTTCCTTTCACTTGGCTTTAAAGTTAAGCCATGCAGGAGAAGTTAAGCTGTAGCAGAGGAAAAGTAATCAGTGCATAAAGTCTGAATCTTAACAAAGGGTGTCCCAGCTTGCTGAAAATGCAGAAAATTGTGAAGAAAAATGTGCTGAAGAGGCTGCCTCAAACAGGGCTCTCTGTGGGTGCTGTCACAGTGAAAGAGTTGGGAAGACTCACTGCACCTCAGGAACCTGGCTCTTAAACACCTGAAGTTCCCAAGTTGTGCCAAATGCCCAGGACTGGCACCAACACATAAAGTAGAAAATGAGGAGAACAGAGGAGTGTTGGTTCTGAAGCACCAGAACTGGCTGCTGGTGCAGCAGGAGCCATGGCCACGGGCTGACTGTTGGGCATCAAAAGACCAGAGGTGAGGTCAGGGCTGGGAGAGCAAACACATGGAATCCCAACAGGGATTTATTAAACAAAATTGTCATCAGCAGATGTTCGTAAGCACATCTGGAGGCCAAAGGAAAAGGCCTCACTGAGCTGGGCGCTTCAGAAACACAATGTTGGCTTTATGTATTTAATACAGCACATAGGGAAGGGATCATTATCCAGCTCTTGGAATCACAGCATGCATGTACACTAATTTAGAATAAATCATGAGTAAAGAAGACAAAGGCAGCCCCTCTCCTCCCTGGGCAATAAACAACACAATACTGGACTTGTAATCAATACTGATAAGCACAAATACATTATTTTGATTAATAGTCAGGTGCCTTTGTTGTTAAATAATTTTAAAGTTTAATTCTAGGGGGGAATTAATCTAGTAAAGCCATTAATCAGAACATGAGAAAGATAAAAAAAAAAAAATTACTGAATGGCTTAATACAATAAACTACCCTGAAATGGCCAACACAAGGGCAACATCCAAACAAAAAGGTGATGTCCAAGTGTCCTTTGTTATTCTAGTGCATATCCAAATATGCCACATGGCCCTGGGTGATTTGCCAGCTGGTTAACTTGGTGTCACTGAGTCACTGAAGACAGAGGCAAAATGCAATTGTGGAATGCCTGGGTTTCATTTCCTCTGGATGGTCTCAGCAGCCACAGGACCCTTCCCAGACTCCAGATTCCCTCCCAGACACACACCCATGGCTCACGTCCTGCAATCAACACCTGCAGGTTTTCAGGGGGCACCATGAAACATGGTTGTTCATGCACGTGAGCACAAGACTTTGGTCAGTCTGAGGCTACAGAGCTTCAGGGGAGAGTCCAGGAGAAGCCAAATGGGATCGAATGCATTGAAAAGAAGTAAAGCCCTTTTTCACCATCACTCTCCTCTCATGCTTTTCCTCTATTGCCACGCCCCATATGATTTTGGACACAGCCCTACAACAAGATTCACCTCCACCTTTGACTCCTCTTGCAGCTCACACTGAGTGCTCTCTGCAGACACGGCACAGACGCCGCACCAGCCAAGTGCACAAAGCAGGTTCAACCCTACGAGAAGTCCTTGTAGGAATAACACGAACTGACTGGCCCAGAGACTCCCCCTGCCCCAGCTGAGCGGACTGGCCGAGCCCCACCAGGGATCAGCATTGCCGGTGCATCCGCTGCCGGCACAGACCGATCTGTGGCTCCGGGAAATCCCCCCCGCTTTGCATTTTGATCTGCGAACGAGCTCCCCCCTGCCACTCGCGCTGCTGGAGCAGATCCATCACAGCACCAACTGGTGAGTGCTGGTTGCTCCCCCTCTCCCTCCTCTGTAAATCTCTCCGCTGAATTATGGGAGGCTTCACATTTAAGAGAGACAATTAGAAAATATGGATGCTCAAGGTATACCCGTGCTGCTTACCTAAAATTGATTAAGGACTGGAGCAAATAACTCCTCCATCATCTGTCCCAAGGGTGCAAATACAGACACTGCCAAATGTTTGGTTTTACTTCTACCACTACATTAAAACAGCACAGCTCATAAACAGCACTTTGGGGAATACAGGCTCGGCTGTAGGGCTTTGAATCTGCCGTGATATACCGACATTACTGGAAGTTTATCTTTATTGAGCTTCAAGTATGATATGGTAAAAGGAAAAAAAAAAGTAGTAAAACTTCCATGAAATGAGTTACAGATGCAGCTGCTTTAACAGAGACTGCAAAATCCTGCAGTTATTCCACATGCTGCTGTTCAGGGTGTGCTGCAACCTGCGCTCCTGCACTCCAAGGAACAGAGGGAATGGGGCACAACTCAAGAGGAGACATCCCCCAAGGAGACATGTCATCATCCTGCATCATACCGTCTTTTTGGCTGGTCTCCATCATGACTCACATTTTAGCAGCTCTTTTGGTGCCATTATAACTTCTGGAGTCTCCTGATCTCAGTGGTACCGTGTCAGAACAGCTGCAGTAACTCCCTGCAATGACAGTGGAACTGGGTGTGACTGACTGCAGGGAGAGTCTGGCCATGGCTTCCTTTTCCAATTATTTCTCTAATCCACCTGTGATCTGTTTGTGAGCATGAATCCATCCCATACTATACACACCTGCAATTTCTTATCACTGAGACTGGACTCTGTTGCCACAGTTTCAATTTACACTTCACTATCACAAGAGATGGAGGATATGTCTTGCCCTGACCAGCATCTCAATGTTCTGGATTACAAAACTGCCTCCCCAGAACTGAAGAACTCACACTTATGGTGCCCTGGTTTCATATAGAACAGGGTAAGGAAAAGATATTTTGAATCACTGATCATTCCAAGAAGTGTTATAAGGGGGGGGGGGGGGGGAACAGCCTGACTAAAATAAATGTTAACACACTGATGAATCAAAAAGTTCAGATGTCTAGTTTAGGCTAAATATATCTATTTTTTTTCTCTTGGCAATTTTCAGTCTTACACTTATCAACGTGACACTGAATGTTCTCAGAAGAAAATGGCAAATAAAAAAATTCTGAATGAAACATCAATAAATCAAGCAAAATAATTCAGTTTTAAAGCCTCCATCTGCTGTATAACTCACAATTAATGTGTTTTCAAATTGTGCTGGGACTATATTTATATTTCTATTGAGAAAATGTTGTGCAAAAATGTTCTCCACTCTCAAATTGAAATATTAGAACAAGTGCTAATAACAAGTTCTCCTCCAATCCTAATTTCTAACAGCCCCCTTGAAATTAATTTTTATTTCTTGATATCCTTAAGAATTTCACTTCCACACATTTAAATTGGTGAAAAGAAGACCCTTGAACACAATCTTATCCCACAGTGAGGGACACAGAGGAAATAGGTCCCACCAGGAAGTCTCTATTTCTGCTTCAAAACCATATTTTACTTTTCACCCAACATATTTTAAAAATTCAGGTTTTCACCAAGGCCTTGGCTCTCCAGCCATATTTCCCATGGGACGGGAAGAACCTGGAAAGATCATCCACAGACCAAAGCCAGGTAAGCTGTGACAGCCTTGGTCTGCAGCAGCCTGTGGAAAGAGCACAGGGAACTCTGGATAATGGGAGAAGCTTCAGCCAAGGACACAGTTCCTGTCCAGGCCGTGTGACCACGTCCCACAGGCACAGGGTGCAGTAAAGTCACACTCATTGCGTGGGGTTGGTTTGTTCTGGAATCCAGAGTTCCTCTGCCTGCCTTAAATTCACCTGGCTCAGATGCCATCCCCAGATTCCAGGGTGAATATCAAATATTACCCCCTGTTTGATGGACATTAAAGAACCAGCATTAAAATTGCTTTGAAAATGAAATGCAGCAATGCCAGGAGGCAAATGAACCTCTCGGCCACTCCTGAGTTAATCTGGGCTTTCACAACACCATTTAAGCTGTCTGGGGGAAATAATTGAGTGGAAATCTGTTTAAAGTACTGCACTTTGATTTTATCTAGGAATACAGATAATCAATCTCTGGGTTGAAAGCTGTGGATTACAAAATGTACCAGAGCAAATGGGAATTTTATTGGCTCAGAAATAAACATAAAGGGGCAAGCACAGAGATGACCTTGTGGTGGATGGATGGCAGGGGGGAGGCAAGGCAGCCAGCCCTGCTCTTCAATCATCCCCTGCACCTTCTCAAGGAGCAATCCCAGCTGCTAAAATGGGAACCAGCCCCCACAGGGCTGAGCTTAGGAACTACCTGTGCTTTGGACAACACTCCCAGGTACACGGTGGGACTCTCGGGGTGTCCTGTGTGCTGGACTTTGATGGCCCTTGGGGGTCCCTTCCCACTCAGAAGATTCTATGATTCTGACCCCTGAGCTGGGAGCTGTTTTCCACTGCAGAGCTGATGCTCTGTGCCCCCTTTCCTGCCTCCCACCCTCCCCAGGGGCTGGTTCCAACCCCCCTGCAGCCAGAAGGTGCCCGTGGCAGGCACAGCCAAACCAGGGATGGTTCCCCTGGAACAAGGGGCTCCAGGAGAGCTCCTTCCATCCCATGCAGTGAACTCCCCTGTACACACACTGCAGCACGTGAGACACTGTTTGTGAGCTTCAATATTCAAGTCTGTTGAACACTAAAAAGGCTTTTGAAAATCTTTCCCCTCCTCAAAAAATTTCTAAGCCACGTTGGGCTTTTTTGTGAAATAGCTTTTTCCTCCCTTTTCAGTGTAATACAATATGTTATTCAAGAGCCAGAGAGTTGTCAGTTTTTATGTTATGATAATCTTCTCAAGCATCCAATTCTATTCTGCTTCTTCCCTTCGTGCTGTCACTCACATTCCTGCCTGTCACAAAAGAAAATGGCTGAATACATTAATTACAACTTGTTAGTCCTCCATATAGTTAATGCTATTGAGGAAATCAAATCACTTGGAAAATAGCTAAAGAGAAACAGTTGCTGGTATTGCAGAATCTTTATGTGTCTCACTTGAAAGCTGGAGCTTTGCAAGACAACAAAAATGATTATTATAGAGAATGAGAAAATCAAATACAACTTGATCCTCTACCCTTGGACTGTTTTCTGAATGCATTACAATATATGTTTTCTATCCTGGCAAGAGCAGTTGAACACTTTTCACATATTACCTTCTTTTATGGTCTAATCACAAATACCAGTTCAGAAATTACAGCATAAAAACTTTCTGAAGCTAGGAAGAGATCCAAGTCCCCACTCACACAAACATCCCAGACAACAGTGATGGCTCCATCAATGTGAATAAAAGATAATTCTGTTGGGTCTGAGAAGACAAGCATCCTCAGAGCAGCCCCTGGCACTGAGCTGCCACAGCAGTGAGGGGACAGTCACACTGTCCTTGCACCAAAGTGCCCTTTAGGTGAAGCTGTTCTCCCTTCAGCTCCCCAACCACAGCACTGCTATACTTGGACTCCCCACCTTCTTCCTCACTCCTCTTTCTATTAAAGCACAGCCACCTCAGGATGATGAGAAACAAAAGCAGAATAACAATGAAGTGGAAGCAAACAGCTTCCCAGATTCCTGCTAGATCCAGGGGGGCCTTCACACTGATAATATTATGGAAAGAACAAAGGCACAACTGGCTTCAGAGCTGAAAGCCTTTACTGAATAACTTAGAAGCCAGGAACTTGCCAAAAGTCACCTGACAGGTCAATGACACGGCTGGGGAAAGCCCTCAGCTCCTTGGTGAGAAAAGTTAACAAACTTATAGCAGGTTAACTGTATCCCAGGCCAGATTTATTGGAAACATTGTCAGCAGCAAGAATTAAACAACTCCATGACTAGAGTCCAACCCTTCCCCATGCTCAGGAGGGCTGTTCTGGGTGAACAGGACAGGGAAATCACTGGCTAAACTGGCACCAAAATGTATTGCCCAATTTAATGGAGTAGATGTCAAATAGCCATTAGCATTACAATGATTAGTAAACTGAAATTATGTCTTATGGGTTTACTGCCTTAGATTAACCATTAACCTGCCTTAATTAAATTGCATCTCAGTAATTGATTTCGCAGTGCTGAACTGTAAATAACAAATTGCAGATGATCTGGGTTTTTATCTGGCAAGATAATGTAAATCAGCCTTAACACATTGCATTACCTCCTTGTCTCCATCCCTCCTACAAGCCTTGTTCTCTCTGCTGCTTTTACCTCCACACACAACCTGCTCTGACTTTACAGGTACATTTAATCACTGCTGCTCTCTCCTCCTGAGCTGCTGACAGAGCTGGGTATTTGTAGGGTAGGCAGTACTCAGTGTCTGATCACTGTATCTGATGCCTTCTCCTCCCCCTGGAAATCCCCTGGGTGTGCAGACCCTCAGCTTTGTTCACTCACACAAACAGCTCCCATGGCTGTGGAGGGACCCAGAGTGCACAGTGGGGTGGGACTGGGGCAGTGAACAGCCCTGGCAAAGCAATCCTTAATAACATGGGCTCCTCCCAGCTCTTCCTGCACTGGGCAACAACCATTCCAATAGAATAACAATTATAGCAGTTTTGTTTGCTTTTGACTACACTGTTCAATATCCAATATGTTCAATGGGAGCAATCAATGTGACCAAACACTGACCCATTCACTGTCCTGATGCACAGCCAAGTTCTTCCCTAAATAAGGCACTGAGAACCCTGGTGTCAATTATAGCCTTTGAAAATAAGGATCAAGAGCAAAACCAGAAGCTTGGGGCAGGAGGGCAGGGAAGAAGGAGAGTGAGTTGCTCTCAGTTCAGGCTGCAAAGCTGAACAGGGGAGACCAAAGAATCACCCACCTTCAATCAGCACCAAAACAGAACATGAGGGTGGAAAGGGAGCAAATTGGAAAGGAAAAACAAGAAGAGGTAAAGAGCTATGATGAGAAAGGGGTCTTGGGAAGCTGGAGAACAAACAGGAACTAAAGTAATAGTACAGCTGCTGAATGTGGAGGTGGGAAAGCAGCTCTACACTGAGGGCCCTGAGGAGCTGCCACTGTCACTTGATGGTGATCCAAAGGATGATCATAAGGACAAGTGGACTAGGGAAAGAAGGACATTAAAAGCTCTGGCATGGTGTATGCAGCACATCAGAGGTTGGTGTGGGGGCTGCACAGACCCCCCCAGGCTCACCCTGCCTGCAGCCCTGCCCTGCTTTGGGCACTCTGGTGCCCATGGGCTGCAGGCACTGCACTGCTGGTGAACTTGGCCATGGCTGAGCTTGAAATTCAGTGACTAGAACCAATTTTAATAACATTTTAGGTTAGAATTTAAAAAATGGTGAAAAGCCATAAACCACCAGGTAAACATTAAGTGCCTTGTACAGCTTTTTTCCCAGAGCAGCCATTAACCAGCAAAGCCCCTGAGCCCCAAGGGCACCATATTCTTCCTTGAAAGGGCTCTGTATTTCCCCTGAGCTTCCCCTTTGCCCTCCAGAGAAGCTGTCAGTCCTAGTACAGCTCAGTGCCACCCACAACAGCAGGTTGAAAAATTGCTTAAGACACATTTTTATGCTGCCCACCTTGGTGCTGCCACCTGCCAGGAGTATCTGTGTTACCCATCAGGCAAAGGAACTCTCCACACCTACCAAACCCTTTTGCCAAAGCAGCTTCTGGTGAAGTGCAAGCTCAGAGATGGACTGGGCAGGGGGGAACTCTCCCCAGGACACACAGCTTAGTTGGGAGGATTGTGGCATTTTGAAAAACCACATACACCTACATTTAACACGCACCTCGTGTCCCTGAGGTTTATTTCTGATAAAGGTACTCCTGTAATGAGCAGTGTGAGGCAGCCTCAGCAAAAGGCAAAGCTATCAGAGCTCCCTAAAACCCCTGTGATAGCCCAGGCAGGCACTGACTGCATCCATCTAGAATATGAGTTTAGAACAACACACTAATTATTCATGGGCTATTAGTGTTCCTTTTCCTTGCAGCACAAGACACAAAGAAAGCCTCAGAATCCCATTTTTCTTCACTTGCAAATAGCAGGAGCAGAATGGAGCAAATTATTCCAAAAAGCACCTCCATGGAAGTGACAGCACCAACAAAACCCCATTAGCAGACCCCCAAACCACATGTTCCTCATAACACATGAACAGCAAAACCCACCTCCTGCCACAGACTGTTAAGGAAAGCAAGGCAATGTTTTCATTCTCCCCCCCCCCCCCCCCCCTTAAATGATTTACAGCTGCATCATTCCAAATCTTTCCACTGTGTTTGCTCTTGAGCTTGCACTGAATTCCTCAGTGTCACATTTTCAGCAGCTGGTTATCACACACCACTGTAACGATTCACATTCAGGAGATAAAACATGGGAACAGCAAGGGGAAGGGCAGAATAGTCCAAGAAGGTGCTGCAGGAATCCCACCACTGCAAAGCAGAACGTGGCACCAAGCCCTGCTGCCTGGGCTCCACAGGGGTTTTTGGGTTTAGGCATATGAGTTACATCATATTAGTAGAGTTGGTCAGCAGTTGTTTTAATCGTGAATGCTGGGGGGATAAAAGCCCAACACCTGGAACATCACCAAGTTCCCCCTTCCTCCAGTTGTGCAGTGGAACCCAGAGACTGATGGTTCCCCTCTTACTTCAGGTGGTTTGATACCCACTGAGGCTCCCAAAGAAGCCAGAGCTTTCCAGAGGCTGACTGCTCTCCCAGTGGCAAACAGCAACAACCAGACTAAATTAAATTTTACTGACAGCAATTCTTCTAAGATATCCACTAAAATGCACACCTGTTAGCACCTGTTAGCAGGGGCTGTCCCCAGGCCACCCGTGCAGGCAGTGGCCGGGACAGCAGGAGGCACAGCAGCCCAGGGCAGGAGGGCTGAAGTGGGCAAGGAAAGACAGGCACCACGGAGAAGCTAAAATATCATCCCCTGTGCCTGCTGACACTGCTCCTGTGCATCAGACTCCATCAAAACCTGACAGGTGACACCTCTACTGGATTTCCTGAAAATCAGCAGCTGTAGAACAAGGCAGCTGCTCCCACCAGCACACAGGAGAGCCACGAGATAAAAGCCAGACACAGATGGATGAGAAAAAACACTTGCAGATACTCAGAGGTTCTCAACACCAATGCCAGCAGGAGGGATCAGAGCTGTGCTGCAGAGCTGCCAACAGCAGCCAGGGGGGCAGAGACCCCAGAGCCCCAGGGCTGAGCCCACACTCCAACCCCTGAAAACCCAGCAGAGCACAATGCTCGGGGTTTTCAAAGCACAAACCCAATTACTGTTTTCTATTGAATTATACAAAGGCACAGGTCTATCCAGCTGAAGACAAACCATCCCTTATTAAATTGCCCCAAGATTAATTGCCATTGCAGAATCGTGGACTTCCTCCAGCTTCAGAAGCACAATGAGTGTCTCATCCTGCAGGAAACGAGGGTGAATTGAGTAGAAAAAACCCAACTTCTTAGGTTATACCACATCCTCCATCCAACACTGCAGCGTGGGGCAGGAGGTGCTGAGGAAATTAGGGAAGGGAAGCAGCTCCACATGTTGGTCACTGTGGCTGAGACCTGTCCTGCATGAGGGCTGCAGCATCGGCTGGTGGCTCACAGGGGACCTCTCCCTGGGGCAGTGACTGGAGCAGTCTGTCACACTACCACAACCTTAGGAAAGATCAGGTGCTATTCTCCCTCCTGTGCTGCCCTTTTGTTCCCAAACTATTGGTCAAATGGCAGAGAGGGCTGTTGAACACCCTCTCTGTGCTACCTGCACCTCAAACAGAATTTCCCTCAAAAAAGCTAAGCAGGCTTCCCAAGCAACTCAACGACCCATTCCTTGCCCACCACTGCACATTCCCTCCCACCAGCATCCTTCCACCCCACAGACATGTGGGTACAAGGAGAGGACTGAGCCCTCTCTCCAGTGCCAGCACTGTGGTCAGACAGCTGTTGGGAGGGTGATAAGGTCAGCAGGATGCAGGGTGAGAACACATTGTGATCTTTTCCAATGAAGTACAGAGACAGCCTAAATGTGCCTCAGTGTATGGCTGCTCTCCCAGCAGGAGCTTCACACAGTGTTGAAAACCCAACAGAGAAATGGCCCTGGTACACTGAGATCATACCCTGCAATGAGGCACTTCCTTCCATTAGGTCACTGATGATTAGCAGATTCTGTCCTGCTGGTTATTTCTAGGATGCTTCTCCAGGACCCTTCCCTCAATCCCTTTCCTATATTTGCAATGGAATCAGAACCCACCCCTGGGCCCCCCATGCCCAGTGACTGTGCACACCTTGCTCAGTGGTGGCACATCACCCCCTGGAATTAGTCCCTTTAGAATTATTGGCAAGGGACATGAAAAGTGATGTTTTAACAGACTTTCATTGCCCAATGTCCATGTTCATAAAATATTCAAACATCACTTCCCTGAGCTGGTGCTGCAGGAAGACAACAGTCTGTGCACAGAGAGGATCCTGGTGCCCCACTCGGTCACTGCCCATCAGAAACACCAGGCTCAGCTCCCCTTGGGCACTGAGGGACTGCAATTTCCTCTCTTACGTCAAAGAACTCAGATTTTGGCCCCTGTTCTCAGTGGTGGAAGTTCCAGAGGTGCAGAGCAGCAGGGAGGGCACTGCCTCAGCTCCCCCAAGTGCCCATGGAACTCGGAGCTTTCATTGCTCTGAGGTGGCAGGGCCTGGCTCTTTGTGCTCCTGCTCACTGCTCTGAGCAATTCAGCCTCCTCCCTGCACACATCTCTGTCATTTGACATTTCCCAGCTGAGCACGTGCTCATCACAGCTCTGTGTTGTTTGTTCTGCTCTGAACTCCAGGGTGGTTGTATTTCAGCCCACAATACAAATGTCTTGTCCTTTCTGATGAGTAAACATCAAATACAGCTTGCAGCACAAACAAGGGCTGATCCTCAGGTGCTGGGGGGCTGAACTCACTGACTGCACCATTCAGACCCCCTGGCAGTCCAGACATGCCTGGTCTATCGGGGTGTGAGTCAGAGACCAGCAGAGCTGATGGCAAAAGTCTCAAGTATTTAAAGGATGTGTATCTACCACTTACAGTTCCAGTGGAAGGCTCAGGAGAGTGGAAAAGTAATTGGGGAGCTGCCTGGGGCAGAATTAAACTTGCTAACCCAGCTGGGCAAGATCCAGGGGGCAGTTTAAAGGAAAATGAACTCCACAGGTAACACCCAGTGCACTGGGCCCTGCAGGGATGTGCAAACAGAGTCACAACTCCAGCACCCCTCCATCCCCACAGCACTGGGATCTACTAATCAAAGACAGATAAGGCAGAAAATGCTGCTAACCCAGTACAGTGAGGCTCAGTTCAGATGGAAACTGGAAAACACTAAAAATTAAATGAAGACACCAAAATTAAATGGTGACAGTTTCTTTATGTTTGTCAACAGCACCAAGAAACTCCAGTGAAAGCTGCCACCCTGTACTGGTGCCTCTGCCATGGCAGAAGGCAACTGGAGAGTGTGTCTTTAAAATGCCTTTCGAGTGATTTTAAGTCATATCAAAATGCTTTTGTTTATATCTTCACATCAATCATTCACAATGGGAGATTTACCTGCCATTATATATGCAGATGTGGAGGACTAAGAGCTCCAAAAAATTAAACCTCCACAGATTAAACACTTTGATTGGGAGAGTTTGCATCTCTTGTTTGTTTTTAATTAGGAATCTGGATTGTCAGTGCATAATATCCTGTTGCCATCCCTCCAAAGAATAATAAATACAGTCTTCTTGCTATGACTAAGCAAGAGAAACACCACGTAGGCTAAAACTGGTTATCTGAGCATTGTGAACTCAAATCCAGAGGTTCCTGCTCTCACCCATTTTACATCACCCATTATTCAGTCAAACTCCCACTGCAATCAATAATTGGTTTAACTCAAGGAGTGAAAGAACTCATAGTGCTGATCTCATCCATTCATGTCTTTGCTTTCACCTCAGCAGATCCCACTAAATTTCACCATCTTCCCACCACTGTGCTGATGCTCCTGCAGCAATTTACACCAGGCAGAAGGGACACAAAGCATGATTAAACCCAAAGGCTGCTGTTCCAGCCTTGCTTTGAGTCACTGCAAATGATTATGAGTTATAAAGCAATTATCTGCACAGTTTACTGTTGTTTTTATGGGATGCACATCCAAGGTATTACTGCCACATCATTCCAGAGAAGAGATTCCCAGTTTGTGCCAAATCTGCCACTTCCTTCAATCTGATCAGGACCTCAAATGAAAAAATTCATCCGGCAAAATTACTGGATTCACAGACCAAGAAAAGTGAGATTTGCTTGTACAAACTCGAAGAAAAAAATCCAATATAAAAGTGAAAGAACCCAGAAAGGTCATCTGGGAGCTCAGTGTCTTTCCAGCATCCAGCATGACAAGCAAATTGTGCTCCAACCCACACTGGCATTACCACCTGCAAACTACTCTGCACTTCATCATAATTCATCATTTAGGATACTGGATGTTTTAATTAGCTCTTCTCTGTTTCTAAAGAGAAATTCCTACCACAAGTAAAAACCTTAAGAATTATTGGCAAGTTAAAGAAGGGTAGAAAATAACTCATTGGGAGGTTTTTCTTTTTTCAAGTCATTAAATGATTGAGATGATAAAAGAAGGAAGAATCTGACAGATTAAGCAGTTCTTGAGGAGACCTGTCAGCTTCAATAATTTCAAAGCATTAGAACTGTCAAGCTTTCAAAATAGAAAAGACTGTATCTATAGAAAACAAGGTTCTCCTAATTGGCACGCCTGAAAACCCAAATTGGGGCTAAAACTCTGATTAAAGGCTTTTGCTGATTACAGATATTTGAAAGCAACTCCATCTGTGAAGCTGGTTCCCCCACTCTGGAAAATGGTCAGTTCTGACTATTCCTTGGACTATTCCTTGCGTGGACACCCCAGCACCACAGCTGGAGATCAGCTCTCAGCCCAGGAGGGCTGGGGCTCAGTGATCCCAGTACCTTCTAGTCACCTTCTTACAACTTGGTTCCCTGCTGGAGCATATCAACAGTTCATAAAATTCAGCCCAAATAAACCAAGCCTGCATGGAGTATTCTTGGCCCTTTCTCTACAAAATTGTTATTGGATAAAAGGGAGCTTTGAATGAAAATTGGTAACAATACTGTTACTCAAAAGGTACCTGTGAAACTACTGGCAAAATTAATTGTTTGTAAGAGCACAGCAAGAGAAATACCAGTTTGGGCTGAAAACACCCATGTTCTGCTGCCTGAGACAACAATGTAGCATCTGATATCAGAACAACATAAAAGGTCCAGTTCTGTTTGTCCCCCCCAATGCAAACAGGCAATGACTGCAGTAATTCCACCCTCTCAGTCCTGGCTGGCACTGGCAGTCTCCAAGCAGGCACTTCCTTGGCTTTTCCTGAAACAGGCTCTGAACCCCCATCCCCAAGCAGAGTTTTATCCCCAGACTTTCATTCCAGCTCCATCACACCAGTTTCATCCCCTGACTGTGCTGCACGTGGGTTCATAACCCAGGGAGTCCATTAAATCCCACAGCTGCACACACCCAGTGAAACCAAGTGACTCTGCTGGCTCCAAAACACACAGACCTGGGAAACAAAACTCCCAAGTGGCTTTCTCCGAGCCACCACCTCTCCCAGGAGAACTCCACCAGGTCAGAGAGCTACAACAGGGATTTCATTTGTCACGTTTGCACTTCCCAAACCTGACTTTCATGGAGAAGTGCATCCCACAATGCATGTCAGCCTTTATTAACCTGATTTTCCTCTTCCTCTCCAAAGACATTTAATGCTTTAGTAATGATCAATATTCTTGCTCTGATGATAAACAGAGACAAATGAGCCTGTGCAGCCTGGCTAGGATTTGTAATTACCACCTCCATAGGCATCCAATTCCAGCTGATGGGAAGGTGACAGGAGCTGCCTGCTGGCTCTGACAGAGATGCATTTGCAGCGGGCACTTGGCTTGCAGCTGTCAGGGGCTAATTTCCTCCACCACATCCAGTTCACTGTTCCCAGCACAGTCCAGCATGTCTGCATTAAACAGGAACACCATGACATCCCTCCTAATGGAATTACTGAGGGAGTAGTTCAGAGGCCCATCAGCTGCCATCTCCCCCAGCCACCAAGAGCTTCCTTTCACCAGGATGGGATTGTCTGGGACAGCGTGGGATCGATCCATCAACACCCAGGGCAGAGGTGGCTGTGGCAGAACAGAGCAGGGCTGCTGGTTTGCTTCATTCCCAACACCTTCCCCGGCAGCAAAATGCACAAGCTGAGGACTGTGATGTCCCTCCTGTTCTGTGGAGGGGAAGAGCACTGCAGTCCTGGCCAGGACTCAGGTCTTGGCTGCTGATCCACTTCAGGGGAAGGTGTCCCTGCCCAGGACAGGGGGTGGAACAAAATGAGCTTTAAGGTCCATTCCAACCTAAACTGTTCTATGATTCTCTGAACAGAACAAGACTGGGATGGGGAAGAGGGAAGGACTCAAAAGACTTCAGCACCTCCAGGGAGAACAGGCCAGAGCCACGTCTCTGCTGGGTTTGGATGAAATTAGTTGAAAAGCAGGGTTTCCTTCCCCAGTTTCCTCTCAGAAAAGAAAGATCAGATGGCAAAATCAGAGGGCTGGTGGTGGGTGCAGCAGGTGAGACACCCAGGATGGGGACCCTGCCCTTGTCCAGCACCACCCAAACAAAACAAGGTTCTGAAAAATCTCATTCCTCATTTCCCTTCATCAGAAGGAAAAGATCCCTTTTACTGGCCATCACTGAGTGATTTCAAGAAAGAACCTTTGCTTGCTGTGTACACCAATGCACATCACTGACTTTAGCACTGCAGAGAACACAACTGAGTTTACTGCACCCATCTGTTTGTGGTCCCCCTTTCAGCACAACACAGCAGCCCCAGAAAACTTGGGTTGTTACAGCCCAACATCAGGGTGTCACCCAGACAGGTGAGGGTCCTCTCAGCTCCCATGTGCTCAACCATTTCAAGTGTATTAAGTATAATTGTGGTTTCATTATACTGATAAAACAAAGAGGAGATTCTGATGCCTTTGATCTTGTTTAGGAGCGATCAGAAATCATTGTTATTGTTATAAAGAAGCAAACATCTGTATTAGCAGCTTTTCACTGAAATGATCCTGATTCTTTATGTATGCGTACCAGAGTGCCAACTTCAAAGGAATTCCACAAGCTAAAGATGCAGACTCAGATTTTTCTTTCATATCATAAACTGAATAGGACAGATAAAAGCTTTACTAACCTTGGGGTGCTCTTCCTCACAGTGCCAAAGGCTCCCTGACATACATAAGGGAGCCACATCCAGCACACCAAGAACAAACACAGGTTGATGCTCTTCTCCCAGATCACATAAAAGAATTTTTAATACATGATAAAGTCCTTGTTTGGAATCTGAGCTTAAAGAACTCAATTTTTGAACAGTGACAGAATATACAAGTGTGATACTTCCCTGATGTCCAATCTTGCTTGGGCTGGCCAAGGAAATGTTAATAGTGGCAGACATGGCAATATATTGAAATAAGAGTTATTATTCTCCGTTGCTCTGCAAGATGAGACCTTAAGTGTAGGTCCTGAGCCTCAAATGGAGCCCAAAAGGAGAAGGGGCTGCCTGTGTGAGGAGGCAGGAGGAGCAGCACAGTCCCATCCATTGCTGCAGGTTTGTGTTCCAGAGACACCACTTCGCTCCCAAAGAAAGGACCATCCTGGGAGCACAATTACACCCTGTGAGACAGCTATTTCCATCACACCTTAAAAGCATTCTGTATTTGTGCTTCAGGAGCTGCTCCTGGGTTAGCTCATGAGCTCTCTGCTGTGCACCACAAAAGGTGTCATTTTGGGTTTATGGTTTGATCTGCACGGCACAGACAGAGCTGCAGAGGGGAAGGAGCTTCTGCAGACCTGAATGCAAAAGACTCGCACAGCAGCAGCAAAGTGGGGCTGGAATCCTCTCCCCCAGCCCAGGAGTGCCTCTCAGCCCCAACAGGCACCTGCCTCCCCCGTGCCCAAGGAGCTGACCCCTAAATCCAGGACACTACAGTGCAGGGAATCGCTCTGAGCCCCATCCAAGACATCTCCTCATCCCCCTGGAGAGCACAGGGAGCCCCTTCGCACTGCCAGGCACACACCACCACTCCTAACACACTTCTTTGTGATTTACCTCACCTCAGGCACCAGCAGATCCCTCCTGGCCCTGTCCCATCAGGGCCACACCCCACAGCCCTTTCTGGCTGACCTGTTCTGTCTGCTGGAGATGGCATCCCACAGACCATTCCTGGTGCTCAGGAGATGGCATCCCACAGACCATTCCTGGTGCTCAGGAGATGGCATCCCACAGACCATTCCTGGTGCTCAGGAGATGGCATCCCACAGACCATTCCTGGTGTCTGGGACCTCCAAAGGACCCAGGTACAACTTGGGCTGCCCTGTCGAGGCCATAACAGGACAGTGGCAGGACACAACCACTGCTGACACCAGTGGGAGACTTCCAGAGATTCCAGGGGTCCTATTTCTGCTTTGCAAAGCAAATCCAGGCTCCAAGCAGCACAACCCCCAACCCCAACCCTGCCCTGAGTGCTGCCACATGGAAGGGCTCTCAGAGAGGTTCCTGCACTACACACACACACACACACCCACACACACACCCATCACCCTCCTGTCCACTCCTGCTGAGCCTCAGCCACGGGCTCCCAGCAGCTCCTGGGGACCTGCAGCACACACATTGCACCTCAGCCTTGGAAAAATCAAAGCATGCTAAAAAATTCAGTACTTCCACATAAATGTGATACATTTCCTGAGGAAAAAAATTAAGAGATTAAATCTAGGTAATTATTCAATTAGCAATTGTTATGTATACAAGAGAACCTGATTTATGGGCAGCTGTTCATACAGGCAACTGCTTTAATTGGACAATGTGCTCCTGGCTTCTCCCCAGACTTGGCTGTTTAATTAATGTTAAACAGTTCAATACCCATTTAACCTACCAGCATATGGAGAATTTAACTAACATTGCAGAGGGAGGAGAAGTCTATTCATTTCTAACTGTACTGTAATAACAGCAAGCAGGTCTGAAGTGCACTGAGGTGCAAACCTGTGAGATGAAATGTATTCAACACCAGTAATATGCCCAGATCTCAAAAATACAGTGGCATCAACTTTGTTCTCACAAACTGTGTGCAACCATCTCCCTTCCTCCTACAATTTCCAGAAATAAAAAAGGGGGGCAGAAAAAGACCCAAAACAACACCAGTGGGCATCAGGACATGACAAGATGAGGCATCCTGCAAAGCTACCCAGGAAAACAGAATCAAGGATCAGCCCCAGATGTCCCAGTTTTCAGTGCACAGCACTAACTGCAGAAAGGTTCTTCTCTACTGCTGCTGACACAAACAAAAGTGTTCTGAAGTTCTGCTGCAGAGAATATAAATTAATTCTGGTTCCATTTTTACAAGGTCAGTGAGTGTAAATATCTCCCCACACAGATCAAGGTACAAACTGAAGCGTTAAAGCACAGAAGCAACTCTTGTTCCAGGTCAGACAGCAGGTCCCAGTTGATCTGTTCCAGCTACTCAGTCCATTGGGACACTTTTGAACCCAACTCTTATTTGAAATTCAAAGCTCACAGAGCAGCATTTAATAATCCCATAAAGCATTTTGTTTCAACTGAGAACAAAGGTTTCAGAGGTACTTACATTTGCTATGAATAAAATCTTAATGTCAAATTTCTTAAGTAAATAGCATCCTAACTAATATCCTTAGTAAGTGAAAATTAAACCTGACACTCAGCTCAAACACTCTGGTTTTAAATCTCACCATTGCTAAACCTTAAAAAGGGGGACATTCTGTTCGAAATTGTAAGTTATTTGTGTCCAGTGTATGATTACCTATCAGGGATTTATTTACTGTGAGTTATGTGTGACAGAGCAGACTCACAGACTCACTGGGTCACACAGCCAAGACACAAATAAAAGCAAACCTTGGCTCCTGACAGTGGAGCCAGTGTGTGGGTCTGAGGTGCTCTTGCAGATGATGACAATATATCAGTGAAAATGGGCAGGTCTGTAAGGAAAGGTTTGTTTATTCTGGCCACACTCCAAACCCTCTGGAAGAGCCAGTGCAGCCCCTGAACCTGTTAAGCCCCTGGAGCTCAGGAATGGAGTTTGGCTCTGACTGGACTGTGTGGAGGTCCCTGATTTCCACAGCACAGCACTACAGGAGCCTGGGGCGGGGCAAGAGAAGTAGTAACAATATTTCTCTTTAAAAAACAAATAATCAGAGTTTCAGCTGAGGTAGTGCCACTGGAGCTGCACTGATTTACAGCAGTTCAGGATCCTCTGGAGAATCAGTCAGAATGGCAAAGTGCAGCTCAGTACAGGATCGAGCCTCGAGCCCTGGAACCTGCAGACAGCCTGCACCCCGCGGCCCCTCAGCAGGGTGCAGAGGGCTCAACACCAGCAGTCTGACTGGACAAGCCCTGCAGGGCTGGCAGCACATGCCCAGAGCCTCCTGACCCCCTAAAAGGTCTGGATTCCTTCTTAGGCATGGATACCAAATGCAATAACCAGGCTGCTGCCTCTGAAACAACCCCAGAGAGAAGCAAGGCTTGGGAAGGAGAGGTGAGAGATGGCATCAACACTGCTCAGGCAGCTGGGGAAAAAGGCTCCCAGTCCATCACAGCTGAGCCTGACAGTGCAGCTGTTGGTTCCATGCAGTTAAAGATGTTCCCCTTCCCGCAGCTCTGCCTGGCATTAAAATAAGCAGAACTAAACAAAGTCAACTGGTGAGCGAGTGTCGAGTGCGACGGCACAAACAGAGCGAATCTGCTGGCAAACCTTTGTAGTTATTTATTCAAGTGCCGAAAAACAATCACTCCCAGCTCAAATGGGCAAACACGGCAGAGCTGAGCAGCAACACTGCACAGAGGGATCATCAAAGATTTGCTCTTCTGATCTCTGATAAACTCCACTATTAGAAACCTTCCACCTCAGCGCTTTCATGTGCAACAACACATTAAGCACTAAAACACAGATTACAAGGGAAATACACTGTGTAAGACCTATTTTCCTCTCTCAAGCATCACTTTATTTTAAAAGGCATCTTTGCAGATGCACAGAATGATGCTTTAGTTTGAACCAGAAACAACCCCAGCTCAGGGGGTCCAAAACCCAACTGCCATGAGACAAAATTGTTTTCATTTCAGGGTGAAAGAACATAAACAGGTTTGAATTCAGCTTCATTTGAACACCTCCTGTGAATTGTCCTCTCCAGCAGCAAAAGCAAAACCCAGTTTGTATCACCTTAGCAACAGGTCCCACTGGCTCCAACCTATTTGAGCTTATTTATGGCACCCTAGAAGCAGCAGCATCCCTCAGTCCCAAACATCAATTCCTGGTCTGGGGGAAGAATCCCTTTAAATGAGAAAACAGGTTGACCTCAGTGACTCATCCAAGCCTTGCCTGTTGTCCTCACTGATCCTCTGAGCTCCCAAGAGCAGGGAATGATGGACCTGTTTCCCATGGAAAGGCAGGTGGTGCCACCTCCCTGTACACGGGGACATTCACAGGCACTCTCACCTGTTCTGCCCCTTTGCAGGCCACCTTCTGTCACACACAGCACAGATTTCATTGCTCCAGTCTGTCCTTAGGTTTAGACAGGTTTGATATAAATATCAGCCAGTGAGGAAGAGCAGCCTGGATTAAAGGCCACTCTGTAAGGGTGCCCTGGTGGTACCTGAGGGTCCACCTGGGCAGTGCCCAAACACAAAGTAAGACCACTCTGGACCCCTGAACTTACAAAATACCCCAAATCCAACCATGAAGGCAAGCTGGGTTTGTCTGTTCCGCCTACATTTTGATGTAGAGAAAATGGAAGAATTACGTGAGGAAAATGAAAACGAAGAGATTTTTCCTGTATACATAAAGTTTGTGTCACACTTGATGGCTCCTATGAACAAAAAATGTTCATAATATTGTGAGCCTGAGAAGAAATTTCCTTTTAGCTCCCTGCAAATGAGGTCAATTCCTTTCTTAGGCAGTTTTTGACAGGTTAATATTCATGCTCAGCTGTGTGAGAGCTGGGGATGTATAGCTTGTCAAGGGCCCTGACTTCTCAGGTTTCTCACAAGCCAGACTGAAGCACCTGGGCAGGCACCTTCCTCTCCCCCAGCCCCTGATCAGTGCAGTGAATGACCAGGTAAGTGAACCCAGGGTCCATCTCCTGCCTGGCCAGGTACAGCTGCAGTGCTGATGTGGGAAATGCCTGAATTTGTGTCAAATTAGGGTATTTGTGCCTCTGCACCAGAGAGGGCTCTGAGTCAGAGCCACACGAGCAGTGAACACACCCAGCCATGCTGGGGAAGGCACAGACTCTCCCTGCCCTGGGCATACACCAGGTATTTTATTTCCCATCTACACAGGCCCCTGGGGCCAAACACCAAGGTCACAACAGCATTTCTAGTTTGCTTCCTCATCTTGTTCACAGAACTTCATCTTTCACCTTTGCCATCTCTTCCAGCACCATCTAAACTTCTCTCACATTTTCTTTTCAATATTTCCATGCAGTAACAGACAGACAGGTACACAAACCTGCTGGGGGCAACAATTATGTTTCCTGTAAACACACAGTTTGTTTGGCACAATATCCCCACAAACATTTTACAGCTTATAAATTCTCTGAAGTTTAGTCAATAAAAGCTGAGCAGCAGCTTGTGGATTTTCTATGGGTTGTTGGTTTTTCTTTAAACACTTCATTTTCCCCTTTCTCCAGATTGTCTTTTCTATCCTAGTAGAAACATAACAGAACTTTATTAAATACTTGCTGAATGCTATTTAATATTAGAGATAACAGGCCCCTGCTATGCTCTCTAACGTGACACAGTTCTGTGCACAGCAACAAGACTGTTTCAAGCACTATCATTGGGATTAAATTGGAAATTGATAATCAAACTCTTACCAGGGTTCTCTCTCATTTATCTAGCTACTTACATCAAAACTCCTTGAAAGTAGGTTGCCCAGAGAGGTTTGGGACTCCCTATCCCTGGAAATGTCCAAGGCCAGGTTGGACGGGGCTTGGAGCAACCTGAGATAGTGGAAAGTGCCCCTGCCCATGGCAGGGGTGGAATAAGATGAGCTTTAGGGTCCCTTCCAACCCACCAGGATTCTATGAAAATTTTACCTAAATAAGTTCTGATGATTTCTCCTTCCTTCAGGAGCAGTAGCTGCCATCCAAAGGGTCACAAAAGGTTTCCCAGCAAAGACACCACAGCTGCTGGACACCATCTGAGTTTTCCCAACAGACACACAAAACAAACCACAGACTGTTCCCCTGTTGCCCAGCTGAGCTTCCTCTCCCACCACCTCCCACAACAGCTTTGGCTCTGAGTCTCCATTCTTGCCCATCAGAGCAAACCCTGTGTAGCACCCTGAGGTGCTGTCCTCTGCACCCAAACCTGTGGTGCTGTGACTCTGCCACCACCCAGAACAGGTGCCAGCCAGCACAGACCCCCAGACCAGGCACTGCAGTAAGATCACCCCAAGCCCACTCAGATTTAGGGCTTTTAAGTACAACAGCATTTCTTTCCATTAACCCATTCCTCACGAGTTTGGGAGTAGCAATGCCCAGCACCAACAGAAACAGGAAAGTGCCTGGAGAGACAAGAGCTGTTGTGTAAGACAGACCCGTCCCCTCGGTGTAACACTTGCCCTGCTGTGCCTGGATTGGTCACAAAAACTTCCATTAGTTTCAGATCAAAGCTCCAAAGCTACTCAGCATGTGAGAAATATCACCAGCTCTTCCCACTCCCACATCTTAGATCATCCTGTGCCTTTTACTCCTTGGTGTTGTCACACACACGAACCAAGCTACAAGTTTCTTTTGGAGAGTTAATAAATCACCATTTTTCTCCGGCAGCCTCTTCCCAACAGCGTGTGTGTGTTCTACATGCTGGAGACAAACAGGTCCCCAAGGCAGCCAGAGACTGGTTTGATGTCTTGGAATATTATGGATGGGGCCCAGTGGGAGGCTTAGAGCAGACAAGACAAATCAGATGCCAACCCCCGAGGACCCCCCCGGGACGGCCCAGCCTCGGCACAGACGGGGAGGAGGAGGAGGAGGAGGGTGGCAAAATTGATGCTGGGCAGCTACAGGCTGCAAACCTGTGCAGCACAGACAGGCCAACAGTGACAGATTGAGCCAAAGAAACCCTTCACTCTCCAAGTGGAATGTGCAAAACAACTACAGACCTTCTCTGCCAGTTACACAGGAGCTTTATCCATCATTTTGCCAGGTGCCTTTTGCTTCTGCTTCATCTAAAGAGACATCCCATTATTTTTAATTTTTTCTCGTTTGGTACATCTCTGCAATATGAGCTTCTAAGACCCATAGTTTTTGGAGTTATAGTCATCTGTTAATCAGTGGAAGATAAAATCAGCCAGATTTCATAAAGTGCTTAGAGTATTTTGAAATTAATTGCATTTTGTGTTTTTTGTTATTCTAGGAGACCTTTCAAAAGCTTCAGATAATCTGTGTCTTTTATCAAAATGACAAAAATTTTAGTGCTTTTCTGTGAGCTGCTGCCTTCTGACAGTGATCCAAAGGCATCTCACCCTTTGGGGGAAAAAAAAAATAAATCAGTTTTCCACTCCTATTTGCAATAACAAAATAAGGAGTTGAATTCCAGCTAAGCTCTGCCTCACCAATGGAAACAAAGCTACACCACCTGAGACAGACACTAATTGTCACTTCACTTATTTACATCTATTTTCTATATATTTTGTGGATTTCTATGGCAGAAATCCCATTTTTCTGGCAACCACTGAGTACTGGGGGGATGTATCAGCCTCAGTGCACCAGTGAAGGAGCAGGACTGGGATGAACCTGGAATGAACTGAGGTCTCTGTGTGGAGTCAGAAACTAACATTAAGAAAATCACATCCTCAGAAAGAGAAAACACCAAGCAGAGCAGCTGTTGCATTTTTAAACAACCCATAATCCCCACTAAATATTTCAGTTAATGAGTGTGTCTGTGATAACAAAGAGATGCAGTCTGTTAGGAAATACTATCTATTTTTAAAGGTTACCATTTATAATTGTTTAGCTTTGTGACTGCCCTGGTTCTCCCAAGCAACTAGTTTTGAAAGATGGGGATTTTCAAATTGCTCCTTTCTACTTAAAGAAAATCCCGTGTCACAATAAAATTCCACAATGTTTGGTTGCAGCTTCCGTGACTTTTTTCCTCATATCACAGTTTTCATTTGCCATGAAAACAGACTGGGAAGTGCCTCAGTTTCTTATCATGCACATATATGTGTGTTTAACTTCCCATAATCTCATCCTCCCATCGTCTTCATTTCGCTCTGACTACAACAAGCTGCTGCTCCCCTTCCCACCGCAGGGTGATGGGAGCTCACCGAGCAGGAGCTCAGACGGAACACGGCCCCAGGCAGCCCTGGGCAGAGACAAGACCCATCTCTCAGAGGAGGGAATGAGCAGATTTCAGGAGCATTTACAAACATGTTCATCTTCCCGTGGCAAGGGCTGTGAATTCACAGCCTGCTGGACAGAACCTGCCTGAAATCAGAGGATTCAGAGCTACAATTTCTCCTCGCTGCAAGGAAATGCATTGAAGAAAATGATGACTATTATTGTAACACCAGGAAACCCAATAAAAATGTGGATATCCACTACTACTGGAAACTTTTATATTCTTATTAAATATTCTCCCCATTTTTATATGACATTATTTTATATTAAGGCATAAAGGACAAGATTCTTCAGTTCTCAGAGATATTAAAGCCTGGGCAGGCTCTGTGGGCACTGCACTGCTTTGCTCTTCTCTGTCACACAAAGATAGGGAAGGCATGACCTGCCCCAAAGAAAATGGATGTGGAAGGGGAAACTGAGAACACTGGTGTTGTTCTGAGCAGGGAATCCAGGAAATCCCACTGAACCTGTTGGTCAGATGCTCTGATTTCTGTAACTACCACGTGCCAGAGAACACAGGTGGAAGGTTCTGAGCCAGCTATTAAGGTGTAACCATGCTGGATCTCCACCACCTCCCTTCCAAAAGGACACAGTCCTTGCTGTAGGGCACAGTGTGTTCTACAGGCTGCAGATTTTCCTGCCATTTCCCAGGAGAACTGAAGGTGCCCAAATCCTTCCAGAGTTTTGGATGCTCCAATTTAAAGTCAATGGATCAGTGAGAGACAGCAAATCTGCCACAAACAAAGAAAATTCTTAATTATTCAACCACCAGTGGTTTTGCTCTAATGAAATCAGCAGTTCAATAAACAGCTACTAAAGTCTGCAACAGGTCCCAGTTCTCAGTTTGCCTCCAGCCTCAGCTTCCATTTGTATTTCCACCCGATTACTCTCACTCAGAGATACTTAAATCTTCCTACAGATCCATAAACATTCAAAGCTCTGCAGAAGGAAAATACCATGTTTTTCACAGACGAGCTTAAGTGAGTTCCATGTAAAAAGAAACTCGAGGGTAGAAAACTCTCCTAAAAAACTAAGCACGTGCTTGTTTTATAGCAACTCATTCCAGAATCCATTGTGAGGGACAAGACCAAGATCAATATCCCATCAGAGAAGATTGCCAGGGTGCCTGGTGAGGGTGAGAGCCCTGAGCTGCTGCAGGCACATGAACACAGACCTGTCCCTCCTGCCTCCCTCCGTGCCCAGAACCCGGCCAGGAGACTCACACCCCTGTAGAAATCACCTCCCCATCGGTTAATCATCACACAGATCATTACAGGTGATCTTACAGTCAGCACTATCAGTTAATTATCACACAGATCACTACAGGTGATCTTACAGTCAGCACTTCACGTGCCCAGTGTAGTTCAGCTCAGAAATGGGCTCGTTCTCCCCTGAGCCCCCCTCACTCTCCTCACCCCAGTGAGGACTCTGCTCCTGAGAGCAGCAAACCCAGCTCAGTGCCCAGCCCAGGATTCTCTCTACTCTGCCTTGGACAGTCATGCAACACATGCAAACCAAGTCACATCACTGAAGAATTAAGTGTGAATTCCCTCCATTATCTCCCACCCATCAGGCTCCCAGAGTTTGCCTTTTCTCTCAGGTAGCCCTTGTGAGCTGTCCTTGGCCAAACAGGAACTGGGAGCTCCGAACTGTCTGAGCTCCTTTAGAGACCTTCAGCCTGGTTGTGTGTCATGGTTTGAAAGAAAGATTCCCGACATTCATAAGGAGGCAACACATTCTTAAATTGTTAGTATTAAATTGCCCTGGAAAAGATACTGGAAATTCAATTATATGAGATATAAAAGATAAATTAAAAAAACCCAATCCATAACACAAGGTCACGAAGAGGAAGAAATCACTGGCTCCACTTAAAATAAAACCATATCAAACAGCTCTGTAACACAGTCATAAGAGAAAAGGCAAACATTTTCCATTACTCAAACCATTTTTCCATCTGCAAAGATCCCAAGGTTTTTGTGACCAAGCTAATCAAGTATTCAAACAGCTCCCATCTCCTCCTCAAGGTCTAAATAATCTGACTTTTGTGATTCAGAGGTAAATTCAATGTTTACAGTATTCAATTAATCTCCAGAGAGCTGACAGAGCTCAGAACGTCTCGGCTGGGCAAACCGGAAAGGGAAAAACAGAAGCTGAATATGAGCCTTGTTTGTGCCATCAGCCCTCCCTGCAGGGCTGGGAGGTGATTCCAGGGCTGTCCCTTCCTTGGGGGGGGTCTGGTCCCGCTGTGGGAGCAGAAGTGAACCCAGAGAGCTGAACCAGCAGCACAACCCCCCCCAGCCTCCCTCTGCTCACACTTGAGAGCGTGTCACCCTCACAGACACCACGAGGAACTCCTTCAAGTGACATCTTCAGCCAGGAAACTGCAGAACAACAGGATTTAACACATTTCCTGCTCTTCTCTTCCCAAACACAACAGAGGGGTTTTTCTGCAGACCCCAATATTCAGACAGAGTAGGCTGAGCTGGAAGGGACCCTCAAGGGTCATGGAGTCCAACCCTCAGCCCTGCTCAGGACCACCCCAGGAGTCACACCTGCCTGAGAGCAGTTATCCAAACTCATTCACAGCACTGCTGCACACCTGTCAAAATACTGATAAAGGTTTTTGTAGGGCCATGTTTATTCCCCTTGTACCAGAGATATTCATTTGAAACACATTCAGGACATCAATCAAAGCACAGACAATAGAAAACAGAGGAATCACCATAGGAAGCACTGAAGGCATCTCCAACTCCTTCCTGCCCCAAGGTTTCAACAGCAGTGATAGGAAACTATATTATAGAATTGTGGAATGGTTTGGGTGGGAAGGGACCTTAAAGTTCATCTCTTTCCACCCCCTGCCATGGGCAGGGACACCTTCCACTAGCCCAGGTTGCTCCAAGCCCTGTCCAACCTGGCCTTGGACACTTCCAGGGATCCAGGGGCAGCCACAGCTTCTCTGGGCAATCTCAATTAAATTAAACCAACAGTTTTTGTTGCTAAAAAGAGAAAACGGGAAAAAGGTGATACTCCAGTTGGACTTCACAATTTTTCACCTCAAGCACTAAAAGACAAATTTAGATTTACTTTTAGCACATAATTATAGATGATGCCAAGGTTCATTCAAGCGAAGTTCCCTGACAGTGTGGTCTGTGATTGTCCTGTCCCAGCCTCTGCACCAGATACACCACTGTCAGACTCAATTGTGGTTACATGAAGCAAAACAAATGCATTCAAACATGCTGCCATATTACATTAACAGATCTGAAGTTTAGTGCATCTCATCCCATTACATCTTAAACTGATTTAATTCTGTGCAATGCAACATGACAAATTAGTGAGCTAAGGATAACCAGCCTGTCTACCTGATGCCTGGTTAGTTTGCAGCTGAGGATCACTGGAGGGAGAAGGGAGCACGTGCCCTCTCTGCTGACTGTCCAGCAGGGCTCCTGTGTCCCTGCCAGGCATCGCCCCAGGAGCTGCATTTCCCAGCACTGAGCACAGATTCTTTTAGAAGGCTACCAAGGCAAGTAGAATCATCTCCCATGTCACAGACAGGTGGTTTAGCAACAAGTCTAAAGGTACAGCCAAAGTCAAACAAAACCCCTTTGTGAACACTGTTTTCCTCTCAGCCTCCAGCCAAGGTTTTAACCACAGGATAACCCTGCATCAAATCTTTGTATTGCAAAAATCATATGTTACAGTAGGAAAGAATTTACTCAAAACACTGTTTTGAAGACAGAAAAGATTCTCTCAAATTATTAAACTGATTTCAGTGAGATCCTTCTGGCAGAGCCATGAGAAGCTGTTACTCTACAGTAAATCTGGTCTCTCAGATGAGGGAGGAGAAAGACAAGCAGTCCCCACCCCTCCAACTTCTGGCACTGATCTCACTCCATGCCAAACTGGGCTTGAAATTCAGAATCCAACTCCCCAGTGGCTTGGAGGCAAAAGCAGGGAGAGAGGGAAGAGACAACTGGGCAAGAAGTTGCACTGCTGGAACGTTATCAGTGACCTCTGAGCAAAACAGTTTCAGCAGCTTGAAGACACACTCAGGGACCTCTGATGGTTGAGCCCCTGATGCACCAGACGTGGGTGTGAAGGTTGGCAGATTGAAGCCATGGACTTGATCAGCTTTGGGAAGGAGAACATCCCATGTTCCGAACCCAAAAGTTGTTCCATTTTCATCTGACTGGAGCTTTAGTCTGGCTTCATCCTATGACTTGTGATCAGCATCTCAAAAATTCAATTAGAAACAAAGATAGAGCTGTAAGACAAGTACAGACACTCTCAAAGCCACAGTCTGTTCCACTTGCCTTGCTTCAGCCAACAGTTCAGGCAGTACAGAGTCAGACTACTCAAAGGGGGTTTAAATCTTGCAGGCTTTGAAGGCTTTGGGTCACACCAAGAACAAGTGCAGCAGACTGAAAGTTGTGGCACTTTGTAATTATCTGTTGGGGCTTCTCTCACAGATAATTATGAGATTCTCTCTTACAGTTCAACTAATTAACAGGACTTCCTTCATCCATTAATGCCACTGACACTCTGGCCTCCTCCTCATGGACTTGGTGCAGCAGAGGAAATCAGAAGGATCCCATTATCTCTAAAAGCCTTGCAAAATCTCCAGGACCCCTGTTACTTTCATCACTGTTTTCTGCCCGCTTTGGTTCCAGGCCAAGTCAGCAATTAAGTGCACACTGCTACTTAAAAGCCTAGGAATAACCCGGCTGAAATTAAACAAACCCACAAATCTAGCAAGTATAAAAGCAGAATTATAGCTTGGGCACAGCTCTATTTCATCTCAGTGCAGAGAAAGGGAGTTTCATCTCTACAGATCAGACAGCTTCAAACTCAAGGGAAGTCTGAAGCCCAGATCTAGGAGTGAACAGCCAGCAAAGAGGGGCCTGTTTTCTCATTTTTATGGAAGCAATTCTTTCAGTTTTATTTGCAAAACCCACAACTCAGACTTTGCTACTGGAAGATTCCTAAACATACACAGGCACTGTGGTCTAAGGCCAGCACTGTTCTGAGTGGCCATGAGGATCCATTAAATGAAGTAACAATATTAGAGAACTCTGTTATTTTATTAGCTGTGCTGAGACAGACATGATGATCTGAGGCTGGGAGATTTATACAGACAGTATATTTTATTAGATCAACTGTTGGAACTGGGGGTGGGGAGGGAAGAGGGACAAGATCTCAGACACTCAAGCCATGAATACAGTTGTCTCTGTTCCAGCAGTCAGACTCATAAAATGTATTGCCTTTCACTAGAAAACCTTCCCTCTCTGGAATTTCAGCCACTGCCAATACAAAAACTTCTCCTTAAACTGACTCATGCTTTTATTTTCAATAAATTTCCTTCATTTCTGAGGAGCAGTTGCACCTCAGCTGCACAAGAGCCCAGTTCCCAGGAGGCTCGTGGAGCACATCAGCCTGTGGCTCCAGCACTTGGCACCCACAGCACCAGAGCTGCTCCAGCTGGATCAGCCAGAGGATGCCATGGGCACGAGGCTGCTCTCTGACCTGTGACTCCACCTCTGCCACCAGAGAAACAGGTAAATCTCTTCTGGATTTCAGGAGAGGAGCACCCAAGTCCCTCTCTCCCTGCAACTCCTGAGTTTCTTGTCTGTTCCTTCCCATCCCTGCCCTGCCAGGGCACTGCCTGTGGAACAGGCACGTGGATCTTGCATCAAAGGGTCACTCAGGAATCCCCTCTGTGACCTTGATGCAGATTTAATCTGTCATTGTACACTCAGCTTTAGCTCCACTCTTGCCTTTTTGCAGTCTGTCCCAAAAAAGTGGACGAGATATGTTTTCATTCACTCACAGCATCTCCAGTGACCTTGGCAATAGTCTAATCTGTCTTGGCAGATTCAAGATAGAGAAAACAAGCAAGAGAGACAGACCTGCTGGGTTCTGCTATTGATCAGCCACTGGAGTGAAAGCTCATTATGAGCAGCAGGAACGTGTCAGGTACAAGTTCTCCTACAGAGCAGCAGCGGGAAGAGAAAGGCTTAAACAAAGAAGGGGTGGCTGGGCTTTGGGGTGAGGGGGAAGCACAGCCATGGGAAGGGAGGAAAGGGCAAGGTGAGAAAAAAAGAGCAGACAACACTTCATGTCCAGTGAGGCTGTGCATCAGAAACTCACAGTGCAGTAAACTAAGTTTATTTATCTAAAAAAACTGAAACCCAGCTTACATTACCAAACTTTGCTACAAAAGAGGCCAAACTCTTGGGAAAATCTTGTTTCTCAGTGTATATAGGTACACTAAGTTAATACTAAGATAGATATATATACACACACACACACAAAGTAATGTTATTTAGGGTATTGCTTCTTCTACTCACAGGGACTCAAACAGAACATCGAATGACACAAGAAGAGTCAAATGAACTCCTGTTATTTTCCTGGCAATCAGGGTGTAATGCAGACACTTATTGGCATGAGTGCTTGAATGGCCCTGCCTCGTCTCGAGACAGCTCTTTTCTTATCTCCAGACACTTATTCCGTGCTCTCTGCTGAAGCCCAGCTCCTGTGACCTGCTGTGTCTCCTCCAGCCTCCCCAGGGCACGGGCTGGCAATCACACCACATTCTTTGGCACTTCTATTATCCTCCTTCCCCTGATTCCTTTATGCCCCAGGATGAACAGACACAGAGGAGACCTGCCTGTCTCTATATTTTATCAGGGGACTCAAATAACACCCTTTCACAAGAGGCTCCAAACAAACCCTGTCTGGTCACCAGGAGAGATGGCACTGAAGTCTCACCCATTGCCAAGGCTTTAACTGGGCACCAAGAGGAGCATCTGCTCCTGGGAGGGGCTGTGCCAAGGGTAAGAGCCAGCAGCAGTTCCTGGGGTCTTTCCAAACTCCCCCTCAGAGCCAAAGGCAATTGCCATGACCAGCATGGCAGCCCAAGCTATTCCCTTGGCTCCAGTGTCAGACTCCACAGCCACACTCACGTTTCCACTGGCACTGAGCTCTTCTGTCAGCCGTGTCTCAAGGTTGGTAAGAAAATACACCCGTGCTTTTACTGCAGGTGGCTGATCTTCCACAGAGCAAACCCCCAGCATAACTTCACATCAGTGTCAGCTGGTAAACTGAGCTGCATGAAGAGGAAGATTTCCAGGATCCAGCTGAGGAGGGGAATACCCACCAGTGAGGGATGTTCAGTGCTCACAGACCTCACAGAAACCAAGGGGGGAGCAGACAACGGAGTCATTGAAAACAACCAGGAGGAGGCACACACAGAGGGGAAATGACAGCACAGGATAAATCCCACGTGGGAGACCTGATTTCTTACACATTGCTCAGTTTTAGACACATAACCTCAGCTTATCCTGCTGTGCCTGCACAGTCTCCTTTACAGGGTGTGTCAGGTCAGACGTGGGGGCTGTCCCTTCAATCATTGATCCAGATGAAAAGCAAAAAACCTCGAGATAGAAATGAGGCAGCACAAGATATCACAAGGAGAAAAATCACCCAGCACAGCTGAAGGGGTGAGTGAGCACAGGGGGTGCTGCTGCCCCCTGAGTGTCACAGCTCCATCCATCCCTCAGCACTGCAGTGGGGGCGGTTCAGTGCAGCAGCTCCTCTCCTGACACCTCAGCCAGGCAGAGCATTTCCCATCCTGATGGAGGGGAGAGGGCCAGAGAGCAAACCCAGACTATTGCACTTGCTGCTGGGCTATGTGGGAGGAATGTCTCCAACCCAGGGACACACTCACACGTGGGGGCACGAGATGCTTCCCTGACTCCCGAGGCAATCGATCCCGGGAATCAATGAGCTCCTGCCTCGTGCTGGTCATCATCACAAAAACCACTTTGCCACAGGAAGGTCTCGCTGTCATTAATACAACAGGAGTCTGCAGAGCCATGGAAGGCTTTTCAGCCTTTATTGCTCACCTCTGCCTGACAGTTTAGTGCCTGCAGTCGACCAATACAACCACTTCTGAGAAGCACAGACCTCTTACCTCCCCATCAATAGGCAGTAATAAAATGTGTCCCAGTAAGTGTGTTCAAAACACAGCAATAAATAGAGATCACAAAGAACCTGCCAGAGCAGCTCATCTCCTCAGAGCTCAACACCGTAGCAGCAATTAACTGGGGACATTTCACAGACTAGAAGTGGTTTCAAGTTCTTCAGATGGAAAAGAAAGGACAACTCATGTAATTATTCTTTGTGGTTGCAACTTCTGATTTCTGTTTATCTAGAAAAGACCTACTGACAAATCTAATTCCTGAGCTACATTAGCTGGGAAAAAAAAAAAAAAACAGCCACACGCCTGTAAGTGCCTAATTTGTGTTTCAGGTGCCAGCTTCACAGCTCTAAATTCAGAGACATCCTTATTTAGGGTGGGTACTATATTCTGTGTTGAATTAATTTTCTCACTGTTGGTTATTATACTCCTTCGAGATTTGAAGTCTCAGTTGCACAATAGTTTCCAAAAGGATCAGTGGTTTTAATGTGCACTTACATTTCTCCATCTACGACACATGGAAGAAGTATTTACCACCAAGATCAGCTTCACACCTTTAAGTTTTCAGCAGGCAATTTCCAAATAATGGCTTATTTTCAATCAAATAACTATTAATACATATTTGAGAGGTAGGTGAAGGCACAAAAGCACAGGAGGATGTGACATTCAGGTTGGGGTTGTTTAGCCTGGAGAAGAGACTGAGGAGAGACCTTCTCACTCTCTATAGCTCCCTGAATAGAGGCTGGAGCCAGGTGGGGGTGGATCTCTTCTCCCAGGTAACAAGTGATAGGAGAAGAGGAAGTGGCCTCAAGTTGCACTAGAGGAGGACTAGGTTGGTGATTAGGGGGATTTTTTCATGAAGAGGGTTGTAAAGCTTTGGAACGGGCTGCCCAGGGCAGTGGTGGAGTCACCATCCCTCTGGCAGTATTCCAAAAACATGTGGACATGACACCTGAGGACATGATTTAGGGGCAAATGTGGTGGTGGTTAAAAAAAATACCAAAATCCCTGCAGGCTCACTCATGTCCTTCTGCAGACTCACTTCTTGTGTTACATCTAAAGCATCACTGCTGCCTAACCAGGGAGGGATTGAAAGCCCCTGAACTGAACAGGAGACTCTCTCCAGACCTGTGAGCAGGCACAGGGCAACACAGCAGATCTGGAGGAACAGGAACATGAACCTTGTTCTCCAGATTCCAACAGACAAGTTACACCGACAAGTCACTGAATTTTCAGCAAAGGGAACAGAGCAGTGCTTGGCCTGTCTGGATTTAAGCAAGAGTTTCTCAAACATCTCTGGAATCAGTGACAGAGACACAATTTAGTGTCCTTAGAGCCCCCAGATCAGAAGGAGAACAGGATATTATATCTGTAACTGAACAGCTGAGGAAGAGTCTCCCTGGGAGATGTGTTCCTTTCTGAGAATAAGTAAGACACTCAATAAAACTGCCTTTCTTTGTGACTCTTCTTTTAAGAGGTTTTAAAAAAAGAGCCAACCAACAGCTCTGCTTTTCTTCTTTCCTTTCCCTCAAGAAAGGGAGTAAGAGCAGGGATGGGGCTGGCAAAGATGCAGGAAACCTGTGCTGGGATCCCTCATCCCCCTCCCTGTCCTGCTTCCCACGGGGCCACCAACACAGCCCTCTCCCCACTCACCTCCCAGGCTTTAAAACAGGTTTTTACCTTTTTTTTCCTGTTGAGGGCAGAGAATTGATCTTAAAGTAAAACAGAGCAGTGGATTAGGCACTTACTGCTCCACATGGAGAAACTACAGCCAGCCCACACCAAGAGCTCTTGCCCTTCAGGAACAGCATGTGCTGTCTGACCACACTGTTCCCCAATAACACCTTCCCTCATCATTCCAGAATAGTCCTTCAGGCCTTGATACAGCAACACAGGAAACACAGCAAGGACGAGCAGAAATGGCCTCAAATTGCACCAGGGGAGGTTTAGATTAAATATCTGGGGGAAAAGTGTCATGGAAAGGTCTGTAAAGCACTGGCACAGGTTGCACAGGGCAGGGGTGGAGCCCCCAGCCCTGGGAGTGCTCACACAACGTGGATGTGGCACCTGGGGACATGGGGCAGTGGTGGGCATGGTGCTGCTGAACTGGGGATTGGTCTTGCTGACCTTAAAGGTCTTCTCCAACCTTAACAATTCTGTGACTGTCCTCAGCTTTAGCTGATTTCTTTGAGAAATAGGATACCTCTGTTCCATCAGGAACACTCTACATAAGGACAAAACCAAGAGGGAGAAATTATACAGTGTAGGAGGACTGGGAAAAAGCAATTCTGATGTGCCTAAAACACTCAAAAGCTTTCCTTTGAAGCAAAGTGTTAATATTTTTCATAAAATATTTATAAAGTGGTACAGGATATTTATAAAAGAATATCAGCATATTTTCATAGACAGCTTGAAAGTTCTCAGTAGTGGATTTAGCAGAAAAATGAAACCTCTGTTTTAGAGTACTTTGCAGCCTTTTGCATAATTTCCTCAACGTGTTGAGTTTTTATTTAACTTTATAAGATGATTTTAAAAAAAACTATGGTTATAAATGGTTATAAAACTATACTTAATTTGACAGACCTTTTCCACAACAGAGACCAGGAGCACATCTCTTCTTATAAACCTCTTACAAAAGGATTCATTTTATTTTCTCATAAATGGAGTTTCATCAGAAGCATTTACAATTTTATACAACAGCTGAAAACTGTTCACTGAATCCCAAAATAACCAGTTCAAAATGGAAGCTTTGGCAGGAAAAATCTAAAGTCTTAGCAGCCAGCATTAATGTCAAATGCAATCAGCTCTTCTGAAAAAGTTCCTGGGAGAAAACTCTGCCAAGTGTCCCATCCCTGGGAGTGTCCAAGGCCACGTTGGACAGGGCTGGGAGCAACCTGGGACAGTGGAAGGTGTCCCTGCCCAGGGCAGGGGGTGGCACTGGATGGGCTTTGAGGTCCCTTCCAACCCAGACCATTCCAGGATTCTGTGGCTACAGAGCCAACTTTGACCCATTATTGGCACTAACAAACATAGGTCATTTAATCAAAAATGTCCATATTCTTATTGGATTGGCACAGTACAGTCCCTCAGTCTTTCACAGCCTACAGGAATATATCCTCTCCAGCAAAAAAAAAGATCTATTTCCTTTTGGAATCATGGGTTTTCTGCTATATAACAGAAAAGATCAGCTTTGAAATTAAAGCAATGCTTCTGGTGGGTTGTTCCTGGTCAGTGAATAAAGCCAGGTTTCAGCAGCACATTTGTACTCACATTTCAGTAGCTCACAAAACCAGTGTTAGTGACAATACCAATATCAAAGGCATCCATGTAAAACAGGTCAACACACAAGAACATTTTATTTAAACAGAGCACACACGCAAGAATCACCTCTGTATACTTATTAATCATGTGATAGGTATTAAAAAGGGAAACATTAAGTCACTTCCCATAAGACTTTCTACTGGGCTTATTTGCATAAAATTGTCATCATGAAAAATCATAAAAACCAAGTTAAAATATTTCCCCACTCCCTTACACTGACACAAACAGAGCCAGCAATACTGAAGGTGCACCAGCACCACATGTTCTCACCCCCCCAAAAAAAAAGAACTATGGAAAGGGAGGTATAGGGATTCCATGAAATTCAGTGACTATTTATTCCAGTATTTAACTCACCTCCCACTCAGAGTTTGTTATTAGCTGACATAAACCTCCCTCCTGCAACACATGCTTATGTTCTGTTCTCTTCCCAGTGAAGAGAACAAATACTTAATTACCACCCATACTGCCACCCAAACACACACCCAAACATGAGAAACAATGCACAGCTGATTTAAATCTGCATGTGCAATATTTAATAGCAGTTGTAAACTCTAAAGCACAGGCTGTGTAATGTGTTCCTTGCAATGTGAACTACTTGAGTCTTTGGAGGCAATGGGAACCCTGGGGATTAATGTGTGTGTAACAGTGTGTTCCCCACCCTGGGCTGCCAAACCACGGCCTCTGCCTCATTTCAGCTCACTGACTTCTGCAGTGAATCACAGAAAATAAACCCCAGACACAGGTAAATACATCCAGCACTTCTGCAGTGATCCCACCTTCCTGAACAGGACGTCCCTCTAAGGATCAGGCTGAATTTAGACCCTGATTGTAGCAATAATTAGGTTTCTATTGTTTCTAGAAGGCACTCAGCAATGAGCCCTCATTATATCACTGCAATAGCCAAGATGACTGAGTCCCATACTGCAGAAAATGATCCTGCCTCAAAACTTGCTGTCTGGTTTAGTTACCAAACACACCTGGCCTGGGGAAGATGGAGAAGGATGTTCCAGCAAAGGCAATAGAGTTGGTGCAATGAGGGTCACCACACTGCCAGGATGTTCCATTTGGTGGGACAAGGCTGGTTTACAGGAAGAGAGCAGTGATGAGGGAAAGGAAAAACAAATCACCAAATAAAAATTGGGAAGGAATTCCTGACTGTGACAGTGGTGAGGCCCTGGCACAGGTCACCCAGAGAAGCTGTGGCTGCCCCATCCCTGGAAGTGTCCAAGGCCAGGTTGGATGGGGTTGGAACAACCTGGGACAGTGGAAGGTGTCCCTGCCCATGGCAGGGGGTGGGACTGGATGAGCTTTAAGGTCCTGCCAACCCAATCCAGTCTGGGATTCTAAATCAACCAGAAGAAAAAACCAAAATCCCCACACACACACACAGAAAAGCACTTACAGAGAAGTCACCAATACTTGAATTGTCACCTGCACTTCAGAGGGAACTACAACAAATGAAGAAATCTGCAGTCAGTGCCCTCTCTGCAGCTGGAGCAGCCTAATTATTCAGAGGCAACACAAAACATTTATCCTGGGCAGGATTTGCACCACTCGCCCTTAGAGAACACAAAGGAAACCTGGCTGAGCCTTGCAGAGCCTGCCAGTGGAACAGCACAGCAAGCCATGCTGAGGGGCCATTGCTGCCACCATCACATGGCTGTTAAAGGACACAGCTCTGCCTGTCATGAGACCACAGTGTGTTTCTAACCTGTCCTGGGGGTTTATTGCATTCTCTAGATGACATTTCCAACAAGAAATGCTGCTTTCACATCAGGTTTTCCTGATCTGTGTGATCTCCAGCATTGAAGAACCTCAAAGCTCAAGTGGATACAGCCTCAAGAAACGTGGTGAAACCTTAAGCTGTCCAAGTGGGGTCCAGACTCCAATCCACAGCAGAGCTCTAAAGCCTCATTTACACAAAAATCCATTTTTTGTTTCAGCAAAGGGTTCTCTGCACAGAGAACATTTAACTGGTCAGAACTGATTGTGTTGTATCAGTTCAACTGGCCATGAAGGATCATGTTGTATCAAAGCTGTAAGTGAGAGACAAGAAGTACCAAGAGGAGGAATAAAAGCTTTCCAGCAGGTTTTCCCAGGCTATCCCCTGTGAACACCATCTCTGCACGTGCACACACCCGTGGTCAAAGGCAGGGCCAGCAAACCCCTCCAGTCCCACTGCCCATGAGCTCCTGTTGGCAGAGAAATGATTACCTGGAGCGTAGTTATTGTATCTCCTTCTCACACAGCAATACTGGAAGCACTTAATTTGATACAGTCCCAGTTAATAACCAGAGAACAGATGAGATAATTTATCTCTATTTACTATGAATTCCACAGGGAAAAGAAAGTCCTGTCAAATCTGTTTGTGTCCATAATATTGCACAAAGTCTCTACTAACTACTTTGCACACTGATCCTAAGGCAGAAGAAAATTCATTCATATTTTGGCTTCTAAAAGCAACACAAAGTACTTCCTTTCCTTCTGCTTTGTTGCCCTCACACCAACAGCACTGCAATCCTTTGTGCTGTGTGTGCATGAGGCCCCAGGGGATGGGGGTCTCTGCACACTCAGCCCTTGGATGAAGAACTGGAAGCAACAGGAGTGAGGCCACACCACTCCCTTCAGAGACCCCACCCCACGTGGTGAGGAAGGTGTTCCTGCCCCAAAGGGACTGAGGCCCAACACTCCCCCAAAAAGCCCACCTTCCCTCAATGAGCACCAGCTCTGCACAAACAGCAAATTGGACTGCAAGGATTAGAAACACAGACTGCAGGCAATAGCCAGTTCTCAGAGTTGCTCTCCTTGCAGCAACTGATGTGGCCCCACCAGCTCCCACTGGGCTACTTTATGTGCACCCCTAAACCACCAGAACTGAGCACAAATTCATCCTGGGGAGGATTTGGGGAAATAATTTCCTTTTTTGGGGGAGGGATGCTAGTTAGTTACCTCCCCAGGTACGACAGTTATAAAGTATTTCAGCACTAGCAAGTGTTACACGATCTGTGTGACAACACCAAACCAAGGGAAACAGGACATGAATTCTTCATCAGAGCAGTTCACTTTTCAAGTCTACAACAAACACCATTAGTCTTCACTTCTAAAACTCAACTTAACCTTTTGGAAATGCTACAGCTAATAAACTTAAGGGAATAATAGGGAAACATTCTTTTCCTTGAAGTTTCTGCACCTGACTCCTCCATCCTCTCCCTCTCACCTTCCCATTATTTCTGACATTACCAATCACTCTCCCCCATTGATGTCTCAGCTTCCCTTGCCTTCTGTGCAGTGTCTCAGCTCACAATTCTTCTCAGTCATGGCTCTAGTGTTTCTTCTCCTTGCTCACACTTGTTGGGAGTCTCAAGATTCCTTTAACATGCCCCACCATCAGCTTGGGACACAGACCCATTGCCTGCTCATCCAAAGCCAGCCCCACATTTTGCCCCAGTTCCAGGCCACAGCATCCACTAAGAGCAGCAAAATCAAACCAGTCACTGGCTGAACTTCCAATCTCTGGCAGCCACATCTTGAATCAGCTGCATCTCACACTCCTCCAGTTCATAAGGGGCATCAGAAGTTGTCCCTACCCTGGGACACCATCCCAAAAACTAACTGCCCTTGGCAGCAGCAGTGCCCACACATCAGCTCCCTGTACAGGAACAGGGACTGCTGAAGGAGCTCCAGGGCAGGAACTGCCATTCTCTCATTTATACAATTCATCTATTCAGTATTCTCTTCGGGTCAGAGGTTTAAAATGGGTGCTAAACCCCAAAATTCTGAAAAGGAAGACTGCCTCTTTCAAAATTCAGTGTACATCTTTGATGTAAACTCTTCATTTGGAAGCCCCTTGCAATGCAGTTCAAGTGTTTTCTGACCTGTTTGTTCCTGCTGTGAAAACCATTGCCTGACAAGCTGGTCCTTCCAAACTGCCTGTGCATGGCAGTCATTTTATTCATTGTGCTTAATAAGGAAATTGATATATCATCATTAAACAGTGCAATTAACTGTCCAAATGACACAATTACACATGTACCCTGACTACATGAAGGGCATGGTAATTGCCTGAACATTAATTTAAATTATTCAAGAAAGTGATATATAAAAACACAGACACTTAATGTGGGGAAATAGTGACAGGAATCCCAAAGCAAACCATGAAGGCACCAGCCTGGGCAGGTCCCACTCCAGGCTCTGAGTCGGGTACTCAACATGTGCCACGAGTGTGGTCAGGACTCGCTGTCACCTCCCTCCCAGCACCAGTCCTGTCAAACACAGCAAAAGCTCATCCCTGAGCAGGGACAAGGAAACAGGATCCATTCCACAGCAGGAGGAAGTTTATTTGCAGGAAACAGACTGCACAGATTAAATTTTAAAGCCATTACTCAATAAATCTTTTAGTATTTCTACGAAGGCACACACCTGCACTACCCCATCCCTCTGGGACAGAAAACAAACACCAGCTATTATTTATATAAACCTTGATCACACTTTCTGCCTCTATTTGATGGCCGAGACCCCCTGAGGGGTGGCTGCTATTTAAAGTGGAATTACACTTAAATAAACAGTGTCTACCAGAGGATCACATTGATTTGGAAATAAAACACAAGCCATTGTTATTCTACATGAACTACTGTGGGAATCTATAAAAAAATCCATTTCCAATTGTTCATCAGGCCAAAATTATATGAAATATCAATAGTGATATTTCAAACCAGGCTCACTTGTCTCAGATAATAATTCAGCTGAATCTTCAGCAAAATAAAGACGTTATTCTGGAAGTGGGTGCTGTAGCAAATGCCTATTCCTTACCCTGCTGGAGAAGCAGCATTTGGATGATATTTTTCCAAGCCAGCTGTACATTGCTGCCTTCACTTGGTGTTTCCCATCACTCAAGCAAAGCAGGCTTTTATCTCTGATTAGTAAATTAATTCTCTCCCATGATTACTGTTTTTTCTCGGTAATTTCATTCAAATAAACAGGGAATCTCCTTAAATTTCATAACAATGAAAAACAAGTTAACAATTCATTAGTTTAAACAGTGACATGGCTGTTTCTGTAACTTTGCCGAATCTTTCTTTGACATTTCTTGCTCTTACAGAGCATGTTCTTGGAGACCAGAAGCAATGGACTGTCTTTATCTTTGGTTAAACTCCCAAATGATGCAGTCCCAGAGCTGACTGAGCACAGGAGAAAATGTCTCAATTTCTCCTCACACTTTAAGAAACAGCTTAGTGCAACTAGACAGATGAATTTTCAGCTGTGTCATTGCCTGGAGCACCAGAGCTTCATCTTCTCCAGGGCATCCCAGATCACTACTGCTGAATACTCTTAATTAGTTGTCCTACAATAATGTAGGGATTCATAAACTTATGTTTAATACACAACAGAAAAGTTGTGTAAGGAGCTTCCATGAAGAAGAAATTCAGGGATGTTGTTCCAGTAACAGGTGATATGAAAATATGGAATCCCCAAAATACTCAAATGAATCTTAATTAATTGTCCCTGAAAAGAAATTCACTTTTTCAAAAAAATGGACTTTTACACACACATAAATCAGGTTGCCACAAAGAGAAATAATTTGCTTCTGAAGTGACATTTGTCAGCTAAATGACTAAGTACCCTGACATTTATAGAAACTGTGCTGCAGCTGAAGCCACACACTACTGCTTAACATTAGTTTGCCTTTATAGAAAGAGAGTCACAATTTGAGCATAAAAATTGCTCTTATTAGGCAGAGAATGTCAAGTCTCATTGCTAAATTTACTGTAGTGATTCAGCATGAAAACAAGCATTGCCCTTTTGGCTTTCAGCAGCTCCATTAAAGTGCCCATTCATTACCCACATTAACTTCACAGCAGGGCCATCACCGGGGCCAGCTGAGGGGGGGTATCCCAGGCAGACAATCCTAAATCCCTCCTAACACCAATTCCAACTCACACCAGTACAGCATCCAGCTTGCAACCAGCCCATAAAGCCCCTGGCAAAGGGGAGGTGAGCAAGCCCAGCCCCTGGCACACTTGGCAGGCCACTCTGCCACCCCAACACCAGCCAAAGCCACCTCTGCCCCTCTGGTCAGGGGGTCTGACCCAGGGAAGAAGATGTGTGTCTGGCAGCCCTGCTCAAGGTCTGTGAAACTGGGACCAAAACCACTGCAGGGAGACTTGCTGATGGCACTGTGCTGTGAAGATGAAGGGCCTGGAGCATCTCTGGGAGCAGGAAAGGCTGAGGGAGCTGGGGCTGCTCAGCCTTGAGGAGACACTGAGAGGAGCCCTCCCCAAGGTCTGTCAGGGTCTGCAGGGAGGGGCAGAGGATGGACCAGGCTCTGCTCAGGGGCCCAGCAACGGGACAAACTGATGCCCAGGAAGTGTCACCTGAACACGAGGAATAAACTTCTTCCCTGAGCAGAGACCAAGCACTGAACAGGCTGCTCAGAGAGGCTGGGGAGTCTCCATCACTGGGAATATTCCATAACTGCCTGGGCACAGTCCTGGGCCATGTGCTCTGGGTGTCCCACTGTGGTCCCTTCCAACCTGACCCATCCTAAGTTACTAAACATCTGGGAGCAGCAGTTGCAAACACTGTCCTTTAAAAGGCTTCAGAGAGACTCAGATATACACAACCTCTGATAAAACATCCATCACCAGCACATCTCCTGAGGTGTGGCAGCCTGATGTGCTGGACCTCCAAACACAGGGCAGAAGGTGCTTCCAAGAGTCTCCTGATCAGAAATGTAACCCCTCAGTAGTCAAGCAATAGCCAAGGACTAGACATCAACAGGATAATTCCCACAACCTGAACACCTGTGCACAGCTTCCAAAGTACCAGTAACTCCAGGCAAGGCAGGTGGGAGCTACAGAGCTCAGCTTGGGAGGGTGGCACAGCCAGTCGGGGCTGGGGGACAGGGAGAAAGAAATCAGAGGAAGTTTGTCTGGGAGAGACCAAAGTCTGAGGCAGATTTAATACTGATGGAGAACAGATGACAAATAACATTATCCACTGAAGAGAAACTGAGAGATAAAACCAGTCTTGGATCCCTAAATACTCCAGAACAATGGTAATCACCAAATTCCTCCTGTGACAGCACAGATTTGGTTTCTGGAGGACAACGTGGAACAACTCAACACCACTCCCAAAACCACAAATGTTTGCCTTAACATTTAAACAATTTGGAAGTTCACACACAAACTAAGGCCTATTTAGAAACAAAAATCAAAGCCATACATTTTTCCAGATGCTCCACTGGTTGCTCCAGCTGTAATGGCACACTTAGAAGAAACTGTAATAAAAAAGACAAAATGCTCCTGCGATCCAGCAGGAACAGAGCAAACCAGGCATTAATATTGTTCTCCCAAAGAACAATGGCTCACAGAATAGCCTGAAAGGACATCTGACACGCAGCTTTCCCTGCCTCCAAGAAATATAACCATACATAAAACCAATATGATTACTTGCTAAATCTAATAAGTTTCTTTTTCTTTGATGGTTGTTTGCTCCTTAATGTGCTTTAAATGCATAATAAAAATATAATGAAAAACATACATTTATTCTATGTGGCAGCTACTGCATATTCCATAAAAAAGTAATCTTATAAAGTTTAATTTTACAGTGTTTCTTAAATCTATTTCTACTTATTCGCTGTATGCAGAGGGTATCTGCAAAGGAATTTAATACTGAACATAACCCTTTTCTTCACTGATATTAATGCCAAATTTTCTTTTTACAGTCATTGTTTTGTCCCTTCTGTAAGCCTAGAAAAGGAAAAGCAAGTGCATGTAAGGTTTCCAAAGAGTCTCATTAAAATGTGAAGTCCAAATATCTGCATAATTTTCCCCCTGATTGCTTTAGGACTGTTGTGGGATTTTTCCTGTCTGGGCATTCGTTTTCCATAACATTTTAATTTCCTTGAGAAAACTCTGGGCTGAGCTTCTCTCATTGCCACTGGTGATATCAGAGCATCTGTTCTGCATTAAGGGAATGCAGATTCAAGCACAGCTGAATTAAAGACCACTTACTTTTCAGAAGGCATTTGTCAGGAGAAACACCAGCAGATAAAAGCTATTGACAGGAAACCCCATGCAAATCTTTAGGATAATATAGTCCAGAAAAATCCCTTGGGAGAGTCTCCCTTGTTTCCCTTTGCAGCAGAATTTACTGCCCAAAGTTAGACTTGCAGTCAGTGGTCAACCAACCTACTATTTTTAAGATCCTCTTTACACACTCTGGCTGTTAGGGAGGTGTGCTGTCCTTACAAGCACAGCAGACCTGGTCCTAAGGAGAGCCTCAGGGATCCCCTCTGGAACCACCCTGAGTGGGATTAACCTGGGGCCTCCAAGCTTTTTCATGAATCATGACCTGAATTCACTGTCTTGTGCCTGTTTGGGTGCCAGTTACTTGATAATCTTACCATGCTGCTTGTACCACGTGTTTTTCCTCCATCCTTACTTACCCTTAAATACAAAATACATGAGCCATTTGCTCATCTGAGCAATACTGACAAGTTGAATTTGCTCAAACAACAAGGATCAATAGCACACAGAACTCAGGAGACCTGCCAGGACATGGAAAAATATAATAAAGATCAAGGTGACAGCAGGTTTTAATTACACAAGAGGAGAGGAGAAGGTGTGTTCTGCAAGGTCTCTGCAATTTGAGACTATAATCAAAATGTCATCAGCCTGCCTCTCGTATTTTCAATCTCTTAGGAAAATGACTAAAATGGTATAACATTTTCAGATTAATTTTGATGCCTCCATCAGAAAGCCTGACATTTGGCTAATGTCAGACATCACCTACACTGTCATTTGATTTCTCTCTTCCCCCTCGGGTGTCACTTCACTAATGACCTAGAGGTGGTAATGAAACACAGTGAACAGATTAAGGACAGAACTTTTGGAAATGAAGCAATATCTGCTTTGACATTAACATGCTGCTCGTGGAAACAGTCACAAATGTGTGGTATTTGCCAAGCCATGAGACACAGGTGTTTAAAAAACACATGTAAACATTCTCATCATTTATCCAATTTGATGATGAACTAATTCAAGTACTGCAAGAATTTACATCAGGACACAGAACATGTGTGAGGAACACCACAAAGTCTTGAGTTCCACAGTTACATCTCTGTCTCTGATGCGAGAGAGCTTTTGCCCCCCCTTTCACATGAAACAGTGTAAATCATGGCCTTTCTGTGCTCTCAGCCCACACACTCCTGGTGTATCATTAACCCCTTTCCTTCCTTTGAATGTCTTGGGAGTTTGAGATCAAATAAAATACCAAAAAAAAGTTTTCTGTCACCTTCCATGAAAAATCTTGTGACACCAACTACACACCACGACACAGAGTCCTACAGCCAAATAATTCCTCCTGGGCACTGAGTAAGAACAGCCCAAGATGAAAGAAGAGAGACCAGTCAAGTACCATTTCCCACCCCCAGTGTCCCACTGCTCCTCAGTCATGGCACAGGTCACAACTGGGCCCACTTTGTGTTCTCCAAGCAAATTCTGCCTTATGGGGTTTGTTCGTTCACATCAGCTCAGGGCAGCACTGTAACCCCCTCCTCCCATGTGCAGCCACACTGTAACCACCCTTTTTCCTTGCAGGGAATATCTAGGGTTTGTTATGACTCCTTCAGGACCTGAAGGGTGGAAGCTCTGTGCTGTTTTTCCAAGAGGCAGGAATGCAGCAGCACGCTGTGATATTCCACACTGCATCACTATCACAGCTACACCATCATTTCCACTGAGAACAGAACCCTTCCCAACTGCTCTTTATCAGTATTTTTTAAATTCACCAAGAGTCTGCACATGAGTAAAGATGGTTATTGTACTGCAATTTCTAAGCAGAATGTGGCTGCCTTATAGCAATATAAGCTGAAGTATTTTCCAATTTCTTTTCGCTAGGTCCTTTCAAGAACTGGGAATGAGAACTCTGATATCTACAACTTTTTCCCCACTTCTTCATTTTTTCCTGAGGCTTGTCTACAGGCCAGGATAACAGCAGGAAAAGTTTTGCTGTTTGCTAAAATCTTCATTCACAGCCCACAGCAGCTTGCCTTTGTCCTCTCACTTTCTAGGTGGAAGCAAGGATTATACTTCTAAGTCATTGATTCCCTCTCATGGAATTTAATACGTAGAAAGATTTGTATTCCTTCTTCCTCTGGGCATTACAAGAAATCTGAAGTTGTCCTTAGTTTCCAAAGAAACCTCTGGGGAAGCCCTGCAGTTCAATTAGGAAGCACTCTGAACGTGGCTGTTGCTGTAGCAGATACAAGTTTATCACTCTGCACTACGAGGCTGTTTGGGAAAGGTGTGTCCAGGGTGAAAATCCTGACTGTGAAAAACACTCTGGGCAACTTGGGCCAGTGCCTCACTACTTCCATCCTTTTACCATCACCCCACACCGGGTAAGGAGCCACCTGAGCCCTCCAGAGCTGCCCAGCACACACTGGGGTTCACCCCTGGAGACACTGCACACCCAGCACCCACAGCCACGGGCCACCAAGGAGCACCCAGCCTCCAGCACCCATGATCCACCAAGGTCCCCAAGAGCACAGCACGACCTACCAGTTCCCCCTGGCTCCGCTGGGCTCCTCTGTGCTCGGGGTGGGCTGTCCAGGGCAGGGGGCTTTGGCCACCCCACACACAGGGAGGGTGAGACCCCAGGGCAGCCAAGCCAAGCCCAGGGCTGAGGGACACTGCCCTCTGCTCCACCCAACACTCAGAGAGGCACCAGGACCTGGGGATGAGGTTTTATCCCCACCTGGGAAACCTCCACCCCCAGAAAGCCCCACCCTGGGCAGGGCTCAGCACAGCTGCAAACAATCCCCCAAATGCCCCAGCTGTGCCAGCCCCTGTGCCAGCCCCTGTGCCAGCCCCTGTGCCCTCCTGGAGGGGTGCTGTGGGCCCAGCACAGGTGTAGCAGGGACATGCTTTAATATAACCTGGGGGGGTGTTGGGGTGGCAGAGATTGCCTGACACTGCAGCACTAATTAAAGCCCCCAGTTTAACCCCAGCCCTGAGCACATGCTGGGCATTGGAGCCACCAGCTCAGGGGATGCAGCAGGGAAAGGGCATTTTTTACCAGGTCTGAGACTGCCAGTAAGAGTTAATTGGTGACAATGTGATAGTAACTGCTCTAGTGCAGAAATGCCTTCCAGGGCTTCCAGGAGTGATATCCATTTGTTATTTTCCATAACTGCCCAGGAGCAGGGGGGTGATGGTGCCTGGTCAGCACCCACCTGGATCAGTTTGAGCACAGTGACCTGCAGGTGAGGGGTTATGTCTTCTATCCCCTATTAACTCAGCATTATTCGATGGATCTTTGGACACAGAAACTTTGTCCAAATCTCCCTGTGATCAGTAAGAAGCTTTTCCACGCACTTTGTGTGTCTTCAGCTGAAACTACTGGTGCCCAACGTATCGCAGCTCAATGATCTCATCCCCTGGCAGTCTAAGCAGAAAAGGTTCCAAGGCTGCCCCTCTCCCCTGAGGCATTACCTGCACAGTCACAGCCTGTGTGTTGAGACAGAGTAAAACTGAACAAGGCTGGTTCCATCAGTAAATGCACCAGACTGTGAACAGCCTCCAGCCCAGCCCTGTGTCCCCCAAACCCCTGGGTAACACTCACTGCTCTCACCTGGCAGGCACAGTCTCAGCAGGGTCCTGGAATGGGAAAGGAAACTCATGTCTGGGAATCATGGAGCTGGACCTCTTCCATTTTGAGATCTCTTTATGATCCTAACAGTTAAACTTGTCAGAGGCAGAGAACTGGCATGCTGGGAGAAGGCAAAACAACAATAGTATTTGGAAAGACATCAGGGAAACAGGATGGAATTACTTTGGAAGTACCTGCTGTCCATTTGCAAGGGGAGAGGTGTAAGGAGTCAAATAGGATCCGAGCACTGAGAGCAGTGGCAGCTCATTGCTGCCGTGGAGCTGGAGAAAACTCCCTGTCTTTGCCATCTCAGCTACAGAAAATTGCTGCTCCTGCAGCTGCCAGTGTGTGACATGCAGCACTTGGGGCCAGGTTTGCAGCTGAGCTGTGGAGCAGGGGCACGTTCCTGAGACAGTCACAGTGTGCTCCAGCTCTCCCGGCAGCACGACATAGTGCAGATAACATGAAAACCCCAAATAAAAGCTGTCTCTGGGGTATGAAGAAGTTTCCTTGGAGGAAGAGATTAAAATATTCCTGGATACAAACCTCCTGAAGTCCAGCAAGTTCAGGGACAGTAATGGATGTGCTGCAGACTCACATCAACCCAACAGGGTTTATGATCCACAAGGTCAAATGCAGCCATTCCATTTTAAGTAGAAAAGGAGATAAAATGTAAAGACAAGTTCAAGCTTTATATGAATTCAAACACAGAAGGACCCAACAGCTACTGAATTTCAACAGGATTTAAGTGACTGCAGCCTTTAGACTTCTTTAAAAGCCTTGTGAATAAGTATCCCCCAAAGTGTGCTCACATACAAGCAACTTGCTTAAGTAAATACCTTTAAATCAGCTCTGCTCATCTCTGCTCAGCCCTGTTCATCTCTGCTCAGCCCTGTGCATCTCTGCTCAGCCCTGTGCATCTCTGCTCAGCAGGCACAGGTCTGGTGGCAGAACATCTCAGAGCACAGCTAAGTGTGCAGCTGCCCAGTGTTGCTGTTGTGAGCAGTACAACCCTGTCACGTGGACATTTTCTTTAAGCCTTTCCGAGATATTTCTCTTCCATGTTCCTTGCAGTTGTAGCAGCTCAGGGTGTAGATGCTATTTTAAGAGCCTGGTCACAGAAAGTGGATAAAGAATTGACTAGTGTAAGAGAAAAAAAGGATTAAAAATTACAGAACAAACCCAAACGTATCACTTGAGTCTCTATCCCTTGAATCTGAAAACACTGTCAATATTTGGGATCTAAGAGCAGCTTTGGGAAGAAGTTCTCTGGCCCTGTGCTCTCACTGAGCTGCTGATGTTTGACAGCAGACCTCTGCCCCCTGCCCAGGGAGCACAGGGACCCCCCAGGCTGCTGGTCCTGGCACTGCTCCTGCCGGGGGACTGGTGGTGCTGTGGGGGTGGGGGACACCCAGGTATCTATAACAGATGAGCCACAGCTCCAGGGTGACACTGCCACCTCAGAAATCAGTGGAGGAATCGGTTCTGCTCTTCCCTGCAATGGCAGTGGGGTTTCTCCCCTGCAGTACAAGCACCTGTTGTAATCCCTGACATGGCCAGGCTGGATGGGCTTGGAGCAGCCTGGGATAGTGGAAGATGTCCCTGCCCATGGTAGGGATGTGGAACTGGATGATCTTTAAGGTCCCTTCCAACCCAAACCATTCCATGATTCCATGATTCTATGATCTTCATGGAAAAGCTTCCTGGAAGGTTTTCCTTCAATATATGTTTCAGCTAAATCTGAAAATTCACAGGAAGACTTTTTAATCCATTTGAAGAACCTGGGGCTGCCTAAGTTATTCTCAGAAAGGATGTCGTGCTAAGATTTTGTCCCCTTCATGAATTCCACAAAAATTCACAAAGAATTAAACTTGGTCTCTGATGTGCAGCATGATCTGGGTGGATGGCTCTGTAAAGAAAAGGGCTGGACATGCTGTAAATAAAATTAGAAGTCATTCCAAGGATCATTTCATGATTTTGGAATCATAGAACAATAGAATGATTAAGCTTGGGAAAGGTCTCCAAGATCATCAAGTCCAACCTTTGACCAAATGTCACCACAGTCTTTTAGTAACCACCAAGGTTTTTAAAGAATTAAGGGAAGTTTAATCCTTTAAGTGAGACCACTAGGAATTGGGATCAGTTAATCTTTTGCTGCTGCTGTGGTCCTCCCTCTGACTTCAGACTTACATCCTCTGGCTGCTGCTGGCGTGGTTTGCAGGAACAAGAGTGGAAACACCTCCCTGGAGAGGCCCCTGGCAAAACCCCCCGAAGCAGAACGAGGCGTCCCAGCATTGACAACACAAAGGCAAAGAATGTGCTGTTCTCTGGAGCAGCACTGTGGAGATTCACAGCCCACAAGATGTAAAAGGACAAGAGGAAGATGACTTTTCTGTCGCCTCAAAGGCAGCGGCAGCGGAGGCAGCGATTGAAGCAGCTCCTGCCCTGAGCACATCCCCTGAATGGCCTCGAGCACATTAAAAATGAGACGGTGAGGGAAAATGGCCAGAAAAGCCAAATTCATTCGGTTTGCTGTCTGATGGCATAGAGCATCACTGCTTGAGGTACTAACAGCAATCTGAACAATTCTGGAGCTGATGGGGATGGTGTCACTGAAAGCCATGTGCTGTCAGCCCCAGCTGCTTTGCTGTCCATCCACATGATGGAAAACGCCTCTGGAAGCAGAAGGGTCACTCTGCTGTCCATGGGACGGTCTCTGGTGAAGTAGCCAGGTGCTGCTGCCTTTGTAGGTTGTATTTCATAGCTGGGAAGTGTGCAGGATGGACAGAGGGATTTACATCCACCTACTGTCACTTCTGTGAATCACCAGGAATAGAACAGATGTAAACAGAAACACTGCACAGCTCTAAAGTTTGCCAGCCTATTCTTTTCTTCATTATTTTCAGCCCGTTTTGCTTATATAACTCCTATTCTGTCCTGCTCCCCACAATCAAGGGAATGATTCTTCCCCCTCCCATTCCTTTCCAGACAACTCTCTCCTCTTTATCCTCCCTCTCCTTTCAGACACATCGTGGCTTGGCAGCACAGAGCAATAGGCAACTTCTCAAAAGACTTCAGAGAGTTTTGTGCTTCTGACACAACTTTGTGTTCTTCTGCCTTTGTGTTATCCAAATAAAGCTGTTTGTATCCAACCTGGAAGGTTTACCTTGCAGCCTCCAAGAAAACACCCAAGTGCTGTCAAATACCATGGCTGAGCTTTGAGCACCTCGTGCTGATGGGGAGAAAACAATTTACATCAACATTCCTATTTCTGGGACCTTGTGAACAAAGAGAAGAGATTTGGGGGTTGTTTTCTACTGCCACTCACCAGGTTACCAAATCTATTCAGGTTTACTCAGATACTCAGATCTTGTTAAAGCTACAAAGCCTTGTACCACTTATCTGGAATTCCAGATGTCCCACAGTACCCTGGAACAGTGTTTGTGATCAGGTTGTGTGTCAGCTGGAAGCCCAGCCTCATTCCCCGTGTGCCAGGCAGGACACAAGAACTTGGTCTCCACAACAGGTGCAGAACAAAACTATCATAATTTATTTCTCTTTTCTTTTCAAGGACCAAAAGTAAACAAAGGGGTTAGTTCAGCTCAGGGAGACAAAAGAGTCCAGTGACTTTAGGTGAGAGCAGAACTGGAATTAAAATGGAATTTTTAAACTGCCCTGGACCAGCTGTTTTGTGTTTCAGCTCCAAAAGCTTCTGCAGGGCATTATCTGCCAAGTCCTCCTGGGATCCTGTGAGTGAGAGATACTGTACAAACACTGACATTCATTATCCTTCTGTTGTGAACGTGGATCAGTGGCTCAGAATTTCAGATGTCTCCTGTTAACATTACTGCTTTTAAAAGGGGATTTGCATCTAAAAACAAGTGGGTTTGCTTTCAGTCTTGAGAAGTACAGAGCAGGGAGTGGGCTAAAAGGGGACCCACTGATGTGTCAGCCCAAAGACACAAAGCAGCTCGGGGTGATCTCTGAGCTAATTCTCACATGTTTGCCCCTTCCCTCGTGTCTGTGGACATGGAAGGTTTGTGTAAGTCAGGCTGTGCATCACTGCCTGCAGTGCTGACTTTCTAACCCAGGTGGTGTGCCAGGCTTTTCCACTGAGGGATGAGGTTTTATTCATAAATACTGTACTGACCCTGGCTTCCCATCATTTTAGTTCTGGAGCTTCACACAGTTTAAAAATGTATGTCAGTTAGCAAAGTTTGTAGCAACAGGCAAATCCTATAAAATACCCTTTACAGCATCCTCGGTTCCATTAGAGATCAATACTCTTCCCATAAATCCAGCCTATTTTCCTAACTCTAAAGATCCCTTAAAATTTGGCACTTATGCTTATGCAGGCACCTGGCCAATATTTTCCCAGGCTGACGGACTGAAGCGTTTTACCACAGTGCCACCCGGTGGGGTCTGGGCATCACAGCGGGGCTGGAGAAAACGGGAATCGGAGTCGCTGAATGCCCTGAGCTGGAAGGGACCCATACGGACCATCGAGTCCAGCTCCTGAATCCAAGGAATACAAACACTACCTGGCAGGCAAGGTGGAAATGGACACATTGAGGGGATTTGGGTTCTTCGGTACTGCCTCAGATGTAGCATATGGAAAAAATAAACACACTATTGCAAAGGAAGCACAAGGGTGGCACAGGGAATATTGGGAAAGCATGGGGCAGCAATTGCAGGAAAGAGGGAGAAATGATAAACAAGATAAACACAAACATTTGCAGGTGTTACAGCTCCACACGGTGCCTCAGTTCTTAGCACACACCCTTTCACTGTGCTAACAGGCACACAAACTGTGTGCCAGCCTGAGCTATCCCTTAGGATGCTCCATGGGGATGCTCAGACTCTGCTGTAAGCAGGCTGTTCAGAGATCCAGTGCCCTGGGGCTGCAAACTGCCTGGAAAAGGGTATGGATTGTTCCTGGTCCAGAGCTGGAAACCAAAAGCACAACTGAGATCTGACAGCAACAGAGGAGGTAAATCCCTGTCATTCCTCCTGAGGTTCAGGTGCCAAACCTGCAGCCTGGTGGTGATTCCAGTTCTCAGCCCCTGGTGCTTCTCCCTTCCAAGGACGTGCACCCTCTGTGCCACTTCACTCACGTCAGACCAGCTCTGGCTGGGTCTCCCAGTCCTTCACCCCTTTTGTTCCTGGAAGGCAATGTTGATTTTGAACACTCTGGAGATGATGAAGAAACCCCTAGACCAGTGCTGTGCTCTGGTTGACAAGGTGGGGATTGGTCAAAGGTTGGACTCGATGGTCTTGGAGGTCTTTTCCAGTCTGAGTGATTTTGTGATTTCTTTCCAATAAAACTAAACCAGATGTGCTCCATAACTGCAACATCCGTTCTGTGCTCCAGCTTCCAGGGGTCAGTCCATCTACTAGATGTAATCCATAGTGAAAAACCCCAAATATGTGTAATATGGATGCTATAGCCCCAGTACCCACTGGTTGAACCTCTAGTTCAAGCCCTATTACACTACAACACTTCCTAATGCAGAAACAGTCTGGGAAACATTGGTTCTTTTTGTATTTGCAGGCTCCAGAATGGCAGCAGGATAAACAAACAGCATCACTTGGTCTTGTAAATCCCAGGAGACACCGAGCTCATTACCCCCAGCTCAGAGCATGCCAGTGCCCACTGCCTGCCTTCCCTCAGCTGTGCCTCCGAGGGAAAAGGGATGATCTTGTCACGTATTCCTTAAGGGAAATGCCATGTATTTGTCCCACCTCTCACAACATTATTGTTTCTCTCATCTCTGCTATGAAACATCGTCCATCAAACAGGCACATTCAAGGCTTTTCTGTGCAACACTGGGTCACACAGCAACCAAAACTGTCACTTCAGAGAAGGTTTTCGCCCATTTGCTATTAATTCCTTTCTGTAGAAATCACACGGAGAAGGATGAGCCAGGAATGAAAACAGGAGCCCAATACTGAGGATATTGTGCTTTACTTTATTGTCCTATCAGAGATGTCTTGTGTAACTTTGCCAAATCCATCAGCATCTGCCTCCAGTCGGGGTGTGCAGAGGAGAGGCACCACTCCCAAACCTCTCAGGAGGAATCCGGTCAGACTGAGGTGTTGGCACTGCAGCTGTGGCTGACCTGGGACATTGGTCCTTCCAAAGATCTTCCAGGAAAAAGCCCAGTTCATACATTCAGCTGAAGCATCTTCTTAATTTTGTGCATTAGTTTAATCTTCTGTTTCTTTTCAGTGGAGTTTGGACTTCTCCAGAGGTGTGTCTGAGCAGCAGCTGATTGATTTCCAGAGTTTCCTTGGCTGATATCCTCAGTTTCTTCTGCCACACAAACTAAAAGGGAAATTCTCATCTTGAATGTAGATTCAGAGACCTGGCTGAGTTCTCACACATCTGTCCTTGGGGCCACCTGCAAAAATGTGCTTCGGTGCTGAAGATCTGTGGCAAGTTCCAATGGACTAATAAAAATACTTGCACTCATGCAATGGAGTTAAAAGTTCTGAGTATGTGTGTGTTAGAAGAATCTGTGAACTATAAGAGGAGGTAAGTGACAAGTATGAAAAAAAAACTAATTGTTCAAAGATTTTAAAATATTTTACTTTTAAAAATCCTGCGCTGTGCCTCTGTCAAACCCTCCTGTGCAAGGAGCAAGGCTGTGCTCTGAGCAGCCACTCAGGCAGGGGAAACGTCTCAGCCTTCAGGCTGTAAATCAACCCCTAATTGTGGTTAAGACTAAGGAGGGAGTTTAGGTAGAGATTAGTTTAGGTTTAATTCTCTGGGAGTTTTCCTATTGATTTAAAAAGGACTCAGGTCACTGCTCCAGGGTTCCCTCTACGAAACATCCGTGTTTGATCACGGCTGGCTAAGAATAAAGAACTAATTTGGATAATGCCTAAGAGAAGACATTGAAATGTGAGCAAGGAATAGGAACCAACAGAGCCTGTCCTTAAGCTCCCTGTTATTAGCATTTAACATGTGGTGAGAATAAATAAACACAAAATAGAACATAAATAAGTCCTGCCTGGGAGGAGCTGTTCAGAGAGCAGCAGTGAATAAAAGAGCTGAAAGCCCTGTTCAGGTGTGCTGGGGCATCAGTGTGGACCTGCTCCCCTGGGACAGCAGTTCCCAGATCCAGGTGGAGTGTGAGGACAGTCCCCACATGCTGAGAGCAGGGATGGGCTCCCAGCTCCTTCCTCACACCCTCAATGTGTCTCACACTGCTCAGAACCTGCTCAGGGAGAGAGATGGCTCCTGTCCAGAGTTAATTATTAATGGATAAATTCAATAGAGAGTTTTAATAAAAGATCAGATTAACTCAGTTCAGGTGTTCCAAACATAGATATCATCTCTACATGAGTCTGTCTGGCTCTCTACGTGTCTCTTTGGTGTCTGTACTTACAAATCTGAATAATCCATCCCACCTTTGCTCCTGTGTTCTCCCTCCTCTTACCTGGACATCAATGTTTTAGAAGGTCAGAGCTTTGGGGACACCAATGCTTTGCTATATCCCTGCTTTTACAATTGTATTTACCACTAGTAAAACTAAAGTGACACAAAGATGTTAATGAGTATATTATTACTTTGCAATGAAAGGGCAAATAAGCCACAAACCCCAGAATGGCTGATGCCACGTTACTTTTCCAGGTGACGCATAAAACATCTAAAGCTCTTCAAAGAAATATAGAGAAAAGCTTCCAGTGTCAGTGTCATCCTCCCTCCTTCCCTGCCTTCCTTCCTTCCCTTAAATGTTTCAAGCTCTGAATTTGTTTAGCAAGTAGGAAAATACTTGTGAAGTCCATTTAATATTTACAGAGGTTTAGTGGAAGGAAAAGCAACTTCCTTTTACATTTCCCAGTGGAGGCCTCGTGCTTCTCCTTTCCCTGAGCCTGTCAGAGCCCGTTACATCCCCAGGAACTGGAGTGGAGATGAATTGTTTGTGAAGCTCCTGCATCTCCTCCTGGTCAGCTTTTCCTGTCACACCAGTGAACTGATACAGAAGCAGAAGGTTTTCCTCTCCATGAACAGGTTTCAGGTGTACTTGGAATGGGCCACTGCGCTGAGAAGAGAAGCTGAGAGGCTTTTCATTTCCAAATAATTTATTTTTCATTACAAAATCCATAATTAACCTTTAATTACACAGATGAGTCTTTTTAAATAACTGCAGAGATTTCTCTGTGCCACTGTTAAGATTCACTCTGTTAAATAAAACAGTTACACTTTTGTTCTCTGTAGCACAAACAGCTTCTTTTGGATTCATTCTCATTCTCTTTTTTTGTTTTTACTTTAAAAGTAGCTTGGATAATCATGAGTTGCTGACTTTTATCAAGACACTTGACTTATTTTATTGCTCCCTTTACAGCAAACACTCTTTATACATAGTTATAGAAAAGGCCTATTCTATAAAATATGCAAAATAACTATATAAATCTGTGAAATGAATAATATATGGCCATGTTTTGACATTGCCAGCTGATGGCTTGAGCTGATTTCTGCTGAAGTTGATGGACAATTCACCCACTGGAATGAGAGGAAGATTTACTGCAGCCTTGACTGGTCTGACAGAAAACCCAGTTCTGGAATATCTGATAACTCCTGCATCTCAGGAATATCCCAAGCTGGTGTGCAATGGCAGCAATCCCACTGAAGACATTCCACCCCTGCTGAAGCAGGCAGGGGTCAGGAGGGGGAGCTCTGCTGTCCCCGGAGCTCTGCGCTCAGGACTCTGCTCCCCTCACCCCTCCATCCTCTGTTTTAAGGGACAGGGGCTGTTCTCTAAGGAGTGAATGACAAATATGTAAAGAATCCCCCAGGCTCCTCCATGGGATGTTTTTTCCTTGCTGTCTAAGGAGAGGGCTCCGTACTCTGGTGTGGGATAATCAGAGTTCCCATTTGCAGAGCCAAACCTTCCTGTTCTTTCCCAATCAACATTCCAATTGATCTGTCGTTATTCATTTTAACTAAGGAGATACAACAGGATAAAGGTCAAGTTTAAAATATTCATAAAAGCTCTTTGGAGGATGAGCTCTGATGTGGGGTTCTGCTGCCCAGGTTTCTCTGAGGGAATGTTCTGGCTCTCGGCAAATCCACTCTCCCAACGTCGCTGGGGCATCACATGCTGAACATGGCATTTTTCTGGGGTGCCCAAGGGGCCAAACATCCCCTTCAAAGTGCTTTATCAAGGAGGAGAGGAAGTTTAAGGCACCAGCCTCAGGCTGTCCATCCCATGTGGCAGGCACCAGGGCTGTGTCCACGTCTGCCAGCGAGGTCATTGCCCTGGAATTCCCAGGCAACTCTGGCATGAGCCTTGGCAGCTTTCTAGCCTTCTCCATACTCTTTGATTCTTTCAAACATTAGGGCAATACGAGCTCACACAAGTTCTCCTCCAGCAAATGTAATTTGTTCTGACACCTCTGGCACAGCTGGGCAGCACCAAGCCTTAACCTGCACACAGAGCTGCCACTTCCGCTCGACCTGTGGTTATTTCCCTGCATCCATGTCCCCCGGATGCTGACAGATCTCCTGGAAGCTATTCCACTGCACATAGAACTGGCTGGAAGCATTTCCAGGCTGCAGGACCCAGGTCCTCCAGCCACACGACCTGCTGGCCTGTGCTCCCAGTGCTTCCCCTCCATCCGGCCGCTGTTCCGTGGAACTGAAATTGCAGATGCACGAGGAACAGCCCTGCTATAGGAATGCTAATCACCACTGTTTCAGCCTCAGAAACATGCTGCAAATCCCTTCAAGCCCTGGCTGTTTCAAAGAATAAGTGAGGATCAGGGAGAGACTTGCCCAGCTGATTTCATTTTTGCTGGAGCAAAGTTCCCCACTGGCTGCCGGCAGCCAGGGAAGGCAGTGTTGCTTTTCCAGACAGGCTTCCACAGGGATGAATCTGTGCTATTGCAGCACAAAATCTTAATGAGGCAGCTGGGATTTATTGCTGGTTGCACAGGGCATGCTGTGGCTGAGGGTGTCCGTGCTGAGGAGCTTGGGAACTACAGTCCAGGTTCTGCATGGATCTGGTCACACGGTCCTCACCGTGTCCATGGGGTTTGCTCCTCCAGCCCAGGGAGGATTATCCAGCTCTGCCGGGTCACAGGGTGACCCCACAGCCCCAGAGCTCCCCCAGGCAGCCCCTGCCCACTGAGCTCCCACCACGATTCCCACCAGCCCTTACACAGGGCATGGCAGGAGCCAAACCCACACCAGAAGATTCCTATTCAAACAGCACAGGGCACTGGGTTGCCTTCAGGAAGGTGGAGATGCCATCAAGAACCCCTCCTCACCCCACACTGCTGACTCAGGTGTCAGTGACAGCTCTGCCTTGGTCTGCAGGAGCAGGGGTTTCACTTGTGGAGGCAGTGGCACAGCTTACATCAGTTAAATAAGGCCTTTTATTTACTGATGAACACAGAGCTTGGAGAAATCTGGCAAAGGCCCTGGCAAAAAAACCTAACCTCTGTTCCTGGCATCCCCACAGAGGCATCAAACACATCTGTTCTCAATAGGGGTGTGAAAAATATTATTCTCTGACATCTCCATGTTCTCGATCAAGGGATTATTGATTTGATTTTAAATCAAAAAAAAGTCAAGGAGATTCAATACAGAAGCAGAGCTGCTCATTAACTCACTATGTGTTTAACACAGAGAAGTCAATATCTCTGAGAGAATGGCTTAAAAAGTCAATGTAGGCAAGTTTTAATGAGAAATTGTAGATAAAGATTAAAAGCATTTCAAAATGAGCCTGCTAAGAGATAATGTGTCACCTAGAAGGCTATTGGCAAGCAGAGGTAGGAGGAGCACTCTCCAGATGCATCTGAGCAATGGATGTGTCCAAAGGGATCCCTGCAGGCTGAGCAGGAGCAGCCCATGGCCAGAGCTGGGGCAGGGGCCTTGTGCTGGACACAGAGATGGCACAACAGGAGTCACAGAGGGAGAAAGGCAAGCACACAAAACCCCACAGAAATGGCACCCAAAATCTTTGGGTAACTGATTTCATATTTGCTGAGGGGTATTTTATATCCACTTCTCATGAATATTTAGCAATTTACTGGACCTTTTTTTGTAAATCAATTTTAACCTAGTGGGGAATATTTTCATAAACCCTATTTTGGATTGCAGATGCGAGTGCAATTGCTGGAAGCCTCATTAGAAGCATTACCAATAATATGCCATTAATGTGTCCAACAAAAAGAAATTAATTCTGAAGATGAACTACAAGCGAACTTCAGATCAAGAATTGTCTGCTGAAATTACTTTGTGATGAAGTGAATAGTGAATACTGACAATTTGTGACAAGAAAATGAGGCAGAATTTATTGAATAAATTACTTGAGGGTTTGCTGTGGTGGTGGTCAGGGATTGCTGGGCTGAGGCTGCAGCAGGACCTGGGCTCTCACTGCAGGAATGAAGTCTCTGCTTTCGTTCCCTTACCTGGCATTTTCTGTGATCGTAGAAGCATAGAATGGTTTGGGTGGGAAGGACCTTAAAGATCATCTGGTTCCAAACCCCTGCCATGGGCAGGGACACCTCCCACTAGCCCAGGCTGCTCCAAGCCCCATCCAACCTGGCCTTGGACACTCCCAGGGATGGGGCAGCCACAGCTTCTCTGGGCAACCTCTGCCAGGGCCTCCCCACCCTCACAGGGAAGAATTTTTCTTAATATCTGATGATAGTTTCTTTTTCAAGATGGGAAGGAATTGACAGAAATAGATGGGGAAATAAAAAGCAACATCAGGTTAAAAACAGCTGGAAAATGTGGGGATGTGTCTGTGGAGGGAAGGTGGCTCCCCTTCCTCTGGGCTTCCTCTGGGCCACCAGCACAGAGACCAGGCTGGCCCGTGGCAGGAGCAGGAGCACAGCAAAGGTTAAAATGGGCATGAACTGCCTACAGGCAGCTGGGGGGGCTCAGCCTGGAGCAAAGGAGGCTCAGGGGGGACCTTCTGGCTCTGCAACCCCCTGACAGGAGGGGGGAGCCGGGGGGGGTCGGGCTCTGCTCCCAGGGAACAAGGGACAGGAGGAGAGGGAATGGACTCAAGCTGTGCCAGGGGAGGGCCAGGTTGGACATCAGGAGGAATTTCTGCCTGGAAAGGGTGGTCAGGCACTGGCAGGGGCTGCCCAGGGAGGTTTGTAGTCCCCATCCCTGGAAGTGCCCAAGGAAGTCCTGGCCGTGGCACTCAGTGCTCTGGGCTGGGGGACAAGGTGGGCACAGGGGGTACTCGGTGGTCTTGGAGGTGTTTTCCAATCTAAGGGATTCTGTGGTTCTGTGTATGGAGGGTAAAGCTGTATTTCCCGTGGCAATGAGCCGTCTCGCTGCATTTCTCCCGTGGCTCCCTAGGTGGCGGGGGCCGCCTGCCTTCATGGAGCTCCTGCCCACGAACTATTTCCTCAATATTTGGGTCCGTGCTTCTGGGTTCTGATTGACACTGGAAGGCTGGGCACGAGCGTGAGGCTGGATTTGGCCCTGTAATGCACAGGGAGGAGGACATCCCCATGGACATCGCTCTCCGGTGTTTCCTGTCCCTCTGACAGGAGCCCTGGAGGGCAGGGATGCTCCAAGCCAGGGCCAGCACAGCCCAGTCCGTGGCTGGGGACTGAGCCAGAGGGGCTCTGGGGCATCACTGAGCCCTGGGGGATCTGCCTGTTCATCTCCAGCAAAACGCTAATTTCCAAGTTATTTCCAAATTGTTAATGATTTCCTTCTGCCAGAGGGCAGGATGAGATGGGATACTGGGAGGGAATTCTTCCCTGGGAGGGTGGTGAGGCCCTGGCACAGTTGCCCAGAGAAGCTGTGGCTGCCCCATCCCTGGGAGTGTCCAAGGCCAGGCTGGAGCAGCCTGGGCTGGTGGAAGGTGTCCCTGCTTGTGGCAGGGGATTGGAACTGGATGGTCTTTAGGGTCCCTTCCAACCCAAACGAGTCTGTGACTCTGTGATTATTGCACATCACTGCCAGGTTTACTCTGCTGTGCCTTGGGAATTTGTCATGCTGTGAACAAGTAACCAGCTGTTTAATTATACAGACACAAAGCTCTTGTTCCATAAGGAAAACTGAATACCAGCTCTAGTTGGAGTTAGCAGGGACCCTGCTTTACTCAGAGCTCTCCAGTCCACAAGCATCTTCATGGATTTCAGAAAGAATCAATGTCCATATTCTGAGCATTAGTCCCATTTCTGTTTTCTCCAGGTTTGTAGAACTCCAGTACTGCTGAAATATTGAAACCAACCTGATGAGCAGCTCTCAACAGCCCTGGGACCAAATCACGGAAGGCAGTACCACAGTTTGACTAAAACCCCCTTCTCTGACCAGCAGAATTCTTCAGGGATGAAAGAGCTGTCCATCGTGGCTGGACTCATGGATTTACAGCCAATCCCTCCCAGTAATGGAGCAGCACTGGGGGAGAGAAGGACACACGGAGCAGACTGGGAATCTTTCTGCATCAGCTGGAATCAGCTCTCTGGTTTTTTTGCTGAACGATATCTCTTTGTACTGTCTCCTTTCACATGGCATCCCACAGACATATCTGTGACCTTCACAGATGTCACAGCAGCAAAGAATGAGGTTCAGTTTAAAAAATGAACGTAGCAGTTCCAGACCTGGAGTAAATCCATGTGGCTGTGGCCAAGTCAGCAGAGAAAGGCTGATTTACAGACACTGCCCTACGATTACAAATTGTTTAAGTGAACTGTTACTGCTCTGCCAGGTCAGGGATCTGGTGATTAGACAAGAAAAAGCGTGTGATTCATTGGGATACGTGAGCTTTCCCAGCATGTGGGAGTGCAGTGCCTGGAAATGGGCAATGGAACTACCAAACATTCTTTCTGTGTTTTAAAAGTGGCACATGATGATGTGCATTTGATCCCACCTGATTAAAGGCACTCAAGGATCATCACAGCAACAAAATAATACCTGTCTCATTCCACACCCTCTGAAATGTCATAATATATAACAATTCACCTTTCTGTCCCAAAATGAAGGGCCACAGCCCTCCTGCAGGGCTCAGTACAGCCCAGGATTTATGAACAAACAAACCTTAGTTCTCGTGTGACCTTTTTACAAGGTTCTGAGTGCAGCCTGTGCTTGGCTTTCTTTTGCTGAATCACAGAATCATTTGGGTTGGAAAAGACCTCTAAGGTCACTGAGTCCAACCGTTAAATCATTCTTTCACAGTGTCATGGAATGGTTTGGGTTGGAAGGGATCTTAAAGACCTTCCAGTTCCAACCCCCTGCCATGGGCAGGGACACCTTCCACTAGACCAGGTTGTCCTTGAGGGATCTGTCTTTGGGAGCTGCTGCTGTTCTCCTCAGCCAATAAAATACTTAAAAGATAATAATTTAATAAGTAGTTTAAGATGAAGGGCTGTTCTTGTGTTTCTTATCTGAGTTTACTTAGCACTAAGATTACCATAATAAAACCATCCACTATGCTTGAGATTTTATTGGTTCTAAGAGCTGACAGAAGGAATGGGGGATCACTTGGAGCAGCAGGATGTGCCAGGGTGCTGGACAGCACCAGGGTGAGCTTGGAGTGTTTTACATCTGTGAGAACTTGGGGTGCATTTTCCGAACACAGCGAGTCCTCTCCTGGATTTTGGGGCACAACAGGCAACTGATGGCTTGAAAATAGTGGGAAACATTTCTGGCCTGAGACTTCCTTCCCACTGAGCTGTGCTGAGGTTCTTCACTGTCCAGCCCTGGCCCTGCAGACTTTCCCCACCCCTCACAGTTGGTGCGTTTTTACCTCCCTGAGCACCCACGATGAGATGAGAGGGATGGAAATGCCAACAGCAAAATCACCCCCCAAAGGCCTGACCCTGAAGGGCAGCTGGGCCACATCCCACAAGTGCATGAGTTCAGTTTTATCCCATTAAATCCCCACCAGAAGTGATAAAATATCAGATGTGTGAACGCAATTGCTCTGAAACAGAGAGGGAAGCTCCATAAACCACAGTTACTGCTGCTGCCACGTGTGCCACTCTCGGGGGACCCAGAAGCAGCAGCCAGTAGAGCACAGGTCAGCTTGGGGAGGATCATCAGAGCCCACACTGAGCTCAGAGCTGGGGTTTGCCTTTCCACAGCCCAGTGTTCCCTTCAGACAGGACCTGGGACCACGGTGCCATGGGGGTGTGAACGGAATTACCCACAGGGGTTGGGCAGTGACCCAGCTCTGCTCTCCTGCCTGCTGCCAGCCTTTGGGGCTTCTTCCTTTTCCTTTTTTTTTTTTAACCTTGACCAAGAGTTTTAAACCTCACCCAGCCCCACATGCAAGTTATAATTAAGATCAGCAGAACACTTTGAAACCCTCAGATGAAAGCAGGCTATAAATGCAACAAAATCCATTTCCAAGAGGCGTCAGGCAAGATAAGAAAAGTTCCAATCCCCATATTTGCATTTTAAGGAAATTTGAAGAATCTGGGACCTAAGTATATTCTTGGATATTTTTAGATCTGGGCATTTCAGTTTTATTATCCAGGTCAAAACAACTCTCTGTACCCTTCACCTCGGAGGCATTTGGTCCTGCTTTTGGACTTCAGCTTTAAAATGTGTGTTTTATGATGCTGATATTTGTTTGGGTGGTGGGTAGGTGCAAATCCACGTGTATACATGCTCTTATGTTTAGTGTGACTTTAAAAATAAAGTTTCCAATGCTGCAAGCACTTCCACATGCCCTTAACCATACGTAATTAATGCCATGGAGATTACTGAGGGAAAACAAAATGCATTCCTGGGGACGATGGGACCATTCACTTACATCACCAAAGCAAGATTAACTAGAGATGTTTGTCATGTAAACGCTCAGCTGAGAAATTCCCAAGTAAGTAAACTCAGAGTAAAAATTGCTCTTTTTTCCAGTGTCCATTTTGTTTTCAGTGCTGGATTGTTTATGGGATTTTTAGAATCATTCTGGAATTCACTGAGGCAGAGGATAAAGTCAACAGAATGAAATAAAACTCAGGTCCTGCAATTCTTGTGTCAGAGCCCTTTTGGGGTGAAACTGTGGAAGCCTGGGAAGGCCCAACAGCCACACGTGCCAAGGTCCTCGGAGCAGGACCCGGAGCCTTGTCGGGCCCATTGTCTGCAAACAGGAACATGAACACTGCTGTGATTTATCTGCTGCAGAGCAAAGCTCTCCTGGGCTGCTGAATGCATCTGGACCAGCCTAATGAGCACATTCTTCACCATCAGAGAGGCTGTGGAGGGCTTCAGATATTTTAGACATGATTCAGAGAGCCAAAAGGTCTTGTTTACTGATATGCTATTTATACCTAGCTCAATTAAACCTCTTTGAAAAGAAAAAAATTCAAGGATGCCAACGTTGGCAGTGCTGTTGGAAGTGAGTATCTCCTCGTTAGAAAGGTTACAAAAACACCATTAATAATTTTGATAGACTCTGTTTATGCACCAGTCTTTGTCCAAGTGGCCCTCATGGTGCAGTTCTGGCAGCAGGAGGGATCCGGGGGGGTTTAACTGCGTCCTGGTGACCATCAGTCCTGGGTGCCACATCCCCGAGCTGCTCCATCCCTGGGGGTAACATGGGGGATGCACCATCCCTGGGGGGGCTCTGGGCACCCGCCCCGAGGCTGGGGCAGAGCTGCACCATCTCCTGAAACCAAAGACCTGCAGCTCCTCCTGGGAGCATCGTTCTCATGCCAAGGTGTTTCCTGGAAGTGTCCAAGGCCAGGCTGGATGGAGCTCTGAACAGCCTGGTCTAGTGGAAGGTGGCCCTGCCCATGGCAGGGGCATTGGAATGAGATGATCTTCAAGGTCCCTCCCAACCCAAACCACTCTAGGCTTCGATGATTCTATGAAATGTTCTCTGCTGCCACAGCTCCTCAGTAACATCTGGTTGGAAAATCATTGGTAGTTGTCAGTGCTCAGGAGTAGGAGAGCCATTGGGAATGGAGATGGAGAATGGGGTGGGGTGTGAGGCACCTGGCAGAGAAGGGAAGGGCCCAGGCAGGAGGCACATGGCTCCACTGGGCTCGGCTTGGCTCCTGCAGGTCCTGGCCTCAGGAGCCAGGAAAGAGGTAAATCAGCAGAAGGTCCCTTCTTAGAGAGAGGTAGAGGTCTGTTTAAAGGAGAAAGCTAAAGGATAAATCATACCATTGGAATCTATTTCTTGGAAATCCAGGGCTTTCAAACCTATGAGTTAAAAAAGTCAGTGCCATGTGTGTGAGGTCCAGTGTCCTGCAAAGTGCTCTTTCATGGAGCTTCCACAGCAGGATGAAATATCTCACCCTGACATTCCCATCCGTGTGTGCAGATTCCTTCTGGGACATGGAGCAGCCAAACCTCCTTGTTCCATGTCACCAAACCTTATTTAACCCTTGATCAAGAGCAAGGAGCCTGGGAGATAAGGAGGAGCATTCCCGTGGTAGTGAACACTGGGAACATTGCCATAAAATATTGAGGCATAAGTTTGTGGTGGAAGGTAAGGACAACAGCCTTTATATAACACTTTAAACTGATGTACTCATTAAATAACAAAGATTTTCTTCCCTTAATACACTATTAATAAATTCCAAACCATCATATCTTTAAAAAAATGTCCTTCAGTCGAGTGGAAAGCAGACTAATGTGGGTTTAGAAAGAGGTTGGGAGTGCAACAAATTATAAATGCTTTCTACTTTATCAGCGTTATGGAGTACTATTAATTTTAAAAATAGCTTTTAAAAACATACATGGCATACCATAATGGAGATGGCTGGGTTTCAATACATCATCCTGATGACTCTTTCCACAGCAGTCAGTTATGCAGACACGGCAAGCTCCGGTTTGCAAATATGGTAAGTACTGGGCTGCAGGGAAAGTTAAAAAAGGCAGTTTTGTCTTTTGATTCAGGATTGGGCTGGGCTGGAACTTCCAGTGTGAGCACTTACAGATGAGGTCTGTGTGTGCATTGAGGGCCAGGATGGGACAGTCCCTTCCACCACACATCATCCTGCAAAATGTCCATTATCCCATCAAGAGCTGGAATTGGACCTCTGGTACACATTCTGAATGATTAAAAATAAAGATGTTAATGGAAAATGCTAATGTGACTGAGTAGCTCCTCTGAAGTGCTTTGTCTCTATGAGTTTCAGGGCTAATTGGCGTGAGCGTCCTTCCAACAGTGTGCTGTGTCTGGCTGAGTGATGAAGGAGGTAGTTGCCATAGCAAGGGCTGTTTTTATTGACTGCTTAAAGGAAAGAGACACATAAAACCCTAACTGAGGCCAGAAAATGAGTTAGAAAAATCCCTGGGTAGCTCTAACTTACACTCGAGCTTGTTTGTTTGCCTTTTTTCTTCTTCTTCAGACTGCACAGTTCTCCACTCCTCATAATGCAGCAATTACAAATATGAGGGAGGGCAGTGACCCGTTCCCCAGCCCTCAGGGGCTCGGGAAAGCTCTGCCTTCTCTCTGCAGGAAAGGCCCCCCAGCCCCAGCCCTGCCATCCCCAGGGTTTCTGCTCAGCCTCCATCGTGCCCCATTCCCATCAGATCCCGGAGGATGTGTTCCCACAGGAACATCAGGCCTGTCAGTGTGTGTGACTGTGCCACCTCTGCAGCTCCTCAGCCCTTCTCCCAGCAGGAATTTTTGAGTGGATTTGCCACTTTCTATCAAATTGCCCAAAGCCCCAAGGTCCCCTTGGCTCCCAGAGCCCCCCATTGTGAACAGGACTGACCCTGAGAGCCAGGGTTTGCACTCTCCTGTTGGGAATGCACTCTCCCATTAGGAATGCACTCTCCCATTAGGAATGCACTCTCCCATTGGGAATGCACTCTCCCATTGGGAATGCACACTTGGGTTTCTCTCTCGTGGCCCCTTTCGTGTGTACTATGACACCAGCTCCAGTCTGAGCTTCCCTTCAGCTGTGACATTCCCAGCTTTTTTCCCCCACTATTTAATATTGTCACTTCCCTTGCAGATAAGAATATTCCTTACAGAGCATGTATGTGCTGCTTCAGTGTGTTCCCATTTTATTTTATCTAGTGACATAAGACTATCCCTAACCTAATCACCATTTACTGGTTCCCTAATTCGTCCCAAAAGACCAGAATTCATTGAAAGGCAGAAGATTTGTTCTCTGAAGGAATTGGAATGATGGTCAGGCACTAGAACAAGCTGTAATGGTAAGGTTAGCAAAGTCATTTAATTTCTTTACCACCTCTAAAAAAATCGATGTGCCCACCTAGAAAAGGCAAACTCTATTTCCCTGTGTCCTGGGCTGTTGGACATCCTTCCTTCGGGTGTTCCCTCGTCCCTTCCTCCCAGCCTTGTCTCCTGGGCCAACAAGCTCTTGTCACCCACTGGGGATGGTGGTAACTGGGTCAGTCTGTGCTCTGCTGTGCCCCTGGACAGGGACCTGCACCTGCATTATCATATTCCCCGTCAAATGAATCTCAGATGCAAACCCATCTCTCTCATGACACTTAGGTAACACTGTTTCCTCTCTTGTTTATGTGATTACAGAGATAAATAATTCCTCTGGAGCTGTGCTGCATGAAATCTTTATTATGACAGGTACAAGGAAATTCCGTTGCCCAGATTTACTTCCACATGCTGCTATGGAGCTCAGGGCCATAAATCTGGCTTCATCTGTGGCCAACAGCCACATTCCAAACCCATGTTGTGAATGTGTGTGTGTCAGGCTGTGATGGATGGACACACACACTGTGGGCACAACCAACCAGCACCAGCAACTCACTCTTTCTTTCTTTTCTTTCTTTCTTTCTTTCTTCCTCCCTTCCTTTCTTCCTTTCTTCCTTTCCTCCCTCCTTTCTTCCTTCCCTCCCTCCTTCCTTCCTTCCTTTCCTTGCTTTCTCAAATATTTCCTTCCTTCCCTCCCTCCTTCCTTCCTTCCTTCCTTCCAACAGCACCTTCTCCAGGTTACAGCTCAGACCCTCGTGTGATGCTTCTGTAAAAGCAGCTTTCCTCGTCCCTGATGTCAACACCATGGACACCCAATGCTCTCATCAGTCACAGATGTGTTGAGGGGATTCCCATTTTCTGTGAGGGCTCTGCCCCCTCCTCACTCTGTGCCAGATGTGCTTCATGTCCACGCTGTACCAGCTGTAGATCAGATGCTGGCTGTTATCTCACATCCAGAAAAAAAGTCTGAGTCAAATCCAGTATCAACTTAGCACTCTTGTTTTTCCCATTATGTTCTGATCAGCTGCCATTATTCCAGACTATTTCAGCTCCATTCCTCAGGCAGACATGGAGGAGTGTTCTGCACTGTTGTTCCCAGAGTGAGATACCTCGCTGTGAAGGAACATGATTGTTTCTGCTTTGAGCAAATGAGAAGAGACTTTTCTTTTTGCACATTACTGAGCTCTGCGTTCTGGTGTTGATTGTTTTACTGAGCCTACAGAACAGAATTAAAATGTTCATACACTGGCATTATTTAGGTGGTAACTTGAGTATGTCTCTTGTTTATATGAATTTCCCAAGAGGGAGAAGTTTCAGAGACCCATTCAGGGAACAGAAATAATTTTGTCTTTTAAAATTATATAATTTCCTCTCCCTTATTCCCAGTTACAGGTTTCTGTGCCACATCCCTCAGAAATCACCAACAAGTTGCTCAGCCCATGTCACTTGTCCCAAGGCCCCTGTCCAGCACCTTTGGCCACCTTTGTTAGCTCCCTTTCCAGTTTCCCAGTTCAGGACTGCCACCTGTACCTACTCCTGGGCTGGTTTTCCATCCCCTTTCCCAGTGCTCTGGGGACAGAGGGTGCTTTGGCATTAGGGTGCAGACTAACACACCTGGTGCAGGTTTGTTGGGAAATGCAGGTTTGCTGGGAGAACTCCAAAGGTGATCAGTAGGGATCTCAAAGAGCATTTTGCATTCCCAGAACTCGTGGCACTGCTGTGCTGCCCCAGGGAGCATTCAGGGGCTCCCAGCAGTGCTCAGTGTGTGCACAGAGAGGGGTCCCCAGGATAAGAGATGGGGTGTCAGGGGGACAGCATGGTTTTACCACATCCCTTGTGAGAGCAGGGAGGAGAGCCTGACCTGGGGTTTGTACAAACAGCCAAAAAGATGAGGGCCCTTGGTGGGAAGTGTCATTTCTGGGTGTGCTTCTCTCCATCCACACCCTTTGGACAGAAAGGTGTTGTAACCCCTCCATCCTGCTGCTGCTCCAGACCAGAGCTCCTCAAGGGAGCGCCAGAGGAGGGCAAATCTCCCAGAGACAGGTCAAAAGAGTTACAACCCCTTAAATCAAATTAGTGACAGCATCTGAGTGGGAGCCTCGGGGAGATGAATGAGCTGGCAGCTTCCAAAGAGTAACAACGAGGTAATAAACAAGATTAACACAAAACTAATGGAGGAATGGAGATAAATACGGGGAATGTCCATGTAATGTCAGAGGGGTTGCATGCCAGACTTGGGCAATGTGCTTGAGACAGGCATAGGTAACTCATACCTACTAAATCACAGCCATAAATCCCACACAGTGTTCCCACAGCATGAATGATCTGCTCTGCAAAGAATGGGAAAAGAAAGGGAAGTTCATGATAAGAGGAGCTGCTAACCTGAGCTGGTCTTTTCTTTGGGCCGGGTTTGGAAAGGCCCTGCAGCTGCTGGGTGAAGCAGGCAGAGCATGGCATCCTCCAGTGCACATGGCATTGGGTCCCAGCTTCGTAAAGATGCTCCCAAAGAGGTCCATGCACTCAGGGTGCCACCAAAATGGCTCTTATTGCTGTTGTTTTGAAAAAAAATAGGATATTTATACTGACAAATTGATTCTGAGCAACATGCCAAGAGGAAAAGGAGGTGGAAGTGGCCCTTTCCTCCCTCCTCATTGGCAGCTCACACCAACCCATGAGCACCATGGGTTTACAAAGTGATTCCAGGTGTCAGATCTCCAGGTATGGGCTGAAGTCTGAGTCCTTTTTAGTTAAACACTGATTAAACAAAAGAGTTTGTTGGCTAATGGGGGGGTTGTTACTAACAGCCTGTCCAAGTGTAACAACTAAGGGTTGTTACAAAAGCCTGTCCAAGGGAAAAGTGACTGCGGCACAAGGCTGAACCTTTGCAGTTCTGATGAAGGATTTCCCTGTTGTGGAAGCAGGGCTTGAGAATTTCCTTCTACAGACAAATCCAGGCAAGGTAAGGGAGAACATCCTTTATTACATGAGCCAAGTTTTCGAACTGGCAGACTTCATCAGATCCCAGTTTTGTCCACTCTGCAGGGCCTCGCTTCCAGCATCCATGGATCTGGGGTGCTTTCCTTCTCTCTACAAACCTTTTGGTCTCTGCACTCAGACCATCAAAATGTAACCAGAGGATTATATTTCTGCACCTCTGGAGCTGTGGAGTGTGACCATGCAAACATGTGCTTGGTTACAGCCCAGTCAGGTATGTTTTTATCAGCATCCACAGCTGGACAACAACAAAAGAGATGAAGGGGGGCTGGAAGGGCTGTGGGCTGGAGAGCAGGCTGAGCCCTGGGGTTCTGAGCTGTGCCAGGGACCTGGGGAGCTCCCGGAGCTCCTGCTGCTGGCACAGACACTGCTGTCAGCGGTGGGAGAGCAGGGGTGGAATGGAGCTGATGGGGCCACTCCGGGGAGGGGCTCACAGAAAGCTAGCAGAGGTTGGGCCCCTCTTTTAGGCATGTAAGCTCATCTTGGGGTGAAATCCTTTGGTGCCCTTACAGCCATTTGAGCAGGTAGTGGAAACTCCCCTCTGTGCTGCCACTGCTGAGCAGCCCTGGGGCACAGCAGGGCCTTTCACTTCAAGTGCTGCTCCAGCTTGCAAGAACGTTTGATAAACTGTAGCTAAACTATAGAGAAATAAATACTTTCTTTTAAATCCATGGTTGTTTTTTGAACTTGTGAGCAACCAGTTAAGCTGGACGGATTTAGAGAGGCCCTGCAGTGTTTTTCTGTTGAAATACCAGATGATAAGCACCATTTTTCTTGTGGCCCTGCAGAAACAAGACAGCCCAGGGTAACATAAAATGTTCTTTTACTTCCTTCCAACAATGACCCATTTCTCCTTTTAGAGGCTGATTAATATTTATTACTATAGTAAATGGCAATTTAAATATATGGTGTAGCCCTGCAGTGTAACATTAATTTAAGGAAACAGGATACCTCCTATCAAACCACAATGGATCCTTCTGCAGTGAATAATGGGGGTGATATGGCAGCCTTTTAAAAGGAATTACTGAACCCATTCCTATGCAGAAGCCAATCATTCCATTACATAGGCAACCCCCAAGTGAGGCACCTTCTGGTATATGCTGAGCGTGGCAACAGAATAATCAGAAATATGAAAACAATCACAACCTGAACATGAAAATCCATGTTCTCCTCATTAAGGCCATGGAGACAAAGTCCTTTATCCTTCATCCATCCCAGAGCTGCAGGGTGGGAGGGCAGAATGGCTCCGTTTGTGAAAGGTTGCATGTAAATTCTTCCAAAGGAGGGTTTGAAGCTGGAGTTCTGAGAGAGACCTTTGGGGCCGAGTTTCAACTAAGAAGATACTTTTCAGAGGAGGAATCTTTGTTTTAGACTGTTTTTCTTTTTGAGATTCCTGAGCTGTTTTCAGATGTGCCTTTTTGAAAGTCGAAAGAGGGCTCTTAGTGTCAAAATGAAAAACAGTTTAATCCATAAAACTACATGCCAGACTCTAAAGAAGAGCATCAGATAAGGTTAGTCCTGTTTTGCTAATGGTTCTATTTTTTAACTACAATGATCTGCAAAATTACTTTTGTTACTTTTGTATTCTGGCATTTCTAAGATTTCTCCCTGGTAGTAAAGGTCTCAATGCCATAACATTCCAGTCCTCAGAGCAAGAACTCCAGCAGCTGACACAGCCACACTCAGAGGTGTCACCTGCAGCAGGACTGGGACCGACGGCCACGGCCTTATTTACATGTGCTTTTGATGCACAATAAGGGACCAGGGGTGCTGGGTCAGCAGGTCCCACAGCCCCCAGCAGCCTCCAGCAGGATTTGGGCAGCACAGGATGGGCAGGAGCCCCCACGTGCCACTGTCCTGGTCACAGCCACACACCGCAGTCCCGGCGGCTGCTCTGCCTCGGCACAGAAGCTGCTTGTGCTGGGCAGCCACAGCCTGACAGGTCTGTCTGTGCTGGAACAGCTTCCTCTGAGCACCACGGCCAAGGCAAGAGTAAAAAAAGTCCTTAACTCAAAAGAAAAGGGAAAAAGGTGATTCATTTTCTTCCCGAGCACTGTGTGTCATCGCTCGCTCTACAGACGGGCGCAGAGCTCCGAGTCTGCCACTGATCCACGATTTCAAGGGCTTTACTCACTACAAATAATCTTTTGATGATGAAACCAACTGCGTAAACTTTGGATGAAAGACCCTGCCTGAATATAGCCAAATTAGGAAAGCCCTACCATAACAGCTGTGTTCAAACCCACACATATTGCTGGTTTATTTTTTAATCTACATTACTGAGTCTATTTTCAACTACAAACGGGATGACTCATTTGATCACGACCACTGAAAAAACATAGTGTGTTACCACAAAATATTTCTTAGAGTCGATGCAGTATTTTCTTTCCTTTCTACAGCAATCATATATCTCTTTAAACCAACCATGGGCAAAATCAGCCCATACAGGAATTGGGGTTGTTTAAGTCAATAATCAATAGAAAAGGAGCTGCCTGGACTTAATTCTCCTTTGTCTTCCTCTTTGATTAGTTTCTTCCGTTTATTTTCCTGTCATTTCCCTTTGATCACTCTGCTCCAAGTGGGAGTCCAGATGAAAATTTCTTAAAAAATATTTCAAACAAATTTTAGCTTTACTACCACGTTCATGGAAGGGGGAAAACACTTAAACGAAAGCAGCTGCGGAGCCGTATTTTCTCCTTCATTTATCCCTTTATGTTTGTACAAAATAGAAAAAATTGAAAATTAGCCAAGAATGTAATACCACAGATTCTCTCCCTAGAAAACACAGCAGAGTTTGCAGTAATCTCTTTAACCACAGCACCAGCCTCTCCATCTGCAGCACACAAATGCTGCTCTCAGAGAGGGGACAGCCCTGTCTCATGAGGTGCCCTGAGGTGGTCCCTGCCAGCCCATCAGGCTGTGGCCTCACTAGCCCATGGCACCACAAATATCTGTAGTTTTTGGCCATTTCTGTTGTCTCTAGACTAGATTTCCACTTGAATCAGTCAAGGACCCATTCAAGCAGCTCTTTTAAATACACAGCATTGGTGTGGATGTGGCCTGGGAGCACCGGGGCTCTGTGGGCTCAACAGCTCCAGAGCCCAGAGGCCTCAGCCTCCTGGGGAACAGCAAACCTCGCTTCCAGCTGCCAGCTTTGACTCCCTTTCTCCACTAATGCCTTTATTTCTTCACAACAAAGCAGGTCAGCATCAATTCCGGGCAGAAGTTTGGCCCTTTCCTTCATGTGGGATTCCTGAAGAAATCACAAAACCCTTAGGAACATCTCTGCTCCCCTGCACTGCCCTTCCCCTGCAGCCGGGCTCCAGCCTCGTCAGCCTGCTCTGGGCTTGCCTGGTCCCCAAAACCCCCCGCCCCAGTTCCCCAGCCAGACCCCCTCGCTCTGTGTCACATCTCCATCTCCCCTTGGACCTGTCCCCTTCCCTGAGGAGCCCAGGCAGGGAGAGGGGCTGGGATCAGCACCAGGACCCAGCACTCATCCCACACACAGCAAGGGTGAAGCTGCAGCTCAAGGACGTGTCTCCCTCGAGTCCTTATGGCTGATAACACTCCATGTAAGCCTGGACAACACCCCTGGCTGCTGCTGTCCATGTCCAGGCAGGGACAAAAGATGGCAAGACCTCCAGCAGAAGGACAGGAGGAGCCCGGGGTCTGTGCCCACCGCGGTGGCAGTTTCGGATCCAAGGTCTGGTACTGAGGACTGCACCGAGCACATTGTAACCCCCTCATGCCAAGGCTGGATCCTGGCACAGTCTGTGCCGTGTGTCCCTGGGCACGTGGCAGTGTGTGCCACAGCCAGGGTTGGCACATGGGCAGCGAGGAAGGAGGGGACAGGGATACTCCAACTCAACAAGCTGATGTGGTGTTCCTCAGCCAGCTGCACCAACCCCGGGGGTCTGTCCTGATTCTGACAGAGCCTGTCCTCACCTCAGCCCCTGGAGGGCTCCCCACCTTTTCCATCCTCTCTTGCCACCTTACGGTGGGTCTCTGCTACCTGAGGATGATGCCTGTGGGCTGGGCTGGCCAGCTCCAGCAGCCTGGTACACACACAGAGCTGGGCTCAGGGAGCAGACCCCTGGCAAGAGCCTGCGGGTTTGGGAAGGGGAGGAAGAATGTGACCTTCATTCTCCAGATTCAAAGTCAGAAAGGCTGGCAAGTGCCTTGCTCCATTCCTCAAAGCCATGGCTGAAACAATACGAGTGGCAGGAATACAAATGAGGAACAAAGCTGCAAACTCAACCGAGTTAGACCTTGCAACATCCATCTCAGAGAGTGCAGATTCTGACCAGGAGACGGACATTGCTTCAGGGGCTTTAAATCACAGAGAGTGATGCTCTCAGAGAGGCTGCCCTCCACATAGGAAAAGACCTCATATGTCTTTTCCTCCTCTGTCCTCAGTGTCTCCAATAATCTCCTGACCTTGCAGACTGATGAGGACAAGCTCCCAGGAGATGGGGAGCCTGGGCTCACAAACCATCGCTGGTGCCCATCTCCCACTGCCGTCATTCCAGCCAGAACCTGGACTGCCCATGGCACATGCTGCTGCCCCTGGAGCTCAGCTGACCCCGAGGGCACTTCAGGAAGCCCCAGCCTGATGTCACCTCTGCAGGGATAGTTTTGTGCTGATAAAAGCTACTGATGAATCAACAGGAAGCTGAAATCCCTGATTCTCATAATTGAGCATCTTTGTCTGTTTGTCGGCAGTTTATGGGCAATGACTCCTGCAGGGATTTAGCTGTGTTTAGTCACAGGATCATTCTGTCTCTTCCTAGCAGAGAGCTAAGTTTAGCACAGACTCACTCTGCAGAGGCTGTCGGTGATAACCAGCCCTGGCATCCTTCCCATGGCTCAGCAGGAGCAGCCGGGTCCCCCTCGGAGCCACTTCAGCTCACCTCCACCCTCCCTGCTCTGCTCCACAACTGCCGGGACACTGGAGCACATTTCATCCTCACAGACAGCATTTATGGCTGTTTATTGCTGTTTATTGACAGCCTGAAGCGTTCAGAAACCTAGAAACTAAAGCAGTCCCCATCCAGCCTGGCTGGGTTTGTCATCCCAGAGAGTTCCCACCATCAGGGGCTTCCCAAAGGGGTTCTGAACATCAGGAATAACCTGCCCTTGGTGTGTGGCTTCTTGCTCTGGTTACACTTCACTATCACTTGTTATGATTTATTTGTGTTATCATTAATTACAACACTTCCAGACATATTTTGTCGTAAATGTAAGCATCTAGGATGGTTCTAATTCTTACTCTAATCTTGAGTTTATTGTCTTCCAATATTAAGTAATGACAGAGCCTCATTACACCCCGTGTGAAGCTGTTTCCATGCTGATGGAAAGTCCTGGCTGCACTGGGAGTGCCCAATCCCACTCCAGCACCTGGAGCCCGTGGGGGCTCAGCTTTGTAACTGCTGCCTAAAACTAAATCCAAGAAACAAAAAGCCCCCAAACCTGTCACTTCTACATAGAACATCTTCCTGTGGAACGGATTTGCCCCCCTCCCTCCCAGACAGAGCTTTTCCTCCACGCCCGTCCGAAGTGTGGTCTCAGCTCTGGGCAAGTGTGGGAGACAAAGGGGACCTGCCACAGTGTCCCACAGTGTGGGAGACAAAGGGGACCTGCCACAGTGTCCCTGGGGTGGGTGTCACCTGGGCAGTGCCACTGCTCCCGCTGGGTGCTGGCCCATCACCCTGTGCCTCGTGCCACCCTGAAATCCCTTTGTAAGTTCTTTCCTATGTCCCAGGTGGCCACGTGCATGTGTGCATTGGGAAAGTGAGATAATGTCACCCCATTGCCATGTCAAATGTTTCCTGGGGCTGCCAAGCTCTTCATGGGTTTGAAAAACAATATCCCTGTGCTGTTTGTTCCCTCTGCTCACTCCCAAAATGCCTCTGGAAGGTCAAGTTCAAACAACCTCTGCAGAAGGACTTCATCTCTCCAGAATTTCTCTTCTGCCTTTGCTTTTTAACCCTTTTTAATTTTTTGTTTAGGATGTTCAAATACCTCTTCTAAAAGTGAGCAGACATTTGCTCAGGGACACATTCCTGCTCTCCAGGGGGAACACAAGCCCCTGATGCTTTGGCCTGTTTGCTGTATCCAGCCAGTATTACCTATTCGGCTCCATCCCCATTCTCTCTCTCAAAGAGAACGAATCCCTTCTCCCGGGCTGATCCCAGAGGCACTGCCCATTCCATCCTGTGCCGGAGGGGGAGCCCCCAGCAGTGCTCAGGGCTGCAGAAACCAGGGCTCACCGGCCACAGGGTGGTGGCATCACTGTCCCGGGGGGATCCTGAGGCACAATCCAAGAATTCAGGGGCCCAGCTGCCCCTGCATGGACCCAGGCAGCACATCCCACAGCTGGGAGCAGCAGAAAATCCTTATCTTCTTCTGGAAGCAAAGCAGAGCGTGGCTGGGGCAGGGGACAGGAAACACAGGCGCCTGTGCCTGTTCCTGATCTCCCTGGTGAGGGACCAGCCTGTGCTTCCCTGTGCACAGAGTCACTCTAAATTGTACTCCTTCATTTTGGAGAAGCATATCCAGGTCCAAATGACCCCGGGGTGCCTGTTTCCCTGTTCCCCCTCTCTGCTGCAGGAATGCTGCAAGAAATCTCAGAAAAATGTCCCAGCATGGGAGGTATTAAACCAACACAAGAGTTTCAGATTTATTTTTTTCAGATTACAGTTGTAAGCAGGCAGTTCAGCCCTGAGCTGGGGCTGTGCTCCCAGATCACAGACCATAAGGAGGCAGCTGGATCCTGGTTTCTGTTATTTCAGCACGGGTTTTTCCTGGACTCAGGCACAATGAAGAAGGGAGAATGGTGTGTATCAGTGGGAAGTGGGGAACCAGGGGAGAGAGCTGGGAGCACGTGGAGCCCTCTAACCCTCACCTGCACAAAGGGGCTTTGTGCTGGACCTCCCGGACACAGCAGGAGCAGGCAGGAATGTTTGTTGGAGCAGGCAGGAATGTTTGCTAAAGCTATAAAGAACTCACCATTTCATGTAAAAAAAAAAAAAAAAACAAAAACCCCAAAAGGCAATAGATTGTCATTCAATGCTCAACATCCGTTGAAATAACAAGAGAAGCATGGTTTTGGACAGTTTCTTCTGCTAAAAACATTCCTTGTCTGTCTGCTGTGATAAACTGCCCCTGCACATTCCTCTCTGATTCGGAAATCCATTTCCCTGCACTTGATGTCAGAGCCTGGGATGGGAGGATGGTGGGACAGTGGGTCAGAGGGACTGTGGGACAGAGGGACAGTCCCAGCCCAGCCACAAAAGGCAACTTGGCTTGAGAGCTGCCAGCTCCCCCCACCCCAGCCAGGGCTGTGCACTGCTTGGGCACCCCCAAATCCTCAGTCTTATCCCTCCCCACTGCACTCTCCCTGCACTGCTGCTTTGGGGCAAGAACGCTTGAAAATACTATCCATTTTTTCATTATCCTGTCTTTTTTAAGCCCCGGGAGCTGTGGCAGGAGCTGTGCTGTCTTATCATAGAGTCCTAGAATGGTTTGGTTTGGAAGGGACCCTAAAGCCCATCCAGTGCCACCCCCTGCCATGGGCAGGGACACCTTCCACTAGCCCAGGTTGCTCCAAGCCCCGTCCAACCCGGTCTTGGACACTTCCAGGGATGGGGCAGCCACAGCTTCTGTGGGCAACCTGTGCCAGGGCCTCCCCACCCTCCCAGCCAGGAATTCCTCCCCAGTATCCAATCCATCCCTGCCCATTCCCCCTGTCCCGTCCCTCCATCCCTTGTCCCGAGCCCCTCTCCCTGTTTTCCATCCCGTCCCTGTCGGACACGCGCCCATGTGCGCGCGTTCCCCTGCTGGCCCCGCCCCGCCGCACGCCATTGGCCAGGGAAGTTTTGAGCCGGTGTGGGATTGGCTGAGAGCGGCCCGGGGGCCGCCGCGGGCGCCAATGAAAGGCGGCGCTCGCGCCGCGCGCCCGGCGCGAGCGGCGGGGGAGCCGGAGAGGAGAGCGGGAAAGAGGTGGGACCGTGCGGGAACGGACCGGGAATACAGCCCGGGTCCGTGCGGGAACGGACCGGGAATGGACCGGGAATACAGCCCGGGTCCGTGCGGGAACGGACCGGGAATGGACCGGGAATACAGCCCGGGACCGTGCGGGAACGGACCGGGAATACAGCCCGGGTCCGTGCGGGAACGGACCGGGAATGGACCGGGAATACAGCCCGGGACCGTGCGGGAACGGACCGGCAATGGACCGGGAATACAGCCCGGGTCCGTGCGGGAACGGACCGGGAATGGGGCTGTGCGGGAACGGACCGGGAATGGACCGGGAATACAGCCCGGGTCTGTGCGGGAACGGACCGGGAACACAGCCCGGAGCCGTGCGGTAACGGACCGGGAACTGATCCCGAGTCGGGGCACCGGGCTGTGCCCCCTGCCCCGGGAACCTGTCCGGGGAATGGGCACCGGGCTGTGCCCCCATTCCCCAGGAGAGCCCCGGGTGGGTCCGAAGGGGGGACCGGGCTGTGCCTCCCCTTCCCCGGGGACGCCGGCGAGGCCGCACCGAGCGGGAGCCGCGTCCGGGGGGACGCGGGAGGGGCGAGCGCCCACCGGGCACCGGCACGGCTGAGAAACTCCGGGTTTTTATTTTTTCCCCCTATTCCTCATCTCCCGTGTTCTGCCCAGCGCTGTGCCGGCAGGAGAACAAACCCTCCCAGCTCGGGGCTGAGACAGGACAGAACCCCCCACTCTGGGCCGGGAGGGAACAGACCCCATCCCTGAAGTCCTTCCCTCCTCCCTGCCCCTCCATAGGCACATCCACCCATGAGTTCCAGCCCTGCTCCGGGACTGCCCGCCCGCAGTGCCCAGCACTGCTCCTGGGTTTGGGCTTTTTTCGGTACAAAAAGTTACTCCACCAAAGCTTTTGCTGGAAAAGCGACTGTTTGTTGTCTGAATTAACTGGTGTAAGGCCCAGCTGCGCTGAGCTGGGGTCCTGGGGGACATGCTTGTGCCCTTCCAGACCCTCTGGAAAGTGTTCGTTCCAGGAAATCCCAGCTGTGCCACAGTGTCCTTGGATGGGGACAGAATAGCCGACAGGCCCTCCTGGCATGGCACTGAGCTGGATGGAAGGGATTCTAGTTGCCAGATAAAAGCGTGTGGAATGGGTTGTCAGGGAGCAGCTGCTTTCACGACATTCCTCTCCGCACCTTTGTCACCGCGTGGTTCGGGGATGAGTTCAGTGCCCCTTGCCAGCTTGCTGAGATTCCATCTCTTGGTGCCAGATGGCCCCGAGTGGGCAGTGCCGAGTGCTGTGCCCTGGGACCAGCATCCGTGGGTCTCCCAGGGCACAGGGGCACCTCCAGAACCTTCACCGGGGGGGATGCTGCCCTTTGCCAGGAAGTTTGTCGCCGGTGCTGACCTTGGAGGTCCCTCCCTGCCTGTCAGGATGGGAAGGTCAGCCTGTGTTGTCGAGGTGTAGCTCCTTGTTAGGTTAGGTTTGAACTGAGCCACTGCTGGATCCCAAGGAAAACTGTTTGCCGGGTTTTACTGAGGACTGGCTGCTCCTCGCAGGATGCCCCGGGCAAAGGTTGGTGTTTGGCAGCAGGAGTTGCTGTCTGTGCCTGGTCTGGGTGACTGGGGCTGTGTTGTGCTCCTGCTCTCCCTGTGTCCTGCCTGACATACATGATGCTTTGAGGTGAGACTGAGGGCTTTGGGGTTCCTCCTTCCCTCCCTCCCTTGCTCCTCTTTCCAGCGCTGCCACCTTCGCTGTCCCTGCTGACCCTGTTGGCTGCCTGCCGTGGCACTGTCAGTGCTTGCTGGCACGGGCAGGCACCCCCAGTGTGGCACTGCAGGGTGACCCTGTCCCTGCAGGGGGTGGCCAGGGTTTGGTGGGACCTGCAGGGAAGGGCTCCTGGTGCATCATGCCCAGAGACTCAGAGCAATGTGTCCCCTGCCAGCAGGTCCCTGCTGCTGATAACCCTTGGGCACATCCACAGGGTCCTGTCTGCCACAGTTCCCGTGGGGGCACCTCTGGGTGCCAGCTGGAGCACTTGGGAAGTGTGTGAGATGGAGTGGAGTGGATCCCATGGGAGTGAGAACTGACCCTTTTCCACGGGGCTGTGGGCAGGCTGGGTCTGCTACAGCAGCTCAATTCCTGCCTTGTCTGGAGCAGGGAAGGCTGAGCAGGGCTGAGCCCCTGCCACAGCTCCAGGCTGGGTGTCCTCGTGGGAGAGAGCACAGGAACAGGGCTGGAGGTGGGCAGCAAGGAGTGCTGAGCAAATCCATGCTGTGGAGCAGAAACACACCCTGGCAAAGCTATTTCTGCACTGGGCCCATCTCCCAGGAGCTTCTGGGGCATTGTCTGCAGGGAGTGGAGCAGTGAAGGCTCACAGTGCACCCCAAAAGGCTCATGGATGCAGAAACCATCAAGCCTTCCCCAAACATGTGGCTGGATCCTCAGCTCCCCTTGGTGGTAGGGCAAAGGACAAGATGCCATCTTTATTCCACTTAAATCCATGAGGGAAAAGCACAAAGTGCCTGCAGTGGAAGGTGTAGTTCTGCTGGGAGACCCTCTCGGGGCTGGGCTGTGCCGAGTGTAACCCCTGTGGGGCGAGGGGGTGCTGCCCTGGTCTGCGGGGCTCTGCTGCCCAGCTGCCTGTCTCCTCTCACCTGAACACAGCACTATAAAAAAAGAAGTCCCAGCTAGTTTGCACTTCGAAAGGGATATGAAGTGACATAATGAAAACAGGGAAAGAATAATGCAGGCTCTGGATCAGTGTGTGAATAATCCATGTGCAAAGACAAACGGGCGTCTCCGCAGCAGACGGCTGTTTAATTTCCTGAATCCTGAGACGGGCATTTTTTCTGGGCACGGCGTGGAGTACTGTCAGATTTTAATTTGGCTTGGCAGTGTCACACAGCCAGTCTGAGCAAGTCGGGGAAGGCAAGTCTGGAACTCATTAGGGCTTGTTGCGAGGCCCCGAAAATTTGATTTTCAATCACTGTTGGGTTTAATTATTGTTGATGTCTTGCCTAGCGCATTCTGGGATTCTTTCTGAGGAAATTAAAGCAGCATGAGTGGGACAGCGTTCCGTTTGGCACAGGGGTTGTTTGGATGAGGTTGTAAATGGAGAGTTAAAGCTCGGAGCGGAGCTGGTGCGATGGCTGGCACGGCGCGGGCGCTGCAGCGGGGCCAGCTGGGCACTGGGCTTGGGGACTGTTCTCACTAAACTCTGTCCCTTCTTGTCAGGAGAGCAAAATAACCCACTGAGCTAAAAGCACCCATCAAAGCTAAGGTAAAGTTTGCTCAGTTAATACAAATTTTGATTCTTTAACTTTTTCTTTCTTCAGTTCTTTAGAACAGGACTTAAAAACATCCGAAGCAGCCCGTAGGACAGGAGAGAAGTTGTTACAGGGATAAATGGGCTCCAGGTATGCTCTGGGGGCCTTGGGGAGAGGCAGGAGCTCCCTCTCCATCAGCAGAGTACCTGGATGATTGAAAACCCCTCTGCATGTATCTGCAGATGTGGATGGGAATGCTGGTAGGGACTGGGAGCTTGCCCTTGATAAAATCCAGAATTTTAGAGCTTTTAAAAACTTGAGGAACACATTAGAGGCAGCTTTTTTTTCATGCTTTCATAAACCAGGTCCCTCACTCAGGGTGTGCAGGTGCCTGGCTGAGCCCCGAGCTGTTCTCCAGGGCCTGGCAGGTGCCCAGCTCCCAAATAATGGGGTGCTCTGCCCAGAGATTTCCTGTGGGACACATCTACGGAGTCTGTTGTGTCCTAAAGCACCGTGAGCAGTTTGGGCAGGCAGTGGTGAGGGTGGCAGGAGCTGTGCCTGCCCAGAGGGGCTGCAGAGCCAGCACCGAGTCCTTTGAACGTGCTGCTGCTCAGTTGTGTAAACGCTGTCAGAGCTGTACAAACAGCTTCATCTCGGCTCTGGGGACTTGGACCTCGTAACTTTTAACAATTACACCACTGGGAGTTGTTTGTCCCTTGCAGCCCTTTCGTGCTCATCCCTTCTGGCTGTGGCCCCTGCCAGCAGGAGCTCAGTTCCCATGGGGTGTTGGTACCTTTTCTGCAAAGCCCCCTCGTGATGGATGAGGGTCCCGGTGTTGGGGACAGGTCACACGTGCATGGCTGGTGGCCCAGGGAGATGGCTGGGCCAGCTTTGAAAGCTGGTTTGACCTCATGGGACTGAAACTCCTGCTCCCAGAACAGCGTCCTTGTGTTGGAGCCCAGGGGAGGAAGCAGCTGTCACAGAGAAGCAGATGTTGATCTTAATGCAGAAACCTGCTCTGAGCAAGTATTTATAGACATGAAATCATAAAGCAGCACAGGGGTTAAGGAGCTTATTTTGGGACTTGGACTCAGAGCTAAATCAAGTCCCATAAAATACAATTTACAAGTTACAAAATCCCGCTGGTGCTGCAGGGAGGCAGTGTCTGGAGTATTTGTGTAGGCTGAGGTTTTTCTCTTTTTTTAAAAAGGAAATATTGTATCTCAGCCATTCAGGAAAGGCAGTACTCGGATGTCCCAGCTTGGAGCTACTATTTTATTTAGAGATGGGGCTCAGAGAAAGGGGAAGGTTTCTGGGCAGTTGTTTGCTTTTACCATCTCATCTACTCCCAATGCTTTGACTCCATCACTTGGTTATGTCAGGAACACAGGAAAGCAAGTTCACCCAAAAGCCTGGTGGCTGGATACCTGTGTCTTGCCAGTATTTGGGGTGGCACAGCCCCTCAGCTTCTGCCTTGGGGTTTAGGGCATCACCAGCCACAAGATTCACTTGGACTTGTTTATTTGCTCTTTCTGAAGACCTGGAAACCTGTTGCTCAAAACCATCTTACTTTATTTCCCTTCTAACAGGGAAACTTGTGTCAAGATTATGAAGCTCCAGGTAAAAAATAATTCTATCCCCTGTTTTCCTATCTGACATGCTGCCCAGTCAGTTTGGACAAGCACAGAGCATCCACAGGTGCCAGCTGCAGCAGGAGGACTGCCTGGGCTCCTGTCAGCCTGTGTCCTAATCCAGAGCACCAGGATGGAGTCAGTGAGCAGCACCTGTCCTGGATCAGGACCAGCCCTGCAGACCCAGGGCTTGGTGGGACAGCTCTGCAGTAGCTGCCAGGGCTGTTAGCTCACTGTGCCTTGCCTCTGAACTACCTCATGCCCCAGCCATTTTTTGGCATTTTGCACAGCTGAATGGGCATGTGGGGACTTTGGAGGGGTTTGGGATAGGTGGCCACATTCCATGGTCTCCTTGGAGCTGACATGGTAAGGCTGCAATGCAGGATGGGGTGAAGGAGAGGGATGGGAGGCCCAGGCCCTTGTGCCCACCTTCAGCTTTCTCCTGTTTCCTTGACTGTAAAGATCCTTCTACTGCTGAGAGATATTTAGGACTAAATCAGCTGTTCTGTGGAAATCTGATGGAAGCAGCTCCAGCAGTGCATCAGGGCAGTGACTGAGCCCCCCATTCCCGGTGACAATCCATCCCCTTCTGCTGCAGGAGGTGGGAAGGACACAACTGGCTCTGGGCAGGTAGCTGGAGGTCACACTTTAACACTTACCTGAGTGCTCTGGAACTCAGCACAGCTGCTGTTTAATTAAATTTGGGTGGGTTCTTCCTGTTCCAGGTATGTCCTCATGGCTTGGTTTGGGTTTATAATTAAGCCCAAATATCTGAAGCACTGTCTGGCTTGTGGAAAAATCTGTTCATCTGATTTTTCAGCATTTGCCCTTCTCTTATCATTAATTCACACATTGTTAGTGAAGAAAGGAATGTTGCCAGCTATGTGCTCTTGGAAGAGCGAGGTATTTGCAGAGGCCCTGGTTGCTGGAGCTCTGTCATCCCGTAGGCTGGGATTTGGCAGCTCCATTGAAATAGTTTCTTCCAGTATTGGTGCCTTTTCCTGGTCTTTTTGTTGCTAAAATATAAGGCAACAAACTTCTTACTCTGCAAAGTTTAATAAGTGCTTCTGGTATTCCAGATGATACCAGCCCATTCACTGGTGCCTTAAATAAATCCCATGGAGAGAATTTGAGATGAAAGACAGCCTTTTGTAAGGGATTTTTTTCCCTGTGAGTGTGGTAATTGGAATAACTGCTTGCTCAGAATCTGGCAGGGAAACAAATTGCTTTCAGGTCATGATTACAATAGATGTTTTCTGTCTATAAAAATGAGAAGAAAATAGATCAAACCAGCCCTGTGCTGTTCTCAGAAGGGCAGTAGTGAGCGTGTGTATTGGTTAATGCACTTTTAGGGGCAGTTTTTTGCCCTTGCACAGATTTATTCCACTTGCAGATGCACTCATGGAGTCCCTCCTGAAATTCAGCATAGCTTGGCCAGCACAGACCTGCATGTTCCACTGAGCTGAGCTCTCCTGCAGCAGGTCCAGGGGATGTTTTGGACTGTTCTGTACCAGGACTGGATGTTAGTCCTGAGCACACCTGAGGCTGGACCTCACTGGGCATCAGGTGTAGTCAAGGAATGTGTTGATCTTAAAGGTCCCTTTCAGCCCAGATCATTCAGTTCGTTGGTCATCAGCAGGAGGGGAAAAAATGAATCCTCAATAATAGTCAGTATGTAAGACTGTTGGCCAAGGTCAGGTGTTCCAGGAGTGGCAGTTCTGCTGTGCCACTTCTGCTCTGGTGTGTCGGGGTGAAGTGGAAAGAAAAATCCTCGAGAGCTGATATTTTTATACTTCAGTTGGTCCAAGAGCTGTAGGTTTGCATGCAGAGTCCCAGGCTGGGAATGTCTGTCTGGAGGGATGTCTGCAGGGCTGGCACGTGTCAGCCCCATGCCATCAGACCTCGCCTCTGCCTGATAAGCAGAAGCAGCAACACCATCCCTGAGGGGCAGCAGAGCAGTGGAACCAGACGGGGCTCTGGCACAGGAGACTCAGGGAGGATCTGCTCCAGAAGAGAGGATGAGCCAAACAAACCCTGAGGGGACTCAGATTCCTTCAGTATCTCAGTTTTTGTCTTAATGCTCATTTAGGACAAGTGAAGTGGGTGGCATCACTTGGCATCCCCAGCGGGAGCCTGGGCAGTGTTGGCTCCAACGCTGGTACCTGCAGTGAGCTCAGCTCGAGTGATCTCTGCCAGCACTTGGAGCTGGAGCAGCACTCACCCCAGGCCATGCTCAGCACTGGATCCTGAGGAACAGGTCTACAGTGGAGCTTGTTGGAACTTTTCAGCTCTCCTGTGGTGTCTTTGAGGGTAATTTCCCCCAACGGTTTGAGAGGCAGGTTCAGTGAGAAGCAGGTGACCCTCCTCCCCAAGGAATTTATTGAGAGGTTTTCCCAGATGGGAAAGCTATCTAGGAGAATGCTGAGTGAGGCAGATTGCCCATCCAAACCAGGAATTAAGGTGCTGGAGGCCAAGCTGGTCCTTTGTGAGGAGAGTTCAGAGGTCCCTGGGTTGGGTGAACAGGCTGCCTCTCTGCCCTGTCCGGAGGAGAGGCAGCTGTGTGGGACTGGGAAGGGACACTTGGGTGCCACACGTGGCTGTGTGCAGTAAGGCCTGACAGCAAATCTGCCTGTCTGGACCCACAATAGGAAGGAAAATGCAACCAACAGGCTTTTTGTATGTGCAGCATCTGGCGTCGTTCCTGGTTTAACTTGGATGCATTAACACTGTGTTGTTGGGTTTGGCTGATTTTCCCTGCAGCCCATGTGAGTCCAGCTTCACTTTATCTGACGGTGCTGTGTTTCCCCAGAGTTTGCAGCACTCCCCTTGTTGGGATAGAAACCTCTTATGTTGGATGTAAACCCTTACACCCTCCAGTTATTGGAAATCCTCAAGGAAATTTGAGCTGGCTTCCTATTATTATGCAAGCTTAGCTCTATTATAGTCAACTAATGACAACAAATTAAGTGCTATCCATCCATATCCCAAAACTCCTCAGCAATTGTGCTGAGGAGACTGGTCCCACCCATGTGAATATTGTGAGACTTTTCCCTTTTCCATTGTTCAAGGGTCTGTTTCAGAGTTAGTTGTTAATCTCCAAAATTCTTAGCGGCTGGAGGAACCCACCCAAAGGTTCACGTGGTCCCTGAGCTCTCTTCTGCCATGGCTGTTATTTAGGGGCAGGGTATCCAATGCTGAGGCTGCAGGAGGGTCTTCCAGAGGCTGCAGGGAAGGGTTTGGACTGAGCTTGCTGTGGGTACTGGGAAGTGCTCTGACTGCAAGGAGAGGTGAAACGAGGAGCTCGGCTATGAAGGGCTGTTGTGAACTTGGAGTAACTTTTTGGAAACCAGCTTTTCCTCTTCCCTCCCTAAAAAGGAGGAGAAAACATACTTGAGGTAGTTACGTGTCTCCAGCACCGTTTTCAGTCTCCAAATAGGGAGTTGTGCAATAAGTGCTTTTGGGATCCAGAAGCCTCTGGAAGCAGGAGGGCCCCCCTTTGCTCGTCCCTCCTGGAGCTGTGGCCGTGGCAGTGTGTCCCCAATGCCCTTTTGTGACTGGAGAGCTGCAGGTGACCTCCCCAGCAGGGAGGGATGACACTGCTGCAGGATGGATACCCTTCACCCTGCTCATGGATCTCCCTGACACTCATGCTCTCCCCTGGCACTGAGCACAGGAGTCAGAGCAGCTGAGTCCAGCCTCGTGTCCCATCAGTGTCTGTGGGACCAGCTTGTCCAGGAGAGGGGGTGTAACTGTCTTGGAAGTGTAACGAGCCTTTGATGGTCTTGATCAATGGCTGTGTTGGCCAAACCTGCCAAAACTCTGAACCTTATTTCAGGCCTGAGTTCCTCTGAGAATGAAAGTCCAGATTAACCTGCCAGTTGGGCTGGTGACCCTCTGGGTCCCTTCCACAGTGGCCAGTGCTGCTGCTGACCAGAGAGGTGTCAGGGCTGAACCCTGACCTGCTTATGGCTCCTAGCCAGGGGTCCATCTCACTTGACTTTCCTGGGAAGCTCAGTGTTCCTTTCCAGAGGAGTCCTCAAGCTCTGAACCAAGGTGGAGCCACGTTTGGGTTCTTTCCTTGTCACTTGTCATTATGGGCTCTCTATTTTCCAGCTGTTCAGCAAATGGATGGCCCTGCCTTTGGCCAGTGGAACAGCAAAACATGGTATTACCAGCGTGTTCCTGAGCCTGTTCAGAGATGTTTTTGTGGGTAGAATGGCCTCTGTTTCCTATCATTTCACTACCCAAGAATTTCCTCTGCCCTGTCTTGCTTTCTCTCCTCTAACAGCAAGAATGCTCTAAGGCATGGAAAGCCAAAACAGAAATGTTGCAAGGAGTGTATATCTAGTCCTGGTGAGCAGGATTTTCTTTTCTTTAAGCAGTTTGTTGACACGGGCCTGGTTTTATCTTTTTATTTTTTTTAAGCATTACAAATGTCTTCAAACTCTTTATCTTAAGGTGATGCCAAAGTTCAGCTGCAGTTCCCGGATGGGCTTGGGCATAGGTGGAGCCTGAGATAGTTGGAGCATTTGTTTCACATTATCTTACTGGGTTTGGGGTTTTTTGCAGTGTCTTGCATATTTTTTTTAAAAGGAATCTCCTTTCATGCCTGTGTGAGGAGCTGGAGCAGAGCAGTGAGCAGAAGCTCTGTCTGGGCAGGACGTGCTGCTGAGCGGGCAGCGGCGCCTGCTCCCTTTGGGCCCTGCACAGGGGTGGGAATGAGAGTGGCTCGAGTCTCCCTCTGCTTCCAAGGGGGTGAGGAATCACTTTCTCCTTCAGAGACCTGGCTGGGCTTTCAGGACCCTTGAGGAGACACTGCCCAGAGGGATCTGAGCTTGCAGGGCATGGCAGTGCTGCAGCTGGTGGACAAGTGCGCCCAGGCTGCTCCTGGTGCCCTGGCAAGACCTGTCTGTGCCACAGGGATGTCCCTGAAGCTCCATGGGGTCACCTAAGCAGCAGTGGGGATGAGCTGCCATCTCAGCACCTTCCCCTACTGCTGCAGACCTGCCCCTCCAAGGGCAGAGAGACCTGAGCCATCTCAGGAGCCACGTGTTGGCTTGAGGAACCTCCCAGTTTGCAGAGTGTTTCCCCCACGTGTTTTCCTGTAGCTCCAGACTCACATGGTGAGGAGCCTCCTGCTGCTGACACTGCAAGCAGGAGTTCCTGAGGTAGGGACCTTAAAGATTATCTAGTCCCAACCTCCTGCCATGGGCAGGGACACCTTCCACCAGCCCAGGTTGCTCCAAGCCCCGTCCAACCTGGCCTTGGACACTTCCAGGGATGGAGCAGCCACGGGTTCTCTGGTTGTGCACTGGAGCTCCTGGTCTCAAAGGTGTGGTCTCATCCTGGCTAGAGCAGGGCAGAGGTGGGAGGGCTGGGGACCAAGTCTCCTGCACATGCCTGAAAGTGTATGTGCCCAAAAGTAATGGCTCAGGCCTCCTTGGTTTTGTCTTCGAGAAATGGATCCCCAGCTTTTGTTTAGAGCCCAGAGGCCCCCGGGAGCACTGGTCAGACACGTCCATCCACCTGAGCTGGCTGTTCACCCACGGTGCTGTGGGGGAGCACCTGTGGGACCCCAGCTCTGCCCACTGTGGGCTGCAGGACACTCACCCTGCCCTTGGCAAGGGACAGCAGTGCCCAAGCCACTGCTGGCAGCGTTTGGAGTGAGGAGCAGTTAACCTTGATTGAACTTGGGCAGGGAACAGGAATCATGTTTGGACAAGTAGAATAAATTACCAAGAAAGGGACTTGTTCTCACTGAAGCAAGGAAGTGGCACATGGGGTTTGTCTCCATGTGGGAGTCACTGGCTGGTGCCACCCCAAAGGGCTGTGAGTTCTTGCAGTGACACTTCCTTGGACTCCAGTGTCAGGTTGTTTTAGGAGGGCTTACATGCTGCTTCTTGCTACTGACTGTGCTTTTCCCTGGGCTTTTCCCCTTGTGTGTAATGAACCTTTTCCCAGTGAGTTTATTTAATCCAGATGTTTGTATTTTAGATAAACCACCACTCACAGTGCCTTGCTGATACTCAGCTTCTGTATGAGTCACTAAGATCAGAGTCAGTTAAACCCATCAGTCAGTGGGTACCTGGCACATGGCTCCAGAACTGGCAGGATTGTGCATGTTACATGGAAATCTTAGATGCCTTTATCCCTCCTGGAGAGCTGGCACATGGCTGAAGAACCAAAAATGTCCTCTCTTTCTGGATATTAGAGACAGAGTGGAGTGTTTGGGCACGTTAAGTTCATTTTTAAGATTTATTTTTATTAACTCCTGGGGTGAGAGGTCTTTTCACTGGCTTCAAAATCTTGGGACAAACTGCAGGTGGAAAATTGAGTGAAAATTACAGGTGAAAGATGAGGCAGAAGTGAACTAGCAGTCCTAGGGCAAAGGGAGCTGAAATGGGCCATTTTGTACCCCTTTGTGTTTTTCCAGGATGAGCAGCCTTGTGTAGAGACTTATTAGTTCTGGGCCAAAAAAAAGGCATGTAAAGGCCTGTCATCTACCTTAAAACTGGCAAACAAACCTCTGGTCATTTCTAGAACATCTGTTTATAGAACCTTTGTCCTTGTTAGCAAATTTTACTTGTTTCCAAATAAATGAAATGTCTTTCCTGAGTGCCATCAAACAACCTCATCCTCCTGAAGGCTGCAGAATGAGTTTGAATGTCAGAGAAGACTGTGGGGTGCCCCAGATCCATGCAGAAGCTTTGAGGACCCTGGGAGCTGGTGCTGGAAGTGGGGCAGGTGGATGCAGAAGGAAGGAGGGCTGAAAGCATCTTCACTGGCTTCACACTCGAGCAGAGCTGCAGAACCTGGAGCTGGACAGAGCTGGGGCAGCACAAGGGCCCCACAGGACTGGGGAGCAGCATCTGTTCTTTCACCTGTTCTTTTACTGCTGTTGATCCCTCCCTTTGAAAATAGGTTTTGGCAAGAGCAGCCTCTGCCAGCGTAACTGGTAGTGACTGAAATAGTGTATGATCTTGTAATGAAAGACTGTCACAGCTCAGAGACACACATAGAATAGGCTCAGATTCCGTGGGCAGGCACCAGCCTTCCCCAGCACTGGAAACCTGTGCAGCCTTGCCTGTGCTTTGCTGGAGTGTGAGCCCTTGAGCCTGTCCCAGGACCAGGGAGTTGGACATTGATGATCCTCGTGGGTCCCTCCCCAGTCAGGATGTTCTGGTATTCAGACAGGCTCTCAGGGTGTGTACAGGTCTTGAATAGTCAGTGCCTAGAACAAGGGAGATTAAAGATCTTCCATAAAAGCTCAATAAATGGGAGCAGGGCCCAAAAAGGGGCTGGGAGCTGCGAGCCCTGTGCATGTCATGAGCCCTCATGGGAAATGCAGACTGTGAGGTCCAGAGTGGTCAGAAACCTGCATGGGAGGTCAGAAACCTCCCCCTGGCAATGCCTGGGGACTGAAGGTGGTGTTTTTTGCAGCGGTGGATGGTGGGTTAACCCCTGTGGTTTGATCTCTGACTGCACAGACTTGGATCTGCTGAGCTGGGGTGACTGTGGTGCTGCCATTGCTCCTGCTGGGCCTGGGACAGTCCTTGTTTTCCTTCAGCTCATTTTTACAGGGAACAAACGTGTCTTTCAAGCAAGAGCCTGACAGTTCCTGTATAAACATCCAGGCTGAGATAAATCCAGCGTCTCGTGGTGTCACCTCGCCCTGGTGCCTCCTGCAGCACTTTGTTTTTGTCTCCTGCCATTCCCTCCTGCGTTCTTCATGTTCAGAGAGCTGTGTTTGATAAATTCATGGGACAGACACTGAAATAGGTTTATTTGCCAATGGTATTGGCTCCTGGTGTGGATTTTTGCTCTTGTCTCTCCTGTTGGGAGGTTGTTTGGATGTCTCTGCAGCAGTGAGTGCCCATGGTTATGAGTGACTTTTTTCTGTGTTCAGTGAGCAGCACAAAGTGCAGCACAACTGCATCCCTGCATCCCCCATGTCCCCCCCTCACCTCCCCAGAGCCTTTCCACTGTTTCCTGTTCACTGTGGAAGTCACCCATAAAGCCCAGTGCCAGAAGCATGGAAACATGCCACATGCCCAAAATACCCTTGGAGAAAGACCAAGGAGGTCCCAGCTGCAGTAAAACAAGTTTAGCACCAGGTTGTGGTAACACACCTCCATGTCTCCTGTGTGATCTGAATTGCACAGATCCACGAGCAATACATGACCTGTACAAACTGAATCAAAATCGCCTTTAAATGAGACCTGAGGTCTCAGTGGACGAGGTGAAGGTGGCTGCCCAGTGTGGCCATGTTCACTGGCTTTGATGTGCCATCCCCTCCATGCTGTTCCATTTTCCCTCACTTTGAGGTGAACACCCTCATCCCAAGCATCCCCAAATGAACGTGTAGTGGGGCTGCATGGACATGGTCAGTTGGCATCTGGGAGGTTTGAGGCTTCATGGGACATAAGGAATGGCTGAAGAAGTCAATGTCTGAAGGACAAAGCACGCTCTCAGTGCTCTGTCTGGGATAACCCCTGAGGATAAAGCCTCTCAACAGGGTGTCCTGCTCTTTTGCAGATGTCGGGGAGCCAGGCGCAGATGGGGAGAGCTGTGCCCTGCCTGCGCTGCCGAGGGACCTGCATGGGCTTCGAGCCACACTCCTGGAGGTAACGTCCTGTCCTGGAGGGGCCCTGCCTGGCCACGTCCTTGGGTCCTGTTGGTATTCAGCCTCTGGTGACTCTGAGAGCAAAGTAGAGATGCTGAGCTGAGGGGATGCTCATGCCCCTGCTCTCCATCCCCCTCCTCACTGCTCCTGCTCTTTTATTCTTTGGGTTCAAATCTCACCTACAAGTGCTTAAAGCGAGCTGAGGCTCCGTGCACTGGGTTTGTCCCACTTTTGCTATCACTCTGCAGCCTGCTGTGCTTGGCCAGCCCCCCAGTGCCCTGCAGTGTGTGTGTGCCAGAGCACAGCCCCCTGCCTGCCACACGCTGCCCTCTCAGCTTGTTTGGGAATACTGAAAACAAACACAGCCCTGCTGGCTGTGGAGGCAGGGAAGTGCAGACCCAAATGACAATCCCACGTGGTCAGGAGGAGCTGTGCTCAGTGCCTGGCTGTCACCCTTGTCCATGGGCTCAGAGCTGGGGTGTGACCAAGAGCCACGGGCTCAGTCTTGGTGCTGTGTCTGGTCCCGTCCTGCCTCCTCCCAGCTGAAATGCTGTGCTTAGTGCCAGAACGTCTCATTTGAGATTTCATCTTCAATATTTCCTTTTAAGAGCACTAATTGAAGTGAATAGCCACTGGTGGCAGTAGCTGGTGGGAGCTGCCCAGGCCAGCGTGCCCTGCTCGGGGCAGGGATGGGAGGCTGCTCCCTGCCCTAAAGGGACAACAAAGGGGCTTTCAAATGGAAGGCAGTCCTACATATGTCACTAATTAAAAGAGAATTAGTGCCCCCTGAGCTGCCTTGCAACACTGGGCTCCTTTCTGTGTGCCTGCAGAGCTCCAGGGGCTGTGTGTGTCTGTAGCAGCAGCACAGGGAGCCTGTGGCCCAGCTGTGCTGGCTGCAGCTGGAATGCCTTGGACACTGTCAGCTCCCTGTTTTGATACCTCAGCTGGGTGGAATCCAAACTTTAAAACACTCACTTGGTGGAAGAACTACTTTTTTTTTCTTAATTGACTCCATTAGAGGCTGGTTTGACTCATTCTTGCTCCAGGATCCTGCTGAAATCCTTGGGATTGTGTCAGAGTTACTTTGTCCCTTTTGTTACTAGTGTTTGATGGCAATGCTGGCCAGCAGAGAGGAGCCTTAGACATTTGTCTGTGTGATTTATAGCTATTACAGTTCAAATTATAGTCAATTAAGCATCAGTTCCTTCTAGCAGTCACTTTTTTAATGCCATGTAAAGCTTCATAAGAGGTGAGGCTGGTGCTGGGCTGTCGGAGTCTGATGAGGAGACTGATCTCCAATTTAGTGATGCTTGAAGGGGTTTTTGAAGTTCAGGGGAAGCAGCAGCTCCCCACAGGTGGGAATTTTTGTAGTGACAGGACAAGGGGGAATGATTTCACACTGACAGAGAGCAGAGTTGAATGGGATATGGGAAGGAATTCTTCCCTGTGAGGGTGGGGAGGCCCTGGCACAGGTTGCCCAGAGAAGCTGTGGCTGCTCCATCCCTGGAAGTGTCCAAGGCCAGGTTGGACAGGGCTTGGAGCAACCTGGGCTAGTGGGAGGTGTCCCTGCCCATGGCAGGGGGTGGAACTGGATGAGCTTTAATGTCCTTTCCAACCCAAACCATTCCGTGAATTGCACTGACCCTTCTGTCCTGCAGTGTGACCCTGGGCTGGGTTTAACCCCTGGAAGGGGCTGACGCTCCGTGACCCCCCCGCCTCCCACAGCCCAGCTCATACCCAGAGGGTGATGTCTCTTGTGGCCCACAGGAAGATCTGCAAGTCGTGCAAGTGCAGCCAGGAGGAGCACGGCCTGAGCTCGGAGCTGGACGATGACCGCAAGGTCGGGCGCCTGCTGGCCGACTCCAGGTACTCCTCGCTGACCGCGCGGCTCAAGGGCGGCGACGGCGTCCGCGTCTACAAGAGGAACCGCATGATCGTCACCAACCCCAACATCTCGGGCAAGGACCCCACCTTCGACACCATCACCTACGAGTGGGCTCCCCCGGGGCTCGCCCAGAAGCTGGTAAGGCTTCATTTCATCCATGGGTGGGTCGCTGAGTCGGGAACAGAACTCAGCTCTGGAATAAAGTTATTGGGGGAAAACAGTAAATCCTGGTTTGCCTCAGAGAGCAGAGGTGAACAGAGCACTCTGTGTTTTGGAAAACCATATGAATAAGCAGAGTAGGTAGGAGAGGGGGATGGAATGCCTTTGGGGTTTATAGGTTGGTTTACATTTCTAGGAGAAGTTTTAATGGAGTTTACAAGTAGAAAGCTCAGTCTGTTGGTAAAGCTCATATCTAATAAAAGCATTGCTGAGGAGAGATCCCATCCCTGCTGTCCTACAGCCCTGCACAGCCCACGTCAGCATCTGCCAGCTCCAGGCAGGATGTGGGAGCAATTCCTCCGGGCCTTCCTGGGGTGTCTGGGCTGGGCAAGCAGAGGAGCAGGAAGGGGTTTGACTTCTCCTGGTGGTGGGCAGTGTGGAACTGGGTGGGCAGCTGGGTGGCTGTGCCCCAGGGCCCCCCATCTCCTGCTCACAGGGAGCATCCCTTCGCTGCTGGAGGATGTCCTCCCCTGGGGCAGTGGGCTCAGAGCCTCCATTCCCAGGGCTCCTCACGCTCCCTTTGAAGAGCAGCAGCAGCCCTGTTCCAGCAGACTTGTGGAGCTTCCTGCCTCCGGGAACAGGAGCAGGAAGGCTTCTCGTGCCAGGGCATGTGAGCCTGGAGCAGAGCTGAGCTCTGTGCTGAGAGTATCCTGCTTGCATGGGCAGGAGCTCTGCCCACCTCTGCTGCCAGAGGAACCCCTCCCAGATCCAGCTCTGGAGCTAGGAATTTTTTTCCTTACAGTTAAACATAATCTGGCCCAAATAAAAAATATTTTGTAAAGAGAACTCAGGATAAAAAGAGTGTGGTCCTGTGCCAAGGCCTGGATCTGAAACCAAGCCCCCAGCCCTGCTCCACCTCCCTCCCCTGCCCAGTTTCCTTCCGGACAGGCTGTGTGGGAAGGGATGGAAGTGCTTTTCGGCATGTGGAAGTGTGAGCCAGCAGAGCATTTCTTGAAGGAAAGCATTTAACTGGCTTTTCACTGTGCTGTGGTATAAAACCATTCTGTATTCCACTGTCAGGGGTGGGCAGGGAAGAGCTTCTGCTCCTCGGATGACACAAATAGCTTAAAGCTGCTGAAACTGCAACCAGATTTTTTTGAAGAAGAACTGGGGATACAAATGTGGAAGTGCAGCTGCAATCCCTAGGGACAGACTGGTTAACTCTCCCTAAAACCCAGTGGCCCTCAGCCCGTTGGACAGGCTGACTGGGGGGTGTGAGCTCTGTACTGGGGATGCACAGGGGGCTAATTGGAGCAGCACTGGGCTTAACGAGGGGCCGTGACCCTGGTGCCCCCCTGCTCCATCGTGTGCCCGCAGCCACCTCTGCCCTCCCTGTGCTCTGGGGGGAGCTGGCCCAGCAGGAATGTTTGTGTGACCAGTGTTAGCCTTCCACAGGTCCCAGGGGGAAAATCAGGGAGCTGGTGAGGGATGGGCAGAACAATGATGGTGCTCTTCCCCCAGCCTGGGATTTCTGGAGAACCCGGGATCCATGGCAGCTGCAGAGCAGTGCTGCCAGTGCCTCGGGCAGGGCCAGCTCCTTGCCCTGAGGGGTGCCCAAACTCTGTGGCTTCTGGGCTGATTTCATCTTTCATGGCCCTGCACTCTCTCCCTTGGGAGTGTGTGTTTGGAGTGACCCTGAATGCAGCCCCGTGGGAGCCCAGGGGCACTGGGGAGTCTGGGGACACAGGGGGGCCCTGGAGATCCCAGCTCTCCTCTTCCTGCAGCATCCAGCTCCATCCCTGCGGTGCTGGCAAGGGGCAGCTCCAAGGGTACAAAATATTTCTGTTTAAGTTTTATAGAAAGAACTCAGGGTAAAAAGGGCAGATGGGGAGTGTGGTCCTGTGCCAAGGGCTGTGTCCAAAAACAAGCCCCAACCCTGACCCACCTCCCTGAAGGTGGGGGGTCAAAAACTTTATGAAAGCTTTTGATGTCTTTATCGTGCCTGGATGTGCTGGAAGGTATCTTGGTTCAAATAAACAACGTTCAGGAGCTTGGAGACAACGTTGATAAATTTTGGCTTGAAGATCAACTTGACAAATTTTGAGGAGAAGAGCTGGATGTCAGCCACTCTCAGGATAGTTTAAAGGGGATTTGGGCCAAAAAGCTGTTAGTGCATAACTGCCTCGCTCCAGTGGTTTCCTTCTGAAGGCAGGCTGCAGACTTGGGATGGCTTTTAACCTCGCTGGGCTGAAGTGGTTGGTCGATAATAGGAGGAAGTTCAGAGCACATTCTCGTTAAGCAGTGCCTGGAGAAGTCATGAAGTGGATACTCAGGGTCCCTGGGGAGAGGGAGAAGAACAGGTCATAAAATAGCTCCAGAATCAGTAGTGAACAGTGAAATCCTAAAATGCTCTTCCTTAAAATTACCTGCACCAGAAACATAATGAAGCATTGACTGTAACAATATGTGGTAGCAGCAGACGTAGCAACTTTTTATTATCCTTCATGTCAATGTTTGGTGTCAGGTTGGATTTTTTTTTTTTCCCTCATCTTTTCTCTGGACACATTTGATGACATCTGCAATTATATCTTTAAGCATTCCCTTGATCAGGAAGTGACATCCCATCACATGTTGGAGCAGATATTGAAACCTGTCCCTGAGCAGGCTTTAAGGAAGGCTGAAGGTTTTGCTTTTCTTGCTCTCAGCACAGACACTTTGTGTTGGGAATGGAGAGGCTGCACTGGAACAGGAGGCTCCAGGTGCCCATGCTGTTCTCCTCTGTGTGAGTGCTCATTACTCTTGGCACGTTGGTAGTGGGTTGAGAATCTTTCCCGTTCACATCCCACCATGTCCCTGCTCTGCTGGAGCTGGTGCTGTGGTGAGGGCAGTGCAGGACAGCACGTGCTGTCCTGGTGTCCCTGGTCACACAGCAGCGGGTTTGGTTTTCCCTTTGCAGTTGTTGGATGCCACCGGCAGAGCCTGGGTGAGCCTGGGAGGAGCTGTCAGGGAGTTCTTGTCCCTTTCTCCTGCCATTCCTATTAGGATTCCTCACGCCTGTAAAAGCCATTAGTGCACCGGATCACTCCCCCAGCATCCTGCAGTTCTCCAACCTGCTGTTCCTGAGCAGCCCCTTCTTCCACAGGGCACCAGCCTTCCCAGGAAACTGGACATCAGCCCTGCCATTGCACAGGGACACAGTGTACTGAGTTGTGATGTCTAATATCCCAGTGTACAGTGATTTTAACTTACACCCCAAGATGCAGGGAAGAAGCCCTGCTTCCATTAAATCATTATCTGTTGCTAGTTTCCTCTCAGGAATTCTGCCTGGCAGCACTGTTCTCTGGCCCAGAGTAGCCCAGGTGGAAGGGACTTGGAAGTTTTTCCCAAGGTGATGAGTTGTTCGGTGCTGTGCAAGCATTTCTGTATTTAAAAGCCTGGCCCGAACCAGCCCATGTGCCACAAACAGTTAAATCTCTCTGCTAATTCTTTTTAAATTGAGTTCCCAAGTGCTGACCCAGTAAGAAGCAAATCTAATGCAGCTGGATGCTGGTCTGACAGGGAATGGCAGGGAGGCAACTGGCCGCCCTGTCACTCTTCACACTACAATAGGAAAAATGCCGGAGTGGGAAACTCCCTTCCCTTATCCCCAGCCAGAGAAGTTAACTGTGCAGCCCCCACATCCCACAAGCACTAACCCAGCCTGGGACAGAGATGGGCTTACTCTGACTTTAAGGTAATGGCAGTTGAATTGGAGATTTATTTTGGATATTGTCTTGGCATTTCCTTTCCATATCACAGGGCACTGGAGACCAAATACCTTCCCTCTGCTGGGAAATCAGTAGTGGGGTGGAGTTGGTGCCTGTTGATGTTCCAGACCCAACTGCTATTTAACTACTTTTTCCTGTATTAAGATAAAATTTTTAATTGATAAAAGGGGATATTTTACTGTAAACTGTGCTCTGTGCAGCCCTGGGGGCTCTGGGATGGTCCAGGTACAGCCCCTTACCCACTCCCTGCAGCTCTCGCTGTCCTAGCACAAGGCAGAAGGAAACTGGTCTTGGATTTTGATGTTTATGGGCTTTTAGACTTTTCAGCAACCTTGTTGTCAAATTACACAGAAAAGTATCCTGGTAGTGCCAGCAAGGGAGTGTGTGCTGGGATCTGGGTGTGAGCCAGCAAAGCAGGTCTGTCCATGCTGCTTTGCTTTCCTGGGCAGGCTGGGTTTTGTTTGAAACAAAACAAAACCTCTCCAAAAACAGGCAACCTGTTTTTGAGGGTGAAGTGATTAAGTACAGCCTGCCTGCCATTGGTATCTGAGCCAGTTCAGCCTTTTATTTCCAAACTGTGGGTTAAAACACCTCAAAGGGAGGAGGGAGGGGAAGGGTCACGTTTTCTGCCACCGCTCCATAAGATGAGCTGAGCGTCCCACGCCAAGCTCCTGCTTCCCTGCCACAGAGATCTCAGAGTAACTGGGTCTGTCCCCATCCAGGCTATGCACTAACTGGGTCTGTCCCTGTCCAGGCCATGCAGTAACTGGATCTCTGCCCATCCAGGCCATGCAGTAACTGGTCTCTCCCTGTCCAGGCCATGCAGTAACTGGGTCTGTCCCTGTCCAGGCCATGCAGTAACTGTTCTCTCCCCGTCCAGGCCATGCAGTACATGGAGCTGATCCCGAGGGAGCTGCAGCCGGTGGCGGGCACGGACGGGGCTCTGCAGCGGCGGCGGCGGCTGGCCAGGCAGCTCCCGCTGTACGACCAGGACCCCGCGCAGTGCCGCGGCCTCGCCGAGGGCGAGCACCGCCTGATGGAGGAGTTTGTGAAGAAGTACAAGGCCGAGGCGCTGGGCGTGGGGGAGGTGGCACTGCCCGGCCAGGGCGGCGGCGGGAAGGACGAAGGGAAGCCCCAGGATAAGAGCATCGACTCCAGCAAACCCCCCGAGTCCACCAACGGGGCCCTGGAGAGCGTGGCCGGGCACTACGTGAGTGCTGGGATGGGATGGGATGGGATGGGATGGGATGGGATGGGATGGGATGGGATGGGATGGGATGGGATGGGATGGGATGGGATGGGATGGGATGGGATGGGGGCACGGGGGGATGGTGCTGCTCCGGGCTTGGGGAGCCTTCAGGAATACAGTCAGTCTCAACTGGATGGGGAAAAGATGGCACCAGCCAGGGTGGTCTGTTCCCTGTCACCATCCTGCTCCCGTAGGCTTCTCCACCCCTGCTGCAGGTGCTCAGCCACGTCGTGCTGTGCCTTGGTACAGCTCTGGGAAGCACGCTGGAGAGACCCTCTGCTCCAGCAAGCCCTGCTGAGCACAAGGGTCTGTCTGACAGCAGTGAAAGGGGGTTTCTCCTCTTCCTCATTGCCCTCCCTCCACAGCAAAGGCCAAGGTGAGGGGATTCTTGCTGTAGGAGCTGGTGATTTCAGCTTTGGAATCTTGGCAGCTCTGAAAGGTTGGGCATCCCTGGATGATATGGTTTAGTGGGCGTGGTGGTATTCAGTTGGGGATTAAACTGATGAGCTTGGAGGTCTTTTCCAATCTTAATGCTTCTATGGTTCTGTGATGTGAGCCAGTAAGGTACCTTGCAATCAGAAGCTGTTTCTCTGTGAGTTAGTGTTTCCAGGTGGGCTTCCAGCCCAGAGTGAGTGGAAAGACCAGAGCTGACAGGAGGTGATGGCTCAGTGCAGTTACCACAGAGCTGTGAACATGGAGACGGTGCTCCCAGGGCTGTAATTATTGCTCTGGGGAGATTTAAACAGCCACCCTGTGTCCCTGGGAATACAAATACATTTCCACAGGGAAATGATTGAGATTCTCCAACACCCTTTTAGATTTATGTTCCCCCAGCACTGTCTGGAGTGGCCTCTGTGGCTGCTGAACAGATGCTTATCATAAAATATGGTGAGTGGAAATATCTTGTCCTGGCCTTTGTGAGAGTGACTTGCAGCAGAGGATTTAAAGCTGAAAAAACAAATGGTGTCCAAGTGTTTTTAAGAGGAGATTTTTTCCTGCCATTCCTGCACTGAGGTTGACATGTTAAGAGCAGTTTTCATTTTCGGTCCATATTGGGTAATGTCTCCCCTCTGCCATGGCCTGTTAATGTGCATCTGACTTTGAGCCCAGTGGCACAGTAAAGGTTTTCACTATTGCAACAAAACACCGAATTGGACAAAGAATTGTAAGCTAAAAAAGTAGCCTAAAAAGGAAGGTTTCCCTTAAACATTTCAATAAGTCATCATAGTGATAAAGGTTTACTTAAACTGCGAGTTTGTCCTTTCAAATAAATAAATACATAACTGTGATGTTATTCTCCTTGATTTGAAGCATCATTTTTCTCAAGGCACCAGCTGAAAAATGGAACAGCTTCCAAAACAGTGGCAGATCCAGTGGGATGGCCACAGTGTGCAGCCCAGTGCATGGCAGAGCCATGGCAGGCCCAGTGTCAATCTCTGTGAAGGCAGCTGAGCTCAGGCAGCTCCTGAACTCTTTTGGGCTGCAGAGAGGGGCCATCACTGCTGTAAGTCTGTCCCACAAGCTGAGTGTTCTCTACCAAGTGCAAGGTTATCCTTAACCCCCTCAGAAGTGGGGATTCCTCTGGTGTTACAGGTCACTGGGCTGGAATCAGATGGAATCCTGAAGCAAGGGGTCCAAATTAGCAGCTGTTCCCAAAAGCTTGAGGCCAGCAGTGCAGGGAGTGCTCTGGGGAAGGCTGGTGCTGTCTGGGAGCTCCTTCCCTGGGAGCTGGCACTGCAGGACAGGAGCTGCTGAAGAGAGCAAGCTGAGAAAAGCTTAGGAGAACAGGACACTTTTTTGGCCAACACCTCTGGTAATTCAGCTAATAAAGTCTTCACTCCTCTCCCTGCACAATGGAGATGTAAAATGAGCACCAATCCCATCTCAAATTGGAAGAGCCCCTTTTATGTAGTGTGTAAATGGCAGGGGATGGAGGTTATATGATGCTTGGAAAAAGCCCTGTGAAGAATTTTTCCCTGTGAATAATTTCCATGGAAAGAAACAGCAAAATAAGTTGGTTTTTTGACAGTTCTTGTTGGCAATAAACTTGAGCTCAGGGTTGGAAACTGCTGTGTTTGTTCTCACTTTAGATCCTGCAAGATAAGCAGAGCTGGGATGGTGGGTCTGTGGCTTCTCGGGGCTGACAGAGCAGAGGCAGCTGCAGGGTTGGGTTCTGGGGCCCCAAGTCACCCAAACTTGGTGCCTCGGGGAGGTGTTGGGGTGTAGGGAAAAGGCCTCAGTCCCGTATGGTGGGTGCAGAATTCCTCAGTGCCCATCCATCCACACTGCTGGTGTGCCAGGAGTGCTGCTCTCTGCCAGTCACTCAATGCTGGTCCTGTTCCTCCAGAGCAGAAATCCCACAGTTTCTGTGCCGTCTCCCCCTTCACTGATGCTGGGCTTGGACTGCTTGGAGTCTTGGAGCCCTCCGTGGTGGAAGGAGCATTGTCAGCAGACATATCCCCTTTCAGCAGAACAGCCAAACCAGGAAACATTCTGTCTGTGCTCTTGTGCTGCCTCTTCTTGTCAGAATGGATTTCCTGGGAAAACAGGAGATGCCCATCAGTGCGGTGGAACCGCTCCAAGGGCGGCGGGTGGTTACTGACAATCCAGCTGGATGAGGGAGGAGGTGATGGCAAAACGTGGGATGCTGGAAGTATCAGTGACCAAACGGAGAAAAGGGGGTGTAGATAATCCCATGGCTTCCTGCTGTGTATAACAGGAGGGATGAGAGTCAGGAAACACTGTAGATGCAAAGGTCGGTGTCTCAAGCTCTCACGTGTGAGCAGGTGGAAGGGGCTGGTGATGGTGGTGGAAATCTGTCCCTCCCCTGTCTCTGCCCCATCCCTGATGTCCTCCTGCAGCTCAGGGACTGTTAGTTTACCTTCTACTGAAAAATCTTATTTTCATGTCTCTTCTTCTTCTCTGGAGCAACATGGTCTAGCAGAAGGTGTCCCTGTCCATGGTAGGGGGTCAGAACTAGGTGATCTTTAAGGTCCCTTCCAACCCAAACCATTCTATGGTCCTATGATTTCACCCACCTATTAGAAGCTGTTGACTTAAGTCAGGGTGTTTATAAGTGCAGTTGTCACCTGAGCACAGGGACATTCCCAGTCCCAGACCCTGTGCCACCTGGAGCAGGGACAGCACTGTGCCAACGCTCTGGTCGGGCACAGCAGAGTAACCACGACACGTGTGACACACAGGCAGCTCCTGCTGCCTCGGCCAGGCTGCTGCAGGGATTGCTGGTAGAAATCCAGCCATGGCTCTGCTGAAGAGATTCCAGCTGCTACTGAAGAGTGTTTCTTGTCCAGAGTGACGAAGGCCAGACTCGGAAGCTCTTCCCCTGACCTGGACTATCCAGCTTCAATGGGAACTGGGACAGCATCCTGTCAGCCTCTGAGTGGAGCTTTAGTGCTGGCTCTGCACTAATCACAGGATCGCTCTGTGGGCACACATAAACAGCCAGTGGTTGGTCTTGTGTGTAATGTGCACGGATGCTGTTAATCCTGAGATTAGCCATGGCTAATTCTGGCTCTTTGGCCTGTTAGAAATGGAAAGCGCTGTTCTGAAACTTGTGGAGTGACATCTGAGTTAGGCACAGATAGAAAACAGTGAGAAAAGACCAGAGTTCCTAATCTCTTTGTAAAATTACATCTTTGATGTGCTGCAGTGCTGCACTGTAGGAATTCTTAACTCTTTCTTGCAGGACCTTGGGATTCCAGTGAAGGTTTTAGCCTGGGGGGGTCCCAAAGGCCAGTCACTTGGCTGGTGGTGGGTGGTGCTGTTCTTACCTGCCCGAGGATATGGCTGGAAGAAAGTGAGCAGTAGTCTAGACAAATATATTTATAATTACTTCTAACATGTATTACAGCTTGACACTGTCCATAGGTAGCACTGGTCCAGGTGTTTGCCCAGGATGTGGAGTGATAGTCCTGGGGATGTTGGCCCTGCTGGCCATGGGTGCCCTATGATGCCCTGTGCTGTCTGTTTTTGATTGGCACTGTCCTGCTCAGTGCTGTGGGACGTGGAGCAGCAGCACAGCAGGTCCTCCAGGCCGTGTAGAAGTGGGAAGCGTTGAGGACACGCTGGGAGATGAGTTTGTTCTGTTTTGCTACCGGGGCTTCTGACCAGCTGTGTGGTTCAGAGCGATGCAGAGAGCACATCTGGGAAGGGAAGATCCCTCCCAAGACCTCCAAAATAAACTGCTCAGCACCCTGTCTTCCCCCTGTGCCCTGGAGCCAGAGGTGCTTCCTCGTGGCTGCAATCCCGCAGGGCTTTGAGCCCCGGGACGGAGGGTCCCGCTGCCCCGCTCACTGCCGGCCTCTCTCCGCAGCGCTGCGAGACCTGCAAGCAGGCGGTGCCCGGGGACTGCCCCGTGGTCTACGCGGACCGGGCCGGCTACTCCCGCCAGTGGCACCCGGCCTGCTTCGTGTGCTGCCGCTGCTCCGAGCCCCTCGTCGACCTCATCTACTTCTGGAAGGGCGGGGCCGCCTGGTGCGGGCGCCACTACTGCGAGAGCCTGCGGCCCCGCTGCGCCGGCTGCGACGAGGTACCCGAGCCCTGACCCCCTGTGCCACAGCCCTGACTCCCTGTGCCACAGCCCTGACCCCCTGTGCCAGAGCCCTGATACCCTGTGCCAGGACAGGGACCAACCAGTCTCTCTCTACCTCTGCCAGTGCTGGGATCCTGGCACAGGCTCAGCCAGGGCTTTCTGAGCAGCCTGGTCTACTGGAAGATGTCCCATGCCCATGGCAGGGGGTTGGAACGAGGTGACCTTTACAGGTCCCTGCCAACCCAAACCATTCTATGGTTCTTTTATGTGCCCATTCCCAAAGCCTGGCCCCCGCGTTGACGGGCTTGCCCGGAGGTGTAGGGCTGGCTGTCCCTGCTCCTGGCACACTCCAGCTTGGTGAGAAGGTGGCAATAAGCAGTGCTGTGTCTCTCTGTCTGTGCCACAGATCATCTTCTCGGAGGACTACCAGCAGGCAGAGGGGCTGGCCTGGCACAAGAAGCACTTTGCCTGCCTGGAGTGCGAGACGCCGCTGGTGGGCAAACCCTTCGCCCTGGCCAACACCAGCCTCCTGTGCACCATCTGCAGCCAGAGCAAGCGCCTCTGAGGGGGGCAGCCGGGGCCCCGCGGGCCCCCCGAGGTCCCACCAGGACTGGGGGCATTGGGCAAGTACAGGAGAAGGAGAAGGTTAAAGAAATTAGAGCCTGAGTATTCACTTGCATCCAGCACAGCCCGGGGCGGGTATTTTCTTGGGGTCCTCTTGGATCTGAAGGGAACCCTTATGGCCATGGGTGGGAGGTGCATGGCATACCTGGCAAGGAGGAACTGGAAAGGAGGGGCTGTGCTGTGCTGGTTTTTATCGTCTGTCCAAGCTTCTTATGACTAAGATCTTGCAATAGTATTTTGGAAATAACACATCTCAACAGTAACTTCTGGCATACTAAACCTACGGTCATGGTCAAAACCAAGGGGTGTTTGTGGTTTTTGAAATCCTTACTGGAATTAGGCTGACAGGCTGCTGTGGCTGTGCCAGGGCAGTGGGTTTGAGGAATCTGATCAACCTTCTAAAAGCAAATGGTGTAAAATTGCAGCCACACGCAGCCATAGCTTTGTCCTCTGCACGTGCAATGGTGTCAAACCAAGGAGTGGGCACACAGGGGGATGGGCTCAGCCCCGTGAGAGGGGCAGGGCACAGCTCTGCCTGGGCAGCAACTGGCTCAGCCCCTGGAGCTGCAGCCATGGAACTGGAACACAAAGAATTTTGTGGAAAACCGCTTTCCAGCCTAAGGTGTCTTGGGGGGCAGGGAGGGTGTGTCCCTGAGATGCTACAATGCTGCTTTACCCTGCAATACATCAGTGACCCCCCCAGGTACCAGGGAGCTGTACCTTCCCCTCTGAGCCAGCAGCACCTCACCCTGGGCTCTGCCCTGCTTCTTGTCCCACAGCTCTCCCATCCCCTCTTGGATCTGATGATGGGAGTGACATTATCCCAGGATCCAGCACTGAGTCCCTGAGAATTGTATTTGTTCCCTACATCAAGCAATGTCACTGAAAACATCGGCTACTCCAGGCTGGCAGGTGTCTGTGTGCTCAGTCTGTTTTCTTACATTAAAAATCTATGTTATTTGCCAGAGAACTGGAGTATTTTCTCACCAGGGTGAGTGTGCAAGGAGCTCACAACTGCTGGGGGTTCTTTCTGCTCAGAAGACACTGGTTTCTCCTCACAGCCTGCTCCATTCAGAGGGTGTTTGCTTGCCTCTGATCAAATAACCTGGAGATGAGAGCTGGGTGGTGCTGTACCTGCTGCAGGGTTGGAGCAGGGGAGCTGTGGGCCCTCAGCCCCTGCCCCAGGGGTCCCTGCTGTGCTGCTGGGGGGAGCAGGGCAGATCCATCCCTGTGCTGAAGCAGGTGGAGGGCCATACCTGGCTGTGGGTGCAAGAGTCTCTCACGCCTCCTCCAGCCCTATGCACAGCCACCGTGGTGGGTGGAACTCAGGGGAGCCCTGGGGTGTTTGGAGGGAGTCAGTGGGAAGCTGGAGCGGAGCAGGGAGGTCTCAAGGTGCAGAGAGAGGTGAGATCTCCCCCAGCCCCCCATGGGTGGCACATTTGCTGTGTCTGGGATCAACATCTGCACGTGAGCACTTTAGAGTCTGGATTTTCCTAAGGGACCCCTGTTCTCGTGGGGTCCCTCCTGCCTGGGCAGCTGTGAGGGAAAAGGGGATCCCCTTCCACCACAGCCAGGGTTAAAATCCAGCCGAGACTCCCTCTTCTCTCAGTGGAGAGGAGGTGGTTCTGTTCCTGCTGCAGAAGAATGTGCGTGGTGGGAGCTTGGGCAAATGTCAGAGCGGAGGCACGGGGAGGGGACAGAGTTTGGGGGGAGCATTGGAGTTGCCCTTTCCTCGTCCCCAGCCCTCACTCCCAGGGACTGTGAGAGCAGGGCTGGGTCATCCCCATCACCCTCCCTGCAGTGGGGTGGTCTCTGACAAGAGAGGTCAAGTTCACTTTATGTACAAGAAAAGACTCCAGGGTGACCTTGTAGCACCTTCCAGAACCTCAAGGGTGTCCAAGAGAGCTGAGGAGGGACTTTGGACAAGGGAGAGTGGCAGCCCACTGCAGCATGTTCTGAGTTTTGATTTTGTGATCTAGAAATTGTAATTCTTCTCTGAAGTCCCTTTTCCAGCACACACTTGCTTCAGGCTTATGGCACTGCTGGCACCTGCTAAAGCCTTGCAGGTATTTCTGCAGCTCATAAAATACTGTCTGCTAAAAAATGTACTGCAATTAAACAGCTAAACAAAATCCTGTGCCTCTCCAGTGTCTGGAGCAAAAGCATGAAATTAATGCATCTAACAGCTCAAAACATATGGCAGTCTTTAATGTTGATTTAAGGACTGAAATTCAGTGCAGGCATGAGAAGATCCTCGCCCCAGTGAGGACATTCACTGTGTTTTATCACCCAAAGCGGAGGCAGCAGCTCCTGGAGGCAGGTGAGGGGCTCTGGGGTTCAGGAAAATCGAATTTACAGGGATGTGGTGCTCCCCCACAGAGCCACAAGCAGCACGTGGGGGATGTGTGGGTCCCACACAGACAGTGCCGGTCGGGGCAGTCCATGAGAGCTGAGCTGGTGAGCTGAGCTTCTCACCTCGTGGGATTTGTTACTGATCCAGCTCTTCCATGAAAGCAGAGGGATAAATTGTCCAGCAGTCAGTTCAGCCCCACGTGCCTCAGGAAGTGACTGCAGTGTTCCAACTTGTGGGGCTGCAAAGGACAAACCCTTCACGTCCCATCGATGGCCAGGGGGGCGAGCACACGGACTTGGTGCCTCCTGATGAACAATCAGCTCCAGTTCGAACTCACAGGTTCTGTGGAGTTGTTCTAAACATGACTGACAATACAGGAAAATGTTCCTAAAGCTTTAAATAAAGTATTTCTGGATGCAAAAGTTCTTCACCTGCTCCCCCAGGTGACAGGGTGGGAGAGAGGGAGGGCAGAGCCTCCCCACAGAGAGAAATAACATTGGCTGGGCAGAAACCACATTTCAGCAAAGTTTTGCAAACTGAAGTTTTTCAGAGCTTAACTGCTCTGAGTCTGCAAATATTTGCAGTGCTGTCTTATTTGTGGTCCACTTTTTTTTAAGAAATACTTGAAGCAGCAGAAGGGCCTGTCTGTCTGTGATGTGGAAGATTTCACCAGTGGAGAGGCAGAGGCTGTTTAAGGACAGCAGCTCTGTGCAGGTCACCTTCCTCCTCTTGGGTTCCCCACAGCATCCCCCCCAGCACTGGGATTATCCCCCCCTCTCCACAGCATCCCCTTCAACACTTGGATCATCCCCACCCAGGGCCAGGTGTCCCCTGGGACCAGAGGAGGGGGTGGCCCTGGCTGTAGGGACATTGCTGGGACCAGAGGAGGGGGTGGCCCTGGCTGTAGGGACATTGCTGGGACCAGAGGAGGGGGTGGCCCTGGCTGTAGGGACATTGCTGTGCCCTGCACATGAGCACAGGGAGCCTGACCTGCTGAGGTGGGGAGGAAAACCACTGGGAGATGAGCAGTGGCTGGAGTGATGCTGTCACACACCCCAGAGAGAGCCCTTCAGTGGCTGCTGGGTCAGTATATATTTGTAATATCCAGGCCAAGGCAAACCATAAAACTTGAAATTAAATTCCTGGTGACAGGGGGACAGTAACTCACTGTGAAAGAGCTGCCACTCCAAGGCCAGGGGTCCATGAACCCACCAGAGGAAGCTGGTTGGCATCTCACAGCAAGGCTCCCTCCCACCACTGCCCTGCACAGGTCTCTCCAGACAGAGACAGAAAGGAGGGAGGTTGGGAGGCATTTAACAGGTTTCCCTGATCTATGGAAAACACCTGGGCACTGAGATTTATGTATTTATGGGCCCTGGACCCGTGTGGAAGGAGCCCTGTCCTCAGGGTCAGTGTATGGGAGATAGGATCTGGGGGCACAGATGGTGTGAGGAGCCTGAGGCCAGTTCTGTACCCCCTGTGCTTCTGGGACTGTGCAGGAAAGGTAGGAGAATCCTTAAAAGAGGGGCAAAATTACATGTCTGGCCTTTCCCTGCAGTGCATGGCTTTGAGAGCAGAGCCCCAGGGGTGAAGGTTGGCACTGATAGTGATTGGGCTGTTTTGCACCATTCCAGGTAAGAACAGTGATCAATATTCCCCTTTACCTTTTATTTCCAAAAAACCCTGTTTGCTTGGGTACCTCTGCAATTAATTGACTCAGTCCTGACTTACTGGAATTGATGGATTCTTCTTATTTACCCCAGTGGTAACAAACAGCCACAGAGAAGCTGCTGATCCTGGGTGTAACAGTAAGAACCTGATCCCCAGGTGGAGGACAATTGCCTTAAAGAGAAACTTTTAAGGGGTTTTATTAGTGCAGTCAATTCTTAAAAGTATGTAATTTCAGATACTTATAACTAATAAACCTCAAAATTCAGTGGCTGCAGGTGAGAAAAACATAAACCAAAGGCAGAGTGAGGTGGCTATATAAACACTACAATAAAACTTGCTTTAAAGACCCTGAGAGAAAAATTTAGAGAAGAAAAAACAAGTATTCAAGAAGTGTTGGTGTGTTTCAGTGGAAACTCTTCCAGAGACCTGCAGCTGCTGCTGCTTTAGGCTGAGCTAAAGAAAGCTTGTCTGGCTGTGTTATTCTGTAAAAAGTCAGGTTAATTATGTCTCTATAATCTAATCTGAGCTTTTAGTTACTTTTTAACTCCCCACATCACCAAATAAATAAACCTCTCCACAGAGAGGGGTTTGTGGATTGTTGCCTGACTCCAGGGGCTGATGCAGGTGAGGATTCCCAGCAGCCCCGAGGCTCAGGGCTCACCCCACAGTGCTTCCCTGCAGGAATGATTGATGTTCTTGCATGTCCGTGCACTGCAGGGAGTTGTAATAAAGTAAGTGGGTGTTCCTGCCCATGGCAGGAGTTTGGAGTGATCTCCAGGGTCCTGTCCAACCCAAACCATTCCATGACTCTGATAAAGAGAGGTGAAGGGCACCAGTTTTGTCTGCCTGGGAAGTGAAGAACCTTCTGTAGAAGTCGCAATGGATAGTGTTCAAATAACCCCTGTAGTTGGTTAAGCAGCTTCCAGGAACAAGGGGAAATACATTTAGTGCGGCTCCAAGGAAGGACTGATGCAAGGGCAGACCCCGAGAGCTGCCCTGTGTCAGCCCCGGGGCCAGCTCACCCTGTGACAGGGGGTCTGAGGAGTGGCCGTGGAAGCCCTCAGGAAGAGACCTGGTCTCGTAAAATCACCTCTGTCCCGGGGGCTGTCCTGCCTGCTCTCTCCCACCTTTTCTTTCGGAGAGTTTACAGCCAAGTCCTGCGTTTAAAGAGGTGTCACAGAGCTCCAGCAGCTGGCGGCGGCCGCTGGTGTTCCGGATGCTGCTGTGCCAAGGAAACACCTCCACATCCTGCGGGCAGTCAGTGTTTGGACAGTGTTAAAATATAACCCGCGGTCCTGAGCTCAGCTGGGCGCCCTGGCTGTGCCCCAGCCCCTGCCAGCCTGCGAGGCACTGCCTGGCTCGGGGCTCGGGGCTGGCACCGGCACCCGGGAGCTCAGCAGAGCTCACACCAGGATCTGTGCGAGCACTGCCTGAGCAGGGGCTGCAGGAACGGGCACGACTGAGGGCTGGGAAGAAAAACAATTAAGCTGGTCAGACAAAATATTAGGAAAGAGGCTCTGCAAATATTGGGTTTTTTCTCTCTGGAAAGTAAAGAAGGAGCCTGAGGCTGGGAGCTGTGCTCTGAATATTCATGGCGCTCTGCTGGCCCTCAGGCAGTGCTGGCTTCCAGGAGGGTAAGGAAAGCCTCAGCTGTTCAGCTCAGGTCAGTCTGGCATTCCCCACAGTAGCACACTATGAAAAAGGCTGGAAAAGTCTGAATGTGGTGATCAAGGTGTATCAGTCCTGATAACAGAGTGAAATCAGGCTGGACTCCCTTGTGTGCCTGAGGAGAGGAGCCTGGGTGTGAGTCTGGAGGAGAAGAGGAGGGTTTTCCCAAAGCCTCAGAGCTCCAGCAGCCCACGAGCTCCGGCCACATTCCCTGTGGCACAGGGCAGGTTTGTTGGCTGGCACAGGGCAGGTTTGTTGGCTGGCACAGAGCTGTCACAGGGCAGTCACAGGGCAGGGGCCACGCTGTCCCCCTGTCCCCCAGTCTGGGTCCTGTCCCCTCGCTGGGCTGCTCCCCCTCCACGGCACTCTCTTGGCACTCGACCAGGAGCCGGGTTTGGCGTCACAAGGCCTGGAAACACCCCTGGAAAAAGGAACTCGAGCACAGGGCAGCTGTGTCTGTCCCAGCCCAGCCCATCCAGCTGTGGCTGCGTGGCCCCTGCGGCTGCAGGAATGGCTGGGGAATTACAGACTGAGAAGCAAAATGTTTAATTTGGCTTTGTGGCCTGTGCATGTCTGCAAGGGCAGCAGGAAGCACAGAGAGGCTGTTTGGCTTTTTTCCCCTCAAGAAAGGGGGTGTAACTCCACATCATTCCCATTTAAGGCCATGCAAGCACCTTACATGACGTACGACAAACCAGCCCTTGGGATATTCCCTGAGGCCAACACGAACCCCAGCCACAGCCCCTGCCCAGGACCTGCTGGGACACAGCCCAGCACAGGACTGGGAGGGACAGGGACGAGCCTCCCTCCTGCGTGGGGGAGCAAAGGTTCTGTGCCCATGGGATGCAGGGCAGCTGCTGCACCCCCAAACAACCCAATGTGCCATCCCCTAAGCAACCTGGGATAGTGGGAGGTGTCCCTGCCCATGGCAGGGAGATGGAACGAGATGGTATTTAATGTCCCTTCCAACCCAAACCATTCTGGAATTCTATGATTCTATGGTCCCTCCTCTCCCCTGATGCAGCAGCACCACCAAAGTTGCCTGTCACAACCCTATGCTCTTCCAGCTGCAGGAAGGTCCATCCCAAACCCCAGGGAATTTGCAAAACCCCCTCAACATTAGGCACAGTCAGTTTAGCAAGAGTAGTTAATTAAAGACCACTCTATCAATTTGGAGATTCCCAGAGTATGCGACTGTTCAATCCCCATAAAATCACCAGAAAAGAAAAATCTCTGCATCAAGTTTTCCTTGGATTTGAAAAATGACCTTTCTTCTCTGTGTGAACTCGGAGCTGCACTCCTGGTAGGCGGGTCCCTCCCAGCTGAGGGCTCTGAGCCCCCTCTCACTCACGGGGCTGGGTTGCATGCGCTGTCAATCAGAGGAAATTTATTTAGGCAGTCTCGAGGGAAGGTCTTGGCAAAGCATTAATGGGTTTCTCTTATAAAAGAGCCCTTTATTTGCTGGCCTGTGAGCTGGCCTGTGTCTCGCTGGGCTGTTGGAGTCCACGTGCAGAGACAGTGTCTGTCGCTGAGCGTTTCCCGGGAATTCCCTGAGCCCATCATGAACCATCTGGCTCAGCAATAACTCAGCTGCACGTGGCAGTGCCCACCCCAGGCTGAGGTGCTGTGCCCTCAGCTCCACGGGCACCTTGGCATTCCATGCCCTCGGCCCCGCTGGGGCTCAGCAGCACCCCGGGGGTCACGTCAGTGTGAGGGGAGAGAAGTCATGCAAAGGAAAAGTGCAATGCAATAAAAACCAGCCACACCTGCTGTGTGTGCCTTCTTACCCCAGGTCTGGCACAACTCACCTTCTGAAGTTGCATTGGGATGGAAACTGCTTCCTGGGAAAGCCCTTTTCCCGCTCTGGATGATGGCTGGAGCTGCAGTGTGGGCACTCGGAGCTGTGGTGTGGGCACTCAGAGCTCCAGGGTGAGCACATCAGCAGCATTCAGGTCCTGCAGGCTGGGCTCCTGCTGGGGAGGTTTTGCCCCATTTCACCCCACATCCCTCCCAGCACGGGCTCCTCACTCTGTGCCCGGTTGTGAGGAACAGGCACAGGGCATCCGGGCAAGGTGGTGAGACCCATTTCTAGCAAAGGCTGTAGAAAAGAGACAAGAGAGTTTTCCTGGCCAGGCGAGTGGGGCAGTGGAATCCATCGGCTCTTTGCACAGCTTTAAAATCCCAACTCAAACCCAGCTCATTCAGCAGCTGCAGTGCTGGGCCTGCTGCCAGCTGGGCCCTGGGGCACAGCCACAGCTCAGCCCCACAGCAGCACCGGGCTGGGGTGCTGGACAACTGGGGTTCTCAGCGGGATTACGTCTGTCAGCACTGCCAACAGCTTGTTCCGCTGGGAAAAAGCCAGTGGAGACCTGGAAAGGAAGAGAACGAGCAGAACCCCCCTGTAAAAATAGAGCACTGCCAGTAACCCAGGTATCCTGGCACTGATTTAACTGCAGCTGGATGCAAAGTCTCAGCTAGTTGTGAAGTATCAAGTACAAAGTGATGTGCATGAACCCCAATCAGCTCTCCAAGAGACATCCCAGTTCTGGGAAAACAAATTTCAAACCGTTAAGAAAACTGTGCAGCTGAAACACTTCAATTAACTGCAGTTCTCACATGGTCTCAGATTTGTCTCAGAGCCTCCCTAGATTTTGCTCCTTAATCCTAAAATTAAATTCACGTGTTCTTAGTGCCTGAACAATTAGTGTACCCTTGCAGTCACCTGTAAGGGCTTGATTCCTTCCCTTTCCACATAGGAGAGACATTTCTTCACTTTCTGTAGAGCAGAATCAGCATGGCCAGCTGATGTCTTCACCATCTGAGTGGTTCCATGTCAAAAATAGATGGAAGAAGTCAAAGGGACTCCAACCCCCATGGAGTTATCAAAGGGATTATCACAGTTCCTCCTGCTGCTTCATGAATATTGCCTCAAATAAAGATTTTTAAAAATTATTTTTAGCATTATAAATAGCATAGAAAATTAGAAATAAAAATAATATAGAAAATGATATATTAAAATAATATTTAAAATTATAAATTAATTCTTCTCTCATTATGAATGAATTCTCATCATAAACAGTCAGAGCAGCTTACACAGGAAAATGTGGGACCATGGCTCCAGCTGTCCTGTTCCAGCTGATAGACATCCCAAACTCAACAGTCCTCAGTCATTCTATCTCCAAACATACCAGTAGCACAAGCTGGCAGCACTACTTATGGTAATAAAATCACTCAGATTCATTCTTAAATTTAGCAAAATAAATTGATTTATCTCTGAGAAGTCATTAGTAGGCTAGGTTTGTTTTTTTTTTGTTTGGGTTCACGCGATCAGGAAATATCCCTAACCCAGAAATATTCCCCTTCATCTCATTTTTCAAAATTAATCTTTCTATTTCTAATTAGCTTTTGGCACAGAGGGTTTTTATAGTGGGGTTTCGGCCAAAAGGAGATGAGTTGGACTGTGAATTTCTCTCATGGCAAGAAGAAAAAGTTCCAGAGAGGGGAAATAAAGCTGGTTGTCCCAAAGCATCCCAGGGAAATGGGCTGGTTCTCCCACGTCATCCCAGCTGAGACACCCCAGTGTGCTCTTGGAGCTGGAACAGGAGCACATGGAGAGAAGTCCCGCTGGTGCTGGGGCAGGACTTTGGCAGCTCTCCACCAGTTCCCAGGGGTAAATAAGGGACAACTGAGACACTTGTGTCACTGTCACATGTTCCTCAGGCCCAGTGTTCAGTTTGGACACAGCTGCCTCAGCACCCGAGCCAGCAGCAGCGCTCAGAGGTCCCCGTGCTCCAGGTGTGCTGTGACACCCCGTGTGTGCTGTGTGTGCTGTGACACTCCATGTGTGTGCTGTGTGTGCTGTGACACCCTGTGTGTGCTGTGACACCCTGTGTGTGCTGTGACACCCTGTGTGTGCTCCAGGTGTGCTGTGACACCCTGTGTGTGCTGTGTGTGCTGTGACACCCTGTGTGTGCTGTGACACCCTGTGTGTGCTGTGTGTGCTGTGACACCCTGTGTGTGCTGTGACACCCTGTGTGTGCTGTGACACCCTGTGTGTGCTGTGTGTGCTGTGACACCCTGTGTGTGCTGTGACACCCTGTGTGTGCTGTGTGTGCTGTGACACCCTGTGTGTGCTGTGTGTGCTGTGACACCCTGTGTGTGCTGTGTGTGCTGTGACACCCTGTGTGTGCTGTGACACCCTGTGTGTGCTGTGACATCCTGTGTGTGCTCCAGGTGTGCTGTGACACCCTGTGTGTGCTGTGTGTGCTGTGACACTCCATGTGTGTGCTGTGTGTGCTGTGACACCCTGTGTGTGCTGTGTGTGCTGTGACACTCCATGTGTGTGCTGTGTGTGCTGTGACACTCCGTGTGTGCTGTGTGTGCTGTGACACCCTGTGTGTGCTGTGACACCCTGTGTGTGCTGTGTGTGCTGTGACACCCTGTGTGTGCTGTGACACCCTGTGTGTGCTGTGTGTGCTGTGACACCCTGTGTGTGCTGTGACACCCTGTGTGTGCTGTGTGTGCTGTGACACCCTGTGTGTGCTGTGACACCCTGTGTGTGCTGTGTGTGCTGTGACATCCTGTGTGTGCTGTGTGTGCTGTGACACCCTGTGTGTGCTGTGTGTGCTGTGTGTGCTGTGACACTCCATGTGTGTGCTGTGACACCCTGTGTGTGCTGTGTGTGCTGTGACACCCTGTGTGTGCTGTGACACTCCGTGTGTGCTGTGACACCCTGTGTGTGCTGTGTGTGCTGTGACACTCCATGTGTGCTGTGTGTGCTGTGACACTCCATGTGTGTGCTGTGACACCCCGTGTGAGACATGGACACGTGGGGGGGCTCAGGGGGTGACCTGGGGCACACGGCCTTTAAATGAGCACCAGTGCCTGGGCAGGAGGAGGCTCCCTCCCCCCGTGCCAGCAGCAGAGCCAGAGCATCCAGCACCTCCTGTATGGGGAGGTTTGACTCCCCCTCCAATCCCGCCCCACCATGTCCGTGCTGCTCCCGGCTCCGGCCCCACTGGCCCCACGTCCCTCCGGGAGGGGACCCCACGGCCCCACTCCCCCCTGGCGGGGTCTCGCCGGGTGACCGCTGTGGAACCGATTCCTGGTGGGTGATGTCACCGGAATCACAGAGGGAAAGGCCAAGTAAGGCAGCATTTCAGGGAAAATATGTCCTAAAATGGGAGTTGGACTGATGACCAGCAAGCACAGAACACAGATATGATACTACCATGATGAGAGCCCAGAGCCCTGCGCTGTCCCAGTGCTGGACAAATCCCTCCAGGACCTGGAAAGATGAGAGAAAATCAGCCTCAGTCTCAGCTTCTTCCTCCCTAAACACAGGCTGGGCTGGAGGTCAGCGTGGGAAGGATCCCGGTGCTGGGGTAGATGGACACATCAGTGCATGAGAATTTTTTTCCTGAGAAGAGGCTTTTTGTTGAGGAGTTCTTTCAGCATGGTTTTAGCTTTTCAACACGGAGCAATGAACATGCTCTGGGCAATAGAACTGTGTTATAAAGGTGCTCGAAGCAAAACCAGGGAGAAAGCTGGACGGAGTTGAAGAGCCGGGAATGGGAGCACAGAGTTCTTCCCCATGGATCCCACACCAACTCTGGGGCTGGAGCAGGCACCACTGTGCCCCTCTGGAAAGGGAGCCACTGGGAAGCTGGTGGGCTTCAGGGCAAGACTCCATCCCCTCTGGCATGGAGGAGCTGTTTGGGGTATCCTGGTGTGCTCAGCACCCTGGGGAAGGACGGAGCTGCAGAGGGATTGTGTGGGGGAGCCGAGCCAGACCCACTGGGAATCCACACACCTCCATCCCTCTGCAAGGCTGTACTCCCCAGTACCAGGAGCAAGAGGGGACAAGCTGACAGCACAGCCACTGCCACCAGTTTATCATATTTTCTGGATGAAATTGCATTTAGGGGCTTCTGTGACAAAAGATTGAACTTGATTTATAAACCAAGACTGGGGGCCGGGGGGGCGATGTGGGGAGATTTGGACTCACCTGGCAGAGTCTGGTCCTTTGGGAACAGATGGGGCCTCACCAAGAGGTTCCTCAGATACTGAAGGACTGGAATAACAGCCAATTCCAGCAAAGCCCCAGCTGTGCCCCAGCTGCAGCTGCCTTGTTGGCATCTGTGCCCCGGGCAGCTGCACAGGCACACGAGGTGGGTGTGCTCAGGACCAAGCTGGGGGAATTTCCGGACAGCAAGTCCATAAGGAGAAGTTAAGGACCTAGCCAAGGCCCTGAGAATCCCTTGTCGTGGTGCTGGGGAACATGAGGGGAAGAGATGGCTGGAAAAAGCCTCACTCAGGTGCTGTCCCCGGCTTGGCCAGGGGCCCTCTGCCCTCACCCAGTGGAGCCTCACAAAAACACAGGATAAGGATTGCAGCCTCACTGAGTTTCTCTCCTCATTCCCATCAGCACTAATAACAAATACAGAGTGCAGCTGTTAATAACTGTGATGGCCAGTGCTCTCTGCAGGGACAACACCAGGCACAGGCTGGCAGGGCCCCATGCCCAGCACAGCCCCAGGAATGTGATAGCTTCCTGTGAAAGAGGTCCTGCTCATTCATCAGGCATTGAAAAGTGTGTGCAAGCCAGGAATGTATTTATTTTTCATCTAAATATAGCTGAAGTTCTATTAAAACCCAGCAGGAATGGCCGGGCTCCCACCCACGGCCAGCACAGAGGAGGCGACAGCTGGCTCTGGGTGTGGGTCCCTCATTCCCACGTGTGCCTTCATCCCAGGATGCTCATCCCACCTTGGCTGGGAGATGTTCTGGCACACAGAGGGGGTGTGGGGAGGGGTGATGGCCCCACTGGCTCTGGCTGTGCCCAGCTGTGCCCAGGTAAGACACGGGGGTCGCAGCACCTCCCCAGCACAGGAACACAGGCAGGCTTGGGCATTTTGCAGGAACCAGAGCACTTGGGGCCCTGAGATGGCTCCTGCAGGGATATTGCAGGAATATCACAGGGATATCTCAGGCAGAGGACACCCCACTGCCAGGCAGGCTCGGGGGCTGCTGAAGGGTCACTGTTTGGCCCCAGGCAGCAGCAGCAGCAGAGAGGATGAAGTTTATCTCGTGTGTCAAGAATGACTCGATAACAGTAAATTTGGGTTGTATTTGTTTCAGAACAACCACTAGCAACTGTTGGGGCCAGCAGGAATCTGGCCTGCTGATTATTTAGGCTATTTGGATTGCTTCGAAAGCTTGTCCAGACTGTCTGGGCTCTCACAGTTGGTGGCTCAGGAGAAAAACACCCTGTTGTTTTCTCTCTGCCCTGAGTGTGTTGTGTGGTTACCCCAAAGAGCAAAGGCACCCTTCAACAGCCTCTGGTCCAGCCCTCCACAGGGGATGGGACCCTGTCTGCAGGACAGCTGGGAGATGCATTTTACTGCCAGCCTGGTTCCCGTGGAACAGGACTGGTCACCATGGGACAGGATGGGGCCCTGGCAGTCAGCCTGGCTGCTCCACTCTCTCAATTCCAGCCTGGAATTAAGTGGAAGCCAGAAATTTGCCCAAGAGCTGGTTTTGACAGACCACATAGAAAATAAAAGCGTTTCACTCAGAATTCATTTTGGTATTTTGGTTTACTCTCATTTTTCCTGTGAAACCTTCCCCTTCCTGTGGGTGAAGACGGTATGTTCTAGCTTAGCTCTTGCATTTGCAATCACATTTATAACAGCAGCAACAGAGATTGCAACACTCCAGCAAGGATCAGATGGAGTGGAATCCTAATGTTTATTCAAAATCAGCTACTACGATAAAAATAGTGGTAATAAATAATGTCTGCCAGGGCTCTGAAAAGGTAAAAGGAACAATAATAATCCCAGTTGCCTCCATCTTTCAATACATTTCTGAAAAATTATTTCCCTGGTATTTCACTTGGTAATTGAGATTTCTTTGATAATTAGAATTTCTTTTTCATTTGCTAAAGATCACCTCTAGATAAAAAATTAAATTGATGACTATTCTCAACATCTTATTGTGTCTACCCAGGCTCACTACTCATCCCCCCATGAGCTGCAGGGTGGGCAGCAGGTGGGAGGGGACAGGACATCCCCCTTACCTCCTGGAGGATGCAGGAGGAGGTGGCAAGTGCTGCCCTGCAAGGCCACTGAGATTTCGGGTTCCAAAAGTCAGAGCCTCCTGTTAACTCCTGGCAGCAGGAGAGGTGTTGTGTTCCCTTTCCAAAGCCACAGTGAACCATTCTGCTCTATTACCTGCAGGACATGGCCATTGCTGGTGGCCCCCAAGGGAGCTGAAGGTCTCATCTGGCAGAGCTGTGCCTGCCTGGGGCAGTCAGCCCCCCCAGGAACCCCAGCAGTGTGATGGGCATGGCTGGGCCATTTCCAGTGCCTCAGGATGGACGGAGATGGTGCTTTGACAAATGAAGCTCTTCACACAGGGTGATTGCAGGCACTTTGTACAGAAATGGGAAGTGCTTGGGAAACACCCAGCAGGGCAGGTAATGGCTTTTTACTGAACCTCACAAGATTTTTCTCAGCCCCATCTGTGACCTCCTGAACCACAGCTCCCAGATGGAACTGCCAAGGCAACAGCACCAGCAGCAGCCTGGGGCCTGGAAAAAGGAGCCCAGGAACTGTCCCTCATCAGCCCTGGCTGTCAGGGGCTTTGGGACTCAACCACTCCAGCTCCATCCCTGACCTCTTGTCTGACCATGGACCACCCCATACCTCTGTGAACCCACCTCAGCTCCCACCACAAGGCTGCCCTCACTAAGGACTAAAAGTGCCCCTTCAAGCCCCTGTTTCTGCCTGACCCCAGGTTCAGCTTCCCCCAGGGACCCCAGCTGAGCTCCTAAGCATTCCGGTAAAATCAGGAATAAAAGTCGCGGCTCTGAACTCCTACCTGTGCTGCCAACCAGGTTATTCCCAGCTGCTGGAAGGGCTGGACCTTCTCCTCCTGACAGGTCACACAGGTCTTTTTGTCCCAGCAGCACAGGCATTGCACCTTTGGACGCAGAAAAAAAATTGATTTTAAATGGGAATTTAAGCACTGTCCACTCTCAGAGATCTGTGGATCCGCGGCGATTCCCTCGGTCCGTGTGTGTGGCTCGGCTGGATCGGCAGCTCCAGCTGTCCAGGAGACAGCGACAGCACACACCGCACATCCACCCTCCCCCGGCCCCTGCCTCCAGGGACGTAACACGTTTGCTGGGAACAACAAGTGACTAACGCCAGCCTCAAACCTATTTGTAAATGCTGAATTAGTCAAAGAATGTATTTGTACATCTAATTAAGGACAATCCAATCCCCCCCCCAGCGGCAGGAAGGCGAGTGTCGCTCTGCAGACGCAGCTCCCGCTCTCCGACAGACGCGGGAGGGCCGTGCTGGTGCTCCGAGCATCCCGAAGGCAGCGGTGCCGGCGGATTAGCAGCAGTTAACAGCTGATTCATTAAGGCTCTTCAAGCCGTCATTAGCCCCAGCGGATTCACGCTTGAGAGACTGCCACGGTTACGCGATATCATCTCTGTTATTCCAAGCGTAATGGAGCCACATAAACAAAGCAGTTTTAGAACAGTCTCTTCTTGTTTTTCCTCTTCAAGATAATTTTTAAGCCTCCTAAGTTTGGTGTTTGAATAAAACAGAGGGTGGTAATAATTCTCCAGGCTGCTCTGGCCATGAAAGCTGCCGAAGTCCCGCCGGGCCCTGCGGAGCTGGTGCGAGGAGCAGCTCCCGTGTTTGCCGCTGCCATCCCAGAGGATACAGCCAGTCCTGTCCCTCCAGCCCTGCTCACCACCCCCTCCACGGATGGCTCTGGGCCAGCTACTGCATTTCACGCCCAGCATCTCACCTCATTTCCACAGTGCAGAGGCAAGTTCTGTTCCTCTCACCACCGTAACTCTTGGGCTGGTGACAGCACGTGGGATAAGACACCTGTGCTACCCGGGCAGGAATTTGTTACCCCAATTCAGCATCTCTGAGGGACTCTGGAGCATCAGCCAGGAACTGGCCAGAGCACGAGAGGGTTGCAGGGTGGCAAAGGGGGAACCAAAGAGCACCTGCACTCAGATTCCCAACCCTCATAACAAGTGCAGGTGAATCCCAAACGTAGAGGAAGAGGACACACAGGCTGCCCAGCTCCTTCCCAACCTTCCCCGGGACGCTTCCCATGGTGGGACAGCTGGGACTGTGCTGTCTGTGACAGTCCCAAAAGCAGGAGATTATTCCTGTATGGAGCTGCCTGGGCATTTCAGATATATCACATTATGCACACACACTCTTCCTGCGTCTAAATTCAGTGATAAAATCCTGCTCCTAACGGGACACAATCCAAAGCCATAAAATTGTGCTGCACAACCATTAAAGGACTCATAAATAATAATTATTTCACAAAGGCAAATGTCTGTGTAGTGCTGGCAAAAGAAAGCAATTTTTTTTCTTTATTCATCATTTCACTTAAAAAGTAAAATAAATTGACCAGCTACAGAGCTTGTCAAAAGCTAAATGGGAACTGTCACACAAACAAATGTTCTGCTAATGTCAGAAAAGGAATTTAACAAAAGAGGAAAGATTATCCAGCACTGCTTCTGGAAGAGACTGCGGGAAGGGTTGTCTTCGAAATTCCAGAGGAAAAAAAAGACAGGGAGAAGGGATTTTTGACTTTTTTTACCTGGTGTATAAAGAGGAAAAAGCCAAGAAACTGAGAAATGCAGTGAGTGGCCTGTTGCTGTCCCGGGGAGCTGGGGGGGTCCCTGTCAGGGCTGGGGGCTGGTGCCAGGGCTCACCCACTCCCAGGCTGTGCTGAGCTGCCTGCAAGGGCCGTGCCTGAATCACGGGCTCCAGAGCAGCTCCCCAGGGCCACACGAAGGGGTCCTGGCTCCCCCCACCCCACAGAGCAGATGGCAGGGGCTTTGCTCCTGTGGGACAGGGCAGCCGAGGGCTCGAGGGCAGGTTAAACCCGGGCTGATGTTGTCACAGCTGCGGGAAGGTTCGGCTGCAGCGGCTCAGGCCGTGCCCAGGTGAGCAGAGGGCTGCACTCCAAACACCCCCACAGCCCAGCCAGACCTTGTTGCCAGTCCAGCTCATCCCAGTGGCATTCCAGCAAAACACTGGACAGTCCCCGGGGGAGGGGGGCAGCGTGCCCCCAGCAGGGACCCCTTGTTGGCTCAGGGCAGCATGGCCACCCCAGCCCCCCCACAGCCAGGGCTCGGTGACCTCCCGAGAGGCACAGCCAGATGGCAGAGCCACCACTTCCCAAAATAACCGCCTGCAGCAGCAGCAGCAGCAGCAGCCCAGGGGCACAAGGAGCTGAGAGCTGGGCAAGCACACACAGCGTGCAGGAGGGAGGGTTCCACAGGACGTGGCATGTGTGCCATGGGACTGTCCTGCTCAGCTGGCACTTCCCGGGCTCGGCAGCTGCTGTCACTGTCAGAGAGTGAAGTTACAGGAGTGGGAACTGCCAGACAGAGCAGTCGGTGCCCTGAACATACCCCGGACCATCCCCTCACGGTCACCAGCCATCCCACAGGCACAGAAGGCACCAGGGGCTGTCCTGGCTTCGGCTCCGGGTCCAGGTCACCTGTGGAAACACCAGTGAACGAGGAAGCCCCGAGGGCCGGCAGAGCATGCAGAGATCAAACTGATGCCTCAGGCCACCATCCAGGCAGAGGATTGGATTTACTGTCCTTTCCCATCCTGCTTTCCAGGAGCTCAGTCCCCGTGCTGGAATGGAGCAACACTGACACCCTGCGTAGGTGCCAGAGCCCTGCAGGTCCTCAGCTCCCTCCACGGCCCGGAAGGCTCCAGGACTGGGTGCCACAAGCCCTGGAGGTCAGGAGCTGGATCGGGACACTGACCCTCAGCCTGTGGCATCCGCTGCTCAAGTGATGACCTTTTTATTAAGGTTTCCCTCTTATTTTCATTCTGTTCGTGGGACATGGGCTGTTTGTTTCCTTGGGTACCACTCCATAAACAACCACTGGGAGTAACTGGTCCTCCTGATGCCAACACTAAACCCTTGATTTTATTCAGCCTATGAAAGTGACCTTCATATCACAGCAGTGATTACAAAAATTCCATCTGGGCCAGAAAAGAGCACCTGGAGGAGCCAGGAAATGCCAGCCTGGCCACAGCACCCTGTCTGGTGGCACAGGGAGAGGCTGAGGGTGTTATCCATCAACTGATTTACTGGACCTTTCTTCTGAGAGCATGCTCCCTTCTTCTGGAAAACAAAATCCAGCTCTGCTATTTCTCCCTCTGAAAATCAAACCCTGCATGCTTCAGTGGAAATGTCACATCCTGCTGCAGGAGAGCCTGTCCTTGAGCTGAAGGAGCACAGTTCCCAAGGGATGGTGAGGCAGAAGCACTGCAGGAACTTCCTTGTGAAAAGTAAATCTGTAAGATGGTTTCAGCATCTCAGTCATGTCCAGATCAAGCAGGAACATCTTCCTCAAGTTGTGGGGAAAGTGTCTCAAACAATTTTGGATTCACTGACCAGTTTGTTGGCCGATAATGTGAGTCTGGTTTGGGTTGGAAGGGACCTTTCAAAGCCCATCCAGTGCCACCCCTGCCATGGGCAGGGACACCTTCCACTAGCCCAGGTTGCTCCAAGCCCCATCCAGCCTGGCCTTGGCCACTTCCAGGGATCCAGGGGAAGCCACAGCTTCTCTGGGCAACCTGTGCCAGGGCCTCATGACCCTCACAGCCAAGAATTTCTTCCTAATATCCCATCTAACCCTGCCCTCTATCAGTTTTTCAGAGAAATACTCTGGGAGCATGAACTCCCTGGTGCTTATTTTAACTATTGAATCACAAGAAATCCTTTCTTTTCATTCCAAAACAGCAGATTTCTGTGCATGCTACTAAGAGAACATGGATGCCTGTTTTTAATGTGCAAAGGTTAAGCAAAAACCTATTTAAAACAAAACATGGGGATAGGAGTGTGAGTACCAAATTCTGGTCCAATGGAAATGGTTTAAATGATCAGGTTAAAAACATCCCAAATTTGGAGTAAATTAATCAGCTGCACAGTTGTTACTACAGTGATGTTGCTGGAAATCACAATATTCTGCAAACAAGAAAACATAACTCCATTTTAAAACAACAGTAACTCTGAGAGAGACTTTGGCCAGAGCCAGGGAATCCAGTGCTGAGGCTGCTCCTGATCCAATATTTCAGATTTGGGTCTGTCCAATCAGGATCCAGCTCCAGACACACCAAACTGTGCTCCACCCAACACCTCCAGAACCAAAACCTCTTTTTTTCCATCTAATTAAACAGAAACTTCCTACAGCATCATTATTTCTTCTTAAGCCAATAAAGATTTTCTCACTCCTATATTAAGGAACTCAGAACTCAATTACTTCTCAGCAGCATCAGCAACATCTCCTCAGGGCCCCCCAGAGCTGGAATTTCTTCAGGCACCACAGTAACCTCTAATGAAATAGGTACAGCCAAGGGCCTGAGACTACAGCTCAGCATGAGGGACATTTTGGTTAGGTAGCATTTGATAAGAGACAACAAACCCCAGTTTAATCTCTAACCTATGTCAGGCACCTTATAGTGGAGTTCACAAATCCCAGTTTAGAGACAAAACTAGGGAGCAAGTGGATGGTGCAAGGGGAGTGGTGCCCAGTGACAGGAGGAGGAGCAATGGCCATTGAAATGCGAGAAGTCCCACCTCGACACGAGGAAGAACTGCTTTCCTTGGAGGGTGGCAGAGCCTGGGACAGCTGCACAGAGAGGCTGCAGAGTCTCCCTCTCTGGAGACATTCCAAACCCATGGATGTGTTCCTGGGTCACCTGCTCTGGGTGACCCTGCCTTGGCAGGGGGGTTGGACTGGGTGACCTCCAGAGGTCCCTTCCAACTCTGACTGTTCTCTGAGCACCCCAGAACATTCAGGGTGTTCACATCTCTAAGGGTTAAGTCCCGGATCCAGGGGGATCGTTGGGCTTTGGAATGTGTAGCAACACCTTTAGGTGACAGACCTGGCACAGCTCTGTGCCCACCCTTTCCTCCCCTTCCACAAACACTGACCGGAGGAGCACATGTGCTGACACTTAGTGGAAGAGAGTTCTGGAAACGGTTATTTTTAACATAGTACTTAAAAACACAGTTAACAAATAGCTCAATCAGGAAACACAACCGCATAAAAACCTTCGAGACTCGTCAGTGTGGCACCCGTGTTGTGCCAGGGGCTCCCTGCCCACTCCTTTGCTGGAGACACCTTTTGCAAAGTGCTGCTTTTTTTCTGTTTTTGAGCTCTGAAATGTGCGGTGAAAAACTGCCGAGAATAATTCTAAAGACCTCAAAACCATGAGTGCTTAGGAGTGTTCACACCCTTAAGTGCCTGTGAATAGCATGACACAAAGGAAAACAAAGCTGTACCAAGAGGCTTGTTGGATCCTGATAACATTGTTCCTGAATTGTTCCTTTTCACTGTAAAAAAAAACCATCAAAAAACTCCCAAACCAGCAGCAAAGGAAAATCTTGATTTCGTGGAATCGGATAATGGATTGTGCTTAACAGCATTAAACAGTGGGATTTGGGGATTATTACCACGGGTGGTTAGAAACGTGCTGTGGCTGCAGCTGTCTGTGAACAAAGCAAGAGCTGCTCCTGCTCCAGCTGGTGCCCCGAGGGGCTCCAGGGCCGTGCCCTGCCTGCCATCACCACCAGCAAGGGCAATTTGTGGCCTGTGAGTCAGCCCGGAGAGCCAGATCTGCCGGCAGCGCTGCCCAGGGCTGGGGTTGGGTGAGCTCGGGCAGGTCTGCAGCAGGAATGGGATGACTGATCACCCTGTGACAGGATGAACCTGTCCATTATGAGAGCTGACACCCAAAATCCTATATGTTTTGGAATGAAAATAAAGGATTTGTGATATTACAGTTAAAATAAGGACTTTGGGTTTCCAGGTTCACTTTGTTTGAAACTCACTGGCCCTCTGAGCATCCCACCATTGCTGACCCCATGAACAGCAGTCCAGGCAGTTCTCCCAGATGGACACCTTGCAGGAACCAGGACAAGGTGCTGTGACCATCTTCCTGGCCCCTTTGCCCCCCAGACAACTCACTGCCATCACCAGATGTCACCTCCCTGCTGGTACTGACACTCACCCCTCTAAACAGCTAAAAAACACCTCATCCAAACACAGCACTAAAAAAACAACTCAGGTGACCTTTCTGGATGCTTATTTATGCTAAAAACCTAACCTCTGAGCTGACTACAGATGGACAGTTCACTAAAATAATATTTACTGATCTAAGAAAACCACTTTCAGCATGAAATTGGCTCATATTAGTCCTTATCACCACCCCAGCACCCCCTCACATGATGGACCTTCAGGCACGTCCTCACACTCTCTGCTCCAGCCATCAGCACTAAAACCTCCCCAGTGACACCGTTTTATCTTTCCATCTGGGTGCACCCCACAGGAAGGGCCGTGGGCATGGCCATCAGCCTGTCTGAAACCCCCAGAGAGCCCAGCTGCACTCCTGACTGCACTGAGGTGCCCTCACCATGGAACCACAGAACCACAGACTGGGAAGAATTTCCTCTCAATATGTAACCTAAATTTTCCCTCTTTCAGTTTGAACCCATTACTCCTTGTGCTATCCTACAGTTCCTGAGGATGGATGACTGATCCCAGGAGTACAAATAGCTGGGTTTTGTTCTTTTGGGTGGGTACAAGTAGTGTTTAGTGGCACCTGGCCATTCAAAATGCACAGTCCAGCCTGATTCAAGCAGTAAAAGCAGCTCTTGCCAAACCCAAGTGCCAATCCTTCATCTCGAAGGCGTAAAAATACAATCATCAGTCCAAGCAGAAAAACACTTCCTTGCCAGGGCCAGAGTTATCTTTTCTTATCATTAAGCTATGAATGGAAGAAGCAATAAACATAACAGTGCACCAAAATGGTGGTTGTTCCAATGAGTAAAAATAACACTGGCAGAACAGGTTCATGTGGCAGAAACTTCCCTAAAAATACAGAACTGCAAGTAACAGTCCAGTGGGTGTAAAATGAATGTGCTCTCTGGCATTTGCAGCTGGAATGCCAGGATGTTGCCAAGCTCTGGTCCCACAGGAGGGTCAGGTCAGCAGGGCCCACGGCTGCATCTGGGGCAGGGTCAGGTGCTGTGTGAAAGAGGGGTTCAGCAGGAGAGACCCCTGGAAACACCCCCAAAGCACAGTGATAAACTGCCCTGATGTGCAAGGAGCAGGGAAGGTCCCCAGGAGCACCACGAGTGGCACCTGACAGGGCAGGTGATGCTCCAGATAAGGGATCTTTGCCAGTGCTGCTGCAGCCCCAGGGAGCCCCTCCAAGCAGGCAGGAGCCCAGCGGGCTCTGCCCTGAACAGTTCTGAGATTCCATGCACAGCCAGATGCACTTTTCCCAAAGGATAAATTCTTGCAGCCTGGAGTCTCTCCTGATCAGCTCTGCATTCTCCATCACTGGTCAAAGTCACAGCTGTCATTGCTCTGAGTCAGTGCCGGGGCTGGACACCAGCCTTGGAAGCTGTGTTGACTCCCAGGATTTCAGGTCCATGAAACCTATTTCCTTACAGCCTGCTGGGGGAGAGAGGGCAAAATGGGACATCTACAGACAGTGTCTCCAGGATATTGGGACTCTGAAAGGACCAGCCCCACCAAAGTCAGGTGTAACCTCTCCTCTGCAGCAGCAGCTCAGAGCCAGCGCTCCCTCTGCTGTGCCCGGGATAACACACTGGAATTACTGCAGCTCAGGGAATCACCTGATCCTCTCTCACTGTAAGGGGAAAAGAGACACAGTGCATTCCACGGGGCCACTCTCAGCCTTTTCTCCTCCCTCCATCCCCTCCTGCTGAGCCCAAAGCTCCTGGCCGGCTGCTTCCCGCAGCTCAAGCAGGCAGAAGTCGGGATGCTCCGTTGCCTCTTCTTAGGAAAAAACACCCGGGCCAGGCCTGAGGGAGCCCCGGCAAAGTTTGGCTCTTTCCTTTAGAAGGCGAGTCCACCAGACACAACTTTCCCCAGGGCAAAGGAGAGCCGGGCAAAGGAGGAGGCTGCTCTCAGGGCAGGGGTACTGGGGGAGGAGGAGGAGGAGGAGGATGCTCTCTCTCGGGCAGCCCTCACTAGATGGTGCTGTGAGACTGCAGGAGACCATCGACGGCATCTCCCTCCGTTGCCTTCGCCCCAGGGTTTCTCCTGATACACTAAATATCCTTTTTTCCCCCCCTCGTAGCTCTCCGGAGGGATGTGTTTCCTACAGCGCAATCTCGACGTCACGAAACTAAAAAGGAAAAAAGTATCTAAGATGATAAATCCGCCCCGTGCTTCAAAGACTGATATTGAAACGCTCCTTCCCAAAGTTTGCTGTGCTCATCCTTAACTCTATCCCGGCTCTCTCTCCCAGAACGCTCCTCTGCAGGGCGCCAGGGACACCCGGGTGCGGATCAGGGATGTGGGGACAGGGGTGGGAAGCCCTCCTGACCTCTGGAGTCCTCATGTCTGTTCTGAAACGCGTGGTGAAACATTTGAAAATTTGGCTTCTTTTGGAACAAAAAATCCCTCTAGATCCCAGGAAAAAAACATGAGTCAAATATTTATACTTTTCACTTTGTGTAATTTGCTATGGAAAGTACAAAATCCTGTACTTTCCAGTGCAAAAATCATTTCCAAATCAAAGTTTGAACTATTTTGATAGCATCCAAATCCCCTATATCCAGTTCCTACAGTCTCCCACATGCCACTGATCCCAATCAAAATTCTAAATAAGTAATTCCAGTTTGATAAAATATTTAAGGCTGGCATATCTACTACAACATCTATTTTTCAGTCAAAGCTCCCAGGAGCAGATCTGTTCTCCAGTCACCTTTATGAAACATTCCTTTCACCTACTTTGAATATTCTGTACAAAAGCTTTTTAAAAATAAAGGCAATTTCATGGAGTTCTACACAGGAGAACATTTAAACTGCCAGATCTTACTCTGCACACGTGCAAAGACATTTTCCAGGGCCCCTGCTCCCACCATCACTGCATTCAAACCGTGCAAAATAAAGTCAGTTCTTACAGCTGTGGTTCCTCCTCCTCTGATTTCTTCTACCAAGTAGCAAATGCCCAGTCATTACTTTTAGGAGGGATATAGCACTGGGAGTGGCAGACCTGCCAGAGTTCATAGTGATGTTCCAGAGGAAGTGGAGCTGGAGCCGTGTTTGTGCAACGGCCACAAGGACATTGCTCCAGACCCTGGGCACTGCTGGTGCCACAGCCCAGCTCCAAAAGGTGCAAACCATCCTCCCTTCTCCCACCTCTGGTCAGGATCCGAGGGCTGGGAGCTCTGGAAGCCAGGCCAGCAGTGCAGATTGACAAAAAAAGTGGCATTTGGCCCCAAGCCTCTCCAATATTTGCTTTTACTATAAAAGGAGCCTTGGCCTGTCGATGAACACGGGGTTGCTGATTTGGTTCCACAGTGACTGGGAAAGCTGAGGGCTGTTTTCGAGTGCCCTGTTCTGCTTTTGACAGTTCCAATTCTTTTTAAGCCTCACCTCAGGCTGCACGAGCTGTTCCATCCCCAGACCTGAGCAGGGCTATTTTAAGCCCTGAGCACGGACTCAGTGCCAGGCACCGCTCATCTCAGAGCAGCTCCATCCCACCAACACCTGGAAAAGCCTGGCAGCAAACCCCAGGTCTTTGGTCTTCTGTATATCCAAAAATACTCTTCCTAAAGGAACAAAGCCATATTGTGCCTATCCAGGCTCAGAGAGGAAACCTGTGGTGGGTCCTATGGAGTTGTGGACACTCCATTCCTGGAGGTGCTCAAGGTTTGAGCAACTTGTTCTAATAGAAGGTGTCCCTGCCCATGGCAGGGATTTGGAACTGGATGATCCTAAGGTCCCTTCCAACCCAAACCATTCAATGATTTCTATCACCATTCTTATGCTCCAAACATACCACCAGTGGCCTAGGTGAGCACCTTTCCCCTTCCCCTCCTCCCTTGGGTTTCCTAGGGTAGATCCTTTTCCCTCCTAGGTTTGTGGAGGCAGAACCATGGAGAGCAAAGCAGCACCAATTGCAGCAGTTCCCAGCTCTACTTTCAGCAGGTGTTGGGCTTGGGGCCTCAGAGGGTCACTGTTACTATTTTCATTTTACAGCCATTTTACCAAGACAACAAACAATAAAAGATACAGCTTCCAAAGCAACAGCAGTAAAAACAGACCTGAGGATTTAATCTAAAGCAGCACAGACCAATCCAGGAGCTCTGCCTTGGCTCCAGCTGCTTTATGAACTGGAGACTGGAGCCAAACTGCAAAACGTGTAAGGTTGATACCCAAAGCAGAGACCCGAAGCTGCCCAGAGCTCAGGGTTGTTTGAGTCCATCTCCAGCAGCAGCAGGTAACAAACAGCCTTGTCTGAGTCAGAGAGATGGGAGGGCAGGGGGAAAGCACAGGGAGTGAGAACCCAGGGAGCGAGGGAGGCTGACCCTCAGCAGACACCAGCCCAGAGCCCCCTTCCAGCTGCCCCTGGTCTGCAGCAAACCTGGAACTCCCAACAGATGTGCAAACAAAGCCATCCCTTCTCCCTGCATACACCCTCAGAGCATTCACACAGAATCATTGGGGACAATTGAGCGGAAAATGTCAATCTGGGGGTTGTGATTGCTCTGGTTGGGTGGGGGAAGGGCACTTGTGGCCCAGAACAGGGCAAGGCAGGCATGAGCACATGAAATGTTCACATGTGTATTTATATTTGCCTGGGAAAAAATACGTTGGAAAATGCTGTCCTTCTGCTTATAACCACTGTGTCCTGAGGATGAATAATTTTGGCTTTTTCCAGGAAGGGGCTCCAAATCAACAATCATAGCAAGGCTTCAGGCTCATCACCAGGGACAGGGTTGGCTGAACTTGCCATTTAGTCCTGCTGGCACTTCCTTAGGAGGGGCAGGTCAGTGTGGATGTGACTGTGCACACCATGGACCCCTCAGCTCTCCCCCTCCACTGCCAAGACAAATTCTTCAATCCCAGCTTGTGTCACAGCAGGGGCACATCAGCCCCTCTCCCAAAGGACAGCAGCACAGGTGAGCCCAGGCACAGGACCCAGCTCAGAGGTTCCAGACTCTCCCCCAACTCTCCCTGCACTCCAGAGGCTCCAGCACTCTTTACTTGTTTTCAAGGATGTGCAGATTCCCTTCTCCACATCTAATGAGGAGGGTTTAAATGATGGAATATGTCAGCCTTTAAAGTGATGAAGCTTTCTTGCCAATTCTTCTTCTTGTTATAAAAAAAAAAGGCAAATAATAACATTTGTTCAATCCCGTGGCTCTTGCAGTGTCTGTTTTCCTGGACTCTGGCACTGCTCACCCTGCAGGCTGAGCATGTTCTTCATGAAATACCAGCAAGTCTTGGGGCATGACTTTAGAGAGCACAGAAATAGTGTGTGGAAGCAGAAAAGCAGCATTGCTTTCTTCCACATATGGAGTCCAGTTCCAATGAGGGATTTACACACACAAACACAATCCCTTTTGATTCTGACTTAGCTGGGATCTTGGTGACCCTCTTCTATTTTTTCCTCCCATCTATTATATCATTATCAATTCATTTTCTTGTTCTATTTTTGGCCATCTTTTGCCTTGACTTCAGTGTGGCTCAGCCACAGCTCCTCCATCAGCCCCCACAGCTGCTCCTTCCTCTCCTGGTGCAGACAGGGCCATCAGGGCACTGCTGACAGCCCAGATCCCCAGCCCCAGAACAAGGTAGACACATCTCCATGTCCCTGCAGCCCAGCCACATCCAGGTGCCACATCTCTCTTGGACATCTCCAGAAAACAACAACTGCTCTGCCGTGGGACTCCTGTCCTGCTCACACCCCTGAGCACTGCAGTGGAGCACTTCCACCTCCCTGTGCCTTCCCTGCTGCCTTCTCCTTGCCTCCTCTGGCACCTCCAGGGGGGTTGGCCCTGTCAGGGCTCAGGCAGTGGCCTTTCTGTGTCCTCAGAGGGCCGTGTCACTGTGCTGCTGCCGCCACCTCCACTGGGATGGTGTTCCAACAGGTGTGTTCACCCCGTGATGGCCTCCAGAGCTGAAATCAGGCTTCAAAGCCTCTCTGCAATGCCCAGAAAGCTGCACAGGTCCAGGTCTGGATTCAATAGCTCAAAAAGATTTTGCCCATCGATATGTCCCCACAGCTGGGGGGATGAGGGCTCACCTTCCTCACCAGGTGTTCACTGAGGGCTGTATCACTGCCACCAGCTCATCAGTGCTGAAAGCAGTGGCAGAGATCTTTCAGGAATTAAATTTGTGCACCAAAACTGTCCAGGCACATCTGAGCAGCTGCCACACTGTGACTGGAGCAAGGGTCCCTGTCACAGCCACTCCTGATTTGTATGGCAAAGTCAGGGGATGTTATGAATATTAATTCCTTTAGTTCTGTCATAAATAGACGCAGTCAGCAACACTCATAAAAATACAAATAGCCCAGTCTTAACTCCTGGAAAACTCCATCATAGACTGGGAACATGCTCACAGATTCCAGAATGGCTGAGCCCCACAGGGGTCACCGGGTGGCTTTACCCATGGCAGAAGGACCAGCACCTCACAGGGTCTGGGTCTTACACACTGAAGGGTAAATTTCCATTATTTTTCCGTCCTTCAACACCTTCTCCTGCAGCTAAAATGTTTCTCTGAACAGAGCAGAGCTTGCTGTACAGAGCAGCTTTATTCGACCTGGAGACCCCAGGAAGCTCTGAGCCAAAATTACAACTTAGACACAGATCTAAGACATGGAAGAAGGAGCTGTGGCAGGCCTGGGCACAGACACTCCATGCCCTGACCCCAGAGAGGCACCAGCTGCAAGGAGAGGGCTCCCAGGAGAGCTGTGCCCAGGAGGGGCTCTCACCTGGAGCCACTGGGACAAGGGAGAAGCAGAGTGGGACAGGGACTGTCACTGCACCCAGCTGAGCTGCAGCCTCCCTGCAGCTGATACACCCTGCTAGGGGGGGTTGTTGGATGGATGTGGACTGTCTGAGCTGGAACACCAGAAAGCTGTCTGTAAGATAAAGGCAACGGAACAAAATAAACTCTATTTATTCTATTTCTCCCTTTTATCCTGAGCAGAGCAATCAATAACTTTATGCACTAAATAAATCATAGAATCATAGAATCAGCCAGGTTGGAAAGGACCTCTGAGATCATCAAGTCCAACCCTTCACTTTTTTTTAATTTTTTTTTTTTTTGAAATCCAGTCCGGGTTTTCCCCCATTCCACACTCCAGAAAAATCCAGTCCGGGTTTTCTCCCATTCTGTATTCCAGAAAAATTCAGCCCAGGTTTTCCCCCATTCCATACCCTGGAAAAATTCAGTCCAGGTTTTCTCCCATTCTGTACTCCAGAAAAATTCAGCCCAGGTTTTCCCCCATTCCATACCCTGGAAAAATTCAGTCCAGGTTTTCTCCCATTCTGTACTCCAGAAAAATTCAGCCTAGGTTCTCCTCCATTCCATACTCTGGAAAAATTCAGTCCAGGTTTTTCCCCATTCCATACTCTGGAAAAATCCAGTCCGGGTTTTCCCCCATTCTCTACTCCAGAAAAATTCAGCCCAGGTTCTCCTCCATTCCATACTCTGGAAAAATCCAGTCCAGGCTTTCCCCCATTCCATACTCCAGAAAAATCAGTCCGGGCTTTCCCCCATTCCATACTCCGGAACAATCCAGAGGCCCCCGAACAGTTTTGAAGATTCACCAAACATCCCGCTTAAAACTGTTACTTCAGTGTAATTCTCCTCCACTAGAATGAAATATCCCTCTAAATGATGCTGCTGAAACTCTGAAAGCCAACAGTGTTCATATACCAGCAAACAAGATATTCAAACTGGTAAGCACTGCTTGTATGAAGCAGTGTAACTGGAATTACACCGGGTAGTCTTGACAAATATCCTGCTTATCACCCAGGGAAAAAAAATGTCATTTACAGTATTAAAACACAGCAAACTGCGGTGTTGGCAATTTGTTAATGGCACGTTTAGGATCACTAATACAAGCTTATTCCTGGAGAAAAAAAAAAAAAAGAACCCAACACATCAGTGTAGTCTTCAAAATAATTAATGTGGGATTTAGAGGGAACTGTTTTGAATTCATTTCTGTAAGTAGGTTTCTTTAAGACCCTAACTACCTACTAAGAAGATACTATTTTGATGCTTGTCAAAATTTAATGATTTCAAGGTTAAATTCATTACTGAGGTGTCCTCAGATACTCACCTATCCAGCTTTGTTTGCCTTAAATGGAATTTTCCTTCTCCATTTAATAATCCAATATGCACCTTCCATTTCTCAGTTCTTCTTAGACACTGCTGAAATCACCTGGTTCCTACAACATGTTACAAATGATTTTGTGTGCCCTGTTTGCATTAAAACAACACAAATTAGGCACTGGGTGCTGGCTATGCTCCAGTGGACATGAAAGCATCCACATTCCTCCAGAGTTACAGTGCTTCCTCCACAGGCTGGATTTATATCCACATCCAAGCTAAATAAATCATGTACCACAGCCCCTAAACCAGCTCACTTATCACACCGAGTGTGAATAACGAAATGTCATAATATTTGCCCAAGACACGTGGTCTGTTTTGCTTTCAATAAATAAGGTCTAGAAGGGGAAAAAAATAAAAATGGAAGTAATGCTTCCTCTTGGTGTTATTTGGTGTCTGGGAGTGGGAGCAGCCTCTGGGCTGGTGGGGCCACATTTAGGCTGACAGGAGAAGTGGGAAATTCAGGGGAAACCACCTGCAATGCCTTCATTTACCAAGGGCAAAGAACTAGAAGATATCTGGTGAGAGACTCCAGCAATAACCACCGATTTTTCATCTCCTCTCTGAACCCACCTTCCCCAGCAGCCATTGGGACCAAAAAATCAAACTCTCATGAAGGTCTGAAAACTGCCTCCTGGCAGGACAAGGTCTGTGCCTGGGTCTCACCTCCCCAGAGCAGTGGGAAGTGCTCAGGTTGAATGTCTGTCCCAGTGGCTGCAGCTGGGTCAGAGCCCTGGAGGGCCACAGACCACCGAGACATCTGGGATGCCCTCCTGGGGGTCTGGACTGAGGGAAAACCATGTGTCACCCTGCTAGAGCCCTGGGGGACAGCAAAGGGACCTGGGGCAGAGCACATCAAACAGAAATCTGCTCCTGACAGCCACATCCTCCGTGGAAGAGAAAGTCTTTCATGTTCAACAAAGACTTTCAGGGCTCAGAAACCACTCTGGCTTTACAGAGCTGGGCCAAGGGTTTTATATTCTTTATCAGAGCAGACAGCTTTTCCAGCTGCACATCACCACATCCACTGCTACAGATGAACCTTTCCTCTGATGGAGAGTGAGACAGGAGGCTCCTTTCATGTTACTATATTTGCCAGGCTCTCCAGCCCTGGTTTCCAGCAGCTGTCAGCATGCTAAGCTGGGATATTAGGTGCTCACAAGCCTATCAGCTTTTGCTCTGGCTAAAAGTAACCCCATGGCCACATCAGGGCTAGCAGTACCTGCAGGGACCCCCAGAGCACAGCCCACCCACCAGTGCCACAGGAACACAGCCTGGCCATCAGCCTTAGTTCCAAAATTGCTATTTTGGGGAGGGAAGATGGTCAGCAGCCACACTGGAGCCTGAGTCCAACCCAGTATTCAGCTTTTAGACAGGCATGGCCATACAAAGGAGAACCACAATAGGTCAGAATAAGAGCAGGACAGGGAAGAGCAGCTGAAACCCTCCACATGCAAAGCTCCCAGTGCCAGAAATAGGATCTATGTTCTGTGCTGGGTTATTATGAGACTCATACCACTCCAGGGCTTGAAAGGATTTTATTTGCAGGCATGAGGAGCCTCCTGGCTGTGCCCCAGCCAAGGAGTGTCAATCAGCACCAGTCAAACCCCTCTGCACATCTCGGCCCCGGCAGCACCCACAGAGCAGCATCTTCCCTTGTTCTGGGCACTCACAGACATCTCTCTGCACTTCAGCTCCACTGCCTCCCTCTCCTCACCCAGGGCTGGGGTACACAGAGCCCAGCTTGCTGTCACAGAGGGACTGGCCACTGCCACAGGGGAATTTAAGTCCTGACAAGGAGTTTTGTAGCTGGCTGAGCCCATCTGAGCTGAGCCCAGGCCAGGAGAGCTCTTTTAGAGTGCTCATCACAAAGCACACACAGGCACACTCTCTTCTTATCTTAAACCTGTATCACAAAGCCCCTGTTGGGGCTCATTTTCTTGTCAGTGAAACAAATTAACCACCTGGTTTCCCACTGCATACCCTGTAGCTGGATGAGAACACTTCCCTGAGCCATAACTGGGATCCTGCCCACTGGCAGTGCCCCTCCAGTTCCTGGCTCCTCATCCTGCAGCTCGGAGCCATGGCCCTCCATGCTGGAAGGGAAAGCATTGTTCTACTGCTTGTTTTTGCATTCTAAAAAAAACCAACTCATAACACCAGGATAAAGGCCAGCCAAAGGCAGGCTGGGACCCCCATTGTAACCAGCAGCACAACAACTAGTTAACTGATTATCTCAACTACCCTGTTGGTTATGTCATATGTGATAAATCAAGACAAGACTTGCTCGATAAGGAAAAGCAAGTGAGGCTATTTTAAAATGAAAATCCAAAGGAATTTAGAGTGCTGGTGTGAGAGAGAAGAGCTGAGATTAGGAGGCGACATAAACACAAGCTGAAAGGGGCCACTCCAGAACTGTCCTCCCACACCTTCAGCAGAGGAGGAACAACATCCCATGAGTTACCCAAAGCTGGTTTTTCTTGAAGCAGCCTTGGCACCATCCAGGGCAGGACTGCAAAGTGCCTGGTTCAGCTGGGGCAGGTGAGACTCCACTGCCAGAGTCCCCCCAGCCCTGCTCAGCCTCAGCTCCATCAGCCAGCAGGGCAGCTGCTCCTCCGGCCCCCAGCACAGATCTATCCCCCTAATCCGATACAGGACAGCCATTTGTTCAACATTTTAAACCCAGCTTTGCCCACAGCCATAGGAACATGCTTGAGAGGGAATTAGCAGCAGCCACTCATGGTCTCAGTTAGTGCCTCCCCAGCTGTGTAACAGAAGATGCAGTTGTAGATGGTTCTTGTGATACTCAGAGCACTGGCACCATTAAAAACACAGCATTGAAAGCAGAAACTCCTCAGTACCTGTGTCTTAATGGGTTCCATCTCTTCTCCACCCACCTGCTGTGTCCCTGCTGGAGGGCAGCCCTGTCCTCAGGGGCCAACACCGCAGACCCAGGGGTCTGGTGGCAGCTGGTGCAAGCCCAGCATCCCTGTGACTCAGGAGACAGGTGTCCAGAGCAAAAAGCAGCTCACAACTCACACTTAAGACAAAAAGAACTGTTGATTTTAGACCATGGGATGAAAGGCAGCCTCACACATCTGGTGTCACAGCTGAGCTCTGACGCCCTGCAGGGATTCCCAAAGAACAGGATTTCCACCAGGACAGCCCAGGCTCTGCTCTGTGACCCCACACTTGCCCCCTTCAGCTCATGGCTGCAGAGGTGGCAGCACCCACCTGCCCCCAGCCCAGCAGAGCAGAGCACCCACAGCATCCCACCAGGAGAAGGTCTCCAGCTCCTCTCCCAGCACTTACAACAGAGACCAGGATGCAGAGAGGTTGGGTGGTTGTGTATCACAGGGGCACGAATCTGATATTCATAGACTTTCTCTGTCTTTTAAAGGGCAAGACTCTTTGAATAGAAACAATTTAAGACAACATCTTGAAAGATAAATGAATGTTCTTCTGTACTTCCTCACTGAAATTTAATTTTAATTGATATTAAACATGACAGAGCTTCTACTCAAACTTGTATTTGCCAGCCATGACTTCCACTGCCACCACATCTCTGCCCTCAGCATCCTCTGTGCTCCTTAGTCCTTCAGGGCTGAAGGACCAGCCTAAACCCAAGAGCCCCCCTGACCCTTGCAGGAGGCAGGACACCAGCCCCAGACCCGAGGCAATGGTGGGGGGAGCAATGGTAACTACAGGGGGAAAATCATCACCAGGTCTCCTACAAATGTTCTCAAAATGAAAGATTTGGATCCCAGTGCAGCTGGGCACAAATTCCAGCAGGTGTCCATGGATGCCAGCTCACATCTGGATGTGTGGAGGAGCACTGAAGGGAGCAGCACCCGCTCCAAGCACTGGAGCAAAGCAAGCATTTCATGGAATGTTTGGGTTGGAAGGGACCTTAAAGCTCATCTCATCCCACCCCCTGCCATGGGCAGGGACACCTTCCACTATCCCACATCGCTCTAAGCCCTGTCCAACGTGGCCTTGGACACTTCCAGGGATGGGACAGCCACAGTTTCTTTGGGCAACCTATGCCAGTGTTTTACCACTTGCAGTAAAAAAACTTCCATAGCATCTGTCTTGGGAAAGTTCTGTCCTGCAGAGCACATGGAGGGACTGGAGCAGCCCTGAGCAGGCATCTCCTGCTCTCCTTCTGCCGTGTATGTGACTCTCCACTTTTACACAGTGTCCCATTCACAGCCTTAACATGCTCGGAAATACATTTATTTATAGCATCTACAGTGCAACAGAATATTCTCCTCCCTCTTCTTGCTACTCGAGACATTTACTACCTGCACGTTGCCCACTGCATGGGTGCACATTCTCCTCCTCCCACGCCTGAGACACCAGAGCCCTGTGCCCGGGGGCACAGCACAGCCCAGCCTAAAGACAGCCAGTGACTCATGCCACCAGAAATCCCACCTGGAGCCAGGGGCAGGGGGAGCCCCACTGCCCCCAGCACTGCACTGCTGTTCCCTGCACACCCCGGGGAGGGGCAGCCGGCCGAGCCCCCCGACCACGGGCAGGGCAGGCACCCAACCCCTCCTCCCTGGGCAAAGCCTTCCAGGTGGGACAGGCCAGGAAAATCAGGGAGCCTCCTGTCGCACTTCCCCTGTCCAGGCCAGCCCTGCAGAGCAGCTGTGCCTCCTAAATTCGGCGCTGGCTCCTGGCCAAGGCCTTGCCCTGCCCACGGATCCGCACGCACTCAGCTCTGCTCGCTCCAGAGCACATTCCTGGGCTCCCAGACTGCGGAAAACAGCTGATTTTGCAAAAACATCCTTCACAATCTGTCCCGAAGCGCTGAGCCATCGAGCAGTTGGGGCCACAGAGCTCTGACAGAGGACGCAGCCAGGAGGGAACAGGTCTGGCCTTGGAGCTGCTGCCCAAAGCTTTGGAGCGTGGAGAGGTTTTATCTCCACCACCAGCCCACCCTGGGCTCGGGCTCTTCCAGCTGCCCTGTAGAAGCAGAGGGAGATGCAGGGATGTGGAACCAGTGCTGCCAAAGGGTTTTCTAGTATCCTTTTGCCCAGGACAGGGGCATTTCTCTCCAGAAACAACCTGCCCAGACCTACACCCACAGCCCCACAGTCATATCCCTTTCCAGAGTTTGTCCCCTCTCCATAGGTGCCCCCTGTGCCTTTGCAGGATCCCGTGAGTTCACATTGTTACTTGCCCACCACAGTTCTGCCCTTTCTCTCCCCACAGGAGTCAGGGAGGTCCCTGAAAAGCTGCATTCACCTCAGTTTCAGACGTACCACACCCCAGAGCATCACCACATTAGCTTCCACTAGAGCTGAAATGCCAACAAAAACAGCTTCCAGATCAAGGCACCAACCTGACACCAGAAAAAAATACTGAAAAAAAGGAGTTTGAGAAGCCTGGCAGCCTTAGACCTGCAGTCACACTCAGCCAGGCCCTTGCTATCACAAACTCTAGAGGAAAAATGAACACATCTGGACTCCTCCGAACACCACATTGGACTTCTCAGCTCAGTGGAAGATCCCAATCCCATTTTTACACTGTATTATATCAAAGGTCTGGAACAGCCCCATCACAGTGGTGAAAGCTGAAAGCTCCAGGCATGCAGCCACATGGGTTTGATAAAGACAGCACTGCCCAGGCACTGATGTTTTTGGAAGGCAGCAGAGCCTTTTGCCTTAAAATATTTCCCCCCCAGTGCCAGCTGAGCACAAGGGCTCTGAAGTAGCTGCTTCCACACTCAGCAGCTTTGGGCACCTCAGGCTCCTTAAGGAGTCTTGTCCATCCCTCCCTCTCTACCTGTCCTTAAGGAGCTAAACATCCTTCCCTCTCTACCCCTCCTCTACCCCCATTTTGTGTTTTTTTTCCGCAAAACCATTACTCTTAAACAAATCTTCAGTTCATGAAAGCCAAGAGCACACAGAAGACATTGAGGATTATTAGTAAAATGCAACCCAAGTTAAATGTATCTTCATTTGCATGCTAATTGTCACTGTGGGCAGTGTCCATGGAGGAGATATCCTGACCATTATGGATCTGTGGGTTGATGTCTTGTATTTCCTCAAGTTTCTCTGGTTGAAAAAGCTGGAAGCGGAGGCATCCAAGGTGACACCACAAGCCTTCTCCTGGGCTCCAGAGGGACCACAAGCCTCACTGGCCATCCCAGGACAATGTGGCAATATTTATAGACAAGATTCCCGTCTCCCCCGAGTTCCTTCATTTACAGGTTTGTAAACAATTTTCCTCAAACAACACTTTCTCTCAGGCTTTTGAGGACTTTTGCCCAGATTTGGTCACCTTTACTCCTACACAAGGAGAAAATCCCACTGGCACAGCTGGGCAGGGGGTCTGCATACCCGCCCCCGGTGCCACCCCCGCCGTGGCTCAAAGGCCACCAGCCACCCCCACACATGCCATCCCCCTGAGGTGGCAGCGGGGGCTGTCCCCAGCCAAGCCCCTTTAAGGGACACTTCAGGGCGGCCGCAGGAGCCACGACATTAATTTTAGCCTGGAGCAGGGCCAGGGGTGCAGGGCAGCTGCTGCGGGCGGTGGGGGGGCAGTGCCTCCCACCCTGCCCTGGCCAGGGCCTCCCCCGGCACAGCCCCAGCTCCCTGCGGAGGCTCCGGAGCAGAGCGGGCAGGGGACACCATGGCAGAGGAACGGACCGAGCTGGAGGAGCGGATCATCATCAAGGACCAGCACACCAAGGAGATCGACCTGGTGAACAGAGACCCCAAGCACATCAACGAGGACGTGGTGAAGGTAGGGCTGTCCCCCACGGGGCTGGAGGGTGTCACTGGAACCGGGATTGAGGTTTCAAATGTTGGTCTGTGTGTGGCTCAACCTCAGACAGGGCTGTCAGTCCTTGTCCACGTGCCCCAGGAGGTGCCATCCCCGGGGCTACGAGAAGGTAACAGCCCCACTGCCTGGGCACCCAGATGCCAGGTGGGTGGCACGTGGGCTCCGATTAATGCCGTATTTCCCATTCCTTGAATGTGCTCTGCAGTTTCATGGAGACACCCTCCTTTGTACCAGTAAGTAGAGAGCCAAAAATAACACAGAAGTTAAATATCACTGATTAAAGGGGAACCCTGGAAAAAGGCTGCTGGTCATCAAGACACAACAGTCTCAGTACCAGCATTTGATGCATGTTGTCCTGTTTGTGGGAGGCTGTTCCCCCCCAGGGAAGCCCAGGGGTGCAGCAGCTCCCCAGATCCCTCCCTCTTTTGCTGACCAAGAGGAACTCCCATTCCAACTCCTGGTCTTCCTCTAAGCTCTGTTAGAATTGTGTCACAGATAATTCCAGCCCAAAGGAGAACAGGAGGAGGTGGAAGGGTTTTGTTAAAACTGTGTTTGAGAGGTTGAAGCGGATGTCACACCAGCAGGGACAGCCTGCACCGAGCTGCCCACACAGGCTTTGACCTTGACTGCACTGGTGCAACACAAACCTGCATTTGGGCATTAGAACCCTGTCATTGCTACAACAATGGTGTGCTCAAATTAAATTCCTCTGGATGAGCTGTGACAGTGACAGCCATCCACAGGCACCCTCCCGGCACCGCGAGCCGTGCCCACGGCAGCTGCCCAACACCTCGGGATCCCGAGCACATTCCCAGCAGACTGTCCCACATCTGTGCTGCTCCGTGCCACTGCATCCCACAGCCTTGGCCTGGGACTTGGAAAGGTGCCAGGCAAAGGGAGCACCACCCTGTTGTGAGCAGGACAGCCCTCAGCCAGCCCACCCCAGGGCCAGGCAGAGCTTTGGGACACACACCTACAGCCCGGCTTGGGGACACCACTGGCTACTACTGGGGAGCAAGGCAGCACCTTCCTGGCCATCCGTAGTCCTCCACCTCTTCCAGCCTCTTTACCCCACCCCACCCCTGCCTTTTCCCGCTCAAGGATCTCCAAAGTCATAAAACCCCTTTCAAGCTCACACACTCACATGGCCACACTGCTGCCCCCTCAGCACTGGAAGTTTTCAGAGCTCAGGCTCCCCAGCATTCCTCCACCGTAAAACAGCCCAGCCAGTGTGGCTGGGGAGGGAGGGCAGAGCCAGCCCCAGGACAGGAGCACAGCTCAGCCCACTGCTGCTCCACAGCATCCCAAAGGACAGCCAGGGCCTCCTCGCTCCCCTGCAGGCAGGGGCACACTCCAAACACCCACATGGATACCATGGCACACCCAGAGCACAGTAGGCAGGGAGGCAGCCAGCAGGAGAGCAGAGAAGTAGAGTGCTCCACAAGATGAAGGGCTCACCTGGTCGTGGATAAACACCTTGAGCATCACGGAGCACCAAGCGGAATTTGGGACTGTTACCATGGTGGCATCAGCCAGAGAGGCTTTGCAGAGCTTCACAAGCCTCCTCCAAGCACAGCAACAGAGCAAACCATGGCTGGACTTGGTGACCTTAAGGGAGCTTTTCCACCCTAAATGATTCCACCATTCTGTAAAGGAGTGGTACCTTGTGTGTGCTGGCCCCTGAGAACCTCCAGGCAGTGCCCAGGATCCAGGGCTGTCCGAGCCTCAGCCTCCACTGCTCCTCCAGACCCACTCCCAGTGCAATGCCAGCAGAAGGGGCACTGCTGCAGAGCCTCTGCTCTTATATCCCACTGCTCCCTGTGTTAATTGATCCCTAATGAGCTTGTCAGGCAGCTGGGCTAGTCTCCACACCTGGGCTTTCTGGGGCTGCTGACAGCACTCCAGGACCAGCGGTTTGGGCTGCTGATTCCTCATCCACCCCAGTGCTTCTCCCAGCTCCAAGAAATTAAAGATGATGCGGAGTGATTTTGTGATCAAAGTGCTTCCAAAATCAGAATGGATATTGCAATCTAACATGAATACACAAACAGACACATTCAGCTGCCCAAGGGAAGGCCAGGATGGTTTTCAAGACAAATAGCTCAGCTTATGTATTTCCTGGAAGTGACTTACATTCCAAGGGGATCTTTGTGCAAAGTTCAGAGGATTTGGGGAGTGTTTGTCATTCAGAGACACCCCCAGTACCTGCACAAACAGCACTACCCCTGTAAAGGCAGAACCAAGCCCCAGCTCCCCCTCCCCAAGAGGGATGAGGATGGACAGCACTGGACACCTCATCCCTGCGGGTATAAATAAATAATCCGTAAATCCAGAGGGCTGATGGATTTTTATTAGCACAAACACCTTCCTGCTGAGCAGGCAGCCCATGTCCCTGAATGCTAAAAAAGGGCAGGAATGGGCTCTGGCCTCCTCCACATTCAACACTCCCCCACATGGCTCCTGTTCCGAGGGCTCTCACCTGGCCCCAGCACCTGGGAGCACCATTCCCATCTCAGGGGTGGGACAGGGACTGTGGCAGGGCTGGGATCTCATGCCGTGGGTTAAGGCCACCACTGTGCTGCCCACGAGCTGAGAATGGGCAGTGCCAGGAGCCCTGAGCCACGTCCCACTGGGATCTCTGCAGGGGCAGGGACTCTCGGCTGCACCGGGGCTTGTCCTTGCTCGGGGGGTGCAGGGATCTGTCCCCCCAGTACAGCCCTCGCCCTCCCCTGCTCCCCACTTTGGGATCTCCTCCCGCCTTGCGTCCGACCATGGTCCCTGTGCCGGAGCCCCCGTGATCCCCTGAGCCCTCCTTACCCCCCGTGATCCCCGAGCCCTCCTTACCCCCCGTGATCCCCGAGCCCTCCTTACCCCCCTGTGATCCCCCGAGCCCTCCTTACCCCCCTGTGATCCCCTGAGCCCTCCTTACCCCCCTGTGATCCCCCGAGCCCTCCTTACCCCCCGTGATCCCCTGAGCCCTCCTTACCCCCCTGTGATCCCCCGAGCCCTCCTTACCCCCCCGTGATCCCCTGAGCCCTCCTTACCCCCCTGTGATCCCCCGAGCCCTCCTTACCCCCCCGTGATCCCCTGAGCCCTCCTTACCCCCCGTGATCCCCGAGCCCTCCTTACCCCCCCGTGATCCCCGAGCCCTCCTCACCTCCCTCTGCTCTCCTCCCAGGTGGATTTTGAGGATGTGATAGCTGAGCCTGTGGGAACATACAGCTTCGACGGCGTCTGGAAAGCCAGCTACACCACCTTCACCGTCAGCAAGTACTGGTGCTACCGGCTGCTCTCTGCCGTCCTGGGAATCCCCCTGGCCGTCGTCTGGGGCTTCCTCTTTGCCCTCATCTCCTTCTGCCACATCTGGGCAGTGGTGCCCTGCATCAAGAGCTACCTGATAGAGATCCAGTGCGTCAGCCGGATCTACTCCCTCTGCATCCACACCTTCTGTGACCCGTTCTTTGAGGCGCTCTCCAAGATCTGCAGCAACGTCCGAGTTGCTCTCCGGAAGGAGATTTAGGTCCCGACAGCTGCCCCAACAGCCCTCGCACGACCTTCCCCTGCAGGCTTCCTGCCCTCGGGCACAGGGGCACCCGTGCCTGGTGAGGACCTGCACACACGGACACCTGTGCACGTGGATACCCCTGCCCAAGGACCTGCACGTGGACACCCATGACAAGGGAACTGTGCCTCGCAGCAGGGCCCCACGGCAGAGCTGGCTCTCAGGGATGCTCCCTGCAGATGGAGGCAGGCCAAGCTGTCTCTTACTCCATCCCAAAGCCAGCAGCTTAAGGAGAAGAGAAGCCCATCAAGGCTCAGGGAGCAGCCCAGGGAGATCCCTCTGCCCTCCAGGACCCCACGGCATCACACCCTGGTCCCACAGGAGGGATGGCAGCACCTCCTGCACCACAGCCCTGGGCCACAGCCTGCAGCTGCAGGATGAACAGTGCCTGCTCCTGCACCCCCCAGGCCGGGATGGCACTGCCAAACCCTCACACGGGAGTTCTTATTTGCTGCAAACAGTTGCTGTTGTGGGAGCTTCTGTGTTAAACTGTCACACCGAAGTTTTAGGGATAGAACAGCTAAAACAAACCTTTTTTCGTGTGTGTTTGCATGTCAGCCAAGCTCTGAGACCTGGATCAGTCAGTGTGTGACACGTGCCTGCTCTGGGAGCCTGAGCTGAGCCTGGGCCTGCACCAGCTGCAAACCCACCTGCGGCACTTTGATGCTCAATTATGTACTTAATTATGGAGCATCATTAAGTGCTGTGGGCAGGATCCGGGGCAGGACAGTGCAGGTGGAACACAGCCCTGTTGACCCCCCAAGCCAGTGCTGCCAGGAGGACAGTGGGCAGTGCCAGGGCAGCGGAACATGGCTTTTGGGAACTTCACTTGAGAGACACCAAGCTGGGCTCTAAGCAAAGCTTTGGCTTGTTCCTCAGGGAGAATCTTTACTACACACCCTCAGCCAGTGTCAGGGAAGCTCCAGCCACAGCAGTGTGTGTATCCCACATGGTCAGGGCTGTCTCTCTGCTCTGTGCCCTGGGATGGAGCCATGGAGGCTGCAGGGGGCAGGACCACGCCAAGCTCTGGGCTCTGCCCGGCAGGAGGGGATCACATCTGGACAGCCCCTTCCCTCAGCATCCCACAGGGATCACATCCAGCCAGCCCCTTCCCTCAGCATCCCACAGGGATCACATCCAGCCAGCCCCTTCCCTCAGCATCCCACAGGGATCACATCCAGCCAGCCCCTTCCCTCAGCATCCCACGGGGTCACCCTGATGTGTGGGGTGAGCAGAGAAAGGATCCTTCACCCAGACATGGCCACTCTGGATCCAGGGAAATGGGGATGAGGGGGAAAAGGTCCAATTCAGAGCTATTTCCTCCCTTGTGCTGTCAATTAATTTGTCAGTCGCTCTTCCAGAGGGACAGTGGACAGAGCCACACTTTCAATTTGAGGCCCTTGAACATTCTTTTGGCTCTGGTCTTAAGTGCTTTGTTGAACCAGGGCCCAGGAGGTCTCATTGTTCAGAGGCTGTTCTCAGTTGTATCTATGTGCTCTTTTCCTTGGCTTCCAACAAAGAGTTGGAGCCAAAGACTCCCCTAGTGCCATGCCAAGGACAAGAAGGAGCCAGGTTCTCTACTGGACCTCTTCCAAGGGCTTGGGATTGTGCACTGCCATTATTTCATAGCAATATGGCACCCATGCTCCAGTAACACCCAGGGCTGAGATGGATGGAGTGATTCAGAAAGAAAAAAGATATTTAGGTATTTGTAGGGGGAAAAAAGTCTCCAAAACCACTTTACCTTGAGCATTTTTAGAAGCTTTTCTGTGGGAATAAAATTAATCCAAATCAATTATATTATGGGATTATACTACTTTTAATTTTTTTTGTTCTAGTAGTTCACAACCTGAGTCCCAAAAGCCACAAAATGCTGATGTCCCCACTGCAGTGCTCTCTGGGGTCCCCACATGTGGAACACACACTGCTCACCTGTCAGCAGCTCTGCTTCACTTTCAACCCTCCTGAAAAGCTTTTTGGTAATGCATTCAGCATCCCTCCCTGGGGCACACCCACAGCTGCTCCCCCTGTCCCTGCCTGCAGCTCTGCTCGGTCACAGAGCACAGCACCACAGGCCTGGGGCACGGCCCTGCCTGAGCCCAGCCACTGCTGGGCACTGCAGCCAGGGCTGCAGGGCAACTCCCTGCCTCTCCCAAAGCTCCCTCTCTGCTCGGGGCATCCATCCCAGTAACACCAATTGCCATGTTCCCTCTAGTCCTTGGCAGATGGAGGGAGCACCGGGCCCCCAGATTCACAAGAAAAGGGGACCCTATTCCTTGTTTTGTGCAAGAGTTAGTGACTCTCAAGGAGAAAGAAGGTGAACGTAGGAGGAAAATGCTGTATAGTGTCCTAAGGATTTATACCAGTCAGCAAAAGTGCTGAGAGCTCACTTAGAGCTCCCACAAAAAAATCGAAGGGATATCAGGATAGGAAAGGTGCAAATGCACCTGCTGGTGACAGTGAAAAAATAAAGGACACTCTTAAGTGCATTTTTCATATTAATTCCCAACATAAAAACCCAGATCACATCACCTTTTGAGAGCTGCCCGTCCCCAGCTGTGTCCCTCTCCAGCTCCGTGCTGGGGAATGTTGGGGTGTGCAGATCCCAGTGCTCAGACAGTGCTCCACAGGCACAGATCCCAGTGCTCAGACAGTGCTCCACAGGCACAGATCCCAGTGCTCAGACAGTGCTCCACAGGTGGTGCTGTCGCTGTGCTGAGCACACCTGGCTGTTGTGTTACAGCCCCTTCCTTCCCATCAGGCCCCTTCCTTCTCTAAGCCTGGTGCTCCTCCCACACCTCCCTCCTGCTTTCCACAGACACAGTCAGAAAACTTTATTTACAATATCTGTTAACAATAAAAATCCATGCTGTGAGCATGCCCTGTGTGTTACAGAGTAAAGCAATGGCACTGGAATGGTGGGAGACTCCGTGGGATGTGTGGTGACCCCAGAGCAAAGCCCGGCCTCGGGGACTCGACAGGAGTGTCCCTGTCACAGCCCCGGAGAGTCCAGCTCGGATCCCACACACCTGCCACAGAGAAGCTGCTGAGCACACTCGGCCTGGCATTACTGCCCACACCCATGGCCCCAGCCATGCCCACTCCAGGCTCCTCCAAACTCCTGCACAGCCTCACTGGGCACAGGGAACAGAGCTGGGGGAGGGATCCCCAGGCCACAGCACTGTGCCCTGCGAAGCTGGTGCCCACTGCCCCCAGGAGTGCCCTGCTCTGTGTCTGTGGGCAGGGGAGCAGGGCTGGCACAGTGCAGGGATGCAGGGGTGCAGGGGTGCAGGGATGCAGGGATGCAGGGATGCAGGGATGCAGGGATGCAGGGATGCAGGGGTGGGGCTGCCTCTGCCCCACAGGCTGCAAGTGAAGCAAGTGTATCTGTGCTGAGAGCACAGTGCCAGGCACTGGCATCCCACGGGATCCCACGGGATCAGGTGGAGGGAGGACAGCGCCCAATCATGTACTAGAGGTGGCACCCGTCACCTGTGCCACCCCCGTGTCCCCACAGCGTCCCCCATGACCCTGTGCTGCAGCCCCTTCCATCCAACAGGGATGCAGTGCACCTGCCCCAGCAGCCTGGGCTCATTTGGGGCAGAACCTGTCCCTCCCAGTGGCATCCACAAGCCACCGATGTTGAAGTTTGGGGCTCAGGAGCAGATTCCTGGTGTCCAATCCAGGCAGTGCTGAAACCTGGACACAGAATTCCTCCCCCACTCCTGTCTCAGTTAAATAACGCCTGCTGTACATGCTTACAGACATATATACCCCTATTTATACAGATCCCCCAGCACGTCCGGGTCCCAGTTTTCCGCAGGGAAGCTCTGGAAGCAGCAAGTCGGCGGCACAAGGTCCCGGCTGGCGATGCCTCACGTCGTGGATGGGTGAGCGAAGCTCCTCTGGCTCGTGCTCCTGCAGCTGAGGACGAAGGAGGAGGAGTTGCTCTTCTTGCTCAGGTCACACGCCGGCTGCGACTTCAGGTAGCGCGTGGAGCAGCAGAGGAAGCGCCGCATCAGGTCGTGGAAGAGGTGGCCGGTGTAGAGCATGTAGATCCAGGGGTTGCAGCAGCTGTTGAGGCTGGCCAGGAGCATGGCGATGATGAACGGGGAGGCTGCAGGGCAGAGGCAGCGTCAGGGCACGGCACTGAGAGCCCCGGCCCTGCCGGCACCACGACACCCCTCCCCAACCCGGGATGTGCCTCCCTCCCTGCAGGAACACCACGGCGGGAAGGGAGAGCTGATAAATCCGTAGGGGGAGGAAAGCCTCGGTTGAAGCATACTGGGTTTAGGTTTTTCACCAAAAAAGCTGCATTTCCTGTTCTGCTCCGGCGCTGCCGCCTGCCCAGCATTGCCCTGGAATGCCCGGCTGGGAGGCAGAGGTGTCCCCAGCAGCACCTGCACAATCTGCCTCTACAGTGCCCAAAGCCAGAGAAAGGGAGCGTGGCCCTTGCACTTGCCATGGCAAAGAGCAGGACCGGGAGCAGGAAGAGCCAGTGGCTCATTTCCCGCCCCCCCCCCAGCAGCCAGTTCGGGGCAGACAAGCAGCTTCCACCCACTCAGGCCATGTGGCAGCCACGCTCCCCCAGCCCCAGGGCACCCCCTGCTCCTGGGCTGTTCCTCCTGCCAAACCCTGACTGGCACAGCAGTGCCCTGTCTGAGCCCTTTTGCCTGGACCTCCCACAACATCTTTCTCCCGGCATCTTTCTTTCCCCAAAATTAATTTTTCTCACACTGCACTCTGCCAAGAGAGGTGACAGCCATTCCCACACTAGGAACAAAGTCCAGGAGCCTGGCAATGGCTCCTGGCCACAGGGGTGGCATTTGAGACCAGAAGGATGGTGGCAGTGCAGTTCCAGGACATCAAATCTCTGGTTGCTGCTCTCTGTCCCCAGAGCACAAAGTACCTATTGTCCCACCTGAGAGGCTGGATCAGCACCTCCTGTGACAAGGGGACGGTGGGACTGGCACCTCCCATGGCAGCAGGACAAGGTGGGACAGCCCCTGAGTGAGGTGGCTGCAGGCAGGGATGGAGCCTTCATCCTGCTCCCCATCCTCCAGCCCATCTCTTCAGCTCCTCTGCTCCCAGGGAAGCGCCAGCAGTGAGGACACACATGATGGTTTGGCTGTTCCTGGTCCCTTCCTGCCTCTGCAAAAATCCACTGGCAGTTTTTAAACTAGTGAAGAAGTGTGAATACGAATGCTTCCAAATTCACTTTTAGCCAATGGATGCTTCCAAATTCACTTTTAGCCAATGGATGCATAATTCCTGCTCTAGTGATGTCTGCTCCAACCACTTTTAATTTCAAGCATATGCTAAAATAATTCCATGGGGAATGGCTACAAATCCCAGGCACAAGACCTGAAATACATCACAGCATTTCTATCCACTTAAAAACATCCAGCCAGGCTGACTCAGCTCTTCCCTTTCTGCAGGAGGCAAATTGAATTTCAGGGAGCTCACTGCAGGGCATGTCCAGAGGGTGGATTGGTCCCCTCTCTGTCTGGAACACTGGAGATTCCCGAGGGGTGCTGCAATCAGCAAGCTCTGCCCCTCAGGGATGTTTCCTCTCCCCATATTCCCCACTCCAGGCTGGGGGTGCCCAGAGGGGTGGGCAGAGGTGGAGGCTGTGCCCTGGCAGGGCTGCGGGGGCTCTGCTGCAAACACTCAGTACAGGAGTGGGATGGGATGGGATGGGATGGGATGGGATGGGATGGGATGGGATGGGATGGGATGGGATGGGATGGGATGGGATGGGATGGGATGGGATGAGGAAGGCTTCCCAATTCCCACACACTGACACAGGCCATCACTCCCAGCCCACATGTCAGGGCACCAGACCCCAAGATGAAGGGAACGATACAAGGGTCACAGCACTTGACAGCCTCACTGTTCCCTCCCGAGTGCCTTGAGCCAGCTCTGACTCCGAGCTCAGAATGCTGTGTGTGTTCCCTGGAAGGTGTGTGCAGCAGGAACCTCCTTCCAACCTGTGGTCTGTGGAGGACCTCTGGTGCTTAAACTGCCACCTGGATGTGACGTGTGGCTCCAACCCACCTTACAGAGGCTGCGAGTGTGTGTGGCCACCTAAGGAGGGGATGGCACTGCCTGGACGGGGACACAGCATCAGGCTGACACACCCCAGCCCTTCCCAGGCACACAGCAGCCCCACGAGCCTGGCAGTGCAGCTGGGCTCCAAGGAGCTGAGTACTCACTTTTAGGAACCTTCGTCTGCCCCATCAGCCACAGGGAAGGGACACAGAGGAGCTGCCAGACCTGGGAGCTCCACGGTCCCAGGGTGCAGGGGCTGGTGGTGGGGCAGCAGCCAGGGACCAGCCCCATCCTGCTGCCCACCTGGGCAGGGCTGCAGCCCCCTGCTGCCCTTGCCTTGGTTTATGGACATTGTTCTGTGGAAGTGAGGAAAGCAGCTGCAGAGCGGCCAGAGGCAGCAGGGTGAGCCCTCCCTGGTTCTCCCCTCGCTGCCGAGGAAAGGAGGGCACTGCCCTTGTTCTCTTTGCAGCCTGATCTCTCACCCTGCACAGGCTGATGGCATCCTGCCGAGGTGGGAGCCCAGCCCCCAGCAGTGTCGGGGTTTCACCCAGGACAGACCAAGCACTTTGCATCCCACTGCTCCTGCCTGAGCTCTGCGGCTCGTCACGCTCCGGGAGGCTCAGGACAGCAGGGCCCCTGCTCAGCCCCTCATCAGGGCTCAGTCAGGTACAAACAGACCTTCCCTCACCAGGGAGACTGTTTGACATCCTGTGTGGAGAAAGCTAAACATTTTCTAAGGAGGTGTCTTCCCTCCCCAGCCTGTGGGATGTGCTGGTCAGCCCCTGGTGCAGCCGTGCCCCCACTGCCACCCAGCAACCCCCTCCCTGCCTCTGCCCTGCCCTCCCTGCCCTGTGCCCACACAGCTCTGAGGTGAGGAACAGCCACATTCCCTTCCCACCACCTCTCCAGCACCTGCCATGCTGCCCAGTCACAGCACCCAAGCCTTGGCAAAGGGAGGGGATCAGAGATCAAGGCAAAGCTATGGGAATGCTGCAGGCAAAGTCCATATCCTCTGCAGAGAGGTCTGACCCTGCCACCCCTCTCGTGCCTCTGGGCAGCCAGTGAGGAGGAGGGCATGGGAGGAAGGGCTGGGGTCTTCCAGCACTTGCTATCCACAATAACCTCCCCCAGGCCTTTCCTCCCCATGCCACGAAAGCCTCCATCAAGTGCCCTGGCAGAGCTCCCACCCTGTGTCGCAGCCACGGGCTGCCTGGCCACAGGAACATGGAGAGGGGAGTGTGGAACAGCTCAGTGGGGCTGGAGCTTCCCTTGATACCTCAAAGCAAAGAAGGAAAGAAAAGGGAAAAGAAAATGGAAAGGGAAAAGAAAATGGAAAGGGAAAGGGAATGGGAAAGGGAACACAAGGCCACTGGCACAGGGTGAGCAAGGGATGTTTCCCGGTGCAGCAGGCAGGCTGGGATGGGCAAACATCTCATCCACTGCCGCTCCACTGCAGGGTCAGTAAAGCAGCAGAGGCTGGGGTGCTGGGAAGGTTTGGATGCTGGCAAGGTTTGGGTGCTGGGAAGGTGTGGGTGCTACTGAGGAAGGGGAAGCCCCTGAGACTGCAGGATTGAAATACAGCACGAGAGAGCCAGCGTTTCACCCCAGGGCCCATCTAGGAACTCGAGTTTTGATCAGCCTAAATCAGGCGGAAAACCCAGGGCCGGCTGCCTGGAGCAGCCAGGGGGGTTCAAAAAACACACTCCACTTCCAAAATAAAAGGATCAGAGAGAAGCAGAGAGGCAGAACAAGACAGCCTGGCTCTGGCTCTCAGTCAGCTCAGCCCAGGGGGAAGAGATGTGCACAGGCTGCAGGAGACACTGGGTTTTCCACAGAGCACGGTACAACTGGAGTAGGACTGAGGAAGGGCAGAGTGGCTGGTGTGAGGGGCTGGGCTCTGGGAGCAGCTGTGCCCCCACTGCACAGCCCTGTGCCACGGCAGGGCTCTGGGGCTGGCAGGGAGCAGCTCCCCCTCGCTCCTTGGCATCCCCAGACCGGGTATTTCTGTTGAGCCCAGGTCAGTCTATCCAAGGAGTTCTCATCCCCGAATACACTTTTCTGTCCTTTCTCCTACCTCACAAAGTTGTGCAGAGTTTTAGTTTCAGCTCTCCCGCGTGGCTCTCCCTGCAGGGGCAGAGGGAGCGGCGGGGAGCTCCGCTGGGGACAGCACAGACCTGCACAGACCCAGCCGGGTCAGACCAGGGAGGGGGATATGCTTTATTCTACCTGCAATCTCCAGGATGACAGGAGCAGCCAGCCCAGCTATAAGAAATGGCAAATCCTGACACCACATCTTTTAGGAAAAGGCTTTGCCCATTAATCAGAGGCTTTCTGTGGGAACCGTGCTCTAGTCAGAGGCGAAAGAACAGCAGTGCAGTCCCGGGGTGTGTGGAGCAGGAGGAGGGGGAGAAGAGGGCAAAGGAGCAGAAAGCAAAGAAGTCAGTGAGGAGAAAACAATACAGCAAAGGGAGGGAAGTCGGGTTGCGCAGCCTTCTCCTGAGCTCCCACAGTCCCCAGTGTGCCCCGGCACCCAGCGTGGCCAGTGAATCTCCAGAGACCCCAGGGTGGCTCCATGACAGCTGAGAGCAGCACCTGGGGGCAGCCACCACCCAGGGACAGCCACCACCCAGGGACAGCCACCACCATCCATGCAGCCTGACCCCTGAGCGCAGTGGCCCTGAATTTGCCAGGGTTAAGGTAACCCCTGACCCAGGGGAGCTCCAGCACAGCTACTACTGTCTGTCAGGGGGTTTACCCATGTTCAGGACTTTCTCCCATCTCCCTCCCAGTCCCAAAACCCAGTTTGGAGCAGAGTTTCCACCGTGGGTGTCCCCAGGGCACCGAGCAGAGCCGTCCAGGCACGGCAGGGCGAGGGAGGGGAGAGGCCTTACCTTCCTGCGGAGCGTTGGTGTCCCACACAGACCACATCTGCACGAAGAAGAAGGGAGTCCAGCACACTATGAATGCCAGCACGATGATAAAGGTCATTTTGACTGTCCGGATCTTGGCTTTGGAGATGAGCCTGGTGCTGCTGACCCTGGCAAACACCATCCCACTGCAGGAGCCTGAGCCCAGACCCACTCTGGGCCCGTGAGCCGTCTTAAGCTTCACATTCTGCCAGATTTTGAAGCTGATTAAGCCATAGCAGACACTCAGCATCAACACAGGGATGATGTAGACCATGAGGGTGATCCAAGTGACATAGGCTTTCGGTCCCCAGGGCTGGATGAAATCTGCCCAACAGTCATAAACCCCATTCCCCACATCCCTGAGAGAAAATATGTGGATTTGAGGGATGCTGACCAGCAGGCAGAGCAGCCAGGTGAGGAGGACAGAGACCCGGTCAGCTCTCCTGTGCAGGGACCTCAGCGGCTGACAGATGGCCAAGCACCGGTCCAGGGACATGAGCAGGAGCATGTAGGTGGAAGCAAACATCCCCACTACCTGCAAGTACTTGATCAAGCGGCAGAGGAAATCTGGCCCGTAGAACCTGAAGGTGATGTCCCAGATGAGCTGGGGCAGCACCTGGAAGATGGCCACGACCAGGTCAGCGATGCTCAGGTGCTTCATGAAGAAGTACATGCGGGAGTGCTTGTGGCGGGTGGTGTGGATGGCCAGCAGCACGCACAGGTTGCCAGTCAGGGCGAGGAACAGGATGAGGCACAGGACCGTCACCTCCACCTTGGCCATGTCCTCGTTCCTCTTCAGGGGGTCGGCGGTGCTGTTCCTGCCGGCGCTCTGGTTCTCCAGCCGGAGGCTGCCGTTCCCCAGGGAGCTGTTGATGGTCCAGGCGCTGCTCCCCGCCAGGTACAGCTTCTCCATGGCCAGCGCCGGCCCGCATCGAGCCTGGGGCGGGAAGGGGGCAGAGAGGGGGCAGAGGGTGGGCAGAGCCTCTACCGACCGCGTCCCTCTGCGGCAGCCGGGTGTCCCCGCCGCTCTCTCGCCGTGTCCCCGTCACGGTGCTCCGTGTCCCCTCGGCTCTCAATATCCCACCCGCTCTCCGTGTTCCCCCGCTCCGTGTCCCCTGCGTGTCGCCTCCCGGCCGTGTCGCTCTCTCTGCCCTGCGGTCCCGGTCCTCATCCCCGTCCCTGTCCCCGTCCGTGGGGTGGCGGCTCCCCGCGGCTCCTCCCTGTCCCCTCCCCGGGCACTCGGCGTCTCCGCCGGCCCCTGCCCCGCCACAAGCCCCGGCGCGGGGGCCGGACGAGCGGCGGGGGCGGTGGGGAGAGGCGGGTCCCGGCGCGGCCCCTCGGGGTCCGCCCGCAGCCGCTGGCCCCGCACCCGGACCCGCCTCAGCATCTTCCCCCCCGCCCTCTCCGGAGCGCGGCCGCGGCGGGGCGGGGGCCGGTCCCGCTCGACCGGCGGCCCCCGGGCAGTCCCGTCATCCCCGGGCAGCCCCGTTACCCTACACAGCCCCGTTTCCCCCGCAGCCCCTCTCCCGCACAGCCCATCCCGCCCGCCTCCGGCCGTGCCCGGAGCGGAGGAGCGGCCGCGGTGCCGGGCGGGGTCCGGGGCAGCGGGGCAGGCAGAGCCCCGGGGGCCGCCAGCGCCCGACAGCACAGAGACCTCCCTGCACAGGGCAGGCAGCGGGGCGGGAGAACGCTCACCAGGCTCATCTCCCCGCTCCGGGCTCATCTCCCCCGTCCCAGGCTCACCCCCAGCACAGCCCTGTCCCGCTGGAGCTGCCGTCGCAGGACCCGCAGAGAATGTCCCCCAGTATCTTCCAGCCCAGCCTCGTCCAAGGAGCAGGCGCGTGCATCGGTCACTTGGCAGTTAAAACATCCACCAACAACTTCACCTTTCTTTCAGGAGGATTACTTCAGAGTATTATTTCTATAAAAGAAGGAGAGGTGGCTGTGTGTGACACCATTTGCCACCAGCTCATCAGCACAGTTCACTGGTTTTCCCTGTTTTCAGGCTCTCTACAAGGGACCTAAGAGTGCAGGTGGGATGTTCAGAGGAGCATCAAACCCACCCAGCCCCTCCTCAGCCCAGTGGCAGCTGCCACTGAGTCACTCCCAGACCCTCAAACCAAAAAGATGTCCCAACCAGCAGGGACCTGCCTGGTCTGGCCCTGAAGGCCCCCAGCATCACCCCCATGCCCCCCACTCTAAAGCCACATCTCAAATCCTGCTCAGCCCAGCCTTAGGCCCTGAACAAATATCCCTGCAGTTATTTTTAAAGATTTTTGGGAACCTTTAGCTGCATGCAGGATGTAGAAATGTTAAATACTTTGGCAAGTTCTTCCCTCCAGGGTTCACGTTCTTCCTCCTTCAGGCAATAAAACTGCTGTGGGAATCGCTGTGGATCACAGCTCACCATGTGCAATGCTTTTTTCATCGTTCTGCCTTTTTTGGGAGAGCTCTGGAGGAGGAGGTGACTGGGGTAAAACCGTGGCTCCAGTGGAGGCAAGGAGAGGTTTGCCCTTGGCTTCTGCGTGGCTCGTTGAGCATCTCGCAGGCACCGAGGGATGGAAATGTGCTTGAGGACCCAGGTGGGGTGGCAGCACGGTGAGATGCTGCCTCAGGTGAGGCAGAGCAGCCACTGCTCCTCTTTGGCCTTGGAGGAGGTGTCACTCACAGCTGCACAGAGCCCAGCTCCTTCAGACCAGACCTGAACTGCCAGGAAGGAGCCCCCTGCCCCTTGTGCAGCTCCTACACGTGGCAGCAGAGCACCTCCAGGGGTGGTTGTAACTCTGAAATACATTGGATTTCAGCAGCGAGTCACAGGTGCTCAGCTGGGGAAGGGCTCTCCAAGGATTCATCCTGTTTCTCCCTGTGCCAATGCCACACACTCCCAGGGCCATGTTCTCTGGCATGCTCTGTGCTGACCTGGAGTGCACGAGTGCTCGCAGTCAAGGTGAAGGGTCACACGCCTGGGGACTGAAATTTGGGGTTAAAAGGCCAAGCCATGGAAGGGTTCCATTAGTTTTACTGTAAGTGCTTGGCTCCAGCCTGGGCTCCCTGCTCAGGGGCAGGGACTGAGCTGGGTGGGAGCAGTGCCGTGGGAGCCTGGGCCTGGATGCTCCAGGCACAGCCAAGCCCCGCAGTGCCAGGACAGCAGGACAGGGACCCTGCAGGGCTGAACCTCACCCCTGTCCCCATCAGCTTCAGTCAGGTCCACATGGTGCTCTGGACACAGGGTTGTGCTTCACCACGGTGCCCCTGCCCAGGGCAGGCTGCAAGGATCAAGAGGTCCCAGAAATCCCCCTTCCATGGCACTCCCAGCCAAGGTCCTGGCTTATTTCATCCCAGGTCTCAAACTGCTAAGAAAAAAAAGGAACTCCCCCTGCAACTGCAAGGACTGTTACCTGCCCCAGGAACTCACAGCCCCGACACACATTAATTTGGGCAATTAACGCTGGCCCGGGCCCAGGTTGGCTGCAGCTCCTGGAGCCATCCAGCCAGTCCAGCCTCCCGGCCCACGAGGACAATAACACTGTCACTGGGTGACATTAAAATGCTTTACTGCTCATTGTGTGCAGTTGCTGCCTGCTGCATGTTCGACTGTGGGACGGGCTTGGTTCTGCTACTGGAAACCAGCACTGGAGCCAGCACTGCTGGGGGTTCCCTCATAGCAGAAGAGGAGACAGACAAGGTTTAATCATTCTCTCCATGTCACTTTTCTCACATAAATTACCCAGTATTAAACCCACGAGGGGCTCAGAAAGTGGCACTTCTGAACACAAGGTCATTGCTGCACTGGCACAGCCCCAGGCACAGCAATGGTGGGGAGGCAGCCCCACGGCTGGAGCTTGGCCCCATGGACCCTCTCCATGGGCTTTGGGTGGCCATGGCTGAGTCTGGTCAGGGTCAGATAAAAGGATCCAGCCATAAGGTTTTAATGCCCTTCCCTTCCTCTGTAGTGGGAAGAGAGTGGAGGGAATTGCCATGGCAAAATGTGCCACCTACACCAAATGGGATGTGGGAGCTCAGGACAACAACCAGCTCCTGGTGCCCTTCCCTGGGTGATCCTGTCAGGTCTGGGCACTGGCCCCCAGCAGCCAGAGATGCTCATGGTCCCCTGTAACCCCTCAGTCCTTATTCAGGCAAAGCTGCAGTTGCCCCACAACTAAAACCCAAACATGTGATTTTAAAGCAAAGAATCCTGTGAGAATCAGACGGTTTTCTGAGTCATCCCCTGCTCCTTCCAGCTTTAAACATTCAGGGATGCCATAGAGCTGGAAACATTCTTATTTTAAAAACACATGCTTTGGGATAATCAAAAGCACAAACACTACATAAAGCTAAATTTAATTGCCTGTTGGTTCACTGCTGAATCTGAAATAGCTGTTTTTCCAATAGCTATCTGGAATCCCAACTTTACGGTCCCCATGACACAAGAGGTCTGGCAAAACGTCAAGGCCAGGCCATGGCTTTGCAGATGGAGCTGCAGCTACCCATGAACTCCTGTGTGTGGCTGTGGCCCACAGCAGGCACTGCAGGCTGCAGAGCTGGGAATTTTATCTGGCTGCTCTTGCATGGGAATTTCTCTTTATCCTAGAAATTGTCCTAGTCCTCACGTGCTGCACTCAGCCTGCAAGAAGGCAAATTTCGGTAAATTCACTAGAACCACAGAGATGAGCAGTCTCACACACACACCTTCCTGGAGGAGGTGTCTCTGTGTGGAACACAGAGCTGTGAGGGCTCTGGGCCTTATGTGAGGCCTGGGAATACACGAAGGCCAGAGTAAATTACAAGTTTTCTGTGTCTTCCTTAAATGTGCACATGATTAAATCCCCAAGTCAGATATCAGCTTTCTCCATGGCTCACCAGCTGGTTGTGCTGATTTCCAGAGGAATACAGAGTCAATATTGTAAAATGTTCTGTACTGAAGGCAACAAGGCTTTGGAGACAAACCATGGAAATACCAGCAATGCACAGAATTATGTGGACCCAAAACTTACTCAAAATTCATTGTGTTACTGAGCTCACTTATCAGGGGTAACATACCTCCATCTGAACGTGCTGTGTGGACTGGGTTAGCACAGTTACACTCCTGGATAATGTCGTGTCACCCATCACATCACCCACCTGAACTGTGCTCTGGCCGTGGTAATTCTTTCTGTTAGTTAAGAAAGAAAAAAAATCAAATGGTAAAACTAGTCCTCAGATTGATCATAGTAAATAAAAAGGAGCCAGCGAAGCCACCTTGTACGTGGAGAAGGGAGGAACAACTTGGAACCTGAAGCCTCGAGCTCTAGACAGCATTCACAGCAGAAAGAGAATTTCCAAGGGTTCACGTATCAAGATCATTTCTTCTGTTCCCTTCTTTTTGTTTATCTGGGAACACGCTGAACTTACTGAAGGAACTCGGTGTTAAAGATCCCTTCACATCATGTCCCTGAAAGGTTCATGGGATTCAAACCACTTCCTTCGAAGAAATCCCCAACTCACCGAGATGTGTCAGCCCTGCTCCAGTGGCCTCCTGCCCACACCAGTGCTGGAGCCCAGCTCAGGCTCACCCAGCTTTGGGACAGAATGTCTGCAAAAAGAGCCTGAATTTCTTGGCACTATGCCAGCACCATTTCTATACCCATCACCACTGGCACCCTAAGGGAAGCCTTGGAACCTCTGGAGACACACTGGGTTTCACCTGGTGCCCAGAGTGCAGTGGGATGCACCTCCTGCCCCGAGGCCCAGGGATCTCCCCTGGGCTATGGCAGCATGCTGCCATCAAATCCATGACCTTAAAGCCATTTAAACCAGAGCAGACTCTGGATCCCGCTGATCCCACAATCCACACTGATCCTATCATTCAGAAAGTCCCATTCAGGCTGGGGCAGACCCTCACAGGGTAGAGGTCTGTGATTTCCACAGGGAATCCCCCCTGCTCCCACCCCCCTGCTGCACATAGGCCACTGAAAGGGTGACAAGGCTCTCCCCAGGCACCTCCCCGAGGAACTGGGTCTGTACAGGGCGCTGTTTGTGCTAAAATGTTTCTCACTTCATCCTGTTACAGCCTCAAAGCCATAAAAACCAATGGAGCCTGCACAGACCCTGGGACTAACAAGCTGGCCAAATACAAACATGAATCCATACAGTTTTCAACAAAGAGGATTCAGATTCAGCTGTTGGGAGACTATATAATGACTTTACTATTTTGGGGGGTTTTACTGTTTTTGTGAGTAACTTCAGGCTGTTCATTTCAGCTGCCCTGAAATTTCACTCACCAAATAGGAGGGAGACTCACCTTAAACTAAATATCATTTATTATTAACTCCTGCCAGTAACACAGCACCCTTGGAGAAGTGGCCCTGAGGGACCTCAACCCTGCCTGTCCCCTGCCCACCCTCGGTTGCTGCAGGTCCATCCCAGGGGTGCAAGGGGACCTCTCCAGTTCAGGGCAGCACGTGGCCAGAGCACAGCCAGCCCGGAGCACCCTGTCAGTGTGATGATGGGAATCCCACAGGGATCCACACCCTCATTCCCACCCAGCACGGGCACAGCCCAGCACCAGCTCCAAGCCCCACCGTGTCCCAGCTGGAGCAGCTCACTGAGATGGAGCCCATTTCCAGCCAGCAGCAAGGGTGGCTCACAGGATCCAATGGGAGAGCAGAGCCAGCACACGGAGCATCCCCAGGGAGAGGCTCACTTTCCTGGGAAACAAGCAAAATCTGCTCCCTCTGCCCTCTGTGAGGATGGTCGATGGCCCTTAACCCAAGCGGGCACTGGGCTTGGGCTGGGACCTGCAACCAGAACCAACCACCCGGCTATGAAGAGAGCCAGCATTCAGATCTCAGCCTAGGAAAGGGTTCTTCCCACCCACAGCCAGACACACTCGCTCCCTGAGCCCACAGTGTTACCAGGGATGCCATGAGGGGGCTGGAGTGCGGACTGTTTATCTTAGAGAATGTGAACTCCCCAAAACATAGAAATTCAACAAAACATTAGAGCTGGAAAGACAATGAAAAAACCCAAAAGGTCAGCATTAGTTAAAGCAAATCCTTGCTGTAAAAGCCCTCATTACCTGGGAAAAAAACTTTTCTCCCCTGTGAGAAAAGTGGAGGTGGAAATTTTTCAAATCACCTGATCCCAGACCAACTTTCAGAAAACTAAGCCATTTTTCATCTTGTTCAGATTCTGAAGCATCGACCAAACACAGCTGCTGTTCTGGTATTTGTGACGCAGAACATCCAACCAAAGGCTAGAGGAATTGGCCCATCACTGCAGTTCTCCTGCAAAACCAGAACTTTTGGGAAAACACCAGAAAACACCCTAGCACAGCCATCCCTGATGCAAAACCAGGTAACCCCCAGCTATCTGATTTGCAGGGGGACATGGGGTGAGAGCACACAGGGAGCCCCGTGCCTGTCAGGGTGACTCCACTCCTGCTCTCTCCCATTCCCAGGACCGCTGCCTTTCACATGGCTCCACTGCTGGGCTGGGGGAACAGGACATTTTTATTGTCTGTGATTATTTTGTTTCCAGCTTTGCCCTCCTGCCCTGGCCTGAGGGACGGCTCTGTGACTAAATTAATTTCCTTCTGAATGGATTCGCCGCCCAAAGCAGCCGTTCCCAAAGCCTTCCAGTGGCAGCCCCCCCACATCGCCTGGCATCGCCCCAGCCCGGCTGCCAGCACCACCATGGGCCCCCCAGGAGCTTCTCCCCACTCCCAACTCCCCAGGGAGCCACAGCTGTCAGGGATCTGCTGGCTGGGGATGGCTGCAGAGGGGCTGGACCCGTAGTGGGGCAGGATGGAGGGTCCCCAGGATCCCACATCCCTGGCAGAGCGTGGGACGGAGGGTCCCTGCAACACCACACTCCTCCCAGCACAAGGCATATGCTGTGGGTGATGTAACAAACATCAGTCACAAAATGAAAAGGTGCAAGGAGAATGCAGTAACTTCATGATTACTCAAAACCCACCTCTGTGGGGTTCCTCCCCTCTCGCTGGGGCCGCAGCTCAGCCACGGCAACGCTGGGCAGGAGGACACGACCCAGCCTCTCACTGTGCATCACCACTGCAAAGCTCCTCCGTGCTGGGACTTCTGTCCCCAGCCTGGCTGTTCACAAGTCCCCAACTGCTCCCACTTGCCCCTTGACTTGGTGACGGAGGAGGAGCTGCCCAGGGGAGCGAGGGGACAGGACAGCGTGGGGAGGACACTGCGTTTCCTTCCCCGCTGTTGTTTTTTCCCTTACGCTATCCAATTTCTGCGAATTCAGGGCTGGGGAGATGTGCAGCAAGAGTCATTTATGGCACCCAGGGGATCAGCAGCCACTCCCAGCAAAGGCCAGACCTGGCAGTCCCTGGCACTCGCCTGGGGCTGGAGCTGGCCCTGGAGCTGTGTCTCGCAGGACAGGCTGGATCCTACCTGGGCACCCTCTCTGTCAGGGTGGGAATGAGGCATAGGACCATCAAATCCACGCTTTTTCCTAAGCCTCCACATTGTCCAGTGTGTCTGCTCCATGCAGCCTTCCCCAGCACCTCAACCACTGTGTCACATCCACACGCCCTGCTCAGATTTGTCACCTCTACAAACACCATCACCCACCTCTGGCACCAACTCACAGCTCCTTACAAAAGGGAGGGGGAAAAGCCCTGTCTCTGGTAAAGGTCACCAATTTGGACTTTAAATGGTGAGTTCAACAGTAAGAGATATAAAAAAATGAATCTCCACAGGTTGTCAGGGAGCCAGTTTGATTTACATCCATATTTAATGTGTCATGGCTGTTCTCTCTCCTGCTACACCAAGTAACTGTCTCGCTACCTTAACACCCCAGTTCCTGTAGCAGCTCTTCAGCTCACTGTCAGTGGCAATGGCCTTCCCTGCAGCCACACCAGTGCAGGGAACAGTGCTGGGGCAGGACTCGTGTCCTGCTCATCCCCACACACCAGCACCTTCCCCCCGCACACCAGCAGCTGCTTTGCCAACGCCTGGAGAAAGCTCTTTACAGTATTATTGCTGCTCTAACACCAAAGGTTTCCCAGTTTGCCCAGTTGTGCATGGCAAGGGGTTTTTCTGAGGAGCAATAGAGAATTTTTATGAGAAAAACTATCACATGTCAGCAGTGAATGAATCTGAGTTGCTGTCAGTTTTCAGCGATTTTTAACTACTTGCAAGTCATTTCCTTTCAGCCATGAAGGACTTTGCTGAAACAAACACCCTTCCTTCAGCTGCTCTTATCAATGGCACTAAATACAGTAGCCAAGCAGTTTTTCCAAGCAGCAACACTAAAAAAAAACACAGCAAAAAAAATCCCAAATCCATGAGAAATCAGGTAAGACACAGCAGCAAACACAGTCACCCTCCTGTCCCCATCCCTTGGCACTTGAGGTGTCTGACAGCTGCCAGTGCTGCTGGGACCACGTTGGGGGGAGTATTTCAGTGTGCCTCTGCCTATGCTGTCTGGGATCGTGGCTGACATTCAGGCTCCAAAATCTTCAGGGAGTTTAATAAAAAGGTCAAACTTTGAGAAATATTTCAGGGTGTTTTCTTTCTTTTTTATAAAGGTGCCTTTTGAACTGCTTTGGAGGGCAGCTCCTCTCAAGGTTTCCTTTGTCTGAGCTGTATTCCAGCAGGCAAAACACCCCCATGAAAATCCAAGCATTTTCTCATAGCACAGCAAGGTTGTCATCCAGTAAACCCCAGACTGGGAAGGGTAAGGGCTGTTTGCAAACTCAACAGCAAACACACCACCATGGGAGTGTTTGAGGGCTCTCTGAACCCAAACCAACCTCTTCACCACGAGGTGCTTTAGGAACCACAGGAACTCCCCATTCTGCCAAGACAGGAATCCTTGGAAGCGGATTCCAGGAGGGACCACAGAGGGACCGAGCTCTGCTGGAGAAACCACAGTGTGATTGAATGAGCAAAGGAAAACATCATTCCCAAAGCTCATGGCTTTGTACACATTCTGAGCACAGCTCCAAGGACAACACTCTTCCTTGGGTTCTTCAAGAGCCACAGGGGACATATCCTGAGGTCACCACAACAGTCAGACCGTGACGCTGCTGTCCAGGAGCTGTTTCTTGTCTTGCTCGGAATCCCCACCAGCCCTTGGGCACCAGGATGCCAGGACAGAACCCCCTGCCAGCCCCTCAGGCACCCAGGACAACAGGACAGAACCCCCCACCAGTCCCTGGGCACCAGGATGCAAGAACAGAACCCCCAGGACTCAGTTCATGAGGGTTCACTCCCCCTTGGGCACTTGCCCAATACTGATTTTTTCTGAGTACTTTCCAGCCCATACTTACTAAATTAGACTATTTCTCCTTCTTGGGTAGGGAAACATATTTTTCTCTCACCTCAGGAGTTACTGCCATTAACTGCAAATTAACTCTGGGAGACAGGAAGGATCTGCCGCTGATCCGACACGTTTCCAGCCCGTTCCCTGGATTGAAGGTAGAAGTCCCTGGGAGTTAAGATTGCAGGACCCCAATTTTCCCTATAGATCGAGGTAAGGACCTTGTGCAGCACCTGGTGTGCCATTTCCAGGCTGAGCTTAGGCAAGGTGGGCACGTGCTCCCTTAGGCTCTGTCAGCAGCAAAACCACACTGCTGACAGCCCAGCTCAGGGTTTATCTGCCAGCAGCACTAACAGAGCCTTCCCAGACTATTCTCTGTGTGTGACAGGGGACATCGTGACCATAATTAAAGAAAACTCTGCTGCTAACTCAAACAGAAGTAAACCACACCAGCAAACCCTTCCAGGGCTACCCAGCAGCTGATGCAAACCCCATCCACATCGATTGCATGGCCATTCCACACATAAACATCTTCATTCCTCCCTGGCCAATTGCACCCAATTTCAATGCCTTGTGTGAGCTACTGTGATGAAAAGGCAGCCCTAGAACAGACACCAAAAATTTTCTTTCAAAAGGTTTTGTTTAGCAAAAATGAAACAAACACAATCAGCTTCCTGCTTTGCCCCTGCCCCTCCTCACCTTGTGCAGTTATGATGGTTTATATTTGCTGTGATTCAGCCCCTTCCAAACACAAACGTTCCTGGGAACAACAGCTTGAGGAGGAATACTTATAAAAGCCAAACACCCAGGCCCAGCTACAGTCTGAAGTCAACTGGCACACAACTCTCAATTTTAGCCAGATTTTGTGCCTTCTTTGCCAAGCTCCCCTGATGGGCTCTGACCAAAGCTTCGGGGCTCAGCAGAAGCACCTGTGAGTATTTTTCATGGGATGTATTTTGCTTACAAGCCATATTTTTAAAAACGTCCCCTGGTGTTCAGATTTACTTTCATTTTCTTGCATTGCTTTATTCCATTACAAAATTCTACTACCTTCCAAGGAAGACCAGACTTTTCAATGTTACTATTTATTTTAAAGCTAGAATACTTTGTGTCCAATGACCTTCCAACTTCCTTCCAGTTTCATCACTTCAAACCAAAATAACAAAACATAATACCAAGCAATTTGACACAGACATATATAAAAAAGCCTATTTCTGTAGAGCAGAATCCCCCAGCATCCCTCTGCCTCCCCCCACCTCCCCAGCTGCACCAGGGAACTGGGGCACCAGCACCTGCCCGACCCCAAGCAAAACACTGTCCTGCAGCTGCTTCCAGGAGTTTCCACGGGGTATGAGCAGGAACAGCAGCAACACACAGTCCTGCACTGGTGAGGGGACACGAGGGACAGGAGCCAGCTCACGTCCCACAGGGCTCTGGCACCCTGGGCCCAATCTCAAAGGTAAATGGCCACAGTGCTGTGGACAAACCCACCAGCCTTGTCATTAAGGCAGTTGGAATGGCAGTGACGCATAAATTCAGCGCTTTACTCAGTATTCAGACACACTGAGGATGGGAAAAAGCCAAGCAGTGTTTCCCAGCGTTGAAGATTCCCCATCCCTGCAGCACTAGCTCCTCTTCCGCTTGCTCCTGGGAAGAACTCCATCATTCTCCGGCATCCGCGGCCGCTGCGACTTCCTCCTGATCACTGTCAGAGCCAGGGAGCTGCTGCTGCTGGAAAAAAAGGAAAATAAGGAACAAAGGGGGTTGCAAGTGCCCTAAACACGGCACACATGACCCTGCTGAAGCGCTGGGAGCAGCACAGGGGCACCACACACGCACGTGTTCCTGGCCATGGGCAGGGAAAGGAGCTCAGAGCTCAGCTCATCCCACCCCCCTGCCATGGGCTCATCCCACTCCCCCGCCTTCCACCAGACCAGGGTGTTCCAAGCTCTGTCCAACCTGGCCTTGGACAATTCCAGGGATGGGGAAATATTGCTCTGCCTTCTCAGCTGAAGAAGATAACAACACCCACAAACCCAGTGTCGTGGTGCCTCTCCTCCTGTCCCCAGGAACCAGTTTGGAATACAAGGAGGAGCAACAACCTCCCAGATTCCTTGTCCATAACTGAGAAGAGCCTCTGGTGCTGAGGAAAAACTATGATGATGTTCTATCAGAAAATGTCAACTTGAGTCACTGTCCTCCTCGGGGGCACAGTCACCCAGGCACAGGACAAGGGCTTGGTCAGGGTTACCCCTGAACGAAAGCGCACAGGACTCCCAGCTTTGCAGACACCCTCCTCATTTATGGACAAAGAATTTTCCACTGGAAATTCAACAAGTGTTTTCTTTTTAGTCACAGAGTTAATTTTAAAGAAAAAATTGTTAAATTAGCCATATTTAAATGAAGCAGCTGATTTCCATCATTCAGCCTCGGAGCTTAAAATTCCACTTATTGTTGACATGAAAGATGCTGCTCATCTGTCAACAGCTTTTGCTAATTAAACATTTCTTATAAATACACTCTGTTTTATACCATCTGCTAGGCTGAATCCATCCTGCAGGGACTATTAATTTGACTTAAACTGGGAATTCACAAATGAAAATAACAATGGAAAACTCTCAGATGCCCAAGTCCACATCTGCTGACTGTGATGAGACAGGTAACGACATAATAAAGAGATTAGTAGGAACAACTCGTGTTTCAGAGCTGTACCACGATGGAAATGGAGTTCTCACATCCCTGAGACCACTAACCACACCCAGGGAGATCTGTGTGAATCCCAGCTCTGCCAGATCCCGCTGGTACCTCAGCAGTGTGACTGAACACACGTACCCTGAGTGCCAAAGGGAGGGACTATGTGGATCCATGGCCCTGTCCAGCTCTCCCCACTCCCACTGTCACAAAAATGAGAGCTGTATTTCTCCCCAAACCATCACTAACAGACTGCCACTGTCACCTGCAGACCCCAGAGTGGGTTAAGCAAGCACTTGTTGCCTGAGGCAATTTGGAATTTAGATCTCCTGGAGCCCTGAACCTGCCAAGTTTCAGGCACTTGTCCCATGCCATGTGCAGCAACACGCTGGCATCAACAGAACTATTCACATCCACAGCTGCTGCCAGGAGCAGGTCACTATCAGCACTTAGCTGCACAAAGACATTGCTCAGGAGCAGGAACTTAATTTATATGTGAGGGATTAAAAGCTCACTCTGTTTCTCAAACTGAATTTACACCTACTTGTCCACCAATAAAGATTAAGTTGCCAACAGCACAGAGTAATAAATAACTGTAGTTCATGGGGGGAACAGGAGATGATTCGAGAATTCAGCTTGGGGAATGGGGGCCCAGACCAGAGAAAAAAGACTGACTGTGGCTGAAGGACTCAGCTTATGGAGCAAATGCCTTCTCCTGAGAGCAGTGAGGTGTCCTGCCACAGTGAGCCTGGTTAACACACAGCACTGTGCTGCTGGGGGGCTGCTGCTTACTGAGCCTCCAGAAAGGAAGAGTTAGAGGTGATTTTAATGGAGTCAGGCATGTTCTTCACTCAAAGAGAAAGGAAGTCAACTATTTTAATAACTAACTACAGAGCATTTAACTCCAAACTGTCTCTCAGTGGAATACTTTAAAAGCACAGAGAAAAAAAGTCTGCAGGACATGGCTAAACATACACTGAACTGGGACAAACCCTTCTCATCTTGGATTGAATTCCACAGCCATTAATAGGGAGTTTTAAGAGCCATCCCAGTCTATGACCACATACATGTAACAGAAGGGGATTTTTGGTTTAAAGAAGATGTTAATGTCTTAGCAACAAGAACTCTTCCCACTTCAAAACAGATGCTCGATTCCAGCATGTTCAACTTGTCAGCCTTATATACAGCTCTGCCAACAGTGGAACTTCAAATACAACAGAAGATCAGATTGAATTTTCCATAAAAATCAGTCTCCTCATTTTTTTCTCAATTAAAATATATATTTATACTCATGTGTACTTTAGAATAATGATCTTCAACTGGGCATCTGTGGATTCTTAGAGCATCCAGGTATTATTTCTCAAGGATTCAAACTCACTGACAAAATCCTGCTTCCCACAACTGTGAGGATTCTCCAAGAACCTGACTTTCCAGAGGCATTTGCTTTTCCAGAATTCCACCAACTGCAAACTACTGATCTAAACCTGTCGCAAGGACTTCAGTGCGTGGATATTCCACTCACCTGTCAGAGGACACTGAACACGTCTCAGACTCTTCCACATCTGCCAAAATGTCCGAATTGGTGCTGAAGGGGAAAATAAAACAGATGTAAATTATTTTAGCAACACCTATAGCACAGCAGGGCTCGACTGGCAGTGGCAGCAGAACCTGTGGATGAGACCAACCCCTCTCATAGCACTGGCAGTGAGAAATAACTTCAACCTACAGGACAGGTCAAGAACTTCTGTCTCTGCATTGCTTAATTTTTAGTTATTCCCAGGTCTCAACATCATTATTTAACACACAAGACAATTCTCTCTGTTCATGTCTCCTTAGTGGTATATACAACAGCTTTGCATTCCCAGGCACCAGGCAATTTCACTGGAGAGGATCTGCAAGATGCTTTGGTGGGTAAAGGGTAGGTAAAGTGCATTTCTTTTCTAGAAGCTTTTCTTCAATAAATCAATAAATGACATACAACTTCTAGAAGATGGCAGGATTTTTTTCACCCTTTGCCATTTTGTCTGCTCTCTGAAGTGAGAGTCATCAGCTGTTACTGTGGCAATAACTAATACAGAACCACCAACAGGAATTCAGGTGGACAAACAGAGCCATGTTAGAGGACCCTCTAACTCGTGCACATACAGTCATACAGATATAATAGAAAAAGACACCAAAAATGGATGGGGAAAGTTTTGAAGCTCAGCACTGTTTTTACTCTCAGAATTAAAAGTCCATCAAAAGCTCATTTTTGGTGCACAAATTGGATTCCCAGGGAATGAGTTATTATCATATTTCCAAACTACTCTGATGTTCCAATTACATTTAAAAAAAGAAGTGGGGAGGACATAGGGCTATTTGTGTGCTTTTAGTCCCCTAAAATAGAAAAAGAGCAGGTTTGAGGCCTGAACATGATGTACTTCCCTGCCTTGAAAACCGCAGCATTATCATCATTTATCACCCACCGCGTTTGCCACCGCAAAACAATAAAAATGAGAAAACTTGGCTAACACTCAAACCAATACTGCTTGTTCAGAATTTACATGTGGAATCCTTGGTCTGTGCCTACCAAATTTTTTTAAAACTGAGCACAAAATGTCCTGGAGCGAGTTCCCCCTTGGCCTACACGTGGAGCTGTGAATGGGCCATCAGAGGGTCCCCAGAGAACCCAATTAACTCCTCTGTCCTCACTGCAACGAGACACTGAGGGGCTGCAGTAACTGCACAAACCAGGGTTCTGAACTTCCCAGCTGTAGCTAAAAGCCCTTTGTTTCAGGATTCCTTCCAACATCCCACTGCTCCCCAGCAGCCCCCACTGAAGCAGTTCTCTGCATCGCAGCTCTCCCAGATACCAGTTTCGGTTACAAAGCCCAAGGAAGGCAGGATTTGGAGCTGAGGTAATTATACACCTTTCTGCCACGTGCCAGGGGACAAAAGTGTCTGAAAATTTAAAAAAAAAAAAACACTTAAATATGCCACAGTTGAAAAGCAATTATCAAAAAACATTACCAACTAAGCAAAAACAGTTTTGACCACCAAGTGAATTCATATTTTAAATTAATTCTTTTTCGTCCCCTGAAGAAAACTCCTCCCCCCTCTTTGCATTTAATGATTAGCCCTGAAGTGGAAGAATATGAATTAAAAACCAAACAGCTGCCTTGTTGTGGAGGTTGTATCTATACATTTTAGCCCAGAGGGGCCACAGAGATCACAGAATTTAGAACAGTTTTGTTAATTTCTTCGGTATTTTCTGCCTTTTCAATACCCCACAGGTACCTACCTACACTGAGGCCAGGCACAGCAAAACATCATCAGACTTTATTCAGACTCCAAATCCAAGACAAATTCCCACAAGGTTTTCTGTCCTTTTCGTTACTAAAGGTCATTACTCTCCCAAGATTTTACAGACCATTTCCAGAGGAGTCAATTTTTACAGCAAAACCATTAAATTTCTGCACCTGAACTGATCAAGATGCAGCCAGCATCCTGTGCCAGGGTGAGGAGAGGTTTCAGTTTCTGCTCTTATTCAAGGCTCCACGTTGGGAAAAGTACAGCTTCAGTGACTCAGGCCATTCCCCAGCTCCACGTTCCTGCAGGACTGGTTTCCCTGAGCCCTTATGGACAATCAGCCAAGAGTCAGCTCTTCCTTTCTTGACCATCAGTGGGGTTTGATTTCCACCCCTCCTTTTTTTTTTTTTTTAAGATAAGCACACAACTCTCAGACAGAGAGAAAAAAGCTGACATAAGTGTGAGTGACATGTCTTGTTCTAGAACTGAGAGGAGCAAAGGGCCCTTTGCCCCTGTCTGTGCTGGGGCAGACGCAGCTCTCGCGTGAGCAGCCAGCGCCTTTCCCATCCCGCCCTGCCCCATGGACGTGCCTCTGCACCAGCCCTGGGCATTTCCCCTCAATGCTGGCACGAGAAATGAGCTCCAGCCTGTCTCATTTTGCCAATGTCACTTGGAGGTGAGTGCCCAGTTGAGGAGAGATAAAATAGTTTTCTCCATCTTGCAATCCTGCTTCCACTGTGTCCTGCCTGTGATGAACAGGATGAGCCCACTGCTAGAACAGCCCAAGCACTGGGTGATATCCAGAATTACCTGTGCATCACAGTGCCTTCCCTGGCTTCCCAGGACCTCCTCTTCAAACCACACACCTGTGGCTTCATCGTCCTGCCTTTGGAGGAGGGCTCTCGTCTGAACCAAACCTTACACAGGTTCCACTCACGCTCTCAGTGTTCTCCTTTACCCTTTCCAGGCTTCCTGGGCTTTCCATGGCATCCTCTGCAGCCCAAAAACATGCCTCTGAGGCTCTGCCTTTGGAAAAGGGAAAGCTCTGCTGGCTCTATCTGAACTCCTTCCCTTAGGAGCGTGGCAGCAGCTGGGCCATGGAGGCTGAGGCACCCGGAGCGCTGCAGACCAGCACTCCTGTTTTCAGGACTCAGATGTCCAGACCCCACAGCTCTTGATCACAGACCCATGTCCTCCTGGACACAGGCTGGATGTAATTGCTTCCCCCAGGCCCAGCTGAGGCCACTGATTGTCATGATGTCCCCGGGACTCTCTCCACCAAACCTCATAGCTCCTGCCATTTGTTACAGCTCACAGTTTTGGGAAAAAAAAAGTATGAATCAACACCATAGCAGAGAATTATCATCATCCTTCCACAATGAACCCATGTTTGAGGCCAAAATCCACAGATCAAACACTCCTGTCTAACACTGTGATATACATCATCTCTGAGCCAAAGTAGTGCAAGATTTATTAAGACAAAAATGTACTGAAGAACTGGAAAAGGCAGTTATTGCCCTAATCAACACATTTTCATACACTTCTCTCATCTGACAGCAATGGTCAGGGAGCAGGACAGCGCTGCCTTTGAACTCAGACTGCAGCAACTGCCAGGGAGGAGCTCACACAGCCCTTCCAACCACTCCACCCTGCCAGCTTTGCCAAAGCTTTGTCTGCCGGGTGGGTCTGGGAGGAGTGCTGCCATCCAGTGAACTCCTGGGTAACTGAAACACAGCTCCTATCTCTGCCTCTGCTGCTGCTGCTGAACTAAAGCCCATATTCTGCAAAGCACATAAATCCAAGGATAAGGGACCCGTTAAATCCAGACCCTGGATCCTGATCAATGGCTCCTGAGCTTACAGCCAAAACCCCACACATCCTGCAAACAAGGCCCCTCCCCTGGGCATGAACCTCCCCTGGCACACATTGCAGTGGCTCTGGGCACCCCAACAGCAGAGGCATTTACACAAGCTGTGCAGGCAGCACTTTCCCACCAAGATTCCAGAACTAAATCATCATGTTTCAGTACTCCAGATAAGGTCAGTGTTCTATTTTATCTGCTGTTCAGGTCTCTCACTCTAGTCATCAAGAACCAGCATTTGTCTCTAACATAAAGTTTTAAGAGAAATAATTTGCTTAAAAAACTGTGTATTATCCCCATTACATAAAATAGTTGTAATGGAATATTTCCTCTACACAGTTCATTAACTGGCTTATCGTTGTCCCTCCTCATTTCTCTCATTTCTTCTCTAATTTCCCTATTGTTTAAGTAGTTATGCAAAATTTGGCTTCAGTCCCAGAAAGTCAAAGAATGCCACAGGACTATTTGTATGGAGCACTGCAGTCCTGTGGAAGCTTTATGTGTAACTGTGACTTCAGGGCTTTGAAAAATTACCCTTTCAAAGCCCCGGCTGTGTTTTGGTGTTTATCTATTACGCACAGTTTGCTCTCTTGGTGGGATCATCAATCTCTGCAGAGCCCAGGCATGTTTGGGCTGATGCTGCAACCTCCATTCCTGCCCTGGATCTTTTCTCCAGCAGGTGTAAAACTCTTCTTTTCTCCATTAAAGCATCAACTTTTGAATAGTATCAGTTAATCAGTGATTAGTGTACAATGGATGAATTTCTTATCTTGACCAACTGATATGAGACTGACAAAGGACAGGCCTTATGAAGGAGGAAACAGAAGAATTACTGATTTTCTTGAAGCATCTTTTTGCAGAACAGACATTTCACCTCTCCAAGATGCAGATTGTTCTGTTATATTCAATGTGCTGCTCGATATCCTCGTCCCATCATAGCACCAGACCTCCACTTATAAGTGCTCTCCTCACAGGAACACAGCATGCAGATCTGGATTTTTGAATATATTTCAAGTTTTGACATTTCAATGTGAAAAACATTTACCCTTGGCAAAGGATATCCTCTTAATACTCAGAAATAAAACACAAGCCTCACAAAACCATTACTTAGTACAATAGCACAATGCTACTCAAAGCATCAACATATAAATCATTGTTTGATTTGTGCTGTATTTCTTTCACTACAATTAAAAAGATATCAGCCCCACAATAACCAGAGTGACCAAATACATCTTTTTTCATGCAGTTTATATGACTACACCTACTTGTTAGGGGCCCTGCCAATGTTGATACAATTCATTTTGGATACACCAGACCTCTGAGCAGTGTGCTGGGAGGATGAGCCTCATTCCTGGATGGAACTGTGTGGTCCAAAGCTGGTCCACGGGCACAGCAGGACCCAAGAGATCTCCAAGGGCCAAACCAAGACCTGGGCAGTGCACTGAGCCATCAGCCCTTTTGCTCCTTCAGAGCAGCTACCAAGGAACACCGCCAAGACAAAAAGCACATTTAACTCCTTTCCATAAGTGTTCAGAGAAGGGGTGGTCCCTGTAACCTTTGTTTCTCAGAAGACACAGGTAAACACTCCAAAGCGCTCTTCAGGAAGGTGCAGTGCAGCAGGAACGTGGTGGTCAGGGGAGAGGGGCCTTCCCTTCTCACCAGGCAGCATCTGTCACTTAACTGAGCTTTCACTGCTTCACTTTGGAGTTTTCATCTCTCTTTGAGCAGAGTCTAAGGCTGGGGGCTGCATGGAAAGCAGCAGAAGCTGCAGTGTGTGATGTCCCAAGGCTCAGGGGGCCTCTCCAGCTGCCTCTGCCCTGTGCAGGGTCAGACCAGAGGGTCACCCAAGCTCTGCAGGTCAGTGTGCCCCACTGAGGGCTGAGGAATCTGCTCTGACCCCACACACCTGCACGAGAGACACTCCAAAATGGGGTATGACAATGTGGGAGGGCTGCAGGAGCCCAGAGCACTGGGCCCTGTGGTAAAGGTAAAGAAACAACCAAGAGAACAGTTCCCTGATCACAAGGAAGGAAAAACTGTCATCATCTGCATCCTGAGAAACTGAGATAAAACTAATCCCACACTAACCTTAACAGCTTGTTACATATGGAACAGCAAATAAACTGATATGCTGTGTTTATCAATTTTACAGTACCAGTTCAGGCAGAAAGACACAGACAGCACAGAGGGGAAAGGCCACGGGAGGGGAAGGGCTTTATTGGTCTATAACACAGGTCTGAGGCCAAACAGAAATGCAGTGATGCTCTGGAAGGGCAGCAACGACCTTTCCTGCCTCCACACAGTGCTCTGCCAGCCAGCATATTGTTGTTTACTGACAAATATTTACTGTATGCTCCCATTTATTCAAGCAAATGGAAACAGGCAGCAAAGCCTGATCCTGTAAAACAGAGACATGTACAATTTGATGCTCTCTAACCCCCGACCTGATCTTCCTTTTCCAATGTCTCCCCAGGTTTTCACTCACCATTCAACATTTCCATCTGTGAAAGGGAACCCTCGTGACAGCTTTTTAAAAGTTCTTTATTTTCTGTTAAACTTTTTGATTAGATTGATCTGTTCATAACCAACAATAAAGCCAAGCACTACATTACTTTTAATATTTGCAGAACAAGGAGGAAGAGGCAGAGTGCTATGGCTGTAAGGGGTGGAAATTGAGAAATGTCACTCCTAGCTCAGCTGATGACCTCCAGCTACTTCCTCTGATTATCTCCCACTTCTAAACCTTTTTATTCCTGGTAATGCTGACCTGCATTCTCCTCTCATTTCCTTTATCAACAAGATAGCCAAATCAGCTCTCTTGCTTTTATATCAAAACCCAATTATTCTGTATTTGTTGACAATTATTTTTTCACTTTTCCTCCAGAAACTGGGGCCACACTTCCTTACAGCAATCCTACCTAAAAGACTTGGGCCGTTATCCATTTTGGGACCTCTCTAAATAAAGCTTGCAGCAGAAGGGAAGGTGATGCACTGGAAGGAATTCACCAAATGCACTCCTGATACCCCAGACATTGCACTCCCTGTTTCTGTCCCAAAAGGGACATTTACACTATCAATGCCCTACAAAGTCCTTACAATACTATTTGAGCTCCATCCCTCAAGCCACCAGGCATCCAGGAACACAGAGAATGGATCCGTGCCCACAGCCCAGCTCCCATCCTGTGAAGCAGGATACAGGCACTGCCAAGTTTATCCATGTCTGGTCTAAGCTGGCACTAAGCAGGGAGAAGACACCACCTCACTAACCTGCTTGTTGATCCAGCTGACAGTGAGAGTTCAGGAGAGGCCAATCTCTGGCCTTCCTCCAGGCAAGGAGATTCACTTCTCTGGCCATCAGGAGTATGTGAATGGAGTTCCTGAGCTTCTCCCAGCACAACAGCTGTGGGATGCTCTTCCTGAGGCTCTACCAAGGGGAAAGGCACAGATTAGAATGACAATACAAAATACTATTGTTTCAAGTTCTACAGCCAGGAGACAGATTTTTAAGAAAAAATAAAGTTATAAATATTTAAATACCAACACCTCATTCCCACTTACTTGTTTCTCAAAGCTTTCCCAGGTTGAATTTTCAAGAGTTTAATTTCTTTTCCTAGAGAATTAAAAAAAAAAACAAAAAAACACCTAACCACCCTCTGAGAACCAGAAATGTTTCATGTTTCATTGTTGAGTTTCAAACAGAAACAAGGAGAGGAATAAAGGGGAAGGATATGTGCTACATTTCATAAGATGGAACTTTATTTCAGAAATTGGCAAACACTTAACAAGACAGTGCTGTTGGCTGCTTGTGGTACCAATCCCCTTCATCCCCTGCATCAAGCAGCTTGACAGCTTCAAGTTTTACAGATCAAGTTAACAGGCTTGTTTTCAGTTGTGATTTATTTCCTTATGCACCTAAGAAAGACAATGTCAATCCAGATAATTGACATTTCCATTTCTATAGGAAAAATAATTTCTAGACAAACACATATGGGATTAAAATTGTAAAACCATTCTGTTGTTTTTATGTCAAATGTTTTGGTCTATGAAAAGATGAACAGTTCTCTGAAAAGATACCTTCTGCCTCTCCAAAGAGAAAACAAATACAGAGTAGAAATTAGGGTATGAAAAGATCTTTATACCATACCCACAAATACTTTCAAAGTAGTTATTTTACTAGAAAGATGCCCAGGACATTAAACCCTCCCCAGACCCATCTCACTGACAACTGTGACTGGGACAGTCACAGACATGCCCCTTCAAGGCCCAAGCTCTGACTTTTCCACTCCTCCAGCAATATTTTGGACAGAAAAGGCCAAGCAGAACTGTAACTGGAATGTGGAAGGGCTTCACAGTCTTTGGATTGAGCTCAGCTTGCCATTTCCCTCCAGCTAACAGGCATAATTAAATATCAGGGGCATATTTTTGTCTGCTGAAAACAACCAACATATTCCAGTGAGTCAGTTGTCCAACTAATGAAACACAATTCTGAAATTAGCAGGGTAAAAATAGCAAAGCTCTGTGCAATAATGCAGACCAGCACAGCCAATACTTATCAAATCAAATTATTTATCACCAGTATTTATCAAATGTTTTTGGCACTTTCCCTCAGGCAAAGCAAAGCTTCACGTTTAAAAGTTATGAAAACTGAAAAACAGACATTTTAAGCTTAAAGATGCAAAGTAAGATGATGTAAATCAGGAACAGGTGATTAAAACACCACCACAAACAGAGTCAGATTTTCAGAGAGGTTAAATTGCATCAACCAATACTACAGGAAAGGGCAGTAGGAGAGATGGAGGGGGGGAAATAAATAAACCGACAAAACCCAACCCCAAAAAAGGTCTGTTTTAATTCTGTACAATTCCACCACTTCCATGAGAAGCCAAAGGAAGTGGGTAAGGAATGCAGACAGAGCCTTTCCATCAGGCCACTGCTGGCTTGTTCCTTTCCTGTACTGTAATTCCCATTTAATACAAAGGCAATTGCTGCTAACAAGGAACCCTGAGGAAATAGGCTTTAGGCATCTGTTCCTTCAACCATAAACCATCTTTTTGTTTTTTTCAATGGTTTACAAACAGTCAACTGGGTGCAGATGTTTGGCATAAAACTAGGAACTGCAATTCCAAGGATTATTGGAAGCTCAGTGCACAAAGTGCAGTGGGAATTGTGCAGGTTTGCCGGATCCAGACGAGGCGGTGCCACGGACTGAACACGGCACAGGATGTGCCTGAGCCAACTTATCTTCTACCTGAGCACTCTTTTGGAAGAACTCCATGGCTTTAATTCAGCTTCTCAGAGCCTGTAGGGCAGCACACACAGGGGAGATGGAAACCTGAAAGCCACAGCAGTCCACCCTGCCAGGGCAGAGCTGGAAATAAAGGCTGTGGTCCCACCATCTAACAACACATCACCTCTGCCTCTGCTATACATGAGGAACATCTTCAAATCTTTTATCCTTGAGATTCCTTAACTTCTACCCTTCACACAGAAAGGATTATGCATTGAATCAAGGTCTGCAGGAAATGATCAGGATAAAATTCATATTATTTTACTGTTTTTCATTTCTTTTTATTCTTGAGGACTCTGCTGGAGGAGACAGTGCGGGAGAGAGACACAGATTAACTCAGCTCAAGAGCACAGGGATTTGTGAGAGCTGGGGCAAACTACACTGCCACGTTTTCCCAAGGGCACAGACAACAGCACATCCCATTCTGGCCAGCGGAATTCCCTCCAAAACTCAAGTGTCTTGAATAGATTATAAATCCACAAGTTCTATTAGGCTGAGGAATGTTCTTCTAAATCCCACATTCAAAGCTACATGTTCCCTGCCAAAGCAGCCATGAAGCACAAACCAAAGGAGACCAAAGGATCCTGCAAGGAACACGCTCAGAGCACACTTGGTAAGGTTTGATGCTGCAGGGAGGGAGGATCACAAACAGGCTGGATGCTGTCCCTAACTCCTAACAAGTGAGTAACTGAAGCCCTGCATTCCCACTCTTCACTGAGCTCAAGTATATAAACACAAAACAAGGCAAGTTAAAAAGAGAGGCAACATCCTGCATAAACAGCCTGAAAGAAGACCAAGTATTTTATTGCTTCAGCCTCAGGACAAACAACTCCTGGATCCAATCCACACAAATACCTCAGCAGTTCCCAGTTACTGACTCCCTCTCACAGTAGGGACCAGGGAAGGCTCAAAGGCAGCGAGAGCACTGACCATCACCTTCATTCCAGAGGTGGCCACATGCCCAGCTCAGCACCTGCAGCACACCTGGATTGGAACCTGAGACCCCTTTTCAACAACTGCCTGCAACGTGTCCCCACTGAAATCAAACCCAGATAATCATTATGGGTCTTGCTTATGTTCCACACCAAAATCAATGGCAGTCAATCATTTTAGGGTCTGTTTGACCTTTATGCTATTTTTTCCCTTAAAGGCTGTAGAAGAACAACAGGAGAAAACAGCATTTCTTTGGGAACCCCCCACTTCTTAGTGTGGATCCAAGAGGGGACCATACTAAACATCACTGACCTGTGGCTGCTGGCAGCTCTTTGACAGCAACTTCTTTGTTTTGAGCACTTTCTGTTTTCCTCTCACCACTTTTCTTCCACCGGTTATTTACTTGATCCATCAAGAATTTGAATTCCTTTCTGTGTTTGTTTCCTGAAAGGTAGCAGAGCATCACTAACTATCCCCACAGGACTAAGGTACACCATAAACACTGAAATGAGGTGAAGAGAAATGGACACAAAACACTGAATTAAAACCATTTTTGTTACAGCAACTGAAAACCAACTCAGCACTGCAATATGGTCCATGTTCTATTAATGATCCAAATCTGTGTCTGTGCTTTCACAGAGCTACCCACAGCCAAGAACGCTGGCACAGATGAACACTCCATGCTCCTGTGTCATGCTCATTACACTGCTGAAACTCAGACCCTTTAAATCAGCTAATAACGCAAATACTCTTTGCACTTTCAATCACTTGGTATGTTTTAAGCAATCTTCTGGTGTTCAGCCAAAGCAATGTTGTTGTTTCATCTGGATACTTCAAATTCTTTACTCAGAGGCTGGGAAAATACCCAGTGTCCTCAGCCAGACATTGTGGATCACCTACCCCTGGCCAGGCAGGGAGGGAACACACTGACAAGGAGGCTGGAGCCAGGTGGGGATCAGCCTTTTCTCCCAGGGAACAAGTGAAAGGACAAGAGGAAACAGCCTCAAGCTGTGCCAGGGGAGGCTGGGGTTGGACATCAGAGGAATTTCTTCACAGACAGCATTGTCAAGCACTGGAACACCTCCAGGGTGGTGACTCCACCACCTCCCTGAGCAGCCCATTCCAATACCTGACCACCCTTCCAGTGACACAATTCTTTGATATATTCTATGATAAAATAACACCAAGTCCTGCCCCACAGAAGGAAAAAGATTTGACATCAACTCCTTTCCCTGAGCAGCTGAAAGCACCACAAAAGGCCAAAAACTCCATTAAGTAAAAGCAAATTCTGTCCCAGATCCAAGTCTGAGCCACTGCACACTTGCTATGGAATTCCTTTAGCATTTTAGTTTTCACAGCACTGCTTTCTTTTGTTGTCCTGGTTTATGGTGTGAATACAAAGCTTTGCAAAAAGAAACGTCCTGGCACACAAGCACTGCTGAGCTGTGCTGTAAATCACCGTGGTGCTGAAATGCCACACCACACACAGCACAGCAACCTGCAGCATCTCAGTAATAAACCAAACTGCAGCATTTCAATAAGCCAACCACAGACAGAACTACAAATATTCAAACATAAGACAAAGCAGTAGACTTCTGAAGAACATTGCAAATGGAAAGATTTATAAGCAGAAAAGGCAACAGAATACATTTTTCAACAAATTTATTTCTTTTCCTGTAGATTTTTTAACTCTAACTAGAGACCATGAAAAAAAGCAGAATGGGGTTGACACCAGGGTGAGGGTGTCCCTGAGTCTCCAGCAGCAGAAGGAAGTGACAGCAACTGTAATTGCACCTTCCAGGCATGGACTCCAGCAGCTGCTCCAGCAGAGCTCCCAAACAGCACAGGAACCATCCTCAGCTCCAGCAAGCAAAGTATTAATTGGTATTTCATAAATGGCAAAAAAAAATACCAGCAGTGCAATTCACAATTTGCCAAGAGCCTGGAACAGTGCAAAGAAGCAGAAAACCAGCACTTTCTCCAGCTGGTTTGTCTTGCCTTTCTCGAGGCTGTTCACAGCCCCAGTGTGTTCTGTTTCATATGGAAATGCAGAACAAAAGTACATGGTGGGGTTGGGATTCTTCATCCAGAACTTACACCAGAGTTAATTTATTCAGCTGGGAATTAGGGACCTCGAGTGCAAATGTTGTAAAATAAAAGAAAAAAAGAAGTTCATTGTGCAATAAAGCTTTTTAAAGTCCATCTGTGGTACAGTGAAAAAACGGCCTTTGATGAAAGTTCTTTTAATCTGTCCTTGAATTTTACTGTACAGTTCTTCCTCCTTATTGCTTTTATGAGAAATAACTACCTGACACCAGTTACTACTTACCTCTCTGATCAACACTTTTTATTAATTTTGAAACCGTATGTTCCCGTTAAAAATCTCCTTTCTTTGCTTTTTTCCTATTTTTTTTTAGACTTTTAAGTGTTCAGTTAAGCTGCCTGAGACTTATTCTCTTGGAGATCTTGCTAATTTTGAAGCCATGTCCTTTTAACAATATAAACTCAATTTTTCAAAGACAGGAATTTAATTAAGATAGTATTTAATTTTTTTTTTTGTTCTAAATGTGTATAACAGACCAAGAAAATGAAACCAGAGGCAGGAAGGCCAGTCCCTGGCTGGAGCTCAGGGAGCCCTTTCAGAGCAGTTCTGCTGTGGAGGGTTCCCAGTGACACCACATGACTGCACATCTCACAGCTCAGCAGGAGACACAGACACCCTGCTCTGCTCTTCTGCAGGTCCAGCAAACATGAGAGGACACTAAGAGGGCACAAAGTGCATAAATGGAGATGCACTCAGAGGCAATCAGTGTGTATATTTTAGTTCAAAGGGAAAGAAAGTAAATTTAAGAGCAAAACAAAGTGCAACTTGTGCATTACTCACGATATTCAGCGTGGATCTCATCTATTTCTTCCTCTGTCTGGTCCTTTGTGAAGGTCAAGCTCTACAGAAATCACACAAATGTTTGTTTTTAACAGAAATAAAAAGATGATAAGGCAGCAGACTCTGAAATTAGAGACTTCAAAGTGAAGGAGGAGCAGTTACCTGGTTTTCCCCCTCCAGCTCTCAGCTTCTCATCAAAGACCCTTATACATTTCCAGAACACATCCATGGTGTCCTGCTCCACTTCCACCCAGGCACCAGGACCAAGCCAGCCCCTGTCACACCCAGCACATGTGGGCCATAAGATATTTCTTAACACTGTGCAACAAACAGGCTTCAGAAGTCACCAAAGTATCCAGTGTCATGGGAAAAGAACAGGCGCTATTGCCCCCACGGAAGCATGGAATTCGCTTCCGTAAAATATTCCCCACACTGCCATGGAGGGTCAAAATCCTCCAGTGTGGCCAAGGGGAACACTTCTCAAGAGCTTTTACTGCAGTCAAAGAAGTGCTCCCACTTCAGTGGTTTGGGCAGAAAGCTCAGCACTGCACCAAGGACTGCCCACGGCAAACGCGTCGTGTGAGAATATCGGGTTGGTTACAGGATGGCATATGTGAATTCCAACACTGAGGCTGGGAATCCCCACTATAAAGCAATAGGCAAACATATTCAGTGCCCACCCTGCAGTTTCTGCTGGCCACCCCTCTGTGAGAACAAAGATCAGTCACCTACATTTTCACTGGGTTTATTACATTCCAGCTGAACCCGAATCTTCTCGTTCTTTTCCAGCTCTTTAACAACCTCTGCAACTGTTCAGAAATAGAAGAAAGGGGTCACTGAAACAGGAGCTGTGTAATAAAAAGCTGTAACAGCACTGAATGAAACTACCATGACTTTAAAACACAAACAGCATCAGCACTCCAACAATGAAAGCTCGGGCTCGAATCTCAGGCAAACCTGCCATCTTTCCAAATCCCACTGAACCTCCCTCCTCCACACTACAAGTGTTTCTGTGGTGCACAGGTATGTCATTCAGAAAGAGTTTCCATTTTAGACTGGATGTTTCAATGAAAGATATAATAATTGCATCTTCTGTTTATCTTATTTTACCCCCAGACCACCTTCCAGTGTGCAGGCTCATGGCCAAAGCCCACAGATGAATCACAACCTACCCCAACGATTATGTCAGACACGTTCAAAGCCTACAAACAGACATAGCTGTGTTTCTCAACATTTAACGAGAGCCACAGCTATGCAGGACCCTGCACAGTTTATTTTGACATTTACTTTTTCAAATCTGTTCCTGCATTTCATCATCTCCACAGCACTGCCAGGTAGCTGCAGGCAGTTATCAAAACAAACACTTTCACCAGACAGTGAAGCAGTCAGAGAACAAAAGCTTAGTAAGCTGTGAAGGAATAAAACCTGTTCCAAACTGGTTTAAGCAAACTCCCGGAATTTGGCACCTCTGCTTCCTCAGAAGCTCAGCTACTCCTGTTACATAGTTACCTCAGGCTCAGTGCTACTACCCAAAATGCACGTCTGCATCTTAAGTGTGAGTTTAATAATTCACCCTTTGTGCCCAGGGTTTGAACAGAGGAAGAGTTTTGCATTATTTAGGGCAGAGCAGCTGAATTACACTGAACACACCCTGGCACTCTTCCTTTAGTCTGGAGGAACGAGGCAGAGACTTGGAGCCACTTCATCACCAGCACGGAGTGAAGAACCCCCCTGAGTACCCCCCACATTACAGGAGTATTTTGCATTACCCTTGTTTTACACAAGATAAATTCTTCCAGCTCCAGTTCCCCCAAACCATTCAAACCAGTGTTCCTCCCACCCCGAGAGCCAACAGAGGGAGAAATGCAGACAAATGGGTTGTGATGGCAACAACTTCCCTACAGCTTCTCACTTACCTGATTTGGGACTTAGGGAATCACACTGAGCATTGTACATGTGCACAAATTCCTGGTGTCTCTTAATGAGCTGCTGACGGGTCCCAGAGGTGGACAGACCATGTTCCTTGAGCTTCTTCTTCAGGTCTCGGTCCGACAGCAGGTTATAAACAACTTTAGACATCGGTTTCCTTTTGTGAGTAGAACTGCCACAGGAAAAGGAAACAGACTTTATTTATTACTCCTGTGAAAATATTTAAGGGCATTTCACCCACTCGAGATGAAAGATACCTGAAAGAAACTTGGGTTTTTCACCCAAGTACTGGCCATGTCTTACCTGAATCAGCAGGAGAAGTTTTAAAAGCATTAAAACCTCAAGACAAAACTTGAATTAGGAGAGTTTTCAGCCTTCTGGGAAAACGACTTTCAGAAAAATAGTCATGTACCTGAAGGCAGCAGTTCCCAGCTAACAGAAGGGTGGTTTGGTGACACAGAAAGTGACATTAAAGAGAATTAACAGTGCTCTCAAAGGAATGACATCTAAGTCCAAAGTTTACTCCTTCCCACTGCCTTCTGTCAGAAGAACTCAACATTCCTGATGCAGCTGGGGAAAACATCTTAACTACAGGAAACTGCCAGATGAAATTCAAGAGTATAACTTTCTACTATAACTTTTGTCACCTAAAACGAGCAGAACAGCTCCTTCTGCACAAATTGGCTCAGGCTTCTCTACACCTCCTGGTGAGATACTCTCAAACTAGGAAACAAAGGGACCAAAACCCATCAACTGCCTTGCTCATCTTCTGCAACTGCAATAATTTATTGGTTACAGAGGAACAGCATTTTATTAGACACTTTTCGTTCTGCAGCAAAACAAAGTTCAGCTGTACTGCTCTGGATTAGAGAGCAGTTAACAGCTTTCCATGGTGACAGCAAGAAATTTATTTCAAAGCTATTCAGCACTTTCAACTTATCACATTGAAAATAAATTTCACATTGAAAAAAAGGCTTATACAAAAATTGTTATTAATTCATTTGCTCTCATCCAGCCCCTGGGGCTCAGCTGGCAAAAAGAAGATGGATTACCACAATACACTCTTCAGGGAAACTTTTTTCAGATTCTTTTGGGAAATATAAAAAATGTCATCGAATAATTAAATCTTTTGGAAGCCCTGCAGAAGCTTGGTGTGTATTCCAGTTCACCAGCAGCACGACCTAAAGAGTGCCCACAGCTTTGCCAGCAGCCACAGGAAAACAGCTCGCAGCAGGTTTGGATTTGAATGTTGGTGGGTTTTCCCCACCTTCGAGAGGTGCAGTGTTCTCTAGGAACACACACACATGTTGGAATTACCCTTGTGAAAGTTTGGGGGGCTAAATTAGCAGTTCTGCCAAAATACTGCTCAGCCATGTGCTCCTGCTTTGAGAATAACAGAGCTCCCATTCCTCAGAGAAGCACTAGGGATGTGCTGTTACTGGAACCAAACATCACAGTCATAAACCACACCCTGCCAAGAGCCAGCATTTACCCCAGAGAGCCAGTCCCTACGGGGCAGTGTCTGGTGTGACACATACTGAAGGTCTAAGCAGCCTAGAGATAAAATAAGCAGAATTTAAAATCCCGTTAGGGACATGAGCTTGACACCAAGGAAAGATCTGGCTTTTATGTGCATTTATTGAGAGCAGAGAAAGCACTAAAAACATCCCAAATGGAAATTAAAATATAACATCAGATTTCAATATTAATTTATGATTTTTCAACTTCAAAAGTCCTTTAGCTTATATATTGCTCTTTAAGCATGACTGGGCAAAACAAGAGCTTTAACATAAAATTACTTTCTAATTCAAGTTTCAGAGGACTTGGGAAAATAAGCATTGCAGTACAAGCCCCTCCCATTTCTTCAGCCTGATCAGTCAGAAATAATAACAGCCTACATTTCTGCTGTAAGTAAAACAAACTGAAATCTCCATTTCTGATGTGAACATGGCGACCGTGACCAATGCTGGGGCAGGGGCACAAAGCCAAAGGAATGCATCAATCTTATGGAAATTAAGATCTTCAGGAAACTTGAACAGCCCCACAGTGAGGAGAGAAAGGTGCAATTTTTATTCTTTAACTTGACAGCTATTGAAGCAAATGTCTCCTGGCCCACCTGAAGTGAGGGAAGTGATTCACTCACTAGGTGAGAAATGGGAACCGGAGTTACCCAGAGGGAATGTCAATGCCAGGGAGCAGAATGGGGACAAGAACAGTGCACAGACTGAGGGCTGCTCCCTGTGCTGAATTCTTTAAAGCACTGGCCAGTGTTTTCTTGCCACTAAAAGCCAAAAAGTAATTCTACTGGCAATCCACATGCTTTCTTGAGAGGCCACAATGCCCACAGCGTTTCACAGTGCTCTGTGCAGCAGGTAAGCCAGAAACAAGCACAGCCCACTGCTATTATACCCCAGCAACTGAGAGGAATTTCAGCAGAGCACAAAACCAGCCACGAGCACGGGAAAGTTCTTAAAGCTGTCCTTACCTTCGGAGGCTGTCCTTCTTCTCCTCTCTGGTCAAGCAGCTATCCAGGTGCTTGTTTATATATTGCTCTGGAATAGCCACCTCACAAACAGGACATTCCACTGAAAGCAAGCAAGAAGGAATTTACTAGTGTGGATACAACAGCAAAAAGCAAATGTTTTCATCTGAGAGAATAATTGCTGATTGAAGAAAATGAAAATCCAGAATTCCAAATGTCTTGTTTGAAAAGATCTGGCACATCTATCCAGAATCTTCCTTTTTAGCTTTCATTTTCGTCCCACAGCACTGAATTCCCTCTCTATGTAATATCAGAGTGGCTCTCATCTTCCCTGCAGACAGATGGAATCAAATCCCTAATAACCTAGACTAACACACATCCTACAAGAAAACCCAAGGGCTAACAGAAACAGCAGCAGATGTCCCTGTTAATGATTTCCACTTTTGCAGTATTTCACTCCTAAATAAAGGAGGCTGCTTCTTTTTGACAAAACACTATAGCACCGCTTTTATTCTTGTTAACATCGTGTTCCCAATGTATGGTTCTCAGGACAGTCAATCCACAAGTTAACTCAGCCTCACAGGAATCCCATGATCCAGCCAGGCCCCCCACTCATTTCTGGATTCTGTGCCTGGGCTGGAGGCTCAGGAACATCCCATGGCACAGGCCCACCCCACTCAATCACTCTTGCATCATATCTGCAAGAGGCACCTATAAACACTGCCTGTCAAGGCAGACAATAAACACAGACTTCAAACATTCCTCTTTAGCAATCAGATTTCATCACAAATGGCTAATTTTGAATGAACAGAATGAGAGTCTTTAACTAACACCCTCTATGTCAGTGTGAGGGAAGCCAGCTCTGATTTAAACAAAACAAAAACCAACCTCTGAAATGTTGGTTTTTCACAACTGTGAAATATTGTGGGATTTGAGAGCTCTCTGGTAATACTGCTCTGCAACTCCTGACTCCCAACCACGCCATATTCCAAAGGTTAAACACCCCAAACAGTTGGGACAGTAACAAAAACCAGGACAGGTTTCCCATGGCTCCTTTCCTGGCTGTGATACATCTTTAAGATAAGGATTTACCCAGCTAATGAATCAATATGAACTTCAGAATCGAATACATTGTTAAACAAAAGAACAGATAAATCGGAACTAATAAGAACCAGGGTTCTACTCCTACATGGTCTTTTATTTTAATTTAGGCTTTTAGCTGGGTCAATAGGATGGCTGCCAGCACATCAGGACTAAGAAGATTCTGCCACTTTATTGTGGTTTATTAGTATAAATGGGCATTTTCATGCTTCAAAATAAATTAACCTTAATCCTGTGGAATTACAGAAGAATAAAGCAGATGACTCTTTTGGAGAGTGTATGAACAGGAACATTAACAGAACTGCTGCCATGTTCACTTCGAGTTTGGACTCACCCCTCAAATAACAAACACATTATAAAATAACCTGCATCTGGGTACTCAAGGACACAAAGGCAGAATGAATGTTGGTGTCTGTCTAGTCACTGGGAGAAGGAGAAATTGCTTCATTTTTACTGAATAAGTCTGTTGCACAACTATTGTTTTTCAGCATTGTTACTCAAAGCAAAGGAATCTGTAAGTGCTGAATTCCATTTCATTCCTTGTCAGCAGCCCAAGTTTCCTCATCAAGAACATGCTTGGAGCAGAGCAGGGCCAGTTAAAGGGGAAGGAGCTGCATGTGCCAACAGGGATCAGAACCAGGCAGAGAAACGGGATGAGTGCCACGGACTGAGGGTCCTCTTACACACACAGAGAGAGCAGGGCATAACCCAAACCTAAACAACTCACCTTTCTTGACTCCTTTGACCACAGATGTAGAAGGCTTTTCATGACTTTTGGTGCACTCAGGACTCTCCTGGGATCCTACTTCACTGTCTGTATCACCAGCCTCTGCAGAAGTGCCATGAAGGTCACGGTGTTCCTCAGTTCTGAAAGTCCCCTGATCAGTCCCTGCCAGGCCCCCTGCCTTTGCCAAGGTGCAGACTTTGTCCTTTCTCAAGAAACTGTCCATCACTGGCAGCTCCTTTGACTCTGGCTGAGAAGCAGGAGCCCTGCCATGGCTCTGGGCAGCTGGACTCCTGCTGCAGGCCAGCGGGGCCGGAACCGCGGGAGCATCCAACACCAGCTGGAACAGCTGCTGCCTGGGAGCATCCAGGAGAAAGCATGCAGTTATCCACGTTGGACAGTGCTGGGGTTTTTTGGAGAAACGACAATGCAAACTGATGGAGTTTTTTCCCCATTCCTTCTTCCCTCTCCCCCTTGCTCACACGCAGCACTCGGGGATTGCCCATCCCACAGGAACCTGGACCAGGAGCCAGCCAAGCCTCACCACACTCTGCAGAACCTCAGCACTGTCTTCCTGATTTCAAACAAAATAAATTGCATTTTGCAAATGCAATGAAATGCCTCTCAAAAGTCACATGGAACACAGCAGAGACCCAAGAGCTTTCCCCCTCACTTGAACAGAAGAGCATTTTCAAGCCAGAGCACCTCAAACAAGGTGTCACCCAGCTGTGACAGAGGCTCCTGGAGCCAAGGGCCCAGCAGCAGCCACTGCCATATTCCATTGCTCTGTAGCCAAATGCCGTGGCTTTACAGCTCTATGTGACACAGTTCACTGCAGCTGGGGTGACAAAGCCCCTGAAAGCACACAGCTGTGGCTCCTCAACTTGCAAGATTTTTAACTGGGGAACACTAAATAACAGCAGAAACAATTTGGATTCCCATTCCTTTAAAAGGAGGGGACTGTGAGAGATATTCCTACAGAATGTGCACACCACAGAAGTCTCTCAGAGCACTTCCCTGAAGCCCCAAGGCCCACTGCCCAAGGAGAACCAGCTCACTTCACATGCAGGGTGTTGGCTTCACATGAAGGCAGCCAGGAGAAATTTGAACAGAAACTTCAGATTCTCTAGTAACAGTTGGCTCAATAAAATACAACCTCATCTAAGATAAAGAAACTGGAAAAACAGTACAAAACTCAATCTATCCTAACAATAATTGAATAACAAACATTGTTTTAATTACACCACTGGTCTACAAAAAATCCTGGGAGCTTTTCTTCATATTGAAACATAAAGACTTGGGAATAGACTTTCCAAAGGGATCTGATCTTGGCACAGAATCAGTGGAAAGAACATCAGGACGAGAACTTGAAAACTTTTTTGCCAAAACACACTTTTTTTTTTTGGTGGGAAAATACAGAAAACTCTAGTACTGAATGCAAAAGAGGAGAGAGCAGTCCCAGGCTGGCTTTTCCCAGAATGTGGTATTTTGGGCTTGTGAGCAGCTTCCCTGGCTGGGTGATGACATCTAGTGGTCCCACCCCACAGATGGAAGAGCTGGGACACAGCCCTGAGCTCTGGGGTAGCACTTTATCACCTGCCACACCTCCCTCAGCCCCAGTCCTTGTCAGCAAGGACTACTTTTCTACCTATGCAACTGTAACTCTAATTTCTATTGCTAAATTTTCTAACAAGGTGATGCAAAAACTTACAAATTTTATCAAAATAATCTCTTTATTAGAGGACAATGAAATTAATTCTTTACACTTCACACAAAACTTTACACTTATTTTTGAAGACACTGGCCTTACTGCAAGTGATAAAAGTTCATAAAGGGACAGCTGGCACAAATACTGCTCCTCATCTTTCTCTCCTGACATGTCCAGAGCCAGGAATTCCATCCCAGAGCACTGGCAGGTGAGGGAAAACAAAACTGCTCATGTCAATGCCCCCCCTGAGCTCCTGTGCCCCTCACACAGGGCACTGTCCATTCACACCCATTACAGCCTGGTCAGAACTGCTCCTCTGCCTTTCACACTGAATAAAACATCGACGGGCCATGAGGAATGACAGGACACCTCCACTTTCACTGGGAAACAGGACAGCCCTCTCCCTGGATGGGGAGGGAGCAGCATTCCCACACATCACCCCAAGCACACCCACAGCAGCTCACCCTGCAGACACTTGGGCACAGGGTGTAAAGCAGAGTACAAACGGGATCAGCACCTGGCCCTGGCTGGAATGATTCCTATTCCCTGCACACGCTGACCTTGGAGCACAGCTTGCACTCTAGGTACCACCAACATTACCATTTTCTTCCCCTCCAGGCCTGACTTAAGGAATGGGTTTGCACTTTGTGAAATGCTGAGAAGATTTAAGGCCTAATTTTCATAAACACTAAACCACCCAAGGCTCAAAGTCAGGTCAGGACAGACTTGATCTCTGAAATGTGCTGAGCTCTTCAACCCCTGAACTTTGGATTTGTTTTGGGGAGGGCCACAAGGAAACAAAGCAGATGGGGAAGCAGGGGGGAGACAGAAGATTTGTCCTATACCAACATCATCAGGGCAGAAATCAGCAATGGGGTTCTGATTCAATGACACTCATCTCACACACTGCTCTCTGGCCAAGCTGTGTCCCCTCAGCCCAGGACATGGCAGAGCAAACACAGCCCGGGGGGTGCCCAGCACCTGACTCATTATCTACACTGCTCTGAGGGGTCTGTCTCATTAGAGCAGTCATTAGTGAGCCTTCATCGTGGGGCCTTTCCCACCCAGCTCCAGAGCAAGCCCTGTGCCCGCTCCCACCCACCCCAAACGGAGCAGGGGACAGGGCACCACCATCCTACTGATCCCACCTCATGGGAGACACTGGCTGAGCTCCAAGGCACACAAGGAAAGGTTATTAAACTACTCTCACTGCTAAGATTTATACTGATCCATTAAAGCAGCCAAAGAAATTAATGTTTAAGATTCAATATCATAATGGATCCAAGTCAGCACTACTTGTTCCCTACAAAATTAGATATTACCAAAAAAATAGTAATCCATTTATCACTAGGAAGCACCAGAGTTCAAGCTAAAACAATGGAACTGTAGGATTTAAATTATTCAAATAAATCACTTCAATCTAGCAGTGGTCATGTAGGAGATTAGATCTATCTACATTCTATGGTTTTCATCACAGAAAAATTCTCTCATGAAACAAAGTCATCAACTGAACTCTGCTTCCTGTCACTTATGAAGCCAGGTCTCATTGACTTCCAGCTTCAAGTTAATTTCAGAGAAAAAAATGAAAGTGCATTTATCTCCCAAAGACACAGGAATACCCACAGAATCCCCAGCAAACACTGAGCTGCTTCTCATCAAAAGGAAACAGATAATACAAGGAGCCTCATGCATCTACTGTGGTGAGAACTTACCAAGTCAAACTCATTCTGTTGTTCCTGTCTTTTAAAGGGATGAAATAAAAAATGAATTAAACAGGAAAGTAGCTAAGAAACCCAGGTGAAAGCAGAGCACTCCATTACTTCTCTTCCCCAGGAAAACTCACATTTGTGGTCCTTCAATACCTATGTTTTTCCCAGCCAGTGACTTCACCAAGAGAATTCTCTTGCAAGTTGATTGTTACCACTGGACAAAATCTTTCTGTTCAGAATTTTCCCTGCACACATAGCAAAGATCTTAGCAGAAAATCTTTATTACCATTATTTTTCTCACAGAATCCTGACATATCTGCTTGACTTCCTACACACTGGAAGAGACTGCAACTTACAGGGCAGTTAACCAGAACCAGGACCAAAATAAGCTTGTAGAGCTTCCACACCTCACCAAGTGGGCAGCAACCTTCAGCCAGAACCCTGTAGGATTTCTCCAAAAGTGTAAATATCCATCTTTGACAATGTTTCTGTGACACCACAATTGTTTTGCTCAGTCCTCACACCACTGCTCTCCAAGGACTCCGAGCCTGGTCACACACAGGCAGTCTCTTCTTTCCAGCTGCCAAACTAGAGAGAGAGAGTGGTCATAAAATTACATCAATACCTTGCAGAATTGAAGCTCTTCACTAGATCATCTAATGTTCGGTTGTTTTTCAGGTCAGATTCCGAGACTGCCTGTTGGAAAAGAAAGAGAGAAAAAGCAAAAACAAACAAACAAACATTCAAATGCAGTGAAAACAACAAGTGCCCAGAAAATGTTCAAGTGATCAATAACTTGCTACTTGGCTCAGCGACTCAACTACCCCCACTAAAGTGCTATGAAAATGAAGATGTATAAAGGGTAAATGCTTTTTCCTGAAAAATATGTCATATTAAAATAACTGCCTGAGAACTGTAAGTCTGGAAAATTAGGGTAATAGATAAAAATGAAGCATAAAGCCAAAGGAACAAAGCCCAGCATAGCCAGGCTCCAACAATGGTTTATTGTAGCACAGGTCTAATTATTTTGAAAACCAAATCAAGGATTTTATGAAGGTGATAAGAACGTTAAGCAACAAAGCATGAAAACCCATGAAGGGAAATGTTAATCTTCTGATTATGGAATTAAAATATGAAATATGAGATGACTTTGTGCATTCAATTCATTCTTTTGAAACAATTTCTGATTTTTATCTCTGTCTCTCTGCTCTTCTTTTTAACAAAGCTTCCCTTAGTTTTTCTCATACCAGTACCTGTGAGTTTTAAGCAGGTGGCAGTAAAATGTACTTCATCAAGTAGTCTGCACTTGTTTGGATGTTTAAAAACTGGCAAAGCCACAAATAGATCCATTTTCCAGTCTTGAAAGGTCTCATTTGTTTCATGCTTTAGAACACAGACCAAAATTACTCCTGTTTTGCCAATATTCCTGAAGCACCATTCACTTGTTTGAGTTACTGTTTTTAACCACTTTCAGGAGGTCGATAAACCCCAATTGGCTTCAGGAGAAAAGTTAGATTAAGGCTTAGAAAAAATTGCATTTCATGTTCTTTAATCAAAAAAGGGCTTCAAGTGAGATCCTAATAACAAGCACCTGCAGAGCAGCTCAACCTGCCTCCAGTGCTCTGCACGCTCAGCCTCCTGCTCCTGGCAAACACCTCCTCTCCCCAGAGCAGAACAGAGCCCTCTCATGCCCAAAAAGGCTACACCAGCCACTGTCAGGACTAGCAGGTTTGTGAACACTTTTAAAGACTCCTTGAGAGATGAAATGAGGCCACTCAAAATTTAAGTGGGAAATTTAAGTGCCTAAGTTTCAGCACTCCTGGTTTAAACGATGGTGTATTCTGACAAATTAATATTAAATGTTTTGTGACAGACTGTATGCACAGCCCTGAGCCAAACCCCAGGCTTGATGCTCCATCCGCTTCTGCCTGTGCTGACAGAGAACAACTCTGGAGCAGAAGAATTCCAGCTGTAAGAACATCCCAAAGAGCTGCCCAACTTTGCCCAAGGAGCTGCTCACCAAACAGAAAGGTGGTAACGTGATCACAATTATTTAGCACAGTCCAAAGGGAAAAGCTCCTGAGATTTGCCAAAAAAATAAACAAAAAAACAAGCTGAGGGGGAAAGAAAAGCACTTACCACGCAGCATGTTGGACACTGAGTTTTGTAGGACAAAAACTTGCGGATACAAAGGGAACAATCTGGAAAAAAGAAATATGTCATTTTAAAGAAGGCATTCTTCCAAAGACAGTTTCAAGTCCTTACTTGTGTATTTTCTTATTGTACAATATGTGCAAGCTATTCCACAATACACCAATGTTGAAAACACACCATCTTTCCATGGAATTGAGATTATCATTGTAGAAAAAAAAAACCAAACGTATTGTATGCAAACATATCTCAGTACCCAATGTCAGTCCCTCTGTCAAAAGATGATGTTCATTTCCTTTTGTTTCCCAGTGCAAGACAAGAAGACCTTGGTCAGCCAGCACCACTAAAGCCATGCTTGCACTGCTCACTCCCCCCACACTGGGTTTTTGACATGACTAATGTGGGACCACTTCCATCTTCCTGCACAGCCCCAGACACCCTCTGTCTCCTCCTCTTCCCAGGCTTTTCTGCCCCTTTCCAAAACCATACCAACTTGTTAGTGAAGGAAAAGGCTAAACAGAATGGAAGCCAGCACTGGAAGGCTGAGAGACAGCTTAATGTTTCCCAGGGAAAGCAAGTCATGTCATCATCACAGGATGGTTCAACAGACTGTGGTGAAACATGCCATAAGCTTCATTTTGTCACAGTAGATTTCTGAAATTGTTCTACTTTGTCAACTGATCTATGAGCTTTCACAGCCACTTAAAGATATAAAGTCTCATCACTCTCCAGTAAAACAGACATTCACTCACTAGATCATTATGGGTCAGAGTCTCAGCATTTAACACTCAGCAGCAGCTCCCAAAGCAGATTTATATTTCATAGACCCTCTGGGAGTGAGTCTGAAAAGCAGCAGGAGCATTAATTGATCACAGACTGGTTTGGGTTGGGAAGCCCCATCCAACCTGGCCTTAACGCACCAAATAACACTTAAACCCACACATCCAGCTAAATACTCAAAAGTTACTATATCTATTAAGAAGTTATATGGGGTGGGAAATCCATAAAAAAAACAAATTAACTTTAACTGTATGAATATGAATGAACTGGCAGACCCAGCTTGCTGACATCCAGCACACCAACCCCAGCCTGCAGACAGAGCTCATGCTCCCATACCAGGTATAAGAAATCCCAGGGCCACAGTTCCTTCCATCCATGCTAGAGAAGACATTCACCTTCAGATGCCTTTATCATGTGAAAAAAATATGGATGGCACATCTATTCTGTCAGTAACAACACAGTCCAAAGCACCAGGACAGTTAAACAACTACTGTCACATGAGCTACTGAACACTCCCAACACCCAAGGAGCAGAGGAGGAATTTAAGTGGCTACAGGTGCAAACACATCAGAGGGATGTCTAGAGACCCTGGAACAGATCAGTAAGAAAATGAGAGTCAGCAGAAAGGTTTGCAAGCAGACATACTTCATTTTCATCCATTCACAAACAATTACTCATTAAAGCAGAGGGCTTTTGGCTCCACTTGTCCAACCTCAGTTGACTCAAGAGATTATAGAGACAAGCAACTGAAAGTGCTTCAAGAAATCTTGAGCTACTGTAGAAAACTTGGACCTTCTGCAGTTTGCATGGGGAAATAAATGTGTAATCTGTTAAAGAAAAGGCAGACAGATTCTTTCCAAAGTTAAGGGCCTCTGAACCCCACTGTGTCACCAGCGAGTAGAGAATTTCCAGTGCTCCCCACCACAAGAATACTGGTTTCAATGGTGAGAGCTTTGCCAAGCTAAACTAAACTTCACTGCCAAACTACAATGACCCTCTTCATGGAAGGAAGGGGAAGTGCTACAGTTTCTGAAGCAAACAATTACAAGCTTTTATTTTAACATGAGAAAAGCTAACATATTTCCCTCTAATCTGGCTTTCAGCAAACTGCTTGGGTCCAGGTTCCAACAGATATCAGCCCAAGGCAGGCGGAGCAGCATGGAAAATTTTAGCTCATAATGCTCTCCACATACAGCTTTGCTCCACCCTCAAGATGTTATGAAAGATATTTCAATGGAGACTTGTAGAAATAGGCAGCGTTTTAAGTGCATTGATCCCGATGCCACGTGTTTATGCTGCAGCAGGAACTGCACGAGGGAAGGTTCTGGCTGCTTCCATCTCACAGACCTTCTCACAGCTTCCATCCCAAGGAGAACCATAGAATGCTGGAATGGTTTGGGTTGGAAGGGACCTTAGAGCCCATCCAGCTCCACCCCCTGCCATGGGCAGGGACACCTTCCACCAGCCCAGGGTGCTCCAAGCCCCGTCCAACCTGGCCTTGGACACTCCCAGGGATGGGGCAGCCACAGCTTCTCTGAGCAACCTGTGCCAGGGCCTCCCCACCCTCACAGCAAAGGATTTCTTCCCAATATCCTATCTAACCCTACTCTCTGTCGGTAAGAAGCAATTCCTCCTTTTCCTGTCACTCCAGGCCCTTGTCAACAGTCCCTCTCCATCCTTCTTCTAGGCTCCCTTCAGGTCCTGGAAGGCCACAATTATGTCACCCTGGAGCCTTCTCCAGGCTGAACAAACCCAATTCTCTCAGCCTTTCCTTACACTTCACACTCAGGAAGTTCACACAGGAGGCAGCAGGACTGGACAAGTCCCACCAGAGCAACAACCCCCCCCAGCAGACTCACAGTTGTGGGAGCACTGCGGGATGATCACGGCGATGCTGAAGTAGTCGAAGCAAATCCCACAGCGCAGCAAGTCATCCACGTCCTGCAGGGAGAGCGGGGTCAGCCACGGGCACGGCACGTGTGCCCGACACGGGGGAGCGGTACCGAGCGGGGGTGCCCGACACGGGGGTGCCCGACACGGGGGTGCCCGACACGGGGGTGCCCGACACGGGGGAGCGGTACCGAGCGGGGGTGCCCGACACGGGGGTGCCCGACACGGGAGGTTCGCTGTGCGAGGGGGCCGCTCAAGGCCAACGGGCTCGTGGGGCGAGGGCGGATCCACCGGCAGCGCCGGGATGTGCTGCCACGGCCTGCTCGCAGGGCAGAGGGGCCGCTCCCCGGCCCCTGGGCCCCGCTGGCCCCCGCCCGCCGTCCCGCCACCCCCGGGTCCCGCCGCACGCACCTTCAGCGGGGCCAGGCTCGGCGGCCAGGGCGGCTCGGGCAGCGGCAGCGCCAGGGCCATGGCGGGGGGGCCCGGTCCTGTCCGGCACGGCCCGAGCGGACCCGGCCCCGCGCGCTCACCCCGCGCGCCTCCGCCCGCGCTTCCGGCGGCGCTTCCGGGAGGAACTGCCGGGAACGGAACGGGCGCCGGGAACGGGGAAGGGGCGGAGCCGCCGCTCGCCCCCGGCCCTGTGCGGTACCCTGTGCGGTACCCCCGTTCCCCAGGCCCGTTCCCCGGTGGCCTCCCAAAGGGCGGGGTTGTGCCACAGCTGCAGCACCTTCCGTGCTCGCTGTCTAATGATGCTCGATTAAACACCTGCGCGGGCAGCTCTGAAATCCTGCGGATGGACGTTAACGGGGGAGACCCCAGCAGGGGCTGCGGCTCCTCCCGAGGGGCAGCTCCGACCTCTGCTCTGGGTGAGCAGGGACAGCACCCAGGGAAGGGCTGGAGCTGGGACAGGGCAGGGTCAGGCTGGATCTCAGGAAAAGGTTCTTTCCCCAGAGGGTGGTTGGCACTGACCAGGCTCCCCAGGGCACTGGGCACAGCCCCAAGGCTGCCAGAGCTCCAGGAGGGTTTGAACAACGCTCTGAGGGACAGGATGGGATTGCTGGGGTGTCTGTGCAGGATGATCCTTGTGAGTCCCTTCCAGCTCAGGATATTCTATGATTCTGCGATTCCAACCAGGTAGCTTTTCAGCACTGAATGAATCATCCACCAGGCATTTCTACACCTTCTCTCCCCTGTGTGCCTCTCACCCCTGGAGGAGCTAAAATAACAGCACCGGTCTCTGTGCATCCCATGTGCCTGTGGAACTCCCTTGGACAGCTGATGGATGGAATAGGATTCTCAGAACTCCTGTGCTCAGCTGATGGATTCTCAGCCACTGAGTTGTTCACTCAGGGGACAAATGAGATATGTGTCTGAGTGCTCCCATAAGATGGGCCTGAGAGTCTTCATCTGTGTCTCCCAGGAGATACTAACTGAAAACACATCTAAGACACTGTGTGGGTGAGATTTGGAAATGCGCTCACCCACCTCACTCCCTCCTCAGTGACCTCCCACAGCCCAGCCCTGTGCTCTGCACAGGTGCAGGTCAGCCCCTTGCCACGGGAGTGCCCTTCCCCACAGCCCTGCTGGGTTCCCATGGGAATGGGCATCATCCCCAGCACCTCTGCCCCGGCACGGCCAGATCTGCCTCTGAATTCCACAGAGGGGACAGCAAAACCCAGACTAAAAATACACGGCCTGGTGACTGCAAACCACCCCCAGGGCAGGTGGTGACCGGGGCTCAGTGCTGCCCTGGGCTCTCAGGAGGGCTCAGAACTGCCGGGGAGGTCAGGGAAATGAACGCACTGCCCAAGTCACAGAGGATAAAATTGCAAAGCAAACTGCAGTGTCTGGGTGCAGTTCTGGTTTCTGAGGGCAGGTACTGACCCAGGCTGTGCCCAGGCACTGCCCATCACACACGGGGCTCGCTGACCCCCCTCCCCTGGCAGGTACTCTGGCACACTCTACACTTACAACATTCCTGTTCCTTAAATTTGTTGTAGCAGAGGTTTTCAGACACACACAAGGCACATTTAACCATTTTTTATAATAGTCTATGAAACAGTAACAGCTCCCTTTACTTCCTTAGTTACACAGGTCTGAAACACTTCTGCAGCAGCTGGTGACTCAAACGTGCTGCTCCCCAAAAGCTGCGTGTATGTGTGCCTGGTTTTTCCTACGAGTTTGTTTGTAGTAGTGTAATTTCCATGTGCTTGCTCTTGATCTGTGCTAGTCTGATTTTTGAATTGGATAAAATCAAGCCAAGCTCCCTGAACTGGCACTCAATGTCTATATATAAATATATAGCTATATAAAAGGTGCTCCATGACCCACACGATGGGGAAGGTCAGAGGAAATAATCACAATGGTCTGTGCTGGCCTTGGGCACTATGAATCTCTGAATTTATATGTTTGAATGGCTTTGATTACTGCCTGCCCCTTGCCAAAATGCTAGAATTTACAGAATAGTGTCACTTAAGTGCCTGTTCTTTTCACCTTAAGGAATCCATTTCTGTTTTCTCTGTGAGCTGTGACAAATGAATGTATCAAACTCTTGTAATTTTCTGTTCTTTCCCTTCCCTCACACACGTGGCCACTCTCAGTCCAGGTTCACTCATATGTATCAGACATGAGCTTATTGGGTGGGAATTAACTCACCCCCCAGGAATGGGCACAGGGGTGCAGGTTCATTCCTCCAGCAACATGTTTATTTTTTATTTTGGACTGATGAAGAGCAAAGAGCAGGGAGTCTACAGCCAAACACCATCCACACAGACCACTACTGAATAAAAACACAATTTAAATTATTTCCACTGTAAAAGCACCATATATATATTAAAAAAAAAAAAAAAAAAAAAACCAACTTGGAAAACCTGTGCTTTCACCTGAATCCTGTACAATGGCAAAGCTGGAGAGCATCCACCTCCTTAGGCTGTGTGCTCAGATGATCCCCCCAGCCTGTGGTGCACAGCCTGGTTATCTGTGGGTATTGTCCCATTGGGATGAAGTCCCTTGGGCTCTCCCCCCACAGGAGAGGCACTGAGAAACCTCTCACACCCCTTCAGCCCTATTGCACTGCCCGAGGACTTGGCCAGGCAAAGCACTGCTCAGCTGGAGCCTGCTGGAGCATGACAGGTCCCAGGGAGCAGATCCAACCCACAGAGTCCTGCCGAGTGAGGACACTTGTCCTCCCTGTAGGAATGCCTCCCACTGTTTTATTGGCACTTTGGGCTTTGGTGTAGCAATACTAAACTGGTTTATTTTGCTGAACAACCAAGTTACAACTTGTTATTATACACAGAACACCAAACATATCCCCTCCTCCCAAGCCCCTGAAATGCTCATTTAAATTAAAATACCAGGAAGACCCAACTGCATTTCCATAAGCTTGTTGCCCTGTTCTGTTAGCAGAGAAAATGTGTGAAAAAGCTGAGTAGGAAGTGTAGTAGCCTGACACAAAGAAAATCTCCAAAAGCAATTTATTTTCATATGTTCTATTGAGACAAAATATTTTCGTGAAGTTTTACATAATTCCCAGCTGGCTGTGCACAACTTAATAATGTAAAGAGTGTTTGTTCCCCTTTGGTGCCCAGTGCCATGTGCAGAACTGTTGTTTTTCTCTGTGCTCCAACAGACAAACGGCTCATCCTCAGCTGCCCTTCATCCACTGATCTTAAAACTAAAAACTGACACTCCACCTCGGTCTGCCTTACATGTCTGTGTGCCCCTGGACATTCTTCATTATAGGTATACAAATGCACCACAGAAAGAAGCCTCTGGGACACCAGCATGTAGATTGGATGAAAATCTGCAGAAGAACATACTGTACTTCAAAAAAAAAAATTAAACCCCAAAACAGAGAACGTTTTGAGTTAATTGTTTCTAAGTATTTTCAGAGATTCCTTAATATTTAAAGCAATGGAAAGTTTCTCATCATGTCATTCCCAACTTGAGAAGCAAAGAGCCTGAAACCATGGGCAAGATTGCCCAGAAACATTTAACATTGACCTTGCTCTGCCCTTGTGTGAAAGTTGGCAGCCATTTATTGATTTCTACAGGACTAAATTTAGTCTGATGTTGAGACTTTTAGAACAAAAAGATCTCATGTTGCCGTGGTTTAACCCCAACCAGCAGCCAAGCCCCAGCAGCCACTCGCTCACTCCCCCACCAGTGGGACTGGGGAGGGAATCAGAAGGGTAAAAGTGAGACGACTCATGTGTTGAGATAAAGACAGGTCAGTAGGTGAAGCAGAAGCCACACACATAAGCAAAGCAAAGGAATTCATTCCCTGCTTCCCATGGGCAGCAGGTGTTCAGCCATCCCCAGGACAGCAGGGCCCCATCCCATGTAACAGTTATTTGAGAAGACAAAGCTCCAAACGTCCCCCCACCTTATTTACTGAGCATGACATCATACAGTATGGAGTACCCCTTGGATCAGTTGGGGTCACCTGTCCTGGCTGTGTCCCCTCCCACTGTCCCACACAGCCCCAGCCCCCTCCCCAGCGTGGCCGTACGAGGGGCAGGAAAGGCCTTGGCTCTGGGTAAGCCCTGCTCAGCAATAACAAAACCATCTCTATTATAACCACTGTGCTCAGCACAAATCCCAAACACAGACCCACACCTGCCACTGCCAACAAAAGTAACTCTACCCCAGCCAAACCAGGCACAGGACTGGAGCAGTCAGTGAAGTATCAGAGTGGTGTGAGGGGTGTGGGCCAGCCCTGCAGTACCTGCTGTATTTTTGCACACGTATAATTCACTGTGCTATTTAAAGATAACAGACTGCAGACTGCTGGTTTTGCCTCCGTGTCATTAGTTTTTGGCTAAAAGCCTCTGGTGTAATGACAGTCCCACCACCCCACTGCCGCTTCCTTGGCAAGCCAGCGATGCCAAGAGCCTCAGTCACTGCCCTCCAAGCACAGACCACCACAGGGAAATGCTAACAACCTTTCATTAGTCAAAATGCTCCCAGCCCATGTGCTGAACTGTATTTATCACCCCAGCATGGTTGTGTTGGCAGGTACCCCACACCCAACCTTTGCTGCTTTAGCTGTGCCACAGCTCCACGAACATCAGGTCATTTCACACAGAAATGCCTTGAAAGCACAAACAGAATCATTTTTTCTTTTTTTTTTTTTTTTACTGCAATGTTTTTAGGTCAACGTAAATCAATGAAAAACATGTTACAGAGCAGCATAGAACCTTCCATGAAAACATCATGAGAGTTAGTGGCTGAAGGAGCCAGAAATAATATTTAAACTTTCTCCTGGAGTGCTTTGAGAAAGACACGATGAGTAAAATGACTCTGGACATTTCATAGTAAACCAATGCTGATTGAGTTGGGCCTGACCTGAGGGCAGAACGAGATGACAGTGGCTGCTAGATAGGCAGCCTGGGGAGAGAAGGCAGCAGATGAACCAGCACAGCCCTGACCCGAGACAGGGACACAGATTCAAACAATGAGCCATGGGTGAATTGGCCTTGGCTGGGTTTGGCCTTTTGCCACAGCAACGCTTGTTGACGTTAGAGAGACGTTGTTTTGCACATGCAGATACCTCCTGTTTGGCCACTGATGCAGATCCAACGAATGTTAAGAAAATCATGACTAATCTCGCTAGCTCTGAGTTACTCCAGTATAAAAACTCCTGCACTGATAAGCCATGCACAGTTAGATGCAATGGTAGGTCTGTAATACCTTCCATTCTCTTGGATTTTCTCCAACAGCATATTCCATTGCCAGCTTTGTGGCTTAGAGTCTCTCTTTGTCTGCTTGGTTCATAGCCTGAGTTCCTTTCTTCCACCCTCATCCCCCCCCCAAAAAAAAAAAGCTGAACTAGATTAATTCAGCTACTTACAGAAAAGTGATTCTGCTGCTTTTGAGAACCAGTATGAACAAAAAGAGCCTACAATTAGCATCCCACTCCAGGAAAGGCTAAGACCCTTCTCAGTGGGAAATGACTTTACTTTCCAGTGATGAATTTCTATTAGTGATTGGCTGTGCAGTTATTCCATGTCTCTGGGTGGACACAATGCTCAGTGCTCTGTATCCTCTTCAGAGAGCTGTGATGGAGGTCACAGACAGGGGCTATCAAATAGAAAACAACCTGCATTCCTATGCAGAGGAAAAATGGGTAAACCAGGTGAAATCCAAAGGTAAGTGTCAATAAGTTAATAAAGTGTTTCTCTGTTGATATTCCAATTCTCCTGCACAGATTTAGCCTTTTTCAGCTGAAGGACTCGGGAGCAGAGTTTGAGCACAAATTGTCCCCAACCCCTTGTGCTGTACAGCTGCTGATTTGCCACCAAAATATCCATCACTGGAACTTCATTCCTTCACTAAATATTGTTTGCATTGTTCTGCTGCTGTATTTATCACTTCATTGCTGCCCTCCCTGTCCCCAAACATTAAGCAGATCTCAGCCTTTGCAGTGCAGGGGTAGTGCAGCTCCCTGTGCTCCATCTCTATGCCAGGGTAAGACATTCCCCAAGCCCACCCTGCTCCAAAGAACATTTATTTATTACTCCCTTTAATTACTGGAAAGTGCCAAAGAGGCTGGACAGCTTCTCACAGGGCTCTGGCCCCCTCAAGCAACTTCCCAGCTCCTGTTTAATTAGCAACACAACTTTTGCCAACAAGCCCTACGTGCTTTCCCATGGATCATGAACTTGTGCCTCTGCACTTTCTGCCTGGAGCTGCCCAGGGGCAGAGATCCATCCAGCCTCCACCAGCCTCGGCCCTGCTTCTCAGCACACTCCAGCAGTCCCCAGCATTGTCTCACCAAGGTGCTGATGAGTCCCAGCAGCCACTGGAGATGTATTGCCCTGGATCACAGAGCCTCAGCAGAGTCTCCAGCTGCTCCTTGTGCTGCTGTGTGTCACCTACAGTTCAGCTCACTCTGCTGCTCATCAAACAAACAGGGGTAAAACAGCCAGAACACGGAACTATGAACAGGCAATTTCAGCTTCCACCCAGCTTAGCATGCTTATGCCTGGATTTATGTGTCAGAGTGAGACTAAACAGGGGAAGAAGGAGCCATTTGTCACCAGAGCACCTGCAGAAAAAGCAGCTTCAGTCCCTCTGTGGCACTTGCAGCACAGCAGCCTTCTCTGGGAGGGAGATGGATGGACACCAGTGACTCAGCCTGCAGAGAAAACTCTTCTTGCCAGGCTAGAGCCAAGATTCCAAGCCTGATTCCAGACAAGTTCAATAGAACTGAAATGTACACCTAGGGGGGAAAATCTACAATTTATAAAAAGGGTTGGTTAGGACTCACCAGACATCGCCACAGCAATTAGAAGCACTTCTACTAGTGCTGCTTCTAGTTTGCCTTTCCCCTTCCTATAATTCAGTCCTCCAAGTAAGGACTCTCACAACAAATATAAGGACATTTCATTTTGATAAATTTAAAACAAAGTGTTTTTCTAATCAGCCCCTCCCTATAACACACAATGGATTTAATACTTGTTTCCCCACCAAAAATTTCACTGAACATTTTCAGTCAGCTTTATCTGCAGAATCAGGACGTATGAACTTGTGTGATATTGGCCCTTCTTGAATTTGCAATTTAATCCAACACCTGTGCTAAGTGATTATCTGTGACTGAACAAGCAGCAGCAAATCTGGCCCCAGCCAGATGTTTGTAATGAAGTCTCCGGGTACAAATACATTCATACGCTAACTCATGACCTAACTGGGAAGGGCTACAATTGACACTGATGTCCCCTGGCTGTTTTGTGCTGCTGTGGCAACAAACTCTCCCATATATTGTTAAATTTACTAACCATAGGTCCTTCCTGGTCCTGTTTTTGCTGCTCTGCTCCTGCAAGGGCATCCACTCTCAGGCAGCCCTTCAATGGGGCACTCCTTGGTCCAGGGTCCCAGGGTCCCACCAGCCTGCCTGGCAGAAAGCAGGAAAAAAAGAAAAGAAAAATGAAATCGTAGGTTTTTTGTATTTCTAGGATGTTTTTGTTTCTGAGCCCCAGTGAGTGCTATAAACAGCAAAGATGAGAAATGAAATTGATTTTTAAGTAGCCATTAAAGCAGCTGCTGTGGCTTTAACCCACTGCTGTGAGGTCCCCCCAGACCCCCAAACAGAGTGTGCAAGGGGAGCTGGATCCCTGCAGGGTCTGTGCCTGGGGCAGGTGCCCAGCAGCAGGGGCAGGTCCTGTGCCTGCATCCCGGGGCTTCCAGCCAGGGGGACAAACCATTCTGTGACCTGTTAGAAAACATACTCTGACTGATGCTTCCAAAGCAGAATCTACCACCTGGAGTTCTGACACCTTCCCAGATTCCTGCCCTGTGTGGACAGAGGCCTGTCATGCTCTGGTCATGCAGCGCTGCCCAGACACCAGGAATCCTCTGCACGGCAGGGAGGGCAAACCCGGGACCCGCTCTGTCCTCGGGGCCTCTCCCTCCTCCTGGCCAGCACAGCCCGACCATCCCTCAGACCAGCTACAGGGGAAGGTGAGCTCAGGGGCACAGTGGTGCCCAGCTCCTCACATCCCCCCTCACCCACCCTGACCCACGAGTCCGAGGTGAGACACTGTGTCAGGATTGACGCCAGTGGTGAAAAACAAAACCCCTCGTGTGCTGGCAGCTGAAATGCCAGGTAATTACTTAATTGACTCCATGATTTCCACGTTGGAGCAGCAGCCTGCAGCACTCAGGCTAAAAGCAGAAGGCCATTAGTAACGCTGGCAGCAGTTTATGTCCCAGCCCATGGAAAGCAGAAACCCGGAGCGTGTCCTGGTGCAGGATTTGGAGGCCCGAGAGACACCTGCATCCATCCAGCTGCCAGGAGCACTCACCTCTGCTGGACCCAGCTCCTGCTGCTCTAACCAAGACACAGACCCAAAGAGTCCAGAACTGAGAGATCCACACAAGGAAACTAGAACAAAACTGAAGCAATGCATACCACTAAAAATTCAGCATAGAAGTGGTTTAGCCCAGTTCCCCACTGGGTGGTACTGGGCAGATTGGCAGCAGCAGCACTTCCACCAGGACATGGTTGGAGCCTTGAGCTGGGCAGGGGCACCTGACCCACCTGAGGTTTAAATCAGCATCAAGAAGCAAAAGAGTCAGCAAAGTTAGAAAGATGCTGCAGAGCAGCACTGCCAGAATGGGGAAGTTCTGCTGGAACAAAACCATGTCTGGGGGCCAGATTGGCTGTGGGGCCTGTAGAACACTTCCTTGCACTTCTCAGACAGACCAGCTGCCACTGAACTTTCTAGGCCCTTGCCAATACACATCCTCAAACCAAAGGGATGTGGATCCTGGGCTCTGCCACTGCATTTAATGCCATCAGCCTTGTCCTGGGGAAAGCACTGGTCCCCCGCCAGGCAGGGTGGTCCAGAGGGCACAGCCAGTGTCACCAGAGGCCACCACAGCAGGCACACCCCAGGCACCACACACAGCCCAGCACTCAGCTAATTCAGCTGTCAGCACTGTACATCAATAACCTCTGCTTTCAAACACAGGTAATTGTCCCAGCTAAGCTGACTTTGGCAGGAATAAATCCACCCTGGCACCAGCTCACCAGGGACAATGGGTTTGGGCTTTGCTGCTCTCAGCTCACAGCAGCAGTACAGTGAGGCCACAGATCAGCTGGATCCAGAGCCACGAGCAAACAGGGCAAGGGAAGGGGTGGCTGAACATGAGGCTTGTCCCCAAAAGCCCTATGAACAATGTATAACTTTTTACAGGAAACAATCATTTATATAATTCCCATGGACTTCAGTTGCCACACCAGGGAGGAGGGAAGGCATTAGTCATGCACTAGCAGATGTTTTGACTTACGTAAGACTTAATTTTTTTTCTTTCTTTTAAGAAAAAGGCTTTATCTCACCCTGGAGCCTTCTTGAGAGCCTACTCACTCTCGGCCATTGCCATGGCCTCCAGTGCTGCTCCACTGTGTGGTGGGGCTCTGCTGGCTTCAGTGCTTGCCCAGTCATTGCTAAATATATTATTTTTAAAACAGCTTTTTTAAAGGGGATGAAAAAATGGACGTGATGACAGTTTAAAGACAGAAATTCAACACTAGTTTCACCAGTGTTCAGCAGCAGCACATAGGGGTGTCTAACACTGTCAGGGACGGTTATTTCTTGCCAGCTGAGACACATTGAGGGGGAAAACAAGCTCATTTGCTTTGAGCAGTGTAGGAAGGCTCGGGCTGGTGATGAGCATCTGCCACAGTCCTTCCCTGGGGGAGCGTGGCAGGCAGCACAGGGCCCTCACCCCCCATCCTGTCCCATCAGCACCCCAGAGACTGCAGGAGCTCCCTGGAAGGATCTGCACCAGCTCCCAGCCGAGCTCGTGCTCATATAATTTCCTGAGTGCCGCAGGCAGCTGGGTATCTTAATTAAGATATTTATCTTCATTAAATAGAACCGGACACATTTGCATGTCCAGAGACGTGTCTTGCTCACGCTGTTGGTGCTCGGGTGGAATGAGGAGCTGTCGGAGGGTGTCTGGCCTTTGGATGCTGTCAGGAAGGTGTTATTAAAGGTCTGGGATAAGCTTTGCTCCAGAGCTGGAGCTCTGTTTCTAAGACACAAACCTCCACTAACTTTGCAGCATCAAGGACTACAAGCCCAAGTCTCTGGAATATTCCTGAGGAGGGAAGTGGCATCTCTGTGGCACAAAGCAATGCTGGTTTACCTGCAATACTTACACTGATCTCAGTGCATGAGATATATTTAAAATCCAGACAATTACACTTTTATCTCATGAAACACTTAAACCAAAACACTGCAACAGCTGCTGCCCTCCACCCCACCAGCGAAGGAAGTGATTCCAAAGCACAGTGGGAATGTGGTGCTGCTTTCCAGCTGAGCTGTGATCATAAAAAGGTTTCCAACAGCACACGGCTCTGCAGTATTTACAGAAGATGGATAATGCTGCAGTCCCCAAGGCCTGCTAAAGTCTTGTTTCCAATGTTTCTATAGTGAGGCTGTAGGTGTATATTAAGTGGAAATAAAAAAGTTATCAAAAGTTGGGGAAATGCTCTTATTTTTTCCCTCTGTGCCTGTGCTCTGTGCTGAGGCACAGGAGACAGCACAACCTCCCTGATGGAGCAGGCACACAGCCCCGTCTGCTCCACGTCCCACTGGAGCCCAGCAGTGGGCAGGGAGGGTGGGAGCAGCCGAGGGCTCCACCAGTGGCACTGGGAGCACCCCCCCAGCAGACGGGCTCCCCACAAATCAGTACTGATGAGCCTAGGGAAGGGCTGTGCTCCAGGGAGATGGGGACATTGTTCTGGCTTGTGCTGGAACAGGGAGAGAGACATTCAAAGAAAAAGATTAAAATTAAAACCAAACCCAGAATGCACCAAAACCCAGCAGGACCTGACTAGCTGGTGCCAGCCCCCTCCCTTGAGCTACCCCCAGCAGAGCCAGGGGGAACTGACTTCTAAAAAACACTTCACCAGTTTCGAGAATCAGTCTCATCGGGTAAGTCCTTTCTCCTCTCCACAAGAAATTAAACATATGCTCACAGAGACAGACTCCAAACATATGGGTATCCACACACCAAAATATCTGCCACATGCCTGGGGCTGTGGTCGCTTCCACTGCTCTGCCCTGGGGGATTGAACTGCTGGGCAGCCCCAGACACCAAGGGCAGAGGGGATCAGGGAGGAAAAAGGGCACTAAGTGGCCCAACATGGGCACAGTCCAGCCACAAGTGATGAGGGTGCAATTAATATACACCCTTAGCAATTAATACACCTCCTCAGCAAACAAGCCAACACAACAGAGCATCTCTCAAATGTCCACAAGACAAGGGAAGCTCCAGGCAGGTCAGAGCTGCTGCCCAAAGGGCCCCACAGCCATGTCTGAGCTGAAACAACAGCAGGGGCTGTAAAATCCCTCCAAACTGGGATACTCAGGTTAAGCCACCACCCTCGGGTGTCCCCAGACCACCCCACAGGGCCCTGGCTCTCACTGGGAGGGGATGCTCCTCTCTCCACCGGGGCTTGATGGTGGCTCATGACTTCATGCAGATGCCCCTGACAGAGCCATTCCCAGGGCACTGCGGGACAGGCTGCAGGAGAGATGGGTGGCCGTGCACAGCCTGTGCCATGAGCTCACTGCAGGCTCTGGGCACCCACAGCAGTGTTCTGTTTTAGTTTTAAACATGGATGGAAAATCTTTACCTCATTTCCTAAAAGCACTTTAATGTCTTTTCACTGGAAAAAAAAATACTAAAATGTATTAGTAATTTGGATTATTTAATTCAGTCAGCAGGATTGAGAGCTCTTGCTGCACTTCAAGTCCAGGTTCAAAGCATTAATCACTAAATTCTGCATTGTTTCCTTCACATTTCATTTCTATCTCATTTTTTCATTCATTAGCCACGAGTGTGACAAGTGCCAGAGTGCCCTTAGGTGCCCCTTGGAGCACATACAGTGCGTGGCTCTTGGATCCATCCAAGTATTCAGTTGCTGGACCCACCTAAACCAAAGGTGAATCACCCTCAGAGCATCCCTTGGCAGTCAGTTACCACGGGGATGAGTGGAGGAGGCTGAGGGTTCATTTCAGCACCTTGGGGGGGTCTAGAGTTAAATGAGGTCCCGGCGAGGCAGAGGCAAAGCCGGGCACTGCCACGCTCCAGCACTGCCACGCTCCGGAGCCCCATCGGTCCAGGAGCACCCACAGAGTCAAAAGCAAGTGCTGTGCTATTCCTCTTCACCAGAGGAGAGCAGGGCTGGCCTGGAACATCCCTGGAATACGCCAAGAACACAAGTACAGCACACCTAAAAAACACCTGGAACACGCTTCCATATATGTCCAGGGTGTGTTCCAAACATGTTCCGGCATATTCCAGGTCCAGGTGTGTTTGAACATAACTGGAAACATATTCTGGGCATATTCCAGGTGTGTTGTAGGTGTGTTCCAGCTGTGTTGCAGGGACCTGCATTCCTATGTTCCAGGTACATGTTGGTGCAGTCCAGGTGTGCTGGATGTGTGTTCTAGGTGTGTCATCCAAACGTTCTATGTTTGCTCTGTGTGTCCTGACCAAACGTTCTAGGTCCATTCTAGGTGCGTCAGGGTTGCGCCGGGTTGCTCTGTCCCCAGGAAGGAATTGTTGGGAGCTGCTGTTTCTCCCTCACTACTGTCTAAGCCCCAACCGTGTCCCGCTGCGGATCCTGGGTGCTGCCACACAGCTGCCCCTGCTCAGCCCAGGGCAGCCCCAGCCCCGCTCCAAGGTAATGCTCTCAGCAAGTGCTCTGTGCAGGCACTCAGGGCAGAGGTGACGTGCTGGGATGCACACATTGCACTGTGGCTGTGCTTGGGACCCACAAAACTAAACACAACACAGCTTTGGCAGGAGCTCTTATTCACCCGAGTGCTAAGAGAGACGGGCACAGAGCTGTGATTTAACCTCCTCCTTTTTTATCACCTGCTCTCCAGAGTCCCGTGGTATCCTCCAGCAAGGGGCATCAGCAAGACCCACCACGCATCCCCCTCAGACTCACCCCCCCTGCGTGCCCTGCACCCCGCAGGTGCTCCCCAAACTGGGACAGGCCGGCTCAGCGCGCCCGTGGCCGTCGCAGGGCACCGCAGGCACCTCCCAGGCGCGGGTTCCTCCGGCCTCGCCTTGTTCCGACGGGCTGGGAAGGAGCGGAGCAGCCGCCCCGGATCGTTCCCACGAGCCCCACCGGGACGTGCTCCCAGAGCTCACCGGTACTTCTGACTTCAGAGGGAACCCAACACACGTGTCACCGAGCGGCAGCGTGGAAAGCGACTTGAATGCAAATGCTGCATTCGGCCCGTGGAAATTAATGAATAAACAACTCAGTGCGTTGTTTATGCCCAGAGTTAATGATTACCGAGCGGGGCGGGGGGAGCGGCCGGGACGGGCGGCCCCGAGAGGGTCGGTCCGGAACAGGGGAGGGGCGGGCCTGGGGGGGATGTCGGTGCGGTCCCTGGGGAGGTCGGTCCCCTCAGGGCCGGGTCCCCTCCCGGGGTCGGTCCCCTCAGGGCCGGGTCCCCTCCCGGGGTCGGTCCCCTCCCGGGGTCGGTCCCCTCCCGGGGTCGGGTCCCCTCCCGGGGTCGGGTCCCCTCCCGGGGTCGGTCCCCTCCCGGGGTCGGGTCCCCTCCCGGGGTCGGGTCCCCTCAGGGCCGGGTCCCTCCCGGGGTCGGTCCCCTCAGGGCCGGGTCCCTCCCGGGCTCGGTCTCTTCCCGCCGCTCTGAGCGCGCGGGGCGCTGCTGCCCCCTGGCGGCGCCGGGCGGACACGGCAGGGGGACCCCGGGCCGGGCACCCCCGGGCCCCGCACGGGAAACGACCCGAGGAGCGCCCGGCACCGCCCGGCACGTACCCGGCACATACCTGACCTGCTCGAGAGTCCGCTCAGGGCCCCGTCCCTCCACACGCCGCTGCTGCCCACGGACCCGCTGGAATCCCCCCAGCTCTCCCGCAGGACCGTGCCCAGGAGCCTCCCGGCCCGGGGCGCCCCTTCAGGGGGTACCGGGCTGTGACAGCACCGGGCCCCGCGGCTCTCGGCTGCTCGGGAGAGGCTGGGTGAGGGGTACGGACCACGATGGGACTGGTAGCCTGGAGCACACCCGCCTCATTAACCGAATTTAAGGAGGGGTGATGCAGGTCAAGCCCCACCTGCGGCTGAGCCAATCCTCCCCCGGCTCCCGGCCCACACAAACCTCTGCTCGGGCATTGCCACCTGTGTCTGCAGCAGCCCCACCTCGGGGATGGATGGAAAGGACACAGGGCCCATTTACTATCCCAGTTGTGGCACTAAAAGCCTCATTAAAGGGAGGATGAACAGCTTCACATGAGCCTGGATTAGGAGGAGTACTGGAGAACAGGAACTTTTATTTGGAAATCAGTTGTCAATTTACTGATAACAGTGACATTTACTCTCAGGCAAAGGCTTCATTTGGCTCATTAAGTGCCAGCATTGCTGTGGGGACCTTCCTAACTCAGAGGGAGCCCAGCACAGACTGATTTGGATGCAGGATAGACCCTTGATTGACCCAGCAGTGCAGGTGCATCAGAAAGCTGTTTAAGTGTTGCTTTACTGTATCTGGTGATGACCCGGGTTAGAGCTGCAGTGCGGCTGAGGGGTGACTGGCGTGGTGACCAGGCAGTGATGATAGGGGCTGGCAGGGCTGGGCAGGGCTGTGCCACCTGGGCACCTCCCTGGCGGGACAGCAGACACACTGCGGGGCTGAGCCAGCGTGGAGTGGGCTGTGATGGACAATGTCCTGTGCTCGCTGCAGTTCTCATGTCACTGACCTGGCTCCAGTTGATTCTATAAAACCCAAGGTGGGCTGTCCCAAGGCCTGGGGTTCCCATTGGGGACCAACTGCCACCACGCTGCTCAGTCCTCCCTTTTGGGAGGTCATTGCTCTTGTCTCATTTGGCACAGAGTGAGCACTAAATTGCCTTTAAGTTCATTTTTACATCTACTTTTGTCTGACATCACTTGTGCATTGCGGGCATGGTCCCCTTCCCAGACCTGTGTGATGTGTCCCCAGTGCCAGGGCAGGGGGTTCCCAACACGGGGGGACATTTCTCGGCTGGCACAGACCAGCACAGGTCTGGCCATGCTAATGGAAATAGGCAAATTCTCACCCCTTGGAGTTTGATGGGTGGGTTTTCTATCGGCCTACGTCCCTCTCCCCTGCGTGTTTGCACCATAGGCCCAGGGCTGAGAAGAAAGAGCCCATCTGAGCTCGGGGTGGCCCATCCAAACACATGCAGCAGGACACACAAAGTCAGCTGGTGAGCATCCATGGGCATGGGGAGCAGCTACAGGATCAGCAGAGATGTGGCCACTGGTACCACGGCTGCCTGCCGGCACAGGAGGGACTCGGGCTGTGGCACAGGCCTCTGGAGGACACCCTGGCCACCACCTCTGGCCAGGGCTGTGGGATAAGGGCTGGGCAAGAGGCACAGGCAAGAGGTAGCAAATCACAGACAGCGTTTTTGAGAAAAGTTAAGCAGTTTATTCAACAGGATGAGTCCACACCCAACCAGTTGCTTCATCTACATGGCATCACCAGCACACACAAGGACCCACTCAGACACTCTAGCTGACGGCATCTCACCATACGTTACAGAGACAACACCGGGGAGGAGGAGGATGACCGGTACAAGGGGCAGCAGCCACAGTCTCCCACGGCTGCCCGGCGTAACCAACCCCGTCCCCACCACAGCTCACGGCCCAGCCACGCGAAGCACATCAGACTCGGGACATCTACTGCCGCCCCCGAGAACCACAACACCGCTAGTTAAATGACACACCCGGGGTTACAAAAACGACCTACCAGGGGACTTCAGCCTAAGGAACAAAGTGCACTGTCATCGCCGCCCCGGCACCGCGCGCCGCTGAGGGTCTGTACAGGGAAGGGGCTGCTGCGGTACCATCACACTTGGTCAGCACCATCGCGGGCCATGCCGGGCCCTGGTGAGGGCAGGCGAGGGCCAAACTGCCCCGGCACCACGGGATGGACGGGGCAGGGCCGAGGGAGCCGGGCCGAGGTTGGCGCTCGCTCTGCACAGCAGAGGAACAGCCGCCCCCCTCAGGGCTGGGGGTCCCGGGGGCTGCGCGGCCCCTCGCCCACGGTGCTGCAGGGGGGCAGGAGCACACCCCACCCCGCTCCCGGCCCTGGGCTGGCACAGGGAAACTCTGTGAACTCTGCGGCCCACGCACAGTCTGTGCCCTCGGGGCGGTACCGAGGGTCAGGGTTGGTTACTCACAAACCATGAGCAGGTTCCAGTTACGATGCTCCTACAATGTACGTGGCTCAATTTTGTGCCAAGTTCGCTTACAGAAAAATACATTTCTTCCCTTAAATTTACAGTAGTTAAAACTACACTTGGAATACTGTATTACAAAGGGGGAGTTTATTCTCCAACAAAAAGTCTTGGTTCCCTTTTCATCAAACAGAAAAATGGAAGGGCTTTAAAAGCAATCGCCCCCAGCACAACACAACTGCCCAGACGAACCCATGTGTGTACAGCTCCCAGGCCTGAACTCCAACTGTTTGTTCTGGTGCTCAAAAAGGCACTTAAAGATAAGAAAACAACTGTATTAAAAACCCACAACAAAACAAAACAAAGGAAAACGAAAGGCAATAATTTAATAGAAAGACACTGGAACTTGTACCGTATCTCCAAAAGTAAGAAGGGAGGAAATAAAACCCCTAGTGAACATAGGTTTGCTCTCAAGTCATCTTGGAAATAATATTAAAAAAAAGGAAACTGGCAAAGTGAATGTTCTCCAGGAACTAAACGGAAACAAAAATAATAATTACTGGCAACAGATACACAGCGCTCGTGCCAAATGGGTCCTTCCCTTCCCAGCACACGGCCCTGAGCAGCCCAGCCTGGTGGAACATCTGCTGCCACTGCGCTAGGCCGGGCCGGGGCCTGCGCCAGGAAAGGGGGATGATGGAGAAATAAACACCAACATGAACCAACTGTGGTCATTACAAACGCCAAGGACGTTCACAGACAAGCACACACACACCGTAGTCCCTGCCAACGTGACAGGGAGGGACACGGGCAGAGCTGCTCCCCCCAGGCTCTGCGAGGGGCGCCGGCGGCTTCACTTCCCTTCAGGGTTACTATTATTATTACTGGGTTTATTTTTACATCGAGCTACCTACTAAGTGCAAAGATTTGGTGAGTGGCATTGGCTTTTATCTAATCTTAGCCTATTTTTTACAGTTTACAGGTTAACAGTTACTTTCCAGCAGTTAAGCAAGTAGGGCAATATATACAGGGCTGGCAGAGCAGGGGGCAAGGGGACACGTGCGCTGGGCACGGGACAGGGACAGGCACCAGCCGGTCCCGATGGGTCTGTGACCCCACTCCGTGCCCGCTGCGTGGAGGCACAGGCGTGGAGGGGCAGATATGGAGGTTCAGGTGGGGAGGTATGGATAAAGAAGTGCAAGTGTGGAGGGGCAGATATGGAGGTTCAGGTGTGCAGGTATGGATATGGAAGTGCAGGCGTGGAGGGGCAGGTGGAGAAGGGCACATATGGAGGTGCAGGCAGCCTCACATGAGGGTGAGCTCCCAGGCTGAGAACAAGCCCTAGCAGGACCAGTGGGCTCTGCTGCCCTGGCCGGTGCCTCCACCACCTTCTGGAAGTCAAGCTGCTCCTCCTGCAGAGCTGGGGTCCGCAGTGGTGCTGGAGAGGTGAGGAAGATGAAGGGGAGACAAAGCAAAGGCCTGGGCAGGGGCGGGTGGCTGCTGGGTGAGGCAGGAGGGTTCGTGGGCGTCTTTGCCCAGGCACAGACAGAGCAGCAGGGTCAGAGATAGCGGGGAGGAAGGATGGACGTTAAGGAGCCATTAGTACATGACCATGGGGAAGTGCCAAATCAAACCATGGGGCATTGCATGGAAATCTGTACAAGGAAAAGCTGCAGGAGAAGCACAGAACGTCTTGGATTCAGCGCTTAGAGCGGAGTCTGGATTATCAGAAAGGACCATGCAATCCCCAGCTTTCTGCATATTTTTTCTCTGGGTAAAACAAAATGTAGATTCCTTTGCATAACTCAAACAGTTGTATTATATGGTACAGTACAGAAAGTGCAAAGTGTCACCCATCAGATCGGTTCTGCATTTGACACGGTCAAATATGGCTCATGCTTCTCATGCAGGATGACACACTCTGAACTGAGACCCCCCTGTGCCGCTGGGCAGCTTCACACCGAGGAACATGGTGGTGCCAAAGCCTCCTCACTGCTTACACCTGACTGTCGAGAGACCATTGGGTTGTCTTCTTATTAATTAAAAAAAAAAAAAAAGTGTGCGGGGAAAGGGAGATGAAGGATCTCCAAACTGTTTAGTTACTCCATACTTTACCACAGGGTTGTCACCAGTCCTTGTTCACTCTGAAACCTTCCAGAAAAGCAGCGTTCCATGGCCCCAGTGCAGCACAGCATCCTCCTCCTGTGTGAAGGTGATGGTGCACACCTTGCTCTGTCCCCACTCACGGCACACAGCTCACTCTGTCCCTGCTGCCCGGGGCGTCACAGGCACACAAAGACGTCTCAGGATTCAGGACTGAACAAACTCCAGCTGGCTGGACACACACCATCATTTATGGATTTCCAGCTCTTCTCTACAACCCAGTAGTGAACAGACCCCGCTGCATCCCCATCCCTTTTTTTTTTAAATGCCAAGAGGTGCAGAAACTAAATTCCAGGATGGCTTGTATTGCTCGACGCATGGCTGCTGCGGTGTGGGCCTCCACCCGTGCACAGAGTCTGGGAAACCCAGCCCAACCCACCATCTCCAGAGAGGACATTTCAGAGCCAGTTTCTGAGGTAAATCTACTGTTTTAAAAAGTCACTGAATTCTGTACACTTTGTTTTTAATATATACTCCTACAGAGAGCATGTGTTCTCCAGTGCTGACACGCAGACCCGCTGTCTCCTCCTGCCGTAGGACTGCAAGCTCGGGAAGTGTTTCTGCATGGAGAGGGTGTGTGCACACATATGTACATATACACACACACACGTATGTACAGCACCAGGCCCAGGCTATGCATGTGTTCCCTTTTGGAGAGGCTCCCCCCAGCAGGGCTCTGACCCCCGGCTCAGCCCAGAGAGGCTTTGCCGTGTCGGGCCCCGCTCCCGCCATCCGGGCCCCGGTTCTCCCGCTGCGGTCCCCGCACCCCAGCCTACATGGTGCCCGATTTATCCGCCGAGCCGCTGGGGAAGAGCTTCTCGGTGGGGGTGACAGCAGGGCTGCCCACCCCCGAGCTGCTGCTGCTGCTGGAGCGGTGCTGCACCACGGGCCGCACCGGCCGCATGGGCGGCGGCCGCAGCTGCGCCCCGGCCAGCCGGGCCGACAGCGCCGGCTTGAAGGTGGTCATCATCTCGGTGGTGGAGCTGCTGCTGCGCCGCATGGCCGCGTCGGGGTCCCGGATCAGGATGGTGTGCAGGGGGCTGGCCGGCTCCGAGTTGGCGGCGCCCATCGGGGGGTTCTTCATGGGCTCCAGCGTGTCCAGGACCACGTCGGGGGCCTGCTTGGCTGTGTTCTGCCTCTCCAGCTCCCGCAGCTCGTTCAGTGCCGTGCTCATGGTCTTCTCGATGTCCTGTGAATGCCAAAGGGATGTCAGCACTGTGCTACAGCATGACCCGCTCTCCTCTGGCTTCCCAGCAGCCATCCACTCCACCTGGGCATCATCCACCATCCCACAGCTGCTGTTCCTGACACGAACCAAACTGCTGGTACTGGGGGCACTGAACAGCCTGTCCACAGGTTTCCAGCCCCTGAGCCCCAGTCACAGCTGCTCAGACACAATGGGGGGGGCTGTGCCTGAAAAAGGTGGTCTCTGAAGTGCTAGAGAATTCCACAGCCACTTCTCTGAAAGATCCATTCTCTGGGATGTGAACAGGTTCACAATAACCTGACTGATTCCTAGCTGAGGCCTCCCGCCAGCAGCAGAGAGAGGGACCTGGAGCTACATTGGGGTCACAAGAATTAAAGGAGCCCCATGGATCTGATGGCCTAATGTGACACCAATGGCACCACATGGATGGAGGCACCACACTGGGATCAGACTCACATTCTGAGGTCACAGCAACAAAGAGCCAATACAGAACTGCAGCACCTTTCCCCAGCGATCATCAGTCCAGTCAAACTGATTCGGCAAATCCAGTTTCCCCCCTGCGCTCCTTATGAGATAAAGCATTTCCCTCCCTGCAGAGGCAGGAGCTGCCAGTGCCTTTTGGTGGTGGATCCAACATTTCTGCCTACTGTTGGGCAGACACCAGGATTGTATAAGGAGCAGTATCTTCCATTACACCAACAGATACAGCTGGGCAGCAGACAAGCTGTTGGCTGCTCATTTTAACCTTTACACCACGGCAGCACCGTAACTCTGAGTGTCTGAGGTGAAGGGGCTCTGAGCACTCCCCAGCGACCTCCCCTTTAGTCTCTTGGTCCCTTCCCAACACTCACCTCAGCAAGAGCTTCTGCTTCCAGAGATTTCTGGTCTCCAAGGCTGCTGTGCCGGGTGGACCCACAGGTTGATCTCAGGGGGTGGCCATCAGCCAGGGCCTTCCTGTCTGGAAAATTGATGCTGCCCGCGCTGCCAAACGTTGCCATCCTGCGCTTCTCAGGACTCTCGATCCTGCCCCTGTTGAGGGGGATCTTGTGGGGGCTGCTGGGGCAGGCTGCTGCTCGAGGAGGGGTGTCTATGCCAGGCCCCATCCCTCGGGGCGGGCTGTGGGTGTCTCCCCCGCTGCGGCGCCGAGGGATGGCTGCGCCGTCAGACCTCAACCTCACCCTGCAAAGAATCCAGCACCTCAGGTCACTACCTGTCAGCCCCAGCACAGCTGGCTATGGGCTGCAATCGCTCAGCTCTGAGTTCGGCTCAGACCAAACTCGAGCCTTTCAGATCCAGAAGACCCAGGCAAGAGGAAGACACACACTTCAGTCAGCACCAAGAAAGTGACAGCACTGAATCACAGAATCCCAAAATGTTTTCGGCTGGGACCTTAAGGATTATCTTGTTCCAACCCCCTACCATGGGCAGGGACACCTCCCCCTGGACCAGGCTGCTCAGAGCCCCATTGCAGCCTCTGTACATGTTAAATCCCCGTTATCAATGCACATGAAACCCCCTCCATGCTCATATTACCCCGCAGTGCTCACTGGACCGTTCCCTTCCATTCTGCCCCACCCCACACACTGACTGTCCCCACATGCGATGGTGACCAACTCCATGCTCACAGGAAAATGAGTTTCCCTACCTGCCCATCACTCCCCCGAAGCCATAGTCCATGATATGATCCGTTGGAGACTGGATGTCGTTCTTGGAGGAGGCTTTATCATCAAGCAGTGGCCCACTGCTCGCCTCGCTGTCTGCCTTCTGGCTCAGGCTGTCGGAGAACGCGTCATCCCTAGGGCAAGGAGATCCCATCAGTGACAGGGCCATGTCCCTGGGAGAGCCAGGGCCCAGCTGCCACACAGATCTGAACATCCCCACTCCAGCAGCTCCAGACTTTGGTAACAAAGGGCTGGACCAAGGCTATCACTTCACTGGGAGCTTGGAAACAGCTGCCATCCTGTCTCCACACCTCCTGTGCTGCGGCTGCCATTGTAATGACTCCAGGTACAGCACTTGTAAGAGAAGCAGCACCTGTGAAGGGCCCTGGGATCTGCTCCCAGGTCAGGTGGGCACTGAACAATCCAGGTCAACACTCACAAGGGAAAGGCCAGTGGTAAGCCTGGGTCACACCACTCTGGGGAGCCAGTGAGAGATGGGGTCCAGGCACACTGAGGTACAGTGTTTAATGCTTGGCTTTATCAGCCTCAAAGAGAAACAATCAGAGCCAATACACGGAGATGTGAATAGGCTCAGATTTCTCAGTGAAGTCATTAAACCTTGGAAAACCTGACCCATTATTTTAGGTGGCTGAAGTGGAGCTTGTGCAGGTACATGATTTTAACACCCTGGATCAACCCTTACCACTTTACTCACATGTCTTGCACCACGATGTACTGGTGGGGGATGAGCCCATCCACCCCATTGTGTCTTCCTTCCCACCAGTCTTCTGATGCCCGATGGTACAGCAGGAGTGAGGCCCCTTTCTTGAAGGAGAGCTCCCGTGGAGATCGTCCAATGTAGTCAAACTTGGCTATAGCTTCAATCTGCTCCACCTCTGCACAGGAGAGAGGCACAGCAAGAGAACACCTCAGCTCAACCCTCACCAGGGAAGATAAACCCTAGAGAGCCATCTCAGCAGAGCAGCAGTGCTGCTGCCCCCCAGCATCCCCAGAGCATCTTGTACTGAGCACAAACCTTATTTTCAGACTGATCAATTCTTATTGTTATTCTAGCCTTCCTGGGATCTCTCACAGACTCACAAACTACCAGCAGTTACAAACAGCTACAACCAGATGGGGAGCAGTTGGAATCTCCCTGTGTGCATATGGCATCCTCATCCACACTCCTGTTTTCTGCCTTTGGTTACAGAACCCCATTATCCACCAGCCTGGGATCTCGTCAAGCTGTGTCAGATGCTGTATGACCAAACCCTGCTTACCTTCTTTCCTTATCCTGGAGACAGTTTGGCTTGAATTATTGATGAGCAACTAATGCCCCTTTGGGGATCCCCATGGACACGATGATACCAGCTCCAGCCACACAGCTGCTCTGCACCCATCTGCAGCACCACCTCACTGACTGCCCCCTTCTCCTCGTGCCACCCCTGCCACTGTCAGAGCCAGCCAGCAACGTGCCTTCATGATCTGAGACACCAATCATTTTAATCCCCACCTGGAGACTGGCAGACAGGTGATGACAAAGCCAAACAGGGCAAATGTGCCCAGTTCCTCCAGATCTGCCACGTTCTCATTAAACATTGAAACTTGCTCTGCCCCATCACTGCCCACGGGCTCAGCAGCCGTCAGGGTGTGACCTGATGCAAACTCACACAGAGCAGGGGACACTGGAGGAGGACACGGGAGACACTGCACCAGACCCCTGCCCATTCCAGCCCCACCTGGGACAGGCCAGGCTGCTTCAGCAGACTCATCTTCCCCACCCTGAGCAACCCCCACACGAGGGCAGTGTCTGGGAGCACCACAGAGGCATCAGAGGGAATGTTCTGGAGGAGACAGAGCTGGCAGGCAGCCAGGAGGGTTCCCACATCCCTGCCAGAACACTGGGCTCCCAGCAGGGAGTGTGTGCAGGGCAAGGGGGACAGGGAATATGTAAATTCACAAAATAAAGCTGCTCCTCTACTCTACACTCGACCCACAGTTAATCACCCGGAAACCCCAACTGGAGCCATTAACGTGGCCACCCAAGGGTGAAATTGGCTGCACAGCAGCTCCTTCACCTTCCTCTGCCAAGGCCTGTCAGCTCCTGCCTGGAGCTGAGAGCAGGCCCTGAGCCCTTCCCTGGGCCATTCCCAGCTCCCATGGCCCCACCAGCCAGGTGAGCCCTTCCTCCTCCCTGCAGCCCTCTGAGGGCAGATGTGCTCTGCCAGGGCAGGACAGCACTGAGGCAGCAGCTGCCAGGGAGGCAGAGGGTGCTCAGCTCCCCAGTGCCCTTCCAACACAGGAAACCCTGCCATGGAACAGAGCCACAGGGCTGGGCATTCCCTGCCCCACAGCAGTGCCAGCAGGTTCACCCAGACTGCCCCTCACCACTGGTGCCTCTGGGACACGGGAAGCGCTGCCTCCTGCTCCAGCACCACGGCCCGGAGCGCAGACGCTCCTTGCTCAGCTCTGCCAGCAGTCAGCCCATCCCACCCCTCTCCCAGCTCTGCAGACTGCTCCCCTGCACACCCAGCTCTGCTGACAGGGACCCAGGCCCTGCTCAGCCCTGCTCACCATCGTCGCTGGTGTGCGGCTCCGTCCCGTTGTCGTGCTCCCCCTCGTCGATGGTGCCCGGCTCGCTGTGGGGGCTGTCACTGCAAGGGAACACGGCACTGTCACACACCAGTGACACCCTGCTCCCAGGGCACTCTGCAAACACAACTTGTTGGGGGACATTTTGGCCTCAGAGATACTTGGAAGTTGTGTTTTTAGTTTGCATAAGACCAAGATGGTCACTTTACATCACAGCAGATCTCTGAACTTCCTCTGAGAACACCAAACCCACCACGATCTCCAGCCGAGAACGTCACGTTCTGTTGCTCTTATGCCTTTACTCGTATATGGCAAAACAAACACAAAGTGTTTGCACCAAGTTAAACGTCCCATTTGCTCACTCATAGTGAGCTTTAGCACTTTATCATCTGCTGCACAAGGAAGGATGGTGGCAGGTGACCAGGGTCAGGGAAGGTGAGGTCTCAGAAATGTATAAAACTTGCACAGAAATTAGTTCAAGTGTGTTATCAATCCTGCTTTGTTAAACCCAGACCTGAATGTGAGAGTAGAATTCCAGCAAAAAAGGGAACTGGAAGGTTCAGACTGACCTCAGGCTGAGGGATTCCATCCAACCAGCAGATCATGGTGGTACTATGTGTCTTTACTCAAAATTTCCAGCCTAGGAGATATCTGGATAAAATGGACCTAAAATTCTGGTTTGCTCTGAATACACTTCTGTTGATCCAGAGCTGAAAGAATCTTCCACCAATATTAGTATTTATACTGGAAAGAATTTCTCCTGAAATTTTTACTGAGGTTTATAATGCTGAGTCAGCACGAGAAAAAGAAATACTTGGTTAAACTGCCAGTTTTAACTGATAGTACTAAATCGGGACTGCTCGGCTCGGGGTGCAAGAGCCTCTTGACCTGATGAAGGTGTTTGTACCCAAGAACCCTGCAGAGAACCTTACCAGTACTCCTCCCCTCCAGTCATGCACTTCTCGTAGACAGGCCCTTCCAGCTCTCGGTGGCTGGGGAAGATTCCCTCGTGGTGAATGATGATGGTTTTGATGACCTCATTGACGTGGGCCTGGCAGGACACCGGATCCTGCCCGTCGGGAATGTGCATCAGCGTGGGCCCGAAGCAGATGGCCAGGTTGTAGGGATCCATCATGTTCTCATCGCTGTACTGCGACAGGCTGCAGGCACACAGGGAGGGAGCTGCCGTGCCAGCCTTCTCATCCACCCCCAAAACCACCACCAACCCCACCGCCCAGGGAGGCACCAGCACCGGGCTGTCCCCCTGCCCTGAGCACAGGGGGCTGGGGAAGAACCAAATACAGCTCCCCACAGCAACAGCAGAAAGCACTCGTGCCCCAAAGACAGGGAAACCCTGACAAAAGAGAGGGCAAGGAAAAGCTCAGTGGAAGAGGCAAACAGACTCACTGGTTAAGGAAAGCAAAGAGGTATCTCATGACCACGATGACAGCCCGAGGCAGAGTGACAACGATCTGCTGGATCTGGTGCACTCTCTCAGCGGGGTTCTCCATTTCTGGAACACATGAATAGAAAGCACATCCCTAAAAACCTTCTCAGGACCAGACAGCATGGCACCAGAGGGACCTGTTCCAGATCTAGTGGCCCACTAAGTGAGAAAAACAACACCCTGTGTCCAGACGTGATCCACAGGTTTGGCATTAAGGTGCAAGCAGAGAACAGGGCACAGTGCTCCTCCACAGGGGAATTCATACATTCAGGTTCAGTATAAACAGCAAATAAAGACATTTCCATGGGTTTATTTTTAAAATAAGTGTTTATGTATTATTTAATTCATTCCTCAACAACTCTTCCGTTCCTCAAAAGCCTGAGTCAGTGTGGCACTGGAAATGGAGCACTTCTTGATTTTCTAGGGCAGATTTTTAAATGAGGTTTTTATTCATCTGAATCTTCTGGATTATGCATTAGGTCCTTCTGAGCCCTTCCACTCCTGTCTCCCACTGCTCTCAGTAGGAATTAGAAATTCCTAGGAAACAGATTAACTGAACCAGTGCTGAGTCAACACTTTTGGATTCACTTCTCTCCACAGGGATGCACAGAGCCCAGAGCTGCTGTCAGAAACCTGCTCCCTCCCATGGGAAGGAGAGTGACCCAGGGCTGTCCTGCCCTGAGCTATCTGTGTGTTCTGTGGAGTTAATCCTGCAGCTGCTGGTGCACAGGAAGCAGAGGATGAGCACCAGAGTCTCCTGGAGTGGGTGGATCACACAGAGGTGCTTGTGCTGGCTCAAACTGCAGTTTGCTGATCACAATAAAAATCACTGATATCATGTAGCTGGGCTGCCATTTGCTCATAATTGTGAGTAAAATCTGGCTTCAGTACCAAGATGGAAAGCATTATAATATTTCACTTAGGGAATTTTTCCATTTGAGGAATGGATTTATCCTGCTGCCTGGTGGGTTCTCTCCTTCTTCAGTCTGGTTTTACTAAAGAGGATGTTAGTTAAAAATACCCCCAACAAATAAATACAAACTGTATGAAACCCTATGACAACAGGCATATGTTCTGAAACCCAGAGGAACAAACTCTGGAGGCACTCGCTTTTCTCACTAAGCAAAACATTTTGACTGGCTGTAACCTGGGAATTAACAGCATAATGATCATCACTGTACACACGGGCACAGCCCTGTGTGGACTCTGCTGACAAAGGGCCTTTTGACCCATTTATTGCCCATGTGCCTTTGAGGAGCTTCTACATAAACCCTCAGGCCCCCAAGAGCAAAAGGAAGAGTTCTTCACTCTGCTTAGTCTGGACACTGACTGCACAGCCTGTGTTGTTTGTGCATGTCTGTGTGGCACAAAGTCAGCTGCACTTCAGGCCAGATTCTTAATGGGAACAAAGCACTTTAATTCATTGAAAATCTATCCTTAATCAAAAGGTTGCAGGAGCAGCAGGAAAAGAAAGATGAGGAAAAGGAAGATTCTTGCTAAAATGAGAAAAATAAAGTGAGAGAGAGAGAGACAGAGAATACCATCCAGAAAATTAACAGATGCTGTTTGCAACAAAAAGCTCCCAAAAGCTTAATAAATTGTGCAAATTTGCATTAATTAGGGATAGTGCCAAAGCACAAGCAAGCACACAGGCAATCACATCATCAAGCACAAGTCCTGGTACCAGAGGAGACCCGTCCCCTTCTCCTGGGCTGTGCCCCCCGGGAAGGGCAGACAGAGTCAGCACCAGCCGGGCTGAAAATCCCTGTCCAGGGCCTGGAACTGGTGCAGAACCAGCTTCCTTTGCTTGTCTCACAGGTGTGCTGTGCTGTTTTACACATCAAAACAGCAACAGTGAATTTCCTAGAGCTGCTACATAAACAAACCATTCTTGAGAAACCAGAGTACATTCCTCTCCTCTGGAACAAGCCCATCCCTGCACCAGTCCCCTCCAGATATCATCTGTCTCCCCTGACATCACCAGATCCCCAGCAGTTATGAGCATGCACATTCAGAAGGGGGGGAAGGAGTCATGAGCAGTGAAGCCAAACAAATGCCTTGAGCACACATTCCCAGTCAATGCCCCTGAACCACCCACGTACCAAGACACCCCAACCCCAAACAACCTCGACATCTCCCCTGTAAAACAAAGTCACCCTGTAGCCAAAGCATGCAGCACCTCCATCACTTCTGAAACTCGTTCTGCCTCCTTCCTTCCCCCCAGGGGAATAATTTCCACAACTTGCCAATAAATAAATGTCATTGCTACGAGGTACTGAGAGAAGCACACCCCAGCTGGGAGAGCTGATCCTGCAGCAGAATATGTGGAGCTGAGAGATTTCAGGACAGAACAAGAAGCAACCAGGCTCTCCCTGACATCAGTCCCAAAGCCCCTCAGCTTCTCCCTCTGCTCATCCCAAAGCACTTTCTAGTTTTCTTTGGGACAGCAAATGCATACAGCAAACATGTGGAGAACAACCAGGTCTGCAGACTCCAGGGTTGGGGCAGCTCTGCAAGTAGCCAGGAGTTCCTGACCCTCACTATCTTTAGCCACTGAGCTAAAGCAGCTAAACCCCGGTGGGTCCAGGAGCCACAGCTGTGGAGAGGTGACGGGCACAGGAACCACTGTCCCTGTGCAGACCTGAGGCAGCAGGAGCAGGACAGCAGCCACCCCATCACACCATTAATGACCCCTGAGCAACCCTCAGATGTGGACACAGCCTGGCTGCACGTGCAGCCCCCTGGCCTAAGCTTGGAGACGGCTCTGGGGATCCTCATGATGTTGGGAAGAATTCAGAAGAGCCACAGTGAGATGTTTCCCCCCTCCCTCCCACCAGCACTGCCAACACACACTCCTGATGTCCTTCCCTAACAATTCCCACTGCCCACCTGCCGCCCTCCTCACGGCACAAACCCCTGTTTGCAAGACTCAGGTGTGCCTGCCCCCCATTTAGTGCTTCTCTTACCCACCCTGCTCTCCACAAAGAGCTGTCACAGGTACTTACTTATGGTAGATATCAAATCTTGAAACCTTTCCTTAGGAAAGAGGGGGTTTTCCAGTCCTCGGAAATACAGCTTCAAGACTCCAGCCACTGAGTTAATGTCCCGTTCATTCTGATCATCAGCGAGGGGATCTTCACCTGTCCAGAGAAGAGGTTTTATGTCCAGTATCACTATCAAGCTGGACTAGCACAGCAAATGGTTTTTTCCTCACTCAGTGGAACCCTCAAATTTCACAGGGTTCAGAAACCCTCCTTGTATGCAATGGCAATGCTGAGTGGTTCCTGAAAACCAGTTTAGGGTGGGATTTCAAACCTTTCCTGAGGATGATGATGCTATTGATTGCCTCCCCTTCAGGCTTCCAGCCCAGTGCAGTTTGCATTTAAAGCACCAGCCCAGAGAGCTGAGCAGGTCTGAAGGACGGTGGGTGAGAGCCTGAGGGGACAGGCTTGACTGGAAACAATTATGCCTCTGGAACAGACCCAATGGTTCTAGACAGCATTGTAGTGACTTAGATCTATGAAAGGCTTTCAATGCCCAAGGGATGTAGATTCCTCTTAAACTGTATGTGCAAATCCCCCAAATCCAGCCTTTGACAATCCCACCACTGCCTTATCCGTTGGCCTGGCCACCTTCACCCTGATCTTTCTGATGCTGCTCAAGGATTAACATTAGGCCACTCTTCCCACCTGGGTTGTCCCTGTCACAGCTCCCCTCCACTGGGGACAGCAGGATTGCTCTGCCCTGTCTCACCAGCCTGGCACCTTCAGTGTGGTTTTGATTTTCTCAACAGAATCACTGGCACCTCCACAGCCAGCACTGCCACCAGGGTGGGAATGCTCCTCCTTCCCTGGCAAACTGCTGAGCAGGAAGAAGGATCCCCCAAACTGTTTTATGGCTCTTGTGTTCTTAATGACTGTGGAAAAGATCTCTGCACCTACCCCTACTTCTCAGACTCCTTCCTCGGGTGACTGTTTGCTACTGCCAGAGATACAACATTGAGAAACCCAGAGGGGATAAACCCTCCTCGTGTCTCATAGCAGAAAGGGCTTTACACAGGCCTTACACCACAGCTAATGCACCCAGCACACACCAGCTCCCACCAAGGATCCCTGCTCGGACACGGCCCCCCGCTGTACCTGCACAGCCTGGCTACACACCTCTCTCAAATGAGTTCTTGATGTCGTTGACTTCCACCTGGGAGCCAGGGACTCTGAAGATGCCCTGCTGTTGGAGGCCTGGAAGAGAACAACAGTTTAGGAGAGATTTTTGGAACTGCTGGGCAGTAGCTGCTGGTAAAAACAGCAGAACCCAGGAGTTTATGCAGTGGAGAGGCTCAGAGCAAGTGGGGACAGTCCAATGTGAGTCACTGCTGCTCATATTCTCCAAGCAGGAACCCCAGATCAAGGTGCTGAAAGGGCTCGTGTCCTGAGCAAACAATGTAACCTGGGTATGTGCTAATAAGACCTAAATATTGGCGACTCATCCAGTGCTGCATCGCAGCCAACGGGACTGGAATTCTAAGCTGAGCCCACGAGCAGGGGCTGCAGGCACCCCCAGGCTCTCTGCAGGACCTCACTGCTCACTCAAGGGCTTTGTTCCTGGGCACAAGGTCTCTGTGGATGTCCTGAGCCAACTCACCGTACAGGTTGATGTAGCGGATGCAGCTCTCTACGACAAGTGGAATGGCCTGTCCCGAATCCTTCAGGAAAGGAAAGGAAAAAAAGGACAAAATTACTGGTTTATTGCTAACAAAGCACAGGAAAAGTGTTAGAGATGGTAAAATCAGAAATTTGAAAATCGGTGCCGTGGAGTTTAGTAAGAAGACAGGCAAGGAAAGGAGATGTTACAGACATGGAGCCACCAAAGAGCGCTGAGGATACTGTGTGCAGCCAATAATGTACAAAAAAGCTGTCACTAAAGGTGTGTGAAACACTGCTGCTCCCTGTCTGGCTCAGACAGGGGATTGCTGCAAGGATCACAGCTGTTCCATCCCAAAGGTGGAATGCTGAGCTGAAATAAAACTTGTGCTATACCTGGCTAATGGAACAAGCTTCCAGTAACAGAGCTTACAACAGTATTTTCCACTGAAGGAAAGAGCCCTTTCAGCAGGTGCTAAAAAACCCAACAAGCACCACAGTGTATGGAATGTGCTTGGGTCTGAACCAGAGATGAGTTTTGGCTTTTATTTCAAAGCTGTTTCCCCCCAGGTCCCTCATGGCAGAGGCTCAAGGGAAACGTGGGCTGTGTCTGACAGCCTGAGTGGACACTTATTTCCCTTTGGGGCTCTGTTTTTCCAGCAGAGCACAGGGACTCTGGGCAAGTCCCTTCATCTCACAGACAGGCATCCAGTAAATACCTGATTCCTCATTCGTGCATTCCTCCTTCCTCTGAGCACACAAAAAAGCAGCAGAGTGGGAAAAAGAAAACAGATTAAGCAGGGATAAGTTCAGTTAGAGGCAAGCATCTCCTTCGGAGGCCATGAACGCTCAAATGCAACAGCAGCTTAGCAAGGGCCAACCCAGGCCTTTGGGATGTCCACCCTCCCTCCCAAACCCTTCAGCACACTGCACCCAGCCTTGGCAACCTGCAGGGACAGCCTCTCGGATTTCCTCCCTCCTTGAACCTGCAGCATTCCCAGGAGCCCGAGGACAAGGCCAGGCAAGTTTCTGGGAGAGCTGCCCTACTGCAGGGACACCTGGCAGCCCTGGGGGCACTGGGTGACATGGGGACCACCAGGCAGCCACCCACAGCCCTGCTCCCTACGGGGCCATACATCCCAGGGGCTGGGCCATCCCTCAAGGGGTCTCTGATGGCAGGAACACCCCTTGGCTCAGATGGATTTCTAGAGCACATAATTTCTCCTCCGCAGTGCTCAACAGGCTAGGCTTTAATGAGCATTACTTTTTTATAAACCAGTTTAAGTCAGGAGTAATCATAAGTCCTAAAGGGATTAGCAGCTTTGCCAGCAGGCCTGTACTCCCCATGCTGGGGTGCTGTGTACAGACACTGCCCTTGGGAATGTGGCTGAGCCTGAGGGAATAAACCAGATCTGAACAATGCCTATTAGTCACCTAATCCAACAGCTTGTCATTATTGCTTCCTACACTGTTTTCACTAAAGCTTTCTCCAGCACAGGGTTAAACACTGCAACTGGAACAGCATCGCTGCCTTTGGAAATCCTTCCCGCAGCCGTGCCATTCCTTTCCAGGATGGGTGGGAGCAGCAAGACGATGGGGACACTCAGCCAGGACTGTCTCGTACTGCACTTGGCCACGGGCCAGCCCTCACTGCTACCCTGGCACAGGGAGTGCACGAGGGGCAAGGGCAGCTGGGAAGAGAAATCGTCACCGAGGCAGAGCCGTGCTGGCCACGGCGGCTGGGGCAGGTGGCCGGAGGGACCCCCGAGGACAGCGAGCAGCCAGGACAGGAGAGCCACTGTTCCATTCCCAGCGTTCACAGACACTCCTGCCAGCCAGCGAGTACCTTAATGAACGTTTCCATATTGCCGTTAAAGAGTTTATGATTATAGACTGAGAGAGGCCTAGGTCTCCTCATTTTCTGTGGCTTAGGGGGAAGACATGGGGGCCTGGGAGAAAATGGAACAAAATAAGTCAACAAAACACCAACATAAATGCAATGACAGGGTGAGATCTCAAAGGTTATGACTGAGCCTAAGAAACCAAACAGAAAAATCTCTCTGTGAGGACCTGGACAGTGGCTCCACGTGCCCTGCAGCCACTCACGCTGCTGTCCCACACTGCAAACTGAGGGCACTGGTGCTCAGCAGGATTTTAACACCCTCCTCCTTCCTCCACCAGCTCAGCACTCCTTCAGCCTGAAAAGGCACCAAGAGCAGCTAAGGATTTCAACCAGTTCCTTGATATATCCCAAATAAACCACAGCTACCCCTGGAAAATGCTGGGGTCTTCCCGTTTGTTGCTAAAAATCTGCTAAAAATTGCTGGATCTCATTCTTCTCACAGAAAGAGGCCAGAAAGAGGACAATAGGAACACCTCCATCTTCCTGTGTCTAAGGATGGGAATCTTCTTCCCCTTTGCTAGGGATCGAGGGGCCTGTCTGGGACAGGGACAGAACCTGTGACCCTGCTTGAGATCCAGCCAGGGTAACACCCATCACTGCTGGAAATGAGGCCAGGGAAACCTGTGACGGGTTTCAGTGCAGTGCTCAGGGCTTTGGAGGGCTGCTCTCATCAATGCTATTCCCAGTGATTCCTTCGGATAATGAGGGACATTCAGAGCCTAGACCCAGAAAAGGGAGAAAAGCACCACAAAATCCCAAATGGATTTGTGCCCTGCCCTCTGCCCCAGGCTGTACCGATGTCTGTAGGGGAGAGAACACAACTGCACACACCCCCAGAGCTGGGTGCTGGGAGCCCACATGCAGGAGCTCTCACAGGGCACTGCAGTGGTCACGGACAATTTACACAGAGCTCAATGCAAAGGTGACGGCTGGGGTCTGCTGGTTCCTTAATCACATGCCTCTAATTAAGCAACTCAACATTCCTACAGCTTCCAAACACTCCTGAGTGGCAGCTGAGGAGCAGAAGTGGCTGCTGCCTGTTGGAGCACCAGGGGAGCACATCCCTGGAGCTGTGTCCTCAGCCCCTAGCCATGACTGCACATACACCCAGCCATGACTGCACACACGCCCAGCCATGACTGCACACACACCTGACACCCAGCCATGACTGCACACACACCTGACACCCAGCCATGACTGCACACACACCCAGCCCATGACTGCACATATACCTGACACCCAGCCATGACTGCACACACACCTGACACCCAGCCATGACTGCACACACACCCAGCCCATGACTGCACACACACCTGACACCCAGCCATGACTGCACACACACACCCCCCTGACACCCAGCTCAGGGTGCAGGGGCAGCTCCCCGGGACGCGCAGCAGGGCAGCGCTGGCAGCGAGGGGCAGCTCCTCAGAGTGCTCCAGGGCAGGGAAACACTGCCCCACTCTCAGAAGGTCCCTCTTGTCCCGACAGCCCCTCTCTGTCCTGATGCCCTGATGCCACTGGGCCTGGCACCAGCGGCACAAGGAGCCTCCTTCCTGCCTGGCAAGGCAGCCCAGGCTGCACCATCTGCTCCCCCATTCCTAACAGCGAATGGGGCTTTTTTTGTTTGTACTGTAAATTTTATTACATGCTGAAACAAGGTTGGAACAAGCTCACACAGAGAGGGGCTGTGCATGTTCTGGGCAGCTGTTTGGAGGCTTTGCTGACTCGTGTCTTGCTGTCAGAACACCAGTACACTCCTGGCAAGCCACTGGAGCTCTGTGGAGATGTTTCATGAACTGGACATGGATCAAAGCCTCCTTCCTGTCACATTCACCCCAGCACTATCTCCTGCTGTAGAGGGATGAAGCCTGTGATACAGGCACACTCTGCACTCCCAGGCAAAGCAGCCAGAGCTGGGAGAGGCTTTCAGGGCCATATCAAAGTCCTCAAACCAAGAGAGATGGCAGGGAGTGGGTGGACACCCTCGTGTCACCCTGCCTGAACACAACCTGATCTCAGCCACGCTCCAGGGCACGGCACTGTGCTGACATGGCACGTCCAGGCACATCAGAGCCAGCCAGCCAGAAACCACACTGCAGCAGAACCAAGGGCCTGCCCGTCACCCCCTCATCCAGGCACTCCAGGCCATGCAGCTGGGAAGCAGGATGTGGGGCATGGGGACCACCAGCCTGCCAGCACAGGGGCTGGAGCTGGAAACTCTGAACCCCACCAAGCTGCACCAGTAGCAAAGCAAACCCCCCTTCCCACAGCCCCCTCCTGCCAGCACCAGCCCTCCCCAGGAGCAGATGAAGGGGAAGAAAGTGCTCACCTGGTTGTTCCACACTCAGCTCTTTCACCTGCAAGAAACACAAGTTCCCATCATCCCTCCACATCAGCCTCCAGTGCAGGAGCAGTACAGCACACCTGAGCAGGTGCTCACACCCTCACTGCTGGTTCCTCCACCCCGAGGTGACAGCTTCTGACAGAAAGAAGCTGCATTTGGGGAGAGGAGGTGCCCAGCTGTGCTACACAAGCCCCCATCACTAAAAGACAGATTAGAAAACCAAGACTCGGCCACGGGAGAGGGAAAGGGGCTGCAGTCCCCACAGACATCACTGGTTCCTTTGCCATGTGAAGCCCTCCCTGCCCACACCCAGCAGCACCACAGGCCCACAGCACAGGCTCTGGGGCACCAGCCAGGACTGGCTGAGCCCCATCAGGAACGGGGCAGCCTGAGAAGGGCTGGAGCCCCAGGGAGGCCAAGGGATCATCCGACTCCCAGGGGGCCACGAACAGCACTCGAGTATTCAGTTCCCCAGTTTCTCCTGGCAGATAACAGCCCATCAATCAGCTTTGAGCAGACTCTATCCTGGCTGTCAATATTCCCATTCCCTTTGTGTATTTTTAGTATTTGGATGTCATATAAATGCCAGCAGATCCCTGCTGATTAGAGCTGTTCAATTTTTACAGTATTTGTCAATCCACTGAAAAAAATCAAACTAATTTCACATGCTGTTTGTGCCTCTCTCCCAGGGCCAGGAAAGCTGAGTTATACTTCCTTTGCTAAGACACATAAAAGGAAGCATTTGGCTGCACATGCCTCCTTCCTGCTCTCCCTTGGCACCTGCAGAAAGCAAGCTGGCAGCCAATTCCTCACTGAAATAGCAAACAACTCCACATGAGTGGTTTGCAAATCCAGACTCCTTCCTAACAAGAATCAGCTCACACTGAAATGCAGCATTTGGTATTTCTGGGCTAAATATTTGCTGAATGTCTCCAGAGCAGAACAATCCCAAGGCCTGGGAGAAGCTCAGAAAGCTTCATGTAAGGATCTTCCACAGCTGCTTCTGCACAGCTCTAGTGAAGGAAATGTCTGGCCCTGCATCTCCCTCCTGAGCACAGCAGCACGTGGCTCAGGGGTGAGAGACCAGGATGGTGACAATGAACCTCCCCAAGATTCCTCACCTCTTGCCCCAGTCCAAGCAGCCTGAGTGCTGTATCCCAGCCCTGTGTACATGCCCTGGAGCCTCCCCTGTGCTCACAGTTTGTGCCTGACTTGGCTCTGTGTTCATTGAGTGGAACACACCACAGGATCTAATTAGAAGGTGGATTTTAAGGTTAAATAAATTTGGCAAAGAAAACATGTTTGGCAAAACAGTTGACAAAAATCTATTATTTATTTGTTTTACTCTGAGATGAGGAGTCCAATTTTTGTATTGTTAAAATAAGGCCATGGACCATTTGCATGTTTTAATTTAAATATATTCTCTCCTGTTGGGAGAATCAGGACACCAACTCATCTCCATCTTCCTTACACTGGAAATAATTCAGTTGGTTTAGACCCTTAAAGAGCTAAAATCTTCTCCAAGGGCTGTGGTGACATCACCACTCCAGCAGTGGTGGGTCCCACCTGGAGCCACTGGCTGCCCTCTCAGAAGCCACTGTCCCTCAGCTGTGTGGAGCCTGTCTGTGTGCAGCTGCTCTGAACCACACTGCTGAGATTATCTGGGGGAATAAAAGTCTCCTGCGGAAAAACCGGTTTAAAAACAAGGATGTCCTTGCAGTTCTTGTTTAGGACAAGTTAAAAAACCCATGGCCGGGGACAAGGGGCCTGTTAAATCAGCAAGGGTGCTGCAAATGTGTGACACAGACACAGCACCAAGGGCCAGGAAATACCTGTGTCAGGGCTGCAGTGAGGGCAGGAGAAGTGGGACAGGAACTAGAGAGGCAGAGAATGGAAGTAGGTGGGAATCTCTGCTGCTGGAGAAGTAACTCAGCACTTCAGTATCAGACTCAAAGAGATTTCTCTATGTGCACTCCCAAAGAAAGGTGGGAGGAGTAATATTCTAAGGAAATCATGATTTTTACATGTAGCTCAGGTGAGGAGCAGCAGCCAGACACAGACCCATCAGTCACTGAAGAACACACAGAGGTGAGGCTGATAAGTGACACCCGGTTTAAACCCTCTCAGGAGATGGAGGCTCCTCCCCAGATCTGACCCCAACTCACCTTCTCCCAGAGTCTGCTTCAGCAGGTCGTGTTTAGCCTGCAGCTTTGTGATGAGGTTACTGCCATTCAGATACTCCTTAAATTTCTGTAATTACAAAACAAACAAGGTGGGTTAAGGAACACAGCCCATAACTGATGTTCACTGTTGCCTGGGGCCTGCTGGAGGGGGATTGGGCTGCCAGAGGGGGCTCAGGAGTCTGTCAGGCTCAGTCTGATCACTTCTCCCTGCTCCAGTCACTGGCCTGGTGATCTTATTTGCCCAGTCTCCTTGGTGCTGCACCTCCTGCCTGGGAATGCAGGGAGGGCCAAAGAACAGAGTTCAAAGCTGGCTTTCCTTTGTCATGCTCCTGGGAATGGCCTGGGAAATCAAAGAGGCTTTCCCTGCAATGCCAGTGCTTCGCCTCTGTGCAAAAGCAATGCCGAGGAGAACTCCCAGAGCCTGAGCCCTCCCAGGGCAGGGACTGTCAGGTGCTCCCTGTCTGGGTGACACTATGCAGCACAACCTCCCCTCCCACTGTGAGGCTGTAAGACACCTGGGAACACTCCAGATCAGGGCATTATATAGGTAAGAGGAGAGAGGGAGGCAGATATGGAAAATGAAAGAGAATGGGAAACATCAAATTTCTGCAAAAAGCATTAACATAATCCCAAGCACAACTCCAAATGAAAATTGCAACTGCCCCACCTCACCTCAATTTGCAATATTACTACTATTAAGAGAAACTAGAAGCTTTTCTACACATATGTAATGCATCACAAGATGCTGTTAACTGTAGGCTATGGCCCATGCTGAAATGAGGGTCACTCTGTTGAACTCATGGCTCTTCCTTGCATTTCAGGAACCAGAATGGAGACCTTAACTCTGCCTGGGAGTGCAGCACAGGAGCAGGGCAAGCACACACAGCCCCTCTCCTGGCACATACTCCACAGCCCAATGCCACACAGCCTGGCTCTCGTGGCTTCCTTGGGGTGCACGTGGCTTCAGTTCATCCATGGGCCAAGGGCAAATTTCAGCTGTGCAGGATAGAGAGGGAAGGCCTGGCTGATAGTTCACAGTCCTGAAGGCCTCTAGGAAGAGCCCCTGGAAGGTGACACACAGCCAGAGGCTGTGCCCTGCTCTGAGCCTCTCCTACGGTGCTTGGTAAGTTTTTGGTCACAACTGGTCACTCCACTTGTTCCTTCAAAGAGAAGAATGAGGCAAATCCTGGGCTGTCAGTCCCTGTGCACTGCCCTGCCACTGAAATGCACTAAAATGCATTCTGGACCCAAATCTGAGAGAAGACAAGCACTTAAAGAGACTCAACTGGTTCTTGCTCTTCACTAACGAGCACTTAACTGGGCCTCAGCCCTGGCAATTAATGCTTTGTGTCCTGCACAGCCTGAGCTGGGACTCACTGAGAAATAGAACATTTCTGTCTCCTGCTGGTTGGCTCTCCTCTTGGCGATGTTGATTTTGCTCATGTAGGTCTCCGAGGCAGCTGATTTGACGGACTCGGTGGAGCGGCTGTGCTGGAAGGCATCTGAAACATCAAAATCTTCCACTGTCAGCATGTCCTGCAAGGTCTGCATTGTGGCATCCAGCGTTTTCCGTACCTGTGGGAAACAGGACAGCGTGGGTTTGAAGCAGACTGGCAAAGGGACACATCTTGAACCAAGCAACCAAGAGAGCTCCTGAGCCCTGGGCTTGCACTGGCCGTGGTCTGTGGGCACTCCCAGCTCTGTTTCAGGAGGGTTCCACACCGGAGCCCACCAGGAAACCCCCGGTGACGGGAGAAAGGCTCAGCAGTGCTGCCCGTGAGGCCGAATGCGAGACCCCTCTTACCTCCTCGTTCTCTATCTTGAGAGTGGCCAGTCGTGACTGCAGCTGGTGGTACCTCATCAGCAGCTCGGTCTGCACAGGCTGCTGGGCGCTCACCTGACACACCTGACACAGGAGACACTCCGTGGGTCACGCAGGCACCACACATACATTTGCATACCCACACAATTCCCTCCAGCCCCCACAAGCTCCTGGCAGCCTCCACGGAGGCAGCATCGCCCCGTTTCCCATCAGCAGTGCCCTGGACCTGGTCCAGCACTGAGCATTTTCTACCCCTCACTCTGCCATCTCCCAATTACAGCAGGTAAATCAAAGCTCCGCTGTACAGATCTGTGGGGCAGAGAGAGCCAAACCACAGGCTCCCTAATTGGGAGAGACACAGAGCAAGAGGCAGCCTGAAAGGAGAAACCCTAATGAGCCAAGAGTCTCATTAGGAAAGGAAACACGAACAGCAGTGTGTGAAGGCAGCACGGAGGGATAAAGAGTCCAGAACAATTTCACAGTGATAGTTCAGAGGAGGGGAGGCCAGGCCAGGCCCCTCTGCAGCCCCCCAGGAGAGCCCCTTACCTCATCCCCCATGTGCGGCTGGAACTCGAACTTGAGTGGCGGGCAGAAGACCTGGTTGCACATGTCCATGATGGTGTGTTTGTCGCTCCGTGCATCCAGGTTGTCCACAGCATTCTCAATGATGTCCAGGCCCTCGTGGCGGGAGGTTTCCAGGTTGTACTCGGCAGACAGGTACGTCCTGAAGGTCCGAGCAAGGCTGGCGTGGAATCCCAGATCACAGCACTGAGAGACACCAAGGGAGGGGCTGCTCACACAAGCACTCCCAAACCATCTTCCAAAGTTCTCAGACACAGAGGATGTTAAAGCAAAGTGGCACTGGACACCGTGCCCTGCAGTGTGTGCACACCCTGCTCCCTCCCTGGGCAGCTGCCTGCCTCCCACCACGGAGCAGCTCCTCATGCATAACTGATCATTCTCATGTCTACCTTGAGGAAAATGATAAAACTCAGAGCTAATTGCTGCTAAAATACTGTACCTTAGACAAAAGCCTCATTTTAAACTCTCTCTTCACTGTAACTGAGTCTGGCACGTTAAATGTCACACCAGCACAGGGACTTGCTGCTCTGAATGCTCCATCAGAGCTGAGCAAGAAGCAGCTCCTGGCAGCCCTGTGCCAGTCCCCTCCAGAGCCTGACCCAGTGCAGGGCTCCACAGGGCTCCAGGCCCACCAGCAGCGAGCAGGCGACCCCAGGAGGGGGGCAAGGACAGAACTGAAGCACCACCCAAAATCTGGAGGTCGACAGATGTTGTTCTGCAGGGAAAGGCAAGACAGAGGATGCTGGAAGCAGGGAGAGCAGAACAGCAGCACCTCAGCCTGAGCCACACAGGGCTGGAAGGAGAGCACAGTGCAACAGAAGGGCTGCAGTCCAAATCTGAAGCACATGTATTTCTGGGACATAAGAGAGGCCGGAGCTCCTGACAGAGGATGTAAAGTCAGATAACTATGGCAGAAACAGAGGGACCCTGTGAGAAACACCTCAGATACCTCCCACGGCCACAGCACCAAACTAACCACTGCCAGCAAATCACTCCTATCACATGAAAACTGCCATAGGACAATTTCTACTGCAGAAGTTAAGCTGCTTTGCTGCCACACAGTGTAGTCCCACCACAAGCACTGCTGGAAGGACCAGCATGGCACAAAAGCTATAGGAAAGAGGAGAAGGATTGCACTGCAATTCCAGTGACCCAAATGAGCCCAACTTTTCTGCAGAACTCCCTGTTGGGAGCTGCCATTTCAAAGGCACCTTCTTCTCCAGCTCTGGGGCACCCACAGGCACTACTGAACCAATGCAGAAAGGCACCGAAAGTGATTCTGCATTAGAATGTCAGTATTCACAGAATCACAGAATCACTGTGGTTGGAAAACACCTCCAAGATGATCAAGTCCAATCTTTGATTAATCAACACCTTGTCAACCAGACCAGAGCACTGAGTGCCATGTCCAGGCTTTTACACTTCCAGGGATGGTGACTCCACCACCTCCCTGGGCAGCCTGTTCCAATGCCTGACAACCCTTTCTGTGAAGGCTCAAAGTGAAATCTGAAAACTCAGCTGGTGCCACAAGCAGCTCCAACCCAAGAAGCCGTCTTGTGCTCTGTGCTGATGTGAGGAGACACCGCTCAGCTCGGATCACGTCACGGCAGGGCTGTGTTTGGTTCAGTCTCTGCTAAAAGCAGCATCAGCAAAGCCTCAGGGGGCTGATTCCCGATTTCCCCCACAGGTACCCGAGCGAACACCCCTGTCCCCTTCTAGTCTTTAAAAGCTGTGAACCCCCCTGTGCAATAATGAGGAGTTTTGTAGAAACTATCGAATTGTCATAACCCTCCACTTCTCCTGCTTCTATTTAGCCTCTAATCCTATTAGCTGAGAGCATAGGCAGTTATGGACTGGCACAGCCTTGCCTTAAAAAAAATAACAAACAACACAAAAAGGAGGAAAAGACACATTTCCATTCACCACTTGGGGCAAAACCTCATTCTGTGCTGTCTCTCTCATGGGACAGTTTTAGCATGAACACCCGTACATCTATTGTACAGAAACCCTGGAGCCAGGACGATGCAGCCCAGGGGCTGCCAGGCAGACAGGGCAGGGACCAGGGCTGGGACCCTCATGCCAGCACCAGGGTAGGACCAGCTCTCCTGCCACGACCAGCCGACCGCAGTCCTGTGCCCCGGGAACGGGACCACGCTGTTCCCCAGCACCTCCCAGACCTCACCAGGGTTCTTCCACTCCCTGAAATCACAGCTACTTGGCTACAGAAAACAGTGCCAGGAGGAAACAGTGCCACTGTCTGAGGGTAGGAGTTCCCAAAGCACACAAAACGGATCCATTACAAAGGCAAATCACCAGATGCCACAGAACCCAAGGAGACGGGCTCAGGGTATTGACAGAAGCTTTTGGGGAAAATTCCATGTGAAATCTTCCCTTTCCTTTGCTGCTGGGCTCGCACTGAAGCCAGTGGTGACTTGCACTGCCCAGAAATCAGCTGCTCCTGAAAAGCAGGGCAGGCACTTCCTGCACACAGCACAGCCCTTGAAGTCCCCGGAGATCAGCACCGTGCCGGCTGCTTCACACACGGGTGCCCAGAGAAGAAAAGACAGAGCAGAGACTTCCACGCAATTCCCAGAGGAACACACAATGGGGAGGGCAGAAGAAAAAGAAAAAGACTTCAAACTGCTGCTCCCAGCCCCAGAACAAATGGCATTTTCTCAGCCCTCTCATCCCTTTGATGGCAAATAAATTAGAACCACAAATAATAATCCCCAGCCCTCCTGCAGCGCCTTTCATCTGCCGAGCTCAGAGCTCCCCAAGCATTAATTCATCACGTCTGGTAACACCCTGTGAGGGGTGGAAATATCCCAGTGTTCCACTTGAAAAACAACCGGCTCCTGGAGCTCAGGCAAGCTGGGTTTGGCCAAAACACTGCAAAAGCAGCCAAATAAGTGTGCCTCCCAGAGCCCACCCCAGAGCTGCACTGGGGGGCAGTTTTGGGCTCCAGGGAGAAGGAAATGCTTTCCCAGCTACTGATCCCTCTGCCTCATTTCCTCATGGGTTACACAGTGGTCTGTGGCTCCAGAACCTTTGAGTCCCTCTGTTATTTGGGAGGCTGAACCTGCACACGACACAGCTCAGCCAGGCCCACGCTGAGGCCACCAGCACCAATGCACCTCACCTAAGCAAGTGGCCACCCCAGAGTAACCCCTGAGCACCCACAGTCAGTGACCCCTGTCAGTGACCACTCCACTCCCCATGCAGAGCAGTAATGCCTCTGTCTCCACAGGACCCAGCACTATCTGCAAACAAACAGCCTACTCATTTGCTCTGCTCCTTCTTTTCCACATTTTTCTTTATGCTTTATTTAAAAAATATTCTGCATTATTTTTTAATTATATGCATAATATATAATAATATACACATATTGTAATTTCTAGCCTCTACTCTCTTGATGTTGCTTCAAAACCCAGAGCTGTATTGTGAGGCAAGTAAATCACAGAATCCCAGACTGGTTTGAGTTGGGTGAGACCTTAGAGATTATCCAGTTCCACCCCCCTGCCATGGGCAGGAACACCTTCCACTAGCCCAGATTGCTCCAAGCCCAGCCCAACAAGGCCAGTAAAGCCAACTGAAGATTTCTGGCATAACTATTTTGACTGATGTTTCTGTTCCCTAACTTGACTCAGCTAATTTTTCCAGGAACCAAACAATTTGGCAGTTATGTGTAACATTAAATTCCTCAGAGTTCCCCTCCTCTCCCTGCTTGTTCGTCTCGGATACAGCAAACACTACTCCATAGGGAAGCAAGCTGCTGCTCCAGAAGGACTCAGAGGAGGCTGCACACATTTTGGCAGATCAGCTTGTATGGCTGCTGACTGGTCCCTTCTCTCTGCTCAATCTGGCAATATCTTTCCTGTGACCACTTCAAACTATCTTGCAGCCATTTCCCACAGAACTCCAGAGGGATGGATAAGCAGCTTTATCTCCACTTCACATACGTGGCCAAAGAGATTAACTTGGTCACACAGTTAATGACAGAAATGAGATGAGCCCAGGCGTTTAAACAGACACACATGTTGTCCAAAGAAAAAGGCACCGTGGTGCACTGCCAGCCCCAGGCTAATTTGATCCATCTCTGTATTCTTTCCTTCCTTTCTAAAGGACAAAACAAGGAGGCCACTGGAGACAGAGGCACAGACGGCTCCGCACCCCTTCACGGCTCCTCTGATGGGCTTTACAGTTCTCATTAAACCCCGGCCCTGGGGCCTCCCACCCTCTCCCGGAGCAGCTGGGACCCTCTGCCTCGCCAGGGCAGTGATCAGAGCACAGCTTTGTCAGCAGTCACTGCTCCGTGGTGAGGCCCAGGGCTCGAGCCATGACAAGGCTGTGCCTGATAGATGACACTGAGCCAGCTGGGATGGGGGAAGCGCTGCTGACTTGGCTGCTGCCAATTCTGTCCTGACGGTTGGGATTTGTGTGAAATCAGCTGCTGCACGTGGCCATTTGTGCTGGAGATGGAGGGCGTGGCAAGAGCCCCCTCTCCCCTCCCATGTCCAGAAAGAGCCTGGTGTATCCCTCACCATCCCGCAGGGACACAGGGAGGAGGAGCCGTGGGATCTGCAACTGCAGCGGGGACACGCACGATCCATCAGGGCACCTGCCGGGCCCCAGGCTCTGCTCTCCCATCCAGCCCCTTCTCACCCACACTCTTCCCACAGACCTGCTCCCTCCGCGGGCTCAGGTGTCCTACACAGATCCCCTTCAGCACTCGTGGGATCTGGTGGCTGAGACCCCACGACTGGGATCCCCTTCTGGAGCTGCTGAAGCCCTTCTGGGGCTTGCAAAATACACTGAATTTGTACAAAAGCCTGTTCAGATAAACTGCTCTTCCTCTGGGGATTTAGAACCAGGACATCCACGTGCAGCTCACACATCCAGTATTTTGCTTCTTTAGTGAACAGAATTTACAACCTGGGGAATTTCCCTGCTCCGAGTTGGAGATGCTTTAGTGAAAGTCCCCAGAGGGATTCCTGGAGTGCAGGAGAAAAGCCATCTGCTGACTCCAGGGGAAGTGTCAGCAAGGAAATAAAGTTGGGAGGAATAATATAAACAGCCAGAGCTAAAGTGGAACTCAGCAACTCTCCAGGAAATCAAAGTCTCACAAACTCCATGAAAATAAGTCATTCTTGCTTTAAAATAAATAAACAAGAGAAAGAGAGAATATACACAGCAAAAGCAGAAAGTCCACAGATAAATGAAGGTGTTCTCACACCTTGCCATTCAAATGTCTCCACAATCAAGCTACTAGTTCTCTAACACATCTTAAATAATAAAGAGAACAAAAGGAACTAGTAAGAATATTTTATCATATCTCAAAATCTCAAAGTCATCAGAGGTTTTGCATCAGACTTCATTAATTCTCAGAAGAGTAACTACATGTTAGTGGGTTAAGAAAGGAGATAAAAACTCCAGCACCTTTTTAAATTGTGCATTTAGGTAATGATGGTAACTCAGTGCTTGGAGCTCAGTTATTTATGTGCTCACTGAGGCAGAAGAAAGTGCATCGTGCGATCTGCACACTGTGGGATGCCCGTTAAAGGAAGAAACCAGAACCTCTTCTCTGGGTGAATCCCTTATTTGAATCATCTCAAAGCAGTTTGTAGGAGTCACCAACACACACACATTCAGTTCCTGTCATCCCCATGAAACCTGCCTTCAGCAGTTCCTGCCCTGAGGCTCTTCCCTGCAAGGAGCACTGGGATAAAGCTCCCAAGGCACCTTCCCCAGCCAGGACAGCACTTCCACATGTACTGAACTGCCACCAAAGTTACCAAGTAGTAGAAAGAAAAAACCTTCTGTTTCAGCACCAAAACCAAGGCTGTCTGACCTTGGCAAGTGTTTCTGCCTCAAATACAGACCAACTGATGGGCTCGCCTGGCTCATCCCAAGACAGATCTGAGTTACAGCACATCTTCAGCCCCAGTTAAGTGTATTTGAAAGACCCCCTGACACCCCCCCATCGCAGTTAGGGGCCCAGCCAGGCTGTGGGGCACAGGGGAGGGAGCACTCACGTCGATGAGGTCGGACACATCGTGGATGTAGTACTTGCTGACGGCGGCGTTGGTGGCCGCCAGGTTCAGCAGGTAGTCGTTCCTGGCTTTAGTACACTTCAGCTTGTTTTCAGAATACTTGGCTTGTCTCTGGAAAAGCAAAGCAGAGTCAGAACAAAACAGGATGGTATTGGCACAGCTTCTCCTGCCATGGGGCCCCACAGCACCCTGCAGACTGGGTGTGATGAGGGAATTAATAAAATTTGGTATTTGAGACAAAACAGGGATCTTGCCAGGGTGAAGATCCCATGTGAACATCCCTGGCACAGCCAGTCAGCCACAAGTGTGTCCTGCTCAGAGGTACCTGGAGCCCCCGAGCACAGCTGCTGCTGCTGCTCCTTCAGCTGCACCTTCGTGGGGGTTTTGGCATCAATCAAAATCAGAGGGACAGATTTCCCCTGCAGAAATACTGACATATGTTTGGACTTGCTCCAGATGTGTGCAGCTGTATCAAAGTGGAATCTGGCCTAGAGGCCCAAGCAACACAATTTAGAACAGGACCCAGAATTCAAAACTCTGTAGGAAAGCAGATGTGCTCCAGATCCGGGACATCTGTTGAGGCAGATCCCTGCTCCAAAGGTTGAGTCAAAAGATTAACCCTTCCAAGAACTGCACTGCTACACATGTCCCAGCCTGTGAGCAAATGCAGCATGGCTGGGGAAGCTATTGCTTCTTCTCCAAAATTAACACAAAAACTGCAGTTGTGGAGATCCTGAGGCCGGGGAGATTTGCTGAGGCTGGAATGGTGTGAAGTGTTTTGCCTAGCAAAGCCATCTAAATCCTGCACTTTCCCTCCCAGACAGCCCCCAGAGGAAGAACACTGGTATTTTATAGATCGACCCTTTTTGTGCTGTCAGGAGTCTGTGACTGAGGGAACGCTGGGGCTGCTGTTCATTTTTAAAAGCACTTTTTTAAAAGAATCAGTCATGGACAAGCCCCAACTCCTCAGAGCAGGGTCCAGTGTCTGGATCACAATGCATCCTGAGCCAAGCCGGACAGCCCAAGGCACTGCCCTCCTCAGTGCAGCCTCCAGGGTCCCAGCTGGCACAGCCAAGCCCCCAGCAAGCCCCAGCTCAAGAGCTGCTGGAGGAAGTGCTCCCACCACCCCTGCCTGCCCTGTGCTCCATGAGCCATCGCCCTCAGGCCCCTCCAGCCACCCCCTCTGCCCTCCCCCAGAGAGCCAGCCGGGAAGGTGTCACTGGTGGCCACGTGGCTCCTGTGTAGGTCCCCCAACCCCTCCAACACTTGGTGTCCCTCGTCCTTGTTGGGCCAGCCTGACTTTGGATCAATTCCTTGACAGGAGCTGTTCCTGGCACTTCTCCATGGTCAGGTGCAGGGAAGAGACTCCTGATGGCCTCCCCAGGCTGCCCTTCAGCAGAACACGCACACGAGTCAACGTCCTCCCTAACCCCTTCCCATGGGTACAGCAATGGTTGCATGGACATGGACAGGGCTGGAGCCAACACCCTGCCCACAAAGAGCCCCGACCCCAGCCAGGCTTCTCCACTCGTTCCCTCTCACCCACCTTCTCCTTCATCTTCTCAATCTTCTTGACGGAGCTGCGCCGCTGAGGCCGGTCCTCGTGCCGCAGCAGGTTCACGCTGATATCCCCTGACTTGTTGAACTGCTTCTCCTCCTGCTTCTCCGCCTCCTTCAGCTTGCTCTCGGCGCTGATGCTCTCTGCGTGGTACATGTGGTAGGTCTTCATCACCTGCAGACACAGGAGGTCGTGAGCCGCCTGCCCGTGGCCACAGGAGCACCAGAGCAGGGGAAGCCACAGCCACGGGCAGCGCAGAGGGGCTGTGGAGGCCACTATGGCACTAAGGAGCAAGATGGGGAGGGAAAGCCTGTGAGATTAACCCCATCCCCAGCTCTACTTCCAGCAGCTCCAGGTTGGTGTAAGAACCACGATCCAGCTCGGTCCTGCTGTGGGGACAGGCTGAGACGTGTCCCCAGCACACATCTGCAGTCAAAGCACACTGTGTGTCTGCCAACAGGGAAACAAGGAATAACCTCCAGTGCTTTGCAGCTGGGATAAGGGTCTCCATGACAAGTGACTGTGAGGAGGCCACAGTGACCCTGAACTCCCTTTTGACCCAACACATCTGTTCCTCCACTTGGACTTGCTAAGACATCACACAGCCCCTGCTCCACCACCCTGACAGCAGGACCATCCAGAAGTAGAGGAGCTGCAATTCCCAAACAAAAATGGGGTTTGTCTCCTGTCAGCACCTCATCCTTCTCTTGCTGCCGCCAGCAGGCACAGGCAGCACCGGTGGGTGCAGCAGCACCGTGTCCTTCACATTCCAGATCCTGGAGGGATGATGCTGATCCACTGCCAGGAACACTCTCTGCAGGTAAAACTTCCACCCTTCCAGCTTTCCCTTTCAGATACAAGGGCCCAAAGGGCACACTGGGATCATTTTAATGAAGCTGGCAAGAGGAACCCAACTGCTTCTCTCTCTTTATGCCTTCAGTCACACTGTCCCCTTCCATCATCTCCCTCTGGGATGTGGATGGTTTATCTCACACTGCCTTGACACAGCCTGCGGGGCCCAACTGCTCACTGGGATCAGCCTCAGCAGGGCTGGGACTCACTGGGATGGGCTGGGACACGCTGGGACAGGCTGGGACACCCCGGGATGGGCTGCCTGAGCCTCATGGGTTAAGACAGAGCAGGAACCCACAAAGGCAGAGTAATTTTACACAAGGCTTAATGAAGAAAACACAGAGTTTTCCTCAGCTGTGGCTGCCAGCAGGACCCAGGAGTGTTTGACTTGGACCAGGTCAGGCTGAGCCGCATGATCCCTTCTCCTGCCAAGCACAAACCTCGGCTGAAACGGGCTCCAAATGCCGCATGGGAGCCACACAGGATGTGCCACCGCGGGGAGATGTGACTGCAGGCAATGGCAAGGGACAGTGAGCAAAGGCTCCTGCCTTGGCCCTGAGCTACTTCATTGCAAAACCCTGCAAATTATAATGCACATTCCAGCCATGTATTGCAAACTGCAGGTTCTGCAGCGAATGTCACAGGACACACGTAAAACAGACAATTCCCAGGATTTTCCCAAGGAGAACAATCAGAGGGCTTCACTGAGCCCTCCTTATCCTCACCATCTCCATCTTTTTATAAAACACTCAGAGGAAAGTGAAAAAGCAAAATGCTGCACATCAGGGCATCAGGCAGTAACAGGAGAGGTTTCTGCAGCACCCAGAGAGGCCCAGACACAACATGACAGAGAAGCCCAATGAATAACAGGGATCCAAATTGCAGGACTTTTGTGAAATCTAAAGGTTATGGGACTGTTACCCAACCTTAAACAGCTCACTGTGCACCTCACCAGCTGCCCTGTCTCACAGGTCATGCTTGGAAATTCAGGGGATATTTTTGTGTAATATGTGCCCTGATTTTGGCTGGGGCCAACGTGCACTGCAGCAATCGGCCCCGATCCGCAATTCCCTGTGCTGTCTCAGTGCCTGCAATCAAGTCCCACTGTCCCTGCCTTGCACTGCTGTGTCACAAAGACAAACTGCCACAGCTGCGGCCCGGGAAGCTTTCCTGCAAATCAGTTAATTAGCTGCAGCGGAGGAGGAAAAATATGTTCCAATGTTCATTAGTTATTTAACAACACGAGCTGTGTTTGCCATATTAATTACATGTTCTGGATAAAGGCTGTTGCCAAAATAGCGGCCATAAATGGCACTGTTGGCTGTATTCAGCTGCAAGGGCTTTGTCCTTCTGAACAGCTCATCCCCAAGGTTCTGACCCAGCAGAGGAGCCAGAGCAAAAACAGGGTGACTGTGTCAGGCACAGGCTCAGGCCCATGAACATCCAGCCTGTGCAGGCTCCAACTTGGTACCTGTCTGCTGCAGTCTGTAAGCAGGAACCAAAAGGATGAAGCTGGTTTTAATTCACAGCTGAACTGTTTCTGTGCAAAACCATTCACAAGCATCTCCACTTCAGAACAAAAGTCATCTGCTTCCTTTTTGATTGAAGTCAGCATGGGTTGGGTTTGGTTCTTTCCATACAGAGTCCACAGGGTGACTTGCATCAGAACAGCAATAAGGCTGAGCTAAAATCAATTTGGTTGCTTTGGCTTAAGTCTGAGACAGTGAATGCCTGAGAAGCCTGTAAAAAATTATAGTTTCTGCCCAGTGCACAGAATTCCCTTCAGAGAGGCTTAAAAAGCAGCTGGGCCAGGGCACGGATGTGCTGCAGTTAAAGACCTGGACAGAGACGAGAGAAGTGACTTCCCTGTGCTGAGAGCAGACAAGTGACATTTCTCAAGCAGCATCCTGGTGTCCTGTGAGCCGGGTCCTTATCCTGTGTCTGGTTTCATCAGCAGTCAGTTCTCGTGGGCACCCAACGTGCTGCACTGACCACACTGACAGCAGCTCGGTCCCAAAGGTGCCCCCAGCCACCCCCAGCACCTCAAGCCAGGGTGCAGCCAGGCCTGTTTCACCTGGCTCAAGGACAGATCTCACCTGACCAGCACCAAGCAGACTTGAGGTGACCCTGTTTGCCCCACAGGCCCTAATTTTTCTTCATGCTTCATCATCATTTCTGAAGTGTGTCCCCTTTCCTGCTCCTTCCCAGCTGGATGACAATTGGTTTGTTATCTTAGCAGCAAGCAAACACAAAGCTCCTTCAGCTGTTCCAGTGTCACATTCAAACCAGTGTGTTTCACCATTCAAACCCATTCTGCTCAGCACATGGAAAAAAGCAGTGAATGGGAGAAATCTCAGTTCCTGTGAGGACAAGTTTAGCCCCAGACTCGGCAGGAGCACAATTTCCCTCTCTGCTCCTATTGACCACTGCTCACACTTTGGACCTCAGCACACTGACCCCCCTGCTGACCCCAGCATGTCCCTTGGGTGATGCCCCTGCCTTGTGTCCAGGTCCAGAGCACACTGGCCTGCAGGTATTAAGGTCAGCCCAGCCCTTGTTAGTCCTTCCTTGTATTGCACCTGTCAAGATGCTGTTGTAATTAATCTTAATTAGTCACCACCTCTTGAGCTTGTGACACTCAACCATCAACAATGCACTCCCAAATCTCACACAGGCTTTTTAATCCGATCTGCTGTCCACCCACACTGCAGGGCTCACAACAACCAAATCCTTCAACAGCCATTGCAAGAACAAGCCTGTTAAGAGAAGATTTATGGCAGAAATTTCAAATACGATCCTTCATGCTCTGTTGTTTAGACCTGTTTTTCAAAAAGATGGAATGGAATGATTGTTTAGGAATAAACCTGTTGCAGTGTTATTTATATACCAGTAACAGATACAACCAAAGAAAGCAAATATATTGTCTCAGTTTTTCAAGGTAAGACAGACTTTATGTTGCTTTGTTGCTCCTAAACCACAAGTAAAATATTTTTTTTTAAAAAGCAGTTGCTACAGGGCAAGAGACAGAAGCAACACAAAGAATTTTACTGTCCTGCTATGAAAACTTGCTTTTGAAGAGCCAAGTCCTGACTAACAGTGCACGATCTCACCAGGAGGCACAGACAGCTCCACAGCCAAAGTGCTCCTCAGAGCAGGAGATGGAGCTGAGCATCCATGAGCTAAACATTTCCTGCCTTCCACAGCAGAAGGTCATGTTCATCCATTCCCCCCAGGCCACGGACTCACAGGAGCAGGGCAGGTGTCAGCAACAACAAGCACAGCCAGCTCAGAGCCACCGGTGCCTGGAAATCACCAGCCAAGGCACTGAGAGGGGCCTGAAGGCAACGCGGGGCAGGAGCCGCAGAGGGGAGAGTGTGACGGACACAGGGGTCACACAGATCCTGCCCAGACAGCCCCAGGACGCTGAAGGGAAGCAGCCCTGCTCCCTGGAGCACTGCGGAATGCTCCAGATGGAAAAGGCCGTGTGTGCCACAGGATGGCCGGGACAGAGCCCCTCGAGCCACCCCAGGGCTGGACACACACTCTGCTCCAACGAGCGGCACCGCGGGCACTGCCAGCCAGGCATGGGCACTGCTCACTGCTGGGCACTGCTCACTGCTGGGCATGGGCTCACCGCTGGGCATGGGCTCACTGCTGGGCACCCCTCACTGCTGGGCATGGGCTCACTGCTGGGCATGGGCTCACTGCTGGGCACCCCTCACTGCTGGGCACCCCTTACTGCTGGGCACCCCCTCACTGCTGGGCATGGGCTCACTGCTGGGCATGGGCTCACTGCTGGGCACCCCTCACTGCTCACCGTGTACAGCTCGTTGGTGACTTTCAGGAGTTCTTCATGCATCTGCAGGCCAATCTCCTTACTCTGCAAGACAAAAAGAAAGAAGCATTGAGACTTTGTTCTGCCCAAAACATGCAGTTCTGAAAGGAAAAGATACTTTGGAGGGATTATAACTGTGAACACACAGCAGAACCTTGTTCTGTCTCAGAACTGCTGCGTCTTCATTTGAGGTCGATGTTTGCCCATGGATCACCCAACCTGGGTTTCAGAGACCACAAGGAAGAACATCAATCAATTTTACTTATTTATCCTGCAAAAGGGATCAATCTAAAATTACAGGCAATACTGCTTTGCCCTTCCACTGGCAGAATTTATCTCCAGCCCACAGACAACTCCCCCTGTGGGTCTAACACGTAACACCCTGCCCTAGTCTGGGGTCTGGTTTCACATCGAGACTGGCAGAGTGCACAGAGCTGGGCCCGCTCCACAGCCAGGGGTGTTTTAGAGCTTGACTTTGCCTATTTTTCAACAAAACCTGCCTAAGTGCATGTGGGTGAGTGGCTGCTGCATTCTCCAACTGAGCAGGCTGCGTGTTAGTGCTGCGTGAACTCCCCTGTGTAACTTACATCATCCAATACCCATTTGGGTACACAGATCCCTTAGACTGGCTTTCTCCAGTCCCACAGCATCACCTGTCAACCTGTCTTGATCTGATGAGACATGTTAAACACACTTGCTGCTGGACTTGCAATTTCCAGCCAACACTGGTATTTCAGAAGCAGGATTATCAGGGCTCCCCAGCCCCAGCATCCCAGATTTAGATGATCCTTGGCCATGACTCACCCTCCCCAGCTTGTTCTCAGTAGCTCATTTTCACTATTCTGACCTGAGTGAATGAAAGTATCTCTGAGAAGGGACATTTTATTACAAAATAGCTACACCACAGTTATATAATAAAGTTTCCAGTTTCACAACTGCAGCAGCCAAAGTTCAGCCAGCTGAGGAGATGCTTATTGCCAGTGAGTAACTCCTGGCATCCTCCCGTCTGCTGAAATCCCATTATCAGTCTGTGTTTTCCCTTTCCTTGCCAGGCAGGATGAAGCAGATCCAGTCATCAACCTCGCAAAGCACGGACATGGCACTTCTCAGAGAGGCCACAGCGTGGGGAGCTGCCCAGCGTTGGAGCCACCTCCTCCCGCACCCCCACGTCTGGAGCTGCTGGGGGTGTGCTCACACTGCTTTCCTGCCTCCCTGTAATTACACCCCAAATCTCCACAAGGAATCCTCTAGGCTAGGGAACACTTATTATAGCTTGAAGATGTGTTTAAACTAAGTATAGACACTCCCCTCCTCCCTCCCTAAAACACCACCAAACCAAACCCAAGCAGCTTCTTTTAGATTTCCTCAGCTCCAGGCAGTTTTGTGCACACAGGAAGGGAAAACAACATCCCATCAGGCTGAGTGGTGAGAGAGGCCCACAACACAGAGAGGTCCTTTCAGCCAACGGGACAACCCACGTCCTTGTGAAGTTTAACCTTAGATTATTAAAAGTGGGAATCAAAGCAAAGCCTGAAGTAAAGAATCTAAAGAGTCAAAGTCCCTCGGATCCATGACCATCCAGTAACCACAGTGTATCCGTGAGCTAGCACTGGGGTATCTGGGACAGTGCCATCCTCAGCAGTGTGACTGATGCCACTGCTCCCACTCCCACAGGCACAGGGTGCCAGGACGATGCCAAGGACCAGGAGGTGCTCGGTGCCCAGTCATCTGGAACCCTCATCTGGACTGAACCTCAGTCCCCATCTCCTACCCACTGACACCGGTGGTCACCAGTGCTCTCAGAAGTCTCACTGAGGCTTGCTAATACCAAGAGAGCTGTGACAGATCTGCATCCCCCCAGACACAGCAGCAACATGTTCGGAGACCTTCTCACTCTCTACAACTCCCTGACATGAGGTTGAAGCCAGGTGGGGGTCAGGTTCTGTTCCAAGGTAACAAGAGCCAGGACAAGAGGAAATAGCTTCAAGTTGCACCAGGGGAGGTTTAGATTGAATATTAGGGAAAACTTCTTCCCTGAAAGGGCTGCCCAGCCCTGGCCCAGCTGCCCAGGGCAGTGGTGGAGTCACCATTCCTGGAGGGATGTAAAAGCCACGTGGATGTGGCTCCTGGGGACATGGGTTAATGGTGGGCTGGGCAGTGCTGGGGGAACAGTTGGACCTGGCAGTCTCAGAGGGCTTTTCCAACTCAAATGATTCTGTGATTCCAGTACAAGTTATTTCAGTCAGGGTCTACAAACAGAGGTCTCAGAGCCTAGAGCCTGCAGGAGCTGAGTCACACACAGCCCCTCCAGCCATTCCTGCTTCCACAAGTCACTGCCCAGTCCCCAAATCAAGGTTTCCCAAAGCCAGCAGAGGAGGACAGGATGGGCTGGTGGCAAGAGCCATGGCCCAAGCTCAGCTGCAGCTCCTGCCTATGCCCTGGATTTCCTGCATGGTGCATAGCAAGGCCACAAAGCTGTAATTTCCAAGCCCAATTTTAGACTCCTAAATAGAGCAACACAAACTGGCTCAGTGTGTCATTCCGTGAGCCACACTGCCATGGGGGACCATGGGTAGGAACCACGTTTAAAGAGCCATTTGCTTATAGACACTATAAACCAACATCCAGAATCCTGCTGCAGGAGACCAAAGGGTCTCTGGCATTGGCAGGAGTCTTCCAGCATCCAAGAGATCAATGTCCAGCCTGGGGACGCTGGAGCCTCTTCCAACCGCAGGCAGGTGAGCAGCTGAAGGACTCACCACTTCTCTGAGCCTGCTGCCTGCCCTTTCTCTAAGGGAGAAATTACACGTATGGGCTTACAGGAGTCAACACCAAAACATCATTCCACTTACCTGGGACCATCTGCAAAACCCAAACTCCAATTTAGCTGCTTCCTTTATGCCTCCAATTCCTCCGAAAACACAGCTCCTCACTGGGACAGCAATGGCTTCAGGTTAGCAGTTTATTAAAATTCCTGCCACTGCCAACAAAGTAACAGGAAGCAGCAGCATGGATGACTGGCAGTGGAGGATGCTTATTCTACAGACAAAGACAAGAGTTCCCATCCAGACAGACACCACTTCTTCACCCAACGTCCATCTTGGACACCACGGCACAGAATTAAATTTACAGTCACGGCACGGAATTAAATCCCAAACTGGGGACTAACGCAGCATCATTACTTTGGACATAGTGATGCTCTGTCTCAAATCTACAATTTCCTGTATTCTGTACTTGGAAGAAGCTTTAAACTTCCTTCCTTCCACCACAGCGAGAGGTAAGAGGGGAGAAAACACCTGCCTGGTCATGGGTCCCTCAGCCTGGGTTTGGCTCTGCCAGGAGGATGTGCTGGGAGATTTCGTGGTGACAGAGACTCACCCTGACAGCAGATAGAACCAGCTCTCTGTAGGGACACATCTCAGCATCCCCATTTATCACTGCCTTTTAGCAACATCAACACACTCGCTTTGATCATTGCCTCCTGCACCAGGAATGTGACTCACACTGGAAGCTCCAGGGAAACTTGCCCAACTGAGTTTTCTTCCCCTGCTTTGCTCCCAGAATGGTTTGGGCTGGAAGGGTTCCTGGCCAGCCGCAGTGAGGGGCGAGTCAGAGCCAATGCCCGGACTGTTGGCGCAGGGGCAGAACACTTGGGTGGAGAGGAACAAACTGCAGTGCCCCAGTTTACTGAGGAACAACCCCCCTGGCTCATCCAGGGCAGCTGAGGGAGCAGCAGCTCAGCACTCTGCATCTTTCTTGGCACACTACCATGGCACTGAGCAATTGCTCCTCAGTTATGCTCACCCTGTACCTCAGCAGTCCCTCCCCGCTGCTTTGCTGGGATTGTTTACATTTACATAATGAACGAAGGAAACACAAAACCTCCCAGTTCCCCGTGTCCCCACAGCATGTCACAGCCCGTTAATAAACTCTAGGTGGGGGGAATTAAAAGTGACATCTCTGGAAAAAAATGTTACCCTAATTTACCATCAAAGAACAATCTCCAGCACACCCAGCAGCTGAACCACAACTGCGGGTGCTTTAACCCTTCCTGAGCCAGATGATCTGCCAGCAGCCCCGTGGGCACAGCCTCCCCAGAGAAGCACTGCGAGCACTTCACTCAGCACAGAACCAGGCCAGAGAGAACAGTGAAAGATCCCTCCTCTGAGCAACCTCGTACACTGCAAGGCTGGAGGGATGTCTTCAAAATCCATTTACCAGGATGCTCCTATTCCCACACACATGCCCAAGGCATCCCACCAAACACTACTGGGAAGTGGGATCCAGATCCCTCTGGATCCTGGCAAGGCATGCCACAGGTTGAGAAAAATAAACAGCCTGAACAACCCCAAAACTGGCAGCCTCTCCAGCCACATGAAAGGGAAACGATGACACAAAATAAGCCTTTTCCCTGATTTAGCTGAGCATTATTTCCAGGGACAGAGGAGTCCAAGGGTCAGATGTGGTGAAATCAGAGATCCCCACACCTGTAAAGGCTCCTTTGGATGCAAAGGTGGTGCTGGCTCTGGCAGGCTGCAGATGGAGTCACACCAGCTCCCCAGTTAGAAGATGGACATGGGGGAGGGAGAAACAAGGAGCAACCATTTCTATAGGATGTAAGGGTTGAGCCTTAAAAGCTGAAATTTAGGTTCAAAAATGAGAAGGGAGAGACAGAAGAAAACCAGTTACAAAGAAATAATTCTGCTGAGTGGGTAAAATACTTCGTCATCTTGTCCTGGCTGAGGATTGACCTACTATGAGAGAACACTGAACACTCCATGGGTGTCCTTGTTTGAATGCTGACTGGATTTGTCCTGTAGTTCCACATGGGACACCATCCACACACATGGGCAGAAGGACAGTCTTAACATACATCTCAAAAACAGGTTCAGAGCAAAATGCAAATGGCAGGAAGACTCTGAGACAGGCTTAGAACTGAACTAACCAATATATCCCAAATGCCTCAAATTTCTAGAGGCCTGAAGGACAGGAAAAGGGATGATGTCCTATATCAGATCAGCAAACCCAAGCCTGACCTTGCAGTTTAATTTCTAGGTCAGATCTATAAAATAGAGGAAACTGGTCATAAAAATATCACATGAGATTTACTCTCCAGTCAGGCTGAAATTTCAAGATAAGCCCTGATTATGAGCCTTCTCCTGCTGGAGAGCCCTGTGGGCTTGCCCTGCTCCCTGACTGCAGGCTCCTTGTCCTGGTGACAAGGGACAAAAATTAAGGAAAACCTTAAAGTCACAGAGCCAACCCACTGCTGGGACTCTTCATTCCTTACCACACTCCCCCTCGCTTTCAGTGAAGAGTCCTGGTCCATCTGACTGTGAGATTCCCACAGGTATATGATGCTTCTTTTTATTTGATTATTATTAATAATTCTGTATCTGTCATCTTACCCTTTACCCTTTTTCCAAATAATTTTTTAGGAACTGCACTGACATTCTCCTTCCTTTTGTTCCCTGTCTTTTAGTCAGTCATTAATACAGAAAACAACCACACCTTACTCTTCAACAGCTCTTCAGGAACTTCAGTCTTGCCCACTGAAGGCACTGTGCCAGCTACTGACACGAGCCCTGGCTCCTGGAAATACCTCCACCAGATTTCTGAGGCATGACTCTTCCCTTCAGGAAGCCATGACTCCTCTCCTGTAGCTGCCTCATGCCTGTCATCCTGCTCTTTACCACGGTTCCACCCAACAAGCCTGTTCTGATTTGTCCTGTGAAGGCCTCCAAGAGTCTTTAGAAAAAGTCATCACAGTCCCACCTTTCATCTCTCCGGCACCGACACCACTCTGAGCACCAGGTCACACCTCACTGCTTGTCACTTGGCACTTCTAGACCTCTTTCTTTAAAACTCTTGAATAAATATTATCTAAAAAGACTTACAGTGATAGTCCCTCAAAAGATTTGCTCTGCAACATCTATGATGGTTCCACTTTAGATTAAAATGCCAGGATGGACCCTCAGTGAGCAGGACTCCCCCCGGGTTACCTTTTTGAAGAGCCTGATGACATCCTCGCTGATCTGCGACAGCCGCACGATGACGTTGTTCATGAAGATGTCGTTCAGGGTGGCGTGGTCTCGGCTCTCCCGCCGGGTCTGCGTCAGGACCAGGTACCAGCAGTTCACAGGGGAGAGGAGGTGCTGATCTTTTCTGGGGAATTGGGGGGGAAAATGACAAAGGTCAAGTGAACAAGTCAAAAAGGCACATATTTTCAAATGAATGCTGCCAGCACACCGCCTCCCTCCCCTGCACACGTTCCCTGGGATCTGTCATGCCCACAGAAAGGTGCATGATCTCTTCTTCCAGCTGTCCAAGCGCTGCCCCACAGGGATGTCCAGTGGCACACGAGCATGGGAACCACACCAGCCCCCCAGTCAGCCAGCCCCTTCCTGCACTGGGTGCTCTGGAAGGTGGCACAGGAGAAGAGACATCCCTGGCAAGGAGAGTTTGGCTTTTTCTTTCCACTCATGCTATGAAATATGACTGTCAGTGCCCACTGCAGGAGGTCCCGTTTGCCACCCAATCCACTGGGCTGCTTTTAGTGCACTCAAAAGTGTTCAAGAAAGGGTTCTGCATCCAGTGTTACCCCCAAGTGTCTGTGCACAACACGAACACGCTCAGGTGTGCTGCAGGGGACTCCAGAACACCTCTGTGTGCATACACAGACAGAACAACCACAGACAGAAATCTGGATGAACCTGGATGTGAACTGGAATCAGCAGGAGCCGCAGCAGCACAGCGATTGCCAGCTCCAGGGCTGGGCACAGCCCGCTGCACACGGCGACACAGGGACAAAGGAGCACCACAGGGACTGTAATTCTTATGAGTGTCACAGCCTCAGCAGAATAATGACACACATGAGCAGCTGGGGAAACAGCACAGATGAGCCTGGTAAGGGCAGGTACAGAGCAGCGAGGAAGAACAAAGTGTATGAAGGGAGTCTCCCAACATGGAGTGGGCAGTGAGGACTCAGCAGGAGCAAGCACTGAAATCCAGCTGACCCAATTAACACCATCACCGCCAGCACTTGTGCCCAGGTGTTTAATAGAGGTGGACAATCACTGTCACCTGTGGACACTGCACAGCAGCAGCTTCCAGAACTGTGAGCACACCAAGCAATGGAGAGCCTTAACACTGCTCTGAGCTAGTGGGAGAGGCCAGACACCCCCCGAGCCTTCGTGAGCTCATCTCTGAACCACAGCTCCTTCCTGGCCAATTCCTTCTCCAGGACAGTTATCCCTGACACAGCACCCAGCACCACACAACTGACACACAACAGCTGCATGCCAAAAGGACAGCAAGGATCTGAATGGCAACTCAGCAGCAGCACAGTTTGGCATAAGACACCAGCAAAGCCTCACTCGCTGGAGAGACCAAGTAAACAGATTAAATGGGATTTAGTAATATAGAATAAATAGGATTTAGTAACGTAACAGCAGAAATCACTGCTCTTGCAGCTGAAATGGGAAAAAAAATCACAAGGAGTTAAAGGAAGAAACAGACTGTGAAGAGCCCAGGGCTGGCGAGGCAAAGGGCATCAGACAGGCAAACCTCTCCCAGGTTCTCTGGGAAAGGTGCTGAACAGTGGCTGCAGTCTTTGGCCACTGAACTGAATGGCACGAGTTTCATCTGGAGCAAAGGGCACAATTCCAGCTGAGAGATTCTGTCATGGACATCACTGGCAGAAGAAGAGTCAGAGGCCTTGCTGCAGCCCAGGGAGGCAAAGGGGGGGAGCTGGGGCAGCCGTGGTGCAGGGGAGCAGCCAGGGTGCTGCAGGGGCTGCCATGTGACCCCGGGCACAGATCCTGCCGGGCACATCCCACGGCTCCACCAGTGCTGCCCAGAGAGATCCTGTGCCCCGACAGCACCAGGAGAGCTGCTCATGGCAAGGGACACAAGAAGCCCTGACAGCCACTAACAGCCCGTGCAAGCGTCGTCCGAGCCAGCACACTCGGGGACGGGCGGGGAGCAGGGACCAGCCCCCAACAGCAACAGGGCAGGGGCCTTCACCTGAGCCCTGAGGTCACCAGCCAGTGGAACACACCAGCCAGCACCCTCACCACAGAGTGCTCACCTCCAGAATGAAATTCTGCCTCAAGTTTGTTTTGCTTTCTGTTTTTTTCAGATATTTTCTTGTTTAGCCAAGCTCGAGAGTATGGTTAAACTGAAAAGAAGCTGCTTTTGAAAACACATATTCACACATCCACAGATTTCACAATTTGCATCATCGGTTTCATTCTCACACAATCCCAGCATCCAGTTCATACTTCCTATTTCAAAGCTTTGTTTCACAATATTTCCATTAAGGATTTGCCTGGCTCCAGCACCGCAGGCTGTGTACAGAAAACACACATGCTTCATTGCAAATAAATTGCAGTAAATTCGATTTCCAGAAACTGCTTCCAAGCCTGAGCCTGTCAGCGAGCTTGAGTGCAACACACAGCTCCTGGAGAGCTGAGGACTGGGCTACATGCAGAAACCAGGGATAAAGACTGGGCCCACCACAATTTGCACAGTCAAATGAGTGGATGAATTCAAGCCCCTTCAAAAAATCAAGGGGTTTGACTCCTTCCTGGCCCCTGATTCCTGTTTTTACTGTCTTACTCAAGAAGGGCATAGTAAGTGCAATTCAGGCAGCACAGACCAGTAATGCTGTGGTGGAAGTCTTGGCAAGAGACATGTCCAGTTCTTCTGGTGAGCCCTGCCTGGGGACAAGACAGAGGAGGTCACCTGATGGACTTTACTGCACTTTAGGACTGTGCAGCTACAAACCAACCTCCAGTGCTCGCAGCAGCCTCCAGCCAATCATTTCACACCAGTCTGCCCCGGAACACCTGCTTACTTGAACTGGTGCTCTCTGGAACTGCGGATCTTGGAGGAGAAGCGCTCAGCCAGCTTCTCCAGGCTCCGGGAGTACTCCAGCTCAATCTCGGCCTTCCTGCGGAAGAACTCCTGCAGGTCCTGCAGCAGCTGCAGGCGCGACTCCGACTGCTGCTCCAGGCATTTGAACTGCTCCACCAGCTGCGTTCGGATTTCTGCAGACACACAAGAGAGAACAAAACACAGTGTCAGCAGCAGACACTGGCAGGAGAGCTGTCCTTCCTCGTCCCAGAGCAAACGGCACAGCTCTGCTGGAGCTCCTTCTGAGCCCCGGGGTGAATCCAGGCTTTGCTAAAGGCGACAGATCTTCTTGCCAAGCAAGAGCTCAACAATTCCATTGACCAGCCTCATATTAAACCTCGTTCTTGTCAAAACAAACAGCTGCATAGGAGCACCAAGAGCAACTTCAGAGCTTTCAACTGCCTTTTGAATTCAGCAAATGCTACTTCAATCTATCTGGTACTACCTGAAATCCCGTACTCTTTGCATATAAGCTAATATATTATTTCTTGATAAATGCCCATGTGAAGATCTACAGGACAGCCAGCACTGACCTGGAGGAAGCAGGCACTGCCATGCACCCTCCTTTCACCCCATCCTCCCACACTGCCGGGTTAATCAGCAAATCCAATGTGGCTTTGGCTCAAAGGCTTAAAAAGTCTTTTGGACCCTTCAAATCCCAGCTCACAAACACCACAAGCTTCATCTGTTCCAGGTTTATTTGCTTTCCCATAGGGACCTTCATTCACTGGGACAGACACACTGCAGCCCCCGCGATCTTTCCCCAAGTGGGCTCGGCACTGTCCGGAGGTGCCTGTGTGGGGATGGGCTCCTTGGATAGCCAGTGTGTCCCACAGGAGCCCAGGTACCCACTGGGTCCTGCAGGGAACAGGCACTCCAGGAGCAGCAAACAGAGTTGGTCTCCAGTGCTGACCCTCACCTGGCCCTGCCAGAACCCACAATCTTGGGCACAGCACACTCCTGTTCAGCACACCCCGATTATTGGAACAGTTTAATGTTTCTCCCCTTTCTATGCCAGAGTTGTACTTTTCACTTTGATCCTCCCCATTTTGAGGACACTTCTCTCCCATGGTCAAAGACCAATTGCACTTTTTCCAGCTCCCTCATATCATATCACACAGCCAAGCTGCAAATCCCCAGCACAGAGCTGATCTCAGGAGGACAGGCAGGCACTGGGAAGGGAGCGCTGCTCAAGGACACAGCCAGACCCTCACCCTGTCTGCAAGAGGAGCAGCACAGCACCTGTGGCACAGGGCACAACGGAAATACACCCTCCCAACCCTTCCAAACCTTTCCCAACCCTTCCAGCCCCAGGCAGGGTTTCTGCAGCTCTCAAAAGCCCATGTGGCCGGGACGCTTCTGCAGGAGCCGCTTGCTCTTCTTGGAGCAGCAGCTGGGCTCTGCCCGGAGGGATGGGGAGCCCCACGGGAGGGGGTGTGGAGAGCTGGAAACAGGAGGAAAAATGAGACTAGACGGTAGGAAAATCTATTCAAAGTGAGAACAATTGGGCTGAGCTGGCTTCAGGGAGCAGCTGCGCAGCGGAGGGATCAGAGGAGCCGGAATTGCAGGGGTGGGCTGATGGAACAGGTCCATATGCTGCCTGCCTGTTCCCAGAGCCCACGAGGAGAGGGGAGCGCAGCCCCACGCCCCCCACTGCCACACACCCCGTGGCAGAGGTGAGACAGCTCCTTGAGACACTTTGCTTTCCAGAGTTCATCTCTGGCTCCTTCTGCAAACTCAGCACGGTAGGATGACAAATGGTACCTTACTCGCAAAAGCCCCAGCAACTAAAAATACCTGCACCGCCTGAAATGGCTGCCATGGTCACTGGGACACTCAGTGACCCGCATCGAGGCAACACAGAGGTGTCATTCCCGTGCCTGGAATAATCCTCAGTGCCCACATATTACACACATGCACACGAGGCAGGCCCTGCCAGGCCCTGCCAGCACCGCGCTGTCCCACGGCCTCACCACTGCAAGATCCTGTCTACACAATCATCACTTCATGCTGGATGGTGAATTAATAAATGATGATGTAATGGTGATGCAAAGCACTGACTGAAATCACCAAAGATTCATGAACTATTTCAAGCTCCGTAAATTTGTGAGGCTCTCATGTAGAGGAGGTTAAAACTGCCATTATCATAATCTGGCAATCTGGTATTTTTCAACATTTCTTCATACAACAACTCTCATGTGAGCCTGAGCTCTGGAAGCCTGGCAGGTAACTCATCACTGGGTCATTTAATGGTGGCAGTGATGGGACTGGAGGCTTCACAAAGGGCACCTAAAATCAAAACTCATGGAAATAAGGAATGCCGAAAGCACCAAAATTCATCACTCACCTTATGTGGGACCCTCCCTGGGCACTTTCTTTGTGTTCTTGATACATTATGAGAGGACAGCACAATTGTTCATAAAAATGCCTCCAAGGCTCACACCCAGGCACGGCGAGGGACTCGACACATGGCACGCGGCCACCAGCAAAGCCATTTTCTGTTCCCAAAGTCTGCCTGGAGAACCAGGTAACCATCCCTGCAGTAGCTGGAGTGCTCCAGCTCATTCCTGACCTGCATCCAGCCCATCTGCAGGCACGAGGATGCTGACACAGGAGCCAGAAGGGCTGAGGCCCCAGGCAGAGGAGGAAGGGTGAGACGCAGTGGGGATGCTCAGCACAACTGCAGCCTCTGCCCAGCCAGAGCCCCCCCAGGACTCTGGGCATCTGCTGCACACAGACATCAGCCTCACACACAGCATGCAGAAACCCCAAAATGAAGGACAGTTTCACTCTACAGGGAATGCTAGAAAGACCCTTAAAATAAATAAATATGGCTGCTAAAAGAATGGAGAAAAAGAAACTAAATTGTCACTGCAAACAAGGTCTCACAATGACTGGTGACAGAGTACCTCAGTTGTTACTCTCTCTGTCCCCAGTTTGCTGGGGTCCAGCTCTATCCCCAGCACACTTTGACCTTCATCAACAGAATATCTTTGTTTTCCCCATGCCTGTAATGTGTTGTTTTGACACTTTTAAGCCTCCTTGCAGGAGTTCAGCCAGGCCAGTGCCACCCCGGCGTGTGGCAGCAAAGGGCAGGCTCTGCAGACATGGGGAGCTGTGACCCTAAAGCCACCCAGCGATGAGCTGTCACACAAACAGTTGAGATGGACACTGACCCCTGGAGCTGCTGCTGCTGAATGGGAAAGGTTTTTGTAGAAAACAAAACGAAGGGCTGCTGACATCATCAATGCAAAGACAGATGTGACAGCAGAGAGAAGGACATCGTTCAGTGTCCAGGGCCCTGGGAGTCAGCACTCACGGACACAGCCCCGACAGCACCTGCAGTCGCTTCCCTGCTTCCAGCTGTGCTCTGCTGCCACATTTCATGGCACTCTCCTCTCAGTTAAATGCCTTTTCATAGAACCAGGAACAAACACACAGGCAGGCAGCAAAGCCTTTTTCCACCCTTCAAGCCTGCTGCCTAGGGAACAGCAGGAGCACTCGGAGGGCATCCATGTCCCCCCGCCTGCGCAGTGGAGCTGCAGACCAGCCCCACGTGGGACAGGCAACCATGTGCTGTTTGATCCCAACACCCTCTGCCCTCCCCTCTCCCTCCGACCCAGCCTGCTCACACAGCAGGGGTGGGGACAGCAGGTCCCCAGCAAACCCAAACCCAACACAGCTCTGCTAACGCCCAGTGCAACACCTACAACCCAGATCAAAACCCACAGCCCTTCACCAGCAATCTTCTGGTCAGCAGCATCAGCACGAGCTGCATCCGTCCTGTTCATCATGGGGGGATTCACAGGCCTGGAATTCCAGCTTTAAACTGAATGCCAATTATGTTTTCCACATTAGATAATTATCTCTTCAGCACCCAACTCCAAAACCTTAACTTCTGCTCAGAAGAAGCAGCTTCCACTGTGAGCAGTCCTGTTATTTAAAATGCAGAATTGGGATAGAAAATGCAGGAAATCTGATTTCCTCAGCTCTTCTGAAACACACTGGCGAGGATCCTGGAGAAAACAAAATTCCTTGGCAAAGTAAGGAGCACAGCAATGGTCAAGACAGGCTGCAGGACTGCTAATCCAGAAGAGAGAGGGAACATCTGTAACCAGAACATCTGGCAATTTGCCTTCTGTAATGTTTCTGAATCAATCAACCCATATCACAGCCACAACTGCTCATTATCCTCAGGCCACGTGAGATGCTGGCAGCAATCACACTCCTAGGCTGCCAAGGTATGGCAAAGCCTCCCACCACACTAAGACCCCCAAGAATGCTCCCATCCCTCTGAAACCTGGTGAAAGGCTTCCAAGAGCCAGAGGGGACACAGAGGGAACTGAGTGTGATGGCCACAGTCAGCCCCACAACACAGAGCACAGAATAAACCCACTGCAGGATAAACCCTTCCCACCACTAGAAGCCAGCTGGTACCTGAGTGCAACAGATCGTGGAGATGAGAGGTATGATTTGCATTCAGCCTTTGGCAGGTTTGTAAGTGAACAGCAACATTAAAAAAAGTGGAAAAAAAACACAAAAAAACAAATGGAAGAAAAATGGTAAGATTATGGGTCAGCCCAAGCAGCACATCAACAGCTTGAACTGGGCCCCGAGAAGAGCTGATTCTCAGGGGCACTTCTGCTGGGCTGCTGGAAACACGAACCTTTGGAAACCCTGGATTTCCTACGAGGCCAACTCCAAACCCGAGGGAGTGCTGGGCTGGAAACGGACACTCAGTGTGCCAGGGAGAGCATAAAGACAATTCCCCAAACCTTTTCAAGACACCAGAAAAGTGCTGTTTTGGTTGATCTAACAGCTCGGCCAGTAGATCAGGGTAAGCCTCATTTTTTCCTCTCCTTGGCTGTTCACCTCATCCATGCTCCAGTGAGGACAATGCTGGCAGCCACGCACAGAGCCCGGGAACGCTCACACACATCCAAATAGCATACCTCTGACACAGGGATGAGGCAGGGTTTGACAAAGAGCAAAATTATCTGGGACACACTGTGACAAACTTGAGCACTCCTAAAGAACCAACACACTGATGTGGAGAGGTCAAGCCGAAGACAACAAGCTCAGCTCCAAGTCATTACAAACACGCTGCTACTCCAGCCCTTCCCACCCTCAGCTTGCTGAAGGATATTTTCCATATGGTCTCATTTTTTAAATATCACAGTTAAAACATAGATGAATGCCATTAGATGAATGAAAATTTTACCAGTGGTAAACATTATTATTATTACTATCATCAATTTCATTCACTTATTCCTTGCATTTCCATACAGTTCATGGATGTTCGTGGTGGGCAGCAGCATCTTTGAATTTCAGGAATTCACAAATACCATGCTGAAATCCCAGCTCCAGCTGAGACTGTGGCAGCACTCCCATCAGCGTCAATGGAGCTGGGATTTCATCCTCTGGCAGTAAATGGGCTGGAGAGACAATTCTGTTCCCAGGTAGTTATTTTGCAAGTCTCCCCCTCTTTCAGTAACTCTTGGCTCCAATACTTCTTACCTCAAGTGCTGGTAAGGGCCAAGCTCCTCAACTGGCATCAGCCACAGCAGAAGGACAGTGGGACCTGCTGCAAAGTTCATGGAGGGCAATGCATGTCAAGTGTAGGGTGGGTTATTAAATAAACCAAATTCTACATGGGCAAACACCAGTGAAAAGCAGGCAGTGGAAAATCCTGGATAGTTAAGACTCGTGAGGGTGTGGAGCCTGAAGTGACATGTGAGAGACACAGGAGCCAGGTGTGCTCCAGCACAGGGGAGCCTGAAGCCCTGGGAATGGGTGACACTCCAGCCAGCAGAGCCAGCTGGGAACCCCGCACAGCCCAGCCCCAGCAGCTGCAGATCGCAGCCAGCACCATCCTCCTCCTCCTCCTCACACCGCCTCCTCCCCAGCGCCCTCCCCCAGGGTCCAGCCAGGCCAGAGCCAGGCTCTGGCTGCTCAGACAGGGACAGACAAAAGCAGAGGTTTCTCTAGCAACGGGCCGGGATGAAAGCTGTCTGAGACGTCCTCGGCTGGCAGGGAGCAGGACCAAGCTCTGCAGCCAAATCCCAAGCCCAGGGGTCTGGCTGCAGCCCACCCACCTCCCCGGCCGGGGCGGCTGCTCTGCGATGCCAAATTATCTGTCCGGGAGAACGGTGGCGGATCCTCCCACTGGACAGCCTGGGACAGGCACTCCTCGAACATATGCTTCACCCCACTGATTTGTGACAAGTGAGAAAACATGCTTGGCAACAAAAGCCATTATTTTCCTCACCATTGGGATTAAAACCAATAGTTTATTGCAAATATAGCACAGCAAGCTGGACTCCGGGAGGATCCAATTCTTCTACAAATATGGAATACTCTAACAAGGCCATTTGACTCCCAAATGCTTTTATTCCCACTTCAGACTATCCAAGTGCTGCCTTCCCTAAAAGCCCAGCCCTCTTCACCATGGAATTACCTCAGATGTATTTTCTAGTGCTTTGTCATCCCGTGTTTCACCAGCACACACCATTCCCTCGAGAGAACCCTCACACACAGAGCTAATGCACCTGGACCGTGGATCCATTATGAAATGCCAGCGGGCTGTTCCACCAGAAACAGCCCCGCTCCAGGCAGGCACTGCCAGCGCAGCCCCAAGAGCCACCGGAACCCCCAGGTGATCCCAGGGAGAGCCAGGCTCAGCCCTCTCGGACAGGGATGCTGGCAGGGCAGAGCCTCGAGAGCCCACACGGCACAGCGTGTTCAGGGGATGCTCCTGCTCCCGGCACCTCCATCCACAGCCACTTCCACGTGCCAACATGGGCTGGCAGCAGTGGCAGGGAGAACAAGGGATGGTGCTGCCAGAGGAGCATCCACCTTGTGAGGGCTGAATCCAGGCCAAGGCTTTGTCAGGTCGAAGCAGTGCCACTATTGAGCTTGAACAGCCAAGGAGCTGCAGGGACCACGGCCTGGAGCATCCGCAGGCAGAGCTGCCAACAGCGCATCCTTCCCAGCACAGCGGAGAGAAGCTGCAGGGAAGGCATAGAGCAAACAGCCCAAAGCAAGCCAACAAGCCTCCCCCCTCCTTCCTTCCTTCCATGTCATTAGTAACATCCCTGCCTAGTCAAAGACAAGAGATATGGCTCCTGGTAAAACAAAGAACAAGACAAGCTTTTTATCCGAAACGAGACATTCCAGGTTCAAAAAAAAAAATAAAAAAGAGAAAGGAAAACACCTCTCTCCAGTCTGAAAACAACTACTGTGGCATTGGCAGTTTTCATACAGGTTTTTCACGTGTGTCTTTAATCCCCAGCCCACTCTAGCACAGCAGCACTTCTCCTGCACGGCCCCAGCTTTGCCTGTACCCACATCGAACCCTCACACTGGCACTCGCTGGCTGTGAGGCAACACCTTCATCTGCAACTACTGAAAAGAAAAGTGTAAGAAATTAAATCCTGAATCCAGTGACTTCTTCCTCCCCTGGGAAACCCCTGCCCTGGAGGGAACCCAGGGCAGTGCACAGAAATGTCCTGGGGGCAGCATCCCTGAGGCCACAGGTTTGGAAGCCCCAACTCACAGCTCAGGAGTCAGGAAAATAGAACATTCATTTGCTTCTAACCAAGGTGGTTTTGGGACCCTGCCCAAACCCCTGCTTGCTCATCTCTCATTCCTAAAGGGCACAGCCAGGTCCTGAGGGTTCCTGCAAGTCTGGACCAAGTATCCTGGTGCAGGATGGGCTCCCTCCCACACATCCAAGAAAAAAGTGGCCAAGCCATGAAGAAAATCTCCATTTCTATAGGGATCTTTGCATAAACAGTGTGAAACAAGGCTTCATTCCCCTGTAATTAACTGAAACAACACAGCAGAGCTGAGTGGCTGTGCCAGCACTCACGGAAGCAAAGCACAGGGGCACCAGTGAGGGGGTGCCCAAAGACAGGCACCCCAGCAGGGCCAGGTATAGCACCTGAACACCCACCGTGCCATCAGCTCCACGCGTGCCATGGGTTCCACGAGGGGCAGTGACACTGTGGCTGTCACTCCCTCCTGGCAGTGCCACCCTCTCCTGCCGGCACGGGCAGCAACACAGCCGGGTCACACCGACCACAGCCACAGCTCGGGCTCTGCCTCCCGCTCCCTCCTCCAACATACAAATTTTCTTTCTAACAAGACATCCCCGAAACCCAACTCACCCCCAGCAAAACGCACAGGTAAATAACATGGTGCAGTGTTTCCTGCTGCCCTGGCCCAGATGGGCACACGTGGGGTGAACAGGGCATCAGGATGCACGGCCTGGGGTGGGCCTGCCCTTCATCAGGCTTCTTCCATTCCGTGGTCAGCCCACCGCAGCAGTGGCTACAGGAATCATCTCCATGTGCATCCCCTCTGAGAGGCCCCAGCTGCAAGTGGGCAGAAATGGGTTGATAATGACTTTCCACGGCTTTCCACTCATCTGCCAGGAGTGTAAATCCCACACTGCATTCCTTAAACAGCATCCTTCTGCAATCCCAGCAGAGCAGGGGCCTCCTGACCCTCTGGGAACTTGGCCAAACGCACAGAAGCTGAGACCAAGGCAGCAAGTGCTATCCTTTCCATGAGATCTGCTGGCTCCTGTATCCCAGCAGGAACAAGCCGCACCCCAAGCCCCGGTCAGAAGGGTTTGATGGTATGTTCCTGCTCTCCCTGTGGAAGAAGCTGATGGCTCTGCACAGGGACATTCAGCAGCTTCCTGCAAAGCAACCCGAGTCAAAGGGTCCAGTGCTGTGACACTCCAGCTCTCCTGAGCAGTGGCCCCCAGACATGGAACATCACCAGAGGAAAAAGACCTGGCATCCAAGCCAGCCCCTTCCCCCCATGGGTCTGCAGGAACCACTGGGAGAACCTGGGCAGACCAGAGCAGACCAGCACAGTGGTCTAGAGAAACATCTAGAGGTGAAAGAAGCACCAGGCGTTGCTGGTGGCCACCTCACTCCCACTCCCCCTCTCCAGGGCACAGGGTCCGTGCTGGGGCTCCTGGCAGGAAGCTGCAGTGTGAGAAGGGGACAGACAGGGACGTGGACACTAGAGCAGCAGAGATGTTCTACCTTCTGTCCTCTACCAGCACAAGGTACAACCTCCCTGCATGGAGGACTCAAGCCACAACAAGACAAGCAGCTACTCAAGAGCATGTAAACATGACCCAACAGAGAAGACCTTCCATGGAGCACGTTTGAACCCCAGTGGGTCAGACTACCTGATCCCGAGATTCACAGCAATGCCTCTCTGTGAATACAGGAGGAACTCTTCCCCATCATCCCTTTCTGCTTTTTAACTGAAGCACAGACACTCACCCTGCAGCACCCAGAACTTCTCAGGAAACCACTGCAGCAGGGGCAACAGGTTAGGCCAGATTTAAAACACTGGTAATTCCTTCCCCCTCATTTTTCAAACCAAAATTCAAAATGCAAATGAAAAAGAGTTGTAAAGTTTTGAAAATAAAGCAACTGAGTCATTTTTTTGCTTTTATACTTTCAGAACATAAGTTAGTAGGGCATTCTTTGTGAGAAAAGCAGAACATCCTTGATCAGATGATCAGTTAGAGCCACCACAGCTATTTCCGTTTGACTGTTCACCGGCACATCAGAGAGGGGAATTCCATCCCACTAGAAATTTCTAGGTCACACAACACCTTCCTAGATGACAAATAAGCCTCCAGCCACCAAATAACGAAAGATCAAAAGCAGCTGCTAAGAGAGCACAGGCTCCTGCTGTACAGACTGTGCACACACGAGGTTTCTCAGGAAACCTCTCAGATTGTTAGTCCTGGCCTAAACAGACACAATGCTTATGAGAGCACTGAACTGGGCTTAAGACTTAAGTAATGTCCACCAGCAGCCCCTCGCTTAATGCAGAGGGCAAAGGAAGATGAGGGCAGCTCCTCAGTGTCAGAGAACAAAGACCACAGCTGAGACAGCAACAGTGAAGCCTTGAAATGATGAAAATTAAACTGGGCAAGCACAAGAACAAGGTGGTAAAGCTCTTCCACCACAAGTCACACCAGCAGATCCCATACACTGCTCCTCACACAGCCCCCTTCCCTCTCCTGTCCCTGCACATGACAGCAAGGGGGTGCCATTTGTCACAGACCTTGGTACTCCAAACCCACAGGAGTTCCTGGCAGCAGATTTCCCTCGAAAACTGACCCTGGACAGAGGTCTGGGAAGGGCCAGTCTGGCTCATGAGGAGGCAGCAGGGAGCAAGTGCTTTGCATAAAGCACAGCACCCAGCTCTCTTCCACAGGCAGCACTGCCAGGCTGACAGCTCTGCAGGACAGCCCACACTCCTGGGACACAGGAAGACCAAAAACCAACCAAAGAAAGCCAAACTGTGTTTATTCTTAACTTCAGCTGAGCCTCAAGGCCAAAATTTCCATGGATCAAGACTGTCTGAGAACAGATATAATGATGTGTTGCAATTACGTTCAATTTAAGAACAGAAACAGCACTTCAAACCACACACCATGTGTGCCAGACAGGAAGAGAGAGCGGGCAGGGGAGCGCCCGGACTGGGCACCCACGGGAACGCCGACAGCAGCTGCCCTGGCTCTGGGAACACCGACTGCAGCCGGGCAGCCATCCCTCCACGTGCTCTCAGCATGGAACCCACTGTTGTCCAGGGATGCTGGGTCCTCCCTCTTTGAGACTAAAGAGTAGGCAAATCTGCTTGGAGGAGAAATCTCCACTCAACAGAGGAACGGCTGCTGTGCCATGGAAGCAGGCTGGAAAGCAGGAAGGTTGCCAGGAGCAGTGCAGCTCACACTACCTGCCTGCCCCGCTTTATCACACACAAAAATCTCCTTCCATAAGGTTCACTGACTACAAAAATTAGCAAAGGGAAATTATTTCTTAAAAAAAAAAAAAAAAAGCTGAACTCCAGTGTCAAAATATCTTTTCCCAATAAGAAAAATTCAAGTGTAGACCAAAACCCACTCAGATAAATCCACAAGCAGACAGGTCCTCAAGCGACTGTATTGCAAATTTTTCCATGGGGCGTCAGCCGCTCTCCTGCTGTCTCCATGCCAGCCCCTAATGAATTCAATGCACTGGTGACTACACTGTTTTCTGAAGAACTTGGCAAGATGTTCATTATTAGAGAAGAGAGGAAAAACAGAGCAGAATTTAGTCATTTAATATTCTGTTTTCCAATAACTGAAGAAACATCCCAATCCCATTGAGATCACTATGGACACATCCGTCAGAGGCAAGGTGGTGGTACAGGAAGGACTGATGGGAAGAATGGCCAAGTTCACACATCTGAATCCAAACTTCCTATTGGAAATACTGCAAAAATGTGACATAATCCACCTAAAACCAGCATCAGGATTAGTCCAGAATCACTCCAGTGCTGCTGAAGACAGAATCCAGCCCAAAGGAATTGCAGCAAGAACACATTTAACCAGTCTCTTAAAATACCTCTATTTTTTATAGCCATCCCTGAGCAGTGTGGAACATGTGTTAGCAGAGAGGCAGCTGGTGACTCGGAAGCGGGCGAGGGCAAGGAGGAACCAAAGGAGAAGCACAGCGAGCCCTGGCATGCGGATGTGGAGCAGAGCCAAGGGCTCAGTGCAGGCACTTGGGAGCCATGTCCCAAGATGTCCCAAGGGCCAGCAGGCACCTGGCCAGCCCCGCCTGCAGGCACAGGGGACAGGGCCTGTCCTGCCCAAAATAAACCCCTGCACGACAGAGGGAACCTGCCCCCAGCACAGCACTGCAGCAGAGCTCTGCCCTACCCAGCCCGTGGTAACTCCCTGCCACTTGGCACAGGGGTTGCACCACACAGAAATGAGGCAAATTAACCCAAAGTTGTTCTCTCTACCTCTCTCTGGGAAGAGAAGCATGTGTGCAGCTGGAGCCCAGCAGCAGGTGTTTACCCACATTCTTGTCAGACACTGGAGAAGTGGCTGACCCTCACTTTCAAGCTGTGGTTTACCACAGGAATTGCCGCCAGGACCAAACAAGCTTTGGGGGCTAAATTTAGGCAGCAGAAATGCACATTTTCAAGTTTTTTCGTGCTTTGCACGGAGTTCTGCCAGCAGCACCACTGGTGTTGCTCGGCCATCAGCAGCACAGGTCATATCCAGGGGTGGCCCCAGGGGCAGTGCCTGAGCCCGGATCTCCCTGCGGCCACACAGGTACAGCCCCTGCCCACGAGGTGCAGGGCACAGGACCACGAGCACAGCACAGCTCTGCAACATCTCCTCCTCCAGGGAGCTCCTGGGCCACTCCAGCCCTTTGCTTCATTTAACCCTCGCCTGCTTCAGCTGAGGGAAGGTCCATGTCAATGGAAAGGTCTGTGCCTGTCCCACTGCCCGCAGGGCTCTGGCAGTGACACCACACAGGGACAGCGACAGCAGCCCCAGGGAGGGCAGCCAGGCCGTGAAGGAAACTCCTGGCTGTGCCTCAGCTGCAGCATCCTCATGCTCCTCTTCCCGCACCTCTTGGCACCTCCCTGTTTGCTTGGGAACAGAGACTGCCCGGTAGTAATTCACAGTCTGAACTGGTCACACCTCCCACCACTTTTGTCTGACTGTGAGCAGCACTAAGGGATTAAATCTCATTCACTGCCCCCACAACACCCTGTCATCTGGACTACACGGTCCTACACTGACCACACTGATCACTGCAAGGGAGAATTTACAGGACTGGAGGTGGAGCAAGACCTCAGAACTGCCCAGCAACTCAAAGCTTTCAGGGGGGTTTGGTTGGTTTTGTTGTTTGGGGTTTATTTTCTTTTTCTTTGGTTTGGGCTTTTTGGTGTTATTTTAAAGAAGCCAAACTTCAAAGAGGTCCAATCCAAGCCTCTGGCATCCCGAAGCCCCTGGCAATCTTCTACTGCCCATGTCTTTTGGGGGTCCCTGCCTCCATCAGGCCCTTGTGTGCCACAGCCAGCAGCTCTGCCCCAGTGAGCTCTGTCCCGACCGACCACTTCCTAAGCAGGAACAGGACAAGAAAGGGGAAAGTGGCACAGCTGGCTTCCTCAGGCATGTGCCTCCTCTGACTTTGCCTGTTAGGAATATAAGGGGTGCAAGAAATCTGTAAGAACTGGTTAAAGCATTAAAAAGAAAGAGCCAAACAGATCTGCTGCATTTGTTCAAGATTTAAGAAGAGCAAAGGAAGCTTCACAAAAACAGATGGTGGCTTTTCCCCCAGAGAAAACAGCTCTTCTGGCTGCCCTCTTGCACAGCCGGCATCAGTTCCAGAGCCTTCATATGCCCACTCCCCAGCACAGAAACACAGTTAGTGGGGGGCACTGGAATGGGCTGGAGAAAGTCTTTTGTGCACTGAATGCCCCAAAATGATGTAACCGGAGCTCGGGGCTTGGGGCTATTAAGATGCAAAGGAGAATGTATTCAAACTGGGAAAGAAAGAGCTGTACAAGAATGTGAATCCCTCCCTGAGCCACTGAGATGGAATAAAGGAGAAGATCATTAAGCGGTTCACTCCAGCACCTCACATTCCTTAATCCTGGCATGGAAAGATTTCACAGATCATTAAGAGAGCAGAGCTTTGCAGACAGTTCCTACAGCCAGCCCCGGGTATCTGCACAAGCTCCCCAACCTCTGTACAGCCCTAACAGGATCAAATATTATAACACAAGTCAGATCAGATTATCCAGCAGTGGCTTCTGGCCTGAAAAATCTGTGCATTCATGGATCCACTGAACCAATTCTCTTCCAGGGTAATGCTTTACATGCATTAAAAATACAGGATAATTCCTTAAAGAACTTTTCATCTCATGTCTCAAAGTATCCTGTAAATGGTAATCATATAAGCCTCAACATCTTCAAGAAAGAGGGAAGGACTACCAGCCTAATTTTACAGATAGGATAAAACAAGTCTTTCCTTGGACATCTCTGCCTTTGCTCTGTCTCCCACCGTGCCATTCTGCAGTGGAGACAAGCGTGAACTTTGGTCCAAGGCCAAACTGCTCCTAGTCTGGGAGGGACAGAGAAAATGATGAGGAAAACTGAATTGCAAAAGAGCAGACTCAAATTTAGGAGCCTGTAGGAATCAGCAAGACCAACAGCAGCCGTTGCCCAATTTCTTCTATTTGCTTGATTTAACGTTCCCAAAAATATCACAGGCAACAAGCTCCCTGAAGCTTATACCCAGCACGGATGTGCCCCAGCAGTGCCCAGCCAGCTCCATGCTGTGCCTCCAGACCAAAACCTCCTGTGCATCTCCACAGTCTGACCATGCTTCACTTGGAGCACGTCCTCCTCACCCAGGAATGCTGCTCTTCCGTGTCCTCTTGGCTAACTATCCCCACTGTGCCTTTGCAATCCCAGCACAGAGGACCGGGCTGAGGGCAAGGGCAGGTCTCTGCTCACTGCCTTCATCAGCACCAAGCAGGAAAGGCTCAGCTGCTGCCAGGAAATCAGCAGTGCTGCTTCCTCCGGAGCCTCGGCCTCAGAGATCAGCAAAACGTCAGCCCAAGGCAGGCGCTGTTCCTCACTCCTTCTTTCCCAGAAAAAGCACAATATTGGAATAGCAAGGGAAAGCTGTGCTGTGACTGATGAAAGCACACCATCAGTCACCGGATCCAGCCAGCCTGCAGAGAGGAAGCACAAAGGCAGGGAGGAATTGCACCTTCCCAGGAACCAGCATGACACTCCCCAACGGCTGCAAACCCGGCCTCAAACTACACTAGCAGTTTTGGGTGAAGAAAGACCTGCAGAATCTTACTATCATACTGCAGAAGGACCACGTGGACATTCAGAAGGTAATGAATGTGCGATAGAGAATCCAACAGCTGTGGGGAGACACTCTCCAAAGGGTTTTCCACAGCAGACAGGATCCAGATGAATACTTCATAACTTCCTCACGAACCCATCATCCACTAGAGACCTGGAGCAAGTTCCAGGCTGCAGACAGCTCAACTTGAGGCTAATAATATGTTGTTCTGTGTTGGGATCGCTGGGCTGTGCCACCCACAAAGCGGAGATAATTACCCTTGCTTGCTTCACTTCTGTGAGAGTCATCACATCCTCTGGACAAAGTGATCGCATTCCTGCCTTCAAAGGAGGGGAAGTCAGCATAAAGCACATTGTCTACTCTCACCATCTTCCCCAGCATCCCAGGCTTCATTTATTTCATTTAGATGTGGGTGCAGAACCAGATGGTTATAGATAAACAATACCAATGAAAACACAGAAATAGCCTAGTGGAGTACAAGAGTGTTAAATTCCCACTCAGAAATCAGAAGAGGCTTAAAGGTACTTGGGCAGCTCCAGGGGAAGCAAGTCAGCAGGCAGACGCAATCCATGTACACCAGTGTGCGTGGATTGTTCCTGAAGCACCATCAGGGCAGAAAGGCCTCCCACAGCTACAGCTCTGGCTAAAATCAGCTGTCACTGCAGGTGACAGAAAATAATCCCTCAAATATTTCACTTGATTCCCTTGGTACGCACAGAGCCAGAACTGCAGTGCTCTCCCTGCAGGACTCTCCTGCCATGCTTGCCTTGTGTCACATGTGCAGAGAAGACAAGGACTGCATGTAAGCATTCCAGCATTCCTTCTGTCAAGGCACTATTTAAAAAAGAAAATCCCTTCCTTCTCTTCTGCTCACGCTCCAATGTGCAGAATTCACCAATTCTCTGAATTACATCCCTTCACATAAGGCAAAAATATGGGGCTTTCGGGTTGGCTGAGGTACCAGCCAGGTAACAGCAGTCGATTAAACACTGAGGTAACACATCGTCCTGGCAGGTGAGCAAATAAAGACTTCACTTGTTTCTTTCCGTGAACTGACACCGAGAGGCAGATCTAACCCTCGTTCAGATCTCCCTGACAGTCAGCTGGCACGTGCCATGGCCTGACCCACCTCAGCTCCCCACAGGCATCGGGTGAGGAGGCACCACAGGACATCCTGGGGCAGCCTGTGCCCCTCATGAGGGGGTACCTGGGTTTGAACGTCAGGCTATGGACACGCCTCTGCCTCTCCTGTAGAGCACTGCTGCCACACTCCCCTGACTTCACCTGAGCCTGGGAGACCGCACCTTGCATCTCCACTCCAGCAGTAACTCCCACGTTCATCACGTGCAGTGGCTTTACTCCACTGCGGGCTGTCGGCAGGGACGGGAGCACCTCACTGACGGACGGCCACGAGCCCACGGGCTACCGTGGAGACGTGCTGGCTGAGGTCAGTGCTGGGGCCGGTGCTTTGCATGCCACAGAGCTGGTGTCTGCCTCTTTCCTAGCTCCCTCCTGAGCAGATTGCTAATTGCTCCTGATTTTTCACTTCTAAAATAAGCTCAAACCGCAATCTGCATAGATGCTGCAGAAAGACTAATGAACTGCCCGCCCACCCAAACTCCAGACTTGAGCAAAACACAGGAGACAGAGGGATGGAATCAGCCACCAGCAACCCTCACCATGCCACTGCCACCTCAGTGGGGGACAGGGTGAGCAAGAGGGAACATGGGGACTGTTCCAAATAAAGCCATCCAAATATAACCTAATCTAAGGACTGAAAACAAAGACAAAAGGAAGCACAAGAAACCCCATCGCTGCACCACTCCAGCAAGTGGGGACAGAAGAGGGGAGAATGTCAGAGGGCAGAGCCCTGCAGGACTGGGAGAGTGGGGGGAATTAAAGCTGTCAGCCCCTGGTTTCTACCATTCATTTAAAAAACATATGGCTGCAAATGCCCAAGGCACAAATAGAAGCAATTATGTACAGAAACCTCCCTACAAATAAACATCTAACACATCTCATGACTTTCTCACCAGATAATCTTCAATAGCAAAAGCACATCAGAACATTATTTTGCCTTTAATCCTTCTAAATTGTCAGCTGTGACCATGCCACCTCCAGTCACCCCCCTCCACAGCATGCAGGCACTGCTCCCCTGCTTCTGCATCTCCCGAAAGCACCACACAGAGCCAGTTACTGTAGACTTCCTGTCAAATTAAGGGTGTATTTACTGCTGTGAACTCCCCCTCCCAGCTGCTAGGAATACAGACACAAAAGCAACACCAGCATTGCTCCAGTGCAGGTGAGGTGTCTGTGCACCTGCACAAGCTCCTCCACGCCCCCTCCACAACTGAAGCACAACTTCGAGTCACCACTTCTGTTTCTTCCTTGATCTAACAGAGGACCTACGGAAATCAACCATTTAACTCTAGACTAAGCATCTGGAGAGCACCTTGTAATTACCAGTTCTGGTTCTCTTCTCTCTGACAGCTTCTCAAAACATGTGCAGATCCCGGTACATCCCAGAGCCTCCCAGCTCCCTTCTCTCCTGCTGCCCCCCCAGCTGCAGCTGCTGCATCAGCTCCGGTATTTATAGCCCCTCTCTGCTGAATCACTACTGCTCCTGGCTTATTTAGAAGCTGCTTTAACTACATTTGCTTTTGATAATATCACATTTATCACTCACACGTGTAATTTTGACACTTTGTCCTTCCAAAGCTGATACAGAAGACACATCCTCTGTCTGCCTCTCTGTGCAGATGGGTGGGGACATCCGGGATTTCCTGGCCTTGCACTTTCTTTCCTCCTCCCAACTTCAGGAGTTCAGAGGAACAGAACCTGGCTAAATCTGTTAGAAACACTGAGTTTGACAAGAGAGCTGAGATCACAGGGCAGCCAAGGCGGGACGGCGGGTCTGAGGGGGGGCACTCGGGAGCAGAGGCACAGAGAGCCCTTGAGCTGCTGCTCTCTACACTGAGCTCATGCACAGCTTCTCCTCAGCCCTGTCCCTAGGTATCCTTTCATGTGGCCTTAGGATGCTCCCCCACACCACATTAAATTGCCAACGCTATCTCAGGCTAGTTGGAACGAGACTAAAGCAAGCAATTAGAGCTGTGTTACAAAGAAGAAGGATTTGCCACAGGTTGGTATTAATACTTAGCTAAAACATAGAGGGTTTAGGCAACAACAGTGCTTTACACACATGATCATCTTTTACTGCATTATTGTTCCATGCAAGTCTGTATTCCATATGGAAATTTTTTTCCCCCAGTCCTTCCAAACCCCCTTTTTGAAATGCTGAGTAATCTCTGGGCACGGATCTTGAACCTCCCTTGGCCCCACGATCATCTCGAGGGGTCATATCCTCAGGCAGTTTTAGCCCGGTTTTAGGACAGGGTTTGACATTTGGCACATGGACAAATGCTCCTTGTCCACTCCCAGCAGTGACTGACAGGTTCTTGCCTCCTCCAACCCAGAGCACACCTGCAGCTCCCCAAGGAACCATTTCTTTTCTCTGCATGATGGGAAAAGCTGCTTCTCATGATTTGTCAGCCTAAGAGGGAAAAAGAAGTAAAATTACTTAGGAAAGTGTTTCTCCATGGCTCCTGCATGTACGAAGCCCTCTCTGACAGCTTGATGAAAATCTGGCAAAACGTTTTCCTTCTAAGTTAAAAAAAATAAATGTTTGAAGCACAAAGTTGTTACACAAGTACCTCAGAGCTATCAAAATACACACTGAAATGACCTCAGTAACAAGGGCAAGTCAAGCTTAGCAAGAGGAGAACTTAATGTTCTTGATATTTGCTTTGTCCAAGTAGCCTGTGGGCTCAGCTATTTTAAACATCATTCCCCGAGCCTACATAATACATGTGCAATATGTTACATGTTGGGAGCATTCCAAACACGTGTTATCTCTTCTTCTCAAACCTCCCATGTTTTGAAAGCATCAGCCACAATTTTACCCACTTAAAATGGCAGAATTCAGCCCAAGGGTTCCTCTGAGTGCTCCTCCCCAGTGAGCAGCTGCCCAAAGCCAGGCTCCACCTCACACCTCTGCCCACTCCTGGGGCAGAGTCCCCTTTGTGCTTCCTTCTGGCATCATTTATCCCAGAGAACAGCTTCACAAAGGGGCCCACCCTGTTCTCATCAGCTCCTCCAGCAGCGCCTTTAACCTCTGCCCCTGAGACACCCATCACCACTTGCTTGGATGAACTCTCTGAAAAAGCAGGAGTCCCTCAGGCTCCTCCTGACAGCCATTCCTTCCTTTGCTCCGTATGTTATTCTCATTCTCTCCCACACAACAGCTTGCCCAAATTTATGTGATTCTGAACTTTGTTCAGCACCATCTCTTCGCTCAACAGCTAGACCTGAACTGAAGCCCAAATCTCTCCACCCAACACTATAAAATGCCTCCTCTTGTAGCATCTCAGGCAAGACAAGCTAACCAGGTGTGTGGGAGGACAAAAGGCAGCCTGGGAAGGTCTAGGTGGGTCTATCCTCTCGCTGTGCACAGGGGCAGGAGTCACCTCTGTGGGTCTGGGATTCCCCCATGCACAGCAGTGTATTTTAGACACACTGGGAACACGCCTCCTCCCTACTCTGAAACTGGCTCTGCCCATCTCGACACAAACCAGACAAAACCTGTCTGGGTGAACAGCTCGCCACTGATGTCCAATAGCACTTTATGGACTGAGATCCCCCCTGGAATTGCACTTACTGTGGAAAATGGGTAAGCACAGTGCAGTCCAAGGAATTCCCAAGGCCCCAGACAGCAGATTTTGTGGGTTTGGATCCCAAAGTGAAAGAACATATTCACAACCTTTCTGTTTCAAAGTATTCTTCATTATTGCACGTATGTCCTTACCAAATCATTTCTAAATGGAAGGAAGTATTGAAGCACTTCTGGTAGAAAACTGTATTTTCCTTATCTCCTTATGCTGTACACAGACTTCTTAAAAAATAAAATTTCAAACAAATAAAGGTGGCAGCATGCTGCCACTATTCCTCACGTGAATTACTAATGTTATGACTATATCCTGTCATCAATGCCAGGGATAACAGAAGTCTCTAATCCTACAACAACCGTGTTCCTCGTTTAACACAAGCCTCTGGTGGAACAAGTCCTGCTGTATCGCACAGATTCAGAGCACATCCTCATTCCAGTCTGACAGCACAAAGCTGAAGCAGTGAGGAACTTAGGGGCTCACTTATTTAGCTGTCAATAATGCACGGGGAACGTGGAACAATGACTTGCAGCAGAATACACAGAACCAGCCTGAGCAGCATCCAGCTCCACATCTCCCAACACACCACATTATCCCAGACTAATCAAACTGATGCCCACCCCTCCCTGCACCTAAAGTGTGTAACCAACACCCTGGCAAATGCCCTCAATGGAGATTTCTTTTCGATTACTAAAATTCTGCCAATGCCAGCAAAATAATCCAGGAACTATACCTGACACAGCTCACTGGGGTTTGCTTACAGTGCAAGAGCTGTTCCTTCTGTGAGACACTCCCAGTGAGGGACTGTGCTCACCACAAGCAGCCAATACTGACTGGAATCACACGGGGCTGTGGGGCTGTTCCTGCTGAGCAGGGCCAGCTGATCCAACACTGGCACTAATCTGCACAGGAGCAGTTTCAAGCTCATTGGAAAAACAGAAGAGATTTATCTCACTGAATTGAGAAAACAAGGTTTTAAGCACTGAAGCACCACGAACACTAACCCCATACATAGTTGTTATTCTCCTCCAATATGCATATGACCACTGGAGCCCTATCTCCCCTCCACTGCTCAGTCTGTCCTCTAACCTGAACTGAATCCTGCCTTTTCCTGCCCTTCTCTAAGGATTACTCACTCCATGTCTCTGTCTACCAAGGCACTCTTATTTCATCACATCACATTTGGCTTTCAGAGCAGCATCTGTAACCCAGAGCAAAAGAACACAGTATTTTTAGGCCACGAGTCTCATGTGACACTAGGATATTCATCTTCATGGCCTAGTTCAAAAACTCAGGATGATCTGGCGACAGTAACACTTCAGAGCACTGCAGAGGTGAGTGACCCTCCCAAACCCCCCAGAACTGATGGTACAGCCAAGACCTTCCCCCACTGGCCCTGGTCATGAAGGAGACTCCAGTGCCCATCCCTATGGCCAAGGGCAGGCACAAATATGTTGTATCCTGAAGCTTCGTGTGCTCCCTGATAACAGAAGCACTTATGAATTTAACCCTACTTGTGCACAGAGAGGGAGCCCACTTGGGAACAGTGGAACGACCTAGCATGTGGTTTTGTCTGTTTTCATGCTGTCTTCCATAAGATGACATTGTTCCTCACTGAAGAGACACAGAAATGAGATGAGAAGCATAAATGGACTTTTGAGGTGTGGAGCACATTTCAGAGATGACCTTTAGCACCAACCATCAAACTCAGTTCCAGTAACTGCAGTGACTTGACATGGTCGCTTACATAAAATGCACCCTATTTCTTTTGTGCCATATCCTTATTCCCTTTGATGCATTATCATTCCCTGCTCCTCTTGATTGCTTTTCAAAAGCCATCTAAATTAATGTGAATTGGTAAAGGGTAATTATTCCTATGAATAATTAGTGTATGCTAATAAATGCAAAATAGGGCAAAACACTAAGTTTCAGCAGCACTGACTGTTCCTGTCGAGGACTGTCCCCAGTAAAGGGCACCTCCTGCACTGACAGAGAGACAGAGGGGCAGCTGTGTCCTCACTGCAGGAGCAGAGTTCCTGTGCTCACAAAGACTGACACGGAAGCTCCTGCTCTTCGCCTGAGCACCAAAGAATGGCTGGTTTGCTCTTAGCAAAATACTGCAGGAATCTCTGCTAATGAAGATACAGGATAACACAAAATGAGGAAGAAGGCATTACCAAGAAGAGGAAGACAAAGACAAAATATTGCCAACAAGAGAAAGCAAAGAGAGGGTTGTACTCCAACAGGTATTTGTCCTTGACTCTCCATGTGCTGTCCCACTGACTGCCAGGCAGAGCTGGGTGCCAGCACACACTGGGTCCCTGGGGCCAGGGCAAGGGGCCAGGAACAGGAAGGGCTGGAATCACCTGGGGCACAGGCCACTGAACTGTGTGCCCCAGGCAAGCATCTAACATTTACCACCTCCATTAAACTGTATTGAACTGAATAGCTTCACACAGCACTATTTACAGGGGGGGCCTCCAGCACACTGATGGGATTAAATAGCATACAAGAACAAGGAGAAACGTTTAAGTGCCTCCTCAGCAATAGCAGGAAGCTCTACAGGTGAGAACTAAGATCCTGCCTAAAATAAATGGCGTTCAGAATTCTCTCCAAATTGCATTTGCTGCCTCCTCAAAGTCACAACAGACGTTCTGGCATCATGATGGGAAAGACATTAGTGAATTATGAGAAACATTTTAAATCCAGTTAGAGACCAGCCCACCATTATTTTATTAGTGTGCTTTTTAAGAAATGCAACCTGTAATAGTATAATGACTCTAAAAGGGCTATTTCCCCATCTTTTGGAAAAAAGACGACTTGGCACTTCCCTTGCTGAGCCTCAGGAGACCCCTGCTGCCCTCTCTCCAGCCCCTCTGGGCAGCAGCACCACCATCAAGTCCATCAGAACACACAGCAGCTTCCCCGAACACCTCAGTCCAACCTTCCAGGTGGAGGACTGCCACAATGGCTCTGTGCTTCACCTGGGATACAACTGCACTCTCACGAAAATTTTAACATTTTTCTAACGCAGTTTTCTCCTTAGATAATCCCTCTTCACAAGTATGCTTCACTAGCACTGAGGGAAACGCAGGAACAAGTCACCCCCTTTTCACAAAACAAAATGCAAATACAATTCAAGTTCAACACTGGGGAAAAAAGCATCAAACAGACCAACAGGTCAGCAGACCGACCAGGGAGGATGTCAGATCTCCCAGCACCACAGGTTCTTACCAACAGACTAGATGAGCATCTGTCAAAGATGTCTGTGCTGCCAGGAAGATCTAAAGATACAGAGGAGAGGCATCTTTTCGGGGAAATAATACATGGTTTAATAAGTCAATGGGTAAAATAGTAGCTTGGAAAGTCTTTTTGACTAAGCAGCCTCTTCCACAGAGCCAGGGGCTGTCACTGCCTTCCCCCCCAGCCCAGGGCGGCCGTGCCACGGTGCAGGTCTGCAGCAGAGAAAGTCTGGCTGACCTGGGGCCTCACCAGACCACAAAAATCCCCCTACAAACACCTGAAAAAATCACACTTATTGGGACAAAAATGGTACAGCTAAAAATATTTTAGTGAAACACACACCAAACTTCTTCCAAGAGCTGGGTGCTGCTCTCGGAGAGGGCACATCTCCCTCACCCCAGCAGACAAACCACAGCAGCTCCCAAGGCTTTATCATTTGATGGCCTTGTTCTTGCTCCCTCTTTGGGAAAAATCACACATAACGGCCTTCAGGGAACTAATTAAGGAAAACATGCTGGAGTTGAGGAAGGCACAGGCTAGGGATAGATCAGCCAGGAGGCAAAATGAAGGAAATAAAATATCTGAGACACTTACAAATAATTGTATTTTTCTAACTATATTGGAAATTTTAAGACCAAACTTGAGATTCATAATTTTATTGAAAGGTTTTTTTAAATGTAAATTATGAATGAAATTACAATCACTTCAGTGAAAAGGTAGAACATTACATATTAATATTTCCCTGAAATAATGTCAGTCTATATTTATGTGACTATCTCTTAGTAGGGATTAATTCCAAACTCTTTAATTCAGTGAAAAAAATCTCCCTTTAACTTAGGAGCTATTGATTCAAATGAACACTGAAACTGAATAAAACAAGGCAGAAAAGTTGTTCAAACTAAGCAATGTATAAAGAACTCAACTAAATTTAGGCATAGATTTCATTAATAACTATAAGCAAATGAACTTTTTGAAAATACATGGGGTTTATCCTAACAATTTTACTGTAAATGTTAATGGATTATTTTCTCTCTCCCTCTCCCAAAAAATGTCACAAGATGCCTCTGCACATAAATTATGTCTAATAAGTTGCCTCCAGCCAGGATATTTTATTAAGATAAAGAACAGCTGCATTATACAGACCTATAATTACATTTCAAGGGAAAGATCATCATCATGGAAGTATGATTTTCTGCTTGGATTTAAACCAATCCCAGGCTCCTCTGGAGCATCCCCACGTGTCTGGCTGCACCAGCCCACGCTCGATGGCAGGGCCACGGGGTCCGGCTGAGGCCAACCCGCACTGACCAGTCACTGAGGAACAGGACATCACCCAGAGTCTGCAGACTCCCTCCAGAGGGCTTCTCCACCCTGCTCTGGGCATGGGGCTTCTCCTAAGAGAGGAGGAACAGAAACAGCACCTCTGTCCCGCCGCGGTGGCCAGAGGAGCCAGCCCTGCTGCACCCCACAGCTCCTGTTACCAGAAATGTCAGAGTTCTGCTTTCCTATCCCTGCTCTGCTTCCCCTGGGCACCTCCTCCCCCGCCCTGGCTGCACCCAGTGCTGTGTCCCTACGTGACCGATATCTATAAGGAACTGAGCAAGGCTGGGGGGCTGCAGAACACAGCCCTGCCAACAGCACAGCCAACTGTCACCCCCAACTGCAAACGGGGGGTACTCACAGTCACGCTTTGTCAGAAAAGGATTTTTCCTCATGGACTGTTGTACCTACACATTTCAGCAATAAACCACAGCCTGGCAACAGGAGAAGAAAAGGGCAGGGAAATCAAAGGGCTGTTATTTGTCTCTGATGAATTTCAGAAAATTTCTTATAAAAAAACCTGTTAACAGGAACAGGAAACAGGCAGTGCTGAGAATCGGGGAAACCACGGATTATAACATAAACACCAGGTTCAGCAAAATAACGGTCACCAATTACAAAAAGCTCAACACAAAAAGCCCACATTGATATGACACTGAAGATCTGAGCCCAGAGGTCAAAGAGCATTCAAAAATCTGGAGGTAAAATGGGAATATCCTACCTCATGCTCCCATCACCAGACAGGCTCACCCTTATAGAAAATCTTCAGTTACTATGGTGATGGAGAATCAAGAAAACTTAGATCCATGTAAACACAGGTTTTCATATGCAGATTGCAGCACTCTGTACTGCCAGTTAATCCCAATTTATGAATTTTCAGTTACTCAGCCAGCCAGAGAAAACTGAGTGATTATTCATAAATATAAAAGTTAAAGTTCATTCCCAGATAAATCGCAAACAAAACCAGGCCTGACTTTCTCGTATCTGTTTTTCACAATGACTAATTCACTCACCTCCAGTTACACATCAAAATCCAGCCAAGCTAACTTCAATTACTTATTTTAGGGGGCAACTCTTTCCTGCTTCCCTCATGCTAAATTTGTTTACACACATACCTCTCTTTTCTCCTCTCTGTGGATCACACACGCTAAACAGTGAACAGAGGCTGTTAGTGAAGGCTTCTGAAATTCACTATATTCAGCTTTGAACTGCTGGCCCGAGGGTGAAATCAGAACTGACTCATAATGTCTCAGATCTTTTTTAAGCTGCAACTGAACATTCACAGGAAAATGAAAATAGTCTGAAACAGTTTCAACTACCAGTTGTGATGGTTTTTAGCTCCAATGTCCTGACACCAGCCGTCCATTTTTCTCCTTTTTTGAGCCTTTTCAAAAGTGAGTTCCAGGAACACAAAGAAGTCGGAGTCTTGCACCCCAGGCAGCTGCTGCCTCCACTCGCCTGCATGAACCTTATCCCGAGACTATGGCTTCCAAGGAAGAATCTAGCCCTGCCTCATTTATCAAACAGGTTTCTGGAAGATTAGGAATGTGCTGGCTCCCCCCAGGTGGGGATCCTGCAATTTGGATTCCCACAGCTGTTGAACAGTGGTACCCACTGCCAGCCTCTTCCAAACAGTCCAGGTTTCCAGCTTCCCAGCTCCAGCACATGTGTGTGCATCCTCCTTCTAACACTACCAGCTACCACACGAGCCTGACACGAGCTCACCCACCCCCTGTGTGGTGCCAGAGGCACCAGGCATTGGTGCTCCGTGGAGCTGCTCCGCAGCCGCCGCCCCGGCACCTCCATCGCATCCCTCACTCCAAATGGGCTGCAAGGCTCTGCTGGGGCTGAGAAACAGCACTCGAGGCTTTACCTCTATCTGCTTTCCAGCCTTGGTTGCTTTAATGATGAGTTCCCTCTGTCGTACAAAGAACACCCGAGCAGCGAGGCACTGCGAGGGAACCCTTCGGTAACTCAGCAGCAGCAATCAAGGCCTCACATTGTTCTGGCAGCATTACCAGGAGATCCAGGACCAGATGGATGTATTTGTAAATAAGGCAGATCAGTTTTGTCAGGTTGTAATTGGGTTTAGAACGAGCAATTCCCCCAGTGACAAACAATGAAAGAGCACAGAGCCCCACAGTGAAACGCGGAGCGGGCAGCACGGAGGGACAGCAGCAGAGGGGAGTGATGGCAGTGCCACCAACAACACACAGGTGGCTTCATCCTGGGACGGGCCTAAGGATGCAGCCAGGAGAACTGGAAAGCCCAGCAGCACTGTCAGGGTGATTCCAGAAGCAAGCAAAACCTCTTCCTCCTCCAAGATGTCTGGCACCCATTCAAGCTGCAGCTGGAGCCACAACAAACACCTTGGCAATTCAGAACCTGGAAACTCCAACTGTCCTTCCATCCTTCCTCTGGATGCAGGCTGACAAGGGGCAGCTAACTACTGGGAAACCTGAAACTCTTGACACAAAGATGCTACTGAGGACAAGGAGTTCTTCCCACCAAACTCTGGACACAGGCAGTCTGGTAAAGACCCCAAAAAAGTGAAGGAAGAGGTCATTTTAAGGTTTTTTTCTTTCTTCCAAAGGCATACTGCCACTGTGAATTGCTGCAGGCTCACTGGTTAGCTTGGAAGCCATAAATGTCTTTTTCACTGTCACTGCAATGTACACCACAGACAAGGCCACTGAGACAAACACAGTGACAAGATGATCAGCCTCCACAGAAATTCTTGGCCGGGAACCAGTGGGGCAGGCAGGGATTGCACCCAGCTCTCATACAGTCAGGGAAGTCCTCAGGAGAAGACCTGTGACTACTCCCATGGCCAACTGCCACTAAATGCCCAATGAAAGTTTAATACTGAAGTTATTCTCTGCAAAATTACTTCCTTCCACCCTGAGCCTTGGAAGAGGCACACCATCTGCTCCAGGCTTCTCTCCCATCCAACACGGATGTCTCCTCACCACATTGGCCAGGTGTCTGTAAAGCAGGAGGCAGTCACATCAACAGCACAGCCCCAGAGATGTATGAGTGCATGTTGTGTGATTAGGAGAAGCAAACTGTGCATTTCTTTTCTCCTTTTCTTCCCACTCCCCCTCAGTTCCGAGCTGACCTCTCCCATGGAACAGACTATTGTTATTCCAACAGTGCATCTCACTCTGTCGTCCCACAGAACAATGACTACATGAGTACTCTTTGTTACGGTTTCACTTGCAGGGCTTTTTAATATGACATTTTCACTTACAGTATGTTTACTCAGTGTTTCTTCAGGGATTTTAGCAAGAGTAGGTCAAGAGCACACAAGTACTGTGCAAGAAAAATTGCTTTTAAAGCCATGAGTCACTCTGAACACAATCCAGCAAGGATGCTAAAAGAAACAGAAAATGCTTCGGAAGAACCTGCTGAGAGCCTGCTTCCCAGGTCACTTATCTATTCCAAGTTAAAACTGTTTTTTGCCACACTTCCTCGGGCTCTTCCTGAACTATTTGAAAAATCCAAGTGGACATTCTGATTTCCAATTCCATTTATTGCTGCAGTAGAAGTCCCATTCGCTTTAGTGGTAAAAATGAACAGAGCAATAGGAAAGTCCCTACAAAACATTTAATGTATTTAGTGGAAAGTAAAATGAAGAGTGGTTAAAGCAAAAGCTAGCAAACTACAAGAGTTTCTGTCTAGGACTGCAGCAGTCGTTTCCAAGAGCTCCGAGGGGATGCTCTCCCGCCCTGGGTGCAGCAGGGCACACAGGCAGACCTCACACCCCCACAGGGCACACAGGCAGACCTCACACCCCCACAGGGCACACAGGCAGACCTCACACACCCACAGGGCACACAGGCAGACCTCACACCCCCACAGGGCACTCACAGGCCCTCTGCTGCAGAATGGCCTCTGCAATGAGTCCACCTTCCACATCTCTCCGGGCTGATGCAGGTGTCCAGCCCCAGACACAGAACAGAGTTCAGTTCCCCGAGGTGTGACATGACTGGGTTCCTTCCCAGAGCAAGGTGAGCTCCCCCAGCTACGGGTGTTTCTGCACAACACCTCAGGAGTCCCCATTCCCCCCCCCCATGGATGCAGCTCGGGTTGCAGCCTGCTCTCTCCTGGAGCTGCAGTACATCTGTCTCCCCCATGTGAATTATGCACTGCTCCCACCACCGTGGGGAAGATCATCCCTTTCTGCCCCATGGACAGAGGAACCCGTACTCCTGCCCCGGGAGCCAACAGCCTCCCCTGCAAACAGGAAGCAGCAGTGGGGTTGGGGAGCAGGTGAGAGCAGCAGGACCCCAGTGACTCACCCCACAGGTCAGCCCAGCTCGTGCGGCCCCACAGCCCCGTGGGAGGATCCCACTCCCCGGGCCCTGCTCGGGCACTTCCCGGTCCCTGCACGAGAGGCAGAGTTCAGGACCCCACTGCTGCTCCTGCCCTCTCTGCCCTCTCAAGTCCCCCAGGCTCTGCCCCACCCCGCCAGCTGGGCGGGCACAACACTCCCAACCTGCCTCTCAGCAGCTCTGGGAAAATACAACCATTAATACCCTTAACCATTCTGAAACTATTACACGGGTATTTACAGATATGCCAATGGGACTTAATCCAGTGGCCTCTCAGAGCATTGCTTTGATGCTGCAGGGGAAACTCTAACGTATACAGCCAATTGTGTAAGGTTCTGCACAGGGAGAGAAATTGTTTTCTGATCTCTCTAGCAATCACATTCTACCCTGAAGCATCCCATTCACTAGTGCTGACTTCAGCATGCTTCACTGTACATAATATTGACTGTAAAAGTACTCAGCCTTTCGGAAAACATGCCCGCTTCCAAAGAGAAACAGCCATTAGGCCACAGGACAACACAAAAACACCCCATGGTACTCCAGCCTGTATACTTGCTGAGTGACTGCACTGAGCAGCAAGGTGCAAACCCTTCCTGGTGAGCAGGGAGCACTGCTGGCACACACCTTACTGCTGAAGTCCTCAGCGTGACAACAAAAAAGGATTTTTACCTACAGGAGGAGACATCCCAAAGGAGGAGCCTTTGCCAGGCTTGTTCTGACTGCCCATGCTGAAGGGGTGGGTGTGCACAGGCTTCAGCCACTGCAGGATGAAAAGCAATGTGACTCTTTTCCAATACTGTAACATGTTATCACTGCATGATCCCTCATGTAGGCAGGGATTTTGGCACATGACCCCAAGGGCATGAGGCATCACAGGCCAAAGTCCATAGGAGATACCCCACCCATTCAGGAGGACTTGCTCAAACCCACATTGCCATAGTTGCCAGGGGCTGAGCACATTTGCAAACTAAACTCTCTCTTTTGGCCAGAGCAGGACTTCCCCACCCCTTAAGGTTTATTTAGGGCACGCTGTCCCTCTGGAGAAGTCAGCACACCCTCCCAAATAACAGAGGAGAGAGAGTAGCTGCCTACAATAACATTTTCTTAGAAGGCCCAATACATCTTCATCAACTGTGGGCGTATCTCCTTCCAGTGGAAGTCACTGCTGGTCAGTGGTCCTCAGCATCCTTCCAGAGATGTTGCTGAACAGATGTTCCCACCCAGCTTATGAGGTCTGGAGACCCAACTGCACAATGACCGTGGGTCACCTGCTCAGCACCACCATCAGTCTGGAGTGACTAATCAGCTTTTGAGGGCAGGCAGCAGCAGAATATGGGGAGTCTAAGCAAAAGCTAAATATACTCTCTGCTGTTGGCAGGATAACGTTGCCAGCAGTGTTTCCTCCCGCACTAACTGAGCAGCGAAACATGGACTCTTCCAGCACTCTCACATGGTATTAGTGCATCACTCCCTGTTAAGGGCACAAGCGGCCTGTGAAAAGGTCAACAGCACTGTTCCCATCTTGTCCTGAGCTGCAGCCCTGATCCATCCTGCATCCCACTCCAGGGTGACAGTCCCGAGCAGGACTTTGACTGCACAAGGCTTTGCCTCCTCCTCCTCACTCTCTGACAATGCAGCCCCCACCTTCAAGCTCTCCTGCAGCTTCAGTCCTGCTCCGCTGCCAACGCTGCAAAATGGCAGCGGGACTTCCTTCTCTCAGCTCAGATACAAGGCTGTATCTTTAACATTTCCAACACTAACAAGCTGTCTTGAACAAAACACATTTAGGCTTTTCCCAAAGATCAATTAACCTTTTTTCACACAGAGAAAATCTTGAATTCTCTCTGGAGCCTTTGCCAACACAAAAGTTTTAGGCTGCCACACCAACAGTCTGATCTCTAATCCTTCCATGAGTTCCATAATCTCAATGATTAAAGCGTCAGAGTCAAATTCCATGAAGGGGAAAAAAAAAAAAAAGGGTGGAGATTTAGACACAGACTTCTTCCCAAGCCCAGGCCATTTAAAGCCATTAGGCCACTCAGGCTGGATAGCCAGTCCTACCTATTGCAACAGGGCTCTGAGCCAGAGCTCTTCCACTGACGGTGATGTTCCAAAGCACCCCACTGTGTGAGCTCTCTCAGATCCCAGCTGCCAGCAGACCGTAAGGTTACACACACATGAAGTTTTCTGGAAAGCATTCAGCTTGCACCATACACTACAGCAGGATTCCATCACCTTGGGCAGGTGAAGCATTTTCAATCCTTACCAATACCAGTGTTTTATTCCCATTAAGCAATTATTGATTAACCAGTGCATTTGACAGAGAGAAAAATACTACATGCACACAAGGCCAGCAACCTAAAATTATCAAACTGCTGATTAGGCTTAGAAATCTGTTCTTGAGGTCATGTCCTCTAAACATTCCAAGAGCACAACATCCCCTCCAGCTCTCACCGTGCCACAGAACCTCCTGGAGACACAAACGGCTCCTCAAACAACAAAGCAGCAAAAAGAAAACCTATCTTTGGGGATCTGCTGCAGTGAAGGGGAAGCCACTGGTTCAGCAAGTACATGACAGGGACTTGTGCTGCAGTCCTGCAGTGTGCAGACACTGCTCCAGAAAGTTTGGCCAAGAGACGGAGAAGAGCCATGGAAAACTGCCTTCCCTTTTCCCTTAATGGAAATCATTAAAGCCAGCCCTCCATGTCCAGATCTCTGGTCATTTACACAGGTTTGTATCCTGTTCTCTTTCTAAATATTTACTCTTACAATACAAGCCCGAGTAACCCAGCACCCAGCTGAGCCTCACCACTGCAGATCACCCTGCTGCCTCTGCAATAACCAAAGCCCTGGAGGGCTGCATCCTGAGCATTCCCAGGAGCAGCAGGATGAGCAGCATCCCAAAGACCTGCACCTCCTCCCCTCTACCTGAGGCGGGACATAGGCACACTCAACCAAGGAGCAACCTCCTCTCCTCTCCCAGCTGATACAGACTGGAGATAATTTAACTCCATAGTCGCTCTAACAGCAAGTTTCTGAGCTGTCCTGCACACCTGCCATTGCTACAAGACAGAGCAATGTTTTACAGAGCTAATTTGAGAAGCCAGACACATTACAGTGACTGTCATCCCTTGCCACAGACACAACTGTTCCTCCTAAAGGCTGACATAAAAATAAAAGGGAAAGTTGGAGGTTTTTTTCTCCTCTTCAAAAATATTCTCCAACTCCAAAGGCAACACTAATGCAAATTCTCCTCTGAAGCTGCTGGACACAGCACGGCTGTGTAGTTTTCCCAAACTCCACAGCACCAAATGTCTTCATGGAGAACCTCCCTGAACATCAGCCGGGCTTCAGGAGCCAGGGGAGTACACTGGGAAAGCTAACGGATACACTTCTGGAAGGCACATTGCTTAAGGCAGCTCAACAGCACAAGACATGTAAGCAAGAGACTCTCACAGCCACAGCTTTCTCACCGTTCCCAGACCCCTGGTCCCCCAGTCCCTCCCAGGCCAGAGGTTCCCTAACTGGGGAATTCACACCAGTACAGGCAGATAAACCATTGCACAGCCACATTCCAAAAGCCACATAAGCACAAGTCCAGAGGCACTGCTGCTGCTCTCCTCTGACCAGGCAGGGCCCAGAGAGCTCAACTCGGGGACTCACTTCCAGAAGAGGCTGGGAAGCACCAACTTCCACACTGGAATTATGTCACCACACCTTTTTTACATATTTTTGTTGGTAAAACAAAGAGGAAGATTTAACATAAAAAAGAGGATTTGAAACCTCTCCCTCCCCACCATGGCCAGGATCCTACCAGCTGCCTTCTCACTGCTGAGCTCCAACAACCCTGGGATAAACGGCACAACCCTGAGATAAAAAGCAGGGCTGTACATCCCCGGCCTGGCAGGCAAAGGCTGCTGTGCTGTGATGGAACCATTTCTCACACAAACTCAAAGCCAAGATGCTGGCTGCTCACGGGCATCAAACACTCCCACAGCACCACAGCAGTGAGGAACACACCAGCCCCATCACATCAACTGGGTCCAGCCCCAGGAACACACCACAGCCACGTGAACTCCCTCGGTAATTTTATTTTGATGCTCCACTTCCTCTCTTAAAATTGCCTGTTGCAATATGCTGTTCAACAGCTGCCCCTGCCCAAACCACTGCAGTTGCCTTCCAGAGAGAAAATGTACTCTAAATAAGTTATCTTGGGCCAGTTTGCCAGTGAAAAGTTTACAGATCAAGCTCTTGGAGACGTGAACAGCTTGAAGTGCACCCAACAAGGGCAGGCACAGAACAGGAGCAGAGGGCGAGGGCAGCAGAGACAGGTACAACCCATCATCACCCCACGGGCTCACACTGTTTACACATCTCCATGTCTTCTATCACTGCCAGGACACACACCACACACAGAGGTGGGGCACACACAGCACAGTAGTCATTAGTAAGGAATTAGAAAAGAATATTCACCTTTTCAGGAGGAGTGCTCTCTGGCAGCTCAGCAAAAGCCTCCTGGGATTAAACCAACACTTGGGACTAAAGAGCCACTCAGGTAGTAAGAAAAGGGAGATTACCTCATGCCGGTTTTGCTGAAAAGTAGCATGAGGAACACACCACTGAGCCCCTCTGCAGCCACAAGCCCGAGCCAGGCATTACCTGTGTGACCTGTCCCATCACCTGGCAGGAGCACGGGTGCCTCCCAAGTCAGGACATGGATTTCAGCTGCTGCTGCCGTGGGTGGTAGCTTGACAAATAGCTACTGAAACCGAGCCAAACCCAGGCAAGAGAAAATGTAACAGCTCAAGGGGGAGAGTTCTCCCCCACCTTCCACAGGCCAGCAAAGGGGAGAGTAAATCCTGCTCCTGACAGGGGCTGAAACTGCACACAGAACTTAAAATATTATACCTTGGAAAGGCTTATAAATATCTGTTAAGCACATGAAGCGCATTTGTTGCTGCACTCTGACGACCCTTAAAACTCTTCACCTGGAACCAGAACTAGCTACAGGCCATGAATAAGTGTGGTAAGAGGGTTTTATTGTTATCAGGAGGAAGGGTAGACTGACAAATAATGCCAGCTGCACCCAGGCAGCTGCCAGAGATCAGGAAAGAACAGGGCCAGGTTTACAGGCTCAAAATACCCTTCTTTTGTATTGAAATCACCTGGGAGCACAGCAGGAACGCCAGCTCCTGCCACCAGCTCCCTGCCCCAGGACAAGCCCCAGCCCTGAGGCTGGATGTGCTGCCCAGCAGTTCTGACCACCGGTCACACAGACAAGCCAGAGGAGCTGCTGAGGACAGACCGAGCCACTCAGGGCAGAGTCCCTCGGGCCCCTGTTCCTGGCCCAACAGGAGCCCAAAGCCCAGCCGGGAGCTCGGGGACACAAAGTCAGCCTCCAAAGCAGAGCAGAGCCCTAAGGAGGCCTCGTCACAACTGCACTTCTAAACACGGCTGGATTTCATTTTCTGAACACATTAAAAGAAAGTCACCTTAATGCAAGGTGTGACTGTTGGGCCCGCAGCCTCCACGAGGGACGTGCAGCTCTGCCCAGCCCGTCAGCTGCAGAACTGCTGCTGCTCTCACTGCACACAGATGCTCCCGTGGGAACCCAAGGGTTTAAGCAGCAGGGCTGCTAAATGCACCTTCACCCCATCCTGGGGGCCAGGCCACACTAACGAGCTTTAACCCAGAGCTCCAGCTTCCCCTCCCTCTGCGTGGCAGGAGAACACAACCCCCACGATCCCACCGTGTGGGAGACGAAGCCCATCCTGGCAGATGGAGCCAGGGACTGGATCAGCAAAGGCCAGTCCTGCAAGAGGCTCACAGCGTGTCCCTTGGCCACTCTCTTTACCAGCTTCCCCATCTTTAGGAGGAAAGCACTGCTCTCCTGCTTATCCTGCCAGAGGCACCTCCACTCTGCTGTGTTGGCTTCAACAGCTTCAGCTGTGGCCAGAGTCCTAGGACAAGAAACACTTCAATGTTGGCACCTCTGTTTTTAATATCACCCCTGCCCTGGTGGAGGCCAGCAGGGGCTTTCAGTCCCTCCCCAGCACCCATCCCAGAGGTTGAGCACTTGGAGAGCCTTTGAGTTCAGCAAGGTCTTCACACGAAACAGCAGCCTCAGTGCCTGGCCACACTCCACTCAGGGCCCCCACGCACATGCGTACGCCCATTTCTGACCAGGTACCACAGGCTGGCAGCTCCTTTCCCCACTGTCCACAGAGGAGGCCCAAACCCAAGGTGTTTTAGGCAGGTCCAGAGCACAGAGCTGCTGGTGGTCAGTCATGTGCAGGAGCTGCTGACTCAGCTGAACCACCCCAGCCTCTGCCAAAGCGCCAGGACTTGAGCTTTGCAGGAAACATCTCCAATAGATTAAATTTGTTTCCATTAGAGCCTGCCAATTAATCTTTATTAGGACTTACATCTATACTCCCCTGCTATCCCTGCCCATGGCCCGCCCAGTGCCCGCACACGGAGGGCTCTGAAAAACCCAGCTGCCAGGGCCACGCTCCCAGACCCACCGAGAAAACACGGCAGGGAAGGAGAAGATAACAACAAATAAATCTACACAGGAATCAACCAAACCAGGAGCAGCATGGAGCAGTTCTCCAAAAGTCTCACAGCAGAAACCACATCAGACCCATCAGAATCTGCTGCGTGCCACAGACAGCTGCACCAAAGCCAACAGAGTTATGCCAGGCACACCAGGTGCCCTTGGATCACACTTCCCCACATTTTGTTAAGCAAGACAATTAAGCCAATGGATATTTTCTATCTGTTTCTGTGATCAATATTTAGTAGTTTCCCAACAGCCCTCCTGCACAAAGGGGTGCAACCTTCTCTTGCACAGAACCATTTTATTGAATGGGCTGTCAAGATCAAGCCTTGATGACTCCCCCAGTCGTGAACTAAAACTACTCCTCTGAGCAAACCACCATCCCAGAAAATGATTGGGTATGGGAATTTTCCCAACATTTTCTGAGCAAAGCGGAAAGAGAGTAATAGGTAGGAAAAGAGAGTAGACACAAAAGAAGGGATGCAGCTACTGCAGTAGAAGTCAAAGCTAATGAGCACTGATAACCTAAGCTCTGTGAAAATGGGAAAGAACACATTGGGTTTTTTTGGCCCCAGGTTTGCAAGCCTTTTTAGTGTCTTTAATGGATTTAGCATATAAAATTCTAGTTCTGTTATCAATTTACACAGCAACTAAGAGTCTCAGTAGTGCAAGAAATCATCCCTTTCCCACTATTCAGCCAAACACACCATTTGGAGAGTCCCATCTCCAGGATCACCAGGGATCATGTCACCTGCTAGGCACACAACACAAGATGCTACTGCCTCGCAGCCATCTCCCTGCCAACAGCAGCCAGAGGGATCACACAGAGACCTGCATTTTGCCAGGGTTAAGGTAAAGCTGCAGGAAGCAGTCCAACAGCCAATCAACACGATGCCCAATTTTCTGCAAGGTTTCCAATGCTGGACCACAGGCAGTTGCATCTGCATCATTAAAACTGGTTCGTTTTGCTGCATTAAAGCCACAAATCAGGCACGTGACAGTAATGAGAAAGAGACATTTATTTAGCTTTCTGGTCAGATAGACCAATTAAAAACTGTACGTCTGAAAACACTCGCTTTAAATTGTGCGTCCAAGGATCCGCTGTCTTCTGTATTCCGCAGGCAGCTGTCATGTGGCAGTTGTAAATCTGCAGCCATATCTCCATTGGTGTTTATTTTTAATGCAATCACTCCTGTCTGCAAGGCTAAGGCAAATAAGAAAACCTGCCTCCTAAAAGTACCCTTAAATATTTTCTTTCTGGTACAGTCCAGCAAGCATCTCCTGCCAGTGCTGGGGCCAGCTCTCCCTCTCCCAACAGCTGAAAGCAGCAGCAGAAGGGAAGGGCAGACCCACGGATAACTGACAGGAAAGCCCACAGTGTGGGAAGGAGGTGTCAGCGCTGTGTGTGTGCAGCAGAGGTGAGAGCGAGAGGTCTCCGTGCACGGGCAGACGGCAAACGCTGCGCAGAGCTGCAAGGACAGCGCCTGCAGCAGCTGCAGACAGAAGCCATCAGGTATTCCCACTCCCAAAAGCAGACTGGCACCGAGCCAGAGCCCCAGGCACCCTGCAGAACTGCCAGCCTCATGTCACTAGGTCCCAGCCATCAGCCCCCAGCCTCCCCTGTGACACCCAGGAACAGTGTGTGCAGCAGGGCACTCACACAGACCCACACCCCACACACCCCCACTATCTTTTCCAAGCATTTTCAGGACAACTCCTTCCCACCGTGAGAGGAGCAGACACAATTCTCCAGGGAGAGAAAGAAGATACAGAGCCATTATGGTTGATAAATCACCCTGTGCACAAAGATTATTCCCCAGTCCAACCCTCCTCCCGCCAATCGCGCTCCCCACACAGCACGTGGGCTTCTCGATTGCCGTCCGGGGCTGCAGCACTCGGAGCACAGCAGGTCGGGCAGGGCTCAGTTCCCACACTGCAGCTACTGAGAGGCCATCCCCGAACCATCCCAGCCCTTGCTCTACTTCCCAACAGCCAGAGCTAGAGGCTTCAGCAAAACATTCCCAAAATCCATCTAAGGAACTATTTTCCCCCACCATTCATTCCAGGTGTCCATCAGCTCCTCCAGCACTGAGGCTTTATACACACACTTCAGGCACTGCTGGAAGGTCATTACCTCACCCAGCAGTAGCTGACACCTCGCACCAGCAGCACCCTGCCCACTCCCAATCCTCTCCAACATCCATCTTCAAATGCACTTCCAGTGCAGCTCTGCTGGAGCTACTTCCCTTCCACCCATGCTAGTGTATGCCCTGGAGCTCATGTGCAGAGTTTTCCACCTTTCTCCCTGCCATATTCCTGACCATGCCATGGGGACCAGCACTGTGTTCTGTTCAAATTCCAGTCCCGTCCTCCATAACAAGACATCACTTCTTCAATTTTTCACCTTTTATCATCTTCATATGTCAGCATTTCTGTGCCAACACTCTGGTCGTTAGTCCCCCTTGCCACCACTTCCCCTTTTCTTTTCTCGCTATTTGTCTTCCATTTTAGTCTATTTCTGGAGGTTTGGGCACCCATCTTCACCAAGGGGTTAGATATGAATAGAACAACGACTCAATCCCTGAAGGAAATAAAAAGGGTATCTGAGATAATGAGGCAGCCTATATCCAATCCTTTGGTTGAGCCAGGGGAGACCAGGCCCAACCAAAGGGGAGCATAAGTGGAGGTGGGTGATCATGGTCACTGTCACAGAGAAGGTTAGATGGTGACACACCCTCCCCCATGTGAGGTTCACACACACCTCTAAGCGCAGAAAAGCCCCACTCCCTCCACAGCAGGTCCTGGGCCACTGGCCCCCCTTGGGTCCCTATGAGCACCATGACCAACTGCTGCCTTCTCACCAAACCTGTCTGCCCACTCACGTTTGCTCCCACTGCTCCTGTGTAGTGAAGAAGCACAAGCTACAGCAGAGCTCTGCATCGACCCCTCCAGAGTCAGACTACTATCCTCCTCTCAGTTTAGCAAGGTGGGAAGGTCAGAGACCCTCTGGGTCTCTGTCAGGGACATGGGATGGCTGTCAGGACACAGCTGTGACCACTGGAGACCCTGCATCTCACCAAGGTTACCCCAAAACCACCCTGGTCCTGTGACAGACCTGATGTGTCCAGGGATGGAGCTGCCACCTCCTCAAAGGCAGCAGGCTGGCAGCACACGGGCCGTTGGGTCTGACTGCCCACCTCACCCCAGCTACAGGCGCAGTTACACCCTGCCCACATCCAAATTAGCCTTTATTCAGGTGAAAACACAGACCAAGCACCCTACATCAGGAAACGGACATTCCTGGAGGTGTAATTAGGCACAGAACAGCATCAAGAAAATTATTACTGGCCCATCAGCAAACTATGTTACAGCTGCCCAAAACATGATTGCAGTGGTGCAATAAAACACCCTCACACGTACTCCAGCATTAACGGCCTCACATATGGAAACCATGAGGCTACAGAAGCCGGGCCAAAAATGATCACGGCACATGAGTACTCCAGTTACAAACAACAATCAGAAAAAACACTGGAGACGTCTGCAGTGAAGCTTTGGAACAGCTCAGAGCCAGTCCTGCCCCAGCAGCCCCTGTGCACCCTGAGCACCCAAGAAGCAGAAACAAGCCGGCCCAGGACATCTTTGAGAACAACATGAAACAATGGGACAGTCTCTGGGAAAAAAATGCAAATCCCCTCCCATGAAATGAACAATACCACATGCTAAAAGAATATTTCATCTGCTTAACTGTGGGGTGCAATAACATCAATTTGCCCAAATTACACACAAGCAGAAAGGTAATTGGCACTGAGCAGAGTGTGTTGTGACTGTTCCGTCACTCTTTGAGGCCACCTACAAAAGACCGAAATGCAAGAAAGTAAACAATGGCACGAAACCAACAGCCAGCCCCTTCCCCAGAATCCCTCCCTCTGGCATGGCACTGCCGCAGTTAGGCAGAGACTTCCAAGAGCAGTCTGTGCAGACCAGCCATCACCCAGTTGAGCCGGGATCTGCAGAAAAAGGGAAGCTTTTGAGGTTGCACAAGCATGGGTTAATCTGCAGAAAAGCTATTTTTTACATTTTTAATTAACTCAGACTTAAACATAACAAAGTGGTGAACACATATCCATATAAAACAACGGAGCAAAGGGAGAGCAGAGACAGTTTTATATAATAGCAGAGGGACTGAAAGGGGACACACAAGGAAAAGGCGTGAGGGAAGCAGCTGAGTATCCTCCAGCTGAAGGTGGGAAAAGGAATTGTCATCAGCTAACAGAACTGGCAATCGTTGCAACAGTGAGTAGATTGATAAACTGAAGTTATCCAAAAATATCCGTTAATACAGTTTGTTACGGACACTTAAAATTCCTGGGTGTGCAATAGAGAGCAGGTTACTCCGGCTCATTTCCCTCTGCCTCCAACCAGCTTAGCCCTTCCCTGGGCTGAAGAGCTGCCATGTGTCACAGGGTACCAACTTTCTTTCGTAACAAGAATTAACTTGGAGCCTGGGATTTGACGCTTGGTGGTCTCAACAGACACAACCTCTCATTTTATTCCTCTCCAACTCTCAGGAAGGCAGCGGCTGCCGCACAGCTCCGCACCCCGCACCAGTACCGGCACTTGCATAATAATGACTGCGGGCCTGGAGGCGCGGGGCCGGAGCACGAAGGCGAAGTTCCTTACATAAGGACCGCAGGATCGATGCGCTGCTCGCCGGGAGGCCGCGGGCAGCGCTCCCGACACCGCACAGGCCCGGGGCTGCCTCCGAGCCCCGGTGCCGCTCCCGTCCCCGGGGCGGGCGCTGCCCGGGTGGGCGCGGGGCGCTGCCCCGGCCAGCGCGGCTTCGGGGGCTGAACGATCGCTGCCCATCCCCGCACGCCAAGTGCCCGCACGGCGATGGCACCGCCGCCCCCCGCGCCCGGCAGGCAGGGCCGGGGCTGCCGCGGCCGGCGGTGCCGCAGCGCGGGAGGGGCGGGGGTCGGCGGCACAGCCCCCGCGGCCGGACCGGCCCGTCCCCGCCCCGCCCCGCACACAAAGGCGGCCCCGCCGCGCCCCGCACCGGCCCCGCTACGCACCTTTGACCTGCGCCTCGTAGTCGGCGATGATCTCTTTGTCCTTCTTGAACTTGCCCTGCGCCGACATCGTGCGGGAGGGCGCGGGTCCCGCCGGGACCGCCGCCCGCCGCGCTCCACCGCCGCCTCACCCGGCCGCGGCCCCGCCGCCGCCCGCGCCCACCGTCATTGGCGGCGCCGGGGACACCGCGCACCGCCCGCACCGCGGGGAGCGCGGCGGAGCCGGGAGCGGAGCGGAGCCGGCGGAACCGACTGAGCCGAGCAGAGCCGGGCAGGGCTGAGCTGAGCCGGGCAGGGCTGAGCCGAGCCGAGCCGAGCCGAGCCGAGCCGAGCCGAGCCGAGCCGAGCCGAGCCGAGCCGAGCCGAGCCGAGCCGAGCCGAGCCGAGCCGAGCCGAGCCGAGCCGAGCCGAGCGCAGCCGCTCCCGCCGCCGGCCGAGGCGGGGCCCTGGCGCCGCTCCCGCGCTCAGGTTGCGCGCGGGGCGGGGCGTCCCCGGGCCCCGGCCCCGCCCCTCTCGGCCCCGCCCCGCCCCTCTCGGCCCCGCCCCGCCGGGCTGCGAGCGCGGCCGGACCCCGGACCCCCGGACCCCCGGACCCCCGGCCCCGGCCCCGGCCCCGGCCGGACCCCGCCGAGCGGCCCCGCCGGTACCGGTGCGTGCCGATCGCCCCGGTTCCCACCCCGCGGGCGGCGTCTGTCGCTGTCCCCGCGTGTCCCCGCTCCCGGAGCAGCCCCTTCTCAGCCCAAGGCTCCGGCCCCATCCGGACGCCGCCGGGCCAGCGGGACTGCACTGGGGCAGATTTGTCACCTTTTGTTAAAATGAGGAAAAAAGGATAAAGCGTTCGTTCCAGCAGAAGCAGCAACAGTGCTTAAGGCTCTTTTCCAGGGGCCTTGGCTGAGCAGTTGGGACCCGGTGCCATGAAACCCCACACACTCGCCAGCAGCGTTTCCAATGGCTCATCCGAGCCCATACACCAGCCATGCTGCAGACTCGGCTTCTGCAGATCCACAATCCACTGAGTGGCTCCTCTGTCCAGTTCCAGCCACGCTCCCACCACTGCTCTGCACAATAGGTCCTTTTGTGGGTGTCCTGTGAGGACTGAATTCAGGGAGATTTGATGATTCACAGTTACTCTGCCAGCTTACAAAAAATAACCCCAGCCCATTACACAAATAATTTACCTAGTGCGAGCAGGCGGCACAGAGGAGCATTCTGCATCCCAGCGGCCGGGAAAGGCCCGGGGAGGAGGGAGACAAAGCAATCACTTCCAGGGAAGCACAGCCACTGCGGAGCACGAGGCCCGGGGTCAGGGCTGAGCAGGGTCACTCCTGCTCCGGGAGAGCCCCAGGGAGGGCACGAGCTGTGCCAGACCCCCACTGTCACAGGGAGAAGCAGAGCACAGGGACCACAGGGCAGGGAGGGCACAGTGACAATGGCCATGAGCGTGGGGCAGAGTTTTGTGGCGGGGCAGAAGCAGCTGGAGAGCACATGCTGGTCCCTATGGCCAGTTGTGCACCGTGGGGGACACAGGAAAACACGATTCTCCAGCTCCAGCATTTAGGGGACAAACCCCTCTGGGGGTGAACAGGCAGGGCCAGCAGCTGGCAGGGCCTGAAGTGACATGGACACACAACAGCAATCCAGTGGAGCTGCCCTGTGGGATTCTCCTTGTGCTGGTGTGCCAACCCACAGAGCTGTCAGGCTCCTGACCTGGCAGCTGCAGAAGTGGAGGAGAGAGCTGGGGGGAGCAGGGCAGCCTGGGCACACCCGGGGGAGGAGTGGGGTTCTGTGAACCCCCGATCTGACAGCCGGGCACAGGGGAACGAGGGAGCCAAGTGGGGAGGCTGAACAAGAATAGAAGACCTGACAGCAGAGGGCTGGGTGCAGCCAGCACAAAAGAGGCAGGAGAGAAATGGGGACAGAAAGAGGCCACAAGCAATCCTGGGGTGAGCTGGAAGGGTGCAAGAGGGACCTGGGCGCAGGAGCTGCTTCCCTGGTCTTGGCAAGGACATCAGTGAAGGAGTGTTGACACGTCAGCTGAGAGAGCTGGGAGGTCTGGGGGCACAAACAGCAATTGCTGAACTGAGATAATGGAAAGGAGCGATGGAGGAAAAGCCATTGATCTGGGATGGGGAAGCCAGGAAGCTGTGCCCACTCTGTGCCCAAGGCTGTGTAAACCCCCAGCAGGGCAGGCAGCAGGCTGGCCGTCCGCTCTCACTGCTTTGGGTTGTGTCACTCACCAATACGCTAAAGATTTTGTGTCAAAACATCTTTGAAACACAATTTACCTTGGTCTGGGCAGTTTCACAGCACTGAGAACGGCAGGATGGGGTGACAGAGCCTGCTGGCAGTACAGCTCGTTATTGGTTAGATGGATGATGCAGAAGGCAGACAAGAACAAGCCAAAATGCTGTGTGCAGGGAGGTGGCTGGGAGATGAACTTATCTCCTAAATATTGCTTAGGTTGGGTGAGGAATTTCTGATGGTGGGCAACATAACAGCTGACATGGGGAAATGGAAGAGAGATCAGAGCTCTATTAAGCTGTTAACAGATGTGGTAAAGGAAAAGAGAAAAATAACACACATTTTTTACAGAACAGGAACATGATGTCATGTTCTTTCAAAGCCAGTACCACTCTGAGGGGACCTTACAGTTCAGAGCTCGCTCTCCACAAAAAAAACCCAAACAAACAGGAAAAGAGAAGCACGGGCCATTTTATAATGGATTCGTTCCAGCGGCAGTCACTTCACCTTGTAACACCCACAGGGATTTGGAGAGCAAAGACCAACATTTCCTAAAACAACCTGTGCCACAGGACAGATTTTAATTTCTTGCCAGATTGGTTCAAACGTATGAGGCCCCCTCTAAGGTCAAAGCCAAGAGTCTAAGAGTGTTGCACATCTTTTACCAGGGTGGTCCACAATACAGTGGTGAAAGAAAAAACTCAAACAGTCATGAAATGATCCAGCAGCGTCAGGGTTTTTTGTCACTCAGATACCAGGAAGAATAAAGAAGCAGCGATGGCTGAAGAAAAATAATCCAATCACAAATTAATGATTTTTAATAAATACCAACATCTAGGATCATTTGTGGAATTTCAACTTAAAACAGCTTCTTAAAAGGAAGGATTACATTCTAATTCACTTTGTGACACTTCCAACACAGAATTTTTAAATGAAGAATGGGATGGGATGGGATTTAATCATAATAAACACTTCAAGCTTGAGGTATAGAGAAACCAACAGTAACTATGGCAACGTGGTCACTCCAGTAAGGCTAATCCAGATTATTTCCAGGGCAGTAGCCTTGTGTGTGCTCAGGAAGCAGAGGTAATGTTGGCTTAAAGCAATTCCTAAATTAAGGAAAATTCTTTAGGCAGAAGCTGTCTTGCACTCTTTGTTTCCAGCTTCAGACTGTGTTTCATGATGTGCTGAACATACACACAGCGGCCTCAGCAGGGTACACGAATGCTGCTTCCAGAGAGTCACTTGTGTACATTGCCATGAGTCAGGCAGACCCTCTGGTCATGCATTCACAGACTGGTTTGGGTTGGAAGGGACCTTGAAGCTCATCTCATTCCAACCCCCTGCCATGGGCAGGGACACCTTCCACTAGACCAGGTTACTCCAAGCCCCGTCCAACTTGGCCTTGGACACTCCCAGGGATGGGATATCCATCATATCCCCTCTCACACCAGTGGAGCTTTGCAAGGGAAGGCTGGAGCCAGGCTGGAGCCAGGCTGGAGGCCTCACCAAGCCACAGCTGATATGGACACTGAGCTGTGTGTTAAAACCCTTCACAACCTCATGCCAGAGCCACGGCTGCAGCACTGGCACCAGTTACCCAGCCCAGAGAGTAAGGCAGCTCATGTGACATGACCCCAATTCTCCTTGGTCTTTCTGCCTTCCTGAGGTCTCTGAAAGGCAGAATCCCCTGTGCCATACCTTGGGTTGATGGAGTTGGGGAATGGGGACAACCTTGGCATTGCTGAATCCTTTGCAGCCTCTCTGGGAAGCTGCTGTAGATCCCTACTTGGTGAGACCAACTCTTCCAGTCCAGACTTGGGGGTCGCCAGGAGATGTGGGCTCTGCCTTGGGCTCGTGGGACCTGCAGCAAACCAGCCAGAGTGGGAGAAAGTGCCAACACAGAAAGTGCTCAGCTGTAGCAGGGTCATCTGGGGAATAAAATCTCTGTGAGCCCAGCCCTGCTGGCTGGCTGCTCTGCAGGAATGGCACAGCTCTAATACAGCCAGACTGCTGGGGAAAGACTTCCATACACACATTTCCCAGTGTAAGAAAAAAACGGTTGAAGACATGTAACATAGAAACTGTTTGTGCAGCACCACATAACCTTTGTTTTTTCTGAACCTTACATCCTTTCCTGCAGCAAAGTGCTGTTATCTTGTCATATTAACAAAACAACTAGTTCTCCCTCTGTTCCCTTTTTTATCTGTGTAGTGAAGTGCCATCATAACTTGGCACTGACCTGCCTTTGCACCCAAAATAACTGCAGCCGAAGACAAGTCTTGATTTCTGTATGCAGACACATGTTTCTTTTCAGGTAAAGCATCCCAGAAGTTTGCTTTTTATTTTTACTTTATATGGGTTTCCAACAGCTCAGTTGTAAGTAGAAGGGTATCTCCCAAAAGTATGAGTGTAGGGTCCTTGCAGCCATGAATATTCAGAGAAGAAGCAGAGCACTCTAAATATGTGCCCACCTCAATCTCTGCCTTTTCTACTGTTACCATTTTAAGCCTTTGTCATACCAGTAGAATTCAGCATTACACTGGTCAATAATTCAAGTCACTGTAAGAAATGGGAATATTTATTTGTGACTAAAAGCACAAGGAATTATGATCAACAACTTGTCAACAGCAATAATTCCCTGCAGCTCTAATTCTCCTGTAAAAGGCACTGGAGTAAGAAGCTACTCAGAACCTGCTGTCACTGCATGAGGCCACAGTTGCACCACAGACGTTATCAGTGGTGAAAGGGCTCTTGTGAGCAGTTTCCTGCTAGAGATCTGTTACCTCTGTTTCCTCGGGGAGGTTGCCCAGACCCTGTGGGCAAAGCTGTGCTTTCTTTTTCCTGCTGTGACCAGCAGCTTCCGCTGGTGCCTGCTCAGCCACTGCTCTGGGAAACAGGCACCCTGTGCCCACACCCAGGCTCTTTAGGAAGGACATCCCCTGCACAATGCTGGCATTTTGTGTTAATATCCAAAGTGTGCATCTGAAATCCAAGCAGCTGTTTAAGTCCTGCCCACAGGATGGGTTGGAGTCCTTTGCCCTGGACTAAAGCCCCCAAAGAAGTGCTTTTGCACAACAACTCTTGGGGAAAAGTGACAGGACCCATGCTTCTGGTTAACTCTGTTGGGCTCCTGCCTTGGCTTTGATCTTGTACTAAACCCACGTTGGCTCAGACTCTTCTTGAGCCTGTCCCTCCTGCACACACCTTGCTGAAGCTGCCAAAGCCAAACTGTTAGTTATACTCCCACTAATTCAGAGTAAAGCTAAATATGTGATATTTCATGTGCGTCAATCACCTCCCTTTCTCCAAATGTCGTTGCCTCTGCCTCTATTTTCTCCCATTTTGCCCTATTCTCTTCTCCTCAGGGGCGAGGATTCCCCACACTGCACTCCCAGGAGCCACAGCTCCACCACCCAGCATGGTCCCACTGTCTCATGTTTCACAGCACAGCACAGCTCTCTCCAGGGTTCGGTACAAACCCCTGTCATTTGGTGCAGTTGCATTTGCAGTCTGGCTGTGACTTGATCCATGCTTTGCTCATGTGGGATGATGCTGTTCTCCCGTGGTTACCTGCTGCCAGGAGTCCATCCCAGTGCTAGTAGCAGTGCATGTTTTGTGTCATCTCAGACAAACTCGAGTGGCCTCTCTTCCCCTCGCCCCGTTCCCCACAGGGTTCCCCGTTAGCCCTTCCGGAGCAGCCCTGTCGCACGAGGCACACACAGGTGACAGTCGGACACAGTGACAGAGCACCTGCTCCAAAGGCTCGGGGCTGTGACCATCCCCACACAGGAGCTCTGGACCTCGGGAGCCAAGGGCCAGGGCTCTGAAGGTGACAGTCCCCACACTGAGGCGGGTCCCTGTCAGGCTCTGTCCCACCGAACCCAGGGCATCTGCGTGTGCAGACGTGATCCCAGAGATGCAGGTCTGTGGCCTCCCTAGGGTCTGCCCCACAGGAAACATAGACTGGGGGGTATAGGGGGAAAGAACTGAAATGCAGCAGTGCTTTAAAACCAATTTTAACATTCCTAAATCCAGACGATCTCTGTTCCAGTTACTCAGATTTTATGTTTCTGTGCTGTGCCACCGGCATACGTTGAACTTTGCCGAAATCGTACTTGCCAAGAACTGTTTGTTTCTTTTTAAAGAATATCAAGGCTTTGGGGATTTTGGTACAGAATATGAGTCGTGGCTTAAAACATATGATGTCCACATGCAGAAGAAATAAAGCCAAGAAATCCAGTGTTTATAATCACCCACTGGATTTAAATAAGTTAATTTGATTTAATTGGTTTCTGAGGGGAAGGAGGAAAGAGCAACACAGGAATTCTTGTCAAAGGAAGGCACGATTTCCATCTGAAATCTAAGACAATTAATGCAGCAGGATTCAGTTACTGAAGGCAAAAAAGAAGGGAAATCAGGAGTCAATTGAGTTGCTGCAAAATTTAATATCTTGCTGTCATCTTTGTTCTTGGTAGAGAGTTGCTGTAGCAACAGACCAAAAAAGAACTTGCACAAGAGGAGGAGCTTGCTGCTCTTTTAACAACATCTCTTTATCCTCCCTGAATTACTGTTTCTGACCAGTCAATGGCATCCCGCAGTATCAATGACTCTGGACACAAGGCCAGAGCCTGAGGTATTACACGTCACACACACAGCAGTGTTTTCTGCTCCTCCCTGCAGGTCATATGGTGGCAATGTTCTTCTGTAGGACTGAGCCTGTTTTTATCACATCCAAGATGCTCCTATTCCTCGATCCATTTCCATCACTGGGGGCTCTGCATCCTGCAGATCAGCACTGCCTGTGACAATGCAGCTATAAATAAGAGACAGTTTTCCCTACCATTGCCTTTCCAGACGATGCTGACGGCACAACAGCTCACAGTAGCTGCATGGGACAGCAGAAGGCAGCAGCTCCAGGGTAGTGACACCAGCAGCCTCAGGGCCACTGCACAGGGCAGAGCGAAGCCATGGGCAGTGGGTCACACTGAAGCCAAGGGAGAGCTCCCACATTGGTGGCTGTTGGGCTGTCAGTGTTTTCTGACACTTGGGTCCCTGCTGTTTACTGTTCCCAATTTAGTCACACATGATCTCCATTTCTCCATCTGGAATGTGAAACCCACTAACGGCATTTTTAGGCACTTTGGGATCCAGAACTCCTAAGTGCAGGAGCAGGTTGGAGGGCAGCCACGGGAGCTTTCCCTGTCTGCCCTATGGAAGGGCCCCTTCACTGCCCAGTGGGAGTAGCACCCCCAGCCTGGCCATGATGGTCCTGAACATCCCTGCACCCAAACAGGGTCCCCGCGTGTCACAGCAGTCCACCTGACATGGTGCTTGACTGAATTTGGCAGCAATGCAGGGAACTGAGGGACATCCCTCCGTTCCTGCCCAGTGTTCCCAGCAGCACTCTGCTCCGCTTGGCAGCAGCAAAGGGCAGGAGGAGCATGTGGGTGGGCATGGGGCCCACTGGGACAAGAATGGGGGCTGATCTGGGACACCGAGATCTTGGCCACATCCCTGTTTCCATGTCTGTAAGTGGAGTTAAAATTCCTGCTCCTTTCTGGGAGACTCTCCTGTCTGTTGATGCAAAGGAGCATCCCCTTGTGTGTGGGCTGGGTGTCCCTGCAGTCCTGCCCCTGTAAACAAGCACCACTGACCTAGAGATTTGGCCTAGTTTGATTTTTTTAAACTTCACCCCATTCTTCCTCACTCCAGCATCTCCATCTGTCCTGGCACTACCTGCAGCCAGGGAGGCTTCTGGCAGCAAGCTGTCAGGTGACTGGGGCACCTGGCACACAGCAGGTCACCAGAGCAAATGGCATGGGCACCACAGGTCACCAGAGCAGACAGCATGGGCACCACAGCACGTCCCTCACCAAAGCCACCCCAGGTGCCATCGTCGTGTCCCCAGGGCTGCAGTGAGGGCCCTGCCTGCCTGTGGAGGCTGGAGCCCTCCTTGCACCCTGGTTGGCATTTTTGCTGAAATGACTCGGGTCTGTTGTACTGGAGGCAAATGATGCAGTACCTGCAGCTGGAGCCAGGCGGGTGGAGGGGCCGCCCGCGCCCTTTGTTTGGTGGCAGCAGCCCCTGCCCGCTCCCGCCTCGCTGGGGGCTTCCAGCGGGAGAGGGGAGAGGAGAAAAGGAAAAGCCTGGGAAACTGAGCCTGCACTGTGCACTCACACAAAGCGCTATTGTTCGGGGCTCAGAGATGCAGTTTAGTAGGGCAGGCTGTCCTCCCCAGCGGCCCCGCACGGCACACAGGCCCAGGGGAAGCTGCATGCGGGGCCTCTGTCTGAAGTGACAGCGATTGATGAGGGAAAAGGGGCCAAATGGAAAACATGGCTTTGAGGGAGAATTCAGCCCTCTCATTAGAGCTGAATATAGCTGGCCAAAGGGGCCTTCTCCTGGAGAAGCCCCAGGCTTCAGCTGCATTCACAACTTCATTGTAAATTCCAGCACGACAGTGTCATTTCCCAAACAGAGTGGAAAGTTTTGGGGTGTTTTTAAGCGCCCCTTCACAGTGACACAGCAGAGGCACAGAGACCTGGTGACCCGGCCCGTGCACCGCAGCAGCTCCGAGAGGTTTGATTGCACTGTCTGAGGTCTCAGTCGTGTAGTAGCAGCCCACCTAGAGGGGTTTTTTAGCTTTTTTTTAGGAACTTGGACTACGCACAGAGACATGGGTTCCGTGCATTACCCATGAATGTGCCACCCCATGGATTATCTCCCACTGGCCACACACAAGAAAACATATGCCCTGCATGGAACACCTGAACCCAGGGAGTCCGGCTGGTGAAGACGCACCTTCCCTGGAGAAGGAAGGCTGTTTACTGGAGCAGCATCAATCAAACCTTCCTGGTACAGCTGAAGGAGCATAAGCACTCTGCTGGCCTGTGCTGTGTCAGCATGCCTGGACCCGGCCAAGCCCCTCCTGGGTGCACAGCAACGAGGTGTTCCCGTGCCGAAGCCCCGGGCTGCCACCTTCTGTTCTGGGAGGGTCACCGAGCCCTGCCTCAGCCTTGGACAGCGATGCTCCCGCAGCTCACAGGGAATCCTGAGCCTTCACACAGGCTGCAGCTCGGGCTCAGCCATGAGGCTGCCCCAGCACAGAGTGAGGGCTGGCAGTGCCCGCTCCACTCAGCGCCACAGGGACAGAACAGCAGCCTGGGGCAGGCAGGGAAGGTCTGTTAAACCACCATAGGGCACATCTCAGCCCTGGCTGTGCCTGCAGGATGCAAACTGACTCCTGGAGTGAGGCAAGGACAGCAATCCATTTTTATGCCCTGTTTTTAAAGCTGTTTTCTTCCCTCTATTCCCAGCATCACTGTGCTTTGGGTTTGACAATTTGTGTGCACAGTGAATCTAATTTGATTTTTATCCCTTTTGTCTCCCTCTATTTTGCACACTACATTAGGCTTTTGTTCCAAGGCAGTTAAAGCAGATTTGCTGTGTGCTGTGAGCTGCCTCACAGTGCTGGCAGAGCCTCAGAGCACAGACAAGCATCACGTAACAGATATGCTGTCGATAAGGGGGAGGCTTGCACAACGGTGAGGCCCAGAGAGCTGGGATTCTCAACAGCAGTAAAACCAATTGTGCGTGAGCAGGTTCCTCCAGCTGGAGAGCTGCACCCTGCACTGTGGTGGCTGGAGCTGCAGCCTGTGGGGGACTTGTCACGGAGGCTCCAAGAGCTCCGACAGAAATAGCAGCTCTGCTGCTGTTCAGCTACACCCTGATGTTTGGTTTCTCCTGCCCCTCTTGGTAAACTTACACTGTGCTGACCATGCTGCTCTTAGCCCTGTGACAGGTGGAGCTGGCAGGGCAGCAGCTGTCTGTGCCCGAGGTGTGTCCCCACAGCCCCTGCAGGCTGTGCTGTGCATCCCACCCCCGCCGCTGGACTGGGCCGGCTCCTCCTGTGATGCTGCTCAATGAGTTGCATGTGACTCCTTCCTTTTAGACAGGATCAGGAGCGTCCCAACATGTTCTAAGTATAGCCACAATTGCTTTCCAGAAAAAAAGCTGCATTAATTTGTGTTGGCACTGATTTGGCAGTGGTTTCCCATGTGCCAATCATTATGATACATTTCCTTTTCTACCCTCCCCTAATCACTGCAATAAGAAAAATCTGGTTTACAGTGACAGTGGCATATCCATTAGATATTATTTATGTGTACACAGAATCATAGATGCTTAAATGTACATAGATTCAAATGCCTTGAGGAGGAAACAAGGACAAAAGATATTTTGTCTTAAGACAATAAAAAGTACATGGTATGAGAGAAGCTACTGGTTTAGCAATACTAGAAATTTTTTTTTTTAATTAATGTGGACTTTTTATACCTGTGGATTTCAGTTTGAAGGAAAAAGGCCACCCTCCCAAGTTGAGCACAGCAGTGCTCAGAGAGGCGGCCCTGGAGGGAGAGAAAGCTGAGGCAGAGCTGTGGGATCAGCTGAGGCAGAGCTATGGGATCAGCTGAGGCAGAGCTATGGGATCAGCCAGCCAGTGCAGGAGCAAACTGAGGCACAGCTCAACAAGGGACCTGAGCTAACCCTGCGTGGGGCTGAGCTACTGAGCCAGCAGAGCATCACTGGGGCTTCATGCCGGGCTTCAGCAACCCATGATCACATCCCTGCAGCAAGGGCCACGCTGCTCTGCTGCCTCCCTGCTCCTCTCCATCCTCTTCTTCCTGCTGGCATCGTGGGCATTGCAGCACCCAGTTCTCTGTGCTGCCCTCACTGGGGCTCAACCTGCCAAAATGGACCACATCTTGTAACTCATCCAAGTTAAAGGACCTCTGACATGGGAAGTACTGGGGTATGTGCCCAGTGCAGGATCCCGAGACACGGACTTCTCAGGAGTACACTGCTCCAGAAGGAAAAACTTAATTTCCTGAGGGCTCTCCAAAAATACAGCTCAGGAATGAAGGCACTGACCTGAAAATCCCAACCAAAAGCTTGAGTCACTCATCTCCAAAGGCACAGCTCACATGTTTGAGGTTTTAACTTCTCAAACATCCAGATGGGCCTTTTTATTAATTTCACTGCCAGAAAACACGGCAGTGACCTTGGATCCCTGCAGCAGGATTCCAGAGGCTCCGTGTCCTGTGGCACTGGGCTGTGCAGCTCTGCAGAGGTGTGATACCTGTCAGCTCTCACAGCTTCTCTCCAGTGAGGACATGACCCTCCTGTTCCAAAGCACTGGCACTGCAGGGATTCAACTGGATCCAATAGCTCCCAGATCTGAGGAGCAGAGCAAAACACATGTGTAAAACAGGAACTCGGCAGAGCTGTGCCAGCTGTCTGTGTGCCCAGAATCAGTGCAAAACGTTGCTGTCAGATCTAACTGGCAACCTCAACCATAACACAAACAACACAGCCTGCTTGCTCCCAGGGACTCATGGCCAGTACTTGTATGAAAGGCAACAGTTTGTGGAGGATTTTCATTTAAAATAAAGGCTGACATGATCTTTCATTTCAGATTTTAATTAGGCTCCCTTGCCAAGCTGCAGAGAAAAATCCTGGAAAATGTAATCCAAGAGCACAGTAAAGTCTCAGATGTCAAAGGCGAGCAAAACCCTGAGCTGCTGTTTTAATTGTAATTTCATTAGTCCAAAGGACACAGCATGTTCTCCAAGGAAGCTCCTGCTTCCCCAATGCTCACAGTCTGACTTTCTGTAGAACACATCAAATGCCAACCAAGATGCACGTATAAGCCCACATTTCATTCTTGTCACAAGATGCTGATTTACCTGCATTCAGGGTATTATTTTTCCCTCCTCTCACACTCTCTCAGCTCAAAGAGAGCTATTTACAGAGCTCTTGCCATGTCTCAGGCTGAAGGCCTCAGTCCCCCATTCTTTACAAACCAGTCCCAAGCCCCCTGTTCCTGGGTGGCATGACCTGGGCTCTGTGGGATCTCTCAGCAGGCTCAGGACCAGCCCCTTCCGTGGTCCCTGTGCAGTACCACTGACCTGCTCAGCTCAGATTTCTCATCTTATCCTTCTCTTTCTGTCCAGGATTAGGTTAGTTTTTCACCAGGGAGATATGCAGATAGCCCAGAAATATTTACAAAAAGGGGCTAACAGTGGTCTCCAGCACAAACAGCTCCTTCCCTTCTGCTGGACTAAGGAAAACAGTGCTGGGGGGGTGGTCCTGCCCCAGCACAATCCAAGCAGTCGCTGTCTCCTGTTTCCATAGCCTTGGCATCCTCCTGTGTCCCCTTGCGCTCCTGCTCCAGGTTCTTCCCAGAGCTGTTTCATTGCCAGCATTTGGCATCTAGCCCTTGGCATGCGCTTAAGGGGAGGAAATATTGCTGACACCAGCACCAGAGCCTGCTGCAGCCTCAGGGGGAAGCTGCTGCATGCGCAGGGAGCTGGGCCAGAGCAGAGGGAGCCCCATTTCCTCAGCAAACCACCCGCAAGGTCACTGTTTCATAACAAGCTTGAGCCAGGCCATGGGGGAACACGTAAAATACTGCAGCCCTTCTGCTGCAAATGCTTTGAAACAGCTACAAAAACTTGGCACCAACACCGCAAGATCTTTGCTCTGACTTATTCTGCACTAAACTGAATCCCACTAATCCACAAAGTTTGCTGTGTGAGTGTGGTTCGGGATGGAACATGGGGGATGAGTTGCTGCTCCCTGTTCCCTCAACTGTCACTTCTCATCCAAAAGAAAAACTTCTCATCCAGGTAAAAAAAAAAAAGAACCAGGTCATCACAGATAGTGACTGACACCTCCACACTCTTCTATGATGTGAAAGCACTGGGGAATCACCGGGTATGGAAAACCACACACTGGGGACAACTGGTGCCTCCCTAAAGCTCACTTCCACCTACTGATTTACCTCACAAAATAACTCACAACTGATTGAATAACGGTGTTATCCCCATGCAGGAGCCACACACCAGATACTGTTGGTCCTCTGGAAGCTGTACCACAGCCCTTAAATACAACACACCTGACATGTGACAGGCAGAACTGGCTGCCAAGGCCCACTGCGGGAGCGACAAGCACACCGGGTAATGAGTGTAACGCCGTGGAGGGATCCCCACACCCTCCGACCCAACATCTTACACACGGGAATTTGGGTGAGTGAGCCAGATCAGCAGTAAATTGGACTCATTCCTACAAAGGGTCATCCTCCAGCCCTATGAAAAGAGTTTGAAGATTGTAATGTTTCAGGATTCCAAAATAACAAGTCTTGGTTCTCTGGCTTCACTGTTTTGCAGCTCAGACAAATCCCTGTCCCTGCTGAAGGGATTCCCTCCAGCCCAGGGCAAAGCATGCTGGCAGGGCAGCTCTAGAGAGCAGGATGGCCTGGCCAGAGGATTGGGATCCACAGCCCAGGAGACTGACAAACTGGGAACTACTGCCATGGCTGCAAGTATTTTAGACGATGAAAAAGTCTGCTCCTAACGACCATGTAGTCATGGATATAGAACAGACAAATCACTAAATTGCAGAAAAACAGTGAGAAAACTTAAACCTGGAGTTTGTTCTGGGCTCTGCTCCCTGCAGAGTTGCACAACTTTCCCAGTTTCACTTTAGAATACCCCCATGATTTAACACTAAAAAGCTGGGTCTTGAGTGAAGCCTGGATTCCCTGCAGCTGATTTCACAGAGTGAGTTCAACACTGTCTAACTCATAAGGCATCTCTGCTCAGCCTCTGAAAAACCCAGTGCTGCAGAATCTGTTCATGATATCTGCTCAAACAGAGCATTCACCACAGCACAGTAATACACAAAAGTTCACATGTGAACCAGAACATGCAGGGGGTTGTCTCTGGCCCTAAAGAGCACGTAACTGCATGAAGAACTAATACAGATTGGTGGCACTTCATGAGACCCTGCTGGAGACTGTGGGTTTGGAATGGAAACTTAATTATCAAATCTGAGTTTTTATCTTACCAATATCATCTTTTTAAAATTATTTAGGGTGAAGGTGTAGCAGCAAGCAGACATGTTATCCAGGATTACTCCTTTTCCCAGTAGAGAAAGGGCTGTCCACCCACAGCAGCACGAAGCACATATAACTCTCTACAAGTCTCTGTGTGAGCTGTACAAGCCCCGAGGCCCAAAGGAGCCGCTGGGTCTGGCAGGACAGGTAGCAGGAAATGCAGCCTTTGCACATGGCTGCCTCTCCCCCTGGTGCTCCCTGCACAGCACTTGTAGGAGAGGAGGGCTCGCACTGCAAGCAGCACCTTTCTCATGCCAGCACTGCCCCCAGACAGCCCAAGGAAAGGTCCCTCAGCCTGCAGGGAGGAAGAGGCAGCTCCGTGGTGAGACACGTGTGAGAGTCAAGCCACAGATTCGAGCACAACTGCCCACACGTAGAAGAGACATGGCAGGGAGAGGATGGGAGGGGAAAAAGTCACAGATTTTCCTCCCATGCTCCAGAAACTTCCCAGCTGGGCCCATGGACAGCTCCCATCTGGCAGGCAGCTCTTGAGCCCACACTCAGAGGGGCCATGTCCTCCCTTCAGCAGCACCTGTCCCAGGGACCTGCTCTCAGATGCACTGTCTGTTCAAGTTGTGGTCAAGTGCTCAAGAGGAGACAACCAAGGCCTGAACCCTTGCTTTAGGTTTTCAGTTTGTTTAATGCAGCATTCCCCTAGCAGTAACTCAAGGCTGTTACTGCAGAGCACAAGCAGAGCACAGTTGCAGAGTCCTTGTGTCGCTGCAGCAGCGATGGGAGGGAATAGGAGTCCCACTGCCACAGACACATTCAAATTCAGAACACAGGCAGACTCCAAAGCCACTCACATGTGAGATGTTTATAAAAGCAAGGAAGATATCACCATTTTTTTTTATTATTTAAAATGGTCATTTCCCCTGCTCTCTCTGTCCTTAAAATGAACACTTAAGAATGTGTTCAGAATTGTTCAGGAGTCTGGCAGCAGTCCCAAAGTCAGCTAAAGCTCTTCCCAGCTCCTCTTGTCACTGTGCCTAGATGCAGAGCAGAAATTCCTTGCAGTATCAGCATTTTGACTCCTCAGGCCCCCACATGTCTTTCTTCTTCCCTCTCAGATTCCCAAGCCAGGGGGAAGCACAGAGGCCATTTTTTACTTCTCACTCTCTCCCCATTGTCTTTCCATGTGCAGGAGTCAAGTATTCTCCCCACATAATTTCTTTATTGGAATAGTGAAGTACAGGTGGAAATATCACCTGAATTGTGATATTATAGAACAGAATCATGGAATCAACCAGGTTGGAAAAGACCTCCAAGATCATCAAGTCCAACCCTTGATCCAACACTGCTGTGGTTCCCAGACCATGGCACTGATGCCACATCCAGTCTCATCTTAACCTCCAGAGATGGTGAATCCACCACCTCCCTGGGCAGCCCATTCCAACATCTGATTACTCCCTCTGTAAAAAATTTCTTCCTAATATCCTACCTATATTGCTTTCACTAGCCTTGATATACAAATACCTTGAAAAATTATTTGTAAAGACATTAGTTTTGTCACCCAGTGATCTCAGACACAACAGAACGCCGAGTTAACACAGCTGGGATGTGATACTCTTGTAAATCCTTCACTGCACACTGTTCTCACCTGGTTCTGTTGTCTGTCTCACACATCTGCAGCACTCAGACCTCTCACTGTCCATGTGATATTTTCTCTTGAAATGCACTTTTTAAATGAGATTTCAGATTTGCACATTCTTGTGCTTCTACAGATGAAAACAACCCCCGTTAGCCACGAACACAGTTCACTGGACTGAGTTAAGTCCTTGCCACATCCCAGTAAGAGGCACAGATGGATGTGGTAGATCTTGCAGTGCATGCTGGATCTAGTTTGTGTGTGTGTGTGTGTGTGTTACACAAGCTCACAGAAGATAAGTCAGATTCAGTCCCTTCATTCAGGGAAAGCCCCTTGCAGAGTGACTCACAGCAGAGCTCCCTGTCCACACGCTCCCCTGACAGCTGCTCCGAGCAGCTCTCCCGCTTTGAACCCCAAGCACAGGGATGGGATTCCAAAGGTGAATTTTTGTGCAGAATAGGATTCAAGGAGGTGATCAAACCGTTTGTTTCACATGGTAAAAGACAGTGCAAGTTTCCCACTTAAAAGCATTATGTATATAATAGAAATGAACTTCTATTAGTACATCAGTATTATAGATTTTTTTAAAATAAACCCCAAAACCCCAGGCTCCCCAAAAACATCCTTTAATTGTGTGCATACCAGTCTCCTTTCAAATATTCTCAACAGAAGGATTTCCATCCAGTAACATAATTGAAATCTCAGCAGGACATATTTGAAGAAATCAGCTGACAATTCAGCTGAGCTGTCCACAGCCACATCCAGCTGCAACGCCCATACAGGTTACATGCAGACTAAGAAAACTCCCAGCAGAGTCATTGGCACAAAGGTCACTCCAATTTCTGCCAAGGTGCAGCTGTTTAAGGAGTTGTGATTTCCCAGTAAAGCCAGCAGAGCCTCCCTGCACCACAGGCTGCTGAACGCAGCACACGCTGCTCCTTCATGCCCAGGACACACAGCCCCTCACATGTCACCGTGCTCTGTGGAGCACTACAATAATTCTGCCTTTTCTCCCACAGAAGTGACTAACAATGAGCTCGAAATAATTGACTGGCCAGGAACAGCAGCTCTTGTGTATGGGCAGCCTCACTGACAGGTGCTGGTTACACTGACTCAGAAGGAAAGAGGTCACAGCACTCATGTACCACTGCTTGAAACACAGACAGCACCGTGGTTCTACAGAAAAGAGCCTGAAACTGATTTTTCTCAGCTCAAGAGATCAGTGATAGCAGGAGCACCAGCTAACCCCTGTGTGTGGTTTAACGTGCCCGAGTGATGGAGTGATGGATCCTGGACCCTCGTGTCCCCAGAGCAGGGCCACGCACAGGTTAACGGAGGTGAATCAGGATATTGCAATTATGATATTGCAATACACTATAGATCTTGTACATTCCATCCCAGAGAATAATTAAAAAGACTTTTTAAGAGCTTTTTTATTTGGATGTTGGGGAGAGACTTTATAATTTCATTAGTCTCTGTTCTGGCCCCTAAGTGATACTTGGCAGGTCTTTTAATATGCAAAAGCCTCAATTTGCTCACTAATAAATTAGCTGTTAGGAAAACAAAGCTTCACAACAAAGGCATTAGTAAAACACAGCTGCAGACTCTGAAGATGCTCAGCAGTGTCCATGGTAGCTCCCTGAGGCCATATATTCTGTAGCATCAGTGTCCTTTTGGACTCAGGTAGGAGCTAATCAGACACACCGAGTGTAAGAGAAAACACAACAATTGTGGGGCCACAACAAGGTTATATATCTCCCTCTTCTGAATTATGCTTCCAGATCTGTTAAAAATAACTGGAGGGATTATTTGTTTTCCAATGGTCAAAGCTCATGCCAGCTCTGCCAGCACTGTCACCATTCCCTGTCCCTGGCTGCCAACGCAGATTCAAGACCATGAAGTTGTATCCCCAACTGGGAGAGGAAAAAATCTGAGCTGTGCAACCTCTTCCCTCCCTCACACAGGCCACTGAGGCAGCACAAAAGACTGGATCCCAATAGCCCTGTCTGACTGGTCAGCAGCTCACACTACAAGCTGCCTGTCCAAACTTCCTTCAGACTTTGCCAGCACCAGTTGAGGCTAAAATCCCATGAAAAATTCTGAATTGCAAACTACTTCATCTTTGCCTGCTTTTTTATTTATTTCTGTGTGTAAGAATCTTTCTTTTAATAAGTTGTCTCAAAGTAAACTTGACTGTTAGGTCAGAAGCAAATGCTGTAGGTTAAAAGGTGATCTGAACAAATCCCCACACTAACCCTCACTCCTGTAGTAAAGCCATGGCAACCCTCTGAGCAGCAGTGAGGTACTGCACAAGAGTAAACCCAGTACCAGCGAGCACACAGCTGGAATGCCACTGAGAAGGAAGTGGTAAAGCCATCACCCAAAGTCCCCTGAAAGCAGAACTTTCTTCAAGAGGTCACAGGAGGGAAGAGCCTGGCACCTTCACAGGCATCTTGCCCTGAAAAGCTTTCTTATACTGCCCACAGCATTTTTACTTTGGAAGGGCAGCTTTTTGATTTCACTTCTCAGTGTGTATATTGAAACACAAAACTATATTTTTAAAAGCAGTCTATGGAGCCAGGAAACAGCCCTTTGAGACATCAAACATGGCTTCAAGAGAACATGTTTGAAGTCACAGACAATCTACTCTGTATTTCTGAAAATTCCCTCTCTGAGGCCAATGGTTACAAAGTCCTCCAAGATGGATTTGGCAGTGCTGGAAATCAAACTCACCTTCTCCAAATTCTTCTAAATTGCTGTGCTTGTGGAGGACTGAACCCATAAAACAACAGCCAGAGCAGCTCAGCTTGTCCTCAGGTCACAGGTTCTGGCACAAGAGCACGCAGGCTGCCTGCAGTAGGAAGAAAGGAAAAACTTCTAGGAGGCAGAATATAATGTTTGGCATTAGCTTTCAGAAAACAAAATATACTAAATTACATTTGAAAATGCTGATCAAACCCCATTTCATTTCTTAAATTTCTTCCCCAACTGGTATTATTTCGCTTTCCTTTTCCAACAAAACAAGCCTGATCCAATTAAATCCAATCCAGAGCTGACTTCATCTCAGTGGGTTCTTCACCTGCTCAATGCCAGATCTTTAGTGAAGAACAAGTGGAGAAATTACCATTTGATGGCTGATACAGGGCATAATTGCTGAGTCTGAGAGGAGCTGTGGGTGAGCAGCTCCCTGGGCACAGGAGAGTGACACCCCCTGCGATCCCTGGGATGGGTCCTGCAGATTCCAGCACTCCTGAGACCACTGTGGGGACACAGGGATGACCCTGCAGTGCCTCCCCTGACCCTCTCCCTCCACTCAAATGACAAAACAAAAGAGAGCTCACAAAAAGTCTCTGTATCTTTCTTCTGGGAGAGGTTGGGGTAAAGGGTAGATATGCTTTGATTTAAGCAAGAGATCGGTATCTCTGGAGCAGCTTCCATGGGCAAGTTGGAGAAAGAAAAGATCTTGTTTAAGAACCTTCCCAGGCCTTGGGCACAAACTGATGAACACCTTCAGGAATTCAGCAGTTATGTTCATGCCTGCTGACAGAAACTTAGTATCTGTGGCTTTTAGGTACCTACAATACTAGACAAGACTTTTCAGTTACTGGAGGTACCTGGCAACTGGACTCAGATGCCTAATGACAGGATGGGAAACTCAGGAATGTAAGCCCAGGTGGATGGAGCTGGGAGTTACCACTGCCCTGTTCTCTGAACAAATGTCCAGTCCAATCCATTTGCCACAAGCAAAAAATACAGTCCAGATCTGCATTAGCTGCAGTACAGGCAACTCTTTTCCTGAATATGCTTTTCAAAGAATTTAATTTTCTAAAATATCTATTCCTTCAAAATCAAAGGAAAACTTAACAATAATGGGATCTTGCTCATCCACCTTCAAATAAGGCATCAGGCTTTGGCTACCTGTGGCCACAGCTTTGCCACCACCCCTCCTTTTTCTCTCTAGCTGCCAAATGGAGCAACAGTCTATGAAAAGCTGCCCAAGTTTGGAGTACTTTGGGAGCCCATTTCAGTAACACTGTGTTACATGAATATTGGTTTAACAGCCACACACCATTTCCTGCCCTCGTGCCACATGTCCAGGCCTGGGCCCAGCCCCACACTGGTGCTCTGCAGTGCATATTTCCATGAAGGGTGAGCTGGTCAGATCTCAGCTATGAGAGCTCAGGCAGCTCCCCAGACGGAGGATGCTTTATGAATGCAGCAAGAGATGTAAACAGAGCCAAAGACTATGATTTCTTGAGTCTCATCTGATTTTAACTATCACAGTGAGCCAGGGTTACCTTGAAGTGAGCCTCAAACAGATCTAGTGAAGGCAATGAGATTATTCCAGAAATATATTCACTCTACACTTTCATATCTATTTCAAAGGAGCTACGGCTAAACACACAGGCTATAGAAAACCAGGCATTCCTACACAAGTGTGTGATTTTCTTCAGATCCACAAGAAAATGTGTTGAACTGTGTTTTTGCTGTCCATGAAATGGATCTAAAATGTTCTGAAACCACAACCAAGAGCTATCCTGCCCTGTCCTGCACTGTGACATGCTAGTACAAGGACAGACAGGCAGCTGGGAAATGTTACATATTTGTGACTTGCCAGAAATTAAAAAAGGCTCTAGCAGCACCAAGCTGGAGGGAAAAGCCCACGCAGGACAGACTTGTACTGAATCCAGGTAGGAGGTGCTTCCACCATAGCAGGGACTGGAGGCAGCAGCATGGTGCAGCAGGCTGCTGCCTCGGGGTACACAAAGTCATTTGCAGTTATCTGGTAACTCCCAGAAAAACAAGCATGTTGACTGTTCTCAGAGTCCTGATGGCACCTGAGGTCAGGACTGCTGATCCGTTTATGCTTTCCACCCTCATGCTCTGACTGGCACTGTAACTCTGGCTCCTTCTCAGCCATTCCAAAGTAGCATTTCCAGGAGGGCTGAAATGCCTCCTTCCATACAAGGACATTTCAGGTGACTGACTCCACTGGTCCTGAGGTTTAACTCATAAAGCCTCCACAAACCACCCCAAACAAACAAGTGAAGGTAACAGTTCGTCTCCTAGCTAAGTAGGTGCAGGATGTCTGGAACCAAGGACACCTGTTTTTTCCACCAGGCACTCCAGACTCTCCACTGGCAGGACCCTGAACACCCTGACAGCTTCATCCTTCCCAGCAGCCTCCAAGGCACGATGGGACTCAGGAACAGGGAAACCCAGAGCCCAGGAAAACCGGGCAACACCCATATCACCCCACTGAACCCAACAGAAGCTGCTGCTGTGACCTAAAGCTCCATAAGTTTTGGATGAGAGACATCAGAGAGGCCCCAGCTGCACGTCGCTGATGTGGACAGGCTGTTGCTGACTGAACCAACACATCTGGAGTGACATGTGGCAGCTCACACAGGACTCTGCTATGAAGGCTGCTGCCAAGGATTTGGATTAGCCATGATGTTTAGTTTGGATTAATTGTGATGTTTTTCAGTCCAAAGTAAAAGTTGAGATGGCCTGAAGCAAAATCCAGGCACTGAAAAAGATTAACTGTCTCACTTTAAAGGCTGTCTTTGATGTAAATTTCTTAGGATGATGTATCATGAATATTAGATCTTCCTATCCTCCAGCTTATCCATGATGGCCTTGCAAGCTTAGGGATCTCAGCACTCCTTAATGCTTTATTAAAAACATGGGCTGCTCTGAGGAGCCCCACTTGTGTTTTTCTCCTCCTGAAGGTCAGGCCCCTCCACAGGTACGTCCCAGGAGGCACAGGCTTTGCAGCTGTGTGCTGAGGCTGAACTGGAAAGAAATGTATTTCCTTGCTCAAAGGACTTGTGCAAACCCAAGTGCTGGATGGGATTTATACAACATGCTCTTGTCACTGCAAGGCAAACCTGACCAGTTCACACCAAACTCATTCTGCAGCTCTGAAATGAACTCAAACCAAGTGGTTTCTCCAGGCGAGACAGATGTAGGCATAACTTGGCACTTCAGTACTGGAAATTCAGTGCCATCTCTAAATTTGTTTATGCCCTACCAAATTCATTAAACCAATGCAGGAAATTAATTTCTGTTCCCCTGGTAAAAATTAAGCAAGGCCTTTGAACACCTCTCACTGCTTTCATGAAACTCATTGGTGTAAGGTTATGTGTGCCCACTGAGTTTCTTGCTGATGAGGCTCCCTCAGCAGTTCCTATTTCACAGACCTCACATATGACAAAGCTCAGTCCCTGGGCACAGGTGTACAACCAGTACAGCAAGGCCGACCAGTCTGATATTCTCAGCACACGTCTCACATTCTGTAGAATGAGCTGCTCATCCTCTGTGGCCTTATCACAGCTCTGACCTCCCAGAGTGGCTGCACCCACGCTGCCCAGGCACAAGTTGCTAATTGTGGCTTATTTGTTCCTATGCAAAATCTGCTGGGGACAGGAAGGGTGGGATGGTCCCTTGTTAACCAAACACCTCCAGCAACAAGGGTTTGCCACACAATTTCTCACTTTAAATTGTGAACTCTTTGTCAACTCTTTGTCGTGTCCTATCACCCACCAGCCTCAGTTCACAGCTCTTCTGACTAAGGCCTACCAGTGCTGCCACAAACTGACTAATTCTTCCCCATCCGGTAACAGTTAAGCTGCCAATTCACTCCCCTCCTGACCTCTAGGTGTCAAAATAACATTATCCTTCAGCTGGAGATTCCCAAACACCATACAATATTATCTTTCTCTCATGCACATGAAAATAGTAAAACTCGAGGAAAAATTAAGTAACTAGATTAGATGTCAGGAAGAAATTGTTCCCTGTGAAGGTGGGGAGGCCCTGGCACAGGTTGCCCAGAGAAGCTGTGGCTGCCCCATCCCTGGAAGTGTTCAAGGTCAGGTTGGATAGGGCTTGGAGCAACCTGGTCTAGTCCTAATTCCAGGACAAGTTATTGGTTTTAGTAAATTAGGGGTATTGTAATGTTCTTCAGTTGTGTGTCAATATTATGAGACAAATAATAATGACTCCAGGATAATATTAGGACCCTTTGGTCAACTGGACAATTGCTATCTCCATCACTGCATTGGTAACCTGAGGAGCAAGAGTGCAGAAACATTGAGCATCCTCCGTGATCCAGCCTGCTATTGACACATGCATTCCAAACTGACAGACCCAGCTCCCCCAGGGCACAACCCCTTCCAGACAAGTGGACAGCAATGCTCTTCCTCGGGTATGCACTAAACCAGCCATGAAATCAATGCTGCCAGCTCATCAGGAACTGCTACTGCCTGTAAACGGGGCTCGCAGAGCTACCCAACAGGCATCTGCTTTCCTTAACTGACTGCAGCTGCTCCTGGGAGCCAGTTTGGTTCCTTGGTTCTGGGAAATGGGTTCATAATGGACACAAAAATGCAGCTTTGTTTTGGTCTTGAAGACTGTCATATTTTCTTTCCTACCAAAACATAGGTAGGAGAGTAGGAGAGCTGCTGCAGGACTTGGCCACTGGCAGGAAACCGTTCTGCGAGTGGTGCCTGGACAGATTTTGAGAGCAGCAGCACAGCAGGCTGATCCCTGCTTCTCACCTTCCCATGTGAGGCAGGCTGGGAAGGTCAGAGCTGCTGCTGCTAGGCCAGACATACGGAATCCATTTAAGTGTCTGGCAAACACCTTCACCAAAATATGCTGAAAATTCTGCTATTGAAAGCAGCTCAGCAACCCGAGCTCGTTATCCCACTCGAACCACAGAGCTCACCCTTGCTATATGAGTTGCTGCAGGAGAAAGCTGTGCAAAATCTGTGGCTGCCTCTGCTTTAGCACGTTTTAAGTTCTCAGCGAAGAAGCCATTTCACAAACTTTCTCCAGTATGTTTATGATCCAAATTCCACGGTTTTCATCTTATATTTTCAGACTTGAATCACAAGTAAACCCACACCTTCCATCACCCTTGGCATGTGAAAGCAAAGCGATGCTTCAGAAGACTCAATGGCAGGAGCAGTGCCTCAGGCCTCCTGCTCAACATCGAATGTCACAGTGAAACCAGAACTCACAGGGGGAAATGAAGACAGACAGTGCTGCTGCCAGTACACGCTGCATCTGCAGAGAAGCTGCAGGGACAAGTTGTGTTTACATTTATCAATCCAGTACTGGGAAAAGGTAAAGACTCCGGGACCAGAAGAAAAGAGGAGGGAAACAGTGCCTCTTCAGCTTCAGGCTGATCACGCTTGGGCATAGTGACACACGCATGGCTGTGGCAGATAGCTGGGGTGGCCTCTCTATGCCTCCTGAAAGAACATTTAGCTGCTAGATTTTTCTTTAAAAAAAATTCTAGTGCTGGAAACATGCTAAAGACAGCAGCCCGATGATCGAAGGAACTGAGCACTTTTTATAACAAGGAACGAAAAAGGAAATGGCCACGCATGCTTTGCACAGGGGATGCGGCAGCAGCGGCGGCTCGCGCTGTGCGGGTGCTCGGGAGCTCCGTGCCGGGACCCCGCGGGCTGCGGGGACAGAGCCACGGGCTGTACTGGCTTTGGAACCGGGCAGCTCCTCCAGGTAAATCGATGGATCCCGTTCCACGGCGGGAACGCGCATGGAGCTGCCGCCCTCACCGACCCTGCTGCCTTCCCTGGATGTGCGGTCACAGCCGCCTGCTCGCAGTCCATCGCGGCAGCAACCTGCCCGGCTGTCCCGTCACCGCCGGTGTCACACACACACCGCGCGCCCGGCAGGAACGTGTGCCGGGATCGGCACCCGCGGCGGCCGCTCCGCTGAGGGGCGCGGGGGAAGCACGGGCCGGCCAGACCGGCTCCCACGCACGGTACGGGCCGGCCACACTGTCTCCCCCGCACGGCACGGGCCGGCCAGACCGGCTCCCCCACACGGCACGGGCCGGCCACACTGTCTCCCCCGCACGGCACGGGCCAGCCACACTGTCTCCCCCACACTGTCTCCCTCACACGCCGCGGGTCGCGGCGCCACCTCCCGCCCGCTCGGAGCAGCGACCCGCGGGCAGCGCGGGCGGGGCCGCCCGGGCGGAAGCGGAAGGGGCGGGGGCGGCGGCGCGCGGGGCGGCGGGAGCGGTGGCCGTGGCCGTGGTCGGTGCGGCGCGGCCGCCCGAGTTCCCGGCGGTCTCCATCCCCCGGCAGCCTGCCATGGCGGAGGCGGCCGGTGACGCGGGGCTGGGGCCGGGTCCAGCCCAGGAGGGCGCGGAGCTCGCGGAGCTCGCGGCCGTTATCGGCGCCACCGTGCCCACGGGGTTCGAGCAGACGGCGGCCGAGGAGGTGCAGGAGAAACTGGGCTCGGCCTCCAGGATCAGCAGGGACCGGGGCAAGATCTACTTCGCGGTCCCGGCCCGGAGCCTGCCGCAGGTCCGTGCACGCCGCCTGCTCCGCTCCCTGCTCCGCTGTCCCCGCCGCGGCCTCGCTGCCCTGCCCGGCCCTGCCCGGTCCGGCGGGTCACGGCCCCTCCGAGCAGAGCGCTCCGCTGTCGGAGGCCGCGGCCGGCCCGGGTGCAGCAGCTCTATCCGCCTTTATAGCGGTTTGAAAGGGAGATTAAGTCAAAACTGGGGAAGTTAAATCAGTGCAGAGGTATAGTGATAACTCCCTTGGGGACTAAAGTGGAAAATCGTGCATGTAAGATGGCAGAATTCTAACGACAGTAAACACAATCCCCATGACACACGGTTAGTAACGTACCACCGTGCCTTCTCATCTCCTCTAGGTCCACCGTCTGCGGTCAGTGGATAATTTATTTGTTGTTGTTGAAGAGTTCAAAGACTATCAATTTAAAGAAAATAAGGTGAGGTATTCCTCATTTTTTGGTCAGTTCTGGGGTTTGAAGTGTTGTTTGGTTTGACTGTTTTTTAGTTTAAGACTAGTGTCAAAGTATTCTGTTTGTTTAACAAGTTTGTTGGGTTTTTCAGTTGTGATGTTGTTCCATTTCTTCTTTTCTGGCTTGTAAATGGAACTGTGGCCATGATGTCTAACATTTCTTCAGTTAAATATGTTGCATTGGCAAAATCTGGGATGAGAGCTGATGCCATGTTTGTAGGTCACAGACATAGGACAGTGATGTATCACTTTGGTCACTTAACGCACTGCTAGCTGTTTGTTTTATGAGATAAACTGTGAAATCCTGTGGGTCTTGTGATTTTCGGTGTAATTCCTTTTATGGCAAGAATTGGACAAAAACCTGTAAGCTTTTCTTAAAGATGTAGTGGGTTAATGTTTAATAAACTACTTTAAGAGACCTAAAAATAAAAGATAACTTTTAAAGGAATTAAATGACTTCAAAGTACATCTTCTTCTGTCTGTTAAAGGAAGATGCTTTAAAGGATTTGGAAGGTTTGGTTAAAAAGCTGCCCTGGACCGATCCGTTGAAAGTTTGGGAGCTGAACAACAGCTTAAAAAAGAAAAAGACAAAACGCAAAAAACACAATTTGCAGAGTCCTGCAAGCAAGGAGAAGCTGAATGATGGTGGAGAAGAGGGAGGAGCAGACCAAAAAGACACTAATGACCAGGAGGACTGTGCCCAAAACACTGTGGGTGTGGCTAGCAGCCAGGATACAGAGAAGCCCCAAGGGGTGGCATCCCAAAATGGGGGAGAGGAGGAAGAGGAGGATAATGAGCAATTGAATGCGAGGGACGAAGTGCAGGCGAGTTCTGGGAGTACTACCAAGGCTGGTGATGGTCAGACAGCTGAAGGAGAGGCGAAGGTGCTGAAGTTCCGCGTGACGTGCAACAGAGCTGGAGACAAGCACAGCTTCACATCAAACGAGGCTGCGAGAGACTTCGGTGGAGCCGTGCAGGAGCACTTCCAGTGGAAAGCTGACATGACGAACTTTGATGTGGAGGTATGGTGGTGTGCCTTGGAAATGCCTATGTTTCTGCTGTACAAATCTTTAGTTCTTAATTCTGATGCTTAGAGGTCCCCAAATTGCCTTTCAGATACTCTGGAACTGAAAGTGTTCATTTCCCTGGCACTTTACACGTGTCCTCAGATCCCAGCAGTTGCTGGTGCTTTGGCTATCCATGATAATAATCTCTGGAGTGGCCCAGTGTGGCACCTCTCCCTTCCCCGGGCCTCTAATTTGTTCAAACACTGCTGTCTCCTCTTGTTAGCTGATGAACCCAGCACAGCTGAGCTGGGGCTGCAAAGCTCTCTCCCAGCCACAGCAAAGGCTTGAGTTCTGAGTATTACCACCTGCTATAGCCTTTGGGCTCCTTCGTATTTAAAGGTAATGTCAGTGCCTTCTGCTTTGCTTTTACCCTCAGTGAACCTGTCCTTATTCCGTTGTTTAATACCACTCTAAGTTGTCAGGAGATGCTCCATCCGGAAGCTGGTTTTATGGGTGAAGGGAACAGAAAGGGTTAACAGTAACTGTCCAGTGTTTATTTCCTGTCAGAGGAGAGCAGAGTTTGGGAAAGCACAACCAACACCCTTGGTAGGAGTACTGTTTCTGAGGGACAGAGAGACGTGTTTTTCTTGTGGTTTATTAAGGGCTGGTCACTGCCCTGGAGCAAGATGCTAATATGGTCTCCACCACAAATATGAATTTTATTGCTGCTTTGCAGATACTTCACTGTGACTTGCAGGACTTCCTTGGCTTCTCCCCCAAACTTAAAAACTAAACCTTTCAGGAAGCCAGTGTAATTGTTACAGCGCTTTGGGAAGTCTTGTGTAAAAGATTCTGTGTGACTGAGAGAATATGTGAATGCTCTCCCAAGTTCTGTCCTTTATGGTTATAAAAATGGGGCTTTGATTTTCCTACAAGAAGAAAAGCTCTTTTATACATTGTTCCTGGTTTTTAAATTGCCATATAACTTCCCATAAATATTTACCAGGCATACTATGCAAACTCCTGAAACTCAGTTCAGGTTTTTTCTTTAGGTTCTTCTGAATATTCACAACAATGAAGTGGTGGTGGGGATTGCATTAACTGAAGAGAGTCTCCACAGACGGAATATCACACACTTTGGACCCACGACGCTGCGCTCGACTCTGGCTTACGGCATGCTCAGGTCAGGGCATGCCTTCTGTTATACTCAGTTAATGAGTCCTTTTGTTTCAGAAATTAGGCCCTTTATCTCCCCACTGCTTCCTCAGAAGCCATTTCTGATAATTCTCGAAAAAAAATTTAAAAAGCAGAGTTGCTGACATGGTGTGCTTTGTAGTTACAGTGGTGGTTTCCCAGACAAGGAAAGTAAATCTTTGCTGGGTTAGCCTAGCTTCAAAATAGTGTATCACATTTGTGAAAGAATTTCACTGGATTGCTGCTCATAAAATGGTAATTAACGTATTGAAAAAATAATCACAAAGTTTTTTTGTTAAAAGGATAGAATCAGAATTATTAAAATAGTTCACTTTCCCTTCCTTAGAGAAATTCACATTTTCTTGGCTTTTCTCACCATATCTTTTCTTCTGTTCTTCAGACTCTGTGATCCCCAGCCCACGGACATCATAGTTGATCCCATGTGTGGTACAGGTGCGATACCAATAGAGGTGATTCTTCTGTGATTTTTTTAACTTAATTAAACTTAACAGTATCTGTAACTCAGTAATGTGTGTAAGTCTTCTTGGTAATGACTGAATAGCAAGGTCCAATCTCACCAACTTTTGAACAGATACAAATACACTTTTTGTAAGTGACCTATTTCCTTCTCTGGTCTATAGCGGGAAGAAACTAAATCCAAAAGTATTTTAAGCCTTAAAGGTGCATAATACCTGTAACAGCTATCTGTTACAGAACTCTAAATTCCTTGCCATCCACTTGCAGTTGCTTTGTTGTGTTTTGTCATGTTTGAGTAATTCTTCTGTTTGTTGTGTTTTCAGTCAAGCAGCGTTGATGCTAATGTTGCTTATTATCAATTCTCCCCTAGGGAGCTGCGGAATGGCCCGGCTGCTACCACATTGCAGGGGATAACAACCCTCAGGCTGTGAAGAGAGCAGCAAACAACATCTGCTCCTTACTGAGGAAAAATGAGAGTAAGGACAGGTGAGAAGAGCACAAGGGATTTCTGTTTCCTGCAGCGTTGTATGCAGAGAAATCCACTTTGCATTGATGCTTTGGAGTGTCTAGTTCATATTTTCCTGTTTATTCTGCTTCCAACGTTCTAGATCTCCTCAGTGTAAAAACCTTCTGAGTGCTCATGTCTGAGGTAACTGCCTTTGCCCTTGCAGCAGCACTGTCCAGGGTGTTCCCTTGGACATCATCCAGTGGGACATCTGCAACCTGCCTCTCCGGACTGGCTCTGTGGACATCGTAGTGACAGACATGCCCTTTGGGAAGAGGTGAGGAGTGCTGGAAAGGTGCTGTGCCTCACTGCCACAGCTGCATGGGCTCACCTGGCCAGGCCTGGGCTTCTCTCCAGTCAGGTCCTTAACCGGGCCTAGCTGGGAAGGTGTGACAGGCCCTATGGTAAAAGTACAACTTGAAAGTAACAGTAACTGTGGTCCTGAATAAGCTGATCCTTGTCTGAGACCGACGTCAGTGAACTGGTTTCAGTGATCACAAAGGACATCTGAATGTATCTTGCAGGATAGGGTCGAAGAAGAAGAACTGGGATCTCTACCCAGCCTGCCTGATGGAGATGGGCCGGATCTGCACTCCAGGGACAGGAAGGGCTGTGCTGCTTACCCAGGACAAGAAATGCTTTGCCAAGGTATGTTCTGTGAGAGAAAAATCAAACCTATTTACACTTGAAAATGTATTGAGAAAAAAATTGTAAGCTGTCATCATTACAGATGTTTTATTTATTGAGCAAAAATTACTAACATCTAAATGCAGTTCTGGGTGTGAAAAGTCCCTTGACATTGCCATCAGATGTGATTTAGACTAATAAAAAATAGTACTACTGTCTTAACGCTGCTCTCTGGCTGGTTTTGGCTTGCAGGCCTTGTCACGGGTGGGACACATCTGGCGCCGAGCTCAGACGGTGTGGGTGAACGTGGGGGGACTCCACGCTGCAGTGTATCTGCTGCGGCGCACCTGGGAGAGAGCAGAAGAGAGAAGGTCCTTCTGGTAAACTGCCTGGAAGAAGACACACCTCCAGAATTTGTTGAATGGCCGTTTGGTAAAGCAGACACCACAGAGCTTGGGTCTCTCAGTTCCAAACTCAAACAACCTAAGCAGAAATTGTGTCACACAAATACTAAACCAGGGATCAACTTGAGAGCTGCCAGTTGTACTGTGTGTTCTGAAAACTTGTTATTTAAATCACCTCTCCTCCTTGCCACCCAAACTGAAATTCAGTTGTGGGATTAGTAATGCTTTCCATGGCCTGAGTCTTCTATATTTTTCAGTTAAATGTTTATTCCTCTGCTTACAGTAGAAAATATGTTGAGGCAGCTCTGAAGGTAACAGTTCACCAAACTGTAGAAAGCTTACATGTATCTTAAAATGACTAACAGGACTACTAAGACTGTCACCTTGAAGGGTTCAGAGGTAGTATTTCTCTAGTGTGGGATATTTCCAAATTGAAGTTTCCTTATTTATACCATTGCTCAAATGTAAACGAAGAAAATAAAACAGTGTCTGGTTTTTATGGTCTGATAAGCAAATTCCAGTTAGTAAACAATATGCTGTGCTACTGATTCTCTTGCCTGTTACCTCACCTTAGTGCTAATTACAAGTAAATTTCTAATCCATATTTTAATGTTCCACTGTCTTGGCTGAGGGGGTAACTCACACAGCCTTAGCAAACCGTCTGTAGTTACTGTTTGAGAACAAAGATACTTTTAGCAGCTATATTAACAACTTCATGTTTCCAGTGTCTACTGTGGAGACATCAGAGCGGCAGTGTTTGAATTTCTTAGGTGATTTAACTGTCATAGTTATGCTGCCACAGTATTTACAAAATTATATTCCCTGTCCACTAACTTGAAGTTGCAAATAATTTTTCTTCTCTAAATATACTGTGATTTCTCAAGCCTCTTACTCTGCTCAGCAGAGGCTGAAAACACATTACTGGTTTGTTCTTTTCATTACAGTGTGTTCATGCTAAGTACTTGTAAGTGTTCAGAGGTGAATTAACAAGTATTAAAGTTTTAGAAGTTTTGCATAAGAGATGATTCTTAATTGTGTTCTTTTCTGGTTTGTGTCCTGATTTAAGAGTATAGAAAAAAGATTATGTACAGCGATGTCTGAATAGCTCTGCTCTTTTACAGATATGAACCTGTTTTTGAGTTGGGCAGTTTGAAGCAGTTGCTGTTAAAGCCCACACTTCTGTTTTATGGAAGATTGGCACCAGACACTGAGGAATAGCAGCTTTTTACAGTTAGTACAACCAGCCTCATTGTATATATATGCTGTGTAATCCCACAGTGCTGCTCACAGCTGCTTTACAGTATCAGGATCTGAACTATGTGCTCCTTCCATGATGTGAATTTGCTGTTTTCCTCTCATAGAAGGAACACGAGGGAAGTGACTCCTTTTCCACAAGGGCCATCAAACAAGCCTGCCTAGCAGTTCTGACACCTCCAGCTCTACTGGGAAAAAATGTAATTGAGAGGTGATGGTTTCTCTTGTGTCATTCTCTAACAATGTACACACTTCTCCCTCACAGGCTGCTAGAGGAGCAGAAATTAGGAAAGAATCCCTCATCTAAGTCTTGTTGGAGAATGTTGAGTATTCTAAAAGAAAAACCTGCTAAGAGGTGTTGAGACATATGAGGAAAAGGCACTGTCTTTATGCTTTTAGCACTGTAATTTGCAGTGACTCTGGAGAAGAATATGCTTAAACTGCCTTTGCACACTTCATCCCTACCCAGGGTAAGGAGGCTGGAAAGAGATGATCCTTAACGTGCCTTCCAACCCAAAGCATTCTCTGATTCTATAAACCACCGTGTTTGGAGAAGTATCTGTTATGACATACTTGAGACAGCAAAATGAATGGTTTGGGTTGGAAGGGCCCCGTTGCCATGGGCAGGGACACCTTCCACTATCACAGGTCCAACCTGGCCTTGGACACTCCCAGGGATGGGGCAGCCACAGCTTCTCTGGGCAACCTGTGCCAGGGCCTCACCTCCCTCACAACCTGTGCCAGGGCCTCACTGCCCTCACAGGGTAGGATTTCTTCCCCAATATCTAATCCAGTAACTTAATTTTTCCTCAAGGTTTTACTATTTTCATGTGCTCAAGAGAAAGAGAATACTGTATGGTATTTGGGAAGCTCCAGCTGAAGGATAAAGGAATGTTATTTCGACACCCAGAGGGCAGGAGAGGACTGAATTGGCAGCTGTTACCGGATGGGGAAGAATTAGTATTGCGGCAGCACTGGTAGGCCTTAGTCAGAATAGCTGTGAACTGAGGCTGGTGGATGATAAGACACGACCACTGTTTGACAAAGAGTTCAGCACTGTTAAGTGAGGAAGGGTGTGGCAAACCGTCGTTGCTGTTGTCCGTGTATTCGGTGAAAGGGTCCCTGAGGGGCAGCGCCGTTCCCGCCCCCCGGGGCTTCCCTCACGGCAAGCCCCGCCCCCCGCTCCTGGCCGGGCCGCGCGCAGGCGCCGAGGGGCGGGGCCGCGTGTCGCGAGGGGCGGGGCAGGATGGAGCCGCCGCCGGGGTCCGTGAGCGGCCCGGGCGGCCCCGGGCCCGCGCTGCGCTCCGAGAAGACACGGGAGCTCTCCGAGGTCGTCTTCAACAACCACAGCCCCCGCCACGTGCTGCCCGTCTGGCTGGACTTCGAGGGCCTGCCGCAGGGCTACCCGGTCCTGAAGCCGCGCACCGGACGCGTCATGCGCAGCTACCGCGGTGGGTGCGGCGGGGCGGGCCGGGCCGGGCTGGGGCGTCGCGGGGCCCAGGTGGTTGAGATGGTAGCGGTGGGGTTCACCATTTTCTTCTTTTCCTTTTTTTATCCTCCTTTTCCTCTTTCCGCTCTTCTCTCTTCCCTTTCCTTTTTTCCTTTCCTTATTTCCCTTTCTTTTTTCCTTTTCTTTTTTCCTTTCCTTTTTCCTTCCATCCCTTTTTCCCTTTTCCCTTTCCCCTCCCGGTTCACACCAGTGACCAAGGCCGTGGTGGTGGTGAACAGGGAGCTCAGCTGGAGAGCAGCTCGGTCCCTCACAGATACAGCTCAGTCCTTCGCGAGTGCCCCTCAGAGCTGCTCATTAAAAAGTGCCATAACTGATGCATTCCCCCCTTGTTCCCTCCCAGGGCACCTCTGGCTGTTCCGAGATGCAGGGACCAACGATGGGCTCCTTGTCAACCAGCAGGAGCTGTTTGTGGTAGCCCCCAACGTGACCAAAGCTGACATCACACTGCCAGGTAAGGGACAGCCCTGCATGTGCCCTGGGAAATTCTGAACTTAGTCTCTTTGAACTTCAGTGTAAGGATGAGTGAGAAATCAGAAGTAAACCTGCTCAGACACAGGAAGAGGTGGTGAGGGATTCTGGGTAGAGCTGTGGTGCTGGGTAGAGCTAGGGACAGACCTCTCCTGTAAAGGATCTGTGAGGGGTTTCATAGGTGCCTCATGGCAGGAACCACGTCCCACCCCTCTCTGGTGAGCCCAGCCTGTGGTGGGTGACGCTGCTGCGGGCTGTGCTCTGTGTTCATGCGCTCAGAGCTGCACTGTGGATGTTGGAGCAGCAGCTGAGAGCCCTCGTGACGAGGCCGTGTTTTGTTTGACCCCAGTGTTCACCCTGAAGGAGAGATGTCTGCAGGTCGTGCGCAGTCTGGTCAGCCCGGTGGACTACAGGAAACTGGACATTGTTCGGTCATTATATGAAGAGCTGGAGGATCATCCAGATATTTCAAAGGATCTTCAGCGGCTTTCTCTGGAGAGGAGTGAACCGTTGAGCAGTGGAATTCTGGAATAACATGATTACTCACTTCAGACTCTTCAATAGCAAACCACCGAGTTTGAGCAGCGAGAGTCACCAGGAAACACACCAAGAACCGATGCTTCCATTTCAAGTTCTGGAACATAAACTCAGTTAGGTTGGTGATGGCAAGTCAGATCCCAAAGACTGAACAGCACCTGGAGTGTGCCAGCTTGTGATGGTTCAGGTTTGTTCCTCGTTACGTGTATCACAAGCTGACGGCTCCGGAGGCCTCGCGCGGATGAAGCTCAGAAGTTTGGACACTGCGTAGGGATGTAAGATCAGGGCAGCTATATGGAACTTATTCATACAGAGCAACTCTCATTGTATTGGAAAGGAAATTACACCAAGGATTAATTTAACCCAGACTAATGGTTCTAAGTGGCAGATCAACACCGGTTTTGTTTGAGTAATTTGTTTTGATGGAATTTCCCTGTCATGCATGCCTCGATGTGCCTGTGGGTCACAGCGTGGGGGGTTGTATGTCAGGGTTTCCAGTACCACCTGAAGACCTGACAAACATTATGTTGGTGGAAAAATGATGTGTAAAGGCTTGGGGTTTTTCTGCCTCTTACCTTTGCACTTATACAAACCCACGTTGTATCTGCACTGCAGCTGACGCGTTTTTACTCATATCATACCTTGAATGCCTTATTTGCCTTCATGATTGGATTCTTGCCTGGCTGATCTCAGCCACAGAGACCAGATCCTAGTTTTGGGACACCTTTGTCCTTCGCAGCTGCTTTCCCAGCAGCCTGTACAGGGTTCACAGGAGGTAGATGCTTTGAGTCCTGCCTCTTCCCATCACAGTGCTGTGGTCCAAGTCATAGTGGGGGGCCTTTTTGGGCTTGTCTCCTCAGGACCAACAGGGGCTGTATGGGCTCACACAGCCAGTTCACAGGCAGGGCCATGCTTTGTGGCAGGCTGGAGAAAGAGAGATAGCATTTCTTTGCCCATATTCTGTCCCCCACACCTCAGTGAAATGTGTCCTTGTGTGAATGCACAGAGTTGAAAGCAGCATAGTTTCAGCAGACACATGAATTTTCCACCAGTAACAGATGTGGTGCTGCTCAGGTAGAAGCAGGCTGGCAGGAGATCACAGCAGGTTATGTCTGTGCATACATTTGTTTGCAGTTGTACATTCTGGGAGCAGCTGTGAAACTGAGAATCTCAATGTATTCTGTAAGTATGGAATGTCTCCCCTATTTGTTGACTTGTCTTTCTTACGTATTTGAAGTGTATGAACTGATCTTTGACATAAAAATCCACACTACCTTTCTGACTGATTCTGTCAGGTACCTCACAGTGCCTGTGTGTTTGTATCCCTGTGATACTTGGACAGTCGTGGTTGATCAGTAACAGGCACTTTGGACTGTACAACCTGCCCAGCCCATTGCTGCAGGACTGTGCTGTGGCTCACAAGACCTGTCAGCACAGCTTTGGGCAGTGTCTGGGCAGAAGGAGTACATGGCAAGTTCTGCTCTTACCACCTCTCATAGATCTCTGAAGGGAAAGGGTGCCCATATGGGCCTCGGGAGCAGACAGGTCAGTGCCCCAGGGAGGCTGAGGGTGGGAGGGTCTGCCCTGCCCATACCCAGGAGGAGGTTCCCTCCTGAGGCCTTGCACTTCGATGAGCCTGGCAGTTCCACTGGGCCCTGGCAGAAAATTGGCCTGCTTGGCCTTAGCTTTTCCTGTAACAGAGTTGGCATTAGATGTTGGCTTTAACAGATCTGTACGTGGCACACACGTTCTGGGTATTTCTGAGCTGGCTGGGGTCTGTGATCTCGTGTTGCTTATTAGAGTGTATTTTTCTGTTCTGGAATGCTCCTTTGGGTCAGAATAAAAGGCTGGAGAAACCCCATGTGGCTCTAAGACATGAACATTGGGAAATGGAGCCTCCTACTAGTTACTCAGCTGCATTAGCAATAAATGAATGTCGTCATTGACTTGTGGCAGCTTCACTAACACTGGGTGGTTTCAGGCAGTCCCAGCCCCACCTCAGTGGGCATCCTGGAGCAGTGGTGAGAGCCAGGGCTCAGGGCCAGCCCCAGGGCTCTGCTGTGGCAGGAAGTGGTGAGGCACAGCTGAAGGGGAGAAATAACAAATGGTTCTCATGTGTCCATGGGCTCCAGGAGAGCCCGCAGCAGTTCAGAGTCCTGCCCACACCACGCTGTTGGAAAGGGAAGGCTGAACTGCATGAATATACAGGATTGTTCTAGTCTGTTTGGAAAGTCATTCCAGTTTCCCTGTAAGACCCTGCATTACATGTAATGTTGGGAGCAGAACTGAAGCCAGCCATGGAGTTGGACGTGTTCTTTCCCCTCATTTTCCCCTGAGGCAAATAGTCTAAAAGGTTTCACAAGTTTTTCTAGTACCCAAGGGGAAGAAGTGTCTTTTCTTCCTGCTTTTATCCAGTTTATTGCAACACAATTTCAGTCTCATCTTACATCACTTCCAGAGATGCTCTGTCTTCCCACGACAGAATATAGATGTATGTCAGAGGGACAGTAAGCAGGGAAAATGGAGGGAAAAACCCCATAAATGCAACTATTGTTGAACTGGTACTACTGCTAAAACAGCTCATCTCAAGGCAGTCTTTGAGTTGTCATATTTTAAATAATAATACACTTTGGATATTTTTGTTTAGGTTTTTTTCTGTCTTTTGACCTCATAGCTTTATCAATATCCCATTTTTTCAGCTTTTCCCTGCTAATATGGGCTAAGAAATTCGTTGTTACTTGAGTAGTATTTGAGAGGTTCATGATTTCTTAGGCCAGAAGTGTAAAAAACTGCCAAAGTTTGAAGGTTTGATACTGAAAACGAGAGTTAGTTGTACTGTTATGTATATGCAGAGTACAAAGAAATAGTAAATTAAAAGCTCTCAAAAGTTACAGCACTGATTTCAGTTCATTTAAATGTAGACCTAGGGCTAAACACCAACAACAGGAACAGAAAGAGGGATCGTTTCAGTTAGGTATTGTGGGCACTCTGTGGTAGCAGAGGTACAGCAGGAAGGTTCTCCAGGTAGATCGTTTTGGCAGAAGTATTTGTAGCAATTATACTGGCTAATTAATTAATTAGATATTTTAATCGAAAGCAGGTTAAATTAAAAAAAAATTAGAAAAATTGCTTTTAGGAACATACTTTAAACCTCATCCTTGACAAGCAAGACCTGGCCCTCTGACCACTTCTGATGTTTTTTAGTTCTCACTCCTTGCATCTGCCACGGTACCACATGTGGTAATGAGTGAGCTCCCGTGTGCTGCAGTGATGGAAAACGCTGGGAGCACTTTTAGTGCCTTCTCTGGTGGTGGCCGTTCCTTTCTCAGCCCCCGTGAGACCTTTGTCTCGCAGCCCGGTGGAGAGCGTGGCTGGCGCAGCTCCAGGGGATCCCTTTTCACACCCCCGTGCCCGCGGGGGGCAGGAGCCGCCGGCTCGGTGTCCCGGGCTCGGTGTCCCGGGCTCGGTGTCCCGGGATGAGTGTCCCGGCCTCGGTGTCCCGGGATGAGTGTCCCGGGCTCGGTGTCCCGGGCTCAGTGTCCCGGGCTCGGTGTCCCGGGATGAGTGTCCCGGGCTCGGTTCCCGGGCGGGCGCTGCGCGGGCCCCGCTCCCACACGGCCTGTGCCGGCTGCGCAACACTCGGGAAACCGGCTCTGGCCTCCGTCACGTGAAGCCCGCGCTTTGGCAACCAGGCTGGAGCAATACCCGCTCACGGAAAGGAAAATGTGATCTGCACCTGGGCCTGACGTCAGGCGGAGCAGGAAGCAGCGCTGCGGTCGGAGCCTGCCGGGGATCGCTCGTTGTGTGGCTGGCCCTTCCCCCGCAGCCGGGCTGGGGCAGGCCGGGAGGACAGGTCTCGGAGAAGAGGAAGCTTTGGGAGAAAATCCGCCTCGGCAGCTGGCGGAGGAGGCCGAGAGCGGCGATCCCGGGCGCGCACCATGCGCGGCTGAGGGGGCCGAGCGGAGCGCGGAGCCATGGCCCTGCAGCCGCCGGCCCTCGCCCCCAGGGCGGGCTCGGCCCCGGCGCTGTACATCCACAGCATGCCCGCCTGGGTGCTGGAGGACTTCTGCCAGAAGATGGACTGCCTGAGCGACTACGACTGGATGCGGTTCGGTGAGGGCGCGGGCTGGGGCGGGGACGAGGCAGCAGCGCCTTTGGGACCCCACGGCCGAGCCCTTCCCAGCGCTCGGCAGAGCATATCCTGGAGACAGGGAATTCCCGGGCACCGATCTGGTTTTGTTTTTCGAACAGAGGTGGCATTCCAGATTTCTGTGTTCCCTTGGCTTCTCCCTGGCAGCCAGGCTCCCTCCCCTCGCTCTCCAGTCGCGCTGCGACTCCTGCCACTTCTCACTGCCTGTTTTCACGACATCCTTCACATCTGGTCAGATGTTCTGGTTTGTTCTTTCTTCCTTCTTTTCATTATACTTTATCTCCTCATAATGTCCCTATTTTTCTTGGTCCTGGCCATGTCCAGTCAAAAAGTACAGAAAACGTAGTCCCTGAGTTGTTCGTTTTGGGTTTTTTTTTTGGGGGGGGGGTCTGTATCCCAGTCCAGACAATTCTAACCTGAATCTTTTCTTAGTGCATACCTTCCTTTATTTGACATGATTTAATTTCATTCAAGACTTCCCTAACTGTCTGCTGAATAAGCTCTTACCCCAGTTAATCTTCCTGATGTAGGTGGGATTCATCTCTGCTCCTTTCAGATGTATAAAACTGTATTTCTGACGTCCTTCTGAAACTAGCTGGGGTGGGAACTCGGGAATCTTTGTCTCCACACGCACAGCGCAGCCCTCGGCCCCTCTGGTTCAGGCACAGCCCCGGGTGTGTGGGAGGGAGGGCAGCGCTGGGAGGGGAGGGGGGTTTCGGGTGGGAAAGCGAGATGGGAAGAGCACAGGGGGTGACCAGCATGTGTGTGTAGGGTCAGCCTTGGCACGGGATCTCCTGCTCCTAAAACTGCCTGGGTCTCCCTGATAGCTTTATCAGCACCTAACTAACACCCAGGTGATTCAGTTACTGTTTGGCTCACCACAGCACTGGGATTTAGGAATGCAGGCAGGAGTGCAGCCACACCACTGACTGCTGTCACCTGATTTGGGAGAATCACCCCAGGAATTTAATCTGAACTTACTTTGGTACACAAAGAACTAAGGAGAAAGAAGATTACAGGGAAAATATGCTGAAAAGTGTAACTGGGGTTTCTTTTCGAGTGTCTATGATATAACAACATTTTTTCCAGAATAGTAGAAGGAAGAAAAGGGATATCTTACTTTGGAACAGAATTTGCTTTGTGCTTAGCTAATTTATTGTGATCCTTCCTTTTAAAACTGTGCAAATGCAAAAGTGAACTTGCTTGTTTACCTGCTTACCCTGCTAGTTTTCTCTAATTTTTAAACAGCAATATCTGTTCTCTCCCACCAGCCTCTTACGTGATCACTGATCAAACAGAGCTACGGAAAATCAAGTCCATGGAGAAGACAGGGATCAGCATCACAAGGGAGCTGATGTGGTGGTGGGGAGTGAGGCTGGCAACAGTGCAGCAGCTCCTGGACCTGCTGCAAGGGCTGCAGCTCTACCGAGCAGCTCAGGTCATCCTGGACTGTGAGTAGCTGCCCCTTTCTCCTTCAGGTCTCTGCTGCTCCTCACAGCATCCAGCCCCTACCCCCAGGACATCTCCCTTGCTAGCTGAAGAAACTTTTTGTTGGGAGTCACATCCTCAAATTCTAAAATGTCTCCACTGATTGTGATTTTCTTCTCTCTAAGTAAAATTGGTGGTGGGAGGGAAGAGGTGACACAGGAGGACTCAGTTGTTCCCCCAGTTCATCTTTGTAGTGCCCATCTTGGACCCTTAGAGAGGTGCCAGGGAGACAGGTTAAAACCTGTGCCCAAACCTGGTCTGCAGTGCTGCCCTGTTTATCTGATGTGCAGGAAGTTGCAAAAGTCATGAGAAACCCTGAAAACTAGGTTGAATGAGGGAAGAGAGTCTAACTTTTGAGGCTTCTAGGTTAAACTACAGGAGGAAAATGCCAACTGTCAGTTTTAACTAAAGGCCTGCAGACTGCTCGATGGCTAATTTCCAAAATCTGTAAATTTGGGATTTCATAGCATTCTGGCACAGTAACAAACATACCTGAGTGTTCTGAGTTTTAATTTTCAGACCTAGTTTCATTCAAACCTGAATTCATAGGTGGCATTAAAGAAAGTAGATACAAACCCCAAACAGAACATGCCCATTTCTACCATTAGTGCTTGTACAAATCAAAGAACACAAAGCTGTTACCTGATTTCAGATGCAAACAGAGGCCTGGCATGTTTGATTCTGAGGTCACCACTGTGCTTAAGATACAAAGCTGATAGAACAACAGGACAAAAACCCCCATGTAATAATACTTGAGCTTATTTTACTTTATGTAAAAATAAAACATTAATTTTGATTTTTAAGAAAATGCTGAATGTATTGCTGATAAAAGGTACCTGGTAGAAACAGAAGTTTAGAGCTACAACCAGCAAAATGTTGTTCTCAGGGAGTAGACAGGCCTTATATCACCCCTAGTGCACACAGGTCATTTTCAGGCTCCTTTTCAACCTCAGTTTTAAATGTATTTACAGATAAGAATTCACATGCTTCTTCAGGAGTTTCTGACAGCCTCCTATATCACAGTATCTTGAACTTTTGTACTTTATTTTGTTCCTATCCTAACTGTAGCCTAATCTCATTTGAATAATTCTCCCTCATATGTACATGTTTTTCCAGTCCCTGTACACCAAAAGCATCTTTGTCATTCTTTTAACCTGATTTCAAGTTGCTTTTTTCAGGCCTGACTGAGATTTTGCCAAGCTATGTACAGCACAGGATCTGTTAGAGTTGTAATGAATTGGTAATTCAGCCTTTAATTTTCCCTTAGATACCAGTAAGTCTTGAGCTTTGACCAATTTTATGTTTTTCCTAGATTGTCTCTGGTGTGTTTCTTTCTATTCCATAAGTAGAAATATGAGTATTCATTGCAAATAGTTTTGTATAGGAAAGTGTTTCCTCATCTTGCCTTTGCTCTGTGCTGAAGGGACATCTGCCTCTAACGTTACCAGCCCTGAGAAAAAGGAGCCAGTAGAGCCCCCCAAACAGGAGATCACATCTGTACCTCCCACAGAAGGCCAAAGGAGAGAGAAAGAAAACGAGATGAGCGTGTTGCCATCACCAGACTCAGCAGGCAGTAAGTACAGTCCCAGACTGGGAATTGGCTCTGACATGAAGTGACTGCACAGCTGAGGATGCTGTCTGTTCGGGTCGGACAGTGACGACACTGAGCTCCACAGTGGGCACACTGCAGTGTTTGCCTTTTTCCTAGCACTGCTGTATCCTGTTTATTCCTGACTTTAGCACGCTGCTTCCTGGTCCTCCTTCCTATGGCTCCTTTGGCCTTGAGAGATGCTGGCTGGCTGTCCCCTGGGATCTCAGGATCCCAGGTCTCTGACCGCCGTGGTCTCATCCTGGCTCCCTAGGACTAGACCAGTGCATGCATTTCCTGCCCCATGTCTTTCTCTCTGTGCACAATAAATCTAGGCCAGCAGAGAACCAGACAGGGGTCAGCAGCCCCTCTGTGTGGGAGAGGGAAGGAGAGAACCCCAGCACATATGTGGGAGAACATCTGCAACAGCAGAGACACAGGGAGCTCCGTGTCCCCAGCCAGCCCTGGAGAGAGCTGCGCAGTCTTCCTGCAAACAGGAACCAGGAAGAGAGCTCCCTGTCCTCACACAGCATTTCACAGCTTGTCAGAGATTATCCCTGGTCAGGAACTTCAACAAAATACCCCAGACCTTCGTAATTCCCAGACCTTTATAGTTAGTCATGGGCTGTGGTATTATAAAAATAAGGTGTATTTTCAATGCTGTTATTTCAGTTTCAGGTGCTGTTTCTGAAGGAGCCTTGTATTCCCTCCCTGCTCCACCACCTCCCCCGAGAGACCTTTTGAATTCCCTACAGTCCAGTCCTCCTGTCTCATCAAGTGTGAAGGTAAATTCCCTTAGTATTCACTGACTATAAGAAGGAAAATTGCTTTTATGACATCCTGTGTTTTTTTAGTTAAGAGTTTATCCCCGTACTTGTACAAAAAGCCATAGACCTAGTGAAAATGTGGGGCTCAGTTACAGTGGGTTTGGACTGAATAGAGTGCTAATGCTTCAATTGGACTCCTTATGGTTTACATCTGTCTTTGCCAGTGAAGGACTAGTGAGGGGAAAAATGTACAGTATTGCATACTGCATAGCTTGGAAGAGATAACATGCCCACAAATAACAACTGAGTTTGAAGAGCTCTCCAGTGTAGATTTTACAGAGGACTTACCATTCCTGGTGTGATCACGGGTCAGGGCAGTAGTTAGCATTGACCAGGCAGAACTGCATACATCTTTTAGTTTCATTTTATACTTAAAATGTGGTTTCTGCTCAAAACTGGGCTAGTATTGAATTTAAGTGTTGCTATCCAGAGATTTGTGTAGCTGACAGGGGAAAATCTACCAGGATGGAGGAGGTTCCATGACCTCTCTGAGCCCCTGTTCGGGTGCCTAACCATTTCTGTGGGAAAAGTTTTCCTCATGTTCCTCACGATTTCAGCACACATTTCCTGTCCCTGCCTCCCCACAGCTCTCCTGTCTTTCAGACTGTCTAGCTAGATCTGTCCTGTCCTCAGGGTGTTTCCCAGATCCGTGGGCACACTCTGCTCCCATCACGGTTGTTTTCTGTGGTTTATTTTGTTTGAGGCTTTAGACTCTTCCACAGTAACATGGTTCAGGAGCACCAGCCAGGAGAGTAGATTACCTCAAAGAGTGCAGTAGTTTCAGAGTTTCTTGAGAAAGAGTTAATGCTTTGTTTCCTCAAATCTGGTGCACATTAAGGTTGTGAAAGTTGCATGATTAGGCTACAGTGAAACTCTAATTACAATTGGTATTAGGACTTGCCACACTGGAAGCAAAAAATTATTGTGAAACCGACACCAGGTGCTCCAGAAGTAAATGTGAAGCTCCTACTAGAGCATAAATACATTATGAGGGACACCACTTTCTTATCCAACTGTCTCATAGCCATAAAGATTACTATTTTTTGTAGCTTAAACTAACATCACATAAATATATGGACTTTTAAACAAAACTAAATCTGTTTTCTGGGAAAGGTGGAAATGCAAATTGGTAACTGATTTCAAGTCGCTTCTGCAATGCAAAATTTTTACATCATAACAACATTATGTATTACCTACACCCTAAGGAGTGATTGCACAGTACCTTTCAGTTTCGTTCAGCAATCACAGTGACTGCATAAATCTTGGAAAATAAAATATGACACTGAAAGAAGGAAAAAGGATGCAGATTTTCATGAGATAAACTTGTTTCTTCTACATATGTGTAGCCTTGCAGCTCTTCTACTCCTCAGCAGGAGACAATGGCTGATCTCCCCAGCGGGAGTCTCCTGTGGGCCCAGAGGGAAGTTACTAATGCCACGAATGGTTTCAGTGACAAGAACAGAATCTGTGAAGGTACTTTTGCAGATGTCTACAAAGGTCAGAGGAACAACGTAGTGTATGTCATCAAAAGACTGAAAGAGGTGAGTACTGCACCTTTTTCTAGAAGGGGATATGTTGTTAACACCTCTTTCCTATTAGCAGTTGTTGTTTAATATTGTGTGGGCAAGGAACCGGAATGGCTACACAAGAGGAGATAAAAAGGAAATTATGTAAATAAGTAAACCTAGATCCAGCAAACACACGTGATGGATATTTAACTCTATCCATGGGAGTAGCTGGCACTGATGATTGCATCGGGGTGTCTTTACAATGTTTTTGTTCTAATTCTCAATTAATTATTGCCTTTGACTTAACATTGCCATCAGTGGTACTTGCCTGTTGCCTGCAGTAGCTGAGCAGCAAGAGGCTAACAGATCTGTATAAATGCAGCACCTTGTTAATTACGACTGACGTTGTGTTGCACGTTCTCATCTTTCAGCTGGAATGCACAAGCCCAAATTCTACCCAGAGGTTCTTTCACACGGAAGTGCAGATTTGCTTTCGGTGAGTGGTTGTGTTTCAGGGGCAGTGGTGCCTGTCCTGCTGCCGGCGGTGTTTGGTCAGCCCTGGGGGTGTCTGTGGCTCTGTGCAGGCAGGACGAGGCTGCTGCGCTGCCTCATGGGAGCCCTGGGGGAGCAGCAGGGCCCGGGGCTGTGCCTGCGCTGGCACGGCCGCTCTGAGCCCTTGGGGTGGGCAGGGCCCCCTCCGTGCCCCCTCCGTGCCCCCTCCGTGCCCCCTCCGTGCCCCCTCCGTGCCCCCTCCGTGCCCCCGCTGCCTGCTCAGGCAGGGCTGTGCTGCCCTGGGCTCCTGCTCAGGCAGTGCTCTGCCACCATGCCCGGGGCCCTGCTGTGCTTCCAACTGTGCTTCCAGCTGCAGCACACCATTCCAGTTGCCTTGAACTTAGGAACTTAGTCCAGCTCAGGATGTATTTTTCTGTGTTGCTCTTATTTCATTTGCAAACGATTGCTGATCTGTGCCTGCAGGTGCTGTCACATCAACATTCTGCAGCTGCTGGGCTTCTCGGTGGAAACTGGCCTGCACTGTCTGATATACCCATACCTGCCCAATGGCTCCCTGCAAAACAAGCTCCAGTGCCAGGTAAGCAATGACCTGGGTCTGTGATCTACCTGTGACTGCAAGTCCTGCCCTGCTACTGTGTGGAAACCGCAGCTCTTTGGACTCCGAGAAACAGCCGGAAAAAAAGGGTGCCCAAATACCTGGACTGCAAGCACCAGAAAGGCTGCAGCTCTCCCCTGGAGTCTTGACTGGGACTCAGACTAAACCTTTGGTTTTCAAAGCTACCAATGTCTTACCATGTTTTAGTCTATAAAATAAAGATTTTTCTCTCCCTTCCTTGCAGGATGATTATGCTCCACTGACCTGGGAGATGCGAATTAGCATTTCTGTGGGAGTCATCCGAGCTGTGGAGTATTTACATAATTTTGGAATTCTTCATGGGAATATCAAAAGGTGGGGGGTTTGGTATATCAGCACTTCCTTGGTCACTTGATAATTCCAGGATTTCTTTAATAGTAATGACTAAAACATGCAATTTGGAAATCCATTTGCAGTATTTTCTGCTGTCCCTTGTTCTGTAGGGCCTTTACCCTTACTTGTTTAACCTGTTTCTCCTTCCTAAATGAGGGAAGTATATTCTTTTGAAATAATTTTTTGAGTGCTTGTTCTTCCCCTTCTTCCTTTCTACCTTCCACTCCTACGCAGCAGGCAAAATGCTGGACACTTTCAGTGCTTAACTTGAAAAGTGTAAAACTAATTCTTTGCCTCAAGTTAAAGTAACAACTTGACCAATAATGTTATTTCTCTGTCCTTATCACAGCTCAAATGTCTTGTTGGATGAAAACTTTACGCCAAAGCTTGGACATTCTGGCCTGCGATTGCATTCTGCCGATAAAAAATCAGAATATGCCGTGATGAAAACCAAAGTCCTACAAGCTTCTCTTACTTACCTGCCAGAAGATTTTATCAGACATGGGAAGTTAACAGAAAAAGTGGATATATTCAGCTGTGGTGTGGTATGGTTCCTTTTTCCATGCTCTATTGCATTCTTCAGTGCTTCTAGACAGGAAATTGGATATAAGAACAAGTGCCTCATGTGGTTGTTTTGCTGGCAATTTCATATCATAATTGCTGGCTCTAGAATGTGTTGAAATCCTGGTTTTAATTATGTTCACACTCCAAATATACTTCAGTTTGTGGCAAAGTGAGGTGAATCTTTTGAACAACAGACAAGTGTTCCTTCTAGCAAAAAAAAATATTGGTGCTTATTGTTTATAAAAAGTTCTCAGAATTCTTGCAGAATTGCCACATGAGCTGCTACAAACATCACCTGTAATCTGGAATTTCAACAAAAATAATTGATAGTCTGTGATGTCACCTGTCTCCAAGTGTTTCATTTAAATAAGAAGTTACTCTGTTCAGTGTGATTTCTTATCTACATTTAGCTTGACTTTCTTCTCATCCTTTTGTCTCAACAGTGTCTATTGTACCTAACTATAAAATCTGGACTTGGCTCTGGAGGTAGTTCTAAAGTCTCATGAATGCCCAGAGCTGGCATTGTTAAGCCATCTGAAGTAAAAATAGAATATCAAAATGCCTTGGCAGTTCAATATTTCTTTAGTTACAAAACTAGTTTTTAAAATTGTAATTCATTCTGAACAAACTGTTTTATCTTTCAAATACACTTTCTAGGTCTTAGCAGAGGTACTGTCGGGGCTTAAGGCACTGGATGAAGGCAGACACCCAATTTATCTGGTAAGAAGCAGCAGGAATAATGGACACCAACACAAGTGAAAGGGGTTGCTGTCATAAAATTAATTTTACTTAAATACAGTTTGATATTTGCCATCTGCTGTACCATGTCCTGAAGAAGGGATGTTTAGGAGCCATATCCAGGCTCTGTTAATGTCAGTAGCCTGCCTGCCTTTAGACAGAGGCAGAATAGATATTCCCATTTCACAAAGCACACTCCTGAGTGCTGCTTGATTGTATTAGGAAAAACTCCAGAATAAATCCGTGCTTATTTAAGAGACAAAGCCTTGTGCCGAAATGCAGCTGCACGTTTTCTGTGTGCCAGAAAGAGGTGCTCTGAGCCACACTGAGTGGGGAAACCTGGCTGGGTGAGAACTGCAGGTGCTCATCATCATGTTTATCGGGTGTTTGTGTCTTGCACTCTGGCCTGGAATTGATAATCTGGCGAGTTTCCCAAGGTGAGGTTGGAGCTACACATTCTACTTCCACAAGCAACCAGAGCAGCCAGGCTCACTGAATCATTGACACTATCTGCAGAGAGCAGCCTCCACCTGCATTCCTTCTGTGGGACGTGCTCCTGATTTCCCATCTGGCTGAAGCCTTGGAGGGGAGAACAACAGTTCTATCACTTACTATTTCCAAGCAATTCAGCAATGTTCAAAGGGGTTCAGAAAATCAAAGATCCTACATCTTTGGTTTCTTTAACATGTCACCACGGCCTGTGCAAGAATGCTATTCTGCAAGTGTTGGCTCTTTTTCATCCCTATCTAAAGTGGCACAAACCAAGAAGAGCTGGGCCTGCTTTAGGGAATTTGGCATTGGACACATGCAGAGAAAGCCTCTGCCCTTTTCTCTCCTGTGAAAACAAACATTTCTGTCAGCTGCAGGAATGGAGATCCTTAAACCTTCTCAGTCTGTGAACCAGCCATTGAGGAGCACTAATGACAAACATAGCAATACTCATTCTCAGAGACTGAGGCAGAAATAAATGCTTGTGTTAATTTTGCCTTCACTAATGCATCTCCTTCCTTTGAACAGAAAGATATGATTGCTGATGAAATTCAAACAGCGAAAGAAAGCTCACACTCCAAAGTAAAAACTTTGGAAAAGCTGGCTGCCAATGAAATCTGCTGCAAATACCTAGACAGGAAAGCAGGACACTTGCCAGAAGAGGTTGCAGTTGATTTTGCCTCAGCCATCTGCCTCTGCCTGAGAAAGAAGAGTTCTAACATAGCAGAGGTAATATTTTAAATACACAACCAACATTTCAGTCTCCTTGTCATCGAGGAGCTGACAACATTCATGCCTTACTTATTTTTGGGAGTGTTGACATAGGAGAATATGTGTAAGCAGGGGTACAGGAATTATTCTGCATTCACAGATATGGTTGTTAAAAACAGGTGCTTGAAATTCTGGAAATGGCTGAAAATAAATTAAGAGAGCATTACATCTGTGGAAGCAGCACGTCCGGCTTCTCCATGAACACTCCAGAAGAAACCGATGATGAGACTGCCAGTCTGAGCATGGATGTGCCTTCTGCAGTGGGGAATAAAGAGGAGAGTGCCCAGGCAGCCATCCTGTCCAGTGCCAGCCCCTGTGCCCCTTCCATGGGAGCCACGGCACCCGACACCTTCTGCGGACACACGTCACGGGTCCCTTGTGAGTCAGATGAGTCCAGTAGTTTCATATGGAATCCTCCAGAAAAATCCACAGAGGAGCTATCTAGCCACAGCTGTACCACTTCAGAAAAGGTGGCAGGTTCTGGTCACGGGGTCAAGCAGGAGAAATCTGCCCAGGGACTGCAGGAGAGGAACGCGGCGTGTGCCAGGGGCGGCGTTGTCCCAGAGACAGCAGCTGCTGCCCAGGGCACCTGTGCACGGGACAGCCTGGACTCCTCCTGTGCTTCACAAGGTAAAGGTGCCCTGCTGGGGTCAGACTAGGCACAAATTACTTTCTTCTCCAGGATTGCTTAGGTTCTTCTTCCTACTTCTAAACATTTCATCTTTTCTCCTTGATTATGAATTTATTAGTAAATCTACACAATGTTTTGTGGGTTTCTATTAGATATTTTTCCTAAGCTAGTTTGGGTGGTTGGTTTTTTTATTTTAGAGTTATCATCTATTCCTTAGACAATAGATGGATTCTTTTTTTCTCAATATTTGGGCATTTTGTTTTTCAGCCTTAGCCAGAGAGACATCTTGGAAAATACAGATAAATGATCAAAAAAAGAAGCTCATGGAAAACATTTTGCTGTATGAAGAAGACAAGTTAAACAGTTCTGAACTTTTTGAATCATAACTTGGATGGATTTATTAGCAGTGGCCAGCTTAGAAGAAGAAATAAGGACTGTCTCTTCATTAGAAAGATGGTAAAAATGTGCTTTTCATGTAAGGTTAAGTAGCAGATTTGGATCAGAAACAAAAGTGATCACACAGAAGCAGCAGAAAATACTTGTTCTAAAGCACAGTGCCACTCTGTACACAGAAATTCCTTCTGCCTTTTCATCTGCAAGGTGAAAAGGAATGACAAACACAAACAAGTGTCAAGATAGTTTACAGTCCTTTTGCAGTGTTTCAGAAAACATCTCCAGCTAACGTTTGTCTCAGTAAGCCACAGTCCCAGGAGTTACAGAGCAAGCACTGCCCAGTAGCCAGGCAGCAATGCCCTGTGCTGTTATCCCACTGCATACCACAAACAGGAATCCTCAGGGCCGTGGGGAAGTTTTCCAGTGAATCTGTCCTATTCCATCTGATCTTAGTGCACATACTCCAAACACTGCATTACCAGAGAGGGGGGTTCTTCTGCAAGTTCTCAGACGTGTTGTACACAGCTCCATCCCAGCTGGAACTGCACTGGGCACAGAGGAGAGGAGATGACTTCAGGCACGTTCCTCTGCCCCCGTGTCTCCTACCCCGGGGTGACACAGGTGACACCACATAAGCCCAGCCTTCCAGGTCACTGTCAGCACCTCTGACATGGTGTTTAGTTCTTCAGGGGAATGCTTTGGGGAATTATTTTTTTCTAAGTGTCCTTTATATGTCGTTAAGGTTTCTCGTTGTGTTTCACATTATACTGTTGTATATTAAAATATCTTTAATTTTGTTATAGGACACTTGAAATATAATTTGTTGTATTTATTTTGGCAATGGGTCAAAGATAAGCTAGTAAGGGGACCTGTTGATGGTTCCACACACACCAGGTGTTCTCAGGAGTCCTGGTGGGTGTCCCTTGGCTCACCCAGCAGCAGCACCTCAGACTCAGCCTCGGGGATCACATGCAAGAGAAAAAATAGAAGCTTGTATGCTGGTGTATTTATGATCAAGTGAAAGCCTCCTTAAGAAAGTGTCACTTTTGTTTTTATGACATTTATTATTTGTGTTATTGCTAACATTCCACTTGTGCAGTCTAGGGAAATACTGATTTATTATAAACCAAAAGAACTATCAGAGCATGTAGCTCAGCTTACAGACAGGAGACTGCTGCCTCCTGAGCACAGGGAATAGGGCATGATGTGCAGAAATGGCTACAATTCACAGTGCAATTCAGGGAATATTAAAAAAAAATATTAATTATATGTAATTATTCTCATTGGAATTCTATAATAGTATATTTTCCTGGCTTTACATGAGGGCCTCATACCTTCTATTTTTGTAGAGTACTTAGTTCATTTTAGGTATTAGTATGAGCAAGTAAAAGTATTTTAACTAAAGAGTACTATAATCATACTTATCAAATTAATTTCTACACTAAAAACTGTTAAAATCCCTTAATTATAAGTGCCTTGAATACTGTCTATATGTTTGCCAGTGTCAGATTTTTTTAATTTTACCAGAATCAAATCAAGACAACATTAGCACTGATATAAGAAACATTGAGTAGATTCAGATTGGTCAATAACCACTTAATTCTGTAGATTTGAGATACTTTATGCTGCTGAAAATGTAATCTTTGTTGTTTTTCATGGGTATATTTTGGGACATCCATGGTAAAAGCCTCGGGTCTCCCTCAGGAAGGACACGTGGACACACCACAGAGCTGAATGGGAAACCCGGAGTTTTAAACTGAGAAATGTCATTTGTTCTGTTTCACAAAAGTGCTTTACAGGTTTTGTTCTCTTGTAGTCATCTAATTTAATTGTTATTCTTTGCCTTGTTCCATGCTAATTTCTAAATATTCTGAGGTGATATATGTGGTCCTGTAGAGTTACACATGTATTTAATGTAACATATGTAAGACAGTGCATGGTCTTACATTGATACAGTTACATAACTTGGCTATTCAGAGGCAAGTTTATACATTACTATTTGCTAGTAGGATTGTGAGTAAAATACTGAAAAAAATATCTTTAATTGCCTGCTTTTTTTGCTTTATGGCACAGAAAATGAGTGTCAGTCAGCACCAAGGGCCCACCCTGGGCACCGGCTCATGGTGGGTTTAAAAATAACTTTGAAGTGTGGCAATGGGTTCGTGCCCTTCTTCCTTCCCCGAGGATGAACAAAGCTGTAAGAGCAGAAGAGGGAAGCTGGCACTGTTTACATTCTCCCTTGGAATTGCCCAGACCAAAGGAAGAGCCGCAGTTTTGTAAAGCCCAGCCCTGTGAGGTACCATTACAGCAGGGAAAACACCCCACAGACAAAACGACCCCACCAAAACCCCCAAAACAACAAGAACAAAAAACCACCTACATACAAAAAAACCCAGAAAACAAAACCCAGAATATTTTCTACTTACCTAATCTATAAAGAATTGAACACTTAAAGGCATTATAAAATAGTAGCTGCTTATGTTGAGGGACTCTCGATTGTATTTCTTTAATTTGATGTTACTGTATAAGGATTGGGTTGATTATAGCTCAGTCACCTTATGTCATTTTTCACAATGAATAATCAAATTAGGGGAAAAAGACAAGTTTTACTTTTCATAAGGGGCCCAGTGAAAAGATGATTAAATACAGCACATCAGGCTTTAACCAATAGGACTTTATTCTGTTGGTATCTCAACAAAGAAAAAAACAAACCTGAGGTACAGTACAGACATGTGGCTAAAAAAAACAAACTTCAAACCATGGTTTGATTTACTGATGTTGGTAAAATAACCAAGTTTGAGACCATTGTAAAGCAGAAGACATATGCATTCCACTACTCCTTTTCATCTTCAGGAAAGCACAGAGACTTCCACTTAGCCAAGCATGTTATTTTCAGGAAGATCTTAGCACCGTTTTGCTGCTACCAGCAGGGCTGGCTAACACACTACCAGCTAACCCGAGAACTCCACCAGCCCTTCCCCTCACTGGGAACAAAGTTCTGGCCTTTGAGGGCACAGAGTATTTGTCCCTTTGCACAAAGGAGTTCACACCTTTGACAGTCTCCTCCTGTTCCTGCTCAAATGCTTGAAGTCTGACCACTGTATATCCAATCAAATTTGATCCTTAAACCAGAAAAGCAGGGTATAATTCCTACAGCATCAAGGAGTAGTATCAGGCACAGTACTTTGCTATGCTCTTTACCTTAAATTTAAGGGAATGTCAATTAAGGCTGATTATCAACATTTTGTAGCCTCCCAGTAATAGCTTTAGAGTGCTCATAAAATTGGATAATTGTTTCCCATGTTCAGTTTCGATAAAATCAGTTCTCATCCAGCTCAAGAACCATTGCAAATCAGGGACAGGGATCTCTTGCTACAGCTGGAGCACTCCCTCGTGCCTCACTGCTCGTTCTGCTGCCCCTCTGTCACCGCAGACACCCCTCCTTGGCCCTTGTTCACGTCGCTGATACACGCCCACAGTCCGTCCACCGACTCCTTCCACAGCGTCACCTCGAAAACAGAGCAGGCACAGCTTTCAGCCTTAACACTCCCTCAGCTTCCCCTTTCCCCACAGCTACCACAGCACTGGTGAATTCTACTGTCAGTACCCCAGGAAATCAAGTTCAGCCTTCATTTCTGCTTTCCAGTAAGGACTCAGAATGCAGGCAAATAGTTTGCCAGAGGTTACAGTCTTCCTGCCCTCTTGATAGTTCAAAAACAGTCACCACTGCAGCAAAGACGACTCCACGACAGCCTTGCCTCAAACAAGTGACAACAGCCTGTCCCTGCTCCTCTGGAAACAGGGCACGTGCAGTCAGAGTCAAGGCAGCAGTACTCACTTTGTTGTCTCCTCCAGACACTGCGAGGATATTGGCAGTGATGGACCAGCTCACGTGCCAGACAACATCATTGAACTTGTGCAGCAGCTTTGGTGACCAGGAGTTTCCAGAGGCATCGTCACACGTCCAGATGAACACTCTGCCATCCTGCAAAAGCACGGAGGCCGAGTTGGCCAGACACAGGAAACACCACCCTGATTGCTCTTGGAGCTCCACTCCCAAATCACAGCTCTGATACCACCCTTCCATGTGTCTGCATGGATTTGTGCTCAGCACACAAAGGGGCTGTTTCCTTGCTATAGTAAAGGCAAAGCAGTACAGCTCTGATGAGAAAAACTACCTACAGTGATTTGCAAATACCAGAGAAGAGCTCCCAAAATACTTATCTATCAGCTGAAATATTTCCCCAGAATGAGATTTTGTTTTCCAGTCACATGGCAGCAGCTCACTAAGCAATCTTCATGACAATAAAAAAGCATTTATAAAATTATTAGCAGCAAGAACACCACAGTTAATATGAAGGCTGAGGACATCAGAGCTGACTACGAATGCCAATTATTAGAAAACAGTATTTTTAGCTGGAGGTTCAGTGAATTTGGTCCAAAACACTAAAATATGGCATTAGTTTGAAGGTCTTCCTGCTATTGACACCATCCTACTCATGATGTTCAAAATAGCAGCCCGTACAAAATGTACAGAGACACACACGCACAAACCTTTGTCCACAAATGCTTCTACTGAGCTTCTGAGTTTGGAAGGAACAGGATTCAAGGGCTCTTGTGCACTGACCCAGACACAGCAAAGGACTGCCAGGAGGACCTGTTACAGCAGCTCTGACCTTACTATTGCTCTCCTAGGGGAGTGGGAAGGAAGTGTGGGCAGTGAGGGCACTGAGAGCCTGCCTGTCGCTCCAGCCTCACCTGGGAGCAGCTGGCAATGGTGCTGGTTGGCAAACCTATGGATGGAGCCCAGGCCACGTCTCGCACCCAGTCACTGTGAGCCTCCAGCTTCTGCTCCTCTTTCCACTGACTGTCTTCTTCCCTGAAAACACAATTATAGTCAGAAGGGTGGCAGCAGCATTTCTCATCCCCTGCTCTGGAAGGCTTTGGCTTTGTAGCCAGACTCCTGGTTCATCCAGATAATACAAAGCACAGGTGTTCCCCAGTTCTCCGAAAATCTCTATGGCTTTAAGTGACAAAACTCCTTGCAGGGGGAAGAAAGCACAGGCAGAGGTTTTGTTCTCATCTTCAGTTACTGTCAGAAATCTGCTACTGCCCAAGTCACAGTGGTAACCAAAGACCATTAGAAAGCCACTCTCCAAGACAAGATGACACAGGGCTGGCACAGACTGCACAGACCATGGGAGATACTGTGCATCACTAAGTTGTTTCCATTTCTAAAGCACTTCCTAAAAATGAGAATTCAAAGAGGGAAGCACAGACATGCTGAAAGTATTACCTGAGATACTAACAGGGACATTCAAAGCCTAGAAAGAGTGCCAGCTTTTATCTGATAACAGGGCACTTACTTCCAGATCTTGACCAGGTTGTCGCAGCCCCCCGATGCAAATCTTTTGACATAGTTTGGCTTTTGACCAGAGGGTTGTTCTATAAGGCTCCCTGGTACAACAGCAGGAGCCCAGCTGACTGCATTACATCCAATCTAGGTAATGAAAAACATTACTATTAAAAGTTGCTTACTTCACACAAATAAAGGAATAAAGGCTGCTGACGGGGTGAAGGAAACGTAGCACAGTGTCTGTGGGAGGTGGGGAATAAGCCCATCTCAGAAAATGGGAGTCCTGCACAATGCTGGATGGATATCAGATGAATAAGAAATCCAGACACAGTCTAGTCTCACTAAGGCACTTACTCAGAAAGCCTGAGGTAGGTAAGGAACTGCTTTATGGGGAAATATCATCCTAGGTGTGTGAACAGTGGAGACAGAGATAGGAACTGCACAGACACAAGGTACACACAGTTGCTAAGGTTTTGGAATGCAGGAGTAGAAGGAAGCTTTGGTCTGGAGCCCAATTTCCTTCCATTGAGAGCCACGCCGTTAGCTTATGAAGTTTTGCTTAAGCAAAAATCCCCACTGTTTTGGGAAAAACACGTGCCCTGCAATTTTTCTGGCTTCAGTTTATTCAGTTAGTTGGTGCAGGTATTCTTAGGACCAAGGCCATTTCCTGCCAGCTAACTTTCAGCACTGTGTTTAACAATAATCCTCAATTAACAAGCATTACCAGTGCTGTTTAGTAGCCTTCACCTGTCTTTTTTTCACTCCATTTTAGTTGCTACAGAGTATACCTGCCCACTCGGGAGGAACCTCAAACAAGTTATTCTTGGTTCTTGATGTTTCACATCACTTCACTGGATTTCAGTATTTATCTAGTCAAGTTCTTTGAGGCAACAATCCCCTTGGTAGCTCCTGGAACTCTGCTGCTCCAAAGGCCCAGACTCACCGTGTGTGCATTGCTGATCTTTTTGACTTCCCACTGCCCGTCTCCCGTGTAGCTCAACAAGGAGATGGCCCCGTCAGAGCTGCCACAGGCCAGGATCAGTCCATAGTCATGTGGTGCCCAGCAGACAGAATTCACTGGGAAAGAAGAGACAGAGATTACAGCACAGGGACTGCCTAACACTGACTGGTATCAGTCAGCCACCAAAAGCGAGTGGCTCTGAAAGCCGAGGATGAGTCTTGAAATTCCTGAATTTCAGCAAAGCCAGTCAATTAACACTGTTTACAGAACAACAGAGAATGGCTTTTATTTTTGGAACCCTTTTAGAATGAGAACACCAACAGAGCACTCTTAATGAGGTTAAAAAACTCTGACAACAGCGGGGAGCATCGCTGACTAAAACAAGAGCTGAATGGCAGGCAGAGGATGTAAAATCTGTATCAGTAACACAGCAAAGCTGGAGACTTCAGATCTGCATTGGCTGGACAAATCATCTGAACACAAAAGTTTCCACTGTAAAACAAAACACTGCACGATAAATTCATTTTTTCTTACTGGACACAGACAGTATTTCCCTCAAGAATTCAGTCCCCTGTCATCTTTATTTGAAAGCTGATTTCTTTGTACAACAACTCGTGTGCAAACACTGTATGAATCAGGACAGGAGGTTATCCAGTAATATGACCTTAGGTAAAGGTCCTGTTTGTGCTGAACAGATTTACTCTCTCTCCACTATTTATCTCTGTCTGTTTGACAGAAGGCTTCTTCCTTAACACTGACAGATTTACTCCAACCTTACCCGAATCCCCTCATTTCCCCAGATGCCCTTCCCAGCTCCAAACTCCCATACCTGAGGAATCATGTCCTGTGTATTCATAGGTCTTTTCCCAAGTGCCATTTTCTTCCTTCCAGATAATAACCTTCCTGTCATAGGAACAGGAAGCCAAGATATTCCCATACATAGGATGAGCCCAGGCAACCTGCCACACCGGACCCTCGTGCCTGCAAGAAACAATGTCATGTGGAAAAGGGAAGAGAAACCCCTCCTAGCTGTGGCTGCCTCACAGCCATCACTGCTGTGAATCGCTGTTCCAGAAGGGATTGCTGGCCTGACATGAGGAATGGGTAATGCCAAGATGGCAATGTTAGTGCCCTGACACAGGGCTGTCACTGCCATAGAAAACAATTCCAAACGTTTAGCCTTGTATTAGTACATTTTATCTCTTGAAAATCACAGGTGTCAAGTACTAACTGAATGACCAAGCCTCAGTGTATTTGCCACTGGTGCTCTGTCCCCTTCCCAGATCTGAGGAGTTTTTCAGCACAACCCTGGAGGAGTCCACCCTGGTATCCACCTGCACCTTGTGCTGCCCAAGGGCAAAAGGGCAAGGTATTAAGAGCTTCCCCCAATGCAATTCTGCTGTTCCAACAGCTCACCCCCTCAGGTCTGCAATGAGGATCTGCCCTCCGTTCCGGACGTCGAAGATCTTCACGGAGCGGTCGGAGGAGCAGGTCGCCAGGCGTGTGCCATAGTAATCCATCTGTGCATCGTGCTGCAGGAAGGCAGGGACAGCTGTGCTCAGCACGCTGAGCTCGGCTCGGTGACCAACCCCACTGCAGCTCAGGACTGGCACAGCTGCCCCAGGCCCAACACACTGGGGCCAAAAGGGCAGTTTTAGACAATCCAGACACACAAGTCATTTGTTTCCCCAACTGCTTCTTCACTAACTATGCAAGTGTTACACAGAAGGAATTCAGGAAATTCTGAGTAGCAACACACAGCATTTTCAAGAGAGGGCTGGGAACTGGTGCTGCTGACTACAAAGCAGTGACCAGTTACATATTCTTGTTTCTTAAAAGGTAAAGTGGGTGTACGAACACTGAGCTCTTAGTTATGTTTGAAACTTCATCATCACAGAATCACTGAGGTTGGAAAATACCTCGAGACCATCAAGTCTACCCTTTGAGCAATCCCCAACTCATCCCCCAGCCCAGAGCACTGAGTGCCACGTCCGGTTGTTCCTTGGACACCTCCAGGGATGGGGACTCCAAACCTCCCTGGGCAGGCCCTGCCAGTGCCTGACCACTCCTCCCATGAAGAAATACTTCCTGAAGAACTGGGCTCATCTAACTGGTCTCCTTCCTTCTACAAATTACTTTGAAACCTTTCCTCCTGCCCACACTAAGACATGTCCTTCCACATAAAGGAAAATCAGTTTCCTCAGCCGAAGTTGTGAACCATTTAGAATACACTTACACATATATTATTTCACAGAAACAAGCCTGTGCGTGAAAATTAAGGTTTTAAATCATTTCTCCTTTCCCGCGTAGCTGAGTCTTCCTGTCCACCCAGTACAGAACGGCAGGATCAGGATTTCGGACAGCGTTCTGCATCCAACACCGCACGAGTGTCCTCTCACACGGCACACACATCCCAGCCTCCCCCCTCGCACAGAGCGCCCCAGAGCAGCTCTGTTCCAGCCGGAACCGGCCCGGGGGGCAGCTCCCCCCGCACACTTACGATCATGTCCTCGTGGGACGTGTCCACGGTGTTGATGACCGAGACCTGCAGAGAGAGGGAACAGAAGGAGCTGAGCGCATCATCGCTCGGCCGCGGACCCCGGAGCTCCCGGGCCGGCCCCGGCCGTCCCTCGGCGGGCAGCGGCCGCGCCCGGTTGCGCTGGGGCCGCGCCCCGGGACACCGCCGGTTCCACGCCGGGCCGCCCCCGCCCTCCTGCTCCGGCCCGCCCAGCCCTGACCCCGGGCCGGTCCCCGCCGTCCCCCCGCACCATGGCGGCCCCGCCGTCCCCGCCGTCCCCCCGCACCATGGTGGCCCCGCCGTCCCGACCCGGCCTCTGCCCGCCTCAGACGTGGCACGGCGGTGCCTCGCACAACCGCTCCCGCCGCGCCCCGCCCGCCTGCGACGGCGTTCCGGCTGCGCCGGGTTCCGGGGGCGGGCGGTGCCTTCGCCGGGCAGGGGCGGGCGGTGGGAGCGGGGGCGGCCCGGCCCTGCCCCGGCCCTGCCCCGGCCCTGCCCCGTCCTGCCCCGTCCTGCTCCGTTCCGCCCTGCCCGGCCCAGCCCAGCCCTGCCCCGGCCCCCCCGAGCCCGGCCCGCCGAGCGGGCAGAGGCACCGCCTGGCCCGGGCCCGTCCCGCCGGCCCGTCCCGCCGCCTCGGGGGCTCCCTGCGCGGAGCCGCCCCGGCCCCTCGCCATGGCCAGCGTGTCCTACCACATCTCCAGCCTGCTGGAGAAGATGACCTCCACCGACAAGGACTTCAGGTGCGGCAGCAGGGCGGGCCCCGCGGGGATGGGCGGCTTCCCCCGGAGGGGTCCCTTCCCCGCGCCGGGCGCAGGCACGGTGCCCCGACCCGCCGGTGTGGGGATGCTTCTGTGTCAGAGCCTTTGATCGCTTGTGTTTGCGGTGTCTCAACCCAGCTGAGCCCTGACTGAGGGGGGAATGTAGAGGAGGCAACGGCGCTCCCTGCCCCTGCCTGGGCTGCTGCCTGATGGAAGTCGAAGGGAGAATGAAAGTCTTGACAGCTGGACTTTAAGTTGTTACTTATTTTGTGTAGCACAAATGCTGAAATACTTCTAGTTTGCTTTTCCGCTAGGTGACATGGTCAGTGCATTGAAAGGGCTGAGAGACCCCGGTTTGGGCAGCTCTGTCCCTGGGTGACAGATGCTGCTGGCCATGCTGGGGCTGCTTTATCAACTATTTCTGTGTGATGGGAAAATGTGCCTCCCTAACAGGACTAAGATGCTTTTGTTCTCTTTGTTTATGTCAGCAGAAAAGTTGACAACTTTTTAGGGTTGGGGCCAGTGGCTCGATGTGTAAGGCACTCTATAAAAAGTAATGAAAACTAACATTTATGAAAGATTTCATCACTGAGTATATTGTTCTCAGGACCAATCTGGAAGGTGATGTTTGTGCCAGCCTTGGTATTTTGAGGTATAAAAGAGAGAGATTAGTAAGAGCCTAAAAGTAGGCTGCTGATGTTTTCATATGTTAAAATAGGTACTTTATAAAGAATTCAGTGATGGTGTAGTTGTACAAACAGTTTGTTCAAAGAACTTACAGTTAACACTCCAAACTAGATGTGCTCCACACAGGTCATGTCACAGACGTATTGCAGGGCCGTTTCCTCCCAGCACATGGCCAAACATGACCCATTGTAGGAGCAGTTTTCTTTTGCTCCCCCTGCACAGATGGATCTGTGTGGGAGATTCTGAGGTCCCGGGGCAGGATGGCAGCAGGCAGCAAGTCCAGAGCTGGCCATGTTGCCATGGAAGGCTGAGCTCAGCCTGTGGCCATAATTGGTCATGCTGGGTGTGCGCAGACAGTGAACTGTGAGTGCAGCTGAAGAGCTCTTGCAGGATCAGAAATAGATTGCACATTGGGAATGTCTTCAGGCACAGTCCCGCTGCTTTCCCACCCCAGGGTCCAGGCTGGCTTTGGAACACCACAGCAGTCCTTCGTCCCAGATGTACCTCATTGCTGCTCAGGAATGGGCTTACAGATTGAAGCTCCAAATGTTGCCTTGCACATGAGAGCTCTTATGTGCTGAAGGAGGGGCATCAGAGCCTAATTGTAAAAGGAGGTGTCATTTTGTAAGGAGAGGGAATGGCTCTGTGGATCCTGTTAGACATCCATCCCATGGAGGGCTGACATTAGAAAGCAGCTAATACATGATAGCCACGCTGAGATTTCTCAGATCTTCACACTCCTATACCAGCAACTTTTGCATTTCCTGCTCCCAAGAAAATAGATACTTTACAGAATTTCTTAATATCCATTTTGTCATTGTCCCTGTCAGAAAACTGACTAACAGTCAGCTGGGTGTTTGTTTTTCCTTCTAAGCTGGAGTGATAACTACTTGCTTGGTTTTGCTCACAGCAATCTAAATATAGCCTAGGGCACTTCTGAGGTGTAGTTTGCACGGAGTCGTGACTTTATTTTTCATTTTTGAGCATGGTAGGCCTTCTCCATGTGTGGGGTCATACTATCAGTGCTAAATTAGCCAGAAAGAACAAAGCCAGGTATGTTCTTAGACCCCAGAACCGCTTTTCTTAGGCCGGGCAATTAATGAAAAAACCCACCGTGATTTTTTCTGGCATAATTAACCATCTTCATTTAGTTACCGAGAAAAATACACAAGTTGGGTGCCACTTTAAGAGTTTTTGTTTGCCTGACCCCTGTTAGGTATACATCTACTTGTAAGATAATAGTAATTCTCTGTATCTTGCTTTTTAGGACAGTGTGAAGAATGGTAAGTTACTCTTTGACAGTGTGTTTTCATACAAGCACCAATTGCCAACTTCTGTTGTCCCAGGAGATGCAAAGATGATGCCTTTGTGTCTGCACATCAGCCAGTCCACTTTTGTCCTTTGTCCTTTCAGATTTATGGCCACCAACGACCTGATGATAGAACTGCAGAAAGATTCAATAAAACTAGATGAAGACAGCGAGAAAAAAGTTGTGAAAATGCTTTTGAAATTGCTGGAGGACAAAAATGGGGAAGTACAGAACCTTGCTGTCAAGTGGTAAGAGCCTGGGCAGTAACTGCCATGCTTCCTGGCACTAATAAAGCCATTACAGACTACAGAGTATGTGAGAGCAGAGCCTGGCCCTGGGCACTCCCTCAAACCTCCCTTGCAAGGGGCTTTGCCCTCTCTCAGGGCACTGCACTTTCTGTCTTGATACTCACAAGGCGTGAACAGATACCTTTGTAGCAGCAGGAGGTGATTTTGAAATTAGTTCAGTGTTTGTATTATGAACCTTACCATGAAAAGTGGTATCCCTAAGATTTTTCTTCCTCAGAGATAAGCCCAGTTTAAAATGTTGGTCATCAAGCTCCTGGTGTCTCTTGGGCTTTGAAATCCTGTTCTGAGTTTCCCCGTGGTTCTCTCTTTGATAGGGATGGTACTAAACCCTTATGGCATTTCAATTTCAGGTCTGAATCCTCCTCTTCAAGGGCATTTTTCCTTACAGTTTGTAATACACTTGGGTTTTTCCCTGCCTTGACTCCGAGTGCAGCCTGTGCTGTTGCTTTGCCCTGCTCTGTTTCAATATTTTTTTAATCCAAATGAACAAAAGTCCCTCTATTAGTGAATCCTCAGATGAAGGGATCCTGCTGCTGCCATTTTCTTTCCTGTCTCTTTCCCCAGCATGGCTGAGAGTGTTCAGTCTAAAAATGCCATGGAATGGCTCAGTTCACCCCAGGGCTCCAGAAAGGTGGGCCATTTAAAGACAAATTTAGGTTTCTCTGTTTTTCCTTCTGTGGATCCTATTTGTATTCCCTTCTTTTTAACCACATGCTGCTTCTATCTCTATCCTTTCTCTGTAACCCTTAGCCCTTTCTTTTTGATTCCCACGGTCCTGACATTTTCTGCCCCTGCTCCTGTCTCTGCCTGCTTTGGGCTTGCTTATTCTGATTTTCAAAGTGAAACAGTTGGGCACTGAGCAGAGGACCGACTTCTTAGCCTGTTTATCTCTGATTGTATCAGCAGTAAGTCCATACTCACTGTGATCTCTCATCCATCCAGAATGTGATCATGAAGAGGCCTCAAAATGGAACCAGGAATATTTCCTTTCCATGCTTAAGGAGGTACTTACAGCAGTTAACGTCCAGTCAGTCATTCTCAGGCAGGTGGCCAGGATCTCTAAGAAGGAGAAATGTGATGGTTTGAAGGACACAGGCCCTTCATCCTGACTGGCTTCTCCTCCTACAGCCTGGGCCCGCTGGTTGGCAAAGTGAAGGAGTACCAGGTGGAGACCATCGTGGACACGCTGTGTACAAACATGCTGTCAGACAAGGAGCAGCTGCGGGACATCTCCAGCATTGGCCTCAAAACCGTCATCTCTGAGCTGCCACCGGCTTCCACAGGTACACTGCCTCTCCCTGCTGGAGGAACAGGGAATCCCAGCTTTTGGGAAACGGGAAAATGTGGAGTTCAGAGCATAAAAGTTACCAATTCCTTACTTACCTGCCAGAGGACAACTAGTGAAATACAGAGGAGAGACAGTAGAAGCTGAGGTACCAACGTGATGAAAGATGGCATGAAATGAAAACTTGAGCAGTGTTTGGAACTACTTATCCCAAAAACACAGCAGGGGATACCTGAGGTTCCTGGGGACAGGAGTTTCCTCTGCAGCCATCTCATGTATCTGTCCTGATAGGTCTCCTAGGGGGGGATTTCTTTTTTCAATGTAGGAGGCATTGAATGGTTCCCAGCAGCAAAAAGTCTCCTTTTTAACTGATAGCAGCGTAAAATCTCTCTCTTGCAGGCTCCACCATGACAGCAAATGTGTGCAAAAAGATCACAGCCCAGCTGACGGGAGCCATTGGCAAGCAGGAGGATGTGTCTGTGCAGCTGGAAGCTCTTGACATCCTGTCAGATATGCTGAGCAGGTACCAGAGCATTTCCTTCTGGAGCTGTGCATAGCAGGGGGCTGCAGGGATGTGTCTGCTTTTGATTTCTTTATTTCCCTAATCTTACTACTGGGACTTAAAAACACAGTATTTGGGTTGGCTGCCCCTGGGGAATATCTTAGCAGAGCAGGTCCCCAGTGGGGACAAGAGACAACATGCTGAGCCCTTCTGTGGTTGGGAATGGCAGTGCCACTGGTGATGGATCCCACAGGGGCCCACCTCACACAAACACGGGAGGGCGAGGGCAAAGCAGGGAGGTTTATTTTAGCCCTGTGATCCGATCACACATGCATTTTTTTTCCTGGCTGCCTCTCTTTCTCTTGTTGCATAAGTCAGAGTGACAGTGTCATATGTCATCTGCATGCAGGAAATTATTGACAAACCTCCAGGTCATCCAGAAGGACATATCAAAAACCCCTCCGTCATGGAGACAAATAGCCTCTCCCTGTGCTTTACAGAACAAGTCAATGTTCAGACCAAAATGCAAACCCCAGCCTTCTCCCCCTCCCCACAATGAGCACGAAGTCTCCGTAGCTGAAGGATTTTTACATTTGTTGCTGCCAAGAAGGCTTTTTCTCTGAGGCTTGGACTTTCAACTTCTCCTTTGTTCTGTTGATTGCAGACTGGGGGGAGCACTCTACTCATTCCATTCCTCAATCCTGACCTGTCTCCTGCCCCAGCTGACGAGCCCCAGGTTGGCAGTACGTAAACGGGCCATCACTGCCTTGGGGCATCTAGTCTTGACCTGCAGTGGAAACATCTTCTCAGAGCTCACAGAGCATCTGCTGGCTGAGCTGAAGAGGAATGAGTCTACATCTACCACCAGGACATACATTCAGTGTGTGGCTGGCATCAGCAGGCAGGCTGGGCACCGCATAGGTATGGTGAGCAGCTTGAAATGGCACTGGGAAATGTACGTGCATTTTAGAGCAGCTCCTCTTAGTGGTAAAAGAAGAGTACTCACTGTTCCTAAAGTATTGGTGGCTTGTGCTTTGCAATTCCCTCCGTGATCCTGGCCTGGCTCTCTGATCTCCTCTTGGAAGGGAGGAGACACCAGAGTATCTCTCTGGCTGCCCTTCTGTAGCAACTTCACCTCAAGATCTTGCAGTGCTTCCTTGGTCTGAATTAACACCTCTGTGAATTAGGTCAGTTGATTCACCCCATTTTAAATGAGAGGAGAAATGGAGGGCAGCATACTGTATTACTTGCCTAAAAGATCTGTCTAAAAGAGCTGAGATCGGGTTCTAGAAGATCTCTAATCACAGCTCTTCCCATGACTGAAATGCCAACAAGGGGCTGCAGACAGGGAGCAGTGGTTAGCTTATGAAGATCAGCATGGCTGGTTTTGGTGGGCTGCTGGCTCCTTGCCCATGAGGTCCAGGCCAGGAAGGAAGGAAGTGGCAGGTGGAGGAGCTGTCAGCTGCTTGGGTGAGTGAAGGCTGGAAGGGTTTTTCACTGCTGCTTGCTTTGTCTTTCCCAGGAGAGCACCTGGAGAGGATCGTCCCTCTGATCGTTCAGTACTGTGAGGTGGACGATGACGAGCTGCGGGAGTACTGCTTCCAGGCCTTCGAGTCCTTCCTGAGGAGGTGTGTGCCCTCGGGGCACCTCTGCCCTCCAGTGCAGCCGTGTCCTCCGGGGAAACACCGACCCTTTCAGCAGGAGGGGAGGGCCTTGCTGCATGTGTTCCTGTGGCAGTGACAGTTCATGTATGAAATCTCTTCTGCACAGGCAGGGTTGGGCTGGAGTTATGAGCTGCTTTACCTCAACATGTGAGGGTGTCCTTCTGTATTGGTTTTGCAGGAGTGGGAGTTTCCTTTGTCCTTGGAGGGTTCCTCAGCCAGAGGGAACTGCCTCACTCCTGGTCCGTGGAGGGAGCTGGAGGCAGGAAGGAGGCTGAGGCAGAAGAGCTGCTGAGCTGCAGCTCTCCAGCTGTTTGGTCAAACATTTACTGCTTGGAAAAGGAGCCCTGCAGAGCTGCTGAGGTGTTCTTCCAGGGAGGATTCCACCAGGGGGTGAAGGCAATTGATTTATTTTTCCTTATAGAAATCATTGCATCCTCCCAAGGAGAATGTGGCTTTGCTTTGTGCACAGCAGGAAGGAGCATCTCTGGTTTAACTCATGTTAACAAAATGTTCAAATGGTCTATGAAGCACTTTCAGATCCTTTTGAGATTAATTGTATTATTTGGGTATTTAAACCAGCTTAGTCTTTGATTAACTCTTAGGATTTTTATTTGTCCTGATAGATGCCCAAAGGAAATCGACCCTCACATCCCGAGTGTGATGGGGCTGTGTCTGAAGTACATCACCTTTGACCCAAACTACAACTATGACAATGAGGAGGAAGAGGAAGAGATGATGGAAACTGAAAATGGAGAGGATGAAGAGCAAGGTGCCTGCTTGTGAGGATGGCTGTGCTCAGCAGAACACAGGGTTAACATTTCTCCCCTTCCTGCTTTCTCCTGCTGGAGAGGGCAGCTCTGAGGATCAAGTGATCCTCTAGCTCTGGTTTTATCATAATGGTGCACCTTGTTTTCCACTGTGTTGTTCCTAGAAAGCGATGATGAGTACAGTGACGATGACGACATCAGCTGGAAGGTCCGCAGGGCTGCGGCCAAGTGCCTGGAGGCCGTTGTCAGCAGCAGGCACGATCTCCTGCAGGACTTCTACAGAACTCTTTCCCCAGCCTTGATAAACAGGTTCAAAGAGAGGGAGGAGAATGTCAAAGCTGACATCTTCAGTGCTTACATCTCCTTGCTGAAGCAAACGCTGCCCACCCAGAGCTGGCTGCACACTTCCGATGCCTCTGGCAAGGGTGACGCTCCCCTGACGATGCTTCGGAACCAGGTGTGTGAGCAGGTGACCTGAGTTAAATCACAAAGCACTGAGGACAAGCAGCTACTGATGATTGTGCCGAGAGCAATCCTGAGAATGTGGCTAATGGAAGGAGCCCTGGGGCAGGCAGCCAGGGGAGAGCAGATCCAGGGGGCCGGCTGTTTACTGTCTGTCTCCTGCTGTTCCCGGGGAGAGAGTGCTGAGGGAGTGCAGGAGCAGGGGGGCACAGCTGGCACTGTCCCTCTGCCAGCTGCTGGCATCTGTGTCCAGGCTGAGGCAGGTTGGTCTCTGGCTGAAGGGTCAGGCTGCTGCTTTACTGGTATTGCAGCTGCTGCTCGGGAAACTCATTGAATAAACTGTTGTAGAAATGCACCAGAGTGAGTCCTGGAGAGCAGTTAGGATGACTGAGGTGTCCCTTTGTCCCTTGCTTCTTCAAACTGCAGGTCCCCAACATTGTCAAGGCCTTGCACAAGCAGCTCAAAGAAAAGAGCATCAAATCAAGACAGGGTTGTTTCAGCCTCCTGACAGAACTGGCCAATGTTCTTCCTGGTTGCCTGGCAGATCACATCCCTGCACTCGTCCCTGGTAAGCTTGTCTATGGTCTGGGAAGAAGGAGCAGGGTTGGCAAAATCCATTCCAAACACATGTGCTCCTTGTGGATATGCTGAACAGCTCCCAGACTAATCCTGGCTTCTGTCTGCACTGTAAGCCAGGATAAGAACATCAGGTTCATTTCCAGTCCCCTGAATAGATGTTTTTGGGAGTGCCTATTCCAGCTTCCTTTGAAAGCAGCTGGAATGAGATCAGAAACACAAGTGACATTTTCTTTTATAAAATCCAGTGGCATTTAAAAAAATTCTTTATGTTGGCTGATTATTGAATTTGCAGCAGCAACATTTTTGTCTGAGCTCTCCTGGCTGTGGACTCATGAAGCATCCCACTGCTGGAGGGCTCAGGTCCTGCCTTCATTTTTGGTGTGACTGTATAGTGGATATGAGAAAAGTCTCCTGTGACTGTCCCTGGCTGGATCCACCTCCCTCTTTAGGAAAAACACAACATCAGTCCTGTTGTCTCCTTTGCACAGGTATTGTTTTCTCCCTGGCGGATAAATCCAGCTCGTCCAACATGCGGATCGACACACTGTCCTTCCTCCACGTCCTTCTCTGCAACCACCAGCCGGAGGTGTTTCACCCTCATATCAAGAGCCTGTTGCCTCCTGTTGTGACCTGCATTGGAGACCCGTTTTATAAGATCATGTCAGAAGCTCTGCTGGTAACTCAGCAGCTTGTGAAAGTTATCAGGCCTTTGGACAAATCTTGCACTTTTGATGCCAAGCCCTTTGTGAAGGACCTTTTCTCTGGTACTCTGAAGCGGCTGAAGGCAGCTGACATCGACCAGGAGGTGAAGGAACGTGCCATCTCCTGCATGGGACAAATCATTTACAGCCTGGGAGACCATTTAAGCACTGATCTCCAGCCAACTTTGAAGATATTTCTGGAGAGGCTCAAAAATGAAATCACCAGACTGACAACAGTCAAAGCATTAACCTTAATTGCTAGTTCTCCACTTAAAATAGATTTGAGACCCATTCTAGGGGAAGGTATCCCCATTCTAGCTTCCTTCTTGAGAAAGAATCAACGTGCCTTGAAACTGAGCACTTTGACTGCTCTGGACATCCTGGTGAAGAACTACAGCGACAGCCTCAAGCCTGCCATGATCGAGTCTGTGCTAACAGAGCTCCCTGCCTTAATTACTGAGAATGACATGCACGTGTCCCAGGTGGCCATCATGTTCCTCACGACTTTGGCAAAGGTTTATCCATCCTGCATCTCCAAGATCAGCGGCTCAGTCCTCGCTGAAATCTTTCAGCTTGTCCACTCACCTTTGCTTCAAGGAGGGGCTCTGAATGCCATCATCGCCTTCTTCCAGGCACTGGTCCTGACGAAGGCAGCCAGCACGGGTTACCCCGAGCTGATGAAGCAGCTGACAGCACCCGTTTACTCCTCGGGTTCGGCCGGGGCCTCGCTGACGTTGCACAAACAGGCGTATCACTCCGTCGCAAAGTGCGTGGCAGCGCTGTCCTCGGCCTGCCCGAAGGAGGCCCCTGTGACAGTGAACCAGTTTGTTCAGGATGTGAAAAGCCCCAAGTCCAGTCCTGCTGTTCAAGTGCTGGCTTTCCTCTCCCTGGCAGAGATGGGCCGTACCACAAACCTCAGTGCTCACAGGGAGCTCAGAACTGTCATCCTGGAAGCGTTTGCTTCCACCAGTGAAGAGGTGAAATCCGCTGCCTCCTACGCGCTGGGGAACGTCAGCGTTGGGAATCTGAAGGAGTATCTGCCCTTCATGCTGAAGGAGATCGGAAGCCAGCCCAAGCGACAGTACCTGCTGCTGCACTCCCTGAAGGAAGTCATCAGCTCCTCCCCGGCCGACAGCCTCACGCCTTACGTGGAGGATATCTGGGCTCTGCTCTTCAAGCACTGCGAGTGCACAGAGGAAGGGACACGCAACGTGGTGGCAGAATGCCTGGGGAAGCTGACCTTGGTGAACCCTGCTGAGCTGCTGCCCCGGCTGAGGAAACAGCTGTCAGCAGGTAACGGGGATGGCGATGGCCAGAGGGGGGAAATGCTGCCATTGCTGGAAATTCCTCTTGTAAACTGCTGGTGGGTACAACAGGGAGCAAAGCCAGGCAGAGAGGCGAGCAGGAAATGAAGGATCTCTGCAGGGGGGATCAGAGGTGCACTGGTCTGCACAGGGACAGGAGGGTCTTGGGAACAGGGACTGCATGTGGAGATTGTGCAGGAGCAGATTTAAACACAGAGTTGTTAAGACAAATGCTCTGTTCTCTTAACCTCTTCAACGTGTGTGTAACCCGACTAAGAGCAGAATATGTGCTGCAGAGTTACAGCAGTGACTTTGTCAGTTGGTCTTTCACTGTTTTTCTTCCCCCCTTCATCGCAGGCTCTCCACATGCCCGGAGCACCGTGGTCACTGCCATCAAGTTCACAGTTGCAGACCAGCCTCAGCCCATCGATGCTCTCCTGAAAGGCTGCATAGGTAGGGTGGTGTGTGACAGCAGTGTGAGCAGTGTGAGGCGGGGGTGTGAAAGGTTGGGCATCGTTAGCAGCTCGGGGATTTTTCACTCCTGTGTGAACCTCATCTAGTCCTGTTAGTTTTGATCTGTATTCCTCTGCTTTTGAGATGACAGAGCAACACTGTCTTGTGAGTCCTTGTTAAATGCTCTGATGCCTTGCTCTTGGGCATAGTGTATTGTTTTTTAGGGAGCTTAAGTTCCTTCTGTATTTAAACTCAGACTTCAAGCTCCTCACAACAAGGATCTTGAAAAGTACAACCTATATGGAAAGGGTCTTATATCTAGGGAGCCCACACATTGGATCTGCTGTATGGAACTGGGCCTTCTGTTTCAGAGAAGATCTGAGCAAGAAGGAAACCGAAAACCAACTTCCTTGAATACTAAAGGTGCTGATTTGACTTTAGGGTGAGGTAGCTAGAAACACAGTTTGGTTTTATGCCCAAATGCAGGACAGTCATGTTTTTTCTATTTACTGTATCCCAAATGGAGGGAGGGAAAGCATCTCCAATGGCTCTGTTAAGAGTGTGCCACTGGAGTTATTTTACCATAGGTGCTTCCATAACCAGCCTTCTTGAAATATACCCTGATATACTTTCAAAATCCTTTAAAAACACTGCAGCAGGACTGACTGGTACATTCTTACTCCACAGGTGACTTCTTACAAACTCTGCAAGATCCAGACCTGAACGTTCGCCGCGTGGCTTTAGCCCTGTTTAATTCTGCTGCTCACAACAAACCTTCTTTGATCCGGGATTTACTGAACATGGTCCTGCCCAGCCTGTACAGCGAAACGAAGGTCCGAAGGGAGCTCATCCGGGAGGTAGGTCCAAAGGGAGCTCACCCATGAGGTGAATGGGCTTGGCTGGGTGCCACACACGGTGACTTGCTGCCTGTGCAGGTGAGATGGAGCTGTTGCCCTGTCTGCTCTTAGGTCACACCACTGTTGTTTGTCTTGGTTAAGGTAGAAATGGGGCCATTCAAGCACACAGTGGACGATGGCCTTGATGTGAGGAAAGCTGCTTTTGAGTGCATGTACACCCTGCTGGAAAGCTGCCTGGACCAGCTGGACATCTACGAGTACCTGAACCATGTGGAGGATGGGCTAAAGGATCACTATGATATTCGGGTCAGTGCTGTGCCCTAACTAATGTAATTTCCTCTGGGGGCCTGGCCTGCAACTGAGATGTGTGTCCCCACAGCAGTGTGCCCCTGCCATGCCATTTCCTATTCCCTGCAACTGCTGCAGCCTTTCATGATTGTCTGGCTCTGATTTGACCGTAGTGGCCTTGACAAGACACCCCTGGTGTAGCTGGCTTTGTAGGAAATGTACCAAAGTCTAAAGTTTCTTCTGCCTTTAAACAGATGATTGTCATTTGTTCAGAGGGACCAGTGACACTATATTGGCTGCTGGCCTCACATCTGGATAGGAAGCACGACATCCTTTTCCAATGTGATTTGCTTTACCCCAGCTCAGAGGCAGGCACAGCCCCATGCTGAGCGGTGCCGTTTGTCCCCATGGCCCTGTGCAGACACCTGTAGCACTGCACACACCAGGCCCAGCTGCGGCTCCGGCCTGCTGGCTGCCAGGGCTGCATTTCCAGTATCACCAAAGCTCTGCCCCAAGCCCCTGGCACAAGTGCAGAGGAGCACACGACAGTGTGGGTACAGCCTGGCCTGTCAGCAGGGTGGGCCCAGCTCTGAGCCAACCCGTGTCTCTCCGTCCTGCCCAGATGCTGACGTTCATCATGCTGGCGCGGCTCTCCGTGCTCTGCCCCAGCGCTGTCCTGCAGCGGCTCGAGCGCCTGATCGAGCCCCTCCGGGCAACCTGCTCCACCAAGGTAAGAGCTGGAACATGCAAGGGGCTGGGGCAGGTCCTGCCCAAAGCCACCTCTGCTCCCAGCCCTCTCCCTCACTGCTGCTGAGCCACCCACTCCTCTCATTTCCCCAGCTGTAAAATACTCTGCTGGTCTCTGCTGCCGTGTTGGTTCTGTGCCTGAACCAGCTTTTCTAAACGCCAACTGCAAACAGGGCTTTGGATTTGCAGGTGAAAGCAGGTTCAGTGAAGCAGGAGTTTGAGAAGCAGGATGAGCTGAAGCGCTCAGCCATGAGGGCAGTGGCTGCTCTCCTGACCATCCCCGAGGTGGAGAAAAGTCCAGTGATGGCAGAGTTTTCATCCCAGATCAGATCCAGTCCTGAAATGGCATCACTGTTTGAGAGCATTCAGAAAGATTCTGCTTCCCTCTCCATCTCAGAGTCAATGGACATGAGCTAAGATGTGTTTCCCCCATTGCCCTCCTGCCCTTGCAATGCCCCAGCCAGAGACACCAGCTGGGTCGGGGGGGAACGAAGGCCATTGAGCCACTCCTGCCACAGCCATGTGCAAGTCCCTGGGCAGCCCCAGGAGAAACTGCCTGGAACCAGCGGCACTTGCATCAGACACCTCGTGGATCAGGGGAACACATCCTCATCTAGGGGAGGGGCTGAAAGATGAGCAGTCCCACTTCTCAGCAAGTTTTAAGGGGTACACAAAGCAACTGCAATTGAGTGTGGTTCCATGAACAATGGAAACTACTTCCTGATATATTCCTTGCTGCAGTACAAAAAAATATAGCTTTAAATGGTTTTTTAATGACTGCACATGCACTTTCTACCCCAAATTGCCCAAGAATGTATTTACAGTGTTTCCCTAAATAACATGACTAAAAACTGAAGTCATGTCTTTAGTGATGAGCACCACTCCCACAGGCCTTTTGGGGAAGGAGACTTGCCCCAGCCAAGCTGCGGGAGCTGCATGGGGCAGGGGGGTTACCTAGCCCCCCAGGCTTCCTCCTGGGGCTCCATAGTTTGGCATTTGGGCAATACAAAGCTTTCTAGCTTGGCTTCCGTTTTTACAGTTTTGACTGCAAAATACCTCAAGTGTCTCCTCCAAGGGACAATTAGTGACTATCTCAGTGACAAACCCTGCTCTAAGCTCTGCTGTGCACCAATGCTGGCTTCTTCTCCCCTTGGAGCACCTCGGTGTTGTCACCAGTCATGAGGGCACCAACCTACTGATCCTGGTCACAGATCAGCAGGAGGCACCTGTAGGAGTGCTGGTGGTCTGTGTTAATGTCACAGGGGTGAGAGGTGGCAGGCAGGAGCCAGAGGTGCAAACACTCAATCCACAGTGGCTGCTGTGCTCAAATCCTGCTTTGTGCAGGAGAAAATGCCTTAAGGGACAGAGAATGTTAACAGCCAACTAGAGGACAAGGCCACCAAGACACACTGGGGCTGTGGCCATGGACCTGCCCTACGCTTCCTTTTCTCCTCTTCTGACAGGGTGGTTGATGTGAAAGTATTTACAGTGCTGTGTGAAAGGACAGCTATTTTCGAATGGTATAAAAATAAAATACACTTGTGAAGCTGCACGCCCTGAGTTCACTGACCATCACGCTGACACTGCACCTCGCTGTGCGAGTGCCCCGAGACAGCCAGGCCGGGCTGCTGCCCCTGCTCTGCCCACGCAAAACAGCACCCGAGTTGGACTGACACTTTATTAAATACACCTGGCTGCAGAGCCTGGTTACTCGTTCTCCTCGCTGCGCAGTCTGGCATTGGGGTTGGTGATCTTGATGGCGAGCTGTGCTGCTCTCTCCACGATCACCTTCCTGTTCTTGGAGGACACGTTGTGGGCTATCTCTGCACAGTACGACCTGTCAGAGACAGATGGCATGTCAGGTTCAGCTCCAGCAGAGCTGAGAGCCAAGGCAAAGCCCTCTGGTTCTGTCCCACCACAGCAAAGCCCCCCAGACATCCCGCTGGCACTGCTTGGACGCAGCCAAGCACAGGGGCATCGATGCACAGGAACTGAACCACACAATTTCCACCCCTTGATCCAACCTGACCTGTCTGGCCTGAAGCAGAAGCTCCACTATAGAACACAGCCCTTCTTGCGAATGACTGAGTCCCAGATAGCTGTTAATGGTGTTGCTTACTGCTCTTATTGCTTTGTAGTGAAAGCAACAACAGAAGCAGACTCAGTCCTAGGTCTGACCTGGAGCCCCAGTTCTGACCATGGTCACCAGTGACATACCACAGCCCTGTTCGCCATTGTTATGTCTATTTTTACCAGGGGTATGAGTTTTACAGCCCTAAGGCCCCTCTGTGCACCCACACCAGCAGCACTGAGGAAACCACAATGGCATCTGTGCTCTTGAAAGCAACAACCTCCCTTGTGTCCCCCCGACTGCTCTGCCTCTCCCAGGTGGGAGCACACAGGCCCCACACACTCACTTGTTGCTCATCATCAGCACTTCCAGCTCTTTGACATTGTGGACCAGGAACTTTCTGAAGCCTGTAGGCAGCATGTGCTTCGTCTTCTTATTGCTGCCGTAGCCAATGTTGGGCATCAGGATCTGCCCCTTGAAGCGCCGGCGCACTCTGTTGTCGATGCCCCTCGGTTTGCGCCAGTTGCGCTGCAGAAACGCACAGATCACTTACACAACGAGATCAGCCTGAACGCCCCTGCCCGAGGGCTAACACCCTTGCCTGCCCCGAGGCACTGGCTCCAGCCAAGAGCGGGGGCCCCGCAGGCCCTCACTGCCCGGCTGCTGCTGCCCTTCCCTTCACCACCATCTCAAAGGCACCCCCGCAGTTCTCGGGGACTGGTAGCGACTGCTCACCTTGATCTTGACATAGCGGTCGGACTGGTGCCGGATGAACTTCTTGGTCCTCTTCTTGACGATCTTGGGTTTCACGAGAGGCCTGAGGGCAGGCATGGTGGCTGCGGGACACAGAGCGGGGTGAGCGGGGAGCGCGGCCGGGCGCGGCGCGGCTCCCCGTGCAGCGCGTGTTGCAGACTGTCTTCCCCCGCGGGCCACGCCGGGCCGGCGAGGGAATGGGTCTTCATCTGCTGTGGCTCTGCCTCCCGCCTCCGAAGCTGGCAGAGCACTGGGAGCTCTCCAGATGCGATCCTGGGAGGTGTCGCGGTGTCATCGTCCCCCCCGATGGCCCTGACTGGAGCCCGGCGCCGCGCACCGAAGCCAGACGGGCGAGGGCTGCTCGTGGAGAACAGCGACCGACACCCGCTGGCGCCGAACACGCCGGGCCCGGCCCAAAGGCTCGGCCGGGCCCGTGACCGAGCGCTGAGGGTGCTCCGCCGCCCGGGCAGGGCTGCGGGTCAGGCCTCAGGCAGGCAGAGTCCCGGCCCTGCGGGGGCCGGTTCCCGCGCCCCAGGGAAAGGTGAAGCGGAGGGAAGGGGAGGGGGGCGGGCGGTCCGTGCCGTAAGCCCCGGGCCGGTTGGGTCCCGGCTGGCCTCGGATGGTCCCAGCTGGTCCCAGCTGGCCCCGGATGGCCGCGGATGCCCGACCCGCACTCACCGGTGCCGATGGCGCGTCCGCCGCGGGCCCCGCCGAGAGAGGGAGGAGCCCCACGCGCAGCGGCTTATGGGATACGCGGGAGGTCCTGGCAGCTGCGTGACGCGCCAAGGCCGCGCGGAGCGGGCACCGGGCACCGGCGGGGCCCAGACCACCGCCGAGAGTTGGAACCGGGCAGGCTCTGTTCGGAGGGAATGCCTCAAAAGAGCAGATCGGCGCTTCCCGCCTGTGGCCCCGAACAACGTTCTCTGTACGAGGCTGCCAGGACCTGCTGACGTCACTTCCATAAGGCAGCGCCCGGGCCCTGCTTCCGCCAGTCGAGCCGGGCGGGCGCTCCCTGGCGGTGCGGCGGTCCCCGTCCCGATGGCGGTCCCGGTCCGGCGGCTCCACTCCGGGCCCCTCTCCCCGCCGCCACAGACGGCTGGACCGCGCTGCTGTCGCCGGGCTCAACACACCCAAAGCAAGCGGCCCAGCCCCGGGGTTCGACGCCCCGGTTCTGCCGCTGCCCGGGCACCGGGAGCAGCGAGGGCGGGGGCTGTGACGGCCCCGAGGGGCTGCATCTCTCCCGTCGCGGAGCTGGTCCCAGGCAGCACCTGGGGAAGCGCCGGGGCCAGTCTGCGAAGCGGCGGCTCCTGTCCCCGGTCCTGCTTCACCTCGAGCCCTCTGCTCGTGCCCAGCAGCTCCAGATCGGAGCCGGCTCCGGGGGCAGCGACGGCGGGCACGGGGACGCGGCCGCACGCATAGGACACAGCTCTGCACTGCAGGAAGGGACAGGCACTACAACCAGGGACACCTTTATTAAAAAAATACAGATCAGACACTTGTCATTACAGCGATGACCCGAGCCAGGACATCACACAAATATCTACACCAAGAACCATGAGGACACCCGAGGAAAGGCGGAGGGGCTGGGGCACCCCCAGCTCGGCTAGGCTCAGTCCAGGCTCAGCCTCTCCCGGTTCTCCCACAGCCACGCGTGGTACACGTTCAACTTGTGGTCCTGTGGCTGCACCTGGAACACAGGGAAAGTTCTAAAACACCTCATCACTGCAACACTGTGAGTGTTGGTTTTCTATTCCCAGGGGTCGGCAGACACAAGCCCAGACCTGCCCCGGCTGCAGTGCCCACCTCCTTCCACTCGTTGACGCAGAAGATCCTGTAGGAGTCGTTGCCGTACTTGCCGATGCCGTGGAGCTCGATCGGGTACCGCCACCGCTTGCTCAGGTACTCACCTGCAAGGCAGGGCACAGCCCTCGGGCACCCCCTCACCTGCACCAGGCACAGGGAACACCTGGGCAGAACTCTCCCTCTGTGCCAGTGGAACACGGCTCCACTTTGGTACATTTCAAATAAAACTCCAAGTTTTAGGTGTTTCCTGGTGAATGCAGGCCATGAATCCCCACAGGTACATCTTAAGCACTTTTTCAACAATTCACCATAGGAGAGTTTCAGTCACCTCTCTCTTCTCAGAACAAAGTATTCCTCTGCAGGTTCTGAGTTTAGAAAATATTAGAATCATAGAGAAATTCCACTGGAAGGGCCTTCTGCAGGTCACCAGAGCAACCCTGAGTAGAGCCATCCTATCCCAGTGCTGCAAACATAGCAGCAGTGCTGCCAGTGTTGGGTCTCCTCCACTCCAGGAAATCTCCTGGTCTCCTGCACAACTCCCCCTGGCTGGCACTTCCCTCCCCGTTCAGACTGGGATCAGCAGCTCAGCCCGTGTGACACTAACAGAGCCCAAATGATGCACAAAATAACCCACTAGGTCACCAAACTGCCAAACAGAGGAGAAGCCACAGAGCAGTATTTGGATTGAAGCCGTTTGCCTTTTGCCAGCGTAACAGAGACCATTCCAGGTATCAGGAAAACCCACCCGAGAACCTGATGATGGTTTTGGCTCTGAGTTCGTAGAGGCCGAGAGGTTTGAGCAGCTCTGACATCTCTTTCCAGTCTGCAGCCCTGGCTACCTCAGGAGAAGGGTACTTCTTCAGGAACTCCCAGAGCACTGGAATTGCCATTTTCCCTGGTGAAAGAAGCCTGTGAGCAGAAGGCTGGGCCAGGAATTCTCCTTCTGCATTATCCAAGTGCTTTCTTAAGTGAGCTTTTCCAAGGCAAGAGTTACCAACTAAAGATTGTTTCACACTGATGTGAGTTAATATACAACTATTCTTTCATTAATGCCATTAGAACTGGCATCAGTTTTATCCCTGCAACACCTCCCAACATTCACACAACACCCTTACCTGAAGTTTTATTGAGAAATATGGTGGCAATGAGAAGCTTCCATGGATCATGGAAGAGCGTTTCTTGGACCAGATTGAAAGGAGAACGTGGAGGGGTCCATTTTCTGAGGGCTTTCCTTCTGGGTGGGTTGGGGGCTGTACAGAGGCAACACAGAAATATTTATTGGTCAGGAAAGGACAGGTTTACCTATTTAGTTAAAAAAGAAAAATTAAAATTAAGACCTTGGAAGCAGATTGATCTTTGTGGGGGCACTGTGTGTGGATGGAGCCATGGCAGTTCCCACACAGCCTTTCCAAGGCTGCAGGGGACTGCGTCCCCTCTGGCACAGCTGCAGCCAGAGCCAAGGCTGCCAGCCTCAAACTGCAAGGCATTTGCCAGAACATCACTTGACCCTGAGCCATCCTATCCCTCCCCCATAAAAAAAATACATTTCCCTAAAGAATACAATACCTTCTTTGCTGTATTTACTGGAAAAATATGGACTTGTTTTCCTTCTCTCCACTTGTGTTCGTGGGACAGACTCTTCTGTAAAGAAATAGAACCTCAGCATTAGGAAGAAGAACCAACATACCACTTTATGCTGCGATGGAAACAGAAGAAATTTTTGTCATGCACAGAACACACACATGCCCTAGATCCCCTGCAGGTCTCACACTGTAGAGCTCGAGAGTTTGGAACAGAAAGTCCCAGGTGTGACTAAATCTGCATTAAGTTAAATGCTGTTGGATAAAGAAATGAGACAGTTTTCAATGTTAGAGCAGGTCAACCCAAAACAGAACACCTGGCTCAAACAGTCAGGACACCCTGGCAGAAGGTGAGGGCTGGGGTCACATTCTGCTCACACACACATGTACCTGATGCCCCTCTGACAGTTGTGCAGCTCGTCCTGTCCCACGGCTCAGCATCCGCCTCGGTGTTGGATTTAACATCCTGCTTACCCACAGGCCCCCCATCTGGCTCCTTCCCTGTCTCCAGTCCGTGGGATTTCTCCTCAGCTGGGTCACTGGAGCCTGTCCCCACAGGACCCTCCTCTGGCAGGTGCCCCAGGTCCCTCTGGGAGCCAGCAGCCACTGACCTCAGCCGTGTGCCTGCCTGTGCCCTGGACACTGCTGACAGAGCTTTGCCTGCACCCACAGGCTCAGCACTCACATCACCCACACCCTGGCTGTCAGCCCCACTCCTGTCTGTCTGTCTACAGAACCTCTTGTTCTGAACACACTCGATCTGCCGTGTGCTACAGACTCTTCTCTGCCTCTTGCTCTGGGGGTCACCTTGGCTCCTCCTTTCTGAGCTCTTCGCAGGTTTTCTACTCTGGACACTTTTCCCACCTGCCCCCTTCCTTTTTGTTTTCAAACCCTTCTCTGGGTCTGTGCTATCCATGACCAAATCTGTGCTTTCCAAAGTGGATGTAACGTCTTCCAGGTGTCCATTCCCAGTGTGGATGTTCTCAATTCCATCCTTGGACCCATTCTGCACACAGAGCTCCTGCACTTGGCTATGACAATCGTCCTTCTCCAGGTCAGTCCTCGCAGCTCTTCTGCTGCATCCCCTCACCCCCGAGCGTGTGCTTTCCCGAGGAGCTGTGAAATCAAAATCTGCTGCTTTCAGTGTTGTCTCCCCAGTTTTCTGAAAATACTCCACAAGCGCTCGTTTCGACCTCAGCTTCTTCCCTTCGGGGCTGCGGTAGGAAAGGAAAGTAAATTAGTGACTTGTGCATTCTCTTGCTTTTTGCTGAAAAACTTATGGTACATTAAAAAAAAAACCAAATAAGGGCAGAAACAGTTGTTGGGGTGCGTTTGTGTGGCTCGGCCAAGAAAGGCCACACAGAGCTACGGCCCCCGGCCTCACCTGACAAAGCACACGTCGATCCTCCCGGCCGTCCTGCCCGCCCGCCTGCGGCTGCTCACCCGCTGCCACCCGCGGGGAACGGCGCTGGGCCCCGCCGGGCCGCGGGGCCTGCAGGGGAAGGAGAGCCCCGGTGAGGTCCTGCTCCGGGGGGGCCCGGGGGCGGCGGATCAAGCCTGGGCCCGAACCAGAGCCCCACATAGTCCCAGGAGCCAGCTCGCCCCGGCCCCGCTCCCGGCCCGTCCCGCCGTTACCCGTCCGCCGCTCCCGCCGCTCCCGCCGCTCCCGCCGCCACCATTTCCCGCGCCCCGGTCACGTGACGCCCCGCGGCCCGTCCGGCCCGTCCGGCCCGCGCGCCCCCCGGCAGCGCCCCCTGTCGCGCCGGCGGCCCCCGCGCGCAGGCGCGTTGCCCGTGGCGGCCGGCGCGGTGCGGGCCCGGGCGAGGGGCCGTGAGGGCGGTGCGGGGCCGTCAGGGCAGTGCGGGCCCGTGAGGGCAGTGCGGGCCCGGGCACTGAGGGCGGTGCGGGCCCGGCCATGCGGGCCGCGCTCACCTGGCGCGACAGGGCCGAGCAGTGGTGAGCGGCCCCGGGGATACCCGGTGTGCGGGGCGGCAGCGCGGGGGCGGTCCCGGAGGTTCACTCGGGAGTCAGACCCACCCTCACCGTGCCTTTACCAGTGTCGGGTGTGTGGCACCTCCGATGCTCAGGGAGTGTGTTTTCTGCCTCCTAAGACGGGGTTTTTGGTTGGTTTGTTTCCCTCAGTATTTACGACCTCGCGTTCAAGCCGGATGGGACCCAGCTAATAGTTGCTGCTGGAAACAGGCTGCTGGTAGGGAAACCTTCCTGTCCTCTCTCCTCTACAGCTGTATGAATGTGATTTCTTCCACGTTAACTTATGAATATAACCTATCCGAAATCCCCTTATCTCTGCCAGCCCAGCCTCACAGCCACATACATATTAATGCAGGCCAACTCTAAAGTGATTTGAAGCTTTTTAATATTTCTTACCAAGTTTTAAGCTCTATTTCCAAAAGTAATGAGATTTAAGTTATTTGCATCATCTCGTCCTCTCGTGCCTCGCCCGAGGTTTGAAATCCATGAACCTGCCCCCGGGCCTGGCACAGAGCACGGAGTGCAGGGGCTGTGCTGGTACAAGTTTCACTAAAATCTCTGTGGGAAGGGGAGAGACTCAAATCCATGTCCTGGTGTTGTGGGAACCTTCAGCCCGAGCTGTTTGTGGGACCCTGGAGCTGCTGCAAGAGCAGCTCCGGACCAGCTGCTCACAGGTCCTGCAAAGCTTTCAGGTGGGGCAGGTGTAGGAGCTGCAGGGAAGGGTGGATTGCAGAGTTCAGCACTGCAGGACAGCAGGAGTTATTTTCAGTGCTCACAGAATGGTGCATTTAGTGATGCCCCTTTGCAGTAATTTATTGCCTTTAAACATCTAATGTGGAGAAAGATGTTTAACAACAAGATGTAAAAGATGAAAATAAAAGATAAAAAACCAGTAAGACGTAAAACAAGCTGCCAAATGAGCTGGTGGGAAATCTCTTTTGTGTGTGTAATTTTCTAGTACTGATTCTTCTTTCCTCACAAGAAGTATCATGTTATAGAAAGCTGCTTCTATGCTTGACAACATTTTGTCTTGTATGAACTGTGTACTATGCAAAAAGCAGGCACAAAAGGAAGTGCATAATTTGTTGTCCCTCAGTAATTTTAAATTCACAGTCCTCACCCTAGAAGTGTTCAAGGCCAGGTTGGACAGGACTTGGAGTAATGTGATCTAGTGGAAGGTGTCCCTGCCCATGGCATGGGGGTGGAACAGGATGAGCTTTAAGGTCCCTTCCCCTCCAAACCAGTTTATGGTTCTGTGATTCACTGGAAGATTTTTCATATAATTTCTTCTGTTTGTATGTTTGGTTTGGTTTTTTCTCCCCATTTAAACAGGTATATGATACTTCTGATGGAACCCTAATTCAGCCTTTGAAAGGACATAAGGACACTGTGTACTGTGTGGCTTATGCCAAAGATGGTAAATATCCTTTGGGGCTTTGTTAGTCTGGTTTGTGAAGTGCATCTCTCCCATTTGTTGTTGCCCATTGAAAACAGAGAAATGGCTGTTGTTTCGGTCACAGCACGTGAGTGCTGGGGTTTATTCTTTAGCAAGTGCTGGGATTTGTTGCTCAGTGGAGGGTTCAATCTGCTATACAAGGTGCTGGCTGTAGGGTCACTTGGGAATCCAAGAGCTGGGGTCCCACTGCTCCTTCCACTTCAGTTTAAGTTTAGTACTGGTTAAGTGTATATTCGTGGGTAATGTGAGGAGAGGGTTCGCCCCAGACATCCCTCTTTCTACTGCTCACCTTTTTTTCCATAGTTCTATCCTGGAGCTTTCTGATCTGATCCTTCACACGTTACCTGCTCACTGCAGACCCCCCTCTGCTTCCAGCTCTGTCATGGTCTCTGACTCTCATTCTGAGGGACTCACTCTATGGGCTCAGGGGGCTTCCTGCAGCTGCTGCTGTTTGAGTGATGGGTGTTCCTGTGACAATGTCCCCATTTTCCTTGTCACTGTTCCCATGGGGCTGGCAGCACTGGAAGGTCGGGTTGCTCACAGGGCTGTGGGAAGGGTGCAGTACAGCCATTGGAGTTCCACGTGGCTGGGGAAGCACGGGCACATCCAGGCACTCAGTGTCAGCCCCTTTATTACTTGAGCCTTGTCAAGTTCAAGAACTTCTTGCTCTCTCTTTGATTGAGTATTGGGAGTGAAAGTGATTTTTGTACATGTGGGATTTAAATGATCTCCAATTCCTAGGCAAGCGTTTCGCATCTGGCTCTGCTGATAAAAGTGTGATAATTTGGACTTCAAAGTTAGAAGGAATTCTGAAGTACACGTAAGTGATGCCATTCAGTTCTGTGCTTCAAAAGCCAATTTTGATTATGCACTGCTGCTCTCAAAGAGCACGAGCTGTTAGACTTGGAGAAAGTTCATGAAGGTCAGAGGAAATGCCAAGGGTGGTAGGGGAGGGAGGAGGGAAAGAACAGTTCACGTATCTGAATGAGGCAGAAAAGCAATTAAGGGGATAAAAGTGGGTGGAGAGTCGAAATAAATCTCTGAGTTTAGAGGGCTGGTAGAGAACTGGGGAAACTCAGAATAGGTCAGAATAAAATGAAAGACAATGTGACCGTTCTGGTATAATATACCACAATTCTGGTTAAAGATCAAATTAAAGATGGCTTTGGTACTTTTGGTCTATTTCAATCTCCTGGCTCTGTGTTTATATCAGCCCTCTGAAGTGCCAGCTCACGTTCTGTTTCGGACTGCACATTTATCACGAGTCGGTTTGCACGAGCTGGTCACTGCACGGAGCCTGCATGAGCACACTTGGTTTAGAATTTGGATACAACATTTAGTCATATTTCACAAACCACTCTTGCTCTACAGTTTTAGCTAATCTTGATGAAATGCACTGTATCCTGCCACTTGGAGACGATTTTTGTAAGGTTTATTACGGATTTACTTTACAGTAATAGCAGATTAACTTGATGTACTATAAACCAATCCAGTTATTTTGGCATCTGGTAAAGCTTTCAGCTCTCTTGTTGAAAGTCAGAAAAGGGGCATTTAAGAATGATTTATTGAAATCTGATTTTAACTTCATTCTAGGCATAATGACTCTATCCAGTGCATTTCATACAATCCTCTCACTCATCAGCTGGCATCCTGCTCGTCTGGGGATTTTGGTATGTCTTTTCCCTTGAACTTTTCCACTGAGCCAGTGAATTCCATTACAGTTGATAGCTAAGCTAGCCACAGATAGGTACAGCTCTGTATCTGCAGAAGAGATGTGACACAAAGCTATCTAAGGCTCAGTGACATTGGATACTGATTTAAATCACTTAATCCCAGTGGGAAAGGCCAGTGTAGTGAGGGGCCACAGGATGAAACATGCTGCTCTGTTATTACTGGAATTTTTTGCAAAGACACCCTCTGTTATTTAGATGGATTTTTTTCCCATTTACTGATAAATAATATATATTTAAGTGTCCTTCTAGCAGTGGACAAGACTTTGATGCCTTTGGAGTCCCAGCCGAGTTCTCCAACAATATTAGTTTCCAGTCTGAACTCTGGCTCATGCTTATTTGTCATTGGCTTCTTGTTTGTTTTTATCAAGGCTTGTGGTCTCCTGAACAGAAGTCAGTCTCTAAACATAAAACAAGCTGTAGGATCACCTGCTGTAGGTAAGTTTTAAGGATTACCTTAAGTCATTTAAGTTAGTTTCAATACAAACCATTCCAAATAAGATGCAAGCTTAAAAAAACCTGGTTTCCCCCCCTTCTTTTTCAATAGCAAAATTTTTGGGTTTTATTTTGTTCTGTTTATAACCAAATTCTTCTGAAAGCATCAGAGAGATGTTCTAGTCTCGAGCAAGTGTCTTAGGTTCTCTGTCCCTCTATTTGTCCATCTTGTACAATAACAATAGAATTAAATTAGAGGAAAAATAATTGCAATTTTTATTTGTAAAGTTATTCATCCTTTGTACTGTTGGTGTTTTCAGTTGAAGGAGGTATTACTGTTGGGGGCAACCTGAAGCAAGGGTTCATTAGTTGAAGTTATCCATCTATCCAGTACTCTATCCAACAGAGAACAGATTAGACCCCAGGCCCCCTCTGTCCCACACCAGGCAGTTCTATCTGATCATGTTCTAAATGTGGTTTTTAAAGCATTCTGGTGTGCTGCCAACACTGCCATCCCCAAAATGGATCTGTGACTTAGCACATGTTACAAGTGTTGCAAGCAGATGATAGCTTTAATTTATTTTTTTATTTCTGTGTATATGATAAAGTGTTCTCGATGTAGTGCATGCTGTTGCCATAAATGTGGATTTAGATGCATAAACAAACTGTAGATTTACTGGCTACCTCTCAGAACTCCCTCTTAGAAATATATTTGAATCTACCATCCCTGTGTGAGTGTGCTGTACCATCCTACCTTCCTGCTGCTTGTTTGTAGTAGTTTACTGTTCAGTATGTGTGTGTTTTCTCAGCTGGACAAATGATGGCCAGTATCTTGCTTTGGGGATGTTCAACGGCATTGTCAGCATAAGGAACAAAAATGGGGATGAGAAAGTAAAAATAGAACGTCCAGGGGGTTCCTCCTCTCCAATATGGTCAATTTGTTGGAATCCTTCCAGGTAAATAATTTCATCCTTCCCTTTTTTTTCATGCTGAATAGATAATCTGTGGCTCATTGATTGCAGAAGGGCTTGACTTTTATCCTTGATGAAACATGCCATGTACGTTACCTTTTTTAAGTGATCATATCTTGGGGTTTTGGCTTTGCTGCCAGTCTTTAATTGAGTGGAGAAGCTGGGAACAAGTTTCACTTAGATTGTAGACGTGGGATTGTTTAGGTTGGAAAGCCCTCCAAGGTCATCGAGTCCAGCCATTCCCTCAGCACTGCCAAGGCCACCACTGACCCATGTTCCCAGGTGCCACATCCACATGGCTTTTAAATCACTTCAGGGATGGTGACTCCATCACTGCCCTGGGCAGCTGTGCCAATTCCTGACCATCCTTTCAGGGAAGAAATTTTCTTGATATTCAACCTGACCCTCCCCTGGCACAGCTTGAGGCCGTTTCCACTCATCCTGTCCCTTGTCCCCTGGGACCAGAGCTCGACCCTCCCTGGTTCCTCCCTCCTGTAAGGGAGTTGCAGAGAGCAAGAAGGTCCTCCTTGAGCCTCCTTTTTTCCAGGCTGAGCCTCCCCAGCTTCCTCAGCTGCTCTTGGTGCTCCAGACCCTTCCCCAACTCTGTTCCCTTCCCTCGACATGCTCCAGCCCCTCAATGTCTTTCTTACAGTGAGGGACACAAAGCTGACCCCAGGATTTGAGATGCAGCATCGTCAGATCTGCAGAAACATTTCTTTTGTCTTTTTTACTGATTTTGATTGATGGAGTTTTGGGGGGGTGTGGGGTTGGGTTCTGTTTGAATTGGGGGGAGATAGGGGAACTATTTTTTCACTTCAATTCAGAGAGAATATTCTCTCAAATATGTGAACAAACAATTGCTATTGCAGTAGGTGGCAGAATTTTTGGAGTAGAGTAGATGAAGAAGAGGAGGAGTCAGTTTGCAGCTATTTAGAGGAGATCCCAGTACTGGAATCCAGGCCTGGCAGTAGGCAGGATAGTCAGCCAGAGAAGAAAGACCACGAGGAACAGGAGTCCCCTTTCAACTTGTGAGTGAAACTTCAAAGGAACGTATGTACCTCTGTTACCTAGAACGGCACTTTACAGGAAGGACCAAGGGCAGACTTATGCAGGGTACAACCTCAGATATTCAAAAATTAGGAGGTGCTAGATTAATAGTTACCTGCATAGCCCTAGTTTGTTCTGCTGGTCTGTGTTCATCATGAGATAGGTGTGTGTCCCCAAGTTGTCTTCCACAGTTTTCAGTTACAAGGAGTATCTGCTGTCCTTTTAGTTTGTGACTTTTAACAAGTAGCTTACAGTAAATTCTGCTGTCCTACTACTTGGTTCTGTTGATCTAGGAAATTTATTAATAAATTGCTGTAGAATTAATACTTTTTTTTTTCGGTAGAGATGAACGCAATGACATTTTAGCCGTGGCAGACTGGGGTCAGAAACTTTCCTTTTACCACCTGAGTGGCAAGCAGGTATGTCTTAAGAGAGTTTGTTCAAGAGTAGCAGGGTATTTCTGATTCTGTTTTGTATTCTACATTCAAAGTGTTTGTATGCTGTTGCCTTATTAGTTACATTAAATGTCTTCTGTTTTCCTAGCCTTTTATGAGTCTCCCTTTTTTTTAACCATTTTCCTTCAGCCCTTGTTTCTCCCGTGGCAGCTCAGCTGCTGTCTTGCAATTCTTGTATTAAAGCCCTTACAACTTTGCTGACTTCTGTGACGTGGTTCACTGGTCTGTAGAGAACATCTTTGTATTTTTTTCAGTGGTTAAAGGGCTTTTGTGAGTTGTTGCATTCTGAGCAAACTGGTTTGTGATTGGAAGGATTCTTGGACATATTTTAGAACTGCCTTTGGGAATCTTAAGGTAGCCAGTGGTTCTGGGTATTGAAAAGCTGTGCATAGATGAGACAAATGGTATCAGTGATGGCACTTGTTGCCTTCAGAAAATACGAAATGATCCTTTTGTTAACATTTCTGATGTTTTTTATTTTATTTTGCCTTGCAGATTGGGAAGGACAGAGAGCTCGGTTTTGATCCGTGCTGTGTCAGCTACTTTACCAAAGGAGAGTATCTCCTGCTGGGAGGGTCGGACAGGCAGGTTTCTCTCTTCACGAAGGACGGCGTGCGCCTGGGCACCCTGGGAGAGCAGAGCAGCTGGGTGTGGGCCTGCAGAGTTAAACCAGACTCCAACTATGTGGTGAGTAGGGACATTTCTCTGACATTTCCACAGGTCACCTGAGGTAAGACCATACATTTCAAACTCAGTTGCTTAGTTTAGCCATTCTTACTGAGGCAGCAGAACCTGAGCAGTGTCTAGGGAGGTCCTAGAACTGTCACTGGAATTACGAATATCCTGCAGAAGTGAAGCCTGGGCTGTAAGAAGGATATAGGGAGCATAACACCTGCTTTCACTGCATTTTGATTAAAAAAGAGAAGGGAAAAAGAATTAAAAATGTCAGCTAATAACTTCTGGACTGACCAAATCTAATTCCATGTTGGGAAGAAAATGCCTTACAGGGCAACTGTCAGCCTGAAATGTTGCACTCTGAGTCCTGTACAAGTGAGAAGAGAATCAAAGTGAATTTAAAAATAAACACCTCCCACCCCCCAAAAAATCTAACCAAAAACCAACCAAGTAAACCTAAGCCCCCCACCCAGCATGGTGGTGTCTGTGGTGTGTGATGAGATCAGTCCTCATTCTGCCTTGCACTTTTACCATGGTTAAGCACAAGTCAGCTGTAACTGGTATCCGTCTATACATTATGCAGGAAAAGGGACCTGGTGCTCCTATAAATACCACACACTTTGCCAATTCTCATCTACATGTACCAATTAGCTAAAATTATTCTCTTCCTGTGTTCAGGCAGTAGGATGCCAGGATGGCACAATCTCCTTCTACCAGCTGATCTTCAGCACTGTCCATGGCCTCTATAAGGATCGCTACGCCTACAGGGACAGCATGACTGACGTTATTGTCCAGCACCTCATCACGGAACAAAAAGGTAATTCCAGGCTTTGCTCAGTTGGTTTTGGGTTTTAACTGATATCCATCAGAACACTTGGAATATGCTCTGCATGTATCTGACAGGCTTTTGTTACTTTGGCAGTCAAACTGCAGAACACAGTTTGCAGGAGGTGAGTGTGAACTTGGACTGTGGAGGCTCAGCACTGACAAGCTTAATGAAGGATGTGGGGATTGGAAAAGGCATTGGGAGGGACAGGGGCTCTGAAAATAAGGTTTTAATCTCTGAAAATGAGATAAAAATACATCATATTTAACTATTTTTTTCCTTACTTGTAGCCAGAAGAGTTTCAGCTGATTTTGTTTCTTCATATCTGCTGGCTTTTTATGGCAAGGAATCAAAGTACTGCTCCAGAATGTGCTGTTGGCAAATCATACAGGGTGATAAACTATGACGGGGATAGTAGATTACATAGGTGCAGAACAACAAACATATCTGAGCAAGAATGTGCTTTGAATGTTAAAGGTGCTTTAGAGAGATTCAGTTTTAATGTGTTAGTTTTCTGATTTCTGTATCTCTTATTTTTGTGTCAGCTTTTACTGAATTGTTTTGGTGTTTTTTCTTTCTAGTTAGAATAAAAGGCAGAGAGCTTGTGAAAAAAATTGCAATCTACAAAAACAGATTAGCCATCCAGATGCCAGAGAGAATCCTGATTTATGAGCTGTACTCGGATGACTCTGCAGATATGCACTATCGGGTGAAGAAAAAGATTGTAAAGAAATTTGAATGTAACTTGCTGGTGGTGTGTTCAGATCACATTATTTTATGCCAGGTATGTGCCTTAAAAGCTACAGTAGTCCTGGGGTGTGTTCAGAGTTGAACACAGCTGTCCCAGTGGCTGGCAGGACATGACTGTCCCATGGGATGTGTTACAGCTTTTCGAAGGCAGTGCTTTTGTGCTGTGCAGCACTGACATGCTGCTGGGCAGTTGCTGAGGCACAGCTCAGGTGGCTCTGGTTCAGTAAAACTGTCTGTGTAGTGAATTTGATAAATTAACACAGAATCCAAGGGAACTTTTTGGTGGGAGAGAACTACTAGAAAAAAATTGGGAGTGTTTGGTTTTGTTTGTTCATAGCATTGGAAAACCTTAAGGAATTCACCCCGTTAAATTGACTATTTGACTGTATGATTTTTATATGTAAAAGTAGGCACATCTGCTGGTATAGGTATAAACGGAGGACATCAGATACAGATTTCATCTTCACCTCCAGGCTGTATTTTGTATCTTGCTGTGTCCTTAGGAGAAGAGATTGCAGTGCCTCTCATTTAGTGGTGTTAAAGAACGAGAATGGTTGATGGAATCTCTTATTCGTTACATTAAAGTAATTGGAGGACCCCCAGGAAGAGAAGGCCTCTTAGTTGGCCTAAAGAATGGTCAGGTAACACATCATGTCTGGTATGTGTCTTTTCACTGCAAATAAAATCTGTTCTGTGCTCCTAGGAGGAGATGTTAAAAACAGCAGGCTGTTTTACAGCCTAGAATTTTGACACAGTCTTATCTTGGGATTAAAAATTAATTACTTCTGTCTTTCATATTCTGTGACAGTAAAATTAATACAAATATGTTTAATTTTGTCTGAAGTCTGTGAGTTGTTAGGATGAACTGAGAGCATGTTTGCCTTTGGTGGGTAGTGGGGGTGTGTACAGCTCTCCTGAACACTTGTGAGAGTGTGGGTGTTCTCAGGTGAAAGTACTGTCTGCTTCACACGCCGGGTGGCAGCTGGAAACGTCAAACTGGAGCTCTGAGGTATTGATAGAGAGGAAGTTGAGCCCCTGTGTGTATGTTATATATTCCTGTATTAATGTAACTGTTTAACTAGTGGAGCATTAAGAATCCAGGTGTGTAGCATCTGATTTATTTGTATAGGCTTGCAACCTAGAGCATGTTGTGGCAGCCAGTCTGCTCAAGAGACCTCAAACTGGAAGCATTTACTTAATCTTAGCTCACAGTTTCTCTCTGAAAAAAACTTGCAATTGCACACTTTAAACAGCACCGCAATTTGTTCTGTTACGCTGTTTCTAGTTTTAGGGACAAAAATGGGTGGAGTGACTTTGTTTCACACCTGTGTAGATCCTGAAGATCTTCGTGGATAACCCCTTCCCGATCGTGCTGCTGAAGCAATCCACGGCCGTGCGCTGCCTGGACATGAGCGCGTCGCGCAAAAAGCTGGCTGTGGTGGATGAGAACGACACCTGCCTCGTCTATGACATTCATACCAAAGAGTTGTTGTTTCAGGTAAAAATTAAAAGCTGCTGGGTTTTTTAAAGGTGGGGCAGGAGGGCAGGAAGTAGTTCCAAGCACAGAACATCCCCAAAGTGTTGCTGTGCAGAAATTCATGTAACTGTCATTTAGACTATTAATGACATGTTGTAGGATTTGACTGTGATCTGTTTATCCAAACCACCCTTTCAGAGATAGTAGAGAAGTAATGAATAGACAGGAGATGTATGTGAGCAACAGCTGAATAAAAAGCACTGAGACATGTGACCTTTTCAGTTTAATTTAGAGCTCTCTCTTCTTTCCCTCTGAAGCATTACAGTAAATGAGCATTTTGGTTTTATCATTCGTATGAACAGAATTAAAGTCTAAACATCTTTGTTTGTCGTGTATTCCTAGGCTATAAAGGAATCATGATAATGCTCCCTTCATTGGCAGTTTAGCAGTCACTCATTAATGTTGCTTAAATGTTTTCAGAGCACACTGGATCGCAAGTATGGAGTGCTGCAAAGATAGGGTCTGTAACTTCCTTTGTGTAATGAGCAGAGAAATGATCAATTAAATCTAACTAGCAGATTCCATTATTGTGGAATTTGGTTTTATGTTCTACAGGTTGGTAGTAGAGATCATTAGTAAATGAATATATATTATATTCATTATATATTACATATATATATTGAATATATATATTACATATATATATTCAATATACATTAAAGGCAAGACAATTACAGCTGTGTATTAAAATATAAAATACATCCCTGTGAATCTGTTTAGGAATATACTAGGCTGTAGGATATTAAAAATGGAAATAATCAGTGTGTATACGCACCAGGCTGTCTTAGATCAAACATTCTAGCTGAAGGAGGCGCATTTCTTAGGAAAGATGTGATTGCATCTGTTGTAATCCTGAGTTGTTTTGCTCACTAGGAACCCAATGCTAACAGCGTGGCCTGGAATACCCAGTGTGAGGATATGCTTTGCTTTTCTGGAGGAGGATATCTCAATATCAAAGCTAGTAACTTCCCTGTCCACCAGCAAAAACTGCAAGGCTTTGTTGTGGGTTACAATGGCTCCAAGATCTTCTGCCTTCATGCTTTCTCTATGTCAGCTGTTGAAGTTCCGCAGGTAATCCTTTAATCTCATTAAGTGTTGCTTTATATCTCATAAACATGAATGTTTAGCAAGTGAAGAAGCTTTTCTGAGATTTACTTGTATTCCATTACTAAAATGATTGCAGTTCACACTTTCTTCATTGTTATTTAAGTTATATTGTGTGATCTATTTTATTTTTGTTTCTTCAGCATTAATTAAGATAACTTCCTTTTTGCTGTTGATAATTGTTGTTTCCGATTCTCCCTTTCTACTTGCAAATGCACATAATCTCATTTAGTGCAGGCCTTACCTCCTTGAGTATTTTTACTGTATTCTTTCTATGTAACTTTTCTCCAGTTGTAATTTCATTTTTCTTATAAGTACATCAAATACTGTCTTACTGTTGCTTCACCGAGACGTGTTTAGGCAATATTTAAGCTGTATATTTTAGTCTGAATGTATGGAACATGAGTAGTCTATATTCTAAATTTATGGATTGCTTTCCATAAAATGCTGTTTTCTGTGTCATGAGAAGCAATGGAAGGGTCTAAAACAATCCAAAAGACAAAACAAAGAAAAAAGGTTGGGCAGGATTTGCTGCTGAGGGTCAATGCAGGAGGCAGAATGCCCTGTCTTGTACTGACTGGTGAACAGGTGTGTTACAGACTCCTCTGTCCCCTGAGGCCCTATACAGGTCCTTACCAAGGCTCTTGTCTGGAGTGGTGGGCAGCCACAGGGTCACCAGGCCTGGAACACTCCTGCCTGCCTTTGGCACACTGCAGAATACCAAGGTGCCACAGAAATATTGTGCAGTGTCACAGAGGCAGCTTTTCCAAGGCTATGCTTTTGGAGGGAGGGAGTACCAAAGAGTGTACAATTTTCAGATAAATTGATAAAAATAACATAAAAATCAGTAACATTCTGCTGTGGTTGCAGACACAGGTTAAGGTAGTGGTGCTGCAGTGCTCCCTATTCACTCAGAGGGTCAAACTGTGTCAGCAGACCCACATCCATCTGTGTGTGTGTCACCATGCAGCAGTTGGCAGTTCCCCTTTTAAATTTCCTTTAGGGCAGGTCCTTGAGGGCCTGGGTGTCTTCTGGGCTTATTAGTCACAGTCTTGGTAGAACAGCTTTGTCATCAGTGTTGGTGCAGAAGGGTTACTTCCCCGTGGAGCCTCTTCCTGTGTGTCTGGATGTTTCCAGGGATGCATCACACCAGGCAGTGGTGCCACTTATGCATGCTCTTGGCCTTTGAGAGTACACTGCTCCTCCTTTGCTCTGCTTCCATAGTACTGAAAAAGCACAGTCTACATCATATTTAGCATGTCCAATGCCCTGAAGAATTCACATTCTTTACTTTCTAGAATGCAAGGAACTGAAGATTTCAACATGGATGAGTTTCTAATGTAATTAACCCAGCTTGTCTAAATATGATAATAATCACCCTAGAATGCTATTCTGTCTGTATACAAAACCCGGGCAGCTTGTAATGGTTATGATTAGAATATATCTTTTTTTTCCCAATGTATGTAGAGAATTTCACTAATATATCTCAGTATTATGCTTTCTAATACATGTTTTTTCCTTGGCAATCCTCAGTCTGCACCCATGTATCAATATCTGGAACGAAAAATGTTTAAAGAAGCCTATCAAATTGCGTGTTTAGGAGTGACTGATGCTGACTGGAGAGAGCTGGCCATGGAAGCCTTGGAAGGGCTGGAGTTTGAAACTGCTAAAAAGGTAAAGCAGTTATTTACTCATTTAGTAGAAAGCTTGGGTTTTACATTTAGATATTTCTATCTGTGTGTGTATATAATGTATGTTTTATGACTGGAATACAAGTGGTGTTCCTTGGTCACTGTCTTGCTTGTGTCTAGCGTGTTTGTTGTTCCACAAACAAATGGGTTTGTTATATACTCAGGATGTTGAGATGACGTTCTAAACTGAAATCTAATGTATCTTTCTAGATAAATACCATGTTCTAGATCAAAGTGTTCAATGCAAAGAAAATGGTTTCAACTGGAAAATGCATTAATGAATTTAGGGAAGCAGAACTGGAAACAGTTCAGCAGTGCCCACCGGGTGGCAGCAGAGGATGCTCAGCTGGCTTTGTCCCCCCCCCATCCCCCGTGCTATAAACTTGCCCTTTTTTTTCCCCCTAAATATTTAATACAACCTCAGTACATGTTTGGAGATTTCTCATTCTTTGTTATCTACCCATTAACGTTCTGTGAAGGCAGTGGTGATGAGAAGGCATCATTTCAGTCCTTCTCTGCCTGGCATGCCTTGCTTTGGGGAGTGGTCTATGAATGGGCATAGACTGAAGAATTCAGTTTTCTATGGCATAAAATACTTCCCTATTTTCTTTCACCACCTCTGCTCAAATAAGAGAGGGCGAACTGAGTTCAGTGTCATGAATATTGTATGAAAGACAAAACACTAAAAATACACCGTGAATGGCCTGTAATGATAGGCATCTTTTAATAACGGATTTTTTTAAAAGGAAATTAAATGCTTTTTTTTTCTTAAGTGTAGGCATCAGAATAATTCCAGTTCCATGGATGGCTTTATGCAAATACATACTCTTAAAAAGAAATTTTGAGTGCCTCCTTGGAATTCTAAAGTAGTGCCCTCTTAGAATTAGAGCGGATTAATTCGAACAAAAGCAGCTTCTTGACTTTAAAGGCTCTCATAGTTCCTAGTCCAATCCGATGTAAGGAGAATATTCTGTGCCCCCTTAAGCATTAGTTTGGTTGGAAGTCTTGAATGTGCAGCCCAAAGAGTTAAAGTTCTGTTTTGTGATGCATGTCAGGAATAAGTGCTGAGCTGCTGCAACTCGCACGTGACTTTGCCACTTGAGACTTTGAGTTGCACATTTATCTCCATTTGCAGAGATATTACACTGTCTTGCAGTACTTCTATCGTCTTCTTCCTTTCCTCTCTCTGAGCTCCTTTCATGCTGGATTTTGAGAATGGTTTAAAAACCAGAAGTATGTGCAGCAGGCGTTGACAATACGATCAATTATGCACACCTTGCATCAAAATGGAGAAGCTATCAAATAGCCAGAATAAAAGGATGTCATATTTTAATTGCCACTTTGTATTTCTTGGGGGGCTGACGCACTCAGCTCCCAGTCCCTGCTGTGCTGCTCCTGGTCAATGCTGAGCTGTTTGGGTTGTACCTTGCCTTGTTTACTGCAACGACTCCGGACGCAGTTGTAGTCAGAGCCCTTCAGGTTCAGGACTGCACAAACCCAAACCCAGCAGAGTTCTGCCTGTCCTACTTGCATGAAGACACCTTGATTCATGCATAACAGTATTTGGATTTTTCTGGCTTTTCAAGCTAATGTCTTTTATTCTTTTTTCTTCTATTATTTTCAATAGGCATTTACCAGGGTACGAGACCTTCGATATTTAGAACTGATCAGCAGCATAGAGGTAAGAGAGTGTTCAAGATGGTGTATTTTCTTGCACTTACTGCTGTGCCAAAATCAGTACTTACTGGTTTGGAGGGACTTTTGTTTGGATAGTGCTTCTGACTGTTGGAGATGTGTTTGGAGTGAAAAATCCTGATTAGCAGAGGTGACTCAGGTTCCAGTCATAGGACCGAAACTCCATGGAATGAGGGTGTGGGACAAGAACCTCTGAAACTGTCTTCAGGAAAACAGGAAAAATGTTCAATATTCCATTAATAATTGGTAGAATACTACTGTGCTGACAGCACTTAGTACAGAATACTTCATAAACATGAGTTCATTAAGCCTTTCCCTACCCCCCAGAGGTAGGTAATTACTACTATCTCCTCTGTGCAGAGACAGAAACAGGCCCAGAGAAACGAAATGACAAACTCAGGGTCTCATGACAAGTCTGCGACAACTGGAAATAGAATTTGGAATTCCACACTTCCATACTGTGCTCTAATCCCTCCTCCTTATTCTTTTCACACTTCTTGATAGAATTTCACCCAACAATAACTGTCTGTCATGAGCACTTGAAAAGACATGGATCACCCTTGTCCTGTAAAGTTGGCTTGATAATGCTTAAAGATCTGCATGGAGATGGCATAAAGGGAATTCCTCTTTCTTGTGCTAAATAGATTTACACCTTCTCTGAAAGGATAGAATCCTTGTCTTCATGTCTGCAGAGCTGTCCTGCTGCTGTCAAAATGCCAGCTGGTTGCCGTGAACTTTTCTCTAACACAGGACAAAGTTCTGCATTAGGAGCTTCTTTTTTCTGTTTGTTTTTTTTTTTTCTTCTCAAGGGTAGGTAGGTAGGTGAGAGTGTTTTCTCACCAGTACTAACCTTTCTTTTCCACATATGCTTCTCCAGATCTACATCTATTGAGGATATTCTGGATTTGTCATGTCATATTCTGTTTAATGAGAAAGATTCCCCATGTAAATAGGCATAAGCTTACTTTCAGACTTCTTGAAAATGCTCCTTCTGCAGTAAGTTCTACACCCCGCTCACTCTCTCCTGTGGTGGATCCGACTCCTTTAGGGCTTGTAGGGATGTAGCTAAGCACACATGTTCCATTAATGTGATGGCTTTCCCTCAGTAATGACACTTTTTTTTCCTAATTGGTGACAGCAGGAAATATAGCTGCCATCTCTATCTGGCAAGATTCTGTGGAGTCTTTAGAAAATGGTTTAACAAGTCCTCTGATTATTTGTTTAACCAAGTTTTTGAAGAGAACTGTCAACACCAGCCCAGTGTCTGCCCAGTCAGTAAGTGTGACAAGGAGGAGAGATGGCTCATCCCCCTTTGGCAGTGAAGGATTGAATTTGGATGCTTGTGGAATGCTTTTCCCTTGCATGCAGTTTTCTTTAAATTGAGTCCATAGCCCATGACGTGGGCTAACAGCAGTAATAATTTTGTCCCAAGCAGGGTAGTGATGTGTGTCCAAGATACAGGATATGGCACACACGTGAAAACACACACACTCGCACACGTGTGCGTGTCTGTGTCACAAGTCCCTCGCGGTCAGGTACTGCTGTGCTTTGAGTCATGTGAAGGGTTCTCAGTGGCACTGCCCACACAGGAAGGGTTCTCCATGGCACTGCACACACACTGCCCCCGTGGTCCCTTCCCAGGCAGTCAGAGCGAGCAGTTCTGATTAGCAGGAGAGCATGTGCAGGTGCTCTGGAAGCGACTGCTGCCGACATGAATCCATGAGCTCATGGGGACAGTGGAGGTGACACTGGTTTGTATTCAGAGGCAGGTTAATGTACTTTCTGAATCTGCCTATTGCTGGCAATTATCTCCCTGTTTGTCATCCCACCCGCACATATTGTTAATTTAGCCAAATTATATGCTAGTGAGTTTGTACAGGAGAAAACGAGGAGCCCATCAGATGCCTTTTTTAAAATAGCCTGGCATAATGATAGCATGTGTTCATTTTCCTGTGTGAAATCAAGAGAAGTGATTTTTCATCACTTTAGTTTGTATAGTGACATTTAATTTTGCTCTTCCTAATTTTAATTAAGAAGGGATTTAATCCTTTAATTATAAATTCACAAGAAATGTAGGAGAGGCATAATTATGATATCCCGTTACAGGTTTTTAATTATTAATAGTTAAAATCTAAGCTTGAAAGTGTAATTCCTCAATGGCTATTTCTCACTTAGGTGTGGGTCATCTAGAATATTTTCTACATCACTCTTCAAATTTTCTATTTTTCCAGGAGCGGAAGAAACATGGAGAGAACAACAATGACCTGTTCCTGGCAGATGTTTATGCCTACCAGGGAAAATTCCATGAGGCAGCGAAGCTGTACAAAAGGAGTGGCCATGAAAATCTGGCCCTGGAGATGTACACTGACTTACGCATGTTTGACCACGCAAAGGTAGGACGTGGTGCCTGGACATTTACAGGCAGAAATATTGATGTACCTGTAGCTGTTTTCAAAGTATGATCCTACAAAAAGGTTGGATGACATGTGGGCTTTGAATTTCAACCTTGTTTTCTCAGTTAATTGATTAGAGTTTGTTTGGCTTATAAGGGGGGAAATGTCTCTGGCCTGGGTGTTATGGTGGCATTTTCCTTCAGTCTGCTACCGATGCAGCAGATTGTGTTTTGTAGAGTTTCAAATGTGACCATGGAAATTCAGGGCTTTTCATTGGATTTTTTTGTTGGACACCACCAATGGTGACTCTTTCAGTGTGGTTACATGATATTATCTGCAGTAATTTTCCTTTTTTAAAAACTAAGAATTTTGTTTTCATGACTTTTTTCCCCATTATATTGCTCAAGATCCCTTTTTATTTGTTTGTCCTCCAAAGATGATAAAGTAGTACCTGTGCAAAGTGGAGGGGAGTGCACCATGTGTTTAATTCACTTCCATACTGTAATAAAAATATTTTTCTGTCAGAGCAAGTTCTATATTAACGCACTTTATAAAGTGTATAACATAGTAACCTGGAATATTTTTGTTTACTACGGAATTTTATTTCAAAGATTCAATGTCTTGGCTTTTTTTTTAAACTCTGTTGCCATGTAGAAATAAATTGAATATGGTTCTAAAAAGTGATGTTTTTATAAGGTGATAAGAAGCATTACTTGGCTTTTAAGTCTTCTGTGGTGTCTTATCAAAATCCCTGAGAATGTACGCACTGTTTAGTCTCATTCATCACTCATCAGAGCCTTATTCTGCCCAGTCCAGGACAAAGAATTCACCATGACATGCATAGAAACTGTTTTAGCACAGATTCCCCAAGCTATGCTACAGAGAGATCTTTTTCTTCTGAGAGCTCAACAGAAACACTTGTGGGCTTTGCTGATGTAAGCCCGACTTCCGCTATTTTTGGCTGCTGAGTCTTTGTTAGCTTCAGTGTTTTGGCTCCTCTTGAACATAAATGTAATTCATAAAGAAAAATGTTCCCATAAGTCTTCGTAAGAATCTTTTAATTCTTGGCTGTAGTCATGTCTATATTTAACCAGCAGAGAGCAAGAGCTCTCATGTCCCCTGTCCTTCAGAGTGACTCCATGCAGAGAAATTCAAGGTACTCCACAGCACATGAAGGCAGCTTCTTGTGCAGGGGATGCACAGGAAATGGAAGAACTTTTAAAACCCCCTTGTTTGCCAGTTATTTATCCAAGGAAAGACACATGGGGGAGGGGGTTGTTTTTCTGGTGTTGTTTTCTCTTAATGTTGCCCGAATTATGCAAAGGGACCCACAGAACCTGGTTTCTGGTGCTGGGCTTTGATGAGGTCTGGATGGAGGATCCAGACCGGAGGCAGAGGTTGGGAGTCCTTTGATATCTGGTCACAGGCTCATTATCACAGCACCAGATCATTCATTACTGACAACTCACAAAAAACTCTTTATACTGTGAGAAGCTGAGCTTTTGATTTTGGACTTATTTTGGTGACGTAAGCTGGAAAACAAGTCGTGCCAAGGAGGCTGTTTGACTTCTCTCTTCACTCCAGTTTTCCATATTTAGACGCTATCAGGATACCTCTGTAGCTGTTCCCTGGAGCAGCGTTGCTGCAGGAGATAACTCTGCAGCTCAGTTAGAGCTGGCACAGGTGGGGTGCAGTTCTGTCCCTGGCCCCTGGCTGCACTGGGGAACTGCTGAATTGCGGTGGTGGAGCAGATGTGGTGTGTGCGTGCTCCTTGAGGGGGGTTTTGCCCATTTGTTGCCTTTGGTTTGGTTTCTTTTAAACCTCAGTCAGAATTTGCCAGAAACCCAGAGGCTAAGGTAATTTTCCACTCTTTTCTTACCTGTCATTTCGCCTCTATTCTGATTTTTCATTTGACAGGAGCTATTTATTGGATAGTAGCCTATTCTGTTAACAGACAAAATTGCCCTTAATCAATATCCTGGTGTTGAAGTGTTTTGGTTTTTTTTTTCCTGACACATGATGTCAACGGATGTGAACCATTATATGGTGCCAGGGCTTCAGTATTGGCAGAAGAAGCTGAACTAACTAGTAGAAATATTTTCAAAATGGTTGTCATCACAGTGTCCAGGTTTGCATTCCTTCCACAAGTCCAACCAGTGCTTCAGAGCACTCTCACTCTTGAGCAGCTGTCATTCTGTCCTTACAAAAGAACTTTTTTGATATATTGAAATATAATGATCAAGTGTCTTTGCAGAAAACAAGATTTCAGCCTTTAATTTATTTGTGGTGGGGCATCCTGATGCCAGTATATGATTAAGTGCGTGTGCTGTCGTTCACTGAGCATGGGCTGGGACTGGGTCGTCTTTGAGAATGAAACTGTACCTGCTTGGCTTGCAACAGAAAATCTGAAACTTGGAATTAGTCTGTTAGAGTCTTTAGAGTAGGACTGTGTTTTGGGAAGACCTGTTCCTGACAAGCATGCAAAAATCATAACTGCTATCCACTTAACCAGGCTCAGCAGAGAGTAAGTGGGGACACAGGAGTTGTCTCTGAGGCACCTGCATTGTCCTCTGGGCCTGCCCAAAATCTCCTGCTTTTTTTTTTTAATTGAAAACTGTCTAAATGGGAGACTTGCCATTGTTTCCTCCCAGACATGGGGCCTTGATGATGAGCTGCTGAAGGCTGGCTCAGTCCATGTTGCTCTCTATGCAGTACTTCTGTCCTTAGGAGCCATCATGGTATTCATTACAAAAGCCTTTGTGTATTTTAGAGTTTTGACTGTAACAACATTTGTAACCAGAAGGTAATGCAGACTTTTGTATTGCACTGTTACAGGATTTTCTGGGATCTGAAGACCCCAAAGACACAAAGATGCTAATAAAAAAACAAGCAGACTGGGCCAAGAACATCAATGAGCCAAAGGCAGCAGTAGAGATGTACCTCTCTGCCGGCGAGTACATGAAGGCCATAGAGATCAGTGGGGACAACGGCTGGGTGGATATGTAGGTTTTGTGTCACCTCAGAGATAATATAAGAAACCCTCCAATGACTTATTATTAATTCTGCATAATTTTAAAATAAGACAAAATATTTTTGGTATCTGCCTTTGTTTTATATCAGATTGAGTATTTGAAGCACATCTAGAATTAAAAATGTTTTAAAAGTTGCATATGTTTAGAGTGTAGGGCCATAAATATATTACAAAAACAAATGCATTACAGCAGTGAAGAGTATTTATGGGTTCATCTGCAGCACGAGACTGTCTAAAATAGAGATGCCTCCAGCTTCAGTGATCATCACAGCAGTGATTGTACCTGATAGCCCATTGCTGCTGTTTTCAGCTGTTCAGGATAGTCATCTAGTGGGTAGAGAAATCACCTGGAGCGCCGAGTCCCCAGAAATTCTGGGGCTACTCCTGTCACTGGTCATTTCTCCTCGATTTGCAGTAGGTGACACTTTGGGTCATCTGCTGAGCTGCCATAAGATCTTGGCCAGGCTCCTCTGCAAGGCCCCTTGCCTCTGTTTTGCTGTGTGTCACAGAGGTGGTGTTTATTCAGGAGTCTCTTGCTCGGGTTAGGGTTGGGAAGTGTTTCCCATGTTACTTAATCATGGAGGACATGCTCCCTTCCGTCTGTCTGCCCAGCTCTGCACGGAGTCCGACGTATGGACTTGCACACGTGAGTGAAGAGGGAAGAAAGGGGGTTGAGTTTGTAGAAGGAAAAAAAGGCATTTGGAACATTTACTGAAACTGTTTAAATGGTGTTGCATGGTACTACTATTACACTATTTATTAAATGTTAGCTGATTAAAGGTGAAGTTTTGACAGTAATTAAAAGGCGAAGCACGAAGGCAGAATCTGAAACATCTGCCTTCTTTCTGCTGGGTCCAGGTTAATTGAAATTGCTCGAAAACTGGATAAAGCTGAGCGGGAGCCTTTGGACAAGTGTGCCTTCTATTTTAAGCAACTCGATAACCCTGGCTACGCCGCAGAAACCTACATGAAGGTTGGTGACCTGAAAGCATTGGTCCAGCTCCACGTGGACACTCATCACTGGGAAGAAGTAAGTGTGCCCTTGATTTCTGTGTTGAAAACCTCTACTTCTTAACTGTCTCTGGTTGCAACAAAAAAGGAGATGAATGTCTGACTACACCAGCACAGTAGTGAGGGAGAAGCAGGGAGGGAGGCTTCTGTAGAAGGATTCTAAGTATTTCAGTTAATTGTGTATGCCAGCATGTGTTTGGTGGTGGTGTGGTTTTCTGCAAGTGAATCTAAATTGCATTTATAGTGTTACTTCTATTCCTTTAGAAGATGCATTCAGTAAAAATAAAAATATTTTTTGTCTCTTGCTGTGAAATCTACTAAATTTCCTAGATAATCACTTTCAAGTCTCCCTGTTTCAATTCTGTTATTATGCTTAGCTTCTTGTCTTTTGTTGTTGATTGCTTTTTATTTTAAAACACATTAGTTTCATACTGGAGAAAATATGGATTACACTCTCTATTCTGTGTATACTTTATTGTGAATTTGCTTAGAGCTGAAGGATTGATCCCATGGAATATCTAAACCCTTTAACTGTTTAAAGCATGCAGTATTCTAAGAATGAATTTTTTACTTACCTCAGGCATTAGCTCTGAGTGAAAAGCATCCTGAATTCAAAGATGATGTCTATGTCCCTTATGCCCAGTGGCTGGCAGAGAATGATCGATTTGAAGAAGCCCAAAAAGGTGAGAATGGCACTGACAGATGACTCCACATTTGTTCCATACTTCTGCAATACAGAATATGCAGACTCTTCCTTGGAGAGTTTCTTATCAGTGGGATTCAAAACCAAATGTAATCCATGTTTTCAAACTGGTCTTAAAGTAACTGGAAGTCTCCTGATTTTATAGGAAAATGTGATGGATCTATCAAAAATAATGGCATCTAAATACAAGTCCAGATTTTCTATCTTCTTGTATATCTGAGCGTGGCACGTAGCAACAGTATTTGGCATGTAATATGAACTATCTTAATATCATTATTGCTTTCTTAATATCATTATTATCCCACTAGAATTCGAAATATGGCAGCCATCTTTATAAACCTGAGTGAAAAATGTAATTTTTCCTTGTCTTTAGGTACCATGGGATTTGTACAAGTAATATTTTCCCGTTTCTTTAAGGTTTTCGTGGTTCTTGTTAGGTTTATGAAATTACCTTTAAACAGAACTGGCAGCTTTCCATCTTGTGGACAGACTGTAAACTGTTCCAGAGGCAAGGAGCTGTTGCAGTGAGCTCTGTGTGGAGGCAGCAGTGGAGGCAGCAGGGTTTCAGTGCAGCACCTTTGCTCAGGTGCAGCTCCATGTGACAGGTGCACCTGCTGCTTCCTGAGCCAGCTCACATGCAAGTGTGAAACTGCACTGGCTTTAAGGGCCCAGGTGGGAACAAGCCAGGCCTGATCCATCTCCACACAAAACTAGGCTGTGTGTCTTGGCACCAACACTTTGAGCACCTGGTTTAGGGCAGTGTGGTAGTTTGCACTCTCTAAATGCAGGTTGTAGTCTCAGTTTGCTCCACAAAGCTCAGTGCTGCTGTGGCTCAGCAAGTGTAGGTGCCCAGAGCTGGGTGAGCTCGAGATCCTCGTGTGGCTGTGTGAGGTCTGAGCTGAGCTGGCTGCACTCAGGGGCAGCTGTGCTGTGGGGTTGGGTTTTTGGGGGTTGGTTCCCCTTCAGCCCCATTTCTCTCTATGAAGACTTTGTTTGTCAAATGTGTGTTTGCCAAGTGAGAATTCAGGATGTTACTGTGTGCATCAGATAAAGAGGTGCTGTTAGTAAATGACAGAAGGATATAGTCTGAGCTGTACTCTTTCGAAGGATCTAGCATTGCACACCAGAGCACTAACTTTAGACATTAATTTATTGTAGTTTTGAGTGAAGGTGTGGTTTGCAGTGTTTGGAGATCTCTGTTGTTTGTACAGAGATCTAATCATCACAGTATTTTCCCTCTTTTCTTTTTAAAAAACCCGCAGCAACCAGCATCGTACACAATCTGTGAGCTCAAGAGCTGCTGAGACAGTGCAAAAGCCACAAAATACCTACAGATGCTTCTCATGTTCCATTAGCGTCGCTGCTTTCAAGGAGGAAAATACCACTGTATAATCCCTTTTATCCTGCCCTGGATAGACTATTTGATATGGACTGAATAGACTGGTCTCAATTCAGAAACATTAATTTCCATTAATTGATATAATTGCACTGTAAACCTGTCTTTGTTTTGGGTTCTGTAGCGTTTCACAAGGCTGGCAGGCAGACAGAGGCTGTGAAGGTGCTGGAGCAGCTCACGCACAACGCTGTAGTTGAAAGCAGATTTAATGATGCAGCCTATTATTATTGGATGCTTTCTGTGCAGTGCTTAGACATAGCCCAAGGTAAGTCACTGAAAGGAAGTTTGTGCTTGTTACCTTCTCATGCATGTAGACAAACAACTCCTGCACTGATAGCATTGCTGCCACAGCTTCACTGCTGGGTGTTTTGGTCTGGGTTTTTTAATGCTATGCATAACCCGGGCTTGTGCTATTTTTGTAGTCCCCTAGTTTTCCCATGTGCTCATTTAAAACAGATAAACAAACCAGAAACATCAGCAGGCATAAGGCTCCTTCTGAAATCTGGCTGGGATCAAAACTGTGCCTCCTGGGACCAGGTATCCTCCTGCACCTCCCCACCACACCCAACGCCTAGAAGTTGACTGTAGGGTTCATGTGCTAGTAAATAAAAGATTATGTTGGAGAGTAAGATACATCTAGTGTCCAAACATAGGTTGGTGAGGTACTTTACAAATTATTTCTGCCAGCAGTTAAAACTCATTGTTTGCTAGCTGTCATCTTGTCTTCTGAATGTGTTTCACTGGGAGAGAGGTGGAGCCGGCAGTTAATAGGTGTACTTTAGTGATAATGAATGTAAAAGGTTGGGAATACTGCCTTTTGCTTGGTGCTCTAAGTACCTTTGCTTTTCATTCAGCTGATCTGTCACCCCTCAGCTGTTTGAGATGCACGTTTTTCCAAATGGCTTAGTAGTGTATCTGATGTTTGTGAAACAAGTGTTTCAAAACTAATTTTATTTGTAAACTCTGGAGTTCTGGAGGAGGTTTCCAGGGATGCACACCTGGTGCTTTCTGCCTGTAGCTCAGCTATAGCCCCTGGCTGTGTCAAACCACTGACATACTATTCTGTGTTTTGCCATGCTTGTTTTAGACCAGAAGTTTGCTCAGAAAAATAGCAAGTCTGTGCAACATGTGGTTTGCATGGATAGATGGGGCACACTTGACTTGGTACATACCTCCTCTGGAAGTGCTGCTGCTAAAATCATAACAGGCTGTTTTCTTGCAGCTGAGTCTCATAGACTCCTCTGGGAGACTGACACCAAATCCTTTGCCTCCCGCAGAGAATGAACAGCAGAAGACTGAAATGTTGCAGAAGTTTCATCGCTTCCAGCATTTGGCAGAAGTTTACCATGCCTATCACTTCATTCACAGATACACTGTAAGATACTCACTTTAGAATTGTGTATTTATGCTTCCTGAGCTTTTTTCTTAGGGAGTCCAGAAATAACTAGGACTTTTCAGGCAATTAAGTATTGAGTGTAGATCAGTAATACTGTATAGTAACTTTATTTATTTAACTTTACTTCATTATACAGCCTTCAGCTGTACATTCTGTAAAAGAACTTGTGTTGCCTCAGCCCTTCACAGCTGCAGTGCAGTTGGAGCAGGGCTGTGCCTGACTCTGGGAGCAGTTGCTGTGCTGATGGCTGACCTCCTGCACCCAGCCTTTTTGATGGTGGTATCAGTTTGGTCCCACAGTGACCCAAGCCCCTGCTCCTGCAAAGGCCAGGGTCAGCTTTTCCCTTAGTCATGGGAAAACAGGGTTGAACAGAGGAAGGCACCCTAGGGATCCCCAGCCTAGGGCTTCCCACAGGGTGGTTAAGTGTGTCAGTGATACCTCCTCAGGAGTGAGGAGTCCCTGCTAATTACAGCAATTACAGTCATGTTGCCATCGCTGTTGGTAAAATACCTGTTGTAAAAGATTTGAGAACGTTTGCTCTGTGCCCTTGCCCAAAAGACAACTCTGTGCTGTAGAGTCTTTGCTGTTAATCTGCTTCAGACCTCACAGCGCTGGAGACTGTGCACTGTAGCAGTGCAGCCTGGCCTCATTTTTAAATAACCTGTTAAATGTTCTGGTTCAGTTACACGGATCTTTCTGCATGTATCAGGCATGAGCTTTGGTGATAAAGACATGCAAAATCCACTTGCTATATTCTGTCAACACCTCTTTTTGCAACAGCATGAAAGAAACGCAGTACTGGAGATGCCTCATGCTTAGTGATACGAGTTGTTTGTTTTCCAGCTTAGAAATGTTGTGTCTGTGTTTTTCATACCACAGGAAGAGCCTTTCAGCTTCAACTCGCCTGAAACCCTCTTCAATATTTCCAGGTTTCTGCTTCACAGCTTAACAAAGGAGACTCCTTTGGGAATCTCAAAAGTGTATCCTTCTGATACAGTACAAAATCTAGAAATTATCATGTGAGATACATGAAAGGAATAACTGCTATTGGTCCAAGGAAGGGATCTCCTAGAGGGAATCTTCAGTGTCAGCTATTGTTGTCATTAATAGGAACTGACTTTTGTCCCTAAGCAATAAACAGTATCTTCAAACCATTGTATGCTGAGCCACACTAGCTTTTTGTTGTTGCTTTTTTTAATTTTCTTTTTTAATAGTTTTGGAAAGCTGTGCACATCAACTATCATGTAGCTCAAACCACCCGCCCAGTCTGGTGTGTCGTCTGTGTCAGAGGAGCAAGTTCTAGGACACCAGTCACTGCCACAAGATGTTGGCTTTGAATCTCAACAGTATTGTTGCAAAGACACTGAACTGAAGCACGAGGAGGGGAAACCCAGGAGCTTCTGCTTCTCATGAGGCTGGTGTGTGCTGTCTGTCAGGCCAACATCTGCACAGCTTTGTCAGTGCACAGTGAATCTCTGGAGAGTGCTCCATGATTGGGCTGTGTGAAATGCACCTTTCTCTCAGAGATAACCAGAAGGTCACTGGATGCCAGAGGAGGAGAACTGATCATCTTGGTTGCACTTCATTTCTGGCTTTGGATGGGATGTTAAATTTCCTTTTCATAACTTCCTCACAAATGTATAATCTTCCATAAAGTCTTGAATAACGAGCCTTGTGATCAGTAGATCTAAACAGCAGTTACTGTTTCACACTGGTGAAAGGGAAGGACAACCCTTGGTCAGTGGCATGGAGCCCACTCTTTCCAATCACATCAGGTGTATTTACTTGGTGTCAGTGGGTTACTTGTGTTGTAAAGATTTTGGGTCTTTTTTTGGCTTGGGCAAAATTTATGCACCCCAGAATTACTAAAATGTTGCAGATGGAGTCAGAATATTTAACCACAGCAATGTTTATGTAGGGTCAGTTCCTTACCTTGCTAATAAGTGCCCACAGGTGTTTTGATAGTCCTTTCACACATGTTTGTAGATTAAGCTCTGTAAATAGATTTCTCTGGGTAAACCTGTTTGAAGTCCTGGTGTTGGATATGCTTCATTGCACAACTTCTCTGATTAGACAGAGTATTGCATTTTTTCCTAAATGCTGTATGTATTTTTATTCCTTAATTAAATTATAGCAAGACATTACTTGCCCTGGCAAAGCAGAGTAAGGCTCTTGGTGCATATAAACTGGCTCGTCATGCCTATGAGAAGCTTCAGGGACTGCATATCCCAGCCAGGTTCCAGAAATCCTTTGAGCTGGGCAGCCTGACAATCCGATCCAAGCCATTCCATGACAGTGAAGTAAGTTGTAATGTGTTTCATGTTAATCATTAATATGTGGCCTAATCCAAGAATCCGAGTTGCCGTGTGCACAAAAAAAATCTGCAATATATTATGCATGGCTCTGTCACATAATTGTATTTCTGCTGGAAACACAGCCTTTTTATTGTTATTCTTCAGGTCAGACTTCCTTCTGCTCCTGAGAACAAATTAAAATCAGCCCTTGCTTTGTAGGCAGCTTCCATCCTCCCTCTCCTCTCTTGCATCCACCTTCCCCTCTGTCTATTAATTCTTTCAAGCCCTTTTCTCCCCGGTCCACATGCTATTGCTCCACAGTCTTTGTCTCTCTCTCCAGCTGGAGGTCACTTTCATTTGTCCTACTCCTAACACTCCTTCCCTCCTCCCCTCAACCCTTCAATGACCTTCCTTCCTTAAGTCTTATTTTAACACCTTTTCTTCTTTAACTGTAGTTTGGCTCTCTGCAGTGTTCTATAAAGCCATGTTTCAGGGAGTACTCACTAAAAATAAATTGCATTGTGCCAGTGAACATGCACCTGGCCTCTGAAATAATAGAAACACACTCTTAAGAACTGCCTAATATAACTGTGCTGTTGAAGAGAAATGAATTAATTGGAGAACCTAAATTTGACCAAACCCTTAGAGCAAAAAACTTTGCTTCAGTAACCTTCTCTTTGGCTTCTTTTTGTATTGATTTGATGCAGTTTTCTGCTTCTGTTACTGCAAAAGCAAGGTGAAAATTTAATTGTTAGAATGGTGAAGACAGCTATTCTTAATGTGAAAACTTGCTGGTTTGTTAAAAAGGGTAAAGCTTTTTTAGATGTTGAAGGATCTGATTTCACAGCAGTGCTTCTCCAGAGTGGCCCTGGCGTTGTATCGGTGGTGTCAGCCGAAGGAGCCCGTTTGTAATTGAAAACCAAGAGCTGAGGATGTGCCAGTCTGCAGTTACCGTGTTCTCAATGTGTCTTTGCAGGAGCTCCTGCCCCTGTGTTACAGGTGCTCCACCAACAACCCTCTGCTGAATAACCTGGGGAACGTCTGCATTAACTGCAGGCAGCCTTTTGTCTTCTCGGCCTCCTCCTACGGTGCGTTGGGATGGCCCATTTGCTCGTGCTTTGCAAGTAGATAAATGTTAACAGAGTAGACTAGTGCTTAATTTCTTCTCTCTGCAATGTTATTTGGCCAACCAAACGTTCCCTTTACTGTTGTTCAGTTTGAGGCTCTTGTCCGGGGGGCTGTTGGATCTCACTGCAGGGTGCGGGTGCAGCACAGCATTGCCTTATTGCCAGACAATGAATGCATCAAGTGCTCTGTGAATACTGACACAATCCTTTCAGAAGTTCAGGGGGGTTGGTTTGCTGGAATTATATTTTATTTAACTTGTTTCATGAGAGCAAGTGGGCAGAACACCACTGTCATGGAAGCCAGAGGCTATTCGTTGCTGAAGGGGCACAGTATCTGCTGTGAGGCATTTCCTGAGTTCCTGCAGGTCAAACACTTCCTGCCTTTCCCACTCTTTAGAGGTGCTGCATCTGGTTGAGTTCTATGTGGAAGATGGCATCACGGATGAAGAAGCTGTAGCTCTCATAGATCTTGAAGCTCCAAGAGTGAGTAAAAGAGAGAATAAATGGCAAGAGATGATGAGTGACTGTATCCTTTTGATTAGAATTGGTTTCCAGTCCTTATATAGGGAAAAATTAAACAATTTGGAATTTTTTTCCCCGCTTAGGTTTAAACCTCTCTTTTTTTGTCATATGACTGATGTGAGTACAATTACACTGTGTTTCCTTGTTGCATTAGTATAACAACCAAAATATGGTTTAACTAAACCTAATGTTGTCATGAAGCTTTTTCATCAGGACAGTTTGTTTCTAATCATGTGAAATGTTTATTTTTAACAGTGGAATGCTATGCTTTACCTATTCTGTGTGAATCGCTTTCTGTAAAGAATGAGTGGAATCTGGAGTGTGTTGCTTCCAATAACAGCTTCCTTTAGAGGTTACCTTCTCTCAGCCAAGGGAAGCAGCATGGACATTCTTCATAGCTATTGCTGTTGGGATCTGGTTTGAAATGCTTTGGCACCCAGAGCTCCCAGTTGCTGTGGGGGCCATAGAATATGAGGTGCAGAGTGATGCACAAGAACACACAAACTCTGACTGAAGCTGCTCAAAAATGTCCTTTCAATACATTGCTTCCTTTGCTCCGTCAGGAAGGGAGGCAGAGGTGATGTCATGCCTGGCTGTGGTTAGTCCCACTGTTCTACAGCAACTGCAGTGATAAAATTCCCCAGTCACTGGGAATCCCAGCAAGGTCTTCTTGGTATTTTCTGTAATGACCTGGGCACTGTCACAGTTTGAGATACTGTGGAGCAGCAAGGGTACTGGTCCTGCTAGGGTGCTTTCATACTGATTCTGTGAGTGCTGGCTATGGTGAGTACAGCCAGTTTTACAGGAATTCTTGTCCTTCCTTAAGAAATGCATCCAGATGGCCAAAGTTTGAGGCTTGATGACAGTACAGATATTATTGAGGATGATGATCCCTTTACAGCAAAACTGAGCTTTGAGGTAAGAGCTTTACCTGTACCTTCCAGTTGTTTCTTTCTTGCTACCAACAGAAATTATTAGAAAACTTTACTTTACAGTCCATGCCACTCTTCTGGTGTGCATCTGGTACAAAGACGAGAGCTGCAGAGCAGGAGACTGGGAGGATAGCCCTTGAGAGGGAAAGGGATTTACCAGTTAGCTCCTCTCTTCAAAAAACAAAACAAAACAAAAAATCAAAAAGAAACAAAGCAACAAAATCCACACAAAAACCCCAACACAAACTCCACAAAACAACAAAGATGTTTGGAATTTTGTTTTCTCACCATGCACTGGTACAGCAGAGCTGTCCCATGGGGTACAAGCAGCACATCTGTAGAGCAGGCCTTACTGTGAGGGTTTCATAAAAACTCTGGGCACGGCTGTTATTTCCAGGGAATTGTAAAGGGATCCATTGAAGGGATAATGGAAGCTCACTGGAACCAGATGTGGCTGGATGCTGCTGTCGCTGAAGGTGTTGGTGACAGCGACAGAGAGTTTGGTGGGACAGGTCTTGGGCCAGTCCTACATGAGCATCTTCTGCTGAATTTTACTTTGCTTCTTACAACAACTTATGAATCCTCAAAGGGCCTTGCAGTTGGTAACCGCAGTTCTCTCAACCTGCTCTCCTGCAGCAGGGAGGCTCCGAGTTCGTGCCGGTGGTGGTGAACCGCGCTGTGCTGCGGTCGATGAGCCGGCGGGACGTGCTGGTCAAGCGCTGGCCGCAGCCGCTGCGCTGGCAGTACTACCGCTCCCTGCTGCCCGACGCCTCCATCACCATGTGTCCATCCTGCTTTCAGGTACTGTTTTCGTGGAGAAGTTTAAAAACCACCCAAAAAGCCCTGTCCAGAACCCAATGGCTGAAACAATGCTAATCATCAAAACCTCATGCTCTAACATGTATTCAGCAAATTCCTGATTGAGGTAGAGACAGAGCAATGAAACCCCAACTCAGAGCTATGTGATGCACAGAGCTACCTTGGCAGTAGCTGAATTTGAGAAGTTGTCCTGACAGCAAGTCAGAGCCTCTTGAGCAAACCTTGGCTGACCAACAGAAGCTGGTTTGTATTTATTTCCTTTTGCTCTGTCTCTGTGACTTGGAGCCTGGTCTAGCAAGGAAGATCAGTCAGTCACTAAGTTATCTTGTGGTTCAGCCCTGCTCCAGCCTCACTCAGGAATGGGTTTTTGAAATGCTGGAATTCAGTCATGTTTGCTTACACAGAAATTGTCTAATTGTTGTCCTTCCTTCAAAAGTAGTTGATGGGTTTGTGCCTCCTCAGCACCACTGGCAGAGGTCTGTGAAGTGCTCACTGCTCTGTTCCAGCTGTAGCATTCAGGCAATTGAAACGGAGAGAACCAATCTCTCTGATGGTGGTTTCAGAATATTTGTGCTGTAGAGCACCCATTGAGCTCAGATTGCACTTTTTTTGAGCAGGGCACAGGCTAACTTGTGCTAAATCTGTTTCTAATTAACAGATGTTTCACACAGAAGACTATGAGCTCCTCATACTCCAGCATAATTGTTGTCCGTTCTGTCGACGGAGAAGAGATGAGTCAAACCAATGAAGGAAACCAGTCTTTCATCTCAACAACAGTCTCTCCTGTTGGCTTGGCAAAACACTTCTTAGATCCATAAAGCTTTCCTAACGACTTAGGAAAGTCAGTCATCTTGCTCTATTTTGTTTGTAAGAGTTGAAGACATGTAACTATTTTTTTAAATTAAAATGTCTGTTGTTTGTGAATGTGCTTTGCATTTCCCAGGCAAGCAGCTGAAGTGCCATAGAATTTTGCAGGAATGTTTCTAGGGTCAAGTTCAGACTTTAATTGTTTTTACTCCAGATTATGTTAGGATTTGATTTGCTTCTTAATACACACCTGTTATTGACAGATCTTCAAATAAATGGGACTGTTTTTCACTACTCTTTGTCTTGGAATTTGCTATAGTGCTCCTGCTTCTGATCTTAAATTTCTTTTCCCTTTCTATTCAATTTAGGCAAGAAGAGAGTTAAAATGTAGAGCCCTTCAAGTGTAATCTGTAGAGTTCCAGCTGCTCTTGGCACTGGGGGCATCTCACAGCCACCCTGGGGTGGGGAATGGTTCAGTCTCTGTGGAATTCACCTGGTTAAAGTGCAGGATGTCAGGTTGTGCATACCTGAGCATACCTCTGACCGTTCCTGAGCTCCCACCATCCCTTGGCCACAGTGCTGCCATGGAGGGGTGTGCTAAGGGAGTGCTGCTGAGCAGGGTGTCCCCAGCACTGTGTCAGTCTGCAGCTGAGGGCGAGCCACGTGTGCAGGTGGGGGGACACGGACCTGCTGCCTTCTGCTCCAGCCCCTTGCAGAGGCACGAGACACGGGGAGTCAGTCCCAGGCAGCTCCTATGTTGGCTCACTCTCCCCACAGGACTGGGCAGGAAATAGGAGAGCAAAAGCCAAGAAGCTCCTGGGTTGAGTTAAATACAGTTTAATGGTTGAAGCAGAGCTCTGCGTGCAAGCAAAGCAAAGCAAGAAGGAATTTATTCTCTGCTTCCTGGAGAGCAGGGCCCAGACTGAGTAACCATCACTTGGGAAGGCAAACACCACAAACACAACATCCTCCCTTCTTCCTCCTTTCCCTGAGCTTTTATTTTGGAGCATGACATCATCTGGAGCGGGACAGCCCTTTGGGCAGTTGTCCCAGTTCTGTTGCTCCCTGCCCCCTGCCCAGCTCTGGCCTATTCCTGAGGGAGACAGAGCAGGGAAAAAGGAAATCCCAGTGCTGTGCAGGCACCTCTCAGCCCCAGCTACAGCACTGGTGTGTTCCCAGCATTGGTTTGGACACCAAAGCACAGCACTCCACACTGCTGTGAGGGAAGTGAGCTCCATGCCAGCCACACCAACGTACCCCTCAGGATGGTCACAGTCATTTCCCAGCAGCAGAAAGATTCCTGAAGGTAACTGGCTGGGCTGGAGCTGGGAGGCAATAGGTCTCTTGCCTTGAAACCAGTATAAAACTGTGCCCGTGTTGCCACGAGTTCTGTTGTGATGGCAGCCTGTCTGTCCCAGCCTGCCTTTGCCCTGAGTGGGAAAGGACACGGTACCGTCTCAAGCGACAGGTGTTTGGTGCTGGCAGAGCAGCTCCCACGGGAGCAGCACCTTGCCTGTGAAATGGGATGTCTCTGCTCAAGTACCTCTGGAAAGGGAGAGCCTGCAATGGCATGGCCGGATTTCCGAGGCCCTCAGTGGTTCCTGACCAAGTTTGCTTAATTTACCACTTTAAAAACATTCTGTTCTAATTACAGCTCTCTGCTTTCTAACTCAGCTGTCACTGTTTGCAGTGAAGACTCTGCTACTGACACAGATAAACAATGCTGTTTGAGATGCAAGCCAGGGTGGAATTCGGTTCCTTCTCCTGGAACTGAGCTGGTTGTGCAGAGCCAGTGGGAATGAAAAATTATAAAAATAAAGAGAAAGGGTTTGCTGTGACACAGACACAAAACAGATCAAGCAAGGAAGCTTTTTTTTTTTTAAATAACCAACTCTGTGAATACACAAAGTCTAGCTTTGAAAAACCTATTGGGCTTTTCTGTGCAGGAACAGTCAGATCTCACATCTCATACATGTGAGACAAGGTGTTCTAGTCCAGGCTTCCCTGTGCCATGGAGCCTCCCGGCTGACTTCATGCTGAGGCGTCCCTGGAGCTACAAGAGGTCCCACCACTGTGCTTTGGTTAGAAGCTGTTGTGAGCAATTTGTCCCATTCCTCTACCTCATTGCTGCCTGCCTGTCCCACTGCTGCATCCAGTGGTGACGCACACCAGCCTAAGCTCCGTGCAGCAGCTGCTACCTCAGCAGTGGCTTATTGCATCAGCTTAAGGTGTATTGGGAAATAAACCTTTAATCCTTGTGTGCCCACGTACAAGTGTGAACAGCTGCATTTGCACTTAGAGTGGCACTGCTCTGGCCTTGGCAACAAGTGTGAGAAGTTAATTGAGAGGGGCTTAGGGTGAGCAGAGTATGTTAAGGTAAGGAAGACCTCTTGGACTGTCCAGAGAGCATGGCCTGCGTTGGGCTGCAGCCAGCCAGGTCTACCCTCGTCTGTGGTGCCAGCACTCCAGCTCTTTTACCCCCTCTCTGCTTAAAGGGAAGGTTTCCCAGCTTGGTCTCTGCTTTAGAGAGGTACAGTGCTTTGTGCTTTTTTCTGTTAAACTTTTTGCTAAACCAAATCACAGGGAACACTGGTGAAAACTAGGCCAGAACTGGAGGAAGTTTATTAAGGCCAAGAGGACGTGAGTTTCTGCCCACCTCACACCCATGAGCTCCAGCAGCTCTGGCACATCCTCCTGTGCTGGATGAGACCCTCATGTTCAGCTGCTCCTGGCTGTGAGGAATGCTCAGCTCAGCCCCAAATGCAGCCAGAACAGCGAGGGGAGGTGGGTGCTCAGCTCCCTTTCAGCCTTCATCACATGCCAAGGGGCAGAGCAAACAGCTCTTGTCTGGCCTCCACAGGGGAACCAGCTGGTGCCTGCCTGCCAGCTGGAATGTTAGCGACTGCTAGTGAGAAAGGTGGTAAACAGTGGGTGGAAAAAAAGAGAAGAGATGGAGAAAATAGCTTTGGAGCTTAAAAGATTAATCACAATGTTGTGAACTGTGAGGAACCTCCAGAAGAGAACTCCTCTGTGGTTGGCTCCTTGTGCTCACCCCCTGTACGTGTTGTCTCATTGCCTCTGAAAAATTGAGACAATATGTAACTCATCTGCTGTTTGGCACAAAGAATGTTTCAAGCACAATCGAGTTCACTGAGTGGGCAGGCAGAGAGACATGAAAGACTGAAGTTTGATGGCTATACAAAGTTTGAGGAGACTGAAGATGTCTGTTACCCAGCATATGAGGTTGGGTGTTGGCTTCAGCTCTGAACTGCCCATCAGTGCCCTGGTCCAGCAGCATTCTCAGCACCAGTGCAGAACGACTGCAGTCCAGGACAGATGGACTAGGTTACTTATTAGGTGTTACCAATGAAGTTGGCATGACTCAAACCACGCACAAAGCCAGGCACAAAGGAGATGGTACAACTGGTAACCCGCCATCGGGGCCAGTGTTTCACAGTGGTGGTCAAAACTCTGCAGCCAAATCTTGAACAGAAAGAGAGGTGGCTGGAACATGTGGAAGAAGAGTTGGTGACATTGCCTTCTGCAGCCTCCCACAGGGACTAGCGGTTGTGGGGGTGATGGATCTCCAGTGGGGACTGGCTGGTGTCATGGACCCACATTCCCCTTGTGAGAATGGGGCTGGGACACCCCTCTGTCACTGAGGGATCGCACACACCACACCTGTCCAGCCCAGCCACCATCTGCAGCCCCCAAACCCACAGTCCTGGGGTGTGAACCACACACATCCCTCTTGTTAGCAGGGGATGGAAAAGAGAGCAGAGCCTTGTAAGCAGAGCTGCTGCCTGGTTTGACCCCCCCCAAATGAAAGGTGAGGTGCAGAGCTACCTCTTTATATGTGACCATGAGCCATGGTTTCCAACAATGACAGTGAGGGCCAGAAACAGGTGTCACCTTAACACCTTCCCAGGAAAGCCAATTACCCCTGGATGATTATGATTAATAATTCTCTAAACCCTAATCGCGCTGACACCGGTGTCCAGGGCTTACCCCGGGGGCACTTTATAAGAGGTGCCCTGTGGAGGGGAGTGTAGCCGCTTCTCCTGGGGGTGACAGTGAAGGCTGAGAGGTGGCGGGAGCTCCACTTCAGAGTCGATTCCCCTGTGCACAAAAGAACCCCCTAAGTAAGAGCGAAAGGCACCTCACGAACCACAACCATGAATGGGACAGAAGGCCAAGACTTCTACGTGCCCATGTCCAACAAGACCGGGGTGGTGCGGAGCCCCTTCGAGTACCCCCAGTACTACCTGGCTGAGCCCTGGAAGTTCTCAGCACTAGCTGCCTACATGTTCATGCTGATCCTGCTCGGCTTCCCCATCAACTTCCTCACGCTCTACGTCACTATCCAGCATAAGAAGCTCCGGACACCTCTAAACTACATCCTCCTGAACCTGGCGGTCGCTGACCTCTTCATGGTCTTTGGAGGCTTCACGACCACCATGTACACCTCGATGAACGGGTACTTTGTCTTTGGAGTAACAGGGTGTTACATTGAAGGCTTCTTTGCCACACTGGGAGGTAAGTTTTCCAAATATTCAGAAGTCTCCTGCCAGGAATTGCCCCAGATTTTAGGAGTGGGAGGGAAGACACACAGATGATCTTGGAAGAATATGGTACCTGGAAGGTCTGCTGCTGCTGTGGGTCGAGGCCATTGCCACGTTTCTGGGTGGGAGGCGAAGAAAGTGACAAATGACACTTGTTTTTTTAACCTTCTTTTGGGAGCCAGTATCAGTTCTCAGTATCCTGAGAACCACAGTGCAGCAATGAAAAGCCGCCAGTAGCAGATTTTGCAGTTGTCGGATTTGCACATCTCCTTGGCTCACTTTCTGAGTCAAGAGATGACAGTTTTGTTCCTCCTGTTTGCGAGTCTGTTCCTCCAGTTTCATGAGCACTGGTGTGGTGCACAGTGGTGCAGGCAAGCAGAGCTGGCTCTCCTCCCCATGCCAGCCAGGCTTGGACCCAAACAGATGTTAAACAGAAATTGTGTGTATAAAAATGCTCTCCTCCATTTAGCTCAGTCTTCAGCCACAGCTACTGCTTTACTGGTTTGATCCTTCTGGCACAAGTTTCCGAGGAAGCTGTGGGTAGAAAGGGGAAATCCTGAGATGACAGGCACTCGCTGCATCTCAGAGTGTGGCAGTAGGCTTGCAGGTGCAGGTGCTGTCTGAGCTGAATGGTGGGATCCAGCCATGGATCTCAAAACATAGCAGCAAAGTGGTTCCCGTGGGTAAGCAGTGCAGTGAGGAGGGGTCTTCTCACACTGTCCTATCGCATCTGCACTTGACCTTTGTTCATTTCTTTCCAAACCCTTGGTGGACAGCTGCCAGGAGCTGTCCTCAGGAACATCAGTCTGAGGAGGCTTCATGCTGCCATCACAGTATTTTTCTCTTCCTGTTGCTCAAAGTCCCTGTGTCCCTCTCTGTCCCCTCCCTGGTGCAGGTGAAATTGGTCTCTGGTCACTGGTGGTCCTGGCTATCGAAAGATACGTAGTGGTCTGCAAGCCCATGAGCAACTTCCGTTTTGGGGAGAACCACGCCATCATGGGGGTTGCCTTCTCCTGGATCATGGCCTTGGCATGTGCGGCTCCCCCGCTCTTCGGCTGGTCCAGGTAGGGGGGGCACCAGGCCCAGTGCAGGGGGCGTGGGAGCCTGGCTGGCGGCTTGGCTGTGTCTTCCAGCCTATCTCCTCTGCTGGGCACTGACCTGCTGGGCTCACCTTGCAGGTACATCCCCGAGGGCATGCAGTGCTCATGTGGGATCGACTATTACACTCTGAAGCCAGAGGTCAACAACGAATCTTTTGTCATCTACATGTTTGTGGTTCACTTCATGATCCCGCTTGCAATCATTTTCTTCTGCTACGGGAACCTGGTTTGCACCGTCAAGGAGGTGGGTATCTGCCAGTGACAGTGAGCCGAGGGCCATCTCCATCCCCAGTGCTGGCAAAGGGCCCACACCAGGTTCCAGACTGGTGATGGGGAGGGCCTTCCAAGGGCCAAGCTGGTCCTCCATGAAGAGGGAAAGAGCAAATTCCAGATGCGCAGCTTGACTTCCATGAGCCCTCACCCCACATCCCCACCTGGCTCCATTACATTTCCATTTCCTTCCGCCCACAGGCTGCTGCCCAGCAGCAGGAGTCTGCCACCACCCAGAAGGCAGAAAAAGAAGTAACCCGCATGGTCATCATCATGGTCATTTCCTTCCTGATCTGCTGGGTCCCCTATGCCAGTGTCGCGTTCTACATCTTCACCAACCAAGGATCAGACTTTGGGCCCATCTTCATGACCATCCCGGCGTTCTTCGCCAAGAGCTCCTCCATCTACAACCCTGTCATCTACATCGTAATGAACAAACAGGTAAGTGGCAGGGGGTGAGACAACTCCTTTTTTGTGTTTCAGTTTATAACACCTGGCAGAGAGTTACGGCATCTCAAGCTGCCAGTGGGCTGGAGGGGGGGTTGTTTCCAGGTGATCTCATCCTGGTACATGGGAGGGTGACTGTGCAGCTCAGCCTTGGCATTGCATAAATCTCATGAATGCAAGGCCATCCAGCCTGAAATGATGCAGGTGCTGCATTGATGGAGGAGCCAGGGCTTTGGCAGGCAGGGCTGGCAGCAGCCAGTGGGGCAGGAGACTCCATTGGTGTGGTGCCTCCTGTGCTGTGGTGCTGGGGGCTTCCAAGCACCTCTGCTGAACTTGGAGACAGCCCTGTGGGCAGAGCTGCCCGGTGTCCGCCTGCCTCACACTGGGCTTCCCTCTCTCCCAGTTCCGTAACTGCATGATCACAACCCTCTGCTGTGGCAAGAACCCGCTGGGAGATGAGGACACGTCTGCTGGCAAGACAGACACCTCCTCCGTCTCCACCAGCCAGGTCTCTCCTGCGTAGGCCCCACCTGGGCCAGTCCCTGGGGTGCATGAACTTAGTCCCACTGCTGTCACCACCTGCCCCTGCTTCGCCACGGCCAAGGCCCTGTGGGGCAGGCTCCTCTCTCCTGGCACTAGGAACCCTGGGAACAAGGCTGAAAATGTGTACACACGTTTTGTAATTAAAATGCAAAGATTTAGCTCCTCTGGCGTATATCCGTGAGTTTCTGTTGAGTTGCTGAGAGCTCGTGGCCCTGCTCTGAGTGCAGATCCTGGGGCGGACAGCCCTGCCATGCCCGGGCCGTGGCAGAGCTGCCCTCGCCTCTCTCTCCCCACCTTGACGCCCGGCCAGGGCACGTCCTGCCTCTGCTGCTGCTGGGGCCACCTCCCGTCTCTGCTGCCGGAGATGAATCCCAGCCAGTGTCACACAGCCGCTCGGTCCTGCCGCGCTCCAGCTGCCCGGAGCAGGTTTGGCTGCGTCGAGGTGCCCCCGGCCCTGCCAGGTGCTACCGAATTCAGCCCTGCCCCACCTCCAGCCTGTCAGAAGCCCACGGAGGCGCTGCGTCCCCTCCAGGGGACAGCACAACACCGGTGCACGTGGGCCCTCCTGTGCTGCAGCGGTGAAGGTCGTGGATCCTGCCCAGCAGGCAGGAGCACGGAGGGCCCTGCCGGCACAGCACGGCACGGCACGGCACGGCACAGCACGGCACGGCACGGCACGGCACAGCACGGCACGGCACGGCACAGCACGGCACGGCACGGCACAGCACGGCACGGCACGGCACAGCACAGCACGGCACGGCACGGCATAGCATGGCACGGCATAGCACGTGGACAGAGCTTGCACCCTCAGCAGCAGCCGCGCTCCTCGTCCCCCAGCACTCTTTCCCACAGTTCCATCCATCATCCTTAGGCATCTTTGGACCCCCTGGGCCAAGCCCCCAGCACACTCCCCCGCACCCCTCTCCATTTCGGCTGCGGTCAGTTTGGCCTCGGCCCAAGAGGAGGTTTTGGGCAGCTCCTGTGCTGTCGAGGCTCGCCGGGTGCAGGGCTGAGCTCCTCCCGCGCCGCAGCAGGCAGCACCCAGCAGCATATGGCTCAGTGATGCCAACATATGTTCGAAGCACTACAAGATGGCATATTGCAATTGTAGCACTGTTCTTCATTTTTATTTTTAGCTCAGTTACACAAATAAGATGTTTTTCTTGCTGTTCAGTGTTATCAACATTTGAAACTATTTTTGTACATTATTATCCTCTCTGATTTCTAATCCTATGCAGCTTTGCAAGGACTAATAGGCAACGTATAGAGCCCATGCAAGTTAAACCCTTAATAAAGAGCAATTTGCAAGTACAATTCTCTCATTATTTTTTTTATCCATACTTCTGCATATTCAGTGAAATCTAAGGATTAGAGTTTTATGAATAATTCAGTGTTTAGGCTGATGTCTGATTCATGTACTTCAAATCTAGGAGGTGGTTTTGGAGGGAAGAGGAGGAAGGATTTGGTGTTTATTTGCTGTCCATGAGGCTGTGCTCCAGAGGAGTGTGGCAATGCCTGGCACCGCAGCTCGCCTGCCCGTGCAGGACCAGCCCCAGCACACAGCCTGGCCCCGAGCCTGCGGGCTGTCACTCCTCACTGTGCCCAGCCCTACAGCTACTGCTGGTGGTGCTGGTGGCAAGCAAGGGTTTGGGACCCCCCTGCCAGCTCAGCTGGGTACCAGAGGCATCACAGAGCTGCCAGAGAGGTGATGGATGGATCCAGGTGGAAGATGGTGCCAGGCCCTGCCTCCTTCCAGTGTCCCCACTGTCCGCTTCCTGGGGAATTTGGAAATGGACTGGAAATGGAGCAGGGAGCAGGCTGGTGCTGCTGGTCTGGGGGGAACTGGGCATGTGGTGCTCCAGGCATTCGGTCTCTCTCCCAGCTGCCAGACTTGTCTCCGGCTGCCACCTCAGCCAGATCTGGCCCCCAGGCTCAAGTGGTGGGCACAGACCTTGATGAAGGTCTCTGTGGGCAGTAGTTTGCAGGTCCATTGCCATGGTGACAGGTCTGCTGAGGTGGCCAGGAGCCAATCCTGCCATAGTGTAATCTTGGCTCGCAGCTTCCTCACCTTTCAGACAGACAATGCACACGGAAGCCCCGTGAGTCTCCTGTGTACAGAGGGAGGGATTGATGGGGCACTGGGGAGGAACACAGCAGTCCCCCAGGTGGGGACATTTGTGCTGTTCCTGCACCAAAGAACCTTCAGTGATTTACTCAGGTGGCAGCAGAGAGGGGATGTGGAGGGGACATGGCTGTCCGTGTCCGGGGCTGGGAGTGCTCTCCCCCGAGCATGGTGGGATTCAGTGGGCAGGGACGAATGGTCATCCTGCTCATGAACATGATCATGGAGATAGTGGGGGGGAGTCACTTTGCTGATTAACCAACCAGCTCTTCATTTTCCTCCTCTCCTTTGTGGGATTGTTTTTTCCCCTCCTTATCAGACCCCTGCTTCTCAGTGAAGCAAAGGGAGATAGCACATCCCACCAGCACACTGGGAACAGGTCTGTGTGGGCCGCACACTGCAAGCTGGCTCCCCATGCACCCCACAGCAAATGCTATCAGCAAGCTGCCATCCCAGCACCCCAACACCCACCCAGCAGTGGGTAGGTGCCTTTCCCCTGCCTGTTCAGGGCAATCATCCCACACACTCCCAGTCTCTCATCCCTCTCCAAACTATCTGCTCAGGTCTGCCCTGAGCCTCTCCAGCCCCACACAAAACTCTGGCAAAGGGCACTTGAATTCCCAGCTCCCACCTGGGGCGGAGACCAGAGCAATTAGCAGCTGCCAACCAGCTGCCATCCAGGCTGCTCAGGAGATAAATTGCAGGGAGGTGGGCTGGGCCTAAGGAGCAGGGTTGGTGGTGCTGTGGGTGGAGTTGGAGCTGCCTGTGCCCAAGGCTGTGGGCTCGTGTGTTCTGCTATGGAGCCTCAAATGGGTAAGGGGTCTGCAAATGCTGCAGGGTCCTGCAGAGCTGGGTCTCTGGTGAGTCTCAGCTTGGGCTCTAGGGCTCACTTTGGGTTCTGGTGGGGCTGGGACTCTGGGGCTTGGTTTGAGCTCTTGTGGCCACAGTCCCTGTGAGTCTGTAGGGATGAGTAGAGTTATGGCTGCTCAGCTTCTGGGGGCTTTGCAGCCCTTGGAGGTGTGAGTGTCTTGGGGCTGGACCCCAGTCTCAAATGGTGCCTCTTCCAGCCCAACTCCCAGGTCCACTGGTCCTGGGCAGTGTGGCCCGGCGCCCTTCAACCCTGCAGATGGTCAAAGAGGCGCTGCAGGCCCAAGATGAGAAGAAGGGCGCCTCTGTCTTCACCATCAAGCGATTCATCCTGGCCAGGTACCCCATGGAGGATCCTATCCGGCTCAAGTACCTGCTGAAGCGGGCGCTGAGCAAGGGGCTGAGCTGTGGGGAGCTGGTGCGGCCCCACAACTCCTCTGCTGTGGGGGCCACCGGCACCTTCATGGTGAGCAGGGGGCTGCCAGGGCGGCTGGGGGCTGAGGTGCTGCCTGGGCCCACTGACACCCTCCTCTCACCCCCAGTTAGCACCCAAGGAGCCACAGCACAAGCAGCATCTGGGCCAGGCAAATCCTGACAGAGGACAGGCCCCGAAGCCAGGACAGGAAGGGACCACCAAGGACCCCTGTGCCCCTGTGGCTGGTGCACAACAACGAGGTAAAGGGCTTCAGGGGCATGAGCCACCCCATGCTGCCTGGCCTCACCAGGACTCATCCACCACCCCGTCTGCAGGTACCACGAAGCAGCAGCTGACAGCCATGAAGCAGAAGCCAAAAGCAAAGCCCATGGATGTGAGTAGGTGATGGCAGTGGGGCTGGGTGGCTCATGGCATGGCAGCACCCTGAGGTGCTCTCTTCCCTCTCCTCCAGGCCCAGCCACGAGCTGCAGTGAAGCCTGGGAGCAATGGAGCAAAGCCCCCGCGAGCTGCCAACCACCCCCAGGCCCCTGGCACAGGGTGTTCAAGGCCCCCACGAGCTGCTGACCACCCCCAGGCACTTGGCAAAGGGTGCTCAAGGCCCTGTGGGGCTGAGGCTGCAGGAAGGAGCAAAAGCGACAGCTCTGTGGGTGCTGGGACAAAGGGGCCCCAAAAGGTCCCTGGAGGAAAGAGCAAGGGGAAGGTGCTCAAGGGGGCACAGCAGGGTCCCCCCAAGGCACAGAGGGGTCAAGGCCAGGCGAGGAAGCCCCAGGTGACCCCAGGAGCCAGGCAGGGGGAAGCCAGGCTGCAGAAGGCAGCATCCCCTGGAGAGGATAGAATGGCTCTGTTGGGGGACCCAGACAGTCTCACTTAGCCCTGCTTCAGCTGGCCCCAGGCCTTTAGGGTCTGGGCTGCTTTTAGTCCCCAGGACAGGTTTTAACTCTGTGTTTACCTTCTGCTAATAAAGCTTCTTTACTCAACTCATAGAATGGCCTGACTGCTACCCTGGTTGTGGGCCCCTGCCCCTGGGCTCCCATTTCCCAGCCCTGGCCTCATGCTGCATGGCATGGTAGTGAGTTGATACTGCAGGCAGCTGCCTCTCTGCCTGCCCTCATGGAGAGGTGCCCTGTCTGTCCCTGTGTCCCCAGCTGTGGTGCCAGGGGTATGCTGGGCTTTGGGGGCTGTGTGTGTGTGCAGGCTGGCAGTGATGGCCTGGGCAGGGGCCCTGGGACCCATGGGACACAGCATGGTGGCACCCCCGGGAATGGAGAAGCTCAGGCTTGGCCAGTACTGCTGGTGTGGACTGTGAGGTGTCGAGCCCTCTGCCCTCTTGGCTGCCCTTGTGTTGATGCCTGGCTGAGGTGGGATTATGAGAGTGCCAGGGTGGGAGGTCTGGGTGCATGCCATGGTCCCGAGCACTGGGGGGAGCTGCGTGTGCTCTAACTATAGTAAGAGAAAGATAGAGGTGTTTTAGGGCTCAAAAATGAGTTTAGAGTGCTTGCTGTAGCCCCCAGCATAGTTTGTGCTCTTGTTATGTGTCTGTGGCACAGTTCCCACATCCAAACCTGTCTTGTGAGCTCCTGTGGGTCAGTGTATGACACTTTCATTTAATAGCTTCAAATGCCTGAATTTCTCTTGCTCTGCCCAGAGCAGAGCCCTTCTGAAGGTCAGGCTGATCGTGTAAAGGGTTACAGTCCTCCTGGGTGGGAGAAAATAAGTGGAAGTAAAACTCTTCCTAAAGAGGATTTCACTAATCTGCAGCTGGCCTTGCCAATGCCCTCCAAGGCTCCTGGCCTTGCTCTGGGGCTTAAGCAAGAGCTGAGCAAACTAACTTCTCTTTAAACTTCAGCCTTGACTATGTTGATCCATCTTTAAGGGAGCTGGAACTCGTGTCCCTCCAGGGACAGGGTGGGGAATATGACAGCAGTAACTGAGCTGAGTTCACTGGATCCTCTGACAGTGGTGGCCTCACAGAGCCTCGCTCGCCCATGTGGCAATGTCCCAACAGGGCAGGGAAGGGGCTGTGTCCTCCCTCCTCACCATCTGCAGTGTGAAATGTGCAACTCTCTTGCTTTGAGAGAGGCCAAGTCATTTAATGGCTGGATTTAGCTTTACTAAGAATCAACTTCCTAGCAGGAGAAAAAAAATCCCCCCAGTGTCTGGAAAGTGCAGCTTTTACTGGAGGAGATGGAAGAGCATGGATTTAGCAATGCCATGGTTATTAAGGCCCCTGGGCCAAGCTGGTGTCAGGGTGCTGAAGCTGCAGCCTGGTCTGACAGTGCAGGGAGGTGCTGGCTCCCCAGGGCTGGGGGGAGGCACTGTCCTGTGGACTGGGCAGCTGGCAGAGGTGAGGGTGCCCGGCCCCAGCTGCTGCTGTGGGGCTGCTGGTCTTCACGTGTGCAGCACAGTGTCAGTCAGTTCGGGTGCCAGTCGTCCGCTCCCGCGCCTCTTCCAGCGGGAGCCGTGGCACCGGCTGTGGGAGTGCTGTGTGGCCACAGCGAGCTCTGCAGCTCAGAGGGGTACAAACCTGTCTCCTGCAGAAACAAGGGGGTTCTCACTGAGCTGCTGACCCTGCACATGGTGTGCCTCGTACATGCAAGGCTCGTCTGTGCAGGTGTCTTTCATGTGTGTACTCTGCACACACAGGGGCAGGAACTGCACTCCACAGGTTCAGCACCTTGTTTTATTACAAAGATAGGCTTTGCCAGGAGTTTGCCACTTCCACTACACAGCAGGTAAGGGCACTACATCCACAACACGTGCCGAAGTTGGAAAACATGTTACAAAGGGCTCAGGGGTTCAAGGCAATACAACACTACAAACCCTCGAGCTTTTGCTCTGTTAAAGTTATTCCTTTACATGGCTGTAGCAAATACTTCTTTTTTTTATTTTTTTTTTTTGCTTTGATAAAAATTAAATAATAAAGCAATAACCTCAATACACAGCCCAGTCACAGCACCTGGAGGCAAACCCTACTTGCTCTTGACTCACTTGTTTCCTTTCCCTGTAACAAACAACATGGGGCTACAGCTCCATGGCCCTTTCCCTGCCTCCAACCAAACTCAACATTCTCTGCTACCTTGTTCTTTCTTGCCCTTGCCTTCCCTGTGCTGGGCCTACCTAAATCTCTGTCAGCTATTCACAGTCTCTAACAGAAAAAAAAATTCAAGATTTTGTGAAATCACTTTCAAAATAAAACGTAGCCCAGCTACATTCTTAAGAGTTTATATTCTGAAGCCACATCCTCAGCAAAGACATTGAGACCTCTGCAGTGTAAGTACTTTTTCTGTAGTTCTCTTTAAAAAACCCCCTCTGTTCTTCCCCTTTCCCTTCCCTCCCTTCCCCCCTTTTAACATACTGGATAAAGTCTATCATTTGTTTTAAAATAGATATCTATGTACACATACACAACTCCAATGTTGTGGTTTCTGACAAATGTGGCATTACTGGAAACAATGGAATGGAGGCCACCTGTCCATGGCAGAGAGTCACCCAGGAGTACTTCTGGTGAACAGTTATCTAATACCAGGCTGCATCATTGTCAGCTGAATGACTAACAAAGGCTCCCCTTACACCCTCCTGCAGTGAGGTAGTAACTTTTTTCTTTGTTTCTTTCCTATTTGGCAGTTTGAACCATGGCATCTGCAGAGGGTCAGCCCTGTGGGCAGGAGCCTTTTCCCATGCAGGAATGCTGGCTTCGAGCACACCCGTTGGCTGTACCCAGCCTCTTCAGAGGGGCCTGTGTGACACTGGAGACCAGAGCAGTCACAGCTCCCCGGGCTGCAGGAAAGAGAAGGGGCCACCAAGCTGGGATGGGGTGTTGCCCCAGTGCAAATGCCACAGGGGGGCACTGGTCTTGGATGAGATCCACTGGTCTGCCAGTGGGACCTTCTCACTGACCCTGGCCTAAGCCTGAACACTCTCTACCTTAGTCTGCAGCTCGGGATGCCAGAGCTGCTCTGCTGGCCTGTGTCAGTGCTGGGCTGCCAGGGGATGGGTCCAGTCCCGCTGCCTTTAAGGTCTGAAAACAGGCTGGTAACACAGCCAAGCCCCCCTCTCTTGGCTGCTCTCAGGTATTAGCCATGGGGGCTGGGCCTGAAGCAAGCAGAACAAGCTGCTTTAGGAGACACCTCTGCAGGACTGACCTTGTGTTTGGTGATGGCCACGGCGAGAGGCAGAGAAAGGGACGATGCTACCTGGTGTTTGCCCTGTGTGTGGCTCGAGGCCACTGTCAGAGGGCTGTCAGCAGGAGCTGGCCCTGTTGGCATGAAAGGCATTACTGGGGTCAAGGTGCCACAGACACTGGGGGCAGTGCCACAGACACGTGTTGAGCCAGTGCAGCGAGGCTGGGAGCAAGGGCCACGGTCCTTCCCTCACCCTCTGTCTGCATCTGGCCTAGACAGGACCATGCCTGTGACGAGCTGGTCGGGCAGTGGGATGTTTGCCTACCCACTGCACCTCCAGCTTGCTGTGCATGAGAGACAAGAACCCAGGGAAGGGGAAACAGCCCTTCCCACACTGTCTTACATGGATTGCACTCCCTCTGGCACCCAAACAGCTGTCTCTGTTAGGGATAAAGTGCTTTCACCATGCCTTAGCTGCTTGGGAAGCAATTGCTTTGTCTCAGCCCCAAGTTCCTCATGTTGCTCAAGTCTCAGATGGAGGGGCAGTTATGTTTACACATACAGTACAAAAATTAAAAGGCACAAAAATACACAGAATGCAGCAGATAGTGAACAGCTGATAAGAGTCCCTGGTGTTCGAAAAACAAGGATGTTGGAGGGATGGAGTGGAAGGAAGGGAACTCAGGTGTTGCTCTGATGCTGTCTCTGCTCGTTACTCCCTGAGGTGACCCTTCTGCTTTGTGTCTGTTGTTCCAGCCTCTGCAGCCCCATCCCTTGTCCTGAGGAGCCACACACCAGGATGCAGGGAGTGCTGACTGCTCGGGTGCTGACCAGAGGGAAGTGGGGAACTGAGCTTGCCCCAGGTGTCACACCTCCATTTCTGGCTGGCAACAGCAAATAAATTATGGGTGCCACAGTGGATACCAGAGGAGTTTGAGCTGCTCTGAAAGGTGTCTTGTGGCCTCTTGTGATGTGAGGGAGCCCTTCGGCCATGGCCAGGACCACCCCCACCACAAGGCTGGTTTGAGGATGACCACGGTGTGCCTGCGGCTGAAGGCAGGTTCCCTGTGGCACTGTGCTGCAGGAAAGGTCACTTCCAGGGCTGCAGCTGGCCTAGGCTTCACTGCAGCACTCGTAGATGTTGTCCTCCATGAGCGCAATCACTTGCTCGAATTTGTGCTGGAGCTGGGTGCGCTTCGTTGTGGGGTTGGCATCCAGGGCAGCCACGATCTGTGGGTGGCATGGGCAGGTGGGTGGATAAGGCAGTGTAGGGGTGCCCACCCGCCAGCCCAGTTCCCGCCGTCAGCCCTGTGGAGCCCAAATCCCAGCCATAGCTGGAAAGCCCACCCTGCCCTCCAGCCCCTGCACAGCTGCTGTCCTTGGGCACAGCCGGGTCCTTGGCCAGGGCTGGGAGAGGAGGAGAATGTGGCAGAAATGCTCTGCAATAATGGAGCTGAGGGTGCAGCACCAGCCTGTGGGGTGCAGGGGGGCAGGAGCCAGCCAGGGTCACTGCCTTGGTGGGGGTGGTGGGTGCATGTTATTTTGGGGGTGGGTGGACTGTATCTGCATGTTCTGCCCTCTTGAAAGCACCTACACATCAGGCAGCTCCACTTCAGTGCGGCCCAGTCGAACACCGTTAAGACCAGCTGGTAATAGCTGGCCTTCTCTTCCAAGAAGTTGCCAGCCAAGGGACACAGAGCAAGTGCATCTGCATGTGCATCTACTACATATGTGCTGGGACTATGCAAACCCTGATAATCCCTGTTCTGTGGGACCGCATGCAAGTGTCCGATTATGGAGTTACCACAGCAGGCATGCTGAGACCCGAGTGCCCTGAAACCCACTCACCTGGGAGCGGTATCTCTTGGCATATTTGTATATCTCAGCCATGGCAACATTGGTGTTGAACTCATTCCGGTATTTCTTTATATATAAAGACAGAAAAAAAGAGAGGATAATATTAACAGGATGCATCATCTGAGATTCAGCCCAGCCAGCCGGCAACAACTACATTAAAAGCAGGTTTTGCCTGGGTAATTTTATTTCTGTTGTGTTGGTGCAGCCAGATTCTTGCCTTTTTCCTTTAAGGAAGGTGCATTTGCTTACAACAGGACAGGTCTCCATCTTTTCAAAGCCAGCCTTAAATACCCACTCTGGGTAGCACTGCTTACCCCTCCGTGCCCAAAGCCATTTCACAGGAGAGCAGCACATCAGCTGGGCTGCAGAATGTCGATGGAAAAATCCTGCTCAGTGCCTGAAGCTAGAACACCTTGGGGAGAAGGTCTGATTTTGAGGAATGCACGGTGCATCACTGGCAGAACTCTGATCCAGAGTGTGGTTGCCAGCTCCCGTGGCTGGTACCAGGGCTGGCTGCCAGCGGCTGCCTGGGACTTGGGGCCGGCCCTGGCAGTTGTGCCCAGGGGCCAGCTGGCTGGATGGCTGCAGGATTGCAAAGATCCTTGTTCAAACTTCCTGGCTTTTTGGCACTGAATTTCACGCTCAGCTCCCAGCGGTGCCAGAGCTAGTTAGGCTCAAGCGAACTCGTGGGTGTTTACTGCAGCTCTGGCAGTAATTGAAGATGCTTGGAATTAGGTCAGATGAAGTTTATGTGTAGAAGTTTGAGGCAAAATATTCTTTCTTGCGTGCTCCTTCTAGCATCCAAGCAGTAGCTGACTGCAGCCTATCTGCATTCCCTGCTGCTCCCAGATGCCAGTAGGACACCAAGCCTGCAGACCCAACCCCATCCCCTCCATCCACTTACCCGCGACTCCTCTGCGAGGTGGGCGTTCATCTCCTGCTCACTCAGTGGCGACATGTCATGGATTTGCTTGTAGTATCGCTGCACTATCTTCCTGTACTCGGGGATCTCCTTGGCGTACAGCAGTTTGTTGGTCGGGGAGTCCTAGAGTGAGGGTGAGAGACCAAAATCAGGCCCCGTCTTGTTCCTGGCTGAAAACTTTATCCTGGTTGCTTGACCAAAGTGCTGACCGTCCATCAGACAGGGACCTCAGCTACAGCTAGGTACGGGGAGCAGTTTTGCCTTTGGTCCTGGCTGTCACCAGACAGGACTGCAGGGGAATGGCACCAAGGCACCAAACAGCTCATGGCCTCAAATACATCAAGGATCTGCAGATGGGCACCATGTGCCTGCGGAGCCGCAGCACCATCCTGCTGCCCTTCATCCTAGCATGAGCTGGACATCTGTCAGCTCAATGCCAGAGAAGGTGGTTGGTGGGGATGTGTTTTAAGTTGCAGTAAGAGCAGGCTAAAACCATGCCCAGGGTCAGGCAGGGTGGCTTGCTGTCAGGTGATGCTCTGCAGGTGAGGTAGCAGCCCTGCTCTAGATCAAACACTTGTGCTCCATGGCACTGTGTGTGGAAACTGGCAACAAGGGAAGGGCTTCTGCATGCAGTTGCTGGGGTGTCTTGAGCAGCCAGCCTGATTTAAACTGAAGAACAAATTTATCTTACAAGCTGAACTTTGTCAGTTGAAATGGTGCTCTTGGATTTTTCATGTAGCTTTGATTTATTTTGCATTGGCTAACCCAGCCTGCCTGGCCTAAATTGAGTGTACGTAAAGTAATTAACAGAAAATACTGAATGCTCTTGATTAATGTCAGCTTGGACACAGCAGCCTTAACCTCCCAGCCACACAACTGGGTTGTACCAGTGGAGGCACAACCCTGCTGCTCTCCTTGCAAACACAGTATGAATGATTTTAACCTCGAGGCAATCCTGCCCTGCTGATATCATTACCCTGGGAATGAACTTGGCTGACTGGCCTAGTGTTGGATCCCCAAGGGGAAGCGCCCCAGGCTCTGGGACATTGAGGGGTGTGAGATCACCGTGTCCTGCCACCCTGACACTGGTGTGTGGGACTGCTCTCCAGTGCTCTGACAGGGGGAGAGGGGACCTGCTGAGGAGATGGTGTGGGGGGCTCTGGCTGCAGGCAGCATCCTCAGCTCTGTCAGGCAGGAATAGGGGAGCCCGGGGTGAATGCAATCTGCTGCTGCAATCTGTAGCATGGCTAATGCTGTGGGGGAAATGGGAAACGGGCACCAGGCTGTGGCACCAGATCTCACAGCAGTTTATTTTCAAACCCAATGACAAGGCATTACGGGAATATGGCCAACTCACAGAACTTGCTCACAGCATTATTTTTTTTTCTCTTGGAAGCACAAAGGAAACCCGTGCTGCCTCTTTTTTAAGTTATTTTTTAATTTGTGTCTGATTTGTCTGTAATATGAAGATATGGGCACCGGTTTATTAACCGCTTGTGCACCGTAGATGTACAGACTGAGTCTGCTCTCACTTTTGTAGTACTGAGAGCAATGTGCTGAAACCAAGGGAAGAATCCAGCCTGGAAAACGCTGTGATACATTGCGTGTACATGCAAGTTGATTTTTAGGCTGAGGATTTATTCTTCCCACATTACTCAACAATTCCTTCACTTATGCTATTGTATTCCTGAAAAATGTTTCCATCTGCTGTCTGACTCCAGCTGACCCCTCTTCCCCTCATCCGCTGCTTGACAAGGACAAATTGTAGGTGTTTCATAACACATGCAAAAAAAAGACCAAAACCCAAACAAACAAAAAATCAAGCGCTCATTAGATCTTCCTCCAGCATTAACCTCTCCCAGCAAAGGTTTCCTGCAGCTCTGGGGCTGGGGGCACAGCACCCACCCCCACCCCCTCGCCGCAGGGTCCCCCCCATCACACTGCCGCCGACAGCGATTTACAGCGTTTCTTAATGGAACTTACGTCAGGAAGTTTCAAATGTCAACACCGCGCTCAGCCAAGGCCGCGGGGAACAGAGAACAGAGAACATGCCGTGGGTCGTCCTGCCGCTGGCTGGCCCCGCAGGACCATGTGCAGGGCCTGAGGGTGGGACAGGGGACCTGGTCTGTGCAGCCTCGCGTTTCTCAGCTCCCCCGGTGGCGTGTCGAGCCCGCCGGGCTCCGACACCATGCCGGGGATGGCCAGTGTGGGATGGAGGCACTGCACTGGAGGAGAGCAGCAACTGCGGCAGTGCCTGCGAGTGCCTCCCATGTGCTGATGGATGGTGTCACCGGGATGGCCCCGGGCAGCCCCACACCGCCAGGTGAGCCAGGCCTGCTCTGTGCTGCCTGGGCAGGCACAGCCCATGTTCCTGGAGGACTGGGTCAACTCCTGGGCTTCTCGCAGCTCTCCCAGGTGAGAGGCTGTGCAGAAACCACCAGCAGCAACGACTGAAGCTTCACCTGGAGCTACATCATTTTCCATCCTGTCACTAGGAGCTTACGTTGTCCCTCAGCTGCTTTATGGGATCGTTATGCTGATGGTGACCCCTAAACCAGCCTTGACAGGGAATTGGGCTCCCCTGTGGGGTCTGCCCATGCCCCGTGCTGGTGCCCCGGGCAGAGCTGACCCCCACCTGTGCTCACCTTCCCAATTTATGCCCCTGCCTGAGACAACAGCAGAAATGTTTGCCTGCTCCAGCAGCAGCTCAGCCGGGTCAGGAAGCATTTTAGACACAGTGCCGAGTCAGCTCTCCCACAGCTGCAGGAGAGCTCATGGAGCCGATGGGTGAACCTCAGTGCACAGCCCAGCAGCTGGTCTTCCCTGACCCTCAGAGCCCCATGGCCTGGGGCCCTGCCCAGTGTCAATCCTGCCTGTGAATGTGTGTCCCTTCTCCCTGGCCACTGTTTGTGACAAAGGAGGTGCAGATTTCCAGCTCAAGCCTGAACGAAGGGGTAGGGAAGGAGGGGAGAACGCATCCCTGGAGACAGCCAAAACTCAGCTGCATGAGCCCGAGCAATGGCTCCAGGCAGTCCTGCTGTGGGGAGGCCAGGCTGGTGACCTCTGCCAGTCCCTGCCCACCGGACTGGTCCGTTCTGTGGCTGCCCAAGCAGGAGCTTGGTGTCCTCGCCAGACAGTACCTTGCCCAGCTGCAGGTCGGAGAGGGAGCAGGCGTCGATGAAGGCCTGGGCGATCACAGACAGACAGGCATCGATGTGGTCTGTTTTGTCAATGTCAAAGACAAACTGGGGGTTTTTCAGGATGTTGACCCAAAACCTCAGTGGTAGGCTGCAAAGAGAAGGATCCAGGAACACACACCAGGTGAATTTTTGTGTTTCAGAGGGATAGGGGAGGAAATGCAGGAAAGATGATGATAAAAAGTGAGTAGTAGAGAGAAAAAACTGAGGAGAGAGATTCTACTATTTAATAACCCCAGTACAGATTCGATCCCTGCCTCGACAGAGGGGAGGAATGCGCCTTCACCCCAGAGACATTTCTACAGGCTGGAGGATGCAGCACAGACAGGCAACTGCACGTAGAGCCTCCTCTGGGCACACATTTGGCCCTGCAGCTCCCGAGGCAGCCGTGGGCCTGGAGACGCACCGGCTGCATGGAGCTGTTGAGTCAGGCTTCCCCCTTGCTGGTGTCACTGGCTTTTCCCTCTTCCCTGACAGTAACCATCATCTGATTCTGATGGTGAGCCTGGCCCTGTGAAATGCATTTCATGTGTCTTTTTTTCTGCTCTCTCATAATTTTCTTCTCCAATTACTTCACTTCACTGCTCATCTGGCCACAACACAGCTTCAGTCTATTGCTCGCCCTTCCTACTGTCCCTCTGTGGCAGCTGAGGAGCAAAATCTTTGCTCTACAGGCCTAACGAAGGTAGCAAAGGGCAGGCAGATCTGTAGCCCAATGGTTGTGCCTGCATGCCTGCTTTCCCAGCCAAATTTGGTTTCAATTTTCACACACTGGGCTGGAAACAGTTACTGCCCCCACAGCCTGAGAAGCTCTAAGCCTTTCCTTGATGCTCCCTCCCAGCTCCCTGCTCTTCCTGCTTAAAATCTCTGCTTTCTTTCCTGCTTTATTTCCCCTTCACTTTGGGTCCCCCACCCAAATCCCACTGCTCATCACATCCCTCAGCACCACTCTGGCTGGTCCCAGTGCTGCAGTGCCCACCAGCACGACACTATCACAGCATCAGCTCCCAGAGTCCCGTGGTAAGTCAGAGAGAAGTCAGGAAAATTGCCCTGGAGGGCTGAAAAGCCAGAAAGCAAATGAAAAGGAGCCAAATATGCTGGTTTTAAAACATCCATGACTCAGTCTCAGATCTCCAGTGCTTGGAGCTAACACCACTGCTGTCTCCTGTCATCCTGTTTCTCCTTTCATTATTTTTGTTAGTGTGCCAGTTCCTTCTGCCCTTTATCTGTCCATGCCTCCTCTTCCAGCTCACTGTTCCCATGAGCCCCATTTTTGTTTAAAGCTCTCCAAGCCTGTCTTTGGCCTCATCTTTTGCTGCCACCTCTGCCACCCTCCCTGTTTTTCAAATCCCTCTTCTACTTTTAGCAACCTAATGATTGATCTGGGACACCAGGGCTTTGCAGCTGCTGCTCCTGAGAGATGGAAGGAAGAAAAGAAAGACTTCTTCTTCCAAACCTGTTGGTCTTCCAGATGTGCAGAGTGTCAGGGTCTGTGATCCCTCTCTTCTCTGCTTGCTCCTCTAGGAAGTCAAAGAAATACTTCACGGCCACAGGCGGTTTATCGTCTCGGATACTGAGAATGGCTTTGAACAAGTCGTCCAGGAACTTCTGGAGTGTGCCCTGCAGGACAAGGACAAACTGGAGCCCGGGGAGAGCATTCGAGCCCAGGAGAATAGCAGAGGGGCTGTGACTGCTGTGCACAAGGGGAAACACTTTGCTGCCAGTTGAATAAACCAGAAGAGAAAGTGGATGCCAAAGCAGGGAGGGAAAGGTTTGTTTGTGCATAGTGATATAATTAACTTGCATTTGGGTTTAATTTCTTCTGGCATTGAGATTTTCTTTTTTACTGCTGGGATCTCACATCTGTGGTTGTTCTGCACAGCACACACAAAGAAGACTAGAGGCTGCTGGCCATCCTTGTGATCTCTGCTCCAGTGAGGCACCATGCTGGGATTAAAGATGGTCCGGATCTGACCTATCACACAGACATTCCCCCTGCTCCCACAGCTGAGCATCTCCACCTCCTGTGCCAGCAGGATCTCTTGCTGGAGGGATGGGTTCAGGTCTGAGCTGTGCACCACGAGCCCCAAGGCAGACAACCTCCCTTTCCTCTGCACAGACCCCAGTCCAGCCCAGGGAGATCGTGTGGGGCGTCATTCAGAAGTGAGGGCAAGCTGGGAAGCTGGAGGGACCTGAGGAGCCAGAGGTGCCTGGGAGCCTCACTAAACATGCTCCAGCCATCCAGGACAGGAGTCCCAGTGCCCCCTGAGGGACAGACCCCGCAGCGCTCCTCCCCGGAAGCAGACTGCTCCCTAGGGACAACAAACAATCCCACCTGCCACGAACGGGGGCCACCTGGCTCCTACCTTGGTGGAGAGCAGCCGTGTCAGGTAGATCTCTGGAAGGACTTTCTTCCTATGGCTCTGCCTGTGGGACTTCTTATGTTCCACTGATTCATCAGTTGGGAGAACCTGGCCCCAGGTAAAACACACGGTCAGAACACTCCTCTCTGCAAGTGTCACACTGAACTTTCCTTTCAGCATAGAATTTCAACTAAACATAAAATTCAATTAAAAAGGAATTACTGTTTTAGAAACACACCTTTATATGGCTTTTAAAAAAGTGATTTAAAATACTCAGTTTTTCTGACATTTGTTTCTCCTGTGCTCTTTATTGCCTCTCTCATGCTAGACAAAGGAAATGAACCTGTCCATCTCCCTTTGCATGCTGGCCTGCTCACCCCCCCCCCCCCCAGCTCTCCCAACCCCGTGTGGCTGCACCTTGGGCTCCCAGCAGCAATGCACATGGTGTCTGCAGAAACCAGTTTTCCTAGGATTTTGAAAAAGCACAATATGTAGGAATATTGGCTTTTTCAAAACAAAAATGAATATTCCACTAGTCAGGTAAGTGAATTACTGCTCTATAATGACAAACCAAGCCACTGACGTCCATCCTGGCACTGTTTCACATGTGAACAGTTGGTTTCCCATCCCTTTTCCCTCCTTGCTCGGCACGTGTGCGTGTGTGTATGTGCTTCTACTTCAGCATGGAAACACAAGCAGAGAAAAGAAATCCCCAAACCAGGCTATAAAATATTGTTGTTGTCCATAACACCTTTTCTTGTAGCAGCTTTTAGCAGCGTTTAGCACTCTGTGCTTCCAGAACGGCACACCAGCAGGAACCATGGACGTGCCCAGCCCGGGAAGCAGGCTGAGTGCCAGGAGCTCCCGGCAGGTGACTTGACTGAGGTGTCACAGGATGCTGCTGGCAGCACTGTGCCACGCCATGCTCCAGACGTGCTCCTGAGCTCCCTGTGGCTGCCCACAGCTCAATCAGGAACAACAATTTCTCTGCCATCCCGGTAATTTTTTACTGTGTCCCTCAGTACTAAAGTTTGTCTGTAGATCACCTTTCTGCACCTCATTGTGCCCTGCTGAGGAGAACTAACAAGCCTTGATCCAGCTTGTTCATCGTATCTGACACTCCAGCCCACAGATATGATTTAAGTTAATGTCAGCAAGGCTGAGAGTTTCTCCTCTTTCAACACATGCTCTGAACAACAGGACCCACTGACTCCAGTGCAGGAGAGAGGAGGGATCGCTGCACTCTCTGTCAGCATCCTTGCTGTCATGGCAGCAGGACAGATCTGGGGGAGCAGAGCCCCCCACGTGCCAGTGCCACTGCAGAGCGGGTGTCCTGGAGCAACAACTCTGCTTTTCAGAAGCAGTTCCTGGAGGGCAGGAGGGGAGGGCAGCCCAGGCCCACACACAGACAGCATCCCTGCAGCCAGGAGCAGGATACTTACCAAGTGGAAGTACTTCTCCGTGTCCAAATCCTTCACTGTGAAGAAGAAAGACACGGGGGCTCAGTCGAGGGACCCAAACTGAAACCCACCTCCCCTGGTGCCCTCAAGAGGCATCTGAACTCCAAGACTGAGCTGGTGTTCTCACCACAAGTGATCTCAGTGTTTCTCCTTGGTTTTGGGTTGTTCATTGCATTCTGGGGCACATGACAAGTACCTTAGGAGGTACTTTAAGGGGGACCTGCGGTCTCCCAAGGTGTGTTTTAGAGGGACCCAAGAGCAGGATGAGCATGCAGCACTCCTGCACTGTGGTGCCCTGCTGTGCCCTGCCATGCCCTGTGCTCCCATGACTGTCTCCCAGTCTCATCATCAGGGCAGCTCAGCCCTGAGCAGCCCCTCGCCCCAGCGGAAAAAGGACTCCCACTGCTGGGCTCTGTGCAGGCAGCCTGAAAATGGGGTTTGAAATTCCTTGTTCAATGTGGATTTTTGTCTCCCTTGGGGTTTTTTTGACTCTGCACAGCCTGAAACCTAGAAATGTGCTGGTAAGAGACTGAACATGTGTAAATGGGAGGGAGAGGGCTTTTCCAGCCAAGTGGTTTCAGATTCTTCCTTTTTCTCACTCTGTCAGCACAGACTGGATGCAAACCCCCAGTCAGAGTGTGAGATGGAAGGTGCAAACACCTTGAAGGCTGGGAGAGCACTCTGCACCCCAGCAAGCAGGAACAGAAGGAGACTGGATAGCACATGTTTAGGGCCACCGCATCCCAGTGCCCAGGCATGGGGCCTGGCAGTGGCTCCCAGCATCCTGGCCAGAGACAACCTCTGACAATACAAGTGTTCCTGCCCAGTCACCAGAAGTAGGGGAAGAGGAGCGAAAAGTTACCTCTGCTCAGTGTGGTGTCCTTCTTGTCAGACAAACTCATGGCCAGGGATGCCCCTTCAGGGATCTGTGGAGGAAGGGAAGAGCAGGCATTGATGATGGGGGCCTTAACGGTGCCTCTGCAGCCCCGGGGAGAACCCAGGAGCTGGGGGATGCTGGCTCGGTCATGGTTCTGCCACGAACGTCCCCTGCACCCACCCTGCCCTGCCCCTGAGCCCAAGTGGGAACTGGCAGTGACGCCTCTGCCCTACATGGAAAGGAATTTTCAATGTAAATACAAGATAGCGAGGTTCTCAAACCCAATTGGGCATATACGTGTTTCCAAGATGCATTTTTGGATGAGAACCCCAGGTAAGTTGAAGAGGAGGGAGGTTGTGCTGTGCAGGTGCTGGTTTGCCTTCCCCCAAACAGCAGAAGGAACGTGTGGGGCCGGTGCGTCCCCTCTGCCACAGGGCACCATGGCAGCGTTACCCCGATAACCATATTAACGAGCTCTCAGCTCCGCTTTTGTTTTCTGTGCACAGCTACAGACCAGTGAGGATTATGCTCCCAGGCATACCAGGGAGTATGGAAATCATGTAAATATTTCTGGTTTCATTTAATTTTAACACAAAAACGGTCAAGGAAACAATCTGATTCCCCACATATCCCCGCATTTTTGGCCTCAGCTCCTGGATGGCATCCCCAGCCTCTGCTCTCAGGGCAGGCATTGAGTCGTAGCTGTGATTTCAGCAGGAGTGCGGATCAAGAGCAGAGTGATACTAATCAGCCAGGCTGGTGGCCCTTGGGAATAGGAGGTTTTTCCCCTCCTCTTTCTGTTGTCAGTAATAACTTGTTTTGCATGAAGAGTGTTTAATTAGTTTCTGTGTGTTGCAATATTAACGAGATGCTCGCCAGGGCAGATGTCTATTCCCTGGAAGCTCTCACGGAGCTATGGCAACCTCCCTGCTTGTTCCTGATGATCCTGTTTTTGGAGGGGAACTGCAGCTCTCTCCGGAGGCCAGGCAGGCTCCAAGGAGGTGAAGCTCCCCTGCGGCACCGGCAGCTTTACCTTGTAATGTGCTAATGTGTTGAGTTTCTTCCTGCCATCCTCCACCACCGAGGTGTCATCGAGGTCCCGCAGGATGTAGCTGTCGGTGCTGGTGGCAAACCACTCTGAACACAGAGAGGGGAGAAGTGAGACCCCAGCCCGAAGGAGGCAGGTGCCAGGGGGCCTGAGGCTCCAGGGACCGAAAGGCTGCCCTGATGTCTGCCCCCTGTCAGCACTGCTTCACCCACTGCTCTGACAGGCACCAACAGCTGCTGTGCAACATCAGGTGCTTCATCTGGTTTCACGGACTGGCTGGTCCTTACCAAGGTCAACGTCTTCCACCCTTGGCCACTGGGAGTAGGGGACGTTCTTGCAGAAGGCCTCCAGAATCTTCTCCTTCACTTGGCTGAGTGTGTCCGTGTCCATGGCCCTGACACTCAGGGAGTCCATCCCACAGCCTTGGAAGGAGACGTTGAGGTTCTGCAGGCAGAGGCTGTTATTAGGGGTGACCTGCCAGGTCCCGCTGGCTCCCAAGGAAGCTCGGAGGCTGCAGCGCCTACACAGCTCTGGCTGGTGTGCCCTGGGCCACGTGCTGATGGAAATCAGGCTGAACTAATGTGGCCATTGAGGCTTTACAGCATGAGAGGCGCTGATTTACAGCCCTGGGGGCTGGGGGCCCCGTTTGTTGATGGAGCCGGGAGGACACAGGGAGCGACACCACAGCCCCCCCTCATGCAGTCTTGCTAATGGGGCCTGGCCCTGACGCAGAGACCACTGCAGGGCGGGAGGAAGGGTCAAACCCCATCACCAGCCATCTCCTCAGCCGCTTGGCTTCAGCTGGTGACTAATGTGGCTGCCAAGGCTCATTGCTCAGCCTCTGCCTGACGCAATGGGCCGAGCTCCACTGCTGAAATGACCTCTAAGCAGGATGGGTCTACTGCGCTGCTGGAGCCAACTGCCAGCACCACCAGTAACCAGCTCAAGAACTACTGAACAGAGGGACAGGCAGCTGTGAGGGGCTACAGGCTGCCAGAGAAGCCTGCACAGAGCTCAGGGAGGCACAGCTACCACCTCGGTTGCAGCCAAAAGCTGCAGGCAGTGAGAGCAACTCTTGCTATCAGAAACCCTCTCCTCTTTTTGTCCAGGTTTCTCCTCATCATACAAGCTGTGCAGACCCAAATACTGAGCACAGCTCCAGTGCGTGGGTACTCACCCTTGGCTTTGCCTCAATGTTCTCCCTCAGCAGCCACTCCTCGTTGAGGGTGTACCTGGCTTTTCCCGTAATGGCATCGATGGAACCTTTGTTAATCTGCTGTTTGATGGCACAGATCAGCAGGAAGAAGGGCTCTCCAACTGTCTCCTGGAGAAAGGAAAGACCAAGTCAGCAAACAGGACGCAGTGGTGGTGTCTCCATCAGTGGCGTGGCAGGGACAGGCTCTGCACGGACACTGAAAGTGCCTCTGCATACTGAGGAGCAGGAACAGCCCACCCCAGGTGCTGTGAACGCCCAGTGGGTGCCATCACCCCCAGCTCCCACCAGCATTTCTCTGAGGCTGCTCAGAAGTTTTCAGACTTATGGCACCGTGACAACGCAGATGGGGAAGAGGACAAAACAGCCGACAACAGCCACAGGCCATTTTTGGGGATGCTGTAATTGTCAGCATCAACATACTCCATCCAAGTTCTCCAGCAAGCACTGGAGCTGTGGAATGTCACTGACAGGCTGGGCCAGCCTGTGCTGTTTGGTGGGCAGAGCTCAGGTGCTGCTCAGAAGGCAGGGGCAAATGCGTGGCTGTGCTGAGCGGGGATGTGCACACACCATGCTTGGCAAAATACAAATGTGCATTAATTTACATGTGAAATTACACATGAACTTCATGGAGAATCTGACACACTGTGCTACAGAGATGCTTCCTGAACTCTGACAAGGGTGCAGACTGTACAACATGCTGGACTCAGCAGGACAAGGAGGGCCTGATATGCACAAAACTCCAGGTCTGCAGCATCTGGCTTTCTCATAAATCTGTCAGAGGAACCCCTCTTTGCACTGCCTGCTTTGCCACTGAACTCCACAGGAGTGAGCCCATGGCCTCGGTCTGTGGCTCTGGGAATCAGTGTTCATACTTCTCATACCACAGCAGAGCCCTCATCACAGCAAAACAGAGAGGATCCGGGTCAACAAGCTGTTCCCATGCGACAGCAAGCAAACACATCATTTAACTCCTTACATTCATCAAACTTAAGCTCATGGGAGAGAGTTGAACTGTGTCACTGCTGCAGCAAAAACCAAAAACATGACAGGGAGCACCTATTTGTTATATGGTTCAGCTACACAGCTTAATGCCAGATTTCCGATCCACCTCTGCCTGATGCACTGATGTGCAAGGAAAACATAAGATTTTTTTTTAAGGAACTTTTCAGTACTGCAGTACATCCCATTCTCCCTAATGTTCATGTTCAATTTTCTTCCAATGAGGCAAGTGCAAATTCTGCACATTTATGTAATGGGAGCATCCCCCCCCGGCACACGGAGCCCTGCCATCTGAGAGCCTGCTCAAGACAACAGATACCCAACGGTTTTGATATTTCTCAGCTAGGAGCTGCTAAATCCTGTTCAATCTGCTTCTTAATTAAAACTTGGTGATTCTTTTATTCTAATTGCCCTGTAATTGCTAAAGCAATTAGTTCGGTGTCAATTTGGATGTGCTGCATTTGGCGCGGCTGATGATATGGTGATGCAGGGGGCTCTGGGTGGGCATACGCTGTCTTGTGTCAGCCAGGCAGTCACTTCCTTTCCAAGGGAAACTTCAGGAACACAGGGAAGCTCCCCAGGTCTGCTGCAAGGGTTTAATGATTCCTGCAATGCTCCTCTGAGCAGGCAGCACAAAATGGGCTCAGCAGCAGGGCTGCAGGTGCTGGAATGGAGGAAGGCACGGCTTCAGAGCACAGAGGAAGGTGAGTCACAGAGGTGGAGAAGCTGAAGATTGCAAAGAGTGGAGAACATGTCAAAAGACACAGAGAGATTGTTTTGGAGAGAGAGGCAGAAGCATAAAAGAACAAGCAAGGGGACAACACCGACACGGAGAGCTCCTCATGCTGCAGTACCACTGTCCCCATACGGTGACCCGCAGGGTCAACAGCCCCCAACACAGGCTGTACTACCAACAGGAACTCCATTTGTACCCCACGTGAGCAGGGACAAACCCGAGGCCAAACTCGGGGCCAGGCTCTGGAGCCTGCCTGTCTCTGCCATGGGCAGCTCTGGCCTCAGGGAGACCCGAGGTGGCAGCCAGCAACTCCACAGTGCCTCCACAACCATTAAAAAAGGGCGAGTCCTACTGATACAGGAGCTCTTTATGGCTTGAGACGAGCACAGGCTGCACGGGTGGGGGCTGACTGCAGCACCGTCCTGCACATGTAAAGCTGCCCTGGCAGTGGCAGGGTGGGTGCTCTGGCACGGAGGGCATTGGGGGTCATCACAGACCCGCTGCTGTGCCCACGGGCAGGATCAGCCCCAGGTCCCCCACAGGGGACACAGTGACAGCGCTCTGCTGGAGAGATGCTATTTCTGTTTGGCTTTCTGGCTTTCAGGCTCAGGAACTGTGGGATGTTACGGAAATCTGCAAAAGTGCTAATCAGACAGCAAATTTCAAAGCAGGGAAAGAAGGGCTGGCAGGCAGGGACTAGAGATAAATTGGCAAACTTGGAAACCTCCTGCATTGTTCAGAAAACTCATCTGGAAAGGAATCAAAACTGTCTTTGGATTTGGCTAGTTGGGAGAAAGGAAGTTTAACCAGAAGAGATCAGTGCTGATTCAGGACAAAAAAACACTTAAAAAAACACAGTCTGGGGCCTTTTTTCCTCCTATTGTGAATGTATTTTAATGAGACTTCATTTTCATTTTTGACTGAACTGTTATGGGCTCTTAAAGCTACCCAGGGCACCGAAATAACTCTGCAGTAATGGAAAGCACAGTTCAGGCTGGCAGGACTTGAACTGTTCCACGCACGAGGAGCGTGGGAGGGCTTCATTTTTATATGCTTGGGAAAATAAAAAGGTTTAGAGCACAGACTGGATTCACATGTTGCTGCCCTATTAACACAACTCCGACAAGTCATTATATATGTCCTCCCAGGAACACGCTACAGCCATTTCCAAAATGTTTTGGTGAGGCTGGGGTGGGAAAAGCACAGAAAACAGCTGCTTATCCCAAGTGCCTGTTAATTTTGGGACAAATAACTTTGCGCTCTGCGAAGAACCAAACCTCAGCTCCATCCCACACGCAAAACTTGGGGAATCTTGGACCCAGATGTAAAAACTGAATTCCAGGATCTTACTTTTCCTTTAACACCCAGTCCCCTGATCCTGTTAGGAACTAAGCACAGCAGTGAGATACCACGGTATCTCATGGGAAAGGCTTTCTTTTTCAGTTATTTTAACCAAAACTGTAGCACAAAATAAAAACACCGACCATTTTATCTGCGATTCTCACTCAGTTCTGCAGAAACAGAGTTCTGCATTGATTGTGCAAATGCTGCAAGTTCCCTCTGAGCCCTGTCCCTCACAGAAAGCCCCTGCTGGCTCATCCCATTCCCTCACGCACCGAGCCAGCTCCCATCAGTGGTGACTTCACTGCCTTCAGGTGCCCTCCACATGGGCAGACCATGAGTGCCTGTGGCTGGCAGCTCCTTCCCAGCTGAAGACAGCTCCTTCAAATCATTTTCCCCCGAAACACAAATGGACGGGCTGTTAGGCAGAGCATTAATGCGAAACAAATGTTTCAAGCATGTAGCGTTGACTTACAAGGGAAAATACAAGCACTTGGAATTTTTCCACCGCACGACGGCAGGGACTTTTGCAGCAGCTGTTTCAAATAGACACTGTGATTAATGGGGATAATTCAGGAATGAAAACCAGACCCATCGTCACACGTCTGACAGAGCAGTGCTACAGGCAGGCGGGCAGCCTTCTTTTTAACCAAGAAATGCCTCTCTGAAGGCAGCCGAGTTTGATCCTGAGGAACGGGAGGCACATGGGAGGCGCTTGGCTATCACTGGTATTTAAATCACAGCCCCGAGCTGACACCAGCCGTGTGGAAGGAGGTGCCGTCTGTCCCACTGCAGGGGCTCTGTCCTCATTCATGTGGGGGGGAAAGTGTCAGCTCTGCTGATCCGGATCGAGCCCCTGTCCCCTTGCACAGCTTGGCTTGTGTCACCTTGTGACAGTGCAGGGGCCTCTCCAGTCATTCCTGTCTGACCAATTCTTTTCTCTCTCTGTATTTCACCAGCAGCTTGGTATCTCCTCTGATCAGGTCCCTGATCACTGTGGAGCACGTGTGATATCATTCTCTTGGAAATAACTTTATTATGCTCTAGTTCGGAAACCATTTGCTTTCAGAGATGGGAAATAAGCTGTGGTGATGCTCTGCACTGCCATAGCTTCATGCTGGGCACGGGAGGTGTGGAGGGGACTGCAAGCCCACCATGCAGCCTTAGACTCTGCTGAGGACTTGCTGCGGGCAGATGGAAATGCACATTCAGCCAGTGGCCTGACAGCTCTGCAAAGGGCCCAGTCACCTCACAGACCTGCTCCCATCAGACTCCATCCTCATCCTCCCTCTGTGGAGCAGGTGGGGCCACGAGCAGGGGGAAGCCAGCTCACAGCTCCCACCAGCACTGCCTGGCCCTGGGGACAGCCACAGGCCACCCCATGGTCCTGGACCATGTGGGGATGGGCAGCTCCCACCCAGCACCCCAGGGACGGGCAGCGTGCTGCACGTGCAGCTCCTCACCATTAATGAGCTGCGTAACGTGCCCAAGCCTTCGGGCCCACGTGATAAAGCTCCACTTTCTTTCCTCTTTTTTCTTCCCTGAGAAAGCCTTCTTGCACAATGTCCATTTTTAGCACAGGCTGGAGCTGGATCAGATGCCTCACATGTGGTCTCCACTCCCCAAAAGGAGAGATCAGCACTTCTTTTTCTCCAATCATTTACTAAAGGCACAAAATCTGAAGATTAAAAAATTTCACTAATTCCCTCTTTTCTGCTCTTACAGGCTGGATAGCTGTGCCACATTGACACAGCCATCCTCATCCACTCCTGTAACTCTTCTTTCATTAGACTGGCTAATTATGTGAGCTAAAATGAAAGATTATGAACTACAAAACCATAGGCTTTAGGACAAAAAATGATCATCAGCTGGGATCAGAAGACATCATGATATGTACGAGAACAATAAAGAATTTCTTCTGTGGCTGTAGAAAACACTTTGGGAAAAGAGATTTTTTTCAAAGGCTTTTTCAAGGCTCTCCCCTGTGGGTATAATGGGGTGTCCTCCAATTAACTGCCATGGAATCAATTAAGTTATTGCTCAATTCTTCTGGGAAATTCCAAACAGAACTGGCAAATGTTGGAGATAAAGCACTGAGCAGATGGACTGCTGATGGCTCTGAGATGCCAAACATTTTCCTTTTTATCACAGTCAGGAAGACAGTCAGGCTTCTGGGACAGACATCCCACCTTCTCTTGCTTGGATCTGTGTGGAACCACAAGGAAGCCTCTGCCTGAGAGGCCCCACACACCAACGGGCACTGACACGGAGCAGCTCCTGCCCTGACACTCCTGGCCCTCCCAGCTACTGGGACTTCCACACCAGCGATGGACCCTGCTGGCCTGTGTCAGCTGGTCACAGCAACAACACGAAACCAGGTGCTTTCCCAAACCTCCAGCCATTCTGGTTATTTCTCAGCTCCCCTATGGCTCTTCTCAAGCACAGTGAAAACATCGGTCTGTGCTCTGGCCTGCCATGAAGCCTGAGCTCACCAAAGCCCTGGACAGAAGGGGAGAAGCAACTGAATTTCAGGTTGCTTTTTCACACCTGAACTTTTCAATACAACAGTTAGTGACCGTTCAAGTGGCACTGCTGGCAGGTACCAGGTCCTTGGCTGTCCCCACATCCCTCATCACTGTTGCACACAGAGCTGACCCAGCACCCACTGCAGCAGTGACTGGCACTCTTACTCTGAGATAGCTGTACATGCAGATAGACATCCAGTTGGTGAGCATCTTCTCCACCACCGATTCCGTCCTTCTCAGCATCAGCTTGGGGTTTTTGGAAGCTGAAGCATCTATTAGATCTACCAAGAGGTCCTTCATGATGCTAGTGTAATACTCCAGTTTCCCATGCAGTGCAATTGTAAGCAGGGAGGCCAGGTTACACCTGAAACACAGAACGTATAGGGCTCAAGCCCCAGTCCAACCAGACTGAACTGCCAACTGGCACTAAAAAGCCTAGCACAAAAAGGCAGTCTCTCAGACAACTTTCATGACCCTTCTCAATGGTGTTAGAAGTTTCAACACTCTTCCAGTGCTGCAGGACCTTGGGTCAGCTTGCACTCTCTTACTGGTAAGCCAAATGAGTGAGTGCTCTTTAGGGTTTATGGCCATCCATTTCTAATAGAAAAGTGGGAGGCAAGTGTAACTCAACCATCCACTGAAATGCATGGCCCCAGACAACGGCTGGATTGCTACAGGTTAGGAAGAAATCAGTCTCCTCCAGCTGCCAGGTCTTTGGTTTTGAAGCTCATACCTATCTCTGACAGCAAAGTCCTTCTGTTGCTCAAGAGCATGGACAAACACGATGAGGAAGTGCTTGTTGTTGAGTAAGGTGGAGAACAGCGAGATTCCTTCTTCCATGTTGGGTCTGCAGTTCTCAGGGATCTGAAAAAAAATTTAGAAAGCAGAGTGAGAAAACCCTTCTTGTTGTTTTCCTCCAGCTTTTATCCCCCTTGACTCTAGGGATGTCCCTACTGAGCACAGAGGTACTGAGAAGAAGTGCCCTTCCTCCCTCTGCCTGACACAGCCAACAGTCTCCCTGGCAAGGGACATGCAGCTGAGCCAGCAGGGCACTGGTAACGGCCCCTGCACTCAGTTCAGAGCTCACCAGGACACCTGGAGCACTGTGGCCAGTTTGAGGCTCCCCACTGTGAGACAGATGGAGCAAGTGCAGCTGAGGACTGACAAAACAATTAATGGGTGTACAGGAGAGGTGACGAGGGCTGGGTTTGGTCGACCTTCGGAAGTTCTAATGGGAGATCTTAGTGCAGCCTCAGCTGCCCCGTGGCAGGGCAGAGAGGACAGAGCCAGGCTCTTCTCTGCCAACGCAGGGCCAGGATGAGAGGCAAAGGATACCAGATGGAGCATGGGACATTGACTAAATATAAGGAAGGCAGTTTTCACCTTTAAGGGTGTCATACACTGGAATAAGGCCCCAGGAGGCTGTGGGATTTCTGTCCTTGAGGATATTTGGTACAGTTGGATGAGGCCCTCAGAAAACTCATCTAGTTGGGGATGCTTTAAGCAGATCTCCCTTCCAACCTTAGCAACTTTCTGACTCTTCAATCCCTACTCCCTGTCCACTTCAAACCCAGCTCTGGGACAACAGCAGCTTTTACCAAGTCACTGCTTGGTAAAAGGAGGAATCTCACTTATGAGGAACTGTGACTGAGGCTGAAGTGATACACAGTATGACACATCTCAGGAAGAAGAGCCCTCAGCAGAGCCGGGAAGGATCCCAGGGCAACGCTCCTTCATGCAAGAGCAGATCCATAGATCTGCCTTCTCTGATCAGCCAAAGCTGATCCAATGCTGCTCTGTGTTGATGGTTAGCAACACCCAAAAGTGTTTGTTCTGTTACTGGGTTACTCACCTTCCATTCCCCCACCAGGAGCGGATGTGTTTCCTGGACCTGGGAGCCCACCTGGGAGCTGAGCTGCTGGGATGGGAGGACGTAGCACTCCTCGTAGAGAGAGGAACACTGGAACCAAGCACAGTGTTAGGGGAGGGCAGTGCACCTGCCCGGGGACTCCCTGTGTGCTGTGCACCTCAGGGGAACAAGATGGGAGCCATGTCATTGGGACTAAGACCACCCATCACAAAGATGGTTTGCATAGTTTATGAAGCCTTAAAATACTTTGCAAGAGCCTCTTGAATGAGCAAACATCACAAGGATGGGGAGAGGCAGACATCTGCGCAGACACAAGGCTGTTAGGGCAGGGAGACTGCAAATAGACTAATGTGACAGCTAGAAAACTCCCAGAAGAGAAAGCTTTATAGAAGACAAAATCAAAATAGAGGAGTTCTGGGTGTTTTAACATATGTAACTTTTGAAACAGATGGGAAAAATGTTTAAATCTCTAACATTCATATAGCAGCCTGAATCTTAAAGCCTCTAGTGTGCAGAGATATGGAGAGTGGATAACTGAAAAACTTGAGTAATAGGTACTAATGAAACACTCTGCAGTCATAAAGCATCATCTCACTCCTCAGCACCGACACACAACTGCCTCAGGGGTGACATACAGCTGCGGGGAAGGGCGCACAGCGACGCGGCAGGGCAGCCACTGATGGGGATGACGGCACCAGCGTGTCTGCTGCCGCCCTGCAGAAGGACTCTGGGCAGACAGACTGGGACTGGGTACCCAAGGGACATCTTACTGGGAGCACCAGGCACCCAACTTGGACAGGGAGGGAGGAAAGGGAGAGACAGAGATGTCCAAAGAGCTCCTGAGGACCGGCTGAGCTGCTGGGAATGCTCAGGAATTCCCTGCCTGGAATAGAAATCTCCTCTCCCTGAATGTCAATGGCAGATTCACCCTTCAGCCACCCTTCAATCTCCACTGAATGGAATGAGGTGACTCTGGAGCCCTTGGGGAGAAGGAGAAGTCCCCAGAACTCTGCTCATGTGAGAGCTCTTCCAGAAGAGGGTGTCCAATGGCTCCCAGGACACTGCCACTGCCAGGCTATGTCATGTGCAAGCAACCCCGACCTTACTTGATGCCCCAGGAGCTGTGGCTCCACTTTTGACGGTAATTGAGGCTGAAATACATGACAAGTAAATATATAACAGTGGAATGATTTTGTGACACTGTAAAAGCCCTTCAGCAGAGCCCTGATCTGGTTGGGAAGGACCTCAGTGCTATGAGGTGCCCGTGACACTCGCTGTCTCCTTACTTTGGGGAAGAACGTCCTGGTGACAAAGTGCTTGTACTCCAGGAAGGGGATCCCTTGGCTGCGGTTTAGCTCCTTGGTCAGGTCTGTCATGTCTGTCTGCAGCTCCGCGAAACCTTGCACAAAGAGACCCGCAGATGGTGAGAGCCCAATCCTCCACCAGGCAAGACAGGCTGGCACCAGAAACACAGCACGTCTCATCTCCGCCTCCTTGAGCTGTTCCCTTGTGGGGGCTGAAGCTGGGTTTTCTCTGAGCAGCAGATTCCCACCGGGGTTTAACCATCAGCACTGTAAACCTTGTCCCGAGCGCTGACAGAACATTCCTGCCCCAGGAGCCCAGTACCATGGGGCTGGGCAGGCAGTTCCCACAGGATGGGACCTCAGCCGACGCAGTGGGGTCATGGACTGTGGGACGGCAGGTGCTGACGCCTGGATCACTTCTCTCACTGCTCTAGTAGGAGTGTGCTGCAGTTTCTGTTGCACCCACACTAAAGATTAGCATGGCCTTCAAGCAAACCTCTGACACAGCTAGGGGCCATTAACTCCAGGACAGGGAAGCTGGTTGCACTGCAGATCAGTGGCTTGCCCAAGGCAGGCAGCAGGACAGCAGCAAAGCCACACTTTCAGCCACTGAGCCTCATTCCCAAGCCCTGTTGAAGCTCATAGACAAGGACAGAAATTTTCCTATAAATAATCCTATAAACTTCTACAGCACAGAGGTGAATGCTATCCCAGCATCCCCCTTCTAGCCCTGGGTCCTCCTTGGTGCCCAGACGGTGACTTACCTTTGCGGATTTCCTCCCGGATCTGCGACTCCATCTCCTCCATCTGGAGCAGGGTTTTCTGCCAGTAGCGCTCAGCTCTGCGGCTCTTTGTGCAGAACACAAAGAGTGCTGGAAAAGAGAAAGGGAACAAGCCTTTTGGACTCAGGAGTAGCTGCAGCTGGGATCAGAGAGGTTCCCTCTGACACGGTGCAGAAAGCTAAACCCAAAGTTGGTTTCACACCTACCACCAGTCTGGTATCTACTCAGGCGGTTGTCGATTTATCTGTAAATAAGTAAAACCAGCTGGAATATAATGATCATGCTGTAACTGTCATCTTCAATTTAGGTCTGGGCTGTCTGTATTCAGCTAACTGTATACTAATGTGTTCCAGCTGATTAATGGATACAGAATACAGGATGTTTACCACCTGTATTACAGTGTTCATGTCCGACAGTCTTCCCATGCCTCCAGAAATATGTTTCTAATGATGGGTGGTGCATTTAATAAATAGTGTGCATTACAGCCTTTATTAAAAATAAATTAAATCCCCATTAGAAACCATTCATTTGCTGTGAACTGGCACGTTTCTTGCTGCACGGTGGTGCTGGGCAAGCAATGAGCAAGTACCCCAGCCCAAGAACAGAAGTGTGCTGCACAGCTTCCACCCAGGGTTGCACACTGGTGTGCCTTCTCCACACCTGCAGCTAAGAATGCAGGCTCTGCTCTTCCTACTCTGCCAGGCACCTGTCACTGCCTGTTCCTGATGACAGGACCTCGGGCTAGGAGCACCTCTGGGATGATCTGGGACAGTCATGCCTGTGAGTGAGCCCTGTGAGTCAGTAGGAGCCCAAGACCAGTTTCTCACATTCTTCTTTATTTTGTATTATAGTAGCTACTAAGGTTTTGGAGAAAAGGGTAAGTTTATAAATATCACAGGCTCAAGTAACAGAGTTGAGCTGCAGATTCAGCCAGCAAAAGCTCCGTGCTGCAGGGAGCTGTGGAGCCTTGCTGCTGGTACTGGCTGCGTGCCATACAAACAGCAGCTACCTGCTGCACCCAGACCAACTTCAGGTACTGCATAATTGCAGCACTTGGAGTCACCTTCACCACTCCACACGCAGTGACAAAAACCCCGGCACAGCCTCGGAATGCATCATTCTTTCCCTTACCTACAACAGAAAGGACCAGCAGGATGCTGCAGATGACGATGGAGACAATGATTGCGGTCTCTCCTCCCCCAAGGTGCAGCATCGCAATTGTGTAGTTGAACTTTCCAACTTGGATCTGGAAAGGGAGAAGGAGGGAGGAAAAGCAGGAGTTGAGCAGCACATTGCCAAGGAGCTGGGAGCAGGGAGGGACACAGGCAGGGCTCAGCAGACCTTCGCCCAAGGACGCACTGCCCACACTGGAGCAGCCCCCTGGGCTCCACGGGGGGCCAGGCTGTGCCTTTCACTGCCAGACCTGGGTACTCTGTGTGTTCAAGGGAGCCCAATTCACTTCCTGAACTCCTGGGGCTGCTGAGGCTGCTCCTGGCAGGCTACGATGCTGTAGCAGTGCCCATCCCAGGGCCACTGTGGGGCTTCAGTGGCAGAGCTGCAGGCCAACAACACAGCCTCACCATACCCACCCCAGAACAAGACAGCCCTTTCCTAGAGAGCCCATGGCACTGTACAGCCTGTGCTGCTCTACTAGAAAACCACTTCCACTAATCATCGACTTCCATTATGGCTCTGAACAGACTTTGGATCCCAGCTGCACTAGCCTTTCTCCTCTTAAAGCAGAACTGCTGCCACCCAGGAGAAGGAGGGTTAAGAAATTTTCAAGTCCTTGAAATACAAATAAACTAAGGGAATAAAAATAAATAATAATGAGACCATAGAGGAGTAATGATCTTGTGGCCAAAACAGTGAACAGTGTGTCAGGAGGTGCTGGCTCTGCTCCCAGCTTGTACTTCTTGTGACACCAAGCACAAACCACTTGAGCTCAGTCTTTGAGTCTCCTGATCTCCAGAAGGGAAGAGGCCAGCACACATCACAAGCTGGCGAGTTACTGGGCACCATTTACAAACAGCTCTTTGGGTCCTTGGGATGAAAGGATTTCACAGCATCATCTGATAAGGAAAACTCATGACCACACAAGGCTTTCACTTCTGGAAATGTGAGTTTCACTTCTCTTGAGGAATGAGAAGTGAGAGAAACTTGAAAAAAAAAACCCTGAAACAAGGTGGGGAAGAGCTGGAATAATCTTATGATAACATCTGTGTCACAGAGAACCTCTGGGAAAGGTGCCCCCTGGGCACCTTTGGTGTAACACCTGAAATTCCAGCAGCTGGAATTCTCAGTCACTGAGCCAAAGCCGTGCCAAAAGTGGGGCCTTCTCATCACCTCCATCACCAGACACCACATTGCACACAGCTCCATCCTCTGGAAAATCCAGCCCTGGCTCTGGGAGCACTGGCACAGGCACAGCTACTGCCAGCAGAAGGCTCCGGACACGGAGAGCTTTGGTCTCCACTCTGGCACATTGTCTGAGAACCACGGTGCTGGACAGGGACAGGAGCCACAGCACTGCACAAGCACCTGGGCAGGTTTGCTCAGCAGTCTCACAGCCACCTGCCCAGCCCGGGGATCTCCACATCTTCCCTCTGAAATGCTACAATAAGGCTGCTCCTCAATATGATTTCAGTCTTTTTTTCCCCCATCAACTCAAAGTTTTGCATTTTTCAGAGGAGAAATCCCATGCCTGCTCTTTAATTCAGTGTTTAAACAGTTTGGTCATGAACAAAGATGGGTCTGAAGGCCTTGACAAGCTTGTGTATCTGGACAGGTCTACTCAATACTTGGTAAGACCCAGACAGGGACCATTGCACACACCTGCCCTGTGTCACCAAAGCCATTGAGTGTGTCATAAAGCAGCAGTCACCCATGGAAGAGATGGCAGGGATGGCCTGAACCATGTCTGAAGGTTTAGTAAGGGTGCACAGGTGTAAATACAAGCAGATTATTTAGCTGCACTTTCACTGCTGGTGCACTCTGAACAGTCTTGTGATATTTAGGGCTGGGTATCATTCTCCTGCTTCCTGGGGACCCACTAAGGCACTGTCCTGAATGATTTATGTCACACCAAGACTAGCAAACTCATAAATTCCTTTTCTTCCCCAAAGGGATTTCCCTGTTTCTCAGTTCTTTAAAAAAAAAAATTACCCTGTTTAAAATTTCCATTAAAATTACTTGGGAAATTTTGCTACTTCTGCATTACCACATTTCCAGTTTGCAACAGAATTTCATATACCTCAAACTGTTGCCAGTAAACTGGACAACCCTGTCAGCAAACTGGTGGTTCATCCTCATGCTTTTCTTCTGGGCTGCTCAAGTCCACAGCTCCTCAAGTCCCTTCAGCCTTCCTTTTCCTCCCTGCCCACACTATGGGCTCTCACCCATCCCTAACCCTGCCAACACAAGGACAGGAAAGGGGCAGCAGCATCTCAGACCACAGAGGTGGAGGCATTTTCTCTCAGATACAAAGAGCCATAGTCACATCCCTGGATGGCAACGGACTGCATATGACATGAGGGAAACTGAGGGCGAGCACAGCACTTCAGTCAAGCCCTCTGGAAAACAGGGCAGCACCAAGGCATGGTGAATTTTGCAGACACAAAGATGAACAAAAGCCCTGAACACCGAAGTCTTTGCAGTGACAAAGCAGTAGCCCCTGGAAGCAACATGAGTCTGTCCGGCCCTGGTACTCCTCTCACACTCCTGGTCACATGCAGGGACCCAGCTTGGTGAGGGTCAGACTGTCACAGCCATTCGTGGCCCTTCTGCTGGTGGGAGCAGAGCAGCTAGCTGAAAGCTGTAAGGAATTCCCCAAACGTATCTCATGGGGGACAGAAAATCCCTGCAAGTGACAAAGCCTCACATGCCTGAGACCTCACCAAGCCCCAGCAGAACTGAGTAACCTCCCCCTGGCACAGTGCAGCACCTCAGCAGGCAGCTGTCCGTGTCCCATGACTCGGAGCGTGGCAGCCCCTCACCACAACTTGGGCAGCCTCCATCCCACTGACCAGCTGCCCCGGGACAGCTGCCAGCACGGTGTGCTTTGTGCACCCTTCCATCTGAGCAGCCTTGTGCGGGGTCACCAGTGGGTGAGCCGGGCAGGTCCCTCACGCACAGGGTTTGCAGCAGGACCCCCCTGCCCTACACGCCCACAGTGCGGGGGCTCTGGAACTCACCGTCACAGGCAACTGCCTCTCTGAGGTGCTCAGCGACTCGTTGACGGAGCAGTGGATGACTTTGTCTGAAACAATCTGGATCTCACATGAGATCAGGCCGATTTTCACCTGGTACTCATTGCTCTCCAGGCCCAGGCTGTCAGGCTCCTTCTAAAGACAGAAATAGAATCAGGATGTCAGGCTGCAGAGCAGCAGCTGGAATTGCAACCGATCTTCCTGCTTTACTTTCCATATTCCCCACTGTTTTGCAGACCTGGGAAGACTCTCCCTCACCAAGGACATTTTTCCAGCAATCCACAGGAAAGCCAGAACCAGGCCATTCCCCGTTTTCCTGTTTCCCATTCCTCACTCAGCATAGGGCAATGGGATGAGCAAGCCCCTCATGGAACCTGGAAAAATCTGCTTTTGATCTGGCCTGCTGTGCACTGAAGATAAAGATGTAAGCGCCCACCTGGGAGGGGGAAGGATGTACAACAGAGGGGACAGCCAGGGGATGCGCCTGTGGAGCCTGAGAAAGGGGGAGCACATTTCTGGAGCACGTTGCAAGCAGGGAGGATATCCTGCAGTGAACAATGGCCTTTGAATTACTATTGCTCATCGTCCAGGCCACTCAACTGCTGCACCCTGACTTCCTTGTGAGCTGAGCTGAATTCAGTAGTCAAAACAAAAGAATGTGATCTGTTTCTGCAGGAATAAACACCTATTGTCAGGCTCGTCTGCAGCACCTGCCTTGTTTCAGGCCAGTGCATGGTCATTCTTTTTCACACATCCAGTATTTCATTTAGTCTCATGCTATGACACTCTCCCAGGCAGCTCTGTCTCAGAGGGCATCCTCAGGCCAGGCTGCATCTCCTGGGACAGAAACACATAGGAGCAGCATGCTGAGCCTGAAGGGCTCCTGCCTCTCCAGTCCCCAGCTACCCACTTCTCTCTCCTCTCCCTGTGGACGGTCACTGCACTGGCACTCAGGACTGTGGAGCTGCCCATGGGGGAGCAGGCAGCACCCCGAGAGAAGCAGAGCTGTAACAGCCACTCTCTTACATGTATGACCAGAGTTAAGGGCTCGCCGGGATGGTGCTTGATCCACTTCTCCTTCTTGGCTGTGGAGAACTGGGGGTCAGCATAGTACTCCAGGCTGAACTTGCTGAAGTGCAGGGCCTCCTCAGGGTACATCTCCTCATCCAGAGCTGGGCGGTCATCTGTGTAGAGGCGCCCATTGAGGTAGAAGTCGATGGGGGCAGGCTTGCTCCCCACAGTGATGTTGGAGGCAGCTGGAGAGGGGCAGGTGATCGTGGTGTCAGTGTGAACCCTACAGCACTGCAAGCAGGAGAGCGCAAGAACATCAGAACCCAGCACCGCAAGCACTCTCAGCCCATCCTGAGGCGTGGGCTGAGGCCTCAGCTGCACAGCCCAGCCATCCTCTGGCAGTGGACACACAGCCCCACTCTGTCACCGGGCCACACCCAGCCAGGACACCCACCGTGTGTTCTCTGCCGATGCCACGGACAGCCATGGACACGTTCTGGACCAGCCCAAAGCCTCTTCCTTCCAGGGTGATGATCCTGCCCCCACTTTGAGGAGAAGGGAAGAAAGAGAGGGTGACTGCAGAGGACAGTGCAGCAGCAGGGTGTGATGGCTGTCTCCCTCCTGTCCTCATCTCTTTTCCCAGAGATGCTTCCCAGCTGCTTGAGCAGCAAATGTGACCCAAGAGCCAAAGTCTTCTTCCTGCTTACAGTAAGGATCCACACTGCTACCACGGTATCAGGGAAGGAAGGAAGGAGGAGCAGATGCTGTGGTGGAAAGCGGGAGGGCCTCTTCCAGCAGCAGGAGACATCCCCTGCCCCTACCCATGACTCTGCCCCTGTCCCTGCCACTCAGAGACCTGCAGAGAACTGTGAGGCTTGAAGAGGGGAAAGTCCCTTAGAGGCTGACAGGGATCCTGCATCTCCTACGAACTTCTGATTTAGATCAGAATGTGAAAGTTTTGTGTTTTGTACCTGCTGGGGGGAAAATGTGACCCATGGGCCTCATGTGCAGTCAACTAACAACATGAACGAGCAGCACTGATGTGCACAAGGCAGAGCAAGGGCTGGAGAACCCTTCCTCCATATCATATTTGACCTGGTTAGAGTATTTGCCAGGGAACAGTCAGGACTCACAAATCCTATTATGTGAAGAGCACTCCAGGCACAGTGACTTTGGCCGTAAGGCCCCAAGGTTCTCTGAAGCCTGTGAGTATCACAGGTGGTTATGATCCAAGTTTCTAACTAGGAGCCTGTCACATCTGCAGACGAGCTTACAATTTCTATTTTGGTTTAAATTTTGTTTATACGAATTATTATTTTATCAAAATGGTAACAGAAATCAGTTCCAGCTAAATTTTTACACAAGTTATTGACACCCTCATGGTCAACAGCCGAGCAGTCAGACTGCATAAGCCACCACACAGGCTACAGAAGTCACAGTCCCTGCACTCTGAAATTTGGGAACTGCTGTAAGTGCTAAGGAAGCAGACTAAGGTGATGGAGAAATATGCCAGTGGTTTCCCTTGTGACTACAAGCAGGGACATTCTTCCCCTGTCTCTTTTTAGACAGCACTCTCGACACTCAGCAGTTGGGAGCCTGCAAGGGGCTGAGCCTCGATGAGTCATGACTCTGCCTTTCCACTAACATTCCCACAGCCTGCGGCCTTGGCGCTGTGCTTGGGAATGCCGAGAGGCGGCTTTGTTCCAAGGATCAGAGCACCAGAGCCTGCTCGTGCTCGCCCCTGGGTGTGCTGCTTCCACCAAGGTCCTGCCGGCACAGCTGCTGGCGTCCCAGATTTCCTGGTCAGCCCTGGATTTTCCAGGCTTCACAGCTGAGGAGGGTGGGATTTCACTATGATATCCAAAGGAACAGAAGCCTGAGTGCTCCACAGAGAGACGTGAAATTAAAAGAACACACTTTAAAAATTAAATACTGTGACCTTGGAGAAGGCTGAAATCCAAAAGTACAAATCTCATCTTATCCTCCTACAGTTTTACTGCCAAGAAAAATCCTCAGGGTCTCATTAAGCTCCCACCTGAAACCTCTCTAAAGCACCCACCGGGTATGCACGATACAGGTACTAAGGCTGACATTTTTCCACTCCTAAATGCATCAAAACAAGCTATGGACAGTCCTGGTGTGTGAGACCTCTTCTACTCCCGTGCTGGGGTGCCCTGGAGCACCCTGAGAGCAAGCGGCAGTGCCCTCTGTACCCATCTGCAAGGTAATGTGTCCACTTCCAGGGTTGGAAAGCCCCTTTCTCCCAGCAGGACCCTCTCCCCCCAGCCTGGAACTGACCCTCTCTTTCACAGGCTGTCTTGGCTGGGGCAGGATCTCACCTGATTTGGCTCTTTTTGGGGTTGATGTCTGATATAACCGGGTTCTTCTCATACTTGAAAGTGATGTTGAGGCTGACACAAGACTTGTTCTCAAACTGCACGCAGACTGGCACAGCCGTGGTGAGCTCGGCGGCGGGCATGGTGCAGGTGATGGTGCTGTCGGTGCGGCTGCGCGGGAAGAGGCAGGTGAGCTGTGGCACAGGCAGCGGCTGGAGCCCGGCACTGTGGGCTTGGGCAACCCCTCGGCAGCCAGGCAGGTGGCAGCCACAGGGGAGAAGAAGCTTGCAGTTACATGCCAACTGCCTGTTACACTTGGCCTGCTAATGAGCAGTTCCCAGCACACATCATCCCAGCTGCCAGACCAGTTCCCCTACAGCCACAGGGAAAGGGTAGGCAGGGGAATGCTCTGCCAGCATGGAGTGGTGCCCTCCACCAAAACACCTGCCCTACTTGACCACCTGGAGGCCAATACCATCCTTCCTAATGCTTTGTCTCTTGTCACTAGCCCAGCCCCAGCCCCAGCCCCCAGCCCTGCTCTCACCTGAGGTCAGTGCACTGCTTGGAGGAGTTGATGAGGACACGGAGCTCTGAGCCGACATCCAGCCTGCTGCCTCTGATGGTCACTCTGGTTCCTCCAGCCTTCGGGCCATTCGAGGGAGCTATGGACTGCACCAGAGGAAGCTAAAAACAAAGGGGAAATCTGTTTTCTAGCCTAGTAAATCCCCAGCTGGATACTCCACACCACACATGGGAATTGATTCAGAACATGTAAGTACCCAGCACTGTGAGGCTCAAACAGCAGCACAGCAAAGCTTTCACTGGCAGGATTTCAGAACTAGAGGAGAGGTACAAGCACTAAGGAGTGAGACAATACAAAATCTCTGTGACTCTCTGTGGTCTCTAAATTCTGGCTATAAATGAGACATGAGACCAAACAGAAGCCCAGGATCCCATCAGCCCCTTCAGTTTTCCAGCAGGGGGGTCCAGAGCCAGCAACAGCTCAAGGTCCATTACGAAAGGAAATTTCTCATTCGTTCCCTCTCCCACCACCTCTGCCCTTCCAGATCCATGTCCTCCTAAATGCAAGGAAAATGTTAAAGCCCCACCGGATGATGGCTTTGAGATTGGTGAAAACAGACACCTGGGTCTATATAATTGAATACCAAACCCCTGCTTAAGGAAGCTTAAAATCTGCATCTCTTGAGGCGACGACAGGAACTAAAGGGGAAGTTACTTTGCCTCTCACCATTTGCAGCAGAAATTAGCGTGTATGTTATCTGTGTTTGCAGCCCCTGGAAATCTTCCTGAGATTCATGAGCTGGAGGCTTTGATAACTCACGTGGCACTGAGCCCTTGTGTCTGCTCACAGGCACCCCAGGAGAGGCTGCTGGCAACGTCCCTGCTCCATTTGAGCAGGACAGCCAGGGCAGAACAAATAATGATCTCAAGACCCTTCCATAGGGCAGTGGTAACTCCCTCCCAGACAGCACATGCCCTGAGGCAGGAGGCCCCTGGGGGCTGGTCCTGCTCACCCCTAGGCCGTCTCTCAGAGCACTTGTATGGGCCTGTGGAGTGCAGGCTGAACCTGCTGCTAATGCCTTGCCTGGCAGTCCTCACTACACAAACCCACGTATTAACAGCTACCCTTGCCCTTGTCCTACGTTCAGATGGCTTCATTCCTCTGTAGTCATTTTCACTGTTGTTTCTGACCGTCACCCACTTCCATAGGATCCATTTTGTATTTCTCTGGGTGTCTGTAGGGAGCTGTCTCCTGCCCTTGGCCCTTAACCCACGCACTGACAAGTGCAGCTACAACAGGAGAGAGGATTGTTCCTGTTCCCCAAAGCCCTCCAGCTCTTCCCCTCAGCCAGAGCCAGTGGCTGCTGCTCTCAGTGCACTGCCAGCACCAATCACCTCCATCGCAGCTTTGGCAAATCCAGCTCACCCACAGCCTGCTATAATGTTCTGAAGGGGCCTCTCCCCCCTCCTCAGCACAATTACAGCTGAATCCTATCTCTTCTAGACACATCTAATGGGGACTATGAAACATGTAGCACAGAAACAATATTTGCTATGTCACAAGGGACTTTCTTTGGAAGGGCAGCTCTGAAAGTCTTTTAAACTTTACCAGGCAAATTGTATCTGTAACCAAGCTCAGATCTCACCAAGACCAGCCTTGCATGGTGTAGGCTACTCCATCTGCATGCCATTGATATGAGAGGAGAACCAAGAAAACTTGAGTGTTGCTTGGTCTGCAAATGGTGCAGAAGCAACCTTTTTGAAAAGGTTTTGTAAAGCAACTTTTGGTGTGACACACCCCCAGGAACCCATCATGCAGTGTCCCTCCCCACGACACATGTGCACAAGGCAGGGCACTTCCTCATCTCTGCTCCAAGCTCTGCTGAGACACACAGGCTGAGAGACAGACAGGCAGCTTTCTGCTGTGCCACCTGACCAGGAATGGTTCCTCTCCCGCTCTGGGGGGCATTGCCTGCTTCCCAAGCTTGCCCAGGAGCTGCCAGCACAGGGCTGCCATGGACCCAGGATGAGGTCAGGGACTGGCTTTGTTCTGTGCTGGTGCTTCCACAGGTGTTTCCTGAAAGGCTTTTCCTCACGTGCCAAGAGCTGGCGAAGGAGCTGCCTGGCCCTTTCCCACGCCACGTGCCCCTCTCCCCTCTGTCAGGCAGACAGTACTGGGCAGCAGGGATGTGCCGGCTGAGCACACACGTCCTGAGAAACCCCCAGATCCCGGGGCTGTCACTGGGCTGTACCCCTGTGGCACCTCAATCCACTCCAGACTGCTGGATCTCCTGCTGAGACTGACCTGGCCATCTCCTTGCCAGTCTCCCCCTGTGCACTGCCAGGCCTGGCTCTGCCGGGTGCTGGGAAGTGCCGTGCCTGTGCCAGCTGCATGCTCTGTAACCCGTAACCTCCCTGAACTAAACACCCAACCTCTCATTGGCTACGGGGTGGGAATCACACTCCATGATCTGTCTTAAATTCTTCACAATGGCCACCAGGAATCAAACGTTGTTTCCTGGGGCATCGAGTCTCCTCCCAGGCCAACAGCTTGCACCATGGGCTGTCCTGCCCCAGCTGAAGCTGGAGCAGAGGCACAAAGGCTCAGAGCACTCTGCATGCCTTGGCACCCACCCGCTGGGGCTGCCCAGGAGTAGTGTCCAGCCAGGGACAAGGGTCATGTAGGGAAGAGAAGAAATGCATGGATTTCTCTCAGGTTTGTAGAGATGAAAGCTGTCTTTGTGAGACGGCACAGCACAAAGCTATAAAGGGCTTTTCTTTGAACAATGACAGAGGGTTAGCTCCAGTCTAATCCCTGCACATTACTTCATGCAAAAACTAACACAATCTCTGCAGCAAAAATATCAGTTCTAAATAATGTGAATTCATGGAATGTAACTTACACCTCACAAAGGGACTTCACAAATCTCAAAAAATCTCACAGGTTGTAACAGCACTTTAGCAAAAGAGGCAGAAGAAAACTGAGCTCCTTTTATAGCAGGAGAAACCTTAATCGAGCTGGGACAAGACACACCCCCGCAGAAGCTGAGCCTGGGAGCATGGCTGTGCCACTGACACCCTGCTGAGATCCTGCCAGATCCTGCTCAGGTAACCACAGGTGAGGAGACACCCCAGTGGCTCCTTGAGGACCCCGATATGTTCAGTTGTAGATCCCATTTCCCAGCCAGCTAGGGAAGGTGGGTGGAGCTGCAGGCTCACTCTAAAGGGTGCAGGAATCACCAAAGAAACACTCAGGAGATGGCTACTCACCACATAGGAGTATCGCTCCCTGGACCTCCCTTCCCGGCTCACATTAACTGTTACCACATCTGAAAACGCCTCCTGAGCCTCTCCGGTCTGGCACACGATCCTGTGGATGGATGAGGTGGTTGGCAGCAGTGCCTGGCAGCAGGGATGGGGATGGGTAGGCACAGGCAGGGGACAGGGCCCTCCTCCCCAGCTCCCCCAGCTCACATCTCAGAGACGACGTATCTGTCGGGCAGAGGGGTGCAGTGCACGCTGCCCACCCGCACGGCGGCGAGGACGTCGCTGAAGCGGCGGCCCAGGTTCCTCCCACGGATGGTCAGCAGCGTGCCCCCCTCCAGCGGCCCGCGCAGCGGCTCGATCTGCAGCACCAAGGGACAGGGCATGAAGTCAGAGGATCACAGAATCCTACAATGGTTTGGGTTGGAAGAGACCTCAAAGATCATCTAGCCCCATCCTCCCTGCCATGGGCAGGCACACCTTCCCCTAGACTAGGTTTGGGGAGAACCATCATGAGCTTCTGGCCTTCATCCCTGAGCCGGTCCCTGTGCCCACACCCCACTTGAGCCCCCTGAAGCAGAGAGAATCACTCCTCACACTCCTGCTCCCCTAGCAGGCCTGCCACCACTCTCTCCTTGCTGTAGCTTGGCAAAGGAGAATCCACCACACTTATGTGCTCAGTTTGGCACTGGGGTTTAGTCAAGGATCACTCCAGCTGCAAACACATCTAGGGTGAAATATCCTTCCTTCCACGCCCCTGCTTTTGAATCCATCTCCTACAGCACTGGTTTCACCTGGCAGCTGCTGTCTGCAGTGCTGTGAGGGGACGGGGTGCTGGCTGTAACAACATGTCAGCACTGCAAGGGGACAGGATGTGGCACTGTGCCAGCATTAAGAGGGCACCGCCGGACAGACCGACTGCACTGACTTCAGCAGGTGAAACAAACCCCTTCCAGCAAAAATGGCTCTTTTCCCTTTGCACAGGCAGTGGCACACTGAGCCAGTGCTACACTCCTGGTGGCACCAGCTGGCCAAGGCTGGTGGGGACCCACCACCAGGCTCAGTGCCCCCTTCACTGGCTGAGCTGCCCTCTCCAGAGGGTTCTGTGAGGGCTCATCTGCTCGCATGACTCCGGAGGGTTTGGATTTACCAGCCACTATTTGCTAAGGAAATAGCGACAGAGTCGGTGACGCTCTGCAACCTGAACTGTGGTTTCCTTCCATTATTTTCTGGGGAGTGCTGATAACATTTGATGAGTATGGGGAAGGACAGACTCAGGGGAGCACCTCTCCCCCACAGGGATGAGAGGGAAGCGGCAGCAATGGGGATCCTACAGCCCCTCTGCAGTGTTACAGCACCTGGATCACCACATGCCTCCCTAAGAGCAGAAATCTCATATCCTTGCCAATTCTGATGCTCACATCCTTGCCAGTTCTGATATTTTGTGTCTCCAGCTTCTCTTTTTCTAGGGACCCCATTTTAAGATCTGGTCTATGTATTTTCTTTGCTAGTTGTCAGGGATCAATTTGTTGGCTCCCACCATACCTCTAAGCAGAGTCCCAGATCCAAAGGCCTCCAATAAACATTAATTTAACTACAATTTAAGTAAAATACATTTCAAAATGCATGATGCCCAAAGGTCCCTCTGCCACTCTTAAATCACAGCAGAAGTGCAGTTTACATGTGCCTGGAGACAGGGCTCACAATCACATTTCAGTCATGCTCCATTAAATGCTTTCCTGATAAGGATCCTTCAACCAACCCTACATATCCTTCTTGCTTTTAGCAACTCTAGGAACTCTGGGGCATTTGAATTGTGCTGCTATGTTTCCCACTAACACAATGAAGACTGAATCCTGTCACTAGTAAGATGTCCTTGGCACTAGGCGACTCAACAGCATAGAAAGTCAGTGAATAATTCAGTGCTGGTCTTGACCCTGTCCTGTGCCAGGGACAATGCCTGGATCCTCTTCTGTCCCAGCTGGGACAGGGTGGCTAGTCCCACCCCTCAGCACCACACCCCACCCCACCCCACCCCACGCCACCCCACCCTACCCCACGCCACCCCACGCCACCCCACCTCAGCCCACCCCACCCTACCCCACCCCACGCCGTATTGCCTTTGGGTCTTACCTTCCTAATCTCAGGAGCTGGGCAGGCGTCGGAGACCTGGGGGGGCTCGGTGTGCAGCCTGCAGCTGGAGCTGCTCTCGCTCCAGAGACAGCGGTGCCCCACGTCCTCCCTCCCCAGGCACTGGGAGCAGTCGGCACTGCCGGTCCCACAGTTGTACACCTCCACTGAGCCACCAGAGACAACAGAAATGTCAGCTCCGGGCCCGCGGCTTTCACAACTTTGCTTAGCCTGAGGCAGTCAAACACCCACCCCCGCTCCCACCACCCCCGTTACATTAATCCCAGCAACATCTGAAATCCAGTGGATGAGCAGAGCACTTGGCTGCCATCCTGCAGATTTCCCAGAAGGCCCCAGTGCTTGTTCTCACTGCAACATAATTTAGCGCTTTCTTTTCCTTTTTATTCCCCTTGAAAAACAAACAACACCCAAACTCGAATCTTTTTGTCAATTCATGCTACACACTTCCAACTCTCAGCATCCACACGGGAAGCTCCTTGGCAAAGCTGGCTCCTTCCTGCCAGCAAAGCAATCACACTGCTTCCACACTGACAAAAATGGAGTGATTTGTACTCTGTACAGTGTTTACAGTTCCCTTCCCTCCCCCTGTGACCATGGGCCCCTTTCATTGACTTCTCCCTTCAGATCTGCTCAGCTCAGCTTCCACATCTTTTTCCTACACCGCCTTCACCTCTCCATTAGCTGGTGCCCCGGGTTACATTTCCTCTCTAGCCTAAAGACTTCTGCCACTGGAGTGTGGGTATCTGCTGAGATAACAGCCAGAAATGCTCAGGAAGTGTGGCTTTCACACCCTTTTCCCCAGAGGAGACCTTGCAGGAGAACATAAAACACAGAAACGGTCACATTTGGCACTTCTGCTCACGGGAGCATCTCAAGGCACTTCATGAACAACTAAGGAGTCCCTCAGCGTCAACACTCTGCCGTGCTGTGCTAACAAAACTTTACCAGCACCAACATCCTGCCTGTGCCATGCTAAAGTAACATCACCAGTGCCGAGGGGCTCTCCTATTCTCCACAAAAAAAAGCTTAGTCCACCATGTCTGCAGTCCCCTCAGGGAGTTACACTGGGTGGTTTTCCACCCAATAGCAGAGCTTCTATTCCTTCAGTGGACTATCAAAACAATAAAAGCTAATAAATACTGAAATAATAAACACCAATATCAGCAATTTCATTAAAGACGCTATAAAAAATGCCCACATTTATAACTGGCCTGGCAGATCTCTGTCCCTGATGCAAGGCAGCCTCTCTATCGTGACTCACACCAGCCTGAATAAGGCAAGGAGCCAGAGCAGCCTAAGGGTCCCACAGGAACTCCAAATATTCTGGTCAATTCAGACGGATGAAAACATGGCCTGTGTAAGCGAGCTCCTTCTTCGCGCAGGAGAAGGGGGAATTCCAACATGCTCTTTCTGCCGTGGTTCCTGCTCCCAGCACCACCCACACAGAGAACTGAGTCTCCTGCATATCCAAAACCCCAATCTCCCACCCCAGTCCTCAGGATTACTGCTGTATTATGGACACTATCTTCTTTCTACAGGGAAGCCACGTGTCATGCCCGCCCATGTTAGTATTTCCAGGTATTTTCACTGTGCAAGACAATCCTCCTTCATACACAGGGATTTACCACAGGGAAACCTTTTTATCCTGGTCAGTGGGTGTTGGTGCTCGCATCTCTCTCCCTGTCACAGCCATTCTCCAAAGGAAGCCTCCCTTCAGGCTCTCCTACTCCTCTGCACCTTGGGTAAATCAGCCCCTTCTGCCACAACTGCTGACACTGTCGAGAGGTGAAAGAGCCTGGGAATACTGCCTCCTGGGAATACTGCCTCCTGGGAATACTGCCTCCTGGGAATACTGCCTCCAAGCAGAGCCCACGACAAGGGGCTCATCCTGCCTGGGCACCTGGTATGAGCACACTCTGAGTCTGACTGCCCTCCTGCCTCAGCCTGCTCATGCAGCAAGGGCTTTTTTGCAAATCCGAGCATTCTTCCCAGAGATCAGGCCAGGGATGGAATGTGTTTAGAGATTTTATTGTTTCTCAACACAGAAGGTAAAAAGAAGACTCAATTTTCACAGCATGTGGAACCTTGGTGCCACACTTCTGCGAGAGCTAAGGGAAGAGCCCCGCCCCAACTCTTTTCTCCTCTGGGAGGAATTCCTCTCTGGCCCTGGGGGCACCCCACATCCCTGCTGTGACCAAGAGCTGCCTGCACTCACAGATGGGGCTTGACCTTCCCTGGCTGTAACCGGGATGTGGTAGGTGCCTGTCTGGGCTCTGGGCTCCCATTCACAGGGAGCAGCTCTGGGTAAGTATGCTTTTTGCACGTGCCTGAGAGAAGGAACTGAGCTGTGCCCGGCAGAGCCATGGTCTCTACCCTTTACCCATAAACTCTGCCTGGGTTTGAGAGTCATTCAAGCTGACCAGATGAGAGAAGCATAAACATATTTTCAACTCAGACCTGTCATCATCTCCGGACTGTCAATAAATCTGTCTGGTCTGTCCTTCAGCTGGAGGTTCACTGGGAAGTGATGGCTTTTTTCTGATGTGTGGAGCTGCACACAAAAAACAAGTGAAAATGTAGGAAATTTAGTAAAATAGAAGGTCCCATACCCACACTACATGGATGAACCTTCCTTGTGAGGCTTCTCTGACCACTGCTTCCCCAGACACGAGAGTCTCATCTATAGCAGAAGGAGCAGGATGGCTGTTCTGTTTTAATCATTTTGCTGAGGTCCCAGTGAAGGGCACTGGGACACAGCACATGCCACAGTGAGAGCAGAGCCCTGGTTTGCTGCTATTTTTAGCAGAAACGGACAGGAAAATGAACAGCCTGGCCTGTCTGTGCATTCTCAGTGCTGGGCTGCAATACAGGTGACGTGATGGGAAAGTGCTCCTCTCCAGCTTCCACTTGCAATATTCCCACTGGTGGAAGCCCAAACGTTTGCTGTCTTTTGGAGGTGCAATCTGCCCTCTGATAACCACACACAGTTCTCTAGTGAGCAGCACAGCATTTTCTGAGGCCAATTCCTCATTCAAAATAAAAGCTACAGAAATAGCAACCCTGAAAGGTGGCCAAATTTTTTGCCTGAACTGAACTCTTCCCATCTAGAAAGGTAAACAAGCAGCTCCTTCCCAAGCCCCAGGGGAGCAGAGGTCAAAGCCACTGCAGATCCCCACGGAGCTGGGAACACAACACCCGTGATGCCGGAGTGCCCTGCCAGCATTGGTGCACACAGAGAGCCTCTTGCTGGAGGGGTGAACCCAGGAGGGAGGTAAGAAGGCAAGCAGTGTCCCACTGCTGAGTTGGAGGCTGGCAGTGAGACCCTCCCTGCCCTTGGACCTGGCCCTCACCATGGGGGAAGCAGGGCTGGCAGCCTCACCCCCCGACTCACCAGCACACGTACACACTCCACAGCAGAGGAGTTCACCCACCGGGCTTCAAATGTCCTGTCTGTCCCAAAATGGCACTCCAGAGCTGTCTCCTGGGAGAGGGAAGACAAGGGCAGAACAGCTGCAGCAAATGTTTTGTGCAGTTCTCCACCTGTCAGCTGACAAGGCAGGCATTGCGTCCCACCTTTGTTCTGCTGTCGGTACCTGAACTGTGTCCAAGTCAAACAGGAGATCAGAACCCAACACAAAACGCGTGGACCAGGAGCTGTACCTGGCCCAGGGCACACAGAGAGACCAGGAGCTGTGCCTGGCTGGGCTCTTGAAACCCTGACAGCACGGTACTGGGGTTCCTCGTGGCTGGGGGTCTTTGGAGCTCATGCTGCAGTGCAGATCAAGAGCCACCGTTGTCCCAAGCCACCTTGTAAACCAGCCCAAACCAGCCCATGATTTGGGCTCAGTCACCTTCCTCCTCTCAACAACTACACAGAGCAAATCTCTAATTCAAATGAGGACCCAGCCAGAAGCATGTTTCAAAGACAGATTTCTGCGCTGTTTTCCTGATAACACAAGAATGATATCCTGCCCCAAGTGACTGCTGCACCCCCATCCTGCAGGAAAAAATCCTGTCTCCAAGAAGGTTGATGCTCCACCACTACTGAGGTCTAACTACCCTTTGAAACTGGCAGATCTGATAAAAGACATGAAAGGAGGCACCAGACCCCAGGCAGGGAGCTGCTGGCTCAGCGAACACACGGGCAGAATCTCGTTCAGTGCATCACCTGCACCCAGGCAGCTCTGGCTCTGCATCTGTGGGCTGCCCATACCCCTGGACTCGTGCCCCTGCCAGGGACTGCCTATGTTGCAGAAAAGCCACATGTCTCCAAAGCTCCCAGCTCCAGCAGCACTCATGAGCTCCTGTGGAGATGGAAGGAGAAGGAATCCCAGCTGGCATTCCAGGACAGGGAGCAGAAGGAAACCAGAGTGCCAGAGCCCCTCCAGCTGCCAAGGTGCTGTGGCCCCTTTCCTGCTGACTCCATTTCCTATGGGTTCCATGCAGTATTGCTTCCTCCTCAGCCACCTCCAGCATCCAGAGAGGAAAAAGGATTTCTGGCCCCATTTTGCTGATTGTGGAAGGCACATCCTCCTTCCCAGAGGCCGAAGCTGTGCAGGAAAAGACCACCCCATCTTGGTGGGAGGGTCTGCTCTGCCCCCACACCAAGGGCAGGAGGTGTGGTGGGAGCAGTGCCTCCACAGCCCTCAGTACCCTGGCACCCCAGAACAGCTCCACCAGTACTTCCAAAACTCTTCTCCCCTGCAGAACAAGAAGCTGCCTGGCTGCCCAGCATGCTGGAATCATCTGCAGAGGCACAGCAGACCCAGCCCCATGGGCCCTGCTGAACTGACCCAAAATGACTCAGGGCGGCTTTCTACAAATACCAGTGCTTACTCAAGCATTTTCCCAGTACCCAGCCTCTCTGCCCCAAATTCCTCTGGTTCCTTCTGGTGTGCAGTGCGTCTCAGAAGGCACCATTCAATATCCACTCCCCCTTTTCACCCTGTTACAATTTGCATGTCAGAAAATTTCAGAGAAAGGACTTTTTCATACCAAACAAGCTCTGCACTGACGACCCAAAGTTAAGTCAAACCATGCTTCTGTGCTGTACTCAACTCTGTGGCTCTGCCAGCACAGGCTCCCAGTGCCCAGCTCAGGGCTGTGTCCTTTACTCCTCAGTGTGGGTGCTGGGGCGGGGCTGGCACGTGGTGCTGGGAGAGTGTGACACTGGCACGCTCTGCAGTGGAGCAAACACCCACAAGGGAACTGGGAGTTTTATTTATCCCAAACACCCGAACCTTCCCAGTCCCTCCAGGAACATTTTTACCTTAGAGAAAGTCGCATTGGCGAGTGAGATCGTGATGTCCCGAGATACTCCTGTGGGCATTGGCTCCAAAGGGGCAGGTACAATTCGAGGACAGTCAATTTTCTTCTGTTAGGTACAAAAACAAGGAAAAAAGAGGTTAGCTGGGTGCGTGCTGAGCTTCCTCAGTGACACGACAAGAGGACACATCAGGGCCCTTGGTAAGACTCATTTCACTGGGAACCAGGTACTGCCAGGTGCACAGCGACTGCATATCCACACCTCAGCTGCGGCTCCAGCAGTGACATGGGTGGAGTGACACTGAAGGGAGCCACTGCCACCTCCAACAGCAGATCTGCCAGTGTGACCCTCTCCTGCCTGCTGGAAGCCACATCCCATTCACTGCATCAGCACTCCTGCCAGCCCCCAAGGAGAGTCTGTGTTCCAGGGCCTCCATCCTGCACGGCGGCACCACAGGGCACAGGGGTCTCACGTGTGTGGAGGGAGGATACGATGAGCCACAGGGGATCCAGTGAGGGGCCTGCACTAGTAGGGTAGCTGCAATGAAAGGCTTAAATAAAGCTGAAAAATGATTTTAAGAGGACATCTGTCCCCCTAGTTTTGTTCTCATTTTAAATTGATGTCTCAGACACTGGAGCTGACTCAGAATTCCAGCCCGTATGACAAGCCCGTCCTGTTCTCTCATGAGATGTAAATCACAGTGCGAAGCTACAGCAAAAATGAAGCCAGCTTCTCTGTGGCCCCAGGGTACATCCAGAGTAATGCCTGTGACAGTGGAGCCATTGGGGTAAAAGACAACAAAATACTTGGTCCATTATGCAGAATCATTTGCAGCAGGCAAGATTTCCTCTCGCTTGCATTAAAGGTTAGCCCACTGTGGCTCCGCTGATGCCAGTGCTGCTGCTGCTCCAAGGAGAGGCCAAGCCTGCCCTCCCAGCACCAGGATGCCTGTCCAGACACATCCCTGGGGCCGGACATATCCCTGGGACCAGACACGCAGTGAGTGGGAAGTTTCTCTCCTGCCCTCTCCAGACCTACCTAGGGGTCAGGGAACTACCTGGAAGTGCCTGTTTGTCTGTGGAGAACATGCTTTACTTCTGTCAGGACACTCATCTAACCAAGCACAGTTGGTGCCACCAAAACAAGGAGATTAAATAACAGAGATGCACATGATAAGGGATGCAAAACACCAAAACAAAGCACAGGGGAGAGATTTCAGTCCCAAGCTTCTTCCAGGGGAATCAAAAGAGTTAAAATAAAACCAGCAGGGCTACAAGAAAATTCATGCAAAACCTCCTATGGCCTGGTGTGTCCTTGCATGTCACTGGAGCTGGCAAAGCTTCCCAAGAGAAATACACTTTAGAGGACTGATTAACTTGTCGTCTTGCAGCTCCTTCTCCTGCTGTTCACCAGCAACCAGAAATAAAGCTTCCAGCTGACTATATCCTTCGTGTCTGGATCAGGGCAAAGGGGCTGAATGTTTAAGATGCTGTGGATGGAACTGCTCTGATGCTGCTTTCCCAGCGGAGCTGCGCTCAGGTGCAGTCGCGCCCGCAATGGTTTGTTTACTGAAAGCTCTGACTACATGAAGAGGCACCGTGTTTCCTGGGCTACAGAGCACCTCATCCTGCAGCTGCTCACACAGATCAGCAGAGAGAAAACAGAAACATGCCCAACCAGCTGAGCATCCAGCCCAACTGTACCTCTGGAGTAGGAGATCTGAGACAATAAAGTCAACAATAAAGTCAGTCCTCTGCTGATCTAGGACTAACCCAGGGCAGTCCCCAGCCAGTCCCACAGCCCTGATGTCAACTGATGCCACTGCTGGAACTGACATCCCCAAGCCCCTGCCCCGAGCAGCAGTGCCAGTGCCTGGCTAAAGGGATATTCAATTTACGGCGTAAAAGCTTGGCTTGGATCTACAGCAGATTGATTGCTAAAAAGTCAATTTTATTTAAATTACCTTCAATTTAAATTTCAGAAGCAGGGACACACTGAGTCTCGGTTATTAAAGCTACAATTTGGAAAGGGGAGATTTTCTCCTATAGACAAGCACCACCAGTGGTGCTCCAGCACGTTATAAACATACAGCAACCACAAGTCAGAGCCTAGGGAATGGTGGAGTATGGCTGCATTTCTCACACTGAAACCCAGGCGGCCCAGGATGTGGAAAAGCAGCAGCATTGCTCCAGATATGGGAGGTGATGGACAGCCAAGGGACAGAGCCCACTGAGGGCACCAGGACAGCTGAATGCTTTAGCCAGGCTGCCAGCCTCCTCCCACCCACACCTCGGCACGGCACAGCACGGTGTGATGCAGCTGCAGCTTTACCTGCCTGCACACACCCCTCTCCTGGACACCAGCTGAGAAGGGTGCCCCAACTCCAGCCGGGCACAAGCTGTGCCAGCAAGTGGCTGGTGGAGGAGGCTCAGAGCCTGAGCAGCAGTTTAATGGGCCTCACCTTCATCTGCAGCGCGTTGTCACACTGCGAGTGGTTGGAGACGCAGGTGTAGGTGGAGGGGCACCAGTGACACTTCCACCTGGCTGAGAGGCAGCTGGTGCACCTGGAATGGCAAAGGTATGGTGAGAAAAGCAGAGTTTAGGCTGCTCAGAGGAGCCACACCTAGGCCCTACAACCCGTCTTCACACAGTTCAGTCTACAATGGTGCCCAGAAAAACCCATGGCAGGTGCTGAATTTTGCTCTCCTCCTCTCCCTGGGAGCCAGCAGGGGATGTGGGCAGAGCCCATCACCCCCAGACATCATCTCCCTGCTCCAGGCCACAGCAGGCCAGGAGCCACGCACCTGCTGAGCATAAAATGCTTTTCTGCCAAAAACACTCTATCCGTCTCTCCAGGGAGCCGGGCAAGTCAGGCCTGATGAAGGCTCTCCCTGCTGTTTGCACAGGCACGGGAGTGCCGGCAGGTAGGACACGGGGTCCCTGCAGCCTGGCCCTGCTGTTACACTCCAGAGAGGTGGATGAATTTTGGAGAGTGGCACCAGAGTCCCCCTCCAGCCCATCCTGCTGATGGGGGTATGTGGTTGCTCCCACCCAGGGCTGGAAGGGGCAAGAGAGAATGTCCCTCCCTTCCCCAGCGCCCCACAGATGCTTCCAAGGATTTCTGGGGAGGCTGGTTCTGCTGCTGAAGGGTTAACAGACCAAGCTTTATATAAAAATATTATTCATGTTTAAAAGAAACCCAACATGTCCAGATGGCTTGAGACGACGTGAGGACCCTCCTCTGTAAATCCCTGGTATTGCATCCCCCACGATCCTGCCAAATCCTGCTCAGCCCCCCAGCCACCCACTGGCAGGGGCTGTGCTCTCCCATTAACCCCACACAGGGAGACCCTCGTCCAGCTGTGTGCTGGCACCTCCACCTCCAAACCACCCCACCTGCCTCCATCGCCCCGGTGCCACCCGTGCCCTGCCCGTGGGGGCCCCGCTGCCCGCACACCGGGGTCACTTACGCTCTCTTTGGGTAAATGTTTCCAGTCCTTTTGCAATCATAGATGGTGAAATTGGCCTGGATAATGTTTTTGCTGTTGACCCGGAGAGCAGTTTCAACCACCACGTGGTCTGAGAGAATCAAGCCAAAGAATATTGGGTTGCAAGAGCCCCTCGCTCACGCTCACGACAAGACAGTAGACAAGACAGACCCTTGGGAAAACAAGGGCTAAATCTGATTTGTTTTCCCTAGGGCTTCCTTCAAGCTGCATGTCAGAGCTTGGACCAGCCATTCTTTGTCCTCTGACTTTCAGCCCTTCCCTCCTAAATCAGTGCTTTACACTACCCTCACAGAAAAGAACATTGTGACTTTCAGCACAAAATTTCAGCGTGTTGTGCAAGTGTTAATTAGCAGAGTTAATAATTGTCTTCACGTACAGTTGGTGCTAAATTATATTTATAAAAAATGTGGTAATTTAAACATGTTAGTTATCATGTTTTAAAACCCTGCTCACTTTCCCCATGACAACAAACACTCAGAGGAGAGTGGAAATCCCTTTTTTGGCTGCTCAAGATGCCATACTACCTCCCCTCCCCCCAAAATTGCTGAATTTTTTTTTCTTTGCAATTTTGCCATATAAGCACCAAAGAGAAGAGACAATGCCTCTTTCAGAATATGGACAATAAATCAGTGCATTGGATTCCAGAAATTCATTTGGACATTGCCATAACCAACAATACAGAGCAGTTAATGATCTCCCATTCTTTGGATAGCTGGGGAGAAAAACAACGCAGCTTTACAAACGGGCCTAGGAAAAGTGGGATTTTCAAAAGGACTGTCTAATTCTCTCTCTACTGAAGTCAGCCATCTTCAATAGCGCATTCACCCCAGGCTCGAAGGATGAAAATTTAATAAGCACTCAAGTCTGGAATGAAGCACTGAACTTCTCTAAGGCGCTATGAGAGGGGCTGACTCCATTGCTGAGTGGCTGATCTCAGATGGGGTCAGCTCAGCCATCAGCTCAGCCTCCTTCAGCTCCATCCACAGGCGCTCGCCCCTCCGCAGGCAGCTCCACGGAGCCTTGGGATGGGCATCCCCTGTGCTACCATCAGAAACCAGGGGACACTGCAAAGCTCCATCTGGCTCAGGGACTAAGAGTTCCTGAGCTCTTTTAGGCACCCACTTGCTCTTTTTCCAGAGCTTCTCCTGAAAGGCAGCACGTGTTGCAGAGGGAAATTAAACAGAGCAATTGAAAATATCAATATAAGGAGCAACATTATTTGTCCAAGGCTGAAACATTTTTGGCTTAGTACTTACTAAATCTGAAGCAAAAACTCAAATCAGATAAAAGTAAGTCCATTAACTGGCATTTAAATTCTGATGTTTAAAACAAAAATTGATAGATTTGAAATACTGTCACTTTGTGGAAAGATGGTGGAACTCCTACGCTTCAGAGTCATATGCCCTGTAAAAGAGAAGCAGCTTTGGGCTTTTCTTCCCTGTATGCATTATCTGCATATACAAATGGAAAAAGAAATGAAGTCTATTAAAAATTATGCCCACAAAAGTGGTTAGAAGGAACCCAGCTTGCTTGCCTCTACATACCTTGGTCATCAGGAAATGCTGGATATTTCTCACGTGGAAGCAAACTGCAATAAATAAATTGGTTTACATAATCTCCAGCAACTCTAGCTACTGTGTGGATGTTGTTTCCGTAGTCACATGAAATATTTGTTCCATTCAGGTTCGGGATAGTTCCATTTATTTGTATTATCAGGGCCTATATTAGACAAAAAAATCAGTTATTATGTCAGAAAATTACATTTAGAATTTTTCAAAATTTTAGAAGCTTTTCAGAGGTAGACGACTCCAAAACAAACCCACAGACAGGGTCTGTCTTTAAACAAAAAATATTTTTATGAAAAACATTAAAAATACAATTAAAATAGTTAAAAATAGCAACAATACAAAACCAGAAAATGAGTTGACTCAGCCATCTGCAGCTGATCATCTGTGTTTGAAATTCTGCTACCCTCCCCTGTGTGTTTGGTGCAGCAGCTCTAGGTTCTGTTTGCCTACAAGCATCCAGCCAGCTCCAGGGTGCAGGAGGTCACCCCCAGCCCTCTGAGAGCCTTGGCCTGACACAGCAGCTCAGCAGAGCATCCCCCTGACCCACGTGTGAGCCCTGCAGAGCCGTGCTCTCTGCTGGAGGAGCATGGAGAGTTACCTGCCCTGAGAGCAGGTAACAGCTCTACGGACACTGCAGGTGATTGATTTATTACTGGCATCAAACGCACCGGGTTCTCCTTGTCAATATTGATCTCGGGCTCCAGGATGGTCATGGAGGGGCACTGCTGCACTCCTTCACTCACACTCGCCCAGAAGCTGGCCCCTGTGGAGTTGGTGCACTCATGCTGCAAAGAACACCTGCAACGGACAGGGGAACAGCTCATGGTTGATGAGTTTTAAAATAGGTGATAAAATTGTTGAGTTCTTTGTGAGAGAAGATTCTGAGAAAATCCTGTGTCTGCATCTTTTTCCTCTATCCATGCAGCTAAGCCTCGGTGTTTTCTGCTATATTTAAAGTGTCTGGTTGCCACGATAAGAGCACACACTCCCACAGCACCAGTGGAGCACCAGGATTGAGGAAGGCGGGAGAAGGCCAGGTTTAATCCAAACTGAGGAAGAGGAGGTGACATTCTGTCCAACATCTTCAGTTTGCAAACATGGAATCTAATTTTGAATATCCTTTTCTGAGTGTGATTGTCTTCTACCCATAGATGAGAACTGCAAGGGCAAAAGCTGGTCTTTCACAGGGTGTGGGCTCTCGCAGTCCCATGGTTGGATGCTGGCAAGACATTCTCTGCACTGGCAGCTGCCTGCAGCGCGACAATGCAGCTACAGTGAAGTCCTGGCTCTGAAGAGCATCCCAACCCTTTGGGCCAGATGTAATTGTTTTTAACAACACGTATTTCATAAGGAATGGACAAAGACTTATGGCAGTGTGACTGCAAGGAAATACAAAAGACACCAGAAATTCTTGCCCGGGCTTGGGGGTCAAAGGACACGCCGAAGCACACCAGGACACGCCTGGTCCTACCTGGTCTCCATCGTGCACCACCCGCAGTAGGCGTCAGCGGCGGCCAGGCAGTCTGTGCACGTCGAGTACTGGCTGCAGGCAGCCACCTTCACCCGCGTCATCTGCACGACAACAGCACGACTGCTTCCAAATGTTCTACAGCACCACAGGAACACCCGCCCAACTGGGATGTGCCAGTACGGCCACGCACGGCTGGGGACGAGACAGCAGTGCCGTGGGCTGTGACACCCCTCAGCCTGCAGCACAGTCACTGACAGCAGCGGCAGCAGGCCCTGGCACCACTTGGAGGTGGGTGCTGTGCCACGGCCACCCACTGAGGGACCAGCCCGGGCAGCCACCTGCTGCCCACTGGGGACCTCCAGAGCTTGTCCCAGGGCAGGGAGGACACCCAAGGGTTCGGGTGCCCCACGGTGTGCGCAACTGGCTGGGCTGGGCTGGGCTGAGCTGGGCTGAGCTGGGCTGAGTTGGGCTGGGCTGGGCTGAGCTGAGCTGAGCTGGGCTGAGTTGGGCTGAGCTGGGCTGAGCTGGGCTGAGTTGGGCTGAGCTGGGCTGAGTTGGGCTGAGCTGAGCTGAGCTGGGCTGAGTTGGGCTGAGCTGAGCTGAGCTGGGCTGAGCTGGGCTGAGTTGGGCTGAGCTGAGCTGAGCTGGGCTGAGTTGGGCTGAGCTGAGCTGAGCTGGGCTGAGTTGGGCTGAGCTGGGCTGCCCCTTTCCAGCCAGCGCCATGGCAGGAGCCATGGGATGGCCAGGCTACGGAGAGTGACACTGCACCTTTCAGAGGTGTCAGATGAAGGTGGCTTCACAGCTTGTTCCTCCCTGTGAAAAGCTCTCATCCAGACCTGCAGAAAGCTCCTTTCCAGGTAGAGTTCAGCGCTCCCTGGCTATTTATGCAACAATCAGAAAGCAGCACCACCCTAGAAACTTTGATTTGTAAAGAAATCAAAGTACCTCTGGGAACTCGCTTGGCAGGAGCAGTTGGAGAGAAAGCATGTGTTGGTTTCTGCTTTCTCCTCCTTTGATCTCTGAACATTTGTGAAGGAAACCTGAGTGGTTTGGTACAGCAGAGACTGAAAATGTGAGGTGCCAAGAGCTCTGAGGTCCCACTAGGCAAGTGCACCGTGGACCCTTGAGCTCCTTGGCCAGACGCCTACTTCACCCACAGCACCTTGCTGCTCCCTGGCCCTGTGGGGCTCAGCAACCCCATCCCAACCCTGTCAAGTCCTGTGGAGCTTTCCAGGATGCTAATTCCACCCCAAAAAATTAACTCGTTTGATTTATTGGAAAAGAAGCAGTCAGAGGAGGCACCACAAGCACCACACTGGGTGTTTGTTCAGCCTGAGCAGAGAGCACAGCCCAGCTGGGGGCTGAGACAGTCGGAGGTGTCCTGGGAGGGGTCTCTGAAATGATAATGACCACTCTGCACAGAATTAGGGCTTGGAAAATACAAATACAGCATGTAACATTTGTGGCTATGCATCTGTTTTGACAGATTAAAATGTAATTCAGGACAAACCACCAGCGCCTAGAGCGCTCAGCTCTCATCTTCCTCCTCTGTTCACTTGACGGACACGAGGTCATCTGTCTGTACCTGCTGCGGCTTCTCCAGGTCTCTGCAGAGCACTCCTGCAGAGGGCTGAGCAGAAACCACCCCAGGGAACACTTCTGACAGACAGACTTTTTGTCTGCAGGATCTCCTAAAAGCCTCCCTAAAGACCATGTACTCTCATCTTGGGGTTTCTGTACAGGAACAACATCTGCTTATTTCTGCACTCCTGTCAGTGCAATCGCTTTCAGGATCTTTCACTCTCCTGTCTACCTGGCCACCACAAACACCTCACAGGCCAGGCTGCATGGTCTGACCACCCCACACAGGAGAATGGACAGGCACAGGTACCTCCCCAGAAACCCCTTTGACATCCCAGCCAAAGCTCTGAACTTGTTGTCTCTGTCCATTAATATTAAAGCAAATCTTACTGTCCCGCCCTGCTCCCAGCTCGGTGCTAAACCAAACACGTGATGTGCTCAAAGCACTGTTTTGTTGAGGAATGAAAATCTCACCTGGTAGGAGGTCATCAGATAGAGATAGGTGGGATCAGAAGGGTCAAACTGCATGATGGGGTGGACAGGCTCTCCATAAGCCACTGAAATGGATCTCCTGCTAATAACCTTCATGGTAGTGTCCAGGTTAATCTGTAGTGAGAAGAAGCCACTAAGACACTCCCTGAGACCATTTTTCAAACACTGGGGAGAAGATTATTTCTCCTTGGTATAAACAAGAATCAAAGTGGTATCCAGCAGTGCCCCACATTGTCAAGCACTGTAAATATCTGCACACTTTGCAGGCTGCACGCACAGAGCTTTCCTGGAAAGCCAGCTCTGTGCCACTGGGTAGGCACACCCTGGCCCAGAAAGCCCCAGCCCTGCTCAGTGACAGAGGAACTTCATCACCCACAGACCCTCTGTTGGAGTGGCTGCCTGGAAAGCTCCTGGACTGAGGTTCTACCCCTGCATGGCTGCATCCAGCACCCACAGCAGCATTCCTCAGCTGTGTCCAGTAGCCACAGCAGCGTTCCTTGAGTTACCCTAATGCAAGTGGCACCAGCCTTCAGCCCTCATCACATACATATGCACATTTCTGTAGAGAGAACAGTGAGTTTTGAAAGCCTAATGAAAAACAGCGAAAATCAGCAACAGGGCTGTACAGCATGGCATCCCCTGCTCCCTGCATATTTGAAAAATAAGTGTTGTCGCACCCAGCCAAGAGAAGCTTCTATCCCTGCTGACTCCAGAAGACCACGGCAGCTGCCACGAGAGTACTGAGTCCTACCTCGCTTCATGAATCGCCAGCTGAAGTGCTGGCAGTGATGGAGAAGGCTGCACAGCATCAGCCTGCCTTTCAGATCTCTGAATGTCTTGGCATTTGACTTGAAAACTCAGTAAATTAAATGTGGCATTGCTGAGAGGAAATAACAATGGGGCTACACAATTTCTCGTGACAGTCACTTTTCAGCTTAAAACAGAAAGGGAGTGAGGAAAATTCCTGCCTCCCTACTAGCAAGGGAAGGCAATAATCATAAGGATCAAGTATGCCTCTCCTCTCTAAAGTCTGGATTAATTAATTAACATAGGTTAATTAATTCGTACACTAGAGCAGCACTGACATGCCCCAGTAAGACAGCACAGGCTCAAAGCAGGGGCTTCTCTCTGCTAAGAACCATATGCAAGCACTGCAAGCTATGCAGAAAAAGCACGGAACTGCCATTGTGCCCATTTTAAAAGCTGGCTAGCCAGAGGCTAAATGATTTCCCTGGGATCAGCCAAGATGCCCATGAACCAAGCCCTGACACCCTCCACTGCAACCATCCTCTCACCCTTCCTGCTGAGATGTGCTCCACACGTGGCTGTTTCCAGATGCCTGCCCCTGTGTCCCTCTGCCTCCTGGGCACATTCACCCTACACCCTCTCTATGCAGGCACTCTCCCTGGCTCCCGGGGGCTGCAGACCCTGCAGGAGAGCCCCCGCAGCAGCACGGAGGGGCAGCGACCACCAGTCCTCCTGGTGCAGCAGGCTGGGGTGGGCTGGAGGACATGAGCTACCCTGGTGCATGAAGTCCTGGGTAACCCCACCACAGGAGTGTGTCTGTCTGTGGCCTTCCGGACCTGAACATGTGGGGAGTCACCAGGACAGACCCTCTTGCCCACCATTGCCCTCTGGGGCACTGCACCCTGGCACAGCTTGCCCTGGCCACGCTGCCCAAGCGCTGCTGTCCCTCTCATGACTCCTAAACGTGCACTGGCCCTCACCAAATGCCTGTCTGCAGCGCAGAATCAGATTAATTTCCCATACGTGCCCCTGGCAGCCCTAATTGCTGCTGGCAGGAGCTGGGTGAACACTATTTCTGCCCCTCTGCTGTCTTTTCTCAGGCAGCAAATCTGAATGATAACTCACACAAAGTATCTTGTGTCCCGTGCCAAAGAGCAAGGAGCCCTGAAGGTAAAAGGGCTTCTGGTTATGCAGCTGTGTTGTAGAATTAGATTACAGCTATCTGAGCAAATTATCCCAGCAAAGGGTAGCCAGGAGCCTCTCCCTAATGGAGGCTCCACAGATAAGGCTGCTCTCTCCAAGATGATAATGGAGCAGAGCTGTTAATGCCGTGTGAACAGGCTGCACTGCGTGTGGCATGTGCCCTCCAGCCCACTGCACCCAGCTTGGTGCCAGCTCCCTCCCACCCGCCCAAATTACCTGCCCCTTTGGGCAAAAATCAAAGCAGGGAGTTCCTTTGTGATTGTTCCCACACTTCTGCCAGGAGCATTTGGATGCAAGGAGAGAGACTGGATCAGTTTTCTTCCCTCCAAGCACCTCCAACCGTCCAGGTTGCAGCAGTACCCAAAGATTTCTTCACTGCCTGATGGAAGCAGGTGCTCAGACCAAGTCAACAACAGACGCTGTCCTCTGGGCAGACCAAAGGTGCTGGAAGGGGAGGCCCCGACACCCGCCCTGTCCCCCAGCCCTGCTGCCCCATGCTGGTGCTGCCAGGCCCTACTTGCCTTCAGGAGTCCTCCACTGGCGGTGCCCAGGAACACAACAGTGTAGTTGTTGACGCTGGCCACTGCCACTGCGGTCAGGCCACTGTAGGTGAAGATGGGGGTGGCTGTGACGGGGTTCACGATGGCCAGCGGGTGCTGGAGGTGCGCTGCTCCACAGTCCAGCTGCTCCGGCTGCAGCTGTGGAGAGACACAACTATCACTGCGCTGCACAAACGTCAGCGGGTTCCCCCACCACCCCCCTCGGGCACAGCGGGATCAGACTGCTGAGAGCTCCACTCTGCCCTGCTAAAGCCCCTCACTGCTGAGTCAGAGAAAAGCAGAAAGCAAGTGGCCCCGGCAGATGAGCTGCCTGCAAGGGCTGGCATGTGGAGAAGGAGATCAGTGTCAGTACTCCCATGTCGATTCACTGTCAGGTGCCAAGGGGCAAAGGCAGAGGACAGTGGTTAAGGACTTGCCAGTGAGCCGTGTCTCTGAGCAGGCATTTGGCTTGTTTGGCCCAAAGCAAGACAACAGACTTGACTCTTCTATGCCAAATTAATTAGTGAAATTGCTGCATGGCAGTGGCATTTGCAAGCAGGACTGAATGCCTTATATTCCTCCTACCCTGCCGAGACACACCAAGATTTATGACCCCTCTCACCCCAAATCCTCTGAGATTCTCATGTAATTTCTGCTCAGACAACTTGGATGGATTCAACACCAGTTGAACATCACAACAGTCTCACTGCCAACAATTCACCTGCAGCAGGTGCAGTTGGAGTTGTTCAAAAGACAGGCATGTTTCAAGGGCCATTACCACATCACCTACGGTGTCACCCCAGGTTTAGCCCAAGGAAGGCCATGCCCGTGCTGTAACCCTCCCTGTGGCAGGCAGAGGTGGCAGGGCTGGCATTCTGGCAGCAGCAGGTATCCACAGGCCACCTGTGCCCAACCCAGGCCCTAACTGTGGGAAGGACTGGTACAAAACTCCAGCAAGAGACACCTGGCGGGGTGCAACCCACACCCCAAGGATGAAGCACGTTTATGCCTTTCTGAACCCAACCATAACATGGATAGCCTGGCCACAGAAACTGTCAGGAGTGTGAATTTAAGCAGAACAAGTGAAGGGATTTGAGGCTGTATCTGTCAGGGAACTGGATCGCATGCCTCTACCAGGCAGAAGGTGACCACCAGCCTGTCCAGAACAGTCCCTCCCCGCTGGGCTGCACCACGGCCTTGATGCTAATTCCCTTGTTATCATAACTCTTTCATCGATGGAACCAGGCTAAAGCTTCAGCTTTCTCCCCTTTCCAGATGGTTCAGAAGATTAGGCAAATCTTTAGGCTTTGCAGCAAGAGCATGAGACCGGTCAGGACCTCCCCTCCTCTGCCTGCACCCCGCTTTGGGGTGCACCTCCTGCCTCATGCCCATCTGCCCCCCAGTCAGCACCATGTATCTTGGGTTGGTGCAATACATTCCAGGGCAGAAGTGGGAAAGAAACATGCTAAATCCCAAAATGTACACAAAGCAATGGTGCTGCGCCTGCAGGAGTGAGGGACGGTGTCCCCACACTGGAGGAAGGGAAGAAGCCTCCAGCAGAACCCCGCAGGACTGGTGACCTCTCTGCCATGGCCATAGCCACCCCAGGGGTCAGCTGGCATGGGGACCACAGGCCATGGCACTGCCCACTTCTCCTCTTTGCATGGGAGAGGACAGCAGCAAACCCCACTGGGAGCGGTGGGTGCCAGGCAGCCCTTGGGGTGTTGTAGCAGCCAGTCAGCAAACAGCACAGGCTACCTGGGCACCTGGAGGCATAACACCCCACAGCATCCTCTGCACAACAACACGTACCTCTGACTGCAGGGATCGTGCTGCTGCAGACACATCCAGGGCTCACATCCCTGCTGCTGCACCGGCACAGCCATGCTGCAGCCAGTGACAGGCTGGGTCCTCTTCAAAAAACCACCCTGACCTTGGTCCCCTGCACCCCAGCAGACACCAGACCCTGTGGCCACCACTGGCTGCATCAGACACGGAATAACAAAGACTGAAGTGAAAAACTTCCTCTGTTCAGACAACTGCCAAGCAGGAGGCAGCACGTTCACAGCTGCACTCCATTCATAGGGGACCAAGACAAAAGGAACAAGTTTATGGATGCAATGCTAAATGCATTTTGCAGTTTTATCACACCTCATTCTATTAAAAAATAAAATCACAGCCCAAATTCTTAAGTGTGTATATTTGCCCTGTCACTGGGTGACACTTTTTTTATACCATATAGAGAACACAGCAAGCCATTCACGTTTCTGATTTAATGGTTCCTTCCCTTCACAACCAGATCTTTAGAAACGCACTTGGGTTTATTTAATTGTCTTGGGGATCATTAACTCTAGCCCCTCTTCATTGGTCTTTATCAATATTCACCACCTGAAGCTCGCAAAGCTCCTTCCTACTGGGAAACTGAGGCACAGAGACACCTCCGGCCAGCTGGGACCCCAAGGGACACTCAGCACCTCCTGTCCACAGAGAAGACAGGAGCCAGGAGTAGCATTGCTGCCTGCCAGTCCGCTGGACACAGCCCTTTCTTCTCGCAGGTGGCCAAACTCACGGAAGTCCCTTATCTGCAGCGCCTGCCTGCCTACAAATCACACATTTCAGAGCTCATATCAGCGCAAAGTGTTTTCCACAGTAAACAGGATGTAACTATTCTAACCCAGGCCAAGCTTTATTTTGGCTGCACACATCCTTCCTCTGAAACACCTTTCTTCAAATGACATCAGTTCTTCCAAGGGATGGATGGGCAGGAGGAGACATATGGTATTTCCCTCGGCCATGTCCCAAGAAGGGATGACATGCTGTGCTGCTGCTGCCTGTACCCCACAGCACCAAGGGGACAGCTTAACTCCCACATGTTACAGGAAACAGGATACAGCCAAGTCACATCCTTCTGCAGGCACCAGGCAGTCACCACAGCTGGGGAATTGCACTGGATGTTTGGGATAGAAGCTTTCTCCATGCAGGATGGGTTAAATCCTGCTCCATCTTAAATCAAGCTGCCCTTCCCTGATGTGGGGAAAGCACAAATATTAAGTTTTCTTCCAAAACCAATCTCTTCCTATAATCTGCATTTTAAAACACCTTGTAGGCATTTACTTACTGCCTCTATTTTTCTGTGACATGCTCTGGGTCCTCAGTACCTCACAGAAATATGGACTGAGTCTAGATCTGAAACCTTCTGCACCCAAAATGTTTGACTCTGCCACTCTGATGCTGATGATGAGCCTCCTCAGGCACAAGTCAGGGACAGCCACAGCCAACCCTGGCTGAGCAGCACCACTGTTACCCTGCACACTGTGAGGAGGGGTACACCCTGTTGTGCCCCTACATGCTGTGACAAGGGAGGGGTACACACTGCTGTGCCCCTACATGCTGTGACAAGGGAGGGGTACACCCTGTTGTGCCCCTACATGCTGTGACAAGGGAGGGGTACACACTGCTGTGCCCCCACACACTGTGAGGAGGGAGGAGAACACACTGCTGTCACCCTGCACACTGACATAGGTGGTATTGCTGCAAAATTTCACAAGTAATGCAAATTAATTCAAATCAAGGGGCCACAGCTAAGAGGATGGTTAGTCAGATTAACCCATGAGTGCAATTGCAGAAACAAAGTGGGACAGAGATAAAAGATCTCCAGCCACATCAGAGCTCAAGAGTTTAGTTGTCTTCATGGTGTGAGTTCATTTCTTTATCCCAGGCCTAAAAGAAGCAGAAAAGGCAATTTCCCAGAATTTCCATTACAGCTCCCCAGCCCCGGGCATGCAGGATGTCCCTTCGGGAAGGAAGTCTGCTGGAAACAGAAGGAGGAAGAGGAGTGGTGAGGCAGCACTCAGGAAAACCATGAAATGCGCTGATTTCTGCATCCTGTGTTTGTGACCTTAAAAATAGTTCTCAAGCAAAGCTGGAGCTAATTTGTGACTCAGAAGCTGCAGTGCAAGGAAAGCCCTGAGCCCTGTCCTCCAGGAGGCCGTGCTGGCTGTGCCGCAGCAGCTCCGGAGCTCTGCAGCGAGGGGAAGGGGAGCCCGGCCCCTTTCAGATGTCATATCAGAGGGGATTAAAGTGTTGGCTTCCAGCATGCCTGGAGTCCTGGGAAAATGACACAGTCGGCATCCGATAATCCGCTCCAAACTTGTTGATTTGTGGGACTTACCCATCATCTTCATAGGCTCAAAATTTGGCAGCTGCTCCCACACAACTGACATTTTCAGGCCATTAAAGGCTGTGATAAAAGGGCTCTAGTTTTATCTCTTGCCTTCCTTAACATAAACCATTAGGCTTTTATTAACATTTAGGTATGACTCAGGGAAATCTCTGACTGCAGAGAGAATATTCAGAATAATTCAGATACTGTCTGAAGAGAACAGCAGGACATGGACTCGCCCTGAACAGTAGGGAGAGGCTAAAAAGCAATGGGGAAATATTGCACAGGAGAACAGACAAAGCCAGAGATGCCAAGCCAGCCCAGCTGCATTACGCAAACGGAGAGTACAAGCCCTGCTCTGTGTCAGACAGAGCCCAGACCAGCTGTGCTCCCCCAGCAAAGCCCATATTCCCCCGGAACCTTCCCGTCCCCCAGCAGTTTGTACACACAATCACGCGTTTATCTGCTGGAGTGTTGCAGTCAGACCTGTCAAAAACAAGCTTCTTGGGATGCCTGGAGCAGAATTTCATCCTCAGAAGAGGACTCCACTGTTGAGGCAGTTGACATGTAAGCAGTCTCCAATTGCAGTGCTGCTGCAAGGGCAGGCATCAGCACAGAGCTCCTCAGACTTCCCATCATATTTTTTAGGCAACAGGAGGCAAATCAGTGTGCACTTGTAGCCAGTAGAGGCACTCAGGCTGAGAACCTCCAACAAAGTGAATCTGGACAAATTTTTCTCCAGAATTACCAACACTAAGCAATCAGGACCCCCACAGCAAGTTCCTCAAGTAAGGAAGCAGCAGTTGTGCTGCGTTTTGCTCATTTGCACAGTGCCAGCACTGGCCCAGGGTATTCTGCAAGCCGCCAGTGTGACACCAGTAATGGGCTGTCCCAACACCCCTCCATGTTCTCCCAGCAGTCACCCAGATCACGTCCTTGCAGGGAACCATTGCTCTTATAGAACTCATTCTTCCCTCTCTCTTCTCTTGACTCCAATCTTTTCTTTCCTGACCGCGCCTAAATTTCACTCTCCGCAGCCTCGCATGGGACCAAAGGCTGCAGGAAGGCAGGGTACAGCAAGCACAGGAAGGCAGAACACAGCTGAGCTGGGCCAAACCACTGCAACTCGGCGGCAGCAGCCACACTCACCTCTGCTGTGGCCGCAGACCTCAAACCACCAGAGGTGAGAGGCTTTCAATGCCGTAAGAGGCTCTCAGCACCCCAGATTATCTCAGAGGGGGAAACCCAAGCTCTGGTTGCTGCTCCTGGAACAGCAGCCCCGAGCAGACAGCACGTACAGCTGCTGCCCGCCAGAACTCACCTCAGAGAGAGGTCACAGAGACTGGGACAGGATCGGGGCACCGATGGGCTGCAGGCACAGCCAGCCAGTCTGCTATGGTGAAGCCAAAGCCTGGCAACGGCTTGAACAACCATGGGGTCTCTGCAGCCATCCAACCACCTGCTGCCATGTCACCTCAGGTGTGGGAGGGAAGGACTGGAGGATCTATGGCAGAAGCCTTCCTTGGGGTGCTGGGGAGTATGTATGGGCTCCAAGGAGCCCCCAGAGGCTCCAGTCTCAGCTCCAGCAGTGGCACTGAAGCTTGATGCCTGAAGCTGACAGTGTGATTCCCCTCTCAGTCTCTTCTGCCCCCTCCTCCAGCCACAACTGGCCCAGCTTGTGGCCACCATCACCCAAACCCATGATGCTGATCCCAAGTGGAAAAGAAAGCTGAGCACAAAGAGGACAGGAGACTGGTAGGACCTGCTCTGCACAACCCCCCTAAAAATACCTTCCCCCAACTCCAGTAGTCCCAGCACGGGTCCCCTTTCCTCACTCCACACAAGTTGGGGGTCTGGCACCTGTCAATGCCTCCCCCAGCAGGACACTGAAGCAGCACGTGCAACAGCACGGGGAACTGCTTAAAGTGGAGAAACATGAAAAACATAGCAGTCTTTTAACTAAAATTGCACATCCTTCATGCCGCCAGGAAGACTGGTCAAGCTTATTATGTTAGCCTTCATCCTGCATTAAATACAATACTTCAGATTATACAATCAAATCCCTCAGGAATAGGCAGGCAGAGGGATTAACAAACAACAGGCTCCAAAGGGGTTGTCACAGTCAGAACAGCACGCGTTTGAGCAGCAAGAGCTTGCATGTTCTTTAAATTCACCCTCGTTGGAAACTCTGCTCCTCTTCCCACTCCCCCGGGACAAGGGGCTGAGCTGATCAGCTGAGCACGCCTCATCTCAAGGACACCCATTCCTGCTCAGGAGCCCAACAAATGCCTCCCCCTTAGAAACTGCTCAGAGTAAGACGCTTGGTTTATTCAGGCTGTACTTTCTTAGCTGCTCTTTCCCAGGGAGAGCCCCCCCCCTCCACCACTCAAGCTGTGTTTCTCATTTACGTCGAGCTTTGGCTTCAGCAACCAACCTCAGACTATTCAAACTCCTTCCCACAGGGAGGAGTCCCTGCTGAACTGTAAGTTTGGCTCCTCGATCTTTGGGCGTTATTATTTTATTATTGCTAGCACTAACACTTAGCACTTCACATGCTCAAAGTGCTCTGAAGGCGTATCTGTGTGAGTCTGGGCTGAAAAAAGCATCCATTAAAGTAACAACTTACCTAACACAACTGGTCTTTTGCACGTGTCAGTTCAAATCTGTTTCATTTAGCAATGGTTTATAGTAAATGTTTTCCTGTATTTTCCTCATTAGTTTGCTGAATCAATTAAGCCCTGAGATAATGAGCAGAACTCTACTCTTCTGTTACGCATCCTCAGTAAAACCTGTCTCTGAGAAGCAGTGCTGTGCCGCAGTGCTGTCCCCCTGGGCACCGCCTGTGCATTGCTTGCTCCACAGCCTCAGCACCAGAGTCCAAAAAAAACAAACCATCACCACTTGTTCTCCAGCACCAGCCCACTGGGTAAGCTTGACATGGAAAGGTTTTTGCTCATTACCTGAGCACTCCAAATGCAGAAGCGACCAAACCATACAGACCCTTCTTCCACTCTAACCCCTGCCCTCATTCTGGGGACAGAGGAAATTCAAGTAAAGAGGTTAATCAGATGGTTATGGAAGCACAAAGGATGAAGGTGTGAGTCAGGCTCCACTGGTCTGTGGCCAGCCCTCATACTCAGAGACCATCTCCTCTCGCAGGCGGCACCTGTACAAAGCAAAAGGCGTTCTTCAGTGCTCTGAAAGCACTGTGCCTATTGACATCTCTACGACTTCATCTCTGGAGGTCCTCCCTCCCCACCCATTCCCCTCCCAGTTAGGAAATTAAGATCATAATATTTGTATAATTTTAATTATTTCAAAAGTTGTTACAAATCAATGGTCCTACTGGATTCAGCAACGGAGCATTGCTCTGATTTGGTTAAAGTATGGAAAGCTTTCCTTTTCTGTATCATTTTCTATTTTGTGCTCAGGATTTGTAGAAACTGCTGTTTTCAAAGCTTTTTGAAAATATCCCCTGAGCTTGCTGTGATACCACACCTCAGTTGGAAATGACACTACAGTTAGGGGATCCCAGGAATGTAACATTGCAACCCCAGCTCCTCCCAAAGCTTGACACCTTTCTCCAGCAGCTTATGAGACAGTGGCCAAGTCACCATTCTACAGTCAGACAGTCCCAGCACCGAGGATGTTTGCACACTGCCCAGAGCAGTGTCCTGGTTGGGAATGCCAGGAGGGACCCCCACCCATCCCAGGGACATGCAGAAATCAAACCAAACGAACAAGTGCAGCAAAGACATCACCTGTGTCAGGTGCTCTCCAGATGTGGATTTCTGTCCCTGGAGCAGATATTTACCCCCAGTTTCCTTCCCATTTAATGACCTGCCATATCAGTTGCCAAAAGCCCAACCTGAGCCCATGCCTGTAGATCCAAACATGCGCTTGCAGTTTCACTGGGGCCTGGGACTTACACTTGGGGTTTGTACTCTGGACTCAACCATCTCACCAGAGCTCCCCAGTTCCCACGGCAGCACCCTCGGGAGCATGGCAGCAAACACGGGACTGCGACTCTGGCTGTGCTGCCTTCAGAGTAGGGGCACAGCAGAATGAGCTCCCTACCATGGAAAGGAGCTTGAAAAGGCAAGTTAACACCTATCCTGTTGTCCACTGGATAAAAAGCCGAAGCTGAAGAGCCTCTTGTCGCACCCTGCAAGACTGTGGTTGTCCATAGGTCCAATAAACTGGAGAGGAAGGCACAGGGGCTGGTAACAGCAGATTGGGTCTGCTCAGACCAGGGGCCATCACTGGCATCCCCGTTGCTGCAGGGTGCCACAGACCCCACACCCCCCTCCCCAGAGACATCCTAGTCCCAAACCCCATGAACCTGCGCAAGGAGCCAGCACACACCCCCCACGTTGGACAAGCCCCGCTGACACTCAGCAGGTATTGAGGCAAGATCACCATGGTCTCTGCTGTCGCCCTGCTCACCAGCACACCACATCCGACAGGGGCTCGTCCCAGCCCTGCTCCACCCGCGCCTCCCCGGGCACGAGCCGTCCCACGCCCCCATGGCCTCGCTCCGCCGGAGCAGCGGCTGCCAGCAGAGCTGCTCTCCAGATGTTAGAAATTAGTACTGCTCCCTCTGCTCAAAAATGTCAATAAATTCTGCTGGCCCCTCAAAGTGGGAGATACCATATAGACAGTCTGTCACCTCCTCTGCCTGATGCAAGGTGTTAAAGTCCAACTCGAAAATAAAGACTTACAATCATTTCTTTACCAACCCAACAGGATTCAAAAGAAAAAACAACAACAACAAAAAAGAAAGAGAGAAAGAAACAAACAACAAGAAATAGTGAACAGGATCCCTCCTGCAGACCTAGGGGTTGGTCCCCTGCCACGCTGTGCCCCTGGGGATGTGTGCTGGAGACAGTCACACAGCAGCACTGAGGACCTCAATTCAAACCCTGATGCTGCCACTCCTCTTATCAGAGGCATTGATCAGATGGACCTGAGCACCTTCCTCCCCACCATGAAAGAGGGCAGCAACAGGGGCTGCAATGCGCCCAGGGCTCACCATGCCAAAGGCACCTCGAGTGCAGGCGCTGCAGCAACACCGCAGGCACAGCCCTGTGGCTCCTCCACCTGGGGCACGGCAATGCCTCTGGCAACATCCACCCGCCCCTGCCCATGGAGCCGCTTCTTCCTCGAATCAAGAATCCCAAGCTTCATCCATCCCGTCCCCAGCACAGAGGAGCAGTCACACGCTCCATCCATCCTGCCCCTGGTGCAGCTGAGTGCTCTCACGCCTGCACACAGCCCCTGTAGCCGGGAGCCACCGGCTGCCACGGGCCACCCCGGCGCATGGCGCACGAGCCCGGCTGGGAGGCACAGCTGCACTGCTGTAGGTAGCGTGCAGTGGCGCTCAGGTGGTTATAATTGATTGTTTCCAACCACCACCGGTTCCAGCTTGCCCAGTGTTTGCATTAAATTACCACAGCCAGGGGCTCAGACCTATTATGTTTCCAACAACTTGCTGGGAGAGGTCATCAGAGCAGAGTGTCACAACGGCACAGCTGAACAGATGCCTGTTGGGTTTACAAGGCATAGCGAGGTGTTTTTACAACATCCTCAGGTGCCCCTACACATCTCATGGTGCCTTATTCACCTCTCCAGGTGCCCTCAGCCCCATCAATCTTCTCACTCAATCACTGTAAATCAGACTGAAAAATCAGAAAAGAGATGGCAAATCCCTTCATTTACACCCACTGAGATCCTGTAGCTGAGCCTGCACCCACTGGACCTTCCAGGGAGTGAATTCACATTCTCATGTGGGAGTCAAACATCTGCTCTGGAAAACACCTGAGGCTACACAAACAGAAGTGGTTGAAAATCTCTGAATGAAGGGATACAGTCAAAGTCTTCATGTAATTGTATGAGAAGCTCTCCAGAGTGAACCAGTGTCCTCCCCCCATGCTGCATCTTCCAACAACGGCTGTAGCCAAAATGACCCTTCTCCTGTTTTCCACCTAAACCATTACTTGGTTACAGGGGATCTGATGAGCTCAACGGACCAAATTTAGTCTGCACGTCGAGCTACCGGGAATGACAAGGTCTGTGCAGCCAGTTGTTGGCACAGCTCTCCAGAAACCAGTGGGGTGACTACGACCCCTCCTCTGACAATGAACCAGCGCATGCCTCTCCCACCCAGCCAGTACCAGCCAGCAGCACTGGCCCAGGGCTTCCGGAGCAGGCAGGCACTGTGCCACAGCCAGGAGCTGCTTTCTGTTCCCTAAAGCAGCACAACTTCTGGTTTCCAGGCACAGAAACTTTTGCCACTTCAACCGAATTTCCCTTTGCAACTTGAGACCTGTTTGAGCTTGAGATGCAAAGCAGTGACAAGCCCTGGGGCCCCGCGAAAAGCATTCCCACCACCCACCTTCAGCTCGGGAGCACCGACCCACTCCCTGTGAGACTTCCCTGCTCAACACAAAGTGCCAGGGCCGTGCCAGCCCTGGCAGTGGGAGAGCCCCCAGGCACTGGCAGCCTGTGGAGCTGAGCCTGCCTTCCCAGGAAGGACAAGGTTCACACGGCTCCAGCTCTCTGCTCCCCGCTACCTGTGTGCACCTTGACTGCAGCAGCAGGTCACATTTCCACGTAAATTGCCAAGGAAAGCTACCCAACAGCTGACCACGACTCACTAGTATCAGGTGAGAGACACAGCAGGTAAGCAGTGCTCAGGGCTGGATCCAAAGCCAGGCAAAGCTCAGGCTGTGGCTTAAACCTCTCATCTGGGGCATCCCGGGCCCCGCCGGTCCCTCTGTTGGCAGCCCGGCCCCTCGCCCCCAGCCCCTGAGGGGAGGCTGGAGGGACACACATCTTCCGCTATCTGCAAAGCAACAGCCCAAAGCAAAACTGATGGGAGTGACAAGGAGCACGGTGCAGCTCTGCAGTACTGGGACAGGGGCACCTTGGGGTGGTGCCAGCAACTCCAAATACAGCCTGTGCTGCAAAACACAGAAACTAGGCCTGCTACAAGAACTCCTGCCTCATTTTTAATGAAGAAATTAAGTGTAAATTCCCAGTTTCCTTTCTGTGGCTAATCCTCTGGATTTATTTGAGTAGATGTAAGGTTAGAGCACAGTTAGTTTCATGTTTGGAATTTCTAAATTAGTATAAACCGGCACTTCAAAGTAACTCAGCTCCTACAAAACCCAGTCCCACGGAGATGCCACAGTATATTTGGACAGTAAGTAGATGCTTTGTCATATTCCCACGTGTATATGAGGTTTTTTTTCTTTGGGAACATTTTCTGACTGGTTTCAAACCACATTTCCATGCCCAGGCACACATATATACAGAGACTGTTTATACAGTCTACCCAAGGAGTTAGTTTTATTTAACAACCCGTTACAGTACAGCTCGCTGTACTGTATCTCATCATTACACCCCCAAACGCTGTGTTCAGGACCATGCAGGATCTGACACAAAGCCACAAGAGCCAGAAACTTGAGAATTAATGCTGAAATGCATCATTATCCCATGCCGCTGTGCCTTTGGATTTCAACAGAGGAAATAAACTGGATTTTCAGCCTTTTTTGAGTTGGAGACCCCAAAACATTTCCCAGGAGAGATGCAGATCCCTGGCCAGCAAATCTAACCCTAATGAATTCAAGTCTGCTTTCCCAAGGTACCTCTCTGGGAGAGCATGGGGCTCATGCAGAAACCACAGAAGACACTGAGTCCGGCACAGCCCCAAGCGTGGGAGGGGGTTTCCAGTTCAGCTTTTCCTCAAGCGCGCTTCCTCACCAAATAGCGCATTCTATTTTGTGTTCAGCTCAGACCCCCCGTCAGCCACTGCTTGGACACAGAGAGGGAAGGTCTGTGGAGATGCCTGGAAATCCACAGTCATTGCCCTTCTGCTACAGCTATGGCCAGGAGAGTGGGGCTGGGGCTGCCGGCAGCCTCCTCATCTCCCTGCCCAAAAAGGCAGCTGCTGTGGGAGCGGCACAAAGGTGCTCAGCTACGTCCCCTGCCAAAACACCCATGGAGAGACAGAGCAGTGGTGAGAGGACACTGTCAGGGCTCTGCTCTGCTGGGACATGGCAGTGACACAGCGTGGCCAAAAGAACAGCCAGGCAGACCTTTGGTTTTGGTGGCTCCAAGGGGGACAGTGCTGGGACACCCCACACAGCCACTGCTCCCGGGCCAGTGGGAAGTTGGGGATGGGCTCTTGCCTACTTTGCTTTCACAACAGCTCCAGCATCCCACAGCTGCGCCGTACTCCAGCCACGCAGCCAGCATGACCTTCAAACCCACTGGGCCTTGATCCTGCTGGGGCAGAATAGCTCAAATATGAAGCAAACCCACACAGTGTCCTCGGAATTTGATAAGCTCTGTCAGCACGTTGCTGCAAACACTGTTACAGGCAGTCTGCTCCAGAGAACTCGTACTCCTCCCTTATGGGGGCTTGAGTCCAAATTCCACACGGGCTTTGAGTGGGCAACACGCCGCAGTGATTCCATGCAAGTATTCCATTTTAGCTGCATGTGTTACAAAGACCAGCATTTGACACAAAATTCATTATAAAAAGCTATTTCTGTTGAGGGGAAGCAATCCTAGAGCTCACCCACTCACTCTCGGTGCAAGAACCCAACCAACCTAAATCCTTCCCTCACACGTCCTCCTTCCCCTGAGCTGCGCTGCAAAATCATCTCCTCCCTAGGTGACTTTAGCAATGCTCATTGAGAAGAACCCCCGCCCCCCACTCCTGACCCAGGCCATCCTCCTCTGCACATTTTCTCTGTGTCTCACAAAGCTGTTAAGCTTAATTGCAAGTTAGCACTTCTATCAAAGCAAGGGGACTATTCCCAGGCTGAGCTGGTGGCTCCCCTTGCCCAACCTGGGGAACACAGGCTGATCAGCCAGCTGCCAGAGATGTGCTGTCCCCAGGTCCACCTGCCCCATCCACCCTCCACAGCCCTCTGTGTGGCCAGTACCACATGGTCACAGTGGGAACCAAACAAGTGGCTGGCACCACATCAGTGTGCACAGGGACAAAGCCCCTCGTTCGGTGCCAGCCTCCCTCAGACCTCTCAGCACGGTGCTGAAGGATAAGGAGCCAGGCCCCGCACGGGCTGGCACTGAGCAGCAGTGCCGTGGGGAGGGACAGGGAAGGCTGGCATGTTAACTGCCCACTCCCAAAAACCCTCACTGGCAGGCAAGCGCTGGAGCTCCCTAGCTGAGTCACAGCAAGTGCTGCAGGAGAGAAGCATTCAATTAGACTGGAGAGCACACAAGGGGGCAATGATTTTCCTTTCACACCGCATTACGCCTAACAGCCCGTGCTCCGGATTTGTAACAACCAACTACTTCAGCTGAGCACGCGCTCGGAATGAATCAGGCCAACATTACCGGGTTTTTTCTTCCAAAAGGAGCCTAAAACCCAACTGCCTGGTCCTCAGGAAGAACTCATGAGCCACACTTTCTAACACCAGAGCACCTATCAGTGATGCACAGGCAAAAGGAAAACTGGAAACCCACTAACAGGAGAAGTGGAGCTCACAATGGGAAGGCAGATAGACCCTGATTTGCTCCACCGGACCAGCTGCTGCTTTAATACATTTTCCTGCTGCGTTTCTAGGGCTGGGACACAAAATGTGTTAGAGTCTTCGCTGTCTTGAAGGTGGAAATTGATGTTAGGTTTTTGCAGCACAAAGACACCAAATATTACAACTCTTCTCTTGACGCTGCCACTCTGGGACTTGAAAACGAAAACAGCTTGTTAACTTGTTGGCAATTCTAATGATTAAGTAAAAGGCTCTCCTTCTGACTGGTAGGACAGCTTCCCAGCAGGCTCAGTCAGCGGTTTTAGAGGAATATGCTTCAAATAAATGGGAAGTGTAGAAATATTAGGCATGAACGAATATTAATGTTACGCTTCATTTATACCCTGCTGTACTTGACATCAAAAGATCTCAAAGCAGCTTTACAAATGCAATATGACACTACATGAGTTGGGTTTCTGAATAATAGTAAGAAATACAGGAGTATGTACGACACTGAGGTACCTCAGGTTAAACAACTGGTCCAAGGCCAGCAGCAGTGTCAGCTGGGACCAGAACCCAATCTCCCCATCCACCATATATCACCACCAGTCAGACTGCTCTCTCCACAAGAATAAATTTTCTTGCAGCCTGATCTCGCCACAGTGGCAAACACGGAGGGTTCTCACTGACTCCCAACGGGCTGGCAGTGCTCAGTGATTCTAGCTTACATCCCTGACCCTCATGTCCCCTGTCACACACCCCTTCAGGAACACAGTGTCCTTCTTAGACAGCCTTTGTGGCATCACTGACAACATCCTGGTCTCCTTCCCTGCCTACCCAGGGAGCGCTCACAGAGGAGGGTGCTACCAGGAGCATGCCTTCCAGTGGAACAGTATGACAGGCTAAGACAAAGAAGGAGTAAAACCTCATCTGTGCCAATCTCCCTGGAGTCACTGGGGAATTAATTGTCTAAATACCTTATCGCATACAGCACTTGACACTTTCAACATCAACAGACTGATATTAGTCAAGATTATCTTCTTTACTGAAGAAAAGTTAGAAAAAACAGTATCTCCCCAGCAGTCCTGGAGCCCCGGGGGAGCTCAAGGGTGAGTGGTACTTCTACCACTGACTTTCAGTTATGATCAAGCTCACTCCCCGGGCACCTCCAGCAGCCTCGGCCCCGATGCTGCCGCTTGACCCGTCTGGTAGAGACCGTTCGATCCTGCCAGGGGATTCAATCCTGAGGGGCTGATCTGCAGGGATGCTGAGCATCAGCCACAGCCAACAAGAACTGAGGGGGCCTTCGCATCCTGTAAATAGGATTCTTGACTCCCAGTGACTCCTCTGAGAGCCATGACCATGCCAAGGTGTCAGGACTGAGAGTATGGAATTAGCTCACACTACCAAATTTCCTGGCTGTCAGGTAGCTTTGACTTTGCCATCAGGGAAAAACTGTTAAACTTTGCTAGAGTAGGTCTATGAACCAGTGCATTAAGGCTACATATTTTACCACAGCGTGGAGATGCCACACTAAACACTCCGGTTACCATGGGAAACCTTTCTCTCTGCCACTGGCATTGCACAGGGAAGCCCAAGCCCAAATGCTCTACCTCGCCTTTGAAATCAAACAGATGTTTTCAAGATCTTTGATGGAGCTGAGTTGTGCACACTTCCCAGAGGAAGGAAAAAAAATGCAGCATTAAAGCAGACCTTTTTTCTCTCTTTTTTCTCAAGCATCGCATGTTTTTAGTGAAAAGGAAAACAGACATCTCTGTCTGGCGCTAACATTTACGGCCACTCGGTAACAAACTGTGACAGTGGCCAACTTCTGTCCCGAACGCAGGCAGCCAAGGCACCCAGCGTACGGTCCCCGGCAGGGCTGCCCGCCGCGGGACGGGACGTGGGGCCGGCGATGCCCACAGACCCCCGTCGCGCAGGGCACCCACGGGGAGCGGGGCACCGGGGACGGGGCGTGGGAACGACGCTGTCCCCGGGCAGGTGGGGGGGTGGTCTCCGGGGAACGCGGGGCGGGGAGAGCCGAGCGGGGAGAGGAGCGGGGAGAAGGGCTCGGCCGCCCGCCCGGGACGGCCCCCGGCCACGGGACGCGCTCCCGCCCGGGGGACGCGGCAGCAGCGGCGGCGGGACGGGACGGGACGGGGCCACTGTCCCCCCGCCGGCCACCGGCTCCCCGCGCTCCCCGCCCCGGCGCTCCCCGCCGCACGCCGTACCTGTATGTTCCTCTTCTCGCAGGCCGGGCCGGTGCCCTGCACCACGCTGTCCAGCACGGTGACCATCCCGGCGGCCGGGCTGACGAAGCAGGAGTTGCGGGCGGCCCGGATCGTCTCCTCGATCTCGGCGAAGCGGAAGACGCAGAGCGCGGACTGCGGCCACCCCCCGGCACCGCCGGCCCCGGCCCGCTCGAAGACGCCGAAGAGCAGCTCCTCGGGGGGCGGCGGGGCCGGGGCCGGGCCGGGGGGCGCGGCGGGGCTGCGCCAAGCCGCCCGCGCCGGGAAGACCGAGACGAGACGGGTGAAGGCGTCGGCGGCGCCGCCGCAGCGCAGCCCCAGCTGGATGTAGGACTCGGTCAGCTTCTTGGTCTCGCCGCTGCCGTTGAGGGTGGCCTCGGCCGGCTCGCCCAGGCAGATGCGGGCCAGCAGGCTGTGCGCCGGGCTCTCCTTGTCGCCCGCGTTCGCCTCGCTGTTGAGCGCCAGGTAGGCGTAGGGGCGGCGGGCGCGCGGCGCGGCCCCGCGCTGCAGGAAGGCGCGGACGAAGCTGAGCTTGTGCCGCGCCTTGTCGCCCTGCTTGATCTTGAGGATGTTGTCGTCGGAGGGGTTGATGTCGAAAGTGAAGAGCTTGGCCAGGTCGCCGCGGGCGTTGAGGGCGCGGATGGCGATCTCGGGCGTGTTCTCGAAGCGGTGGTCCTCCAGGCTGCGGTTGCGGGGAAAGAAGGGACTGCCGAAGCCGGTGTAGGTGGCGGCCACCAGCAGCCGCGCCCCGCCGCCGCCGCCGCGGCGCAGCACGAGCCCCACGGTAGAGGCGTTGGGATGGTTGGCCGCCACGTTCAGCATACTGGGGAAGACGGTGACAGAGTCGCTGCCGCCCGGCGGGAAGCGCACGGCCACCGCCGAGATGTTGGCCATGCTGCGCAGCTGGCAGAGGCCCTGGTAGATGGAGCCGCAGACGACGAGGACGCCCTGCTCGGGGTCCGGCTGCAGGATCTTGTTGTAGTTGTTGGTGAGCACCCTGGGGTGCTCGCAGGAAGCCTGTGGCAGCTGCGGCGCGTGGCACAGCGGGCTGTCCAGCACCGGCCCCACAGCCGCCTCCGCCTCCAGCGCCAGCTCGCCCCCCGACAGCTGGAACAGCCGGTTGACGGCCGCCAGGTAGACGCGGGAGCCGGGGCCGTCCAGCGCGAAGTTGTTGGTGGGGGTGGGAGAGAGGAACTTGCGCTGCACCTCCAGGCCGGCGGCACGGTCGGGCAGCAGCAGCGGCAACAGCAGCAGCGGCAGCAGCGCGGGGGGCCGCAGCTCAGCGCCCGCCGCCGGGACCGGAGCCGGAGCCATCCCGCCGCCCGCGCCGCCGCGCCGCACAGTGCATGAGCCCGTCGCCGGGCGCGGGAGGGGCGGGCGCGGGGCCGCTTCCTGCGGAGGCAGCGCCCGCCGCCGAGCGACGCCCGCGGGAAGTGGCGGCCGCGGCGGGGGGCGGCGGGGGGCGGTGGGGCGTGCGGCCGCGCCCCCTCCCTGCCCCCGCCCCCCGCCCGCCCCCGCTCCCGCCCTCCCGCCGGTGCTCACCGCGTCCCGGTGCGGGCCCGTCACGTGCGCGCCGTGAAGTTACCGATGTCCCCCGCACCGCTGACCGGGTGGCACCGAGAGGCTGCGGACAGGGCGGCTCCCCGCCGCAGGAGGGGTTCCTCCGAGCTGTCCCCGTCCTCTCCGCTGCCGCCTTCGCGTTTTCGAGCAGGACGGGCCGGGGGGGAAGGGGCGGGGGAAGAAGCACTTTTCCTGGCTGCGGAACAGCACGGCGAGGCGGCACAGGCAGCCTTCCGCAGCCCTCACAGCCCACTGCCCCCCACCCACAGCCCCCGCTCTGCCGCTCGCCGGGCACCGGGCGGGGGGCGAGGCGCGGCCCCACCCCCGGAGCGGCTCTGCCCGCACGGCTCGTCAAAAGTGGAGCCCAGAACGGCCCGCGCGTCTCCTCTGCCCTCCAACGGGCGCCGCTTTAACTGTGGAGACAAGAAAGACCCAGAGAAAGAAGCGATGTTTTCTGAAATTATACCCACTGCGATGCTGTGGGTGATCAGCCCCTGAACCACCGCCCCATCCCGTGGGATCGCTCCACATGCGCGTGCAGGTTCCGCTTCACACTTGCCGTTTTCTTCCCCGTCTGCAGGTGTGTGAACTGACCCCCTCGTCGTGAGAGAACGCGTCCGAGACCTGGGTGAGGCTGTACGGAGAGCCAGGGTCCGGCCCGGCATGGGGGCTGACCGGGCCTCGCGTCCTGCAGCGGACGCTTTGTTTGCCCCCGTAGTTCATGTCCCTGCAGGCTACGTGAAAGAGCCCTGAGCGTTTGCCCAGCCCAGCGCTGGCCTCCTACCACGGGATCGCGACACAGGGCAGAGCCGTGGGCTCAGGGGTCACCCAGGAGGGACTGGGCTCCCTGGGCAAATGTGAGCTCCCCATGCAGGAGGGGACACGGGTGGGCCCCAGTGCATGGCACGCTCAGCACTGTGTGGACGCTTCAAGCCGAAGCAATGGTAGAGCCGACAGCCAAGAGGAGTGGCTGTGGGATGTGGGCACAGCATCGTTGTCTCCAGACTGAGTTTCCACTAAGAGCAGAGCACCCAGGCACTGGAGCAAAGTCAGGGGGAAGCTCGTAGGCTCGGTCTCCCCGTGCAGCTGCAGCAGTTACACCAGCATAATGGTGAGGGTTGAGCGTGGAGGCACTTTACCACAAACAAATAGCCAGCAGCAGTTAAAACAAGGGTGGGAAATGGAGGCTGCTGTTTGGTCACGGCTGCCTGGAAATGCTGTGCAGGCGAGCCCCGAGACCTGTCCTCCCTCTCCCCAAGCTGTGCCTTACTGCCCTGCCTCTTCTCGTGGCATGGATCTTTCGTTATACAAAACATGTTAGTGAGGCTGGTGGGGATTCTGCACGACTTCTGTTCTGGAGAGAAAAATCCTCTGTTGTTGTCTAATCTCATTTCTACACCTGCCAATTTCCCTCTCCCTCTCCTGTTCTCCTCGCCCTCTTCAGAGCACTAATTAATACACAGCTGCCTTGGCCATGCCATGTCCACTGAAAATCTGCATTGAATTAAATGCTATGCTTTCGTGCTATCTAACTCATTGTCTCTGCTAATCATATCCTTAATTAATAGAGTTATTAGCTGTTTTTGAATATAGGGCTCCCAGTTGTTAGTAGCTTTTTTTTCCTTAAACTACAAGTTAGCAATTTCTAAATGTGATCATGTCTTTAATTGCATAGAAATAAACCCCCATGATCCCAAACCCTTAATCTGCCTATTTTAGGATTTCTTATGGCTGCTTACCCTGATAGCAGAGCATCTTCCATGTGAAATCAGCCTTATAAGGCATATCAAATTAAGTTCCAGATTACAGTGAATTAAAAAAAAAAATAGGCCAAAGAACATTGAAAAATGTGTGACTTACCCAAAGATATCCAGTACTGGCTCTGTCAGAAAAAATCCCCCAGAGCTCTGACTCCCATTGCCTATGCTGAGAATTTATCTACTGATACAATTAAAGACAAAATATTTGTGGTATTGAAAGATTATTTGACAAAGATTTTATTGTTGTTGTTAGGAAACAATTCTCTGGTAAGATGCTTTGAGGGGAATATTTTCCAGAAATGATTTCCCACCCCTATTATCTGAGCTGTTAGAAGCTCCACTGAGTATTTCAGGGTAATGCTCCTAATGGAGTAGTAGAGATTTTTAAATCTCTCATACACAGACCTCACCATTATTTTTTGTTCAGGAAGAAAAAAAGGGCAAAATTAAACCACAAACCTCTTGTCATAGAGCATCACCCCCTGCCAAAATCCCTTCCCATTTGACTCCTGTGCAGGTTGGAGGATACCAGGCTCTCAAACAGCTCTGGTGGGGAGGGGGGCTGCGTACACAGGAACTCAAAACTGCTTTAATTATTAATAAATATATTTACACAAGAACAGTTTCCCTTTAGGGGAAACATGAGTTCTCATGCAATTACTCAGGTTATATTGACTCAACACTGTCAGAAAACTAAAATTTCATCACTTTAATACAAGGAGTATAAACATCTATTTATTTAGCAGAGTTTATCTGAAAGGTACCCATAGAGCCTGTGGATTTGGAAAGGAAGTCCACCCTTGCAGCTGGAGATGGCCAGGTTTTTCTTGGCAGTTCTTGGCCAGCACCAGCAGCTCATGGTGGGGCGGAGGACAGGTGCTGCTCACCAGTCAGGTGTGTGGGACCCACCGCTGCCTCGAGGCCTGGCAGCAGGAACCCCCGGGGACCTGGGAGAAGAGCAGCGCGCTTCGTGTCTTTGTGTGTGACGCTGAGTGCATTGGGAAGGCCTGACCGGGTGGCACGTGCTGCTGCATGGAGCAGCTGCCCCTCCTCTGCCCACAGGGCCCTGCAGAGAAAAGGCCCGGGGGGTCCAGTCACTGCAGAGGGGCCACGGGGCACCATGGCAGAGGAACAACCACCCCAGAGCTGCTGCCAGAGAGCCCTGGCTGTGCAGCTGGTCAGAAGGTGCCTCTGTTCTTACCCAGGCAGCCAGTCCTCGTTTTTTCCCATCTCCTTCACATTTGCCTCTCAGTGTGCAATTTGGGTTATTTCTATATGATTGCGGGTTGGCAGGAGACCACAAGGTGCCTTCACAAACTTACAAACAATGTGTTTTGAATCTCTTTGGCCACTCACTTTCCCTCTCAGAAACCCGTACTGACGGAAGATGGCAATTGAATAGCTGTACTGCATCAGAGCAGGAGTCCAGCCCCTACCTTCTCCTCATCCTGACGGAGGCCATAAGTGGTTATCCGAGAGAAGAAGGGTAACAGGAGAGAATGGAGTGGTCCCACTTGATCTCCATTGTCCCAGCCCAAAGATGGTCAGGACAGGGCTGTCCCTGGAGCATCATTTCTGAACAGAGAAGAGCCATTCACCAGAGAAACAAAAGGGGAGATGAGGGGGAGCTGAGAAGCACTTGGACATAGAGAAATCATTGCCTAAACAAGAGCTGTTCACTGATCACCACACTCATCAGATTCTCTCCAGCCCTGCCTGTCACCCTGCCCTGATCCAGCCAGTTGTTAGTGTTTAGTGTCATCAGGCTGGACACATCAGCAAGTGCTCACCTGGGGACTTCAGGGCACTCAGAAGTAACAGAGGGTTAGCAAACATCAGTGTATTTTTGGATAAGCGTGGATGAGTCCCTATTTTGTTGTTATTAATCTGTATTGCAGGCACTGCTCATGGAGAAGGAGGCCAGACTGTTGTTACTGTTATTACTAGTGATTTAGCACCACTGCTAGGTGGTCTTAGCAGAAAGACTAAGACAAGGTCGCTTCCCCAACGTCCTTTAATCTAAACACACGCTCCAGTGCAGTCCCAGGCTCTGCTGCAAATGGCTGTAACAGGAACCACAGGAGCACAGAACGCTCCTGTGCCACTCTGCTACCAGCCTCCAGCCCTGTTTGAGCAAGGGTGAAAGTGATTTATGGGGACCTGAGGCACTTTCCTAAGTAAAATCACCCTTTTATTCTTCAAGCCTCTTTGTTTTCAAATATGAGCCTTTCCCAGTATAATATAGAGCCTTGCTCTCCTCGGAGTGTGTAATGCAGTCATAACCTTGTCTGCAGCGTGCAGCCAACTGACATGTTCACCATGAGGGATTTGCCTCCAGAGGGGAGCTGTGCAGACAGAGGTTGTGAGCACAAAAAGGTTTCCTTCTAGGTTAATGACAGATACAGTGCTGGTGAAAGTTCACATGCACAATAACGGCAGGACGTTCTGAACTAGGAGGTTTATCACAAAGCATTAAAGAGATGTGTCTTTGGTAGCCTGTGCTAGGTTTAACCTGGGCCCTGCAGGTAGTGAGGAGCTCTTTCACCGCCTGGACCCACACTGGATGCAAAAGCAGCAGGTTCCCCAGCTTTCCCCAGATGTCCTTGGTGACCTGTTGCTTTTATTTTCTTTAGAGGCTTGGGAAGGGCTCAGCACTCAATTGCCCCCAGTTCACACCGGTCAGAGCTGGAGGCGTGGCTGGTGAGTTTGAATCCAGCTCCAGCTCTGATCTGTGGGAAGCTCAGCCTGTGCTGGGGTGGTGGCCAGGTGAAGCACAGTCCCTTCCACCCTGATTGCCCTGATGGTCTCTCATCCATACCTGTCTCTTGTCAACGTGGGCATCACGGGCAGGCGCAGGTGCCCGTGTGCATGGCAGAATAGGGCTCTTCTTTGGCTGGGTCCAGCCAGCACCAGCATTAGGGGGTTTCTGTGAGCAGCAGTGGTTTTTGCACCATTTTGCCTGGGCTGGCCGTGCAGGGGCTCGTCAAGCCCCCCAGGACTGCAGGGCACTGCCCACAGCACTATGGCACGAGGGGGGCCAGCCACGTCCTGCCCACGCCGGGCCCTGCGCGTCCTGACCGCCTGCCAGCCGTGTAGGATGCGGGACTTGGCTCCCAGCAAAGGAAGCAAATGCAACATAAAGCAGAGCATCCCCTCATGGGATTCCCAGCAGGGGCCACGCTGATTGCTCAAAACAAAGCTTGGCTGCCTTGGAAGGGAGCCCGGCTCTTGCCCTGGAGTTCACACATGAAGGCCCAACTGAGCCACACAGCAAAGCCCTGCAACAACAACCAGCAAGGCTGATCCTACTAGCTTTGTTCAAACATCCTCCACCAAAGCCTGAAGGAGGTTTTTCCCTATGAAGTCAGGCAGGATCGTGCTGCACACTCTGCAATATGCTAACTTCCCCGTGAGCAGTTGCTAAATACGTGCTTAAGTAGACAGGCCACCACTACTCGTTAACCAAAACAAATGGGAAAGGGGGAAAGCTTACAACACAACAATTGCTTTCAATTAGAGGATATATCTACTGCCAAAATATGTCGGTGGGATTCAACAGACTACATTTTTAACTGTGTACTACTGAAGAACAGGCTGCACTAAAATGCAGCCTAAACTAAACAGGGGTTTAATCCCTTCCCTTCCTTCCCACAGCATAATCACCAGGCTGTAAATATATTATTACAGCCCACACTCCCCTTGTTAACTGCAACCAATTTGACTTACCTCAGTGGCTTCAATGTTATTCTCTCCCATGTTCACTGAGCTTATTGAGTCTTCAGTGTTGATGCTCATTTTGTCCTTTGAAGTGAAAGGGTTAAATGTGGTTAATTGTAAATTTATTGTTTGTTTTGTATGTCTTAATACAATCCTAAGCAGTTTGGTTAACACTTCATGTTGCTTTAAAAGATATACCACGTTGCACTGAGCTCCGAATCATTTGGTTTATCCATTTCTGAGCACCTTGCTGAACAGAGCAGACTCCAGACCAGCTCCGGATGTGCCCTCAGCTTGGAGGACCCGTTGCCAGCAAGACTCTGTACACCTCAGGTGACACTTTACATCTTACATGCCCAGCTCCCTCTGACAGACTCTTCCCTAGTCCTAGCTGGGCACTCGCAGCTGTCACCTGCCCTGAACCAGTTCCACAGACACTGCTGGACCCAGAGCTCATGCAAGTTCATGGGCTTCTGCCAAGGTCAACCCCAGCTTCAAGTCACTTGCCCTTGCTGTGACCTTTGGCCAGGCATCCAGTACTTGCCCAGCGCAGCCCTACTTGCCGTCCTGTAGCTTCTATGTCCAAGCTGTGGAGCTGACTATGCCAGCCTGATTGTCAGCTGGCTTTAACCTAAGTCTCATAACACCAGCAGCCTCAGCCACAAGCCTTCTTCAGATAGCCCTTGACAGCATCATCTCCAAAACTATGCAAGCAGTAACTACTGCACCAGCACTCTAACTTTCACTCCCTGCACTGTCCCTGCTTGAACTTCAGCCCAGAGGTCTGTCCAGGCAGCCACCTGCAGCCCGCCCCAAGCCCTTGCCCTGCACCCCAGCCCTGCCCACAACGTACCCATGCCAAGGGCAGGCAGTTCTTGGCCATTATGGGCAGACTGGCCCTCCCTACCCTCCACAGGGGCTGATCAGGTCATGCAGCACTTGCACTGTGTTCCAGCCCTTCAACAGAGGTGTGGGGTCAGCCTCTCCCAGGAACTTACTAGCAGGCACTGGTTACAAATGTGCCCACTGCTTTTACTAGGAAACCTGAAATGTTTTCATACCTGTGTCTTGCAATGGTTTGCTGGTTGCAATCCTGAGCTACAGCTCTGGCCGTGGCACACAGCAGCACGGGGTTTACGTTGCCTCTAATAGCTGTCTGTCAATATAATGTCACTCGTGGGTGTCAGCCCCTGTATATTTTTGGATGTATTGTAGACAGCAATCTCATTCTTGACATTTCCCTGGTGACCCCAACAATCTTAAAGGGTTCCACATTTCTCATGTGCAGTCAACACATTCATTAACCTTACAGATAAGTCAAAAGTTGAAAGTCACACACAAACACATACATGTAGAAAAAAGGCATGTATGTACATACACAGCTAAAATGTCAGCAAGCCCTGAGCTGGACTAGTTTCAGCATTTTGAATTTGGTAAAACAGAACGAGAGTTCTCAGGCGGCTCCAGTCAGCTTGCAAAGATACTGTCCATGTACAATCCTCCTGTTTCTGTGCACAAATACATATTTGTGTTTGAACTCATCACAAATTCAAGAGTGTAAAATATGTGATGTTACCAGTGTATTAATGGAAACAGTCACATGAACCTTTATACAAGTGAAACCATTTTTTTCTTTGAGCTATCTGGATAACCCAGTGCAATGGGCATCCAAAGTGCTTCACCCACCAGTGAATGTGATGCTGAAACTGAGCAGAAGTAGTAAAGGAAAGACAGATGAAGCAAGGTCAGCTGATATGGCTGAGGAAAGTGGGAAAGGTAACCAAACAACATAAATAATTAAAACGACCTTTCAACACTGTTTTAAAATATAAACACCATACAGTTAGAGACTGGGGTAGTTTTATCACCTGAATGTCAGCTCAGCTGTTCCATCTTTCTATCCAAGCAGTTGTCTTTGTGCTATTTCACATCTACCTATCACATTGTAAACAGGTGTGCAGCGTATTTCAGGGGTCATAGGTGTCCCTGGTATCCCTTTTCTCAGCCTCTTCTGCTCCACAAGGGGTAGAAGGACTCATACACATCAGTCTGCAACCTTACTGTGCTCCATGCAAGTGACACAGTTGCTTACAGAGCGATAGCTCCAGTGAATTAAATGGCCTGTTAGCCCTGCAAAGGCTGGGGAACTGCAGCAACCCTTCCCTTCATGGGGTTTGTCTGAGGAGAGAGCAATAATGAGCTCTAATAGAAAGGAGGACCGACGAGCCGGGGGTACTCGCTCCAGGTGACAGCCCGGGACTGAGCTCCTCTGCCTCTCCGGCGGAGGTGTGGGTTGGCAGAATTTGTTCACCCAGGGCTGGACGGGGGCAAACCCCGTGCACACACACTGTCAGGTCAGATTTGGGCTCTGTCAGCTTTTGTGTCCTTCCAGACCCAAACCTGCGATCAGCAGCAAAGCCCCCGGCTGGGGCAGGATTTGTGTCGGTCCCCTCCCACTCTGCGGGGCCAGCCCCAGCCCAGGGCTGTTTAACTCCTCCCTGGCGAGTGCCTTGGCTGTCCCCGCCGGCCGGGGGAGGCGACCAAGGGTCTGCCAGGGGTCACAGTGGGAAAACATGCATTTCACTGGTGCCTTTAGGACATGTCATGAAATATGGGGCCTTTCTCCTCCCTGAGAGCAAGTCCTTTCAGGCCAGGCAGCTAAATACCCAAAATTTGTTCCCACGTGGAGGGCCACTGACACATAGGAATTAGCTGACAGGCTTAGGTCAGTTCCCAGAGGAGAGGTGGGAGCAGCACCAAAGCCATCACAGCCAGCACTCATTAGGCTCTTGCCTGCAACCCAAGCAGAGGTGCCCAAGGTGGAGCAAATTGCTGAGGTTTCTGTAGCCTGGAATCTGACCTCCTAATCTTCTTATCTCCCTCTCCGTGCTCTCTGTCCTCTCACACAGAGAACAGCTTGTCATACAAGGGCAGACTCCTCTAACCTACTTAATGGTACTTTTCACCTTCAGGGTTCTCACATGCACTGGGTTTATCTTTCCATCTTCTTCTAAGTGATGTCTATTTAAGCCTGGGTTTGAAAATAAAAACAACAGCAAAACTTACTTCTGTTTTCAATCAAAACTCTCTCTCGGTCACCTTTTTCATTGTAGCCTTGCTCAGCGGCGTTTCGACTTCTCTGTGCAGCACTCACAAAGGAGCTCGGGGGCTGCCACGCACGGGGAGGCTTCCTGGCTCACAAACGGCCCCACTGATCTCATCAAGCTCCTTGCTAAGCAGTTCTGTAACCATCGCTGGCAGGGACGCAGAGCACGGCCCGTGGCAAAGAGTACTTTTGTTTAAGCTTGTTCCTGGGACTGAAAATGGAGGTGCGTGTGGTTCCCGGCAGCTCTGACCGTTCTGGGGCTCTCACTCAGACACCCGGCCGGGTCAGGCACTGAGTCGGCTTCACAAAACCTGCTCTGCACTGGCAGGCCCGGGCCTGGCTCCTCTCGCACTTGCAAGAAACCTGCAGAGTAAGCACTGCATCAGGAGTGGCAGCATCTGGCCTGGGGGCCGTTCAGATGCAGAAGGTTGAATAAATATTAGTGGTTAAACTAGTAATTAACCCACCAGTTGAAGTAACCAATAAATCCTGTGTTTTTCTCACAGTTGATGCAAATGAGAGTTGATTGTAAACATCTCACGCCTAAATTATACCTTGGAGAATCCAAGTGACACAGTTGGCCTTGTCTGAATTATTTCAATGCAAACAAGGCAGACAAATGAGTGTAATTGTCCAACTTCTTTGACTCGCTGGCTTTCACCCTGCTTGGAAACTCTTGCAGCTGGACGTTCATGCAAGGTTTGGAATGTAAATGTACCTCTTTGCTCCAGATCTCACACTATTAGCAAACCTGTTTTCCTTTCATTTTTTTCTAAGCTAGAAAGGGAGGATTTGTTTTAAAAATGGGAAGAGCCTGTTTGTGACCTGTATTTCAAAGGAACATTACATTCCAGTTCCCAGATGATCATTAAGAAACTGGTAGCCAATACTTTTGTTATTGTGCTGGGTCTCACACTTAATCAGCTTCAGACCTAATAGCTCTGATCCCATGCAAAAGATGGGGAACAACAGCATGTAAAAATATATCAGTTTCCCTGTGCCACTTTATTTGTCACATGAAACTTTGCATCTGTTTCACATGAAGACCTAATCAGGCCAGCTCCTGGCTGGAGTTTTTTGTTCCAGAATTGGACAAAAAAAGAGAAAAAAAAAAAAGCCAAAGTCTACTTCCTCCCTAAGGGGCCAACTCTTCCTTCTTTTCATGTGGACATCCTCCACAGACACAGCCTTCAGAGTGAGGGGGGAGGGAAGCATCAGAAGAGGCAACTGAAGAATGAATGGATTTAGGAAATACCAAGTAACTGAGGAAGTTGGTCCCAGCATAGCTTTGGGCAGCAGCACATCTCTGTGGAATGGTATGGTGAGCACTACCTGCCAGCCACACAACAGGCTCCAGAGTTGGATACCCAGCCAGACACCCCAGGTGTGCTGTGCTGCTGCAGAACCTGGCCAGGGGGACTGTGGGGCTCGCAGGCATCACACACACAGACACTGGATTTCAGCCTCCCTGATCACGCTGCCAACAGGTGGGCTCTGCTTGCTCAAGCAGCAGGTCTGTGCACGGTGTGGGAACCAGAATTTGGAAGCATCAAAAGCCTTTACAGCAGCTTCACCAGCTCATCCTCACATATGTTGTTTACCAGGATTGCAGCAGGCTGCTGTGGGGAGCTGCTTGTTGCAAGGCCAGATTAGCATTTTGTTGAGAAGAGCTGAAGGGTTGGGCTGGCTGCTTTGCACCAGGAGGGGATGGTTTCAATAGTGTTGCTCAGCCCCAATGTCACAGGTGTTCATGGAGCCACAAACTGGCCAGGCTGCACAGTGGCCACACAGGTCCCTGGCTCTGTGTGTACCCAGAAGAGGAGTGGCAGTCTGCTGAGGGAAGGTGCTGGGAAAAGGCGTTTGGATTGTAAGTCTGCACTCACTGCCCCTCTCATAGGGAGCAGCCATGTCTCAAGATGTCTAGTGATGCAACTCTGCTGAAGAAAAAAATAATTCTTTAATTTCAGGAGGTCTTATTGTGAGCTTAAAGCTAAAGCAACCAAATACCTTTGTGGTTTGAGAAAGGAAGAGACTGGAGCATTATTTTCAAGCAGCACAGTATGGGACCCTTTCCACTTAGGAAAAACAAACCTCTGTCTCCTTTTCTTTTCCTTTGCTGCAGATTCATTGACTAATAAATTCTTACCAGCTGTAACATTCATCTGCACACTTAAAAGTCAACCTTGTAAAAGTCTACTTGCCCACAATGAGTAATTCTTCGATGGGTGAGTAATTTGTCTCCGTGAAGGGGCTTATGTTTGGTTGATGCTTTTGCTGCTTAGGATGACATGCAGTGGGAGTCTGACTGTTTTGCATAATTGTGTACTTTAACTAAGTGTCGAGGGAACTCAGTCAAGGGTGGGTAATTTAATTTTTATTGTCCTTAATGGCAACTGAATAAATAAATACAAAATAAATGAAAAAAACCCACACAAATTATGATCTGAATCTTTGATTTTTCTCAAGATTATCCCAGTAAAGGATGCAGGAAACAATATGATGGACAGGCTGGGAAATTTCCATAGCAGTTTTTCAGGTGCTTCCTAAGTTTTCATAAGTTTTCCATTAAGTGTCCCTAGAGGTCCAGTAGTTGTGTGATTATCGGAAGGAAGGAGTCTTGATTTTTTTTTTCCTTCTTTGGTTTCCTTCTTCTAATGGCTCCTTAAGGCTCTGCAACCCACATTTTTCTTTTCAGAACACAAGAAACAGCATCCCTTGTTTTCACACTTCAGAGAAGAGACAAAAGAGACCTTTTGGCAAAATGTCAGATTGTGTGACTGATAACACCCCCAATCATTTCAGACTATGACTTGTGGCCATGTTAGACTCAGATGTGAAAACAAAACACATACATTTTATGTTGGCCACTTTGCTCCATTCTATTAAATTAGGACTAGTCATTAGCTGGCAGAGAGGGAGAATCATTTCCATCAAGAACCGGAGCAGGGGGGGTTGTATCTGACATTCCCTCTTCTCCCTCCCCCAATTTTCCAGCATTTTCCCTCAAGAGATGTTGGTGTGAAACCAGCTCACATGACAAATTAAAGTGATTCATAACCCAGCTGCAGTCCCTGCTGACAAGCCCCATTGCAGAGCAATCATGCAGATTTTATGCACCCAGAGCCCAGGGAAGGACCTGGGTTGTGGCACACACTGCTTTTCAGAGCAGTCTGACACAACTTGGCTGAATTCATTCACAGCACGTGAAGGCCAAATGGCTCTCACTTGACAGCAGTTAATAATGTAGTTTTAAAAGGGATATTTTCTCTGCAAAATTAAATTTTCAAGACATCACCATGCATCTTCAGCCTTATCTTTTTGTCTGGATTTTTTTTTTTGGCTCTCCTACCAGTCTTTAAACACACAAACAGAGATTACACAGATAAGCCTACAGTATGGTTCATTCTGGCAGTGTCTTATCAATCACAGTTAATTAACTTGGGGGATCCATAAACTGGACAATTCAGCTGTGATTCTCCTGTCACCACAATCAAGTTAGAAGCAGCTCAGTGCCCCTTTCAGAGATGCCATTGCAGCCCTCGTTGGCATCATGGCAGGTGGGAGGATGCCAGCGGAGTCTCTCCCCACGCTGAGCACGGGGGAGCAGCACAGGCGGCCCCCGCCCTGGCAGAGCCCTCACCAGCCAGTGACAGGGCTGGTGACAGGGCTGGTGACAGGGCTGGTGACAGCCCCAGGCAGGGCGAGCAATGCAACAGGTCCAGGGCCCATCCAGAGGATCCCATCAGGAGCAGAAGCAGACAGGTCCTTTAGCCACACTGCAGTGTAACAGAGCCCTGGCTGTCCCACACAGCAGCTGCCAGCCGCAGGAGCCATGGGACAGAAAGGACCATGCACCAGGTTCAAGGGTGCTCCCAGTGCTTGGGGAATGCCTTTGGAAAGACTGAAGCCTGGCCTAGACCTGCTAGTTTAAGCTGTATCCAACATGGGATACTGGTGCTCCTCCTCAGACCACGGGAAGGTCTAAAATGCAGGGAACACCTTGACTGGATCTCAAATGTCCATGTCATGCCAAGTGCATGGTGGCTACTCTGGGAAGACCCCATAGGAAGATGTATGTAGAGGTGTTTTCACTGGTGCCTCCAATGAGGGACAAAAGCAGCAGCAAAAATTCAGTGGAGGAAAATGAGGGATTTCAAAATAATGACCTAAGCTGATGAAGGGAACAGAGCTGGGATCCGCTCCCATCAGATGGAAGTAAATTGGACTATTTCCCAGACAGATTGGCCCCAGCTGGGAAAGAGAAAGAAGGCAAGGAAGGAAGCTAGTTCAAGTAGGAGAACAGAAGCTCTGAGATACCGGGCATTTTCAAGAAAGTCAGATTAGATATATTATCAAATCAACAGCATTAGATACGGCTGGCAGTATCCTGGGAGCCGAGAGACAAAGCTTGTCAAAGCTGATAGTAAATCAAGGTGGAAAAGCAACCAGACTTTGTGATTTTTTTTCTGACCATGACAAAAATGGTGGTTTGCCCCTCATGGGACTGAGGAGATGCACTGGGGGCCGGCAGGGGCTCCAACAGCTCTCCCACCTCTCAAAGAGACCATGGGCAGTGCCATCGGTGACCTCATGGATGTCATTTCACTTCCCTGTGCCCGGCTGGAGGAGGACTGCCCTGCCAGGCTGCTTGGCAGGAGTCCCTGAATATTAATTATTGCATTCTTAGCAGGAGCTCCAAGCATGTGTTAGAAACTTCCTCAGTGAAAAACTTCAGCTCTCCCCAGCCCCTCCTGTGAAAGGGCATGGATGGATTGTTGTCACACTCTGTACGTTGTGACAACTATCTGCACTGCCCAAGATTCTCAGGGGTTCCAGATGCTCCAGACAAAAAAATCAAACCTGGGTGAGAGCCCATGAGCTGAAACAATAAACAAAACAAACCCAACTGCTGATTAATGTTGGCTTGTTCCTCCTCAGGAGGCGAACAGGGGGAACAGGGATTAGGGGAGCACTGGCATATTCTGAACCTCAGCCTGTGTAGGTGACCTGATGAGTTAGAGACTGCTCGTGCTGGAGGAGACGAGCACAGCACGGCACAGCAGTCCCTGCCCCACAGCCTCCGGGATGGGAGCGCACAGAGGGATGTCCTGCAGCATTCCCAACGGCATAGCACTGGGAAAGGAAGTGAGTCAGGGCTGGAGTGGGCTAACAGAGAAGCAAAACCAGCACCTTTAAAAACCACGATCTGGCCTTGGACTGCAGGGATGGCCACAGACGGCGGAAATGGGAAGTGTGGCTAGAAAAACTAGCCAGTTCCTGCTCTGCTCTGCCTCTGCTCCCTGCCCAAAGCCCACACCCACGGGTTGTTGGGCCCCAGCACTAGACCTCCCACCTCCGGGAGCAAACAGGGGCTTGTCCAGTGGGAGCTCAAATGCTGCTGCCAGCAGGGTGAACAATGAGTCCCAGGGCCCCCTGGCCGGCCATCAGGACTTTCCTGGTCCTCAGCCTGCACCTGGAGCCTGGATGTGGCCCTGTCTGGTGTCACTGGAGGGAGGCACTTGGGGCACCAGCACCGTGTCCCCACTCCCGCATTGGGTCCCAGAGCTGCTGGTGGCCAGTGCATCACTGGGGCCTCAGCAGGGTGCTGGCTCCCTGGCTACACAGGAGTACCCTGGCCTGATCTTGTCCCACCCTGTCCCTGGTCTCAGTGTGGGGAGATGCCTCAGCAAGTGAAAACACCAGTGTGCAGCCTCTGGTCTGGGTGGTGCAGCCAAGAGGACCATCACAGTCCCGGCTGGCCCTGGCTGTCTGTGGGCCTGTGACCCTTCTCAATATCTTCATCTCAGAGGGAGGCAGCAGTCCACCACCAGCTGAGCCTCACCATCACCCTGACGAGATCTGCAGGGACAGCAGCTACCCTACATACATGCTTCAAGGGAAATCTTAAAAATAGAAGGCAGCAGAGTGTGTGCCAGCTCTGCCAGGTGCCACAGCCGCAATAAAATCAGCGCAGGATCTGAGCCAAGCCAGCCAGGAGGGGCTTCACCCACCCACAGCCTCCCGGGAAGCTGGCTGGGGTCCTTCGGCACTGCTGCGCTGAGCTCGACGTCCGCGGGACTGTGCTCCGAGCACCCGGGGCAGCCCCCGGGCAGGACCCCGCGGTTCGGGCACTCGGGCCGTGGGAACTGAGGGCGCTGCACTGGCAGCTCAGGAATCCAGCGCTGGGTATCCAGGAAGCCCTTTGTAACCCAGACAGTACAATCTATTACTCCGCTGCCATTATCACTCCTGTCACTGGTGCGTTCGTGTAAAACGCGTTTAGGAAAGCCTAGCAAGGGCGATTATCTTGACCTACAAACTGTGCCTTGCCCGTGTTTTTGTATCAGGCGTGAAGACCAGGCGAGGCTGACTTCGCTGCCCCCCTTGGTGCTTATCAGCCCTCAGAGAGGAAAAGCCGAGTCCCCCCGTGTATCAGCTGCCCTCCGTAGGTGGTTCCAGGCTCCCTGCGACCGCCCGGGGCAGGAACGGCCTCACCGCCGCCGCCCTTTGCACCAGCCTCCTGTTCCCGCAGCACACCCCGGCTCACGCCACCATCCCCAGAGCCCAGTCCCAGCCTCGGGCTCAAGTCTCTGCTATCCGGGCGACCGGTTGCAGGCCTGAGCTTTCCCCACAGAAGGACTCAAGTTGTTTGGGGTCGAATGAGACATCCCAACTCACTTACTTTTTGAGCCTTTGAATTCCTGCGTGGGGTTCCACGGGCAGCTCCCACAGCTGTGGGAGCAAAACAATATGAGCATCCGGGATAACAGAGCCCCAGATTTCCTTTTGCTGATGGGGAGAGGGAGAAGGATTTCAGCAGCTCAGTTAAAAGCCGTTTCCCAGCTCAGAGCCCTGTCCCCACAGCCCTCACTCTGCACACCGCAGCCTCCCCAGTTTCAGATGGGGCCACACCTTGCCCCCAGTAATTAACCACATTGGTAACACCTGGCAAAAGGTGCAGCTCTTGGGAAGGCGATGTGGCAAAAGGATGATGGGCATTTTGCTAATAGGAGAGAGCATCTTCAGGCTGAATCTCTGTGGGTTTATCCGGCCTCAGGGGGGCAGCTTGTCCTTGCCAGCTCTTCTTGCACTGCACTGTGCTGTGCCTGTGCCCCTGTGGGCTGTCTCCCTGCTGAGCTGGCCCAGCTGCCACGTCCAGCCCCCTGTCACTCTGCAGTGTTGCCACTGTGGGGGTTCCTCCTTCCCTGGCCTATGTCAGGAAATCAGGAATTTATCAATGTGGCCATTGTTCCTACACTCTCTGTCCTCAGAGAACCTCCAAATCTCATATGATTTCCCCCCTTCTTCTCTTAGGAGGCTACCCTGCATCTGAGAAAAGGCTTCTTTTGTGTGAACTCTGCAGCTGGGGACACCACCCCACCAGAGCAGGGCTGAGGCTGGTCCTTGGGGAGCCTTGGCCAGCACGGTTCCACTTTGCTGCTGGGACAAGCCAGCAAACAGGACAGCAGGATGTCTGGGAGCCAGAGGAGACACCAAGCCTGTAGAGCCAGGACTGCCAGCAAACACACTGCACCAGGAGAGGCAGCAGCAGGACATCAGGCCTGGATGCTCAACAAAGCTACAGTGGATGAAGCAGGGAGGAGCTTGTCACCAAATCTGTGCAGACTCCAACCCCACTTTGAGGAGAGAAGAGCCACGGATTAGACAAATAACTAATTTTCACAGTAATCACAGACCCAGCCATGCTTATCAACAGAAGCAGAGCATTCAGCCTTATGTGACAGCTGGTTTGAGAGCCATCAAGTGTGTGCCATGAACAATTATCCCTTGGAATGCCTCCCTCCAGAGCACGGGCAATGAGGTATTGCAGAGCTGTGCCCTGAATGCTGTGTGTGGGACTGGGAGAGGGACTGCTGAGCCTGAGCGGGGAGAGGCTCTTCCTCACCTGGGCCAATATCGGATACAGGAGTGGGTTCAAGCAGTACTAACCACTGAATTTCTGCTGTAGTCATGCTGAATCATGGGGAAGAGGGGTCCTGCACAACGTGACCAGCGCAGCGAATTCCATGTGCTGCTGCAGCGGCTGCTCGCGGCCCGGTGAGGAGCGGCTGGGACGTTTCCATGACCGGGATGTTCGTAAGTCCGGGATGCTCCGGAGCCCGGGGCAGCCTCGGCGGGGTGTTTGTGTGATCGAGCAGGTCCAGGTCTTCACGTCCCTTTGCGCTGCCCAGCGCTGCCCAGGGAGGCAGCAGCACTGTGCGAGCGGGGCTGTGCCGGGGCTGTGCCGGGGCCGTGCCGGGACCGTGCCGGGACCGTGCCGGGACTGTGCCGGGGCCGTGCCGGGGCCGTGCCGGGACTATGCCGGGACTGTGCCGGGGCCGTGCCGGGGCCGTGCCGGGACTATGCCGGGACTGTGCCGGGGCCGTGCCGGGGCCGTGCCGGGACTATGCCGGGACTGTGCCGGGACTGTGCCGGGACTGTGCCGGGGCTGTGCCCAGCTAGGACCGCCAGGGGGCGCCAGAGCCCGCGGCAGCGCGCACGTGCAGTGCCGGGTAGCGCCGCCAGGCGGCGGCAGCGCGGGGGGTCCGCGGGTCCCTCAGAGCCCTCAGAGCCCCGGGGCCGCTCCGCCAACCCCGACATCGGAACGGGCCCGGGGAGCCGGTCCGGGGCCCGTTCCTACCCCTCCGCAGCAAGGGCAGGCGGTCCCGCTCCCTCCCGGCCGCCCCGGCTCCGGCGGAGAACGCGGGATTCCTTCCTGCAGTTCAGCAGGGCTTTGTCTGTATCCACCCGCAGGCCGGGAGCTGCCACCGCCTGCACTGCGGGACCCGCCGGCCCAGGCACCTCCGGCCGGCTCTGTGGGCTCGGGTTGCCCGGGTCACCCCGGACGCTCCCAGCCTTTCCCAGCCGGGAAAGCAATGGACGGGACAGATGGAATGCCAGCCCGTCACCCACCTGACAGTCTGTTTCCGAAGAGGGAGGGAAATGCCGATGTGCCCATTGCAGGAACAGAGCTGATCTGAAATAAGCAAAAGATCATTCAAAGAAACATTTTTGGAGGAACATACCCCAAGTTCCTGAGCAGTGTGCCGAGGACAGTAACTGCCTCAGCATGCGTGAGACAATGATCAGGAGGGTCGGGCGATGTTGTTTCCCTGAAGATGTTTTCTGCTGAGGAGTGAAACGTGACCTGCGCCTCATGTGATCCCTCTCCTCAGGATCCCTTACCCAGGTAAGCAGGATGTTGATTTGTAAAACATCCCACTTAGCTCTCAGGGTGTGCCTGAGAGGAGGATGATGAATGCTTTCCGGTCACAGCTCCCTCCCCCTCAGTCCGCTCTTGTGTTAGCACCGTCCTCTCCAGTGACACGTTCAGCAGGGCCGAGGAGGAATGGGAGTTGGCTTGGCCCAGAGCTCATGTTCACATTCAGGGGCTGAGGAAGCATGTGGGTGATGTGCAGGTGTGGCAGCAGTGCCCGAACCGGGTGGAATTGAGGATCTGACTGACAGGATGGAGCAAGGTGGTATAACACTCATCTGCTTCTCTGCTGGCCAGACGGGCTCTCAGGGCTCCCACTCCCTACAGATAACAGCTAGGGTTAGGCATAAAGGTGTTGTCAAACAATGAACTGGAGCCAGGGGTGTCCTCAAAGTTGTCACGGCAGAGATCTGATAGGTAACTCCAATCTGAGAGTGCTGTTGAGTGTAGTGGAATTTTGAATGCCTTCAGACCTCTTGATTGTAAGGCAAGGCGAGTATCAGCTGTGAACAGGCAGGGCTACAGGCTCAGCTGCACTCCGGAGGAGGCCTGAAAACTTCCCAGCCTGCTCTGGCCTTTCTCCTCAGGCACTGTTCCTTATTTTGCCCCCTTGGGCCAGAGTTGACACAAAGCTGGTACAGAACACACGTTATGTGGTGACTCTTATTCCTAAATTCAGACAGGATCTGGCTAGAGTCACTCAGCAGAGCTGGTTAGCCCAGGGATGTTCTATTCCCTGCTAACTCAGGCAGCAGAGAACCTTCTTCCCATTTCTGCTGAATTCCAGTCAGCGAGGGAGGCTCCACTAAGGCCAGTGAGCCACAAACCACCACTTTTAAAGAAGAAAAGTGGATTTGGTGTTTAAGGAACAACTTGAAGACAGGTATTTTGTGGTAGGGAGCTGTCTGTTTGCCCAAATTTCTACTATCAGCACATCAAGGTGTGATTTGGCTAGGGAGAATGACTGCTCCAGTGAGAAACATCAGCCAATTCCTCACCTCCACAGCTGCAACCCAGCATAGCCTTACCCTTGCCACATCCCCATTTGTCCCACAGGACCTGGGTGGAGAGATCAAACCACTTCCCACAGACTAACCAAAAAACTGAGTAGCAACTCCTAATCCTCTAAATTATGGGATTAAATCTGTTGACATGGGAGTAGGCGGCCACTGCTTTTCCCCTTGGTCACCATGCCCTCTTGTTGGTTCTGAGCCACAGCCAGCACCTCTCAAGTGACCGCCCCAAAAGAATTTACCCCAGAACCACTTACCTTCACAACCAGCACAACATGCTATCCTGAGCCAGACAGCTCTAGCAAAAACAGCCCCATGCACTTGCTTCATTCATAAACTGCTGGAATGTGCATTCTGGTTCTGGGGAGATTATAGGGAAAAATCCCTGCAAACAACTGCTTTTGCTTTTTGATCCCTTGCTGGTTTTACAGAGTGCTTGCACCTCTGTGAAAACAGGACTCAGTCCCTTTCTCCTTAAAAAGGTGTTTCCATTCCCTTCTCGGTTCTGTGTTCCTGAGGCCATATGACCAAAAAACAAGTGGAACAAGTATCTTCTCCACATCAGTGATGAATCTGCTCACTTCCAGCTTGTACAAATACTGAAGAATTCAGAATTTCTCCTATGAAACATGGTAGACAAAATACCTCCGTTTAGAGCAGTGGCTCAACAACATTCTGCATACACTCTCTTGCCTCTCCTCAGGGGGAGTGAGCCTGGTTTCTCCTGGTCAATGCTGTCCTGCCAGCTGCAGCCTTCCTTGCCCCAGCCTAGCCAGGGCCCAGAACTGCTCCAGCACAAGCTCCCCATGAGACACAGGGGTGAGGCTACAATTGCACATGGCTCTGCATATGCAGCACACACAGAGCTGACCCTGCAATCCCTTAAGGACAAAGTCCACAGAAGCAAGGGTCCTTCTCATCTGGGGCAGGGCAGGTCACAGACCAGACGTGGGAAAATACGGGACCAACAGCTGGTCCTTCCAAGACAGACCTCATTGGTAACTCATCTCACTTGATTACACCCACCTGCAAGCTGAGGGTGGCAGGGAGGGAGGCAGACACACCGTGAGGCACCAGCCTGGCGGGGACCCTGTCCCAGAGATCAGACACTGCTGCCACTTTATTCTCGCCGTGCCCAGGTGGTGCAGGGCTGACTGTAGGATGAAAAACTTGCTCAGATTTTGAGCTCAGGGCTCAGCACAGTTTTAACACATCCCTCATTTCTTTCCTAACAACCCCCGCCCTGTCCCTTTGGAAACATCCAAAGTAGGCTGGTGTTAATAGCTGAGGTCTTTATTTAAAGTTTTTATATACAGTAAAAGTGTCACAGATAAATCTGTGACAATCAGACAAGACAAATGTAAATCTCTCTCAACAATTAGCAGCTTAAGATCTATAAACTACAGTGTTACGTTCACAAGTGTCATTTCTGTACTTTTCAACCCGTGCAAGTGAGTTTTTCTGTTTATTTTTTTTACACTTTTAAAACACACTTACAGCTAAGTCAATTGCCTACAACTATACCACCTGGCATACACAACACAGACACACAGGGTTTGTAACTCCTTAGCCACATTCAGAATTCACTTAAAAACTGGCAAAACTACTCAATCTTGAACCCTTTGTAGCTTGGCTTCTTTTGTTACAATGCTTTTTTTTAAATAAAAAATGCATATTTTCAGAGCTGTCAGACCATGCTTTCCCATCTCAGTGTAACATGTACACAAGTCAACAATTCATCTGATCAGACCTAAGCACATATGGGACTGGAATAAATCAACAGAGTAACTGCTGGGAGCATGCTGGGCATCATTAAACTAAACTAATAAGAGAAAAAAAGAACTTTATGAAATTTTAAATGGTAAATTTTTTTGCATCAAGATTTTCTCTCTTTGCATTGAAGGACACAGGGGAAACAGATGAACTTCATTTGAACTCTCAAATGTCAATGAGGAGCTGCTGCTTTTGAAACTTACACAGTCCATTATATTTTTTCCCTTTTTATGTGCCAAGGTTATATGTGCTACAAACACATCTCAGCAATTTCTGTGTCTTTTCAACTCCAAATATGAAATGTTTTGGGAAACATTCTGCGACTCTGAGATGGTCACTAAAACGTTTGTATCTACAAAGGAGACTGTTAAAGGTACTCACACACGCACTCACATCCATGGCAGAAACTGTCCTCTGCCTGTCATCCAGAAACACTCCATCAGGAAAGCAAACACAACCACGTACAAGGAAAGGGAGCTTTAAAGCTAGAATCACATTTCCAACAATATCATCGTTAAGCTATCAGAAATCATCACAGACCTTCAAACTGAAGAGGGAGAAAAACCCCAAAACGTTCTGCTAATGCAAAAGGCAAAACACATGGCAGTTGTGTTAAGATATGACAAGTGGATGCAGCATCATACATGGCATTACTGCAGACAGTTTTCTGGAATGGAAGAAACTGTCGAGAGAGAAAGAGACAGACAGACACACTTTGTCCAGACATGTACACGGCCTCCACCAAACAGTTCTGAGGTGTAAGTTTCTATTAAGCCTGAACCTTTCTAGCAAATTAGCAAATGGTATTTACTGAATGTGACAGAGTTCAGACGCTAAATGAAATTAGGATATAAAGAAGAGGGGCAAACACTTCCTTAAATACTACAGATGAGTGGCACTGAGTGTCCAGATCTATTGGCTTTCAACTCCTTCCTGCTTTGACCACATAAAAACCTACCATGCACAATTCTAGTGTGATCAAAACTGAGAAAACCAGAGGTAAAAAGGCCAGGTTTCAGAAATAAAGGCAACAAAGCATTTCAGTTATGTCCCAAATCAGTTCTTACTGTTGTTCACACATTTGCTTCTGACAAAACTGTGTAATGGGAAGCTAATAGTTACCCAAGGAACATGAGTCACCAGAGAAGGGTGGCAACAGAGCAGAGCCTCACTGGAACGAGGAGCAGGGCCAAGGGGAGGAATGGCCACACACCTTTGCTCTGGCTGTGGCACTGCAGAAAGCACAAGCAGCATTGGCCTGAGTCAGCTGCATTTGGCAATTTGTATTTTAAGTAGGACAGGAGCAGACTAGTGCACATGGTGACAGAGAGGTGTGCTGTGATCCCTGGGGAGGGGGCACCTGAGTTTCCCGTGACTATGGAAAAAAAGAACCTTTGGAGGAAGAAAGATGGTTGAACGGTGGAGGGTTTGCTCCACTGGCAATCAGAAAACCCTCAAGACTGTTAAACTTGTTTGAGGGAATTTCTCAGAATCTGCATCACAGCACGACATCTGTGTATATGTACGTACGTGATGTACATGTCTCATAAATGTATGTGTATGATTTCAACTGGTTTAGGTCATGTGGGCAACATCTGGTTCCTAGAGGGAACTTGATCCTGCAAGGAAGGAAAAGAGTAAGACCTAACTAAACACCATAAATGGTTTTGAAAGAGAATCCTGGAGTCTTTTTGGATTTCATGAAGACAAAAGATGAATCTTGGCATTGTTATGGTGAAAGGGACAGCAGTTAAAAACCAGCACAGAGTGAACACAGATTCCTTGGACATGAGGGCTGGCTGCCTGCCTGTACCAACAGGTCACCAGCAATGACACTGCAAAGGCTTGGGGTTACATTTGAAGCTGACATTTCCTTTAGAGCTTTGCAAAGGTGTCTGCACCAAGTGCTGGCTCCTGTGGCTGAAAAAGAGGATGCTCTCTATGGCACACCACAGACATAGACACACAAATGATCTTACCAGAGCCTGACAGGAGGAAAACTTTGGTTTCACTTTTCAGGGGTTTCTTTAAAAATTAGAGCTATTTCTGAGACAACCATTCTTTTAAGTGGACTGTTGAGTTAATATTTCTTTCCTTAAAAGAACCTGTCTTTTCCCTAGGAAGGGATGAACAGAAATTCCTTCTTCTTATCCTGAGGCAGGAATTAGAGATGACATGCAAACAAGAAATATAAACATACTATCCTTCACATCTGGAAAAAGAAAAAAAGCCTTGCATGACAAAAAGGTGTGGAGAAGACAGATGGTTTTTGACGATGCTGCATCTGTATGCTCAGGAGGACAGACAAATGGCATGTGAACAGCACTGTGTTCGACAGGCTGGCATCAGAAACTACTCTCCGCCCTCCTCAAAACTGCTTCAGGACAAGACAGCTCACAATTATTCACGCATTTCTTCATTTACAAACATCACTTCTTTATTTGAAAGAAAAAAAAGTAATGACCCTCCCAACCCCTTCCAAAAAAACCCCCAATAATAATAATTATAATAATAATAATAATAATAATAAAAAATCCTATTAGAAACAATAAGGAAGCACTGAGAGTTTGAGTATTACACTCTTCAAGTATGCTGTTTGGATTTTTTTTTAAATCTGTGAATATACATATATTAAAAAAAACCTTAAAAGTGCGACCAAGGGCTTCTGCTTAAAGATAAGTATTTCAAGGACTATTTCAAAATACTGTAGCATGACTGTGCAGTTACTGTGTATGGCATGAGGCTTCCACTCCATACACTCAGCCAAGTTAGTCAGCCTTACAGAAAGTTACTGAAGTCAGGTTAGCACAAACGGTGAACCCAGATGCTGAGCTGAGAGAGAGATCCACACGTTGTTTTTCTCTTGTTAAGGAAAGAAACCACTCTGAACGCATACATTTGGACATGGAATGTGATCAGACTTCACAGTAAAAGTTTAGTGTTACAGGTTTGCTGTGGTACCATCATTCAAGGCTGTGCACTAGATTGAGCTTTGATCATCTTAGGCTAACCACGTTCTCTTCTTCCTGACAGGTTTAGTACAGTAGTTCAAGCCACAATTTAAATTGCCCGTTGGTATGCTCCAAATTCTGTATTTTATTAATTTCTTTTGTACGCTTTAAAGAATCTCAAGATTTGCATCCAAAGAGAACCATGCTACATAAAAATTATCCAGGATTCTCACCAAAAGAGTTCTTGAATAAAATCTAAAAAATACTATTGCAATGCATCTCGCAGAGAAAAAATGTTATTCTAAATGTAAACAAATTCACTCGGACACTTTAAAACTTCAGCGGAGTAGTTGCTGACTAATCTTTGTCACACTTGCTCACCAAGAGCGCCGGGAGGGAGCAACACAGCCCATTCCTGCCGCCATCATCTGGGGGGAGACAAGAACCGTTCCAAGTAGCCGGTGATGGCGTCCCAGTGCTTCCACAAAAAGGCAATGAAAACCACTATAAATAAAGTGCTGAACGTCCTATTGCGAGTCTTCATGAGGGGCACAACACAGTTGGCCACAGTGGAGACGAAGACGAGGAGGACAGCCATGACAGCCAGCAGGATGTTGATGAACTTCCCCAGCAGGTTCCTGGCTGTGGCATTCTCCAGCCCCTCCAACTGCACCACTTGCTGCTGCTGCTGCTGCAGCTCCATCTTGGAGATGCGTGTCTGGCACGCTTCCAGTGCCTCCTGTGGGTAAGAGCACACACTGGGTCACACACAATCCACGGCTGTCACCTCACAGACTGGGCCAGGCCAGGGTCAGCATTCCCAACACACACTCCTGAACTGAGCAGAGGTAGCAGTGCCATTTCCCGTGCCTAAGGGTGAGAAGCTGCTCACTAACTGAGCACTGCAGTCTGTAACACACCACGGCACCTCATCCGCACCAAGATGCTCAACAGGGAGGTGCCAGGTTGGGCAGAAGTTGGGCTTTGTTAAAACACACCCTTCAATGCCACCTGGCACTGCCAGCTGCCAGACCCTGCACATGGTGCTATGGCCACCCAGACCCACCATCCCTCCTGTCTCACTGTCAGACCAGAGGGAGGTGGGTGTGACAGCCCTCAGCAATCCCACGGCCTCTGTCCAGAATGGGGGGCTACCCTGCAAGCTGGTCACTTCAGCTTCGGTTCCAAGAGGTCACTGAGAGGCCAAAGGTGCTGTGCCTAGCCAGAAATCTCTGTCCTCTTCCTCTTCTAGGATGTGTATTCCCAGAACCTCCTAATTCAGTGGCTTGTGCTTTTCTGGCCCTTCTGCAGAAAACTACTCAACCTGGGAGAAACCTAAGTCAACAAAAACAACTACCCAAAGGCTCAGCTGTGTTCTGCTTGCTTAGCGAGCTGTGAGCTCAGGGAAAGGTCTGAGGAGCACCAGGGCTGGGACTGCACAGCTGCCATCACAGGAGGAAGATCTCCTCCAGACTGCAGCAAGCTGTGGCACTGGCACAGCTCCAGGTGACACTGGGAGGGCTGGGGAAAGATGTCTAGGAGAAGGGTAGGAAGCACAAGATTTATGGAACTGCCTCCAGGAAGAAGCAAAGCAAAAGGAGGTTGAGGGAGAAGACTACTCTGCACAAAACCAGCTCTCCAAAGCTCTGCTGACTTGGGGAGATTTTGTCAAATCTTTTCACTGGGTGAAACCTCAACTGGACCAACACAACCTGCACTAAAACACTGATGACATGCAACGCAGGGGGCTAGGGAGAAGGAAAGAGGTTTTATGGCAATTAACACAACCAGATACTTCTCCTCTTGAAGATACAAAGTTACAATTTTTCCACTAATCTCAGAGTCAGGTTTCTCAGGCCGACTTGCAAGTACCATCTACAAGTCTGCAGCAAAGCAGCAGTCTCTCCCAGACTGACCACTGAAAAAGGAACCAGGATTGTTCCTCTGCAACATCAGCCCATGCTCTTATGTAGTTTTTCATGCAACAAAACACCTTTTCCCCAGCAAGGCTGAGGAATAGGCTGTCCCAATTTGCAAGTTTCCACTAAAAGCACCAAATCATAAAATGAAGATTAAAAAAAGCTATTGAGAAATCCCCATTTAACAATTTAAGTTTTCACCCTTACTTTTTTCTGCTGTTTGAATTTAGAGAAGAGAACAAAACCTGACCCTTACAACACACCCCCAAGGGACAGCCTCCTGCTTACACGGCTGGAGGCCATGGCACCACTGTCCACAAACACTGATTAATTTCAACTTAACGGTCACTGTCAACTGCTACATTTCTCACTGCATCACGGTTGTGGGGGTCAATGAAACATGAGGGCTTCTCTTTGGTTATGGCCCCTGAAAGCACAGGGCAGAACTGCTCAGCTGCCTGAACAGCAACAACTGGGAAGGAAGGACGTTTGACTCAACGGGACTTGCAGCTGGATCCACAGGCGTGCCAAGAGCACAGCCTGCTCGGTCTCCAGAGGAAATCACCTGGCTGAACCACCTCCAGGGATGAAAAGGGGGAGAACTTTGACCTACAATTCTCTGCTCACACTATAAATATCTCGCATCAGCGATCAGAACTGAGATGTCTGCTAAAACTAGCAAAGCAATTACTTAAAATGGACAAGACACTTGTTCCTGAATAGGCCTTTCTCCACAAGGGTCAGAAGCAGCCTTGCTTTGTAGAAAGGCCTCCAACTTCATGATCTCTGTCTCATAGCTTTTTTTACATACTGAAACTTCTCTTTAAAAAAACACCTCCTTATTTGGGCAAAGCCAACAGAAAGAATTGTTTCCTGACTCAAAGCAGTGAACATATAAAGCCATTTTTTCTTAGATGTATGTGACCATTGCTGTAAAACTAGTGACACAGAACCACACCCCAGGGCCCATATACTGGGAATGCTACTGTAAAAAACGTGTTCAGGTCATGGCTCGTGAGTGTCTAACACCCTACAAAGGCTGCACAAGGTGTGGGCACTGGCTCCTGCTTTGCTTCAACTGATTCACAGACTCCGCTCTGGCTGAGCAGCGGCTCCCTCTGCGCAGGGGCACAGCCCTGCTTTACAGAGGAGGTTACCTGGACAGATACCCAAGGGTCCCAGATGGAATAAGGTCCTTTCAGAATGTGGCAATACACAGTTTAGCAATAAAGCTACGAGGATTAAAATCAAATACTGAAGTGCAGGAGTATTTCAAAAGTGAGTTCCTGAAAGAGCAGGCAGAGGGCAGGACTTGGATCCTCGCTTCCGTCACCCACCTGGATGTCCCGGGCTCGCTCGTAAGACTGATAGGCAATCTTTTCCTCCATGCTGGCCAGCTCCTGTTTCAAATTGAGGATCTCATTCTGGTGGAGCTCAGTCAGGTCATTTAACTGCTCTTCAAGTCTTTCACATCTAGAAATGACAACACATGGTACAGTGGCTTTAGTGAGAAGAGGACGGCAAAATGACACCAGTGACAACCGAGGAACAAACATCACTGCCTGTGCAGTGAAACCAGGGGGGCTGCCTCAGTCAGCACCCAGCACGCACTGCCACCATGGCCCTTCGCTGGGAATTAGTCCTTTCTACCAGGTAAACTCTGTGATCCTGCTCCTGCTCTGGAATAAAACACACAGTTACATGACAACTGTCAAGTGATGCAAGAAATCAAGGACAGAGTTAGAATAAAATAATGTATTCCCCAAACTTTTGTGTAAACCAAATAGTTCCCTTCTAATACCATAAGCTCTTAAGCATTTTGATCTACACTCAGAATAGTAATGGGCATAAAAATGACACAGAAATGACATGTGACCGATGCCTCAGAGAACATGATGTTACTGTCTGATCTCTGCATGAGGTCACGTGGATCTTTGACTTGTATTTTTCTTTATCTCCCACAAATGATGCAACTTAACAAGCAAATACCATCATATTATTTATAAGAAGGGCACATGAATCACTAACCTGCAGGCTTATTTTTCAGTTTGCTCCTGGTGAATGGGCCAGGAGCAGTCCTGAGGAAGAGGGCTGCCCAAAAAAACCCGAGTTACAGCAATTCTGAGAGATACAGTTTTGGTTCTCATTGAGGGAGTTTTATATCAACTTATGTGATAGCTCTGATGGTAACAAAGGTGTGGGCATGGCTATGGTGGCCATTTTCCACTCTGGACTCTGATTTACACAGTCTACTCATTCTAACAGAATGGAAAAGCTTACCACACAGCTCTTACCATCTGAACCTCGATCCTAATAACCAAGAAACTTTTCAGGAATTAACCACAAGGATAATTCCTTGTTTAAATTTTTCCTTCTGACTCTGCCTGAATTTAATTCATACACACACATATAAGATGAATAAACAATATTTATTTAGAATGAAGAATTTAATTGCAAGTTCTGGAACAAAGACAAAAATCCTGCTTTTGTTTTTTAGGATTTTTTTCCCCAAGATTTTTTTTGGTGCTTCACAAGGTAGTTGTTCAGAATCTGTAGTCAAAAGCTAGCCTTTAAAGACAGTCTTGGGGTTTTGTTTTTAATGGACAAGTCTGAAGAGAATTTTCATTTCTGTTCCCAATGCAATATTGCTTTAAACTAAGGAGCAGTCAGACACAGCATGACAATTTGCAGCAGCAAAACACGTGGTTAACCAGTAGTGAGACCGACAACCCCCAAGCTGATATGGCTCAGCCCAGAAAGGTGCCACAAGGACTGTGCAACCATGCTGAGACACACCAGGAACTGGTTTCCCCAGACTCAGAAGGGCATGGCCATGTGAAGACTGATTAATGAAGGAGCCCAGATAATTAATACTGCCATTTGTTCCCACACAACTTAACAAAAACAACAACTTGCCAACAACCAAGAAATCATAACTAAACCCACTCTAAGTCTCAAAGGAATCATCAATTACTTGAAATATATTCAGTCTGTTAATATATTACAAAATTCTCCAGTGGGTTTATTACACAAAAAGAGACTTAAGCATTTCTGAAAATAGCATGATTGTGTCTTTTAACCTCCTCTCACACAAACACCCTTCATAAAATGGCTGTTGCCAGGCAGATTAAATCCTGTTCTCTAACAAGAAACAATTGTATTTTAATAACTTCAAAACTACCTCAATCTACAGGAAACATAAGGAAACCCTGCAAATCCGTATAGTTAAGAGTTTAAACAGAACAGGATTAGCAGAAGGGTTGGCTCCAATTCTCCTGCCCTGAATGCTGGACAACCAGCTCATTCCTGACCCACACCCTGCTCAATCCCAGAACTGCTGCAATTGGCACCCAAGAATCACCTGTGCTTCCAGAACCCACTGTGTCAGGCAACTGCTTGAACTGGGTTATTTTAAAAACCCACACCCCTGCCCCCACTAACCTACCCTGACTTATTTTTGAAATGACACAGCCTCCATTCAGCTGCTTTTCAATCCCTGTCCCATTACCTACAATTTAGAAAATTAATTTTTTTCCTGCTGCTTTCTATTGGTGTTTAAATTTGAAAAGCAAGGAGAGGTTCATGTGACTTACAGGGCCCAAGGCCAGGGTTTCCCTGTTGAAAGCTGGTTTGCATTTAACTGGGAGTATTACAGAAATAAAAGGGACAGGACACCAGTCAAGGGGTTTAAGATGATAGACATCCCTCTAACACAAGTGCCAGTGTCTTTTGAACAGACTAAATTTGTTTGTAAATATACCACTTTATTTCAGGTATGGAAAACTCCTCTTTGGAGTGAAATTTCTCCTTAAAATTACCAGCCTCTAGATGAACAAGCACCAGCACAGAAATACTTCTGTGCAACGGACCAATGTCACCTGCCACAATTATCACAGAGATCATCAGAGCTGTTCTTATGGACACAGTACACTCCTGGGGCTCAAGTATGGGATATGGGAACACTTAATTTCAAACAGCCACACTGGATTTCCACACATTTTCTGAGGCTCACTGCGTGGGAACTGGGGAACTGGTCTGAAAAGGCTCAGAAACACAGTTATGACCATCTCATTTTTTAAAATGCTTTAAAGGCATTTTAAAGTAATAGCTCCAAAATACAAAGCTAATACACTCATGGAAGCACATGGAAGGGAGGGATGTGATGAAAAGGACACTTTATCTGCACGCAGTGCTTGCTGAGTAAAGAAACTCTGATCAAACTGATGCTAAAGACCTTTGAAGTACACTGTAAACAGAGTTTAACACCTGTCTTCAGTTATCTCTCAAGATGGACTTTTTTTTATAGCTATGTCATACAAACTTCCATGTGATCTTTATTTGTCATGAAATACATCTTTATGCTACTGAACACACTGCTTCCAATAGTGGAGTAAACAGCTAAAAGCAGTATCTATTTGTAATATACTCCAAGTCTTCTACCTAGAGGATACACAAGGGACAGAGTTTGCTCCAAAGCTGCTCTCAGTGCCCACATCCCAGTACTTCCAGGTCTGAGCCTCCCTGGGAAGAGCACAGCTTTTCAGGGACATTTCGGTGCTGTCCTGGCTGGGTGAGCACCCACCTGGCCCAACGTGCTGCCTCCACTGCCCAGCAATACTCCAGAAGAGCCCCCAGACCTCTGAGGTTCAGCTCCTTTGATCTATTTTAAAACACATCATGAGGACAGACTGAAGTCCAACAATTAGACTACATCAAAACCAGCAACTGGAAGCACCAGCAACTACCATTTTGGCTGACAGATGTCTCCTGATAGGAGGGTGGGAGACCTAAATGCCCTTTCCAAGGATGTCAAGTTTGGAAAGAAACCCAAACCCTCGAACTGGCCACACTCCAAATATGTGAGCTCATGATTTCACCATGTACAAACAAGTTCCTAAAGGGACACACAAGATGAAAATACTCAGCAGGAACTTTATTTCAGTCTCAATAGCACAGAAAGTCCCTGTTCATATCAGTAAACAACTGCCACCTTCCAACAATGAGATAAGCCACAGGCCAGTTCGGTGCCTGCTCTGAACTGCCGAGGTGCCGTCAGACTCTTCCTTCCTCAGTGACTCAGCCCCAGCGGAGCAGAGCGCTGCTCCAGGGCTGGCACGTCGGGGCAGCACAGCCCACCCTGCACTCACCTCGATGCCACCAGGCCAGGTCAGGCCAGCCCTGGCAGCCAGCAACACCGGGGCAGGAGAACTGGAGCAACTGCTCCAGTGAGTCGCTGCCTCAGAGATAGTTAGCAAACCAGCAGCTACATGGAGTGATAGGCAAGATCTGGAAGCTGGGAAAGGGAGGGAGGAGATGGAGGAAGTAATGGAAAACCCACAAGGCAAGCCATGACTGATAAACAGAAACTGCACAAACACACAGGGAAAAAAAGATCAGAACCTGCAAAACAGTAGAACATCTAAGAAAGAGGAAATGGACAAAGACCAGGTGAGAAAATGTCACGGCACATGCTTTGTTCCAGCTTCCAGGTACAATGCAAACACTCAGTGTCACCTGACAAGCAAAGGGCTTCTCCAAATACCTTTTTTTTTTTTTTTTAAGCTCTAGCTCTGTGTTTGTTTTTGAAAGCTTCACAGAAATAGAGCAAACTTAGGAGGTATTTATAGCTTTTAAAACCAGTTATGATTAATTTGAATCCCCAGCCTCTCAGCACCAAACCACAATCTCCTTTCCCATCTTTTAATTTTTTTTCTGAAGAGAGAGGTTCCAATTGGAGGAACAAGCGCCACACCTCCCTGCCAAGGCAGCAGCAACCTCTGCCCTTGGACACATCACATCACCTTCCAGTTCTAGGGTGACGTTGGCTTTTATCATGACGGTTCAAAATACACAAGCTATCAAACAAGAATGTAGATTTGTACAGTCAGGTAGTCATCCCGCTGTGATTAGCTCATTAGATCTCACTAATCGTGCAGTTACCTTCAGAGACAAGGGCACTGACAGTAGTTTAACTGGTCCTCCTTAAAGGTCACACCTTTAATCTATCTGCATCAACATTCCAAATGGCAGGTCTAAATTACTATCTTTTTAAACTTTTATAAGCCAAGTGCAGATTCTCCCAGAAGCTTTTCACTCCGGGCTGCCTTGGTTAGCGGCTGGGCTCTGGGCTCACCTCGGGGCAGTGCTCTGTAAAGCTTAATGGCACATGACAGGTATGACTTCACAGTGCACTAGTGTGGGACCTACATGAACCTTGCTCAGAGGTGTTGGACAGTAGTGAGCCAGTTTAGCTGACAACAGGCATCAGTCCCCAGGGTCCACCATTGTACTTTCAGGCCACTCCTTCAGCTGTGCTGTGCTTGCATATAACATTCCACCATGAATGGCTGCTGCTGTATGTGTGAAACAACAACCTACACAGCAACAGACAACAGCACCTCTCTGCTGGGGAGCAGAAGATCCAGCTCCATGTCACTTTGGGATGTGACTTGATGACAATGAGTCACTAGGAACCAAAGTTGCTGTGCTGGGTGCTGGTTTCAGTCAAACCACTGATTGTTGCAAAGCAGGATTAGAAAGTGGTGTTGGTCTGGCTTTGTTTGCCCAAGCTCTGCAAAGCACACAGAAAGCTTGCTGTTTCTACCAGATCCTAGCAGGTTAAGCCTTTTCCAATGTTTTTCCAATGATTTGGCACCAGCATGTCTAAAGAGCTGCAGGGCAACTCCATGTTACACTGCACAAACCAACTCAGCAAGTGGCACGGGGCACTTCAGCAAGCCTGTCCCCACGCACCCGCAGCAGCTCTGCTGCGCCTTGCAGGTTGTGCTCCACAGCCAGGCGAAGCCATGAAGACCACAAGGAACTTCCTGACAGCAGCCTGCTGTCCTCCACCAGAATGAGGGCTTTGGCCTTGCATTTCTTATTTAAAATTTAAGAATCCTGTTGACTTAGACTGCAGTGTCTTGAATGCCTGAAGAAGAGCAGCTGGTAACTCTTCTCTTTGGAGCCTGGGGACAAGCTCTTGCTCCCAATGTGTGAAGGGGAGGACGCCAAATTTCTACTGGACAGCACAACGCAGCCTGCCGAGAGCCTCTTCCAGCCAGTGAGGAAGGGGAAGCATTCCCTCAGCACCTCTCCATGGGCAGCTTTCCTCGGTGGGGAGGTGGGGGCAGCCTCAGGGTGGTGGGAGGCACTGGCTGCCATGCCACGCTGCCACGCTGCCTCCCTGAAAGCCACTGTCCCCTCTCCCCTTTGACTTCATCAGGGACCAGCAGTAGTGCAGCAACTGCCTCACCTTTCCATCACTTTCAGTGAGGGGAGGGCCAATGGAAGCACAGGATACCCAATTCCAGAGCCCCGTAACCTCCATAACAAGCACACTGCCAGTATCTGACATTTAATTCAACTTAATTTCCTTGAACTCTGCCACTGTGGGCTGAGTGAAGGACACAAAGGATATCCTAGTTCTGGCACACGGGCAAGATCACGTCTTGTCAGAGAACATTAAGAAAGCTGGAATGTTTCTTTCTCTGGAAGACACGGATCTGAGTGTCGGAGGAGGCAGGGTCAGTCACTGTCCATCATAGTTCCCCATCTCCCAAACCTTTGCAGGGTTTATGCAGGGCAAAGCACTGTCTGATAACAGTAACTGCATCAACGTACTCTTGATTTTGGGACACCTTATTAAAACTCTTTGGCTTGACTTATTATCTTGAAAACACCGTGAAATAACCTTTTTCCTTGCTATTTCTTTCATGTAAAGAAGGGAGATGAGCAGCAAGACAGCAATATCTACAAAGGACAAAACCAGGAGGGAAAAATCCTGAGACCACCACAGAGCTTCTCACCTGAATCAGGCTGTTGGGAACAGCCTGCTGAGCAGTACCATCCCAGCCCTGGTGCTCTGAGATCGCAGCACTGAATTGTGAAACAAAGTACCACAGCACGTACCTGTACCGCTCCTCCTGCAGGGTCTGCATTATCAACGTGTAATCCCTCTGGTAGCGAACCTTAAGGTCCTCAAATGACTCTTCCAGTCTTGCCTGTGTCTCTCGAATTTCTTGAATCTCATGCAATATTGCATCAAACCCTGAGCTCTGCATATCCAGAGTGTTTGTTTTGGAGCTGGAAGCTCCCACAGGGCCCCCCGTTGTGCTGTTGGCTCCCACCGAGCCCGACGTGGCACTGGAGCAATCCTCTTCACTGCCATATTTTGGGCTTGACTGAAAGTTCTGAATAATGCCTAGAGCCTTGCCTCCTGTCCCATCCTCCTGGCCTTCTTCTAAGGAGTCTTTCAGATTAGCAATATTGTCTGCGCTCCCAAACTTGTTTCTTATGAGGGAGGCAATCTCCCGGGGTTTGGAAACCACAGCTCCTGCTGCCGAGTGTGTGGCCTGGGAGAAACTGGAAAGCCCACCTTTTACGCTGTCTACCACTCCCTCACTGAAGCCAGTGACTTTTGCTCCAACATCTTTCAAACCCTGATGCATATCCCTGAAGACATCCTTTGGCTGCCGAGGGATCCCATTCTGTTCAATCTCTCGCAGCTTTCGGTGGTAATGTTCCAGTTTCTTCTGCAGCTGCAAGATGGTCTGGGCTGACTTTTGATTTTTCTTCTCAAACACTTGCTTAATGCGGGCGCTCTGCTGCTTGTCTGCATTGTTGGCCAATTTCAGGTACTCTGCCACGTTATCATCACGGGCTGTTTGCTCAATTTTGATCTGCTCAGTCAGCTTCAGTATCTTCTGCTGCAGGTGTGTGATGGCCACTTTTGTCCTCTGCGGATCTGGGGTCCCATCAACAGAGTCCGTGTTGATGCTGCCATCAGTGCTGGAGGCCACGGCACTGGAGGTCTGCGCCAAGCTGCTGACTTCCAATCGCTCGATCTAGGCAAGGGGAGAGAGAAACATGAATGCTAATCATCAGCTTCACCAACAGAAAACCTTTCATTCTTTATGCAAACCAACCTGGCAAATGGAAGTAATTCTACAAAAATGCACCTTTTTTCTCGCAGCCCAGGGGACAGTATCAATCAAGTGAGCATTATGTGTTTTACGGACATTTAATAAAAGCTGAGAAATAAGCAAAACCCCTCATACTTGAGCCCACTTAATGGCCTCAAACAATCCAAAACTCAAGCATAAATGCTCATCAGGGCACCCGAGCTTGGCAGGCTGAGCACTCCGAGGTATTGGTACAAGGGCAGGGGCTCTACCCGCTGGAGAGTGAAGGGACCGAGAAGGTAACTGAGAGCAGAAGCCACATAGTTCAAGTGTACAGCACACCCGAGTCATTCCCAGTGCTTCACTTGTTTGTGCAGCAGCAACCGTGAAACCTACCCCGAAGAAACCACTCTGCTACGGTCAGTGCTTCTAACAGAGACACGAACGGACGCCCCGCCGCGGCAAACCTTGCGAGCGGGTGTCCCCGAGCAGGAGAAAAACAGCGAGTTTCAAAGGAGAACTCCCGCTTTTGGCCAAAAAACAAGGCAAACGCTGTTTCAGCGCAACCGAACCCGACAAGTGCCCGCCGCGAACGGCCCGGACAGCCCCGGGAGCCCGCCGTACCCCTTGGCCAGCCCGGTGCCGCCGTACCCCTTGGCCAGCCCGGTGCCGCCGTACCCCTTGGCCAGCCCGGTGCCGCCGTACCCCTTGGCCAGCCCGGTGCCGCCGTACCCCTTGGCCAGCCCGGTGCCGCCGTACCCCTTGGCCAGCCCGGTGCCGCCGTACCCCTTGGCCAGCCCGGTGCCGCCGTACCCCTTGGCCAGCCCGGTGCCGCCGTACCCCTTGGCCAGCCCGGTGCCGCCGTACCTTGTCTCGGCGCAGCAGCAGCAGTGCCCGCTCGCCGTGCATGGCTCCGCCGGCCGCCCCTGCCCGGGCGCGGAGCGCGCCCGCCGTCCCCCGGCCCGCCCCGCCCGCCCCCTCGCGGCACGGAGGCCTCCCGGGCCCGGGGACCGCCCCGACCGCGGCCCGCCCCGATCTCCCTCAATGGCTTTTACACTTTCGGCTCCCGCGGCCACCGGCCCGGCGGGGACCGGCCAGGCAGCTCCCGGGCTGTTGCACTGGAACAGCTGCCAGCTGACCCACAGCTACTGCCCAGACGCAGAACCATGTCCGTGTTTGTGAATATGCGCTTTACAAAACAAAAAGTGCTCTTACAGTTAACTGTACCCTCTCTCTCGATTCAATATTCCATATTTAATGCAAAAAAAATCAGCATCTTGCAGGCAGCAACACTGGCCGCACTGGGGATCAGCCAGGATCCTTTCATAATCCTGAGGTTCTCTGTTTGCTATCCCATCAACAGGAAAACCAGTCAGACACCTGGAAAACCATTTTCCAAAGGAGTTCAGCTGCTGGAAACCACAGAATATCAGTTCTCAGTCAGTTGTGACTCCTGAAATATCAGCTGCTCTCTTAAGAGGGTTTAGTTCTAGAAAACCTGGATCTTGGCATCATCATCATCATCATGGCCAGTCTTTGCGAACGAAGATTTGGGAAAGGTCTCTACCCACGTTTGTTACAAGCACGCTGGTGATACAGGGCTTTGCAAATGCGGGTAAGGCCTTCGAGCCTGCGCAGTGGATTTTTTAGGTGAGACACAGTGTGTGCTGAACTGAGCCCACCCTTTAATCCTGAGGTTCATCTGCCGGGGCCGAGCAAGCTTGGATGGTGGCAGCGAGGTCCTCAGGACGTAGGTTTGTTTAGAGTGACCTTCTCTTAGATGGATGGCCTTACAGGGCTGAACGAGCTCCATCTGCCCGGGTTTAGAGTTGTCGGATCTTGGCATAAATCAATGGAAAATTGGTGCTAAGAATTCATATTAATCAATGGGACCAACAATATGCATGACATCAGTACTGCACAGAGAACATGCTGTCTCCAAAATGTAGGGATGTACATTTTTAAGTCATACACATTTGTTAAGATACCTCTTCTTGGAATTTATAATTTCATTAAGATTTTCCCAGGGCTGTCACTGATCTGATTTCTCCCTATGGCCTAGAAGGACAGAAAGACCCTGGTTGTGCAGGGCATGTCTGGCCTGGTAACATCACCCAGCACCCGTGGCACAGCTGCTCTGAGCTTCACTCACAGAGCAGCTCTGCCAACCTGCCCCCACCCCAACAGCAGCACAGCACAAGGTGTCTGTGCAGCACACAAGACAATCTTATTACTGTTAACTGCCTACGAACCAAGAGCTTCTCAAAAAAACCGTCAATCCAGTCGTGACAATCTCTACCTACTCCAAAGCAAAGACATTTTAGTATTAGTGGCAGACGAAAAAAAGAAAGATCCACAAATTTTATGCAAAATGTTAACAAATTAATTTGATATAACATTTTATCCTTTTTTTTCACAATCCTTTTGTTCTGGGCAGCAGTAAGGGTTGAGTGAGTGTGGACTGACCCTGTGTCCCAGAACCAAACAACTGCTGATCACCAGCTCTTCTGCAGCCCACATGCTCCAAGCTGAGATCTGCACAGGTAAGTGTCATGGAACTAATGGGGCTTCAATATTATGTTGCAGTAAAGAGTTTCTATCAGCTCAATGTACTTCAGGTTGGGTCTAATTAGTCTACATGTGTGGATAATTACTATAAATTACACTAATAGTACACTCTTCCTCTCAGACACAAGTTTTGTGAGAGAAAAATTTAGTACAAACTTTCTCTTCCCCTCCTTTTAAAGTCAACTGACTTCAGCAAATCTGCTCAGGTGGCAGAAAATAACCTAGAACAGCAGTAGTAGAATAAACCATGTTGGGATAATTGCTTTATAATTACCAGCTGTGTGGATATTAATCTGGGATAAGAAAAAGAGTTCTTTCCAATGCAAAAGGAAATGGCTGTGCAAAGTGCAGTTCTGGAACAAAACAGAGATAATTTCTTTGTCCATATTGACAAGACTTTGTAAAGGGAAGACCTGGCACAAACTGTGTCCCTGGGAAATTCTGGTGACCTATTATTGAATTTGAGATGCCTGGCAATCTGTCCTGAAAAGATGCTGGTAAAGTAAATACTGTAATGGTCAATGCTTGCATAAGAATAGGGATTACAATTCAATAGTCAATCTCCCTTGCTATACAATTGACAGTCCTGATCAAGGGGAGCTGTGTGCCCTCCCACCAGGAGGTGCTCTGAGAACTTCTCCGGCACTATGCCATGAACCAAATGAAATCATGTGAAGACCTTATGCTTTGTCTCTCTCAAGATCTCACCGAATTCCCAGCACTGCCTACGCTCTCAGGCTTCCTCTCCTGTACAGGTTTTCTAATGTCTATTCTGCAGCACACAGCCCAAAACCCACTTCAGGATTCTGCCTTTTGGTGCTGCTGAAGATTAAACATAGAAGTTCCTCTAAAGGTGTTTCACCCTTTTAGAACTTTTCCAGTGAGAAAACACACAAAATCATTCACCAAGAATATAGATTGTTGTTTTCAAACAGGCAGGGTAGCTGCATAAGTGAACAGCAGCTTTCAGAGCAAGCTTGCTGCAAGGGGACTCCTGCTTCCTCCTCCCTTGTCTGGAGCTTCACAAGTGTGACCGAAAAGTGTCATGTTACTTAGAATAAAAACATACAGGGCAAAGTGAGACAGGGGAGCTGAGAGTGACTGCCACACACAGCCTCAGCAGTTAACAGCACCCAAGGCACCCATGTTAGTCACCTTCCCGGTGACTGTACACCTGAGTGGCAGCTAAAACTAACCACAAAAACATTCAGAAGTTGTTTTGTTTCCTTTTCCCACTGTGCTGAAGGCAGTTCAGTCATACAGGCAGAAAATCTAGGAGACTCATACAAAGTCAAGTTTGAGACTTCCTGTTTGGAAACACCCCTCATTAACAGCATCATTAGCATGTGGCAGGTGCAGCACTGGGCTCAGGAACTTGGCCAAGCCCTCCATGCTGAGTGGGCAGACAGTCTCCAGCCTCAGGCAGGCGCCAGGAGTGGAGACTCGCAGTCTCTGATGACATTTACAAGACAGTTGGTTCGTTAGTAAATAAGATCTCTCGTTAACACCTTACAGGGAATAAAAATCAGAGGGAAGAAAAATAAAGAACGTTCTTTGTGCCTGACCATGTGTGCAGAGTTACAGCCCCCCAAGGCCCTGCTCCATTGGATCTGCATTAAACCACCTGAGTGTGTATTTGAATAAAGCCACACACAGAATCCCTGGCAGGTACAATGAAGAGCTATTTAAACATCACCTTCATCATATTCTGTCAAATGCCATCAACAGCCACAAGTCACCTCCCTGGAAGACACCTGCAGCACATGACTTGAAACACCTGAGCGAAGGTGGCACCAGCCCCGCTGTCCCGTGAGCGGGCAGTGCCCGGTCACTATGGATCCAAGACAGACACTGCATATGGCACAACTTACCACAGGTCCCAAAGAAAATAAAAGTGACACAAATTCCCCTGCCTCACACACCCAGATGGTGCAATAAGCTATTTATGACCTACAGCTTATCAAGAGTTGAGAGTGTTTTTCTAATGCTTTGCTTTTCAAAGGTTGTTACCAAATCACAGATCAGCTGGGGTTGGAAGGAACCTCTGGAGCTCACCTTGTCCAACCCTCCACTCAGGCAGGGCCACCAAGGGCCAACTGCCCAGGGCCACGTCTAGGAGGCTTTTGAGTGTCTCCCAGAACAGAGGTTCCACACTCACATCCTACATTTGTGCATCTGTCTGTAATAAAAACTTGGGCCTGTAAGTCTCTCTGTTCCAACGCTGCCACACATCTGATACTACCAACTCTGTGGGTCACTATTTATTTCCAATTGCATATTTATATGATGGCAAATCCTGTGTAACAGCATAAGTAAGGGAGAATATTTCTGATCATTCACCTCTCAATTAAATACACACAGAAGATCCAAATACTGATGCACTTAACCATCCCAAGAAACACAACTGCCCACTCATGTACGGATTCATTTATGAATCCACCTTCCCTCAGCAAGTGCTCAGGGCGCATACAAGCTCCTGCTCTATGAAACATCTGCCTTGGCTTTACTGCCAAGAAGAATACAAAAGAAAAACAAAGAACAGGTCCAGTGTGATTCCTTGTGACACACAGGGCAGTAATCCTGAAAAACTGTATTGGCCGACTGAATGTTCAGAAGCTGCTGCAGCTTTGCATTTTACAGAATTAGAGAATCACAGAATCAACTGGGTTGGAAAAGACCTCTGAGATCACTGAGTTCAACCTATGACCTAACGCCACCTTGTCAACGAGACCATGGCACTGAGTGCCACATCCAGTCTTTCCTTAAACACCTCCAGGGACAGTGACTCCACCACCTCCCTGGGGAGCCCATTCCCATGTCCAATCACTCTTTCTGTGAAGAACTTCTTCCTACTGTCTAACCTAAACCTCTCCTGGTGCAGCTTGAGACTGTGCCCTCTTGTCCTACTGCCAGTTGCCTGGGAGAAGAGACTGACGCCCACCTGGCTCCAACCTCCTGTCAGGGGATTGTACAGAGTGATGAGGTCTCCCCTGAACCTCCTCTTCTCCAGGCTGAACAACCCCAGCTCCCTCAGCCTCTCCTCACAGGGCCTGTGCTCCAGACCTGTCACCACCGTTGTCACCCTTCTTTGGACACTCTCCAGCACCTCAATGTCCTTTCTAAATTGAGGGGCCCAGAACAGGACACAGCTGCTGGCCTCACCAGCACTGAGTTCAGGGGCAGAATCACTTCCCTGCTCCTGCTGGCCACACTTCCTGATCCAGGCCAGGATCCATTGGCCTTCTTGGCCACCTGGGCACACTTTGGCTCCTGTTCAGCTTCCTGTCCATCCACACTCCCAGCTCCCTTTCTGCCTGGCTGCTCTCCAGCCACTCTGTCCCCAGCCTGTGGGGCTGCCGGGGGTTGTTGTGGCCAAAGGGCAGGACCCGGCCCTTGGCCTGGTTGAACCTCATCCCCTTGGAATCAGCCCAACTCTCCAGCCTGTCCAGGTCCTCTGCAGAGCCCTCCTGCCTTCCAGCTGGTCAGCACTCCCCCCCAGCTTGGTGTCATCTGCAAATTTGCTGATGGTGGACTCAATCCCCTCATTCAGATCATCAATAAAGATATTAAACAGAACTGGGCCCAGCACTGATCCCTGGGGACACCACTAGTGACTGGATTCCAACTGGATGCAGCCCCGTTCCCCACCACTCTCTGGGCCCAGCCCTCCAGCCAGTTCCTAACCCAGCACAGAGGGCCCCTGTCCAAGCTGTGGGCTGCAGCTTTTCCAGGAGTGTGCTGTGGGAGACAGTGTCAAAGGCTTTGCTGAAGTCCAGATAGACACACCCACAGCCTTCCCCTCATCCACCAGGCAGGTCACCTGATCATAAAAGGAGATCAGGTTGGTCAGACAGGACCTGCCCTTCCTAAACCCGTGCTGGGATTTTAACAGGCTCCAGCTACTTACCCACAGAAACTGCTGGTCATCCTTGCCAGCAACTATTCTGAGCTCTCCCTAGCACACTCCTAAATCCAAAGCCAACCCAAAACCATCTGAGGAAAGCACACAAACAGATGGACAGCTCAAGGAAGTCTTGCTGTGTGTTTTTCACAGCACAGCTCATTGGCTAGATTATAATTGGGGTTTCTAAGAGATAAACAGCCTTTGCCTGTGGGCAATTAACCCTCAGGATGGTGGGAAGATGGTTATGGAAAAAAACCCCAAACAGTAAGTAAACAAAAATGAAAACTAACCCTGAAAAAAAAAAAAAAAAGAAAAAAATACACTACAGTGCCTTTGCCTGCCTCAGACAACAGCTTGAGCAGGGAACCAACATTGTAATACCAAGAGGAAATGGCTTTCCATCTTACTCAGAGTAGTTAAACAGTCCTGAGTGATGATAACTACAACACAAGTGTGCTGAGGGTCCATGTGCCAACCCAGAGGCTCCGTGTGCCCTGCTCTGCAGAGAGGGGAGAGCAGGTCCTGCCCTGAACACAAGGGCTGTCAGCAACCACAACCCAGCAATGTTTCACATACGCTCTCCCTTTCCTCAGAGGGGTCCAAACCAAGCAGCCCCCTGCCTAACCCTGTACTGTCACAGCTTGGGGACAGACAGGATAGCAACTCCCTCCAGGGCTGAGGTGCAAGCTCTCTGAGGACCTAGTGATAAGGCCCTTGGAGATGCTATTACCACATTCCTAAAGACAGTTCACCATCCGGCCCCAGCCCCATACCAGCCAGACCGCAGGAACACCACCAGAGCGAAAGGTGACCTGGGACTGCTTCACTTGGCACTGGTGCCAAGAGCAGCGTCCACCAAGCGATGGCCTGAAGTACACAAACAAATCCTCAACCACAGCTTGGGGTCTGGTAAAGCCAGCTGCAGCATGACTTGTCCATGGCCTTGTCACCTCATTTAATATGAAATGGAGTTGTGATTCATGTGCTGCATCAAGTGTCAGAAACAGAGTTTAGCTATGAAGGAGCCAGCTGTCTTTTCCTCAGAGCTGTCAGTGGCAGAAATCCCCAAAGCAGACCAGTATTTCAGCTTTAGCCCTCGCTGGGGTGGGGAGGAATGATGGGAGATGCTGCTGCCACATGATGTCATAGTCACTGTATCAGAGAGCATTGCAGGCAGTATCTGTCACAACCAACACAAGCCATTCCACAAGGGAGCTCCGGTGAGTCCCTGTCAGTCCAGGACAATCGCTGGTCCCAGACGCTTCTCCCACAGCACCAGTGCAGTGGAGCTTGGTGGGCCTCACATGTTCCCCCTGCTTGACTCCACCTGCACAGGGCCCTGTGCCTCTTGGGAAGCAAACACATCACTAACTAACTGGTTAAGAGGTAGCTGAAGCTCCAAAGCTGACTTACACTTTTCCCACCTGTGGTTCAGGCAGTGCATCCCCAGTGCCTGCCAGCCTGGTGCAATGGGCTCAGGCAAGGAACACTGGACAAGCTGTTCCCTCAAATGGGACGGGGACATGCGGGACCAGGCACCAGCTTGGCCCACGAGTACTCACTGACACAGGAGACAGAAGGGACTGACATGGTGCAGTGTAACATCTCCCTTAAGAGGCTGTCTGTGGCCCTTTTAATTCTTTTTAAAAACCAAATTGCTGCCAAAGACATCACCTTCTTGACTTCAAACTTCTGAAATCTTGAGAAAGGGTATTTTTGAGTGCCAAACCAGTAAGGCTTGGTGGCCCAATTCAGTAATGGTTTCCCCAAGCTACAGACTAGTCAAGCAGAAAATCATTGGTGTTGACTGAATAAACAGGGCAACATTGTGGGTGATGCAAGTCCAAGGGAATGGATACAACAATCTGACTGGAAAAATAAAAAAGAACTGAATTATACACAAGGGCTCATAGAAGGTGGAAACGGATGATGCAGCAAAAGATATGGCCAAAATAACATCCATGGATGTTTATTTTAGCAGCTCCTGATTTTTAATCTGAGGGGAGTGCCAATCAGGCCAGGAGTTACAATAATAATGACAGGAAATGAGGTAAACCTAACAAAAAATTAAGTAAAGGAGTCAGTAGGAGAGGGTGGATTAGGAAACAAGTTTATACAAGCTTTTATCAGAAAGTGACTATATAAAAATCATGGGGTTTTGTTTGGTTTTGTTTTTTTTTAAACTCATCCTGTTTTCACTAGTGTGTCTGAATCATATCTCATTACCTGAGACACAAAATTTTTGTTAACACTTCCCAGAGAGTAGAGTGGTTTGGGCTTTTTTTTTTTTTAATGCTTCAAGCTGCTATCTGATAAATAAAGATTATTACCACATGTTACATATTCATTTGTAAAGAACAGAGTTTAATTTTGTGGTTGCAAGTTAACTTTGACTTGCAAAGCACTGAAGCAAACTGGGTCTAGAGTCTGGGAGGACAAATGCCTCTGAATGATCCCTCTGCACGATTTGTCTACTCAGATCCTTTGCAAGAGCAAGGATTCCCCTTTTTCAGGGGATGTTTCTCTGTTGAGGTTTAATATGCATGCCCCCTCCAAGTGTTTAGTCTAAAGGGCTCCAGTACATGAGCAGAGCAACTGCACTTCTACATTTACTTCACTTCTTTTATTTTTAGCTGTAGTATTTTCTGCAGGAACGACACAGAGCATGACCATAACCAAACTTCATCCTGAAAGCAGCTGATCCAATCAACAGTTCATACAATATTAAGTATTTAAAAACAACAGGATTCATGTTTCCTGCAAACATATTGCTTTGTCATTCCTCTAGAGCATTTCCTGACACATTGTTTCCTTATTTAAAGCCTTTCTAATATAACACACACAGTACATCAGCTGATACTTGTCACAGCTATGCAACAGAGCTGCTTCAGTCTCCTGCCCTGTTCAAAGACAGCTTGTGTTTGCCCCAAGTGCTGCAGGTGCTCCTGCATTCGCACCACCTGAATCTCTGATATTGCTCCAAGTGGCAGACTCAGCTTGTCAAGGACAAGCACAATGTGGGCAAGGGCAGTCCTACAGCCCACAGACACACGTTCCCGGCACATGGCACGGCTGCCTTGGGAAACCTGGAAGAGGAGAACACTGAGCAGGGAGACATCAGAGAGGAAGGTGTGCTCAAGGGATGGTGAACACCCAGCAGTCAAGCAACAGGGCACCTGTCCAGAAATCCACAGGGAACACTGAATCAGGTAAATACTGAAGTCACTACACTGCTTTTGGTATTCTTGCAAAAGCCAAGAATCCTAATCGAGATCTCCATTTAGAGACAGCCCTCAGTGCAGCATCTCCTCAATGTGTGGTGGAAAGCTGCTCAGGCTACCCTGACCTGGCCTAGAGAGCACAGAACATGGTATTCTGTGCTCACTACTCCTCTCTCCAGCTCTCAAGAGGTGATGCAGCAGCCTGATGTTATATGTGCCAAGATGCGAAGCAGACAGATCTATCGACCTGGGAGGTACAACACCTTTAACCCCCGTTTTCCTACTGCCCTGTAGTGCTGTGGTCCGTATCACTGCAACCTGGCATTTCTAACAGGGCTGTTTCTGAGAGCCACCTGTGTGCCACTTTTGTTATGAAGACTGATGAATGCAGTGAGACAAAGAATACACGTCCAGTACAGAAGATATTATTCTCCTTTGGGAAGAACTGTGAGTCGATTAAGTCAATGGATTAGACATATGTGTTTCAAACACAACAGGAACACTATGCAATCTCTCAACCATGTCTTCTGCAGATGGTAACAGGCAAACCTTCAGCAATGGCAAAGGCAAACAGCACAAAAACAGTCTGAATCCTGGATTTCTTTTTTCTCCAGAAAAGAGCCACAATGGATGGGAGAGCTAACTGTAACAATTCAAAGAGAAATAGCTTCTATTTTGCGTTGCAGATCAGAGCATCAGAAACCTTACTGCCTCTCTTCAATATTTAATAAATTGAGGGAGAGATACTGTTTACTGTTAACTCAAGACTAGGAAAGGGCAATGCCAAGCTACACAGCTCAATGAAACCAAAGAAAGATACTTAATCATTTCTGAAGGTCACCAGCTCCACAGAAAGCAGTATGCTTACTCTTTTTCTACCTGAAGAAGAATATGGTTCTGCAGTTTGTTTACTACTTTGTGAAAATACATTTTGCACAGCTAAAACAGCAAAACAAGAGGTCACACTAAAAAAGCTACCAATGCAAGCACCTTTCTCTTAACACTGGGCTGCATCTGCACCCACCTTCTTTCATTGTTCACTGTTTCATAAAAACCAAATCCCAAAACAACAAAACCAGAAAATCCCAAAAACCAGCACCATATTTGATCTTGTTTATGGATTGCAACACTCACACAGGCAGGAGCCTTTTTCATACTTTCCAGCTTATGAAGCAAAGAAAAGCTATATAAAAAACTAACCACTGAAAGTCAGCAGCAGTGCCCAGAGGAAAAACACAGCGCTCCCAAGGCTGATGCACAAAACGAGGTCAAATTCCATTAGAGATTCAAATAAAACAGCCAAACAAGACAGCTACTGCCGTTCCAGCGATGCTCGCAATCTCCTCACCTTAGCGGGCTCGCAGAAGTCCCTTTCGCAGCACACGCAGGTACAGCAGCACCACATAAACATCCCCGCGCGGCCATGGGCAGCCCCGGCGCTGGGCAGTGCCCTCGGCCGGCCCGCTGGCCGAGCATGGCTGAGCCGGGCCGGCCCCGCTCGCTCCCCGCCGGCAGCGCCAGCGCCGCTCCAGCCGCGCCGCACGGCCGGGACGCGGCTTTTAAAGCCACAGAGCTTCCCAGGCGCTGTGCAACGCTCGGCACTATTTTTAAAACCACACCTTCGAGCCAGAAAAATGGTCCAGGATAACATAACCAAATAGGGAGCAGATCAATAGAGTCAAAGTGACACGGTTGTTCCTCAGCGACACAGCACAACAGACCTGGGGGCAAGGGTCAAGCAAGAATTGATAACCGAATCCAAGATGTGCATCAGGACATAAATCCACCTATAAACTATACGCTCAATTGCAGCACTGCTGAAACACTGCTGTTTAATAATCCCTAAACACATTTTTCAGAATATTAACATGATCTCGTGGAAGGTTGAAGCTCTAATTAAAAAGTCATTGTCACAGGACTCCAGCACACAACAGAACCAGCACAGCACTGTAACCAGAGCTGACAATGGGGCAAGAATAAACCTCAGCACCACTCATCCCCTACCCCCAAATTCCTTGTCAAAGATAAGGTGTTTTACTATCATATTTAGAAGATATAAAGCAAAGGCTCATCACTCTGCTTGACAGCTCTGACCCACAGCACCTTAAGCCATCTAGCTCCACTACTTTGGACCCATTTGTAAAAGGCACCCTCAGCTCATGGCTCCTTCTCCCCTTGCTCTTCTCTGTCTCACTGATACTCCCTGTTTGTAGCAAATATTATCACTCACCCGGGACAGAGACAAGATGATCCAAAGCCAAGCCATTAATTCAGAGTATGCAAGGTGCTCCAAAGGCTGACATACCAGGAACTGCCAAACCCGACAGGAGTGGAGTGGGCTTTTAGGACTTCCTCACTGCATGAGCCCTGCAGCATGTTTGCAGCCAGCACTGATATAAGGACTGAACTTTCCATTTTTAATTTATGTCTGTCCCTTTGAGCCAATGTCTCTTCAAAGCTCTGACAGACATCACAGTGCTTGGGTTTGGTACATTTGCATTTTTGTTTTTAAATCATTCTCTTTACTTGCAGTAATGCACAGGTAATGTGAAGAAATTCTGCACTGACACATTAATTCACAAAATATAAATTTCAGCAAGGTAACATAGGAGAAACTCCCAACTGACTCAAACCATGGGTAATGTGGAAGAAAATACTACTGTGTACAAAATTCAGTTTTCATTAGGAAAAAAGGAAAATAAGAGGAATTAAAACCTGAAAATGTATTCTGTAGGAATCAAATTTAGAAGACAGACAACAAAAAAAGCCATTGTCTTAAATGATACTGGTATGTCAGGTGGCATTTATGGAAAAAACATTATGATGAAAGGACAAGTGCATCATACAGGCCATTTAGAACAGGAACTGAGAAGAAAAACAGTCCAGAGAGCAGGAACAGTAACATTTGATTCATGCAGGAGAGATGCCATGTTGGTGTAGAGATGTTAAATGATACGGCCCAAAAGCGTTTCTGTGGACGTTTCTGTGATGTCAGAGAACAGGACATGAAGGACAATGGATGAGCCAAAAGGGAAGAGGCAGGTGGATATCAGAGCTGTCTGTGGTGCAATGGGTGACCCGCAGACCCATCCCACCATCGCGCCGTGTCCCCAGCACTGCCGGGGCCCTGCGGCGGGGAGGCGGCCGAGGGAGCGGTGCCACTCCCCACCCCACTTTGTGACGCTCTGCCACAACACCAGCTGCCTCAAAGCTGCTCCTGTCCGCGGGTCTGCGCCTCGGGAAGAGCTCAGGCAGCACCACTGCAGTAACCGAGGCCAAGGCATGCGCAGAACGCAAGTGAAAATGAAACTACCACAACTGACCATAATGCCATAGATTCCAAACTGCAACACAGTGCCATGAAAATGATTGCAAAACCCAAAAACTACAGGAAATCTAATTCAACTGACACTTGCATTACTATTTCTCTATGTGTATTCTCAGGGTTAAAAGCTAAGAGTGTTTCTAAAAATCGATCCACTTATAGAAGTATTAGGTATTGAGATTCTCTGCCTAGAAGCATGCTAACAAACAGCACACAGAAACACTGGTATTAGTTGCTGACCTGTACCAAAGGAGGATGCCAGCCCCCATCTGCCACATCCCTGCGCTCACCCACGTGTCCAGGGCACGCAGCAGTCTCAGCACAGTGCACTGACCGCACTGCAGGCGCTGCAGAGAGCGACCGGCTCCGTCCGCTGCGCTCCAGAGCACGGGGGGCACGAACCAGGCCAAGAGCCATCTACCCTGTTGCAAGAGTCTAGTGAGAAATCTCCACTGAAAACAGAAACTGAATAATTTCTGTACTCGTGCAAGTTTAGGGTACACACTGGATTTGGAATCGCAATCTAACACAATATCAAGAAATATTAAAAAAAAAAAAAAGAGTCACTTTTTCAAGGAACTATTTCACATTCATATGGCAGATTTCCCTATCAGAAAGCAGTGTCAATACTGAGAAACATCCAGATGCCCAAAACCAAAAGGTCATCTGTTAATGACAGCAGATCCAATTTAACAGAGGTGAAAGGGAAGGGTGGTAAAATTGCTTGTGTAGAAAGAACATCACTAGCCTTATTTAGGAAGCAGCTTATGTTGGGTACAACCCAGTCTGATTCACAGGAATTTTACTACTGTTCAAATAGGTCATTTCACCATATAAAGGAACAAACAAATCCATGAAAATTCATGAAAATATGCTCATTAGTCTACTCAACATATCCAGAGAGCCCTCTAAAGCTTTACCAAACAATAAAAACAAACCCAACCTACCAAGCTGAATTTCACCTCCATTAAGAGGAGTCGGTCTAGCTCCTCATCCAAGAGGAACCCATGCTTTCCTCAGTGAGTTCTGTTACACTCCCAAAGTGTGGCAACCGAGCACTGGTGTCCCATGCTGCTAAAAGGAGACTCCTATACTCACGAAGAAATAAAAACATCATAAAAAGAGCATCAACAGCTACTCTTCCATGCAAATGAAACTCAAACAGCTCTGGCACGTTGCAATCCAGCAGCGAGTCAGTGTAGAACTTGCTGCTGCAGGAACTCCAGCAGTGCTGCTGCCCTTGCCTTGCTTCTCCAACAACTCGCTCGGCAGGAGACAGTGACAGTGACCACCACATGATGGGATCAAGTCTCAGCAACGTGGGGTGTCACAGACATTCCCAAGTGTCTCAGCCAAGAAAAGAAAAAGCCTAGTAACTTGAGCCAGTATTGAGAAGAGCAGGGAAGAGGTGGGGCACTGAGCACACTTTCCTGCTAAGGGCACACTCTGCGCACCATCCCACAGCATCAGCAGTAATGGGGGTGCAGCCACAGGCAGCTTGCAGCTTGTTCACATTCTACAGTATTTCTTTCCTGAAGTCATTTTGTAAAACTGGAGAGAGGATGTTGGAGGGGAGGGAGAAGGGCAAATGAGCTTTGGTTGAACGTAAAAACTTATGAGATTAGATTCTCATATGACCCCTGTAACAAGATGAGAACTCTTTCCAAGACCCCTTAAAACAAAAAAAGTTCTGGGAAAAAATGCAGCAGGGACTAAATATTAAGTAATGCAAAATATGAAGTGAGAGAGTAAGAAACTGGCAGAAAATTCAATTTCCAAGTTGTGATCATTCTCTCACTGCGCTGTTCCCTAAAGTGGTGCTTAGACTGTGGAGAAAAGGCCACCTCCCCGCTCCCTCCCTCCTTCAGAGTATTTCACATGTGAAATGACTCTTGAACACCCAAGGCACACATCTGACTGATGGGAAGGAAAGCCAGTGTTAGGGCTCCTGACAGCAACAACTGAACAGCGCACCCTGTGTCAAGGAAATTGGGAAAATGACAACACAAAAGGAATCATTAGAGGAAGACAAATTCCTGGCACTGAAACAGCAGAGAAGCCTAAAAGCAGGCTATAATTATCAGAAGGAAACTGGGCCAGCACTATAGCAGGACATCCTTGATTTGGCTCCAAGTCCTCTGGAGGCACAGGAGCAGAGGGCTCAGGCCGGGCTGGGCACAGCCGGGCAGAGGGCGGCTGTCTCCGCGCGGCCCTGCGGCAGCACTGACCAGCACTGACCAGCACTGACCTGCACTGACCTGCACTGACCTGCACTGACCTGCACTGACCTGCACTGACCAGCACTGACCTGCTGGACCGAGCGTCTGGGGGAGGTGGCACCACCAGTGCACTGTGTGCCCTCCTCAGAGTCACAAAGGATATGGTGCCCACAGTGCTGTGGGTATGTTTAAGAGAAAAATCAGATTTGTGGTTTTCTAGCTGCTGTGAAATACACATTATAATTTGTCCTGTCAGTTTAGGACACTGCTGTTCCTAAAGCTTCATGGTTTGGACTTCTGAATTCCCTTCCTCCCTTTTGAGACTTAAAATGAACACAGATTGCTTAAAATTCAAAGCCATAGGATTTGCCTTTATTGAGTAGAACTTCATATGGCCAGTGAAGGGTTAATACCCCAACACCACTCCTGGATCAGTAACCTCAGTGATATGAGTTCTCTTGCACAAGGCTTCCTCCTTAATTCTGTGGTGATCAGTAAGTTTCTGCACAGCTGCAAGACCCCAACACAGATCCTGGTCTTGATCCATACTAACCTCAAAACTGAAACCCAGCAACCTGCTCCCACACTTACTGCCCAGGACAAGGGCTGAAGCCACCTGAACATTCTGCTGGCATATACAAATTACAAACCTGCATGTGATTAAAAATGCTGCAATAACCTAATGGTAAGAGGTACCATTTGGGCCAGAAGTACTTTAAGCTAATGCATTATTTAATATTTACCTTCTAATTTAAGCTCCTAGACTTCAAAGTCACTGCACAGAGCTGGAGTTCCCCTCTGTACATACCCACTCGAATAAAGTTTTGACTATATTTGTCTTTTGCAGATTTCCTCAGAGGATGCTCTATGCAGGACTTACTTTCTTTTTACTGGTCGCAGTTTCTTGCCCCGGTTTTAATCATCAGAATAAAAACAGTCCTCCCTTTCCCCACACCTGTTTCCAGAAGTATTTAAAATGTTTCCATTAGTACTTAAGGAGGGAGAGAGAGGTTAGTCCATAAATCCCACATCCCACAGCCACGACGTGAATGAAGTGTGGCTGCACCAATGGGGCTTTTTATAACCAGTTCAGCACAAAACCATCACTGTGAGTCTGAAGGAAGGACCAGGGCAGGCTGTGATGATGCAGCTCAGCACTGGAGTACCACTGAGGGCAGCCCACACCATGCAGATGTCCCCAGGAGGGGATGTTCGGAGAGGGAACGGCTGCGTGGATGGGCAGGTCACCCTTCAGGAGACATCAACACCAAGGACATTTCCAAGGGTATTCTGATCACTGCTTCATCAAGTCAGCTCTTCCACAGTAACGAGAGCAATCCGGTTGCTGCCTGCCAGATTGCTGCTAGACCAGATCTGCATACATGGTTACATGATGTCTAGTTAGGAAAGGGCTTCTCAGTATTCATAACCTAGTGCGGAGAGACTGAGCAGCTTGTCTACTCCAGCTACTCATGCCACGATCCAAAGCCTCACTGTAGTACTGATTAAGCTCCACTTCCAAACATGGAATGGAACTTTAAAGAATTCCATCCAAAGGACATACAAAACTGCACTAAATTCCTGTCCATTCCTTTCCATCTTTCCAGGTATGGAAAAAACTGGCAAGTCCCAGATGACTGCCTGCACCTCAGCCTGGCACGAGCAGCCGAGGGGCTCATTGACGGCTGCTGGTCACGGGGAGACCCTCTGCTTCCAGCCACGAGGGAGGGAAAAACTAAGTCAAACTTCAGCAGACCTGTGACCTGCAGCAAAGGGCTTTAAACATTTCTGGTCTTTTTTTTTTTTTTTTTTTAAATAAACAATGAATTGGTTAATCTGTTAGAAATCTGCATATAAAAAACCAACTTCCTTCTTCCTGACACAGTAAAATACAAAATAAAGACTTTTAGCACACTATCCAACACGGCTCTGGCTGAGCAGAAACCACAATCAAGGCAAAGTGCCCAGTCTGCATAAAGGATTAAGTTTACCAATAAAGCAAACTAAAAACTGCAGAATGATGAAATGGAACATTTCCAAGTAGGCTTGGTGTGTCATTTCCCAATACTGCTGGCATGAACATCACCCCAGTGTCCCATATGTAAGTCTAACCGATTCAGAATACACACACTCCACCCAAAAACATTTATTTTAGTCTTAACACTGTGTTTTCCCCAATGACAACTTGGGAAGGTACACAACTATGGTTGAAATTGATTTAATTTCCTTCAAACAGAATTTCACTTGCCAGTTTTCAGCTTTACTGCACATCCATGTATCGAATTGATTACTTATCGTTATCACTGTTAAAGATTTTTGAGCTACCAAACTTTACTTTCTCACATTTTCATCTTAGTAAAATAGTAGGAAAAAACTCCAAAACACAAAAAACCAAACAAACCCACAAAAAGCATCTTCTCACCCTTCAGCAACTGTCTTGGTGGTTTAGTTTTGCCATTCAGGGACATGTTAACACATCAACACACGGAGCTACTCTGTGTCAATCACAGCATTTGCAAACATGAGCTGCCCTGAACCTAAAGTCTGTAGATCAAGGTTTAAGATTTTGTTCCTACCCTGCAATGAGCCCAAGGTGTGCAGCAAGCACAGGACATGACAGGTTACTGCAGCTTAGGTGGCACAGGCTTGTTTGTTAACTCAGTGTTATAGCTGAGGCCTTACACTCACTAAGGTGGCTTGGATACATTGAATTTGACAGGTCTCTGAGCTTAAAAGTGAAAGATAATCTTGGAACACATGTCTTGATTTCTGAAGGAGTTTCATGTCCACAGTCATTTCCAGCTGTACTTCCCTTAGAAAGCTGTATGCTTTGCTTTCCTTCTGTTCGTTTGCTTTTCAATGGTCTTCTGCCATGAAAGTAACAACAGTCACAGTATAACTGAAAATTTGAAGCCAAATTTAGAACTTGCAGAACCTACAAAAATCCTAAAAGCAGAAAAGCCAATGAAACCCACTGATAGCAGTACCTGAAATTCAGATTTGCATAACACGACTCATGAAGTAAACTCCTATATTACGTAGATAGAACTAATAATGCCACAACAGCCTGGGTGTGGAGGAAAGCAGATTCCTCATGAACCATACCTAAGATGTGAAGACACTCTAGAGAAGACATCTTTATTCCAGAACACCAAACCAAGACGTGAATGCAAGCTATGAAGAGGGGCAGTGACTACATGCACCAATTCAGACAAAAGAAAATGCTGTTGGATCTTGACTGAAAATATTTTCTCCTTTTAAATAGATCAGTCATCACTTATCTTTTTACTACTTCTCCAGACATCTTAGCCTGATGTTGATAATGCCTCATACAAAAATATAAAGCCCTTTCCTTGTCAGCAGCAAAAACTCAAAAAGCTTACGATTTTCTTTCTACTCTCAGCTCACCTTTGAATTCTGCCAGTGGCTCTACACGCTGGGTCAGCTGCTTTGCAGAGCTCCACAAAAGGCTCACAAAAAATAAAGAAAATAATTTGAGTGCTTTTAGTATTTTCACGTTTCTTTGTCCCAACAATACAGCTCTGTCTTCTGGGAAGGAGCGTGCGTGGGATGAACACAGCGTGTTCCCCGTCCCATCCCTGGCTCTGCAGGGACACCCACATCCCACACGCCCCTGTGACCTGGGACAGGGGTCCCTGTCCCACCACCAGCAGAGCCTCAGCAAAGCAGAACCTGCACCCAAGAGATCCAACCTGCACCCAAGAGATCCAACCTGCACCCAAGAGATCCAACCTGCACCCAAGAGATCCAACCTGCACCCAAGAGATCCAACCTGCACCCAAGAGATCCAACCTGCACCCAACAGATCCAACCTGCACCCAACAGATCCGCATGCACGGGCAGCAGGAGAGGGAGAACGGGGAGATCAAACCAGCACTGATGCCACCAGCAATCCCAGCAGGGATCAGATTTCCTCTAGACTGGGGGTTCACCATTGTTTTCTTCATGAAACACCCAATTGTAAAGCTGACCAAAATATTTCTAGTGAAATATGTAGGCAGACTTTTAAAACAGCACACTTCTCTCCTGAAGAACAGGGAGTTCCCTAGAGCTGCCTTACTACCCTGATAAAACACATTTAAATGCTAAAAAGATCCTAAACATTATTAAAACTTGATCTCAGTCATGTTTCCTTGCTGTTCACAGTCCTTGCTGCTCACTGAATCTGTACACAACACCTTCTGACAATTTCTCCACATTCTGTGCTGTTTGGGACAAATTCCAGAAGACTTTGCAGAGGATGTGCATGAGGAATTCAGAGCTCAAAGCTCCCTAGAAGAAATCACCATAACTGGAGAAGCTCTAACCATACACCTGAAAGACATGGACTTTTGGTATTAGAAACCTTTTCTAATCACTAAACCATTCAAACCACAGATTTTTTGTGTTCATGGGCAATCTTCCAACATAGAATCTTTACTCCCACAGCCAGAACCCATCAAGCACTTAAAACAAAAACAGTACTTCAGCAGTGCAAGCAGTTTTCCTGATTTTAATGTTAAGCCCAAGCTGGGCCACAAACATTGCTTATTGTAGAGCAACAGCAGCAGGAAAATACCTAACCCAATGTGACAAAAGGACAGACAGTGGACACTTCATTTCATTCCCTCAGTGTCGCAATAGGCAGCAGCTCACTGACTTCTGGAAAGCAAAATCCAGCAGCAACAGCAAACAGACATGCTGAGCCCGGTGTTCAGCGGTGACCTGGGGCTCTGCCTAGGAAACCAGCTGCATCCACAACCCCGGTGCCACTGACATCCGAGAAGGGGGGAAGCCCCAGGCCGACGGTTCCGGACGGTTCCGGACGGTTCCGGACGGTTCCGGAGGCAGGCAGCGAGCCCCCCACACTGGGTGTGTGGCGAGGGCAGCGCGCAGTGTGACCCCAACACCCCTTCGCTGGCCAAACATGCCGTACCCCCAGAGCCAGCCCTGCTGGGCTGAGCTCTGCTCGCACAAAGCAGGACCTCGTAACGTGATGCAGCAGCGCCCTGGGCATCTTGGCAGGAGCCCCAAACGCATGTTTGAGAAAGCAACTGCAGCCCTGAACGAGCGAGGCATGAACGCGCTGCAGCAGAATCACCAAGCTGCTAAAAATACTTCATCCCTGACCCCATCAGGAACACATCTCAAGTGAGAGTCTCATTTTACGGAGAACAATAAAACCAAAAAGCAAAACAGCTCTGCTGGCAATGGTCTTGGAAGTTTATTTTAAAAAACAAACACACAAAACCCAACGTACAGACCTCACATTTGCTTCCATAAGGAATACTGCTGGGTTGAAGGACATGCTTTACACCTCTTCTAGAGCTCTGGCAAGTTGCAACCCCAAAATCTCTTCCCCTGCAACCTGACACAGGAGGTTGCTGAGGCTCCTGTTACAGGTTAAGGAGCCACCTGCCGACAAATCCAACCTCTGCCCTGCTGAAGGTGCCACAGACACATTGTGCATTGAGTAGTGAGACAGAAGAAACACCCATCACCTGGCTGGTGCCCGTAGTGGGTGCCTTGTACCAGTCAGGAACCAGAGAAAAGCAGAAGGAGGTGTTGGACTAGAAATGGCTAAAAGACAGGCTGCACCTGCTCTGTCCCCCCAGACAGGACAGCCTCGAGCCTTCCTCCTGCCCTCCTCCACTGCATGCAGAGCCACAAGTCACGAGGGGCTGAAGAGATCCCAGGTGAGATCTGGGGAAAACACCTTAAGATGAAGCTTCTATTTTATGCCTGAAGTAGGCACAGCAACCAGACCCCACATGTTTTGGGAAACTGTTGGGTGGTGAGACAATTTACTCTTCTGGGGAAGGAGAAGTGAATATCCTCACAGAGTACTGCTCTGCAGGCAGACAACTATGTTCACCATCTATTCATAACAGATCTAGCCTTAAAAAGAAAGTTATTTTATTCACCAAGCACATTTTCACACAGATTCTGTTCTGTTAATTTTCAATCAGCCTGGCTGGCTCTCCCAAACTCATTCAAGGAAAGCAGAGGTGGATACTAACTCTAAGAGACACCACACTGTATTTCCCTCACAGTTCTTAGGTCACAAACACAGATAAGCTACATGAGTATACTCTCTGGATCTGTAATAACTATCTATTTAGTAGCAGTCTGACCCGATTACAATGATGCTGTTTCAGGGGAAGTCTGCTTTGTCATACACTGTCCCAAAGGTGGCCCACCATGATGCAACCCCCAACACCAACCTGCCAACCATTCCCACTGCTGAGTCCTTCACTTGCCCCGCAGCCCTGCTCAACAGCAACATTGGCAAAGGCCTTCTTAAAGATAGGACAATGAAAAAAGTGGAAGAACTGCAGAAATATTTCAAAAAAAACGTAACAACAAAAGATGGGCTTAAAAAGGACAAATCTTGTACTCCTTCTGCCCCCCCCAAAGCCAAAACACAAGCCTGGTTTTCTGACTTAACTGCTACCTCAATTGGGCTAACAGTTTTAGGGAAATAAATGCATTTCCAGTTTAGGCAGTGAGCACACCTTCCATTCTGACAGCAGTCCCTGCCAGCTCATCAGTAACTAGTTTTTAAAGGGAACTTGTCCCATTTTCTTGCTCAGCAAGCGCATGGGTAGTTCCAGGACTCACATGCTCTAATCCACACTGAGAGTGTGAACCTTTGCAGAGGTCATCGTAGTGGATAGATGGTTGATAACCGTACAATGTACCAGAATTACGATGTTATTCTTTCCCTTCACACTGGTTTAAGCTCTTACACTGCTGAATATTTGGAAGGCAAGTCCTTTTTTGTGACCATCTTTTTTTTCTTCAATAAAGTTTAAAAATTTCATATGTCTCAGTCTAGGTTAACTCAAAGCATGTTCTAAAAAAAACTGGTAACAATTATTACAGAAGCTTTGGGCTAACTCAGGTTGGTACATTTCTAGGGTTTACTGTAATAATGCATTGATCCTAAGATACTTACTCTCAATTTACCACACCGGCCAGTATTTAGCCCTGATGATCAGTCAAATGGACAATAAGGTCCCACCTAGGTCACTATGAGCCCACACAGACAGGGTCACCTCCACAAACCACCGTTAAGCAGCATTCACAGCTGCAGAGTCCTGTGAGGCCATCACCAGCCTGGCTGGAACACCAGTCACTCCCTGCCCACTGGCATGGCACACTTCCAAAACCCCACGTGCCCACGGCAGCTCCCTGTCCACACAAATGCTCTCAGCACGAGGTGCTCCACAAGTCTTTGTGACTGTCCAGCAGTGCCACGGACAGAACCCAAACTAACAAACATACAAACCCTGAACTGGGCCAAAGTGAAATTTGTTGCTATGGGAATTAGCTCATAGAGAAAGTCTTACACTTCCATTACTTCTAATCAATATCTTAGAAACCAAAGGGTTTCTAAGGGGCCGATGGATGCTCCTTCCTCCCAGGCAGCATCTGTCTGTGCTGTCCCAGCTCCGTCTAACACCGGCCTGCTCACGGCTGTTGCCAAAGTTGCTCCCTGACCTTTCAGTAAAATCACCCAAGGTGAGTGAACAGTTCCAGCAGAGCATGTTTCACTAACCCAGGTTATTGGAACTTGGCAACTAAAGAGGGCAATTGGAGTTACAAAGCAAATCCCATCAAACACACCTCCCTTTTCCAGCTGTACGACCTCCAGTATCGCTCTCGCAGTGGGAGCTGTGCACCGACACCGCAGCGACTCCAGTCCTGCCTTCTCCTCTACCAACTGCCCCAGGACTCTCTCCAGCCCAAAAACTTGGCCTCAAAGTAGGCAATAAACTTTTCTGAAAGTACTTCCTGATTCAGACGTTTTTAATGAAAACTGTCACTGATTAGCTGAAAACAGCTATTGTAGGACAACAAAGAATATCCACAGAAGACCACACACAAACCTCACCCAGGAGACAGTCAAGAGCAGAAAATACCCTCTGAAAAGCAACTCTGCTGAATAATTGCCGCAGAGTGTCTCACGTTGTTAAAAATAGAACTAATTTCTGCATTGGCAGATGGAGTTTCAGTCAAAATATCCACTGAGCCACTTGAATAATTAAGTGTTGTTTCTCCATGGCATAACAAAGTAGCTAATGCAATTTACTGCCCTTTCTAAAAAACAGGGTAGAAATACCGTTTGCTAATTTTTCAGCAAAGAAACGAACAGTAATAAGGTTTATAGCACTGAGCAGAAAGCCTCTAGTTGAAATACTGCCAAGACATCAGCACGATTCTCTACACACAGGGTATTTAATCTCTCAGGTAATTATCTCCTGGAACAGAGCAGTCATTTAATCTAGAAATCAGGTTTACTCAGAAGGAAGCAGAAGGAACTCTAGACTGGCAATCCTCAGTGACTGGAAACAAGGAGTTAGACAGAGGGACAGAGACACTGATGCACAGTGAGGCTTTTAAAAAGTATACGTAGTTTTTAAACAGCTACGTGTAAAGTGCAGTCCTCATGGTAACACAGACCCTGCATTTATTGCCCAAGCTGTTTGTATTTCACAGAGTCAAGCTAAGTTTTTCTTTTCAAATATTCTTAGCATTTCACAGAATCACTGAATGGTTTGGGTTGAAAGGCATCTTAAAGACCATTTAGTTTCAAATCCCTGCCATGAACAGCTTCTCTGGGCAACCTTGTGCCAGGGCCTCACCACCCTCACAATCGAGAATTTCTTCCCAATATCCCATCTAACGCTGCCTTCTGTCAGTGTAAAGTCATTCCCCTTTGTCCTGTCACTCCAGGCCCTTGTCCAAAGTCCCTCTCCAGCTCTCTTGGAGCCCCTTTAGGCACTGGAATGCTGCCTTTCATCAAATCTTAATAACCTTAAACACTTTTTCTCTCTAAACTTTGAAGTTAAATAATGTAAAATTTCCTTTTACCTTGCTAAAACTATTAATTCTGTAAGCTTTAAAAAAATACAAGGTCACATTCCAGATAGATGGATCAACAAAAACATTTTGGAACAAACACTGTCAATGAAACCTGGCCATGTTGGGTCAAAACACGAGCAGGTAAGAGGAGGATGATCACTGAGACGTGTCTAAGTGTACTAAAAATCGTCCGTTAGATGAACCGTGCAAGAATTCAGGCACAATGTCTAGAAACTACAGAGTAGCCTGAGCAACGAGGTTGAGAGCACTGCAGCACGTGTGCATTTGCTAATGCTATAAAGCCCTGGCATTGCAAAGCTGCACAAATTCCACTAATTGCTCATCCCACAGCAGAGCGGGCAGAGCTCCTCAGTTCCTGCGCCGGGCTGCAGGCAAGCAGCCGAGCTGGCCTCTCTTCTGCCCAGCTTCCCCCAGGCTCACTAAGCAGCCTCACCGGCAGGAGAGGCACATCTTCCTCCTAAGTCCAAGCAGCCAAGGCCTGTGGGAATGAGCCTGGCCCCGGCAGGGAAGGCCAAGCTCCTGGTCCCCGGTAACCCAACCCCGTCCGGCTGTCAGCACGAACCCAACCCAGCCCCACGGGACCTGGCAAACCACACTGACACAGGGCAACGGCAGCACAACAGCACGGACACACCGCGGGACCCAGTGCAGGGACGGCCTTTGTTAAAAGCAGGAGAGCAGCATTAAAATGTATCCCTTCCATTACCCTGTTTTCACCAATATATACATTTAACGCAGATTCTGAAAGGATACAATTTCAACGTTTAACAAGTGGAATAAACATCTGCCTGACTAAATTCCAGTAGCTCTACAATGACATCTGCAGCAAGGTCCACTCTCTGCATTTCTGAGCAGCAGTACCAAGCTCTGCATTTCCTGAATTTTAGTAATATTAAGCAAGATAACATGAAACGTAGCACAGTCCTGAACTTTAAATATCTAACAAAATAATTAGGTCCAGGCTCATGTACTGGTACAGGCTGTCAGTGAAGTACTAAAGTTGACCTACTCTTCCTCAAAGTTCACCACAAAAATTTTTCCCACGCAGTGAATGAAGACTTTCTCATGGTATTTTACATATGAAAACTCTGGAAGACTATGTAGAAATTAAGTAGTTAGTGAAGGACTAGAAGTGATCAGAAAATCTCAGGCTTTGAAAACATTTGTAATGGAAGAATGAGTGCCCCTCCAAATCAGACCCCATCTGACAACCACACTGTCTACAGTGTGGATTTTTCTTTAAAGCAGATGTTTATGTTATGTTCAGCATGGAAAACAGCTGAATGACAGCTGATGATTTCTGAAACCAAAAACCTGAAGCAATCAGCTTTCTGCTTTTGCTGGCTGACCACTCCACAGGCATTTGCTTGGAGAAACCTGTAGCACTGAAGCCACAGAGCTCCACAGTGCCCAAGTCCTGCCAGCATTCCACACCGCCCTGCAGGCAAACACCTTTCCAAGACTCCTCACCTGGGTCTGGAAAAACAGGAGATGCAGCCACACTACGTGCACCATGACTGAACTACAGTGGACAATGAAAGCTCTTTGCCTGGCCTTTTGCCACCCAATTATTTCAAATCTACAACAGCACAATTACTTCTTTGCACAGTCTTTAGCTTTTTTTGCACAGGTTGCCCAGAGAAGCTGTGAATGCCCCATCCCTGGAAGTGTTCAAGGCCAGGTTGGACGGGGCTTGGAGCAACTGGAATAGTGGAAGGTGTCCCTGCCCATGGCAGGGGGTTAGAACTAGATGATCTTTAAGGTCCCTTCCAACCCAGGCCATTCTGTGATTCTATTCTGAGTGTCAAGATTCAATATAATTGTGCTCAAGCATGCATTTGGTTATGTTAAAAATCAATGTGACTTAAACCATTAAGCCCATTATTATTTTTCCCCTTCCAACTATGTTTCTTGTTTGGCTTTTAAACAGGATATGTACAACCACAATTAACTTTCAGCAGAGAGACAGAGGGACAGAGTAGGAGAAACAGCAAGACACAGCACGGAGCAGGAACAAACCCCCTGACCTTACCCAGCAGCATGACATGTGAATGCTGCCTGGCATCTTCTTAAAGCTGCAATAGCAGGGGTAGCTGCCAATGTACAGGTGGGTGCTGTGGCTTCATTCTTCCTTGCTAAAAAAAAATACTTTAATGCTATCTATAGGTTAAAAGGAAGAAGAAAAAAAGAAGTCCTATATGTGAATGTCACACATGACCAGGGTGAGACCTCTCCTGTTCCCTAGCCCTGGGCTGCCTCAGCTGCCTGGCTGAGCAGAGAGCAGCACTGAGGTGGGCTTGCCAGTTCGTGGCTTACAGGACACAGTCATTTAAAAGTCACTTAGCACAAATATTCCCTTCAAAGAGAAGACTACTTCAGAAGTTCAGTGGCAAAGAAGGAATAGACAAAAAGCACTGGAGAATACTTGTTTAATAGGCAAGGTACTGCTGCACAACAGCAGTTTAACACAAAGTGTCAGGTAATTTTTTTTCTTTACCCTTGGAAGTGGGGAGTCTCTTGTGTCAATGTTACGAAGACAAAGCCTTGCCAAGACTGTATCTGAGCTAGAGCTACACTAGCTTGCAACTCCACAAGTGCGTGAAAAAAAGTCCAGCCAACATGAAGCTTCCCCGCTGAACGCAGTTTGGAGGGAAGAGGAGCAACAGCAGGGGAATACCTATCTCTCACAAGCTCATCTCACAGGTAGCAAAACTGAAGCACAACAATTTAAAGCCGTCTGCTCAAGGTCATTAAGACAGAGAGACACAGAACTTGCCAGCTGCAGCTCCACAGTTCACACCTTCAGTCACATCTGCAATTGTCCAAAGACTCCAACCACTGACCCTCTCCAATATCCCCCCAGCAGTTCCAGTTTCCTGAGGAGAGTTTAACAGTTGAAGTTCTGTAGGCAGATCACACTTGACTATGTGATGCCTGTTCGTATCTCTGCTAGACGTCTACTGACTTCTCTTTCCCTTCTTTCCCACAGCTGCACCTCATTTTGGTGCTGGCTGTAACAACAGTTAGCGCTGAACTCTGGGGAAGCCAAGTGTGTCTCTTCACCTGTGGGCTATAGGGCTTCCCATCATTGAGAACACCTACAGAACTCCTCACTGAAAGCTACATTTCCAAAAGTATCACCAGGAAAAGCAAAGAAAAAAGCTTCCACCAGCTTCTAAATCAAAAGAGAAGAGAAAAATCCACACAGAAAATTACCATGCACAGAGAGTATTGTAATGGCCACTCTGCATCTTCATTAAATGCATCCAATTAAAGCATGCCTAATGTATTGTATTTTCCATTTCCATGTAAACCAAAGCAGCTTCTGGTGCTAGACAACCTCTCTGGTTTTTAATACCTTTTCATACCTTTTCCTGTACAAGTCTAAGCAGTGCCCAGGCTGCCACGGCCTCCCAGCCCCCTATGAACTAGGCCTGTTTTCAGTGAGGGATCTGACAGGCAAAATGCTCTGTGGTTTTTCAGCAATTGCTTCAACAACAAGAGATCCAGTCAGATGTTTAATACAGCACAGAACAAGACTCTCAATAGAATATTGCCTCTTAAGGATTATAAACTGTCAAAACATGCAGGATTTTTTTTTTCCTAGCTTTCAAGGGAGATTTTAAATATGTTTAAATTATTTCTTCAGAAAACCTGGGTGAATCTGAAGGATCACTGTAGTCTACATTCCTTTGTAAGAAAACACACTAATCAGAGTTGGTATCTCAGTAAGAAACTGGGTTAAAGCTTCTGATGCTGAAGAGAGTAGCGTTTCATTTTCCTGCTGTCTGACTGCAGCTGAGCGCTGAACAATTCACAGATGGCTCTGATCAAGCTCCAGCACAAGTTCTGCACAGTCACACCTCAGGGACACTACCTGCAACGAGCCTGATATCACAGAGGAAACATGTATAAAAGCTGTGCAATGCCTGCTGCTACAGGTGTTTTTATTGCTGATAACGCTCCACTGCGAAAGCAGCCCTGCGTTGCAAAGCACACTGCTCTGCTGCAAGGGCCAACTTCAATCCAATTCCCTTGGAATATTGTTCCCAGCTGTGAGTATTTGAACTTCCCATTTGTCTTATAAAGAGGCATTTGCTAATGGCACAAACAGCTACTTTTTGCTTTCAAGGATGCAGAGATCAGACACAGAAGGGCTGCTTTGTTAGCTAAAAGCAAGTGTAGTTGTACCTGCTCGGAGGAGAGGCTGGAGGAACCGTGCTCATCTTAATGATCCACGACCTGCTGCCACATACACTGGGCCCCTCCAGGTGTTTGCACAGAAGAGAATCCCCACAGTGCAGAACCAGACAGTGTCAGCAGGAAGCCAAGAGCCTCTTCCCTGCCTGACGGGGCTGTGGGAACGCCCCACTCAGCCTCTGCCCCTTGGGCACTTCACTGGGCCATGCACAGCTCAGGCACCTGCACTGCAACACCTGGAGGCTTCCACCTTGTTTGAAGGATTGCAATATTTTGCAAAGTGATATTTAGTAACAGAAATACACAAATGGTTTTCCTGGAAATTCTACCTTTAGACAGAGTGCAAGGCTTCCTCACTAACACTGCTCCGTTGCAGTGAAGCTGGCTGGCAAGAGCAGCTCTCCAATTTTCTGCCTGACAAACAGGTACCACCATGGCTGCTACATCCAGGAAGCTTTCTGCACCAGTGCAGATGGAAAACATAGAAAATGAAGTTAATGTATAGTGTGTTGCAAGTCCGTTGATTTTATTGAAATAATTAACGTTCTCTGTCTCCAAATGCCATCACCAGATTGTTAAGCTGTGCTCTGAAAGTGCTCCAGCTCTAGATAAAACAAACCACTGGCATGTACCTTCATCAGAAAAAAATGTTTATAGAGTTTTATAAAAACCTTTATAAAGATTTATAAAAATAAGTTCATCCTCCATTATTATGTGAAAAATGCATCTTGCAGAGATTCCATTCTGTATAGTACCCGGATTTAAGAAAAATGTGTGGAATTCCTGTAGTTAACGTAGCATGCAAGTCATCACACAATGTTTTCAAACCCCATACTCATTGAATCTTGGTAAACAATGCCTGGGATCTTCTCTTAACAAATGCCAGAGCTTTAATTAGACTGTCTGGACAGGCTGTGTATGGGTGCACTACTGTGCTAGTTTGATTTCGGTGTATGACACAAGACAAACTGTGCATCTGAACAAAGCACTGCCTCTGAAATCTGCAAGCTACCCCAGGGCCCAAAAGCATTGGAATGCCTTCCACTTCTGGTTTTCTACCCAGCCTCAGCTATCCAAGTTCAGCCCAGGAATGCAATCACAGTCTTTCTGAGCAATGAGACTGCCAGTGCTGTAACTGCAGAACTACCCTGGATGTGACAAATGCTAAGGGTCACCCACCTGCTTCTCACACTCCTCACCTCACCCTTCTCTCCAACACTGGAGCCATCCCATCATGCATCCAACAGTGCTCTGGAGCCCACAGTGCTGACCAGGTATATGTGACCTGCTTGTTTGCTGCTGATTCTGAGGACTTACCAACGGTTTTCCTCTCACAACCCAGGCACTGAGGTTGCATCAAAAGCACCCATTCACCAGACAAATATTTATATATCCACTTACAAAAAATATCAGAAAAGCAGAGTTGATGGATAGTACATGCATTTCTCAAGTGTCAAGAAAGCATTCAGAACTTTCACATTTCAGGCCCAGTAACAAAACATAGGTTCAGCAGTCTTTCAGGTGTGTACTGCTCACTGTTAAAACGCTGGAAGAAAGTGGCTTGAATGATACTACAGAACCAAGAGGCCTTTTGCATCCAGCTTATTATTATCTTTTAATTCTTTAATTATGCTAAAAGATTCAATCATCTTTGCTCTTTGATTGCAGTTTTGATAGGTGGATCTGGATGGCAAGGTGAGAACTACACAAAAGGGAAGGAAAACCAGTGTTCAGCTGAGCAAGGTGCCAACCACTCCAAACTATGATACATGTAAAGAACGTAGATCTGCTGGGTACAGATGGAGTCTGAGGCACATCTGATTAGCCAGAGACATGATAGCATGCAATAGCAGCTGCCGCTGGAACACAGACTCCTCTCTTGCAGAACTAACACCATTTTCAGAAAGAGCTGCATCCCACGGCACAGCAGGGATCAAGGGATGGACATCACCTTCCCTGTGGCCTCAGTGCTGTTCCTGGGATCAAGGGATGGACATCACCTTCCCTGTGGCCTCAGTGCTGTTCCTGGGATCAAGGGATGGACATCACCTTCCCTGTGGCCTCAGTGCTGTTCCTGGGATCAAGGGATGGACATCACCTTCCCTGTGGCCTCAGTGCTGTTCCCGGCTTGGACATCTCCCCTGCTCTGAGAGCCAGACAGAGGTGAAAGAACATTCCTTTGTCCAGTGAGAAATTCTTGCCTCACTATTGATTAGGTAAATTTTTTGGATTATCCAAACCTTGTCTACCTGTTCAGTGCATTCATTATCTATTGACGTGTCTCCTTCTGAATCCTTAAGATCTCATATTTTATGCAACCTTTTGTTTCTGGCAGCCTATGCACAGATGCTGTTCTGTCTTCAGCTCTGTTACAAAAAGAGTAATTTCACGTAAGATAAGGAGGCTATAGCATACCTCTGAACTTCTATCGCTGCTATTAAACAGCATTTTAGGGAAAAAATCAAATTAAATTAACTGATATCTAAACCAACGAAAAGACTGAAAGATTGAACAGATCAAGTTATCAGAGCATTGCTAATATATTACCTCAACTAAACAACTACTTTATTCAGAACATTAATATTGAAAGCACTAAACAAATCCAAGAATAGCTCCAAATCTGACAAATACATAAATTTGTAGCACTTGATCCTACCAGACAATAATTTTGACTAAGACGTAATTTCCCTACTCAATTCCAGGATTTTGAGTCTCCATGCCTCTGCAATACAATACTATTTTTGAGATTAATGGGCCTGATCCCAACATATACTCAATTCCTACTGAAAGTAATCCTTTGTGCACAAAAAGCAGAAGAATGCCTCTCCTCCTTTTTCTGATCTCTTTTTTCTTATTTTTTTTTTTGGAGGGGGTAATGATGGTCTTCAGCATATAGAGAAAGACATCCTACATTTCACTGAAATAATGAACACACACCAACTAAAAGCTTATTTAAACAGAGAAAACTGTTGGAAACTTTATTCCCACACCAAAACAGCAGTCCCAAACACTGATGACCTTTGGGCACTAGTTCTGCACCAACACTGCACACGCTTCACAGTCCAGCTTCCAGAGGAACACCTCCTCCACATCAACCTGAAACTCTTCATTTCCTCAGCTCCAGTGTCAGCGGGCTGAAATAATTTATTTCTGATGGCAGAAATAAATCCTTCCCCTGTAAGCTTTTGTTCCCCCCCAGCAGGACCCTGGGCCCTCGCACACGCGCTGCAGGCCGTGGTTTCAGCGTGCCCCAAGGCAGGTCTGCTTCAGCAAGTGCAAACCGTGCTTGCACAAAGCAAACCTGTGCTAATTTGAGTACTCCTTCAAATTTCCTTTTCTTTGGGAGAAGTGATTCTAAAATTGAGACTTTTACTAGTTACAAATTTTCCAAACATGACTTCAGTGTTCACAGGCTTCCGAGAGTTAAGTATGACCAATAGCACTCCAGGAAAATAAAAACCAACAAACCTCCCCTTGTAGCCAAACTTCAGTTTGCATTCTGATGCTCTTGGGCCCCATTCTTGCTAAGTGTGTGCCCTCTGAATGCCCTATCACAAACCTCAAACAACAGCACTTATAATGAGCTGCTGAAACATTTTATTGCTCTTATTCCAAATCTAAATACGAGTTTCTTTTTCATGTATACTAAAATGTTCATAACAAATCTTTGCTTCATTTCCTTAGCAATTCTTCCTGTCTATTTTAAACAATCTCAAAGTTTACAACTCAAGAAGGAAACATTTTCTAAGCTGAACTCCCTATTCAAACACCAGTTGATCTTAGTGGTATCAAAACTGCATCTCAAGTTAGGATAAAAAACCGAAACCAAACCCCCAAAACCCCATCTTGTTCCTTTACTTTTCCTGTCAACAGGAAAAGGTTGCTGTAAGGTGAGCAAGTCAGCTCATCTTAGAGAGGATACTGCCACCTCTAAGGGATGCCTTTGAAAAACTGAGCAGATCTGACTGAAAGAACGGGCAAACCCCATCTTTGAACAGCCAAAATCATGTGAATGAAATCTCTACTATCTTTGTCTCTGCTCAGACACAACTGTCTACAATTAATCTCTGATAAGACTTATTTTGGAGGCTGTTGTTGTATCCTTTGTCAAGACAGGGAGTCCCGAACTGGATGTCATGTAAATGTTGAGAACTAACTCCTCTTGCTCCCATTATTTCATTTCCCCTGGGTTTCCAAGGCCTTCCTACAGTGTGAGACCTTTTCTATCCTTTCTGGAAAGGACGTGGTTTACATATGCATCTTTATCACTGACTGCCATATCCAGTATGGGAAGATTTGCAAAATGACAGCAAACTCTTCTCTGCTCCTGAAGAAACACTGGCTGAGGAAGAAGCCACTGGTTTGCCAAAGGGAACTGAGGGGACAGAGGCAAATTCTACACAAGGCAAAATCTCTACAAAGGACCCCTAAAGTTAACTAATTCAGAGTAAAGATGCCAACACTTGTAATGCTTCTTTTGATCACTGCTGGGAGGAAATTCCAATTGTTATTGCCATATAGCCCCATGTAAGCACCTATTATAAAGTATGATGATTTTCTGCAAATTGCCACAAGCTGTGGAATTTCATTATTAAAAGGAAAGATGCATTTATGTAAGCTGCATTCCCCTGTAGTTTGTGTTTACAGCTTTGAACATTATAAGTCTGTTTTGGCAACGAGCCATCACATGCAATTTGCCAGACCCCCAGCTGACGTGGATAGGGCTAATTCTCTGGATTATTAGTAAGGTTTTTCCACAAAGAGAAGCCCTGGGTCCCAGCTCTAACAGCTTTGCAGGTGTAGTCTCACAGACCTTGTTTTACTTTTACACTGTCATGGCATGGAGCTGTTACACTGGCACAGGACAAACTCCTCCAGAAATCTGATACTCTGATGTTTTCAATCAGAGCACCAAAAGCTCATTTTCCTTTTGTAAAATGAGGGTAATATCTCTGCAACATTTCCCCACACACTCCTCCAAGCAGGATGATGCAGTGGAAGCTCCTTGAGGGACCCATCGTGCCTAGAAAAGCTCATGGCATTTCTATCACTGCCAGCACTCATTCCACACCAGCATGGCCAACAATGCTTGGAGACCTGTTTGCATCTTGCCACCTCTCAGCTTTGTGCAGATGAGCCTTCTGCACTGTACACCATGCAAAATATCTGTGCAGGAAGAGATACAAACCTAGAGTAACGTGAGGAGCAAAACACTGAGATGCACCAGTTGGCTTGTCTACAACAAGGCACTCAAATGGCCAACACAAGCAAACCTATTGCTGCCTTTCTCTTAGAAGCAACAGGAAATTTCTTAATAACTGCCCTTGCACTGACAGCGAGAAGCTAAATCCCCTGTGTGACCCACGGGAGGCACACTCCTGAGTTATGGTGAGGCATGCCTGGGACAGAATCACAGCACACCACAAAGGCTTCTGGGAAGGTGAGCGACCTTCTCAGATTCCTCAGCAGCAAGTTGCATCACATCTACTATAAGAAAAAGGTAATCTAAAGGTAATCCACCACCGAGCAATTGATGTAGTACCAAATGTTGTGTCCTTGCCCAGAAGGTCCCATCAGCTCCGACTACCCCGCTGGCCTCGCTCAGCCATGGGTATGCCGTGGGTAGCCACGGGTATGCCACCACCACCAGTGCCAAGAGCAGAGAGAACTTGAAGAGCCACAGGGAAACTATGTGCCTGCTGATCTGTAGGATATGAGAACTGGGTTGAAATGCATTAGATTTCCAAACTGTCCTCTTACTTCTGATTGGATATCAGATCTATGGAGAGTTTTACTGAGAACTCAGTGAGCTACCCCTTTACATCGTTTAATAAGGAACAGATACACTCTGTCACGTTGCATTTGCCTGAGACCAAATGCAACACAGGGGGTAAGAAACCCCGAGGAAGTTGAGGTGGCGCTGCAGGAAGAAGCTTTACCTGTATCAGTGACAAGGAGAAATGCAGTCTGTGCTGTCAGCACAACAGCACAGTCACCCACTGTCACCTTCACAGGCAAGCAGCAGCTTCTTTTAGCTCAAGTATTCCAAGGCTATTTCAGCATAACATACTGAAGTACCTCTCCCATAAATAAACTTCACGAACACCAGTGACAACACAGAGACAGTTCAGACACTGATAAACCTGACGGTACTTGAGAGCAAAACAGTTCAGCCTGAAATTGTTAATATTTAACGTGCTGGTAAATGAACAGAGTATCATCCCTGTTCACAAAAAATAGTTTTTTTGGCCTTTTCTCTCTTTAAATCCAACCTAAGCTTTTCTAGTCAAAACTTCAGCCATATATAAAAGCACTACGTGGCTCAGTGGAATTTTTCCCAGGAGAGCAGTACCTTTAAAAAAAAGGGTATGAGCGATAGCAAAAAAAACCTTCCTCAAATACAGTTCAATTTATCTCCATTATTTTCCTTTCATAAACCCAGCTAAAACTGCTGAACAAAGTCAAGCCGAGTAACAGCTGGATAGAGTTTTGTACTATCACCCTAAAAATGAATTCTCCAAATGCAACACAGCAGGAGCAGCACTTCTTGAGGTCTCAGGCAACAGTAACTGGAGGCCCTCCAAGGACTTCCAAACAGTACAAGACAGAGAGTAGTTTGAACCAAAACACTTGGAAAACACTTTGGATACTTAAGGGGGAAGGGAAAAAAAGGCACACAGACCTTCCACACAACCAGAGGATGACAAAGTGAAGAACTCAAGTTTGGCCTGGGGAAGACACTTGTTGCACCACTCAAAAAAACCTATCAAGTATTTTGCCTTTAAGTCTTAACAGTAAAGGTGCAATAAATGGTGACTCAAATTTTTAACAGTTACAGATATTTAAGTTGGCAAACTAGCACAGAACCCAAGCAGTAACCCACAAATACTAAACAGCGATTTCGTACATGTGAAATAAGAAATAATACTTGAAGATAAGACTGTGCAAAACTTTCTGAAATTCCTGATACAGAACGGTTATCAAATGGAACGTTTCATGAATTAGGATATGGTTAAGTGCTTATACAGGTCTCTTCAGAACAGTATTTCAAAATCTGACAGCCATTACCTAAATAAGAGAAAGGCATGAACCCCATTCATAGAAGGAAGACAGAGACTGGAAGAGCTGAAAGGATTTGATGGAAACCATGCAGAGCAAATAGTCCTGTGGAAAGGGAAACCAGCTCTTGGATATTAAAGCCTGGATCACAAAGCTGTATTTCTCCTTCCTGCATGAAGTCCTACTTTTTCTTTGCTCAGGTTCTATATGCACTGGTGGCAGCATTTTTCAGTTTGCAGCTCTCGAATCTGCACAGTCTCCTTCTATTTGAAACCTCCACCATTAAATGGGGCTGGAAATTGCAATTTTGACCTTGCAGCACTATAACACAGGCACACCATTCAATAATGTCCAATTTCACACAAGAAGGGAACACCTGCTGGGAGCAGATGCTCCAGGTCCAATTTGCCAACTCTGAAGTCTAAGTCAACATCCATAAAAGAACCAAGGTTTTTGCATAAGAAATATTAATATTAATAAGAAATATTAATAAACTATTTTATTTTATAATAAACTATTTTATTTTACACAGTCTGGCAGTCGTGTTTCGGCTGATAAATACATCGGCAAAATTCCACTTATTTCTTATTCTTTCCCTCCAGCAAATGACAGGTGCTTTGTAGCATCATTTACTCCTTCTTCCCCCTAGGACTCCAACACACAGGGTCTTCACAGTCCCACTCTAAAATGCAGTGAGGAAACAGCTCTCATCCTACATCAAAACCGAGATAAACACAATCCCTTCCAATTGTTCCTTTGCACAACTACACTTTTTTTTTGGTAAATACAGACCAAGCTCTCATTTTTTCCTTCAGTTCACCATATTGTAAGAGTTGTGCAACTTTTACAATTAAAACACCAAAGTTAAGAACCTGATGGGGCCAGACAATTGTTTAGAATAGGCTTGATACAACCAGACCTAATGCAGTGCAAGACACTACTGTGTCAGACAGCAGAAAAACAGAGTGAGCCAGAAAAACAAACTGAAAACAGTTCTCCTATAGTAAAAACTCAGTGTAAACATTTTTCCAAATCACAGTGCCCACCCTGATAAACAAGGATTAAAATGGAGTTACCCAAAGGAGTTCATTTAAAACTATTTTGGTTTCCCCAAATAAACAAAGATTAGATACCAAGTTCATCACTAACTAGATCAAGTCTCTTTTGAGGGGAAGATTACACTCCCCAGTGCCTGGGGATACTTCTACTGCTCGCAGGCAGAACTCCACATGGAACAAGGCAAACCCTTAAAAGATGCAAGCTTCACTTTCCCACACCCCACACTGAAAATGAGGTGAAAACATCAGTTTGAGATGAGATACTAAAAAAAAAACAACCCACAAGTAAATAAGAGATACCACGTTATTGCAAAGTTGTAGTTTTTCCCAAGACAGTTTGCAGGATGTGAATTCTGACCTATTTTAAATGCTGACAATAGCATTTTAGAAGTCTGATCACTGCATTTTAAAACCTTTACAAACACACACGGGAGGGGGGGTGGAGGGAAGCAGAGCTTAAATGTAAAGTGAAAATTCACATTGCCTTTTAAGAGTCCAATGAATAGTTTAACTCCTACATCCACAGTCAAGTCTGCTCACTGGGAAAGGTGAGCTGTAAGAACAGGGCTGTGCTGGCAGCTCTAGAACTGTTCGTACCTGCAGTGCCCTACACAGCCTCGCTCTTACTCATGTGTGAATTTTTCCAAACGTTTTTCCAACTACATGCATTGGATTGATTTAGTGACAAAAACACAAGACGACATGGATTAACCAGTCTGTTCTTTAAAGCAGCTTCCTGAAACAAATTTGAACACTTTCAGTTATTAAACAGTAAAACCTGTTCACGGCAGCCCCTTTGTTCCGAAGCCCCGTGCTCCCAGCGAGGCTCCCCCGTCCCTGCAGGTGTGCCGCTGGAGCACCGCTGAGGCCGTTCTGCCCAGGCCAAAGCCCACGAGCGAGCGCTGCCACAGCCCCCCTCGGGCACACCCGCGGGTTCCGCGGCCCCCTCCCACACGCCCCCGGCCCAGCGCCGAGGCCGCCCCGACCCCAGGGCCGGCATCGCCGCCGCGCCCCGCCTTTGTGTCTGTGCCGGCGAGAACAAAGGCGGGGCCGCTCCCGGGCTGGCGCGGCTCTGCCGGGACCCCCGGCACGCACCCACCTTCGAGAGCTGCCTGCGGAGGCTGAAGCGCTGCACCATGGTCCGCCGGGGGCCGGGCGGCGCGGCGGGCAGGGCCGGCAGCTCAGCGGGGGCTGCGCATCCTCGGGTGCCGCGGCCGGCCCCGCGTCCTGGCCCCGCACTGCCCCGAGCAGCGCCCGGCCGGGGCGGGCAGGGCGGGGCGGGGCGGGGCAGGCAGGGTAGGGCGGGGCAGGCAGGGCAGGGCGGGGCAGGGCAGGGCAGGGCAGGGCGCTCCCGCCGCGGGGGGCGGGCACTGGCACACCCGCCCCGCCCCGGCCCCGCCGCCGGGAAGGCCCGGCCCCGCGGGTCTGCCGAACCCCGCCGCGGGGCCCCCGTGAAGGGCGGCCTCCGGCCCAGCGCTCCCACCGAGCCCCACCGGCCGCGCGCAGCTCCCGCTCCCTTGGCACGCTGTCGCACGGGAGTGTCAGCTCTTCCCCGGGAATCAGCACAGAAGACCCTGCTGTAATCACTAGAAAGTAATTCAAGAAAATATTTCTCTCTCTCCATCATAAATATGCAATAAAGATCTGTGGTGAAACAGGTACACCTGCAGTTCTTCAAATGCCTTGACAAGGGCACCTTTGGGATCCTGAAAGTGTTCTCCCTCACCCCCCAGAACTGGTGACTGATGGACACGGTACCATGTTCTTGCAGAAAAGGGGATTGCAGGGCTCTAACCTCGGTTGGCAGCAGTGCCCTGAGGGACTGCAGGAGTCCAGCAGACAGCACATGCACAGTGCCAGTCTGTGCCACGCAGATGGGGCCAGCTCTCAGGCAGCTGCCAGGATGCTCCTAAACTGAGGAAGGAAACTGAAAACCCAAACCACAAGGAGCTTGAAATCTCTGGAAACAAGTCCTTTTCTCAAGTAGTCCTGTCTCAGCATTTTAATTTTGAACTTCTTAGGATTTTATTTCCAACTCCTTTTGTAATTGCCTCCTGCACCCAAAGTGGAGGGCTCCTTTTTGCATTACACTGAAATGGCTATAGCATTGATCCCTGCAGTATATCTGGACTTACATAGGAAAATAGTTTCTGAATAACTCTAGACTATCAGCAAAACTACTGAATCAGGAACAATTCCCATGGCAGAGCATGTCCCAGCTGAGTTTTGACTTGGTATCAGGGCAAGGCTGGATTGCCCAGCACTGTGCTGCTCACCAGCACTCTTCTCAGGCCTTAGTTTCAGTGGGTAGCAAGCACTGGCACAGTGGCCAGAAAGATGCCATGGCATGCTCCAGCTATGACAAACCTGGCACCCCAGATGGCACGGCACATATCGCTGTGGTGAGCACCTGGCTGTTAGGAGTCAGTTGTGCACTGGCTCAACATAGATTTCCTCTCTATGGAATGTACTGGGTAAGTACAAGTCACTGCCATACATGGTTGCACAGTTGTAGAAAAATGAAGGTGTCTTAGGCCAGAATATTTGCCTTGTTAAGGAAAATGTTTTTAGCCTTTTTTTAAGTCATCAGATAACTTGGAGGCTAGAGGAGACATTTGCAGTTGGGCTGTGGAAGGTTATGAGAAGGGTCAGGGAGGTTCTCTAAATAGACCTCAATCGGAAAGTTACGAAAAGATTACACAGAGGTGTTTATTTTATAACTGTCATCCAAAAGTAACATCAATAGATGCTTTCTTCAGCACCAAACCCCAGCTTTGAAATTAAAGCAGGATTTGGTAGCATACTGCCCAGTCAGAGGTAACTTGGAGGTTTCAAACACAGATATGTGTTCTGTACAGAGGAAGTGTTCCCTGCCAGAACTTGGACTCCTGTTCAAAATGATCTTGTTTTTTTGAAATATATAGAAAGTACATTACCCAGTTCCCAGGCCTTACTTTTATAATGACCACGTAGAGTTAACAGCACAGGAAACTGAGGGGACTGGGACCCTAGAAACACCTCCTTGTGCTGTCAGAGCACACGCCAGATTCTCAGGGGATTCTGCATCTAGCAGCTGCATCCTCCTCCTCCCTGAACTGGGTCAGTACTTCTTGTTCTACAGCTTGGCTATATTCAGAAGCCTCGTGCACACCGTTCAATTCCTACTGCAGAAAATCTATACCACCACCTTGAACAGCCTCCATGCCGGGCAAGCTCCCGTGCCTACTGCTGCAGGGACCAGCAGGGCGAGTGCGTGTGAGAATGAGTGAGAGTGCACACACACAGTCAGTGATGCACTGTGGGAGTCCACCACAGTGCTGGAGCAAAATGCTGGAACACAGGCAGCTGGGGTGCCCAGTCAGCCCTGCCACCTTATCTGCTGCAACCAAACCTCCCTGTCTCCACCTGCCTGACAGCAGATACCAGCATCTCTGGGTAATCACCCTCTCACCCTCCTACCCGCTGGGCTCAGTGCCCAAGGTCCAAGTACCCAGTACCTCTGCTGTCCATCACCTGGGACACAGGGGTGCCTCACTTCCTCTGTGGACACCCAGCTGTCCCTCTCCCTTCCCTCCCAGGCCCCGTGGCTCAGAGTCTGGGTGAGACAGAGATACAGATAAGGAATGGAGCCAGCTGGCTGCGATATAATCCACATCAGACTGAGATGGGACTGGCAGATTAGCAAAACTGATGATAGCAACATTCTCCTTTGTCTCTGGAGCCAAGGCCTCACACTCAGCATTTCCATACTGATGTTTATGATCTCCACAGTTAATGAATGGCTCCTGCTCTGACCAGAGACACATGCAGCTCTTTGCCTTAGCCCCCTGTCACTGGGCTATTGTCACTTTTTTTCTCCTAACATTATCTTCCTACAGCAATTCATTCCTGTGTAATACCTTAATTGGTGAATTCTTACCTCTTTATTCAGGAACATGATGGAAAAAATTCAGATTTCAGTAAAAGCCATCAAATTTTATTTTTGAATTTAAAATGAACTTGACCTAATAAACTGATGCCTCTAAAATTACATCCTTTCATGAGAACACAAAACATAATTAGAATTAATCCTTAGTACAAAATATTTTATAACTAATTTTATTTTAAAAAATGTTCAGTAAGAACTGAATTGTTTTAATATCCCTCTCATGTAGATCTACAGCTTTTTACTTATAGATCAAATTCATAGTTTTTAGTAGTTTTTTTAAAATTATCTTTTAGCATTATATAAAGCTAGCAGAAACATGTATGTATGAGTGTTACATCAATGCTTTACACATGTAAATGAAGAGAAAGGCATCTTACTGATAACCTCTTACAGAGGGACCTTTTGGAATAACCAACAGGAGAGACATTTTCTTACTGCAGGTTCGGAAGATAAAATTTGCATGCCTTGAAACCTACACATTCTCAGGATCAACCCTTTCAGCTTATTTGTTATATATTCCAAAAGAAAACATTTAAAGATGCCTCGGTGTTCTGGATTCGTTACTGTGAGCCCCGAGCTCTCTGCACATGGCAGGGTATGGGCTACGGTAGAGAACAGCACCGGAGGCAAGGACAGCGTTTGAGCACTGTTTTCCCGGGTTATTACGTTGCACGGCTCCCACAGTGTATCCCGGCGATTCTCCAGGGATCCCCACGGTCGGGGCCGCTCCGGCCGCGCGCTCGCAGCGCCCCCTGCCGGACCGAGCGGCCCGTGCGGGACCGAGCGGCGGGTCAGTGCCGGGGGGACACCTGAGCCACCGAACTGCCACACCTGAGCACCCAAACTGCCACACCTGAGCACCCAAACTGCCACACCCGAGCCACCCAACTGCCACACCCGAGCCACCCAACTGCCACACCTGAGCACCCAAACTGCCACACCTGAGCCACTGAACTGCCACACCTGAGCCACTGAACTGCCACACCTGAGCACCCAAACTGCCACACCTGAGCCACTGAACTGCCACACCTGAGCACCCAAACTGCCACACCTGAGCACCCAAACTGCCACACCTGAGCCACCGAACTGCCACACCTGAGCCACCGAACCGCCACACCTGAGCCACTGAACCGCCACACCTGAGCCACCAAACTGCCACACCCGAGCCACTGAACTGCCACACCTGAGCTACCCAACTGCCACACCTGAGCCACCGAACCGCCACACCCGAGCCACTGAACTGCCACACCTGAGCACCCAAACTGCCACACCTGAGCACCCAAACTGCCACACCCGAGCCACCCAACTGCCACACCCGAGCCACCCAACTGCCACACCTGAGCACCCAAACTGCCACACCTGAGCCACTGAACTGCCACACCTGAGCCACCCAACTGCCACACCTGAGCCACCCAACTGCCACACCTGAGCCACCGAACTGCCACACCCGAGCCACCCAACTGCCACACCCGAGCCACCCAACTGCCACACCTGAGCACCCAAACTGCCACACCTGAGCACCCCAACTGCCACACCTGAGCCACCGAACTGCCACACCCGAGCCACCCAACTGCCACACCTGAGCCACCGAACTGCCACACCCGAGCCACCGAACTGCCACACCTGAGCCACCGAACTGCCACACCTGAACCACTGAACTGCCACACCTGAGCCACCGAACTGCCACACCTGAACCACTGAACTGCCACACCTGAGCCACCGAACCGCCACACCTGAGCCACCCAACTGCCACACCCGAGCCACCGAACTGCCACACCCGAGCCACCCAACTGCCACACCTGAGCCACCAAACTGCCACACCCGAGCCACCGAACTGCCACACCCGAGCCACCCAACTGCCACACCCGAGCCACCGAACTGCCACACCCGAGCCACTGAACTGCCACACCTGAGCCACCGAACTGCCACACCTGAGCCACTGAACTGCCACACCCGAGCCACCCAACTGCCACACCTGAGCACCCAAACTGCCACACCTGAGCCACTGAACTGCCACACCTGAGCCACTGAACTGCCACACCCGAGCCAAACTGCCACACCCGTTTTAATGGCTCAACCAGTCACTAACTACTTCCTCCGGGGTTGCAGGGGGTCCATTCTGCTCTCTGTCCCTGTATACCAGCTCAGGGGGCCCTGAGGATTACCAGCCTTACTGTCAAAGACTGAGGGAAAGAAGGCATTAAGTATGTCAGCCTTTTCCTTGTCTTTGGTGACCAGGTTCCCCCCTGCGTCCAATAAAGAATGGAGATTTTCCTCGGCCCTCCTTTTGTTATTGATGTATTTATAAAAAAATCACATTTTTAATTAACTGTCATAGCAATGGCCAGATTGAGCTCTAGTTGAGCCTTTGCCTAATTTTTTCACTATGTGACCTAATGATACACTTTACTCTTCTGAGCTGCCTGCCCCTTCTTCCAGAGGTCATAAACACTCTTTTTTCCCCTGGCTTCCCATAAAAGCTCCCTGTTCAGCGAGGCTGTTCTTCCCTGATGACTTGTCTTTTGGCACATAGGGACAGCCTACTTCTGTGCCTTTATATTTCCTTCCTAAAGTGTGTCCAGTCTTCCTGGACCCTTTTATTATTAAGGAGTGTTTCCGGGGGGACTCTCTAAAGCAGTGTCCTAAAGAAGCCTAAGTCCATCCTCTAGATGTCCAAGGTAGAGGTTTTGCTGACCCCCTTCCTTACTTCACCAAGAACTCCATTGTTTTGTGGTCACTGTGCCCAAGATGGGCTCCACCCACAACTCCCACCAATATGTGGAAAACATATCACCAAATAATCTGGAAAGATTTTCATTTGGAATATTTCCAAGTAGGTTTTGAGGGGAGAAGAAAAACCATACAAGGGAACAATCACTCTGCAGAGGCAAGGCAACCTCCAGCAGATTGAGGAGATCTTATTCAGCCCCAATCCATCACCAACTAGCCAACAAAAAACTCCACAGAACCGTAGTATACAAAAACAAATTTTCAAAACCAAAAATCTACGTAAGCCTCAGGACTATGCTATCTCAACAGCATCAAACCCCTCAGAATTGTTTCTCTTGGTCCAAGGTCATGGTCAGATCCTCTTTAATTAAGAGCACACGAACCAGACGCCATTTGCACAATGCTTTCTATCTTTATCAAAGGACTTGTCCTCCAATGAACAAGCCTGCAAAGAATTTTAGGAAAATAGAGGTTATAGCTAAAGTTAAATCAGAAAGCTAGTTCTCCAATAAAACAAACAAAAAATCCCTCCAAAATCCAAGAATGTTTCAACTAAATCGATCTGGGTAAAGAGAAAAATAGTAAGATAAATGCTACTTCTTGTTATCATCAATAAGCTGATCTACACAGCTTTGCAAGAACAAGTCACAGAACAGAGACTGTAATTTCAGTGAATGCTTTTCCCACACAGGCAAGACAAACTGAAGGAGACAACAGCGATCCCTTCTCAGCAGAGCAGCCAGGCTGATCTAAACCATGTTCAGGCAACCCAGCACTGGAGGTCAGTCACAGGCTGCAGCCCGTGTTCCCAGAGCCTCTCAACAGCCTAAGAGACCAACAGCACCATCTACTTCAACTGGAATTCTTTGCTTTTATCAAACACACAAGAAAATGAGAGAGGAATTCAAAAAGCCATCTAGGTAAATGAAAGGTTTTCTTGCAGGAACTAGTTAACAGTTGCTAAGGAGGACTACTCTGGCTGCTGCTCGGCCCATCGCTCCTTGTTTGACTGGGGTGTGCCATCCAACCAACCTAATGTGTTTCAAAAGTAGCTCTTGTTTCACTGATCAAACACATACAAAATCAGCCACCTGCCATGTGAGAAAATGACTAATGCCTGCATCTTTTAAGCTCTCTGCTTCACCACTGTGGAAGCTTTTGAACACAGTAGCATTAGTGTTTGCTGAAAGAAACCTGCTTTTCAAAACAAGATTTCAAAGGGCTTAAGAAAACATACAAGGAGATCATAAAGATCAAAGGTAAATCTGAGTAACTTACTGCTGCTGCTGCGGCCTCCTCTCCACCTACGTAGATAGAAGAAGCAATCTCCATCACGGACAAGTTTGTGGGAGCATCTGTAGTGGATGATGATCTGGGCCGACCTGACTGAATATCCTGGGCAGACCTTCTGTTGATCTGGGGGCTTCCTTTCGGGGCATCTGCCTTGCCCCACCTGCTGTGCAGGCTCGTCCCTCTCTTCATTTTAGGTGGCACTCTGATCTGCTGAAGCACCCGGTTCAGAGCTGTGGGGTGGGTGGAGACACCATCAATGTCAGCACAGACGCTTTGGCTCTCCAAATCCAGGTCAGGCTCCAGCTCAGCCTGAGCTTGCTGCACATCGTGTGGAGAAACGGACGACCTCCTGCGCTGATGCTGGAACAGGTGCTTCAAGCCTTGACCAATGACATTAATGTTCTCCAAAGCATTATGCGTTATTTTGGATAATTTTTGCTCTGATTCGTGTGGTTTTTTGGTCTCTTGATCTTGGGATTTGCCTCCAGGATCAGGGTCATCACACAACTGTTCAGTGCCAGAGGGCTCCATTGATGACACCCAACAGGTTTATTTGACTATTCATACATAAATACGTCCCCTGTCTTTAAAAGGCTTGTGTTTATTTTGAAAATGCCAAGATTGTCAGCCAATTAGGTGTGCAATTGCTTCAAGAGTGACTACACATGCAGCTGTGCCTCGGTGATCTCATGCTTATCTAATGTTAAACAAAAGAGTCGTTATTACACATCCATGCAGCAAGTAGTGGGTTAAAAATCCAATGTGCAAAACATGCCATTAACAAAACAAACAGTTCTGGGAGCACCCCTCCATGTGGCATTAGTTGCATTTAGGCTGTGAGCAGAAGCCAAAGCTTGTGTGAGACAAGTCACTCTTTGCCCAGCACAAAGGGTACAGGAAAGCAAGAAACGTAAAAAAGCTGTTCAAAAGGGGAGGAGCAAGGAGAAACCAGTGGGGTTTTCATTATTAAGAACAAGCCCACAATAACAGCTAACAGACCATGAGGTTAAACTTTTGAAGAGCATGTTAGTTACTTTGGCAGAATTAATTTTGGACTTTGTCAAAGATATTATATTTTGTGCTTTAAATGTAACATTTGCTCTGCCTACCTGATTTTCCTGTAGAATGCCTAACTCCCAGTATTTAACACATGCAAGAAAACAGAACATTTCCAAAGGAGTTATTCATTTCCAAATAGCAAGAAATGGCTTATTACTGCCAGTATCCATTGATGGCACTGGAAACTAGACGTGAAAATCTGCCTTCGAGTGAAAACAAGCAAATGAAATGCTTTCAATTGGCACAGTCTTGTCCATAGCTCTCAGAGAAAACAAGAATGCCCTTTAAAAAGTAGATTAAGCAACCAATATGCAAGGGATCAGCACCAGGCATGTGCAGTTCAGCCTCTGGCAGATGAACCACAGAGCTTTTCTCCGAGAGCTCAACTCGAGCCATTCCCTGGGCTCAGGCAAGACTGGGTTATATGACAATGCAGCTGAGCACTTGTACAGCAACTACCACGGGAGAAGGTCAGCAAAGAAATGGGGAAGAAAGGGAGGAAGAAGGACACAGTATCCAAAAGAGTTTCACATCAGCACCATGAGATCACATGCTCAGAAGCTGACCACTGTTTTCTACAGGAGAAAACTTTGATTAGGCTTCTATAAACATAGAAACCAGCTCACAGAGGTCTACCTCAATCTTGGCAGAAAGAAGTTTGTGCTTTAAAAAAAATTATTTGAAATGTACCATATGTTTGGGATTTGAGTGTATTCATTTCTATCAAAAAACAGCTGCAGAAACATAATGCATTGAGTTTACAACTGGAGTGCTCTTGATTTTGTGCATCTGAAGCCTAACACAATGGGTTAAACAGATATTCCAAGATGCTTTCCAAATTGCCATCCAAAAATATCAGAAGAGCTGCCTCACTCTCTCTTTTTTCAAGTGTCATTGCTATCAGCTGGAGAGAAGATGAAACTCAGTGCTTACAGAAAACAAAACACCAGAATCATGCAGGATTTTATCTCAGTATTTTGAAGATGCTGTAAGCATTGAGTCTAAATATGCTGGCCAGTTTAATCAGTAACACATTAAATGCAAAGTAATAGTCTACATCTGAGAAAAATATATTTACCCATATTCATGCAGCAATTGCATGGCAGAAGAAAAAAAATGTGCAAAGAACATATTTACATATTTAACAAATTTATGCTTTGGGGAAAAAAAAAATCACAAAACTAGATTTTAATTTTTAACTGACAGAACAAATGGTTTAGTGAACAAAATTCACTGTTTGAAATAGCAAGAGTCCCCAGATTATTTGCTATGTAAAATACAAACCTGACAGTTGACCCATAACTGCCTTTCTCATTTCAGCTAATTCGCTCAGCATGTATTTTTCATTCAGGACTCACTGAAGAACTGCAGTTCTTATCAAAGATGACCAATATACTCTATAACTAGGATTTCTGATCTCCTGCATGCTCTCTATCCAGATTACCATTGATAATGATGTTGGTCTTAAATACCACCACTTCAGTCTAACTAGAGTTCCACACATTATCTGCTAGAAAAAATTAACCTGCTTAAATTAATCCTATGGTAATTCACAAACCAACCTGAAACAAACCAGCCCACAGCGAGCTCACAAACAAGGCACAGCCACGCTGTGTATTCTGGGACAGATTTCTGAAATCACACTGACTCTTTGAGAGGCTGCTAACGGGAGTTTTGTAGTCATCTCCTATTCCTATTTCCATAGGATGAGTCTGTTCGAGCTTGAAAAGAGCTTTGCAAATTGCACATCTGGTATGGAGATTCTTAAAACTACTTATTTGTTCTAGTATCTACTTTTTGGGGAAAAACTACTCATAAATGTGAAGAACTGTGCATTTGCAGAATTAATTAGCACACATTTTCATTAGGATGCAACTTTTGTGCTATTTTTTTTTCTCCACTTACAACCACCTTTATATCCTGTTCTAGAGGAATCAGAATACTTTATAGCATGAAGTTCAAAAACATACATTTCTTACTTATAAGAGAATACACTACATCAGGGACAAAATTCATCATTCCATATACAGCCACACTGAGCAGATGTTGTAACATTATTACATCCCAGAACATCCTAATATAGTCCTTCATTTGTGCAATTATTTCACAGGAGCACTGGGAAACAAAACAGTTCAAAAGGAAAAACTGGTAAACCCAACATTAAATAACTATGAAAGGATAAACTCATACTTGCCTCCATCACTTGCCCTTTAGCATGGCTGATCCACAACAGTCCCTCCACTGAACAAAACTGCAAAAGAAATTGGGTATGAGATACAATTCTGGAAATGGGAGAAAATATGTGCACAAACAACAAAGCGAGCATGATTCCAACTTTTACTTTTTTTAAAGGTACTATTATTTTTTCCATTGAAATGCAAGTGCCCCTGGAAGCTGGACTATTTTAAACTCCTTCAAATCACTGAAGGGCTACAAATATAACTGAAGTTAAAACTGAATCTTGCAGAGTTAATCAAGAAGGTCTTGTGAAGGAACATTTTCTCTTGAGGTTCATGGCCACCATCATGTGCTGAAAATGCAGGGAGATGTCAGGACTCCAGCCTGCAAGGTCAGTCTGTCCACAAAGATCTTATCTTCTCCTCCTATCTCATCATTCAAATACTCAGGCACAGGTCAATCAGCTGGCTCTTGTTTACCTGGAGTTCACCTCACAGAAGGTGAGAGCTGTGAGCACTGGGTCACACCTGCACTGCCACAGCTCATCTCCCAGGGCAGCCCCTGCCCCGGGCACGGCAGGGCCCCCACACCCAGCCCACCTGTGCAGGGCCCCCACACCCAGCCCACCTGTGCAGGGCCCCCACACCCAGCCCACCTGTGCAGGGCCCCCACACCCAGCCCACCTGTGCCGTGACCTTCACACAGAGGGCTCCAAGGTGTGAATCCCATCTGGGCACAGCCTTCACACCCGAGGACACCCCCAGGCTCTGCTCTGCTCCAGGAGGGAACTGAGCATTCCAGGGTGAATTCCAAGGTCTGTTTAACCTTGCTGTGAGCAGCCCAAGGTAAGGGCAGGTGCTTGGCAGGAGATGACAGGAGGGCAGTTGACAGCAGACACAGTGACTGCATTTCTCCAGCCAGACTCATAGACTATTCTGAAACACAGCCAGATCACCCAGATTTTCCAAAGGTGATTAGTTATTCAACCAGTTCTTGAAAACAGGGACACAAGCTTCAGAATACACTATCCTTCAGAACACTGCAAGAACTCTGCATGACTGGGTGTAGTGGGTTGACCCTGGCCAGACACCAGGTACCCACTAAAGCTGCTCTCTCACTCTCCCTCTGTGACTGGACAGAGAGAAAAAACCAGCCAAGGATTCATGAGTAGAGACAAGAGCTGGGAGAGGTCACTTACTGATTAACTTCACGGGCAAAACAAGACTCGAAGTGGGGATAGTACTCATATTTATTACTAACAGGATAAGAGCCAAAGAGTGAGAAATAAAACAGTCTTAAAAACACCTTCCCCCCACCCCTCCTTCCACATTCTCCCTCCTCCCCACCAGCAGTGCAGGAGGATGGGAATGGGGGTCACGATCAGTTGTTGTTTCTGCCGCTGCTCAGGGAGAGGAGCTGGAGCCCTTCCCCTGCCCCCGTGGGGTCCCTCCCATGGGAGACAGTCCTGGATGGATCTCCCCAGCGTGAGTCCATCCCTCGGGCAGCAGCTCTTCCCAACCTGCTGTCCCGTGGGTCACTCCTCCATGGGGTCAGTCCCTCACGGATGAGCTGTGCCGGTGTGGGTCCCCCACAGGGGCCATGAGTCCTACCCACAGCTCCAGTGCCTGGAGCACTCCTCCCTCTCCTTCTGCACTGACCTTGGGGTCTACATTGTTATTCCCATGTTCCCACTCCGCTCTTCCCTGGCTGGAATTTTTTTCTGCACCACAACCTTATGTTCTTAAATATGATATCACAGGGGTGTTACTATTACTCCTGGTTGGCTCGGCCTTGGCCAGCGGCAGGAATTCTGTCCTGGAGCCTGCTGGCATTTGCTCCACGGAACAGGAGAAGCTTCTGGCAGCTTCTAACAGAAGCCACCCCTGTAGCCCCCCTGCTACCAAAACCCAGCCACAGAAACCCACTACACTGGGGTATTTTGACTATTTTATTACATGCCAGATTTCCACATCCAAGAAAGTAAGAGAGAAAGAAAGGGTTACTCAGAACTACTGAAGTGGGATCCCAGAATATGAAAAAAGTGATGACAGCAAATATTAAGAACTTAGAAAAAATGAATGAATGCATTTTTGAAAAAGATCTTGACATAGAAGAAATTTCATCTCTATACTAGCATGAGTGGCAAACTAGGCACAGTATGTGAAGTATTGGTCACACATGAGGTGCCGCTAACAGAACTTCAGAACCACTTTGTCTTTTTTTAGTTTTAATGTTATTTGTTATTTACAAGAACTGTAAGAGCTTCTGTCAGCAAGATCTTCAGTGATATTGAGATACACCCTAAGGCACTGCAGAACCTGCAGGTCAACAGGTCTTTTGGCTCAAATTAGTCCACAGCTGCCATAGTCCAGAGACCACATCCCAGAGTGCCCACAGGTGGGCCCCAGGAGGCACAGGCACCAAAAGTACCTGTACTGTCCCCCCTGTGAATCACAGTCCTCACTGACACACCACCAAATCACCCATTTTCTATCAGAACCTCCTTTTTTTTCTGAATTTTGAAAAACTACTGCACTGGGCTAATCAAAATTCCTTCACTTCCTGGTACTTACAAAGGGTACACACAATCTTGGCTTTAATTTTTTTCCCCAGTTCTTCCCACTCTATCACTTTTCTTTATCAAATACTTTGTGACATGGAAATTTCAAAAAATTTGATGAGTATCAGTCTGAAAAGACTCTGGTCCATTAGATTTTAGTCAGACTTTTTTGAAGTGAAAGTTTACTCTCTCTTGCAATCCTGGTCAACATTAGTATCAGCAAAAAGTAATTTTTCCTTAGATGCGTGAATGCACTTAAAATGTGAGGAACAGAGTTCCCAACTCAGCAGACAAACAATGAAGATCTGCATATTAGTTGTGGGGATTTTAATAACATGACTTAACTCTCTCCATTCCAGCATGCAGTAAAGTCAAACAATTGCAGTGAGATTACCGAGGGCTCGAGCAGGGACAACAGTGACACAGACATCAGTCCCAGGTGCACAGCCCAGAGAGGCAGCAGTGGCTGGGCCCATTCCAGTGCTGGGGGCACACTCACTGCAGCTCAGAGCCCCACAGACCAGAGGATGGCCAGAGGGTGAAGACGAGTGAAGATCTGTGATGTTTTGGAAAACTGTGTAGGGAATAGAGAGAAAACGTGATCATCAGCACAATCTGCCCTGCTCTCTACTCAGAGGTGGGGAAAGCTCCAGGCTCCTGTGGACCACGACAAGGAAAAACTGCAACAGCAATATACGCTCCTAAGTGTCTGTCTCATTTAAAATGCAACTTGAAGCACTGAGACCTGTTTGTCGAAACTAACCCCAGTTCATTGTTGGAAGAAACCATTTTTTAAGCTGCTTTATCAATTTTCACTACTGCAGAGACACACAGCAGCAGCTAAATGTTGCAGCAGAATCCACCGTGTCACTAACACGGTTAAGATAAGCTTTGGAGGTATTCATGTCACAGGCAGGAGCCTATACTGAGCCTCTCCAGAGTATCAGAGCAACAGTAAAAGCCTACCTTCAAATCTCAAAAGGATTCTACACAGGCAAAGGTGAAATGGAGCAATTCAGTTTCTTTTAGCTTCCCCTCTTTAAATAAATCTTTCGCTGGAATGAATTCAATTCCTTGAAGCATCTCAAATGTTTCTGTGGTCAGTTGCACTCCTATTATCGACTTTTCCTATTAACATTTACATTATCTGGATCTGATTCTTCAGTCTCTGGAAAAACGCAACTTTACTAGGCCATGGCAAGCATTTTGGCAGGATCTTTTCAGGAGAGGAAGGGGTAGGAGAGCGAGATCAAAGCTGCTCTTATCTCCTCATTGCCTGTCTGCAAAGAGATACTGCCACTTTCAGTGTGTCAAAGCTGACTCAAATGTCAGGAATCAGTGAACCACAAAGTGGAAATACCAGTACTTTCATTCCACTTCCAAGAGAAGACAAAAGGTTACACTATAGCTATTTCTGGCATTAAAGAGAAACTTCTAAGCATGCTAGTCATAAAAAAAAGAAGAGATGGCCTTTCATTTTAACTCCTAGCAGATCCATCTTTGACAATGCCAGCACTGAAGCTGGCAAGATTTAGCACCTCTAGTTTTAAAAGAAAGGTTTATTCCAGGCTTGGAGTCGTAAGCAGGTTAAAGCAAGCTAAATTAGCAGGCTTGTAAAGAAAGATATCACCTACCACCAACCCACACTATGTGCGATTTTAACATGTGCTTTTAGCCCTGAATTTTGGAAAGTATCGTATTTACAATGATTCGTGAAAGAAGAAAGTAGAACTAACCTGGCATAGAGTGGTAAAATACTCCCTCTGATGACTCAAAACCAGCATTAATTCTCTGATCTTTAGAAGTGTTGACTCAAATCACTGAGACTACAAGACAGATCAAATGAAGTTTTCATTTGGCTCAGCAAAATCACAATGCCATTCCCACTGACTGAGTACTCTGGCTACTGGGCACATAAAAGCCTTCCACCAATACTTGGCATCAGATGAGTTACAGTTTTCAAAAACCATACTTGGTCCCAAAATGGGGAAAAGTTTACTAAAATCCACCCCACTGATAACCATCCCCACACTGCAACCCAGACCTCTAACAGGTCTGCCCAACACAGTGCACCTTAACCTCTCTCTGCTGCCATTCAATCTCAGACTCTAAGGAAGTACCACGTCTCCTATGTGATGGTTCCCTCCATGTTGTTGAGAATGATACCTGAAAACCTCCATGGTCTGAAGACCACTGTCATTGCAAAAGTCTGCCTGCAGGCTGCAGAACCTGATAGCTCTTTGCACCACTATTGCTTAAAACGTGACACAAATCAGGCAGGACAGAAATTCTGACCAGAAGTTAACAGCCCTCACTAACAGTTTATGCTGCCCTACCACTTCCAAACTGGCTTTTGCAATTCACAATATGACAGCTTCATCCTGCTCTTCAGAAGAAAACTCTCCTTCAAGACAGCTAGTCCAGGGAGCTGTTAATTAAGTGAAACTCAAAAAATTATATTAGTATAAGAGTATGGCCTTAATCTGGGGTTTATTTGTTTAAATGGATTTTTCTAATCAAGCAATAGCAAATTCATCCTTGCAGTGCTACAAACAAGATGTTCGGGTTGCCCATCAAACACTGCTTGCAGATATTCAGCCAGCACTTGCAGGAGGCTGGCAGGACCTATCAGTGAAAGACCATGTGTACCCCAAAGGGCAGGAACAGCGGCAGCCTGGCCCGCGTGCCTCAGGGACCCGCGCGAGAAGAGCCACGGGCACACCTGTCCCATGGCACACGGGCACACCTGTCCCGTGGCACACGGACGCACCTGTCCCATGGCACACGGGCACACCTGTCCCGCGGCACACGGACACACCTGTCCCATGGCACACGGACACACCTGTCCCGCGGCACACGGACACACCTGTCCCATGGCACACGGACACACCTGTCCCACGGCACACGGACACACCTGTCCCGCGGCACACGGGCACACCTGTCCCGCGGCACACGGGGGCACCTGTCCCGCGGCACACGGGGGCACCTGTCCCGCGGCACACGGGGGCACCTGTCCCGCGGCACATGGACACACCTGTCCTGCAGCACAAAGACACACCTGTCCCACGGCACACGGACACACCTGTCCTGTGGCACACGGACACACCTGTCCTGCAGCACAAAGACACACCTGTCCCATGGCACACGGACACACCTGTCCCATGGCACACGGACACACCTGTCCCATGGCACACGGGCACACCTGTCCCATGGCACACGGGCACACCTGTCCCGTGGCACACGGACACACCTGTCCTGTGGCACATGGACACACCTGTCCCGTGGCACACGGACACACCTGTCCCGTGGCACACGGACACACCTGTCCTGTGGCACATGGACACACCTGTCCTGCAGCACAAAGACACACTGCCGGGCCTCTTCTCAAGTGCCAGGGAAGGAGACAGGCACAGTCACAACTCCCCATCCCCGCAGAGCAACGCCATTTGGAATAGGAGACACATTAGCTGTCCATCAACTGCTACCACATGGAGCTGTGAATTCCCTACTTTTTTCACTTTTTGGGCTTCTGCCACAAAAATACTGATGGCCATCTATGGTCCTTTTCTTCTGTTAGGTTTAATCATGCGTTTTTAGAGAATACTCAAAAATTGCACAAACACAGCACAGCTAAGCAGCCACACTCACAAATATGGTGCTCTTCAATATCCACCTCCACATCCAGCTGCACAGACAGTAATTTGGTATAAAGAAACTGGGCTTGATGATTTGCTTGCCAGTGAGAACCAAGTAGTCACGCATTTAAAACCTCAGCCAAAATCAGAATGTTTCCTCCCACATTCATGGCAGAATCCACATGAAATGTTCGACAAAATCTTTACCCAAAGCAGCACAAAAAGGGAGCATATTTGTTTGAAATAAGGCTGAAATTTACCTACCACTGAGAAGGTGCAGGCTTATAACCAGCCAAAACCAAGACCCAAGTTAATGCCTCCTTACAGAGTCATCGCTCAACTTGGGTGCCCCCCAGAACTCCCTGGTCACTTGCTGCAGAGCAACTTTGCAGCTGATTGGGCCCCCAGTATGGGTACATGGGTGGTTATACCACCTGCTACACTGGGTTGGTCTTCCCTAGGTGCAGGGCTTTGTGTTTCTCTTTGTTGAACTTCGTGAGGTTTCTGCCTGCTTATTTCTCAAGCCTATCCAGGTGCCTCTGAACGGCAGCACAACCATGAGGTCTATCACTTCTCATCTTGTATCACCTGCAAAATTCCTCACAGTGCACCCAGCCCCATGATTATTAGGCTATCAGTGAAGAGGTTAAACAGCACCACACCCAGTACTTTTCCCACAAACTGAAATTGCACCGGAAGCATTTAAAGGACTTTGGTAAATCAGAACCAAAACTTCATCTTTCAACACAACAAACCAGCTGAAAACTAACTCCCACAGCAAAAGTGTGACCAGCATGGGAACTGTTCTGCAGAGCAACAAGCAGCCACTGCTATAGTTTCCCATTCCCCAAGTCCCACTCCTTTACCTTAGGGTACTCTGCAGCCCAAGCAAACTTGCCACAAGTATTCAATGTGAACTCACCTAGTTCTTTTGTTACAGTAAGGCTTACATATCCTGTACATCTTCCTCAATGATTTAATGTATTTAAAGCATTTAATGTAAATCGACAGCCACCAGAGCTAGACACTACCCCAGCTGAAAGCCAACAGAGGGAAGGACCACAGCACCACATACTTTGGAGGGCCTGGCTCCCACCAACAAACCTTCTGCCTTACTAGTCAGTCAGCCATCACTGGCCTGACTGAGATAAGTCCAGTCATAACTGATTCTGACCCAAAGCTGCTCTCTGTTAATTTCTCCCATTTAAACCATTATTCAGCCTCAGAAACATGCCAAGGATACTCTCTGCTCTTCACAGACAAGGGACACTACCCCTTATGATTGTGACCCACTTGCCCAGCGGGCAGTGATTTACAAACATGGACACTATGGGTGTAGCATTTCCAGCAATCCCAGAAAAGGCCATAGTCTTTTTGCTCCAAACTAGTATAACTGGGGATCATGAAAAACACATTTATTTGCTATCAGGATAATCACCATGGTAACTGGCTTCCAGGAAAATAACAGCCAACAACTTCAGGACAAAGGCCACTATGAGACTTGTTAAGGACACCATCAGCTCACATAAACCCAAACGATAGTGAAATTTGCCAAACTTATCTCTGAAGAAACTGTACATAGACACCTGCAAACTTCCTGTCATAACTCATCACACCAGCTGAATCACTGGCACTATCATCCATCTCAACACTGCAGTGCCCTTTAATGTTCTTTGAAGTTTTTAGATACTCTGTAGGGCAGTTTTAAGGCAATATTCTCTAATGTACACAATTTCATCTTTCGGACCATTTCTTATATCAAAAGAAAATTTGATCCTACGCTCAAATTCCTTGTCACTCCACACATTAGTATTCACTTTTAGTTATATGAGTTTGAATAATGAAACTGCAACACTTAAGCTATGTTTTTCCTGAAACTGAATGTTTTACAAAGGGAGGTCAACCTCCTCTTACAGTTAAGGAAATAAAGATTAGTACTCTGCTTCGGATATACCCTCAAGGAGACATGGAATCTATGCATTCTTAGGTTTTCAGAGATCCTGCAGGGATTGTGCTATTTTAACAGAGGAGCAGCTTTTTTGGGAAATATGCACCAATTTTAATTGATGAGATTACAGAGATCATAACTTATTTATGTACAACTAAAAAAATGCGCCACAAAAAAATGGGTTACACAATCCATGTCCTTGGTACACCCTGTAAAGGACCACTAAGGTGGCAACAGGCAGCTCAGCAAACCACTCCTGGTGTGTTTCTACAGTTTCCATGAAAGCAGCTCACAGGAAACAAACCCACTTCTCTCCCCAGTGCTATTTTAGCACACTGCCACAGCCAAATAATACTGCCCAGGTACACTGAGAAACACATTTAAAGTGTGCTGCACCACGTTCTGCCCACTTGTAACAGAGAGTCTCACTGAACTGCCAGACCTTGGCTCCAGCTCTGCTTGCAGGGGAATGATGGAGGAATTCCTTCAGCACAGGTAAGGATTGATTCCCTTCCCAACCACAGCACTTCACTGCCAGTCACAGCCCATTCTGCCTTCCTGTTACAGGAACAACACCATCAGGCCCTTTTTAGCCAGACAAGGAGGTACGTAGATCTCTGTACCTTTCAGTATCGTCTCAGCTGAACCACTGGAGCTTTTATCAATAAAGCTTAGAAAAGTGTGTTTTCTGCTAAATGCATCCTGTACAGCAATGTGGCATGCTTAATGATTCAGTCAGGTAGCTACTTTCAGCATAATAATTTTCCTTTTTAAACAAAGCCCACTGTTGAATAATGTCTCTTCTGGAAGCCAGAGACATGCGTGTTTGGCTGCCTTTCACTGTAACCCCCCATTAACTGACCAGACCACCACTGCCCTGGACTGTTGGCATCTACCTCATGGGAGGGATAACCATGTCCAAGCACTTTACAGCAGGAACAGATGTTATCAGTGCACACTGGCCTCTCCTAAACTCACTCAGAGGAAGTTAGCCAACTTCCTCATTCCAGGTTTAGAATTCGATATGTAAAGACAGACAAAAGCCTCCAGGCAAAATACAGCTGTGAAAGCTGGTGACTCTCTGTGCTTCTCAAACAGCCGAGGTTGTACCTGGGTGGGACAAACCTGCACAGTGACAAGGCAAAGCCCATCCAGCTCTGCTATTCTTGTACATCACAGGCACATTGTCCTATGAGACTGCTGCTTTCTGTCAGCAGATAGCACTGTGCTAGCAACTGTGCCCAGGAAGGCAAGCAAAACTTCCTTCTTTCTTAACCTTCCTTCCAGCTACTTCACAATTGGATGGAGGTACATTGTAACTTTATGTGAGCACTTTATCTAACTAAACACTGCGACCTCCCAGTGCATTTCAATGGCTACCAAATGTCGGTCACAGGCCTTGAAGGAGAAAATGTCTGCAGACCCTGGTAGCATTTAGGAACTGAATGGACGAGCAGTAAAGGCTCAGGTCAAACAACCAAGCTTTTCTCAAGAGAATCTTTTGAATACTCCCACGGCAGGTTCAAACAAGGTCACTCTCCTTACAATGCCAGCTGGGTACTGTGGTGCTCCTATAGCCTCACTGTGCATATGTATATTCTATTGCTAAAACCATGCATAAGGGTGCACACCAATTTGAATCTAGAAAATGCACACCTAGAGCCTCCTTTGCCCTAATCAGATGGCCTTTCTTCTCACATATTCTAAGTTATAGCAGCCATACATACCTCAAAATTGCTCAAGGTAGCTCGTCTCTTTGCATAGATATGCTCACAGTTGTAATCCAAATGTCTTCAATAGAGGTCTAACTTTAAAAAAGTTTAGAAGTGTAAATTCCACAGGAAATAGGAAAGTTGGGGAGAGAAGGAGATACAATTTATCAGCTTCTACATTTGCAGACATCTGCAGTCGGTACTGTAGGTCATTTTCAGAGTAAATCTTGGCAACAAAGCTTCTTTGTAGAGGAGAAAGACCTGCCAAAATTAATAAGCATAGTAAGAAACACCATTAATACCTGAGAAACAACAAAACAGCACACAGATTCAGTCCCCTTCAGAGCAAAGAATTAACTAATTTGAAATACTGTGTTTCTGCTAGCTTTGATGCATTTAAAATCAGAAGCAGCCTCTGAAGTTACTTCATATTCCAAGTACTTGAATCTAATAAATTATCTCAAATTCTCTAAGCATTCAAATAATATTTGATCATGTCAGAGTATGCAACGCTACACCACAACAGGGAGTGCCCTGTTTCAGACAAACCACAGCTCACCAAATGCCTTGATGTTCACCACATATTTTCACACAAGAGTAGTTGTGTGACCGGTGTCAGAGTAAAGAACTAAGCTGCTGTCCAAAACAAGGACTAACACAGAGCATGATGGAAGCCCCAACACAGCATGTACATAAGGTACGTACCTGGGGAGCTCCTGCACAGCGTAAATGTTCAGGAGTGTTGGCAAACTTCTGAACTTCTCTGGTTTGGATTAAGTTAATAAAATGTAAACTCTTCTGGGGCAGAGACCTTCTACTCTGTGTTTGCATTTCACATAGTATGTCAGATCTAGCTTCCAAATCAAAGCTGTTCAATGTTACTGTGATACAACTGGTTTTTACTCTTGGTACAACAGTAGGATTCTTCTTTATAAATAAAAAAGGTCAACTAGATCTGCATTATCATGAAATTATTCTGAAAGTATGAAGACATTTCATTTTGCAAAAAAGACTAACTCCACACAACTGCTTGTTTCTTTCTTTCCTTTTTCCTTAACATGCTTGGCTGGAGGAACAATTTTAAGAATCTGGAGCTTAAATTCAAACTTAAAGAATCATCTTGCTGTGCTGTGACAATATCCAGGGTCTCAACTGTTTAGGGGGGTTAAGAATTTTAAGGATTTAAACATAGCAGAATACTCAGTTTCTAGTAGTGCAGACACCACCTTCACATTCCAATTCATCACCCATCTTTGCTCTTCACACAGATGCCAATTATCCATTAGGAAACATTGTGCTGAGTTCACAGACTTGCTGAGGGTGGAAAGGACCTCTGGATGTCACCTGGGCCACCCAAGGCTTGTTGCCTACAAACCACTTTAACAAGTCTCACTGCTGAGATTCTGCCCCAGAGAGGTCACAGGACTCCAACCCTCATGGAGAGCACACAACCTTCCCCACAGCAACCAGCTCTCATCAGGCCTCAGGGGACAGGCAGAGGGAGAACCACTTGCCATGTTTCAGAGGTGAGGAGACTCAAGGTCTGTCAAGGGGAAGCCACTCTGCCAGCTCACCTGAGCAACAGCCTACCTTCGGTGAATCCCTGTCCCAAAGCCCAGCTCTCAGCAGCAGACACAGCTATGGAACTGACTGAGAACACACCACACCAGAGAACTGCACTCCCCGGCAGGAGAGACTCCTCCCCCAGAGCTCGAAGCAAAAATTCCTAGAAACCCAGCCCCAGATGTTATCACGCCAGCTGTTTTTGAATGGTTCACAAACAGTTCTCTGAAAGACCAGACAAGACACTAACACAAGGTTTGCCTGTCTGCAGTACAGCCCCAGCCAGGCACAGGCCAATCACCAAAGCAGAAGAGGAGCTGCCTTGCTAGACACAACCCATTTCCTACAGAAAGCATCTCTCTAAACACACAAAACCAAAACTTGTAGTCCTCCAATGATTTCTCTTTTGTATCTGAGTTAGATGCAGGTTTTAATTATTGGAACTTTAGCTATGATTAAGTAAGATGTGAGAGAGCCCAAACCATGACAACAGAACTGCTTAAATAAACAAACTCAGCAACTTTTATGTGGTAGATGGATGCGGGGAAGCCCCAAACTTTAAAGAACTTGAAGTTGCAATTTCTTTCTAGTGCAAAATCCCCACAAAGCAGATCTTCCTCCATCTTCAGTTTGCTTCCATATTTTGGATCTTCCAGATCAGCTGGGTGGGTTTATCAGGCAGCTGAACCGGACACAGTGGATACGAAGCTCCAATAAACTTGTCCATTTGATGCAGGAACCCTGTGAGGCTGTGAAGTTGCTGAGCAGCACAAGTCCTGCAAGTTGGAGAACCCCACTGTCCCCAGAAAAGAGAGGGGAGAGTCCCCCAGCACCAAGACAGGAATAGTCCTCCCAGTGAGTACACTGGGCTTCCCTTGCCTCCAGACACTTCCAGATGGACAAAGAACCCACCCCAGGAGGAGGATCGTCCTGTGACCAAACATAGAGTCACCTGCCATGTGTTAACCTCGTGTAAGACAGGGCTGGCAGTGAGCAGCAGGAACAGCACTGCTTGCTCCCCAGGATCAGGAGAAGCCTGTGGCACTCGCTCAGGTCAAGGCATCATTACTTCAGTGGCCACACCTGTAGCCTGGATTGTTACTAAGGGCTTCCACCTTGCAGAAACACCTGATTTTAAGGTTTGTGGATGATGGACACTGATGGTAGTTAATTACCCTCTTTCTCCTCTAGGCTTCCACTCAGATCTTATACCTTCAGTTCACACCTTTACACCTGCTCACCAAGAAGCCTCCTTAAGCATCCTTACTGATAGAGTCCTGTTGTGAAAGCAATGCCTCCACCCGCAATACAAGCTTCATACATCAGGTGCTTCTGTACCACTGGTGGCAGCAGCTGCACACACAGATTGCACACACAGCATCAACTCCAAGTCTCTGACTTTTGGTACTTGGAATGCTCTGAAGCTGCTGCTTTACATCTTAAGTTCTTTACTTTAGGGGCCTGTTCCCGACAATCTGCTTTTAAACTGGCAAAATCTGAGCTCACCATGAAATAATTCTTGTCTTAACGATCTCATCAAAGACAGCCAAAGCGGGCAGGAATCGGTGAAGCGAACACACGCCTCAGCCACCGCCGAACCAGCGCGGGGGCCGCGGCGGCGCCTCCCGAATCCACAGCACCGGCCATAGACGCGCGGGGCCGCCCCGGAGGGGCCGGGGGATCGAAGGGACAAGGGGCATCGCGCAGGCCGCGGGGATGGCGGAAGGGGCCGGGGGACCGCTCGCCGCCGCCGGGCCGGGCAGTGCCTCCGCACAGGCCAGGCCAGGCCAGGCCAGGCCAGGCCAGCGCGGCCCCGCCGCTCACGCCGCCCGGGCCCTGCCCCCCGGGCCACGGCCCCGAACCGGCCGCAGGACTGGGACAGCGGTGGCGGGAGAGCGCGGCCGAGCGGCGGATCTGAGGGCGGGGGACGCTCCCGCGAAGGGGGCGCCCAGGGCCCGGCCCGGCGAGGTCCCCTCACCCCGTGCCGCGGACCCGGGTGCACCCCCGCCCCGCTCCCGGCCCCGCTCCCGCTCCATTCCCCCCGGTGTGCCGGTCACTCACCGGCCGAGCGGCGGCCGCTCCATCCCCGCGCGCCGCCACCGCCCGGCCCGGCCGCGCGACGTCGCGCGTGGGGCGGGGCCGGGCGCGTGCGGCGGCGTCACCGCGGGGGCGGGGCCTGCGGGGGCACGGCCGCGCCCACAGCGCCTGCGCGCCGGGGCCGCGCTCTAGGTCCCGGTCCCGGTCCCGGTCCCGGTCCCCGTCCCCGTCCCCGTCCCCTTCCCCTTCCCCTTCCCCTTCCCCTTCCCCTTCCCCTTCCCCTTCCCCTTCCCATCTCTGGGCCCAGCTCCCCTCCCGCCCCTCCGGGTCCTGCCCGCGGGGCGGCTCTCGGTCCCCGTGCTGCGGCACCGGCGGGCTGCTCGCACCTCCAGGAATGTTTTTTTCCCGACTCTCCTGTTTCGTCTCCCGCAGTCCCTTCCCGCGGGCCCGGCCCCGCAGGCACAGCTGAGCCCCCTTGTGTGGCTTAAGCCGCGATACCCCAGCACTGGTGTGTCATCCTCACACAGCTGTGTCACAGCCCTGAAGAAAGGGCTCTCTCTGGTGGCGGCACCACTGAGGGGCTCTGCGAAGGATTCAGCGACGGCACTGAGTTGCAAACTGCGCCTTCCAGTTTGCCGTAGGGAATTGGCACCGGGGTTGTGGTACTGTTTGTGTTTCAGAAGCTCCTTGACCAGCTGCCTCTGCCTCCCACCCGCGTTTCTGTGGAGCAGTGTCAGGTGTGTGCTCTGCAGAGACACCGCTCACCTCGTCTCAGACGGTGCATCAGCCATCAGCACCGTCCCTCTGTCGCAGCAGTATCATCTGAGGTGACATGCTTGGGTATTTTTAGAAGGCTGCACCCTTTCTGGAAGCTGATTCAGTGAGAAATTTGCCTTGATCTGTATTTGTCTGATGCAATTAATGCATTGTTGGATCAAGGGTTGGACTTGATGATCTCAGAGATCTTTTCCAACCTGGTTGATTCTATGATTCTATGATTTGGCTGCAAAAAGTTGGAACTTACACAACTTGACTTTTATTTCAAACCAGTGCTCATTACTTCTTACATTTTTTCACATAAAGCTCAAGAATTAATTACAACAGCCAATGCCTTCCCAGCATCATCTTGCTGGCAGTGTCGCTCACGGGCCAGGTGTAACACTCCAACCCTGGGAGCTGCTGGCTCGTGGGATTGGCTATGAGTTTTACTTTAATATATAAATATAAGATTCTTTGATACCTCGGGAGAGCATCAAGAAAATAAGCCATGGGCTTGTTCCCACAAAATTTCTTTAATAATTTAGGGGAATAAATAAGGGAATTTGGCCAAAGTTCAAAAGGTCACCACACAAGCTAGACAAAAATCTTCCACTACAATACAGATTCAACATACATTATTAATCCACAACCCTTAAGTCAAAATCCAGTAAAGCAACAACACTTAAGGCAAAATTCAACGAATTCCACAATACTTAAATCAAGATCCAATCCCTCCAGCTCCAAATTACCCCAAGCATCAAGAAAGGAGCAGAGAGACAGAAGCAGAGGGATCAAGAAGAGTGAAGGAGAAAGAAGGAGAGATGGATTATATAGCTACCATAGAAGCCCTGTAGAAAACCAGCTCTCAAGTTCAATGGCAGGGCCGTGACATGAGGCAAACACATGCCCTTGGTTTTATTCTCTGGTCCCTATAGCAAACCCCCCCAGGTGGGGCCTCTGACCCACTGTCCACTCTGGGGTTCCAGGTTAGGGTGAGGGGCAGTGTCCTCACTGTCCCTGCCAATCTGAGCTGGGTGAGGGGCTCCAGGAGGTGTGGGGTGTTATAGGGCAGTGTCCTCACTGTCCCTGCCAATCTGAGCTGGGTGAGGGGCTCCAGGAGTTGTGCTGTTATAGTTTTCTCAGGCTGTTTGTGACTGACAGCTACTCCAGGGCTTCCCCATGTGGGCTCCAGAGGCTGCCATAAGGCATACGATGCCACCCCACCTCTGTGAGATTAGACCCATCCCTTCCTCCACACACATACACCACTCCCCCCAAGTTGGTTCTGACCCAATAATAACTAATCTGGTGACTAACACCAGGTGCCAGAGCTTCTCTTCTCATATGTAGTCATCAGTCAGTGAGACTGGATGTAAATGCTGGCCACACGTCCTTAGGTGCAGCCTGGAAGCTCCATACTTCGATCTGTCCCCTGAAGGGCCACCCTGCTCACACGGAGGTGACTAACACAGAATTTTGTGTGGGGAGAATTCAATATTTTTCTAGTAAGGGCAAAAAAATTTTCTTATTGTGAGGGTGGTGAGGCCCTGGCACAGGTTGCCCAGAGAAGCTGTGGCTGCCCCATCCCTGGAAGTGTCCAAGGCCAGGCTGGACAGGGCTTGGAGCAACCTGGGATAGTGGAAGGTGTCCCTGCCCACGGCAGAGGGTGGGACCGGATAATATTTCAGGTCCCTTCCAACCCAAATAATTTTGTGGTTCTATGAAGTTTGATTGCAGAAACATAGAATTTGCTGTAACCCTCTATTGAAATATGAGCATGAACACTTTGCCATCCTTATGGATTGAGATCTGAAGTTCTAGAAGATGTGCTCTCACTCTGTCGTCTCTCATATCACATGCCTGTCATGCATTAGTGCTACAGCAGATATGCAATGAAGTAATGCATACTGAAAGACAGAAGAATAATTTCAAAGCTGTTCAGGTTAAATAAGTTATCGCTCTCTGACAAATTCTAGTCATACTAGCAGTTGCCCAAGAGCAGGAATAAACTATACATTCGTTGAAAATAAGAATTACAGCAGAACATTAAACCTGCTCAAGAACACTGAGAACAATGGCAGCTGCTTTGGCCTATCTTTTAACCCTCACTGGTATGCTCTAACCAAAATGTCAGCAGGCAGAACAACATTCCTTTTGCTGTCACAGCAGGAATAATGCATGCTGAGCTGCAAAGCTCACCATTAAAAAAAGGAGGAAGAGGAAAAATGAGTCAGCCTGCAGAGCTTCTCTGAAAACAAGCCATCACCTGGGAGGTACAGAGAGCAGCACAGTGGTCAGGAGTTTGCTAAAAAGATCCTTGAATATTAAGCAAGATCAAGGTGATCTTTGAATATTAATCAGCTTTCTTGGGCCCCATTTCCCTCCAGGGCCAACACAACGGAGTCATTTTTATTAAAACTTCCAAATCCCAAAGAGCTAGAATGATTTTAGGGCCAAGAATCAGCAGGAAGTGCTTCAGTGGGATTCCATTCAGGCTATATCCAGAAGTCCAAGAGTAGTAACAGTGCTTTGCTTTGAAATTCTCCAGGTACATGTACGAATAACTCACAACCCCCCAGACCAGAGACTGTTGTAATGCAGCAGAGCCGGGCCATGTCGCTGTCCCAGGGAGCTGGCTGATATGTTTCAGCAGAGTTCCAATCAAGCTTCAAGTACCACTACATTTCTGTGTTTCCAACTGAGCTGAGTGTTGCATCCCACACCCATCAGTGAAACAGGCCAGTTACAGGCTGCAGGGAGAGTGACACATGCCAAGCTCGAAGACTAGCAAGAGAGTAGGGGAGAGCTGCAACATCTGCCATATTCGGCACAGAGCAACGAGGTCCTTCCACTGCGCTGTGAGCAAACACACTTCCTACCAACCATCAGCCAGCACCTGGCTTCCAGAGGTCCTGGAAGCAGCAGATACCTTCAGCTTCAGCAAACATTTTCTCTGGGTACTTGGTGATTTTTGTTCCTTGTGGCTCCCAAAGTAAAGCACAGCCTCCCAAGGAGCAGCGAAAACCCACGTCCCACTGTCAAACACCACTGGCTCTGACCTCTGTGTCAAAAGAGCAGGAAAGGGCAGTGATGCCAAAGTTGGCTCTGAATAGTTACTATGGCTTGAAATGTCCTTAAAAGGCACAATCCATCCAGTTCCAGCATAGCAGAGACACTTACTCCAGCCTGGGCTATCTCAGAGGAAGAGTATATCCCCAGCTGACTATTAAAGGGGCTGTAATTTGATTTTCTGGCTCCTCTGACTAAACTGCTGCAGCTTTGCTCTCTCGTGGTCCAGAAATCCTAGGGAGCCTTCAATGGAATTACAGCTTGTTATAACTTGAAGGATACACTTTATAGATAATGGTGTAATGCAATAATATAATGAAAAATGTACTCCCATTTGCAAAATGCTGTCTCCTGTAAGTGCTCCAATGCAGCCAAAGAAGTTAATAAAAGAAAAGCAATTAATGCAAATATTAAAAAAAATTTTAGTCTTTTTCGTGTGGCATTTCTAAGCAAGTCAGCCTCATATCACTGCTCTTGAGCTAGATAAATACGATCAACCCCCACTGCAGATGGAGGTGCTATATTAAAAACACCTTTCTGAAGTCTCCAAGTATAGAGAGCCTGAGGCTCAGAGGGCAGAGGCCCAGGCCCGCAAAACGCTCAGCATCAGCAGGGAACACACCTAGGCCCCACAGCTGATTCGCACAGCACCTTGCTGTGTACACCTGCAGGTGTCCTTGCTCTGTGACTGGACTGCCGCGGATTCCCAGCACTCTGCAGAGCACTAGAGTGAAACCCTGAACAGCTTTTCCCCTTGGTGAGGCACAGCGGCTGCAAGGAGTGCGAGCGTAAACCAAGTGCAATCTCCTTTTACCCAGCAGTGCCAGCTCCTCATAGCACCCGGGCTCCCTCGGTCTCACCTCGCTGGCCCTGCCCGGGCCCGCGCCGAGCCGCGGGCAGCCTGGGCTCCCGTGCACGGCACCGGCCGATGGGCACCCACAGCGGGGGGGCACCTCCACGGCGAGTGGATACCCACACCTTGCACTGCGTGCGCCCCGGGAGACGCCCGGCAATCGGAGCCAAGGGCAGACTCGTGTCCCACGCGTGTCGGCTCCGCGCCGGGGGCTGAACCCAGAGCAGGGCCGGGCAGGGACACCCGGGGCGGCACCGCCTCACGCGGCACGGCCGGCAGGGGGCGCCAGCGCCCCGGCCCGGGGAGCGCAGCTGGGACCCGCCGGCGGCAGAGCCGGGCCTGAGGGCGGGGGGACCGGGACCGGGACCGGGACTGGGACTGCGACTGGGACTGCGACTGGGACTGCAACTGGGACTGAGGGCGGGGGGACCGGGACCGGGACCGGGACTGCGACTGGGACTGCGACTGGGACTGCAACTGGGACTGAGGGCGGGGGGACCGGGACCGGGACCGGGACCGGGACCGGGACCGGGACCGAGACTGGGACTGGGACTGGGACTGCAACTGGGACTGGGACTGGGACCGGGACTGGGACTGGGACCGAGACCGGGACCGGCATCGGTGTCTCTGTTGTAGAAGTGGGGCACACAGCACAGCTGCATCATAGCACAGGTTTTAGGGCCCCATGTAGGCTGGATCTGCAGGTGGAATAAAACATAGCATGTGTCTCAGACCGGGTAACCAAGTGGTGTCCCCCTCTCAGGGAAAGGAGTGGGCAGGCACTGCTCCTGCTGCTGCTCCTGGAGTTCATACTGCCTCTCTAATGTAGTATAATTAATCAAATGTTAATATACCACTCATTAGTCTGAACCCTTGTAAACACCCAACAGCACTGCATCACTCAAAGTGACTGTGTGCATCCTTGGAAGGGCCACAGGGACTTTGCTGCCTGTTTGCACTCTCTTGCCAGCAGCTGCTCTTGCTATCTACACGTCTGTCCTGCCTCACACCTTATAGCCACAAAGAGGCTACAGGGAGCTGAGCTTGTAACACTGAATTACACAAATGGGGAGGGGAGTGGTTAGTAAAAGCAGGGTTTTATTCAAACCAATTTTGTGCTAGGATGGATTTAGGAAACATGGAGAGATTCAGGTCAGTTAGAAATCAATAATCAAATCTGACTATTATAAATTCACAAACACATTTCTGCATAATTTTTTTCCCTACAAAACTCTTTTCAAACTTCAGTTGAAATACCCAAGAACATTTTATCCACTAAAATGCTGAGATACAGCTAAAATGTGGAAACTGCAGGCCTTTGAGTTATTCAGGCCACATGAGCTGGCTCAGGGAACAGACTGTGAAGGACAGACTTGTACCGAGCATGTTCTCTCCGTTTTCAAGAGACTGCTGGGGGTAGGCTTGGCTTTGGCTCTACTCTGTGAGCTGAATATTCAGTATGTCTAGAAGCACAAATCAGGCTGGGAAAAAAAGAAATGCAAAATGCAGGAAGTCCTTGTTTTCCACTTTTTTTCCCTGTCTTCCGTTTTAGCTGTCTGTATGAGAGAGAACAAGGGAGTAAGACTAGCTTGAGAGCTGCATTATGGACACAGGACACTGTGTGTCCTGAAGTGCAGAGTATTGGGGAACCAAGAGACAGCCTGAGGTGAGCAACTAATGATAGATTTCATAGTGAATTCAGGTTATCAACTTCTGATATGGATGGCAACACCTGAATTTGGAATATTTAAATCCAGAATTAAAATTGCATTCTACAGATAGGAATGAGGTTACGGTACCTTGCTGTAACTCAGTTTTCTGTATTTCTAACTAGCAATAACAAAATTTGCTTTTGTAAAAGACAAGATCCTCATATAAAGGCTTCAGGGAAGTACAAGTGGTTGTTTCAGTAGCATAAAAAGGGCTGTGACAGTTCATTTCTACGCTAAATAAAGAAGTGCTCAGAAGCTCTTTTGAAAAGCTGTCCACCCCACTTTTAACCTTGATCAGTTTACAGCATCTAGGGATGCACCAAGTTTTACAGCACTTAACTGGCTTCTATACAGACTGCTGCACAAAGGCTATGCAATACTATGTAGTTCAATTCCAGTGCATTAACCTAAAATTACCTTTGAGGCACTCCAATTCATTATCTGTGTGGAATTAAGCTTGCAGTAAAATAACATCATAAGAACAGAGTATGGGAACAACGTGTTGGGGCAAGCTCAGTTCTTGACTTTCAGGTAAGTAATGTACTACAAATCCACTTGCAATTGTTTTAAAGCATACCTTAAAATTTTTGCCCTGTGTTCATTAGAGGTACTTTACTAGCATACAAAGACAGCTCGTTTATAATACAGCTAAGAGGACAAATTCCCAGCTGACACCCTTCCTTGAGAACAAAATTCTATTGTAGCCTATTTCTTTCAGGCTCCAAGCTATCATCTAAGAATGGCACTTTGCTTTCAGGTGAAGAGGACTAAGAGAGTATGAGGCCGGATGCATTTTTAAATTTTATTTATACTTTATATAAAGCTTTTCCTGCACTACCATTACAGATTTATGTGTTTACACTTCTAAGGCATATCCAAATATTTCTTACTCTCTAGGTGTGTAAGTGTGCTAAAACCATTGAAGTTGGTGGGAAGCATCAGCACTTACAAGTTTTCCTAAGTTATACTAGATCTGGTTAGAGTAGGTCTTACAGAAATTTATAGCAAATATAGTTGGCTTCTCTATAATCCCATCTAAACAAGATGGGATATGTATCATCAAAATAGTATAGAAAGAAGAAACCACACCCCTGAGAAACCTAAGAAGTCCCACAGAAAACCCAGCCTTGTTTGACAGTTTTTGAATGACTAAGCTTTGTGCATAACAAACACACAACTGGCCTTGTCTATCAGAAAGATTCAGAAATAATTTAAGATTAGCACATGTCTAACTCTGGGTAAGCAGGCAACAGAGCACCATTCTGTTTTGCAACTGCTGCTTTAAAATTGTCTGACTGCTCAGATCTCATCCCTAAGCTTCATGTTTTACAATGGGAGAAGGAGGGAAAAGGGTAAAAAGAGTAAAAGCTTTCCTCAGTCACTGCCAGGGCACAGCAAGGGCCGGCTGCTCACTAAAGGATGAAGAGCCAGGAGCTGAACACCATAGCACAGCTGTCAGAGGCCTCCAAGGTCCAGGCCTCCTCCAGCACCTGAGCAGGACAAACAAGAGAGGTCTAGAGGCTGTGGCCAGGTCTACCAAGCCCACATCACCTGCCTTGGCATACAGACCCGCCTGGCAATCAGCTGACTGTGTAACCCTGGTTACTGGCACTAGACCTGACCCTGACCTGTGGACTGATGTTCTGGCTGGACCTTATCAACACCAGCTGCCCTGATGCTCTGCTTGGCCCTGGCTGCCACCCTTAGCCCCTTTCCCTGCACACAGGTGTACACTCAGGTGCTGTACTGGGAGGCCCCTGCCCGGCTCACCTCCTGGTCCTCTGTCCTTCAGTGAGCCCCTGGACTCATTACTCTCTGCTTTACTCTGTCCCTCTGGATGAAAAGGGAAACTTGGATATGTTTATCTGTATTTCTGCCCAAAGCAGGTTCATGACAAGCATCCCACAGCCATTAGGCCTGACCGGCTGAGACGTGGGGGGAAATGTCCCAGCTGGGCATTAGGAACAGCGTGGAGTTCACAGGGACATTCATTACAAATGCCCTGCATCTGAGGCCTCATGCTGTGTCCTAGCCGAGCCCCAAGTGAGTGGGAAGGGGCTGACAGCATTCTCACCACCACGGCAGGTTATTGCACTGGACTCCAACAGCAGGTGACACAGAGGTGGCCAGGCATGACAGCTACACACAGCAGGAGGCCATTAAAGACATTGATCCAGTCACTGGAATGAGATGTTCCAGAGTAATTATGATTAACTACAGGGTTTACTTAAGATCAAGGGATCAATATGCAGACAGACAGCTTGGGAGGAATGATTTGGTGGCGTAATGAGTTTCTCTCTTTGTGACACTGAGTGCTGAACTCCCAGTTCTCATACAGTGGGAGAGAAAAAACATGTTTTCAGGTAAGTAAAGCCTGCCAGGTTTGCCATCCTTCTGAGGATGCATGCAGAAAATAAAGTCTGTGGAGGAGACAAAATGGATTCAAGCAGTGAGCCTGACTTATTAAGACGTACTGGCTGGGTGTGATGTTCAGTCTTGAAGTTCATCTAATTGAAGAGACCTAATAAAATCACCCAAGTTTAGAACCAGCTCCAACTACCCCATGGGAAGAGCTGGGACAAGGAACAGGAGGGGCAGCAGGAATGCTCATGTTCCACAGTGGGTTCCAGGGGGAACTTAGTGAAAACAGAATCAGCGTGCTGGCCAATACTGAAACTATTTCCTCGGCCATGGAACTACACTGCAGTTAGGGCTGGGCAAAAATCAGGATTACTTTTGAAAATGGCAAGGATGCTTTTTTTCACTTATGCAAGGTTCCACAGCAGTGGCTTGAGGTTAATCCTACCAGAAAGTGCTGAATCACAGCAGTGAGCTACTGTGACAACTGTGAAGTCATAAAATGGTTCTGCATTTGTAAAAAACTGTTTCTTTTGTTGCAGTTTACAACTAGTAAGAGTAACTCAGGAGATAATTTCTGAGAGCAACCAGAATCCAACCTGCCCTTACTTATCAGACTGTACTCATAGTCATGAATGTTCACAGAAGACAGACATAAAAATGTTTTAATTAGGGATATATCATTTCACCAGCTTTCTTCAAGTCCTTCTACTCCCACTAAAAAAAGTGAAGTAAATACGCCTCAAGTTTCATGATGCTGCAGCTTTGCTTAGCAAACATCTCATTTTCTGTAATGGAGTGTATACCTACTTGGAGTTCAAGATTAAATAATCATTTACTCTAAGTGCTATGTAGTGCAGACACCTTCTTCACATAGTTGAAGATGCTTTATGAAATAAAAACAGAAAGCACACAAATAAATAGTGAACACAGAATATGAATGATCTGTATAGTCCAAACCATACAGACATTCTGTTTATTGCTTTGTTTTACAAAGATTGCAAAAATTTGTCATGCTCCATACAAGAAGCTTTTCCTCTCGCTGACTTGGCGAGATGTTAAGAAGGTGACATAAATGATTTTTTTAGTCTCATAAACATGACTTGCCAACAAAGAATTTTGTTCTATATGAAGTACCAGTGGATCAATAGGTAGAAGGCTGAAAGGAAATGTAACCTACCAAGGAATAGACACGTTTTGCAGGAACAATGTGTTGTTATTAGGTATAATTGGGCAAATGGTGGTGTGATCTTCAAAGCCTCATATTCCCTTGAGTACATTATCCAATTTGGGAGAAGGTGCATTAGCTACATCTTGCTTTATTGTACTATTGAAGGGGAGAGCAGGTGTGAGAAAACAAACAAGTTTGTAATCCTTGCTTGCTTTGCAAATCAGTTCTTAATCACTCTGGCTCTTATTTCCATACAAGATCTAACTTTCTGATATTTATGAGAGCAACTTGGCAGCTCCCCTTTTGTGGCTCAAATGAGTAGCAGGTCCAAGAGGCTTTTAATTCCTAATACTAGTACATATGGTTTATCCAGCTCTTTTCTAAATAAGCAGGTAAACACAGCACCCATCCTTGACAAAATAAGCAGAGATCAACAGCACAAATTCTTGCAACCCTAGAAATACTTGCAGTGAGCAGGTCTTACTACATGAGGATGAAAGCAGAGTAGCATTTCAGTCTGTGTCCTGGGAATGCCTAGCCCTGTGCCAAGTTCCAACCCTTCTTGATCCATCTGATCAGTATGTTAAATTAAATCAACTGGGGTTGAGCAGTCCCTACAATTTATTTAAGCAAGAATATGGAGTGGTATGGATAGGAAGAAAGAATGAGACTGTCCTTTCAGTGATTACGTGCAATTAGATCTGATTATGGTTAACTGTAACACAGATTATGCTGGTCTAAAACCAGCTGCCCCTATTCTACCCTCTATGCCTCCAGCTGTGTGACTGTGCTCTGTTCCTTGCATCAACAATTAGTTCTAAAATTAGTGAGTTTCTTGAACCAAGAAAAAAAATCTGAGAACTATCATGAACTGCTGCTTAGTTACAAGGTCACCAATTGAGTATTTTAGTCTTTTCCCCAGTCTTTCTGCTCCCCTAAAAGCAGTTTGTTCACTGTGACAGATGCCTGGAGGAAAAATGCTCCCCTGCCAAAGAACCCTGGTGGAAGTATATATGTCACCTGGCCAAATAACTCAATCAAACTCCTTTCTCTGCTCTTTAGTGGCTAAATTAGGAAATCAGAGTGTTCTTGTTTCCAAGTCTGAGATGCGAGACTTAATTTAAAGACATCTTGTTCAGTCAGAAACATCTAAATGGTCATTGATTGTTTTTCCCTAGCTGGATACATGAGTCTCTTTAAAAACACAAACTGCCTGTTATTTGTGCTCTGTCCCCGTTGGTAGACAGGCTACAGGGTTTGTGCCAACATTACTAGAATAAGAAAAATATGAGTTTGAACAAGTCAAGCCTAAACTCTTACACTTCTGAGAACCAGGAGAATTGCCAATGAATTGCAATGAAGTTGTACTTCGAAGCAGCTTCAAGGACCCTGGAGAAAGCACATCTGGTTGGAAAACTCCCAGCATCATTGGGATGCTGAAAGTTCAATAACACGAGGACAATATTAATTTATTAATATTAAAGATTATAGAATGGCTATAGCTCCCCTTTGCTTCACTGGCTCCTGCCATGTCTCTGAATGTCCCTCACCTGGTTATGCCACAGGACCCTGGGCTCTTTGCTATGCAGAAGGTTGGCAGTTCACAGCCTCTTGCCTGGGGCTCTCACCTCCAAAGTTCAAACTGCAGCTTCACTGCAGCTGCCCCTCGAGTCACCTGCACCCAGTGGATTCCTCAACAGCAGTACCTCCCTAGCTCTGTCACCTGCTACGCCCACCACAGCCCAAATCCTGGGAAGCAACACCAACGAACAGAGGAGTTGCAGTTGCCTACCAGATACAAAATTTACTCCAGACTGGACCAGAAACAATAGACTATTTCCTAGGCAAGAAAACAAACAAAACCCCACCCTATACTTCTAGCCTCATGCTACTTAACCTTTATCTTAATTTTTTTTAAAAAGCAAATTCATCTACAATGTAACTGCGTTGAAATTATTGCCTCAACCTCACCTGTAATTCAGTCTTGAACCTGAAATCAAGGCAGATTTGACGGGGAGAAATTCAATTCTGCTGGGCTACAAAACATTGCTGGTGACAATTTAAAACAGAGAATTTACCAACTGCTGTAGCACTTAAAAGATTTTTTTGAGAGGATACTTCTTCCAAGGTCTTCTAAGCTTCATAAAACAGTTATTTTTTTTAGCATCACTATAAAGAAACCTTCTTTTGAGACTAAATACCAACTTCATTTGATCCCTCTCCCACCCTCGAATATCGCAGCAAAAATAATGGGCAGTCACTTCATGAGACTTTTGTTTATCTCAGTGTCTTTGAAGAATGGATGTGATCAAGGACATTAATATGTTTTCTGAAGCAGATAAACATTAAATAACTAAAGACCTTTAGCAACCTCTGGCAAAACAAATAAGATGACACAATATCACTCATTTAACTTCATCTTTTCACTTGGGTTTCCAGGAGACAGCACCTAAATTCTGCTAAAATCACAGACTTATTCTGTGATACAATTTCAAGGGCTAAAGTTGATTCACATGCTATAGTAGGGCTCTGCTTCTGCTCTCATACAGAGAGGATGGTATCTGATACCTAGAGGCTGCCACTATTACATGTGTTGTCAGATCTTCAAAAGACCAAAGTGCCCAAGACAACAACTACTTGAACAAATCTGGCTACTTCCTTTGTGTCTAAATGGGAAGGATAACCCTTTGAAAATTTCATCACTTAAGTGTAAATTCATGGTCATTACATTGGTTTTGATTTTTTGTGTTGTCAATTTGCCAGGCAGCTGAAAACTCTGAACAGCAGAATTCAGTGGTAACAAAATTTGTAGTCCTGCAGACTGCTAAATTATTATAGTAGGAAGGTCCAAACAATAACACCATGTAGTCTAGATTCTGAAGCAGAAGTCCAAATAAACCATGATTTATTGTGTGATCAGATGCTGTTTTACCTCATGAGGTCCCCAAACTCTTTACTACTGTAGACCACTGACCTTGTAATTAAGTGGTCTGCAGCTACCCAAGGCTAAAAGGACTCAATAACCTTGCAATTTAAGTCCACTACAGAATGAGCACATTGCACCTGGCTTGACTGGGAAAACTGGCTTCTTTGTCCATGCCAGAAAAAGGACTTGCTAACTCAGAGCCCTCTTTACAAACAGTTCATAGCTCCTCTGAAACCACTGCTGCACAGGGTCTGGCTGGGACGGACTTAATGCCTGTCCCAGGCAGCCTGCGTGTCAGAAGGTGCCTCCTGCAAGACTCTGATCTCTGGACTTGAAGCCATTTTACACCTGTGCTGCATGAAATGCCCTATTTAACACTAAGGTAAAGTCTACTCTTGGGGTATCAGCTATTGACAGGTTCTAGCCCCCACAAGACACATGCTACGTTTTGCTTCCAGAGGGCAAAATTCACATTGCCTGTCGTCAACACTGGGGTTTTAGCACTTTAAGTGGAGAATTTCACATTTTTTTGCGACTCCAGCCCACATTTTTTTTTCTAAGTTAGGCACTCATCTCACACTACAGACAGGAAACAGAAATGCCAAATGTAAACACCTTTAAGCAGCTCTCTGCAAGATTATCTCTGTTCTTAAATTTACACAAGGTCTCACACCAGTCTTGACTCAAAAGCCTTAAACAACCTTTTTACTATTGGAAGACCTGACAGCCCCTGAACACGGGGTGATGTACTTGTAGGCAGAAATGATAAGGGATGTAGAGAACTTTTCATTTTGCAGCATTCTGTGAAGATCTCATGCTTAGATAGATCAGAGTCACTCCTGTCTGTCAGAGAGGTGACAAAAGCATTCAGAACTAAGGACAGAGCAGTGAGCTGGGCTGATTCTTCTCACTGCACCATGCTAAAGAGCAGCTGGACCATCACTGACAGAAGCAAGCGAGAGGTGTGAAACACTTAATATAGCTCAGTTCCAGATGAACTACATAACACACTCACAGGTGTAGGTATCCTTAACTTAGCATCCATTTAGCAGTGATTTCCAGTTCCCCATTACAGGCTTTACCATCAAGTAAAGAAAACTGCTACATGCCTTCCTCCTTCCCATGCAACTACTTTGCTCTATACCTGGCCCCAAGCAGAACTGGAATTGATTCTAATGAAGATGGAGTTACTGTTTTTCAATAAAAGCATAAGTAGTTGTAAAAGGTCAATCAGATTTACCCTGACATTGTCTTAGAGATAATTTGTTATTCAAATGACAATGGCATTGTGTTTATTAAGTACAGTTAGTGATCAATGGCACTACCTGCTTATCAGGCAATCCTTGGCATTTTCATAATCTGTCCATAAAATAAGACCTGAGCTTCATTTACTCAACATGAGCAGTGGAAGCTCAGAAATAATCACAGATTACTGCTGAGATCTTCAGAAGGTGTTTTAAAAACAGTCTGTCAGCTTCTTTGCCTTGATAAGCTATTTCAAATGTCAAAATATTGGGTCATATTTTTGAATAATAGCTATAGAAATGTAATGTTATGAAAGTTCTAACTCCTCATCTTGCATGGTGGTCTCTGAATCTGTCATGGAAATGCAGGTCTGAAAGTGACTCCCAGGAGGATTTTTTTACTTCTTCTAGTTGCTTTACTTTTTTTGCAGTTTCTAGATTTGTAAGCATTTTCTAGGTGACCTATAGATCATCATAGAGAAAATTTAACAAAAGGATTGCTTTTACTAATGTGCTTTTCTTATCCCTTTGAAGTCATTCCAATCCCTGCACTCTCTCATACCAAAGTTGAAAATCACTGATGCATTACAGCTGTCTGTACATTCAAGGCTATGAAGACCATCACCAGCCATTCCAGGAGTGCATTCTAGAATTTGATCATACCATTTAGATGCCAACATAGAACATTTCAAATCTGACAGCAGCTATAGACAAGGAAAACAAGAAATCTGGAGAAGAAAACTGTTTATCGAAGTCATCAGATATTTGCAGAAAGAATCCTGTGAAATTGCTGATACTTATTATATACATACATATAATGTATAATTGTGTTCTTATCACAACTGGTCACAACAAAGCTTCATCGGAGTCCAATCAAACACGAGTTTTCTATTTACCATTTTCTTGACTTAAATTCGCACATCAGGCCAACTGGGCTTGGTGAATTCTACTTGCTCCCTAAAAAATCCCACCCAAATATAAACAAGAATTTTTACTTCTCTCGTCATGACCTGTGACTTTCAAAGCACATTGCAAGCATCAAAAGTCACTGTATCGTATCAGTATTGTTCATTTGTGGACAAGGAACACAAAACTCAGGTATTTACAGTCTACCTAACTTCAGTAACCATCTATGAAAAATCTGACTCTGATTTTAACTACAGCTGGATTTCTGCCTTAATGTGTCACTGACAGTCCCAGAGCAATTCAGTGGGAGAGACAGAAATAGAATCAGCTGTCCCAGTTCTCAGACTCAACCAAATAACCATGTGGCCTCCCAGCTTGGTGCTTATAAAAATACAACAGCTGCTGTAGTTTGCGTCTGCAAACCATCGCCTAACTACTTTTAAATGCATCTTTGTTCATGTTCAGGCTCAGCTCAAAAGACCCAGGGGGAAGGCAGTGAGAAAAGAGCTGAGAGGCATATAGGCTTTGTGCCTCACAGTCTTCTCAGCAGAAGCAAGTATCAAATGACTCAAGGAACTTTACTCCAGCGCTACATGTTCATTCACTCAGCTTCCCCTGGTATGCATGGAGTGTGCCAGCTGGACAGTCGTGAAGAGCAATCCACAAGAACATCACAGAAGCCATTTCTAAAAGTCAATAGTACTCCTGGTCTCAGCAGGGACCTCACTGACCACATATGTGCCTTTATGGTCCGCTCAAGCATGATGTCTAATATTTGGCCGATGGAACAGCTTTAATAATAATCTCCACCCCCAAATGGCAGCTGAATACCGACTGATTCTCACCTCACACTGTTTGCTTGTAAACAAACCCATTAAGCACCAGTGCAAAAGCCTATTGTTATTACAATGACTATGAAAGTTATAAAGATGCAAATTACATAAAGGTCTTTGTCATTATGTAGCTCACAGTACAATATCAAAATCATCTTACTTGAACAACTGGTTGTGGGGATCTTCTTCCTCCCCCTCCAGTTTTCTCAGTTTCACATCAATCTTCAATGACTGGGCAGGGGAACAGTTCTACACTGACTGCTCTATGAACTTCCCTCATATTAACCAGGTAATCCACTTAACCCACCAAAGAAGGCACTTCCTGACCTGTTGTGCTCTGCACAATGCAAACATCAGCACTGTATTAGATCTCTGGTGGCTTCTGTGGTTAGTCAAGTACAGGTCATAGCATTTCTCAGTTGACTTCTAGCCACTTATCCACATCTTTGATTCCACCAATCCACATCTTTGATTCCACTCATCCATATCTTCGGTACACTGAAGGCTTGGATTCTAACAGCTTCCAGTTTCACTGGTGTCATTAGTGATGGTTGCAAGTGATGGAATTAAAGAACCCCTAACTATTCTCATTGCCACATGCTCTGCAGACACACTGGGACTAATGGAGGGTATCAGAAACTGTAAACTGTATCACTACTATTTGCTAAAACCTTCCCATAAATGGCCCATGCTGGAATTGGACAGATTCCTGCAGATGTCTCCATCCTTCTGATGATGGCAAGTGACCAGCTTTCTTATAAGCCTTTTCTTATACAGGGGAGGAAATTCTTGCCAGGATAAAATGACTGTCTTCTTTCTTCCTTTTGCAATACTGCAGCAAAGCTCACAAATCAACTGTAATCTGGCCCTCAATGTCTTGATGCTGATTTACAGCTACTAGAACTCTTGAAATATTACATTTATGCCCAGCACAACTGACATGATTACTCCACCCTCTTGCTTGATCAATCATTTCATACACCTTCAGGTGAATGTAGAGAAGTATGATAGGTGTAGGTGCATATGTAGCTGTATATATATACATTTAGACTTCATTCTAACTCTCTTGGGATAGACAGTTTCAGTTTTACTTTGGTATAGTACTTACCATAACAGGACTCTGATCTTCACTGTTGCTGTGCTAGAGGACTCTTAAAAATCAGAAGCTGAAAAGACAAAATGACTAATTTTACTGCAGGAAGAATAACATGGTGAACAAATATAAGCCATCACAAAATGAGCAGATCAAGTAACTTAGTAACTACTAAGACAAATAAAGGTAATAAAAAAAAAAAGACAGGAACAGTTAATTAGTAAAACCCAGTAAAATTAGTAAAATTACCTGACAGTGTGAGTCAAACTTTCTTTTGAAAGGAAACTGGATGTTTTCTATCAAACCAAATCAAATTTCCCTGAATCTATTCTTGTATTTTGGCAAGGTAAACTGAGCTGTAAATTTGCTTTGCCCAGTGACTAATTCCCTGTTGGAAGTGAAGAAGAAGCTCTTGAGTTCTGTCATTAGCAACTGTGATAAAACGACGGGCTGGGCAGCTGGAGTTTTTTGGTGCCTGGAGGGATAGGGTCTTGTTTGTTTCATTAAGTGACATTATCTGGTTTGAAAGATCCTGGACTGTGCCTGCAACAAGAAACAGGGCACAGTGATACTCTTTCTGCAGATGGGCACTTTCTTTCCAAATAACAGGGTTCTCGACTGGAAAACTATAGAAATGACCCTGCATAAACATTGTGAAGATAATTACAAAATAAAGGAGCACCACAATGAATCCATTGAGATCTTTAATTCCAAATTGCCACCATCCCAGAAGGAACAAAATGTGAGTTAATCTGACTCCTAAGTATACAATTAAACCTGCCAAGTTCTGGCTCCATAATATGCTGTTTAATATTGAAAAATCTGTCAGTAAACCAGTATGTGGTATTAATGTCATAGTGTTTTGTATTTGCTTCCTTAGGAAATAATAAAACTATTTAGCCAATACAAGCAACATGTTATTTATACACCTTTTGACAACAGTTTTAATGCTGTGTGGGATACTCCCCTTTCCTTCTAATACAATAGCCTTCCCTTTATGGATTGAAATTGGTGAGGGGAGCTGTGTACGTGTTCCATGTGGAATTTACTCAGTAATTCTATTAAGACTTTCCCCACACAGAAATTAATGTTCTCATCTCATTCAATACTCATTCTATTCATTATTTAAAACAGAAGGCCTACTTTCTCTATATATTAAGTTTCCTCAAAGGATTTTCTATTAGTTTCAATGAATTCAAAAGATTAAGCTTCAACACTTCCATGTTTGCAAAACTATAAAACTCTGAGTCTTCTTTTATTTTAGTGATGTCTATAGCCGTGAAAAGCTGACAGTTCTAGGGGATTGTAAGTCCTTTTTAAGTCCTAAGAGAGACAAACTTTCAGACATGAATGCTTTTCCTCAGGTCTAAGAAAGGTTTGTATTCCTGAAAGCTTGCCTCCCTTGTAAAACTATACATCTAAAGATCACCGTGGCTGTACCCACTCTGACACTTTGATGTTGTTAAAATCAGATGAAGAGAAGCTGGAATTATACCTCTCACAAAAATACGACATATCTTCCTGCAGGGCAAACTACCTGTTGTGATGCAGGAAAAGCTGCATGTTAGGAAGGATCACATGGGAAGAGAGTGAGTTGTCCACCTATTACTGATACCCATCTCTGTCATTTTCTGCATGAGTAGTCCAATTCAAGGAACAAATTGGGAGGAGTGATCTAAATAAGCTGTGCTTTTACATTTTCCACAGAAAATAAAAGAGCTGATTTGCCTCTATTTCTGTTAGCAAACAAGTCATTCCTAATTTACAGCACTGTTAACAAGAAGTTCAGACAGAACAGCTTAGATTTGCAGCCATTGCAAGAAATACAATTCAGTAAATATCCAAGAGGATAAAATTATTTAAAGATATGAGAAGATAGAAAACTTCAGTCCCAGTGATAGTGTACACTTAATAAAAATTAACTGAATGCTTTAAGTAACCAGTGGACATAATTCTCTCAGTCTTTCACACAGAAGTAATGTCATGCAGACAACCTTTTAAATGAGAAGGGTGTGTGTCTTGTGAGGTACTACCGAGAACCCAAGTTGTTTCAATGAAGGAATGATAAGTGAATGGATTCTGATGTCACTTTCTGACTCTACAACTACGGCTCTGTGACAAAGGGCAAGCCACTTAAAAACTCAGCACCTCTCAGTAAACTGATAACAAATGCAATGGCCCTTTAATTCCACACATGAATGTTTTTTTATCTTACAGTTTGAGAACAGAAGAGCAGTTCCCATAACAACTTCTATATTTTGGGATTCCTACAGGGATGGCCATATTGAAAATGAGCAAGGTACTTCAGCTAATCTCTGACAGTGACCAGAGCAAGGTGTCCCAAGGAAGATGTAAAAATGCAAAAATCTGCCAAGGAGAACTTCCTGCCCGACTCCAGGATGTCGAGGCTGACTAACTGCACAACACATGAGCAGTTAAATTCTTTAAAATGGAGATCAGACTTGGGTTAGCAGCAGATTTTCTCATTATTCACCTTCAAGGTCTTTTTAGGGACCAACAACTGTGTGCCCAGTGACAGAGCCAATGCTAAGGCCCAGTTGCTATGAACACTGAGACTGAGGTGGGCGAGTGCTCAGCACAGGTGGAGGCCCCAGGCTCCTGCTCCTCCGTGAGAGTGACCCGAGTCAGCCATTCCAGCAACGAGAGGCTGGAGAGGGGAGGGACACAAACCTCAGGCCTCACAGCTCACATGGAAGGGGCTCACTGCTTCAGAAGGAGTTGTCTGCCTCTCAGTTTCTTCATTTAGAAGCCTTTTGAGAAGCTGGTGTGCTCTTGAGAATGTTTAAAAGAAAAATAAGGAACTTCATCAACAGAGCTGATGAAGCAGCTCAAGGGACTTGATACACCTGTGATAAAATACAGCAGCTGGACAAAGGGGTCGAGGATCACAGTGGTGTTGAAATGCTGTATATAGGTGTGAAATGCAGTAGTTGGACATCTCTGTGTAATTCTAGAACCTACCATAGACATCCAGGAGGACTGGGAGCCAAATCCTGTGCTGACACAAGCTCTGGGCAAGTCTGGGGTGTCAGTGGATTGTGACAGACAGAAAAGTACAGCTTGGAAGGCTCTAGAGTTTGAGAAAAACTCTCCTTCCTACCCACAAATTCATTTCAGTGTCATGAGTAATTGTGCAGTGAGGGGGAAGAAAGGACATTTACACTTATAAAATAAACCTCCAGAAATCTTTCAAAGAGAAGAATCACCTGTGGGGAAAATGAAACTGAAAAAAATGTGGCAAAAGAAAAACAAAACAGAATTCTAAAAATAAAGATGGCATATTAAAAATAGACAGTTTTCCACCTGTGAAATAGGAAAAGGACATTTTTCATGAAAAACGAAGACTCTTTGAGGAGCTTAATTTTAACTTTCTTTCTTTAAATAAAGTATTAAAACTCTAAATCAGTTCAGAATAAGACAAAAATAAGTCTAGCAAAGGAGCACAGCTGGCCAGGCTGGAAGTCCTGGGCATTGCACTGTGAATATAATTTTGCACCTGCTGAAAAGCTTTGCATGGAGATGTAGTTGTAACACAGGATTTCACCCCTATTCTCCAAAGGGAGTCCTCAGCTCAAAGGTGTCAAGGAGATTTTAATGAGAACGAAAACAGGCACTTTCCCATTTCATCAATGGTCACTGTAATTTAAGGGCAATACAGTAATTTTTTTAAACTCAGGTGTCATACCCCAAGAGACCTTAAGGAGTTATTACACCTAGGAAACGCCAAGCAGCTGTGCCCCCTGCATGATTTGTTTTCAGTAGTACTGTGTGGAAGAATATCTTAAATAGACAGATGGGTTAAAGACAGGGAGTCTTATTTCTAGTTACAATAGTATAATGCTTTTTGAAGCACATAGCAGCAACATAACCATGTTTTAATATCTAACGCTATGCACTCCATATTCTAAAGTACTGTTTGTGGAACCCTATGCCAAGAAAATATGGAATTGTGAGTCAGAAACTGTGTAGTGTCATTCAGAATAAGAACTCATGATGCAAACTTATTTAAATAAAATCCATTATATTTTTATCATTGTCTTTCTTGTCTAACCTACCTCTCTGCATTTATTCCACAGTACTTGCTTAACAGAGGACACACAAGCTTAGTTTTGCAGAGAAAAAACTCCTTCTCTTTATCCTGAGTTACATAAAATTCAACATAATCTCTTTAGAGAATGGGAAAATAACAATTTCTGGGAGTCGAGCATGGATATATGGAGGTCAGCAATTAACTATCCAAGTCTTAAAATACATTCAAAATGCAGCTGAGAGCAGTAAAAAAAGCCCCGACACATCATATCCCCTAAACTACCTCAGAGCTATTTGCATAAAGGGTCCAGAGGCGGTGCAGTATAAGTAGGGAGATGCAAGCCATCCAAGGAGCACACAGCAACGGCTCTGTTGGATACTCTGTGTGTCTGTGGCAGCAAAAGGGCAACTCTGAAGCTCAGATGTGCAAACAGCTTTAAAGGACTATCAGTCTCTTGGCAGATGCATCAAGCAAAAATCTGCAAACCAGGTAATTTACCAAGTAATTTCCTTTTTAGCAGATTCTAGCTTTCTGTCTAAAGATTGCTCTAAGCCAAACAACCTATGTGGCATTCTTAACATTGTTACACAAGAACCTCAGAAGTGACAGAATCCTGCCAACAAGAGAGGTAATAAACTCATTCTCTATTTAAAAAATGTGTAGGACTTCATAAAATGGTGCATTTCTTTCATGCTCTGAAGATAGACAATAATTAAGATATATATGACTGCTATACTAGCATTTAAGATGTATTCCATTCTACTGAAGGAAGTCTGCTTACTGTAAAATAATCCCCTAAGTGTGATAGGAATTCAGTGCTAGCAAAATGAAATAGAAAAGCATTTGTTGTCTGGCAAGAGGTAATAGAGAATATGATTATTATTATCATGTCTCTGAAAAAAATGAGGTGCTTCTCCAGTGCAAGAAATCTCTCTGCCCCACAGAGCATAGCTGTCTTCTTATCCTGACAAATACCCAGGCACACAGCTACTTTAAATGTATAGAAAAAGATAATGAAAAACTAGTAGACTAATAAAGTTTGGCTTTAACTAAAGCTGTAATGAAAGTGCTGCAATTCTCAGTATTATTTTAAAATGAACCCTTAGCAAAGGGAATTGCCTGATGGAGATTGGTAGTGCAGGTATAGGTGTCTGTACCTCGTGGGGCAACAGTTAACACTAAGTTCAAGGGGGAAATTATGTTTGTCTCTTGGCAGAAGGCAAAGCAAAATCACTGGCTTTCAAAATTATTTGTGACTCAGGAAGTTAGGTATTTAAAATACTCATATTTATTCTGCCAGAAAAATGAACAAGTGCCTGCTTTTAATTATGAAGAATTTGGAGGATATAAGGTAAACTAGAGGTTAGTAACAGAAATGAGGCAGGATCCAAAGAGACTTCAATCCCTACAGCAGTGCTCTATCTGTTTTCCAGTGTCTGGAAATATTGCTGTTATTGCTAGGTTTGTTTGCTCCATCCTCCTCCCCTGCTGTTCTCTGTTCCACAGAAGCTGCAGGAACCCCCGTCCCACAATGCCATCTATCCAGCTGCCACTGCTGCTCCTCTGCTTGACCTTGTGGGGTGTTTGCCTCAACGGGAGACAGCCCCTTCCAGAGGAGAGTGAGACCATGAGAAGGAGTCCTCTGGATGACATCCTTCAGAGATCTGAAAGCCTCATTTTTCAGTCTGTCCTCAAGAAAGCTGAAAAGGATGAAGAAACTAATAAAGGTATATATCCCACTGGGGACATTTCTTTGCTGATGCTGGCATAGCACTTGGCTGAGATAATTATATCCAAGGTATGATTTCCAAGTTCCAATATAATATATCTATATATTTACCACTGTAACTAAGGGGAGGGGAAGAATAAGAGGGCTGCTGCAATACACTGACACAGAATTCTCAAAGGTACTTTCTTCTCTAAGATCTCCCTGCTCAGGCAAGGCTGTACCATCACTAAACAGCTACTACATAATAAAAAGGTAGAAGCCTGTCACAGAAACCCTGCCTGTTTAGCAAGTACTTCCCTAGGGAAGCTCTAAGAGGACACACAGAGGACATTCCTCAGTTGTGGACCCACCTAATGTCAGGTCTAGATGGGAATGCTGCCATTCACCTACTGCCTCAAGCCACTGGTTCCTACACCCCAGTAGAAGTAGGCTTTTTCCACAGCTGGGAAGGCTAGAGGCAGCTCCAGTGTCTGAGCCTCCCAGCTTGCAAATGCTCTGCTCTCACTAGTCACAGGAATGGAAGGAAATCAGACTTGGGGATTGCAAGAAGCAGCACATAGATGCCTGCCAGCAACAAGGAGCACAGAGCCCTTCCAGAGTGGAAGAGGAGTTGGCCTCAAGTGCCCACAGAAAAAGGTTTCCTCCCTCTTCACATGAATGCTGAGTGTTGGTCATGTAGATCCAAGACCTGAAATATTAAAAAGAATGAGTATGAGATACTAACAGAGTTATGACTGGTAGCTGGAATTACTGAGTTGGCTTTCAAAGAATAGCAGGTTATGATCCTGTATCACAGAATTCCACAAATTCCCATTTCAACTTCCTTAGTGAGGTTTATGGGGGCTCATTAACATTATTCTTTTCCTTGGACAGAATCAAAAGCCCCTCTTTCAGAGTGGCTTTCCAAAAGACAACACCCTGGCGAGAAGTACCTAAGCAAACTGGAGAAGAGACAGCACCCTGGAAAAAGAGATGTTGAGAAAGACACATCTTACGGAGACATTCAGAAGAGGCAGCATCCAGGGAAAAGAGAGACAGAAGACAACCTTGATGTCTATCTGGAGCTGAAAAAGCACCAGCCTCCCGGCAGAAGGTCACTGTTGGATCAGATTGCTGACAGCCCTCGGCCACAGCTAACCTACATGAATGAGTTATCCAAAAGACAGCATCCAGGCAGAAGGTATCTGATGTACAAGCATCAGCACCCTAGCAAAAGAAGCTGGAATTATGAGGTAGACCTAAATGACCAATATGGTGAGAAAGGCCAGCATCCTGGAAAAAGGCACTGGAATTCTGACAGCTCAGACGATACAGGCCCCTGCAACTTTTTTGAGTTCTTCACCTGTAACAAAGGCAGCTTGTTGCTTGATTTAGTAGATGATGTTAGCAGAGACAGGGTAGAAGAAAAACGTCAGCACCCGGGAAAGAGATCAGCATGGGAGAGTGAAACAGGAATGAGAAAATAATTGTGTACCATTTGCATTTGGTGAAGTAAACTGCCAGATCACTAAAACATTCTGTTCACTCCCTTATGGCTTCCTGCTGCTGACCTCTGCACCTACCTTTCAGTGCATCAGTGTTCCCATTGAAGTTAATGGCTTTGTCACACACTTAAAGCAAAGGGACTGAAGGACACAGTTGAATGGAACAGGAGTACTGAGTCTTCAACTCCTCACTTTAGGAAGTTGAGTGCTTATTTCCTTAGGAGCCTGGACCCCAGAATAATCCAACTATGTGTTCCTAAATGACTAAAACAGGCTCTTAAATTTCTGTTCTGATGCTCCTGAAGTGAAATAATTATATGGTTTCTCACATCAGTGAAATCAGTAAATTAATAGTGAGGGAGAAAAAAGAACAACATGAAATCTAGTAGGTTTTCAGTTCTAGATGATAACATTTGGGAGACTTGAACCCTTGTGCACTACAATCTGTCCAGACAGTAAGCACTGCAGAGAGACAGGAACTGTTTCAACAGGAATGGAATAGATGAGTGACTTCATAGTTTGACTTGGAACTGGCACAGGAAAACCCTTTTCACCTAAGAAGTTGCACAGTGTAAAGGGTTACTGCATCCCTGAGCATCTCAGCTGCAAGTTGTGACCCCCCTGACTGTGTACACCCACGCTAGAACTCCCACCCTGATGTGTCCACACTTGAAATCATGCCTTCTCCTCGGACATTTAACAATGAAGCAAGAAGAGATCCTTTCCTTACAGTGAGGATTTTCTCTCCTCTCAAAGGAATGCTTTTACTTTCTGTGGTTAGACTCCCAAAAGTGTTTACTTGATATGAATGATTCAATAAATATGAATAGTCAACTCTGAGTGTCCTTACTGGTTGTGTAAATGTACTGCAATAGTGTGAAAAACATAGAACCAAGCCAAGCTAAATAAAGATAAACAAATTAACATCAAAAAGTATTTTTCTAGGCACAATCTTTTTGCATGCTGGTGGTCAGCACATGTTTATACTTAGAACTGTTCTGAAGTGGAAGGATGATTTGCATATAGATAGACTCAGTTTTTAAATATTTACCTATATGGCACACAAAACTATGCATCTGGGCTAAACTCACAGCCATCTTGTGACCTACTTCGTAGGGAACTTGATGAGAAATCTGATTTCCTGTTCATGGGTCTAAACAATAGACTTACTGATTTTTGCAACTAACGTGCAGTTACTGAGTGCTCTGAGTTATTCATGTCACTTCTTGTACATTCAAAGAGGTTACAGCATGTCAGTATTTTGCTAGAATGTTATTTTATAAACAAATGAGTGTAGTTTCCACTGACATTCATCCCTCTCAATACCATCAAGACACATCAGGTGCCTGAAGTGCTCCTTTGAATACGGTTGCTCCCCAGGCAGTACCTTGGAGCTCCTCCTCAGTTATAGAAGTCAGTTTTGCCATATGGTTTAGCTACCTTGAAGAAAAATAATTAATCATTTCAGTGAGTTTCACTGAAGTTAGATGTTCCCAGACTGATCCACACTTAACATGGTCTGCCAAGCAATTTCAAACTTTGGAGATAATATGTGGTTTAATACGTGACAATGGACAGACCTCTTCTATTGACAGGGGGTTTCTAATAAATGCTAAAGAAGTCCTCAGAGAAGATAGCTGGGGACCTTCCATACTCTTCAACTTCCTTCTGCACACTTTCTGTATATGATGCCTTTTAAAATGTTCTATTTTCTTTTATCAGGGAAAAACAGATTCCTCTGAAGAATACCATTTCATATACCATTTTCAGCAATGAATGAATGCTTTTTAAACCTCAGGGAACATTACTACATCAGACCACATCCACTTGCTACAAAATGTCCAAAATAAGGGAAAAAGAGGAAAGAAGAAATTCCCAGGTGGGTAACAATGGGCAACAGCAAAGCTTACATATTTTAAAAATTGTTCCACTTTTTTTAAGTAATTCAAACCATATTTCAAATTGTCCAGATTTTTGTTTTGATCAAAAGTACATTTTCTTCCAGTATCTGCATGAAAATTTCATCTCTACTTATTAATTTCTTTCTGTTGTCTGCAGTGTTGCAGACATACTATCGGTCAAGTACAACAATTCTTTCTCCTACAGACATCGTTCTCAGAGGACTGACTGCCATTTGGAATTTGACAGTCTTGTGACTATGAAGCACACATAAGCACAAGTTCTGAAGTTAAGTATTTGTCAGATTTACCTATACCCTAAAATCTTTTGGGCTCTGGAGTTTGGCTAAGGGACTAACCAGAAAATTGCCAGCTTTTTCCTATAATGCTCTGCTTCTTTGAACAGTAATAGTGCAATCTCTTAACAATATGAACAACACAGATATATACTATTTAGTTATAGGGTAAGAATTTGTTAATTGCACATTTCTCATCATCTTATTTTTATTGTATACCTTCCTCTCACTGTCATCTTCCACTAGAATTTAACATCCATGCAAACATCCACATGTAACCTGCTTTGCTCAGTCACTCAGACGAATGCACTTGCACACTCCGGCAATTGCAGAAAGGGGTCTTGCAGCTGCACAGTTACCTGCAGAAGTGCACTATCTGTCAGACAGGATGTGGCCCTTCAGGAATCAGAACAAATCAACAGCAGACTTGGTCATGGAAGTCAGTGGAAAAATCTGCCTTCTCCTCTGCAGAATCTGGATTAAATCCACAGAGTAAAGCTGTGCACTGGCCCTAATGTGGCAGCACAGGCATGCAAAATCTCATTTCCAGCTTTAATTGAGACTAAAACAACCATGCACAGATGAGTTCTTTGTTTACTCCACTGCAATTTTATATTTCTGGATGTTGCCAGTTATTGAGACATCAGGGAGTTTGATTCCTAAAGCACAGCTTTTACAAGTGTCTTCAAAATGAGCTTTGTTTTCAAGGGGAGGAGAAAGTTCATGTAAACCAGCGTATAATTAACATTTCCTGCAACTATTGTCAACTCCTCTCATCATTACTATTCTGTGCCCCCTCCCACACATTTATCAGCCTCGATCTCTTTGCTGACCACTATAATTAGGATGGGTTGAGTGTTTCCAAGGGCCCCAACAAACACCTTTATTACTACTTATAACGACCCATTAGTTGCAGAAAGTTTGAAAACAACATCATCACTACAGCTGAAGTAACTCACTCAGTTAACATTAAATGTCCAGCTGCAATTTTAAAGCATCAGTCAGGACATTGGTATAGATAAAAAATCTGACGGAAAGCAGTCAAGTGGAGAAGCACTGCAGGAGGGATGAATCTGGGTGAGGTCTAGACCATACAGAGACGTGACACAAAAGAGGAGACAAGGAAACCTTTCCACATTGGAGTGCAGAAGCCTCTCTAACCTCCCAGCATGAACAGCATGAACTCTCCACTCCTGCAGGGTAAGGAGGAAGGGTTTGGGTTGGACACAGAGACCTCCAAAAAAATAGATGGGGAAATTCCTTGAGAAAACTGAGTTAATGCCTACCTGAGATTACTTTTAGACCTATGTGAAGACATTTGTGCTTAATTTGCCTTGATGAAATCAATGCAGCTTAAAAGTCCCAAGAAGGAAACAAAGACATTTGTCAGGTATCAGCCAACTCACTTTGTCTGCTTTTAAGAGATGAAGGAGGGTAAAACAGAACCAAAGTCTTATTAGATTATGACCTGTACTGCTCTGCTGGAGCATGACACCAGTGCCCGACAGAGACAGGCATGTCAGAGACCAACAAAACAGAACGATCCAGCCCAAAGCAGAAAATAGCTCTCGAGTTTATTTCAGCCACCTTGGTTTGAACTGACAGCCAGTGACCCAGAGAAGACAGAAGTGTATCACTGGTACAGGAGTCACTCACTGTTGAGTGACTGAAGGAACACCTTCCTCACTTACTCACAGCTTATATTCCATCCCCTTCTTCATGTTCTTGTAAATTGGAAAGAGGGAAAATCTAGACTTAATAAATTATGCAAATACTCCTGCAAAATGAGATGGAGGTAAACCAGGATCCAATGTGCCATATCAAAGGAAGTTAGTTCATTGCCACCTGCTCTCTATAATGGATACAATGACTACGATGCAGTGTAGACAATTTAACAGTCGATTGGTATAGGGAAAATGTGAGATTAGGAGTGGGAAAACTAAGGAAAGTGAACTGCTTTAAACAGGCTGCCTGAAATATGATTGCTGATTTAAACTAATTTTCACGGAGTAGCATATGTTTCCACTGTAAATTCCCTCGTGATTCTGAAACTGGTACTGTGTGGTGCCTGAAGAAGCTATTGTGAAAAAAAGAAAAGGAGAGACAAAAGTCAAGAAAAATAAAAAATATAGTAAGAATTTATGAAAGGTTCTCTGAGCAAAAGCAGTCAAGACAAATAGCAAGCTCTTCGAACAAGCAGGTGGTGTTGAAGAAGACAGCAACAAAACCCCTGCAAAACGATCATAAATCATTCCCTGTCAAATACCAACTGACGGGGGTATTCTGCTTATTGCTTTTAGACATGCTGTTTTGAGAAGGGGATTGGTTGCTGCACAAGTCTGTAGACAAAAGAGAAGACAAGAGAGGCTAGAGGAGTCAGCACCCAGGTATGGTGCGCCTGAAAGCTGCAGTGAGCCCTGAGCGGAATCCAGGCACGCGGGGTACGGCTCCTGCAGTTACACCGTTACACGGAATGGAAACGCAAAGCAATTCGGGATCTTCCCGTCTCTCCTAATTCGCCTACTCCGTGCTGCCATCCCATGGCACTCAGGGCCAACATCGCCAGATTACTCACTGCTTTAAGGGACCAGACAAACTCGGGATGATGACTGGGCTTGCCAGTACTGAAGCAGTTAAACCACAAACCAGGGGCTCAGCAAGCTGTCAGCTGCAGCTCTTACTGCTGTCACTTTTGATTGATGAGTCTGCAAACACAGGGAAAATCATGGCTTTGGCATGAAAATGCAGCTTCTATCCTGTCTACACAGACTAATTAAACAGGTTTGTTATGTATCAAAATGTTTACTATAAGCAACTTGAGTATATTGAATATATGAGCTTTGATAAAAGCAACAATGATATGCATATATTTTAGTTCTCTGAACAAAATGAAAAATACAGAAAATGTCGATTTATATTCACCTAAACAAACAAACAAACAAACACACTTTCTTAGATAAATTTAAATCAAAGATCATTTATGTTGTAGAAGAGTTTTGTGCTACCCATTTCAATGCTAGGAGATTTTAAATGGATTTTTAAAAATTTATTATTAAATTAAAAAATTGAATTTAGGCCAGTTTTAAAAGCAGTACTACATTAAATTAACTAACCATTTAGTTTAGGGAATACTTAGGAAGAATATTCTGATTTTCCCATGAACAGTCTGATTTTCCACTCTGCTTATGCCCCAAAGTCTACATTGAACTCAACAGTGTTAAATTTCAGATATTTTAAAACTTTTTTCAGTGAGTAAGCCATATTTGTGCAAAAACATTCCACTGAATTCCTTGAGAAATAGACAGGCATCATCAAGTATTACCTCTTGTCTGCATTGAAGCCTGAGGTTAGTGAGTTTATTAGAGCATGGTGCTAGTAACACCAAGATGGTGGGTCTGATCCCTGTATGGGCCATTCACTTCAGAGTTGGACTTGATGATCCTTGTGGGTCTCTTCCAACTCAGAATATTCTGTGATTTACCTCTTTTGTGCTGGGATCAGAGTCTATTATTTAACATTCCAAATGGCACCGAAGGTATTACAAGTAGCTGAAGAACACAGGTGACCCCCAACTGGAACACATTTCTGACAGGGCTGTCCCAGGGCTGTGTCCCCCTTCTCAGCTGTATTCCTACTGAAGTCTCTCCTCTTGGACATCAGTAGCAATGACCAACTGAGGAACAGTCCAGGTCCTAAAATTCATAGTTAAAGAGTTATTACAATTAACAAACATATTTTTCAACTTATTTACTCAGTATTTGCAGAGAACTCGGAGTGCAGCAGAGGAGGAGTTATCTAAGAGGGTTTTGTTAGCTGAGCCTTTATATCCCAGTGGCAGGACGGGACAGTACATGCCTGACTGTGCCTCTGGAGCAAGTGTTTGGAACGCTTTTCTTTCCTGTACCATTGCTTGTTTGCATTGATTCACAGAGTGAGCCACTACTGATTCAGATGCAGTCCCCAAGAGCATCTGTAGAACTGCAGTAAGGTTTAATTTGTCCCCAAATACCTCTTCCTATTGCAACCAGCTGGATGAAGACAAATTAGTTTTTGAAGAACCGTAAACTGAATTGCTTTAGACTGATCTGGATGTTTTCACTTTGTGAACACACTCTGCATGGGAAAGCATGATGAGCCTGACTAAATGACAGCAGTCAAAGTCTATTCTTATTTACCCCAGCACAAACCTAGATTATGTAGAAAATGCTAGTTCTGTTAAGGAACATGAGGCCCTCAGGAACACAGAAGCCCACATTTGCCTTTGGGAACAAATTGACACCATTCCACACATCACTACACCTGGCATGCTAACTTTGGAATATCACTTCTCTAACTGTCTCTGAGAGACTCCCAGTAAGTCTAATACTTTCATAAAGATACAAATTATATTGGCAGGTGCAGTCGCTTCATGTGAAACGAGTTCCTCAGGAAGGGCTAAAGACCATTTATATTCAGAAACATGCAAACAACATTTTCCTTTCAAAATGGTGAATGAAATTTCTCTTTTCAAGGGTGATTGACACTATATGGTGTTTTATCAGTACTTTAAAAAGATTCATCCGGCAAGATGTGCTCTCATATCTTGTGGTCAAATGTAGAACATGCAAAAGAGCATAATTAAGATTCAGTGAAATGTTTGATTTCTCATGCACACCACAGCATGCTGTCATCCTCCTCACAAGTCACTGCAGGCAGTCCTTCTTTGTGTCCCAGCAGTAGGCTACCAGACTTCAATTGTTATATTTACCATTTTAATAAGCCTTTAAGACTTTCCTTTTGAAAAAGAGCAGTTACTGAAGCTGTAGAGAAAGACAGGGTTAAGGAAAGAGCTTGCTGTTCTGTACAACCTCTCTCTTCCTTATGCCCGGTTCTTACTACTTGGAAATGACAGGAGAGGGTGAGTTGCCTGGGCCAGCAGGGCTTACAGCGCACAGGCAGGACAAGAACCTTTACAGCAAAGGCTGTGAAATCACTGCCGAGGCCCTCGCAGGCTCTCGGCTGCTCTCAGATGGCCCTGCTATGCCATCTAGTGACAGGCATGTTTCCCATCCCTCACCTACCCCTTTTACTGCCCCTTCGCTGCACACTCCCAATGACAAATCACGCACATGAAACAGGAACCAGAAAACTGAAATGCCAACAGAAACCTCTCCAGGAGCTCTGCACATGCAAAGATCTTGCAGCTCTTCTAGAGACACATGTATTGCTGTTCTTTCACTGTTCAGTTAAATACAACTCTCTGGCCTCAACAGAGCTCTGGACAAAAGGGGCAAGGTAACAACAAAGGGAGAGGTGGTACCACCTGAGCTTTCTGGAGGCATAGGTATGGCTCAGCGCTAGGAAACTGTCAAGCTCCAGCAAATCCAGAAGGAGAACAACACCACACCAGGTGAATCCTCTAAGGCAGTGAGCCTCAGGCTAGTTCCTGCACTCTTCCTCCTGACCCCACTATGATCCCTGTTGAAAATGTTTTAAAGGATTTAACTTTGAGGGTAAAAGAGCAGGACACGATCAGTGAAAATCCACCGTTAATGGACAGGACTCAAGTGTAAATAGCATTGTCACGTAAGAAAATCTCTGCCTCCAGGAGCTTGTAATTCTAACCTGAAGTGTGGCTACACACTCCTATTGTCACCTCCGTACAACTGGGAGTGTGGATGAGCAGGGACTGCTGCCAGCTGAGACTAGACAAAAACTGGCATCAGTAGGGGGATACTGGGAAGCCTCTGCCGCTGATTTCCACAGCTATTTGTAAGCGGCAAGTAGATTCTTGTACTCCACCTGTGACTGAGAGCACGTCACCTGCTGCAGTTTTGGGACACTTCTTTCAGGATAAATCGGCAGGCTGGGAAAGGGAACGTCGTTGATGCTGGCAACACTGTTTCTTTTCAGCGTGCTCAGCGACGAGGCTCTGAGCACAGACCCACCGGCACCCGGTGCTATGTGAGCGGGCCCGAGGCAGCGGGGGCCGGACCGGGGCGCGTGTCCCCGCCCCGGAGAGGGTTCTGTCCCCGCCCCGGAGAGGGTTCTGTCCCCGCCCCGGAGAGGGTTCTGTCCCCGCCGCGGTGCCACCCCTGCCTGGGCTCCATCGATAGCTCTGCGCTCGGCAGCCCGCCCCAGGGCCGGCCGAGCCCTCCTTGTCCCCTCCCTTTCCTCCCATCGATGTGTCGGCGCTCGCTCCGCCCTCCGGCACGCTCTGCCGCTCCCGGCACCCGGGACGGACACGCTCACCTGCCGCCCGGGCGCTGAGGTGAGGTGGGCCCGGGCCCGGGCCCGGCCCCGAGCTTTCCCCAGCCGTCCTCGGCAGTCCCGGGCCGCGGCTCCTCGGCCGGGCGGGGCTGCCCCTCAGCGGCCTCTCCCCCGGCGGGCGGTGCGCGCTAAGCCCCGCCCCTCTCCCTGCGCTCGCGCAGTCGCGGGCACCGGCCCCGCCCCCGGCAGAGCGCGCGGCCGCTCCCTGTGCGGGGCTGCGCCTGCGCGCGAGCGCGGCGGGACCACCAAGGGGGGCCGTGCCCGGCCCAGCCCCACACCTGGCCCAGACTGGCCCGGCCCGCCCCGGCCCCGGCCCCGGCCCCGGCCCCGGCCAGCCGCGGCTCAGCCCTCCCCCTCGCTCCAAGCCCTCCCTCTCGCCCCACGGCGCCGCCTCCGTTCGTTTCAGGCAGCGGCGAAGGGCGATGCGGCCCCCGCGCCCCGGCGGCCCGTGAGGGCAGCGCTCGGCAGCGATGGCCTCGGGCTGCCCGGCGGCCTTCGGGGACCCGGGCGAGGTGCGCGAGGGCTTCCTGTGCCCGCTGTGCCTAAAGGATCTCCAGGCGTTCCGGCAGCTCCAGGCGCACTACGAGGAGCAGCACGCGGGCGAGGACCGGGACGTCAGGGCGCAGCTCCGAAGTAAGAGCGGCCGCGATGACGCGGAAATCCCGTATGGCCATGGCTGCTCGTACTGCGAGCGTCTGGCAGTGCTGAAACAGTAACTGACCGGCTTACGGTCGAGGTTTCAGTGTCATTCTTCTATAAGTCTCCTTAGGCCAAGCGTAGCGTTTACAGTCTTTCCGTAAATAAGTTCTAAAGCAAGCGCTAAAAGACGTTACTTTTCAAATATCTTTTATGCACGATTTTTATTATTGGCCTTTTCGGGGTTTTTTGTTTGTTTTTATCTGAAAAGTTGGATTTATATTGTAACCCAGTGGATTCCCAAGCATTACTTGAACACCACACAGGACATGGGAAATCTCTGGTTCTTGCCAAGTTCCAGTTCATTAATTTCTTGTTTTGACAGTAGATAAAACTGTGGTTGCAGTTAAAGTGTAACATTAAGAGAGGTTGTTGATGGAAAAGAATACGGGTGGTGGAGCTGACAGGAGATGCTGGAGTGTCTCAGGGCTGTGCTATGGATTACCGCTTTGACTAGTGTTTGGAAAAAAGCTGTAAATTGTGTTTTACTAGGGTATTTCCTTTTTTTACTCCCTCTTGCATATGCATATCATTTTACATTGAGAGAAAAATGTGTAAAATCTGATGATACTTCTGTGTGTTTCCTGCAAAAATCTGGTTGGTTTTGTTCTATTATGCTACAGATACTGGCCTGGAAGTATGTTTGTTTGTTTGTTTGTTTTCTCCTGAGATTGATTAATAATTCAAAAGTCTCTTTTCGTGGTGAAACCCTAACCCTAACAGTGGGCTGTTTAGTACTTTTGAAATTATGTGAACAAGCACACTGAAATTCTTTGTGCAACAAGACAAAGAAAGTGTTGAACATCCTTGAATCCAAAGAAAATAACTGGGAATTAGAAGAATCAAGATATTGCTATATGGCGCCCCAGGTGCTGTGAGACAGGTTCCATAGTTTAAGACATATTGCTGTGTTATGGTGAAGTCCCTGAATGGAATGCCCTAACCTACTATTTTGTGTTTAGAATCTCAGTGCTGCTTTATGACAGACAACAAAGAGCATTTCGTGTCATCTGTGGTGCTCTGAACTGCATTCTGGTTCTAAGAATGTGTTGAGGATAAACTTGTCCTCCAGGAAAAAGATTTGTGCTAAAAGAAGAGGAATAATCCACGCTGGCCTCTTGTGATGAATATTTAGTGACTACCTGCTACGTTTGATAACTTGGCTTTATCTTTTTCAGATCTAGTCCAGAAGGCCAAAAGAGCAAAGAAGAAATTGCTGAAACGAGAAGGAGATGACAGAACTGATTCTGGATCTCAGGAACGATATGAGTCATTCAGCTATGGTGGAGTAGATCCCTACATGTGGGAGCCCCAGGAAGTAGGTAGGAGAGCTAGAAAGCAATATGCAGTGGGGATAACTTTTAACCTGAATTGGGGAAGTGCTGATGTATTGCTGAAGTGGCTTGGAATTGTGTCTGTGCCTTGGATTCACTGTAGCGGGGGGTTATGGTTTGTACACTGACTTTGTGCGGCCTCCCTACGTTGTGTGGGGTGTGGGGAAAGTGCAAATAATGGTCAGAAAAAATACATGGGTAGGATCAGAACCCAGCTACCCTTGAGGCAGCTGTTTGTCATGTCATTGTGCCTGAGCTGCTGAGGTCTGCTGAATCTGTGTTTACCTCTGTGCAGCTAGCTTCATCTTGTGACTTTACAAAACAAATTAATAATTAATAACTAAGCTATATAAGTAATAACTAAGGTATATAAAATCTCCAGCTTTTGGGCCGCACTTAAAGTAATTGTTCGTTTGCATGTTTGACAAAAAGATTATCCAATTATTTAAACTCTTTCAGCTTTTTCCTTGAATTTGAGGTGCAGAACACCTCTCATTAAAAAGGGGTTTACTTTAAAAAGAACACAGATTAAAAAAGAAAACAACCTCAAACCCACTCCTCTGAAGATAAGTCTACATTTGTAGAATTTCAAGGATAAGGTGACTGAGCCTGTAATTACAAGTGCTGCTACTGGCAATTGCCTGTTACTGTAGCTGACATATTGTTGTTATTTTTGGGGGAAGAAGCAGCACCATCTCTGGTGGATCCTGGCAAAGTTTCCCCTGTGGTGCTGACAGACTAGGACTGAGTCCTTTGGGTCTGCAGGGTCTGAGTTCTGTAGATTATTTTACTTTTGACTTTATGATTGCTGCTCAAATAATTAGATAGTATAAATATTAGCTAAGAATAAATTTAGACAAGGTTTATGAACATTGGAGAAGTGAGAACTGTTTTCTCATCTGAGCAGAGAAGATGAATCGTAGGGATTTTGGAATGGGATTTGGTGGGTCTGTGAAAGGGACTGTGTGACATCACCAAAGCAGTGGTGGAATTCAGTTACCCAGAGGAGTCCTTTCCTATGAATAATTCATCTTTGGAGATTTTTTGGTTATTTCATTAGCATGAGGAAGTGAGATTCTTACACTTACATAGTAGCATCAGAAAGCAACATCTGATGTTGAGTTCTACCAGTTGGAAAAAAGATTATTGTTTTAAATTTTGTCTGTAACTTTGACTTTTAATACCTGGCTCGCCTTATTTGGAAAAGGAGTAATCTTAAACCAGCATTGTTGAATATGAATTGTACATTTCTTAAATAGATGCTATATTGTTCTTTTGAATACTCAGGGATCAGTTTTCTGTAAATTTGAACTGTCATCAAGGATTTGATTCAGACTCCTAAAGGTGGAGAGATGATCAGAAATCTGAAAGCATAGACCTCTAGTAACCATTGGACCTGCCTCTTCCTTTGGTTCAACATGTAGCCAGGAAACTAAGAAGAGAACAATTAGAGAACAGTTCTAGTAGGTAACATCTAGCTTGCTAAATGTAACTGACGAATGAAGAGGGGAAAAAATGTTATTGCAGATGTTCTCTTTAACATAGTGCTTGTTGTTTTCTGTGGTGGAAGTAAAACACTGTTTATTGCCAGTCTGGAGATTAGACTTTACCCTGCATGTTTTATTTAGGGCAACACTATGAAAATGTAGGATTCTAATGTGTCTTTAAAATTGGATTTGAACATGAGAAATAAATGGTGAGAAAAAGAGACAGCCGTGTTTCAAGAGGCATTTAAATCCATGCAGAATACCTGGGTGACTAGGACAACTTTCTGTTATCCTTGCAGGTGCTACAAGAAGCCATCTTTCTGAATTCAAGAAACACAGAGCAGCCAGGATTGATCACTATGTAGTTGAAGTTAATAAATTAATAATCAGATTAGAAAAGGTAAATTTGGTGCTTTTTAATATTCCAGCCTTCTAAATGTTTCCTAGATTTAAAAAATTATATTTTGGTATGAAATGTGCCCATTTATCTAGCAGTACACTATATAAAGGATACTAAACTATGATTCCTCACATACTACCTTGAGTACTGTGCATGGTTTGACCCTATACTGTTGGTATGGTTTCTGTTTCTATGCACCATTTTCAAGATGAAGATGCTGTTTCCACATACTTCAAAAACCATCTGTTCTCCTGATTATTTTCTGTCTTTTACTTTACTAAATTTTTCCCTCATGTTTTTGTCATGATTCTTCCAGCTTCTCATTCTTCCAAATCTGCCAATGATACACTTGCATTTTGACTCAGATGCAGTAGTGTTGGCTGCAGTAAGGATTATGTCCTAAATGGCTGATTTGTACAGGTTTGACAGTCCTCGTTTATCACTTGTATGAATACGGCATTAGAAATGAACAGGAAAGTTGCATGATTGGTGTGAAACAGGCTGAGAGTCCTCTCTTAAAAATGCCAGCTTTCTTTTTCTTGTTGGGCTGAGTTGTGTTGCGTTTTTTTCATTGCAAAAGTATAATTTTCTTGAATATATTTTTTACCTTCTGCCAGCTTACATCGTTTGACAGAGCAAACACTGAGTCAGCTAAAATAAGAGGTTGGTGTGAGCTTACCTTGGACTTTTTGCCCCTATAGTTTATCCAGCTGATGAATTAATTGAATAGCTTACGTGGTGTGTATTCCTGCTCATAGCTATAGAGAAATCTGTTGTGCCTTGGGTCAGTGATCAGGATGTTCCCTTCTGCCCAGACTGTGGCAGTAAGTTCAGTATCCGAAACCGACGTCACCACTGCCGCCTCTGTGGATCCATTATGTGCAAGAAGTGCATGGAACTCATCAGTCTTCCTTTGGCAAGTAAGTACAGTCTGTGGAGTTAATTCCTCCTTTTCTTAGTGTGCTCTGGGTGCTAAGTGCATCCTGGCTGTTTGCCATTAGAAGAAAATATGCTTATAATAGTCTGGTTGTGCAGAAAACTTGGTCCTTAATGTGTCATTCAGTTTCATCCAGACACTTGTTTGTGAAATACAGTACAAAGAATGATTTCTCCATTTTTTTCTCTGTTCCTTCTTCAGATTTGGAAGTGTTGCATAACACTGAAAAAATTACTAGAAGTAGTATGTACTCCTCGTAAATATAGCTAATATTTAGTGTACTGTTCTTTGGAGTACCATAACTATGGTTAATTAAAGTTATCAACTTTAAGAACTGCCAAGGTTCTTCACATGTAAAAATATTGTGGATATTTCCAGTCTTCCCCATGCTCTTCAAATGTTGGACATTTGTACAACAAATTAAAGAAATTCATCCCTAGGCCTTTAAAAACCCCTTCAGACTTTTTTCCTCATCTGGTGCACTGGAGAGGAGACCATATTTTCTGTGGAGATAAATGACATCAACTGTGCTTTTTCGAGGTTCAAGCACAGAACCTGGACAGCACTAACATACCCGTTCTACACGTTATTCTCTAACTGTACAGCTTAAACACGAGAACGCTTCGAGGCATAAGCAAAGTAGGTGGTTCTCAGCAGTCTGCTCTCTAGCTGGTTTTAGGTACAGCAGGCTTTACAGTAAAGACCCTAATTCTGACTTGTGGTCTTGGTTGTCGTGCAAACCTTACATGTCTTTCCTTCAGCAGACTGTTTCAAATGGTTTTTTAATGTTTCCTGAATGTAAAGTTTCTGTTAAAGGGCAGTTTGTTCGTGTTGGTAAAATCTGTTGGCTTCTCCAGTTACTGTAAAATTACATGTGTATAATTTTTAGGCAAACTCACTAGTGCCAGCAAAGAGGCCTTGGGTTCTCAAACCAGCCCAAACTCCTCACCTAACAGTGTGCACGGCTCCCGCCGTGGCAGCATCAGCAGCATCAGCAGTGTAAGCTCCGTGCTGGATGAGAAGGATGATGACCGAATCCGCTGTTGTCGGCACTGCAAAGACACCCTGTTGAAAAGAGAGCAACAGATTGATGAGAAAGAATACACGCCAGAGATTGTGAAACTCTATGAGGTAAATCAAGCTCTGTGCTCAGTGTATATGTCTGCAGTAGTCACTACTTGACTTGTTACCTCATGTCCAAGCTCTTACTTTGTGACTTAATATTCACCCGCGGGAGACTGTTGCCTCTTCTAACACATATGTCTGAAGTGGTGAAGTCAGTTGCAGTACAGTATTTATATCCCACAATAACTTCAAATGTTTTTTTAAAATACATCTTCCTTCTCATCATCTGGAACTAGTAGTTCAGAGATGTCTCTCTCTTAAAATTGTGAATTTGTTTAAACCAGTGATCTTGGTTGATGGGCTGCACTGGAACTGTAAGACTCCATGTTGTCAGTACTGTTTGTCCTCACACCAACGGCAAATGCTTTTTTGAACCATCCGTGTCAACAACGTGTTCAAAGATGCTTTGCAAGCAGGTACTGACAATCACCAGGTATCTTTTCAGTACAGTCCACAAACTCCCCAGGTTATTATTGATGGGAGTTTCTGTTGGTGCTCTTTGAATCCAGAATCTTTTTGAATGAAAGACTTGGACAACTTCTAGCCTTAAATCTATTCACAAAGTCCACCTTGCAGGGTACAAGGAGTCTTTCCCTGTTCCTGACTGTGCCATATGTATTCTGAAGATAATTGGAGGGTCTTGTCATCCTGAATAGTTTGAGTAGCTTTCATCATGGTCAACTTTGAATGTGCACAGGCAGCATGAAAAGGTTTATGTCAGCATGTTCTTGCAGTTGTGTCTTAATGTAAGTTCTTTTTTTTATACATTTTGTTTTAAACAAGAAACTCCGACTCTGCATGGAGAAGGTTGACCAGAAGGCACCAGAATATATAAGGATGGCAGAATCACTAAAGTAAGCCCCATTTGCTGATGATGTTTATGAATATATGTTATTTCCTCCCTTAAATGTGGGAAGTAGTAAGGAAGTGGTGTGTTAAGGCTGCAAGAGTGTGTAAATTATAAGAAAAATCATTACCTGTAGTCTTCTGGATGCTCTTCAAACAAAGTAGTACTGAACTAACTGTTAATGGTAACATACAGAGAAGTTGTTTGATTTTGTAAAATTTTTTTAAAGCCACTTCCCAGTGAAGCACCACTGTCAGATTTTGACACATCATCTTTGCAAAAAGGAAGTACAAGGCCTACAATACTTGTGTAAATGAGCCTCTTCAGAACAGTTGCCCTGAGCTGGATGCTCTGGCTTCCAAGGAATGCCAGCAGCTGAGGATCATTAGAACGCTTCAGCACCTTCGCCTGGCAGTTGTTCTGGGTGTACCTGGCATGCCCTGTGCAGTGGATAAACAGCATTCTCATATCTTAGTTTTGTGCATAATTCCTTGCAGTGGTTTTTTGTTTCACAGGGGTAACTTAAGTCTTTCCAACTCTATCTGCAAGAGGTTGCCAGGTTAGACTTCTGGCTTGTGTAGGGAGAGAAATATGCACCTTGGTCTTGGACTAGGAAGCATGTCTTTTGGGAAAGTTAAAGTTAACAAATATTGCTGCACCTGTCCTTCAGATCTAGTGCTTTTAGAAAAATTAGTAACAAAGCTGTTTTTGTAAAAACAGTCCTCCCAATAGGAAGAAAAGTACAAAAGGTAAAAAACATGCTAAGCTGTTACTGCTTTTTGTCATGACTTCATGAGAGGTGGGGTTATGTGGTTCAACAAATGGAGAAAAGTAAAAATACAACTGTCCTGGATAATGGAAGCACATGTCAGAAAACAACAGGCTTCTTACTGATGAAATTAAAGATTTCTGACTAGTAGTGAGTCTCAGAAACTGGAATCATATGGATAGTGAAATTACTTTTGAGAGAGTGATCCTTTTCATTTATATTTGTGATACAAAAGGACAGGGAAGCTAAAAGCTGGTGAAGAGTCTTCCCCATTAAATCCAAATTTATCAATAAATGGGAAACTAGTAAAGTGCCTCTAATTGATTCTGTCCTCATGTGGACATCAGTTACTGGCATCTTAAATACTACACCCGTGTGGGGTGTGGGCTTTTGCTTTCTGATAAACCCTAGTGGAGTTAACTATTGTGCTTTAATGGTATAGTTAGTTACTTAGTGATTTTTCCACACCCAATCACCTGAAAAAAAGTCACAAAATAGATACATTCGCTAAGCATGTGTGTATCTAGTTGATGAGTGGCATTCTTGTGTTAACACACAGTTTCTCCTAGAATAGTAAGCAATAATACAATCGTAAATAAAATGATCTTCTATGAAGTGGTCATGTTTGCAATATGATTGTAATTTTCCACTTCTGTCACAAAGAAAGGCTTTTTAAACACGAGCTTGAAATAAAATCATTCAACCCTTTAGTGTTAGCAGTTCTTACCATTGTTGAATCCTGGTCATCTTGGGATAACTGGTACTGTTGTATGTGTTGTTAGCTGGATGCATGACTTACTGTAAGGTTCTCTTTATTTCTTAGTGCAGGGGAGACAACCTACAATCTTGAACATGCTAATGACTTGAGAGTGGAGATCCAAAAAATATATGAATTTATAGATTCCTTAAGGTAAAAGATCATCTCTTTCCCCTTTCTGCCCCAGCATGTGTGTATCTCCCTCTGTTATGACTTCACTGATTATGTGGATAACCAACCAATTTATCTGCTCAGTTGTAAAAAGCATTTGAAAAGGTAGATGCTGTTCCTGTGCACCATCAATTTCTTCTTCCTTTTCTGGCCTTAAAATTCACACATTCCTCTGCAGTGGGACTAACTAAGCATAGAGGAAACAAATAGCAGCACTGTTTAGGGGGAGGGGGATTGTTTGTTTGGGGTTTCTTTGGTTTTTTTAAAGGGTGGGAGTGGAAAGTGTTATAAATTCTATTATCCAAAACTGTTTATCTAAAAGAACATCAGAAATTTTTGATCCAATATTGTCTCTCCCCTTCTGTTGCATTTCTGCTGGCCTTTTTCTTGAACTGATGCTCCTGCATGTTTGCTTTGATTCAGTAAGAAGATTTTGAGTCTAGGCTTGCATGAAGATCCTCAACCTCATCCTAAAACACTACAACTTCAGCGAATGATAAGATATTCAGCTACACTTTTTGTTCAGGTAAATAGAGCATATGCTGTGAGAGGAATGTAAATTTTATATAGTGTTCTGTTCTTTGCCAGGCATCCCCATGGTTTGAAACTGTTTTGACAGGAGGTTTAGTTCTAAAACTTTTCTATAGTTCCCCTAATGACTTACGGTAGCCTTAAATAAGCTGGCTTGAGCACAGATCATGCACACAGCAGCATTGGATCTGGGGACCCAAGAGGTGTGGGAGCCTTGGCTCTGGCTCCTGCTGAGGTGTCAGCCCACTCAGCAGTGCAGCCGTGGCAGCAAAGGCGTGCACGGACCTGCAGCAGGGACTGCAGTGTAGAACCATCTTTGGTGTGTTTGTGGGGTTTCTGCTGGTAGTATTTCTCTTCTCAAGGACTTGAAAATTGGCTGAATGCCTGCAAGCAATACTGTTCACAGTATTTTTTATTTCAATTTTTGCCAGGAAAAACTGCTTGGCCTAATGTCCCTGCCAACCAAGGATCAGTATGACGAACTGAAGAAGAGAAGACTGCATATGGTAAGACAGGTTAGGATCTGTTATATCTTGCATGAGTCACAGATGTAAGCCTGAGAGCTGTGTGGGTATGACTAGTTGCCTTCAACACTGGATTTCAGTTTGTCATTTTTTCATGTGTATTGTACCATACCCTTTTCCAGGGATTCACATAGCTGCTGCTGTATTCTGCCCAGAACAGAAGTGGGTGTGCATGGAGCAGCTGGGTTAGGTGCATGTGCTGTTCCTGCTGCAGTGTGTGCAGAGCAAGCCCTGAACTGAGTGTGTTAGTTTACATGGACTTTGAAACTGTGTTCAGGAGTTCACTTGCCCAAGCAGAATTTAGAAACCTCTTTCAGTGGTGAAAAAAGACATTTAGAGTAAGGATGCCTCTTCAGTGAGAGAGTTTTTTCAGTTAGGAGGGAGGACATCATTAATGGTAAACTAAACCAACTTTGTTTTGAGGTATAAATTGAGAAATAAGAATCATCCCATTCCAAAAGCCAATTAATTATATCAATGACCTTAAACACTGATGTTCTATTATAGGTGTCTGCTGCTGTAGTCAGCTGTGATACAATTACTGTTCAAATCAATCTAGACCACTGTGCACAGCTGCATTAGGCATTTTTTTTTGCTCTGTAAAGAACACTGTCACTGCTCCTACTTGTCCTCAAGTTTGTAGAGGCAGATCTTATGGGATTTTGGTCAATATCATCACAAAGTCACAGGAAGCATTTTCTGTGAAGTAACCAGAACTGCAGCTGATCCCTTTTAGCGACAGCGAGCACCATCTAAGATCAGCTAACTTGTACTCGTGGATTTAGAATGAAATTTCTCAAGCTCGTGATGTTTTCATACTACGTGTTTTTTGTTTTAGGTCACTCTTGAAACACAGGGAAAACAAGAGGAAAATCAGAAAGAGTTTATCTCCAGATCTGCAGCTGCAGTTAATGGTGATGAAACTCACATGAGAAAAGGAACAGTCAGGAAATCTGAGGGCTGGTTACCCACATCTAGCATCTCAAGAGAGAGTGAGAGAGCAGACCCACTTCTTCAGCAGATTGACAATATCACATCCTTTATTGAGCAAGCAAAGGCAGCTAATAGGATAGATGAGGTCCATATGTTGCAAGAAAACCTGATGCAGCTTCAGGATGAATATGATCAACAACAAACTCTGAAAGCTATTGAGCTTTCCAAAAAACAGGCAGAAGAGGAAGAGATGCAAAGGGAGGAACTTCAGGTCCTTTGTGAAAAAGAGTGGGAAAGAGAGCGGCATAAATTCATGTCTCAGCATTCACGGACACACTCCTTAGACTTCAGAGAAGTCAAGCAGCATTTGGATATTACTCACATCAAAGGGGACACGAGTTCTGAAACTCCTGCTGTTGAGCAGCTGCCAGCTCAAGAGCATCTGACCTTCACACTCAAACCCCAGAATGTCCCACAGTGTGACCTAGACAGAGATCAGCCAACCTGCCTAAACCCCTTTGAAGATGAAGCAGATACCCCTCAGGCAGAGGAAGATCCTGCTAACCCATTTGTCAGAGACACCTCTCCAATGGTTTCTTTCTCTAACACAGCTCTGCAAAGTGATAAAAAAGAATATAATCCATTTGAAAGTGAGGAGGAGGAGGAACAAAGTAATGGAGCACCTGGCAGTACTTCAAACCCTTTTGAAGAGGATGAAAATCCGTTTCAAAAGGCTGGTGGGGGCAGTTGGAATTCAGGGAATCCATTTGAAGAGGGATCCTCTACTAATCCCTTTGAACTGGAGGATGGCAGTGAGATCTCTGGAGAGGAGGTTATAGAGGAAGAACTGCTTCTCCAACAGATAGATAATATCAAAGCTTATATATTTGATGCCAAACATAGTGGACGACTGGATGAGGTGGAGGTACTGACAGAGAACTTAAAGGAACTGAAGCACACATTAGCAAAGCAGAAGGAGAAATCCAACTGCTGAAGCAGCAACAGGGCTGTGTAATAATTCAATCTGCTGTTAAATATGGGAAGGTAAGGCAGATACTTATAGGCTGGAGTACAGATCATAAGAGGGAAGTGGGAGAATCCTGACCTTAAAGCACTTTCATTTAGGCATTGCCACTACTACACAGTCTTGAAGAAAGAATGTCTGAGGTATGCTGCTGGTCTCAAAGGCTTATACTAGGGAAATTTAAAACAGCTAACTGGTCTTACCGAATGCTTATTTTTGGTCAAAGAGGTTAAGTGCTAATAGGGAACTATGATTTGGAAGTGATTGGAATGTTGGTTTGCCTTCTTTCCCCCCTTTCTGTTGTAGTGTTGGCCTTTCCTCTGTTGATGACCCAGGGTAGCTGAGTTGCTAGTGGTGTTCTGGGAAGTGCAGCTCCAAAGCTGCTGTGATTCTCCACTGTGCCGAATGTACAGGCTTGCAGACCAAGCTTGTGCAATGCTAATAAGTACGTCAAAGGGATTTTAAGGCTGAGAAGAACTTTCTGACTGATCTTAATAGGAGTAACTTTTTAATGTGTGCATAAAGATGCCCAAGGAAAATTTGGGTGCTGTCTTTTCATCACTTCTGGTTTCCCCTTTGCTCTGAGCACCATGTCATAGTGCTATGCTGGCTTCAGACCTGTTCTTTAGGGAGCAAGTGTCTGCTCATTTCCAGGGAAAGCAGCATTAGGCCAGCACCACTTCAAACTATAGTATATAAGGGGTGACCCTCCAATTCCTAATTATATTATGGAATCTATACATTCCTTTCAATCCTCTGGGTGACAGAATGATCATGTTTGTTGTATTTATGAGACTGGAACCCTTTTTTTTTAGCATTCAAGGAACAAAAGATCTTTTTTGTAATGGAAATCTGAGGTGCCACTGAACTGGAATTCCATGAAAGCTAGGAGATAAAAGTCTGTGGCTGCAATAGTACCAAATGACAATTTTCTTTCATGTTAGATTCCCCTCAGGAATTTTTGTGAGAATCAGGCATGTCTATCTTTAAGAAGGAACTTCAGATTGAAGACCTCTTGTCATCCTGTGGCCTAGGGGGTGACCAGGTGACAGCCAGCACCTGTGCTGCAGGAGGGCTTACAGCTGGACAAGTGCAGGGTCACCTCAGGACTAGGTCAGCCTCTGTCTTTGAGAAAGATGGAGTTTGAGCTGCTTTGATTTTTATCTTTGAAAGGCACAGGTCCATCCATCATCAGGAATCAGTGTATGTAGGGGTGGGGAGGAGGAGTCAGTCTAAAGGGTTTCTTTATTTAAAGCTGAAATAGAGAAAAATCAGGCAGATCACACTGTACAGCACTAATAGCAATGGGCTTACTCAGAAGTGTGAAGTTCTCTGGAATGGGCCGTGTCTTTTAACTATGTCTCTGATACTGGTGTAGCTGTAACCCAAGCACTGCATGAGATTTGAGAGACACGGATGATTCTGCTACCTAAAGGGCAGGAACTCTGGTTTTATTTTGCTGTAAATAAGTGGAGATAGGGACTTGTGGAACTGTTGTTTAAAAAGCCCAAACCACCTATATCGTCACTCAATAGCACTGGTAAGGGATCAAAACGGAATAGCCAGTCAAGGACAGCTGATGTTATCTCTAGTGTAGCCTGAATCTGGAGTTGAAAGGTGAACGGAACAGTTTGGTTTAAGACCATGAAGTTTTTATGCTGAGGTTTTATTAGAGCTGATTGAGTCCATGAGTGTTATTTTGCATCAAGTGCAAAAAAGAACAGAGAATTCTGAAAGGTCTTAAAACAAACAGAACTCGTGTGCTTGGCACCAGATTTATGAAGGCAGCAAAAGCTGTCGATAAATAAACATAATCCCTGGAATTGTATAGTATAAGGCAGTTATTGAGGACAGACTTGTTTGCTAGTCAGGAGGATTGCTCCCTGCACTCTAACCTAATGCTTTTTTTGATATCAACATGAAAAAAATGTTTCGGTGGCTTCTGCTTTCACATTTAAAAGCGACTTTTTTCCTTGTTGCAACTATCCTGCCTTGTTTGTATTTTCTGTCTAATACACTAATAACTATTCTTACTGTACGTGTAATATATTATTTTTACAAGCAGATAACAGACTAGCATACCTCATGATCTTTGTCAGTGTTAAATGTGATAGACTAGATAGCTGATACTAAACTCATCTCCACAGTGCAGATCTTTGCTGGTGTTGAGACTGCTGAGAGGTTTGCAAGGCACAAGGGAATGAAGATGTCTTAAGCAGAAAGCTCAATAAATAACTAGCACTGAGTTTTGTTAGAGCTGCATGCACTACTCTGTATGGAAACTTTGTAAACAGATGAAATAAAACAACATGTTTATTTTGTGCTGTGTTTGTCCTTGACAATTTGTACAGGATGCCTGAATCGGTGTGAAATTTTGTACTCGAGCACGAGTTCCAAAATGCACAATAAGCCTGATGTAAAGGTCTGTGCAATACAGTGCAATCTGTCACATTTATACAAATTACAGGTATTCTGTATTGTTTGGTGAGGCAGAAGCTGTGATGATTTAGAAGGGTTTTTGACTATGTGCAGGGAGGATGTTTGAGGTAAGAGGAGTTATATAGTAGCACAGGACTTTGAAGCACAATGGACTTGCTGGCTGGGATTTGCTGGAAGTTGATAATTCAAGACACGGTTCTCCTTTGTATGGACTGTTTAGGAAATTATGGGATTCTGTGCTGCTTCTAAGATAAATTAATTTGTTAGTCTAGCCTCTCTGTCCCAAAGAAAACACGATATTGGTTTTGCCATAATGGTTTCATCGTTTACCTGCAGGCATGAGTAGGAAATAAGGCTCCAAGTAATTCCATTTTCCACTGTTGACTAATACTTTGTAAAACTGGCACCAAAAAAGCTGTGATTTTAACTTTTATTTATTTTTCATTTGAATTATTCTAGTTGTAGCTGCAAGATTTATGAGGCAGGGTTGTCTGTATTGAATGAACTTGCTTATTCCTGTTTCCAGGAACTGTGAGCTCTTGTCTCTCACTGAAGCACCGTCATCATCCAGCCCTGAGGAAAAACAGCTGCACGACTTGTCAGGCTGATGCTTCATTTTTCATAGCAGCTTTGTATTTTCCCCTCATCTCTTTGGGCAGTGGCACAAAAGCAGGGCAGGGAACTTGGCCTTCAATCTCACACATGCATTCTCGCAGATGATACTTCTTGGGCCCAAAAGTTGCTGGATGTGATAGTTTTTTCCTTTCTCTTTCCTCTTTTTCAAGTGTTTCTCTAGAAAAGAGATCTGTTTGTTACTATCAGAAGCCTGAACCACAGCACTTCCTCTCCTTTCCCTGGACCCAGTTTACCAGAAAGATGGATTTACAGTTCTGAGCTTGTGAACTTTACCTAGCTCGTGTCAGTTTTGTCTGGGAATAGTAGTATTTCCTTCTGTATTCCTGACAAAAGTTTGCATACTTTATATTCTTATTACATTACCTTATTACATGTTACTTACTTGCTTTTCCCCAGGATTTTTTTAATGTGCTCTGTTATCTCTTTGTTGGTTTTATCTTCCACGTCAACCAAAACTTGTTCTCCATTGTCTGTCAAGAAAAATTCATAATCCTGTATTAAATAGTACCATATCCCTCCTGCACACTGTTCAGAGAGGATGTGAACACACAACAGAGATCTGCGGCCCTGCTGCAGTTAATGTACGACGCAAGGTTTAAGCGGAAAAGCGAAATCTCCACGAGGGCAATTCTAGGGGAGCTGCCGAGGGGTAAAGCCGCTTTTCCCAACAAGCAGCTCCTTTCCCCGCCGAGTCTCGAACGACACGATCGCGGCTGTGCCGCCGCAGCTCCCGCGGCCCGGGCGGGACCTACCCAGGTAGAACCGGAGGAAGGGCGAGGGGGTCATGTTCCTGAACAGCATGATCTGCAGCCAGGGGTTCTTGTACTGGATCTGGGGAATGTTGAAAAACACGAACTTTCTGGAAAGGAGGAGAAAAGCACGCAGGAGCTGGCGCGGCGTCTCCGCGGAGGACGCGGCCCACGCAAGCCCCGGTGTCTCTGCAGGGGCCGCCCGCGCTCCCGCCGCGCCCCGCGCTCACCTCGCGCCCTCGCTCAGCTCTCCCGCTGTGTTGTAGTTCACGGTCATCACCTTCACCGCGCTCTTGAACACGACATCGCCCTGGCTGAGGTAGCGCAGGGTCCGCCGGATCGGGAACCGGCCCTTCATGGGCATCGCGGCGGCCGCCGGAAGGGGCGGGAGTGGCCCCGCGCGCCCCCTGGCGGGCGGCGCCCTCAGCGAGGGCCGGGTCTGGGGCCGGTTCCGGGTCTGGGGCCGGTTCCGAGTCTGGGGCCGGTTCCGGGTCTGGGTTGGGGTCGGGACGGAGGTCGGGGACCAGCACCGGGACCGGGACCGGGGCCAGGTCGGGGACCGGGACTAGGACAGGGGCCGGGCCAGTGTCAGCGTCGGCACTGGCGGAGCCTCAGGGGCTGCGGTGGCGCCCGCCCGGGCCCCGGCGGTACCTGCGCTCTGTCCGCGCACCTGCCAGGGCCGGGTGCCCTGAGCACATCAGCTACAGGTTTGTGACTACTAAAAACTTGGCTGTTCAAGATGAAGTAAAACTTTAGGAAAAGCCTTCTCTCCTCCTAGGGCAGCCCCCTGGAGTCAGTAAAGTTCATGGGATTTCTCTTCTGTATCAGACCCGGCTAAATCTCTCATAAGATAATCACGGTAGTGAAGGCAAAATGCTGTTTCTCCCTAAAAGACAGTAAATTATGTATTTGGCTTAGATACCTCCCGTTTAAGAGAAAATAGTGAACTTAAAAATAAAACTCAAGAATGCAGTTATATGTGTAATTCACTTTAATGGTATAAACCTCATTTAGCTAGTATTAACCACAACAACATAATGCCACATTTAAACAGCATTTAATAAAATGCATAAGCTAAATCATGCACTGTAATACTCTATATACAAACACAACAATGCAAATTCCTCTTTGTGATTGAATACATTGATTAGATATAAAATTCCGATTAAAAAAAGAACATGCTATTATTTTTAAATGCTATCACACACAACAATGCTTATTTCACAGAAGAAGCTGTGAGAAATTAACAACTTTTGCAAAGTTTTTAACTTGAAATAAAAATAAAATAACATAAACATTAGTTTTCTAAGTTATAATGAACAGAGATATCCAGAAAATATCCCAAGGAATTAAAAGTAGATGCTTCCTTTTATAAAAATTTGCTTTTTGTAGGAGCTCAGCACTCCCTGGTGTGCCAAACAGATAAAACACTTAATGTGCAGTTTTCAGTTAGGAAACTGAACACTGGCTTGCAATGTACTTCAGAGTACAGAATAATTATTAAAAATATTCCAACATTTAACATTGATTCCATATATGAAAAATTTAACACATCCAGTCTGTAGGTAGAATGTTTTCTTCTTAAAGACTATTCTTTTTGTTTGAAATTTACTCAGTCCTACTTTTAACCTACGATCATCAAAAATATCTTTAAATGGACCCGTGCTTTATTATCACAGAGTCTTTATTGCCACTACATTTGAGAACATTTCGTCTTTCAGAATACAAACAATTCAAATGTGGATATAAAACAACTTGACAATTGTAAAATATGGGGGTTTTTTTCCAAATTAAAAATTGGATTTTTTAACAGATTTAATCTTGGTTAATACCCCAATTAGCTTCCTAATCTTTAAAACTGTTCCTGCAGTACAACATTAACAGACATTCAGATTTCCATTCACCTTTAAAGAGGAAAGCAAGAGTTCAAACAGCACCAATTGTCCAGACCAATGAAGGATCACCTGTCACAGGAATTCCTGCCATTAATTTAAATATTTTTCCTGCTGAAAATCGCAAAAATTAAGTTCTGAAACGTTACCCTTTTTTCCTAAATTTGAAACAAAAGCTTACAAACATTTATTGCCAATGCAGAAGAGAATGTTCTTAACATTTTCCACAGCAAAGACCTTTCAAGCACAAAGCCAGACTCAGACTTGTGGTTCACTTTATAAAATAATGTGAGCATGCAAGAAGCTCCCATTATTTTGACTGATGTCTGCTTATCTGCCTAAACATACACAAGCCTTTGCCACATGGAGTACAGAAAGTGGAAATAAATGCCCAGAAAAGTCTGCTTCACCTTTTTAATATGACAAAAACAAGACTTGCTGAACTCCCTACGTGGTCTGTGAAATGCTTTTTTAAAACCCCATAGTTAATACATTTATTTTACAGAAGGCTCCCTTTGTAACTTCATCAGAAGGGAAAAAGAACATGAACTATTTCTATTTTGATAATGTAAATGTTTAAGTCCTCCTTATGAATAATAAACTGTCTTACTGCACAACTCATTTCACAACTGTGTGCTCAGGCCCCACGTGGACAGTGGGAACGTCACATGCAGTGCAGGAGCTGAGCAGATTCCAGGCCAAGGAAAGAACAAGAAAATGGACATTACTCGGACAATTAAATCAAGCTTTCTTCAGCTTGATTGAATTGAAATTCATTGTCAAAATCCTGAAGAAGTTTTAGTGCTTGCTAAGCAACAAGCTACCTGCAATGTCCCTCCTGTTTAATTACCACTGTCCCAGAGCTGCTGTTCCAGTGAACAGAGCACTGAGTCTGTATTTAACTCACAGGTTGGTTTCATGTGATCACTATGGCAATAGGAATATTGATTTGTTAAACAGCATTCATTGTCTCCTGTTCCGTGTGCTACAGTTCAACAATAAAGGGAAAGTTGGTTTGGTTTCAATTTGCCACTGCCAAAGGCTTAAAGAGTATCAATCTCTTACCAAGCTTCACTGCAAAATGCAACTTTACTAGAGAGTATCTGAGAAGGCTGAAAGAGAATGAGTATGGATTGAAAGCAGGGAAGTATTTTCTATAACTGTAGTTATTTGTTAATTGTTTTTAACAGCCATTATATGCTCAATTAACTATTCACTCGGCGACTTCTACAGGTCAAATGAGAAAAGGTGAAGGGAGTAATGTAAAAGCCAGAAAATTCATGAAATACATTTGTCAGTTCTGAACAGAAAATATTGAATTCAGACTGGCTTAGAAAAAAATCTACAAAGCTCTGAAATTCAGGAGGATTCATCTGCTTAGGTGATGATAAGTTTAGTTTGGGCTAAGAAATGCAAACAAGGAAGCTCTGGATTAGCAAAAACAAAAAGCTTTAGCACATAGAATGGATGAATAGTGGCTCCATGTCTGTACATATATACACACAGTAGGGGTTTTCTATACACTGTACAGAATATATTCAGGCAGAGGTATAAACATATACATTCATACACACATACATACAGCTATGTACATATGCATCAGCTGCTCGAGTGAGTTTTACAACCGAACATGCAGAAATGCACAATGGTGGGAGGCACAAAATAAAGACAGGTACAACTCTATGAAACCCTTTAAAAAGAAAGGAGACAGGCATGAATTTAACAATAATAAGCCATTTTCAAAGCATTCATGTAACTCAGAGGATTGAACAGGCTGTGGGAATTATAGAACATTATGACAGTATTACCTGTGATGAACTCAGTGTATGACTTCACAACAAAAAACTTAGTAATAAGTTATTTCTAGTCTTTGATGCTTTCCAAGTCCAATATATTTAGAGCATCTAAAGTTTACAAAAAAATTTTACTTTAACTTGCAACCTCAGTATAAATAAAGCTTTAAGTTTTTTTCAAAAATAATTCCCACCATAATGTTGATAACATTGATTGCAACTGAAGTAGGGTTGTAGCATTACCTAACAAGAGGGGTTAATGACATTTTTCATCAAACAATAAACCTGAATTTAGTTCAGGAATATTTACTGTTAAAACAACTCAGAAACTTCAGAATTAAAAGGTGCAAAAAGTAAATGTTTTCATTTTCTTCCCTTTGCCATGCCCTCATAGTAACTTTTTTCATATAAAGCTGTTTTTTAAACTAATTTTCTGTCACTCAGGATTGAGCAGATGCTGGCAATCTGTCCTCTGCTCATCCCTCTCCTCCCTAGGGTGACCATGGCCTCAGCAGGACTGCAGCTGTTGCGTGCTGCTCTCACAGCTGGCCCATGCTCATCACCAGAGCCAACCACTGCAAAAGCTCTTCTGTGGCTGTGTGGGTCAGTGTGGCAAAGCTCTGAGACAGATGGGAATCTACCTGTGTTTGCTGGCATTTCTGCTTTTTCTCCTATGGATGAGAGTAGGTGAAAAAAAAACCAACCTACCCTGGTTTTGCACTCTAAAGAGTAACTGGAGGGGAAGAGAGGGATTTCAAACAGAAAAATCAACATTTTTTTTTCTTTTCAGGATATCATCCAGTAGGTATCTGCTGGTACACCTGTGCATGTCTGACTGACTTGCCAGTTCCACTGCTCACAGCACTTGATTCCAACAGGGCCCTACCTCGTGCTGTCAGTGCAGGAAGCTGCTTTGGCACTGCTTGGGCAGTATCCTCAGCACAGTAATTCCCACTTCCATCTTCCTGGCTAAACTGCATTCCCAATACCATTTGCTACTCATGCTATTTGGTGCCTTTTTTTTTTTTTAATTATCTCTTACTAGTTAAACAGCAGGTGATCAGGGAAGAATCCTAACTACTGTCTTAATTTTAATAGGCAGGAAAATCTACTGACATCTGCAATATCCCGGCTGAACTCACTCAGGAATCTGTGAGTCCTGTGTACTATACACAACAATAAAAAAACACAGAAGTGTTTTACAGTCTCTGTCAAAGGAGAAACAAGAGTCAGGAAACTGCTTTCACCTGGAAGCTTCAGCCCTGGCTTGGTTTCTCTGTCACAGCCTCAGAACGTGCCTTTGCCAAAGGGGACTGGAATGGCAATGCAGAGCCAGCTGGATTCTGCAGAGACCCTGAGTCAGAGCTCTCCACTGGAGCCACTGGGGCTGCCTGGGGAACCAAGGGCTTCGGAAGATGGTAAAAGGAGGGTTGGTAAATGACATCACGTGGAGACCAACAGTAGTTTCTTGCCCCAGAGTGCTCTGAAAACTAGGCCGCTCTAATAATCTAACATTTTAAGGCAGCTAAAACAAAGGCTTGCATGATCCCTTAGAAGGATCTCTCCCTGAAGATAATTTTTTCCTCCTCTACCAGTTGCATGCCAGAGTAACTCCACTGACACCAAAAGCATTGCAGCTTTTGTAAATTGTAAATAGGCAGAGAAAGAGGACTTTTACACATGGTGTTAGTTGTGTCTCTCTAGTCCAATATAAGTAAATAAAGGGAAGAAAAGTAGTATACCTTCTTGCACTTGTCACAAATGCAATAAAAATCAGTAGTATAAAGCTAGCCCAAAATGCTTTTTACCTACAAGATGCAAATCCAGTTCCTTCTCATAAGAGTTGGAAAACAAATGAAGCACACGGACAATGGACATTATTGCCTCATTATCATTCCCTGAATGTCCCAGTTTCAGTGAGCACAGAATTTTAACATTTGTTTGAATGAATTATGACTAATATACACATTTGCTCAAGTTCAGATAAATCTAATCAGATAGTTTATCACTGTATTTCTACAGAGTTAAAATATTTTCATTTCAAGAGCTGCAGAAACAGGACCTCAAAAATTCTGGAGAAAGTAAATGTTAGGCACTAACTAGAGTTTCAGTGAGATGAACTTTTCTTAGAATCACTTTGCAGCTGTGATCCTTTGACTCCAAGTTTTACACATACAAGTTTGGCATTTAAATTTGGCCTTTAGGAAAACAATATTTAATAACCAAGAAAGTTTTTCAATAATTGTTACAATAATAAAAAACTCTCCTGTCCCATATCCATAAGGAAATGTTTGCCCTTTCAAAGGAAAAACAAAATAAAAGTAATTTAAAAGTAAAGCTACTAAGATTAGCCTGTTACCATCTTCCAGTCATTGCAGAAGGGATGAAACAAAGCTCAGAAATTACAAGAACTACATCAGCCTTGTATTTTGTGCAGAGACAGTGTAAAACTTGGCTGCAGCCGTACTGTGTGCACTGTTCTACCTTCCTTATGTCAAAGCAGCCTAAAAGTCCAGTCATCAGAAGAGGCTGAAAATAATGTTAAAGGTTAATACATAGAGCCCAAATGACTTTCTGAGGCTCATTTTCCTTAGATGTGTCTTTTCTACTGCTACCAAACAATGCCTATACTGTTGGCAGAAAATTCCTTCATCAGTTCTGTGCCTCTTGAAGATCTATCTTCTGATGGATGTACAAGGAAAAGAAGATTTCTTTGAGCAAGCTAAAATAGCTCCACTGCTACATGACACCCAGATCACCGCTAGATTAGCAGCTCCACTGCTTGATGCACCACCAGGTCCTGCTGCCACCAAGAGGGATTGTGACAGGCTGAAGAAATGGGCTGGCAGGAACCTCAGGAAGTTCAAAGAGAGGAAGCACAAAGTCCTGTCTCTGGTGAGGAACAAGCCCAGGCACCCACATACGATGGAAAGCAGGTCAGCAGAAAAGGACCTGCAGGCCCCAGGGGACACCAAACTCAACATGAGTCAGGAACACTCCCCTGCTCTGCTGAAGGCTAATGGTGCCCTGGGCTGCATCAGGCAAAACATCGCCAGCAGGCTGAGGGAGGGGATCCTCCCCCTCCACTCAGTACTGCTGGGGCCATACCTGGAGTGCTGTGTCTGTACAAGAGAGACAGGGACATACTGCAGAGAGTTCAAAAAAATGATGATAAGGGACTGGAGCATCTCTCCCATGAGGAAAGGCTGAGAATGCTGGAACTGTTCAACCTGGAGAAGGCTCAGGGAGGATCTCCTCTATGTGTACAAGTACCTGGAGGGAACAAAGAAGACAGAGCCAGGCTCTTCTCAGGGCTGCCCAGTGACAGGACCAGAGGCACTGGCCACAAACTGAAACACAGGAGGTTCCCTCAAACAGCAGCAAACACTTTTTCACTCTGAGGGTGACCAAGCACTGGCACAGGTTGCCCAGGGAGGTTGTGGAGTCTCCATCCTTGGAAATGTTCAAAGGACACCTGGACACAGTCCTTGCCAACAGGTGCTACATAGCAGTAGCACCTGAGCAGAGTGGGTGGGCCACATGACCTTCAGAGATCCCTTCCAACCTCAACTAGTTTGTGATTAAACTTGAAACTGAGTGCAAAGCAGCCCTACTGCACTGGAGAAGATGGTTTATAGTTTTGTATAGCAGTGTTTTAAGGATTCCTTTCAGTGTGTCTCCATCAGATGCCAAATTTTTGTCTCACTTTTACAACAGCCCTTAACCGGAATGTGAGAAAGAAGTCTTAGGTTACTCATCACAACTATCCTTTTATTTATAGCTAATATTCAAATATACAAAATGTTTTAGATTCTGAATATTTCTTCAGCCCTAGGAACTTGCCATCATAGTCCAAATTTCTACAATCCAAACTGTTAGTCTTGGAACCAAAACAGTGTATAGTTAGAAAAAGCCCTTTTTGTTAATGGCATCAGGACTAACTAGCTTGGTTCTGACTACTGAAAGCCAGCAAATCATGCTGATAATGCTATGGAAAGAGAGACTTTATAGCTTTTAGGAGGTAATATCCAAATCTTAATTATGGAACTGCTTAATTTCATCTATTAAATGCATGCACAATAAATAAAACCTAACTAGGATTGCATGGTTGTTACTCAATTTACAAAAATTAATATTTTATCCCTAACAAGCAGGGAACTATTTGCAGAGTAAGCGACTACCAGAGTTTGATCAAGGAGATCATTATGTAGACTTGCATTTGTGGGGAGTGTAGTTTATTTGCAAACAGAGCTGCATGATACTCACCATTTTGGTTTACAAATGTAATGCAAGACATATATTTTAAATTTTATTTCATGTGATCCCTCTGTTCCCAAAAAAATTTTAATGCCTTTATTTTGCTTGCTGAACTGTTATGATCACAGCACAAGTAATAAAAATTAGGAAAATATTTTTGTATAGAAAATGAGGCCCTTTTACTTGAAAAATCAGAAGTTGAAATGATGTTTGCAAAGAAAAAGCCATCTGGTGTGTTTAGATTAAAAACAAATATTACAATGGCTAGTTTTTGTGCTAAGGAATATTTCATTTGCCACTAACAATGCTTACTTATCTGCTTAAATGATTTTTATGAAATACTGAAAGCAAATCAAACTCCATAATCTCTTTTTTTGCAATGAAAAATATCACAATAGTTCAAAAGCATTCTGCTTTTAGAACTATGACATAACCGAATAAAATTTTAAATTTTAACAAAAATGGCCCCCACTCTTTCCAAGGCAGGTACTGCTTCTGATGTTAGTATCACCATTGATTTTAAAGTTGTGTACCCTTAACAAAGGGACTGTGCATCAGAAGTTCTGACACAATCCCACCAGCAGGGACACCACAATCAAATGGTTGGGACTCAATTCTGCAGTCCAGCTAACTTCACATACAGAGGGCAGATCTTCCATCACACTAATAACACGACAATTTCATTTGCTATAGCAAAAGCCAGGAGAAATAAAAGTGCAATATTACAAATCTCTGCATGTATATTGGACTATTTGTAACACCCTTCTGAGAAGACTCTGAATGCACCAACAATGGTAACTGTAAAAGACATTAACACATCCCGAAGTTAAAATTAAATAGCTTTCTGTTCCACACTGAGTGCTACAAATGTGAGCCCCCTAATGAGCATGAACTATACCAGGTCAGGACTTTTTATTACTTCAGAAGCCTCACCTAGAGCTGCTTAAGATCTTTTAGCTCCAATTCAGACTCTGAAAAGACATGAACACCAACCTGGTTGATGTTTCTAAATAAATATGAGTAACAGAAGAAAAACAAAAGTGCTGAACATATAATCAGATCTTTGTCACATAAAACTACAAAAGTAAAAATGCCTCTACAATACAAATAATTAAAATATTTGATGAATCTAATGAGCCAGGATCAGATGAGGGTATTAATTGCCATGACATTTTTTAAAAAACTTTGATTGTTTAAAATACTTGAATTCCATAATAATAAATTATACTAAAATGAAAACTGTTAGCAGCTAATGACCAATACTAGAAAACATGTTGATGGCTTATCACTCGAGACAATTAAAAAGTAGTCCATTTTATAACTCCATGATGTATCAGTCATTAACTGCAATCGTACATGACTGAGAGTAAATCCTAACTATATTTTGGTTTCAAACTGAGTCACAGGAAGGTCAAGAGCACTGCAAAACTGGGAGTGCTCAGTGAGGGAGGGAGAGGGAGGTGGGAAGTTAATAAAGTGAGAGAGCTTTGTAATATACTCTTGCTGACAGCCACAGGTTCTCCACATTTCAGGTTTTAAATCGTACCTGTGACTGGATGATGAGGGTATTCAGGAGTATAGAGAGAAGTAGTAAATTTGAAAATATAAAGAGCATACTCAAAAAGCATCACACAGCTCTACTTGAAAATTATTGTTCTTCCAGTTAATGACTGATTTTCCCCACAGTCAAAAGGCTGAATTCAGAATAACACGTGTCGTGATTGTGTTGGTCTGAATACACACTTTAAGGAACCTGAATATTTCATCATTACTGTGGCAAGAAACACTTTTTTTCCTCTTAGTGTGGTGTAATTCTTGTAGCACATAATAGTTACTATGACTGCATTGTACTATGAATGACAAGTGTGCTAATTTAACAGTGTATAGTTTCATATAATGTGGATGTCTGATTTAAGAATCCACATTAATATTTCATGCATAACATAAGAGCAAGTGACTTTTTGTAGATAAATGATTGTCTCCTATAGCATTCTACCTTTTCACAAAAATCACTGGCATTTTGACTAAGGACATAAGCATTTTTTTCATTTTCCATACTCATAAGCAGGATGTTGATGATGCTGTCACTTTGACAAGAAGTGATTACAAAGTGCTAGTATTATACCCTGGCATTTACTAGACATTAATTCCAAGGATATTTTTAAATATATACATACTGTTCTTTTTACTTTTAAAGTAATTTTATTACTAATCTCTGATATTATAAAACTCTTTTTAACCACTGATAATTTCTAAATACAAAGCATGTGAAAAGTATGTTCAGTAACCTATAGCCTTTTAAATGAAAGGCAGCAAAAATATTCCTTGTGGCAGAAAAGGTCCTATAGCAGGTCTTTTAGTAGCTGCTTAAATTTTGTCAACATCAGGAAAGAGTCAAGGAGAAATCTGTTCAGGAAACTGATAACGAGTTGGAATTATCTGCACAAACCAAAATGCTATTCTTTTAACTTCGTAATTATATGTTTTTTACGAAAATTACTTCGATCCACTGAATTGCATTGTTCCCACTATGGAGATGTGCCAGTTATTTGACCATTATATTCTGCTGTTTCCATTTTGAGAATGTAGGGGATTATGCTGTCAATGGGAACATTTCCAATGAGACCAGTAAAAAACAGTTCCTCGGTAATGCTAGAGCTCATCAGCCTAAGTGCTGGCAGGCGAACTAGGATCCGGGCTAGCCTGAAAAAGAAGTTCAGTGGATTATAAATACATATAAAACCAGCTTAAGATACTTTGTGGCTAAAGACCTGAATCTGCTTTTATTATTACCTTAACTCATAAACGGGAGTAAAGAAGCAATTAAAGGTAATTGGCTGCCACAAAAAAATGGCCACCTTTCTATGCTGCGAGTGAAATGAAAAGCCACCAAGTAGTTTTGTGGTTTGCCAATGAAAGAGACATGTTAATGCCCTTTGTAGGCAGAACATGTATGTACAAACACACAATTCTCTTGGCCTGCTTTTGAAATTCCCAGCTCTGGAAGGACAAGGCTGAGACTAATAGTATTCACATTGATTAGTGCGAACATTTGCACAATTTTAAGACTAAAATGCTTAATTAAAATTTCAACCATAAACAGCATAGTACTCAGTTGCCTAGCAACTTCATGCCAAACCAGAGAGCAAGAACAGGACTGAATATATATAAAAGGAAAAAAGAGAATTGGCTTCTAATGAGAAAAGGAATTTGGGGTGATGTGCTGTTAAGCACACACATATTGTCAGATGCTGTGGGGTTTTATTTACCAGGATGTTAACAGATACCTAATGTAACAAAGTGATTGTATTGAGTTGCTGGACTTTCCATGCATATGAAATTAAGGACAGTGATGAAAGCATTTTGCTGTCATTTATATGGCAGATGTACATCATGAATGCCAAATCAAATAAATTTTCTGAACGAGAACTACCTAATAGCAAACCTTAGGTAGCACTGACCACAGGTGCTCTGGAAAATGCTTGAATATCTATGGACAAAATACATAAGGTCCATTCTGCTAATATACCATATCTTGTAAACTTTGGGGCAAAACTGAAAAACGATTCAAGCTGTGCTGTTGATTCTGTGAAACTTATAACTCTTGTCTTCTATCTCAATTTGTGGCAGTATTCAGTTGCTCAGAAATAATCAGATTTGCTCTCTACACTTGTCTGTGGGTGAGCATGGAGATATAGACACTATCAGTCAAAATACAGATTACTGCTTGTGGAATGTAACTCTGATTTTCTTCCCTGAGCCACTATTAAGAGAAGTAAGTCTATGGAACAAATTCTGTAATTATTTTTATGGCAACTATCCAGCTCTCACAAATTAAAACAGAATGATTGAATTGTACACAGCAGAATGTGGGATTTGAGGATATTTCTGAGGTAGAGAATCTCATCTTCACTGCACCACACAATGTTAACTCTGTAAGATCAGTGCAGAAACCAGAGAAGCTCTCTTCTTTACAGACAGGTTTGGTGTTCGTTTTTTTTTTTTTTCATTACATCACCCTCAGACCTTGCCTAAATGTATGGGATGGCTTCTTTAGATGAGGATACCTTTCACAGGATACACTGTTAGACAGAAGTTAGAATTTGTCTGGTAATACAAAAAATCATTGTGTTGATGAATTTTGAAACAGTTTTGATGGAGATTGTTAGAAAATAGGATAACCATTTCTAGCAAATAAGAAACAGAAACAATTGAGGGGCAAAAAAACCAACTTAGATAATTTCAGAGATTATCTACCTTTGAAATTAATAAAAAAAAAAAGAAGCTAAAGGAGAAAATAAGTAGGATGTGGGAATTTCTTACAAACAGAAGCTTAAGAGTTGGTTACTCTTCCCTGTCACATGTAATCCTTGTTTTTCCAAGACCTATAAACTGACAGTTTTAACACTTCTCTGCATATGTAACTTGAAAAACATTTAAAGGATGATAATCAACTTTTAGTCATCAAAGAGGCTTTGAGATAATAACTCAAAAAACAAAGCAGTGTGAACTAAAGTTTGAGTCAGCTGAAGCAGTTGTTCTCAAGACTTCTAATAAAGTCTGTTTACTTTTCTAAACATGACAACGAGGTTCAAAGAAACCCCTCAAAAACCAAGAAAATACTCATAAATTAAATTTACATGGAAGAAGCTGGACACCTGTTTTTGCTTCTATGTATCTTTAAACAAACTTTTTGCTTAACCAAAACCTGCTTGCTTTTATGAATGAGATTCTAGTTCTTTTTCATCAACAGTCAATAAAACCCCAGATGTCAAAAAGGAAATTTTTTTACATCAATGATGTTATTTGGTACTTTTGTTAGCTACGGCCCACAACGTTACTTTGGATACTATAGACAATAAATACCTATAAGTATCTTCTGGATAGGTTTTTTGTACATAGTCCTGCAATTCCATCTGTGCCTTCTCCTGGAATTTTTCTATTTGGGTTGAACTGGTCAGACCAGGATGATCTAAAGAAACAAAACATTTCTGTATGTCGATTGGTTCCCTATACATTGTGAAAGAGATGTACTTATAAGATTCTCACATTTAATTTCAATGAAATATTTCTCTGCTATTGTGATGTTTAACATGTTAGCTGTATAAAGGAAACCACTCAGTTGAATGTTTGCTTCTTGGCTTCAGGATTAGCTTGCTCACTTTTCTCTCCATAGTCGTGTGTTATTCACAAGAAAGTGGACAAAGATTAACCCTGTAGGTATGTACCAGGCAGTGATACTCTGAGCTTATGTTTCTAACCTTGTTGGTTTAAATTTAAATGTTTGCCTCTGTGATTTTTCTAACCATGCTGACTGAGCAATACCTAGGGTTGTTTTCTTGACAAATCAATTTCTTAACCTTCCCAAGTCTGTCTCATGTTTTAATTCCAGCTGGCTCAGCTCCTCAGACAGTCAGGTGATCTGAGAAAAAACCCAAACCCAGAAAATATCATCTATCTTACTGTGCCCACATATCTTCATTGTGTCCCAACTGCTTGTCCCTTGAAATAGGACAGAGCTACCTCTGGAGAGTTTGGAGAGCTTCTCGCTTTAACAACTTGAATAAAAACCCTAATAAACCTAATCCTAATGGGACAATCTGCAAAAACAAACAAAAAAAAGGCAAAAGAACATTTTAGGACACCAATATCTTCTAATTAAGTTTTATTACAAAAAGAAAAATAATACTAATGTAAAAAAAAACCCAAAAAAATCAACACACCAATAAGAAGATATCCCTTTCCTTTTTATTTTGTTAAATTCAAAGTGGTAAATACCTTAATAAATAATATACATTTCTGAATAAGTTTCCCTTTCACTCAGCCTGTCAGCAGTTTTAGATTAACCTTTGTGTGTCCTAGAAACATTTTTCCACCTTTGCTGAAAAGACTGTCACTTCCCATTTCTTTAATATCCTTACCTTACCATTCCAGAAAATCAAGTGTCTTCTTTGAGTAAATCCTCATATCTCATAAAAACTTCATTATACTTTAGTTGTCTGCTGTAATTTTTTTGGTAACAAATGGAAGACAGCCTGTTTACATTTAGTTTCAGAGATTTTGTGGAATTTTCATATAAAATAGAGTGGTATTTCTGCTCATATTTCAGCTAGTCCTCTTATGAGAGTATAAAAATTGAAGTAAATTTCTTTTTGTCACTCTGAGAATGTATTTCCTCTAATCCTTCCCACCATTTACTGCATTAATATTGCTACTACACACATCCCAGATAACTTTTTACTCATAGATTCTCAGATGAAGGTAACTTGAGAGTCTAGTCTTCCAAGTAGATGTACAGGAAACACCTGACATATTGGAACTGTAAATAACATGGATATGTTGCTTCAAAGTTATTTTAAAACACATATTGTTTGTGGTAATCATTATGAAACAATCATTTTATCTGCAACTTACCAGATAAGTCTCATCTCAAGACATTAGTCTCATTTAAAAATTGCTTACACGTTAACATACTAATGCTTATTATTTAAAGAGATATGGTTACTAAATTCCTTACCAGGGCTAAAAAGGACTATAGCTTTAAGGTATGCATATTCATATCCATCAATATCAAGCTTGGCCATGCTGTTACAGAACTCCTGAAGTTTCCAGATATGTTCCATGACTTGCTTTATTCTGTCTCCAGAAAGTTTATCTGCAAAAAGATATTGCTTACTATTTCATGTGAGCTCAAGCACTTCTGATATATCAACAAATACACTTTTATAAACCAAGTCAAGCGATATTTTCAAGTCTTTCGCTGTCTTAAAACCACTTAACATATAAGGATGGCCTAAATTATTATGGAAGCAAAGATTTATAAAGTTGAGTCAAACACAGGGCTAGCAAACAGAATGTTAACTCTTCTGTAATTTTGCCAGGATAGCATAATCTGTCACACCAATCTTTTTCCAGTGATGTAACTACCACAGTAGATACCCACAGGTATCTCTGTGAGGTCAGTGCAACAAAATTATAGATCACCAGAGGAAAGGTAATTATGCAAGAGAAGGCTTCACCTTCCCCTCGATCCAGGTGAACAATTTCGCCACTGCTTAGGAAACATGTCATGAGAAATGGTATACAAATCTCTGTATTGTTAGCAGAACTGAAAACATACCTTCTTGTATGCTGTTCTGGAGGTGGTTGACAATAGCTCCCAGGATGGTAGACAGGCTCATCACCTGTGCACACTGTGCCAGGCCTAAGGTAAACAGTTCATTCCAGCAGGCACGCACAAGGCTTGTGTTACAGTCTTGCCTGTAAACAGCAGAAAGTCACCTCTAGGTAGTTTGCACATCAGGTTGGGATTACCCTATGTGTAATTATGTTATTTATAACAATTAATAATAAGGATTAATGCATTGCAAAACGTCTTACTAAAAGGCATGTATTAACATATTACTAGTATTTCAGAAAGCAAAAAGAAATTACATACAAACTACAGGAAACCATTTAAGGTTATCTGTGAAATGGTGCTCATCAGTTCTTTAGCAAGATATCAAAAACAACCACTTAATTTTTACAAATTCTTACTTTAGATTTGCCTTTAGTTTCTGTAACCACACAGTAACATCAGATATTGTAGTTATCCTCCCCTCTGCCCTCTTCTATTTTATTCTTTGAAACAGAGAATATTGTATAGCCTTCACACAGTTTAAAAATGCATTAAAAATTAAACAATATCATAACTAAAAAATTCAAAATAGCTGAAAAGTGTTCAGATCAGTGCTTAAATTCATTTGAAAGCAAACTGTTCAAACAGGATATGTCCACTTACCCAAGAGCTTGAAATGCAGGTATGGACCTAGCCCAGTGCATAGAGAGGAAGAGGAGTCGTGATGCTGACTCACAGATGTAGTGCACATTAAGGTACTCTGGCATCGGACTGGGCATTGTCAGCTGCAAAAAATACAAGTACAGTACAATATATACAGTTCAGACACAAACTGGTTTTTATTATCGATGAAATAACCAGCAAAAACATTCAAACTACTCTCATAGTCAGTCACAAGCAACTGTGTGACAAGAAATCATCGAATGAAAACTATGCCAAATAACTCATTACTGTGGGCAAGGAATGCAAATTGGGAATAGGAAGCAAGAAATTATGTGGGAGAGAGCTCATACATCTTAAGTGTTAGTTTGATGTTAGTAAGATGTTTAAAGAAGCACATACCTTAAATGTGACATGTGTATCTGTAAGTAGGGGTCCTTCCACTTCAATAATTGGTGTTGACTGATCTCTACTGATTACATGAATATTCCCTCCTCCTGTAGGATCCATCCCATCTGCCAAGGTATGAGCTGCTGTACCATCTGTGGTATTAAGTGCTTTAGCCAAAGTATCAAATGCCCTTAAAAAATAATAAATAAATAAACAATGAAAAAGTGCTTCCTTACACCGTAAAAAAATTCAGAGTAGTGCGCAAATTAAACACTATAAAGCATTTCCACTTATAGAGGTAACATACACATAACTGTTTATGCTAAGCACAAGGTCCAACTTTTCATTACAATCTGGTCCCTCTGTACTCTCTGGACATTAATAAAAGGAATAGAGCTGCCCACATATCACTGGTAAGAGATCTCCCCTGCAGGGGAGGATTTACTACTGTAAATCCCGCTCTGATAGTTTTATCCTAGTATTTGTACTAGTAAAGGGGTCTTGTGCTGTGCTGATTTTGGCTGCAGTAGAGTTAACTTTCTTCATTGTAGCTAGTATGGGGTAGTGGTTTGGATTTGTGCTGAAAACAGTGTTGATAACACAGAGGTGTTTTTATTACTGCTGAGCAGGGCTTGCACAGTGTAAAGGCCTTTTCTGCTGCTTGTGCCACCCTTCAGTGAGGAAGCTGGGGGTGCACAAGAAGTTGGGAGGGGACACAGCCAGGACAGGTGACCCCAACTGATCCAAGGGGTACTCCATACTGTATGATGTCATGCTCAGTAAATAAGGTGGGGGGACGTTTGGAGCTTTGTCTTCTCAAATAACTGTTACATGGGATGGGGCCCTGCTGTCCTGGGGATGGCTGAACACCTGCTGCCCATGGGAAGCAGGGAATGAATTCCTTTGCTTTGCTTATGTGTGTGGCTTCTGCTTCACCTACTGACCTGTCTTCATCTCAACACATGAGTTTTCTCATTTTCACCCTTCTGATTCTCTCTCTGATACCACTGGTGGGGGAGTGAGCGAGTAGCTGAGGGGCTTAGTTCTTGTGTGGGCTTAAACAATTCTTTTGCACTTACCATTCACTATCCTCCCCTTTCTCACCTTCTCACACACTAGGTGAGGATTACAAACCAGATGTACTCTGGAGAACAGAATCCCTGTCCTTGTCCCTGTTCTTGATGTCCAATTTTTTGGAACAGTGGAGAATAATATGGTTCTCTTCTAGACAACGGGCCTGAATTTCTTTCCCTTAAGAAGAGATATGGGCAGGCACTCCTGATCTCACCGTACAGTCAGAGCCTTAGAACTCTTATGACAGTAACACGAGAGTCTGGTCCCTGGACTCCTTTTTACTCACGCTGTTGTTGGATCAGTGCCCAAATAAAGCACTGTGAATTCCCTTAGGATAACAGAGTTTAGATGTAAAGAAAAATTTTGTGCTCCAATTTCATCCCAGTGGACAGTATTACAGTACAGTGCTGTTTTGCCACTATTTTTATCACGACGTTTCGGGGACGGTTTTTTGGAATTTTTTTTTTTTTACTTTAAAGAAAGAGTACAAGGTTGACAAAGCTGCAGTGTCCAGTATTTTTAAATATCAATTCATTTACTTGAAGAGTATAAATAAAAGACTTAAAAGCCTTAGTTAAGCTCCTCTTAAAAATCTTCTTTTGAGAAACAATGGACAGCTATGAGGCCAAGTATTTTTCTTATTTTCCTATACTGCTAAATTCAACTTAACCCCCACTCCCCCACAAAAAAAACCCCAACAAAAAAACCCCAGCCATGCAAATCCAAGCTCTGCTGGAAATTTTAATATTTCATTTTCCTTTTTCACATTTTTTTATTAATAAAGACAACAAAGACTTCAAACTCTTTCTAAACCTATATTACTAGCAGGTTTTTTGGCAGTACAATCTCAAAAATAAATCTGCAGTAATAAAGACCCCTAAAGAGCAGGGCTAAGGGCATAAGCATTGCACAGAAGAACCTTACCTAAAACATGTCTATGAAATTAAACAGCACTGAAGTGTTGCTATTCTCAGAGTCTTTCACGGTCACAAACTAGTAATTCATTACTTTTCTGAGAATGAAATCTGAGCTAGCTTCAGAAAACTGTATTTGTAATGCAGGACACAGTTCTTCACAAGAGGACAACAGCCAAACTTGATTTCTAAAGAATCAGTTTTGTGTTTCAAAGTAGGAACAATCTGTACTCTGTCTGCTGTCACAAAATCAAATTCCTTCAGTGAATGAGTGTAAGGATACATCATACAGAACACAAATTGTTAAATAAAATGCAAATATAATGCATACCGTGTAATCTCACTTGCGGATTGCTCTTCTTGCTGAACTTCAGAAGTATCTCCATTATTTAGTGACTCACTGAGATTAGCAAGAGATGTTACAACATTTGCTAGTGTTCCTAAAGCACCCTGGCTTGTTTCAGCCTAAAAAGGAAGAACAATATTAGTAGATCAAAATTATAGTTGATGTATCATATATAAATTCTTCCCATTTTTAATCTTTTTGCATTTTTTCCCTTATGTACCTTTTCCTTCCTCCTGAACGCCTACAGGAAGAACAATGGCTTTCAATGATCTTTAAATCCTACTGTAATTATCAATCCTAGTCCCAGAGGAGGTATCATAAGGGAAACTACCTGTGGCTGACCTTTTGCAGAAACATGCTTGTGAAAAGAAACCACGTTCCTATTGATCAGTTTATTACCTCCCTTTGTAAAGCTCTTTGGACTTACCATGACCTCTTCTCAAGAGCAACAACTATTTAAGTCTACATACAATAGCTAAAATAATCTAAGCAAATTAATATGTGTGTTCAGAACTGAACTGAAAGAGTAATACCTTGGAGTCAGCAGCTAGGAGGACTGTACCATCATCCCTGATCAAAGGCTGCTGAATATTTACAAGCATTCCAGGATCGAGAAGTCCTGCTGACCTGTTCAAAAGCATAAGGCATCTGATAGTATTTTACATTAATCAGAAGAATGTGTAACTACCTATGACAGAATAAAACAAGTTTTTAAATTAACAATTTAATGAAGCTCACAGTTTATTCATCAGGACTTCAGTCTTTCTGAAACAGTTTCCAAAAAGTAGCTTGAAAGACAGAAAGACTGGAATATCTTTTCCTTTCCTGTGCAAAAGCAATGACAACTTCCCAAACACATATCCTCTCATTTGCTTTGTATTCTGGTTTATTCTGCTTAAAGAAAAGTTGTCTTCTCATGCTCTCAGAAGTCACCTAGTAGCTCTCAAATTATACATTGCACTTTGGAGGAAGGCATAACTGTGCATTCCAAGTTAGACAATGGACAGCACTGAAGAAAAAGAGTCATGGAAGTATATTTTACATTCCAAAATACAGTTAAAAACAATCACGCAATCAAGGTCTGCATAAAATCTCTGCTGCCTTTACTTCTGCTACATTTTGATCAAACATCCTTTCCCTTTGCTGTATCTAATTTAGGGAGACAGCAGAAAGTCTTTGCAAGAAGTTGATTTGTTACTTAAGTGATGCTCCAAGTCTCCATAATACAATACCAATGCACGCAACACAGGTTAAGGTTGCAGCAAGTTATAGTGAATGAGCACAGGCTGCAAATTATCATGCATTATGCAAATCTGAACCCTACATAAATAATAGTTGTACTTAATGATTATAATATTGTTTATAGGTCTGTAAGGGATCTGTAGCATAAGGAAGTCTCAAAGAAGCAAATGCGTCTGTGAGCACTTTTGAATAATCTGACTTGCAAATGAGAACACTGAAAAACCATTCTTAAGAAATTTGCAGCCCAATCTTCTTAACTGCAGTATCACCAATCTTCTTAACTGCAGTGTCATTTGTTCAACAAAGAATATATACATATTAAATTAAACAATTATATATATATGTGAAAACTGAATAATAAGATCCAATTTTTAGGTAGTTCTTAACCATTTGTAAACTACAGTTTTAGAAATGTCATATTTAACCTAGAGTTCTTTTTTATTCTATTCAGAAAGAGACAAATCTTGCTTCTGCAGTCATGTGCATTTCCACACCCACCGCCTTTGGAGACATCTGAGAGTGCAGGAACCATCTTGGAGCATTTCCCACATAGTAAAAGGAAGCTGCTGTTGTTTTGCTGTTGTTGAAAACAATCTCTTGGGACTGGAATCAGCAGTCACTGCAGTCTCTTTTACTACTGTCTTTAGGAGAAGGAAGCAAGGAAGCCCAAGTCTGCCACTAGCAGATCTGATTTCAGAGAAGTGCTAACCCAAATGCCTCACAGAATTAGCCCACATGCTTTTTGCCTGAATATCACTTACTTGCCCTGCCTTTGCTCTGACCTGGCTGGACAAGAGCCAGCTCTGAACTGAAAACCGTACACTTGTACTCAGACATAAAAACTTCCATGAAAAGCAGAACCTAAATTGGGCTTGGTAATGGAAAAAGATGATGTATGAATTAGAGCTCTTCTCTGTCCAATTCTTCAGAGTAGAGGGAAACAAAATACATATGTGAATGCAAAGTAATATACACAAATAACCTGGAAGAAGACACGAGCAACTGAGGTACTCACCGCGTCCCATCTTTATCTGCCACAAACGTTGGAGTTGCTATAAGAGGGCTTCGCAGATCCTTTCTTATATAGATTTTTTCAGTAGAAGCTGCACAGTTGGTTGGTTTTTCACGTTGCACATCAAAAGGCTTTCTTTCACTTTGAACCGCTACATAAAGACAAAACCATTCAGATTTGAAAGGAAATAACTCAAATGAAAAATACAAAAAGAAAGTAAAATTCTCAGTTATGATGGTGTACCAGCTCAGTGCAAAACTAGAAATTTAATACAAAGAAGAAACACAGGTTCCAATTTTACTCTGCCTGTGAATATGTGTATTTTTAACTAAGAAGGTCACAGATTGATCTTTAGTTTGAAGTTTTGCTGAACTGGAGTCAAATCTTGCTATTTTCTTTCGCATTTAGTAAGATGGAGTATTCTACCAATTGTGTTTTCAATTTGTTTAATTATCTGTTTTTTACAGGGAAAGCTATACCTAAATGTTAGCCACATTCCTACTCTGGATGACTCAAAACAATGCACATCCAGAACGAACCCTGAAAAAGTCAAGACAGGCAAGTTCCGTGAGAGATGCAGGTTAATTCCCTGACAGTCTCCACATATCATCCATTCATTCCACCCAATTAGGGAACAGTGTTCCAAAACTAACCCTTTCATAATTTATAATATTTCTACTTGATAATTGAAAGAAAATAAGCTCAGTTTCCAATGTGCTGAACAAGTGAGGCAAATTTTTAACAGAAATAGTAAGAAGTAGTAACTTTGCAATTTTAAAGAAAAAGTGCATCTTTATAATATAAAAGTACTATTATTAAACATATTACATAAAGTTATCTGAAATCTAAGTCACTGAACTTTACAAACTCTTCTATAACTTGGCATAACATTGGACTGCATTGATTTTTCACCTAAAAATGAGGATGCTAAAATGAATAATAGACTACAAGAATTTTTAAGTCTTGTATTAATATTAATTCTCACAACACTATGCCAACGTAAGGCATAATATAAATGAAGACAATATTTCTGTGCTATTCATTATTCCAATTTATCATACAGCAGTGACTGCTCTGGAAGATTAACATTATTAACAGAGAAACAAAAATATGCAACCCTCCTCTATAGCCCTTTTGACTGTAACATTAAAATACATGGATATGTCTCTATCCTCATAACCAGCAAGTTATTTAGTTCCTGATTTTATTTTTGTTAATTAGCAAAATTTAGGAGCTTAAAAGTAGGTATATCAATTTTGTTGGCTTGATGGATACATAAATATTAATCAGAAACCTGACCCAAAGCCCAGTAAAGTCAGTGAGTATATATCCTAATGATACTGGGATAAGAAAGGGTTAGTTTCTGGAACTGCAGCAGTTTCTCTTGTACAAATGTCTTCTCCAATAGTCAGTACAGTGTGTGCAAAGTGGAACAATCACCACAACAGGTCTGGAGTTCCAAAATGCAAATACAAGTATCTCTTTATTTAAAGTTTAAAGTTCTGCCTCCCTTGAACTTGGTGGTTGGAATTTATCCTGTCTAGATCACATCACAAAGCAACGAGATAATAGGTTTCATGAAGAGGCAGAGGTGCTACAAACTGAACCCAAAATCCATTGACAGAGGCGTTTGGCTGTGAGCGCTGGAAATGTACGAGGCACTGCATACAGTGCAAGCGTATTTTTTAATATATAACAGTTTATACAATGCCTCATAACCCCATACTCACAAATGACCAAATTAACATAAAAATTTTAAAAGCGGGGAAAAAAAAGAGACATTAACTACTTTCTAGCACCGGTTGAAAAAGCCACAAAATTAAACCATAAGGAAAGCAGATTCTTGAAGTGGAACATTAGACCTAGATTTATGTCAATCCATATTAAAATATTTTGTCTTATAAACATACATAGTGTTTTAACATGCATTCTGAGTGAGGCTCTAACTGGGCTCCTCAAAGACTACAGTAGTTTGAAATAGTTTGAAACAAATCACTACTGCACCTCAGACATAAAATGGCGACAAAAGAAAGGTGCTGTATGTGCTTTGGCTGCCAAAAGTTCCGCTTCCTTCAAGCAACATACACCAAAACGGAGAGAACATACAAAAAGGTGGTAGCCCACATATTTTTTATTTGGTAGGCACAGTATCACATTGAGTACTTAACACTCACATTCCATTTTCATGCCCATCTCTAGACATTTCTTAAGCCTACAAAACTGGCAGCGATTCCGATGGTGTTTATTGATGATACAGTCCTGGTTGCTACGACAACTGTAGGTCAAATTCTTCCTTACACTTCTTTTAAAGAAACCTTTGCATCCCTCACAACTGACAGCACCATAGTGACGACCTAGGAAACATATATATTGTTATCAGATGGAAATTATTTATATTTTAGCATAGAAATATTTATTTTAATCAAGTAAATCATTGTAAGTCACCCTTTAAATTTCTTTTGTATTTGTACAATCATTTTGGACCATGAAAGCATTTATAAAGTCTTACAGAATGTTTCTTGTTTAACTACTGTCAGTTTTTTGCTGAGAGAGTGGAGAGAGGAAGGCTAAGCCTATTTCTGAATGTGTGGTCTATGAAGTTGCAGTTCCTGTTCTGGAAAAGTACAGATGTAATTCTACCTGCTGTTACAGACTGTAGGATATATTTAAAGAACATACAGTCCAAAAGTTCAAGTAATTTCAGAATATAAATAACTTTACAACAAAATTTAAAATGCAATCTTCATTTAGACTTCCTGTATATACCAGTTCTGGTATTGTTTTAATTACATAAAAGAAAGTGAGGCAAAGAGACAGAAGGGTGTCTTCTCTGTAGCATGAAAGCACAGCACACTTCCTTGACTAATACAGAAATTTTACCTCAGGACTCCTTGTAACTGCCTGGATCTGAAACACCAAGGATTCATGTGATCTTTACTTGCCTTTTTCTGTGATAGTAGAAGAACAAAATCTACCAGAAAGCATTAAGCCTGTTAGAGAGCACTAAGAAGTGTTTTCTCAGAGTAGCTAGACTTTTGTAGGTGACAGGTTTATTTCGTGGTTTCCCATCACTGTGCAGAACTTGACTAAATGCTTCAAGGAGTCTTCTTCCATTAGCAGGAGCTATTTAATCATTATTTATCATACGCTCCAGTTGAAGGAAAAGAATAATGTTCTTCCAAGCAGAGTTTAACTATTTTGTGTGTATAAATACAAAGTATGTTATCTTTTTTCATTTAAAAACTCAATTGCTGTTGCCATCGGCATGGCTAAAATCAGTTAAAACACACAAAAAATCATCTCTTCATCCCAGTCATCCTTTCTAGCAACTTTCTTCAATACTACTTTCTATGCTTCCTTACCTGATGCTTTATCGCCACAGACTACACAATATTCTACTACCTGGGGCCGCTGAACATCAGTTTTTCCCAGCAAACGTTCCACTGAAGCAGAGTCTGTCACTATCTAAAGCAAAATTCCAGAACAAAAAGACATAATTAGCCAGACATGAAAGTAAGGAGCTTTGCCTACAGAACAAGATTGGTGTATCAATCTTTGCCTACAGAACAAGATTGGGGTGACTAAATTTTAGAATTACATATGTAGCATAAAATGCAATTTAATGAGAGGTTTTACTGTCAATGCTGACACTGTTGAAACGGTCATATCAAAACAAATTCCAAATAAAACTGGTAGTTTTGTTGAGTACAAATGAGTTTCCTCACTTGTGCAACAGTATTTTTCCCTTCCTGCAATTGCTGTCAAACAGCTGCTATATTTTAGCCAGAGATGGTTGGCTTTCAGATGATGTTTCCACGTATCCCTTCTCTAGCTATTAGGGGCATGTGGTTCAAAGGGGATAGCCTGAAGCTGAGATTTATTATAGAAACAGTTTAGCTTCCAAAGGCCTTCAATTCCAAAACTTCTGTTCCAAACATTCCACTTAACACAGAAAAATTAAAAAACCCCACCCCTCTACAATGTCAAATATCCTATTTAGCATAGTAAAATAAAATTTAAAAGATTGTTACTAGAATTTTTAAAATATTTACGTACAAATGATTCTTCTTGCTGTAAAATATTCTCTATTGTAACAGTAGCAATAGGGACCATGCACTTCTTTTTTTTATTTTTTTTTTTAAGACTGCCAGGAAGAAATCTCAAATTTCACTAGGGGGAGGTAGATTATTGTTTATATTGCTGGCTTTGCAAAGCTCCAGTTGGCCTAGATCATGCTCAAAACCCACAAAAAAGTATAGCAGAGGATAGCTTCTGCTCTAAATAGCTGTTATTGCAGTGTCTTGATACTGAATGTAAAAGTATGAACTCACGTAAGTTTGCTCAGCTGATTGTATCTCTGTATATCTGTGAATACTGAACAGACTAAGAAATCCTGTCACTTAAGCCCTATCTTAAGTGTTCGCTTATGTCTTTGGAACTTGAATTAGAACAGACAATGAGGGGTGATGAGCGCAATAAGGAATGTGAAGACAGAAGAATTTATGATTGAATAATGAAGCCTACAATTAGTATTGTTTAATCCGTATCATTAGATCTTTACAAAACCATTGCAATTGGTCTTAAAGCAAATACAGACTTAAAAAAATCTAGAAATCAAGAATCTCAGTTACCATATTTACCTGAATTCTGCCTGGCACAATGTTGTCCGTGGTGGTAAAGATAAGCTGTTTGGCATTAGATGTCTCAGGTGCTGCCAGTATCACCTTTCCGGCACCAGTTCCATCTGGACTGGCTAAAATAAACTGTTGCTTTGGAGACACGGCAGAATCCACTGCTGTCACTATTTGAATTTTCTGACCTGTTTGCTGATCTGTCACAATCTGTAAAACACATTAAAGAAATTCATGACTGCAGGAAGCTTTACATTTTAAAACCTTTAATGCTCTCTCAAAATTATATCCATGAAAAATTACAAGGAAGCGCTCTGATTTTTCTTCATAGATGTCACCAAGGAGATGTTCTCCAGTCATCAACAACATTTACCTATATATTTTATCTAAGATGTTACTCCTTAAAGTTAGCAACAAAAGGTGGAATTAGGCAGCCTTATTGTTTCATGTGCTGATTCTCAAGATTCTCTTATGGTGGAAGGTTTCTATTTTTGATACAGTTGTCTGGTACCATAATCTCTATTTTGCCTGGTAAAGTAACCATATCAACATTCATCAGTATTTCATTAACACTTAACAAGTCCTATCTCATTTGCCACTCCATACATTCTGATACCTTAATGGCATCTTTATATTATGTATCAGTAACAACGACCCACTGTGCAGCATTCTCAAAGGCTAACTTCATGTTAAATAGATTAATCTCCCACTGGCTACTAAATGAGTGGGAGGAGGCATGCCCTTAGAGATGACCCCAGGTGTTCTGTTGACAATGTCTGCCCATTTGCTGTGGCTAGGGCTCAGGAGATTTGTACATGTAGGCTAGGTTTAATCTCTGCAAACACTCCTCACTGATCACATCATCAATATAACTATTATACACAGCCAACCAGTCAACACCACATACATGCTGAGGAAGAAAGAGAATTTTAGTTTGCATTAAAAATGATCTGTTCTCACAAAATTTAAGGAAGTATTCCATAGACTTTAGCATGCTTTTGTATAACCCTAAGTGGGAGGAGGAGAAAAAAGGAGAAAATGTAATAGCTAATTAATAGATTTTTACCTGAATGCGTTGTTGTGAAGCTACAGAGGAGTCTGTGGAAATTATCTGGATACGCTGGGAAGGGCTGGTCATCACTGGAGATTCAGATAGCGAAGTCTGAACAGTCTGCACCTGTAAACAATACATAGAATTTTAATCTACTGTAAGGGTATTGAACACTTTTAAAAATACATATATTTATAAAAGAACAGATGGACCTAAGGCATGGAATCTAAATTTATTGGAAAGGTTACAATCATTAAATGAACTTGGATTTGTTTTCAATGAATTATCAGAATATTGGTTTTGGGGAAAAAAAATACATTGTATGCAGTAACGTGTCAAAACCCAGGAAGCTCCACAAGCTGTTTTTATTAAATCCTCTGTTAAACAAGTTTGGAATGATTTGTTTATCAAAATCTATACAGCTGGACAACAGGGTAGTGTCAATTTAAGTTTGCTTTGAAAAATCTTTTTTTAATATACATAAAAGTTCATTTTTGATGTAAAAAAAGAAAAAACAGTTTGGACAGCAAGGAACCTGTACTGCAAGTCTCTTTGGGAAAGCAGAGGTGTTAAAATACACGGTGCTTAATGAAAACATACCCTTCTACTCCCCTATTGCCTGTACCATAAGCAGTCTGATATAGTATAAAAGTCTAACCTAACTTCAACATACCGTCTCTAATTATCTTTAATACACAGGTCACAAAAGTTGCATGTTAAATGAGGAAAATACACAGGAGAGATGCAGAAATAGCAGAATCTTCTAATTATTGGATGATTCAAAGCATTCAGCTGCAGAAAACAAGATACCTAGGCAAGAAAAAAACCAAAACTTCCAAAATCAAGACTCTTAGTGGACACATTTAATCAATGATCTTCTTGTCTTCCATGACAAATTATTAGCTAAGCTACACGCTCTTTAAAAGGTCTAAATTAGAACTAGAATATATTTTAAAACTGTTTTACAATTCTTCACCTGCAATTGTAGAAAAGTATCACCACCAATGATTTCATATGCTGAAGTCTATATAAATTAATAGTGATTTGCCTTAAATGACACAGAAGATCAGAACAAAGCTTAAGAAATATAAAAATACACTTAAAAACATATGTATCTACCCTTTTTATCATTAAATTAAAACCAAGTATTTGGCAATTAGGTGCATTTTGAAGACTAGCAAAATGAAATTTGGCTTCTGTTTCATCTATTAATAATTTTCTCATTTCATATATATATATAATTGCATAGTTACCTTATTTTTCCTAATTTTTTGCAGTTTCTACACTTCAGTTGGAATCATATTAAGTTTCCAACAGATAGGTATATACAAAATATAGATGTATATATAAAACTGGTAGACCGAAGCTAAGCTTCTCTAGACATTTCATTGTTCTTATGTCATTTGAAATAAATAAGGTTTCTTCATGGTCATATAGTTGTTTGCATACTAATTTACCGATTTGCCCATCACATATATACACATCTTTGTGCGAGTTTGTATGAACATATGTATATATATAATACATTTCTGTACTTACTAACTAAATTTTCAACACTTTCTGTAGTTTATTTCCCAACCAGCACACTGATTATGAAAGGAATATTTGAGCAATAAATTGAAGGAATAATCATCTGGTCACATTGGGAAGGAATTTTTAAAGTCTCTAATCTTTTCTAACAAGCAGAAAAATATTTCCTATATTCACAGCAGTAAAACCCAAAGTAATTGTATTGCTTGAATACACTGGTCTGTTCTCACTAAGTGTAAATCAATTTCAGAGATACTGATTTCTAGTCTCTTTCCTATAATATTAATAAAGTAAGGCATAGTTAAGCAAACACAGGCTATTTTTAACTGCACCCATGAATCAGCTAAAGAATTTCAGTAAAAAATACGGTATCAGGTTTTATACCTGCATCTCAAATCAAATCAGAAAGACTTATTTTTCTATAGATATTTTTCCTAATTAACTTCTTTAGCTATTAAATTAATAACAGGCTTTTACAAAAAAATGTATATTCAAATATATTTCTTTCACAGATGTAAGACATATCTAAAAATGTTTCAGTGATTCTCTTTGGAGAAGAGAATATTCTGACCACTAAGGTCTTTTCTAGAATGGTAGATAAAATTCAATTCCCCATAGAAGAGCTCTAGTTTAACTGCCCTAGCAGGATGGCAGTGCAAGATCTTGTGTAAGACATACAAAGGCAACAGTCACGGAAGAAACTGCAGTTGGTTTATCCACATCCTAAGAAAATCTCAGACTACGTCTTATGGACCACCCCAACACCTTTGTTACACCAGTGGCTCTGCCACTTCTGGTAACAGCCTTGAATTCAGAGGCTGCCAAACTGCCTAAGCCAGGGAGGAGCTCCTTACTCCCATATGCACTTTCTAAGAAATACCTCTCGGGCTGATGGTATGTCCAGCTCTTTTACACTTAACAGTAAATTGAGAAAAGCTGTATTTGAACTAAAAATCGTTTGAGAAGACTTTGCATTAAAACTCCACCTTGAAGATTCATCCAGAAATGAGAAAGTGGCCAAAGATAGTAATGAAATATTTAACAAAAATTGCCTTATTTTACACTTCATCAATTCTTAAACCAAAGCAAAACCTTATTCCATCAGAACAGCAGTGTTTCTACTCTCCTATTCCAGCACACTGTGCTTCATCTGAATTGCTGAACTACTTACCGATGTAACACGTCAGAGATATCTGAAAGAGGGTCAAGAAAATACTTCATGGGACCAAGATATCCAGTATTTTTTGAGTTCCATGGCAAAACATTCTTTCAAAAAGGTTCAATATTTTGATAGGTTCTTATCAGGACACTGAGAGAACTGAAAGCAACTGAAAATTCTCCAACAGTGCAGCTGTCATTAACAAGGTCCAGGAAGCACAGGGCTCACTGGTCACCTTCTGTGACTCTAGGGCCTCTGACAGGGAAAAGGGATGCACTGGGAACAGTTTGTGGCTGTCATGGAGCCAGCAGGGACAGTTTTAGCAACTGCTAAAAATTCTTCCTGGTCACATCAGAACTGCTGTTGGAAAGAGGAAACAGTCATTATTCCTCCCCACAGTGACAGCTCTGTTTAAAAGATTTGCATTAAAATCTAAGGCACTACACAGGGAATGCATCTCCAAAACTAAATACAGTTTTCTTAAACAATATTCAAGTCAAACCTAAGTCAGTGGTGGGACTGAACCCGAGCCATTGACATATTGCCCAGTACTAAACAAATACTTGGGAAAAGCAGCATTACTTATTTTTGCATTAAGGTTAAAGTACTTTTCCTGCTTTTCAAAAGCTGTTCAGGATGAGGAGGAATTGCTGAAATTCCCTCCGAATCCCGTAGCTGCTCTCTGTTCTCCAGTCTCATGAAATGTAAGTAAAGGCAACTGCAGACACTACTCACCCCCAACCTGTTCAGAAATACAGTTTTGTATTTTTGTGTATTTTGACAACCCTTTCCATAAAGAAATTCTTCTGGATGTCCACAGAAATATACAGTTGCAAAAATTCAACAAACAACACTGATATAAAGCAGAAGCAAGCAACAGCACTGAAACCATTTGAAGCAATTACAAGGACAATTTTAAAAAGTCGTAAAAATAAAGTACAAAAGTACATGCACTACTGGAGCATGCTCAGCAACTTCTGTGATACATTCAGTTTCATTGAAAACAAATCTGATGAACTATCGCTCAAGAAAGTGAAACAACACAGAGCCTTACTTGCATGAAGTCTGATTTGGTGCTTGATATCACAGTTCTCAATAAACCCAGGCACTACGTTTGTTGGCAATTATGTGGAAAAAATTATGCAGATACAGCTAAAGCTGTCGATATTTGCATTGGGTTATCCTGTTTGCCACTTGCCTCTCAGTTCATAACTTGAAATTCAGTGCATGATCAATGATGCTCTTCTTCCATTTAATTTTCATCAATGAAAAATATGGTATTCTGAAAACCTCTCATTTTTTAAGGCCAGTGCCAAGTTTGATTCTAAAGAAACAGTAAGTACAATATAGAATTTTAGCACACGTCACGAAAACTAGTGATGTATTTACCTGTATTAAAACCTGTATCTGATGGAAGAAACAAATAGCAGGCAGCCAGCCACTCATAAAAAAATGATTCAACATTTACATGGTCCTAGTATTAATGAATTCTTAATGAGATAATGCTGCTTACAACTGTTTTTCCATGAACAAAGTTTTCATGGTGTTATGTAGTGGACAGGCATATAGTTTAAGGAGCAGCTGAATACCATAAAGAGACGAAGCCCTCTGTTTACCCACCGGCCAGGAAGAAATCACAGAGCTTCGTACACTCTTGAGATGGAGCGATCTCTCCAGTGGCAAGATACAACCATCACACTATGTTACCACGGTGCATTTCCTGCACGAGGAATTACAAACGTCACATATTTTATGTGTTTGAGATGTTATTATAGCACCCAAGTTCTACCAATACAGGATAAGGTTTGCCAGTATTTCCATTACAGGTTTCTATTTCCAAGTATGTTTGGAAGTGTTTTTAAAAAATGCAGCTTGCCAAATTGATACCTAGTACAGAAAACTAGAGTGACAAATCTCCTGTTGGTTTTCAGTGTGAAACTCACGGAGCTTTTTGTAACTACTCCTTCGATGTTACTTCCAGGACACACTAAAAAGAACCAAATTTTAACAAAAAAAAAATAGTTCTAAGTAGGGAATCTTGAATCCACTTCTGAAAACAGAATCAAACTTGTATTTCTTTCTTATATAGGGCTTCTTCTTGAACTAAAAGTATTTTTTAATATCCAGGTGCAATAGCACAATAGATGAAAAATACTACAATACTACAATAGATGAAAGAAACCTCCAAACTAGTGTGTGAAAAGTGGCCTTATCTAGAGAGATCTCTCAGCCCACTTGCACTGAGCTATATATTAAATCCCTTAATTATGTAAACATATGAAAAATCACAGTATTTGAAGGCTATTAAACAAAATAATTTTAATCAGACAAATGATCTAGTTTATTTTTTGACTGAAGTTTGCATGGTGAAGGAGATAAACGGGTTATTTTCTATGACCGTGAACACTTATAGTTTGTGTTTATTAGCTGATTTAAACATTTTAGCTGTTGAGCATCCAAGCTTCAGTGAATATACATCAAGACATCACCTAATATCATTTAAAGTAGATTTCATGCTCTTTTTTCTTACATGTGTAGGCAGAAAATATAAAACCTGATTTAAATTAATCACCCTATTGTAAATTGAATACAGTGCATAAGTAAAACAGGCAACTTCAAACACTGTGGTGGATTCAGATTACAACTCAAATGAGAAGCAGAAACCTTTCATGTCCAAAACGGTCAATCTAATGATCAAATGATGAGAAATTTCATTGTATTAGTCTTTTTAACAATTCACAATACAGCCAAGTTTCTCTATAGTTCATGCTGAATTTCCTACTTGCATTCCTAATATGGGGGCCACCACAATGAAGTTAGGTGAACAAAACACATATTGGTGGCACTGGTTTCATATTTGTCCCCGAGTGTAAAGCAATCCTGCTCTGTAAAGATTTTCTGTTCCATTTATGATGCTTAATTGTGAACAGCAGGGACTCCCTAATATGTTTTTAATTTCAAAATCTCATATACCAACTGTTGTGATATTATCTGTCACTCACCTCAGCCACCTGCTGAGTCTCCACTACCTGCTGAGCCAGCACCTCCATACTGGTTGCCATGGTGAAACAAGATCATTAGAGAACCTGTTTGGAAAGACGCCAGCAACTTCCATCAGGCACAAAAGTCAGGGAGTTTTCTTACTATTAAAGAAAGCTCTGAGATGAATTTTTGGTAATTTACAGTTCTGCTTGATGCATCTGGCAAATAAGCCAAGGTGCCACGGATGCGTGTGTGCGACTACATACGTGTGCACATATATGTATATGGGACGTGCACACTGCAACCGTGCCGTTCAAACACCCGGGCACAGAGTTATACCCTTACTCTATAGACTCTAACATACTATTTCCACTCTATTAGTTAGGCAGTAAAGAAGAGATGGTAATTTCATAAATGAGAAAGGACTAATCTGAGTGTCAACTACTGATGCAGTTTATGGAGTTCATAGATCTCTAAGGCACTTCCCTCAGCTCAAGAAGGATAAACCTTACAGTTAAACGGCTTCTACACCCCACACTGAACACAGGACAGCAAGCTAAGAATGCTGTTTTGCACAAAATTTCATCAAGTCATTCCATCAAACTGCCATGTTCATTCATATTCTTAGCGTAATCTTGCACAATAAGAGAAATAAACTGTCACATCTAAAATGTACTTTCCATTATCTAAACTATTTTTTTATTATAATGTGATGGTATTATCACTTTGAGAAGAAAATACTGCAGAATCATTTTATCCTACTCTGAGTGACTGCACACTGAACTTTACAGCCTTTGGGGTTAAAAAAATAAAAAAGCAAAGCAATCAAGGATAAAGAAACAAGAAAAACCACTTCCTATATATTTTTGATTATCATTATTAGGGCTGTGTTTCTCCCAAGGTAAATTTAAATAAGATTTCCAATCAATTAATTCACTTTTTAATTGTGACTTGCTCATTGCAGGGCCAGATTTCAGATTCTGACCCAGGTGTAGGTAATGAAATGGCATTCCTGAATGCTGGTCCACTTGATGTTTTGTTGAAAACCTCTGTTTGTATCTCCAGAGCAATCATTTAATATAAAATTTAAAAATACTGCAAACAATAGCAAAATGTAACAGAAAAATGCATTTCCCTATGGAAACTATTGATGCTAGTTTTTCCTACAGCTTGTCATTTTTTATTCAAGTGTTCAACTTACACATTAATATTATGAACCATTTCCACCAAACCCAGTTTGTGAATGGTTTCTCAGTCGTTCAGTAATTCCTTTTCAGTGTTTTCTCTTTTCTTAAATTATTTTATATTCAGCAGGAATGATAACCATATGGTCATAACGTTATTTTCTCAATGCTTTAAGATGAAAGAAACCCTGCAGATATTTTGTTCATAAAAGTACCTTTCTGAGACACAAAGAAGTCTTTCCTGAGGTATGGCTTTGACAGATGTGCTGGTGGTGGTGTTATCCACTAAGGCTTTTTGTACTTTCGACCCTTCCAAAAGAGCCTTAAGCTGAGGCTATTAAACTGATTCGATTTAAGCCCAGACACCGTACACAGCCATACCAAGCTTCTTAATGGTGTCGACTCCCAGAAGGCAAAATCAGCTTCTCAGCAAAAGCCTTGAGAAGCAGTTTGTAAGGCAACAACGAAAAAAAATCCCCCAAACAAACCAACAAGGGGTGCAACCTAAAATCTGCAAGGAAGCACATGGAGCACCAGGAAATTATTTTCAATGTAGCAGTGTGGCAGCCAGCTCAGTATGTGCTGAGGTACTGCTGTCCAAAACACGGTGTAAATCCATTAATCTCTCCCTAAGCTGCAGTGAAACCTCAGAAGCAAGTCATAAACTCCATTTGAGATATTCTACGGGTACGGCCCAACCATGACGACATGGCAATAGGCCAAATTCAAGATTATTGAAATCTGCTCCTTTGTCTTAAGGAAACGAATTCTTCACACTGCGAGCTCGACCCGGCTACACCGGCGGGACAGGAGGGGCGCGGGTGCGGCTCTGCCGGCAGTCTCTGGTACGTTGTTCTGGCGGTCAGGACACAACCGGCACCCCAGAACACAATGAACACCCCCGGCCCTGGCAGGGGCACGACGGGCACCCCGCGATCCGGTCGTGCCTTGACAGGCACCCCCTGCCCTGGCAGGAACGCGACGGACAGCTTGGAACGCGACGGGCACCCCCAGGGCCGGCGGGGACTCCACGGGCAGCCCAGCCCGTCCCCGAGCCCCGCGGGCAGGGCGGGCCCGGCCCCGCGCCGCCCGCCGCAGTAGGGCCGCGTCCAGCTCCCGCCCCGCGCGCCTCAGCCCCGCCCCCCGGCCCGACCAATGACCTCATGGCAGGCGCAGCGCTCCCCCGCACGGCGCCCATTGGCCGAGCGAGCCGCCTGTAATGGCGGCGGCACCGCCCCCCGAGCGCAAGAAGAACCCCCCGGGGACGCACTGAGCACAAGATGGCGGTGCTGGCCTCCCGCCAGGGCCCAGGCGGGGCTCCTGCTGCCGCCATTAGGCCCCTTCCCCTCCCCTCCGGTACAGCCTTGTGGCAGGCTATGGGAGGCCTGAGCATGGCAGTGAGGAAGCAGCCGGTAAGATGGCGGCGGTCTCAGCCCCGTATGCAAAGTACCCACCGCCCCCTCCCCTCCGCCCTCCCGGTGGCAAAGGTAAAAGGGTCGGGTTCAAGCCGCCGCCTCCGCCCGCTCAGACTCCATCTTCTCTCTCTGTGTGTTCGTGTCCCGCGATCATCGCCGCGACCATCGCCCCTGCACCCCCCCGGACAGCAGACTGCGCTCACCGCGACCGGACCGGCTCCGACATCAGCCGGCCCACACTGCAGCACAGCGGCTCCGCCACGGGACTGCCCGCCGATCGACCCAGCACGCCGCAACGGTCCTTTCCTCTCCTCTCTCTCTCTCCAGGAGCTGTAGGCTAGCCCAGAGCACGGCTGGTGCTCGCTTACCAGCCAAATATCGAAGCCGTGCAATCCCCCTCCCCTAAACCCACCGTCACCCCTCCCCTCCCCTCGCTGGGGTGTCCCGAGCAGGGCCCGCTGCCGCCTCCCCGCGCCCCCTCCCTCGTCCTGGCCCTCACGAAACAAACCCACCCGGGCCGCCTCAATTTTAAAAAATGGTTTTTACCTCAGGAATGGGCGCCAAAGGTGCAGTGGCGGTGACCCGGGCGGGCCGGTGCTGTGGCGGTGCCCAGCAGCGGCCCTCCCTCCCCCCGCGGGGGCGGCGAGGGGCTGTGGGGCCCGCGGAGGGGAGGGAGCCGGGGCTGTGTTGGGCCGGGGGTGTTTTGTTGTGTGTGCCGTGCCGTGCCCTGTGACAGGTCAGAGTTCGTGACCCCGCCGTCGCCGCCCGGGAGCGCGTCCCCGCTTCCTCTTCCAGCGCCCGCCCTGCCGCGGCCCCTCCATCCCCCGCGGGGCGGGGCTGGCGGCGGGGAGGGGCTACCGGGCTACCTGGGCCGCCCGAGCCCCGCACCGCTCGGTCCGGGCCTGGCTGCCGGGGCAGTGCAGGGAGAAGCTCGGCCCCTGGGGCAGCGACGGGAAGGAACGGCCCCCGCCTTTGTCCGTCCCGCTCGGAAAGCTTCTCGGGAGCCGGTAGCCCGAGGTAATGGGTTGGCGGTGGCTGTTCCGTGCGCCGGTGGTGCTGGTATTCCACGTGTACCTTGGTTTTCGCTGAAGGTGCAGTCAAAGGCAGGCTCGCAGTCGAGAGGGGCTCTCACAAACGCCACCGCCAGATTGTACCGAGTTCTTATTTCATTTTCTGAAGTCAGTGTCATTGATTAGGGCTCTCACGGTGAAGCTGGCCGTGAGTCTTGTTCTGCCTATGAATGCTCAGTGGTAGGCGCAAGCCAGGCTTGAGTGAGGGACTGTTTGTTTGTTTTTCTTAGAAGTGGCTACTTGGGGCAAGGATATGAGAAATAAAGAAGTACACCTATGAATTACAGCCTGTCACAGAATGGGACTTAGCAAAGCACATGATGTACAGATGTCTTTGCAATACATAAATAAAGGAAAATGTCTCAATGTCTTGGGTGTTCACTACTGTAATGTTAAATACATGAAGAATTTTCAAATTCTCAAAATATCTATATGCCTTTAGAAGCAGGTTTTTTTAACTTTGTAAAACATACTATTAAAGGGTGTGACTGAATGAAAGAGGGGAAAATGCTGAAGCCAGATGTGAAATGCTGCTTTCCCCCTCAGTGCTTCCTGATGGGCAAGTTGAGGAAAAGTTTAGGGGACAGGAGTTGTCTCCTCATTCTTCCTTGTTTGTGCCACCAAGAGAAGGCCTTGGAGCAGTTTTATTCTCAGCTCTGGTGGAGTGCAGTCCTGCTTGATGTGCAGCTCCACTGTGCTCACTGAGACTGGCAACACTAAGTGCAGTCAGGAAAGCTGCATCAAAAAAGCTGTGACAAACTTTGCTGCAGTGTTTGTGATAATTTCAGTGATATGTAGAACTACACTGTATGCCCTGAACTTGTTCAATAAGCAAGATTGTATTAGATAATGCTGAAGTTTCCTAAATTTGTATACACTGACTTCTAAAAGAGCATTAGTAAAAAGTGTTCGTATAGCCATTTTTGGCCTTAGCTATGACTGAAGAGAAATCAAATTAATAGAAGATGCTGAAGGTGAAAAAGATCAAAGAAAACTGAGATAGTCTACAAGTAAAGGTTAATAACTAGACTGGCAGCAAAGAAAATTATTATATCTGTCTACCACACTGTTGTGAGCTGACCATGGATTGCAGCCAGATGCTGACCCCGTCACTCGCTGCCCCCTCCATAACAGGACAGGGGGAGAAAAAGCTCATAGGTCAAGATGAAGACAGATCACTTACCAATTGCCGTCATGGGCAGAATAGATCTGTCTTGGGAAAAATGAATTTAACTGACTGCCAGTTAAAACAGATGTGAATAGTGAGAAGCCAGAAATTAAACCACCACCTTCCCCAGCCACCCCTTTCTGCCAGGCGCGATTTCACACACGCACCCCCTCCCCGCCTCGGAGCGGCGCTCGGGGGATGAGGGATCCCAGCCAGCACAGACCACCTCCTGCCTGCCCTCCTGCTCCTCACGCTTGTGCCCTGCTCACCGAGGGCTCCTGGCCTTGGGCCGCAGTTCCTGCCAGGAGCGCGGGCTGCACCGACGGCTCGTCTCCTCAGGGCTCCGCCGAGGCCTTCTCCGGGGACTCCTCAGGGCTCCTCTCCTCACGGAGCGCGGGCTCCATCGAGGGCCTCTCTCCTTCGGGCCGCAGTTCCCGCCGATAAGGATTAAATTGCTCCCAGCCATAGTGGAGAAGGGATTTTACTGGTGTTCATTTTCAAACGCACTTGCTGATAACAGGGACCTTTTAGCTCCTCCCTTTGTGGGATAGTTGCCTTAGAAGAAAAAATGTGCCGCAAAATTGTCATGCGAGAAGAGGAGGGAAGAGACCCCGTGGAAGTTGCACGCTGCTCAGGAGAACAGGCTGAATTCCCCACAGAGCAGAGGTGAGATGTGCATACTTGTGGAGAGGGAATGAGGTTTTTTTTAGGTGTGGAAGGAGAGAACTGCTGCAAGAGTACTAATGGCATAGCCAAAGCCGCCTCTCTGGCCGTGGTGATGGCAGTAAAAGTACATAATGGACTATGTCAGGGCAGGCCAAGTACTACAAAATAAGAATAGGATTTGAGGTTGCTCATGGGTTTTAAATTTTTGGGATATTGTAGGTAATTGGGTAATTAGGATTAGTATTGTAGAGCTTTGTTGTTTGGGGGTTTTTTAAGTTCTCATTTCAGGTGCTTAAAATTTTCATAGAATTTTCTGGAAACTTGATGTAAATTTTAAGAGCAAAACTGATACCTAGCATGGAAGAAATCAACAGTTATAAGTGACTGACAAGGTTTTAACTGTATAAACTGGTCTTGCTAATGCCACATTCAATTTAAATCTCTCTTTTAAGTGTTAGTAGATGATTTTTGAAGTATGAGTCCTCATGCCTTGCTTTTTTGTACATGGCTGGGCAGTGCTGAGGGACGCTGGTGACCTCCATCCTGTGGGGTTTTGCCATCATATCTCTATGTTCATCTCTTAGCAAAAATGACCTTGCTGTCTGATGTAGGCTTTTCAACTGCAGAAAAATATCACTATATAGAGTCATTAAGGTTGGAAAAGACCTCCAAGGTCATCAAGTCCAACCTTTGACCTCATAACACCATGCCCTGGAGTCTAGAAACTTTCTTGTAAAACTTGATCAAAAGTGGTGTCACAGTGTTACCCAGGCTGAAGAATTGCACTGCGTTTAATACACAGAAGTTCGTATGTTATGTTCCCAAGTAACTTGTGGAGTTAAAGTGGTGTTTTTCCCTTAGTATTTAAGGGAATACCTTTCCCCCCTCGCTGAGTATTGGCACTTTCTTTTACCTTCACAAGCAGTGATATTCACTGAACATGGTTACAGCCGAAGTAGTCGTTATTACTTTTGTATCAAAGTAGCATGCAAACAGGAAAAGCCTGGTTGGTATTCATAGCTGTGTGGTTTTCATCAATCGTAAAAGCAGCAGAGAATCAGCTCAGGAAGGGCAGCAGTCCCAGGGCTTGACCAGCAGTGCTTATGTAAGTGGCACAAAATCTTGTCAGGTTGGTATTCTCCATCTCTGAATGACTTGTATTTTGGAAAAATAATTTAGTAACTTTAAAAAACAGATTTTAACTAGGCATATGCTGTAAAATAGGTCCAAATATTAGTTGCACCTAATGGCTAATAACTTTAATGCTTTTTAATAAGTAGAAAAATAAACAGAAAAACTCTGAAACAACAAATGAGGGCAGCTTGCATCTCAGCTATTGGCCAAATAGCTAGTTCATTGTGACTTATTATTGAATATTTTTTGAAACATTTATGAAGGTGTGGAACAAAGTTTTCATTGTGGAAGAGTAATACTAACTACAACTTAGTAGGAAAGAACTGTGTAAGTAAATGGCAGGTAGTAAACTGAGTATATATATCTATTTTAAGAAGTTAACATTTTCTAAAAGGTGATTACTGGAATAATTCTGAAACAATGATAATTTCTGTCTCTGGTGCTTAGCTTTGCTCAAATTTAGTTAACAGTTGGACTGAAATTGCGAGGACATTTTCATTTTTTGCTCTTTTTTATGCTGTATTGAGACCACCTGTATCTGTAAGTTGAAGTAAAGTAGGCGGGCTTTACAGGAGATGAATGCAGTGTGGACTGAAACACATCATCGAAACAATTAGGTCTAAATCCTGTTCCCACCCAAAGGGCTCCATTACCATCTTCTGATTTGATGCTCTTCCCTGGTTTGTCAGAGAATTGGTTAATAGGCAAGTATCTATTAACTGGAACTGCAAAGCTGGAATTAAAGAAGGTAAAAATAGTGTAAAGGAAAAGCCTGTAGAACTGCAGTTATGTTTTGCTCTTTTATTTTTCTACATTACTTAAAACACTGTTTAATAGCACTGTATCTTATTTTTTACAACAAAATATTTTCACGTCTTCATTTCATGCTTCTAACTGAAAGCTTCATACAACAGTCACCAAATGTCAGCACCTAAATCTTCATAATATTGTCATTCTGTAGTGCAGTTTTTTCTTGTTTGAGACTATAGTTAGAGATCTTACTCTGTATTCAATGTTGTCTTATTTTTTTCTAAGTGCAAAATGTTTTTAAGGGGGGGATAAACATTTACAGTGTATTGGTAGCAAGGCCATGGTTCTAACATAAAGAGTTAACATTGGTGTTCATTCATTAACTAAAGAATCAAAAGTTTTACTTTTCTTATACTTGGTTTCTGTTTGCACATGATAATATATGCTATATGAAATGGTCAGACTCAGTTGTATCAAAAAAAACCCAAAACAGTGATATTTTTATTTAGTGGTAGGTATTTGTTTCTTTAAACTTGTTTTTGCAGGTGATAAACTGAACTACCTTATGATTTGGGTATATATTGTAGACCTTTAAAAATGCAGACAATTCTAAACAATTTTTTAGGGTCAAAAATTCAGATATCCATTAAGCTTCTTAAAGAAATGGAAAAATGAAAGTAATAAAAATGCCCAACAATATATTTTAATGTAAGTAAATTCTTGAACATGGTATTTTTATACAAAGATATATTTTAATCATAGATGCTGTTCTATTCCTCAGTCAAATATTATGACAAATACAGGACACAAAACCATTGTATTGCAATGATTAGAACACCACTTCTCAACCTTCTTTATAGAAAACCCCAACCCAAACACTAAAGAAAACCCACCCCAACAAAAAACAACCCCCCAAACCAAACACAAAAACCCAACCCCCCAAACTCCAGACATCTATATCCTCAGCTGGTGTAAAGCAGCACAGCATCTTTGAAGTCACACAAACACAGCTGACTGCTGAGAGTCCAGCCCTGGAGATGTAGAGCCCGGCAGCAGTCTGATGTGAGACAGGTATAGCCACAGGAGTTCCAAAGCACTCCAGCAGAGCAGGTTCAGACAAGTGCATTTCAGTGCACCCAGCATATTTCAAATGCTGTGCTAGTTATGTGCATTCAATTTTTGATGACATTTTTCATAACAAGAACAGCAGAAACAACAGGAATTTTGAAAATAAAGATAGACTATTTAAATAGAGGATAAAAATCTTAACACTACTAGGTAGACATGTTAAATAAAAACTGTCTGTAGGTTTATAATAAATTACAAATAACCTTTGGGTTTGAGTCTGATGCAGTATTTAGAGAGAAGTCATATAATTCAACGCCTGGATCTGTAGAGCTACTGAAGTGCATTTCAAAGTGATATGAAACTAAACCCTTTAACATAAATTATACGGTGCTCTGTGTAAAATTATAAATTGATAGTAAGTAATTATGTTGGATCATAGCCAGTGAAGTGTTGATAGACCAGGTAAATTGAATGTGTAGTTTGTTCCTTTTCTGTGGAAGCTAGTTAGCAAATGTGGGGCATAATTTCATGCTGGCACTTGTTAATGGATGGGTAATAAATCATGCCACAGAACTCCTTAGAAACATGAAGAAAAGGAAACTGTAGTTCAATAAAAATGATAAAGTGCTTTAAATGATCATTTGTTGTGTACTACATTGTTTCTCATGTTGTGGTAGACATCAAAACCAACTCAATGAAATATGGCAGTGCTGTTGAGTAAGTAAATCTGAGCCTGTTACTTACTGTAGTCAGTGTTTCCATGTATTTTCTGGTCTTGATGTTAGACTTAGTTTACTGTGAGGTCAGAGGAGAAGCTTATAGTACAGGCTGAAGTTGCACATACATAAAGATCACCATAAATATTTTCTATTTTGAAGTTTTCATTTGCAACAACATGGATGTAAGAAGAAGGAAGCAAAAAGAGCAAACTGGAAACAGTTCAAATCCAGTGTGTGTGGCCAGTGGGCCTAAAATATGCTGTTCAGTTTTGTAAGTCAGAAGAAGATTGCTGGAAATGTACAGAAATCTGAGAATTTATTCCAAGTTCATTGTGTGATAGCTGCTATAATATGGATGCTTCTTCCATGGCTTCAATCCACCTAGAAAGGGCAGAAAAGAAAAAGCGGTACATATAAAACTATATACATTTTTAGAAGATATGTATTTTAAGAAAAATAAGTACTTTAAGAACATAAAGCTTGAAGAAGACTGTATTTTCCATCCTACCTCTGATGAGGAACTACAGTTTTGTGATTAAAGCAGGGAGCTGAGTACTGGGACTCCTGCTTTCTAGTGCAATCTTAACCAGTAAATTATTGTAAAGTCTCAAAGACAGTTAAGTGCTGTCTTAGAATAGGAAAGATGAAACCACTGAAGTATGTTTAAAAGCAACAAAACCTCCTATAAACACTCATTTCCTTTCCTGTGTGTCTTGAGGTGCTGGCATTTTTAATATAAATTTTGTGACTATTTTATTATGTGGAAGCAGTAGCATTAGAATTGAGAAAAATAAGCAATTATTTGTTGATGAGAAAACTAAGATTGAACATATAAATTGAACATATAAATCAGAGAAGCTTCTGTACAGTAATCACCTGTGACAGACTTCTAGACATGCCTCTTGAGACTCAGTCTCCTCTTTAGCCATAGGAGGAGCAAATTCTCCTTCCTAAAGGAAATTAAAAGCACCAGGTAGATTTTTTAAGTCACTCAGGCCAGTCACATGTAATTTGGCTTAATCAACACTCTGAAAGTTGCTTGCTTCCTCTGTCATGAAGGCATTCTGAACTGAAGGAGAGGGGAAAGCCCTATATAAGCTTTTGGACCTGTGCACTGGCTAGTGTGGAAGTCAACCCCCATACCTCTGTGCTGAATTGTTATCCTCTGCTCGGAAGCTATAAAAGAGAGTCTGCTTGTGGTAGAGATGAAAAACTGCATCCGTGCTTCCATCCTCTTTTTCTGGGGCAATGGTGAAACCCAGCAAAGGCAAACTCTCTGTAGCCACTTTGTCCTGAAAAGCAAAGAAGTGAACCAAAATTTAGAGAGAAGGCTTGTAACAGTTTGAGGGCTCTTTCTGAAAACCAAATGATACAACCCTGCTGTGACAGAAATGCAAAAGCAGTAGTGTGAATGTTCTGCTGGACTCGTGGCTCTTACCTAAACAAGAGCAGTGCCTGTACCGCACATTTTTATCTAGTCTGAGTACTGAACTGGAACACCACCTCTGAAAATCCAGTTCTTCGTGATCATCCACATGGCCATGCAGGTCAAATTAGCCACAACACTGATGGCTGTCTTTGACATAACGGTCCAGGAGGCAAAGCAGAGATTATTGAGAGTATAGGACAGTCCAGCAGCAGTTTGGAAAGCCTGAGACTCTCTCCCAGTTATGTTTCTTTCAATAATTTTTTTTTACTGGGTGCAAATAGTAGTCTTTTTGGTGCCTCATCATTTCCTTTCAAAGCACTAGTGACTTTTTCAGAAATCTGCTCTTTCTCAAACAGCATACTTGCTTTCCTAAAGGCTGGTTTGAAATTTCCTAGCTGGTAATGCAATTAATTGTTAATTTAGTCCCAAGAAACTTCCACAAATTTTGCTTGCTAGACAAGGCTTTGCAGAAGTCAAAGAAAACAATAAGCCTTAATTGAATTGCAGTTTAGCTGTTAGTGAAAGCTGCAGTTTTGATCACTGTATTGAGGCAGTGATTATATGTGTATGTTGGCTTTGCCTGTGCTATTAGAACGTACATTGCAGACTGGGAATGCAAAGTGTAATTAGGCATTGTTGCTTTTTCCCTATTGTTGAACCAGAAATGATCACTTTTAAGCTTAGGTGAGGTAAGGTAAATATGTGGGATATGGAATTTGATTATAATAGTCTGAACTGCTGGTCAAATCACGAACCCTTTTGTGCCTCAATCTTCTCATCTGTTTAAAGGGGATAACGTTGCTTCATGCAACCATCACATGATGTTTGCAAAGTATTCTGAGGGCCTAAAGTACAAAGTATTGCTTTTACAAGTTTTTGCATTGTCCTTTTTTTCAGCAAAATGAATTTTATGGTTTTGCTTATGAAACCTGTCCATTATAACCAAACTTTATATTACACTTACTTCAAGTTTATTTGTATTGCAGCTATTATAAAATAAGAAAAGGGACTGGGAAAGGACAAAATACATAAAAATGATCTAGTTGATACCTGGCCTCCTTGGCTGTAAGGAGGAGCTTACAGACCAACAGAGCTGGCATTATACTGACTTCTGCAGACTGTCTCCTCTCTTTACCTGTTGGTACTAGTAGGACAAGTATGTCTTACTTATACTTGCAAAACTACAAGATTCTCCTCCCCACCAGAAATGGATCATAGTGCTGTCTATCTACAAAATATCTGGCAGTTATCAAGGTACACCAGAGAATGCTGAAGGATCTTGAAGTCTTTGGGTGTAAATATTTACACTAAGGTTCACTGTGGTTGACAGTTTATAATAGCATGAATAGCAAGAAGTCAGATAATGATCTGAAGTTCAAATAATGAAGGGCAGTGTCTGAGGGCTGCCAAGGTCCAGCTAGGGCTGTGGCTGAGCTCCCTGGGGATTCAGTCTGTTAGGACCAGGTCTCAGAAGGCAGATAGTTGTGAGAACTACCATTTCTACCTTTCCCATTTCCTGGTTCTGCCTGTAGGGAGTAAAGAAGGGATCTCAGATAAGAAAGTACTTCAAGTCAGATTGCACAGTACCTCATTTGCTATGTAGGTGTAGAGGACTTTGCCTTTGATAACAAACCAGCGTTTCTTCCAGTGTCTTTTGCCTCCCTTACATCTGCTGAGGTAACCACTGATGGTAGCTCCCTCTTCTGAGGCTGCCACCTGGAGCAAGGTAGGAGAAATCAGGATTTGTAACAGCAAAGGCTTTTCCACTCCTGAATATGCATGCTTGCATCACACCAGACAACTAGGTGAAACTGTAAGTAGACCATTAAAAGTATTGATACAGAAAAATTATAAGCATGGCGTTAGGGTTCTTTTTAACTGTTTGAATATTTATAGTTAAATTTTGTTCTCAGTAACTCTAATGGGAAATATGCAGTTGAGTTATTATTCAGGTCAGTAAGCTTACAGTTGTGTTCTGAAAAGCCAAACTTGTCCCTTTTCCAAGGTCTGGGGTATTTTTGTATTTTAAAGGTGCATGCTTCCAAAAGTGAATTACAGTCTTGTGGCTGAACACTTTCAAGCCATGGGTATATTTAGGGCTTTGCTATGGTTTTATATTAATTTATATTAATCACTTAATGATGACTTGGTTTCATTTGTGTAATAATATTTCTGAGAAGAGTTGCCCCTCTCACAGAAATATTTTGAGATCTAAGTGCTTAATGTTCTTAAAAATCCAGATTTTGAGTAGCTGGAACTATACACATGCACACACACGCACACACACAGTGCAGTGTACATCATTAATTACAGCAGTAAACAGTATTGGATTTAGAAACAAAGAGCAGAGATTCAAAACCAGCTTTTGTAGCACTGACAGAAAACTGAGCATTTATATAGCAGTGTTTTGCAGCAGAACAGCAATGTGCCAGGACATGGAGTAATGCTATTATGAGATAGTTCATGTTAATAAACATGTGCTGCCTCCATGTGGATAGAAAGGTGATGCTTTTTCCCTCGTGAGGTTTAAATTCTGCCTGCTGGCTCTTTCAATATTAAATTTGTGTGTGTTACATGGTTGTATCTCTGGCGCAGTTTCACAAACAAATCTCAAGAGATTCCAGTGTCTTGACTCTACAGTGAGTTCAGCAAGATGTTTGCACTCTCATTTCTTTATACAATGATAAATACCTGCAGGAAATGGAAGTACCTTGCTGTGCTCAAGTTCAATGGGCAGCCTAGCTACTTAGAATACATCAAAATGATTGGCACCTTGTTCCTGGAAAGAAAACTAATACAGCTTTAGAAATCATGGCCCTATTGAAATTGGTGGGAATTTTGTTTACATTGGTAAGATCGTCAGTGTCTATGATCTGCTCTGTTGTTCTGTCTAGTACCTTGAAGGTGGTTTAGTTTTTTTTTGAGACTTCACAGGCTGATGAGCAAATTAAAGTATCATACTCTAACTGGGTTTCTCAGTGGGCTCAAGACACTTCTGTGGTATCTCCAGAGCTCAGAGTATTTTTGTATTTTAAACACTACTGTGAAAAACAAAAAAATAATTGCATGATGAAAGTAAACCAAGGCATGTGCTGAGCCTACTGCATACAGTATAAACATAGCTGCTGAAGTAAGAGCACAGTTTCCTCGAGTCTCCTGCCTTTCTCAGGCAGCTTGGTCCTACCTCCATGAGAGCTGAAGGGATCTTCTTCTGTTTCTTAAAAGATGAATAATGAATATTGTGGAAAACAGAGAAGGCACTGCTTGAACACCTGGATGAAGTTGGAGGGAAGCTCATGCTTAGTGGCCGCTCTGCAAGATTAAGAAAATTCAGAAAGGGAAGGGGGAAATGGATGAGTTGATACATATCAGGCTGTGTAAGAGACACACAATACGCTAATGTAAATGACTAAGGAAAATGCAATGCCTCCTTCACACTCCGTTTTTATTTTAGCCTTTCTTTCAAATCACCTCTTTAAGTCTGATCAGTGGATTCCGTAGCACCCTTTTTTAATAACCTACAGGTGCTTGAAAGAAGCCTGCAAGAAAGCTGACAAAGCACAGCACAGCTTGTTTTCTTGTTATTTAAAATGAGCATTAAGCAAATGGCTTTGACATCTTCTCTATGTTCTATAACATCTTTGCAGGATAGATTCACTAATGGGACATTCTTTCTGTATGAACCATTTTCTTTGAATTCTGCATGGGAGACAGTTCTTCTGGCTCTGAAAATCTCCATTAACTCCACTTGTCTGAGTTCACATCTTCATGATTCCACTTCTGGCAACACACATTATTTGAAAGCTCCTAGTAAAAGATGGCATTGTTTTAGCACAAGTCTGAAGTACCACTTCTTGGACACAGAGTGGCTTGGAGATGCTTTTTTTGGCTGTTGTGACAGCACCTGTTCATGCGTTTGCTTGGCTAGTGTGAATTTCTTCAGTCAGAATGGAAAAACTAAACTTCATTTGTCCACACCTTTTTATTCTTGACAGTATAATATGCTTTTTATTAGAGATTGTCTACATGAGTAGTTGTACAAGAAAATTATGTCCTATTCCCTCTCTGTTCATTATTTGTAACCCCTCTCCCCCTTTTGTCTTTGATTTGAATGTGTATTTAAATCAGAAAAGAGACTTACATATTAGGATAATAATACAGTTCTAGATAGGCAGTAGCTCTTCTGCTTTGAATTTATGCTTTCATCTGTAACCAGATTAACTCCCTATGTAGAAAAGCTCTTAGTGACTCTGCACTTTACCCCGGCATTTCTTTTTGTAAAAGCTACAACATGGATGAGGACAGTGAAGAACTACAAAGCCATTGTTTTACTTTAATGGATAATTAATTAGAAATGACAGAATAAAACAGTTCAGTTAGAAGGAGCCTACAACAATCATCTAGTTCAACTGCCTGACCAATTCAAGGCTGCTCAAAAGTCAAATCGTGTTATTAAGAGCATTGTCCAAATGTCCTTTAAACACTGAGAAGCATAGGGCATTGACCACCTCTCTAGAAAGCCTGTTCCAATGTTTGGCCACCGTCTGGGAAAAGAAAGGTTTCCTCGTGTCAAGTCAGAACCTCCCCTGATGAAGCTTTGAACCATTCTCATGTGTCTTGTCACTGCGTCACACGGAAAAGAGATCAGCACCACTGTCTCCACAACCCCTCCTCAGGAAGCTGCAGAGAGCAATATCACCCCTCAGCCTCCTTATCTCCAGAGGAGACAAACCCAGAGTTCTCAGTTGCTCCTCATAGGACATAGTTTTTACCATTATTCTGGTTTATTAAAATGGTCAGGGAAGCCCTCAGAGAACCTGGCTTAGAATCATAGAAGATTTGGGTTGGAATGGACCTTAAAGCTCATCTCATTCCAGCCCCTGCCATGGGCAGGGACACCTTCCACTATTCCGAGTTGCTCCAAGCCCTGTCCAGCCTGGTCTTGAACACTGCCAGGGATGGGGCAGCCACAGCTTCTCTGGGCAATCTGTGCCAGGGCTCCCCACCCTCACAGCCAAGAATTTCTTTTGTATATCTAATCTAGATTTGCCCTATTTCCATTTGAAAAAACAGTTTGCTAAACTTGATTTTATGGCTTGCTAAACAGTTTCAGCTGCCATTAAAGCCTGGCTCTCCTGGAACCTCAATACACATGCCTCAAGCTTGAGGCATATTTAACAAAATACAACATAGTAGGCAGGTCCTAAAGCCTCCTCATCATATAGGAAGGAAATCAATTTGTCAGTTTTGCCAAGAATGAAAAAATCCTACCTCTTTTATTAAGTTCCACGAAGCAGCTATCACAGACTTTGGCTGCTTGATCTTTAAGGTACTTCATAGGGTACTTGTTTCTTGAACAATTTCGACATACAATCTGTTCCATCAAGAAGAGATGCATGTAAATACAATTTATATTTATAGATATGCACATACAAAACAAATCCCCTCAGCTTGCTGGGAGAGGAAGATGGATAGTGGACCAGACATGGTTCTCTCCTAAAACTGGCAGCCAGGGAAAGTCTGCTGACTGAAATATGCTTGCTGTAGGCTTACACTGTTGTGAGCCAAGCAGAATTGAACACTGTATTTAGTTATACACCATTGCTGTGTCCTTCTCCTCAGGAATTTACACCTTCCCTAGTAGTGAATTGTAGAATGACACCTTTAAAATTACTTCTGTTTTCATAGCTTTGTTAGTAACATTGTTTTCTCAAGCAAGCTTGCATGTTCCTGCAATCCCTGTGTGACTGATTTTCTCTGTGGAATTAGAAAAAAGATTAATTAAATGGGAGGGCTTTATACTAGCAAAAATCACTGGTCGTTCTATTAAAATTTTTTTAAAAATCAGGTTAAAAGACAGCCATGGTTTAAAACATGACTGCAGGTTTATGTATATAAGCGAATCTCTAGAGTCAGGAATAAAGGGACAAAACCAAAAAACCTTATAGATCCCCTTAGCTTTAGGGCAAAAGGCAACAGCTCTTCAATGGAGCAAAGAGGAAACTTTTCCTTTGGTCACTGACCAAACCATGCTCTACTGCCAAATTTCTTCACTTTTCTTGGAAGATAATTTTACCAGATGTTATTAGAGAGAGGTCACGGAGTACATGTGTTACTGCTCTGGTCCAGAAGAGAGCCTGTATTTTTAGTGTATTGCTTCTTGTCTCAGAGCTAGTTATATATCAGATATAATGGCTGCACCCAGCAATAATTATCTTGTCAGGCTTTAACCCGCCTTCAGGAACTCCTTTTACCCCTTAAGGCAAGGTTACTGTTGTTTCTTCTAGCCACATTAGGAACCTAATTACCTAATTTAGCAAAGCACTCAGAGGTTCTGTGAGAAGTCAAATTCAGGTCTTGGATGTTGCTACAAATTTGCAGAAGTTACAGCAGTAGCAGCCAGCAGCCCAGAGGTGCGAATAAAGCCCCCTAGAAGCTTGTACAGCTCTTACCTTCCCACAGGCATGGCAGTGATGTCGCCTCAAAGTGAGCGTAAAGTCACAGCCACAGTTCATGCACATCATGACATGGGACACAGGTACCAAAGTAGGAGGCCTCTCACCCAAGGGTATTCCAAGCCTTTCCCTTAGCTTAAAATCAAACAAGAATAAATGAAAAAGCATCCGCACTTTCAAAGTGCACTCAGTCAGCCCTGTTCCATCCCATACAATTCTCATCTCATTTCAATCTACCTTCTGTTAAGATCCCCAAATTTCCTCATTCTTAATGCACTTTTAAGTGACATACAACTGCTTCAGCACTGAAAGATTAGTACGTGGCGCTCTTAAAGCCAGAGTCACAACAAGTAAAAATCCATGCAAATCTATTTTTGGTGAGATCCTGACAGTCTTCCATGCCAGACAAGTATCTGATTATCTGCATATGAAAATTACAGGTAAGAACATGAGTTAAACCCATCTTTTTGTAAGAAACTTTTGAAATAATATCCATAAAAATAATATCCATAAAAATAATATCCATATCTACAGCTTTCAATCAAAAAAGTACCTGAGCTTTTTATGTCATTACACCTTGGGACAGTTCTGTGATGATGCAACAGAGAGTAAAGAAAACATGAAAACCAAAGATGAATTTACCCTCCCCTACTCCTACTCCAAATCTGATCCATGCTTTCCATGGCTGATCTGAATATATGTAAGGAGCTTTAGAAAAATGCATTCACTTTTCCCAGTTCTTGGAATGCACTGCATCGCAGTATTGTTCAGGTGCCTTTGCTCAAGCCCAGGGAGCCATGGTCCACGTGGAACTGAACCCAATCTAATAAACTGTGCTGAGAAGCTATGTTACTTCAGGTTCAGCACCAAAGTATTAGGGGCCCTCCACTGTCAGTTCACAGCAGCTCAGCATTTGGCACAAATAGCACAAACTCTTGTGCTTTTGAAGGACTGTTTGTTAGGAAGGTTTCCTATGTGGAAATTAGACTTCTGCAGACAAACAGGATCTAAAGACAGACAAATGAAATTCCTCCAAATTTTCCTCATGTGCACATTCAGGTTTACATCAGAAGCAGAGCTGGAAAAGAAATTATTTTTTCATTTGTTGAAAAAGGATTTGGTTTAGATTGCTGTACTGACTAATTTCTATCTTTTTCTTGCTAAATATTTGAAAGTAGATTAGATACAGGCCAGAAAAAAAATCCTGTTTTGGTTTTGAATTAATTTTTTACTTTCTGAGGTCTTAAAAAATTTCAAGTTTAATCACAAACTAGTTGAGGTTGGAAGGGATCTCTGAAGGTCATGTGGCCCACCCACTCTGCTCAGGTGCTACTGCTATGTAGCACCTGTTGGCAAGGACTGTGTCCAGGTGTCCTTTGAACATTTCCAAGGATGGAGACTCCACAACCTCCCTGGGCAACCTGTGCCAGTGCTTGGTCACCCTCAGAGTGAAAAAGTGTTTGCTGCTGTTTGAGGGAACCTCCTGTGTTTCAGTTTGTGGCCAGTGCCTCTGGTCCTGTCACTGGGCAGCCCTAAGAAGAGCCTGGCTCTGTCTTCTTTGTACCCTCCAGGTACTTGTACACATAGAGGAGATCCTCCCTGAGCCTTCTCCAGGTTGAACAGTTCCAGCATTCTCAGCCTTTCCTCATGGGAGAGATGCTCCAGTCCCTTATCATCATTTTTGTTGCCCTTTGTTGGGCTTTTCAGCATTTTCATGTGTCATACTGAGGAGCCCAGCACTGGGCACAGCACTCCAGATGTGGCCTCACCGGCACTCTTTCTTATTTAGTAAAACTGAGGTTCTACATAAGCTAAAATAGCATTTTTACTTTTTATCAGATGCATTCTTTGCCTTCTTAACTGAGCATAGTACAACTGAAAATAGTGAGGTAATAATATACATAATTGTGCTGGTACAATTGCAAAATTGCTAGTGGGGTTTGCACTGGCAGTTACTTTATTCTGTGTATGATATTAGTGTAACTAATGGGTAATTTGGGGTTTTTTACATCTATAAAGTTTGTAGCTATTTTTAATTAATCAAAAATAGTTACTGGTTTGTCCTTCAGCAAAAGCCACAGAGTATGGAGTGTGATTAACATTTCAGAGGTGGCCCATGAGCTGTGATGAGTTTCATTGTTCAAGCTTGGCATACTAGTTTAAAAGAAAATAGAACATCTGGCTACTAGGAATTCTGAATTTTATAACCCTCCTTCCTTCCTCTCTCTCTTTCTCTCCCTCCTTCCCTTTTCAAGCATTGAAAGACTTGGCCTCCTTTTACCTCCACACTGCTGTGGAAAGTCGAAGTGTTGTGAGCTTTGTAGTCATCTGGGATGTGTCTGCTGATGCAGTTGTACCAGTCATCCCTTTCTGAGCAAGAGCTGTGGAATGAAATACAACAGAGCAGTCAATGCCATGCACAGTAGGGACTGAAACAAGCTGGTCAGAGGAGAAAAGCTTTACTTTATGAATGTTTGCTTTCCTGCACTATTGCACTGAACTGACAGTTTTCTGACCAGGAACAAAATTGACTGTTGAACATATTCAGCACAATGAGTAGTGTAGCTCCATGGTTAGGACTGTGACTTAGAAGGAACTAAATGCTCAGAAAAGTTTTCAAAGTAGTCTCTGATTTTGCTGTAAGCTGCTCAATCCTAGATCAAACAGGACAATATGAATTGTCTCTTTTTGTCCTGTCTGCTCTAGCTTTTAGGCACTCTATTGCACATAGCATTGGCATGGGTTGCTCAAGGTAAGTGTGTTTCTGCTCATCTCTATAGTGGGATGCTCAGATGATCTGCATATTGGGAAATGCAGAAGCCTGTCACCAATGGTACAGGTGTGAATGCTTTCATTTTCCTCTAGGTCCATCACAGATAACCTCCAGTCTCCTGGCAAGAGGCCAAGACAGCAATTTGGGAAGAAAGTTGTGCATTCCCTGTAGTTGCAGGTACACATGGAGGCCAGTAGTTCTCCAGATTGGCCCCTAGATGCCCCCTTTGCACAAGGCAAAGGAGTGAACACTTTGCATTTCCCTGCCAGTCCAGCTATCCCCAAAAAGCCAAAGGGCTCTTAGTGCCTGTTCCTTCCCAGATGCATTCACTCTGTTACAGCCATGAGGTGTCCTGCTTGTGTTAGCTAGTTTTTCTGCTGTGACTTCAAACTATGTGCTTCCTGTCCATCTGAAACTCTGCACAGTTCTAGTGGTTTCTAGCCTCAGTCACCGGAGGGAATGTAACTCAGTGTGGTCTGCCTTCCCCAGATCATACCAGCCACTCACATTAAAGCTATCCACTAGACTTTGTTGTAAAATCTAGTAGTGGCATCATTGCCAGCTGCTGTTCAGCTGTGATTTCCTCACACCGCCCTCACGAAGACCACCAAACAAGATGTCTGAGAACAATTTGTGTTTTGTGGTCTTAAAAAAAAAAAAAGGGCACAAAGAGAGAGGGAGTGCCAGATTTTCTTGATGATCTTTGACTTGGCATCCCTCTGCACCATGAGCATAAGCCCTTGTCTCAAAAACACCAGCCTCTGCAAAATTCAACAAGCCTGGAGCAGAAACTCAGAGCTAGTCCATGTACTGCATATAGGCTAACCTCTGGAAGCCAAGGGGCTATGTCACAGGAGATCATCTCTGTCAAGACACCCACTACTAGTCATAGAATCATAGAATGGTTTGGGTTGGAAGTGACCTTAAAGATCATTGTGTTCCAAATGATCTGCCATGGGCAGAGACACCTTCCACTAGACCATGTTGCTCAGAGCTCCATCCAGCCTGGCTTCATCCAGCCTAGTCACACCGTATTTCTACCAAAATTACTACCTGTCAAATTACACTTTCTAAGAAATCTGAAGATGTCTGTATCTTCCAGACGAATCATGTTCACAGCCAGGAGTCCTGGCTTAAACCTTTCTCTTGCTAATTCTTTCTTGGAAATTCTCTTCACTTGAGTATTAAGATATGATTAAAACAAAAAACAACCAAAAAAACAAGGGAAACCATGGCCTATATAATGATGTAAATTAAAGCCCCATTGGGAAAGACAGGTAAGAGGGACAGCCTACTATTAAAAGCCTCATATCCAACTGACCCCTTTAACCTTTTCTCCACTCCATTAAATATCTCTAGGCAATAATTGTGGGTTATTAGCGACTACATGTGGGAATAACCCCATCTGCTGATAAGGTAAATTATGTCAGTTGGCACTGGCCCATTCCTAATTAGGTATTTGACTGGTTGCTTCAAGGCTCAGAGGAATTTTTGCTGAACTTCTGAGGCTCAGAGAAGCTCAGCCTGTGATTCACCATTGCCACATTTGGTCCTTGTGGAATTTTTGGGATGTATCTTTTGTGCTGAGCTATCAGTTATCTATGTTGGCTTATATATTCTTCATTAAACAAATAGAGAAGGTCAAATTGTCACTGCAGTAGGGGACATCCACGGAACACAGAAATTGGACTGAGATGGGATTTTGTCGCAGTGTTACCACTATCACTCTAAATTAGCCTTTGAGGAGGTAACATTGCTTTCTCCTAGTGCTCTGGTATTTTATATGAGCACCACATGGTTATCCCTGTGTCCAAGAAGAATATTTTTGAAATGCAAATGAAGATATAAGAGCAGTATAAGCCTTCTCCATAAAGGTGCTGTGCTCAGATCTGTTAGCAGCTCCCTGCAAACCAATAACGTGTTTCTTCAGGTGAACAAGATATTTTCAGCAGGAAGTGGAAATATTTTACAGTGCCATCTGCTCATATAACCATGCTGACTTCTGAGCTTTGGTCATTCTTAGTCTACTGCCTTTAGTCCTTGGTGCTCATGCTGTATTTCCTCAGTGCATTCACCTTGTCTCATACCAGTATAAAAGCACTGAGGCTTGTGCTGTGGTTGTTAACAAGTGGCCTTCAGTGCAGACTTGCAGCACCTTGGTGTGAGCAGTAAAATACACAGTCTTCAGGGACACTTAAAGCTTTCTGGTACATTTCTGCCTTTGGTGCTTTTTTTGTGAGTGTGGCAGGTCAAGAATGTTGTGCAGTGGGGTTAGGAGAGCATGCTGACCAACTGGTGTATCAGTTCTGCCAGCCAGTACAGAAAGAGAGAGGAAAAAATGTTTGGGGTGACTTCTGGCAGACCAGTCCCAGAATGAGCAGCACAAGGAAGGGAAAGGGAATCTGTCCCAGTCTCCATATGGCTGTTATCAGAAGGGCAACCTTAGTCTCAGGCCCTGGTCCTACCTACTACCAAATAAACATAGCTCATGGTGGCCTCACATGCTTTGTTTAGGCTAACTAAGCATGGACTTGATATGAGTACAAAAGGCAAAGAAACATCCTAACAATGCAAGCAAAGTGTCCCAAGCTGCTCACTAGGGATGCCAGCTTAGTTGCCCTGGCTAATGGGGACGTACAGCAGTTATTTCCCCTCTGCAATACAGAAGAACTGTATACATCCTGCTTTTGTAACTGGCAGGTAACTCAAAATTACTGTGTGTATATTTTAAGGACTGTGATGAGTGCACAGGTCTAAGATAATCTCAGATATGGTTATGGTTATAAAAGGAAATGGACCAAAAGGCTTTGACAGATAGCTGAGCATGGCCCACAGATGGTAAGTGCTCTGGGAAGGATGAGAGTTCCAAATTCTGATTCTGAATAAGAAAGTGCCCTCCCTGTCTTTTTCTTGCACTGTGTAATTTAGGAAGTCTGCTGTGTTTCCAGGCATTTTGTAGTTGGAGACTGGTGGTGGGAAAGTCAGTGTGTAAAAGCATTGAAGACCTTGTTATTTGGAAGACTTTTAATACCACTGCTAGTGTGCTATGTCTTTTGTAATAAATTACACATGGAAATCAAGCCAGCCACCTCTCTGCTATAGCTGTAAGTAAATTTGCAGGATAATTTTGGACTAGAAGCAGGAAAAATACTGATCAGAAGCTGACCTATAATCTCTTTTTGGCATTAGCGTGTAATCCCAGGACAGAGATCTTGACTCCCAGTCGCAGTCAGTACTAGCAGTACACAAACCACAAACTCATTAGGGAAATTTCTTTTATTAGAAAAACCATGAGCTTGCCAGTAAGGTTTAATTCTGGCTTTGTCATTTAAGCACTATTAAATGCTTTTATATCTGTTGCATGGTATTACCTAATTACTATTTTCTCCAGAAGTTTTGCAGCCCCAGTGGTATGAGGTAACAAGGGAACTTGTAAGAGGGAGATATAACATACTCTTAGTGTTGCAGGGAAAGCATGTGAATGATAATGGAAAGTACTCAGGTTTCTTAGTAACAAACATTCTTATCTTTCCTTTCACTTTAAGATGTTATCAAGACCCAACTTCTAATCTTTACTGAGTACATTAATTGAATTAGTTGTAGTTTATGAGCCTCACATTTATGACTGTTGATTATGTAATCAAGTACTCAGCCATTGTCTGTCACAATAGCAGATCGATACTGAGTTAAAAAAGAATGAGACACCATTTCAGTCTTGGGTATTGGTTGGACTAATCTAGAGACACAGCTCTAGAATGTAACACCCTCTGCCATGGGAACAATACCTTGCTGACAGGGTTAGGCAATGTTCATCATATTCAATCTTCAGGACGTTTTGGGCTTTTTCTGTCATTGAGCGACTGACCTAGAAACAAATGCCATGAACATGAATGTGGACATGAGTTAAACTGTCTATAACCAGTACACCATACAAGTCTCAATGCATACGGATCTAGGATGTCCCAGCCACCTTTGTCATATTTCAATGCAAAGAGGTGGGCAGGTAGGGGTTTTTTGTTTGCTGTATTGCTGGTGTAATGAGGAATGCTCTCTATTTCAATTGGTGCTAAAGGAAAGAAATAATTTTATCCAGCCTATAAAGATAAGGATAAAGTATCTATCGGGGTTCAGTTTTAATGTGACAAGCTTAGGAGATGTTTAGTCTGACAGGTGTCAGAGCATTTTGGAAAAAGTTATGTCTATGCTTGTAATGAACAGAAATCTCTTTCTGACATGCAGACATTCTACAGCGAAACACTTCAGTTCAGTGAATGCCTGTCTGCAGCAAGGCTCTTTAGGAGCAAAAAAACCCAACAAACTTAAAAGCTACAGCTCATCTAAAATCTTTTCCCTGCCATCTAGTGTATTAGTTGCCTGCTAATAGCAGCAGTCACTGAGGAGAAACATAGCTTCATGGTTTCATACATTTTTATTAACAAGCATCATTATGCTAGTGACTCAATGTTTCAAATATACCTCAACAAGTACCTGCTCTGCAACTCCTTTTCACTTAACGGTAGAATGTTTTGGCAATTCCTACACCAGATGGGATCCCTGAGTTAGTTTTAAGCTATTGGGTCCCTGGGGTTATCAGGCTCCCACCTTTTCACAATACCTTAAGTTTCCCCTGTTATTCCACTGGAATTAATGATTAGTAATTCTCATCTCGTCTGTTTTCTTGATCATCAGACACCTGGCTTGTAATTTCAAATTCTGTTTCACAGAAATGCAACTTGGCATATTAGCTATAGAACAGTTATGAAGGTTCTTGGCAGGAGGTATGGCTAGGTAAGAAGCAAAGACCCCTCCAGTCCAGTATCTCCTGTTGCACAGGTACTGGTGCCAATGGATGCTTAGGGAAAGAGTGTAAGGACAGATGAATTGTGTCTGCAATGTATACATTTTTTGAAGAAGAGACTGTGTTTATATCACTGCATGAAATCGCTCCCAATACACCTTATCCCCATAAAGTTGGCTAACTGCTTTTTGAACCCATTGATGCTTTTGATTATAACAGATAAAAGGCACATGAAAACCAGGCTTGTGTAAATTTTGAGTAGCAGGAGTTTAAAACCAGGCAGACTAAGCTCTAGTGAATATGTTGAAGGGAATGATCATGCATTGGCTGGAGATATGAGGAGAGGAATGGACAAAATGGGATAATAAATCTTTTCTGTTTCCAGTTTCATGATCAGATGGTAACTGCGATTTTGGCTTGTATTATTTATGCAGCCTGCATAAGGCTGTCATACTAAGTCATAGACTTATAGATTATCTTTTTATGTTTGTTTTATATTATTCTTCCTTCTGTCTCCTGTAAGAGGCAAGGGAATCCCCTGATAACAGGTCCATTCCCTCTTTCCCCTTGCTGGATATGAGACATAAACCAGCAAAGCACTAACAGCTCACTATAAAACTTTAATTCCAGCCTATAATACAGATGAGGCATTACCTTCATGCCTGACACAGCTAAGGTGTTTTTCAGTCGGTATTTGCCATCCTTCTGGGGATATGTGTACAGCAGAACATCATTCATCTATATGAAAAGAAAGACAAAATCAATAATTTGCAATATGGCTTGTAGGCCTGCCCATTACTCCTGAGGGGGATACCCAGAACAAGCAGTAACTTGGTGAACTGCTGAGACTGTTACTAAAGACAGGCCCAAGCTACACAGCTTAGATCAAGACCTGCATTTACCATTTTTGACTGTTGCTAATGGCTAAGCAAGGAGAGAATCAGCTCTTTTTTTATCCAGTATGGGTGAAACAGCTACTTGTTTTAAAGGCAATGACATGTTCAAGTTGGGAAGGCAGCTTCTGCATTTACTGCCTGGCAATACCAACTAACTGCCCCTTGAGAGGGAACTGAAGACCCTAATGATGTCTCCCCTCAGTCTCCTCCAGGCTGAACAGACCAAGTGACCTCAGCTGCTCCTCTTATGGCTTTCCCTTAAGGCCCTTCACCATCTTTCTTGCCCTCCTTTGGATGCTCTCTAAGAGCTTAATATCTTTCTTATATTGCAGTGACCAAAACTGCTCCAATATTGGGCGAGGCCGCCCCAGGGCAGAGCAGAGCAGGACAATCCCCTCCCTGGCCCGGCCCGGGGATGCTGGGCCTGATGCCCCCAGGACAGGGTTGGCCCTCCTGGCTGCCAGGGCACTGCTGACTCATGGCCGACTGGCCACCCACCAGCACCCCCAGGGCCCTTTCCTGGCACTGCTTTCCAGCCTCTCATTCCCAGTCTGTCCATCTGGGATGGTTGCCTTATCCCAGGTGCAGAATCCAGCACTTCCCCTTGTTGAACTTCCTATGGTTGATGATTCCCAACCCTCTGATCTGTTGGGGTCTCTCTGCAGGGCCTCCCTGCCTTCAAGGGACTCAACAGCTCCTCCCAGTTTTGTATCATCTGCAAACTTGCTATTATCCCTTCCAGTCCTGCATCCAAATCATTGATGAAGATGTTGAAGAGCACAGGGCCTAAGATGGAGCCCTGCAGCACTTAGGCACTAAGCCTGAGCAAGTGAACTCCTAAGAGAGATTTTCAGGATTCTGACATAATCTGTTATGGGGTTTCTTGAACAGCAAATTCCATTTATTTTATGTATTGTAAAACTTATATATTTCTTCAAAAAGCAGCTTATTCTTTTATTACTGTTGATTAAGAACGACAGTGTGGTGCATACTGTTGTCATGACAGCTCTGGTTAATATTCCAAGATTTTACTAAACATTAATGATGACTTTCCTTTATAATTGCCCATTGGAATTTTTTTCATCCTTCTGTTTTAGTACACCAAAGTATGTAGCAGTGGGCTGTGACTTAGAGATCCCACAATCCACAACTTGACACAGTGAAATTATGAGAAATATTTCAAAGCTTGTGAAGCAAGGCATATGTAATCATGAAGAAACAGAGGGTTTGCACTCGCTGCTGTCTCCTTTGCCACATCTACAGAAGAGACCTGAGTGGTGACCATATGATTGGTATGGACGGAACTATTGTCAGTACCAGTGGTTTCATGCATCCTCCTGCTTCACACTGCACACTGTTCCCTGAAGCAGTGAGGACTGGGCCATAATAAAAGCTGATCTTGGAGCCTCTCAGGAATCTGCAGTAGAAGAGATGGACTGCCAAAATCCTTAAGGGAGTTCCCACGAGTCTTTGGGCTTCAGACTCATTTCCTGTTTGCCAGAATACTTTTGAATAATTGAGATCCCTAGACTGCTCAGAGTTCGATATTGGAGGACATATTCTTATTCTGCATTGCTCCATACACACACACACGGTCCCCCAAGTAACAGCTGACAACACAGAGAAAGAAGGATACCCATGTTCTTTAATTCCCTTTTTTCTGTTACTACTTTTTTTATAACTCCCTCTGTTGTGACAGGTACCCAGTAACATCAGAGGTAAGTGCAAGTTTTCTAACCTACAGTACTCAAATGTATTGATCCAAACAAGTTTATGCCCTGCTGAACTGCTGGCATCCATAAGTAATGTACTTTCTGTCTAAAAGCTTCACCATGTTTGGTTTTTCTGAATGTTTTAAAGGCTAGTTCATTACGACCCCTGTGTTCTTCTATTCAAGTCTGAGTTAAACATACCCCGAGTGTCAGTGGAGCAGCCTGAATATGTGCTGGAGCTGCATTTTCCAAGCTCTGACTCCAAAGCCTCCTATACTCCAGTCCTGCCAGCTAGAGCATTTAAGAGTCTCCCATTTGATAGCAGCTTCCTGCATCCCACTTGCAACACAAGCAGCCTTTGTAGAGAAATTCTTAGAAGGGTGAGATAAGAGACAGTGTCTGAGTTGCAAAGTTGTCCATACTGTGCTACACAGAGGCCCCAACATCCTTGTAAACAGAGACTGGACTCAGGAAACAGATGCACAGCAAAACTCACCAAACATCCTGCCAGGAAACACCAGATTCAACAATACCATCAGCCTGCACAAAACAGACAGCTCAACTGACCTTACACACACCATACAGCCGCAGAAACATAGGTCCATCAAAAGCCCTTAAATGTGTGTTCTACCCTCTCATGCCTACATGGGCTGTGCACAGACATACTCCTTATGGGTGGAGATATATTCAGAACACAAGCACGCACACCACCAAAACACATCCTGAAAGCACAGGCCAAGTAGGAGTCTGGCATGCACCCAATTTTTAAGGCATATTCTAGTTACGGCTTTAGTTTGGTGGACTCATCCCCTGGGATGAGTAGAGGTTAAATTCTCGGGGTTATTCTTCAGTGTGTACTCTTGCACTGAAATTCCCTCCAGGTCCTGGTCTTGATTTAGCTTTGGTCAGAATAAGTTCGCTACTAAGAACTTCAGAAAATGCTCTTCATCTAAAAATCTGTTTTGAATAGCTACACTGAGGCAATGCACATAGTTATCAGGTAATTTACATAGATGTGGACAGCAGGAACTAAAACCGAGTCCTTCAGCATCAAAGATACAAATCTCTCCCAAGTGCGACCAAAGAAAGCTTTAGCAGTAGGGTATTCCCTCTTGCTTCTGAGCAAATCTCCTAAGGTCTTAGGACTTTGAAGTGTGAAGCTTAATTCCTGAAGGTATTCAGGAGCTCACATCCTCCCAGTCTCCTTGGAAACTTGCACTCCTTTGCAGAATTATGGCCTGGTCAAGGCAGTATGTGAGTGTGGCACAACTGGAGGGCTGTACAGCCCATATTCCTGTATGCAGGGCCAATGGGACATGTGAGAGGACTACAGGCCCTGTTAGCAACAGGAACTGACTCACCACATCACTGCCGATGGTTACATGACTTGAAGCCTGAAAGTTTCTGCCAGGGTTCAGGGCTGCATAAGTGTATGGGAAGATATGAGACAGTAAAAATATAAATCTTACCAAGAACAAATGCCGAGGGTGCCTGGTTTTGCCAGAAACTTTCATCAGCGTTCCCTCTTTAACAAAGATCTGAAGGAGAAAACAACAGATTGTAATCCTGAGACTCCTTATTCTAAATCTTACTGACAAAAGAGAATATTCCTCCTGGGGAAAGAGCTACTCCAACTGCATTCATCAGCACAGGAGGAGATAGATAACCTCCACACCTGTTTCTAGCATTACTCCTTATGATCTGGTTTAATCTTTGCCTGGATTAGCCCTGCTGCCCTCTATGACTTGCATTTGTGTCAGTACAAAATGGATTGGAAGCCCACTTGTCCTCAGCCCACTGTTTCTGCACTGTGGACTGTGCTCCGAGGTGAGTGTGACAGATTGCAAAGCTAACACATAATGGGCTTTAGAAAAGAATTCTTGTCTTTAAAATCCTCTAAAATAGACAGACCAAAGAGAAAAGTTGAAATCTTCAGTTTCAGCATTCTACATCCACCTAACTATACCTGCATACATAATCTGTACATGTTTGCAAGCACAATACTTTGTCAGTCCATCTTGTTACTGTGTATGTAGGTAGGACTGCATATGTAGGCAGCTAAACCAGCACACTAGAATTTGATTGCAGTAACATTTGAAAAGGTCTGGCATAACTGAATTACATCAGTAGATCAACAATCATCTATTCTTTTCAGATGAAGAACAGAATCTGGTGTAGTTTTCCACTCAAGGAGAGTTTATAATCAGAGGCCAGTCCCACAAATTCTTTATGCTGAGCTTTGCAGAATTTGTCAAAGCATTACCTGGTAAGGGCAAGTGAGGATACCTTCTTAGAGAGAAAAACAGAGGTTGACTGTACTATTTGTAGTATTTGGCTGATGAAGATTCTTATGCTATGAGTATGCATGCCTAGGAAATTGCTTCATGAGTTTTACTAAATATATTGCTGGACTTAAGGGAAATTCAGAGTTGCAGAATTCAAGAAAGAAATCTTTTGAAGTGTAGAGGCAGGTTGGAACTGAGGAAACTGGACAGGTTTGAAAGCCAGAAGAAGAAATTTGCATTTGATGTGGCTGGCAAGACAGAGCTGTACATTCTCTCACATTTCAGTTGATGTGTTGCTTAAAAATAATGACTTGCATTAAAAGCACCACAGGGGAATGGTGAAAGTAAAAATATGAAAACAAATCATTTCCCCTGATTTTAAATCTTACCCAGCCATATAAAACTCTGAGCCTTTTCAAGCTGTAAGCAATTCCTGCTAGTGTTGCAGCCTTTTGACAGGAGTATATAAGGAGGAAAAGAGCAGTTCCATCAAAATACACTACACTTGGGGTGACTGAGAACAGCTGGAGTGAAAAATCAAATGGCTGCTCTGTGTAAATGCAGAGACAAGGCATGTCTTTCCCAGCCCGAGGCTCTCTTTGTGCACTGCCAGAGTGATGGCTTTTTACACAAACCAGTGCTCCAACTCTTATCACAGTAGCTCAGTAAACACCACCTGTAGAGGCCTGAAATCTAGCCATCCACACACATGGAGATATAGGTGGCCAGAAACAATGCCCTTATCAGCATAGGTCTGCCTGCAGTACTCACCCTTCCTGGCTGGAGGAGGCCACTCTGCCCTCTCACACTGTGCTCGATGTGTACCAGCTTCTGCAGGTTTTCCTGGGGGACAGAAATAGCGTTTAGAAGACCACATGGAGAGTGGGTTTAGACAAGCAGGCAAACCTTCCCTCAGCCCTCCCCACCATTTTATTTCTTTAAAACTGATATTACAGAATTAGGTTTCAGAGAGAACTGAGACCAAGTATTTTATGCCCAGAAAGTCTTCTTCCGGTTTTCAAATTTTATTAAACCTCATCACAGAATCACAGAATCACCAGCATTCAATCTGCTGTGGCCTCCTATAGTTCTGTTACCTCTGATCTCTCAGTTCACCTTCCAAAGGGCCTGCTAACTTCATACAGTATTTATACATTGGCTTCTTTGCTGACTTTTTGGCTCTGGGAACTAATAAACTAGAAGCAGAGGCAAAGTGCAGTATCTGCCCCAAAGGCTTGTGCGTTAGGGCCATGACACAGATAATCCAAAGGAGGCTTTGATACTATAAGACTGTTGCTATGATTATCTGGAGGTTTATATTCTGTGATACTGAATTAATACCTTTGCAATAGGGGATTTAGAAGGTAAACTAGTAAGCAGGCAATGAAGCTGCATCTCTGTTTTGATGCTTTGCAAAAATCATGAAGTATGATCAAACTCTGCTATTATTAACTGTTTACCTGGCCTTAAAGCACAGTCATTCAGTGCGCACTGGCACGAGGCACCAACTTATCTATGAGGACGGTAAATAAGATTAATCTAGAGAAGCCTGTGTTCTCATTAAAAAACAAAAAATGCTATCAGGTGAATATATAAGACAAAAGAAGAAGGCATATCTGTACTTTTGCAATATTGCTAGTCTTTTCAAATCTCCTTCCATTTTGCAGGTGAGGCTGTTAAAACAGGCTTGTGCATAGCATTCAGCTGTGGTTTTTATCTGATCAGAACAGTAGAATGGGCTGCCCAGCAGCAATGAGTCATTGCTGGAATATGCCTAAAAGGTAGGAGTCTCCTGTCTAAGTTAGCTGTTGTATCCCAAATCCTCACTTATGCACCCAGATAAACTGCAGATTAAGGATCATATTTGACACAGCATCATGACCTGACAAGCCTTTGAGTACAGATTTCTGCTACACAGGTAATGGTCTGTTTTCCTTTGCTCCATTGACTGGCATTAAGATACCACTGGGATTAGTTAGAGTTGATTAGATCATACAGTGTATCTGCCTGATACAAATCAGTGCTGTCTACAGAATCAGCTAATTAAGAAAGCTATCACAGATACCAGAAGGAGCATATCCATATCAACATGATGGTATGTCAAGGCTAATTTACCTGGATTTCAGCTAACACAATTAATGTACCTATCTCAGCTTGCTTTTAAGATAAGCCTGAAATGCCTCCATATGTTATTGCCCTAGTGAAATATTACACTTGTTTAGCATGATAGTAAGTTTAGTTCTTAATCAGTAACTGCATATCAAATATATGCAAACACCTACAAGGCTTGACCAGCACAGGGCTGCATTGTTCCCATCCAATATAACTCACAGTTGACACATTTTCAAGAATTTCAGGTGTCAAGTATCTCTTTTGAAATGCAGGAAGCAACAAATGGAATTTTTCAGGTCACTTTTAAAATACTACAGGCCAACAAAATGGAAACAACATATAAATTAATAGCACAGGAAATATCAGGGATCATGGGACAGCTGACATGTGCAAAAGATATTTGCAAAGGACTTTCCCATCACTAAAGGGTATTTTAGCCCTGGCAAAAGTTGTCAAATTGACAGCTTCCACAATGCAAACCTGATCTTCATCCACAGAAAAGGCAGTGCCCTCCTATGAGCACACTTGTGCCAACACTAGTACTACTCATTTGGCTTTCTACACGAGTGAGAGAAGTTGCTGCAGCTCAGCTTTTCTCAGGACTGCTGGCAGAGATGCCTGTTGAAATGCTGATGATTGCAAAATGGACACGTGTTCACCAGGAAATGGACAGAGAAGTATCAAACTCTTTTCCTAAAGAAAGTCAAACAGCCATCACATGTGAAGGACAGTGGTTTATCTGGGAATGTGGGCAGCTGGGGGGGGTATAGTTCCCTACAGTTCGCCTAAATTCCCTGTCTATATATTTTTCTTCATCGTCCTTAAAACTATCATCATTCTCCTTTCAAAGATGCTTCACAAGCTACAATTAAAAAATAAAAGCAGAGCTCCACCCAGCTAATACTGCAGATGTGGGTGGCTGACATCCTTCTCTGGCCATTTTAGCAGTGAACTTGCAGCTTTCATAATTTTATCATTATGTCTATGCAGGAAGACCACCTTCCCAAGGAATTCACCAGCTGTTAATAGCAACAATGATTTATAGCTCCTAGCATTGCAGGGCCTCTAACAGATCAGTAGACGTTCAGTGAGCAATACAAACTCTGCTCATCTCCTGGAGTTACAGATAGACATAATGCTCTCGGTGATGGTGGGCCTTACACCTCTGTTTGCACATCTGTAAATTGCAAGTAATATTTTCCTACCTGATGAAAATGCTGTGGAGATAGTTATTGTCATAATGTGCCTGAAAATCCTGGGTTAATAGTTCCCAGAGAAAAACTGCTACAGTGTTATTATCATAAAACAAAAAAAGCTAGTAATGAGTCATTTATATTCATTTGTATTCATTAATATTCTGTGTTTATATTCAATGCTCCTGTCAGATTTTCAGAGTGTAGTTTGATGAGCTGGTATATGGCAGCAGCAATCTTCCTCCTTCCCAGTACATGCCAAGTCTAAATTATTGCTTAGAACTTTAACCAAATACACAACAAGTTATTAACACTCTAAATTGACTGACATTGTTCAGTTTCTTCTGTAATTAGAGTAATTATTTGCCTTTTTTTTTTAAAATCTGAGAGAAAGAAAAGAAGTGCTGGCTGTCTAGAAATAGAACCCTGAAAATTCCCACCTGTTCCTTTATTGCTTTGCATAGCATTTCAGTAACCCCCAAGAGAGAAACAAAATTGTGCTGCTGGCTATGGTGTCTTACACCATAGGGCATAGACCTACTTCATATCTGCAATACTGTAACCCAGATCTGTATAAGCCTTTGAGTTTCACCATGGAGGAGGATTCAGAATTTAGCAGAGATACGTATTCACTACAGCAGATGTCCAACAGTATTGATCAGGAGAGCTCATGGTAGGACTCACCGCTTGGAGCATGCTGTCATTGGCTCGGTCCGTGATTTCAGAAACAATGAATAAGGCAGCTGAGGAATTAAGCAAAATGAACACCACATATCACATAAAAGAGTAAGAGAACAGCCGAAACCCCTTCTGTTTGCAAGGGCATCCTTAAAAAACAAAAAGCTCAAGCTCCTTTGATTTCTTTGGCACCTTCATAATGCAACTGGGCAGAAAATTTGACATGGCACACAGTGCTTTCCTCCCTTCCTCATTCCCTTCTCTCAAACTGTATCATACTTGTGCTGACCCAGAGAGCTTATGAGGTCCCTTTTAAGCACCTAGTGTGGCACAAAATCTTGCAATGTTTTCTAGTTGCAGATTTTTGGCAACTGGAGCTTGTGGTAGGGAGAGATGTACAGTTTAAGGTGTACCTTTTACTGCTGAGGGAGAGGACATGGCATCCCTTTCAGAATGAAATGTGTATGAAGTGGTGACATGAATTAAATCCTGGATTCTCCGCTGACAAACAACCTGGAATAGGGTATGTTTGCTGGCCCTGAGAGCAGTGGCATAACATGGCTTGGGTCTTTATTTCACATCCCTTCCGTTGTGAAACAGGGCTTCCTATCAAACCTGGGAGCATGCTAACGATTGCTGGCCAGAAATGGGACAAGCATGTGCTAACCACAAACAAGATAGGCAATTGTGGCCAGAGGGCTTGAGGGTCCACCATGGTGTTGTTTAAATTACTAGTATAGCTGTAGTTCTACTGTCAGTGACTAGAGTCCTAAATCTTGCATGAGTCTCTACTCTTGGTCAGAACTGACTGACTGAATTTCAGACAGCCACAGACATTATTCCTATGACTTGGTTTGGATTTACACTCAGTGTAAGAGAAGTGAACTAGTTTCATTAATACAATGTTATTGCTGCTTACTCCAGCCTGGAAACTACTCCCACAGAGGCCACAGCTAAACCTTGCTTTGACTTCAGTGAGAGTAAGAGGCTTCTGTTTTATCTGTCTCGTGTTGGAAAGGATGATGTTAGCAGTTGAACATCTGGATTTGTTCTTGATTATGCAGAACTGATTTTTATGTAATGTCTTTCAAGTTTATGTAGGCTTAAGGAATCCAGAATAGAGATACACGATTCAAATCTCCCGGGTTTCTCCAAAGTTCACAGAGCGTAGCAGGCACACCATAGGTAACAGTACAAAAACAAGCAGGTGGAGCCATCCCAGTTCACTTAACAATGATCAGGCCAGATATGGACAAAGCCAAAGAGGACTAGGATTTCCTCAATGACTGGGCCAGAACTACAGTATCTGCACCATGCCTGTATAGATGATATTCTCTTCTTCCATAAGTTCCATCATGTAAAAACCATAGGAAGCCCACGTTTCAATGAAAAAAGGGTTCTTGTCCTAAATAACTTGTCTAAATTAGTAATCAGTTCTTACAGATCTTACATTTAACCTACTAACACAAAATGTTCAAAATAATCATATACTACCAGTGTAGGTCTTGTGCCTCTTTACAAGCAGCATTTTTGTTCTACCCATTTCATTTTACCTTGTGTGGCTTCATACTCTGTAGAATCAGGACAAAGATTATTCAAGTAATCTGTAGAAAATAATCCAACAAACACAGACATCCAATAATCAGAATACAGATTGACATAATTTGTAGTGCTGTTAGCTAAAACATAAAATCCTAATCATAGAATCCTAGAATGGTTTGGGTTGGAAGGGACCTTAAGGATCACCTTGTTCCAACCCCCCTGCCATGGGCAGGCACACCTTCCACTAGCCCACTTTGCTCCAAGCCCTGTCCAACCTGGCCTTGGACACTTCCAGGGATGTCCCACATTACTTTGTTGCCAAATAATTAAGTGTATATAGCCTATTTCCAAAGAAAAACTCATCTTTGACTGCATTCTACTTTGAGAATCAAAGCAAGACCACTGATACAGATTTGAACTCCTCATATAATTTGGCAGGTATAAATGAATAAACAGTGACAACAATGTTTCTCAGTCTGGAGAATTGCTGAGTAGCACCACTTTACAAATATTTGTTCTTCTAATGAATTCTGTTTTCCTATCTGAATTAATGCTATATGTATAGTTATAATAAATAAATCATATGCTTTTTATGGGCACAGGAAGGAGACTCTGGTTCTAGGGTTCAAATGATTACTACCAAACTCAGTCATATTCTGAAAATAGGTTCTGTAAAACAGATACAATAGGGCTTAGAGTTACAGCAGTTATATTTGCATTATATACAAACCTTTAACCTGTCTGGACTACTTTTCTTGGATCATATGCCTGTTCTGTGTCTGCATCTTTATGCTTTTAAAGAATGCAGTATGTGAGTGCCACAGCTCTAAAAGCCTAATCTAGAAATACCTCATTCTTATCTTGCTGATGAATCCAGACTCCTGAATTCTGCATCCAAGAAGTAAAGTAGACCTCTGTGCTGATAATGGTGCTGTGCATGGATGTCTGTTCCCTTGAATGCCCTATCCATACACGTTTCTCTTTCTAGTGCTGTGCCCTCCCTGGCATCCTGAACTTTACCTGGCTTTTACCTGCATTCTGGAGAGCATCTGCCTGTACTCAGGCAGGCAGGAAGGGGTTGTGCAGTGTCATCAGGCAATATTTAGTGTTCCTTTTCACTGCTGCAAGCCCTGTTCTTAGCTATGGATTGAGTGGGCAAGTCCTTTTGGCTGTGGTGCATTAATTGGCAAGCAATATCCTAATAAATACCAGCCTTATTTGGTAGAAACAGCCAGTTATGAACACACAAATACACCTGAGAATCTGAAAGACTGCACCGTTCCAGACTCCCTCTGTCCTAACAGGTAAAGAGTGGCTTGGTTTCTTGAGGTGAAGAACTGAAGCAGTAAAACTATTTTCTGTAATATCTTAATCCAGCAGACCTTATCTCACTACACACAAAAGTTTTCATTTTCCCAGTTTCTGTCAGTACCTAGGACAAGGAGGATCTGAAGTCGCTTCAAGCATAGATGAAATCTAATCACTGGAGCTTCACTGAAGCCCTTCCAGCTTTCTTCCAAAATACCATGCTGCATGTTTGCAATTTATTCTTCTGGACCACAGAAATGGGAAGAGAAAACAGAGGATAGTGGGGGTATTTCTGATGGGGATATGCCAATTCCTTTTACTTTGATGCAGTATTTGTGTGCATGCACTACAAACACTGTAAGAATCATGTGAGACTGCTAAGTACTGCAAGCCACAAGTCTGGGAAGTTGCCCTTAATGTAGACACATCCAGAGAGGGAAGCAAGTCAGACAGGAATAAAGTCCTACTATTGGCATCTGGTGTTCGTTTGTATTGCTCGTACTAAAAAAGCAAACCCAGCTGAGAATAATGAGTTGCATCCTTGATCAAAGTGTCTGGAGCACGAAGAAACTGATGTTAATCTATGCTGTCAGTAAAGTTTTCATATGGTCACTTTGTTCTGCTGCATTTATAGGAGCCCCTTCTAGTATTCCATGCCCTTCATTGGCTGTATGGGCAGGGTTTATGGCTTCCTTTTTATTGTCCCATGCATAACTCATCTTGCATCTCTCTTCACCCCCTTAAATACATACTCCCAAAGCACTTCTCCATCTTTATGTCTTTGGATCCTTGCTCTTTTGTGTTCTGACTAAATTACTTGACAACACTGGGACTCATTGTTACATTTCATAATTTCCTTCCCCAGCCAGTTCTAAACTTCCCAATTCCCTCTAGGGCCACATCCTGCTTCAGAAAGCCTGCCCCCCTCACAGGCTCAGGCTTGCTAGATTTGCTGTGGCTTGCAGAGAAGGAACACAACCCCCCCTGGAGAGACTCCAGGTGGGAGTTATACATATGGTCCTGAATGTAAAGGGAAGCTATTACTGTAAATGTAAAATCTGTAAATGTGAATTTGTATCTCTGTCTCCTACAATGCAGCAAAACTGGACTGGGTTTTTGACTTATCGCTAGCCTTAGGTGTGCTGTTCACAGGACTTAGGGTACAGTACTGAGTACCACTGCTTTGTTGATGAAGGAGGTGGTACTTGCCACTGTCATACAGGATGCAGTGCAGAGTATCCTTGCTGAGGCCAACTGTCTTCTACTGTCTCTGATAATTGCCCTTGACACAATAAAAAATCAAGCCTGTTTCCTGGCAGTGAGGCTGAACTCTGCCTCTTCTGATTCACAGAAAGAAAAAGCCAAGATGGAATGGCTAAAAGCACCCGACTACACTTTTTTGTGACCTTTCAACATGGCTGTCTTGAAGAAGTGCCTGCCTCTTCCCAGGCTCCCTGACATTTCCTGTATCCTGTACTAATCATACTGAAGTTCCCAGGAAATCCCACACTGCTTTAGCTCTATTTTAGCTGTCTTGGCATCGATGTGTAGCACAGTGGAGGCACAGAACATCTTGGCTGTGTTTCCATTGGGTACTTTTGAGAGTGATTTTACTGACCTGTGAGCAGCACACGATACTGGAAGACACGCTGCACCACTTTCAAAAGCTGGTGTTTCACACTCTGAGGGCTGTCACCAGACCTCTGCTGTCCTCAGTGGAGGGGAAAGAAAACACAAAAAGCAGGGGAATGTGAGCTCAACACCAAACTATCGTCATATTTATAGTTATTAACTCTAACACATCCTCAAAGAGCTTGATAAGTTACTAAGTGACTGAGAAACCACTTCACTATGTTTCAACAAAATATACTCACAGATCTGTAAATTCACCAACATACATTCTGTGTGCAAACACAGGGGTATATGGGCAACAGATACAGAAACAGAAACACATCATGCACAAGTGAACTTCTCACTTCAGTTCTAGCACCAGGATCTGTGAAGATTCTACCCTATGTGTGAATACTGGTGGAGTTGCAGAAAAAAGTATCTTTTGAGTATTCCCCATGGCAAAGCCATGCATTAGTGCAAGTAAAAAAACATGGGAGCCTTACCTCAAACTCCTGCATCATGGTAGCCAGTTGGGAATATTTAAGGCACATTTCATCTAGCAAAGACAAATTCCTGTCAAACTGCACAATGTATGCTGTGTGGTGATTCAGCCTTGATTTTCTGGAGAGAAAAACATCAGCAACTTTCTGGTGTTCCTCCCTACGTCCACAGAAAGAAAAGAAGCAGCAAATAAGTAACTAACTAACTAACTAAATAAAAAGAAGCAGAGTGATACTTCCTTCTTATTGTATTAGATCCCCAGTGGCTCAGCACACTATGCAGCTACTAGGTTAAATGGCAGGAAAGAGGGAGTGCTTCTGTGACAGACTGGACAACAACACGGGCTGCTATAGAATGGGCACCGTAAGGAGGTGGTCCTTTGGCTGTGCCTCTGCCACAGCAGCACCATGTGTCCATAGTGGGCCCTTCCAGGATACAGCTCCTGCTTCTGTAAACAGACCCTTCAGCTGCTGCAGTGCTTTGAGCAATGTTTGTGGGGGAGAATATGACATCTTCTGTTGTAATACCAGATCTTCAGGTCTCCTTCACTGCCTGCTTCTCAGCACTGCCTTACCACCATCTGTCTCAGATGCACGGTATTGAAATTTTTACTGAGCATGTACAAGGAGAGAACAGAACAAAATCTGAGATCACGAAAGAGAAATCATACTTAATAGAGCAACATGAGTTCCTGGGAATGTCCAGAACAACATGGGTGTCTGGGGGAGCGAAGGCATAGGGAAGGACTTACTGGAAGCTTCAAGCATGGTGGAGACCTGGGACCCTGTATGAGTGCAGATCTGTCACATATGTCATTCTGTTGCGTTGGCACCATTTGCAATATAGTCCTGTTTTACGGAGTAAAACAGAATGCCACAGAATAGTTCTGGACAGAATCTTAGGGCAGTTCCAGTTGTGTCCCTTTTGTCTTAGGGAACATGTAGCATGCTGTTAGAATAGGGCTGTGGCTTCTTTAGAACACAAGTCATTTTATATCCCAGCTGGAAACACCACTTCTGTTTGTGTTACAAGTGTGTAAATCATAAATCATTGATGACATGGTCTTTCTGCCAATAGCCCCTGGGTGGACACAAACCAATACACAACTCCCTTTAGCCTTTTCTTTCCTTGTTGTGTGCTTTGACTTGGAAGTACAGAGCTGATGAGGAGAGCTGTGCCCTGCATTTAAGGTTGTTACTGAAAAATTCTCCTCATCTAACTGACTTCCTTAACTGCTCAGTGGCAGTGCTGAGGTAGGATCAGCCATTGTCCATGACCACTGTCTCCTGGAGTCCAGCAAGGTGGAGGTGTGGGGCTGCAGGGTCCATCGGAAGCTGGGAAAGCCAGAGTCATACAGTCTAGGCCAGGGGCCGTGCTGGCTGCTGTAGGTTCAGTCAGCTTGGGTCTGCTGAGGTAATTTCTCTTAGATGTTTTTATTTCGGCAGTTTGGTAGAATAGAGCCTGGAAGCTGGCTTAAGTCAGAGGTCTCTTTAACTGAATGAATTTTGGAGCTTTGTCTGTCTTAGGCATGATCTTATTCTTTCATGGAAAGGCTTCGCCCTGTAAGGATGTTTGGCTTAGGTGGAGTCCCTCAGCAGGCTGCCAGCGTCTGTTTGGCTTGGAAGCGCAGCCTCGGTGCTGGGAGCGAGGGGCTGTCCCTCATCTGAGAGCTGCACAGCTGCTATGTAGATTTCTGTAAGCAGATGATCTTTAGGATCTGATGTCTGCTGTTCCTGCTTCCCAGAGCATGAGTCTACGACCTTCAGGCCAGGAGTGTGAAGCCACTTGTGATAACTATGAACTGGCAGAGGGGAATGCATACGAAGCAGGCTATCCTCACACTGACTGATGGAGCCATTTCAGGGTCATGGGCTATAACTGCACAAATATTTCAGTATTTGATTTTTTAGCCTGACAGCCTCTACATTTACTTCCTTCCTGTCTGTATGCAAAATCTACGGAAGTAGTTCAGGTTCTACTCCTTTCATCTCTGCTGGAATCCCAGCCTCCCTGCTGGTGGGGAACAGCAATGAGTTCACCCATCTGCTGTGGAAGGTATGTTAAGGCCATTGAACCATGCCATCTGTACGTACCATTTAAGGACTCTCTCTTCCAGTTCTCCCAGGATGTCTTGGTGTAATTCATAAATTTCAGGGAGTTCATTTAAGCCCTGCTTGAGTTTAACAACTTCTTGTTCATTTTCATCATCTTCTCCAAGCACTTTCAAGATGCCTTCATAGAAATCCTGTGAAAAAGGATATGGAAATTGGGCAAACAGACTTAAAATACCTTTTCTGAAATGATTATTACAATTTCTTGATTCTTAAACTATGCTTCCTAGGAATTAAAAGATATGCCATAAACTGTGATAGAGTGTGTTAAGTATGGCAAGGAGATCATAGCACGTTTTCTTCTATCCATTAGTTCATACACATTTTCTGCTGAATTCCCCAATGCTGTCAACCTAATATTGAACATTTCACTTGATCAAGCCATCAGACCCTTATGCATACAATGAGTTTGGTATCTGTTTATTTACTTTGCCTTTTACCACTGTTTTTCTTGGTGTAGTTGGTTTCATTTTTATAGTGTTTCTTAATCCCAAACATACTTTTTAAAAATGAAGGATGAGATTGTCCTATTGGTTCATTGCATCCAACAGCTTGACAAGAAAAACATGAATGTCTACATGCCTTGTGCTAGAATTTGTAACACTTCTGAACTTAAAAAGAGGAAGAAGCTATAAATTTAAGCTGTGGAACAAATAATTTTCCCTATGAAACTTAATTAGGTCCTTTATTCCTTGTATTAAAAATGGTTTTAATCTTGAAGTGGTTTATAAATTACATGGGCACATATGTAGCCAGCTCTGGTACATAATAGGGCACCTATTTAAGAGTACATAGCAAAAGGTTTCCCCAGCTTTGAGCTGGAAGTGAGGAATAAGGCTTCCATCTGAAACTGCAGTGATAAGATCCCAGGCATTAGAAAATCACCCCAGCAGCAGCCAGCAAATATTCTGAAGGTAAACCATTGCTTAAAGTCTCCTGCATTCAGAGCTCTCAATGCTGAAATGTTTTCAGGTCAAAGCCTGATTCCTACAGAATCCTTCTTCTCTGACTCAGACTTGTAAAGGGGCCTTTGCCATCCCCTGGATACAACTGAGAGACTTTGGCCAACGTGCTGCCATGGCCCTTTCCAGGTTCTTACCAGCCGCTGCTGTTTCCCCTGCCTGCTGCTGCCACACGTGTCCCCTCTTCACAGGCAATGGCTAGAGAAGCTCAGGCACTTCAAGCTGCCTGGGCTTTGGGGAGGTCTGAATCAAACTGTGGCAGTGGGTGCAAGGTGAGGCACAACACAGGGCAGGCAGGCTGATGCTGTGCACAGGTATAGCTTTGCTGCTGAGCAGCGTGGGGCAGGTTCCTAACCCAGGGGTTCTGCCTCCCTTTGCCAGGAGCCAAGGTGCTGTCACCACATGCTGTATCTCCATGGCAGTACCTGGGGGTCAAAAGCAGCAGCTTTCATTCAATGAAACTAACAGAGTGTGATTTCAGCACCCACTTCTTCAGTATTACTACAAAGTACAGGTGTAATAGTGTTATTATTAAAACTAATAACAGGTGTAATAGTGTTATTATTAAAACTAATAACAGGGGTAATAGTGTTATTATTAAAACTAATGTTTTTTTAAAAAATATATTAAAAAAACTCTCTGTCTACCCACAGATGCCAGTTCATCAGATAAAAAAAATACCGCTGCTTTAACAATCACTGAGAAGGTTATTCTGCTGGATGAGTTAATAGAAATGGCAGCTAGATTTTTCCATTCAGAGACAATTTCCTGGCCTCCTACTCCACTATGTGATGTGGCCAAATGTGCTGTGAAAGGAAGGAGGGGCTTGATAAAAGGAAATATCTAAGGTTGCACAGCTCATTGAAAGATGCCAAGCTGTTTCTGTCCAGCCCTGAGCCAGGGTGGGATGGGTTGAGTATCTTCCTCTGTCAGGATCTAGTGATCAAGGAGCTTATTGCCAAAAAGGCAAATTCTGTTCCCTGAAGTTCAAAATTCCTCTCTCACCAGTAGGAACTGACTGTGGGCAAGAGCAGGTCTAAGTCTCCTCAGATTCATTCCTGGCTTTTCTGTTACTGTCAACTGCAATGTACACACTGACTCACTACGAATTGGGATGACTGGACAATCTAATGGATACTAGCCAAAAGAAAAGTCACCCATACTACATGGGATTTAGCAGCTATGACAGGTGAAGCATTTGTTTTCTGAAAAGCCACTAGAACTAGGCAAAAAAAAATTATGATGACAATTTTCTTTTTGGTTAACTATATCCTAGATAAAACAATATCGTAAAAGTTTCTGAAGGAGTATTACTATGTTTCCTAGTTAGCTGGGTCTGATTTCCACCATGTGTCCTGCTATTAAATTTTCCATTTTTTCTGATGTGTGAGTTAGCCTATCTAACATCACATTTCAGCCAGCATACACTCCAGAGACTTACCAATCAACTAAGCAAGTCAATCCGTCTTCTGGTTGCTTTTTGTAACTCAAAGGAATCTGCAACCTTTCAAAGTCCTCGGTCATCATAATTAACACAGACTAGGGAAAGGGAAACAATCTAAAGGGTTCTTTCAGCTTTTTGTGCATGGGCAAGTGAATAGCTGTAGTAAGTTCACTACCGATGTGCTTAAGTAACCTATTATGTTACAGAGCTGTCATCTTTTCCAAATTAACATCGAACACATTGAACACTGTATTTGTCCATTTTCCACCACAGCTGAGCAACAAGATTAACACCCCTTTCCCACAGTATCTCAATGGATTTAATTAGTCATTAATTGCCTGCCCCCTTGATTATAATGAATTCTCAGACAAATTATTTAATTCCAGTTGCCTAGATAGCCAGCTTCCTAATGATTAATAAAAACCCTGCAGCATAACAGTAATCACTATAAACATCCATTAAAAAAATAATTATGTCACTGTTGAAAATGCTGAGTGCCTGGAAGGCCATTAATCAACTGCAGAGTGCTTTTGCAGTCTCACTAACTGTAATCAGTCACAGCAACTGAAGGTCTCCGAGTCTGTCACCCAAGCCCCATGTCTAAACTCAGAAGGTACCAAACACTGAGTCCATGTATTTCTCTGCTGGATCAAAACTTTCTGAGAACAGCTTCATGAACTGAAGTTGTTCAGTTCGAGGCTCTGGTGTGACAGCTACAGAGCTTAATCTCGTCCAGGGGCGGATGAGCCTCCAGATCTCACTCCGGTCTTATGCCTGTACCTGCACTGGTATTTGTCTGTGCATGGGAAAGCATAACCCAAGCCAGCTAGATGACATAAAACGTTAGCAACTCTGCTATAAAAATACATTTTTGAAACATAAAACTTTTCATTGCATGTTGGGCACCCATAAATAAGCCCTTTATAGCCACCCAATGACCATATCCTTAATTTAACATCCCTGAAATAAACCCTACAAATAAGTAAGTGAAACGAAGAGGATCAAACCCCACAGCCACAAAGGAGGGATTTGTTGGATTTGTTTTTTCTTCTTTTGTTTGTGCACATCACTAACACATACAAGTTACATTTTTACCCCCCAAGAATGCTTCTGAAGAATTCTATTCTCTGCTGGAAAGGAGGACTGTAATCTGGAACCTGTTATAAGAGTATGAGACAAGCAGGGTTAATTTCAACAACATCTTATGGTTTATGTGGAGCACAGCCTAACTGTCACATGCTTGGCTCTTGGAAGAGAATGTGATGCCCTCTCTGAGGTGATGAGGCTCACTGTAGGGTGCTGGGATATGAGATGCTTTATTGATGCTAGGAGTGCCTGCCAATGCTAAGAGGAAATAGTGATTACAGGAGAGTTTAGAGGGGAAAAAATTAGGTACCTAGCTCAGGGCTACAGAAAGGTACCCCAATTTACTTGGGATGAACAACCTGGAAACTTTTGTAGCAGGTAGTTATTTCCAGGTACTCTTTCAAAGAAGTCAGCAATGCCAGCAATGCACAGAGATTTTTGGTAGAGCACTTATCAAGGAAGTTCTCTGTCAGATTCAATATCTACACAAAATGCAGTGTTCTAATACACGAGCAAAAGGTGTAGTTAATGGGAGTTAGTTTTGGGTTTTGCTTCCAGGATTCTGTGAGCAGATGCAGAAACAGTAAGCTTGTGTATTATATCTCTCCAACAATGGGGGTGAATGTACTTTGGAATCCAGCTGCAAAAATCAGTTGTAGCGATCCTGTATGCATATCAAGAGCCATTTTGCAAGATGGATACATCCCATACATATTCAGATCTTTTTTGTGTTTCAGTCCTGCTGCCAGTTAGCCTTTATTAGCCTGAGAACATTTAACCTTGCAGGACCCTAGTGAAAGGAAGGAAAACTAATCTCTTGTCAGTTAAACCATTGTTTCAGGCAAGTATTTTCCCCAGGAGAAAAAAACTGCCTCTGTGTATGTGTGTATATGTATATATATATATATATATGCTATGTTGGGTGATTCCTTTTCTTCAACTTCTACTTGAAAATAATTTGTAGTGCAGTAATTCAGTCTGGATCCAGAATATCTGTTTGTTTTTCTCTATATTACAGAGTAGACCAAGTTAGATCAGTTCATCCAATGGGGATGAATGAATGGGGATGAATGAATCCCTAGGGAATGGGGGACTACTGCAACCAGTCTAGTTGGGGTAGTCAGGAAATGACAGGACCAAAATTAGACTCTACCTTCACTGTAAAAAGCTGATGGTTCTGCCACCTACAATAGGCCAAAAGTAACTATGTAGATTAGAAAGGTGAGTACACTGGAGGAGAGAAAGTCAGGATTTTGACTTAAAAGTGTAGCTAAACAGCTAGCTCTATTTGAAAGAAAACCTTTTAAAATTGTCCAGGGAATGCTAGATCTCCTTGGTTTTCTGTTGTTATTTGTTCATCTTCTGAAACAACAGTGTAGAAAATGCTAATCCAGTCATAATGGAAATCTTAGTTCTTGCATATTGACCATAATGGAAGGAGAATAGAAGGAGAAAGGACTACACCATTAATATGAGCTTTGCCAATAGTAATATTTAGTCCTGTGGTTTGACCAGCAGTTGATCTGCCCATGGGAATTGAGGTTCCTTCTCCCTGGCTCTCAGCACTGTGTTCCTGACATCAGGCCTGCATTTGAGGCAGAAACCATGACTTTCTAGTAGAAGATGGTGACTGTAGAGCAAAGCCACTCTTTAACAGGTCAAGAGAAATATCTGAAATAAATAGTATTTCTGTGAACAAAAAGTGCACATTATACTAGAAGGACCAGATTACTAGACTGTGGCTGGATTAGAAAAGCTCTGAATGCCTGCACTCTAAGTAATATGTTCCAGATCTTGAGTGCTGAAACAAAGTCTCTACCTGCTCTTTATTCCATTGTCTCACTGGGAGGAACAAAGCTTCTCCCTGCAGTCATGCACAAAGCAGAATAGAGCTCAACTGCTTCCCAGATTATGAATTATCTTCATGTTGTTGATAATGAGGGAAAGAAATCTTAACTCAAAAGGAGTCAATGCAATGCCTTGAAGAAGTTAATAATCTGCTGTTCTTGCAGTCACCCGCCAGAGAAAAACTATGTAAATTTATACCAACCAAAGGTCTGATCTCTATTGCTGTCATGGCTGAATCAGCTTTCTCTGCTTATACCTCTGGTCTATATCAAAGAACAAGAAATGTCTGATGGGTGAATAAGTTCCCCTAGGATATTTCTACAAATTTCAAGAATATATTTGTGAGTTTCCATTATGGAACAACACTGAAAAAAAAGTAAAAAGGAAGTGAGTGCAGAAAGCAGAAGTATTAGTGGAAAACCATGGGCATTTATCTGCCTCAGTCCCCACCTGGGGATAGTGGCACTTCAGCTGCACAAATCCTGTCTGCACACAGCATGTTTACCTTGCTTACACCACAGTACCCACCTGGCATCCAGACTTTCATACTCTTCAGTAAAGTACATACATACATCCATCAACATACATGCATCCAAAAATCATTTTACTTGTATATCTAGAATTGCAATTGCTTCCCAAGTCAAGCTGATATTTTAATGGACTGATAATATTGGGAAGTCATTCATATTTGATGCTTTGTGAGGGGGCCAGGGAGGAAAACGTGAAATCTTGTTGCAACCCAAACTACGCAACTGAAGTCTATACTAATTGCATAAAATGGTGCAGGCTTTTACAACCACGTTCACTTTCAAAGGGAAGGTGGATTCAACAGACATTGCATATTGCAGAATCTAAGGGACATCTAGACATTACAGCTGAGAGGAGGCTGAAGAGTTCAAAGGAGGAGAATAAAGTCTCCATATTAAAGTTGAATGCAGACATGAGGCTCTGTACAGTATCCTGGGAGCCAGGTCTGACTCATGGTGGTGCTTGGAGGTATCTGCATCACAGCCATCAGCCTCTCTGCTAATGATGAAAGTGGCACCCCTGAATTAAAAAGTGGCACATCTCCTGTAGCAGACTGAATGACCCCTGATCTGCATGAAACAGTGATCTTATGAAATTTCTCACTACTGAGCTCAGCAGAAACAATGCCAGATGAACAGCAGAAAATGCTATCGCAGCAGCCACAATTAGTCTCTTCTCCTGCCATGCAGGGCACAATCTAGGTCAGGACCCCTGACCTCAGCACACATTCACATGCAGCCAAATACACACATTCATCCAAAACACTGCAAATGAATTTCAAAGCCAGCAGGCTCTATCGTATGCACTGAGAATACTGTATCAGTGGGGCTTGTTTCCAGGGAATTGTCCTGATGCCAGATGTGCTAGTGTGGCTTCTCTCTCCTTTTAAGAGATAGACACATTATCTGAAAACTATTTTGGCTCAACATTCCTACTGTGGGAGCTCCGTGGCCAATACATAGCTACTTTCCCACTGCCCTTAAACACAACAATGAATATATAAATGAGAAAAAACCCCAGGCTACTGTAAGTGAGGGCAAGCTATTCTTTGTAACAGTGTGTCTTTTAGGCTTTTATAAGAGTTTCAGAGGGTCTAACAGCCAGCTAGTTCTTCATTTAGCCAGCATGTTCCATTCACTAAAACATTTGATTAGGAAAATAATGACTTGATTGGTCCAGCAGAACTTTGAACATCATCCAAGAAATTTACAGTAATAAAAAAGACTCAGCAAATCATTCACTTGAAGTGTAAATAATTAGAAAGATGGAATTCTGTTTTGTCTAACATGTCCAAAGGTACATAACTACATAACAGGTATTTTTTGTTCTTGAGAATTTGCTACCCACAAGAATTCTGAAACTTGAGTTTAATCATGAGGCTGTCATGAATTAATGAGGCTGACTTCATGATAATCTGCATTTAGGTACCTTTGAGTTAGAGACTGGAGCACTATAATGATTTTGTTCTTTTTTATTTCCTAAGATTTATTTTGCAGTCAGAAGCCTTGGGATACCCAGTGTAGGGTTGAATTCCAAACTGTTCTGAAGGCTGGAGAACCAGCACATATCTATTCATATCATATTCGTATCCATGCCTTCATATACTTAGGAAGCATAAATCTGAGTCTTGGTGTTTCTAAGAATTGTGGTCCACTGTTATGAGGAAAATGCAAACCAGGAAATAGGATCAACTTTCTTTGAATGAGGATGTGTTGGGGCTGATGTTTTTCTTCAGTGCAGGGCTGTCTTTTAGGTACCTTAATTCAATAAATGCCTTGGAGGGAAGTAATAATGACCTCAAAGGGGTTTATGCATACAAAAAAAGGACGATTTTACGTACAAAAGCCAAAGGCAAAATAAAAATGAACATGGTACACTATAAAGCAAATGCTTGATTGCATACAGACTGGGATTGTGAGGCAATCTGAGTCACCCTAAATTTGATTTGTGCACATCTTGTAAACTCATTTGAAATAGACTAGCTGAAGGGAAGTAAATGAACCAGACTCTCGGTGATGCATGACACTTTAGGCTCAGAAAGCCACCTGCAGCATTTTTGTTCAAGAGCGAGCACTAAGAAATAATATCAAGTGCAGCCTGCATTACTGGGGCAGAAAAATAGGAGAAAAGAATGACAAAGTTTGAGGATTAAATAATCCTGAAGGAAATTTAAAGACTAATCAACTTCTGAAAACTAAATTGTGAATACCAAGAGATCACGGACTTGGACTACAAGGCCCTGCCAGTTCCATTTGCTCAGACCAAAATGAGTTCTTAAGTCGCTGCTCCAGAGAATTGCATTACCTTTGAGTAGGGCAAGTAACAGCTAACCTTTTAGATTATTATCACTACTACCACACCAACTGATATGGAGTTTGTGAGCTAACACAGTGTTTCCAGTCTTTCAGTTCAATACCAGAGTGGGTGTATGGAAATGTCATCATTTTGGCAATCAATCAGTTTATTAAAGTCTCCACTGAAAGGCCAAACAGATTCTGTTATGCTGAATGAATAGCAGCTACAGCCAAGCCTGGACATGAGATGGGAAACTGCTCCTGCTGCAGGGTTAAGAAAAGCCCTTTTTTCCTTTCTGAAAAGAGCTTGGGTGTGGTTTATTTCCTTGCCTTTCTCACCAACACATGGGTTTACACGAGAAGACGAAACTTGAGACATGAAGATGAACATTTAGAAACTGTTTTCATGAGAACACTGGTGATGGGAAACAGAGAAATGTTTGCCTGAGCTGAGGAGTGTTGTCAAGGAAGCCCTTGGTCCTAACTGGCCATGAGTGGGGTGCTGTACCTTGACAGTAGTTTGATGACTCTCTGTTCACTCATGGCTGCTTCTGAAATATGCCAGTGGGACTTGTGTCAACAGCAAGTGTGCAGTGAAGCATGATTTTTTGCTGATGTGACTATTCCTAACGCTATTTAAATACGGAAGAATAAGGGAAAAGGGGTATTTTAATTTATTGTACCTTTTTGCAGTATGGCAGTATGGAAAAACCTCTGTTAGGCAATATTATCCCTGCACTCTAAGGGACTTACACATTGTAAAATTGGTAACGGTTTCTCTAGATTTTCGGAATAATACGTTGGGCAACAGGTGAATATGAAGATCCAACAGCAGTTGGGGTGGGAAATGTAACAATGCTGTGACTATGGCTTTCCAGATTGAACATGGAAAAGAACAGATAAACCCATAAACCAGTGGGTTTATGCCACACAAGAGCTCTCTATCAGGCCTTATACTTCTGTGTGTTCTCTCATACGTTTCTGACACCAGATATCCAGCCCATACTGGCTATTACCAATACTGCATTATCAAAAAAAAAAAAAAAAAAAAGCTTAAAAGGAAGCAGAGTGAATCCATTCAAACCAAATCACCATCCTTCATAGCTCTGCATCCATCAGTCTCGCTCTGAGGAGAGAGTGTTCACTCCTGTTTATCACCATCTCCTTCTCTTCACTAGGCTTATTCTGCATCTTACACCAGTCTGAGAGCCCCAGCAAGCATTGTTGGCCAACGCTTTTCCCTCTGAATGATAAATTTATAGATTTGATGATCTGCAGCAAGAGCAGATTAGTGGCAGACATATTCCTTTGCAATGGTTCACAGTAAGCCATTCCTTCTTAAATTCTCCTCAATCCCATCAGTGTTTCTATGTCTTCTAAATTGCAGCTAAGTAAAATGGTATTTAGGCTTCAGTAATTAAAATTATTTACTTACCATGTGTAACAGCTGGAGCATCTCCACATATCTGAGGAAAGAGACAAACTTTTATTAATTGCTATCAAATGAATATGGAAGGGTGGACTGCCTAGCTTCAACTTTAGAATAGCAACAGATAGTTTGTAACTATGAACTCACACTTTTTCTGAAGACATCAGCTCCTGGGCAATGAGGTAAGCTCTGGACTGGCCTTCTTTCTGTCAACAGAAAAAGTCAGAGACAATTAAAAGATGTCTCATTCCAAGAAGTAAAGCAGTGTTAAAGAGCACTTTGAACTGACATATTTTGTCAGTAAAAATAGTGACTAGACTTTTATTCTTTGTTGTTCAGTGTCTGGCATCCTGGACTTCTTTCCATGACAGGCCATTTCCCCAATTCAAATACTCGTAGTATAGTACAAAACAATAGCTGCCAATGCAGATATCAAGTTTGTGTTCTTATTGAAAATGGACAACAAATTTCTGTTGATTTTTACAGGTCCAAAATTTGTCAAAGAAGCAGAAAGTGCTTAACTTTAAACAGACTAGCTTCATGGCTGTTGCGGCTCATCCTACGTGGAAAAGGGAGCTCTTTATCAAAATGGTCATATTCCAAACTGTTCTGACTGCTGTGCGTGAGAGCTGCGGAAGCAAATGGGGCAAAGGGCTTTATTGCATGATAAACAAAATGTCTACATGAAATGGCCATAAATATCTCCAGAAGTAGTTCAGTACTTCACCAGACAACACTGAAATCTCAGTGGCATCTACTTAACTGGTGGGCATCTTGGAAGACACAGTGAACTGTGAAAGCAAAGTATATGGCTCTGAGGTGCAAGTGGCTAATTAGGGCATTTTGCTCATACTTCATGACTCATCCTTATGATAAGAGATGAACAAAGCATAGAAATATGTACTGAAAGGAATGTTCTAGGAAAAGTTTTACTTTTTTAGCAGTGGTGAAGTAGGGAGCTAAACCAGTGGTCCAAAAGCAGTAAATAAAGCAGCCCTCAGTGTCCTAAAGTGGACTCAGGTGAAATGAGAGCAGCATCAAGTCTTTGTGACAGTGCTTGCCAGACCAAGTATGCTGGGAAGAAGACTCAGTGAAGCAGAAAGCCAAGGGTCCCCACATGGCTGCACAGCCTCCATCTGCTAAGCAAAGGCATGCACTGAGGCTGGAGGGCAGCTTCTGGAGAGGGAGCTGGGAAGGAGCCATACCACAGGGCTGGGCACATGACTGGCTGCAGAAAGTAAAGATTTCTAAAAAGGTGGCAGCTTGGCGGTGTTACAATAATCACTTGGACTTTGTTTCAGAAACTTGATGGTTGAGGGACCTGCACTCCCTCTATCCCCTGTTCCCAGAAGTCTGTCTCTAAATACTGTTGTCTATCTCAGAGTTCATTTCCTGGTTTAAGAAACAGCAATTACATAACACAAGACAGGCAATGCCTAGATGCACTCTCTGACTTGCCCTAGACAGGCCATGTGACACTGAGGTCCCTGAATTTTGTCTCTTGGCTAAGACATATTAATCATAAAAGCTGATGGCACTTTGGTGACAGTGCCAGTCACTGGCCTCTGGGCCCAGTGCCAGCTCTTAGTTGTGCTGATCTAGTTGTTTGCATGACCTTGATCAGAACCAGACTGGTCTCCTGATCCAGCTTAAAAAATTGTGGGGCTGGGGGCAAATCTGCCTCCATGGGGCTGGAATGGGGTTGTTTGGCCTAAGAGCAGCACAAGCAGATCACAGAACAATTCACTAAACCCCAGAAGCATTAGTACTGGACAAGTCACTTCTCTGGTGTACTCAGGGAGTGACCCTTTGCATTTCAAAAGTGGGAAAACTACTGAAGACTTGGAATCAGCAGCTTCATCCTTGTGCATGCCACTGGCTTGCCATACTGACACGGACAAACTCCATCTCTCTGCCCGTCTTAGTACATGCATGTCATTTCACACGCTGCTCAGGGTAGGGGGATTGGACCTTGGTGGTACCCAATCAGAGGCTTATCACAATTTCATAAGCTTCAGCCTCTGAGCTGAGGGACTTCATAACGCCCCTGTTGTAACTATCACGCACTATGAAGCAGTTAACAGTGATGCCTCAGTGGTGCCAATAGTAAACTGAGGCGTTACAAGAACAAATGACTTTTTCAGGCTGGCTTTGTGAATCAGTGAGAGAGAAGGAGAAGCTGTCCACATCTGTCTCCCAGTCGAATCTTAACTATTAAGCTCATTTACCCTATAATTCCTTTAATGCTCATTAGCTGAGTGGGTCCCAGATGGATCTATTTTTTTTTCTTTAGCAGTAAAAAGCAATCATGAAGTTCAGGTTTGAATCCAGCTCAATGATGATAAGAAAAATCTGGGGTTCTGCATCCTGGACCTTGAGCATTTGTCTAGTGAGTGAAGGTTCAGATGTAGGAGATGAAGAGAAAGTCCTTATTTTACTAGGCATGAGTTTTCTGTTCCTAACTGGAATCTCTAATTCCAATATTATTTTCTGTAGGCAGCTCAGATGCCATCATACAACCTTGAGAGCCCAGTACAGAAAAGCCATGTGTCACCTTCTGATAAATTGGTAAGGATTTAATTAAATGAACATATATAAAAGACATATGAATAAGAGGTGGTCCAGGACCATCTTCTAAATTAGATTAGCAGGAGAAAAAAAAGGAGTGAATCTCCATCAGTAGTGTAAGTGAAGGACACCGCTCTTCGTAATATAATCCAGTAGAATCTCAAAGGTTGAGAAAACTTACAGCATTCCCTGTCTCTGAGTTCTCTAAGTTGTTATTATATGCCAGCAGAGTGAAGAGAAGGAAATAAAGAGCTTTTTTAACCAGAAATAATGAATTTTCACTGTTACTCTTATACAGAGGAATCAGGACTACCATGTGACTTCTGATGACAAATGCTAGACTTCTCAGGGTCTGAGGTACTCCCAGTGGAATAAAGGCAAAAATTCAAAATCCACCTCCTGTTTTACATTTTTATACCTGCCCCATTCTAAATAGGTTTTTAATAATGAAAATTCCTCTAACAGAGATGAAAGCCCTCTTTTTGCTCTTTTAAAATAAAGTTGATAATGTAAAAAATACCACAACAGATACTACTGGCTGTGTTTCAGATTGTTTACAGTGCAGGGGCTCTAGCAGCCCCTGAAAATTTCTCCCCACTTGCATGAGTCTGGTCCCCAGGAGAGCATGGATTCAAAGGAGATGAGCTGTTGAAACAATACTAGGAAATGTGTGTACAAAGCTAACTTTTTAAACTACATTTACTTGTAAAAATGAGCTTAAAAAGAAACATCAGAGGAAAAAATCTGCTTCAAACTGGAAGTCTTGAGATTCTCCAGCAAACAAGCTAAGAGAAAGCAGATGAGCAAAACCAAAGCATGCTCCTTGCATTTTGGTACAGAAATTCACTCATGACCGTGAAATTCACTCATGAGCAGATAGAATTCAGCTCAATGTAAATGAAATTCATGTATCTGGACACAGGGGGGAGATTTTATAATCGAGGCTGTTTCATGCATTTATTTAAACCAAGTTTCCCTGAGGAGCAGAAAAACAGAAATCAAACGAACAAACCCCAGAAGATTCCTTTTTTTTTTTTTTGGCATGTGCGTATGTGTCTTTTAAAATCCAAATTTGATTCTTAGCCTGCCAGCCCTAAATGGCTGTTTTGACAAGATTAGCTCATTTTGAAATCCTATTTTTGCATCCAGACCAATATGTGTCTGCCAATTCTCCCCAAATGACAGTGCATCTGAACTCTTTCATATTGTACAGGCACTCCCAGGCATTTTGTTCCAAGAGATACATCACTTCATCAGGGAGCTGGACAAGTTCTTTGCACTTTGGCATTATAGAGGCAGGTTTTGATAGAGCAGCTAATGTTCCCTTGGCACATAGAAGATTGGTGTGAGAAGACAATAAGCAGAGGCAGGAGCAGCAGGGTAGGAAAAACAGTCCTCTATGAAGTCCTCTGTAAAGACACCAGTGCTTCCTGAGACATGAGCACTCACTGGTTCATCAGCCGGCTTGGAAATATGGCCTGTAGTAAAATGAAGCTGTTTTAAGAGAGCTCCCCAAGAGCTTGTGGAAGTCTGGTACTGAGTACTGTGATCCTTGCTGACAGTCAGCTTGAGAAGCAAAGGCCAACAAAGCAGCCACACCTGTTCTGATGTTCTCTATCAGCCATGTGCAAACAGTTTGTGTTCTGAAGAATGGGAGAGATACCTCCAGTTAGACTCTGAAGCACATACTTGTTCTCTAAGTGCTGCCTTCTTCTCTGACAGCTACACAGCGTGGTTACACCAGGGCAACAGAACAATTAAAATACATGAGGTGCAATAAGGGAGACATTTAGAAAAACATTATTTCCCAGTGTCTTTAGTAAAACCCTACAAGAAGGGGCAATAAAATTGTTTTTAGCAGTCTTGAATTTACTTCCCAGTGCACAGTGATTGCATGCATTCCCTTGTGAACTCAAGTCAAAGTTTTATAGTCACTTCACAACTACCATCACGAGATGCTGAGAAATCTGGTCATCTTAGATAAGACACTAGGGTACACTCTAGAAATGCTAGTGGTTTGTCAGCTAACTAATAGGAAACTATCTGAAAGGAAAAATGTTTTTCACTTAATGGGGAATGTCAGAAATTTAAAGGCTTTTCCCTTTCCAAAACAGTGTGAAAGCAACAACCAACCAGCAAATAAAACCTCACAAATCTCAGAGGAAAAAAGATTGATTGTGACTGTTTCACTTGTTTCATGTCATCATGAAGATCAAACCACAGTCTTTTCCACTGGTACCAGAGGCAGTTTAGCACCCTGCAGGCTAGACATAACTGAGATATGGCATGCGGGGAAATCAAAGGAAGCTATTTCCCCTCCAAGATTAAAGCAACAGCAATTTCAGTTACCTTTCAATGTCATTCTGCTTGCAGTTTCTATTTTCTGTTTCTAAAGAACTGGTGTCCTGGTAGGGGGGAAACTATGCTTCCCTCTTCATACTGGCCTCTAAACAAAGCTTCACGTTCTGGCAATGCCTGAAGAGATCTGATCTTCCTAGAATCAATCTACTTATGCTTTTCCTTGACAGAGTTGACCCTTATTTAGCCATCATTTGGATTTGGAGGCTCATCTGCACAGACTTTTTCAGGCTCTGACACATGCTCATGACCAAACACAAGCCATCTACAATCAGGAAGTTGTATAGCTGTGTTGACACTGAGAGACCAGGACAAAATGAAAGGCAGAGAGAGGTGCAGGTAATCAGGATTTGCTATTTTCCTATGCAGCCTTAGTTCCTGGGGCTCAAATTGGAAGACTTCAGAAGAACATACCCATTTGTTGCACGCATACCAAATGAGCTATGCACTGTGTGCTTGTACAGTAACCCAAGGGTAGGCTCACGTTGGTTTTTAAGCACAGACACACATACGCACGCACGCATGCGCACACACGCCCTCCAGTGAAAAACAGAGGTAAATTTGTGCCTAAGCCTCCTCGATGCCATTTGTTTAACAACTGCACTGTTAGTCAGCTTACTGGAGATTAAAACAGCCTTATATGGTCTTAAGATGTGGTCACATTTCCATGATCTTCCCCATAATTTGTTTAAGAGCTGTTTTATTAATCAGAAATCAGTAAAATAAACCCAAACACAAGTGGATTTTCCTGTAATGAGAGAATTTTGAGATGGCAGAGACCTATTAAATAGTTTACTCCAGCCAACGCAAAACTGGTTACAATACGGTATTTGTCTTTTTTTTACTCAGTGGAGTTTTAAATTTTCAAGATTGCAGCTAAATCCTTTGGAGCAAGACATTTTTCCTGACATTGAAGTCAGGACTTTCTTGCTGTTTATGCTGCCTCCACTATCTGTCTTTGGACTACATTCTTTGCCTTTGCCACATGCTATAGGGGCAAATTGCTGTTAACACACTGGGGGAGTAAAGGACTGATGGCTCTGACATTCCTAAATGAGCACGAGACAAAGAGCAGAGAGAGTTGAGAATCTAGATCCTTCTGCTAACTGCTTTTTCCTCTCCAGCTTTCATGCAGTCCCCATTTTTGGGACTTTTACCTTGTTGATGAGGCTGGGATCACCAGGGCTGCTCTCCTCCTCTTCTGAACTTCTCTGCTCCTCATCTGATGTGACAACTTCCATTGGTATCATGGAGACTGGGCACACCTTGTAAGGCTCAGTGTAGGCACTGCAGAGAGAATAAGAACAGACTAGCTCAGTGGTATTATTCCCTCAGTTTGGAATAAAAAGTTCATACTTAGTTGCAACCAGAACTGCTTTGTTCCTCCCTAGTCAACCCCTCAAAATCAATGCAGTAAAATCATGCTAACATCTCAGTGCTTATTAAAAATGGAAGTTAGATGTTGTAACAATGGGTTTTTCTGGGAAAACAGAATGATGAGAAAAGTATAACTGTAATACCAATGGTATCAATCAAACTACAAGATACTCAGATCCCAGAATCCTCAAGTTGTTTCCAGGAAATCTGAATTCAGCTCCAGAAACCTCGAGAAAGCTGTGCAGTAAGAGTACTGGATCTAGTATGCAATACAGGCCAGTGGCTTCACAGCATTTTCTTTTAGAAAAAGAAAAATTCAATTAAAATTGCCCATGATTTCAAAACCTCCACAAAGCATGACTAGAGGTAGGTAATCCAGATGGTGCCTGCCCTTTACCTTAGAAAGGTGTCGTTTATTGCCAATCTGAATACGCCTAGCTCCAAACTCCGGTTACTAGATCTTGTTAAACCTTTGTCTGCTGAACTGGCAGCAGTCTTCCAAATGTTGTTACTGTGTACTTACAGGCTGCATTCAGGTTGTCCCTTCATTTTGACTTCTATATGAAATAGGTGAACATCTTGGTGTCTTACTATGTTATGCCTCCTATCATTTAATCATTCTAAAATCTCTGAACTTCTTCCAATTATCCATTAGCATTATTCAATTTACTACCCATTTTAGCATCAGTTTTTACTACTAGCCAGTTTTCGCACTGTTCTTGGTACTGCAACACAAAACTCATTATTTCAGCACTGACGAAAGACATATACCAAGACTGCTATACCAAGTATACCAGCTCTAACACCCACCTATTCTTACTTGACTTTACTGAGGTTTTACATTCAAGGACCATACTAGTATTTTTGGCCACAGTGTCGTTCTGGGAGTTCATATACAGCTTATACACCACAGTGGCCCCAAGCCTTTTACATTTCCAGGGCAAGGTTCCAGCGTTCAGCCAACAGGGTGAGTCTTGAGAAACAAAGTCTGACATCTCTGTGTTTTCCAATAGACATGTTGGCCAACCAGGTTAGTCTGTGATGTGAGCCTGGATTACTCAGTGTGTACGATTTCTATACTTCTCATTTCCTCTGAAACATTAACTTCCTTTCACAGCTCTGCCTCACCTCTTTATTTTTCTTTGATCTCCCACGTGGGGTTCCCAGATGTGAACAAACCCAAAACTTCAAAGCCAACACTAGAGTTACAGGAGGCTGGGCAAAGAGGGGTTAATGTAAGTGGGAGGGCAATGAAGAAAGAGATTCCCAAGGCCACTGACCAGACTCTTATTTCCTCATTTCTAAGCTGCAAACAGGGCTGTGTGTCTCCCATGCAGATGTGGCCGTCAGCCTTTCTGTTACACCTCCAGCTTTTCCCTCATGCACAGAGTCCATGAGTTCTCACAGGCTGCCCAGTGCACTTCTCATGCCTGGACAAAGGGCCAAGCAGCAGCACTGTTCCTCTTGTTTATTATTAGTGTCTGCAGTTTTTCAGTGTAAGTGGCATCACCAAACTTTGAAAACCTGCCTAGCCTCAACAGCAAAGGGGCCTCAGCGCAAGTGAAAGCAAGAGCAAGGCAAATACAGGAACAGTTCAGGGAGCTTATTAATAGTTGAGCCAGTCTCAGTCCTTACTCGCACAGTCCTGCAATTTGTAGTTGTTTGCCCCAGCAGACATGAAATTAAGGCCCTCCCTCCTTTTCTCTCTCTCTCTCTGATAAATGACTGCATTATGTTAATGTAAGAACACATTACAATTTGGGAAGAATGCCTCAGTATATTAGTCCTGTAATCATTATGAATGGCATTATTAAAGGCTCATGTAGTAGCAGAACTTGCAATATTGCTGAACTGCTACAGGGGCTTCATTTACAGTAGACCTGCAGCCAGTGGCATGGCTTGTGTTTAAAGAGAAGTCTCAAAATGTTATGGATCTCATTTGCACAAGGGATAGGCATAAGCATATTTGTGCCACCATTTCCATTTTGCTCTTCTCTGACCACTCCAGCAGCACTCTGGTGTTTACTTCTGAGACTGTTCTATATTGTCACAGAGCTCCTGGGCAGTACACCTTTCCCAATACTCAGCATGTGTTTTACTCCAATGAACTCACACATCTTCGTCCACCATACATGTCTATGGTCCTGTGGTCTCCTAGCACTCCTAGCTTCTTAAGACTTGAACTGTGTCCATGAACTGCTAAATGATACTTTTCTTTAGCTCATTAAAAGCACTGCTAAATAAGCTTACTGTAAGCAATAAATTTTAATGCAATGGAAGATGCAAATAAAAGTGTGCGTATGAAGAACAAGGGGAGAAATAGTCCTGGAGGTTGCAATATCTCAATAGACACAGTAATACCCAACTAATTCTCCTCCTTGTAGCAATAATTTGGTTGGATGAGAACAGATTGCAGGCACATTATCTGCTGCTCCTCCAGCAATTGTCTGTCATCATTCCAAGAGTTAGCCAGCACAAGAAAGGAAGCAATGGGCCTTCTGGGACAGTCTGACATTTAATTGACTGAATAAATGCAGGAGGATGCAGTGCAGCAAAAGTCTTTCAGTTAGCACCAGTTACATTATAATTACCAGAGCTGCTGATAGGTACAGAGCAGGGAGAAGCTGTACAGATGCACCCTACTAGTTACCTGTGTGCCTTTATCTCTGAACATGTATTGGTACATCTGAAAAAGTGTTCTGGCATCTACAGATTCTCTGCTTATCCTGCTCCTATAGTTTGTTTACATCTCACCTCAAGTGACCTCAGTGACTGAGGGGAGGGTGAAGCCATCAAGGAGAGGGAAGCTGAACTGATCCTTGTACTAGCACTTTGTAAATAAAGTCCAGACACAAGTCTCTATTAAGTGGGTGATTTAACAGTGGCAAAAAACACAGACAAAGTTACTATAATAATGGCCTATGAAGACCATGTATTTTTGTTTGCATAACATCACAAATGCTCTCGGCTGTATGCTCATCTCTTGGCCACACACAGGTGATGTCCTGTTTCCTCCTTTAGAGTCACCAACTGCCTGAAAACAACAACAACAAGAAAAAAGTCTGAGTTGGTGAAAATCTCAACTTAAGGCCTGTGACTTCCACCAGATGATGTAAGTCCTCTGTACCAGTAAGGATCAGATTGCCTGCAGTTTGCTTTCAATAAATCAAGTGATGCATCCTAAAGAAAGGCTCATAAATCTCACTTGCCTTCTGCTTCATGGTCTATGATCGTGAAGGGAGAAGGGGAGTGCTCTTTTTTTTGTAAGGTATTTATATCAATGTATCCCCAGACCAGTCAGCTATGCTTATTGATACCTGTGGACTATTTATCCTGTCCACCAAGTGGCTCCTTATACATCTGAAGTGCAGCTGGTTAGGCTGTTAAAATGTGCTGGCCATGATCCTTCAAATGCTACTGCAGTAGATCCATCACAGTGCCTACAAGGTATTATCACATATGTTGGGACAGATGTACAGCATATTTCTGACTTGCAATGAATCTGCAGCAGACAGTGGAAATGTGCTGGAAACGTGCTAGTCAAAAGCACTTCATCATCTCCCTGAAGCAGCAACAATTAATCCAGGGTTCAGATGTCATGCAGTTTTAGTGCCACAGTTTAGAACACAGAATCACAGAACAAAATTATAGAATGGTTTGGGTTGGAAGAGACCTTACAGATGATCTAGTTCCACCCCCTTGCCATGGACAGGGTCACCTTCCACCAGCCCAGGTTGCTTCAAGCCCCGTCCAACCTGACCTTGAACACTCCCAGGGATGGGGCAGCCACAGCTTCTCTGGGCAACCTGTGCCAGGGCCTCCCCACCCTCTAGGTAAAGAATTTCTTCCTAACGTATAATCTAAATCTCCCCTCTTTTAGTTTAAAACCATTCCCCCTTGTCTTATCATTATCTGCCTATGTAAAAAGTCACCCTCCCTCCTTTTTATAAGCCCTCTTTAAGTACTGGAAGGCTGCAATGAGATCCCCCCAGAGCCTTCTCTTCTGCAGGCTGAACAACCCCAGCTCTCCCAGCCTGTCTCCATAGCAGAAGTGCTCCAGCCCTCTGAGAACCTTTGTGGGCTGCTCTGGAGCCACTCTAACTGGTCCTTGTCTTTCTTGTGCTGAGAACTCCAGGTGGAGTCTCAGGAGGACAGAGTAGAGGGGGAGATTCCCTCCCTATTAATGATATGGGAGGGAGCAGGCAAGTGGGAGACTCCTGTGACTAAACCCTCTCGAGATCAAAGCAAGTCTTGTGTGGCCAGTGAGGACATTCAGATTACCCCATCCCAGTCCTGAGCACTTCCATTGTTCTCGTGTGTCTGTCCAGGAACAAGGGACTCCTTAATTGGATTTCAGTATTCCAAAATGCAGTTTTTAGAGAAGGAGACTGGGTGGCTTATCATTAATCACCATCACCAGTCATCCTGAATTAGCTTCCTTGGAATAAATTAGTTTCTTTTGGAGGTAAGTTTCTATGTACTTTCAGTGTAAAGAAGGGTAGGAACAAGTGCAGCACTTAAAGAACCTCTGCTGTGTTTGTATTTGAAAGGAACCCATAACTGGTATCCATAAGGTATATATAGCATACAGGATGGTCCCAGCTAATAAAACTCAAGAGGTCAGCAAAGAATACCTTGCTTAATGACTTCCAGGGTGTGCTGAGGTTTTAACCATTGTGTCAGCACTCAGTTAACAAGTATCTGTTCAGCATTCAGACACCCGGACTACCTGGATTACTTCCCTGCTGCCTCCCCGTGGTCTTTCACTCTGGTATCCCCAGTCAGTGCCACGACAGAGAGAGAATAGTTCTTTTCTTTGCATCTGTTGCAAACTGCAAATTAGATGATGCAAATTAATTACTACCAATATACTTGAAGGCCAAAGAGCCCCCTGATTTATTTTCTGAAAATTTCTTAGGGGTTCAGAAGTGCCTGCAAGTAAAAATCAAAGCAGTATTTTGCCAAAAATGTCACCACAAGACAAAAGAAGCAGTTGAGGAAGCTAGAAATCACGTCCTTGGTTCCATTCCTATAGTGGAACCACTGTATTAAAAGCTGCTTTTGTCAGTAATTATCAACACATGGCTTCCCATATGCATTGTTTCCACATAGTGGCAATAGGAAGTAAGTGAACTCTTTGGGTTTCTGAGGTAAGTGCTGACTTCTGCTCTGCCTTTTGTGGGGGACAGAATGTCTTTTGCATCTTTGTCCAGGATGTTTCCTCCATTCATTAGCCAAACCATGGTTCTAGATTGCTAAAAGACGATTCTCTTAATTCTTTGCTAAAAAGAGAATGGCTGTGGTGTTGAATTCTGTTAGACTAGATCCATCAAAGCTCTGAAATGAATGACAGTTTTGACTAAATATTTTTCTGTGTGCATTGGTGATTTCATTAGCAATTATTTGGCGTGAGTCAGCAAAGAAAGTTTTCAAGAACTACCTAAGAAGGTACAAACAGTTATTCTTTCCCTGTGGAGTACATCCTCTACAAGTATAACTTCCCTGAAGCCAGCTGAGTGGTGATGAGCTTGACACAGCTGCTCAGAATCAGATATGCTCAGTTTACAAATGACTACTAAATTGCTGCCATAACCTTCCCATCCACAGACTGTAGCCTGTGCCCATTTTAACTCCCCTGTCATAGGGATCTTAGCTCATAACTGCTTATAATAAATGGGATGCAAGACCAGAATCTCACCTGGACACAGCTGGGTTATGCAAAGCCCACATATATAAAATCCCCTCTATCCAGTGGGAGAGGAAAAGTAATCAATACCCCCCAAACCCCAACCCTCTATTGTTGGACCAAGAGGATTGAATCCAGCTTTTTTTCTACATGCAGTATCCCTATCCCTGGCTTTATTTCAAGTCCCATGTTCAGTAGTTACTAATTAAAAGCCTGTCTTTCTCAGACAGTGACATCCTTATTGCATAAAATTAAAATCATATGAACTCAATGCAGTGATAGTAATCGGAGGAGGCAATAGGGTGCTGAAAAAAACTGTTCTATTAAAACTGGTTATTTATTTTCTTGTATCCATTTGTAAATTATTATTTTAATTCATTCTGCAAAAGGAAGGCTCACTACTAAAGGAAATTCAAGTCCAAATGTATTTAGAGCCAAAAAAAGGAAATGCCTATTAGTGCAGCATATGTTTAGCCAGTCAGTTCCCTGTTATGGCAGATCATCAAGGCAAATATTATATCTGAAGTCTGAAAAGAGCAGGAAAGACATGATGTCTGCTCATAACATACACAGCCTGTCAAGGCAAGGTAACACAGGGATAATCACATTTCACACTCTGAGCCATAAACTTGTTTGCCTGCCAAGGCCAGAAGGGATCTCTTCCTCATGCCACAAGCATTTCAATTTGAATTTTGCTCTTCCTTGAATTGTTGTGGTGCAGAATATAGGAGAGGAAAAGAGGGTTTTTGCTCAGGTGCATAAGGCTTTTGCTCTATTCCAGACAACATTAGGGTCAAAACTCTCCCATCTTCAGCCACTGCTCCCAGAGGTGCTCAGAGAACAATGGTGCTGGTGCAGGCTAGTTTTGTAAGGGAGCACTGACAGTGAGGAGCATAAAGGTGTTGGGGCTTCATCTCAGGGAGTGTTCTCTGGCCCAGCCTAGGTCACTATGAGTAGAGAAGGGATAAGAGAAAGCTTGAGATTGAGGTTTCACTAGCTATATGCCAGATGTGCTAGGCTGGATTGGCTGCTCTTGCTTTGAGGCATCTGTACAAACCTGCACAGCCACTCCACACTTCAGGCTCAGCGACATGTACCCTGGAGTGCACAGCTGTCTGTGAGCACCATTACCTCCCTAATCCTGTGGCTTTAAACCACTCAGGAAAACAAAGCACCAGTAAAAGCTGGACATGCATGAAAATAAAACACAGAGTCCTTGGGCCTCCAACAAGTGGCATACCCCCTCCTGCTCAGTGCACACCCCCTCTCTGCTCTCACAGGCCCGAGGGAGAGGCAGTGAGCTGTGGTGGCCTCAGCTTGCGCTCAGCCTGGCCCTCTGGCCCTTGTCTTGCATTTCTTGTAAACAGGGAACGCTTCCTCCCCAGAGATGACCTGGCAATGAACTAGTGAGGGCTGACGCTCGGCCGCACCGCACCCAGTGCCCCACCGTGCCAGAAGGTACAATGGGGCAGCTGATAATACATAATAGGTTATTAAGGGCAGCTCTACCCTTTATAGACTCCTTCAAACATATTATTTACATGTCATATCAGCCACCACAGAGCTTTTACTTTCATTAAATCATCAGCTTCACAGGCACCCCAGAGCTCTTCTTTCCAACAACCTCAGCAGAAGTTTTTCTTAAGGTTGTTCTTCTGCTTGATAAATCACAGCCCTATTGATCTCCATCCCCCTGCCATTCCCCATCTCTGGTAACCTTTTGCTATGTTGAATCCTTGCAATGCAAAGGAGAAGGGCAAAATACTGAGTGCTTGGCAGTGACAAAAGTCTCTGTTTTGTGCTGCGAAACTCTTCTTCCTTCCCAGACCATGCAGACCATACATCTGCATTATGTTGAAACTCCATTCTGCATATCTGTCAAAGGACAGAAGATAACAAAGAAAACACCCACTAATTATCAGGATGGGTTTCAAATTATTTGCTGAGCAACTCCTAGCCACAGCACAAGTGGCCTCTGACAATGAAATGAAACCTTTCAGCACTTCTGCCCTATTCTCCTCTATAAAATGACTTATCTTAGTGACAGTCTGAGTTTGGATACAGTGGTGTAAAACTGGGGGGGATTCACCCTGACTTCAGTGGAGTCACTTTATACTTGTGATCTTTGAGCAGAATAAGACCCTCTGATTTCAGTCTGAACCCTCTGTAAAACTTATTCCTCTCTATAAATCAATGACGGAATAAGCCAACCCCCTAGAACTGCATTAATAAAGAGAAGGAAAAGATATAAGTAAGAAGGGACCTTCAGCTGGTCACCTGATGGTCATCTCAGAGTATGAGAAGTACACCTCTGTGGGGAGACTACTATCTGGGAAGCAAAGCTGAAACCCCTGCTCTACTACAAATTCTTTGTTATAATCTCTGGCATGTTTCTTCACTTTGTGCTTTGGCAGTCAGTTGTGTTAAGTGGGTGATCCCAGAGCAATGTGATGTTTAAAATACAGGTTGGACCAAAGGCTTTGGAAACTATGGATACCTACCACAGCCTAAACCAGAAATGCTTTGTCCATTTCCCTTGGGGCACTGTTTCACTTCTGTTCTTCCTGATGACTGCAAAGTAAAAGGGATTTCACTACTGTGGCCCAATCCTTAAGTCAAAGAGGTACAGGTACCTCCAGGATCATGCCCATGATTACTGAAGTTTAGGCACAGAGTGCTTTCATTCTTGTAGCCCAATCGGCGATACGGAAATCCACCTGGATCCATTTAACGATCACGTTTGCTAGTGTTGCTGTTTTCTGCCAGGGATGGGGGTTCTTGAGTTACCGGCTCTCAGGCAGCCAAGCCAGTGATTTCTGCATGAAGGCACACAATGGAGAACGGCAGCAATGACAGGTTTAGGCAGTGCTACTTACCCATAGAATTAGAATTCATAAAAACTTTGTAGACAGACAAAAATCAAAGAAAGGCCTGCACAAATCATTGTATGGGAGTTCTGCAAATGGAGCCAGGCAGAACAAAGGCACGTTTGTCACACACAGTGGACACTCCTGGAGATGCTCAGTATTGGTGGATGGTTCTGCTGTCTTACAAGCATAATAAAGAGTTTTAAAGTTTTAAATAGGTAAGAATCTGGTCCAGATATGTTTCATGGCTGCACAGGGAGTTTATTGACCACACTGAGCAACACAGAACTAGAATATAAGTCCTGTTCCTTAGTGTCTCTATGTTTATACAATACAGCAGCTGCTCTGTACTTTAGCATATATAGTCCTGAAACTCAGAGCACAGCTGGGACTACACTGCTGATTCTGGAATCTAGCCTGGATGAGATGTGATTAGGTGTCAGTTAGGCAAATGTGATCATTATAGCAGCAAATGGATCCAATTCATTATAATCCTTTAAGAATATCCAGTTTAACATAATCTTAAGTGATAACAGTAGTGAAAAGTCAAAGGAGGATGCCAGCTTGGAAACTGATGTCCGTGAAACACAAAACTGAATTTGAATCAATCATAATCTGCTGCAGCCAGAATTTTTAGTGATCTATGTATTAACAGAAATCTGAATTCTTGTCACCCAATGCCAAAAGACATCAGAACCGGTGGAAGACAGAGGGATTGGTTTTGTGATAGAAAACATTCTTGCATTTTTTTAAGCTGTTTAGAGTTGTGTTGGGATCAGACTTAGAATTAGTATTCCTAAAGACTTTTAGAGAACAGGGAAAATGATACTTCCAAAGCAGGTAATGACAGTTTTCAGTTTTTGTTTTCTTTCTGTTCAAAAAAATAATATTTTAATCTAAAATTAGGAGAAATAGCAATAACACAATAACACAACACTAATACTTCACAAATCTTCTGAATCTGATAGATTCAGAACATACTTCTGAATCTGATATGATTCTCAGACAAAATATGAATTTCTTGCAAGTAGTGAAGTTATACAAACACTTTACATGATAATGAGTTCGAATAAGAGAATTATCTCAAAGCATTGTCATAGCATTACTGATTTCAGTTTCACTCATGCATAAGTAGAACAACAGTTGTTTATGCACATAGTGGAATAAGGGCAGAACATGGGATTTTGAAAGTGGTATTAGGAACAGCAGGACACCCTTGATTTGTAATTGCCATTTCCAAAGTGGAAATGACTCTTGTAATGTATGGCTTTAAGATGTCCCTTTCAATGCAGTAACAACATCCATCTTTTAGATCCAGCAGTGCAAGAGTGCCCAAGTGTGCAGTGTGAGTGCCTTCAGTAGCAGCTGGCAAGGAGAACTCACAGTGCTGTATATATTTCTGTTGTGCAACTAAAGAATCAGCTTTGCAGTACCTCAGCAAAAACCTGTCATTTGCCATGTGCCTCAGGCTGAGAATGGTACTGAAGTTAGAGAGGAGTTAAGGGAAAGGTATAGTACCAGTGACTGATGTTCAGGGCAGGTGTCAAACTGCATCCCAGGCTACCAACTCTGCAGAAAGGACAAACCAGTAGCTCCCACACAGGACTGGACACATTCAACATGTGCAGAACTGACATCAACTTATGATAAATCAAAACAATCATTTTGTTGGACCCTGTCAGGTTTTTTGAGTCTTAATGAAGGTTAATGAGCGCGCTTGTAACAAACGTGGGTAGAGACCTTTCCCAAATCTTCGTTCACGAAGACTGTCCATGAGGATGATGAATGAATATTAAGGTTCTGAATTATTAATGGATTGAAAAAGCAAACTTTATGGACCCCAAAAATAAATTGCATGAGAAAAAAGCCATAATGAGGTGGATTTACAGGATGAAGTTCAAGTGCTAATTTTAAATCAAAGAATTTTCATTTGGGTGTGGCCCCTAGGTGATATTTATATTTTTGGGGCAAAATATTGTAAACCTATCAGCCTATGCCTTTCACATTCAAGCCCTGAGATCCTTATTCTACATTTGCCTCAAAACAGCCTAGTCCATCAAAATTGCTAGAGCAAGGTGAGAAGGTAAAAAATTACTACTTTGATCTAGATGCTTGCTTGACATCAGACTTTAGAGGTATCAGAAAATTTCTTTTACTGGGGGCTTAGAACTTTCCTCTGCTGCATTTATTAAAGCAACAACCAAGTTTAAATATCTAGACAGGTGGACATTTGTGGCACACTTCCTGACCTAGCAGTAAGAGGAATAAAATATGCCTTATAAACTGTGAAGAAACAAGAGGAGACGAAGAATGACCGCTGTTACGAGACAGTACCCCATGCAATAAGGGCAGAGGAACAAGCCTCAGAGGTATTTTAAATACAGCCTCCCCAATTCAAGAGAGCTTGAGAGTGTTCCTCTCTCCCTCCCAGACCAAATGATGCCATGCTTAACCTCCCACAGAGGCTAAACTAGCACTGATTCTTGCTGTCATTCTTCAAGTGGCACCCTCACTGACTCCACTACTGTGGCAAAGCTCAGCAAACACAGCAGCGTGGAAATGCAGCTCAGCCTGCAATGTGGGCACAGCCAGTGAGAGAAGTGAAATCAGAACTATCAGTCCCCAGAGCTTGTGTAATGATGTGGCCAGAAGCCATGGCCCAGTTATGACAGCTTGAGCAGGAATACAAAAGACAAGAGCTGGACCTCATCAAACAATTTTCTGTGGCTTAATCATGCTTCTCTCTCTGTAATAAAGTGTTCTGTGTGCAGGCAGATTAAAGATTTGCTTCACATCTAATGGTTCACTTTACAGGGGGCAAAACTCTCTTTGTACGTATGTATTAGTGGCAGTATAACTGTAGTATGAAGAGTCAAGATTGTGCCTCCCTGTGATACTGGTAAATCAGACAGAGCACCAAAAGGTGTTCTCTGATGATAGGTCTAAATCTGCTTGCTCTACACCTTTGACAGACAGCATCTAATTAATCCAGCCAATTACTCAAGTGAAGGGTCCTTTTATAAGCTCTTTAAGAGGGTTCTTAGCAAAACAGACAGTGCCTCTTAAAGACGTTCTTCCATCCATTAACTCTAGTCAATTAAGATAAAATTAATTGTTCCATGCCACTGAACACCAAATCTTTAAGGCAGTTTTTACATTAACCCCCCCTTTGGGTCCTGTAAAAGAATTCTTCTAGGATAATTAAAAATGTGCTGTACATTATAAATCACTTTGCTGGGTGGCATATCAAACCATAAACTATGAGATTAGCTTTGCATTTAAAATGCAATAGCATTCTGTTGCTTTTGTTACAAATCTAATCTAGAGATATACCCCATGTCATTGAGCAGTGGATTCTGGAAAGGCTGCAGAATTCTAATGTGCAATCTCTCATTCAATAAATCTTCTCAGTAAGGCTCGGGGTGGGGGTGGGAGAGGAGAAAGGCGTGCAAAGAACACTCATTGACAGTAAAAGGCCCGACCATTTCAAACAGGCTGCATCTTGCCAATGTGCAATCTCATCACCCTGCAGCATATGCTTTTTTTTCTGCATGGTGCTAGGAATGCTTAAATCACACCAATATCACTTCTGTGCCCTATAAACATCATCCAGGGCAAATCTGCAATACACAGCAGACTCTCTCCTCTTGTGTAACCCCACTGAAATGTATTTCTGAAGTCTACCCAGGTATATGAGCCTTTGGGAAGTGAAGATAGCCATGTGTACACATTCCTCCTTCTCTGCACCGTAATTTGATCAGAAAAGTAGCCATCAGAATGGAGTCGAGCTGCTAATAAAGCCAACATCTGCTGAGGTCTTGGGACAATTTCCTGGGAGGTATATGGGACTGTGATTCCTCGTAAACAAAGACAAAGGGTAAACAAAGGGTTAGATTCAACATGTTGTGTCTGAAGAGAGGCAGCCCTCTGAGGCTGTGCTGGGACATAGCTGCTGTGTGTGCAGGATGGTGAGGTGCAATACAAAGCTGCATTGGGGGAGCACATTGACTTCCTCACTACCTACACTGTATCCCCACACTTGCCTCCCCAGCAGGAACCAGGACAGACAGCTCCATGGATATGAGGGAACAGGAAAGCGGTCATGGAGCTGCTGTAAGATTGATACCTGAATGTGGGCAATGTATTAAAATCTCTCCTTCTTTGGTATTAATATGATATTCCTGATACTGTTCAGAGGCACTTCTTAAAGGTGCTTGTTAGAAAAACTCTGCCATCCAAGACAGCATTTAATAGCTGTCTTTCCATCTCTAATGCCTGACAACGCAAGGTGAAGCACTGCCCAGCCCTGAGCAGCAAGGGCTCCCTGTCTCTGAGCAGCTGGAAGTCCTGCATTAACCACTATCACCTCCTTAATCCCTGTGGCAATTCAGACAGTACTCAAGTAAACAGAAAGAAAGACACAACTCATGACAGAGCTGGCTGTGGCTGTTGTCAGGAATTTCAGTAGGCTATGCACAGCTCTAAGTCAGGATATAGTACTGGGATCCTTTACTCTCCAAGAATTTACAAAACTTTCTTTCAGGTTTATGCTACAAAATGCAGTAATAGGTGAAAGCTGATGACATATTATTTTTCCATCATGTTCACCAGATCACAAGTGAGAATGCCTCTTTCCCTTGTGTCTAAGCTCAGTCCCTGATCCTCCTTCCCTCTGTTACAGCATTTTTACGAGGCTTCCTTCCATCTACAAGATCTAGAGCGCAGCACATGTTCCACGTCTACCTAAACTATGTATAGATTTATATATGTGTAATTGCTTTTTAAAAAATTGTTCCTTTAAAAACCTCTCATAATGCTTATGCTAACCATATTTCTCCTACACTTAATGACTGTCAGCAAAATTCCATACAATTGACCCATACAGGTCTCTAAGGGACCTGAGCCCTATTAGTAGACCTCTTCTGTGCTACCTCCATAATTAACATTAACATATCACCAGCCCTGGGAAGTGCTTGACCTAAAAAACAAAATTCTGTGTCTTGTAAAGCTTCTCATCAATGCTATGGGTGTATGCTAGCTTAGTGTAGGCACAGAGCAGGGATTTAAGGGGCAGAGAGAACTATGAACTGAGTGGAATCAACATCTAGGATTTTGGACCCACTCTACCAGCTCCTTTGCCTCCATAGAGAGCCTGGGCACTGTAGAACTGCTGCAGGAATCAGGCATCAGGAAGCAACAAGCCCTACACAGACAACACGTGACAGCCTCAGAGTACTCCTGGGGAACTTCTGATTTGCAACAGAGATGATACATGGGATCAGTAAATGCACAGATTTAAGGACCACTCCTTCCCTGGGGCTGTGAGTTCAGTGAAAACAGTGACACTGACGTGCAGCTACAATTGCTGTCTTGGAAAGGCTTTTTGTTCCCTTTCCCCAGTGACCTCCCCAAAAGCTCAGCTGTCTGCTGGGATCTGCAGCATTAATAACCTCGGAATGGCACAGAAAACACAGCTTGCAGCAAGAATTACTTGGGAAAGCAGCACGGGCAGCTGAAAAGAACACATCTACCTGCTTTCTCACTGAAGACACTGAAAAGTCCTTATTGGTCAATGACCTTTGGTCCAATCACTCCATTCTTGCCCTTTGCATTAACTTAAATCAGGTCTCAAACTGGGACTTCCCTTCCAAATGCAATGTAAACCCCAACAGATAGAGTAAGGGGAAGATGTTTTTGCATTTGGCAAAATGCATTCACTGAAACCTGTCAAAGAGGTTGATTTGTGCTCCAGGGAGTCGCACACAATGTTCCTGATCAAACCACAGGTAAAATCTCCACTCCAGCATCAGCTCCACTGACTGTCTAAAATTGAAGTGTCTGTGGAAGAATGAGCAGCTGGAGGGCCAAGCTCAGCTACTCCTAACTGCACTTAATATAGCAGGGAATTAGCATCTCCACGTTAGTGACAGTAACCTTTCAAACAGACCGTGTTTTGCATTTAAGGACTTTTGACACCTACACAGTTCAGTCATAGACACTGGACAGCATGAGGTCTACGATTAATTCTCAGACTGTGTCCTCTTGTACTCTATGCACTTTCTCACCCATTTTTTTATGTGAGCTTTTACAAACACGCCCATCTGTGACTACAGCATGTGTGGCCAGTGATCACTAGAGGAGAGAAAGTTTGGCCTACTTACCCTCTTATTAAAGGGTACAAGTTTTTAAAGGAAAATAATGGTAATGAAAAAAAGTGGTTTCTGCTTACAAGCAATAGAGCTTCTCAGGGTCAGACTCTAATCTCAACCATCTTCTGTAAGATCTTTTTAAGTTTTTGTTGATTGTCTGATGAATATTTGAATGTAAGGGATCTCTAACCAACTGGAAAGAGACTTCCTAAATCCTTCTAATATCCTTTACAGAAACATTTCCAGCTCTCTCATACTCTTCAAATGAGTTTGTGTGAATTTAAGTAGCAGTAAAACAGACCACCATTTTAGAAACAGTTCTGGTTTCTCTTCTAATAGGAGAATAGAGGGAAAATAGAGTTGGTTTGTGAATCACATTTATAGCTACATTTTCTTGAATGACAGATTGAACATGTGAGCCACAACCTTACAAAATACTTATCTACAGAATTTTTGGCAATGAGGAAAGCATACAAAGGCTATGATCTGTGGCCACTCTTACAGGCCTCAGTTATATCATGCTTGGGTAACTCAGTGTTTGGGTATTATCTGACCTACTTTATAAGTTAAATTGTTTCAAATGTCTTTGATAATTGAAAGAAAAAGAAAATGGAGGAGAGTAGGAAGAAGATATTGATGAAGAAAATCTCATTTATTCAGCCAATTAAAAGAAATGAAGAGGTGGCATCTTTAGCTTCCCCCGCACTGTAATGAATGCAGATGTGTGCAGGTCTAATTCAGCTCACTCTGCTGAACTTCCCAGAACAGTCCTGAGCATTTTCTTCTGCCTTTGTATACATCAGACGGTCAAGTTGTGCCTCTCTGCTCTGAGATTAAGTGACAGCCTTGTAGGTTAATTAGCACCTTAGTGCAGCAAGTACTTATCTGATTTTTAAACATATTAGAAATACAGCTGAATTCTGCATCTGCCTTTGATAAACAGCTAGTGGATTCTTTCAGTAATTGACACACTGCCTCTTTGACAAACCTGGCAATATTGCTGGGTTTTCTAAGAACCTTCTTTTTATTTGTAAACTTACTGGTCTTTTCTGTGAATTTCTGTGAATTTCCTTGAGGTTATATAAATTTCATTGATTCACAATTACAACAAAATAAATATAATTTTCATGTGTATTTGTTTTACTGTGATAAATATGACAACGGTGAGTGTCCTTTCTTGGTCACTGCTATTTTCATGTATGAGCTATTTATACTGAAGCTTCCATTACTTAATTATCTCTAGACTTTCACCTTCTCCTTCACACACTGTGCTTAGTACCACATTGTGCCTCTCTAAGAGTTGATGATTTAATCTTATATAGCATTCATGTTTCTCATTTGAAGGAGGAGAAAGAGCGAGGAATATGACATCTTGATTTCACTGGTTAAAAACGTGCTATTTGGAGGACAGTCACTCTAATGGTTTAAATTTCACCTTAAGGACATATGAATGTCTAAGTAGCGTGCTATTCAGACCATTTATAGACAGAGAAATCATGTTTTAAGATGTCTATTATGCTCAGCTTTTATTAGGCTGTTTTTTGTGTGTCCTACAGAAGGGTAGGGAACAGGCAGTCATACAGACTGTCCCAGGCTGCTCATCAGTGACTGATGACCTGCAGGGAGCAGAGAAGATATAACCACTTTAAATGCCATAATTTGAACAGAGGTTGATAAATCCAGTGGTGACGCAAGGGGACAGCTTGCTTCATTGTAGGGGGAACAAACTGCTCATCCACTGGATTTTTCTCCTTTTACAGGAGGGAGATTTGCGTCCCTTATGACCCACCAACCATACACAGCAGTTCTCCCTCTGTCTAATATGATCAGCTTTCTTGATAATACTAAGGCCGAGAAGCATCAGATAGATGACATATATCTTGAAAAGCTGTGGAAAGTTGGGAGTCTTGGGAGTAATTTACAGGCATGAGACTGCAATTCTAGAGATCTATTAGATACTACATAAGCCTTGGTGTAATTGCACAGAGCACTGGAATCCTCACACTGGCCCCGAAGAATTCACTTGCGAGTCAAAGTCTGAGCAAGTCCTGCTGCTGGTGAAGTACAATGATCAGACCGAGGGTCTTCTAGTATGTATCAGTGACCATTTTATGTAGAAGGATATAGGAATGTAGAGGTAACAGCAGCATGGGCTTTTGCCTTATTTTTTATGAATACTCAACATCACAGTGGGATTAGCTGCAGACCTGCAGGAATACTCCTTTTATTCCTCTCTTCTACCTATCTTCTTTCTTCTCTGGATTTTGAGCATCTTAGCAGAAAGAAGGATTGAGACTTAGCAAACCTGTTAAATCCAAATAACGGACTGTAAGTAGAAAGCAAAAAGGTGGAATGAAATTCTGAAAATGCCCAACTGATGCCACCTTCCTAACCTTATCTAAACAGTGATGAAAGACTCCCCTCGTCTCTCCTAGACTATGAAATGAGTGTTTGAGGTATCTCTTTCCCATCACTCTCATGCTTATCATGCTGCCATATACACAGGTGATGCTTTGAAGGTCAAGCTACTTAGTGAAGCTATTCTCTAAGACATAAGCAAAATACTTTAACTGACTTTCATCTGATGAGAAGTCTAGCCAGTAACCGTGGTGAAATTGCTCTGAGCTGTTGAGGGTCAAAGCAATGCTGTAAATTACAGTGTATTGTCTCAGAGTGGGGCACAACTGTCTTTTCTTTCAGGCTGAACAATTGGGTTGTGTTGCTTTGCACTTTGTAGCACAAATCTTCAGAGAAAAGGAGTTAGAAAGTGGTTTTTCAAAAACCAGTGAATTTTTAGGGTTGGAAGGGACCTCTGAAGATCATCTAGTCCAACCCTCCCCCTGCCAAGGCAGGGTCACCTAGAGCAGGTTACACAGGAAGATGAAAATTGAGTCTGATTCACGCTATGTGGACTGGGGAAAGATCAGGAGAATTTTGTCCAATTCCACATAAGATGCATTATTTCTATACTGTACAGAAGGCTAATGATGATCTATATTATTAGACACCTGAATTAGAGTTTAATTATTAATACCCGATAACTAGATTTTGGGGATATACAATTACTGCTCTTCGGGGGCAGTATTCCCAGTTCTATTCTGGCAATAGTAATTCTAAGTTAAGATTTATTTCCAGAACATCTTCCTTACTGGACATTTTTTATAAACTTGATCGCTTCTAATTAGAAATTATTGGTTTGAATCTACTACACGTGGTCTTTCCTTTCAAGCAAGAAAATTAAACCGTGAATCTTCTCATCTGACAGCCCCCCCCCCCCGCTTTTCCCCAGTCACACACAGTAGTGAAGGTTCCTGGATTATTATAATCTTTTATAACACTCTCACATTCTGTTCTCTGAAGTGTAATAAAAGACTTGTACTTGGCCATTCATCAAAAATATAGCACTTCTGTAAAGTATCAGCAGATGCTAAATACAAGTGCTCTGCAGGTGAATGCACCAAAGAGAAGTTCACGGGCTCAAGTCCCATGTATTGCAAGGGTTTAATCCAACACACTTGTACTCTCAAATGGTTGAAATAAGCCTCCGGATATGAGCAGGCTGGAGTTCAAAGTAATTTTTATCCCTGTGTGGTTGTGGTAGAGCTATGTTTGATAGGTATTCCTAACAGAAATCTTAAACCCATGGCGAGGTATTTTAGGAAGAACTGCTTTAGCAGGAAGTAAAACATCCATGTCCATTACATCATGTATCCGTGTCTAACTAGGTGCATGTGCTTGTATGATTTGTGTTGCTTTACATTTAGACCACACCCTGTTTCTTCAAGTATATTACGCCACTGGATGTGTATTAGCCATTTACATTTCATCAAAACTTTTCTGGCATGTCTTTGTCCAAAACATGCTGACAAATACAGTAAATAAGAGCTATCGCAGCAGCAATTATGTCTGCCTGGTGCTCTTCCCCTCCACCCCGGTTATCTTGATAAAGGGGTTGTACAGGAGCCTAACCTTCAATTCACCCCCAACAACCACAAAAACTGCATGCACAACTAGCAGCAGACTGAAGAATTATGTTCATGCCTTGACCTTGAGACTTCCTGAACCAGTTTGGATTGGCTCTCCCTTCGAAACTACAGGCTTCCACAGGAAGTTCATAAATGGGCCCAAGTCACAGCAATTGACGTAGTTCTAATATTTTTAACTTGGTTCTTCAAGAACTGCCTAAAATGGGCGGCGTTTCATGGACACAAAGAACTGGCCAGCTTTTTCAGGAGCAAACGTCAGTGTGCTGGGTGCAATGCAAACCACTGAAAGCAAGTGAGTAATGCAGCTTCTGCTGAGCACAACTCTGGGCATGTGGTGGTGTGTGTTGTGAAGCTGCACTGTACTCCACCATGTCCCAGTGTCAGCATCACTGGGGCTCCCAACACTGCAGGCAGCCAGCATCTCCAAAGAGCTAAACCACAGGCCTGTGTCCAACACTCCGCAGTTTCAGGTGCATCTGGATCCACAGCTCAAGCCTTGATGCAATCTCTTTTCCCATGTCTACTCACCATCTCACATCATTCTTATCTTAGAAATGGTTTGCAAGACTCATTCACAGGTGTTAAAGAAAAGTTCTTTTACTCCCCGAGTTTGAAATACCCTAAGAGGGGTGTGTGAAATGCCCATGGTTTGTTCCGTTCACAGTGACAATGAAGACAACCAGAAAAAATAAGCATTGCAAAGAAACACAAGTATTAAATCTTTGGGAGAACAATGGATGGAAATGGACATGAAAACCTTGCTTTAATATTTTTATGTTTTTCACACAGCTCTAGCAAAATGCATTAAAGACGTTCCTTTTCATTCATTGGCTTTGCACCTTGTTTTTCTTATTACCTGTTGAACATGAACTTAACAAAAACCACTCTTCTTATTTACATCTCTGCATTCCACCGATCGAATGCTATAATCTGACAACAGATTCAAATTCAAAGGTGTTGAGTGTATGTAAATATGAAAAAAAAAAAATTTGTGTTTGCAAATAACCTAATGGAATGGGGTGAAACATTGTTATTAATGTAAGCAGTGCATATGATTTCAGACAGCACTGTTTAATTCATTTATAAATCAGCAGCTCTGTCAAAGGGCCATGACAGCCTTTAAAGCGACTTCTAAAATGAATTGTCTTGTCTGATTAGTTCATGATTTGGGATTTTCTGGTCTATACTTCACTGATGTACTTTGAAACATACATTATGTACATACTGTTGTTTTGACAAATTGACAGGAATGAAAAAATGAAGTAGGACCCCTTCCAGCAATCAGGCTCTCCTTTCATTCAGGCAAGAAGTCAGAAACCGTTCTTACTGAAGAACAAGGCAAACTCTCTCTGCTCCCCCCTCCCACCCACAAAAATTAGATCAACTGGATAAACCAAATATTTTTGAATGCTCTTTGGTTTCTGTCTGCAAATCATAGGACCCAGATCCGGTATTCATTTACAAGGTAAAGAGTTAATTTGGTGTCTTTTTTTTTTTCCACTGATAAAGGCTTATCTTGTATTCTTCCAATCTTTCCTGTAAGCCTTTCCTGAGAGGAGGTATAAGTAAACCAACATGGAGGATCTGCCTACTATACCTAGCAGGGGATGCCTTGCCTTTTGACCAAGGCTAGCAGGTCTTACATAATAATTTATTACAGTACCTTTCTGTTTCCTGGTCTGTGGTTTGCTGCTTGTTCTCAAAGCCAGTGAAGCTGCTCATATCCACATACCCGTCATTCTCATTAGCAGCAGATAATGCCCTGCTGGGATCTTCAAAAAACTCAGTGAAAGTTCCTGCTCTGGTGGATCTTCGAGGAGGAATTTGTATGTTTTCATAGTCAGAGCTCATAGCAGGAATGTTCTCATAGTCAGACGTGTCAGCATTGGGAAAAGAAATAGACCTAGGTTTCGTTAATGGGAGTGGCATGAAAGGAGGTCTGGACCGGTCCTCGAAGGACTCCACCCTTGACACACTCCTGCTGAAGGACTTGGGCGTTCCTTTTCTTTTACCATCCTTATAGAAGAGAACAGCAGAGGGAGATTCAGATGCACGGAGCTTCCCCACATGTGATTTTAGTTGAGGTGAGCTACTGAGGCTCCTCCTGTCTAGCTCCATCAGCCTTGGAGGCCCATGATAGCTGGACTCTGATGAGGACCTTGAAGAAGAAACATTAACATCTACATGGACTTTATTTTCAGTTTTCTTTTTGAATTTTAGAGTGAGGAACCTCTTAAAAGAAGATTTCTTCTTCTTGGAATACTTATCAGGTGAGTCACTTTCTATCAAAAGTGAAGGGGAACTTTTAGTTATTGGCTTTTTGGTGATGTAGGCAAGTTCAAAAGGAGGTGGTATATCAACAACTGAGGATGGCGTAGATATGCTACATGATGAAAGATGATTTCGCTGAGAAAAACTACCTGAGGAACCATTGACACAAGGCAAAGACAAGTTATCTTCTGTCCTTTTTATTCTAACATCATCCAGTATGCAGCCATCACTTTCTCTGTAAACAGCAATAGGCATCTCTCTCCCTTCAACAGAATAAGATCGAGGATATAAAATGAAACGTCTTGACTTCGTTGGTAATGCCCTGTTGGCTTCCATTGCTTTTCCTTCCAGTGAAAATAAATTAATGCTCAAATCTTCTGTCCCAGAGCCATTGCGGGAAGATGGTAAATCAGTTTCAGGTCCAGTTTCTTCCAGAACAGTTTCTGGGACATAGCCTGGCATTTTCCCAGATAGCGAGCGTGTTCTAGTGACAATACTTTTACGATCAGTGGGAGGCAAGTTGTTTTCACCATCCATGCCTAATTCATCCTTTTTACTGTGATCAGCTCCTAAATCAGTCTGCACACCATAAGCAATTTCATTTTCTGCAGGAAGCACATAAGGATCATCTAGGGAATCACCACTAGTTTCTCTTTCCTCTGATTCTTCAGGCACAATGACCACTTTAGGGACTGCTAGATTTTCATGCAAAACATGTTTGGTCCCACATTCTACATTAATTTTGCCATGCTTACAGAAGTCTAACTCTTCCTCAAGTGGGACCTGTTGAGGTGAACTTGGGACACTTTTGCTGAAGCTGTTTGCTTCTACCTCATTGTCTTCGAGTTGCAGTTCATCTGACTTAGACGTTTCCACAGTACTTTCACTATGATCTTCAACAGTCACATTTTCCAGCTCTGGCTCCATCCCTGGACTACAAGGTAGGGTATCAGAGATCACACCATCTTCATGCAGAGAGGTCCACTCTGATTGAAGATGCTCATCTGAATGTTCCATGTGTATTTCCTCACCACATTCATTCTCACAAGGTGCAATTTGACAGCCATCATCCATATTCTCTGCATTCACAGTTTCTTCTTCCCCTTTCCCAGAGTCTTTGCTTGCTTCACAGGCTACCTCTGATGTCTTCTCACCTCTCCTCTCAGTGATCTGGCAGCCACTGCCAGTGTTTCCTGTGTGTGTACTATTGTGCTCATCTGGTTCTGCTTCCTCCTCTTCAGCTGCTGCTTGATGGATGAACTCTCCTAAACCATTTAGGGCACTGGGTTCATCTTCACACAGTTCTAAGCCAGGAGCTGTTTCTTCATCAGCCTCATCAGGCAGCATGTCAGGGCTTGCACAGTCATCATTTTCTAATTCCCCTTCCGCATTCAAATCAAGCTCTGCATGTGCACTGTGGTCATCATCATGTGCTAGACACCCATCTGCTTTTTCTAAAACCTCAGGCAGTTGTTCCTCCTCCTGCCCTGCCTTCTCACTATGTGGGATTGATTCATCTGCAGGCAGTGGAATTACAATGGTATTTTTACAGGTATCACCTATTAGTTCCTCATCTCTATTGAAAATGTTATCAGTTTCAGTCTTACAATCACTATTGTTCTTGACCAGTTTCAGGTTGTAAAAAGTTTCCCGCTTGTTTTTTGTTTCAATACAATCACCTACAACATCCTCATCTACATTCTTGGAAGCATCATTATCCCTATCCGGGGCATCCGAGGACTCCTCACAAAGTCCTTTGGACTGGTCACAGTCTCTGGTTGACTCTTCAGAGTCTGGTTCCATTGGTTCAGCAATGTCTGAAGAGTTATGGTGCTCATCTTCGATGACTTCTCGATTACTGGTATTCTCCTCATTAGCAAGGCTATCCTCTTCCTTCTCTACCTCTTCTGGAGTTTCTGAGACTTCATCTTCCACAGAGGAATCTAGGTTCCTGTCATGTTCATGTTCCAAATTATTACAGTCTTTGCTGGTCAGCCGAGCTTCAGGAACTACAATGTATTCATTATCTGCCTCAGATTCTAGGCAATCAGCACTGCACTGGTTTTCTTCATACAGCTCTCCATCAAGACATATCAGTCTCCCATTTGGGCATTTATTTAAGTTATTGTTGGTAGAAACACTGGATTTGCCCTCAGTGTCAGTTGAGAATTTTGGCTTGGGAGCAATAGGTGGTTTGGGACCCCTAGACACAGAGTTCGGGTTATGAAGAATATCAGCCCTAGGCAGTGAAGGAGAAAATTTGGAGACAGCTACTGGAGAAAGCTGACCGATAATCTTTGGTTTCGGTGCTAGTGGTGGTTTTGTGATTTCTGGAGAAAAGAGAAAAAAGTCATGTTAGTCATCTTGGTTTTTATTAAAGCCAGCAGAATATATCCTGCAGTAGACTTTATCTATAATCAATGACTTCTAATGCAGAAGGAGTCCAGCCAATAATATAGGCTCAGCTCTGAAAAGAGAAGTGAAGGAGCAAAGCATGTGAAGTGCCCTTCCACACAGCACTGCAGCTATATTCCAAGGAACACAATTTAAGGTCAAAACTGAACTGAACTAGATGCAGCCCTAGCACACTTGGGGAGAGAAAGATGTGCAGCTGCAGAGCCAAGGATGTATCATACACAGGTGTCCACAGATAGGTAACACCTCCCACACTCAGAAGAGCTAATATTAGAGACATTCTGGTTCTGCCACAGAAATGTTTGACCTATGATTAAATATGAACACTTTGATTCAATGATGCTGAAGTGTTTCACTGCAATGAAAGAAATGCCTTTCAGCCATAGTAGCTGCTCATATAATTCAGAGTAAACACTTTTTAGCAATGATTTTAATTTCAATAGGCAGTTTGCAGAATTTCAGCACTGAACAAAATTAGTTCTACCAACAGATCAAGGCTTAATTCAACCCAACCAAACTGAACTCTTGGTGCCCAGACATGGAGTCTTCCCACCTGCCATTACCATGGTAACAAAATACGGAGTTACGTTTTGTTTATTGAACAACATAATGATAAGGGATAAGGTCGTTTGCTAAAAGCTTGACTAATACTTTACACTGATTATGCTGATGAGCTATAATGCACTGTATGAAATACTTCAACCCAAAATATAAAGAGAGTTACTGGTTTAAACTCAAGTTCAGTTTTCAATGTACAGCTTTTTCAGCCCTTTACTCAAAAGATCCTCCATCCACCTGTAAATCCAGGACCCCTTGCAGGTATAGTCTTCTCTAAACATCAAAATATACTTTAAAAAAGTAAATTATCTTGCAAACTAAGGCCAGCCTTGTACTTCCAGTGGTAGTGCTGACACACGTGTAGGGGAAATCAAGCAGACTGACAAGCTAGATTGAAGCTAGGTGAATTAAGTCATATATGGCCATTTTACTCACACTACAGTTTGCATGCCACATTCAGCTGTCTTGGTCCTGAAATTAATATTCTTCAGAAACTAAATGAAATGCTAAAAGACTGCATAAATAGGTAACAATAGGGATCCTCCCTTGTGAGATTTTAGATGGGATGAAATATGTAAAGAAGCCAGCATACCAAATGGTTACAGATGGTAATAAATAGAGAGAAGTGGTTTCCTCCTACTTATGTTTCCTAGCCATCAATAGATAATTACATGGTTAATCAATCAGAAATCTCTAATTTTTTTTATGATTTTAATTTACATGTTGTAGTGGAAAATGGAGAGCTCTCCATTTTAAGGAAAAGCACAGGACAAACCATTTCACTATGAGAGAGACAGGAACAATTCTTTGTGCAAAATCTTTGTGCCTTACACACAGGAACGAACGGAATAGCATCTCAAAAGACACAATTTTGGACATGGTTCCTATGTGAAATCCTATCATAAATCATGGTATAAGTTTCAGGAACTGTAGCTACTGTGCTGTTGTATTTTGAGTATTTTGGAATGCAGACTTTTGATATGTGGAAGTGCAGACAGTTAGAACTGAGCTGTGCACCGTACTGAGAATAAGGGGATACTGAACACAAACTGCTTAAAAATGATTCTCTGATTGTTCTGATATTTGGTGTCATGGTACTTTTCTTACTGTTATCTTAGTATAATTGCAGTAATTCGTACTGAACTAATACTGGCATATATTTGTTTGATTAGACTCTGGGAGACATAAAAGGCTGTCTCTTCTGATATTCTTTAGCTTGCTGAAATTTCTTCCAGTAGTCAGAAAGAAGCTGACAATTTGGCACCCTGATGTAGTCAGAAAACAGTCTTTCCAGAGCTATGAGACACTAGAGGGATTTCCTCTAAGTTAAAAACTGAACCAGTGATCTCGGCTTAGCCCAGAAGGAATGAAAAGCCTGTCCTAATGAGGGTCCTTATCGCACATACTGTTTAAGAATTACTCTGTATCTGGAGTTTTATACCAATCCAGCATCATGTCTGGGAGGCTTAAAACAACTTGTGGAAAAGAAGGGAGAGAGAACTGCGTATTCACCAGTCTGCAGTACTGTGGTGTTTCACAGTATCCGCTGCTGCTTTGAACCGCAGGGCATCTCTCTAGTCACAAATGGGTAACTCATCTCTCCCTCCACAGTATTTTGGAAACATTATGTGCCAAACACTCCACCATTGCTGAAGTATCACCACTGCTTCTTTTGCAGGCAGCAGTTGAAGGCTGCAGAGTACTGAAAACTCTTGCCTGTTAAAAACAGGGAGGGAATAGAAGTGGGTTTAGTATCCTGTAAGCCTGGCTCCCCAGCCAGATCTACCTTTGCATTTTTAAATCAGCTATTGCAATGACTAAACATCCTAAACGAACCTTCTGGTAGTAAAATGCATGACATTTTTATTAAGTAAAACTGAGTCTTTACACCTTTACCACCACAATAAGGCATTTTTACAACTAACTCCAAGGAAGAAACATCACTTTGGATGTCCTATACCCGTTTCTGCAGTGTCTGGCCTTCTATGGAATGTCTATCCAAGAATGGGATATAAATATACCTACTCCATTCCTGAGATGTGACAAGGCTTGAACAGTCTCTACATTCTCATCCTTGTTCTTGTCAGACAGTACCGAAACAGTGAGTAACACGGAAAAGACTGGACTATAGACAATGCCAGATCTCCCAAGCTTTGTCTTATAAACAAATTTGAAATAAAATAATGTCCTGGACATGAGTTTTTCCTTCTGCTACCTTCAGTAAGACTGCTGGTGGAAGAGAACTTATGGTAGAAGACCCTGTCTACAGTATAGTAATAGGCATTGTGTTGTCCTACTCTTACCCACTTGTGCCAGCTACTGGTCACTACTGATTCCTTACACAGTTTTTTTCCTAACTGCTCTGTCTGTTGGTCTTGCCTTTCATGAGGCTCCTTAAATAATTTTCTTTTTTCTTTGGTGGGGATGCGAGGGGGAAGCAGAGGGAGGAGTACAAGTGTTTGTTTAAAAACTAACCCAAACAAAAGAAAGCACAGCTTCTTGCCTTTTATCAGGACAATTCCATTCTGCTTCAGTTTCTGCTTCCTTTGCTGTCTGAGCCACTTGAAAGGTTCTGGCTGTAACTTCTAAATGGACACAAAGCAACACTGCACCATAAGCAATGTGTATGTTCACAAGTAATTGTGCATGTTTATTTTAGGATGTGTTTTAGTTTGGAGGGAGACACACCCACCTTGTGCTTAAAAGGAAACTCTTGGGGAATACGAATTCCTTTAGCCTGCTCCTCCCCTTATTGTTCGGTGCTTCCTTGTACTGACAAGGACCGCTTCCTCTCCTTACCCACCTTCCTTCAGGCAATGCTGCATGGTTCCATTCCTGCCCCGGTCCATATGAAACTACATTACAGTACTCTCCTTCCGTCTGAGTTTCTAAGCAGCAAACAGTAGCCTAGCAGCTCTCCTGGACTAGCAATCAACCCATATAGCCTTCACTCTTCAAGTGTTCCTTTGAAACAATAAACATTTTGTAGTGGGCTATTGCCTGAAACACTGCAACTAAACACTTTCAAATGTTTTCCAGATTTAGGAATTAGCCTAGAATTTAATTAAGGCTTATAAGGGACCATACCTCCCAACATCACCACCAGGAACTAACTAAAGACTGAGGTTTCACCCTTGCAGGAATATTTGTAGACATGTCCCAGGGTCATGCTCTTTGCTAGTGGCTCAAGATACTTTGCAGATACTGGTTCCAGCCTTGGCTGGTGCTGCAATCCAGTTCAGGCATCTCTTCAAATGCTGAAAGTAGCTTCTGATCAATGAACTTTTGTGGACCTGTGTTTTCTTCATGCCTTTGGCATTAATTCAACTCAGACATATGTTAAAATGGGATTCACACTGAGGAGACACACACAATGCATTGTTCAGGGATCTGCAGAGCTTTTGGATGGAAGCAACAATGCAGGTGGAGGGACCATACTGCAACAGTGGGATGGGACTGCACCAAACCCAGAATCCCAGTGGAAACCAGCGCACACAAGTCCTGTCTGTCACTGCTTCTGCCTATGAAGAAGGAATTGAAATCCACAGAGAGAAAGTGTCTGAGAAACAGGAGGCAGAGGGAGAATATCCAGACAAGGGTATCAGAAAGTCCTGTTCAGCTCTGATCAGGAGCTGTATAATTTCACATAGCTATATCAGAATTAGAGGAAATTCTGTACTTGTCTAATACATGGGTTTATCTTTTGACTATGGTGCTTCCTCCTTAGAGAAGAAATTGTTCTGAGAGAATGCTGGTACAGAGCTTCCTCTCAAAAGAATACCTGGAGCTTCACTGTAAGTGAAACAGACAGCAGATGAAGAGCTGGGTTTGGACCTGGCCAGAACATGAGCCCCAACCACTACAGTAATGCTGCCTGGAATGTAAGGCAAGTCGAGCACAGAGTCTCCTAAAACTCATTTTTTACATTTCCAGTACAGAAAGCTGTAGGTTCCAACATGTAATTAGAACTCTACCAGCTGTCCAAGTCAGACAATGAGGGTGTGTTCAAGCTGCATATGTAGATAAACCAATTTAATGTCATTCTGAATTAAGTACCCAGCATAAACTTTAATATGTTGGAGATTAAGCGGATGAGGTAGCATGATTTACAAGGAAAGTATAATCCCTATGAGGGGGTTCAACTCATAAAACATCAGTGCTGTCACTGAGGATACTCAGGATGTACTGAGACGTCATTAATTGTGCAATATTTGCTGCAGAAGTAGTTCTCTTTGTTTTACAGCATGTAAATGCATCACTTATTTCACACTATTGGAGATAAGTCTGAAATGACAAAAATTACATAAGAAGTGAAAACAGTTGCATGAGTCACTTAAAATGGAAAAGGTATTCAGACTAGGATTTTCAAACAATTAGGAGTGCAAGTCTTCCTTTCAAATGGGACCTCAGTCCAGATTTAGGTATCAGCTCGTAGTTTGACTTGAACGGGTATTAAATACTTGAGTGTTTTCTGAAAACTGGGACTTTAGGCCATTGAAACCTGAGGTCCTGGTCAAAGCCAGCAGGTCTTTGGCTCCTAAATGCCTCATACTTATGAAAATGGTATTTCATCTTCTGCCTAAGTCTGATAGTTTTGAAAAACATCTATCCTCACTTATCAAGATATGTTCTTGTCATCAAAGGTACTCTGTATATAGAAAGAAGGGTCTACTACTGTGACTGTGAAAAACCACATGTACATAGTGACTAAATAATCTTGGTTCTAAACTACTATTTCTTTTTAATGTAACTGTAAGTGATTGTGATGTTACCAATTTGGCTGTTGTGATTTTCACAACTGGAAATTAACACTGCAGCAGACAACTTATATTCACCTGCTGGTTTATATATTGTGTCCTAAGAGCCAAAGAAGACATTGGTTAAAATTCTGTGACAGGTACATATAGCATCTTTTCCTATATCACTTTCAGTAGCAGCTGAAAGAATATACTGCCTGCTTATACCTCTGAACAATCTGGACTCTTACATTTGTATGTTCTTCCTATGGGCAGCATCATTTCAGCACCTGGCAAACAAATCGGTACTTAGAGGCTGGAAGGTCCTATATATGAGGCTGGTCTGGTCTCTTGTCTCTTACCACAGATTTCCTGTGGCCTTGGATGGATTGCTTCATCTTTCTTTTCCTATCAGGTCTGCATCTCTGAGGATAATCCATATCTCTCTGTTTTCTGTCTGTCATTATTTTAACTTCTGTGGGATCATGACTGCCGTCTAAGCCTGCACATATGACTACTTACTGGTGCTATGTATTACTTACTGTAATACAAAGATAGGTAATTTTGGTCCCCAGGTTGTGCTGGTTAATAAATACCCCTCTCCTTCAGATTCAGTAGGAAGTTCTGCTTTGCACTGATGGGAGAGACATTCCTTGCATTGTGTGAACATACAAAACAAAGGCTGAGAAGGGATATGAGCACTCTATAAATACAACCTGGAGGTAAACACCAGAAGAGGAAAAGAACTATTTTTAACAAAAGGACAATGCAATCACAATAATAATTGGTGTTGAACCCGGTCTGGAAACTAGAAGAACTAGCAATGGCAAGAGTTTCTCATTTTGGTGCGAGGAGTAGCAGGAGAGCTACCTGAAAAGTTTTGGGTTGATATAATTGGAGGAATTAATAAAAGTAGTATGACCTTGTGTTCTGTAACAACGGGTACTGCTTTTGGTAATGAAGGTAGTCATCCAACATTCTTGAAAATAAAAACTGCTAATAAGTCTTTACAAATACATCTGATATTTCTTACACTGCACTTCCACTGACAACAGGAGCAGATTAATCTGGGTTTAAATAATGCAGAGACAAAGAAAGAGAGCTAGAAGCATCATGGCTAAAGCAATTTTTGTCTGGCTTACTTAATTTTCAAATGACTTGGTCTCCTGGGAGGTACAGAGTCCAGTCCAGACCAGTATCAGAAAACAGAATGCAAGTATCAGCACATTGTAGAAAATTGTCTCACTTCCCCACTCCAAGAGAAAAGACTTCAAAACTCAGAGGAGTGGTATGACACACTGATACAACGGCAGAGGGCTGGGTTTGACCCAAAAGAGCTTTTCCAATCCTATGTTCCTGTGCTTTGGCAAACAATGATTCACAATTTCCCAACACCTGACAGTTGTAGGGCAAGGTATCTAGCAGTGAAATCTCTGGGCTTCAGAACGTACCCATGCAAGTGAGATGCCCAGCAACATTCATGTTCTGGAACAAGGAAACACAATGAAAAAATTTACAGCTAAGACAAAGGGTCTATTGCTCTTCCTTTTCCATACTAGATGCAGAATTAAATTTTTCTAAATAACTCCAGAACTAGCCATAATTGTTTCCTGGATTGTTATGTTTTTCACACTCATGCCTGGCCCCTGAAAATGAAAAAGTGTTGGTGAAAAGTTTAAAATTTGCCCCAGTTTTCTAGTGGCTTTTTTGAACGTTTTAACTTTTGAATGTCTTGTTCCCTTCTCATCCTGTTTCTTTCACCTTCCCAGTTTACATCAAGGAAAAGTTCTGGGAAGTTAACAGAAGAAAGGAGGAAGGGTTTGGGTTTGCCTTGGAAAGAAAATTCTGCAAAAAACATTACCTCCCCCAAAACCAGACTTTAGGAAAGAAAGTCACAGCAAAATCCCTAGGGACTTCGTGAAGGCTTAAGTGTGTCCGAGGGAGTAGCGGGTGCACAGCCCCGTCCCTCAGCATCCGCAGCCCTCCCGCTCTGCCAGTCCGGTTATGTCCGGAACCCCTCGCCTCGCCCGCGCTTGCTGCTTGACCCCGTCCCGTCGGGACAAGTAATGGGGCACGCACAGCCCCAGGGAGCCAGCGAGCACCTGGCAGGTCGGGTGGAAACGGAGGGCCGAGGGTGCCCGGAGGAGAGGTGCCAGCTCCGGCGGGACTGCCCGGGAGCTGCCGGCCCCGAAGGAGGGAAGCCGGGACGGAGAGGGATGCGACCCCCGGAGCAGCAGCGCCCGGGCGGGCGGTGCCATCCCGGCGGCAGGGTGTACCAGCCCGAAGGAAGGGGGGTGCCGGTATCGGAGGAAGGAAGCCCGCCAGGCGTCTGCCGGCCTCGAGGAAAAGATGTCCGGAGGCGAAGAGCCTTCCCGGCGGGCCCGCGCACTTACCGGCGTTGTTCATCTTCCACCCCAACTTCGCTCGCCGGCTGCCCCGGGCGCTCAGCGCATGGTCCCGAGGGGCCGCCGCCCTCGCCCCTCGCGGGCGCGCCCGGCCCTCCAGCCCGTGCGGGGCACGGGAGCGCAGCGGGGCGGCCGGACGCGGGCGGCGGTGCCGGCGGGGGCGGTCAGCGCCGCGCGCCTCCGCCCTGCCCCGCGCGCGGCCCGTCGGGGGGCGGTGGCGGCGCCGGGGCCCCGCACGGCCGGCGGCGCGCAGGGCCGGACCGGGCGGGGCAGGGCCGGGCGGGGCCGGGCCGGCTCCGTGCAGGCAGCCCCCGCTGCGCGGCGAGCCCGGGAGCCCCCGCGGGGAGCAGGTGAATGGACCCGGCGCGGCGCAGCGGGGTCCTTCGTTCCCCCTTTCGCATGTCCCGCTTTCGTGTTCCCCACACCCTTTCCACCCCCCCATTCGTCTCTCTTTGCCCCCTCCTTGGTCCCTCTCTCTCCATCCCCACTCCCGCTTTCTCCCCTCCCTCCATATCACCTCCATCCCCCTCTTCCCCCTTCCATCCTTTCCCCCCCTTCATTCTTTTCCTCCTGCCCATCCTTCCTTTCTCTCCCCCCCTCCATCCATCCTTTCTCATTCATTCATTCATTCGTTCATTCATAGATTCATTCATTCATTCACATGCACCCCCCCGCTCCGTTCCCCTGTGGGACACGACCGCCCCAGCCTAGGAACCTCCAGCGAACGAAGCTCGGAGAAGCCCCCGCCCCGCCCCGTCCCGCCCCGGGCGTTTTTCCCTAACCGGGAGCATCCCTGCGGAGCCGACAGCACCTGCTGCTGGAAGCGGGATCTGAGTGCAGGGGAGCAAGGCACAGTCCCTCGCATACAAACCACGCTTGCTCAGAGCAGTTTCAGACAGCTGCAAACTGCTGTCTTTTCCCCCTCTCCCACAAACCAGCTCCTGGCTCAATCAAATTAACGCGGGCACCCAGTTTTGGGGCTGGTAGCAGCATTAACGCCCAGACAAAGTTAATCACCCCCTTCCTCTCAATGGAGACATAATATAGCTCAGTGGGGCTGGTCTTGCTCACGCAAGGAAGCACAACTTTACAAATTTCCCTCCCCTGCTAAAGAAATCCCAGGAGCGCTGAGCTGACCTCAAGGTTCGCTTCCCTAGTCGGGGAGGGGCCATTCCTTCCCGGTGCAGGACGGTTGTTTGCAGCAACCCCAGAGTCCTGCGGGCCAGCAGGCTGGGGATGGGGAGAAACAGCGCATTGTACCTGCCCAGCGTCCTGCCCTGGGTGTGTGTGAAGCAGTCAGGTCCTGCTTTGACATTTTGAATCCCCCAGGAATCACGATAACTGCTAACACCATCCACAGCAACTTCATTTTAAATGCTGTTAGTTCTGCTTTTGCAAAGGGCCTAATTAATAACTAACATCATCCTGCTGGCAGGTGCTCCGTAGTATAGGCAAAGCTCTTTTTCCTGACCTTTCAATGCTGTCTCACTGTGACTGATGGGATACAGGGTGCCTTGCACTGTAGTGCATAGACCTTTGAAGAGAGAAAGCAATCAGTGAGAGAAATGGAATTAAATCCTTCTTTCTGTGAGCTTGAGTCTCTCCCACTGAGGCTGGTATCCCGGAATGCTGAGTTCTGGTTCTCTTAGAGGACCCTGGTTGTATCACTACACCTCTAAGCAAGCACTTGCAATCCTGTCTGTTTTCGGAGATGACTAAATTCACAGTAGCAGCTCTTTCATTACTACTCTGACTGATATAAATGGGGAGATGGAAAGGCCTATATATTCCCTCATAGCATAATGTGTCTGGGTCTGTACCCTGGTTCAGGGGATGAAATGGGTTTCCCTGGTCCACCTATGACCAGCAGTCATCTAGCCTTCTCCCATCTTCTTGTATGGGTCCCTGATTTGTTCTTGCCACCTCTAGCCCCGATGGCTGTGTCAAGTGTCACAAATAATACATCAATAGAAAGCATCATCTGAAGTAGCTTCAGAAATACAGACTTCAGGTCTTGCAAAGGATGGAAAAAGTTTGTGGGACACAGTGGAAAAGAAAGCACAATTTAAAAAAATCAACCCCAGGACAAGAGATTTGGAAAAATATTCCTTAAATATGTTTTCCAGGAGAATAACTTTTTGGTTAAACAGCTACAAAAAACTAATGTAATAGCAGAAGGGACAGCAGAAAGGAAAGAAACATGTTTTCATAGAAGAATTGAGAATGTTGGCTGCAGAATTTGGGGGAATTTCCTAATAAACTGAAAAACATAGTCTAGGTTACAAAGTTTTCCCATACCTAGATACGTAATGGAAAAATGTTGGTTTGAAATGTTACTAGCAAAACAAAGCATTTGTAAAAGAGATTCTGGAAATAGACCAGGTGGTCTTGTAATTGCTCTACTATTTCTACAGGACACTTCACTCAAAATCCTTTTTGGTCTGCTGTAGGGCAAAGAACTATGCTACTTCTTAGGTTTTGGTCCAAAGAATTGATTTTTCATGTGAAAAGATTCATGGAGCAAAGAATGACTTTTCTCTTTCACTTTTTTCTGCTGAGCACTCCAGCAGAACCCTGTACTTAATGACAAGGGGAAAACTCCTGCTCCTAGCATTATGCCAGTAGCTCAGAGCCTGGCAGAAGGGCGGGCATTGCCCATGATAATTTTGTGACCTAGCTCTGGAAAGGGTGAGCGCTTCTCACAAGTTCCTGGCTGCCTGCACTCAAATCTGCTTCCTGCTGCAAAGGGCAGGGTGCCAGGGTACCTTCAGGAGTCACTGACTCCTCTCTTTCATCGGATCTGATTGATTTGAATTTTGAACTGGTCTGTGGTGCTTAAAAATGCAACCCATGCCCTGCTGCGAGATATTGTGCTGTTCATCAAGAAATGTGTTCTTGAGCAACTCAGACTGATTTTAGACTCCAAGGGCTGCTGCATGGGCAATTAGACTACAATTTCAGTGCAATAGGGAAAAAACCCTATATCTGTGCAACAAGAGTACATTTAGTACACAAAAGGCTTATATTGTCTTTATTGTTAGTCTAAAAGACAATTCAGGGTATAATTTCCTGTACTGAAATGATGAAAAGCTGTGAGAATTTTATAACTAAATGCAATAAAAGAACTGCTTGAAATTTGTCTGTTTATCCTCTAATCCTCTTGAAAACTAATGGGGAATGATCTGTATTACTAATGGAAGAATGGGAAAGTGAATGCATGTGGACATGTTCAGGAGATGCTGAAGAGTCAAATCAAATTTTTGCAGCTAAAAGAGGAATCTCCACATTTACAAGCATATACTGCAATTAACGGTTTTGAAGGGTGGAATCCACACCACGTAACACATTCCTTGAAGTAAGCAGAGCTCAGCACTGCTTCCTTGCCCAGGGAGAATCCATGACTTAATTGGCTAGAAGTGAAATCGACACACCTATTTTCTGTACTCAATTATTGCAATAAATTATTATTATTATTGCAATAAATGAAGCATATATTTTTAAAATAATTTCAACTAATTTTTGATAATGAGATTACCTTTAACAAAGGATTTCTTTTAAAACATAATCCAACTATCCATTTAATAAGTTTGATGAATTTAAAACTCAGATGAACATTCTAGGTTTATAGGTCCCCACCCAGCAGATGTGTTAAGTATGTGCTTAAATCTCAGCAAGTGCATAATCTGTTTTAAGTAGGGCTATTCTATATACTTAAGTGCCCTATTAGATCAGAGCTATCTGGCATGTTGGAGTCTTATTTTTTATCATTGTAACATGAGCTAGCACTCTTCTTGCCATTTTAATGAAGCTCTAGAGACCCTATCTATCATAATACACTATCTACACATCCTAATTGTTATTTTTAAGCCTCTTTATGTTATTACATAGAGATGTTTGTCAAGATGAAGTCTGCTTCTTTATAAGCAGTCTTTCAGAACATTTTTCATGATCTTTCACCCTGCTGTCTCTTCTTTAGGGTCTATAGGTTTGTAATTCAGGTTTTGGGGTTTCTTTTTTACTGTTTTGGTGTCAGTAGCCTTCCTAAAAGAAATTTTCTTACATTGAGCTAAAAATACGGGGGGCGGGGAAGATGTTTGCCCTCAAAATGACATTAAGCTAAGCTTCCTACTTCCTAGTAGGTTGAATATTAGAAACCAACCAGTTATAAAGCTTCATATGCATCATGTCTTAGTTGCCTGAGAAATCACCTACTTTCATGGTATTTTGATATTTCCTGGTGCATTCCAGCTGGTAGTATGCCAGCCAAGAAACCACAGGACAGGGAGAAGTGGTTCAACTGCACATCCCTGTTGTTGATCTGCCAAAGACCAAGTGTGTAGGTCTATAGGGAAGCTAACCCCTTATGTTTATCTCTGTAAGGGTGCCTGGGACACCTGAAAGGCTTAATGTATAGAGGACAATTGTTACGATGGCATGGATTAATGCTGATCAGATCTGCTTTACCATTTTTCTACAAAAGCATTTCAATTATTGTGGTAAGCAGGTGCTACATGTCACAAAAAGTGAAATCATTTACTAAAGCAGGATGGGAAAAAGTGAAGATGTGTTAATAACCACATGCATTCCTTGGTATGGGACATAAATTTAAATGTAAAATGTGGGCAGCTGTGATGAACTGAATATGGTAACAGACACCTATGGTAAATACTGGTAGGCAAACACTTTTTAGTAATTTAACTTTGATGTTATGGAATAGCACTGGGAGCAGTTGTAGACTGATGTCATTGCTACCTGGTAACAAACTCCTGTGTCTAAGGAACTTTGTGTATCCTTCAGTGACTGGCATGTCATTTCTCTCACGCTTTCCTGGTTTCTTTTTCTTCCCTGCTCAAAAGCCTGACTTACACCGAGAGGCTCCGAGGCAGAATAGTAGGGTGTTCTGTAAGTGACAGCTTGTCCCTGGCCAAGTGCCCAGGGAGCCACAAGAGCCACTGCTAGAGAGGTGCTGTATTAGAGTTAGAGATGCATTGGCAGGGATGCGTCTTAAGTCTGTAGCGCTGTAGCTCCAAGATCCTCCAGTTTGAAGTTAATGCTCTCTCAAGAGCTGTTGGTACAGAAGGAAGTTGATGGACCATCCCTTGGATGAGATCTCAAGGATTCACCACTAGCGAATACTTCTTTGAAAGAGAGAAGTTCAAACAAATGTTGCCTTGTCTCTTGGGGACTGAGATTAAATCCTTGACCCTCCAGGAGCTCACTGACTAGCTAAAGCAGAAGTGTCCTAAAGTGAAGCCTTGTTCACATCAAAGTTTGACAGCATTATCTGCTCATCTCAGTGCAACTCAGTACAATACTTTCTGTCATATAAAGATAATTTCTTCCTATTTTTGAGCACCAATGTACCTTCTATGATAGACATTTTGCTTGCTGCCTTCACTCTACATTTGCGTTCTTCTTTGCATCAAAACTGATTGTAAAGAACCTGTTGAACATATGTCATAGACTTGGCCCTGATTTTACATCCTCGTCAAAGGCAAGAGAAGCAAAGACAAACACAAAGGGAGTGGAGAGGAAGAGAAGAATAGGGGGGTTATTGCTACAAGATGCTGAATATTCTGTCCCACACCAGCAGTTCGTTACTTTGTAGCCTATCTTTTTTTGCAGCATCTATTTTTTGCAATGAGAGAAGGGATTACAATTATCAGTTATTCATGACTAACTGCAAACATGCTGTCCGTTATCTAGTTAAGAGAGTTCATTGCAAACTGCAGGAAATACTAGATTTTGAAGGATAGTTGATGTGTGCAGAGCCCAGAATGCTGTAGGAGAGGGATGCTAGAAGCATAGTGGAGTCAGTTCCTGGCAGACCAGTCTGTGTTTGTATTCCTTACAAAGTAATACAACTGTGAAATACTCTAAATATATCTTCGACTCTAACTTGATCAAATGAATATTTGATTGTTTCACTTGCCATTTTCCGTAAAGGGCCCCTAGCAAGAGCACCAGTCCTGTCAGGAAGAAGGTTTATGTGTTTCCATTCAGGTTCTTGGGCCATCTAGGTTCCTCTGATGCATCAAATTTATGAGATTTTTACTGCTTAGTTTTATTGTAAGAATATTTGTAGTCAATGGTGCAAAATCAGAGAGACCCCACAGCTGAGTCCTCTCATTGCTCACTGCCATGGAGATTTTCTTCCCTTCTCAATTGCCCAGATGCCTAATTCTCAAGTCCTTGCTCAGTTTTGGCCCGTGTCTTACCCAGGCATGGCTTCGTCTAATGTAACTTGGGCAAGGATGTGTCCAAAAGCACGTTTATCTTTACTCAATGTCATGTGACCATTCTGCACTCCAGAGCACTTGGTGCCTGTATCTGCAAAATATCAATAGAGCTCTACTGGCAACAAACAGAGAAGTAGCTGAAAATACACTTGTATGGATTTGCCTACTGCAGTTACTTGTTTTTCCAGCCTGTCACACCCTCTCAGACACTGTCTGTTACATAAAGCTTGAGAGGAAATAGCATCACAGAGAATGAAATGGTGAGCTGGGAGCTGAAGGATGGCAGACAGGTGTTTCAGACATCACTCAAAATAAACAATTGTAAGTGAGGAACTACATCATTGAGGGTCAAATGTTATGCAGGTGTAAATATGATGTCAGTGAAAGAAAAATTGAGCACCGAGTTAAAAAGGCTGAGACTTAGCTTAAACAAACTCATCAGCAGTTCTAGCCTCACTGGTGCCAGAGCTGGATTTCACTCCTGGAGGTCAGTAAACACACTTGCTAGATTTCATCTGCAGAAGGGGGGAAAAGACCCCACCCAGCTGGAGATATTATGGCTGGTTTCCTGCATTTGATGGGACCTTGCATTTGAGAACCCCAATAAATGAAATGGCAGTGAATCATCAACAAGAGAAAAGGTTATGGAAATGATGGCTACTGCTACCTCTGAGCATTGTTTTGAACCACAACAAGTAATTACACACCTCATTTTATCAGGGCTTTATACTGGGTGCAATGTGTCGTGTGAGAGTTACATACAGGGAGGAAGCCAAACACCCATTTCCTCTCAGCATTTGGATTTGTTTTGGTCTTGTGCCAATGAAAGTCTCAATCCAGGCACCTTCTACCACAAATCCTCCCCTTAACTCTGCAACCTACTTATCACTGGGGCCTTTTTGGCTGTGGTAAATCTTGGCTGCACCTATTAGCACAGCCACTGACTTGCAATGGGGCTGGCAGCTGTGTTCCCCATTTCCTGCCCAGGCATCTGCTGCCTGATTGGAGGAAAATAGTTCTTAAACCTTCTTCAAAACAGGAAGCTTCTCTTCTCCCTGCTTCCTGAGGTACAGGAACCGTCTCCGAAGCAACCCCTGGACAAAGAAGGCTCCTATTAACCACTGGAGTGCCATAACAGATACAGTGGGAGGTCATAATTCAAGCCATAATCAACCCTGAAGACCGGAAAGTGCCTCTCTGTGCACCACTGCTCCCACCTCTCTGTGGCCACACTGCTGTGTCATGAAGCAGTCTGGAGGTTAATTAGCAGATGATAATCCTATCCACTGGAAGCATTTGTAAACGCTTTTCATCTTCATGATTAACTATTGATCTTGTATCACCAAACTCTGGAAGGTAATTTTGTAATATTGCCCATCCACCTTTGCTGAACACATAACATATTGCCGCTCTCTCTTCTTTTGTTTTTAATGATCACTACTTGTATCATACAAGTATTATTTGCCTAAAAATATTATCTTATGCTTTGCTCATTGAATAGTTTCCTATTTATAACCAAGCCTCCTTGAGTAGCCTGAAGCGGAGCTTTAAGCAAATCACTCTGCTTCACTGTACTCACTGTAAACTGTGAGAGGAATTTTGCTCCTAGTTTACGATGTCCTTATACATTCACAAGCTGATCCTGGACCCTGAGACCTGCCAGGCTGCTTACATTAAACAAGAGAAAGGTTTGAGTGTTGGCTTTGGCTGAACTGTGGACCTGGTATATTCTACAGACACCTCCCCCACTGTGGATCCTTTACTCTCCAAACCAGGGACCTTTCTGAGGGCAGTCTGCCAGGACTCCTATTGCTCCAGCTACTCTGAACGGTGGGCACACAGCCTATCTCTGCCTGTGTACCCATCCTTGGCTGATCAACCTACTAGCCAATTATTTACAGCACCTGCAGAAATGAATGGGACTTTAAATTATCTTCTCTACGGATTGCTTTGATGACATCTGTTCATGAAAAAGGAAGATTGTGACTGACCACGAGGCAAAAATACACTGGACAGTACTGGAGATTTCAGTGGCAAAAGACCTCAGTGACTTCTAGGGAGCAATAAAAACCCCCACAAAAACAGCAAATAAAAAACATGTTTTTCATTTTTCAATGGCAGGGATTTCAATCATGGTACATTTTTCAGTGAAAAAAGGACTTATTTGTTTCTGGCTTTTAAAAAGAGAATATTATTTTATGTGTGTTTTGCTAACAGCTGATAAATATTTCTGCAGATGGACTTTCAAAGAAAAACATGTTTTTCTGTCTCTACCAGCCTTTTACTTCCTTGCTTTACACAATTGCAGGAGAGAGTGAGCAGTGAGGAATGCGGGGGTAGTTCTGCCTATTACTATATGTCTTTTTTTCCCAGATCCAGTTTTGCTTACAGATATAAGACAAGGCAAAACATGTTTTTCTTCATCAGGAAAGGAAACTATAGCTATTTTTTTCTGCCAACTTAAAAAAAATTACATACACACACACACACACACATATATATATTGCTGTTCCAAAGGTCAAACTGATGACTTGCATTTCGTTCGTAAATTACATTTTGAGACATGTTAGCATTTTTCAGAATGACAGCTGAATGACTGCTTGTGAGAGCTTGTGATTTTGAAGAATAAGTGCCAAAAAATATTAAGAACGGTTGTAACTAGACTTCTATGTATATGTGAAAACACAATGTTCTTACAAGTATTGATAGGTCTATGCAAATCCATAACCTCGTTCTAAATTCAGAAATGGACCTCAAGTTGTCAGCGTGGTAAAAGCTAAGAAACTGTGTAGTATTAGCTCATTTATATTGCATTTATTGTAGATTATAATTCTAACAAAGTAACTCATAACAAACATCTTAGGTCTTATTTAAACACATGAACAACATCAAGGAGAGCTTTTCCTTAACCTATATGATATAGATATACCAAACAGAACTATAATTAGAGATGCTAATTATAGGAGTGCAAGGCCTTAGTGGGTCTTAGTACTGCTCATGACTGCACATGCTCTAGAAAATCAGGTGTATGCATATAAATTTACAAGCATATATTATTGTGTATGAAATTTTCAGATGCAGTCAGTGGGCCTGAATGCTTTAATTTTGTTGAGTCCAGCCTCAGCTCATTTGAACTTGACCTCAAGAAATGCTGTCTACAACCATAGTGGCAGCTGGAGGTGTTGTAGACGTTAACGGGCTAAAAATCTTTAATTAGCCTTGCAAAAAACTGAATAATATGAATTTTAGTGGCAACTTTGAAAGTCTCTTTATGGGTGTTTTCTGCTTTTAAAGTCTTACTTGCAGCTTGACTTTACACATTATATCTAATTAAAATATTTTGGCTTCTTGGTGGAGTGATATGAGTGAATGGAAAATTAGATGACTCTAGACAGAGTTATTGTGTTGCATTTCCCTGGAAAGCCATATGACCAATTGAGTGATTTTGTGCAGATAAAACGTGGCTATTTGGAATTTTAACACAGGTAAAAGTGAAATAAAATGTGAGGGCTTAACAGACCTATTCATAATGTAGTAAGTGTTGGTAAAATAAAAATACTTGATGTGGCTAGACAGTTTGTCTGGTGAAACATATATACAAATCAACAGCAATTTTAATGTCATTGAGTACTGTGTCAAATATCATTCCCTGTTACCTGTAGGGCAACTGTAATCTGTCTTCTTCAGGTGATTACTTGAGCCAATAATGACAAAATTTAAGGGTTGTTAAGGACATCATGCTGGCCAGTGTGTGGTATGCCAAGGCAAAGCTTGCTTTGTAGGTGGGTATTGCATGAACCTAAATTTGCATGGGGACTGTTAGCCTGGAAGGTACTGTAAGTTGCTTCCTATCTAGCTCCACATTGCAAAATGTCTTCCTTCCAGCTGCCAGGGGAATCTCTGGGGATGTCGTGTAACTGTGCATGGGGCCACTAATGGAATGAGTGCAGTTCATAAAAGACAGGAGATGAATGCCTAGATAGGCCAGCTAGCTCATGACCATCACACATACTGTGCTTTTCCCAAGGGTCTGCTGGTACCCTGCTTGGTCTGTTGTGTTGGGAATATTACTTTGATGGACAGGTAGACAAATTCTTTGTGTCATGCAGTGTGTGGCTGAGCAGGTCATCTGTGGTTTTATGTAACTCAGGCCTACATGTTGCACCCTTTCCACCACTGACTGTTGTCTTAGCGGTTCACAGAGCTCATTGTTATTTCTCCAAGGGAAGGTCTGCTGTTCTTTTTAATGTGCCCATTTTCCACAGGAAACATTCCATCTTTTTGCTTATTTTCATTCCTGTTGACTTCCTCCTACTTGTATTCTTGTGGGAGGACTCGCAGGGTCTATATCCATTCCCTGGTGCGTGACTTGCATTAAATGTAAGACATGAACATTTTGGCAGCAACTTTTCCACCCAAGAAGTCAACAGGGACTATCTTTCCCTGACCAAGCATGTGCAGTAGGCCACTTTCAGACACATACTACTGATTAAATAACGCTGGTGAGAATCTCGGTAACATAACTGTTCCCTTTGACCACTGACTTGAATGTTGTGCTTTTTTACCTAGGTGAGGGAAAGTTCTGGGAAAGCAACAGAAGTCTCTTTCTGCAAAAATCCAGCACTCTTGTATAATTATTTCCTTGGAAAAATTAGCTTCCTGTTTTCAGCCCCTCTCCAGAAGAGCCTCCTCATCTTCCTGTGAAGCGTTCACTTTGGCAGCCTCACGACAACCTGGCAGTATCGCTTGACCCCGGGCCTGCTGCCCCGGAGAACCCTGCGCCGTGCACACGCCCTGGCAGCCACTCCCCGTGGGCACCGAACCCTCCCCGTGGGCACCGAACCCCTCCCCGTGGGCACCGAACCCTCCCCGTGGGCACCGAACCCTCCCCGTGGGCACCGAACCCTCCCCGTGGGCACTCGCCCCCGTGCCTCAGTGTGCCCGCGCTCGGCAGCTGTGGAGGAAAGGGCTGCAGCTGCTTCTGGAGCTGCCCGGCAAGTCGAGCCTCCCCTTTGTACAGCCGAAGGAGACACTGCCTGTGTTAGCGTGAACGTTCGAATACAGCTGCTATTTATTGCCTTGTTTTTCAAGGAAAGCCTTCAGTACGTTCAGAGACTCAGGGAATTTCCACTATTTTTCTCAGCGGCCCCCCCCCAACCCCTTGGCCTTCAGACACACACATTGTGTTGTTTTGACGTAATTTTAAGCAAATATTTTGCCACCGAGAGGCAGTGCAGGGTCACAGAGGTCCTCCAGGCTTGGGCTTCAGGCTTTCAGCCCTCCCCAATAAACAATAGCTCTATAACTCATTAAAACTCCCTTTTGATTACTTTTTCCTGTTTCTGATTGTTTTGGAGCAGCAGGGGTGGATTCCACACTCAACAAACTTCTTTTTCCTGCTGCTAAATTTAAATGTCTCTGAACTGAAAGGATTTGCTAATCTCTTTGATAATAATTCCATCAAATAGAAATTACAACTGTAAACAAGATTTAGGCTATTTATGAATGTTACAAGGGAATTGTGACTTGGTTTAGCAGAATAATTTTTATGTCTAAGATTTTTTTTTTAACTGTCTTGTCTTTTCAGACAGAAGAGTTACCCAAACCCTAGTACCTTCTCTGCTGGTTACTGTAGCGTCTTAATTTTCAGATTTAGCAATAATCACGTTCTCCCATTGTGGCCTGCATGAAACCAAGCTGGTAATCACCTTTCTTTCTTATCTTCTATCCCCTTCAAATTCATGCATTATCATTGAATCAGCACTCCTATTTTTGTCTCCATTCTCTGAATATTTTTTCACTGCACAGTTTTCTCCTACTTGTGAGGCACCTGATTTATATGACATACCTGTAAAATTCCCCTGCCCAGCTGAGTTTCTTGACAATTTTTTTTCAGCAACCTCTATTTTCCTTGTAGGCCAGATATAGACTAATCAAGTAATAATTTTCTTTGATGGACAGCAAGGAGAATTTAGGAAGGTGACTTGCAAAGAATTGAATTCAAAGGAAAAATATGTGCGTGTTTATCCATCCACATCCTTGTATCAGGTTCACTGACCACACATGCCTAGACCCCAATCCGCTTAATATGTACTAATCTAGCATGAAACCTTCTTTGCAGATATAATGCAAAAAGTGATAAAATAACCAATTGAAATGTAATCTGTATAGCAGGGGTTCATATGTGGATTTCATTAGCAAGACAATAGTTTACTTATGTTATTTTTAAACCTACAGCTAGGATCTATGGGGGAATGAAGTATGAACATGTGTACAGATACAGTGTGTCCTGAAGACCTCTCGAGGTCAATTGGCTGTTATTATTTGTTAAGCATGCCAAGGAAAAATATATTTTTCCTGCCCAAAGAGCTGACATCCTAAACAAAAGTGAAACAGACTGCAATAAACAGGTAAATACCCAGTGTCCTGTCCCCCACTTCCACCTCCCCCCTTCTGTTCCCCATTTGGTTTGGTTTTGAATTTATGTTTGTTTGTTTTACTTCTGTTGCTATTTGCTCAGTTTTACACATCCTCTTAGCAGAACATCTGTAAAAGGACAGTGTGGTAGATCCTAGGGTGGACTCTGTGCCTAGAAGGCAGAATGATAAAAAGACACTTCCTGGAGAGAAATACACAGCCTTTTCTTTTTAGCAGCCTGTCTACTGAAGTTGCCCTTTGCAGGAAAATCCAGGGACAGAGAGGAAACTGTTCCATCTGTTGCAGGTCCTGTGTAGTCCTGCAAGGTTTGCTACCACAGCAATGAAACTGGTACCTGCCCATAAGGACTATGGATTGAGGTTTAATAGGTAAATTGGGTATTATCTGCTCTGAGCTTCACAGAAATTCTTCTGTAAACTCCTGGAAGATCAGGAGGATAAACTGGTGCCCTCCAGAGGGATGAATGTCTGCCACTGAGCAAGTACACAGATCTTGTGTCCTAATAGGTTTCCAGTGGCTTCACCTGGATTACCCAAAGAGAATTTGGCCCATTGTTTGTCTTCCAGCCATCTCCTAGGACTGTGCTCCCATAATTACATTATTTTGAGTATTATGTAACTTACCTCAGTTAAACTCCTAGTGGGTCAAGTCAGCTTAAGTGACTGATAGATAATGTATCTTACCATATGGTATGTCCTGGCCACCAGGCAACCTCACAAACTCGTTAATTTACTACAAAGTAAAAAAAAAATAAATTACAGAGCCATTGTGCTGTCCACTCTTTTATATGGGTCCAAATAATGGGTCATCTACCGCCACCACCTGCGACTCCTAGAACACTTCCATCAATGCTGTCTCCGTACAATCCTAAACATCCACTGGTCAGACTATGTGACCAACACATCTGTTCTAGAACAAGCAGCAGTCACAAGCATTGAGGCCACATTGCTGAGAACACAGCACTGGGCAGGGCACGTCTCCAGGATGACGGACCAACCACCACCTCCCTAAGATCCTGCTCTGTGGTGAACTTGCCACCGGCTGCCACAAGAGAGGAGCCCTGAAGAGGAGATACAAGACAAGGACTCCCTGAAGCAACATCTCAGCCTTGGCCATATTGATCTTCATCGCTGGTCTACTCTGGCCTCCAGTCGGGAGGTCTGGAGACACCCCATCTATAACGCTGCTGCTTCCTTTGAAAACGCAGCAGGATCACCATCGAAAAGACATCGCAGAAAGAATCGTGTCTTGCCGATACCACCTAAGGAGTCTTTCTGCTGTGCCTTTTGCAACTGGATGTACTTGTCTCGTATTGGCCTTATTAGCCACCAGTGTGCTTGTAACAAACGTGGGTAGAGCCCTTCCCAAATCTTCATTCGCAAAGCCTAGCCATGATGGAAAAAAAAAAAAAAGGCAGCTTAGTTTTGAAGATTATGAGCTTTTCATCAGGTTCAACTGAACTGTTAGGCATATAAATTATAATACGCTTATTGTGTAGAGATATTTACATATAGAATCATAGAATCATAGAATATGCTGAGTTGGGAGGGACCCATCAGGATCATCGAGTCCAACTCCCAGCCCTGCACAGGCACCTCAACAATCCCACCATGTCCCTGAGGGCGTTGGCCAAACAGTCCTTGAAAGTCAGCCAGGCTTTGTGCTGTGCCCACTGCCCTGGGGAGCCTGTTCCAGTGCCCAACCACCCTCTGGGTGAAAAACTTTTTCCTGATATCCAACCTAAACCTCCCCCAGCTTGTATGTATTGTATATGTTTTACACACATACACTGATTATTGTGTGAATATATACAGACATACACGTTTATACAAATATGCACACACTGATAATTATTTTAAAGCAGAATTAAAGAAAATAAAATACATATACTGTCCTAAAGAAAATGAAAAGGAAAATAATTGTGTCATAGGTTTGAAAAGAGATGTTGGAATTTTTTCCTAGGGACGCGTTTCCCTCCCCCCCCATCTGTTTCTTCCGCCCGGGGCCGCGCGGGAGCGGGGGAAGCGGGGAGGTTCCCTGGCAGCGCGGTTGCCGCGGGGTGGGGCACTGCTGGGGAGTCTTTTGTTCGGAGCGCGGTTGGTTTTTGTCGGCCGACCGGGCAGAGGGGGGGGGGGGCGGTTTCGGCCGCCTTTTCTTTTTTTTCTTTTCCGGGGAGGAGGTTTTTCCCCACGAGACACCTGGCGGAGGACGACTGAGAGAGAGAGACCGACCCATCTCAGAGCGAGGTATTCTGCTTTCGAGAGTGCCTGTGGGAAAAAGGACTCTCTCATTGCTGGCTGCGAAGCCATCGGCGGCTGTGAGCACATGTGGCTGCGAGCAGCTCTTGAGCTGCCGGGACATTTTGCCTTCAGTTCCCCCCACCTGGGGAATTGGGACTTTGTTTTTGTTTCTTCTGAAATTTTTTATTGCACCATTTGTTGTTTATTCAGATTTTGTTAATAAAAGCTGTTCTTTTCCTTTTCCACGCTTCCAAATGAAGTTTATTAATTTCTGAGTTGTAATCTTGTTAAGCTTAGACAAATTGTTTTCCTGGAACAAATATTTCTGTGTTTTGATTTTTTTTTTTGGCATACTGTGTATGAATGTGACTCGTATGGTTTTGTGGAACACAATTTAAAAATAGCACAAATGAGATAGGAATTTTTACAGATGAGCTTCAAAACTGTCTTTCTGACTTAACACCTTGAAAAGATGAACTAAACATAGAAAGTGTGATTACTCTTTCCCATTTGCTATAGCTCTGCTCTCCAGTTGTATTTTCTATTTTGATTCTACCGTGCTGCATGCAGTGTGACCTTTGAAAGACAGCAGTGAACTTCCTAAGTATGTTGGCAGTGTCTCTGGCCACACGAGGTGGCCCTATCAATTTTAAGATCCAGATATAAAGGACCGAAATGTGGTTTTCCCAGCAACAGCATTTGGGTCTCTCAGCAGCTTCCTGACTGTTCCATTACAAATATTTCTCGGCTGACTCTGTGGCTTGCTTTGGAGCAGCTGTCATGCTTGTGGTTGGGTTATGTATGGGAGGAAGGTTGTTCCTTCACACTCTTTAGCTAAGGGAGAGCATAGCGAGCTCACTTTTGTCTCTGAAAATCTCTACATTCTGCTAAACTTCAAAGGAGATAAGCATGGGGGATGGGGATGAAGTGATAACAGCTGGCTGGAACAGGGCTTGTTTTCCATAATGAGATCATTTAGCCAAGCCATAGCATGAAGGGAAGCCATCATGTGTTTCCATTTCTTCTGAGACCTTTCAGAACAAGCTTGAAAAGATGCAAGCACACTTCTGATAGTTTCAGATGGGGTTCCAACTCTGAATTGTCACCTTATCCAACTTAGCTTTTCTATTACCAGTTTCTATCAGAGATTTCCCAACATGCATTTTTCTTATTCAGCATTTTGGAAAAAGCATGTACCTACCTTTAGGTTAAATCTAGAGACAAAAGTAATTAAGTCTTTCTTGGCTTCTGGTGTTTGTCTATGTAGTAGTCATGAAAAAGTGCAGATGGAATGGGGAATTCTTCCAAATGGTGAAATTGCTATTTCATGAAGTAATATAGTAACTGCCAAATCATTGGCCCTCTACATGTTAGCATTTTAGAAATACTTCACCTAGACTCATGATTCCTCAACTCTTTTGGGTCCTCTTTTCCATATGCAAATGACTCCACAAAGTAGTCTGTCCATCAAAGCATTAGTTGGAAAAGCTGTGAAGGTAGTATGACTCCATAGAGAGCTGACCACAGAGCATCATTTCTGTAGCCTCACCGATTATCACTTGGAATCCACTGTCTGAAAATCCTTCTGCTGAAAAACAGACAAAAAGATTCTTTCTGCAAAAGATGTGTTCTTGTGAAAGTTCTGCTTTCTATAATGTTTCAAATTTTCACTTTAAAAAATATGAAAATGCTATATGCTTCAAATACCACCAAATATCAGTTCTGTACAGCATACTAGTGTTCTGTGAGCACTGTGCACTGGAATAATAAGGTTCCCTGCACCAGCTTCTTGTTTCGTTTATTATACTTGGGTCCTCTTGAGATAAGGATCCTCTCTGCTATGTTTGTGTACAGTATTGAGGGATACTGTACACAAACATCTCTGATTTGGGACAATTTTGTGCTAATGCAATATCAAATAAAAGCTATGATAGTGATTAGTCACCTCAATTTAGAATAAAGGCAATTAAAACAATTCCTACAGTAAAGTATGCCCATAAGGATGATTCTCTCCTCTCCCCATTGCTTTGGTTTTAGCAAAATTCAGAGGTAAATGCATTTGCTTTACTTCCTCTTATTTTCTTTCTGTTTTATTATGTTTAATGCTTTATTATCTCCTTTCTTTCTTTTTTTTTTGACAGACATATTTTTTCAGTCAGTTACTGGATAGTATGGTCTCCTTGTCATGCATACAAAGCTGGACTAAGTGCAGGATTTACTTGTTGCATAAGTAGGCCAGCAATTTCAGCCCATCTGTTGGGAGAGAGATTAATATGGACACATTAGAGCAAGATGGTCAGGAAGCAGGAAAAATTTTCTGAAAAACATTTACAAAGTTTTCGTCCCAGAAAACCTTCCTCACTTGCATGTACCGTGCACAATTTCTTCTATGTAGAAATCTTGCTTTGATGGAAAGTTCTTTATCAACCTAAGAACAACTGTCAGGCTTAGAGCCATTATTCTGTTTGTCCTAACTCTGATGCCTCCTTGTCTTAAAAAGAATAATTCCTGAGTTTTAACAAAAGCAAAAGTAAATAGGATAGCATTTCACAGTTTGATCATGTCTCCAGAAAGAGCTGAACCCAAAGCCTGAACTGGGACTCCCAATCAAAGGCATTTTCAAAATCCAGATCCAAATTTGCTCTTGTAATCTTGACCTAGAATAACTCTTGCACAGTCCGTTTTATTTGTGAAGAGTAATTTGCAACTTTTGGATGGGAGCCCAGTTCTGAGTCCAGGTGCTCAATATCATAAAATAGGGACTATATTCCACTAGATGAAGGTGTGCAGGGGACATATACAACCAGTTTATTTCAGTTTGTTCACCAAAGCTGTCCAGTTGTACTAAAAATTCATTAGCACAGTACAGTACACCTTTCTCTCTCAACACAGCAGATTAATCTATGGAGTAAGAAATGAAAAGGAGAGGCTACCAATATAAACACCGTGGATCAAATCCTCTGCATGGACTAAGCAGTGGAACATTTCTGATTTTATTTAGATGAAGTGTGAGCCCATTAAAAAATGTCTTAGCAACATACAGGGTTTTTTTCCAGGCTTTGATACCATGAAGCTAAACAAACCTCCCGTCTATCTCTGCAAGCTGCAATGGTTCTCCCCCTGTGGTGCAAAACTCTCTTTTCCCTTCATTGTATCAAATTCAGTCCTCTCTCCTAAGACCTCTCTGGACCTTTAAATCATCTCTTCTTCTGCTCTAGTATCTCACTAGTTTATCATACAGCCTCATTTTTGGCTTTTGATGTTAATTTCTTCCTTCTTGTCTCTTTGCTGAGTGTTGTTCAAGGATTTTGGTGAAAAGAGGATTTCTTCACCACAAAAATTATCTTTCCTAAGACGACCAGAAGGATTGGAGGAAGAGATGGAAGTCAAGGTTTGAATTCTTCCACCAAACAGGGAAGAAAAAGGCCTTGTGAAAATTAATTTTTTGCTTCTATAACTACTTCCCATAAAACTGAAATGACTTTCCATACTGTGCTGTTGCCACCAAAGTATCGTGAAACATCCTTAAAGTTAACAAACTGCCATATTTTTGTCCTGAAATTTGATAGTGGGATACATGTGTGCAGTAGGTCATTAGAAGAAGTTACTGCATCTCAAAGCTGAGTTTGCTGAACCCCATTGTCTTTTAAGGACCCTTTAGAAACCTGTAAAAATCTGTGGCAAAGCAACTAGAATCTCATAAAGCTGCCTTCCTTAATAGCCACAATTTGGGGATTGCCAAAGTTAGCTGATGACTGTCTGGAAATTTGCATTTGCAGTTATCAATGCCTTGCAAAGTGAGAACTGATATAAGCTGTTGCCACTCTGATAAAAGAACTTCTTTTCCAGCAGTCAGCACTGTTTTTCACACCCCAGCAAAGCCCATATATTCCATTTTACAGTGAAGAATTCTCTGGCATTTTCATCTTCTATGGCTGGAGCAATTTATTCAAAATAGACCTGAATAGGATTTTGCAGATGTATAGTGTTTAAATATAAGTTAGCTGATAGGTTAGGGATACAGTTTATGATTAGAACTCATCCATTTCAAACAGGTAATTCAGGTACAACTAGTGGAGAGAAATGTCTCTCAATATAAGTATCAGCAGTTCTGCTGAAGTCAGTGGTGTTCTGTTGCTCTGCCTGTGCTGCATAGGTAGCCAGGCTAGAAATTTAGAGGCCCTTTCTCTAATATTTCTGAGTAGTATCATCTTACAGCACTAACACGAGCACTGTTAAATGCCTGACATTTGCTGCTGACAGCTCTGAATGTCTTACAGTGGAGGGAGGCTTCAGTGGAAGCCCTGGGGATGCTATAAGCCCCATGGCAGAGGTAAAACTTTTAATATCCTTTTGTAGTAAAAGCCAAATCTTTATGTCATACTCATCCTAAGTATTATTGATATACACAGACTTGTGAATTAAATTCTGTAAGTACCTTCTATACTCACTAGTTCATCAAATCCTTTGCCTCAGAAAGGGCATGTGCCTCCACTGTAAAGGGGGAGCATTTGTCTTCAAGGAGAAAAGGGAACACCTTTCTGCACAGCCTAGAGGGACAACTAGCAGGTTTAAAATCTGAATGGAAACTTAAAAGTTTATGCTGTCCGTAAATGTCGTACATGCTGCATCCAGCATTCCAACCTGTGTTTGCACAGTGCTGCAGGGTTAGAGGGGAAAGTGTCTGGCGGACATTCCTGCACTTGTCTGTAGGGGTATATATCAAAGAGCATAAACTCCTAACTCCAAGGAGTTAGTGAGTCCTCTAGGCTTAAAGATGCTATTTCTGCTGCCACTGTCTTGTTTCTTCTGCTGGGAATCAGTGAGCTTGCTTTTGCTCAGGTTCAACAGGTGTTCAACACCTGTATCCAACCTGTCACTGAATGGAAAACCAGCCACCCCTCCTGATTTCCATGACTCCTTTCCTGTGCAGCTTTGACCCCATAGTGTTAGGAAGGTTTGACTGCTTCTGTAAAGATCTTTGGGGGGAAACACTTGAGAAACAAGGTGACCTAAATAATCTGCAACCTATGCATCAAAGCCATAAGTCTGGCTTTGATGCTGGGAAGACAAATCTTCCTGAATATTTGTTTTAGACCAGACTGAAAATCAGATACCTTCGGCCATCATTTATGGCACAGACCAGACTTTGTAGAAGCAAGATTTGCCCTTGGGTTTGCCTTGGCAACTTGCTGTTGAACCCATGTGCTGTATATAATCTGCACAAATTAAAGCGCACCCTTCATTAGGTGTTCAGGAATAGACTCTGTGAACAGCTTGTGTTCAAAATAAAGACTGCTCCACTTAAGTCTGTCTTCTACAAGTGAGAGTGGATCACGAGGCTTCCCAGGGAAATCCAAATTATGGTTATTTCCTTGAAAATAAAAACTGATCTTGATTCCTCCTAGACAGTTCTTGCCAAGGAGTTGAAGAGACTTCTCTCAAAATAGAGTAGCAGCTCCCCACAGATATAATATGGTATTTATGTAGAAGAAAATTGTCGGGAGCTCATTGTGCTTTGGAGCCAGCAGATTGCCTGTCATCATCCTTGCAAAGATGTTCACTGGCCATACATACAGAAATGCAGCTGCCATCTGCATCCCAGGTAGGGAAGGGATGACAACAACAGTGGGGATGTGTTGTGAAAGATGAAGAGGAAAAAGCAGCTAAAGATCTTCCTGTGAAGTTTTCTCATTTCTCAGATCTGAATCTATCTGAATTTTATCTCATTCCTAACTACTTTATGAGGTATCTCAAGCTGTGTAAACAGTAATGCAATAATGGTAGATCACAATGCACTCACCACAGACTATAAAGAATAGCCTACGAGTCAAGCAACATGCTCTCTCTAAATGATATAATGCTTCTTGCAGATAGGAATATTAATCACCCCAGGAACTGACAAGATCTGATGGAAGAGACTGTTATTAATATTATCTCCCTTGGAAGCATTTGCAATGGTAATAGTAATTTTAATAATGCTGGAACAAAATAAACTGTGTTGTCCAGTTTTGTAGTAAATGGGAACACTGAGAAAGGCAATACATAAATAGAGGGACTAATTCATGAAGGAAGTGGACCAGATTTCTCTGTTGACAGCTCAGACATGACAAGGAGAGTGGGAGGGAACTTTTTGTTTTAAATGTTGTATTTGCTTCATCAATTGTCAAAATCTTGTTAGAAGTCTAATTCAGTTATCATGTTCTTGTTGCTGTCCAGAGACTGAATGTATGTATTAGAGGGAGCTTATATACAATTTTTGCCTCAAGCAATTTACTATGATTTTATTATTCTAATCTGGCCGGTTCCCGTGGAGTGTCTGAAACAAAATCATATCAGAGGAAGATGAATATTAACAATCCTATCTCTCTCAGGAGAGCTAATAAAAGAATGGAGATCTATGCCTTGGTTCAATACAGAGGACTATGAAATGGCCATGGAAATATTGACATCAGTTGTCAAGATTGCTAGTTCAGTTATTTACTGCTCAGTTTGAGCACAGGCCTTTTCTGTACCCTTGCCAAGACCCAGCAAGATTACAGTGGAAATTATGAATTTATAAGGTAAATAATGAAGCATATGGCAGAAATTATCAAGGTTTAGTAGGAAAACAAAGAACCAAAAGGACTGCATTTGATTCCCTCCTTTGTTATATTCTGTTTTGCACAAATGTGAAATTTGCCTCAGGGTATTATATACCAATTAATAATGAAAAAAACAGATACATTGGAGCAGTGTCTTTTGGGCAGATGGCAAATTGCTCAACATTTTTTTAAAATATTAAAACCAATAACACTATGGATTAAGAATTAGCTCTGAGTACCCACTATGAGACATTCAAGCTGGGTTGATAGCTGTGACTGGGAGTGAGTCCACCAATGCTATATTACTTTCCCAATAGGAGAACTATAATCAGGCCTTTGGCTTTAAAACTTCTCAGGCAAAAGGAGGAAAAATAAATTAAGCTGTAGAAATTGAAACATTTTTACACCTTTCTTCCTGGACCAATTCTCCTTAGAAGAGGTATGAACTAAAGAGAAAATTTAGACTTCTCTCAATATATTTACAAGATGCAGAGAAAATAATTACTGACATATGAATTATCCCTTCAAAGGGAATGGTAAGACCCTTATTTAGTTGCTTGTGTGACAAGATCCTGATAAGAAGTTCTAAGAAACCCCTCTCCCTGGCTACCACCATTCCAGAGCTGAATTATTTAAGGAGAGAGGAAATGCCACTGTTTAAGCCCCTGCACATTGCTGCCTGAGGTGGACATCAAACTCCATTCAAGATTTTAATAGACTTTGGGCTGAGACTTTGTTGTTACTATGGCCTGATATCTTACATTTCTATTCACAGGAACAGCCACTCAGGACACTTCAGTTAAAAGGGATTTCTATTGGAAAAGGCCAGTTTGTCTGAAATGTTTTGAGAAGGGAGGGCAAAAAGGTGGAAATTGTTAATTTGTGCCTTTTCCACAAAACGAGGTTCTTTAAAAAATGAAGGATGTGTCAACATTGAGTTGGCAATGCCTACTATGAGTGTCTCTCCTGAGCATGAGAAATATTGCATCAGTTAAAACAGGACAGCAGTGACTATTCAATATTTCCTGGTGTCTGCTTGGCTTGTAGCTGACTGTAGATCTAGAAAATTCCCCTTTGCTTCGCTTAACTTTTTCCTGGTCCTAGTTTGAGCCCTACCTTATTTTCCTGCATGGATCCTCATCTGACTTTGTTACTCAGTCAAAAATTGCGAGGACATGTCCCTCCAATAGCTGACTGTCTAATGTATACACTAAATTCTGAAACCAGGATTAGTGATCGGAGTGTAATCATATGGATAAACTGAGTAAAGGACTGTGCCAGCTTTGGATAAACAACCCTCCAGTCAATACTCTCAGGTTCAGCACAGCATGCACTTGTGACAAACATATGCACAGTGTTATTTTCACCTTGTAGTTGCTGCTTTCCTCCTTCTTTACCACCATTATCAATAGGTTTGAATTGAAATGTGGGTTCCACTGTTTAATGTGGTAAAATGAGAGGACATTGCAGGCATGAGATATGGACACATTTTCACTTCGAAATAGCACTTTCAGCCTCTCCACCTGTTTTTTTTCTGTCATAGAAGCTATGTCATAAAATGGGAACAAAATCATTTCCAACACCACTGTAGATATTTCACTCACTACTTCTGCCTTACCACCTGTTTTAAAGAGATCTAAGCAAGCAGCCTTCACACATGTTCCTTCTCTGGCTCCCTGATATAAGTAGGTCAGTCAAAGGAGGAAAACCTCTGCCAGTGACAGGAAGGCACTAAATAAAAGCAACTACATGAGATGGCTGTGAGTCTCTCAGAGGGGTAGTCCCTGCTAGGAGAGAAAGCAGCTTTCAGGAGCAAACACCTAACGTTTGTACCTCTCTACAGTAATACTGTGAGTTCTGGAAACCAAACCCAGCAACACCTCACTACCACTACCTTGTGCTTCTTGTGACCCTACATTGATCCTTTCTGCTCTTGGGAGGGAAATGTCTCTGGAATGAGCAGCACATGCACAGGACTGGATTTGTCTTTTTGTGTTTCCATCCAGAGGGGCTTCAATGCTGGGAAGGTTGAGACCCACATATATAAATTATGTCCCTGTGGTTACATGAGGAAAGTTCCTGTACACCAGATCAGTGTTTAAACACATCACCATTTCCTGCCTAGGAGGGATACAGGAAAAGTCATTTAATTTTCATATTTTGTCTCAAATGTAGAGAAGCAATTTTAAAGAAGGAACAGGAAAGTAATGAACTGGGCATAAAAAGAGGACCTTTTTATGTTGATTGCTCCTAATGTATTTTTTCCTGTGCTTGCTAAATATAATTGTTTTCTAGGGAGTTTCTGTCTTTTAAATGGAAAAGGAGATCTAATTAGCTTTTTCACTCACTTGCAGCCTCTGTTGTAGTGTGGTAGTATTTGCAAATCTTTGCAAAAGGGTGTTGAGCTGAAGTTAAACTTTGTGCTCCAAGCAGAACATGAAGACGTGTTCTCTTCACTTTCTGCTCCATCGGGTTCATTTACAATCTTCTGGGAAAAAACAAGAAAATCAGTAAATTCCTCTGGGGCAGAGAGCTATATGAGCAGTGCTGAGTGCTGGCAGTTGCCAGAGGCATGCCGAGGAACATGCCCAGATGGTATGTGCCATAACAGCTGCTCCCAGGAGAATTCTCACTCCTCCTCTCACCTGGTCGAAAATAGCTGATATGCAGGAAGGTGATTGTGAGAAGTGTCATGCTCCATATCAGAGAGCATGCTTGGACTCCCTGCTTGTCGCACCTGGTCAATACTGAATGTACAAAATTATAACCGGATGAACAGTGTTTTGACTTGTATTGGTGTCTTAAGAGTAGATATGTTTTTTTCCTGTAGCTGGCAAGGAGAAGGTGGAAAGCTTGCAGGCAGCACGGTGTTAGTCAGGATGAACATGTGCTGTGAAATCCAGGTCTATCTCAGAAAGAGGTTGTCTAGTTTTGATACTCTAGACCAAGAACACGCTGGGAACAGGTGGTAAAAAAAAAAAAAAGAGGCAGAATTTAGGCACGAACCTACAGTAATTTTGTTTTCTTGGTCTAATCTTAAGTTCAAGGGGCTCAGATCCTGTGTTCGTAAAGGAGCCCTGCATCCTATTTCTTTAAAACCCCCTTCTTATTCCCCGTCCTTCAATTTCTCTGAGTTGTAGTGATGAGGAGAATGCTTTGCCTTGCCATTCAAGAGAGAACAGAACTCCTTCAGCCCCCTCCAGCCTCTGCCATCTCCAAAACGTACTTCTTTATCATCAGACTTTAGCTGGGGCTGTCAACAAATGAAAACTCAAAGAATTAGATATGAGAAATACCTCCACCAGGCTGACTCAAACAATGACAAAACCATCCCTTAGTCCTCAGGCACAGTGTGCTGTATCTTTGCCCACTGCAGCACCAGCTAGGCATTCCTGACAAATTATTGCTAAATGTATTAAGATATTTTTGCTGCATAAATAAGAGCAGTAAGTCTGTGATGTTGAGAGTTTGTCTTTACCTTGCAGTAATTTATTATCCTGTTATCACTCTGCAAACATCTATGCTTGGCACTTCCTTCCCTGTAGCACTGAAATACTAAGCATTCATAAAGCTTAACTATCAGCCATAAACTCAATAAACTACTGTATGCACTGATGTGAAATTAAAACCTTTATTTGGATGATTTATTTTAGGCACAAATGTGACAAAGGAGCCTATAAAAATTACAGGCTGTTTGTTTTCTTTTTTTTCCTCTGCTGCTCCAACACTTGCATGCATTTTAAAATGTGTTTTGGTGTCGGGGAGGGTTTTGGTTTTTTATTCTAACACAAGGTAACCCAGCAAAACCGAGAAGCTAAAAAGTGATGTATTTTTTCCCAGCTGGAATCTTATGCAGTTAATTGGCTTGCTTGCCTATAATGAGGCAAAACTTACAGACCCATGTTTTTTTCATACAGAGTGTGTTGGCGACAGAACTTTGGTAGAGTGTGATCTGGGTAGGCAGGGATTAATGGAGACAGGGAGAGTGGAGAAGAGACAGGAAGCTCAGAGTCTTTTGTCTGTGCTAGAGCCGCCTCTTGCTGACTCACTTTTGCTCTCCTCATTCTGTGAACTATGACAAAATCTATTTTTTTTTTCCAATTATTCCTGGAAAACCAATCAGAAAAAGCCACAAAGTTGAGGTAGGAAGCACAACAGTAAAGTGAGACTTATTCAATGTAACCAAGATAGCCTCCTTAATTAGATATTGCATCATTTGATAACACTGCTTTCATTCTGAGAGCAACAACCAGTCAGACCTCTTGCACCTCCTCAGATACCTCACAGTAATCCAGAGGAGATTGCTGAAATCCCAGGCCATGCTGTATGAAACTAGCAGGAGCTCCTCGAGTGTTTGCTTTGTTGGAAGGAGAAATGAAATGAATGTTTCCTTAATAAAGAAAAATAGGTAATATTTTTAACATAATGAGATAATTTTTTACTCCTCTGGTATATTCATTACACCCGATGAAGTTCTGTCATCATAATCTAGGTGGCCAGGAGTTGATCTGTTAGATTTAGACTGTAATTCAGCATTCATTAGCAGCATCATTACTTTAAAGTGTTTATAGAAATGGGGTGTCAGCTTTGCGTTCCCTTTTTTTTTTTAAGCAACACTGTCAATTTAAAAGCTGCATAACAAATGTCTTCCTCTGTACAGCCAAGTGCACAATTTTTGAAATCTAATTTCATGTGCACAATCAGTGTCTGCTGGTTTTTTTGGCTGCCTCTGCAAAGGGAAAGCAAGGAAGCTAGCATCACATTTTGTTTTATAGCCACTTTCAGGTTCATGATGATGAAAAATGTGGAGTAAGCAGAGTGGAAGGATGACAGAAACCTGTTTAAAATCAACTGTTTCGATTTAAATGAAACAAACAAACAAACAGCTGCCGAATGCTTTTGTTGCATTACATTTATACACTTATTTACGGAGTATTACGAAATTGTGTGTGTTGGGAATTCCTAAAGTACCTTCCCTGGCATGAATACAGTGTTTTAACCACTCTTGACTTTTTTTACCAGCTGATTTTTTTTTTTAATAGCATACTCTACAAATTCTTTAAGGTGCTGATTCATTGAAAGATTCGTACACAACAAAAAGTTTTGATAATTTTATTCCAGCTGTGAAAGAGTAGGTAGGCAATACCAGAACCTGTGTTAAAACCTTTTGAAATATGTCAACTCAGGCTGGCAAAGCACAGTGGATAGGTGGATGTAGTGGTTTTGATCCAGTTCTTTGGAGCAGGAGAAGGGTCTAAAATTGTATTACTGTATTTGTCACGTTGGGGCTTGGGGATGACGTTGGCAGGACAGTGGCTGCAATTCACATGTATTCCCGTTAAACCTGCCATTTCAAGACTTGTGTCTGGCTCAAGTTTAACAGGCAGCCAAACACTAGTTGAGGGTGGTAAAGAGTGCAGTCGTATTGCACTTGCTGCCACTTGTGCCCTTACCCATGTGTCCCAGTTGCAGGGGGCGGGACCAGTTTATCACTAGGTGGGTATAACCAAAACTGTGTATTCTACCCCCTCTCTGTCATTTCTGATGAACTGTTAATAATGGATCATTTGCAGCAGCTGCCCAGGGCACACCTGACACCTCAGGCTACAGGCTTGGTGTTAAAGAAACCCTGCGAGGCACTGAAGTGTTTCTTTGTCTTCACACCAATGACTCGGTTGTGACAACTCCCCTCTGGGGGAAGCTCCTTCACACCCGGCCTGAGGGGTCATCTCTGCTAATGGGCCATACTGGGCTGGCATAATAGGCAGCTTCAACGACCTAGACCACCAGAGACTCCAAAAATATCCCATGACTCACAGAGTTAAATCACCCATTTTGAAACTCCCCGCCCTGGGGGAGGTGCTGGGCATTCCCACCTGAATCTGAGCATATGTAATCTTGGGGTTTTGGGACTTGTGATACCACTCATCAGATCGAGGGGAGGACCAGAACTCTAACAGGACTCTGATCATTACTTTAGCAGGACTGCCACCATCATCTGGTTCAACAGGTTTCCTTTCCTTTTACTTTGCACGCGGGGGGGGGGGGGGGGGGAGGCATTGGTGCTCAGCACAGGGGCTAATGAACACCGCTCCTTTCTTGTCCCGGGGTGCTGGGTTATACAGCTGTCTTTGGGGCTTAAAACCAGGGGTTTTTCTCTGTGTCTTTGTATTTATTGTAATCTTTTTAGTAAATTTTAGCTCTGACTTGTAATCTCTCGAGTTGGGTTCATTTCTCCTGCTGGTTTACTGTTAAACCAGCACATCATGTGTCTCCAGTCTTCTTGGTATCCACCTCTCAAACTGAAATGGTAGGTTCATCTCTATGGCCTGGCTGGTTTTTTGCATCTTAGCTGAAGTGCATGCTGCTAATCACCAACAATGGACTTTAGGGTAACCTAAAGTTCTATAAATTCTAATTGATAGTGTCCTATATGGCTGCTGAGAGAACCATGTCTCTGTGATTAAAAAGTCTTCTTTAACTGCTCACTTCTCAGGCTTACTACAGCAAATAAATCTGGATGGATTTTTTATTCAGTTTCCCATTTTTTGACCAGTGCTGTCTTGGAGTATATAAGTAATATGCTTTCCCTTTTTCCATCTATTTTTCCTTTTTTTCTTTTTTTTCACTCGCTATCTGATCCTTCAAATCAAGATAAATTTCCCTAGGTATTGCCACCCTCCTCCTGGATCAATGTCTCAGGTCTGGCTCAGATCATTGCATAACTAGATACCGTTATCCTCGAATTACCATGTTTCTTCCTTTCTCTCTACAGGATATAGGAATGGCTGGACCACACTGCAGTGGCAGGGCAGATCTTTGGCCTGAGCCATAGTGAGGCTGGGAAAACCTGCACCTTGCTTGGGCTAAGGAGGTCTGCACAAGGAAGGCTGCATGTGTACTACGTCATAACACAGACACCATCCCAGAGGTATGAGGGCTGAGAGGGATGCTAGCCCTAGTGTACTCTGGCAACCATAGAGAGTAGACTAGAAGCAAGAAGAAAGAGTGTGGGTTAGGAACTGGAGCTGTTCGGAGCTTTGTCCCCTTGCCTTGCACCTGGGGCAGAGCCTGCTTTTCCATATCTCCAGGTAGGCTGAATCTTTGCTCTGGAGAAGAGGGAGAGAGGTGCTTTTCATTCCCGTGGTGCCTCTCATTGGCAGCCTTCAGTGCTCAGCCTTCAGCTGTTAAAAGCTGCTGTCATCCTGTCTTTTTTGAAAGAAAGGATTTCTCATTCCTCGTTTCATCAGAAAATTAAGGCCCAAGCAAACTGGAAAGAGTGGGTCCTCCATGTTAGCAGGGGATCTAATCCTGTAACTATTTACTTCAGAACTCTGTGGGCACTACTTTTTTTATGTTTGCAGCTCTTCAGCTGTTCCTTAGCTGTCGTAATAACTCATTGCTTTGCCCTGAGCACAGATGGGAAAACTCAGGCTTATCTCTCATGGATCACCATCTTCCACTGTAATCAGTAGATCCTGCTGGCTGAAGTAATCCCACATTGACAGAGCATGGAGTAAGCTCTTTAAAAGATAGTGAATTTCTCATCATGATACTAAATTGGCACTTAAATGAGTTTAAACCAAAGATTTTCAGGACAAATAATCCATGCTGCCTGCAGAACATATGGTCCTGAAGTGCTCCAGTAGGGTTTTTGCTGCTGAGGTTGTAAATTACATTTTTTCCATCTGGAATTAGGTCCCATTATGGAATGTGATCCTGACTCCGACATTGTCAGTATCTCTGTGACAGAGAGGTAGTGAGGGTATGTCCATTACAGCTGCTGTGTCCATTTCCTCAAGGCAGCAGCTCATGACAGGTCTGAGAAATCCCTTGTTTTGGCCCGTGTGATGCAGGATACTCTTAGCAGCTTCTACAGAGGCAGATGGGGCTTTTCTTGGCAGGAGAGCTGATTTTACAGAACAGCACTGCTGTTGCAAAGACTGCTTTCAGTTTAGTTCTCCTGTATGGAAGGAAGTCCAATCCCAGCTGAAGTGTCCTCCAGCTAGAAAAGAATTAAGAAGGCAAGCCAAGAGAGTGTGGATTAGGAGGCAATGACCTGTTTACTGAGGGCTTTCCTTTGCCCTCATGTTTTAGAGGACACTGTTGGAGCAGCTGAGAGGCAGAAAATGTCTGTTCCCTCTATCTGGCCAGCCATTCCCATGGCAAAGGATCATTCTGGTTATTGGTACCTGTGACCTGGCAGGACAGTCCTGCTTCAGGTATGCCAGTCTCCTGGAGTCTCTTGACTTTCATTCCATGCCTAAGGAGGTAAGTGCAGCAATGCAGGTCTTAGGTCAAAGGTCTGTGCAACCCAGCATTCTGTGTCCCACAGTAGCAAATACAGATGCCTCAAGAGTGTAGGTAGGTAGTGATGATCTTCCAGGCTAATTTCCCGCTCTCCAGACATCTGTGGCTGCAGGATTTTCTAGGGTCAGATAAGTTTTCTTTCTCTTTAGACTTCTGTTACTATTTGAGATCTGCTTAAACTACTAGCATCCACCTGCCTTGGGGCAAGGAGCTCCATTTCATTACTGAGCTGCATAGAACCACCTCCTTTTGGCTGCTTGGACTTTGCAAAGAGCCAGCTTTCCATCACAGGAGTCATATCTATTCACTGCCTTACAGTGATATCTGAATTCAGGCCGATTAACTTCACAGCCAGTGCTTTAACAAAGTTAGATCTTAGGGTGGTATAAGAGAAATACCTTTCTATGGCCTATCACAATTGCAGTGCCTGGCTCCCATGAGAAGGGAGATGTTATTAGCAGAAGACAATGTATTGTCATCTTCTGATCTTAAAAGTCCATGGGGATCTCTTACTGTTTTCTTTATTTCTCTCTCCCCTTCCTCTCCCCCTGCCCTGCAGATTTATATAGTTCAGTAAAATCATGCAGCATCTCTTAGGTAATGAGTCTGCATAGGGAATACCTAGACATCCACACCAATAAAATGTTGTTTTAATGATGGCAATTCTCTGTCCCATATTAATTTTTCACACTCTCTAGACAGCACTTTTTTATCAAGATACCCTGTCAAATGCTTTGCTAGCTTTACTGAAAGGTAAAGAGCAAAAAAGCTCCCAGGTATGGCAAAAACATTTCTAATTGCTGTAATTGTAAAAGTTGTAATTGTTCTCACACCCTGTGTAATTTGCTGTCTTTACTGAATATATACATTATACATATTATAATTTTCTTTTATATAGTGCCTTCTCTCTGAGAATTTCTGCATCCCCAGAACTTTCAGTATTTAATACATAAAATATTCTATATGAACGATCATTAAAGGTCACCCTTAGAAACACTGAGAGGATGAATTTAGCCCATGGGGAAAGGATTGTGAAATCATTTATCTGTGACCTCTAACTTCCCTAAAGGCCTCAGGATCTAAGCAGGCTGAAGAAAACTTTGTTTACTGTCAGTCTCTCTATTTGCAAACTTGGACCACTGGCCCCCTGCCTCCTCGTGGCTCAGATCATGGCTACCTACCTTCTGCACTATCTTCACCACCTTCTCTTCCGTTTCTGTGGGTATGTAAGTTCCGTAGGGCGCACGTGGACTATTGATTGGTCCAGTATTATCAGTGGGGCAAACCATTACTACCTCAGAGAAAAGGTTTTTCAAACCACCACAGTGGAAAAATGTATCCTCCAGAAAAAGGGAAATACCAAACTGAAATATTGCTCCTAAACCTGACCCAGTATGTTTGGAAATGCCATTGCTTCACTTTCTTGATGTTGTGACTTGCGTTGTCGCCTTGTCAACAATGCAGGCTTATGCTGCAGGACAGTTCTCTTATCAAACTGCAATTTGCTCTTGACTAGCAAGAGGCAGAGCTTCACAGAAGGGTCATGGAAAAAAAATTAGGTGGCCCCCATCTCCTCCAGGCATCATCCCTTACTATCAAACCAGTGCAAGGCCCCAGGTTCCAGGACACAGCAAAGTCTCCACATCTAGTCCAAAAGCAGCAAGCTTCGAGTGCAAAAGAAGAGGAGGGAGCTCTTCTGCAGTTGTGTGAGTGAACATTGAATGAGGTTTGCTCCCTCCTAACAGGAAGTTATCAACACATAGAAAAATGAGTAATTGTTAAGTCACCAGTAAAGCAAGGTTCCTGTCAAAATGCAGAATGCTTATGCTGCCACTAAAGCAGGAATATGTGCTGCAGGATTGATTGTTTTGGGGGTTTTGTTGCTGTCATCGCTAGATACCAGCCCTAATTACCCCTTTAGGTGTCCTAAAGGCACTCCATGGGACCACAGAGTTTGTGCTTGCTAACCAGATGGAAAGCATGTATGGAAACAAAGGATTATGTTACATCCTTATACTTCCTGGCAGCTACTGCATATCCAGAGATTTCATTTGGGTGAATTTGAAGTGATTTCTTTATCTTTTATTTTGCCTCAGGTTTTCCAAAGTGCAGGATTCTATTACGGTCTTAGTCTGACTTTAATATGTATAGGGCATGCAGATGTTTTCTATCCTCAGTGTTCAGGTCTGTTGCATAGGGAAAATATGGGAAGTCCAACATTTCCAGACCTCGCAAGACTTAACCACCCACTGATGAACTAATCATTGGATCATGCTGACTTCCACTTACTGCTACTGGCTTTACCTTGTCTTGAATCTGTCCTTTCATTTAATGTATTGCTTTATCTTGTTTTTTCTTGATGACTCAGCTCACATCCCTTTAAAGTTCTGCCACCAATAAAGGGGAGATTCCTGAAATACTCTCAGGGATTTACATTCAGATTTAGGCTCTCTTTTAGCTGTTGGAAAGCAGGTAAATGAAAACTTAGGTTCTTTGGTAATGAAACACTAGAAGCAAGAGCTTCCATTTCCTGTTAAGAATATTGTCCTTAAAGATGTATGCTTTGGATAGAGGGTATTGATAATCAAAGCTGTACAAGCAAAGGCACAGACCCTGGAAAGCATTAACCACTCCCAAAGCTTGTCTATATTCAAAGCAGTGGTTCTAAGAGGTGTTCCTCACCTCTTGGCCATGCCTCGCTTAGCACCTTTTGTCCACCTGAATGATGAGAAACAGCAAATAAGGCTGTAGTTACTAGATTCAACAACCTGCTCCAGTACATCCCACTCTTCGGAAATGCTGGAATGCCCTATCTGTAATGCACTCAGTAAAAGGTTGACAAAATCCCAACTATATTTTTACTGTAACCTGAGATACAGAGAAGCTGAGCAATATTTGCCTGTCAGAGAGGCTTAGAGAAGGAAAAGCTTTCCATGGTGAATCAAGGCTAACAGTAACTACTTAATAGTACGTCTCCTCTGAGTTATGGTCTTGAGCTCAGATCAGCCTTGGAAGCAGTTTTCCTTATAGATCCCTTATATCAGCAAGGAAAATACCTTGGTGTGGTAAAGAACTTCTGTTCTCCATTTACTCCAAAGAAAATAAAGGGTTTGGTTTCAGCTAGTGTAGGCTTCAGGATGATGATTCCCCAATGTGTGGCTGAATCTGTAAGGTGTGGTTACAAACCTCAACCTACAGTATGATCCAACCAACTTCAAATCCCCTCCAACTCAGTGCTCGCTAGATGAGGTTAGCTGGCACCCTTGACAGTGCCCAGACTGTCCTTTCTGCTTGTTCTCCCTTCTATGTAAGTACAGCACTTCAAGGATCTCCTAAGAACCTGAAATACTTGAGCAAAAATGCATTTCACCAGATCTAATTTTTGCATGTGTTTGACTTGCCCACTTACATTCTTCATTAGCTGAAGAAGCTGGTTATGACTTCATCACTAGAGCCTTATCATGGCCATCTCCACCCACATCCAGTTTCAGTCCAGAACCTGTTGCAAACAGACCTCAATGTGACATGGGCTTCCCTCCCCCAGTTTCCTGCTTTACCTAACTTTGAAACTGTCCATCAGGAAGTGATCCATCTTACAGTCAATGGAATCCTTGCCAATGCGCTTCAGGAGGTCGTGATTGCTGCAGTCATATCCGCTGAAAACGCAGCCCCTGCAGATCAGCTTCCTCTACAGCGTACATCTGCTGACAGTCAGGATGAAGAAAGAGAAGGAAAAAAAAATAAAAACAAAAACAACCTTGCTTTGCAATAGGAAAAAATATAAATGCAAAGGCTTGGACTAAACGTCTTCCCTTTCCTGTTTTGCTCAGGGCTCTCAGATCTGTTTTCTTTTAGTATCTTGCTCTCTGATTGCTAGACATTCTTCCTAGCTGGAGATCAGAAGCAGGGGAGAAGGAAGCTGAGAGGGGAGCACTTCTCCCGAGCGAGGGGCGGGCGTGGGCCATGCGGGTGCATTGCCAGGTGTGTGCTCAGTGCTGTGGGCTGTTTTTACTGAAAGGTGTCCGGGTGTGGGGGCAGAGCTCTGGGCTCTCATGAGATGTGTCATGCTATCTCATTTTCTCCACTGAGCTGAATTCTGTAAGCAAACTAATAAAACCAAGCTCCCATTTCTTGCATCAGAGAGCCTGGCAACCTTGGTAAATAATGCCAATAGATTATATAAACTTCTCTACATTAAATAAATGATATCTGCTTATCATCATATGCTTTTTTTGGGGATGGTTGAATACTCCCCAGTGAAAGAAACACAGCAGTGTAAAAAAATATCCATCTAAGGAAATTCACTGTGGGTATGGATCACTGGCTAGCATAAGATAGAGAATGAGATAAAAAGGAGGAGATCTGGTAAGTGAAGGAATTCAAGCCTTCAGCAGTAAGAAGGGAATTAAACAAAGGCTGCATATATTTTGCCACCCGCAGCACTCTGGAGCAGTGGTTAGGGATGAAGCAGACTACTAAAAAGAAGTTCAAGAAAATTATAGGGCTGTATCCAGAGCAATGCTCTGAAAAACAGTAAAGATGCAGAGGAACAAGTGATCTAAATCTCTCTGGCTTTCTGTCAGAGCAAACCTGGTCATTCCAGTGGATCTCTCTTCGAAACTGTGGGATCATAGGATTTTCCAGGAAACAATAACAAGGACAGAGGTGAAGTCATAGGCTTCCAATTCTAATGATTTGCTGGACATAGGAATGATCCTTGTATGTTTTACACTCCCATTTTTCTTACTGGAATAATTTAAAAATGATTCCTTTAACAAAGCGTGTGAATTTGAGAATTGAAATTGGAAATGATGCCAAACGAATGGCAGAGAGAGCTCACAGAATCCTCATGGAATGCTGGAGTGGTTTGGGTTGGAGGGGCCCTTAAGGATCGTCTCGTTCAGGGACACCTGCCCCAGGCAGGGACACCTGCCACTGTGCCAGGTTGCTCCAAGCCCTGTCCAGCCTGGCCTTGGCCACTTCCAGGGATGGGGCAGCCACAGCTCCTCTGGGCAACCTGTGCCAGGGCCTCACCACCTCCCAGGGAAGAATTCTCTCCTAAGGTCCAATCTTTGCCATTTTTCTGCAGGAGGTGGGCTGTGACAGGGGAATTGTCTCCAAGGCGGCCCAGGATCAGGGCGGGCTCTGCGGTGGGGACGACTGTCACTGCTGGATGGGGAAAAGCACCTTCCCCCCACTGCCAAAAAGCTGGGAAGGGATAACCTCTGCCTGCAGCTGCCTGGAGTTGCTGTTGGCCCTGGGCTTTCTGTGCCACTCGTGGCCACGGGCTGATGGCAGGATCGCTCCAGCCTTGGGACAGACGGCCTGAGGGCCAGCCCCGGGGCCTGTGCAGGGCAGGCTGCTGCCCCTCGGCCCGTGAGTGCGAGGGGGTGTGGAGGGAATGTATTGCCTGGGCTTTGGCAATCTGGCCCCTAAAAAGACTAATTGACCTCTTTCAACAGGAAAACATTGAAGCAAGCGGTGCCAGAAAGAACTGGAGTTTCTGGAGAATAAAACCTGGGAGTATCCCCCTGAAAATCCCCCTGGGTGGTCAGCAGTCTGACTTGCACGGACCGGTGGCCTTGGCCAGGAGCCGTCCTGTGGGAAGTGCCTTTGCCCAGGCTGTAATTTTAATTTCCATTGGATGCTGGCAAAGCCCCTCTGGGTGAGCCCCAGTGCCTGGCATGAGCGGAGCGGGCTTCCAGGGCACTCATTGCAGGCGTTGTGTTTAAGGGAAGGGCAGGGGAGCCTTTCTCTGGCCCAGAGGAGCTGCAGTGTTTCCCACTCCGGAATAATAAAAAATAAAAAATAAAAACAAAACAAGAAATAAAGGAAAATGAAAAATAAAGAATAAAAAATAAACGAAATAAAGAAGGAATGTAAAATACAAAAGAAAATTAAAGGAAAAATAAAAGCAAGCAAACTAAAAAGGCAATAAAATGAAAAGTGAAATGAAAGAGAAAAAGAACCCTTCTTGGGCACCCTGTTTACTCCCCGCCCCGCCCTCCGCCCCGTAAATTGTGGGTCACTTCTAACATGTGAGAAGGGGACCCGAAAACGTGGGTGGGGGAACCCCAGGGAGCCGAAAAGGCAGCGGAGGTGGAGCCGCGAGATGTGAGGGAGGGGCCATAGAAAAGGGGGTGAGGCGCGCGCGGTAAGAAAGCGAAGCCGGGCGGTCGAGCGACGGGACGGAGTAGGAAGCCAAGGTGGCGACGCCGGCGCATGCGCAGTCGTTAGCAAGACGCCGGAGATCACGTGGTAATTAAGGGCGGCCAGGAGAGGGAACGGCGACGCATGCGCATTAGTTCTTGTGCCGCTGCAGCGCTCCCTGCTCAACTTAGAGGCCGGTTCCGGCTGCACGCCGGGACTTGCGGTCTCCCGTCTCTCCCGGGGTGTGTGTGGGGGGAAATAACATGAAGATTTTTGGGGTGAAAGCGCAGAAATTAGCGAGGGACGCTAATTTGGGTAAAGTCGGTCACCGGAAGTAGAGAGCGACCGGACTGTTTTCGACGGCGCACCACCAAAGATGGCGCCCACCTGGACCGGAAGTCCAGCGAAGGTACCAAGAAAGAAAGATGGCGACGCCCTGACCAGAAGTCCTCCAAGGCCGTACACAAAGATGGCGGCCCCGGCCCGAAAGTTCGCCCCGAGGCCACACTCAAGATGGCGCCACCGGGACCGGAACTTAGCCCAGACCACACAAAAGATGGCGGCGAGAGGCCCCCTTGCCTCAGAGAGGCGTCTATCCTGTTGCCTGACTTCCGCCGCCACCCGGACCCCCGCCCCGCGCCCGCAGCGCCGTCTCGCCGCGCCGCCTCCCGCTGTGGGGACAGGGCAGGGGGCTCGGCAGCGCCGGGCGCGGGCAGGAGGTTCGTGAGCGGCGGTTGGCACCGGCGCGGGCAGCCCCATATCGGGGCCGCGGCGCGCAGCCTAGGCGCGACGACCCCAGGCAGAGGGCCGCCCCCTTCCGCTCCCGCTCCCGCCCACGCCCCCGCCCCGCTCGGTCCCGCCGTGCCCCGAAAATGCTGTCGGGGCTGCGCCGCCGACTTTCCCCCCTGGAAGCGACCCACGGCAGGAGATCCGACGTCGGGCTCTCCAGGACATCGTCCCCGGGGTAAGCGGCGGGGGCGCGGCAGGGGCGCGGCCGCTCTTCTGCCTCTCCCGCGGCCATCGGCGACTACAGGCAGGGGAAGCGACAGGCAAGTTTCTCGCCTCTGCGGAGAAACTTGCACCTGCGTCCCGCCGCGGGGAGAAGGGGCGGAGAGAGCGGCAGGCGACAGGGCCGGGTTCGGATGTGCCCTGGCATTGCGCCCCCCCTCCCCCGCGGGGAGGGTCTGCGCTGCCTCGGGGCCCCTGTGTGTGCTGCCGGGAGAGAGAAATCCTTTGGGAAGCTGGGCTGGAAACAGCAACTCTGTGAACTGCTCAGCTTTTCCTAGGCAAGGGCAGGTTTTAGGGAACAAAGGCCCGTACGCGCGAAAGGCGCCGCGGGTCTCGCCGAGGGGTGGGGGGGGGGGCGCGCGGCTGCAGTGCCGCGCGCGGCTGCAGTGCCGCTCCCGGCCGTGTCCGCCAGGCGGCGACTGTGAGGCAGGGCCCGGCGCTCGGGGGCGCTCTCGCAAGCGACGCCCCCGGGAAAGCGGCGGGGTTTGGGCACTGCCGGCCTTCCCCCGCAGTGCCCGGGCTGGCCCGGCGCCTGGCAGAACCTCTGAGGGAAAAGGCAAGGAACAGCTGCGCTTGTTCTGCCCTTTCTTTAGCCAGGGACTGGAACACAGACAAAATCGAGGGGCTCTTTGACCTGGGCAGGCTCCGAGCATTTTTCAGCCTTCCCTAGCAGGGCATTCTCACCCTCTGAAAAGCTGAAAGGCTTTAACAGCTGGAGACGCGCCTGCAGCTGTGCAGATTAATGTAGTTTCTTTTAGGAAACGAAGGGGAAGTTTTCCTGTTGTGAGCCTAAATACCGAGTCTACTCTGCTTTTTCAATCAGGTGACGAAGCTTCTGGAAAAAAAGACCAAAGGCCTCGAGGTGAGTACATTCTACCGAGTTCTGCTTTTCTGGGATCGGTTTGGGAAAATCACGTGGAATTCTAAAAAGCTTCTCTGCGTGTTTTCTAGTTGTTTTTTCAGCCTTGGTCTAAGTTTCCTGTAGAAAAGGGCATAGAATTATTAGAACAGACAAACTAGACTTTCTCGGGAGAGATGGAAGAAAAGGCTGCTGATTGCAGTTCTGCTTTTCTTGTCTTCCCTTCGACTGTCATTTTCTCTCCCCTGCTGTTCAAATAGGCAGCAATTAATTGCTCTGCTGAAGAGTTTGCTGTACTAAGTGTCTGTCAAATTGATGCCTTCAACTCAAGACAGCACCTGCTCCTTAGTTACAAAAAGTTCCTCCCAGGAAATTTCCAGGCGTGCCCATAAATCTCCTCGCTGTTTGTTTGGGAGAACAGGGTTTTCTCGTCTGTAACAGAATAGTCGTGGCATTTGCTATTGAATGCTGGTGGCAGTCTAGTCAGAAGAGGACCCCGTGCTTCACTAATTTTGCCTTTTTGTTGTTGGGGGTGACTTCTTCCCAGGGATGTTCTTCTTGATCCCCCGGGGCAAAGGGAGGTGTCAGCGTCAGGAGCCATCCTAACTGGGGCCCTGGTAGGTCAGTGCTTTTTGTGTGACTGGACGGTGAAGCTGTCTGTGGGAATGACCTGGCTATTGCTCAGTGTAGCCCTAATTAAGGTGTCTTTTACTCCGTGTTCCCAGGCTCCCTGTTTTCCTTCGGTCGCCGTGGGTGTGCCGGATGCCTCTGGCAGGACTAACCCTGTGGCTTTTATGTCCAGCGTGCTGTGCTGTGTGTGCCTGCAGGTAAGAAAAGCTGGGAGTGCAGTCCCTCTGCTTTGATTGCTGTGTCTCTTGGGTAGTGATTTTGGAAGCGGCGCCCGCGCAGGGCGAGGCGTTGGCCGGGCCGGCGCCTGAGGCGCTCGGGGCCGCCGGGCAGGGCAGTGCCCGGCTGGTGGGTGCCTCGCAGAGAGAAGAGCCTGGCCCTGGGAAGGCAGGAGCCTGGTCTCAAGCTGCTCTGGACCGCTGTGGGGATGAGTTTGAAGTTTTGGGATCGCTTGTTTCTGTCCCTACCTTCCCACTGAAAACAATAACTTAAGAAGTTCTCCTCTGGACTGGTCCAGAGAAATTGTGGAGTCTCCATCCCTGGAGATGCTTAAAACACTTTTGCTCAGGCAAAGTTGTGAGCAACCTCTTCTGCCTAATCCCGCTTTTTGAGCAGGAGAGACTGGACTAGATGATCTCCAGAGGTATTGTCCAACCCCCACCATTCTGTCCTCCTGTAAAGGGGCTTTGCACTGCCCTTTTGAACTGTAATCTGTTGATGACCTGTGTTGAGGTCACACTGCAGCTTGTTACACTGCAGCTTGTCACACTGAATGGCAGCCTGAATAATTTAATATTGAACTGTGATTAATCACAAGATGAAAGCTCAGATAGGCTGGTAAGAGGCAGTGTTCTTTGCTGCAGCATTTCCCACCTGAGGTAATTTTCCTTGTTCTGGAAGTGTCAAGTACAGTTGGGCAATGTACTACATAGGAAGAAGGGAAAGAATCTCCAAAGCAAATAAATGAACAAAAAACCCCTTTATATTTGCTTGTGCAAGAAGAAGATTGTTATTCCACTCAACCAGGTTTTGAGAGGACAAATTAATTGTTTCTCTGACAACAGTATACACTGGAGGCTGTTAATGATCCCATAGTCTGTGCTAAAGGTTTTAGCTGATTGTGTTTGTCATCAGCTTTTACTAAAGAAAAAGCAAGCCTTCTCGGCTGTGTGGATATTACAGGAACGAAATGATTCCATTCATGTAGATAATGATAACAGAGCCAAACCAAAACTATTGTAAGTGTCCTATGTGGAACAATATACAGAATTTCAGAAGGGATTGTAGTGGTCCCATATACAGAACTAACATACTTCCTGTTCCTTATTTGCTGATCAGGTCATGTTTATCTGCCTGTCAGGACTGTTGGAGCACTGGATGGAGAGCAGGTCATATGAGGAGGATTACGGAGTAAAAGGCAGCTTGTACTGAAGTGCAGGGAAAGTATAAATATTGATATATATTGGCACAGCGCCTGGCCTTAATGCTTAAAATCCTTTGGAGAGCTGTCTGCATATTTACTGTATTAATGATCAAATGCAAGGCTGTGTTGGGAAAGGTCTTCCATTTGGAAGTCAGTAGCTGAGACTGTCTTGCCTATGAAAAAGAGGGAGAATTTTCGTTAGAGGATGTAGGATTCTGGCTGGTAATAGTCTTAATTCAAGGTATTTTTAGAGAATTGATTTAATACGAGCAGAACAAATGGCCAGAAGTGTAATGAGAGACAAGTTGAAATTAGAAAGTAGATGTGCATTTTGAATGTACTGTCATAGCAACTGATTAAATTCTCCCTCTCTTGCTGTTCTGGGGACCTTTTAAATGTGCTTTGGCTAAATGAAAAGTATTAGACTGTTTCAGAGCCAAAAGGTCAGTTCTTGTTGTCTCTTTTGCACTTTAATTCTAGTACACGGATACTTGCTAACCACTTATAACCCTAGATGCAGAATGAGAACTTGGGTTATTAACAATAAACAAGTAAACAGCAGAAAGACTTGACCTTTCTTTTGAATTGCCCTACAGTGTTACAAAGTACCAAACAAACCTCCTTCCCCAAAGAAACACCCCCCAAAATACCCCAACAACTCACCAAACACAAAATCACCGACAACCAAAAAGCAGAAGTAACAAACATGAACAGCAAGTGGAGGAAGAGTTTGAAAGCGGGCTGGACAGAAGCAGAAGTGTTACTGCCCACTCTTAGGCCACTGTGCTGATTAAATGGGTGTTGTTAGGTTTAGATTAGTAGTTCGTCGTTGTTGGGTTTTTCGGTGGTGTTGATTTTTTTTGTTGTCGTTGTGGGGGATTGTTTGTTTGTTTGTTTTTATTTTGGTTTTTTTTCTGTATTAAAAATCTGGCTCAGTTACTCTCTAGTTCTGGTGTGTTCTCTTTTCCAGGTGGTTGGTGTTTCTGCAGTGTTTGGCACAGGACTGGGGGAGATTTTTACCCAGCTTTCTAAAGCTGTAGATGAATAGGAGAGGTAAGGGGATAACTTCTGGTCCGCGACCCAGTGACCACTTCCTGAAGGTCCTGATTCATGAGTCTGCTCCTTTGATTTGAAGGAGTGTACAGTTGCCATAGCCAAGGTAGCTTAGGGTGTCCAGTATCAGCATAAAAAGCAGCAGTAAAAAGGAACTATTCAGGGATGATTTTTTGTGCTGTTCCGTGAAACAGTAAAAGCTATCTGTGCCAGCAAGTCTGTGAAGTAATTTTTTTCTTGTAGTTCCATACCAAGTTTTGAATTGTTGCTGTTTTAATGAAGTATGTTCATTGATTTTGCATCCATTGGTTTCAGAATCCAAATCTGGGGAAAAAAGTACTGTCTTTCTGAAATGTCTCTCAAACATGAAAGCCTAGAGAAAACTTTTTTTTGTGAGTAAAAAGAAGCCTCCAGGATGATCCTTATGCAATACAAATCATGTGTGTTTCAGACTGAATGCACTCCCTTTATTCACCTTTTCAGAGAGTATCGGCCAGAATACGAGCGCCTGAGAAAAACACTGGTAAGTGTTTTTAGCTGTTTTACACCTGAACAGTGTATCTTGGGTCACTTTTAGGCACACAATTGCCTTTATGTTGAGAGGGTCTAACATTTCATTTACTAGTCGTACTCACTGTGGGAAAACTCCTGTCCTGAAGGAGTCCACCATTTGCCTTTTTTTTCCTAGATGTGGTGGAGCATATCTTTACAAAACTAAAGATTTTGTAAAACAGATGTTGCTCACTGGTTTAGTGCTAATATTTGAGCTAATTGTGTGAAAATGATTGGGAAATAAGATTGTGTCTTCCGTTCAGATGGACAGAGAGTTCTTAAAAATAAATTTCCAAAGGGATTTGTTGAGACTATCCCTGTATCTTCCTGCACCAGTGAAGAGTACTAGTTTGACTTAGTAAGAAAGACTGAATTGCAGTGCCAAAATCAGTAGCTCTGCTCACCTTGAGTTCTGGCTGTCCAAAGGACAGTTCTCTGCAGGCACAGCTACACAGAGTTTGGCTTCCCGGCGCTGCTGAAAACGTCCTAGAATCCCACCTGACTGGAGGTTGCTTTCCACGCTTAGTCCGAAGTTCTGTGTAACCTGAGTTGAAATGTAAGACCTGCGTAGTGACTTCTGCTCTCTGACTGGGGGACAGGCTGCTGGGTTTGGGTGAGGTTTCTCTTCTCCTGATGTTTTAAATGTTCTCAGAATCCACATGTAAATCTTTGTCTACGGGAGAAAGCTCAAAATAAACAAAAGAGAGAGCAGCTGGAACACTTGTGGAAGGACATGGGCAGCGTGTGTGTGCAGGGCAGCACACTGGCAGGTACCTCCCCAGGAAGATAAAGTTTACTGCAGAAGTTTTCTGAGGAGTTTGCCTCGTGAAGTAGTACAGTGCTTCTTTGTCCTCACAGCAGAAATGTGAAAGCAGCTCCATGCTAGAGGAGCAGGGCTTTAGTTCCTGTGGGATTGGTCACACTCAGCTCTTCCTGTGTCAGTCACAGGTTTGGAAGAGACCCCGCTGTGTAGCTAAAGCAGTGGACCTACTAGAAATAATGAAATACTTTAGAAAAGGCGAAACAGTCAGATCAGAATATGAGAAAGCTCTGCTGTTGGCTGCACTGTTCCTTAGATGAGGCGAGTAGGTGCTGATGGAGTCTGTCCTGTGTCTGGGATCCACAAGCAGCTTTCTGTCCCCTTAGAGCAGGTGTTCATTGCTGGGTTTCTGTGCAGATAGAAACCTTACCTTTAGCAAGCTGCTGTGCTGTGTGTGCCTGCAGGTAAGAAAAGCTGGGAGTGCAGTCCCTCTGCTTTGATTGCTGTGTCCCTTTGGTAGTGCTTTTGGAGGGGAATCCCAGAGCGATTTGGTGTGAAGGGGACCTTCAAAGGCCACCCTGCCTTCCGTGGGCAGGGACACCTTCCACTGTCCCCGGTTGCTCCGAGTCCCGTCCAGCCTGGCCTGGAACACTTGCAGGGATCCAGGGGCAGCCTCAGCTTCCCTGTGCAGTATGCTCTAATATCTCTCCACTGGCATCCTGAAAAATGTTGTCAGCGTGTTTTGTTGGACGCCGGTAAGCAGGACCCGGGTGAAAAGGACATTCTCTGAGGTGCTGGGAGAAGGAGGACTCGTGCGGGCACCTCCAGAGACAGCGGGAACGGGAGCGTGCTGCGGAGAAGGAAAATTCCAGGGGGTGGGTGCCAAGAAATTTGTCCTTCCCTTGCCCTGTGCTCTGCACTTAGCAATGGGTCAAGTGCAGAAGTTTCCTGGGGACCCTGGGAAATGATGCCGGGTCTGCTAAGAAAAGTGGGGCCAAAGGAGCAGGACCTGGGTCTGCGAGCGTGGGAGAAACAAGGGCCGGGTCATCCTCTGCCTCCGGGAGGGAGGGCAGCAGGAAAGGCCACGGACTAAAGCACTGAAGTGCCGTTCCCCAGGGAGCCCCTGCCCAGCACTGAACTTGCTTGTGCACTTGCTGTCCCTTTCCCAGCGGAGTCGAAGCGTCGGGTGCGGGTGCCGGGGGGATGGAGCTGCCAAGGACAAACTGGGAGGGTGTTTGCGAAGGAAGGGGGGAGAAGGAGCTCTTGATGTGCTTTTTTTACTTCTTCATCCCACAGAATTGCCACGAGAGGAAATACTTCAGAGGGGCTTCCCTCCAGCTAAGCCCTGAATATGCCAGGAGGTTTCAGCCGGGAGGAAAGGAGCTGTGGAAGAAAAGCAGCCTAAAAATAGCCAGCGGGGATCATCAGGTTTTCCAGCCAAGAAGAACAAGGAGAGAGATGAGGGAATCGGGTTCCAATTCCTAATGATTTGGTGGGTGCAGGAATGATTTGTGTGTGTTTTCCAGTCCCTTTTGATTCCTGAGATGATTTTAAAATGATGGCTTTAGCAATCAACTAAATCGGAGATGTTGTTTTTGAGAGGAAATGATGCCAAATAAATGCAGAGTTTTGGGTCAGTTTTTGGGATGATTTGAGTCAGTTTTTGGGGTCAGTTTGGGGTCATTGTTTGGGGTGATTTGGGTCAGTTTTGGGTCAGCTTTTGGGGTGATTGGGGTCAGTTTTGGGTCAGCTTTTGGGATGATTTGGGTCAGGTTTTGGGGTCAGTTTTGGGTCAGCTTTTGGGGTGATTTGGGTCGGTTTGGGGTCAATTTTTGGGGAGCACTGGGTGTTACTGGTGGTTGTTGGGGAGCACTGGGTGTTTACTGGGGAGCACTGGGTGTTACTGGGGGTTGTTGAGGAGCACTGGGTGTTACTGGGGTGCACTGGGGAGCACCAGGTGTTACTGAGGGTTGTTGGGGAGCACTGGGTGTTACTGGGGAGCACTGGGAGAGCAAATGAAAAATAAAGGGAATAAAAAATAACCGAAATAAAAAAGGAAATATAAAATAGAAAAGAAAATTAAAAAAAAAAAAAAGGCAAAAAAACTAAAAAGGAAATAAAATGAAAATGAAATAAAAGAGAAAAAAAAAAACAATAAACCCCCTTCTTGGGCACCCCGTTTCCTCTCCTCTCCCCCCCCCCCCGAACCGTAAATTGCGGGGTCATCATCCCTCAAATGTGAGAAGGGGACCCCAAAATGTGGGTGAGGGAACCCCAGGGAGCCGAAAAAGTGGAGGGGGAGCCGCAGTAAGAAAGCGAAGCCGGGCGGTCGGGCGGCGGGGTGTGGGGGGGAGCCAAGGTGGCGACGCCGGCGCATGCGCAGTCGTTGGAAAGACGCCGGCGATCACGTGGTAACTGAGGGCAGCCAGGAGAGGGACCGGCGACGCATGCGCGGTGGCTCTCGTGCCGGTGCAGCGCTCCCTGGTCGAGTTAAGGGCCGGTTCCGGCGGCAGGGCGGGACTCGCGGTCTCCCGTCCCTCCCGGGGTGTGTGTGGGGGGAATAACATGAAGATTTTTTGGGGTGAAAGCGCAGAAATTAGCGAGGAGGGACGCTAATTTGGGTAAACCCGGTCCCCGGAAGTAGAGAGCGACCGGAAGTCCTCCAAAGCCCCGGCCCGGAAGTCCGTCAAGCCCACAGTAAAGATGGCGCCGCCAGGACCGGAACGACCACACTAAAGATGGCGGCCCCCGGCCCGGAAGTCCGCCAAGCCCACAGTAAAGATGGCGCCACCAGGACCGGAACGACCACACTAAAGATGGCGGCCCCGGCCCGGAAGTCCGCCTTGAGGCCACACTCAAGATGGCGCCGCCAAAACCGGAACTTAGCCGAGGCCACACTAAAGATGGCGGCGAGAGGCCCCCTCGCTTTAGAGAGGCGTTTATCCTGTTGCCTGACCTCCGCCGCCACCCGGACCCCCGCCCCGCGCCCGCAGCGCCGTCTCGCCGCGCCGCTTCCCGCTGTGGGGACAAGGCGGGGCGCTCGGCGGCGCCGGGCGCGGGCGGCAGGTTCGTGGGCGGCGGCAGGCACCGGCGCGGGCAGCCCCCTCTCGGCGCCGCGGAGCGCGGCGGTCGCCGAGGGAAGCCCAGGCACCGCCCCCCTTCCGCTCCGCTCCCGCTCCCGCCCCCGTCCCCGCCCCGCTCGGTCCCGCCGTGGCCTGGAGATGCTGTCGGGGCTGCGCCGCCGCCTTCCCCCCCTGGAAGCGACCCACGGCGGCAGATCCGACGGAGATCGTCCCCGGGGTAACCTGGGCGCGGTGGGGGGGCGCGGCGGGGGGGCGCGGCCGCTCTTCTGCCTCTCCCGCGGCCATCGGCGACTGCAGGCAGGGGAAGCGACAGGCAAGTTTCTCGCCTCTGCGGAGAAACTTGCACCTGCGTGCCGCCGCAGGGCCGGGTTCGGATGTGCCCTGGCATTGCGCCCCCCCCTCCCCCGCGGGGAGGGTCTGCGCTGCCTCGGGGCCCCTGTGTGTGCTGCCGGGAGAGAGAAATCCTTTGGGAAGCTGGGCTGGAAACAGCAACTCTGTGAACTGCTCAGCTTTTCCTAGGCAAGGGCAGGTTTTAGGGAACAAAGGCCCGTACGCGCGAAAGGCGCCGCGGGTCTCGCCAAGGGGTGGGGGGGGGCGGCTGCAGTGCCGCGCGCGGCTGCAGTGCCGCTCCCGGCCGTGTCCGCCAGGCGGCGACTGTGAGGCAGGGCCCGGCGCTCGGGGGCGCTCTCGCAAGCGACGCCCCCGGGAAAGCGGCGGGGTTTGGGCGCTGCCGGCCTTCCCCCGCAGTGCCCGGGCTGGCCCGGCGCCTGGCAAAACCTCTGAGGGAAAAGGCAAGGAACAGCTGCGCTTGTTCTGCCCTTTCTTTAGCCAGGGACTGGAACACAGACAAAATCGAGGGGCTCTTTGACCTGGGCAGGCTCCGAGCATTTTTCAGCCTTCCCTAGCAGGGCATTCTCACCCTCTGAAAAGCTGAAAGGCTTTAACAGCTGGAGACGCGCCTGCAGCTGTGCGAATTAATGTAGTTTCTTTTAGGAAACGAAGGGGAAGTTTTCCTGTTGTGAGCTTAAATACCGAGTCTGCTCTGCTTTTTCCATCAGGTGACGAAGCTTATGGAAAAAAAGACCAAAGGCCTCGAGGTGAGTACATTCTACCGAGTTCTGCTTTTCTGGGATCGGTTTGGGAAAATCACGTGAAATTCTAAAAAGCTTCTCTCCGTGTTTTCTAGTTGTTTTTTCAGCCTTGGTCTAAGTTTCGTGTAGAAAAGGGCATAGAATTATTAGAACAGACAAACTAGGCTTTCTCGGGAGAGATGGAAGAAAAGTCTGCTGATTGCAGTTCTGCTTTTCTTGTCTTCCCTTCGACTGTCATTTTCTCTCCCCTGCTGTTCAAATAGGCAGCAATTAATTGCTCTGCCAGTATCCTGTCCAAGACCAAGCTACCTTTCCTCGTTGGAATGGACTGGCCGGGCTTTGGCAGTCTGGCCCCTCGAAAGACTAAAGTGACCTCTTCCAGCAGGGGAAGACTTTCTGGCAAGCGGTACCAGAAAGAACTGGAGTTTCTGGAGAATAAAAGCTGGAGGTGTGCCCCCGATAATCCTCGCCCCGGGTGGTGAGTGGTCTGACTTGCAGGGAGCGGTGGCCTTGGCCAGGAGCGGTCCTGCCGGACTGTAATTTTAATTTCCTGCCTAGGCTGTAATTTTAATTTCCTTTGGATGCTTGGCAAAGCCCTTCTGGGGGAGCCCTAGTGCCTGGCATGAGCGGAGCAGGCTTCCAGGGAGGTATTCACCTGGTCAGCGTCAGGAACCATCCTCCCTGAAGCCTCGGTGAGTGTTTTTTGTGTGACTGGACAGTGAAGCTGTGTGAATGACCTGGCTAGTGCTCGGTGTAGTCCTAATTAAAGTGTCTTTTACTCTGTGTTCCCAGGCTCCCTCTTTCCCTTCGGTTGCCGTGGATGTGCCGGACACCTCTGGCAGGACTAACCCTGTGGCTTTTATGTCCAACGTGCTGTGTGCCTGCAGGTAAGAAAAGCTGGGAGTGCAGTCCCTCTGCTTTGCTTGCTGTGTCTCTTGGGTAGTGATTTTGGAGGGGAATCCCAGAGCGATTTGGTTTGAAGGGGACCTTCAAAGGCCACCCTGTCTTCCGTGGGCAGGGACACCTTCCACTCTCATCCCCGGTTGGATGCTGCAAGTCCCATCCAGCCTGGCCTGGAACACTTGCAGGGATCCAGGGGCAGCCTCAGCTTCCCTGTGCAGTGTGCATTTAATAGCTCTCCACTGTCATCATGAAAAATTTTGTCAGCACGTTTTGTTGGACGATGGCAAGCAGGACCTGGGTGAAAATTGGGGTTCTCTGAGGTGCAGAGGGAAATAATTCTCCTTTGAAGTCCAGTGTTATTCAGTTTTGCACGAGTCTTGTCTGCCTTATGTTTGAATTGCTTTCTCTTCCAGGAAGTTTTAAATTAAACTTTTATTTTGTGTCTCCCCCCCCAGTATCCTGTCCAAGACCAAGCTACCTTTCCTCGTTGGAATGGACTGGCCGGGCTTTGGCAGTCTGGCCCCTCGAAAGACTAAAGTGACCTCTTCCAGCAGGGGAAGACTTTCTGGCAAGCGGTACCAGAAAGAACTGGAGTTTCTGGAGAATAAAAGCTGGAGGTGTGCCCCCGATAATCCTCGCCCCGGGTGGTGAGTGGTCTGACTTGCAGGGAGCGGTGGCCTTGGCCAGGAGCGGTCCTGCCGGACTGTAATTTTAATTTCCTGCCCAGGCTGTAATTTTAATTTCCCTTGGATGCTTGGCAAAGCCCTTCTGGGGGAGCCCTAGTGCCTGGCATGAGCGGAGCGGGCTTCCAGGGAGGTATTCACCTGGTCAGCGTCAGGAACCATCCTCCCTGAAGCCTCGGTGAGTGTTTTTTGTGTGACTGGACAGTGAAGCTGTGTGAATGACCTGGCTAGTGCTCGGTGTAGTCCTAATTAAAGTGTCTTTTACTCTGTGTTCCCAGGCTCCCTCTTTCCCTTCGGTTGCCGTGGATGTGCCGGACACCTCTGGCAGGACTAACCCTGTGGCTTTTATGTCCAACGTGCTGTGTGCCTGCAGGTAAGAAAAGCTGGGAGTGCAGTCCCTCTGCTTTGCTTGCTGTGTCTCTTGGGTAGTGATTTTGGAGGGGAATCCCAGAGCGATTTGGTGTGAAGGGGACCTTCAAAGGCCACCCTGTCTTCCGTGGGCAGGGACACCTTCCCCTCTCATCCCCGGTTGCTCCAAGTCCCGTCCAGCCTGGCCTGGAACACTTGCAGGGATCCAGGGGCAGCCTCAGCTTCCCTGTGCAGTGTGCTCTAATATCTCTCCACTGGCATCCTGAAAAATGTTGTCAGCGTGTTTTGTTGGACGACGGTAAGCGGGACCTGGGTGAAAAGGACATTCTCTGAGGTGCTGGGAGAAGGAGGGCTCGTGCGGGCACCTCCAGAGACAGTGGGAACGGGAGCGTGCTGCAGAGAAGGAAAATTCCAGGGGGTGGGTGCCAAGGAATTTGTCCTTCCCTTGCTCTGTGCTCTGCACTTAGCAATGGGTCAAGTGCAGAAGTTTCCTGGGGACCCTGGAAAATGATGCCGGGTCTGCTAAGAAAAGTGGGGCCAAAGGAGCAGGACCTGGGTCTGCGAGCGTGGGAGAAACAAGGGCCGGGTCATCCTCTGCCTCCAGGAGGGAGGGCAGCAGGAAAGGCCACGGACTAAAGCACTGAAGTGCCGTTCCCCAGGGAGCCCCTGCCCAGCACTGAACTTGCTTGTGCACTTGCTGTCCCTTTGCCAGCGGAGCCGAAGCGTCGGGTGCGGGTGCCGGGGGGATGGAGCTGCCAAGGACAAACTGGGAGGGTGTTTGCGAAGGAAGGGGGTAGAAGGAGCTCTTGACGTGCTTTTTTTACTTCTTCATCCCACAGAATTGCCACGAGAGGAAATACTTCAGAGGGGCTTCCCTCCAGATAAGCCCTGAATGTGCCAGGAGGTTTCAGCCGGGAGAAAGGAGCTGTGGAAGAAAAGCAGCCTAAAAATAGCCAGCGGGGATCATCAGGTTTTCCAGCCAAGAAAAACCAGGAGGGAGATGAGGGAATCGGGTTCCAATTCCTAAAGATTTGGTGGGTGTAGGAATGATTTCTGTGTGTTTTCCAGTCCCTTTTGATTCCTGGGATGATTTTAAAATGATGGCTAAATTGGAGATGTTGTTTTTGAGAGGAAATGATGCCAAATAAATGCAAAGTTTGGGGTCAGTTTTTTGGATGATTTGGGTCAGTTTTTGGGGTCAGTTTTGGGTCATTGTTTGGGGTGATTTGGGTCAGTTTTGGGTCAGCTTTTGGAGTCAGTTTTGGGTCAGCTTTTGGGGTGATTTGGGTCGGTTTTGGGTCAATTTTTGGGGAGCACTGGGTGTTACTGGGGGTTGTTTGGGAGCACTGGGTGTTACTGGGGGTTGTTGGGGAGCACTGGGTGTTACTGGGGTGCACTGGGGAGCACTGGGTGTTACTGAGGGTTGTTGGGGAGCACTGGGTGTTACTGGGGAGCACTGGGAGAGCAAATGAAAAATAAAGAGAATAAAAAATAAACGAAATAAAAAAGGAAATATAAAAAACAAAAGAAAATTAAAAAAAAAAAGGCAAAAAACCTAAAAAGGAAATAAAATGAAAATGAAATAAAAGAGAAAAAAAAAAAAAAAAAGAAACCCCTTCTTGGGCACCCCGTTTCCTCTCCTCTCCTCCCCCCCCCCCCGAACCGTAAATTGCGGGGTCATCACCCCAAAAATGTGAGAAGGGGACCCCAAAATGTGGGTGAGGGAACCCCAGGGAGCCGAAAAAGTGGAGGGGGAGCCGCAGTAAGAAAGCGAAGCCGGGCGGTCGGGCGGCGGAGCCGAGGTGGCGACGCCGGCGCATGCGCAGTCATTGGCAAGACGCCGGCGATGACGTGGTAAGTAAGGGCAGGCAGGCGCGGGACCGACGACGCATGCGCAGTGGCTCTCGTGCCGGTGCAGCGCTCCCTGCTCGAGTTAAGGGCCGGTTCCGGCGGCAGGGCGGGACTGGCGGTCTCCCGTCTCTCCCGGGGTGTGTGTGGGGGGAATAACATGAAGATTTTTTGGGGTGAAAGCGCAGAAATTAGCCAGGAGGGACGCTAATTTGGGTAAACTCGGTCACCGGAAGTAGAGAGGGACCGGAAGTCCTCCAAGCCCCGGCGCGGAAGTCCGCCAAGCCCACAGTAAAGATGGCGCCGCCAGGACCGGAACGACCACACTAAAGATGGCGGCCCCGGCCCGGAAGTCCGCCAAGCCCACAGTAAAGATGGCGCCGCCAGGACCGGAACGACCACACTAAAGATGGCGGCCCCGGCCCGGAAGTTCGCCCCGACGCCACACTCTAGATGGCGCCGCCAGGACCGGAACTTAGCCGAGGCCACACTAAAGATGGCGGTTGTCTGACCTCCGCCGCGACCCGGACCCCCGCCCCGCGCCCGCAGCGCCGTCTCGCCGCGCCGCTTCCCGCTGTGGGGACGGGGCGGGGCGCTCGGCGGCGCCGGGCGCGGGCGGCAGGTTCGTGGGCGGCGGCAGGCACCGGCGCCGGCAGCCCCCCTCGGCGCCGCGCGCGCGGCGCTCCGCCCGCCCGCCTCGTTCCGCTCCGCTCCCCTCCGCTCCCCTCCCGTCCCCGCTCCCCCCCCCCCCCCGCTCCCCTCCGCTCCCGCTCCCGCCGTGCCCTGGAGATGCTGTCGGAGCTGCGCCGCCGCCTTCCCCCCCCCCCCCCCCCCCCCCAGGAAGCGACCCACGGCGCCAGGGTAAGCTGGGCGCGGCCGCTCTTCTGCCTCTCCCGCGGCCATCGGCGACTGCAGGCAGGGGAAGCGACAGGCAAGTTTCTCGCCTCTGCGGAGAAACTTGCACCTGCGTGCCGCCGCAGGGCCGGGTTCGGATGTGCCCTGGCATTGCACACGCACCACAACCCCCGCGGGGAGGGTCTGCGCTGCCTCGGGGACCCTGTCTGCGCTGCCGGGAGAGAGAAATCCTTTGGGAAGCTGGGGTGGAAACAGTAACTCTGTGAACTGCTCAGCTTTTCCTAGGCAAGGGCAGGTTTTAGGGAGGAAAGGCCCGTACTCGCGAAAGGCGCCGCGGGTCTCGCCGAGGGGGTGGGGGGGGGGGCGCGCGGCTGCAGCGCCGCGCGCGCGGCTGCAACGCCGCTCCCGGCCGTGTCCGCCAGGCGGCGACTGTGAGGCAGGGCCCGGCGCTCGGGGGCGCTCTCGCAAGCGACGACCCCGGGAAAGCGGCGGGGTTTGGGCGCTGCCGGCCTTCCCCCGCAGTGCCCGGGCTGGCCCGGCGCCTGGCAAAACCTCTGAGGGAAAAGGCAAGGAACAGCTGCGCTTGTTCTGCCCTTTCTTTAGCCAGGGACTGGAACACAGACAAAATCGAGGGGCTCTTTGACCTGGGCAGGCTCCGAGCATTTTTCAGCCTTCCCTAGCAGGGCATTCTCACCCTCTGAAAAGCTGAAAGGCTTTAACAGCTGGAGACGCGCCTGCAGCTGTGCGAATTAATGTAGTTTCTTTTAGGAAACGAAGGGGAAGTTTTCCTGTTGTGAGCTTAAATACCGAGTCTGCTCTGCTTTTTCCATCAGGTGACGAAGCTTATGGAAAAAAAGACCAAAGGCCTCGAGGTGAGTACATTCTACCGAGTTCTGCTTTTCTGGGATCGGTTTGGGAAAATCACGTGAAATTCTAAAAAGCTTCTCTCCGTGTTTTCTAGTTGTTTTTTCAGCCTTGGTCTAAGTTTCGTGTAGAAAAGGGCATAGAATTATTAGAACAGACAAACTAGGCTTTCTCGGGAGAGATGGAAGAAAAGTCTGCTGATTGCAGTTCTGCTTTTCTTGTCTTCCCTTCGACTGTCATTTTCTCTCCCCTGCTGTTCAAATAGGCAGCAATTAATTGCTCTGCTGAAGAGTTTGCTGTACTAAGTGTCTGTCAAATGGATGCCTTCAACTCAAGATAGCACCTGCTCCTTAGTTACAAAAAGTTCCTCACAGGAAATTTTCAGGCGTGCCCATAAATCTCCTCGCTGTTTGTTTGGGAGAACAGGGTTTTCTTGTCTGTAACAGAATAGTCATGGCATTTGCTATGGAATGCTGGTGGCAATCTAGTCAGAAGAGGACGCCGTGCTTCACTAATTTTCCCTTTTTGTTGTTGGGGGTGACTTCTTCCCAGGGATGTTATTCTTGACCCCCCGGGGCAAACGGAGGTGTTCACCTGGTCAGCGTCAGGAGCCATCCTACCTGAGGCCCTGGTAGGTAAGTGATTTTTGTGTGACTGGACGGTGAAGCTGTCTGTGTGCATGACCTGGCCAGTGCTCGGTGTACTCCTAATTAAAGTGTCTTTTACTCCGTGTTCCCAGGCTCCCTCTTTCCCTTCGGTTGCCACGTGTGTGCCGGACACCTCTGGCAGGACTAACCCTGTGGCTTTTATGTCCAACGTGCTGTGTGCCTGCAGGTAAGAAAAGCTGGGAGTGCAGTCCCTCTGCTTTGCTTGCTGTGTCTCTTGGGTAGTGATTTTGGAGGGGAATCCCAGAGCGATTTGGTTTGAAGGGGACCTTCAAAGGCCACCCTGTCTTCCGTGGGCAGGGACACCTTCCACTCTCATCCCCGGTTGGATGCTGCAAGTCCCATCCAGCCTGGCCTGGAACACTTGCAGGGATCCAGGGGCAGCCTCAGCTTCCCTGTGCAGTGTGCATTTAATAGCTCTCCACTGTCATCATGAAAAATTTTGTCAGCACGTTTTGTTGGACGATGGCAAGCAGGACCTGGGTGAAAATTGGGGTTCTCTGAGGTGCAGAGGGAAATAATTCTCCTTTGAAGTCCAGTGTTATTCAGTTTTGCACGAGTCTTGTCTGCCTTATGTTTGAATTGCTTTCTCTTCCAGGAAGTTTTAAATTAAACTTTTATTTTGTGTCTCCCCCCCCAGTATCCTGTCCAAGACCAAGCTACCTTTCCTCGTTGGAATGGACTGGCCGGGCTTTGGCAGTCTGGCCCCTCGAAAGACTAAAGTGACCTCTTCCAGCAGGGGAAGACTTTCTGGCAAGCGGTACCAGAAAGAACTGGAGTTTCTGGAGAATAAAAGCTGGAGGTGTGCCCCCGATAATCCTCGCCCCGGGTGGTGAGTGGTCTGACTTGCAGGGAGCGGTGGCCTTGGCCAGGAGCGGTCCTGCCGGACTGTAATTTTAATTTCCTGCCTAGGCTGTAATTTTAATTTCCTTTGGATGCTTGGCAAAGCCCTTCTGGGGGAGCCCTAGTGCCTGGCATGAGCGGAGCGGGCTTCCAGGGAGGTATTCACCTGGTCAGCGTCAGGAACCATCCTCCCTGAAGCCTCGGTGAGTGTTTTTTGTGTGACTGGACAGTGAAGCTGTGTGAATGACCTGGCTAGTGCTCGGTGTAGTCCTAATTAAAGTGTCTTTTACTCTGTGTTCCCAGGCTCCCTCTTTCCCTTCGGTTGCCGTGGATGTGCCGGACACCTCTGGCAGGACTAACCCTGTGGCTTTTATGTCCAACGTGCTGTGTGCCTGCAGGTAAGAAAAGCTGGGAGTGCAGTCCCTCTGCTTTGCTTGCTGTGTCTCTTGGGTAGTGATTTTGGAGGGGAATCCCAGAGCGATTTGGTTTGAAGGGGACCTTCAAAGGCCACCCTGTCTTCCGTGGGCAGGGACACCTTCCACTCTCATCCCCGGTTGGATGCTGCAAGTCCCATCCAGCCTGGCCTGGAACACTTGCAGGGATCCAGGGGCAGCCTCAGCTTCCCTGTGCAGTGTGCATTTAATAGCTCTCCACTGTCATCATGAAAAATTTTGTCAGCACGTTTTGTTGGACGATGGCAAGCAGGACCTGGGTGAAAATTGGGGTTCTCTGAGGTGCAGAGGGAAATAATTCTCCTTTGAAGTCCAGTGTTATTCAGTTTTGCACGAGTCTTGTCTGCCTTATGTTTGAATTGCTTTCTCTTCCAGGAAGTTTTAAATTAAACTTTTATTTTGTGTCTCCCCCCCCCAGTATCCTGTCCAAGACCAAGCTACCTTTCCTCGTTGGAATGGACTGGCCGGGCTTTGGCAGTCTGGCCCCTCGAAAGACTAAAGTGACCTCTTCCAGCAGGGGAAGACTTTCTGGCAAGCGGTACCAGAAAGAACTGGAGTTTCTGGAGAATAAAAGCTGGAGGTGTGCCCCCGATAATCCTCGCCCCGGGTGGTGAGTGGTCTGACTTGCAGGGAGCGGTGGCCTTGGCCAGGAGCGGTCCTGCCGGACTGTAATTTTAATTTCCTGCCCAGGCTGTAATTTTAATTTCCCTTGGATGCTTGGCAAAGCCCTTCTGGGGGAGCCCTAGTGCCTGGCATGAGCGGAGCGGGCTTCCAGGGAGGTATTCACCTGGTCAGCGTCAGGAACCATCCTCCCTGAAGCCTCGGTGAGTGTTTTTTGTGTGACTGGACAGTGAAGCTGTGTGAATGACCTGGCTAGTGCTCGGTGTAGTCCTAATTAAAGTGTCTTTTACTCTGTGTTCCCAGGCTCCCTCTTTCCCTTCGGTTGCCGTGGATGTGCCGGACACCTCTGGCAGGACTAACCCTGTGGCTTTTATGTCCAACGTGCTGTGTGCCTGCAGGTAAGAAAAGCTGGGAGTGCAGTCCCTCTGCTTTGCTTGCTGTGTCTCTTGGGTAGTGATTTTGGAGGGGAATCCCAGAGCGATTTGGTGTGAAGGGGACCTTCAAAGGCCACCCTGTCTTCCGTGGGCAGGGACACCTTCCCCTCTCATCCCCGGTTGCTCCAAGTCCCGTCCAGCCTGGCCTGGAACACTTGCAGGGATCCAGGGGCAGCCTCAGCTTCCCTGTGCAGTGTGCTCTAATATCTCTCCACTGGCATCCTGAAAAATGTTGTCAGCGTGTTTTGTTGGACGACGGTAAGCGGGACCTGGGTGAAAAGGACATTCTCTGAGGTGCTGGGAGAAGGAGGGCTCGTGCGGGCACCTCCAGAGACAGTGGGAACGGGAGCGTGCTGCAGAGAAGGAAAATTCCAGGGGGTGGGTGCCAAGGAATTTGTCCTTCCCTTGCTCTGTGCTCTGCACTTAGCAATGGGTCAAGTGCAGAAGTTTCCTGGGGACCCTGGAAAATGATGCCGGGTCTGCTAAGAAAAGTGGGGCCAAAGGAGCAGGACCTGGGTCTGCGAGCGTGGGAGAAACAAGGGCCGGGTCATCCTCTGCCTCCAGGAGGGAGGGCAGCAGGAAAGGCCACGGACTAAAGCACTGAAGTGCCGTTCCCCAGGGAGCCCCTGCCCAGCACTGAACTTGCTTGTGCACTTGCTGTCCCTTTGCCAGCGGAGCCGAAGCGTCGGGTGCGGGTGCCGGGGGGATGGAGCTGCCAAGGACAAACTGGGAGGGTGTTTGCGAAGGAAGGGGGTAGAAGGAGCTCTTGACGTGCTTTTTTTACTTCTTCATCCCACAGAATTGCCACGAGAGGAAATACTTCAGAGGGGCTTCCCTCCAGATAAGCCCTGAATGTGCCAGGAGGTTTCAGCCGGGAGAAAGGAGCTGTGGAAGAAAAGCAGCCTAAAAATAGCCAGCGGGGATCATCAGGTTTTCCAGCCAAGAAAAACCAGGAGGGAGATGAGGGAATCGGGTTCCAATTCCTAAAGATTTGGTGGGTGTAGGAATGATTTCTGTGTGTTTTCCAGTCCCTTTTGATTCCTGGGATGATTTTAAAATGATGGCTAAATTGGAGATGTTGTTTTTGAGAGGAAATGATGCCAAATAAATGCAAAGTTTGGGGTCAGTTTTTTGGATGATTTGGGTCAGTTTTTGGGGTCAGTTTTGGGTCATTGTTTGGGGTGATTTGGGTCAGTTTTGGGTCAGCTTTTGGAGTCAGTTTTGGGTCAGCTTTTGGGGTGATTTGGGTCGGTTTTGGGTCAATTTTTGGGGAGCACTGGGTGTTACTGGGGGTTGTTTGGGAGCACTGGGTGTTACTGGGGGTTGTTGGGGAGCACTGGGTGTTACTGGGGTGCACTGGGGAGCACTGGGTGTTACTGAGGGTTGTTGGGGAGCACTGGGTGTTACTGGGGAGCACTGGGAGAGCAAATGAAAAATAAAGAGAATAAAAAATAAACGAAATAAAAAAGGAAATATAAAAAACAAAAGAAAATTAAAAAAAAAAAGGCAAAAAACCTAAAAAGGAAATAAAATGAAAATGAAATAAAAGAGAAAAAAAAAAAAAAAAAGAAACCCCTTCTTGGGCACCCCGTTTCCTCTCCTCTCCTCCCCCCCCCCCCGAACCGTAAATTGCGGGGTCATCACCCCAAAAATGTGAGAAGGGGACCCCAAAATGTGGGTGAGGGAACCCCAGGGAGCCGAAAAAGTGGAGGGGGAGCCGCAGTAAGAAAGCGAAGCCGGGCGGTCGGGCGGCGGAGCCGAGGTGGCGACGCCGGCGCATGCGCAGTCATTGGCAAGACGCCGGCGATGACGTGGTAAGTAAGGGCAGGCAGGCGCGGGACCGACGACGCATGCGCAGTGGCTCTCGTGCCGGTGCAGCGCTCCCTGCTCGAGTTAAGGGCCGGTTCCGGCGGCAGGGCGGGACTGGCGGTCTCCCGTCTCTCCCGGGGTGTGTGTGGGGGGAATAACATGAAGATTTTTTGGGGTGAAAGCGCAGAAATTAGCCAGGAGGGACGCTAATTTGGGTAAACTCGGTCACCGGAAGTAGAGAGGGACCGGAAGTCCTCCAAGCCCCGGCGCGGAAGTCCGCCAAGCCCACAGTAAAGATGGCGCCGCCAGGACCGGAACGACCACACTAAAGATGGCGGCCCCGGCCCGGAAGTCCGCCAAGCCCACAGTAAAGATGGCGCCGCCAGGACCGGAACGACCACACTAAAGATGGCGGCCCCGGCCCGGAAGTTCGCCCCGACGCCACACTCTAGATGGCGCCGCCAGGACCGGAACTTAGCCGAGGCCACACTAAAGATGGCGGTTGTCTGACCTCCGCCGCGACCCGGACCCCCGCCCCGCGCCCGCAGCGTCGTCTCGCCGCGCCGCTTCCCGCTGTGGGGACGGGGCGGGGCGCTCGGCGGCGCCGGGCGCGGGCGGCAGGTTCGTGGGCGGCGGCAGGCACCGGCGCCGGCAGCCCCCCTCGGCGCCGCGCGCGCGGCGCTCCGCCCGCCCGCCTCGTTCCGCTCCGCTCCCCTCCGCTCCCCTCCCGTCCCCGCTCCCCCCCCCCCCCCCGCTCCCCTCCGCTCCCGCTCCCGCCGTGCCCTGGAGATGCTGTCGGAGCTGCGCCGCCGCCTTCCCCCCCCCCCCCCCCCCCCCCAGGAAGCGACCCACGGCGCCAGGGTAAGCTGGGCGCGGCCGCTCTTCTGCCTCTCCCGCGGCCATCGGCGACTGCAGGCAGGGGAAGCGACAGGCAAGTTTCTCGCCTCTGCGGAGAAACTTGCACCTGCGTGCCGCCGCAGGGCCGGGTTCGGATGTGCCCTGGCATTGCACACGCACCACAACCCCCGCGGGGAGGGTCTGCGCTGCCTCGGGGACCCTGTCTGCGCTGCCGGGAGAGAGAAATCCTTTGGGAAGCTGGGGTGGAAACAGTAACTCTGTGAACTGCTCAGCTTTTCCTAGGCAAGGGCAGGTTTTAGGGAGGAAAGGCCCGTACTCGCGAAAGGCGCCGCGGGTCTCGCCGAGGGGTGGGGGGGGGGGCGCGCGGCTGCAGCGCCGCGCGCGGCTGCAACGCCGCTCCCGGCCGTGTCCGCCAGGCGGCGACTGTGAGGCAGGGCCCGGCGCTCGGGGGCGCTCTCGCAAGCGACGACCCCGGGAAAGCGGCGGGGTTTGGGCGCTGCCGGCCTTCCCCCGCAGTGCCCGGGCTGGCCCGGCGCCTGGCAAAACCTCTGAGGGAAAAGGCAAGGAACAGCTGCGCTTGTTCTGCCCTTTCTTTAGCCAGGGACTGGAACACAGACAAAATCGAGGGGCTCTTTGACCTGGGCAGGCTCCGAGCATTTTTCAGCCTTCCCTAGCAGGGCATTCTCACCCTCTGAAAAGCTGAAAGGCTTTAACAGCTGGAGACGCGCCTGCAGCTGTGCGAATTAATGTAGTTTCTTTTAGGAAACGAAGGGGAAGTTTTCCTGTTGTGAGCTTAAATACCGAGTCTGCTCTGCTTTTTCCATCAGGTGACGAAGCTTATGGAAAAAAAGACCAAAGGCCTCGAGGTGAGTACATTCTACCGAGTTCTGCTTTTCTGGGATCGGTTTGGGAAAATCACGTGAAATTCTAAAAAGCTTCTCTCCGTGTTTTCTAGTTGTTTTTTCAGCCTTGGTCTAAGTTTCGTGTAGAAAAGGGCATAGAATTATTAGAACAGACAAACTAGGCTTTCTCGGGAGAGATGGAAGAAAAGTCTGCTGATTGCAGTTCTGCTTTTCTTGTCTTCCCTTCGACTGTCATTTTCTCTCCCCTGCTGTTCAAATAGGCAGCAATTAATTGCTCTGCTGAAGAGTTTGCTGTACTAAGTGTCTGTCAAATGGATGCCTTCAACTCAAGATAGCACCTGCTCCTTAGTTACAAAAAGTTCCTCACAGGAAATTTTCAGGCGTGCCCATAAATCTCCTCGCTGTTTGTTTGGGAGAACAGGGTTTTCTTGTCTGTAACAGAATAGTCATGGCATTTGCTATGGAATGCTGGTGGCAATCTAGTCAGAAGAGGACGCCGTGCTTCACTAATTTTCCCTTTTTGTTGTTGGGGGTGACTTCTTCCCAGGGATGTTATTCTTGACCCCCCGGGGCAAACGGAGGTGTTCACCTGGTCAGCGTCAGGAGCCATCCTACCTGAGGCCCTGGTAGGTAAGTGATTTTTGTGTGACTGGACGGTGAAGCTGTCTGTGTGCATGACCTGGCCAGTGCTCGGTGTACTCCTAATTAAAGTGTCTTTTACTCCGTGTTCCCAGGCTCCCTCTTTCCCTTCGGTTGCCACGTGTGTGCCGGACACCTCTGGCAGGACTAACCCTGTGGCTTTTATGTCCAACGTGCTGTGTGCCTGCAGGTAAGAAAAGCTGGGAGTGCAGTCCCTCTGCTTTGCTTGCTGTGTCTCTTGGGTAGTGATTTTGGAGGGGAATCCCAGAGCGATTTGGTTTGAAGGGGACCTTCAAAGGCCACCCTGTCTTCCGTGGGCAGGGACACCTTCCACTCTCATCCCCGGTTGGATGCTGCAAGTCCCATCCAGCCTGGCCTGGAACACTTGCAGGGATCCAGGGGCAGCCTCAGCTTCCCTGTGCAGTGTGCATTTAATAGCTCTCCACTGTCATCATGAAAAATTTTGTCAGCACGTTTTGTTGGACGATGGCAAGCAGGACCTGGGTGAAAATTGGGGTTCTCTGAGGTGCAGAGGGAAATAATTCTCCTTTGAAGTCCAGTGTTATTCAGTTTTGCACGAGTCTTGTCTGCCTTATGTTTGAATTGCTTTCTCTTCCAGGAAGTTTTAAATTAAACTTTTATTTTGTGTCTCCCCCCCCAGTATCCTGTCCAAGACCAAGCTACCTTTCCTCGTTGGAATGGACTGGCCGGGCTTTGGCAGTCTGGCCCCTCGAAAGACTAAAGTGACCTCTTCCAGCAGGGGAAGACTTTCTGGCAAGCGGTACCAGAAAGAACTGGAGTTTCTGGAGAATAAAAGCTGGAGGTGTGCCCCCGATAATCCTCGCCCCGGGTGGTGAGTGGTCTGACTTGCAGGGAGCGGTGGCCTTGGCCAGGAGCGGTCCTGCCGGACTGTAATTTTAATTTCCTGCCTAGGCTGTAATTTTAATTTCCTTTGGATGCTTGGCAAAGCCCTTCTGGGGGAGCCCTAGTGCCTGGCATGAGCGGAGCGGGCTTCCAGGGAGGTATTCACCTGGTCAGCGTCAGGAACCATCCTCCCTGAAGCCTCGGTGAGTGTTTTTTGTGTGACTGGACAGTGAAGCTGTGTGAATGACCTGGCTAGTGCTCGGTGTAGTCCTAATTAAAGTGTCTTTTACTCTGTGTTCCCAGGCTCCCTCTTTCCCTTCGGTTGCCGTGGATGTGCCGGACACCTCTGGCAGGACTAACCCTGTGGCTTTTATGTCCAACGTGCTGTGTGCCTGCAGGTAAGAAAAGCTGGGAGTGCAGTCCCTCTGCTTTGCTTGCTGTGTCTCTTGGGTAGTGATTTTGGAGGGGAATCCCAGAGCGATTTGGTTTGAAGGGGACCTTCAAAGGCCACCCTGTCTTCCGTGGGCAGGGACACCTTCCACTCTCATCCCCGGTTGGATGCTGCAAGTCCCATCCAGCCTGGCCTGGAACACTTGCAGGGATCCAGGGGCAGCCTCAGCTTCCCTGTGCAGTGTGCATTTAATAGCTCTCCACTGTCATCATGAAAAATTTTGTCAGCACGTTTTGTTGGACGATGGCAAGCAGGACCTGGGTGAAAATTGGGGTTCTCTGAGGTGCAGAGGGAAATAATTCTCCTTTGAAGTCCAGTGTTATTCAGTTTTGCACGAGTCTTGTCTGCCTTATGTTTGAATTGCTTTCTCTTCCAGGAAGTTTTAAATTAAACTTTTATTTTGTGTCTCCCCCCCCAGTATCCTGTCCAAGACCAAGCTACCTTTCCTCGTTGGAATGGACTGGCCGGGCTTTGGCAGTCTGGCCCCTCGAAAGACTAAAGTGACCTCTTCCAGCAGGGGAAGACTTTCTGGCAAGCGGTACCAGAAAGAACTGGAGTTTCTGGAGAATAAAAGCTGGAGGTGTGCCCCCGATAATCCTCGCCCCGGGTGGTGAGTGGTCTGACTTGCAGGGAGCGGTGGCCTTGGCCAGGAGCGGTCCTGCCGGACTGTAATTTTAATTTCCTGCCCAGGCTGTAATTTTAATTTCCCTTGGATGCTTGGCAAAGCCCTTCTGGGGGAGCCCTAGTGCCTGGCATGAGCGGAGCGGGCTTCCAGGGAGGTATTCACCTGGTCAGCGTCAGGAACCATCCTCCCTGAAGCCTCGGTGAGTGTTTTTTGTGTGACTGGACAGTGAAGCTGTGTGAATGACCTGGCTAGTGCTCGGTGTAGTCCTAATTAAAGTGTCTTTTACTCTGTGTTCCCAGGCTCCCTCTTTCCCTTCGGTTGCCGTGGATGTGCCGGACACCTCTGGCAGGACTAACCCTGTGGCTTTTATGTCCAACGTGCTGTGTGCCTGCAGGTAAGAAAAGCTGGGAGTGCAGTCCCTCTGCTTTGCTTGCTGTGTCTCTTGGGTAGTGATTTTGGAGGGGAATCCCAGAGCGATTTGGTGTGAAGGGGACCTTCAAAGGCCACCCTGTCTTCCGTGGGCAGGGACACCTTCCCCTCTCATCCCCGGTTGCTCCAAGTCCCGTCCAGCCTGGCCTGGAACACTTGCAGGGATCCAGGGGCAGCCTCAGCTTCCCTGTGCAGTGTGCTCTAATATCTCTCCACTGGCATCCTGAAAAATGTTGTCAGCGTGTTTTGTTGGACGACGGTAAGCGGGACCTGGGTGAAAAGGACATTCTCTGAGGTGCTGGGAGAAGGAGGGCTCGTGCGGGCACCTCCAGAGACAGTGGGAACGGGAGCGTGCTGCAGAGAAGGAAAATTCCAGGGGGTGGGTGCCAAGGAATTTGTCCTTCCCTTGCTCTGTGCTCTGCACTTAGCAATGGGTCAAGTGCAGAAGTTTCCTGGGGACCCTGGAAAATGATGCCGGGTCTGCTAAGAAAAGTGGGGCCAAAGGAGCAGGACCTGGGTCTGCGAGCGTGGGAGAAACAAGGGCCGGGTCATCCTCTGCCTCCAGGAGGGAGGGCAGCAGGAAAGGCCACGGACTAAAGCACTGAAGTGCCGTTCCCCAGGGAGCCCCTGCCCAGCACTGAACTTGCTTGTGCACTTGCTGTCCCTTTGCCAGCGGAGCCGAAGCGTCGGGTGCGGGTGCCGGGGGGATGGAGCTGCCAAGGACAAACTGGGAGGGTGTTTGCGAAGGAAGGGGGTAGAAGGAGCTCTTGACGTGCTTTTTTTACTTCTTCATCCCACAGAATTGCCACGAGAGGAAATACTTCAGAGGGGCTTCCCTCCAGATAAGCCCTGAATGTGCCAGGAGGTTTCAGCCGGGAGAAAGGAGCTGTGGAAGAAAAGCAGCCTAAAAATAGCCAGCGGGGATCATCAGGTTTTCCAGCCAAGAAAAACCAGGAGGGAGATGAGGGAATCGGGTTCCAATTCCTAAAGATTTGGTGGGTGTAGGAATGATTTCTGTGTGTTTTCCAGTCCCTTTTGATTCCTGGGATGATTTTAAAATGATGGCTAAATTGGAGATGTTGTTTTTGAGAGGAAATGATGCCAAATAAATGCAAAGTTTGGGGTCAGTTTTTTGGATGATTTGGGTCAGTTTTTGGGGTCAGTTTTGGGTCATTGTTTGGGGTGATTTGGGTCAGTTTTGGGTCAGCTTTTGGAGTCAGTTTTGGGTCAGCTTTTGGGGTGATTTGGGTCGGTTTTGGGTCAATTTTTGGGGAGCACTGGGTGTTACTGGGGGTTGTTTGGGAGCACTGGGTGTTACTGGGGGTTGTTGGGGAGCACTGGGTGTTACTGGGGTGCACTGGGGAGCACTGGGTGTTACTGAGGGTTGTTGGGGAGCACTGGGTGTTACTGGGGAGCACTGGGAGAGCAAATGAAAAATAAAGAGAATAAAAAATAAACGAAATAAAAAAGGAAATATAAAAAACAAAAGAAAATTAAAAAAAAAAAGGCAAAAAACCTAAAAAGGAAATAAAATGAAAATGAAATAAAAGAGAAAAAAAAAAAAAAAAAGAAACCCCTTCTTGGGCACCCCGTTTCCTCTCCTCTCCTCCCCCCCCCCCCGAACCGTAAATTGCGGGGTCATCACCCCAAAAATGTGAGAAGGGGACCCCAAAATGTGGGTGAGGGAACCCCAGGGAGCCGAAAAAGTGGAGGGGGAGCCGCAGTAAGAAAGCGAAGCCGGGCGGTCGGGCGGCGGAGCCGAGGTGGCGACGCCGGCGCATGCGCAGTCATTGGCAAGACGCCGGCGATGACGTGGTAAGTAAGGGCAGGCAGGCGCGGGACCGACGACGCATGCGCAGTGGCTCTCGTGCCGGTGCAGCGCTCCCTGCTCGAGTTAAGGGCCGGTTCCGGCGGCAGGGCGGGACTGGCGGTCTCCCGTCTCTCCCGGGGTGTGTGTGGGGGGAATAACATGAAGATTTTTTGGGGTGAAAGCGCAGAAATTAGCCAGGAGGGACGCTAATTTGGGTAAACTCGGTCACCGGAAGTAGAGAGGGACCGGAAGTCCTCCAAGCCCCGGCGCGGAAGTCCGCCAAGCCCACAGTAAAGATGGCGCCGCCAGGACCGGAACGACCACACTAAAGATGGCGGCCCCGGCCCGGAAGTCCGCCAAGCCCACAGTAAAGATGGCGCCGCCAGGACCGGAACGACCACACTAAAGATGGCGGCCCCGGCCCGGAAGTTCGCCCCGACGCCACACTCTAGATGGCGCCGCCAGGACCGGAACTTAGCCGAGGCCACACTAAAGATGGCGGTTGTCTGACCTCCGCCGCGACCCGGACCCCCGCCCCGCGCCCGCAGCGCCGTCTCGCCGCGCCGCTTCCCGCTGTGGGGACGGGGCGGGGCGCTCGGCGGCGCCGGGCGCGGGCGGCAGGTTCGTGGGCGGCGGCAGGCACCGGCGCCGGCAGCCCCCCTCGGCGCCGCGCGCGCGGCGCTCCGCCCGCCCGCCTCGTTCCGCTCCGCTCCCCTCCGCTCCCCTCCCGTCCCCGCTCCCCCCCCCCCCCCGCTCCCCTCCGCTCCCGCTCCCGCCGTGCCCTGGAGATGCTGTCGGAGCTGCGCCGCCGCCTTCCCCCCCCCCCCCCCCCCCCCCAGGAAGCGACCCACGGCGCCAGGGTAAGCTGGGCGCGGCCGCTCTTCTGCCTCTCCCGCGGCCATCGGCGACTGCAGGCAGGGGAAGCGACAGGCAAGTTTCTCGCCTCTGCGGAGAAACTTGCACCTGCGTGCCGCCGCAGGGCCGGGTTCGGATGTGCCCTGGCATTGCACACGCACCACAACCCCCGCGGGGAGGGTCTGCGCTGCCTCGGGGACCCTGTCTGCGCTGCCGGGAGAGAGAAATCCTTTGGGAAGCTGGGGTGGAAACAGTAACTCTGTGAACTGCTCAGCTTTTCCTAGGCAAGGGCAGGTTTTAGGGAGGAAAGGCCCGTACTCGCGAAAGGCGCCGCGGGTCTCGCCGAGGGGTGGGGGGGGGGGGCGCGCGGCTGCAGCGCCGCGCGCGGCTGCAACGCCGCTCCCGGCCGTGTCCGCCAGGCGGCGACTGTGAGGCAGGGCCCGGCGCTCGGGGGCGCTCTCGCAAGCGACGACCCCGGGAAAGCGGCGGGGTTTGGGCGCTGCCGGCCTTCCCCCGCAGTGCCCGGGCTGGCCCGGCGCCTGGCAAAACCTCTGAGGGAAAAGGCAAGGAACAGCTGCGCTTGTTCTGCCCTTTCTTTAGCCAGGGACTGGAACACAGACAAAATCGAGGGGCTCTTTGACCTGGGCAGGCTCCGAGCATTTTTCAGCCTTCCCTAGCAGGGCATTCTCACCCTCTGAAAAGCTGAAAGGCTTTAACAGCTGGAGACGCGCCTGCAGCTGTGCGAATTAATGTAGTTTCTTTTAGGAAACGAAGGGGAAGTTTTCCTGTTGTGAGCTTAAATACCGAGTCTGCTCTGCTTTTTCCATCAGGTGACGAAGCTTATGGAAAAAAAGACCAAAGGCCTCGAGGTGAGTACATTCTACCGAGTTCTGCTTTTCTGGGATCGGTTTGGGAAAATCACGTGAAATTCTAAAAAGCTTCTCTCCGTGTTTTCTAGTTGTTTTTTCAGCCTTGGTCTAAGTTTCGTGTAGAAAAGGGCATAGAATTATTAGAACAGACAAACTAGGCTTTCTCGGGAGAGATGGAAGAAAAGTCTGCTGATTGCAGTTCTGCTTTTCTTGTCTTCCCTTCGACTGTCATTTTCTCTCCCCTGCTGTTCAAATAGGCAGCAATTAATTGCTCTGCTGAAGAGTTTGCTGTACTAAGTGTCTGTCAAATGGATGCCTTCAACTCAAGATAGCACCTGCTCCTTAGTTACAAAAAGTTCCTCACAGGAAATTTTCAGGCGTGCCCATAAATCTCCTCGCTGTTTGTTTGGGAGAACAGGGTTTTCTTGTCTGTAACAGAATAGTCATGGCATTTGCTATGGAATGCTGGTGGCAATCTAGTCAGAAGAGGACGCCGTGCTTCACTAATTTTCCCTTTTTGTTGTTGGGGGTGACTTCTTCCCAGGGATGTTATTCTTGACCCCCCGGGGCAAACGGAGGTGTTCACCTGGTCAGCGTCAGGAGCCATCCTACCTGAGGCCCTGGTAGGTAAGTGATTTTTGTGTGACTGGACGGTGAAGCTGTCTGTGTGCATGACCTGGCCAGTGCTCGGTGTACTCCTAATTAAAGTGTCTTTTACTCCGTGTTCCCAGGCTCCCTCTTTCCCTTCGGTTGCCACGTGTGTGCCGGACACCTCTGGCAGGACTAACCCTGTGGCTTTTATGTCCAACGTGCTGTGTGCCTGCAGGTAAGAAAAGCTGGGAGTGCAGTCCCTCTGCTTTGCTTGCTGTGTCTCTTGGGTAGTGATTTTGGAGGGGAATCCCAGAGCGATTTGGTTTGAAGGGGACCTTCAAAGGCCACCCTGTCTTCCGTGGGCAGGGACACCTTCCACTCTCATCCCCGGTTGGATGCTGCAAGTCCCATCCAGCCTGGCCTGGAACACTTGCAGGGATCCAGGGGCAGCCTCAGCTTCCCTGTGCAGTGTGCATTTAATAGCTCTCCACTGTCATCATGAAAAATTTTGTCAGCACGTTTTGTTGGACGATGGCAAGCAGGACCTGGGTGAAAATTGGGGTTCTCTGAGGTGCAGAGGGAAATAATTCTCCTTTGAAGTCCAGTGTTATTCAGTTTTGCACGAGTCTTGTCTGCCTTATGTTTGAATTGCTTTCTCTTCCAGGAAGTTTTAAATTAAACTTTTATTTTGTGTCTCCCCCCCCAGTATCCTGTCCAAGACCAAGCTACCTTTCCTCGTTGGAATGGACTGGCCGGGCTTTGGCAGTCTGGCCCCTCGAAAGACTAAAGTGACCTCTTCCAGCAGGGGAAGACTTTCTGGCAAGCGGTACCAGAAAGAACTGGAGTTTCTGGAGAATAAAAGCTGGAGGTGTGCCCCCGATAATCCTCGCCCCGGGTGGTGAGTGGTCTGACTTGCAGGGAGCGGTGGCCTTGGCCAGGAGCGGTCCTGCCGGACTGTAATTTTAATTTCCTGCCTAGGCTGTAATTTTAATTTCCTTTGGATGCTTGGCAAAGCCCTTCTGGGGGAGCCCTAGTGCCTGGCATGAGCGGAGCGGGCTTCCAGGGAGGTATTCACCTGGTCAGCGTCAGGAACCATCCTCCCTGAAGCCTCGGTGAGTGTTTTTTGTGTGACTGGACAGTGAAGCTGTGTGAATGACCTGGCTAGTGCTCGGTGTAGTCCTAATTAAAGTGTCTTTTACTCTGTGTTCCCAGGCTCCCTCTTTCCCTTCGGTTGCCGTGGATGTGCCGGACACCTCTGGCAGGACTAACCCTGTGGCTTTTATGTCCAACGTGCTGTGTGCCTGCAGGTAAGAAAAGCTGGGAGTGCAGTCCCTCTGCTTTGCTTGCTGTGTCTCTTGGGTAGTGATTTTGGAGGGGAATCCCAGAGCGATTTGGTTTGAAGGGGACCTTCAAAGGCCACCCTGTCTTCCGTGGGCAGGGACACCTTCCACTCTCATCCCCGGTTGGATGCTGCAAGTCCCATCCAGCCTGGCCTGGAACACTTGCAGGGATCCAGGGGCAGCCTCAGCTTCCCTGTGCAGTGTGCATTTAATAGCTCTCCACTGTCATCATGAAAAATTTTGTCAGCACGTTTTGTTGGACGATGGCAAGCAGGACCTGGGTGAAAATTGGGGTTCTCTGAGGTGCAGAGGGAAATAATTCTCCTTTGAAGTCCAGTGTTATTCAGTTTTGCACGAGTCTTGTCTGCCTTATGTTTGAATTGCTTTCTCTTCCAGGAAGTTTTAAATTAAACTTTTATTTTGTGTCTCCCCCCCCAGTATCCTGTCCAAGACCAAGCTACCTTTCCTCGTTGGAATGGACTGGCCGGGCTTTGGCAGTCTGGCCCCTCGAAAGACTAAAGTGACCTCTTCCAGCAGGGGAAGACTTTCTGGCAAGCGGTACCAGAAAGAACTGGAGTTTCTGGAGAATAAAAGCTGGAGGTGTGCCCCCGATAATCCTCGCCCCGGGTGGTGAGTGGTCTGACTTGCAGGGAGCGGTGGCCTTGGCCAGGAGCGGTCCTGCCGGACTGTAATTTTAATTTCCTGCCCAGGCTGTAATTTTAATTTCCCTTGGATGCTTGGCAAAGCCCTTCTGGGGGAGCCCTAGTGCCTGGCATGAGCGGAGCGGGCTTCCAGGGAGGTATTCACCTGGTCAGCGTCAGGAACCATCCTCCCTGAAGCCTCGGTGAGTGTTTTTTGTGTGACTGGACAGTGAAGCTGTGTGAATGACCTGGCTAGTGCTCGGTGTAGTCCTAATTAAAGTGTCTTTTACTCTGTGTTCCCAGGCTCCCTCTTTCCCTTCGGTTGCCGTGGATGTGCCGGACACCTCTGGCAGGACTAACCCTGTGGCTTTTATGTCCAACGTGCTGTGTGCCTGCAGGTAAGAAAAGCTGGGAGTGCAGTCCCTCTGCTTTGCTTGCTGTGTCTCTTGGGTAGTGATTTTGGAGGGGAATCCCAGAGCGATTTGGTGTGAAGGGGACCTTCAAAGGCCACCCTGTCTTCCGTGGGCAGGGACACCTTCCCCTCTCATCCCCGGTTGCTCCAAGTCCCGTCCAGCCTGGCCTGGAACACTTGCAGGGATCCAGGGGCAGCCTCAGCTTCCCTGTGCAGTGTGCTCTAATATCTCTCCACTGGCATCCTGAAAAATGTTGTCAGCGTGTTTTGTTGGACGACGGTAAGCGGGACCTGGGTGAAAAGGACATTCTCTGAGGTGCTGGGAGAAGGAGGGCTCGTGCGGGCACCTCCAGAGACAGTGGGAACGGGAGCGTGCTGCAGAGAAGGAAAATTCCAGGGGGTGGGTGCCAAGGAATTTGTCCTTCCCTTGCTCTGTGCTCTGCACTTAGCAATGGGTCAAGTGCAGAAGTTTCCTGGGGACCCTGGAAAATGATGCCGGGTCTGCTAAGAAAAGTGGGGCCAAAGGAGCAGGACCTGGGTCTGCGAGCGTGGGAGAAACAAGGGCCGGGTCATCCTCTGCCTCCAGGAGGGAGGGCAGCAGGAAAGGCCACGGACTAAAGCACTGAAGTGCCGTTCCCCAGGGAGCCCCTGCCCAGCACTGAACTTGCTTGTGCACTTGCTGTCCCTTTGCCAGCGGAGCCGAAGCGTCGGGTGCGGGTGCCGGGGGGATGGAGCTGCCAAGGACAAACTGGGAGGGTGTTTGCGAAGGAAGGGGGTAGAAGGAGCTCTTGACGTGCTTTTTTTACTTCTTCATCCCACAGAATTGCCACGAGAGGAAATACTTCAGAGGGGCTTCCCTCCAGATAAGCCCTGAATGTGCCAGGAGGTTTCAGCCGGGAGAAAGGAGCTGTGGAAGAAAAGCAGCCTAAAAATAGCCAGCGGGGATCATCAGGTTTTCCAGCCAAGAAAAACCAGGAGGGAGATGAGGGAATCGGGTTCCAATTCCTAAAGATTTGGTGGGTGTAGGAATGATTTCTGTGTGTTTTCCAGTCCCTTTTGATTCCTGGGATGATTTTAAAATGATGGCTAAATTGGAGATGTTGTTTTTGAGAGGAAATGATGCCAAATAAATGCAAAGTTTGGGGTCAGTTTTTTGGATGATTTGGGTCAGTTTTTGGGGTCAGTTTTGGGTCATTGTTTGGGGTGATTTGGGTCAGTTTTGGGTCAGCTTTTGGAGTCAGTTTTGGGTCAGCTTTTGGGGTGATTTGGGTCGGTTTTGGGTCAATTTTTGGGGAGCACTGGGTGTTACTGGGGGTTGTTTGGGAGCACTGGGTGTTACTGGGGGTTGTTGGGGAGCACTGGGTGTTACTGGGGTGCACTGGGGAGCACTGGGTGTTACTGAGGGTTGTTGGGGAGCACTGGGTGTTACTGGGGAGCACTGGGAGAGCAAATGAAAAATAAAGAGAATAAAAAATAAACGAAATAAAAAAGGAAATATAAAAAACAAAAGAAAATTAAAAAAAAAAAGGCAAAAAACCTAAAAAGGAAATAAAATGAAAATGAAATAAAAGAGAAAAAAAAAAAAAAAAAGAAACCCCTTCTTGGGCACCCCGTTTCCTCTCCTCTCCTCCCCCCCCCCCCGAACCGTAAATTGCGGGGTCATCACCCCAAAAATGTGAGAAGGGGACCCCAAAATGTGGGTGAGGGAACCCCAGGGAGCCGAAAAAGTGGAGGGGGAGCCGCAGTAAGAAAGCGAAGCCGGGCGGTCGGGCGGCGGAGCCGAGGTGGCGACGCCGGCGCATGCGCAGTCATTGGCAAGACGCCGGCGATGACGTGGTAAGTAAGGGCAGGCAGGCGCGGGACCGACGACGCATGCGCAGTGGCTCTCGTGCCGGTGCAGCGCTCCCTGCTCGAGTTAAGGGCCGGTTCCGGCGGCAGGGCGGGACTGGCGGTCTCCCGTCTCTCCCGGGGTGTGTGTGGGGGGAATAACATGAAGATTTTTTGGGGTGAAAGCGCAGAAATTAGCCAGGAGGGACGCTAATTTGGGTAAACTCGGTCACCGGAAGTAGAGAGGGACCGGAAGTCCTCCAAGCCCCGGCGCGGAAGTCCGCCAAGCCCACAGTAAAGATGGCGCCGCCAGGACCGGAACGACCACACTAAAGATGGCGGCCCCGGCCCGGAAGTCCGCCAAGCCCACAGTAAAGATGGCGCCGCCAGGACCGGAACGACCACACTAAAGATGGCGGCCCCGGCCCGGAAGTTCGCCCCGACGCCACACTCTAGATGGCGCCGCCAGGACCGGAACTTAGCCGAGGCCACACTAAAGATGGCGGTTGTCTGACCTCCGCCGCGACCCGGACCCCCGCCCCGCGCCCGCAGCGCCGTCTCGCCGCGCCGCTTCCCGCTGTGGGGACGGGGCGGGGCGCTCGGCGGCGCCGGGCGCGGGCGGCAGGTTCGTGGGCGGCGGCAGGCACCGGCGCCGGCAGCCCCCCTCGGCGCCGCGCGCGCGGCGCTCCGCCCGCCCGCCCGCCTCGTTCCGCTCCGCTCCCCTCCGCTCCCCTCCCGTCCCCGCTCCCCCCCCCCCCCCCCGCTCCCCTCCGCTCCCGCTCCCGCCGTGCCCTGGAGATGCTGTCGGAGCTGTGCCGCCGCCTTCCCCCCCCCCCCCCCCTCCCCCAGGAAGCGACCCACGGCGCCAGGGTAAGCTGGGCGCGGCCGCTCTTCTGCCTCTCCCGCGGCCATCGGCGACTGCAGGCAGGGGAAGCGACAGGCAAGTTTCTCGCCTCTGCGGAGAAACTTGCACCTGCGTGCCGCCGCAGGGCCGGGTTCGGATGTGCCCTGGCATTGCACACGCACCACAACCCCCGCGGGGAGGGTCTGCGCTGCCTCGGGGACCCTGTCTGCGCTGCCGGGAGAGAGAAATCCTTTGGGAAGCTGGGGTGGAAACAGTAACTCTGTGAACTGCTCAGCTTTTCCTAGGCAAGGGCAGGTTTTAGGGAGGAAAGGCCCGTACTCGCGAAAGGCGCCGCGGGTCTCGCCGAGGGGTGGGGGGGGGGGGCGCGCGGCTGCAGCGCCGCGCGCGGCTGCAACGCCGCTCCCGGCCGTGTCCGCCAGGCGGCGACTGTGAGGCAGGGCCCGGCGCTCGGGGGCGCTCTCGCAAGCGACGCCCCCGGGAAAGCGGCGGGGTTTGGGCACTGCCGGCCTTCCCCCGCAGTGCCCGGGCTGGCCCGGCGCCTGGCAAAACCTCTGAGGGAAAAGGCAAGCAACAACTGCGCTTCTTCTGCCCTTTCTTTAGCCAGGGACTGGAACACAGACAAAATCGAGGGGCTCTTTGACCTGGGCAGGCTCCGAGCATTTTTCAGCCTTCCCTAGCAGGGCATTCTCACCCTCTGAAAAGCTGAAAGGCTTTAACAGCTGGAGACGCGCCTGCAGCTGTGCGAATTAATGTAGTTTCTTTTAGGAAACGAAGGGGAAGTTTTCCTGTTGTGAGCTTAAATACCGAGTCTGCTCTGCTTTTTCCATCAGGTGACGAAGCTTATGGAAAAAAAGACCAAAGGCCTCGAGGTGAGTACATTCTACCGAGTTCTGCTTTTCTGGGATCGGTTTGGGAAAATCACGTGAAATTCTAAAAAGCTTCTCTCCGTGTTTTCTAGTTGTTTTTTCAGCCTTGGTCTAAGTTTCGTGTAGAAAAGGGCATAGAATTATTAGAACAGACAAACTAGGCTTTCTCGGGAGAGATGGAAGAAAAGTCTGCTGATTGCAGTTCTGCTTTTCTTGTCTTCCCTTCGACTGTCATTTTCTCTCCCCTGCTGTTCAAATAGGCAGCAATTAATTGCTCTGCTGAAGAGTTTGCTGTACTAAGTGTCTGTCAAATGGATGCCTTCAACTCAAGATAGCACCTGCTCCTTAGTTACAAAAAGTTCCTCACAGGAAATTTTCAGGCGTGCCCATAAATCTCCTCGCTGTTTGTTTGGGAGAACAGGGTTTTCTTGTCTGTAACAGAATAGTCATGGCATTTGCTATGGAATGCTGGTGGCAATCTAGTCAGAAGAGGACGCCGTGCTTCACTAATTTTCCCTTTTTGTTGTTGGGGGTGACTTCTTCCCAGGGATGTTATTCTTGACCCCCCGGGGCAAACGGAGGTGTTCACCTGGTCAGCGTCAGGAGCCATCCTACCTGAGGCCCTGGTAGGTAAGTGATTTTTGTGTGACTGGACGGTGAAGCTGTCTGTGTGCATGACCTGGCCAGTGCTCGGTGTACTCCTAATTAAAGTGTCTTTTACTCCGTGTTCCCAGGCTCCCTCTTTCCCTTCGGTTGCCACGTGTGTGCCGGACACCTCTGGCAGGACTAACCCTGTGGCTTTTATGTCCAACGTGCTGTGTGCCTGCAGGTAAGAAAAGCTGGGAGTGCAGTCCCTCTGCTTTGCTTGCTGTGTCTCTTGGGTAGTGATTTTGGAGGGGAATCCCAGAGCGATTTGGTTTGAAGGGGACCTTCAAAGGCCACCCTGTCTTCCGTGGGCAGGGACACCTTCCACTCTCATCCCCGGTTGGATGCTGCAAGTCCCATCCAGCCTGGCCTGGAACACTTGCAGGGATCCAGGGGCAGCCTCAGCTTCCCTGTGCAGTGTGCATTTAATAGCTCTCCACTGTCATCATGAAAAATTTTGTCAGCACGTTTTGTTGGACGATGGCAAGCAGGACCTGGGTGAAAATTGGGGTTCTCTGAGGTGCAGAGGGAAATAATTCTCCTTTGAAGTCCAGTGTTATTCAGTTTTGCACGAGTCTTGTCTGCCTTATGTTTGAATTGCTTTCTCTTCCAGGAAGTTTTAAATTAAACTTTTATTTTGTGTCTCCCCCCCCAGTATCCTGTCCAAGACCAAGCTACCTTTCCTCGTTGGAATGGACTGGCCGGGCTTTGGCAGTCTGGCCCCTCGAAAGACTAAAGTGACCTCTTCCAGCAGGGGAAGACTTTCTGGCAAGCGGTACCAGAAAGAACTGGAGTTTCTGGAGAATAAAAGCTGGAGGTGTGCCCCCGATAATCCTCGCCCCGGGTGGTGAGTGGTCTGACTTGCAGGGAGCGGTGGCCTTGGCCAGGAGCGGTCCTGCCGGACTGTAATTTTAATTTCCTGCCTAGGCTGTAATTTTAATTTCCTTTGGATGCTTGGCAAAGCCCTTCTGGGGGAGCCCTAGTGCCTGGCATGAGCGGAGCGGGCTTCCAGGGAGGTATTCACCTGGTCAGCGTCAGGAACCATCCTCCCTGAAGCCTCGGTGAGTGTTTTTTGTGTGACTGGACAGTGAAGCTGTGTGAATGACCTGGCTAGTGCTCGGTGTAGTCCTAATTAAAGTGTCTTTTACTCTGTGTTCCCAGGCTCCCTCTTTCCCTTCGGTTGCCGTGGATGTGCCGGACACCTCTGGCAGGACTAACCCTGTGGCTTTTATGTCCAACGTGCTGTGTGCCTGCAGGTAAGAAAAGCTGGGAGTGCAGTCCCTCTGCTTTGCTTGCTGTGTCTCTTGGGTAGTGATTTTGGAGGGGAATCCCAGAGCGATTTGGTTTGAAGGGGACCTTCAAAGGCCACCCTGTCTTCCGTGGGCAGGGACACCTTCCACTCTCATCCCCGGTTGGATGCTGCAAGTCCCATCCAGCCTGGCCTGGAACACTTGCAGGGATCCAGGGGCAGCCTCAGCTTCCCTGTGCAGTGTGCATTTAATAGCTCTCCACTGTCATCATGAAAAATTTTGTCAGCACGTTTTGTTGGACGATGGCAAGCAGGACCTGGGTGAAAATTGGGGTTCTCTGAGGTGCAGAGGGAAATAATTCTCCTTTGAAGTCCAGTGTTATTCAGTTTTGCACGAGTCTTGTCTGCCTTATGTTTGAATTGCTTTCTCTTCCAGGAAGTTTTAAATTAAACTTTTATTTTGTGTCTCCCCCCCCAGTATCCTGTCCAAGACCAAGCTACCTTTCCTCGTTGGAATGGAGTGGCCGGGCTTTGGCAGTCTGGCCCCTCGAAAGACTAAAGTGACCTCTTCCAGCAGGGGAAGACTTTCTGGCAAGCGGTACCAGAAAGAACTGGAGTTTCTGGAGAATAAAAGCTGGAGGTGTGCCCCCGATAATCCTCGCCCCGGGTGGTGAGTGGTCTGACTTGCAGGGAGCGGTGGCCTTGGCCAGGAGCGGTCCTGCCGGACTGTAATTTTAATTTCCTGCCCAGGCTGTAATTTTAATTTCCCTTGGATGCTTGGCAAAGCCCTTCTGGGGGAGCCCTAGTGCCTGGCATGAGCGGAGCGGGCTTCCAGGGAGGTATTCACCTGGTCAGCGTCAGGAACCATCCTCCCTGAAGCCTCGGTGAGTGTTTTTTGTGTGACTGGACAGTGAAGCTGTGTGAATGACCTGGCTAGTGCTCGGTGTAGTCCTAATTAAAGTGTCTTTTACTCTGTGTTCCCAGGCTCCCTCTTTCCCTTCGGTTGCCGTGGATGTGCCGGACACCTCTGGCAGGACTAACCCTGTGGCTTTTATGTCCAACGTGGCGGATTGAGGATATTGGGGGAGACCTCCAGGCCTTAGGTTGCTTGCTCCATTACCTGCGAGGTGTATGCCCTTCCCCCCACCCCTGCACGTGGCCCGGTGACCCCGCAAGGAGCACACACAGACCACCTGGGAGGGACGGACGAAAGAGGAAGTTTATTGTGGGGTTGGGGTTTATAAAGCTTTTAGGAGGGTCAAAGGGGACCAATCACAAGTTCAGGGTCACACAAAAGAAACCATCAGGTAAGGGGTCAACAACCAATAGGAAGGGGTTAACAGGGGACCAATGGGACACCTCAGGACACCTTGGGTCACAGGGGGGTGTTGGGAAGAGGGAGGCAGTGACACTGCAGAAAATACACAAACATGTTGAGACATGTTTAAACTACAGTAAAAGCTTCTGTTTCCATAGGGTTAGAGCTGTTTTCCTCACCAGTCCATCTCTGACAGGACTTTTTCCACACAGCATATGGCAAGTTCATTGCCACATCTCCTCCTTTTTTGTCTTTTAAAGCTGGATATGCTTTTAATGATTGAGAAGTTCTGGCACAACTGAGGAAACATGGAAAGACACACATAAAAAGAAACACTACAGAAAGTCCTAGTACGATAACTACAATAATTTTCTTAATAGTGGAAGAGAGGCCTTTGAAGGGCAGCCAGCTGAAAAAATCATCAAAAGTCAGAGGATCAGCTTGCTTGATTTCATGAACTAAGGACTTAAGCTGATTAATCTGGGAGTGGATAGATTGGGAGTGATCAGAGAAGTTGAGGCAGCAGAGGCCTTCAAACTCCTGACACCCATGGCCATTTACTAGAAGGAGAAAATCTATTGCAGCACGATTTTGTAACAAAGCTTTCTTATTGGTTTGGGTATCTTGTAAGAGATCATCAAGGGCAGCACTTGTGGCATTAGCTTCTTTTGCTAGCCAACATCCCATTCTGGTAAGGAGAGTTAAGGCTTTTGTGGAGCCGACAATTGGAAGTATACCACTTATAATGTTTGCGGTGTCTGACCAAAAATGCATGTTGGAGTTGCATTCTGCTGTGAATTCACTCAAGGACTGTAATTTTGCTAAAGGATGTTCTTCAGCTGGATGTGGGGGTGCTGCAGCTACAGGGACCTGCACTGCTTTAGGTTGAGAAAGGGGTTTTGATTGTGATGGATAGAAATTAAGAGGTGGGTGCAAACCTTGGAATTGCCTGCGCACTCTATGATGCGAGAAGGGTGAGGTGCTTTGGAGGTTACTATTTCTTTTTGCACGATTTTTGGGAGGCCTTACAGGTAAAGATTTCATAAGGGTAGCTGGATTGTACAGTGTTAATTTTCCAAATGTGCAGGGGCCTCCAGCAGCTAATCTGGGAATCATATTCCAGACTCTAAGTCCACAAATTAAAAAGACTCCTTTTGGAAGAATAACCGAATCAGGGGTAGCATGTATCTGGTAAGGAACCTCTTCCTTGCACCAGAAACTGAAATTGGAATAAGGTCCATAAGAGGTGACATTAATTAATTCAGGAGGGGCAACATATTTGTTGTGAATGAAGTAAAAACAGAGAGGAGAAACAATACTCCCCAAGATTTCTAATTCCTCAGGTCTCTGCCACTGATAGCTAAATGTTTGTCTGTCATGTGAAGTTTTTGCTGGTCTTGTGAGACAGTCCAAGAATGGATTCTTGAACTGATCATGGTCATCACACCAGGGGATATACTGATTTCTAAAACTACCCCATTCGCTGGGTGTCCAGGGGATTCCTACCAGACAGGTCTTAAAAGGGTGAGAGGGATCTAAGGTAGAGAGACAGATAGAGTCAGTATTTAGTGATTGTGCCAGGTTTAGCCAAACATTTTGGCCAGAGAGCATTACCCAATTAGGAATTGTTGGAGGAGGTGTGGCAAGGGCTCCTGACATTAAGTCTTTCTGATTTGCTGGTGTTATGCTGCACGCAAAAAACAGGATTATCCCGAAGATGATGCTGATGAGGGATTGCTTTCTGTAGCTGGTGCTGAATCCGTTGGTGCTGGATCTGCTGCTGGTTGAGCTGGGAGGGAAACTTCTTGGTGGATTCTTACTAGTCTGGACGGTATCCATTTTGGACCTGCTCCTGTGGAGACACAAGCATGTCCTCTCCCCCAAACAATTAGAGGGACAGGACCAAGCCATTCTCCTGTCAGAATATCTTTGTATTTTACCTTAGCTTCCCCCGTTTTTAATTTTCCAGCTCCAAAATGATGTCCAACAGGTGAAACATCCTCATGCAGCCTATTTAAAAAATTGAGGACATACAATGCCTTGTTTAAACATTCTGATGGAGAGAGACCTACAGTTGTTTTTTCTTGTTTTTTCAGCATATCTTTTAAGGATTTGTGAGTTCTCTCTACTATCCTTTGTCCCTGTGGAGAGTGCGAGAAGGCCTGGGTGATAGTGGGTTTCCGTGTTTGTCAAATAGAGATCGACATTGTACAGCCCAATGTACCCCTTTTTTACACCTGGGGCAAAGGCCTGGACGAATGGTTTTTGGAGAATTGGGGCTCTGAACTTGTGGGCAGTTAGCTTTTATATGACCTGCACGTTTGCAATTATGGCATATTATTGTGGAGGGGTCTAGGGCTGCTGCTAAAACCTGGGCCATTTTTTCTGCCATCTGCTGAGTTGCCTCAGCAATCTGATTGCCCAATTGTGTATTAGCTTCAACTAATTGGCTTGACATTGATGCCTGAGCTTGGACCAGGCTATCTGCTAATTTGTCATTAGGGCTAATATCTTTGCAAGCCTTTACCATATCCATGGGGGTAGGGTCCCGAAGGTTTCTAAGTATTTGTTGACACTGTGCATTTGAATTGGAGATAGCTAGCTTCAAGAACAGGGCATCTTGTGCTTCTCTCACCTTTATTTGTTTTTCTATAGATCCTTTTAACCGTTCTGCAAAGTCAATAAAAGATTCATCAGGCTTTTGAATTATATTATGGAAAGGTGGAGTTGTTTCAGAAGCCTCAGCTACTGATTGCAGTGCCAAAAATGCCATATTTTTAGTAGCAATTAAGTCTTGTTTTGGAATTTTGGCCTGATCTGTATTTGCAGAATAAGGACCTTCACCAAAAAGCATTTGTATGGTAGTTTTTATAGGTCTACGTGTAGTAGAGCTAGTTTCATGAGCATATTTTCTAATTAAGGCTTGCCATTCATCTAAAAACAATGATACTTGTACCTTAGTTAGTAAAGCTCTCATAATATCTTTTAAATCATTTGGGGTTAGTATAAAACCAGAGAATATAGATGACAGAATTCCCATTGCATAGGCTGAGTTTAACCCATAAGTTGTTACCGCTTTTTTTGCATCCTTGAGAAGGGGTATGGATAAGGGGTCCCACACCGGGGCTGAACCTGGATTATAAAACACTGGATATGCCTGCAATAAATTTACATCATTAACAGGTGTATCAATATCATCTATATCATTACAATCATTGGTCTGGTCGGTTCCTGTGGAAGAAACAAAGGGGTTAGAAGGAGAAACAGAATTGTTAAAATTATTTGACATATTTGAAAATGGATTATTGGGAGAAAATTGGTTAAATGTTTTTAAGGATTGTGAGTTCGGTGTTGCTGAGTCTATCACTGCTGGATTCACGCTGTAAGAAGTGGGGGAAACACTGTCTGTTAGCTGCGGGTTTCTTTGCATGTTGCAGCATGATGTGGGAAGAAGCGGAGCAGAGTTGGAGCTGCAGGGCAGGGGTTGTCCCATCCCCGGGGCCGGGCACGGAGGGGGTCCCGATGACGTCATTCTGTCCTGCTGGGTATCCGTAGGGAAGGCAGGAAATCTCGCTGCTGGTCCGGCGTGGTTGAAAGCTGGAAATTCCTCGCCTCCTTTGTTTGACCATGCGGTGATAGTTGTCGGGGGCTGCGGCTGTGGAGGCACCTGGGGAAACTGCAGTTGGTGATCGCCTGCTGAGAGCTGCTGGGCGGGAGGGAGTGGGGCCGGGGCTATGCAAACGGCTGCTGGATTTTCCTCGGCACAAATCTGTCCCGAACAGTGTCTGTGGCGGAAGTCGGGGCTTGGGAGTAGCGGGATGGTTTCGCTTGCTCTCGGAGGGAGAGGGGGAGGGGGGCGAGGAGGGATCCCGTTGGAGCTGTCCGCGGGCGGCTTCTCCTCCCCCCGCTGCGCCGGCGGCCGCGGTGGAGGGGCCCGGGACAGGGCAGGGGCTGCCCCGATGTTAGTGCCCGGGATGGGGGTTGCCGCTCCGGGTCCCATCTGCGCAGGGGGCTGAGGCTGGCCAGTTCCAAAGCCTCCTGCTGTATCAAGGACCGGGGGCGCGGCTCCGCCATGTGCTGACCGCGATGGGGGGGGGTGAGGGGGGACGCCTGCCCAGGGCTGCCGGTCGGGATCTCTGTTTCCCTCCTCCCCCGCTTCCCGCGGCGATTTCGATCTCCCACCCTCTCCTAGACCCCGGAGGGAAGCTGCGCTGCTTTCTCGTTGGGGCTCAGAATCTTTTTCTTGCATTTCAAGAATTGTTACGATATGAGTCCAAGCTATGTTGGCATGTATTGCTGCTTTATCGTTGGAATTTGCAGCTATCCAAATCTGTCTGCCTAGTAGTTCCCAGTCTTTAGTCGTCAGACAGAAAGGAAGTTTAAAGTCAGTTTTAACCATAACTTTGGAAAGGCTTTTTAAGGATTTTTTGTTAGTCGATTTGCCATTACAACTTAATAAATTTTTCAAATGCTTATAGTTCTCTTTTTCTGTCTTAGTGAGGGATGCTCCCATTTTTGTTTTTTTTTTTTTTTTTGTTTGTTTGTTTCTTTATATAAGGGAAATATGCCGGGTCTGCTCCTTACCTGAATGTCGTCAGGAAGGTTGAAGTACTCAAAACAGGCTGCTCTCCTGTGGTGATGCTGCCCGCTAGTACTTTTGCCGCTTAGACTCCGGTCCTACCGTTGCGCACGACTTCGCCCCAGTCTGTGCGTTAGGACTGCTCTAATCTTCACAGAAGAGTTCGAACAATCTTGGCCTCACCACGTGGCACCAATTACGGCGGATTGAGGATATTGGGGGAGACCTCCAGGCCTTAGGTTGCTTGCTCCATTACCTGCGAGGTGTATGCCCTTCCCCCCACCCCTGCACGTGGCCCGGTGACCCCGCAAGGAGCACACACAGACCACCTGGGAGGGACGGACGAAAGAGGAAGTTTATTGTGGGGTTGGGGTTTATAAAGCTTTTAGGAGGGTCAAAGGGGACCAATCACAAGTTCAGGGTCACACAAAAGAAACCATCAGGTAAGGGGTCAACAACCAATAGGAAGGGGTTAACAGGGGACCAATGGGACACCTCAGGACACCTTGGGTCACAGGGGGGTGTTGGGAAGAGGGAGGCAGTGACACTGCAGAAAATACACAAACATGTTGAGACATGTTTAAACTACAGTAAAAGCTTCTGTTTCCATAGGGTTAGAGCTGTTTTCCTCACCAGTCCATCTCTGACAGGACTTTTTCCACACAGCATATGGCAAGTTCATTGCCACACAACGTGCTGTGTGCCTGCAGGTAAGAAAAGCTGGGAGTGCAGTCCCTCTGCTTTGCTTGCTGTGTCTCTTGGGTAGTGATTTTGGAGGGGAATCCCAGAGCGATTTGGTTTGAAGGGGACCTTCAAAGGCCACCCTGTCTTCCGTGGGCAGGGACACCTTCCCCTCTCATCCCCGGTTGCTCCAAGTCCCGTCCAGCCTGGCCTGGAACACTTGCAGGGATCCAGGGGCAGCCTCAGCTTCCCTGTGCAGTGTGCTCTAATATCTCTCCACTGGCATCCTGAAAAATGTTGTCAGCGTGTTTTGTTGGACGACGGTAAGCGGGACCTGGGTGAAAAGGACATTCTCTGAGGTGCTGGGAGAAGGAGGGCTCGTGCGGGCACCTCCAGAGACAGTGGGAACGGGAGCGTGCTGCAGAGAAGGAAAATTCCAGGGGGTGGGTGCCAAGGAATTTGTCCTTCCCTTGCTCTGTGCTCTGCACTTAGCAATGGGTCAAGTGCAGAAGTTTCCTGGGGACCCTGGAAAATGATGCCGGGTCTGCTAAGAAAAGTGGGGCCAAAGGAGCAGGACCTGGGTCTGCGAGCGTGGGAGAAACAAGGGCCGGGTCATCCTCTGCCTCCAGGAGGGAGGGCAGCAGGAAAGGCCACGGACTAAAGCACTGAAGTGCCGTTCCCCAGGGAGCCCCTGCCCAGCACTGAACTTGCTTGTGCACTTGCTGTCCCTTTGCCAGCGGAGCCGAAGCGTCGGGTGCGGGTGCCGGGGGGATGGAGCTGCCAAGGACAAACTGGGAGGGTGTTTGCGAAGGAAGGGGGTAGAAGGAGCTCTTGACGTGCTTTTTTTACTTCTTCATCCCACAGAATTGCCACGAGAGGAAATACTTCAGAGGGGCTTCCCTCCAGATAAGCCCTGAATGTGCCAGGAGGTTTCAGCCGGGAGAAAGGAGCTGTGGAAGAAAAGCAGCCTAAAAATAGCCAGCGGGGATCATCAGGTTTTCCAGCCAAGAAAAACCAGGAGGGAGATGAGGGAATCGGGTTCCAATTCCTAAAGATTTGGTGGGTGTAGGAATGATTTCTGTGTGTTTTCCAGTCCCTTTTGATTCCTGGGATGATTTTAAAATGATGGCTAAATTGGAGATGTTGTTTTTGAGAGGAAATGATGCCAAATAAATGCAAAGTTTGGGGTCAGTTTTTTGGATGATTTGGGTCAGTTTTTGGGGTCAGTTTTGGGTCATTGTTTGGGGTGATTTGGGTCAGTTTTGGGTCAGCTTTTGGAGTCAGTTTTGGGTCAGCTTTTGGGGTGATTTGGGTCGGTTTTGGGTCAATTTTTGGGGAGCACTGGGTGTTACTGGGGGTTGTTTGGGAGCACTGGGTGTTACTGGGGGTTGTTTGGGAGCACTGGGTGTTACTGGGGGTTGTTGGGGAGCACTGGGTGTTACTGGGGTGCACTGGGGAGCACTGGGTGTTACTGAGGGTTGTTGGGGAGCACTGGGTGTTACTGGGGAGCACTGGGAGAGCAAATGAAAAATAAAGAGAATAAAAAATAAACGAAATAAAAAAGGAAATATAAAAAACAAAAGAAAATTAAAAAAAAAAAGGCAAAAAACCTAAAAAGGAAATAAAATGAAAATGAAATAAAAGAGAAAAAAAAAAAAAAAAAGAAACCCCTTCTTGGGCACCCCGTTTCCTCTCCTCTCCTCCCCCCCCCCCCGAACCGTAAATTGCGGGGTCATCACCCCAAAAATGTGAGAAGGGGACCCCAAAATGTGGGTGAGGGAACCCCAGGGAGCCGAAAAAGTGGAGGGGGAGCCGCAGTAAGAAAGCGAAGCCGGGCGGTCGGGCGGCGGAGCCGAGGTGGCGACGCCGGCGCATGCGCAGTCATTGGCAAGACGCCGGCGATGACGTGGTAAGTAAGGGCAGGCAGGCGCGGGACCGACGACGCATGCGCAGTGGCTCTCGTGCCGGTGCAGCGCTCCCTGCTCGAGTTAAGGGCCGGTTCCGGCGGCAGGGCGGGACTGGCGGTCTCCCGTCTCTCCCGGGGTGTGTGTGGGGGGAATAACATGAAGATTTTTTGGGGTGAAAGCGCAGAAATTAGCCAGGAGGGACGCTAATTTGGGTAAACTCGGTCACCGGAAGTAGAGAGGGACCGGAAGTCCTCCAAGCCCCGGCGCGGAAGTCCGCCAAGCCCACAGTAAAGATGGCGCCGCCAGGACCGGAACGACCACACTAAAGATGGCGGCCCCGGCCCGGAAGTCCGCCAAGCCCACAGTAAAGATGGCGCCGCCAGGACCGGAACGACCACACTAAAGATGGCGGCCCCGGCCCGGAAGTTCGCCCCGACGCCACACTCTAGATGGCGCCGCCAGGACCGGAACTTAGCCGAGGCCACACTAAAGATGGCGGTTGTCTGACCTCCGCTGCGACCCGGACCCCCGCCCCGCGCCCGCAGCGTCGTCTCGCCGCGCCGCTTCCCGCTGTGGGGACGGGGCGGGGCGCTCGGCGGCGCCGGGCGCGGGCGGCAGGTTCGTGGGCGGCGGCAGGCACCGGCGCCGGCAGCCCCCCTCGGCGCCGCGCGCGCGGCGCTCCGCCCGCCCGCCTCGTTCCGCTCCGCTCCCCTCCGCTCCCCTCCCGTCCCCGCTCCCCCCCCCCCCCCCGCTCCCCTCCGCTCCCGCTCCCGCCGTGCCCTGGAGATGCTGTCGGAGCTGCGCCGCCGCCTTCCTCCCCCCCCCCCCCCCCAGGAAGCGACCCACGGCGCCAGGGTAAGCTGGGCGCGGCCGCTCTTCTGCCTCTCCCGCGGCCATCGGCGACTGCAGGCAGGGGAAGCGACAGGCAAGTTTCTCGCCTCTGCGGAGAAACTTGCACCTGCGTGCCGCCGCAGGGCCGGGTTCGGATGTGCCCTGGCATTGCACACGCACCACAACCCCCGCGGGGAGGGTCTGCGCTGCCTCGGGGACCCTGTCTGCGCTGCCGGGAGAGAGAAATCCTTTGGGAAGCTGGGGTGGAAACAGTAACTCTGTGAACTGCTCAGCTTTTCCTAGGCAAGGGCAGGTTTTAGGGAGGAAAGGCCCGTACTCGCGAAAGGCGCCGCGGGTCTCGCCGAGGGGTGGGGGGGGGGGCGCGCGGCTGCAGCGCCGCGCGCGGCTGCAACGCCGCTCCCGGCCGTGTCCGCCAGGCGGCGACTGTGAGGCAGGGCCCGGCGCTCGGGGGCGCTCTCGCAAGCGACGACCCCGGGAAAGCGGCGGGGTTTGGGCGCTGCCGGCCTTCCCCCGCAGTGCCCGGGCTGGCCCGGCGCCTGGCAAAACCTCTGAGGGAAAAGGCAAGGAACAGCTGCGCTTGTTCTGCCCTTTCTTTAGCCAGGGACTGGAACACAGACAAAATCGAGGGGCTCTTTGACCTGGGCAGGCTCCGAGCATTTTTCAGCCTTCCCTAGCAGGGCATTCTCACCCTCTGAAAAGCTGAAAGGCTTTAACAGCTGGAGACGCGCCTGCAGCTGTGCGAATTAATGTAGTTTCTTTTAGGAAACGAAGGGGAAGTTTTCCTGTTGTGAGCTTAAATACCGAGTCTGCTCTGCTTTTTCCATCAGGTGACGAAGCTTATGGAAAAAAAGACCAAAGGCCTCGAGGTGAGTACATTCTACCGAGTTCTGCTTTTCTGGGATCGGTTTGGGAAAATCACGTGAAATTCTAAAAAGCTTCTCTCCGTGTTTTCTAGTTGTTTTTTCAGCCTTGGTCTAAGTTTCGTGTAGAAAAGGGCATAGAATTATTAGAACAGACAAACTAGGCTTTCTCGGGAGAGATGGAAGAAAAGTCTGCTGATTGCAGTTCTGCTTTTCTTGTCTTCCCTTCGACTGTCATTTTCTCTCCCCTGCTGTTCAAATAGGCAGCAATTAATTGCTCTGCTGAAGAGTTTGCTGTACTAAGTGTCTGTCAAATGGATGCCTTCAACTCAAGATAGCACCTGCTCCTTAGTTACAAAAAGTTCCTCACAGGAAATTTTCAGGCGTGCCCATAAATCTCCTCGCTGTTTGTTTGGGAGAACAGGGTTTTCTCGTCTGTAACAGAATAGTCATGGCATTTGCTATGGAATGCTGGTGGCAATCTAGTCAGAAGAGGACGCCGTGCTTCACTAATTTTCCCTTTTTGTTGTTGGGGGTGACTTCTTCCCAGGGATGTTATTCTTGACCCCCCGGGGCAAACGGAGGTGTTCACCTGGTCAGCGTCAGGAGCCATCCTACCTGAGGCCCTGGTAGGTAAGTGATTTTTGTGTGACTGGACGGTGAAGCTGTCTGTGTGCATGACCTGGCCAGTGCTCGGTGTACTCCTAATTAAAGTGTCTTTTACTCCGTGTTCCCAGGCTCCCTCTTTCCCTTCGGTTGCCACGTGTGTGCCGGACACCTCTGGCAGGACTAACCCTGTGGCTTTTATGTCCAACGTGCTGTGTGCCTGCAGGTAAGAAAAGCTGGGAGTGCAGTCCCTCTGCCTTTGCTTGCTGTGTCTCTTGGGTAGTGATTTTGGAGGGGAATCCCAGAGCGATTTGGTTTGAAGGGGACCTTCAAAGGCCACCCTGTCTTCCGTGGGCAGGGACACCTTCCACTCTCATCCCCGGTTGGATGCTGCAAGTCCCATCCAGCCTGGCCTGGAACACTTGCAGGGATCCAGGGCAGCCTCAGCTTCCCTGTGCAGTGTGCATTTAATAGCTCTCCACTGTCATCATGAAAAATTTTGTCAGCACGTTTTGTTGGACGATGGCAAGCAGGACCTGGGTGAAAATTGGGGTTCTCTGAGGTGCAGAGGGAAATAATTCTCCTTTGAAGTCCAGTGTTATTCAGTTTTGCACGAGTCTTGTCTGCCTTATGTTTGAATTGCTTTCTCTTCCAGGAAGTTTTAAATTAAACTTTTATTTTGTGTCTCCCCCCCCAGTATCCTGTCCAAGACCAAGCTACCTTTCCTCGTTGGAATGGACTGGCCGGGCTTTGGCAGTCTGGCCCCTCGAAAGACTAAAGTGACCTCTTCCAGCAGGGGAAGACTTTCTGGCAAGCGGTACCAGAAAGAACTGGAGTTTCTGGAGAATAAAAGCTGGAGGTGTGCCCCCGATAATCCTCGCCCCGGGTGGTGAGTGGTCTGACTTGCAGGGAGCGGTGGCCTTGGCCAGGAGCGGTCCTGCCGGACTGTAATTTTAATTTCCTGCCTAGGCTGTAATTTTAATTTCCTTTGGATGCTTGGCAAAGCCCTTCTGGGGGAGCCCTAGTGCCTGGCATGAGCGGAGCGGGCTTCCAGGGAGGTATTCACCTGGTCAGCGTCAGGAACCATCCTCCCTGAAGCCTCGGTGAGTGTTTTTTGTGTGACTGGACAGTGAAGCTGTGTGAATGACCTGGCTAGTGCTCGGTGTAGTCCTAATTAAAGTGTCTTTTACTCTGTGTTCCCAGGCTCCCTCTTTCCCTTCGGTTGCCGTGGATGTGCCGGACACCTCTGGCAGGACTAACCCTGTGGCTTTTATGTCCAACGTGCTGTGTGCCTGCAGGTAAGAAAAGCTGGGAGTGCAGTCCCTCTGCTTTGCTTGCTGTGTCTCTTGGGTAGTGATTTTGGAGGGGAATCCCAGAGCGATTTGGTTTGAAGGGGACCTTCAAAGGCCACCCTGTCTTCCGTGGGCAGGGACACCTTCCACTCTCATCCCCGGTTGGATGCTGCAAGTCCCATCCAGCCTGGCCTGGAACACTTGCAGGGATCCAGGGGCAGCCTCAGCTTCCCTGTGCAGTGTGCATTTAATAGCTCTCCACTGTCATCATGAAAAATTTTGTCAGCACGTTTTGTTGGACGATGGCAAGCAGGACCTGGGTGAAAATTGGGGTTCTCTGAGGTGCAGAGGGAAATAATTCTCCTTTGAAGTCCAGTGTTATTCAGTTTTGCACGAGTCTTGTCTGCCTTATGTTTGAATTGCTTTCTCTTCCAGGAAGTTTTAAATTAAACTTTTATTTTGTGTCTCCCCCCCCAGTATCCTGTCCAAGACCAAGCTACCTTTCCTCGTTGGAATGGACTGGCCGGGCTTTGGCAGTCTGGCCCCTCGAAAGACTAAAGTGACCTCTTCCAGCAGGGGAAGACTTTCTGGCAAGCGGTACCAGAAAGAACTGGAGTTTCTGGAGAATAAAAGCTGGAGGCGTGCCCCCGATAATCCTCGCCCCGGGTGGTGAGTGGTCTGACTTGCAGGGAGCGGTGGCCTTGGCCAGGAGCGGTCCTGCCGGACTGTAATTTTAATTTCCTGCCCAGGCTGTAATTTTAATTTCCCTTGGATGCTTGGCAAAGCCCTTCTGGGGGAGCCCTAGTGCCTGGCATGAGCGGAGCGGGCTTCCAGGGAGGTATTCACCTGGTCAGCGTCAGGAACCATCCTCCCTGAAGCCTCGGTGAGTGTTTTTTGTGTGACTGGACAGTGAAGCTGTGTGAATGACCTGGCTAGTGCTCGGTGTAGTCCTAATTAAAGTGTCTTTTACTCTGTGTTCCCAGGCTCCCTCTTTCCCTTCGGTTGCCGTGGATGTGCCGGACACCTCTGGCAGGACTAACCCTGTGGCTTTTATGTCCAACGTGCTGTGTGCCTGCAGGTAAGAAAAGCTGGGAGTGCAGTCCCTCTGCTTTGCTTGCTGTGTCTCTTGGGTAGTGATTTTGGAGGGGAATCCCAGAGCGATTTGGTTTGAAGGGGACCTTCAAAGGCCACCCTGTCTTCCGTGGGCAGGGACACCTTCCCCTCTCATCCCCGGTTGCTCCAAGTCCCGTCCAGCCTGGCCTGGAACACTTGCAGGGATCCAGGGGCAGCCTCAGCTTCCCTGTGCAGTGTGCTCTAATATCTCTCCACTGGCATCCTGAAAAATGTTGTCAGCGTGTTTTGTTGGACGACGGTAAGCGGGACCTGGGTGAAAAGGACATTCTCTGAGGTGCTGGGAGAAGGAGGGCTCGTGCGGGCACCTCCAGAGACAGTGGGAACGGGAGCGTGCTGCAGAGAAGGAAAATTCCAGGGGGTGGGTGCCAAGGAATTTGTCCTTCCCTTGCTCTGTGCTCTGCACTTAGCAATGGGTCAAGTGCAGAAGTTTCCTGGGGACCCTGGAAAATGATGCCGGGTCTGCTAAGAAAAGTGGGGCCAAAGGAGCAGGACCTGGGTCTGCGAGCGTGGGAGAAACAAGGGCCGGGTCATCCTCTGCCTCCAGGAGGGAGGGCAGCAGGAAAGGCCACGGACTAAAGCACTGAAGTGCCGTTCCCCAGGGAGCCCCTGCCCAGCACTGAACTTGCTTGTGCACTTGCTGTCCCTTTGCCAGCGGAGCCGAAGCGTCGGGTGCGGGTGCCGGGGGGATGGAGCTGCCAAGGACAAACTGGGAGGGTGTTTGCGAAGGAAGGGGGTAGAAGGAGCTCTTGACGTGCTTTTTTTACTTCTTCATCCCACAGAATTGCCACGAGAGGAAATACTTCAGAGGGGCTTCCCTCCAGATAAGCCCTGAATGTGCCAGGAGGTTTCAGCCGGGAGAAAGGAGCTGTGGAAGAAAAGCAGCCTAAAAATAGCCAGCGGGGATCATCAGGTTTTCCAGCCAAGAAAAACCAGGAGGGAGATGAGGGAATCGGGTTCCAATTCCTAAAGATTTGGTGGGTGTAGGAATGATTTCTGTGTGTTTTCCAGTCCCTTTTGATTCCTGGGATGATTTTAAAATGATGGCTAAATTGGAGATGTTGTTTTTGAGAGGAAATGATGCCAAATAAATGCAAAGTTTGGGGTCAGTTTTTTGGATGATTTGGGTCAGTTTTTGGGGTCAGTTTTGGGTCATTGTTTGGGGTGATTTGGGTCAGTTTTGGGTCAGCTTTTGGAGTCAGTTTTGGGTCAGCTTTTGGGGTGATTTGGGTCGGTTTTGGGTCAATTTTTGGGGAGCACTGGGTGTTACTGGGGGTTGTTTGGGAGCACTGGGTGTTACTGGGGGTTGTTTGGGAGCACTGGGTGTTACTGGGGGTTGTTGGGGAGCACTGGGTGTTACTGGGGTGCACTGGGGAGCACTGGGTGTTACTGAGGGTTGTTGGGGAGCACTGGGTGTTACTGGGGAGCACTGGGAGAGCAAATGAAAAATAAAGAGAATAAAAAATAAACGAAATAAAAAAGGAAATATAAAAAACAAAAGAAAATTAAAAAAAAAAAGGCAAAAAACCTAAAAAGGAAATAAAATGAAAATGAAATAAAAGAGAAAAAAAAAAAAAAAAGAAACCCCTTCTTGGGCACCCCGTTTCCTCTCCTCTCCTCCCCCCCCCCCCGAACCGTAAATTGCGGGGTCATCACCCCAAAAATGTGAGAAGGGGACCCCAAAATGTGGGTGAGGGAACCCCAGGGAGCCGAAAAAGTGGAGGGGGAGCCGCAGTAAGAAAGCGAAGCCGGGCGGTCGGGCGGCGGAGCCGAGGTGGCGACGCCGGCGCATGCGCAGTCATTGGCAAGACGCCGGCGATGACGTGGTAAGTAAGGGCAGGCAGGCGCGGGACCGACGACGCATGCGCAGTGGCTCTCGTGCCGGTGCAGCGCTCCCTGCTCGAGTTAAGGGCCGGTTCCGGCGGCAGGGCGGGACTGGCGGTCTCCCGTCTCTCCCGGGGTGTGTGTGGGGGGAATAACATGAAGATTTTTTGGGGTGAAAGCGCAGAAATTAGCCAGGAGGGACGCTAATTTGGGTAAACTCGGTCACCGGAAGTAGAGAGGGACCGGAAGTCCTCCAAGCCCCGGCGCGGAAGTCCGCCAAGCCCACAGTAAAGATGGCGCCGCCAGGACCGGAACGACCACACTAAAGATGGCGGCCCCGGCCCGGAAGTCCGCCAAGCCCACAGTAAAGATGGCGCCGCCAGGACCGGAACGACCACACTAAAGATGGCGGCCCCGGCCCGGAAGTTCGCCCCGACGCCACACTCTAGATGGCGCCGCCAGGACCGGAACTTAGCCGAGGCCACACTAAAGATGGCGGTTGTCTGACCTCCGCCGCGACCCGGACCCCCGCCCCGCGCCCGCAGCGTCGTCTCGCCGCGCCGCTTCCCGCTGTGGGGACGGGGCGGGGCGCTCGGCGGCGCCGGGCGCGGGCGGCAGGTTCGTGGGCGGCGGCAGGCACCGGCGCCGGCAGCCCCCCTCGGCGCCGCGCGCGCGGCGCTCCGCCCGCCCGCCTCGTTCCGCTCCGCTCCCCTCCGCTCCCCTCCCGTCCCCGCTCCCCCCCCCCCCCCGCTCCCCTCCGCTCCCGCTCCCGCCGTGCCCTGGAGATGCTGTCGGAGCTGCGCCGCCGCCTTCCCCCCCCCCCCCCCCCCCAGGAAGCGACCCACGGCGCCAGGGTAAGCTGGGCGCGGCCGCTCTTCTGCCTCTCCCGCGGCCATCGGCGACTGCAGGCAGGGGAAGCGACAGGCAAGTTTCTCGCCTCTGCGGAGAAACTTGCACCTGCGTGCCGCCGCAGGGCCGGGTTCGGATGTGCCCTGGCATTGCACACGCACCACAACCCCCGCGGGGAGGGTCTGCGCTGCCTGGGGACCCTGTCTGCGCTGCCGGGAGAGAGAAATCCTTTGGGAAGCTGGGGTGGAAACAGTAACTCTGTGAACTGCTCAGCTTTTCCTAGGCAAGGGCAGGTTTTAGGGAGGAAAGGCCCGTACTCGCGAAAGGCGCCGCGGGTCTCGCCGAGGGGTGGGGGGGGGGGGCGCGCGGCTGCAGCGCCGCGCGCGGCTGCAACGCCGCTCCCGGCCGTGTCCGCCAGGCGGCGACTGTGAGGCGGGGCCCGGCGCTCGGGGGCGCTCTCGCAAGCGACGACCCCGGGAAAGCGGCGGGGTTTGGGCGCTGCCGGCCTTCCCCCGCAGTGCCCGGGCTGGCCCGGCGCCTGGCAAAACCTCTGAGGGAAAAGGCAAGGAACAGCTGCGCTTGTTCTGCCCTTTCTTTAGCCAGGGACTGGAACACAGACAAAATCGAGGGGCTCTTTGACCTGGGCAGGCTCCGAGCATTTTTCAGCCTTCCCTAGCAGGGCATTCTCACCCTCTGAAAAGCTGAAAGGCTTTAACAGCTGGAGACGCGCCTGCAGCTGTGCGAATTAATGTAGTTTCTTTTAGGAAACGAAGGGGAAGTTTTCCTGTTGTGAGCTTAAATACCGAGTCTGCTCTGCTTTTTCCATCAGGTGACGAAGCTTATGGAAAAAAAGACCAAAGGCCTCGAGGTGAGTACATTCTACCGAGTTCTGCTTTTCTGGGATCGGTTTGGGAAAATCACGTGAAATTCTAAAAAGCTTCTCTCCGTGTTTTCTAGTTGTTTTTTCAGCCTTGGTCTAAGTTTCGTGTAGAAAAGGGCATAGAATTATTAGAACAGACAAACTAGGCTTTCTCGGGAGAGATGGAAGAAAAGTCTGCTGATTGCAGTTCTGCTTTTCTTGTCTTCCCTTCGACTGTCATTTTCTCTCCCCTGCTGTTCAAATAGGCAGCAATTAATTGCTCTGCTGAAGAGTTTGCTGTACTAAGTGTCTGTCAAATGGATGCCTTCAACTCAAGATAGCACCTGCTCCTTAGTTACAAAAAGTTCCTCACAGGAAATTTTCAGGCGTGCCCATAAATCTCCTCGCTGTTTGTTTGGGAGAACAGGGTTTTCTCGTCTGTAACAGAATAGTCATGGCATTTGCTATGGAATGCTGGTGGCAATCTAGTCAGAAGAGGACGCCGTGCTTCACTAATTTTCCCTTTTTGTTGTTGGGGGTGACTTCTTCCCAGGGATGTTATTCTTGACCCCCCGGGGCAAACGGAGGTGTTCACCTGGTCAGCGTCAGGAGCCATCCTACCTGAGGCCCTGGTAGGTAAGTGATTTTTGTGTGACTGGACGGTGAAGCTGTCTGTGTGCATGACCTGGCCAGTGCTCGGTGTACTCCTAATTAAAGTGTCTTTTACTCCGTGTTCCCAGGCTCCCTCTTTCCCTTCGGTTGCCACGTGTGTGCCGGACACCTCTGGCAGGACTAACCCTGTGGCTTTTATGTCCAACGTGCTGTGTGCCTGCAGGTAAGAAAAGCTGGGAGTGCAGTCCCTCTGCTTTGCTTGCTGTGTCTCTTGGGTAGTGATTTTGGAGGGGAATCCCAGAGCGATTTGGTTTGAAGGGGACCTTCAAAGGCCACCCTGTCTTCCGTGGGCAGGGACACCTTCCACTCTCATCCCCGGTTGGATGCTGCAAGTCCCATCCAGCCTGGCCTGGAACACTTGCAGGGATCCAGGGGCAGCCTCAGCTTCCCTGTGCAGTGTGCATTTAATAGCTCTCCACTGTCATCATGAAAAATTTTGTCAGCACGTTTTGTTGGACGATGGCAAGCAGGACCTGGGTGAAAATTGGGGTTCTCTGAGGTGCAGAGGGAAATAATTCTCCTTTGAAGTCCAGTGTTATTCAGTTTTGCACGAGTCTTGTCTGCCTTATGTTTGAATTGCTTTCTCTTCCAGGAAGTTTTAAATTAAACTTTTATTTTGTGTCTCCCCCCCCAGTATCCTGTCCAAGACCAAGCTACCTTTCCTCGTTGGAATGGACTGGCCTGGCTTTGGCAGTCTGGCCCCTCGAAAGACTAAAGTGACCTCTTCCAGCAGGGGAAGACTTTCTGGCAAGCGGTACCAGAAAGAACTGGAGTTTCTGGAGAATAAAAGCTGGAGGTGTGCCCCCGATAATCCTCGCCCCGGGTGGTGAGTGGTCTGACTTGCAGGGAGCGGTGGCCTTGGCCAGGAGCGGTCCTGCCGGACTGTAATTTTAATTTCCTGCCTAGGCTGTAATTTTAATTTCCTTTGGATGCTTGGCAAAGCCCTTCTGGGGGAGCCCTAGTGCCTGGCATGAGCGGAGCGGGCTTCCAGGGAGGTATTCACCTGGTCAGCGTCAGGAACCATCCTCCCTGAAGCCTCGGTGAGTGTTTTTTGTGTGACTGGACAGTGAAGCTGTGTGAATGACCTGGCTAGTGCTCGGTGTAGTCCTAATTAAAGTGTCTTTTACTCTGTGTTCCCAGGCTCCCTCTTTCCCTTCGGTTGCCGTGGATGTGCCGGACACCTCTGGCAGGACTAACCCTGTGGCTTTTATGTCCAACGTGCTGTGTGCCTGCAGGTAAGAAAAGCTGGGAGTGCAGTCCCTCTGCTTTGCTTGCTGTGTCTCTTGGGTAGTGATTTTGGAGGGGAATCCCAGAGCGATTTGGTTTGAAGGGGACCTTCAAAGGCCACCCTGTCTTCCGTGGGCAGGGACACCTTCCACTCTCATCCCCGGTTGGATGCTGCAAGTCCCATCCAGCCTGGCCTGGAACACTTGCAGGGATCCAGGGGCAGCCTCAGCTTCCCTGTGCAGTGTGCATTTAATAGCTCTCCACTGTCATCATGAAAAATTTTGTCAGCACGTTTTGTTGGACGATGGCAAGCAGGACCTGGGTGAAAATTGGGGTTCTCTGAGGTGCAGAGGGAAATAATTCTCCTTTGAAGTCCAGTGTTATTCAGTTTTGCACGAGTCTTGTCTGCCTTATGTTTGAATTGCTTTCTCTTCCAGGAAGTTTTAAATTAAACTTTTATTTTGTGTCTCCCCCCCCAGTATCCTGTCCAAGACCAAGCTACCTTTCCTCGTTGGAATGGACTGGCCGGGCTTTGGCAGTCTGGCCCCTCGAAAGACTAAAGTGACCTCTTCCAGCAGGGGAAGACTTTCTGGCAAGCGGTACCAGAAAGAACTGGAGTTTCTGGAGAATAAAAGCTGGAGGCGTGCCCCCGATAATCCTCGCCCCGGGTGGTGAGTGGTCTGACTTGCAGGGAGCGGTGGCCTTGGCCAGGAGCGGTCCTGCCGGACTGTAATTTTAATTTCCTGCCCAGGCTGTAATTTTAATTTCCCTTGGATGCTTGGCAAAGCCCTTCTGGGGGAGCCCTAGTGCCTGGCATGAGCGGAGCGGGCTTCCAGGGAGGTATTCACCTGGTCAGCGTCAGGAACCATCCTCCCTGAAGCCTCGGTGAGTGTTTTTTGTGTGACTGGACAGTGAAGCTGTGTGAATGACCTGGCTAGTGCTCGGTGTAGTCCTAATTAAAGTGTCTTTTACTCTGTGTTCCCAGGCTCCCTCTTTCCCTTCGGTTGCCGTGGATGTGCCGGACACCTCTGGCAGGACTAACCCTGTGGCTTTTATGTCCAACGTGCTGTGTGCCTGCAGGTAAGAAAAGCTGGGAGTGCAGTCCCTCTGCTTTGCTTGCTGTGTCTCTTGGGTAGTGATTTTGGAGGGGAATCCCAGAGCGATTTGGTTTGAAGGGGACCTTCAAAGGCCACCCTGTCTTCCGTGGGCAGGGACACCTTCCCCTCTCATCCCCGGTTGCTCCAAGTCCCGTCCAGCCTGGCCTGGAACACTTGCAGGGATCCAGGGGCAGCCTCAGCTTCCCTGTGCAGTGTGCTCTAATATCTCTCCACTGGCATCCTGAAAAATGTTGTCAGCGTGTTTTGTTGGACGACGGTAAGCGGGACCTGGGTGAAAAGGACATTCTCTGAGGTGCTGGGAGAAGGAGGGCTCGTGCGGGCACCTCCAGAGACAGTGGGAACGGGAGCGTGCTGCAGAGAAGGAAAATTCCAGGGGGTGGGTGCCAAGGAATTTGTCCTTCCCTTGCTCTGTGCTCTGCACTTAGCAATGGGTCAAGTGCAGAAGTTTCCTGGGGACCCTGGAAAATGATGCCGGGTCTGCTAAGAAAAGTGGGGCCAAAGGAGCAGGACCTGGGTCTGCGAGCGTGGGAGAAACAAGGGCCGGGTCATCCTCTGCCTCCAGGAGGGAGGGCAGCAGGAAAGGCCACGGACTAAAGCACTGAAGTGCCGTTCCCCAGGGAGCCCCTGCCCAGCACTGAACTTGCTTGTGCACTTGCTGTCCCTTTGCCAGCGGAGCCGAAGCGTCGGGTGCGGGTGCCGGGGGGATGGAGCTGCCAAGGACAAACTGGGAGGGTGTTTGCGAAGGAAGGGGGTAGAAGGAGCTCTTGACGTGCTTTTTTTACTTCTTCATCCCACAGAATTGCCACGAGAGGAAATACTTCAGAGGGGCTTCCCTCCAGATAAGCCCTGAATGTGCCAGGAGGTTTCAGCCGGGAGAAAGGAGCTGTGGAAGAAAAGCAGCCTAAAAATAGCCAGCGGGGATCATCAGGTTTTCCAGCCAAGAAAAACCAGGAGGGAGATGAGGGAATCGGGTTCCAATTCCTAAAGATTTGGTGGGTGTAGGAATGATTTCTGTGTGTTTTCCAGTCCCTTTTGATTCCTGGGATGATTTTAAAATGATGGCTAAATTGGAGATGTTGTTTTTGAGAGGAAATGATGCCAAATAAATGCAAAGTTTGGGGTCAGTTTTTTGGATGATTTGGGTCAGTTTTTGGGGTCAGTTTTGGGTCATTGTTTGGGGTGATTTGGGTCAGTTTTGGGTCAGCTTTTGGAGTCAGTTTTGGGTCAGCTTTTGGGGTGATTTGGGTCGGTTTTGGGTCAATTTTTGGGGAGCACTGGGTGTTACTGGGGGTTGTTTGGGAGCACTGGGTGTTACTGGGGGTTGTTTGGGAGCACTGGGTGTTACTGGGGGTTGTTGGGGAGCACTGGGTGTTACTGGGGTGCACTGGGGAGCACTGGGTGTTACTGAGGGTTGTTGGGGAGCACTGGGTGTTACTGGGGAGCACTGGGAGAGCAAATGAAAAATAAAGAGAATAAAAAATAAACGAAATAAAAAAGGAAATATAAAAAACAAAAGAAAATTAAAAAAAAAAAGGCAAAAAACCTAAAAAGGAAATAAAATGAAAATGAAATAAAAGAGAAAAAAAAAAAAAAAAGAAACCCCTTCTTGGGCACCCCGTTTCCTCTCCTCTCCTCCCCCCCCCCCCGAACCGTAAATTGCGGGGTCATCACCCCAAAAATGTGAGAAGGGGACCCCAAAATGTGGGTGAGGGAACCCCAGGGAGCCGAAAAAGTGGAGGGGGAGCCGCAGTAAGAAAGCGAAGCCGGGCGGTCGGGCGGCGGAGCCGAGGTGGCGACGCCGGCGCATGCGCAGTCATTGGCAAGACGCCGGCGATGACGTGGTAAGTAAGGGCAGGCAGGCGCGGGACCGACGACGCATGCGCAGTGGCTCTCGTGCCGGTGCAGCGCTCCCTGCTCGAGTTAAGGGCCGGTTCCGGCGGCAGGGCGGGACTGGCGGTCTCCCGTCTCTCCCGGGGTGTGTGTGGGGGGAATAACATGAAGATTTTTTGGGGTGAAAGCGCAGAAATTAGCCAGGAGGGACGCTAATTTGGGTAAACTCGGTCACCGGAAGTAGAGAGGGACCGGAAGTCCTCCAAGCCCCGGCGCGGAAGTCCGCCAAGCCCACAGTAAAGATGGCGCCGCCAGGACCGGAACGACCACACTAAAGATGGCGGCCCCGGCCCGGAAGTCCGCCAAGCCCACAGTAAAGATGGCGCCGCCAGGACCGGAACGACCACACTAAAGATGGCGGCCCCGGCCCGGAAGTTCGCCCCGACGCCACACTCTAGATGGCGCCGCCAGGACCGGAACTTAGCCGAGGCCACACTAAAGATGGCGGTTGTCTGACCTCCGCCGCGACCCGGACCCCCGCCCCGCGCCCGCAGCGTCGTCTCGCCGCGCCGCTTCCCGCTGTGGGGACGGGGCGGGGCGCTCGGCGGCGCCGGGCGCGGGCGGCAGGTTCGTGGGCGGCGGCAGGCACCGGCGCCGGCAGCCCCCCTCGGCGCCGCGCGCGCGGCGCTCCGCCCGCCCGCCTCGTTCCGCTCCGCTCCCCTCCGCTCCCCTCCCGTCCCCGCTCCCCCCCCCCCCCCGCTCCCCTCCGCTCCCGCTCCCGCCGTGCCCTGGAGATGCTGTCGGAGCTGCGCCGCCGCCTTCCCCCCCCCCCCCCCCCCCAGGAAGCGACCCACGGCGCCAGGGTAAGCTGGGCGCGGCCGCTCTTCTGCCTCTCCCGCGGCCATCGGCGACTGCAGGCAGGGGAAGCGACAGGCAAGTTTCTCGCCTCTGCGGAGAAACTTGCACCTGCGTGCCGCCGCAGGGCCGGGTTCGGATGTGCCCTGGCATTGCACACGCACCACAACCCCCGCGGGGAGGGTCTGCGCTGCCTCGGGGACCCTGTCTGCGCTGCCGGGAGAGAGAAATCCTTTGGGAAGCTGGGGTGGAAACAGTAACTCTGTGAACTGCTCAGCTTTTCCTAGGCAAGGGCAGGTTTTAGGGAGGAAAGGCCCGTACTCGCGAAAGGCGCCGCGGGTCTCGCCGAGGGGTGGGGGGGGGGGCGCGCGGCTGCAGCGCCGCGCGCGGCTGCAACGCCGCTCCCGGCCGTGTCCGCCAGGCGGCGACTGTGAGGCGGGGCCCGGCGCTCGGGGGCGCTCTCGCAAGCGACGACCCCGGGAAAGCGGCGGGGTTTGGGCGCTGCCGGCCTTCCCCCGCAGTGCCCGGGCTGGCCCGGCGCCTGGCAAAACCTCTGAGGGAAAAGGCAAGGAACAGCTGCGCTTGTTCTGCCCTTTCTTTAGCCAGGGACTGGAACACAGACAAAATCGAGGGGCTCTTTGACCTGGGCAGGCTCCGAGCATTTTTCAGCCTTCCCTAGCAGGGCATTCTCACCCTCTGAAAAGCTGAAAGGCTTTAACAGCTGGAGACGCGCCTGCAGCTGTGCGAATTAATGTAGTTTCTTTTAGGAAACGAAGGGGAAGTTTTCCTGTTGTGAGCTTAAATACCGAGTCTGCTCTGCTTTTTCCATCAGGTGACGAAGCTTATGGAAAAAAAGACCAAAGGCCTCGAGGTGAGTACATTCTACCGAGTTCTGCTTTTCTGGGATCGGTTTGGGAAAATCACGTGAAATTCTAAAAAGCTTCTCTCCGTGTTTTCTAGTTGTTTTTTCAGCCTTGGTCTAAGTTTCGTGTAGAAAAGGGCATAGAATTATTAGAACAGACAAACTAGGCTTTCTCGGGAGAGATGGAAGAAAAGTCTGCTGATTGCAGTTCTGCTTTTCTTGTCTTCCCTTCGACTGTCATTTTCTCTCCCCTGCTGTTCAAATAGGCAGCAATTAATTGCTCTGCTGAAGAGTTTGCTGTACTAAGTGTCTGTCAAATGGATGCCTTCAACTCAAGATAGCACCTGCTCCTTAGTTACAAAAAGTTCCTCACAGGAAATTTTCAGGCGTGCCCATAAATCTCCTCGCTGTTTGTTTGGGAGAACAGGGTTTTCTCGTCTGTAACAGAATAGTCATGGCATTTGCTATGGAATGCTGGTGGCAATCTAGTCAGAAGAGGACGCCGTGCTTCACTAATTTTCCCTTTTTGTTGTTGGGGGTGACTTCTTCCCAGGGATGTTATTCTTGACCCCCCGGGGCAAACGGAGGTGTTCACCTGGTCAGCGTCAGGAGCCATCCTACCTGAGGCCCTGGTAGGTAAGTGATTTTTGTGTGACTGGACGGTGAAGCTGTCTGTGTGCATGACCTGGCCAGTGCTCGGTGTACTCCTAATTAAAGTGTCTTTTACTCCGTGTTCCCAGGCTCCCTCTTTCCCTTCGGTTGCCACGTGTGTGCCGGACACCTCTGGCAGGACTAACCCTGTGGCTTTTATGTCCAACGTGCTGTGTGCCTGCAGGTAAGAAAAGCTGGGAGTGCAGTCCCTCTGCTTTGCTTGCTGTGTCTCTTGGGTAGTGATTTTGGAGGGGAATCCCAGAGCGATTTGGTTTGAAGGGGACCTTCAAAGGCCACCCTGTCTTCCGTGGGCAGGGACACCTTCCACTCTCATCCCCGGTTGGATGCTGCAAGTCCCATCCAGCCTGGCCTGGAACACTTGCAGGGATCCAGGGGCAGCCTCAGCTTCCCTGTGCAGTGTGCATTTAATAGCTCTCCACTGTCATCATGAAAAATTTTGTCAGCACGTTTTGTTGGACGATGGCAAGCAGGACCTGGGTGAAAATTGGGGTTCTCTGAGGTGCAGAGGGAAATAATTCTCCTTTGAAGTCCAGTGTTATTCAGTTTTGCACGAGTCTTGTCTGCCTTATGTTTGAATTGCTTTCTCTTCCAGGAAGTTTTAAATTAAACTTTTATTTTGTGTCTCCCCCCCCAGTATCCTGTCCAAGACCAAGCTACCTTTCCTCGTTGGAATGGACTGGCCGGGCTTTGGCAGTCTGGCCCCTCGAAAGACTAAAGTGACCTCTTCCAGCAGGGGAAGACTTTCTGGCAAGCGGTACCAGAAAGAACTGGAGTTTCTGGAGAATAAAAGCTGGAGGTGTGCCCCCGATAATCCTCGCCCCGGGTGGTGAGTGGTCTGACTTGCAGGGAGCGGTGGCCTTGGCCAGGAGCGGTCCTGCCGGACTGTAATTTTAATTTCCTGCCTAGGCTGTAATTTTAATTTCCTTTGGATGCTTGGCAAAGCCCTTCTGGGGGAGCCCTAGTGCCTGGCATGAGCGGAGCGGGCTTCCAGGGAGGTATTCACCTGGTCAGCGTCAGGAACCATCCTCCCTGAAGCCTCGGTGAGTGTTTTTTGTGTGACTGGACAGTGAAGCTGTGTGAATGACCTGGCTAGTGCTCGGTGTAGTCCTAATTAAAGTGTCTTTTACTCTGTGTTCCCAGGCTCCCTCTTTCCCTTCGGTTGCCGTGGATGTGCCGGACACCTCTGGCAGGACTAACCCTGTGGCTTTTATGTCCAACGTGCTGTGTGCCTGCAGGTAAGAAAAGCTGGGAGTGCAGTCCCTCTGCTTTGCTTGCTGTGTCTCTTGGGTAGTGATTTTGGAGGGGAATCCCAGAGCGATTTGGTTTGAAGGGGACCTTCAAAGGCCACCCTGTCTTCCGTGGGCAGGGACACCTTCCACTCTCATCCCCGGTTGGATGCTGCAAGTCCCATCCAGCCTGGCCTGGAACACTTGCAGGGATCCAGGGGCAGCCTCAGCTTCCCTGTGCAGTGTGCATTTAATAGCTCTCCACTGTCATCATGAAAAATTTTGTCAGCACGTTTTGTTGGACGATGGCAAGCAGGACCTGGGTGAAAATTGGGGTTCTCTGAGGTGCAGAGGGAAATAATTCTCCTTTGAAGTCCAGTGTTATTCAGTTTTGCACGAGTCTTGTCTGCCTTATGTTTGAATTGCTTTCTCTTCCAGGAAGTTTTAAATTAAACTTTTATTTTGTGTCTCCCCCCCCAGTATCCTGTCCAAGACCAAGCTACCTTTCCTCGTTGGAATGGACTGGCCGGGCTTTGGCAGTCTGGCCCCTCGAAAGACTAAAGTGACCTCTTCCAGCAGGGGAAGACTTTCTGGCAAGCGGTACCAGAAAGAACTGGAGTTTCTGGAGAATAAAAGCTGGAGGCGTGCCCCCGATAATCCTCGCCCCGGGTGGTGAGTGGTCTGACTTGCAGGGAGCGGTGGCCTTGGCCAGGAGCGGTCCTGCCGGACTGTAATTTTAATTTCCTGCCCAGGCTGTAATTTTAATTTCCCTTGGATGCTTGGCAAAGCCCTTCTGGGGGAGCCCTAGTGCCTGGCATGAGCGGAGCGGGCTTCCAGGGAGGTATTCACCTGGTCAGCGTCAGGAACCATCCTCCCTGAAGCCTCGGTGAGTGTTTTTTGTGTGACTGGACAGTGAAGCTGTGTGAATGACCTGGCTAGTGCTCGGTGTAGTCCTAATTAAAGTGTCTTTTACTCTGTGTTCCCAGGCTCCCTCTTTCCCTTCGGTTGCCGTGGATGTGCCGGACACCTCTGGCAGGACTAACCCTGTGGCTTTTATGTCCAACGTGCTGTGTGCCTGCAGGTAAGAAAAGCTGGGAGTGCAGTCCCTCTGCTTTGCTTGCTGTGTCTCTTGGGTAGTGATTTTGGAGGGGAATCCCAGAGCGATTTGGTTTGAAGGGGACCTTCAAAGGCCACCCTGTCTTCCGTGGGCAGGGACACCTTCCCCTCTCATCCCCGGTTGCTCCAAGTCCCGTCCAGCCTGGCCTGGAACACTTGCAGGGATCCAGGGGCAGCCTCAGCTTCCCTGTGCAGTGTGCTCTAATATCTCTCCACTGGCATCCTGAAAAATGTTGTCAGCGTGTTTTGTTGGACGACGGTAAGCGGGACCTGGGTGAAAAGGACATTCTCTGAGGTGCTGGGAGAAGGAGGGCTCGTGCGGGCACCTCCAGAGACAGTGGGAACGGGAGCGTGCTGCAGAGAAGGAAAATTCCAGGGGGTGGGTGCCAAGGAATTTGTCCTTCCCTTGCTCTGTGCTCTGCACTTAGCAATGGGTCAAGTGCAGAAGTTTCCTGGGGACCCTGGAAAATGATGCCGGGTCTGCTAAGAAAAGTGGGGCCAAAGGAGCAGGACCTGGGTCTGCGAGCGTGGGAGAAACAAGGGCCGGGTCATCCTCTGCCTCCAGGAGGGAGGGCAGCAGGAAAGGCCACGGACTAAAGCACTGAAGTGCCGTTCCCCAGGGAGCCCCTGCCCAGCACTGAACTTGCTTGTGCACTTGCTGTCCCTTTGCCAGCGGAGCCGAAGCGTCGGGTGCGGGTGCCGGGGGGATGGAGCTGCCAAGGACAAACTGGGAGGGTGTTTGCGAAGGAAGGGGGTAGAAGGAGCTCTTGACGTGCTTTTTTTACTTCTTCATCCCACAGAATTGCCACGAGAGGAAATACTTCAGAGGGTGCCCTGAATGTGCCAGGAGGTTTCAGCCGGGAGAAAGGAGCTGTGGAAGAAAAGCAGCCTAAAAATAGCCAGCGGGGATCATCAGGTTTTCCAGCCAAGAAAAACCAGGAGGGAGATGAGGGAATCGGGTTCCAATTCCTAAAGATTTGGTGGTGTAGGAATGATTTCTGTGTGTTTTCCAGTCCCTTTTGATTCCTGGGATGATTTTAAAATGATGGCTAAATTGGAGATGTTGTTTTTGAGAGGAAATGATGCCAAATAAATGCAAAGTTTGGGGTCAGTTTTTTGGATGATTTGGGTCAGTTTTTGGGGTCCAGTTTTGGGTCATTGTTTGGGGTGATTTGGGTCAGTTTTGGGTCAGCTTTTGGAGTCAGTTTTGGGGTCAGCTTTTGGGGTGATTTGGGTCGGTTTTGGGTCAATTTTTGGGGAGCACTGGGTGTTACTGGGGGTTGTTTGGGAGCACTGGGTGTTACTGGGGGTTGTTTGGGAGCACTGGGTGTTACTGGGGGTTGTTGGGGAGCACTGGGTGTTACTGGGGTGCACTGGGGAGCACTGGGTGTTACTGAGGGTTGTTGGGGAGCACTGGGTGTTACTGGGGAGCACTGGGAGAGCAAAATGAAAAATAAAGAGAATAAAAAATAACGAAATAAAAAAGGAAATATAAAAACAAAAAGAAAATTAAAAAAAAAAAGGCAAAAAACCTAAAAAGGAAATAAAATGAAAATGAAATTAAAAGAGAAAAAAAAAAAAAAAAGAAACCCCTTCTTGGGCACCCCGTTTCCTCTCCTCCTCCCTCCCCCCCCCCCCCGAACCGTAAATTGCGGGGTCATCACCCCAAAAATGTGAGAAGGGGACCCCAAAATGTGGGTGAGGGAACCCCAGGAGCCGAAAAAGTGGAGGGGGAGCCGCAGTAAGAAAGCGAAGCCGGGCGGTCGGGCGGCGGAGCCGAGGTGGCGACGCCGGCGCATGCGCAGTCATTGGCAAGACGCCGGCGATGACGTAGTAAGTAAGGGCAGGCAGGCGCGGGACCGACGACGCATGCGCAGTGGCTCTCGTGCCGGTGCAGCGCTCCCTGCTCGAGTTAAGGGCCGGTTCCGGCGGCAGGGCGGGGACTGGCGGTCTCCCGTCTCTCCCGGGTGTGTGTGTGGGGGGAATAACATGAAGATTTTTTGGGGTGAAAGCGCAGAAATTAGCCAGGAGGGACGCTAATTTGGGGTAAACTCGGTCACCGGAAGTAGAGAGGGACCGGAAGTCCTCCAAGCCCCGGCGCGGAAGTCCGCCAAGCCCACAGTAAAGATGGCGCCGCCAGGACCGGAACGACCACACTAAAGATGGCGGCCCCGGCCCGGAAGTCCGCCCAAGCCCACAGTAAAGATGGCGCCGCCAGGAACCGGAACGACCACACTAAAAGATGGCGGCCCCCGGGCCCGGAAGTTCGCCCCGACGCCACACTCTAGATGGCGCCGCCAGGACCGGAACTTAGCCGAGGCCACACTAAAGATGGCGGTTGTCTGACCTCCGCCGCGACCCGGACCCCCGCCCCGCGCCCGCAGCGTCGTCTCGCCGCGCCGCTTCCCGCTGTGGGGACGGGGCGGGGCGCTCGGCGGCGCCGGGCGCGGGCGGCAGGTTCGTGGGCGGCGGCAGGCACCGGCGCCGGCAGCCCCCCTCGGCGCCGCGCGCGCGGCGCTCCGCCCGCCCGCCTCGTTCCGCTCCGCTCCCCTCCGCTCCCCTCCCGTCCCCGCTCCCCCCCCCCCCCCCGCTCCCCTCCGCTCCCGCTCCCGCCGTGCCCTGGAGATGCTGTCGGAGCTGCGCCGCCGCCTTCCCCCCCCCCCCCCCCCCCCCAGGAAGCGACCCACGGCGCCAGGGTAAGCTGGGCGCGGCCGCTCTTCTGCCTCTCCCGCGGCCATCGGCGACTGCAGGCAGGGGAAGCGACAGGCAAGTTTCTCGCCTCTGCGGAGAAACTTGCACCTGCGTGCCGCCGCAGGGCCGGGTTCGGATGTGCCCTGGCATTGCACACGCACCACAACCCCCGCGGGGAGGGTCTGCGCTGCCTCGGGGACCCTGTCTGCGCTGCCGGGAGAGAGAAATCCTTTGGGAAGCTGGGGTGGAAACAGTAACTCTGTGAACTGCTCAGCTTTTCCTAGGCAAGGGCAGGTTTTAGGGAGGAAAGGCCCGTACTCGCGAAAGGCGCCGCGGGTCTCGCCGAGGGGTGGGGGGGGGGGGGCGCGGCTGCAGCGCCGCGCGCGGCTGCAACGCCGCTCCCGGCCGTGTCCGCCAGGCGGCGACTGTGAGGCGGGGCCCGGCGCTCGGGGGCGCTCTCGCAAGCGACGACCCCGGGAAAGCGGCGGGGTTTGGGCGCTGCCGGCCTTCCCCCGCAGTGCCCGGGCTGGCCCGGCGCCTGGCAAAACCTCTGAGGGAAAAGGCAAGGAACAGCTGCGCTTGTTCTGCCCTTTCTTTAGCCAGGGACTGGAACACAGACAAAATCGAGGGGCTCTTTGACCTGGGCAGGCTCCGAGCATTTTTCAGCCTTCCCTAGCAGGGCATTCTCACCCTCTGAAAAGCTGAAAGGCTTTAACAGCTGGAGACGCGCCTGCAGCTGTGCGAATTAATGTAGTTTCTTTTAGGAAACGAAGGGGAAGTTTTCCTGTTGTGAGCTTAAATACCGAGTCTGCTCTGCTTTTTCCATCAGGTGACGAAGCTTATGGAAAAAAAGACCAAAGGCCTCGAGGTGAGTACATTCTACCGAGTTCTGCTTTTCTGGGATCGGTTTGGGAAAATCACGTGAAATTCTAAAAAGCTTCTCTCCGTGTTTTCTAGTTGTTTTTTCAGCCTTGGTCTAAGTTTCGTGTAGAAAAGGGCATAGAATTATTAGAACAGACAAACTAGGCTTTCTCGGGAGAGATGGAAGAAAAGTCTGCTGATTGCAGTTCTGCTTTTCTTGTCTTCCCTTCGACTGTCATTTTCTCTCCCCTGCTGTTCAAATAGGCAGCAATTAATTGCTCTGCTGAAGAGTTTGCTGTACTAAGTGTCTGTCAAATGGATGCCTTCAACTCAAGATAGCACCTGCTCCTTAGTTACAAAAAGTTCCTCACAGGAAATTTTCAGGCGTGCCCATAAATCTCCTCGCTGTTTGTTTGGGAGAACAGGGTTTTCTCGTCTGTAACAGAATAGTCATGGCATTTGCTATGGAATGCTGGTGGCAATCTAGTCAGAAGAGGACGCCGTGCTTCACTAATTTTCCCTTTTTGTTGTTGGGGGTGACTTCTTCCCAGGGATGTTATTCTTGACCCCCCGGGGCAAACGGAGGTGTTCACCTGGTCAGCGTCAGGAGCCATCCTACCTGAGGCCCTGGTAGGTAAGTGATTTTTGTGTGACTGGACGGTGAAGCTGTCTGTGTGCATGACCTGGCCAGTGCTCGGTGTACTCCTAATTAAAGTGTCTTTTACTCCGTGTTCCCAGGCTCCCTCTTTCCCTTCGGTTGCCACGTGTGTGCCGGACACCTCTGGCAGGACTAACCCTGTGGCTTTTATGTCCAACGTGCTGTGTGCCTGCAGGTAAGAAAAGCTGGGAGTGCAGTCCCTCTGCTTTGCTTGCTGTGTCTCTTGGGTAGTGATTTTGGAGGGGAATCCCAGAGCGATTTGGTTTGAAGGGGACCTTCAAAGGCCACCCTGTCTTCCGTGGGCAGGGACACCTTCCACTCTCATCCCCGGTTGGATGCTGCAAGTCCCATCCAGCCTGGCCTGGAACACTTGCAGGGATCCAGGGGCAGCCTCAGCTTCCCTGTGCAGTGTGCATTTAATAGCTCTCCACTGTCATCATGAAAAATTTTGTCAGCACGTTTTGTTGGACGATGGCAAGCAGGACCTGGGTGAAAATTGGGGTTCTCTGAGGTGCAGAGGGAAATAATTCTCCTTTGAAGTCCAGTGTTATTCAGTTTTGCACGAGTCTTGTCTGCCTTATGTTTGAATTGCTTTCTCTTCCAGGAAGTTTTAAATTAAACTTTTATTTTGTGTCTCCCCCCCCAGTATCCTGTCCAAGACCAAGCTACCTTTCCTCGTTGGAATGGACTGGCCGGGCTTTGGCAGTCTGGCCCCTCGAAAGACTAAAGTGACCTCTTCCAGCAGGGGAAGACTTTCTGGCAAGCGGTACCAGAAAGAACTGGAGTTTCTGGAGAATAAAAGCTGGAGGTGTGCCCCCGATAATCCTCGCCCCGGGTGGTGAGTGGTCTGACTTGCAGGGAGCGGTGGCCTTGGCCAGGAGCGGTCCTGCCGGACTGTAATTTTAATTTCCTGCCTAGGCTGTAATTTTAATTTCCTTTGGATGCTTGGCAAAGCCCTTCTGGGGGAGCCCTAGTGCCTGGCATGAGCGGAGCGGGCTTCCAGGGAGGTATTCACCTGGTCAGCGTCAGGAACCATCCTCCCTGAAGCCTCGGTGAGTGTTTTTTGTGTGACTGGACAGTGAAGCTGTGTGAATGACCTGGCTAGTGCTCGGTGTAGTCCTAATTAAAGTGTCTTTTACTCTGTGTTCCCAGGCTCCCTCTTTCCCTTCGGTTGCCGTGGATGTGCCGGACACCTCTGGCAGGACTAACCCTGTGGCTTTTATGTCCAACGTGCTGTGTGCCTGCAGGTAAGAAAAGCTGGGAGTGCAGTCCCTCTGCTTTGCTTGCTGTGTCTCTTGGGTAGTGATTTTGGAGGGGAATCCCAGAGCGATTTGGTTTGAAGGGGACCTTCAAAGGCCACCCTGTCTTCCGTGGGCAGGGACACCTTCCACTCTCATCCCCGGTTGGATGCTGCAAGTCCCATCCAGCCTGGCCTGGAACACTTGCAGGGATCCAGGGGCAGCCTCAGCTTCCCTGTGCAGTGTGCATTTAATAGCTCTCCACTGTCATCATGAAAAATTTTGTCAGCACGTTTTGTTGGACGATGGCAAGCAGGACCTGGGTGAAAATTGGGGTTCTCTGAGGTGCAGAGGGAAATAATTCTCCTTTGAAGTCCAGTGTTATTCAGTTTTGCACGAGTCTTGTCTGCCTTATGTTTGAATTGCTTTCTCTTCCAGGAAGTTTTAAATTAAACTTTTATTTTGTGTCTCCCCCCCCAGTATCCTGTCCAAGACCAAGCTACCTTTCCTCGTTGGAATGGACTGGCCGGGCTTTGGCAGTCTGGCCCCTCGAAAGACTAAAGTGACCTCTTCCAGCAGGGGAAGACTTTCTGGCAAGCGGTACCAGAAAGAACTGGAGTTTCTGGAGAATAAAAGCTGGAGGCGTGCCCCCGATAATCCTCGCCCCGGGTGGTGAGTGGTCTGACTTGCAGGGAGCGGTGGCCTTGGCCAGGAGCGGTCCTGCCGGACTGTAATTTTAATTTCCTGCCCAGGCTGTAATTTTAATTTCCCTTGGATGCTTGGCAAAGCCCTTCTGGGGGAGCCCTAGTGCCTGGCATGAGCGGAGCGGGCTTCCAGGGAGGTATTCACCTGGTCAGCGTCAGGAACCATCCTCCCTGAAGCCTCGGTGAGTGTTTTTTGTGTGACTGGACAGTGAAGCTGTGTGAATGACCTGGCTAGTGCTCGGTGTAGTCCTAATTAAAGTGTCTTTTACTCTGTGTTCCCAGGCTCCCTCTTTCCCTTCGGTTGCCGTGGATGTGCCGGACACCTCTGGCAGGACTAACCCTGTGGCTTTTATGTCCAACGTGCTGTGTGCCTGCAGGTAAGAAAAGCTGGGAGTGCAGTCCCTCTGCTTTGCTTGCTGTGTCTCTTGGGTAGTGATTTTGGAGGGGAATCCCAGAGCGATTTGGTTTGAAGGGGACCTTCAAAGGCCACCCTGTCTTCCGTGGGCAGGGACACCTTCCCCTCTCATCCCCGGTTGCTCCAAGTCCCGTCCAGCCTGGCCTGGAACACTTGCAGGGATCCAGGGGCAGCCTCAGCTTCCCTGTGCAGTGTGCTCTAATATCTCTCCACTGGCATCCTGAAAAATGTTGTCAGCGTGTTTTGTTGGACGACGGTAAGCGGGACCTGGGTGAAAAGGACATTCTCTGAGGTGCTGGGAGAAGGAGGGCTCGTGCGGGCACCTCCAGAGACAGTGGGAACGGGAGCGTGCTGCAGAGAAGGAAAATTCCAGGGGGTGGGTGCCAAGGAATTTGTCCTTCCCTTGCTCTGTGCTCTGCACTTAGCAATGGGTCAAGTGCAGAAGTTTCCTGGGGACCCTGGAAAATGATGCCGGGTCTGCTAAGAAAAGTGGGGCCAAAGGAGCAGGACCTGGGTCTGCGAGCGTGGGAGAAACAAGGGCCGGGTCATCCTCTGCCTCCAGGAGGGAGGGCAGCAGGAAAGGCCACGGACTAAAGCACTGAAGTGCCGTTCCCCAGGGAGCCCCTGCCCAGCACTGAACTTGCTTGTGCACTTGCTGTCCCTTTGCCAGCGGAGCCGAAGCGTCGGGTGCGGGTGCCGGGGGGATGGAGCTGCCAAGGACAAACTGGGAGGGTGTTTGCGAAGGAAGGGGGTAGAAGGAGCTCTTGACGTGCTTTTTTTACTTCTTCATCCCACAGAATTGCCACGAGAGGAAATACTTCAGAGGGGCTTCCCTCCAGATAAGCCCTGAATGTGCCAGGAGGTTTCAGCCGGGAGAAAGGAGCTGTGGAAGAAAAGCAGCCTAAAAATAGCCAGCGGGGATCATCAGGTTTTCCAGCCAAGAAAAACCAGGAGGGAGATGAGGGAATCGGGTTCCAATTCCTAAAGATTTGGTGGGTGTAGGAATGATTTCTGTGTGTTTTCCAGTCCCTTTTGATTCCTGGGATGATTTTAAAATGATGGCTAAATTGGAGATGTTGTTTTTGAGAGGAAATGATGCCAAATAAATGCAAAGTTTGGGGTCAGTTTTTTGGATGATTTGGGTCAGTTTTTGGGGTCAGTTTTGGGTCATTGTTTGGGGTGATTTGGGTCAGTTTTGGGTCAGCTTTTGGAGTCAGTTTTGGGTCAGCTTTTGGGGTGATTTGGGTCGGTTTTGGGTCAATTTTTGGGGAGCACTGGGTGTTACTGGGGGTTGTTTGGGAGCACTGGGTGTTACTGGGGGTTGTTTGGGAGCACTGGGTGTTACTGGGGGTTGTTGGGGAGCACTGGGTGTTACTGGGGTGCACTGGGGAGCACTGGGTGTTACTGAGGGTTGTTGGGGAGCACTGGGTGTTACTGGGGAGCACTGGGAGAGCAAATGAAAAATAAAGAGAATAAAAAATAAACGAAATAAAAAAGGAAATATAAAAAACAAAAGAAAATTAAAAAAAAAAAGGCAAAAAACCTAAAAAGGAAATAAAATGAAAATGAAATAAAAGAGAAAAAAAAAAAAAAAAGAAACCCCTTCTTGGGCACCCCGTTTCCTCTCCTCTCCTCCCCCCCCCCCCCGAACCGTAAATTGCGGGGTCATCACCCCAAAAATGTGAGAAGGGGACCCCAAAATGTGGGTGAGGGAACCCCAGGGAGCCGAAAAAGTGGAGGGGGAGCCGCAGTAAGAAAGCGAAGCCGGGCGGTCGGGCGGCGGAGCCGAGGTGGCGACGCCGGCGCATGCGCAGTCATTGGCAAGACGCCGGCGATGACGTAGTAAGTAAGGGCAGGCAGGCGCGGGACCGACGACGCATGCGCAGTGGCTCTCGTGCCGGTGCAGCGCTCCCTGCTCGAGTTAAGGGCCGGTTCCGGCGGCAGGGCGGGACTGGCGGTCTCCCGTCTCTCCCGGGGTGTGTGTGGGGGGAATAACATGAAGATTTTTTGGGGTGAAAGCGCAGAAATTAGCCAGGAGGGACGCTAATTTGGGTAAACTCGGTCACCGGAAGTAGAGAGGGACCGGAAGTCCTCCAAGCCCCGGCGCGGAAGTCCGCCAAGCCCACAGTAAAGATGGCGCCGCCAGGACCGGAACGACCACACTAAAGATGGCGGCCCCGGCCCGGAAGTTCGCCAAGCCCACAGTAAAGATGGCGCCGCCAGGACCGGAACGACCACACTAAAGATGGCGGCCCCGGCCCGGAAGTTCGCCCCGACGCCACACTCTAGATGGCGCCGCCAGGACCGGAACTTAGCCGAGGCCACACTAAAGATGGCGGTTGTCTGACCTCCGCCGCGACCCGGACCCCCGCCCCGCGCCCGCAGCGCCGTCTCGCCGCGCCGCTTCCCGCTGTGGGGACGGGGCGGGGCGCTCGGCGGCGCCGGGCGCGGGCGGCAGGTTCGTGGGCGGCGGCAGGCACCGGCGCCGGCAGCCCCCCTCGGCGCCGCGCGCGCGGCGCTCCGCCCGCCCGCCCGCCTCGTTCCGCTCCGCTCCCCTCCGCTCCCCTCCCGTCCCCGCTCCCCCCCCCCCCCCGCTCCCCTCCGCTCCCGCTCCCGCCGTGCCCTGGAGATGCTGTCGGAGCTGCGCCGCCGCCTTCCCCCCCCCCCCCCCCCCCCCCCAGGAAGCGACCCACGGCGCCAGGGTAAGCTGGGCGCGGCCGCTCTTCTGCCTCTCCCGCGGCCATCGGCGACTGCAGGCAGGGGAAGCGACAGGCAAGTTTCTCGCCTCTGCGGAGAAACTTGCACCTGCGTGCCGCCGCAGGGCCGGGTTCGGATGTGCCCTGGCATTGCACACGCACCACAACCCCCGCGGGGAGGGTCTGCGCTGCCTCGGGGACCCTGTCTGCGCTGCCGGGAGAGAGAAATCCTTTGGGAAGCTGGGGTGGAAACAGTAACTCTGTGAACTGCTCAGCTTTTCCTAGGCAAGGGCAGGTTTTAGGGAGGAAAGGCCCGTACTCGCGAAAGGCGCCGCGGGTCTCGCCGAGGGGTGGGGGGGGGGGGCGCGCGGCTGCAGCGCCGCGCGCGGCTGCAACGCCGCTCCCGGCCGTGTCCGCCAGGCGGCGACTGTGAGGCAGGGCCCGGCGCTCGGGGGCGCTCTCGCAAGCGACGCCCCCGGGAAAGCGGCGGGGTTTGGGCACTGCCGGCCTTCCCCCGCAGTGCCCGGGCTGGCCCGGCGCCTGGCAAAACCTCTGAGGGAAAAGGCAAGCAACAACTGCGCTTCTTCTGCCCTTTCTTTAGCCAGGGACTGGAACACAGACAAAATCGAGGGGCTCTTTGACCTGGGCAGGCTCCGAGCATTTTTCAGCCTTCCCTAGCAGGGCATTCTCACCCTCTGAAAAGCTGAAAGGCTTTAACAGCTGGAGACGCGCCTGCAGCTGTGCGAATTAATGTAGTTTCTTTTAGGAAACGAAGGGGAAGTTTTCCTGTTGTGAGCTTAAATACCGAGTCTGCTCTGCTTTTTCCATCAGGTGACGAAGCTTATGGAAAAAAAGACCAAAGGCCTCGAGGTGAGTACATTCTACCGAGTTCTGCTTTTCTGGGATCGGTTTGGGAAAATCACGTGAAATTCTAAAAAGCTTCTCTCCGTGTTTTCTAGTTGTTTTTTCAGCCTTGGTCTAAGTTTCGTGTAGAAAAGGGCATAGAATTATTAGAACAGACAAACTAGGCTTTCTCGGGAGAGATGGAAGAAAAGTCTGCTGATTGCAGTTCTGCTTTTCTTGTCTTCCCTTCGACTGTCATTTTCTCTCCCCTGCTGTTCAAATAGGCAGCAATTAATTGCTCTGCTGAAGAGTTTGCTGTACTAAGTGTCTGTCAAATGGATGCCTTCAACTCAAGATAGCACCTGCTCCTTAGTTACAAAAAGTTCCTCACAGGAAATTTTCAGGCGTGCCCATAAATCTCCTCGCTGTTTGTTTGGGAGAACAGGGTTTTCTCGTCTGTAACAGAATAGTCATGGCATTTGCTATGGAATGCTGGTGGCAATCTAGTCAGAAGAGGACGCCGTGCTTCACTAATTTTCCCTTTTTGTTGTTGGGGGTGACTTCTTCCCAGGGATGTTATTCTTGACCCCCCGGGGCAAACGGAGGTGTTCACCTGGTCAGCGTCAGGAGCCATCCTACCTGAGGCCCTGGTAGGTAAGTGATTTTTGTGTGACTGGACGGTGAAGCTGTCTGTGGGAATGACCTGGCTAGTGCTCGGTGTAGTCCTAATTAAGGTGTCTTTTACTCCGTGTTCCCAGGCTCCCTGTTTCCCTTCGGTCGCCGTGGGTGTGCCGGACGCCTCTGGCAGGACTAACCCTGTGGCTTTTATGTCCAGCGTGCTGTGCTGTGTGTGCCTGCAGGTAAGAAAAGCTGGGAGTGCAGTCCCTCTGCTTTGATTGCTGTGTCTCTTGGGTAGTGATTTTGGAAGCGGCGCCCGCGCAGGGCGAGGCGTTGGCCGGGCCGGCGCCTGAAGCGCTCGGGGCCGCTGGGCAGGGCAGTGCCCGGCTGGTGGGTGCCTCGCAGAGAGAAGAGCCTGGCCCTGGGAAGGCAGGAGCCTGGGCTCAAGCTGCTCTGGACCGCTGTGGGGATGGGTTTGAAGTTTTGGGATCGCTTGTTTCTGTCCCTACCTTCCCACTGAAAACAATAACTTAAGAAGTTCTCCTCTGGACTGGTCCAGAGAAATTGTGGAATCTCCATCCCTGGAGATGCTTAAAACACTTTTGCTCAGGCAAAGTTGTGAGCAACCTCTTCTGCCTAATCCCGCTTTTTGAGCAGGAGAGACTGGACTAGATGATCTCCAGAGGTATTGTCCAACCCCCACCATTCTGTCCTTCTGTAAAGGGGCTTTGCACTGCCCTTTTGAACTGTAATCTGTTGATGACCTGTGTTGAGGTCACACTGCAGCTTGTTACACTGCAGCTTGTCACACTGAATGGCAGCCTGAATAATTTAATATTGAACTGTGATTAATCACAAGATGAAAGCTCAGATAGGCTGGTAAGAGGCAGTGTTCTTTGCTGCAGCATTTCCCACCTGAGGTAATTTTCCTTGTTCTGAAAGTGTCAAGTACAGTTGGGCAATGTACTACATAGGAAGAAGGGAAAGAATCTCAAAAGCAAATAAATGAACAAAAAAACCCTTTATATTTGCTTGTGCAAGAAGAAGATTGTTCTTCCACTCAACCAGGTTTTGAGAGGACAAATTAATTGTTTCTCTGACAACAGTATACACTGGAGGCTGTTAATGATCCCATAGTCTGTGCTAAAGGTTTTAGCTGATTGTGTTTGTCATCAGCTTTTACTAAAGAAAAAGCAAGCCTTCTCGGCTGTGTGGATATTACAGGAACGAAATGATTCCATTCATGTAGATAATGATAACAGAGCCAAACCAAAACTATTGTAAGTGTCCTATGTGGAACAATATACAGAATTTCAAAAGGGATTGTAGTGGTCCCATATACAGAACTAACATACTTCCTGTTCCTTATTTGCTGATCAGGTCATGTTTATCTGCCTGTCAGGACTGTTGGAGCACTGGATGGAGAGCAGGTCATATGAAGAGGATTACGGAGTAAAAGGCAGCTTGTACTGAAGTGCAGGGAAAGTATAAATATTTATATATATTGGCACAGTGCCTGGCCTTAATGCTTAAAATCCTTTGGAGAGCTGTCTGCATATTTACTGTATTAATGATCAAATGCAAGGCTGTGTTGGGAAAGGTCTTCCATTTGGAAGTCAGTAGTTGAGACTGTCTTGCCTATGAAAAAGAGGGAGAATTTTCGTTAGAGGATGTAGGATTCTGGCTGGTAATAGTCTTAATTCAAGGTATTTTTAGAGAATTGGTTTAATACAAGCAGAACAAATGGCCAGAAGTGTAATGAGAGACAAGTTGAAATTAGAAAGTAGATGTGCATTTTGAATGTATTGTCATAGCAACTGATTAAATTCTCCCTCTCTTGCTGTTCTGGGGACCTTTTAAATGTGCTTTGGCTAAATAAAAAGTCTTAGACTATTTCAGAGCCAAAAGGTCAGTTCTTGTTGTCTCTTTTGCACTTTAATTCTAGTACACTGATACTTGCTAACCACTTATAACCCTAGATGCAGAATGAGAACTTGGGTTATTAACAGTAAAGAAGTAAACAGCAGAAAGACTTGACCTTTCTTTTGAATTGCCCTACAGTGTTACAAAATACCAAACAAACCTCCTTCCCCAAAGAAACACCCCCCAAAATACCCCAACAACTCACCAAACACAAAATCACCGACAACCAAAAAGCAGAAGTAACAAACATGAACAGCAAGTGGAGGAAGAGTTTGAAAGCGGGCTGGACAGAAGCAGAAGTGTTACTGCCCACTCTTAGGCCACTGTGCTGATTAAATGGGTGTTGTTAGGTTTAGATTAGTAGTTCGTCGTTGTTGGGTTTTTCGGTGGTGTTGATTTTTTTTGTTGTCGTTGTGGGGGATTGTTTATTTGTTTGTTTTTATTTTGTTTTTTTTTCTGTATTAAAAATCTGGCTCAGTTACTCTCTAGTTCTGGTGTGTTCTCTTTTCCAGGTGGTTGGTGTTTCTGCAGTGTTTGGCACAGGACTGGGGGAGATTTTTACCCAGCTTTCTAAAGCTGTAGATGAATAGGAGAGGTAAGGGGATAACTTCTGGTCCGCGACCCAGTGACCACTTCCTGAAGGTCCTGATTCATGAGTCTGCTCCTTTGATTTGAAGGAGTGTACAGTTGCCATAGCCAAGGTAGCTTAGGGTGTCCAGTATCAGCATAAAAAGCAGCAGTAAAAAGGAACTATTCAGAGATGAATTTTTGTGCTGTTCCGTGAAAAAGTAAAAGCTATCTGTGCCAGCAAGTCTGTGAAGTAATTTTTTTCTTGTAGTTCCATACCAAGTTTTGAATTGTTGCTGTTTTAATGAAGTATGTTCATTGATTTTGCATCCATTGGTTTCAGAATCCAAATCTGGGGAAAAAAGTACTGTCTTTCTGAAATGTCTCTCAAACATGAAAGCCTAGAGAAAACTTTTTTTTGTGAGTAAAAAGAAGCCTCCAGGATGATCCTTATGCAATACAAATCATGTGTTTTTCAGACTGAATGCACTCCCTTTATTCACCTTTTCAGAGAGTATCGGCCAGAATACGAGCGCCTGAGAAAAACACTGGTAAGTGTTTTTAGCTGTTTTACACCTGAACAGTGTATCTTGGGTCACTTTTGTGCACACAATTGCCTTTATGTTGAGAGGGTCTAACATTTCATTTACTAGTCGTACTCACTGTGGGAAAACTCCTGTCCTGAAGGAGTCCACCATTTGCCTTTTTTTTCCTAGATGTGGTGGAGCATATCTTTACAAAACTAAAGATTTTGTAAAACAGATGTTGCTCACTGGTTTAGTGCTAATATTTGAGCTAATTGTGTGAAAATGATTGGGAAATAAGATTGTGTCTTCCATTCAGATGGACAGAGAGTTCTTAAAAATAAATTTCCAAAGGGATTTGTTGAGACTATCCCTGTATCTTCCTGCACCAGTGAAGAGTACTAGTTTGACTTAGTAAGAAAGACTGAATCGCAGTGCCAAAATCAGTAGCTCTGCTCACCTTGAGTTCTGGCTGTCCAAAGGACAGTTCTCTGCAGGCACAGCTACACAGAGTTTGGCTTCCCGGCGCTGCTGAAAACGTCCTAGAATCCCACCTGACTGGAGGTTGCTTTCCATGCTTAGTCAGAAGTTCTGTGTAACCTGAGTTGAAATGTAAGACCTGCGTAGTGACTTCTGCTCTCTGACTGGGGGACAGGCTGCTGGGTTTGGGTGAGGTTTCTCTTCTCCTGATGTTTTAAATGTTCTCAGAATCCACATGTAAATCTTTGTCTATGGGAGAAAGCTCAAAATAAACAAAAGAGAGAGCAGCTGGAACACTTGTGGAAGGACATGGGCAGCGTGTGTGTGCAGGGCAGCACACTGGCAGGTACCTCCCCAGGAAGATAAAGGTTACTGCAGAAGTTTTCTGAAGAGTTTGCCTTGTGAAGTAGTACAGTGCTTCTTTGTCCTCACAGCAGAAATGTGAAAGCAGCTCCATGTTAGAGGAGCGGGGCTTTAGTTCCTGTGGGATTGGTCACACTTAGCTCTTCCTGTGTCAGTCACAGGTTTGGAAGAAACCCCGCTGTGTAGCTAAAGCAGTGGACCTACTAGAAATAATGAAATACTTTAGAAAAGGCGAAACAGTCAGATCAGAATATGAGAAAGCTCTGCTGTTGGCTGCACTGTTCCTTAGATGAGGCGAGTAGGTGCTGATGGAGTCTGTCCTGTGTCTGGGATCCACAAGCAGCTTTCTGTCCCCTTAGAGCAGGTGTTCATTGCTGGGTTTCTGTGCAGATAGAAACCTTACCTTTAGCAGGCTGGTTTGTGTACAGCCTGTTCCCTTCAAGGACCTGATGCTTCTGCAATGGGTCCCTCTGAGCTAATACTAACACGAGGAACTCTCGATGAAGAGCAAGAAGAGAGGGAGAGTGACGCTGATGGCATTGACCACGAAGGTAAGGGAATGAGGTCTAAAAGCTGCCTCTCAAGAAATCCCCTCTATATTTCATGTCCTGGATGGACTGTAAGGAGAGCCTAGAAAACAAGCAAACATTCAGTCACCTGACGTGTCAGAATCTGTAGCAGAAGCTCAGCTGCAATGGTCAGTGCAGGGATATCACTCTGTAACCTTTGTGAAAGTTCAATTGTAAATTTTCTATTCAAGTAATTAATAGGTGTATAACACACATAAACGAGAGAACTCGTTAGGCTTGGGGCATGCAGTGACCTCTGAACCTGATTGATGCACAGATGTGTCCATCATCTTTTTGGCCTTACAGTTTCTGCCCCTGGCTCTCTTCCCTTTTCCTGTGACTGTGGTCTTGGAGCAATCTTCTAAGTTGTTACAGTGTGATTTTTCTCTTCTATAGCTCACAGACTTAATCTTCATTCTTTCCCTGTTCCACTGATGGGTAGGATCACTTATTTCCTTTGCCCTGTAATGTAGCTGAAGATGGAATAGACTTTCTATGTTGCTTTGGCTATCCTGATTCTAGCTTTTTTTCAGAAACACAAGTAGAACAAGTACTGAAATAGCGCTGAACTTCAGCAGCAGCGGGGACTGCGCAGGAGAAGGAGGGTGGGCAGCGGGCCTGGGGCAGGCAGGGGGATGGGGGTGGGGGCGGGCACTTAAAAGATTTCGGCCAGGGAGCTGATCTCAGCCAGCACCCAGTCGGGGCAGTCTAAGTCCCCGTAGAAGCAGAACTGCTGCGTGGGGAGAGGCGGTCAGAGGCGCACTGCAGCTCTGCGTCCTCCCCGCTCCCCGCCGCCGACTCCCGGCCCACCACGTCGCCGCTGCTCCCCGGTCCCCCATGCCGCACAGTCCGCCTTCGCGATCCGGAACCGCCCCGTGTGCCGGTGGGGGGCTCCCCGAGGGGCTCTGCAGGGGCCTTGGGGCCGGGACCCCGGGGGTGCAGCCCGACCAAGGGGCGGGGCAGGGGACGGGGTCCCGGGAGCGGGACCCGGGACGGCCACGGACCCGCGGGAAGGGCGCCTCCGACACGGCCCTAGTCCCTCCTCCTGACCACCCGAGCACCTCCCGCCACCCCGCGGGCTCCAAGCCCCGCCAATCCGGGCCCGAGGCAGAGTCTGGCCCGCCAATCCCGGGCCGCCTTTCTCGGCGCCGTCCAATCACAGCCCGCCTTTTCAATCCGGCAGCGGTCCCCCAAGCTCTGCCCGCTCAGCCGCGGCGCGGCCCCTCCGAGCGGCACCGTCCCCCCGTTCCCCTCAGGCGCTGCTGGGACCACGGAAGGGCGGTGGGAGCTCCGCGGTCACGTCCCGTCCGGGAGCTCTCCCAGGAGAAGGAGAGGGAGGCGGGGAGCGGGCGGGAGGGGCTCCGGGAGCGGGGCCTGCGGGACCAGCGGGGTTCTCGGGAACGGGCGGGCGGGGATTGGCTGGGCTGGCACGAGGGGGGCGGGGCCGTGCGGGCCGCGGGCTATAAATAGCGGGGGGGGAAGCGGGGGGGGGCAGTTCGGCGGCGGAGGTGGAAGCGGCGCTGGAGCTGCGGGAGCCGGGGCGAGATCGGCGGTGAGCTGGGGCGGGACTCCCGCGGCTGCCGCTCCCGACGTGCAGGTCCGATCCCGGCCCGCCACTCCCAGCCCGCTTTTCTCCGCTCCGTCCAATCGTAGCCCGCCCTTTCAATGGGGCCGCGGTCCCGTAAGCTGTGCCCGCTCAGCCGCGGCGCGGCGCCACCCCCCTTCCCCACGTTCCCCTCAGGCGCTGTAGGTGCCGGCGCCTTTGCTTCCGGAGCAGCGCCTGCGCTGCCGCAGCCCCCGACAGGCCCTGTTGGGATCAGGGAGGGCGGGTGGCACAGCTCCGCGCTCACGTCCCGTCTGGGAGTTCTTCCGGGAGGCGTGGAGGGGGCGGGAGCGGCGGCGGCCCTTTCAACGCGGCCGCGGTCGAGCAAGCTCTGCCCGCTCAGCCGCGGCGCGGAGCCGCCCCCCTCTCCACCTCGTCCCCCGCGTTCCCCTCAGGCGCCGGTCTCGGCGCCTTTGCTTCGGGATCCGGCGGAGCCGCGCCTGCGCTGCCGCGGTGCCCGCAGGCGCTGCTGGGAGGGCGGGTGGGAGGTCCGCGGTCCCGTCCCGTCCCGGAGTTCTCCCGGGAGAAGGGGAGGGAGGCGGGCAGCGGGCGGAAGCGGAGCAGCCCCTGGGAGCGGGGCCTGAGGGGACAGCGGGGTTCTTGGGGACGGGCAGGGCGGGAACGGGCAGGCGGGGATTGGCGGGGCCGGACGCTGCCGGACGCTAGGATTGGCTGGGCTGGCACGAGGGGGGCGGGGCCGTGCGGGCCGCGGGCTATAAACGGCGTGGGCGGGGGGCCCTGGGGGCAGTTCGGCGGCGGAGGTGGAAGCGGCGCTGGAGCAGCGGGAGCCGGGACGAGATCGGCGGTGAGCTGGGGCGGGACTCCCGCGGCTGCCGCTCCCGACGTGCAGGTCCGATCCCGGCCCGCCACTCCCAGCCCGCTTTTCTCCGCTCCGTCCAATCGTAGCCTGCCCTTTCAATGGGGCCGCGGTCCCGTAAGCTGTGCCCGCTCAGCCGCGGCGCGGCGCCACCCCCCTTCCCCACGTTCCCCTCAGGCGCTGTAGGTGCCGGCGCCTTTGCTTTCGGAGCCGCGCCTGCGCTGCCGCAGCCCCCGACAGGCCCTGTTGGGACCAGGGAGGGCGGGTGGCACAGCTCCGCGCTCACGTCCCGTCTGGGAGTTCTTCCGGGAGGCGGGGAGGGGGCGGGAGCGGCAGCGGCCCTTTCAACGGGGCCGCGGTCGGGCAAGCTCTGCTCGCTCAGCCGCGGCGCGGAGCCGCCCCCCTCTCCACCTCGTCCCCCGCGTTCCCCTCAGGCGCCGGTCTCGGCGCCTTTGCTTCGGGATCCGGCGGAGCCGCGTCTGCGCTGCCGCGGTGCCCGCAGGCGCTGTTGAAAGGGCGGGTGGGAGGTCCGCGGTCCCGTCCCGTCCCGGAGTTCTCCCGGGAGAAGGGGAGGGAGGCGGGCAGCGGGCGGAAGCGGAGCAGCCCCTGGGAGCGGGGCCTGAGGGGACAGCGGGGTTCTTGGGGACGGGCAGGGCGGGAACGGGCAGGCGGGGATTGGCGGGGCCGGACGCTGCCGGACGCTGGGATTGGCTGGGCTGGCACGAGGGGGGCGGGGCCGTGCGGGCCGCGGGCTATAAACGGCGTGGGCGGGGGGCCCTGGGGGCAGTTCGGCGGCGGGGCTGGGGGCGGCGCTGGAGCGGCGGGAGCCGGCCCGGGATCGGCGCGGCCGCCGGGCCGAGGAGCGGCGGTGAGCCAGGGTGGGACCCTCGCGGCTGCCGCTCCAGGGAGTGGTGGGGAGCCATGGGGCAGCACCCCCTCGGCTGCCGATCCAGGGAGAGCCGGGGTCGGTCCCCCACAGCTGCCGAGGCAGGGCGTTGGGCAGGCGGTGTCCCGGGCAGCTGTGCCGGCCAGCTTTGGTCAGTGCTCAGTGGGGGAGCAGCCCATGCTCAGGGGTGCTCCCCCGAACCAGAAGGACTAGGATGCAGCCTCTCAGTGGGGCTGGTATTGAAAGTATTGTTACAAAGAAAAGTAATAAAAGATGTTTCATTCTATTATAATTTTATTTTACTTTTATTTTCATCTTTGACTACTTGATTGTTTATTCTATTGTTTTGTTGCTGTTCCCGTTGGGATGGGTGGGACAGTTCCTAGAGATATTTAAGTGAACGACAAAGACTGATTTGTGACCTTGTCAACAGCCCGGGCCTGCAGAGATACCCAGGAGCAGATTTAGGCAGAGGCAGCAGAAAGCTGAGGCAGAGGCAGCAGAAAGCTGAGAACGTGGAGCTCAGGCAGCAGAGCTGGTGGAGACATAAAGACGGTAGGACTGTGGGCAGAACAAGGGTGGGGCTGGATTAGGGAGCATGGACCTGGCATAAGTACTGCAGGGATGGAGCTGGGATAAAAATAGTCAGGCCTGGCCTGGAATGTGGGCTTGAGAGCTGGGGTGGAAAACTCAGACCTTTAAAAAAAGAAAGATGCTAGGATTGGAACGTGCAGCAGCTTTACCGGGAGCTGACAGCAGAGCTGGCAGAGAAATAAAGGTTGTGGGTCTGGGTATGGGATAGGGAGAGTGGTGCTCGGAAAGGGACTGTTGAGCAGGGATAGGGACTGTGGCACTGCAGTAGAAATCACTGTAGGATTGAGACAGGGACTGGCACCGTCGCTCAAACATCTGTGTGTCTGTGGAATAGGGATTGATGGGCAGGAACATGGACTGGGGGGGAAGAGCTGAAATCAGTCTAGGGCAAAGATCTGGCCTTTGGAGTTGGGATCGGGTTTGTGGGGTTGGAGGAGTACCTGGGGGACTGGGATTGGGAATGTGAAGTTGGAGCTGGAAAGTCGCAGAGCTGGAGCCAAGCTGAAGATCCTGCAGTGAGAACCTGGAGCAGCTTCCCGTGGCAGCGCTGGCAAGATGCAGAGCTACTGCTGAGAGAGCAGAGCTGGCAGTGCAATAAAGCTTGTGGGTCTCGAGCTGAAATCACTGAGGGGCTGGGGTAGGGACAGGGTTCTGGGCTTGGGACTGTAATACTTGGGGCAGTAATCAGAGCAATCACTGTGAGATAGGGCATGTGGCAACGTCGCTGCAATGGCTGTGTGTTTGATATAGGGATTGATGGGTGGGAACGTGGATTGGGTGGGTAGAGCTGAAGTCAGTATAGGGCTGGGCTTGTGATTTTTGAATTGGGATCGGGTTTGTGGGGCTGGAGGAGCACCTGGGGGACTAGGACTGGGAGTGTGAGGGTGGAGCTGGAAAGTCACAGAGCTGGAACCAAGCTGAAGATCCTGCAGTGAGAACCTGGAGCAGCTTCCTGAGGCGGCGCTGGCAAGATGCAGAGCTACTGCTGAGAGAGCAGAGCTGGCAGTGCAATAAAGCTTGTGGGTCTCGAGCTGAAATCACTGAGGGGCTGGGGTAGGGACAGGGTTTGGGCTTGGGACTGTAACACTTGGGCAGGAATCCGTGTTGGGAGGAGATAGGGCCTGTGGCATCGTTGCTGAAATCTCTGTGTGGCTGTGGAATTGGGATTATAATTGGGAATGTGGACTGAGAGGCTGGGGCTGAAATCAGCATAGTGCTAGGATTGCATCTGTGGAACTGGGAGGGTGTCTGGAGCTCAGATAGGGCCTGTGGCACGTTCGCTGAAATCCCTGAGGGGCTGTGGAATAGGGATTAATGGGCGGGAACATGGATTGGGTGGGTAGAGCTGAAGTCAGTATAGTGCTGGGCTTGTGATTTTTGAATTGGGATCGGGTTTGTGGGGCTGGAGGAGCACCTGGGGGACTAGGACTGGGAGTGTGAGGGTGGAGCTGGAAAGTCACAGAGCTGGAACCAAGCTGAAGATCCTGCAGTGAGAACCTGGAGCAGCTTCCTGAGGCGGCGCTGGCAAGATGCAGAGCTACTGCTGAGAGAGCAGAGCTGGCAGTGCAATAAAGCTTGTGGGTCTCGAGCTGAAATCACTGAGGGGCTGGGGTAGGGACAGGGTTTGGGCTTGGGACAGTAACACTTGGGCAGGAATCCGTGTTGGGAGGAGATAGGGCCTGTGGCACCGTTGCTGAAATCTCTGTGTGGCTGTGGAATTGGGATTATAATTGGGAATGTGGACTGAGAGGCTGGGGCTGAAATCAGCATAGTGCTAGGATTGCATCTGTGGAACTGGGAGGGTGTCTGGAGCTCAGATAGGGCCTGTGGCACGTTCGCTGAAATCCCTGAGGGGCTGTGGAATAGGGATTAATGGGCGGGAACGTGGATTGGGTGGGTAGAGCTGAAGTCAGTATAGTGCTGGGCTTGTGATTTTTGAATTGGGATCGGGTTTGTGGAGCTGGAGGAGCACCTGGGGGACTGGGACTGGGAGTGCGAGGGTGGAGCTGGAAAGTGGCAGAGCTGGAGCCAAGCTGAAGATCCTGCAGTGAGAACCTGGAGCAGCGTCCTGAGGCGGCGCTGGCAAGATGCAGAGCTACTGCTGAGAGAGCAGAGCTGGCAGTGCAATAAAGCTTGTGGGTCTCGAGCTGAAATCACTGAGGGGCTGGGGTAGGGACAGGGTGTGGGCTTGGGACTGTAACACTTGGGGCAGTAATCAGAGCAATCACTGTGAGATAGGGCCTGTGGCACCGTCGCTGCAATGGCTGTGTGTCTGATATAGGGATTGATGGGTGGGAACGTGGATTGGGTGGGAGAGCTGAAATCAGTCTAGTGCTGTGCTTGTGTCTTTGGTATTGGGATAGGAATTTTGGGGCTGGAGGAGCACCTGGGGGACTAGGACTGGGAGTGTGAGGGTGGAGCTGGAAAGTCACAGAGCTGGAGCCAAGCTGAAGATCCTGCAGTGAGAACCTGGAGCAGCTTCCCGTGGCAGCGCTGGCAAGATGCAGAGCTACTGCTGAGAGAGCAGAGCTGGCAGTGCAATAAAGCTTGTGGGTCTCGAGCTGAAATCACTGAGGGGCTGGGGAAGGGACAGGGTTTGGGCTTGGGACTGTAACACTTGGGCAGGAATCCGTGTGGGGAGGTGATAGGGCCTGTGGCACCGTTGCTGAAATCTCTATGCAGCTGGAAATGGGATTGTAAATTGGGAATGTGGACTGGGCGGGTAGAGCTGAAATTCGTATAGGGCTGGGCTTGTGATTTTGGAATTGGGATAGGAATTTTGGGGCTGGAGGAGCACCTGGGGGACTGGGTTTGGGAGTGTGAGGGTGGAGCTGGAAAGTCACAGAGCTGGAGCCAAGCTGAAGATCCTGCAGTGAGAACCTGGAGCAGCTTCCCGTGGCAGCGCTGGCAAGATGCAGAGCTACTGCTGAGAGAGCAGAGCTGGCAGTGCAATAAAGCTTGTGGGTCTCGAGCTGAAATCACTGAGGGGCTGGGGTAGGGACAGGGTTTGGGCTTGGGACTGTAACACTTGGGCAGGAATCAGAGCAATCACTGTGAGATAGGGCATGTGGCAACGTCGCTGCAATGGCTGTGTGTCTGATATAGGGATTGATGGGTGGGAACGTGGATTGGGTGGGTAGAGCTGAAGTCAGTATAGGGCTGGGCTTGTGATTTTTGAATTGGGATCGGGTTTGTGGGGCTGGAGGAGCACCTGGGGGACTAGGACTGGGAGTGTGAGGGTGGAGCTGGAAAGTCACAGAGCTGGAACCAAGCTGAAGATCCTGCAGTGAGAACCTGGAGCAGCTTCCTGAGGCGGCGCTGGCAAGATGCAGAGCTACTGCTGAGAGAGCAGAGCTGGCAGTGCAATAAAGCTTGTGGGTCTCGAGCTGAAATCACTGAGGGGCTGGGGTAGGGACAGGGTTTGGGCTTGGGACAGTAACACTTGGGCAGGAATCCGTGTTGGGAGGAGATAGGGCCTGTGGCACCGTTGCTGAAATCTCTGTGTGGCTGTGGAATTGGGATTATAATTGGGAATGTGGACTGAGAGGCTGGGGCTGAAATCAGCATAGTGCTAGGATTGCATCTGTGGAACTGGGAGGGTGTCTGGAGCTCAGATAGGGCCTGTGGCACGTTCGCTGAAATCCCTGAGGGGCTGTGGAATAGGGATTAATGGGCGGGAACGTGGATTGGGTGGGTAGAGCTGAAGTCAGTATAGTGCTGGGCTTGTGATTTTTGAATTGGGATCGGGTTTGTGGAGCTGGAGGAGCACCTGGGGGACTGGGACTGGGAGTGCGAGGGTGGAGCTGGAAAGTGGCAGAGCTGGAGCCAAGCTGAAGATCCTGCAGTGAGAACCTGGAGCAGCGTCCTGAGGCGGCGCTGGCAAGATGCAGAGCTACTGCTGAGAGAGCAGAGCTGGCAGTGCAATAAAGCTTGTGGGTCTCGAGCTGAAATCACTGAGGGGCTGGGGTAGGGACAGGGTGTGGGCTTGGGACTGTAACACTTGGGGCAGTAATCAGAGCAATCACTGTGAGATAGGGCCTGTGGCACCGTCGCTGCAATGGCTGTGTGTCTGATATAGGGATTGATGGGTGGGAACGTGGATTGGGTGGGAGAGCTGAAATCAGTCTAGTGCTGTGCTTGTGTCTTTGGTATTGGGATAGGAATTTTGGGGCTGGAGGAGCACCTGGGGGACTAGGACTGGGAGTGTGAGGGTGGAGCTGGAAAGTCACAGAGCTGGAGCCAAGCTGAAGATCCTGCAGTGAGAACCTGGAGCAGCTTCCCGTGGCAGCGCTGGCAAGATGCAGAGCTACTGCTGAGAGAGCAGAGCTGGCAGTGCAATAAAGCTTGTGGGTCTCGAGCTGAAATCACTGAGGGGCTGGGGAAGGGACAGGGTTTGGGCTTGGGACTGTAACACTTGGGCAGGAATCCGTGTGGGGAGGTGATAGGGCCTGTGGCACCGTTGCTGAAATCTCTATGCAGCTGGAAATGGGATTGTAAATTGGGAATGTGGACTGGGCGGGTAGAGCTGAAATTCGTATAGGGCTGGGCTTGTGATTTTGGAATTGGGATAGGAATTTTGGGGCTGGAGGAGCACCTGGGGGACTGGGTTTGGGAGTGTGAGGGTGGAGCTGGAAAGTCACAGAGCTGGAGCCAAGCTGAAGATCCTGCAGTGAGAACCTGGAGCAGCTTCCCGTGGCAGCGCTGGCAAGATGCAGAGCTACTGCTGAGAGAGCAGAGCTGGCAGTGCAATAAAGCTTGTGGGTCTCGAGCTGAAATCACTGAGGGGCTGGGGTAGGGACAGGGTTTGGGCTTGGGACTGTAACACTTGGGCAGGAATCAGAGCAATCACTGTGAGATAGGGCATGTGGCAACGTCGCTGCAATGGCTGTGTGTCTGATATAGGGATTGATGGGTGGGAACGTGGATTGGGTGGGTAGAGCTGAAGTCAGTATAGGGCTGGGCTTGTGATTTTTGAATTGGGATCGGGTTTGTGGGGCTGGAGGAGCACCTGGGGGACTAGGACTGGGAGTGTGAGGGTGGAGCTGGAAAGTCACAGAGCTGGAACCAAGCTGAAGATCCTGCAGTGAGAACCTGGAGCAGCTTCCTGAGGCGGCGCTGGCAAGATGCAGAGCTACTGCTGAGAGAGCAGAGCTGGCAGTGCAATAAAGCTTGTGGGTCTCGAGCTGAAATCACTGAGGGGCTGGGGTAGGGACAGGGTTTGGGCTTGGGACAGTAACACTTGGGCAGGAATCCGTGTTGGGAGGAGATAGGGCCTGTGGCACCGTTGCTGAAATCTCTGTGTGGCTGTGGAATTGGGATTATAATTGGGAATGTGGACTGAGAGGCTGGGGCTGAAATCAGCATAGTGCTAGGATTGCATCTGTGGAACTGGGAGGGTGTCTGGAGCTCAGATAGGGCCTGTGGCACGTTCGCTGAAATCCCTGAGGGGCTGTGGAATAGGGATTAATGGGCGGGAACATGGATTGGGTGGGTAGAGCTGAAATAAGTATAGGGGTGGACTTGTGATTTTTGAATTGGGATCGGGTTTGTGGGGCTGGAGGAGCACCTGGGGGACTAGGACTGGGAGTGTGAGGGTGGAGCTGGAAAGTCACAGAGCTGGAACCAAGCTGAAGATCCTGCAGTGAGAACCTGGAGCAGCTTCCTGAGGCGGCGCTGGCAAGATGCAGAGCTACTGCTGAGAGAGCAGAGCTGGCAGTGCAATAAAGCTTGTGGGTCTCGAGCTGAAATCACTGAGGGGCTGGGGTAGGGACAGGGTTTGGGCTTGGGACAGTAACACTTGGGCAGGAATCCGTGTTGGGAGGAGATAGGGCCTGTGGCACCGTTGCTGAAATCTCTGTGTGGCTGTGGAATTGGGATTATAATTGGGAATGTGGACTGAGAGGCTGGGGCTGAAATCAGCATAGTGCTAGGATTGCATCTGTGGAACTGGGAGGGTGTCTGGAGCTCAGATAGGGCCTGTGGCACCGTCGCTGCAATGGCTGTGTGTCTGATATAGGGATTGATGGGTGGGAACGTGGATTGGGTGGGAGAGCTGAAATCAGTCTAGTGCTGTGCTTGTGTCTTTGGTATTGGGATAGGAATTTTGGGGCTGGAGGAGCACCTGGGGGACTAGGACTGGGAGTGTGAGGGTGGAGCTGGAAAGTCACAGAGCTGGAGCCAAGCTGAAGATCCTGCAGTGAGAACCTGGAGCAGCTTCCCGTGGCAGCGCTGGCAAGATGCAGAGCTACTGCTGAGAGAGCAGAGCTGGCAGTGCAATAAAGCTTGTGGGTCTCGAGCTGAAATCACTGAGGGGCTGGGGTAGGGACAGGGTTTGGGCTTGGGACTGTAACACTTGGGCAGGAATCCGTGTGGGGAGGTGATAGGGCCTGTGGCACCGTTGCTGAAATCTCTATGCAGCTGGAAATGGGATTGTAAATTGGGAATGTGGACTGGGCGGGTAGAGCTGAAATTCGTATAGGGCTGGGCTTGTGATTTTGGAATTGGGATAGGAATTTTGGGGCTGGAGGAGCACCTGGGGGACTGGGTTTGGGAGTGTGAGGGTGGAGCTGGAAAGTCACAGAGCTGGAGCCAAGCTGAAGATCCTGCAGTGAGAACCTGGAGCAGCTTCCCGTGGCAGCGCTGGCAAGATGCAGAGCTACTGCTGAGAGAGCAGAGCTGGCAGTGCAATAAAGCTTGTGGGTCTCGAGCTGAAATCACTGAGGGGCTGGGGTAGGGATGGGTTCTGGGCTGGGGACAGTAACACTTGGGCAGTAATCAAAGCAATCACTGTGAGATAGGGCCTGTGGCACCGTTGCTAAAATCCCTGTGTGGTTGGAATTGGGATTGTAAATTGGGAATGCGGACAGGGAGGCTGGGGCTGAAGTCAGTATAGTGCTAGGATTGCATCTCTGGAGCTGGGAGAGTGTCTGGAGCTCGGATAGTTACTGGCACCGTTGTTTAAAAACCTGTGTGGCTGTGGACTAGTGATTGATGGGCAGGAACATGGACTGGGCGAGGAGAGGTTAAATTAGTCTAGTGCTGGGTTTGTGAGTTTTGAATTGGGCTAGGGTTTGTGGGGCTGGAGGAGTAATTGGGGGACTGGGAATGGGAGTGTGAGATTGGAGCTGAAAAGTCACAGAGATGGAGCCAATATGAAGATCCTGCAAGATTTGGAGCTGCTGCTGAGAGAGCAGAGCTGGCAGTGCAATAAAGCTTGTGGGTCTCAAGCTAAAGTCACTGAGGGGCTGGGATAGAGCTGGGGTCTAGAATATGGACTGGATGCTTTGGTCAGGTACTGTTGGTTTTGAGTAGAAATTACTGTGGGATTGGGATTGTATTTTTGTGCACTCTGGGGAGTCTAGTAATTCTATTGCAAGCCATTGGAGGGAACTGGGAGTACTGGGTAGAGTCAGCTGTTCTATGGGGAAGGCCCAGGTGTTAACAATGAGGGGGAGGAGGGGCCAGGGATTGGGCTGAGGCCCCTTGGCTGTTGTTCCGACTCAGGAGCTGTAGCAGGACTTCTTAGACTGTGACTCAGGTGAGTCTGTTTCAATTTCACCTTTCCAGTCCCTTCCTACTGTCCCCAGTCCCTCCCCACTGTCCTCAGTCCCTCCCCACTGTCCTCAGTCCCTCCTGAGTCCTTCCCAGTTTCTCCCAAGTACCCCAAACCCCATCCCAGTGCAGCCAGTCCCCTCCCTGTTCCTTCCCCAGTGCCTCCACTTCTTGCCAATTGCTCCCACTACACCCCAGTCCCATCCCAGTCCATCCCTAGTACCCTCAGTCCAACCAAGCTCCCTGTGCAGTTCCCTCCAGAACCTCCCCAGTGCTCCCAGTCCTTCCAAAGTTGCCTCAAACCCATTGCAGTCCCTCTCCAGTGGCCTCAGTCCCATCCCAGTTCCCTTCCCAGTGATCCCACTTGCTCCCAAGTGCCCCCAGTCCAGCCCAGTCCCAACCCAGTGCCCCTGGTACCTCCCCAGTGCCCTCAGTGCCATCCTACTTCTCTCAGTCCCATCCAAGTACCTCCAGTCCTTCCCCACTGCATCCCAGTGCTCCCAGTCCCTCCCAAGTGCATTAAAGAGCCATCATCACTGACCCCAGTCCCTCCCCAGTCCCATCCCAGTCCCTCCTAAATGATGCCTAGTCCCTCCCCAGTGCTTCCAATCAAATCCCAGTCCCTCCCCAGTCCCTTCCCAGTACATCTGCGCCCCATCCCAGTTGTCCCAGTCCCTCCCCAGAGATTCTCAGGCCCATCCCAGGCACGCTCTCCAGTCCCCTCCCCAGTCCTCTCACAGTCCCCTTGCAGTCCCTTCCCAGTCCTATCCCAGTCCCTGCAGTCCCTTTCCCAGTGCTCCCAGTCCCATCCCAGTTCCCTCCCCAGTGACCTCAGTCCCATCCCAGTGCCCACCCAGTGCATCGCAGTCCCATCCCAGTGCCTGTAGTTCCACTGTCCCAAGTCCCTTCCCAATGACCCCTGTCCCATCCCACTTCCCCCAGTCCCTCCCCTGAGAATCCCAGTTGCAGTCCAGTGCCCCCAGTGCCAGCCCAGTTCTCCCCAGTCTATCTCCAGTGCCCTCAGTCCCATCCTAGTCCCTCCCTACTCCCCCCAGTCCCGCTCCAGTGCCCCTAGTCTCAGCCCAGTGCATCCAACTCCCTTGAAGTGTCCCCAGTCCCATCCCAGTCCCTCCCCAGTTCATTGTGCTCCTTTTCCCTGTGCATCCCATTCCCATCCCAGTCACTTCGCAGTCCCTCCCTGCTCCCTCCCCAGTTCCCCCAGTCCTAGCCCAGTGCCACCAGTGCTCCCAGTCCCACCCCAGTGCCCCCATTCTCATCCCAGTCCCTTGCAACTTCTCTCAGTGCAAGCCAGCGCACCCATTCCTTCCCAAGTGTCCTCCTGCAGTGCAGCTCAGTCCTTCCCCAGTTCGCCCAGTTCCATCCCAGTCCCTTCCCACTGCCCTGAGGCCCATCCCAATTCCCTCCCCAGTGATCCCAGTCCCATCCCAATGGTGCCACAGTGTGTCCCCAGTGCCTCTCAGTCCTATCCCAGTGCCTCCAGTCCCTCTCCAGAGAATCCCCGTCCCAGCCCAGTACCCCAAGTGCCCCCAGGGCCTCTCCAGTGCCCTCAGTCCCGGCCCAGTCCCTCCCCAGTGCATCTCACTCCTATCCCAGTGCCCCCAGTCCCATCCCAGTCCCTCCCCAATGACCCCCAGTCCCATCCCAGTGCTCCCAGTCCCCCTCACCCCCCCGAAAATCTCAGTCCCACCCCAGTGTCCCCACTCCCAGCCCAAATCCCCCCAGTGCCCCCAGTCCCTCTCCAGTGTCCCCAGTCCCATCCCCATCCCTCCCCACTGCCCCCAGTTCATGCCAGTCCTTTTCCCTGATGCATCCCACCCCCTCCCTAGAACATCCAAGTCCCATCCCAGTTCCCTCCCCAGTGCCCCTGACCCATCCCCAGCCCTCCCGTGACCTCAGTCCCTCCCCAGGGCATCCCGGTTCTTTTCCCCTGTGCATCCCAGTCCCATCCCAGGCCCACTCCCCAGTCCTGTCACAGTCCTCTTGCAGTCCCTTCCCAGTCCAATCCCAGTCCCTGCAGTGGCTTTCCCGTTGCTCCCAGTCCCTCCCCAGTGCATTCCGCTCCTTTCTCCCATGCATCCCATTCCCATTCCAGTACCATCCCAGTTCCCTTCCCAGCCCCCTCGCAGTCCCTCCCTGCTCCCTCCCCAGTTCCCCCAGTCCTAGCCCAATGCCACCTGTCCTCCCAGTCCCACCCCAGTGCCCCCACTCCCATCCCAGTCTCCCCCACTTCCCCCACTGCAACCCACCACCTCCTTTCCCTCCCAAGTGTCCTTTTGCAGTGCAACCCAGTCCTTCCCCAGTTTGCCTAGTCCCATCCCAGTCCCTCCTAAGTGATTCCCAGTCCCTCCCCAGTCCCTTCCCAGTACAATTGAGGGCACTGAAGAGGCCCTCGGGACGCTTGGGGGAACTGGGCTGGGACGGGGATTCTCTGGGGAGGGACTGGAGGCATTGGGATAGGACTGAGAGGCAGTGGGGAGGCACTAGGACACACTGGGCCACCACTGGGATAGGACTGGAATCACCGGGGAGGGAATTGGGATGGGCCTGAGGGCAGTGGGAAGGGACTGGGATGGGACTGGGCAAACTGGGGAAAGACTGGGTTGCACTGCAGGAGGACACTTGGGAAGGAATGGGTGCACTGGCTTGCACTGAGAGAAGTGGGAAGGGACTGGGATGAGAATGGGGGCACTGGGGTGAGACAGGGAGCATCTCCAGTGCCCTCAGTCCCATCCCAGTCCCTCCCCACTGCCCCCAGTCCCTCCCCAATGCGTTGTGCTCCTTTTCCCTGTGCATCCCATTCCCATCCCAGTCACTTCGCAGTCCCTCCCTGCTCCCTCCCCAGTTCCCCCAGTCCTAGCCCAGTGCCACCAGTGCTCCCAGTCCCACCCCAGTGCCCCCACTCTCATCCCAGTCCCTTGCAACTTCTCTCAGTGCAAGCCAGCGCACCCATTCCTTCCCAAGTGTCCTCCTGCAGTGCAGCTCAGTCCTTCCCCAGTTCGCCCAGTTCCATCCCAGTCCCTTCCCACTGCCCTCAGGCCCATCCCAATTCCCTCCCCAGTGATCCCAGTCCCATCCCAGTGGTGACCCAGTGTGCCCTAGTGCCTCCCCAGTGCCTCTCAGTCCTATCCCAGTGCCTTCAGTCCCTCCCCAGAGAATCCCCGTCCCAGCCCAGTTCCCCCAAGTGCCCCCAGGGCCTCTCCAGTGCCCTCAGTCCCGGCCCAGTCCCTCCCCAGTGCATCTCACTCCTATTCCAGTGCCCCCAGTCCCACAGTTCCCCAGTCCCTCCCCAATGACCCCCAGTCCCATCCCACTGCTCCCAGTCCCCCCCCCACCCCCTGAAAATCTCAGTCCCACCCCAGTGTCCTCACTCCCAGCCCAAATCCCCCCAGTGCCCCCATCCCTCCCCACTGCCCCAGTCCCTCCCAGTGCATGCCAGTCCTTTTCCCCGATGCATCCCACTCCTTCCCTAGAACATCCAAGTCCCATCCCAGTTCCCTCCCCAGTGCCCCTGACCCATCCCCAGCCCTCCCGTGACCTCAGTCCCTCCCCAGGGCATCCCGGTTCTTTCCCCCTGTGCATCCCAGTCCCATCCCAGGCCCACTCCCCAGTCCTGTCACAGTCCTCTTGCAGTCCCTTCCCAGTCCCTTTCCCAGTGCTCCCAGTCCCATCCCAGTTCCCTCCCCAGTGACCTCAGTCCCATCCCTGTGCCCACCCAGCGCAGCTCAGTCCCATCCCAGTGCCTGTAGTCCCACTGTCCCCAATCCCTCCCCAATGACCCCTGTCCCATCCCACTTCCCCCAGTCCCTCCCTTGAGAATCCCAGTTGCACTCCAGCGCCCCCAGTGCCAGCCCAGTTCTCCCCAGTCCATCTCCAGTGCCCTCAGTCCCATCCCAGTCCCTCCCTACTCCCCCCAGTCCCGCTCCAGTGCCCCTAGTCTCAGCCCAGTGCATCCAACTCCCTTGAAGTGTCCCCAGTCCCATCCCAGTCCCTCCCCAGTTCATTGTGCTCCTTTTCCCTGTGCATCCCATTCCCATCCCAGTCACTTCGCAGTCCCTCCCTGCTCCCTCCCCAGTTCCCCCAGTCCTAGCCCAGTGCCACCAGTGCTCCCAGTCCCACCCCAGTGCCCCCACTCTCATCCCAGTCCCTTGCAACTTCTCTCAGTGCAAGCCAGCGCACCCATTCCTTCCCAAGTGTCCTCCTGCAGTGCAACCCAGTCCTTCCCCAGTTCGCCCAGTTCCATCCCAGTCCCATCCCACTGCCCTGAGGCCCATCCCAATTCCCTCCCCAGTGATCCCAGTCCCATCCCAATGGTGCCACAGTGTGTCCCCAGTGCCTCTCAGTCCTATCCCAGTGCCTCCAGTCCCTCTCCAGAGAATCCCCGTCCCAGCCCAGTACCCCAAGTGCCCCCAGGGCCTCTCCAGTGCCCTCAGTCCCGGCCCAGTCCCTCCCCAGTGCATCTCACTCCTATCCCAGTGCCCCCAGTCCCATCCCAGTCCCTCCCCAATGACCCCCAGTCCCATCCCAGTGCTCCCAGTCCCCCTCACCCCCCCGAAAATCTCAGTCCCACCCCAGTGTCCCCACTCCCAGCCCAAATCCCCCCAGTGCCCCCAGTCCCTCTCCAGTGTCCCCAGTCCCATCCCCATCCCTCCCCACTGCCCCAGTCCCTCCCAGTGCATGCCAGTCCTTTTCCCCGATGCATCTCACTCCCTCCCTAGAACATCCAAGTCCCATCCCAGTTCCCTCCCCAGTGCCCCTGACCCATCCCCAGCCCTCCCGTGACCTCAGTCCCTCCCCAGGGCATCCCGGTTCTTTTCCCCTGTGCATCCCAGTCCCATCCCAGGCCCACTCCCCAGTCCTGTCACAGTCCTCTTGCAGTCCCTTCCCAGTCCAATCCCAGTCCCTGCAGTGGCTTTCCCGTTGCTCCCAGTCCCTCCCCAGTGCATTCCGCTCCTTTCTCCCATGCATCCCATTCCCATTCCCGTACCATCCCAGTTCCCTTCCCAGCCCCCTCGCAGTCCCTCCCTGCTCCCTCCCCAGTTCCCCCAGTCCTAGCCCAATGCCACCTGTCCTCCCAGTCCCACCCCAGTGCCCCCACTCCCATCCCAGTCTCTCCCCACTTCCCCCACTGCAACCCACCACCTCCTTTCCCTCCCAAGTGTCCTTTTGCAGTGCAACCCAGTCCTTCCCCAGTTTGCCTAGTCCCATCCCAGTCCCTCCTAAGTGATTCCCAGTCCCTCCCCAGTCCCTTCCCAGTACAATTGAGGGCACTGAAGAGGCCCTCGGGACGCTTGGGGGAACTGGGCTGGGACGGGGATTCTCTGGGGAGGGACTGGAGGCACTGGGATAGGACTGAGAGGCAGTGGGGAGGCACTAGGACACACTGGGCCACCACTGGAATAGGACTGGAATCACCGGGGAGGGAATTGGGATGGGCCTGAGGGCAGTGGGAAGGGACTGGGATGGGACTGGGCAAACTGGGGAAAGACTGGGTTGCACTGCAGGAGGACACTTGGGAAGGAATGGGTGCACTGGCTTGCACTGAGAGAAGTGGGAAGGGACTGGGATGAGAATGGGGGCACTGGGGTGAGACAGGGAGCATCTCCAGTGCCCTCAGTCCCATCCCAGTCCCTCCCCACTGCCCCCAGTCCCTCCCCAATGCGTTGTGCTCCTTTTCCCTGTGCATCCCATTCCCATCCCAGTCACTTCGCAGTCCCTCCCTGCTCCCTCCCCAGTTCCCCCAGTCCTAGCCCAGTGCCACCAGTGCTCCCAGTCCCACCCCAGTGCCCCCACTCTCATCCCAGTCCCTTGCAACTTCTCTCAGTGCAAGCCAGCGCACCCATTCCTTCCCAAGTGTCCTCCTGCAGTGCAGCTCAGTCCTTCCCCAGTTCGCCCAGTTCCATCCCAGTCCCATCCCACTGCCCTGAGGCCCATCCCAATTCCCTCCCCAGTGATCCCAGTCCCATCCCAGTGGTGACCCAGTGTGCCCTAGTGCCTCCCCAGTGCCTCTCAGTCCTATCCCAGTGCCTCCAGTCCCTCCCCAGAGAATCCCCGTCCCAGCCCAGTTCCCCCAAGTGCCCCCAGGGCCTCTCCAGTGCCCTCAGTCCCGGCCCAGTCCCTCCCCAGTGCATCTCACTCCTATTCCAGTGCCCCCAGTCCCACAGTTCCCCAGTCCCTCCCCAATGACCCCCAGTCCCATCCCACTGCTCCCAGTCCCCCCCCCACCCCCCGAAAATCTCAGTCCCACCCCAGTGTCCTCACTCCCAGCCCAAATCCCCCCAGTGCCCCCATCCCTCCCCACTGCCCCAGTCCCTCCCAGTGCATGCCAGTCCTTTTCCCCGATGCATCCCACTCCTTCCCTAGAACATCCAAGTCCCATCCCAGTTCCCTCCCCAGTGCCCCTGACCCATCCCCAGCCCTCCCGTGACCTCAGTCCCTCCCCAGGGCATCCCGGTTCTTTCCCCCTGTGCATCCCAGTCCCATCCCAGGCCCACTCCCCAGTCCTGTCACAGTCCTCTTGCAGTCCCTTCCCAGTCCCTTTCCCAGTGCTCCCAGTCCCATCCCAGTTCCCTCCCCAGTGACCTCAGTCCCATCCCTGTGCCCACCCAGCGCAGCTCAGTCCCATCCCAGTGCCTGTAGTCCCACTGTCCCCAATCCCTCCCCAATGACCCCTGTCCCATCCCACTTCCCCCAGTCCCTCCCTTGAGAATCCCAGTTGCACTCCAGCGCCCCCAGTGCCAGCCCAGTTCTCCCCAGTCCATCTCCAGTGCCCTCAGTCCCATCCCAGTCCCTCCCTACTCCCCCCAGTCCCGCTCCAGTGCCCCTAGTCTCAGCCCAGTGCATCCAACTCCCTTGAAGTGTCCCCAGTCCCATCCCAGTCCCTCCCCAGTTCATTGTGCTCCTTTTCCCTGTGCATCCCATTCCCATCCCAGTCACTTCGCAGTCCCTCCCTGCTCCCTCCCCAGTTCCCCCAGTCCTAGCCCAGTGCCACCAGTGCTCCCAGTCCCACCCCAGTGCCCCCACTCTCATCCCAGTCCCTTGCAACTTCTCTCAGTGCAAGCCAGCGCACCCATTCCTTCCCAAGTGTCCTCCTGCAGTGCAACCCAGTCCTTCCCCAGTTCGCCCAGTTCCATCCCAGTCCCATCCCACTGCCCTGAGGCCCATCCCAATTCCCTCCCCAGTGATCCCAGTCCCATCCCAATGGTGCCACAGTGTGTCCCCAGTGCCTCTCAGTCCTATCCCAGTGCCTCCAGTCCCTCCCCAGAGAATCCCCGTCCCAGCCCAGTACCCCAAGTGCCCCCAGGGCCTCTCCAGTGCCCTCAGTCCCGGCCCAGTCCCTCCCCAGTGCATCTCACTCCTATCCCAGTGCCCCCAGTCCCATCCCAGTCCCTCCCCAATGACCCCCAGTCCCATCCCAGTGCTCCCAGTCCCCCTCACCCCCCCGAAAATCTCAGTCCCACCCCAGTGTCCCCACTCCCAGCCCAAATCCCCCCAGTGCCCCCAGTCCCTCTCCAGTGTCCCCAGTCCCATCCCCATCCCTCCCCACTGCCCCCAGTTCATGCCAGTCCTTTTCCCTGATGCATCCCACCCCCTCCCTAGAACATCCAAGTCCCATCCCAGTTCCCTCCCCAGTGCCCCTGACCCATCCCCAAGCCTCCCGTGACCTCAGTCCCTCCCCAGGGCATCCCGGTTCTTTCCCCCTGTGCATCCCAGTCCCGTCCCAGGCCCACTCCCCAGTCCTGTCACAGTCCTCTTGCAGTCCCTCCCCAGTCCAATCCCAGTCCCTGCAGTGGCTTTCCCGTTGCTCCCAGTCCCTCCCCAGTGCATTCCGCTCCTTTCTCCCATGCATCCCATTCCCATTCCAGTACCATCCCAGTTCCCTTCCTAGCCCCCTCGCAGTCCCTCCCTGCTCCCTCCCCAGTTCCCCCAGTCCTAGCCCAGTGCCACCTGTCCTCCAGTCCCACCCCAGTGCCCCCACTCTCATCCCAGTCTCTCCCCACTTCCCCCACTGCAACCCACCACCTCCTTTCCTCCCAAGTGTGCTCTCGCAGTGCAATCCAGACCTTCCCCAGTTTGCCTAGTCCCATCCCAGTCCCTCCTAAGTGATTCCCAGTCCCTCCCCAGTCCCTTCCCAGTACAACTGCATCCCATCCCAGTGACAGCAGTCCCATCCCAGTGGTCCCAGTCTCTCCCCAGAGATTCTCAGGCCCATCCCAGGCACGCTCTCCAGACCCCTCCCCAGTCCTCTCACAGTCCCCTTGCAGTCCCTTCCCAGTCCTATCCCAGTCCCTGCAGTCCCTTTCCCAGTGCTCCCAGTTCCATCCCAGTCTCTCTCCAATGACCCCCAGTCCCATCCCACTGCTCCCAGTCCCCCTCACCCCCCCGAAAATCTCAGTCCCACCCCAGTGTCCCCACTCCCAGCCCAAATCCCCCCAGTGCCCCCATCCCTCCCCACTGCCCCAGTCCCTCCCAGTGCATGCCAGTCCTTTTCCCCGATGCATCCCACTCCCTCCCTAGAACATCCAAGTCCCATCCCAGTTCCCTCCCCAGTGCCCCTGACCCATCCCCAGCCCTCCCGTGACCTCAGTCCCTCCCCAGGGCATCCCGGTTCTTTCCCCCTGTGTCCCAGTCCCGTCCCAGGCCCACCTCCCCAGTCCTGTCACAGTCTTCTGTAGTCCCTTCCCAGTCCCTTTCCCATTGCTCCCAGTCCCATCCCAGTTCCCTCCCCAGTGGCCTCAGTACCCATCCCTGTGCCCACCCAGCGCAGCTCAGTCCCATCCCAGTGCCTGTAGTCCCACTGTCCCCAATCCCTCCCCAATGACCCCTGTCCCATCCCACTTCCCCCAGTCCCTCCCTTGAGAATCCCAGTTGCACTCCAGCGCCCCCAGTGCCAGCCCAGTTCTCCCCAGTCCATCTCCAGTGCCCTCAGTCCCATCCCAGTCCCTCCCTACTCCCCCCAGTCCCGCTCCAGTGCCCCTAGTCTCAGCCCAGTGCATCCAACTCCCTTGAAGTGTCCCCAGTCCCATCCCAGTCCCTCCCCAGTTCATTGTGCTCCTTTTCCCTGTGCATCCCATTCCCATCCCAGTCACTTCGCAGTCCCTCCCTGCTCCCTCCCCAGTTCCCCCAGTCCTAGCCCAGTGCCACCAGTGCTCCCAGTCCCACCCCAGTGCCCCCACTCTCATCCCAGTCCCTTGCAACTTCTCTCAGTGCAAGCCAGCGCACCCATTCCTTCCCAAGTGTCCTCCTGCAGTGCAACCCAGTCCTTCCCCAGTTCGCCCAGTTCCATCCCAGTCCCATCCCACTGCCTGAGGCCCATCCCAATTCCCTCCCCAGTGATCCCAGTCCCATCCCAATGGTGCCACAGTGTGTCCCCAGTGCCTCTCAGTCCTATCCCAGTGCCTCCAGTCCCTCTCCAGAGAATCCCCGTCCCAGCCCAGTACCCCAAGTGCCCCCAGGGCCTCTCCAGTGCCCTCAGTCCCGGCCCAGTCCCTCCCAGTGCATCTCACTCCTATCCCAGTGCCCCCAGTCCCATCCCAGTCCCTCCCCAATGACCCCAGTCCCATCCCACTGCTCCCAGTCCCCCCCCCCCACCCCCCGAAAATCTCAGTCCCACCCCAGTGTCCTCACTCCCAGCCCAAATCCCCCCAGTGCCCCCATCCCTCCCCACTGCCCCAGTCCCTCCCAGTGCATGCCAGTCCTTTTCCCTGATGCATCCCACCCCCTCCCTAGAACATCCAAGTCCCATCCCAGTTCCCTCCCCAGTGCCCCTGACCCATCCCCAGCCCTCCCGTGACCTCAGTCCCTCCCCAGGGCATCCCGGTTCTTTTCCCCTGTGCATCCCAGTCCTGTCCCAGGCCCACTCCCCAGTCCTGTCACAGTCCTCTTGCAGTCCCTTCCCAGTCCAATCCCAGTCCCTGCAGTGGCTTTCCCCGTTGCTCCCAGTCCCTCCCCAGTGCATTCCGCTCCTTTCTCCCATGCATCCCATTCCCATTCCAGTACCATCCCAGTTCCCTTCCCAGCCCCCTCGCAGTCCCTCCCTGCTCCCTCCCCAGTTCCCCCAGTCCTAGCCCAATGCCACCTGTCCTCCCAGTCCCACCCCAGTGCTCCCACTCCCATCCCAGTCTCTCCCCACTTCCCCCACTGCAACCCACCACCTCCTTTCCCTCCCAAGTGTCCTTTTGCAGTGCAACCCAGTCCTTCCCCAGTTTGCCTAGTCCCATCCCAGTCCCTCCTAAGTGATTCCCAGTCCCTCCCCAGTCCCTTCCCAGTACAATTGAGGGCACTGAAGAGGCCCTCGGGACGCTTGGGGGAACTGGGCTGGGACGGGGATTCTCTGGGGAGGGACTGGAGGCACTGGGATAGGACTGAGAGGGCAGTGGGGAGGCACTAGGACACACTGGGCCACCACTGGGATAGGACTGGAATCACCGGGGAGGGAATTGGGATGGGCCTGAGGGCAGTGGGAAGGGACTGGGATGGGACTGGGCAAACTGGGGAAAGACTGGGTTGCACTGCAGGAGGACACTTGGGAAGGAATGGGTGCACTGGCTTGCACTGAGAGAAGTGGGAAGGGACTGGGATGAGAATGGGGGCACTGGGGTGAGACAGGGAGCATCTCCAGTGCCCTCAGTCCCATCCCAGTCCCTCCCCACTGCCCCCAGTCCCTCCCCAATGCGTTGTGCTCCTTTTCCCTGTGCATCCCATTCCCATCCCAGTCACTTCGCAGTCCCTCCCTGCTCCCTCCCCAGTTCCCCCAGTCCTAGCCCAGTGCCACCAGTGCTCCCAGTCCCACCCCAGTGCCCCCACTCTCATCCCAGTCCCTTGCAACTTCTCTCAGTGCAAGCCAGCGTACCCATTCCTTCCCAAGTGTCCTCCTGCAGTGCAGCTCAGTCCTTCCCCAGTTCGCCCAGTTCCATCCCAGTCCCTTCCCACTGCCCTGAGGCCCATCCCAATTCCCTCCCCAGTGATCCCAGTCCCATCCCAGTGGTGACCCAGTGTGCCCTAGTGCCTCCCCAGTGCCTCTCAGTCCTATCCCAGTGCCTCCAGTCCCTCCCCAGAGAATCCCCGTCCCAGCCCAGTTCCCCCAAGTGCCCCCAGGGCCTCTCCAGTGCCCTCAGTCCCGGCCCAGTCCCTCCCCAGTGCATCTCACTCCTATTCCAGTGCCCCCAGTCCCACAGTTCCCCAGTCCCTCCCCAATGACCCCCAGTCCCATCCCACTGCTCCCAGTCCCCCCCCCACCCCCCGAAAATCTCAGTCCCACCCCAGTGTCCTCACTCCCAGCCCAAATCCCCCCAGTGCCCCCATCCCTCCCCACTGCCCCAGTCCCTCCCAGTGCATGCCAGTCCTTTTCCCCGATGCATCCCACTCCCTCCCTAGAACATCCAAGTCCCATCCCAGTTCCCTCCCCAGTGCCCCTGACCCATCCCCAGCCCTCCCGTGACCTCAGTCCCTCCCCAGGGCATCCCGGTTCTTTCCCCCTGTGCATCCCAGTCCCGTCCCAGGCCCACTCCCCAGTCCTGTCACAGTCCTCTTGCAGTCCCTTCCCAGTCCCTTTCCCAGTGCTCCCAGTCCCATCCCAGTTCCCTCCCCAGTGACCTCAGTCCCATCCCTGTGCCCACCCAGCGCAGCTCAGTCCCATCCCAGTGCCTGTAGTCCCACTGTCCCCAATCCCTCCCCAATGACCCCTGTCCCATCCCACTTCCCCCAGTCCCTCCCTTGAGAATCCCAGTTGCACTCCAGCGCCCCCAGTGCCAGCCCAGTTCTCCCCAGTCCATCTCCAGTGCCCTCAGTCCCATCCCAGTCCCTCCCTACTCCCCCCAGTCCCGCTCCAGTGCCCCTAGTCTCAGCCCAGTGCATCCAACTCCCTTGAAGTGTCCCCAGTCCCATCCCAGTCCCTCCCCAGTTCATTGTGCTCCTTTTCCCTGTGCATCCCATTCCCATCCCAGTCACTTCGCAGTCCCTCCCTGCTCCCTCCCCAGTTCCCCCAGTCCTAGCCCAGTGCCACCAGTGCTCCCAGTCCCACCCCAGTGCCCCCACTCTCATCCCAGTCCCTTGCAACTTCTCTCAGTGCAAGCCAGCGCACCCATTCCTTCCCAAGTGTCCTCCTGCAGTGCAACCCAGTCCTTCCCCAGTTCGCCCAGTTCCATCCCAGTCCCATCCCACTGCCCTGAGGCCCATCCCAATTCCCTCCCCAGTGATCCCAGTCCCATCCCAATGGTGCCACAGTGTGTCCCCAGTGCCTCTCAGTCCTATCCCAGTGCCTCCAGTCCCTCTCCAGAGAATCCCCGTCCCAGCCCAGTACCCCACGTGCCCCCAGGGCCTCTCCAGTGCCCTCAGTCCCGGCCCAGTCCCTCCCCAGTGCATCTCACTCCTATCCCAGTGCCCCCAGTCCCATCCCAGTCCCTCCCCAATGACCCCCAGTCCCATCCCAGTGCTCCCAGTCCCCCTCACCCCCCCGAAAATCTCAGTCCCACCCCAGTGTCCCCACTCCCAGCCCAAATCCCCCCAGTGCCCCCAGTCCCTCTCCAGTGTCCCCAGTCCCATCCCCATCCCTCCCCACTGCCCCCAGTTCATGCCAGTCCTTTTCCCTGATGCATCCCACCCCCTCCCTAGAACATCCAAGTCCCATCCCAGTTCCCTCCCCAGTGCCCCTGACCCATCCCCAGGCCTCCCGTGACCTCAGTCCCTCCCCAGGGCATCCCGGTTCTTTCCCCCTGTGCATCCCAGTCCCGTCCCAGGCCCACTCCCCAGTCCTGTCACAGTCCTCTTGCAGTCCCTCCCCAGTCCAATCCCAGTCCCTGCAGTGGCTTTCCCGTTGCTCCCAGTCCCTCCCCAGTGCATTCCGCTCCTTTCTCCCATGCATCCCATTCCCATTCCAGTACCATCCCAGTTCCCTTCCTAGCCCCCTCGCAGTCCCTCCCTGCTCCCTCCCCAGTTCCCCCAGTCCTAGCCCAGTGCCACCTGTCCTCCCAGTCCCACCCCAGTGCCCCCACTCTCATCCCAGTCTCTCCCCACTTCCCCCACTGCAACCCACCACCTCCTTTCCCTCCCAAGTGTGCTCTCGCAGTGCAATCCAGACCTTCCCCAGTTTGCCTAGTCCCATCCCAGTCCCTCCTAAGTGATTCCCAGTCCCTCCCCAGTCCCTTCCCAGTACAACTGCATCCCATCCCAGTGACAGCAGTCCCATCCCAGTGGTCCCAGTCTCTCCCCAGAGATTCTCAGGCCCATCCCAGGCACGCTCTCCAGACCCCTCCCCAGTCCTCTCACAGTCCCCTTGCAGTCCCTTCCCAGTCCTATCCCAGTCCCTGCAGTCCCTTTCCCAGTGCTCCCAGTTCCATCCCAGTCTCTCTCCAATGACCCCCAGTCCCATCCCACTGCTCCCAGTCCCCCTCACCCCCCCGAAAATCTCAGTCCCACCCCAGTGTCCCCACTCCCAGCCCAAATCCCCCCAGTGCCCCCATCCCTCCCCACTGCCCCAGTCCCTCCCAGTGCATGCCAGTCCTTTTCCCCGATGCATCCCACTCCCTCCCTAGAACATCCAAGTCCCATCCCAGTTCCCTCCCCAGTGCCCCTGACCCATCCCCAGCCCTCCCGTGACCTCAGTCCCTCCCCAGGGCATCCCGGTTCTTTCCCCCTGTGCATCCCAGTCCCGTCCCAGGCCCACTCCCCAGTCCTGTCACAGTCCTCTTGCAGTCCCTTCCCAGTCCCTTTCCCATTGCTCCCAGTCCCATCCCAGTTCCCTCCCCAGTGGCCTCAGTCCCATCCCTGTGCCCACCCAGCGCAGCTCAGTCCCATCCCAGTGCCTGTAGTCCCACTGTCCCCAATCCCTCCCCAATGACCCCTGTCCCATCCCACTTCCCCCAGTCCCTCCCTTGAGAATCCCAGTTGCACTCCAGCGCCCCCAGTGCCAGCCCAGTTCTCCCCAGTCCATCTCCAGTGCCCTCAGTCCCATCCCAGTCCCTCCCTACTCCCCCCAGTCCCGCTCCAGTGCCCCTAGTCTCAGCCCAGTGCATCCAACTCCCTTGAAGTGTCCCCAGTCCCATCCCAGTCCCTCCCCAGTTCATTGTGCTCCTTTTCCCTGTGCATCCCATTCCCATCCCAGTCACTTCGCAGTCCCTCCCTGCTCCCTCCCCAGTTCCCCCAGTCCTAGCCCAGTGCCACCAGTGCTCCCAGTCCCACCCCAGTGCCCCCACTCTCATCCCAGTCCCTTGCAACTTCTCTCAGTGCAAGCCAGCGCACCCATTCCTTCCCAAGTGTCCTCCTGCAGTGCAACCCAGTCCTTCCCCAGTTCGCCCAGTTCCATCCCAGTCCCATCCCACTGCCCTGAGGCCCATCCCAATTCCCTCCCCAGTGATCCCAGTCCCATCCCAATGGTGCCACAGTGTGTCCCCAGTGCCTCTCAGTCCTATCCCAGTGCCTCCAGTCCCTCTCCAGAGAATCCCCGTCCCAGCCCAGTACCCCACGTGCCCCCAGGGCCTCTCCAGTGCCCTCAGTCCCGGCCCAGTCCCTCCCCAGTGCATCTCACTCCTATCCCAGTGCCCCCAGTCCCATCCCAGTCCCTCCCCAATGACCCCCAGTCCCATCCCAGTGCTCCCAGTCCCCCTCACCCCCCCGAAAATCTCAGTCCCACCCCAGTGTCCCCACTCCCAGCCCAAATCCCCCCAGTGCCCCCAGTCCCTCTCTAGTGTCCCCAGTCCCATCCCCATCCCTCCCCACTGCCCCCAGTTCATGCCAGTCCTTTTCCCTGATGCATCCCACCCCCTCCCTAGAACATCCAAGTCCCATCCCAGTTCCCTCCCCAGTGCCCCTGACCCATCCCCAGGCCTCCCGTGACCTCAGTCCCTCCCCAGGGCATCCCGGTTCTTTCCCCCTGTGCATCCCAGTCCCGTCCCAGGCCCACTCCCCAGTCCTGTCACAGTCCTCTTGCAGTCCCTCCCCAGTCCAATCCCAGTCCCTGCAGTGGCTTTCCCGTTGCTCCCAGTCCCTCCCCAGTGCATTCCGCTCCTTTCTCCCATGCATCCCATTCCCATTCCAGTACCATCCCAGTTCCCTTCCTAGCCCCCTCGCAGTCCCTCCCTGCTCCCTCCCCAGTTCCCCCAGTCCTAGCCCAGTGCCACCTGTCCTCCCAGTCCCACCCCAGTGCCCCCACTCTCATCCCAGTCTCTCCCCACTTCCCCCACTGCAACCCACCACCTCCTTTCCCTCCCAAGTGTGCTCTCGCAGTGCAATCCAGACCTTCCCCAGTTTGCCTAGTCCCATCCCAGTCCCTCCTAAGTGATTCCCAGTCCCTCCCCAGTCCCTTCCCAGTACAACTGCATCCCATCCCAGTGACAGCAGTCCCATCCCAGTGGTCCCAGTCTCTCCCCAGAGATTCTCAGGCCCATCCCAGGCACGCTCTCCAGACCCCTCCCCAGTCCTCTCACAGTCCCCTTGCAGTCCCTTCCCAGTCCTATCCCAGTCCCTGCAGTCCCTTTCCCAGTGCTCCCAGTTCCATCCCAGTCTCTCTCCAATGACCCCCAGTCCCATCCCACTGCTCCCAGTCCCCCTCACCCCCCCGAAAATCTCAGTCCCACCCCAGTGTCCCCACTCCCAGCCCAAATCCCCCCAGTGCCCCCATCCCTCCCCACTGCCCCAGTCCCTCCCAGTGCATGCCAGTCCTTTTCCCCGATGCATCCCACTCCCTCCCTAGAACATCCAAGTCCCATCCCAGTTCCCTCCCCAGTGCCCCTGACCCATCCCCAGCCCTCCCGTGACCTCAGTCCCTCCCCAGGGCATCCCGGTTCTTTCCCCCTGTGCATCCCAGTCCCATCCCAGGCCCACTCCCCAGTCCTGTCACAGTCCTCTTGCAGTCCCTTCCCAGTCCCTTTCCCATTGCTCCCAGTCCCATCCCAGTTCCCTCCCCAGTGGCCTCAGTCCCATCCCTGTGCCCACCCAGCGCAGCTCAGTCCCATCCCAGTGCCTGTAGTCCCACTGTCCCCAATCCCTCCCCAATGACCCCTGTCCCATCCCACTTCCCCCAGTCCCTCCCTTGAGAATGCCAGTTGCACTCCAGCGCCCCCAGTGCCAGCCCAGTTCTCCCCAGTCCATCTCCAGTGCCCTCAGTCCCATCCCAGTCCCTCCCTACTCCCCCCAGTCCCGCTCCAGTGCCCCTAGTCTCAGCCCAGTGCATCCAACTCCCTTGAAGTGTCCCCAGTCCCATCCCAGTCCCTCCCCAGTTCATTGTGCTCCTTTTCCCTGTGCATCCCATTCCCATCCCAGTCACTTCGCAGTCCCTCCCTGCTCCCTCCCCAGTTCCCCCAGTCCTAGCCCAGTGCCACCAGTGCTCCCAGTCCCACCCCAGTGCCCCCACTCTCATCCCAGTCCCTTGCAACTTCTCTCAGTGCAAGCCAGCGCACCCATTCCTTCCCAAGTGTCCTCCTGCAGTGCAACCCAGTCCTTCCCCAGTTCGCCCAGTTCCATCCCAGTCCCATCCCACTGCCCTGAGGCCCATCCCAATTCCCTCCCCAGTGATCCCAGTCCCATCCCAATGGTGCCACAGTGTGTCCCCAGTGCCTCTCAGTCCTATCCCAGTGCCTCCAGTCCCTCTCCAGAGAATCCCCGTCCCAGCCCAGTACCCCACGTGCCCCCAGGGCCTCTCCAGTGCCCTCAGTCCCGGCCCAGTCCCTCCCCAGTGCATCTCACTCCTATCCCAGTGCCCCCAGTCCCATCCCAGTCCCTCCCCAATGACCCCCAGTCCCATCCCAGTGCTCCCAGTCCCCCTCACCCCCCCGAAAATCTCAGTCCCACCCCAGTGTCCCCACTCCCAGCCCAAATCCCCCCAGTGCCCCCAGTCCCTCTCCAGTGTCCCCAGTCCCATCCCCATCCCTCCCCACTGCCCCCAGTTCATGCCAGTCCTTTTCCCTGATGCATCCCACCCCCTCCCTAGAACATCCAAGTCCCATCCCAGTTCCCTCCCCAGTGCCCCTGACCCATCCCCAGGCCTCCCGTGACCTCAGTCCCTCCCCAGGGCATCCCGGTTCTTTCCCCCTGTGCATCCCAGTCCCGTCCCAGGCCCACTCCCCAGTCCTGTCACAGTCCTCTTGCAGTCCCTCCCCAGTCCAATCCCAGTCCCTGCAGTGGCTTTCCCGTTGCTCCCAGTCCCTCCCCAGTGCATTCCGCTCCTTTCTCCCATGCATCCCATTCCCATTCCAGTACCATCCCAGTTCCCTTCCTAGCCCCCTCGCAGTCCCTCCCTGCTCCCTCCCCAGTTCCCCCAGTCCTAGCCCAGTGCCACCTGTCCTCCCAGTCCCACCCCAGTGCCCCCACTCTCATCCCAGTCTCTCCCCACTTCCCCCACTGCAACCCACCACCTCCTTTCCCTCCCAAGTGTGCTCTCGCAGTGCAATCCAGACCTTCCCCAGTTTGCCTAGTCCCATCCCAGTCCCTCCTAAGTGATTCCCAGTCCCTCCCCAGTCCCTTCCCAGTACAACTGCATCCCATCCCAGTGACAGCAGTCCCATCCCAGTGGTCCCAGTCTCTCCCCAGAGATTCTCAGGCCCATCCCAGGCACGCTCTCCAGACCCCTCCCCAGTCCTCTCACAGTCCCCTTGCAGTCCCTTCCCAGTCCTATCCCAGTCCCTGCAGTCCCTTTCCCAGTGCTCCCAGTTCCATCCCAGTCTCTCTCCAATGACCCCCAGTCCCATCCCACTGCTCCCAGTCCCCCTCACCCCCCCGAAAATCTCAGTCCCACCCCAGTGTCCCCACTCCCAGCCCAAATCCCCCCAGTGCCCCCATCCCTCCCCACTGCCCCAGTCCCTCCCAGTGCATGCCAGTCCTTTTCCCCGATGCATCCCACTCCCTCCCTAGAACATCCAAGTCCCATCCCAGTTCCCTCCCCAGTGCCCCTGACCCATCCCCAGCCCTCCCGTGACCTCAGTCCCTCCCCAGGGCATCCCGGTTCTTTCCCCCTGTGCATCCCAGTCCCGTCCCAGGCCCACTCCCCAGTCCTGTCACAGTCCTCTTGCAGTCCCTTCCCAGTCCCTTTCCCATTGCTCCCAGTCCCATCCCAGTTCCCTCCCCAGTGGCCTCAGTCCCATCCCTGTGCCCACCCAGCGCAGCTCAGTCCCATCCCAGTGCCTGTAGTCCCACTGTCCCCAATCCCTCCCCAATGACCCCTGTCCCATCCCACTTCCCCCAGTCCCTCCCTTGAGAATCCCAGTTGCACTCCAGCGCCCCCAGTGCCAGCCCAGTTCTCCCCAGTCCATCTCCAGTGCCCTCAGTCCCATCCCAGTCCCTCCCTACTCCCCCCAGTCCCGCTCCAGTGCCCCTAGTCTCAGCCCAGTGCATCCAACTCCCTTGAAGTGTCCCCAGTCCCATCCCAGTCCCTCCCCAGTTCATTGTGCTCCTTTTCCCTGTGCATCCCATTCCCATCCCAGTCACTTCGCAGTCCCTCCCTGCTCCCTCCCCAGTTCCCCCAGTCCTAGCCCAGTGCCACCAGTGCTCCCAGTCCCACCCCAGTGCCCCCACTCTCATCCCAGTCCCTTGCAACTTCTCTCAGTGCAAGCCAGCGCACCCATTCCTTCCCAAGTGTCCTCCTGCAGTGCAACCCAGTCCTTCCCCAGTTCGCCCAGTTCCATCCCAGTCCCATCCCACTGCCCTGAGGCCCATCCCAATTCCCTCCCCAGTGATCCCAGTCCCATCCCAATGGTGCCACAGTGTGTCCCCAGTGCCTCTCAGTCCTATCCCAGTGCCTCCAGTCCCTCTCCAGAGAATCCCCGTCCCAGCCCAGTACCCCACGTGCCCCCAGGGCCTCTCCAGTGCCCTCAGTCCCGGCCCAGTCCCTCCCCAGTGCATCTCACTCCTATCCCAGTGCCCCCAGTCCCATCCCAGTCCCTCCCCAATGACCCCCAGTCCCATCCCAGTGCTCCCAGTCCCCCTCACCCCCCCGAAAATCTCAGTCCCACCCCAGTGTCCCCACTCCCAGCCCAAATCCCCCCAGTGCCCCCAGTCCCTCTCTAGTGTCCCCAGTCCCATCCCCATCCCTCCCCACTGCCCCCAGTTCATGCCAGTCCTTTTCCCTGATGCATCCCACCCCCTCCCTAGAACATCCAAGTCCCATCCCAGTTCCCTCCCCAGTGCCCCTGACCCATCCCCAGGCCTCCCGTGACCTCAGTCCCTCCCCAGGGCATCCCGGTTCTTTCCCCCTGTGCATCCCAGTCCCGTCCCAGGCCCACTCCCCAGTCCTGTCACAGTCCTCTTGCAGTCCCTCCCCAGTCCAATCCCAGTCCCTGCAGTGGCTTTCCCGTTGCTCCCAGTCCCTCCCCAGTGCATTCCGCTCCTTTCTCCCATGCATCCCATTCCCATTCCAGTACCATCCCAGTTCCCTTCCTAGCCCCCTCGCAGTCCCTCCCTGCTCCCTCCCCAGTTCCCCCAGTCCTAGCCCAGTGCCACCTGTCCTCCCAGTCCCACCCCAGTGCCCCCACTCTCATCCCAGTCTCTCCCCACTTCCCCCACTGCAACCCACCACCTCCTTTCCCTCCCAAGTGTGCTCTCGCAGTGCAATCCAGACCTTCCCCAGTTTGCCTAGTCCCATCCCAGTCCCTCCTAAGTGATTCCCAGTCCCTCCCCAGTCCCTTCCCAGTACAACTGCATCCCATCCCAGTGACAGCAGTCCCATCCCAGTGGTCCCAGTCTCTCCCCAGAGATTCTCAGGCCCATCCCAGGCACGCTCTCCAGACCCCTCCCCAGTCCTCTCACAGTCCCCTTGCAGTCCCTTCCCAGTCCTATCCCAGTCCCTGCAGTCCCTTTCCCAGTGCTCCCAGTTCCATCCCAGTCTCTCTCCAATGACCCCCAGTCCCATCCCACTGCTCCCAGTCCCCCTCACCCCCCCGAAAATCTCAGTCCCACCCCAGTGTCCCCACTCCCAGCCCAAATCCCCCCAGTGCCCCCATCCCTCCCCACTGCCCCAGTCCCTCCCAGTGCATGCCAGTCCTTTTCCCCGATGCATCCCACTCCCTCCCTAGAACATCCAAGTCCCATCCCAGTTCCCTCCCCAGTGCCCCTGACCCATCCCCAGCCCTCCCGTGACCTCAGTCCCTCCCCAGGGCATCCCGGTTCTTTCCCCCTGTGCATCCCAGTCCCGTCCCAGGCCCACTCCCCAGTCCTGTCACAGTCCTCTTGCAGTCCCTTCCCAGTCCCTTTCCCATTGCTCCCAGTCCCATCCCAGTTCCCTCCCCAGTGGCCTCAGTCCCATCCCTGTGCCCACCCAGCGCAGCTCAGTCCCATCCCAGTGCCTGTAGTCCCACTGTCCCCAATCCCTCCCCAATGACCCCTGTCCCATCCCACTTCCCCCAGTCCCTCCCTTGAGAATCCCAGTTGCACTCCAGCGCCCCCAGTGCCAGCCCAGTTCTCCCCAGTCCATCTCCAGTGCCCTCAGTCCCATCCCAGTCCCTCCCTACTCCCCCCAGTCCCGCTCCAGTGCCCCTAGTCTCAGCCCAGTGCATCCAACTCCCTTGAAGTGTCCCCAGTCCCATCCCAGTCCCTCCCCAGTTCATTGTGCTCCTTTTCCCTGTGCATCCCATTCCCATCCCAGTCACTTCGCAGTCCCTCCCTGCTCCCTCCCCAGTTCCCCCAGTCCTAGCCCAGTGCCACCAGTGCTCCCAGTCCCACCCCAGTGCCCCCACTCTCATCCCAGTCCCTTGCAACTTCTCTCAGTGCAAGCCAGCGCACCCATTCCTTCCCAAGTGTCCTCCTGCAGTGCAACCCAGTCCTTCCCCAGTTCGCCCAGTTCCATCCCAGTCCCATCCCACTGCCCTGAGGCCCATCCCAATTCCCTCCCCAGTGATCCCAGTCCCATCCCAATGGTGCCACAGTGTGTCCCCAGTGCCTCTCAGTCCTATCCCAGTGCCTCCAGTCCCTCTCCAGAGAATCCCCGTCCCAGCCCAGTACCCCACGTGCCCCCAGGGCCTCTCCAGTGCCCTCAGTCCCGGCCCAGTCCCTCCCCAGTGCATCTCACTCCTATCCCAGTGCCCCCAGTCCCATCCCAGTCCCTCCCCAATGACCCCCAGTCCCATCCCAGTGCTCCCAGTCCCCCTCACCCCCCCGAAAATCTCAGTCCCACCCCAGTGTCCCCACTCCCAGCCCAAATCCCCCCAGTGCCCCCAGTCCCTCTCCAGTGTCCCCAGTCCCATCCCCATCCCTCCCCACTGCCCCCAGTTCATGCCAGTCCTTTTCCCTGATGCATCCCACCCCCTCCCTAGAACATCCAAGTCCCATCCCAGTTCCCTCCCCAGTGCCCCTGACCCATCCCCAGGCCTCCCGTGACCTCAGTCCCTCCCCAGGGCATCCCGGTTCTTTCCCCCTGTGCATCCCAGTCCCGTCCCAGGCCCACTCCCCAGTCCTGTCACAGTCCTCTTGCAGTCCCTCCCCAGTCCAATCCCAGTCCCTGCAGTGGCTTTCCCGTTGCTCCCAGTCCCTCCCCAGTGCATTCCGCTCCTTTCTCCCATGCATCCCATTCCCATTCCAGTACCATCCCAGTTCCCTTCCTAGCCCCCTCGCAGTCCCTCCCTGCTCCCTCCCCAGTTCCCCCAGTCCTAGCCCAGTGCCACCTGTCCTCCCAGTCCCACCCCAGTGCCCCCACTCTCATCCCAGTCTCTCCCCACTTCCCCCACTGCAACCCACCACCTCCTTTCCCTCCCAAGTGTGCTCTCGCAGTGCAATCCAGACCTTCCCCAGTTTGCCTAGTCCCATCCCAGTCCCTCCTAAGTGATTCCCAGTCCCTCCCCAGTCCCTTCCCAGTACAACTGCATCCCATCCCAGTGACAGCAGTCCCATCCCAGTGGTCCCAGTCTCTCCCCAGAGATTCTCAGGCCCATCCCAGGCACGCTCTCCAGACCCCTCCCCAGTCCTCTCACAGTCCCCTTGCAGTCCCTTCCCAGTCCTATCCCAGTCCCTGCAGTCCCTTTCCCAGTGCTCCCAGTTCCATCCCAGTCTCTCTCCAATGACCCCCAGTCCCATCCCACTGCTCCCAGTCCCCCTCACCCCCCCGAAAATCTCAGTCCCACCCCAGTGTCCCCACTCCCAGCCCAAATCCCCCCAGTGCCCCCATCCCTCCCCACTGCCCCAGTCCCTCCCAGTGCATGCCAGTCCTTTTCCCCGATGCATCCCACTCCCTCCCTAGAACATCCAAGTCCCATCCCAGTTCCCTCCCCAGTGCCCCTGACCCATCCCCAGCCCTCCCGTGACCTCAGTCCCTCCCCAGGGCATCCCGGTTCTTTCCCCCTGTGCATCCCAGTCCCGTCCCAGGCCCACTCCCCAGTCCTGTCACAGTCCTCTTGCAGTCCCTTCCCAGTCCCTTTCCCATTGCTCCCAGTCCCATCCCAGTTCCCTCCCCAGTGGCCTCAGTCCCATCCCTGTGCCCACCCAGCGCAGCTCAGTCCCATCCCAGTGCCTGTAGTCCCACTGTCCCCAATCCCTCCCCAATGACCCCTGTCCCATCCCACTTCCCCCAGTCCCTCCCTTGAGAATCCCAGTTGCACTCCAGCGCCCCCAGTGCCAGCCCAGTTCTCCCCAGTCCATCTCCAGTGCCCTCAGTCCCATCCCAGTCCCTCCCTACTCCCCCCAGTCCCGCTCCAGTGCCCCTAGTCTCAGCCCAGTGCATCCAACTCCCTTGAAGTGTCCCCAGTCCCATCCCAGTCCCTCCCCAGTTCATTGTGCTCCTTTTCCCTGTGCATCCCATTCCCATCCCAGTCACTTCGCAGTCCCTCCCTGCTCCCTCCCCAGTTCCCCCAGTCCTAGCCCAGTGCCACCAGTGCTCCCAGTCCCACCCCAGTGCCCCCACTCTCATCCCAGTCCCTTGCAACTTCTCTCAGTGCAAGCCAGCGCACCCATTCCTTCCCAAGTGTCCTCCTGCAGTGCAACCCAGTCCTTCCCCAGTTCGCCCAGTTCCATCCCAGTCCCATCCCACTGCCCTGAGGCCCATCCCAATTCCCTCCCCAGTGATCCCAGTCCCATCCCAATGGTGCCACAGTGTGTCCCCAGTGCCTCTCAGTCCTATCCCAGTGCCTCCAGTCCCTCTCCAGAGAATCCCCGTCCCAGCCCAGTACCCCACGTGCCCCCAGGGCCTCTCCAGTGCCCTCAGTCCCGGCCCAGTCCCTCCCCAGTGCATCTCACTCCTATCCCAGTGCCCCCAGTCCCATCCCAGTCCCTCCCCAATGACCCCCAGTCCCATCCCAGTGCTCCCAGTCCCCCTCACCCCCCCGAAAATCTCAGTCCCACCCCAGTGTCCCCACTCCCAGCCCAAATCCCCCCAGTGCCCCCAGTCCCTCTCCAGTGTCCCCAGTCCCATCCCCATCCCTCCCCACTGCCCCCAGTTCATGCCAGTCCTTTTCCCTGATGCATCCCACCCCCTCCCTAGAACATCCAAGTCCCATCCCAGTTCCCTCCCCAGTGCCCCTGACCCATCCCCAGGCCTCCCGTGACCTCAGTCCCTCCCCAGGGCATCCCGGTTCTTTCCCCCTGTGCATCCCAGTCCCGTCCCAGGCCCACTCCCCAGTCCTGTCACAGTCCTCTTGCAGTCCCTCCCCAGTCCAATCCCAGTCCCTGCAGTGGCTTTCCCGTTGCTCCCAGTCCCTCCCCAGTGCATTCCGCTCCTTTCTCCCATGCATCCCATTCCCATTCCAGTACCATCCCAGTTCCCTTCCTAGCCCCCTCGCAGTCCCTCCCTGCTCCCTCCCCAGTTCCCCCAGTCCTAGCCCAGTGCCACCTGTCCTCCCAGTCCCACCCCAGTGCCCCCACTCTCATCCCAGTCTCTCCCCACTTCCCCCACTGCAACCCACCACCTCCTTTCCCTCCCAAGTGTGCTCTCGCAGTGCAATCCAGACCTTCCCCAGTTTGCCTAGTCCCATCCCAGTCCCTCCTAAGTGATTCCCAGTCCCTCCCCAGTCCCTTCCCAGTACAACTGCATCCCATCCCAGTGACAGCAGTCCCATCCCAGTGGTCCCAGTCTCTCCCCAGAGATTCTCAGGCCCATCCCAGGCACGCTCTCCAGACCCCTCCCCAGTCCTCTCACAGTCCCCTTGCAGTCCCTTCCCAGTCCTATCCCAGTCCCTGCAGTCCCTTTCCCAGTGCTCCCAGTTCCATCCCAGTCTCTCTCCAATGACCCCCAGTCCCATCCCACTGCTCCCAGTCCCCCTCACCCCCCCGAAAATCTCAGTCCCACCCCAGTGTCCCCACTCCCAGCCCAAATCCCCCCAGTGCCCCCATCCCTCCCCACTGCCCCAGTCCCTCCCAGTGCATGCCAGTCCTTTTCCCCGATGCATCCCACTCCCTCCCTAGAACATCCAAGTCCCATCCCAGTTCCCTCCCCAGTGCCCCTGACCCATCCCCAGCCCTCCCGTGACCTCAGTCCCTCCCCAGGGCATCCCGGTTCTTTCCCCCTGTGCATCCCAGTCCCGTCCCAGGCCCACTCCCCAGTCCTGTCACAGTCCTCTTGCAGTCCCTTCCCAGTCCCTTTCCCATTGCTCCCAGTCCCATCCCAGTTCCCTCCCCAGTGGCCTCAGTCCCATCCCTGTGCCCACCCAGCGCAGCTCAGTCCCATCCCAGTGCCTGTAGTCCCACTGTCCCCAATCCCTCCCCAATGACCCCTGTCCCATCCCACTTCCCCCAGTCCCTCCCTTGAGAATCCCAGTTGCACTCCAGCGCCCCCAGTGCCAGCCCAGTTCTCCCCAGTCCATCTCCAGTGCCCTCAGTCCCATCCCAGTCCCTCCCTACTCCCCCCAGTCCCGCTCCAGTGCCCCTAGTCTCAGCCCAGTGCATCCAACTCCCTTGAAGTGTCCCCAGTCCCATCCCAGTCCCTCCCCAGTTCATTGTGCTCCTTTTCCCTGTGCATCCCATTCCCATCCCAGTCACTTCGCAGTCCCTCCCTGCTCCCTCCCCAGTTCCCCCAGTCCTAGCCCAGTGCCACCAGTGCTCCCAGTGCCACCAGTGCTCCCAGTCCCACCCCAGTGCCCCCACTCTCATCCCAGTCCCTTGCAACTTCTCTCAGTGCAAGCCAGCGCACCCATTCCTTCCCAAGTGTCCTCCTGCAGTGCAACCCAGTCCTTCCCCAGTTCGCCCAGTTCCATCCCAGTCCCATCCCACTGCCCTGAGGCGCATCCCAATTCCCTCCCCAGTGATCCCAGTCCCATCCCAATGGTGCCACAGTGTGTCCCCAGTGCCTCTCAGTCCTATCCCAGTGCCTCCAGTCCCTCTCCAGAGAATCCCCGTCCCAGCCCAGTACCCCAAGTGCCCCCAGGGCCTCTCCAGTGCCCTCAGTCCCGGCCCAGTCCCTCCCCAGTGCATCTCACTCCTATCCCAGTGCCCCCAGTCCCATCCCAGTCCCTCCCCAATGACCCCCAGTCCCATCCCACTGCTCCCAGTCCCCCCCCCACCCCCCGAAAATCTCACTCCCACCCCAGTGTCCTCACTCCCAGCCCAAATCCCCCCAGTGCCCCCATCCCTCCCCACTGCCCCAGTCCCTCCCAGTGCATGCCAGTCCTTTTCCCCAATGCATCCCACTCCCTCCCTAGAACATCCAAGTCCCATCCCAGTTCCCTCCCCAGTGCCCCTGACCCATCCCCAGCCCTCCCGTGACCTCAGTCCCTCCCCAGGGCATCCCGGTTCTTTTTCCCTGTGCATCCCAGTCCCGTCCCAGGCCCACTCCCCAGTCCTGTCACAGTCCTCTTGCAGTCCCTTCCCAGTCCAATCCCAGTCCCTGCAGTGGCTTTCCCGTTGCTCCCAGTCCCTCCCCAGTGCATTCCGCTCCTTTCTCCCATGCATCCCATTCCCATTCCCGTACCATCCCAGTTCCCTTCCCAGCCCCCTCGCAGTCCCTCCCTGCTCCCTCCCCAGTTCCCCCAGTCCTAGCCCAATGCCACCTGTCCTCCCAGTCCCACCCCAGTGCCCCCACTCCCATCCCAGTCTCTCCCCACTTCCCCCACTGCAACCCACCACCTCCTTTCCCTCCCAAGTGTCCTTTTGCAGTGCAACCCAGTCCTTCCCCAGTTTGCCTAGTCCCATCCCAGTCCCTCCTAAGTGATTCCCAGTCCCTCCCCAGTCCCTTCCCAGTACAATTGAGGGCACTGAAGAGGCCCTCGGGACGCTTGGGGGAACTGGGCTGGGACGGGGATTCTCTGGGGAGGGACTGGAGGCACTGGGATAGGACTGAGAGGCAGTGGGGAGGCACTAGGACACACTGGGCCACCACTGGGATGGGACTGGGATCACTGGGGAGGGAATTGGGATGGGCCTCAGGGCAGTGGGATGGGACTGGGATGGAACTGGGCGAACTGGGGAAGGACTGGGTTGCACTGCAGGAGGACACTTGGGAAGGAATGGGTGCGCTGGCTTGCACTGAGAGAAGTTGCAAGGGACTGGGATGAGAGTGGGGGCACTGGGGTGGGACTGGGAGCACTGGTGGCACTGGGCTAGGACTGGGGGAACTGGGGAGGGAGCAGGGAGGGACTGCGAGGGGGCTGGGAAGGGAACTGGGATGCACAGGGAAAAGGAGCACAACGCATTGGGGAGGGACTGGGGGCAGTGGGGAGGGACTGGGATGGGACTGTGGGCACTGGAGATGCTCCCTGTCTCACCCCAGTGCCCCCATTCTCATCCCAGTCCCTTCCCACTTCTCTCAGTGCAAGCCAGTGCACCCATTCCTTCCCAAGTGTCCTCCTGCAGTGCAACCCAGTCTTTCCCCAGTTTGCCCAGTCCCATCCCAGTCCCATCCCACTGCCCTGAGGCCCATCCCAATTCCCTCCCCAGTGATCCCAGTCCCATCCCAGTGGTGGCCCAGTGTGTCCTAGTGCCTCCCCACTGCCTCTCAGTCCTATCCCAGTGCCTCCAGTCCCTCCCCAGAGAATCCCCGTCCCAGCCCAGTTCCCCCAAGTGCCCCCAGGGCCTCTCCAGTGCCCTCAGTCCCGGCCCAGTCCCTCCCCAGTGCATCTCACTCCTATCCCAGTGCCCCCAGTCCCACGGTTCCCCAGTCCCTCCCCAATGACCCCCAGTCCCATCCCACTGCTCCCAGTCCCCCCCCCCGCCCCCCGAAAATCTCAGTCCCACCCCAGTGTCCCCACTCCCAGCCCAAATCCCCCCAGTGCCCCCATCCCTCCCCACTGCCCCAGTCCCTCCCAGTGCATGCCAGTCCTTTTCCCTGATGCATCCCACCCCCTCCCTAGAACATCCAAGTCCCATCCCAGTTCCCTCCCCAGTGCCCCTGACCCATCCCCAGCCCTCCCGTGACCTCAGTCCCTCCCCAGGGCATCCCGGTTCTTTCCCCCTGTGCATCCCAGTCCTGTCCCAGGCCCACTCCCCAGTCCTGTCACAGTCCTCTTGCAGTCCCTCCCCAGTCCAATCCCAGTCCCTGCAGTGGCTTTCCCGTTGCTCCCAGTCCCTCCCCAGTGCATTCTGCTCCTTTCTCCCATGCATCCCATTCCCATTCCAGTACCATCCCAGTTCCCTTCCTAGCCCCCTCGCAGTCCCTCCCTGCTCCCTCCCCAGTTCCCCCAGTCCTAGCCCAGTGCCACCTGTCCTCCCAGTCCCACCCCAGTGCCCCCACTCCCATCCCAGTCTCTCCCCACTTCCCCCACTGCAACCCACCACCTCCTTTCCCTCCCAAGTGTGCTCTCGCAGTGCAATCCAGTCCTTCCCCAGTTTGCCTAGTCCCATCCCAGTCCCTCCTAAGTGATTCCCAGTCCCTCCCCAGTCCCTTCCCAGTACAACTGCATCCCATCCCAGTGACAGCAGTCCCATCCCAGTGGTCCCAGTCTCTCCCCAGAGATTCTCAGGCCCATCCCAGGCACGCTCTCCAGTCCCCTCCCCAGTCCTCTCACAGTCCCCTTGCAGTCCCTTCCCAGTCCTATCCCAGTCCCTGCAGTCCCTTTCCCAGTGCTCCCAGTCCCATCCCAGTCCCTCCCCAATGACCCTCAGTCCCATCCCACTGCTCCCAGTCCCCCTCACCCCCCCGAAAATCTCAGTCCCACCCCAGTGTCCCCACTCCCAGCCCAAATCCCCCCAGTGCCCCCAGTCCCTCTCCAGTGTCCCCAGTCCCATCCCCATCCCTCCCCACTGCCCCCAGTCCCTCCCAGTGCATGCCAGTCCTTCTCCCCGATGCATCCCACTCCCTCCCTAGAACATCCAAGTCCCATCCCAGTTCCCTCCCCAGTGCCCCTGACCCATCCCCAGCCCTCCCGTGACCTCAGTCCCTCCCCAGGGCATCCCGGTTCTTTCCCCCTGTGCATCCCAGTCCCATCCCAGGCCCACTCCCCAGTCCTGTCACAGTCCTCTTGCAGTCCCTTCCCAGTCCCTTTCCCAGTGCTCCCAGTCCCATCCCAGTTCCCTCCCCAGTGACCTCAGTCCCATCCCTGTGCCCACCCAGCGCAGCTCAGTCCCATCCCAGTGCCTGTAGTCCCACTGTCCCCAATCCCTCCCCAATGACCCCTGTCCCATCCCACTTCCCCCAGTCCCTCCCTTGAGAATCCCAGTTGCACTCCAGCACCCCCAGTGCCAGCCCAGTTCTCCCCAGTCCATCTCCAGTGCCCTCAGTCCCATCCCAGTCCCTCCCTACTCCCCCCAGTCCCGCTCCAGTGCCCCTAGTCTCAGCCCAGTGCATCCAACTCCCTTGAAGTGTCCCCAGTCCCATCCCAGTCCCTCCCCAGTTCATTGTGCTCCTTTTCCCTGTGCATCCCATTCCCATCCCAGTCACTTCGCAGTCCCTCCCTGCTCCCTCCCCAGTTCCCGCAGTCCTAGCCCAGTGCCACCTGTCCTCCCAGTCCCACCCCAGTGCCCCCACTCTCATCCCAGTCTCTCCCCACTTCCCCCACTGCAACCCACCACCTCCTTTCCCTCCCAAGTGTGCTCTCACAGTGCAATCCAGACCTTCCCCAGTTTGCCTAGTCCCATCCCAGTCCCTCCTAAGTGATTCCCAGTCCCTCCCCAGTCCCTTCCCAGTACAACTGCATCCCATCCCAGTGACAGCAGTCCCATCCCAGTGGTCCCAGTCTCTCCCCAGAGATTCTCAGGCCCATCCCAGGCACGCTCTCCAGACCCCTCCCCAGTCCTCTCACAGTCCCCTTGCAGTCCCTTCCCAGTCCTATCCCAGTCCCTGCAGTCCCTTTCCCAGTGCTCCCAGTCCCTCCCCAATGACCCTCAGTCCCATCCCACTGCTCCCAGTCCCCCTCACCCCCCCGAAAATCTCAGTCCCACCCCAGTGTCCCCACTCCCAGCCCAAATCCCCCCAGTGCCCCCAGTCCCTCTCCAGTGTCCCCAGTCCCATCCCCATCCCTCCCCACTGCCCCAGTCCCTCCCAGTGCATGCCATGTCCTTTTCCCCGATGCATCCCACTCCCTTCCTAGAACATCCAGTCCCATCCCAGTTCCCTTCCCAGTGCCCCTGACCCATCCCCAGCCCTCCCGTGACCTCAGTCCCTCCCCAGGGCATCCCGGTTCTTTTCCCCTGTGCATCCCAGTCCCATCCCAGGCCCACTCCCCAGTCCTGTCACAGTCCTCTTGCAGTCCCTCCCCATCCAATCCCAGTCCCTGCAGTGGCTTTCCCGTTGCTCCCAGTCCTTCCCCAGTGCATTCCGCTCCTTTCTCCCATGCATCCCATTCCCATTCCAGTACCATCCCAGTTCCCTTCCCAGCCCCCTCGCAGTCCCTCCCTGCTCCCTCCCCAGTTCCCCCAGTCCTAGCCCAGTGCCACCAGTGCTCCCAGTCCCACCCCAGTGCCCCCATTCTCATCCCAGTCCCTTCCCACTTCTCTCAGTGCAAGCCAGCGCACCCATTCCTTCCCAAGTGTCCTCCTGCAGTGCAACCCAGTCCTTCCCCAATTTGCCCAGTTCCATCCCAGTCCCTTCCCACTGTCCTCAGGCCCATCCCAATTCCCTCCCCTGTGATCCCTAATTAAGGTGTCTTTTACTCCGTGTTCCCAGGCTCCCTCTTTCCCTTCGGTCGCCGTGGACACTGTGCCGGATGCCTCTGGCAGGACTAACCCCGGGGCTTTTATGTCCAACGTGCTGTGCTGTGTGTGCCTGCAGGTAAGAAAAGCTGGGAGTGCAGTCCTTCTGCTTTGATTGCTGTGTCTCTTGGGTAGTGATTTTGGAGGGGAATTCCAGAGCGATTTGGTTTGAAGGGGACCTTCAAAGGCCATCCTGCCTTCCGTGGGCAGGGACACCTTCCCCTCTCATCCTCAGCTGGATGCTCCCAGTCCCATCCAGCCTGGCCTGGAACACTTGCAGGGATGGGGCAGGCTCAGCTTCCCTGTGCAGTGTGCTCTAATATCTCTCCCCTGTCATCAGGAAAAATGTTGTCAGCGTGTTTTGTTCAACGATGGTAAGCAGGGCCCGGGTGAAAATGACTTTCTGTTAGGTGCAGAGGGAAATAATTCTCCTTTGAAGTCAAATGTATTCAGATTTGCACGAGTCTTGTCTGCCTTCTGTTTGAATTGCTTCCTATTCTAGGCAGTTGTTTTAAATTAAACTTTTATTTTGTGTCTCCCCCTTCAGCTTCCTGTCCAAGACAAAGCTACCTTTCCTCGTGGGAATGGACTGGCCGGGCTTTGGCAATCTGGCCCCTCGAAAGTCTTAAGTGACCTCTTCCAGCAGGGGAAGACTGAAGCAAGGGGTGCCAGAAAGAACTGGAGTTTCTGGAGAATAAAAGCTGGAAGCGTGCCCCCGAAAATCCCCCCGGGTGGTCAGTGGTCTGACTTGCAGGGACCGGTGGCCTTGGCCAGGAGCGGTCCTGTGGGAAGCGGCTTTGCCCAGCCTGTAATTTTAATTTCCATTGGCTGCTTGGCAAAGCCCCCCTGAGTGAGCCCCAGTGCCTGGCATGAGCGGAGCGGGCTTCCAGGGAGGTATTCACCTGGTCAGCGTCAGGAACCATCCTAACTGAGGCCTCGGTGAGTGCTTTTTGTATGACTGGACAGTGAAGCTGTGTGAATGACCTGGCTAGTGCTCGGTGTACTCCTAATTAAAGTGTCTTTTACTCTGTGTTCTCAGGCTCCCTCTTTCCCTTCGGTTGCCATGGGTGTGCCGGACACCTCTGGCAGGACTAACCCTGTGGCTTTTATGTCCAACGTGCTGTGCTGTGTGCCTGCAGGTAAGAAAAGCTGGGAGTGTAGTCCCTCTGCTTTGATTGCTGTGTCTCTTGGGTAGTGATTTTGGAGGGGAATCCCAGAGCGATTTGGTTTGAAGGGGACCTTCAAAGGCCATCCTGCCTTCCGTGGGCAGGGACACCTTCCCCTCTCATCCTCAGCTGGATGCTCCCAGTCCCATCCAGCCTGGCCTGGAACACTTGCAGGGATGGGGCAGGCTCAGCTTCCCTGTGCAGTGTGCTCTAATATCTCTCCACTGGCATCCTGAAAAATGTTGTCAGCGTGTTTTGTTGGACGACGGTAAGCAGGACCTGGGTGAAAAGGACATTCTCTGAGGTGCTGGGAGAAGGAGCAGGAACGGGAGCGTGCTGCGGAGAAGGAAAATTCCAGGGGGTGGGTGCCAAGAAATTTGTCCTTCCCTTGCCCTGTGCTCTGCACTTAGCAATGGGTCAAGTGCAGAAGTTTCCTGGGGACCCTGGGAAATGATGCCGGGTCTGCTAAGAAAAGTGGGGCCAAAGGAGCAGGACCTGGGTCTGCGAGCGTGGGAGAAACAAGGGCCGGGTCATCCTCTGCCTCCAGGAGGGAGGGCAGCAGGAAAGGCCACGGACTAAAGCACTGAAGTGCCGTTCCCCAGGGAGCCCCTGCCCAGCACTGAACTTGCTTGTGCACTTGCTGTCCCTTTGCCAGCGGAGCCGAAGCGTCGGGTGCGGGTGCCGGGGGGATGGAGCTGCCAAGGACAAACTGGGAGGGTGTTTGCAAAGGAAGGGGGGAGAAGGAGCTCTTGATGTGCTTTTTTTACTTCTTCATCCCACAGAATTGCCACGAGAGGAAATACTTCAGAGGGGCTCCCCTCCAGATAAGCCCTGAATATGCCAGGAGGTTTCAGCCGGGAGGAAAGGAGCTGTGGAAGAAAAGCAGCCTGAAAATAGCCAGCGGGGATCATCAGGTTTTCCAGGCAAGAAGAACAAGGAGAGAGATGAGGGAATCGGGTTCCAATTCCTAATGATTTGGTGGGTGCAGGAATGATTTCTGTGTGTTTTCCAGTCCCTTTTGATTCCTGAGATGATTTTAAAATGATGGCTTTAGCAATCAACTAAATCGGAGACGTTGTTTTTGAGAGGAAATGATGCCAAATAAATGCAGAGTTTTGGGTCAGTTTTTGGGATGATTTGGGTCATTTTTTGGGGTCAGTTTGGGGTCACTGTTTGGGGTGATTTGGGTCAGTTTTGGGTCAGCTTTTGGGATGATTGGGGTCAGTTTTGGGTCAGCTTTTGGGATGATTTGGGTCGGTTTGGGGTCAATTTTTGGGGAGCACTGGGTGCTACTGGAGTTTGTTGGGGAGCACTGGGTGTTACTGGGGGTTGTTGAGGAGCACCGGGTGTTACTGAGGGTTGTTGGGGAGCACTGGGAGAGAAGATGAAAAATAAAGAGAATAAAAAATAAACGAAATAAAAAAAGGAAATATAAAAAACAAAAGAAAATTTAAAAAAAAGGCAAAAAACCTAAAAAGGAAATAAAATGAAAATGAAATAAAAGAGAAAAAAAAAAAAAGAAAAAAAGAAACCCCTTCTTGGGCACCCCGTTTCCTCTCCTCCCCCCCCCCCCCGAACCGTAAATTGCGGGGTCATCACCCCTCAAATGTGAGAAGGGGACCCCAAAATGTGGGTGAGGGAACCCCAGAGAGCCGAAAAATTGGAGGGGGAGCCGCAGTAAGAAAGCGAAGCCGGGCGGTCGGGCGGCGGGGTGTGGGGGGGAGCCAAGGTGGCGACGCCGGCGCGTGCTCAGTCGTTGGAAAGACGCCGGCGATCACGTGGTAACTGAGGGCAGCCAGGAGAGGGACCGGCGACGCATGCGCGGTGGCTCTCGTGCCGGTGCAGCGCTCCCTGCTCGAGTTAAGGGCCGGTTCCGGCGGCAGGGCGGGACTCGCGGTCTCCCGTCCCTCCCGGGGTGTGTGTGGGGGGAATAACATGAAGATTTTTTGGGGTGAAAGCGCAGAAATTAGCGAGGAGGGACGCTAATTTGGGTAAACCCGGTCCCCGGAAGTAGAGAGCGACCGGAAGTCCTCCAAGGCCCCGTCCCAGAAGTCCGCCAAGCCCACAGTAAAGATGGCGCCGCCAGGACCGGAACGACCACACTAAAAATGGCGGCCCCTGCCCGGAAGTTTGCCCCGACGCCACACTCAAGATGGCGCCGCCAAAACCGGAACTTAGCCGAGGCCACACTAAAGATGGCGGCGAGAGGCCCCCTCGCTTTAGAGAGGTGTCTATCCTGTTGCCTGACCTCCGCCGCGACCCGGACCCCCGCCCCGCGCCCGCAGCGCCGTCTCGCCGCGCCGCTTCCCGCTGTGGGGACGGGGCGGGGCGCTCGGCGGCGCCGGGCGCGGGCGGCAGGTTCGTGGGCGGCGGCAGGCACCGGCGAGGGCAGCCCCCGTCTCGGCGCCGCGGCGCGCGAGGACCTCAGGCGCCCACGCCGCGCCGCCCGCTCGCCCCGCTCTGCTCCCGCTCCCGCTCCCGCCCCCGCCGTGCCCTGGAGATGCTATCGGGGCTGCGCCGCCGCCTTCCCCCCCGGGAGCGACCCACGGCGGCAGATCCGACGGAGATCGTTCCCCGGGGTAAGCTGGGCGTGGCGGGCGGGCGCGGCCGCCTGTGGCTCCACCCGTCCCTCTCTCCCCTCCCATGCGGGACAGCCCCAGGTGTGGGCAGTGAGGCTGACAAAGAGGCGGGACAGCCCCAGGTGTGGGCAGTGAGGGTGACAAGGGGCGGGCCGTGCTCGGTGGGGCCCTTTTTATGGGGAGCTTCTGCAGGAGAGCAGTCGATCCCAGGGAATCTCTCAAGCAGTGATGGTGAGAGCATCTCGCAGGGGCTCGGGGAAGCACCTGATGTACCCGGATTATCGCTTGAGGAAGGTGCCGAGGGATGAGCCCTGTTCCAGGAAGCAGCGCAGGAGAGGGGAGCAGCGCACGTGGACAGGTGGGAGAGTGTTGGGGTGCAGAAAACATGCAGCTCAGACTAGAGGAAGACCTTGGAAGTTTCTTTTATTGATACAAACGTGCAAAGCAGAGAGTGAGGTGGAATATAAACACTGTAGGTGCTCGGGCAGGTGAACCAGGACTTAGGAGAGGAAATCGCTTTCCTCAGCACCTAAAGTTCCAATTGCCTCTCTCAGGAGCAGTCGAGAGGAGTTTCTACTTTGGGGCTGGTCTCCAAAGGTAGGCACCTGAAACTGCTGTGGGAAGCTTACTGCCGTAACCAGACAGTAATTTCCCCTGATATTTTAGCTACTAAACCCAGTGAGTTTTATTTCCTCTGTGCAGAGCTCTCCACTCTCATTTTAAGGCTATTTTCCCCGGTCCTCACCGCAGGACAGCGGCTCTTTCCCGGTTCAAACCTCGGCACAGCCACCGAACCGGGCGCGGGTCCGTGGAAGCACTTCCTGATTCTCGTTATTACCTCACTCCACATCCCCCATCGCGAAGCACCCCGGGAGCTCAGCCCAGCAGCGCGGGAGGGTCCCGGCAGCCCCGGGGCTCCTTGCGGCCCCCTCCGCGCCTCGTTCCGGTACCGCCAGGCTCACCCTTGTCCCGCAGGTAGGACGCGGCCACGCCGCGCTGCCCCAGCCCGCGCCGCGCCGCTCCCCTTCCCGGCGCCGCAGCCCGCGCCGCGCCGCTCCCCTTCCCGGCGCCGCAGCCCGCGCCGCGCCGCTCCCCTTCCCGGCGCCGCAGCCCGCGCCGCGCCGCTCCCCTTCCCGGCGCCGCAGCCCGCGCCGCGCCGCTCCCCTTCCCGGCGCCGCAGCCCGCGCCGCGCCGCTCCCCTTCCCGGCGCCGCAGCCCGCGCCGCGCCGCTCCCCTTCCCGGCGCCGCAGCCCGCGCCGCCCCGCTAACTCCCGCCATTCTGCTCCAGTCCCTCCGCTCCAGCCCCTACCCGAATCCAATACCAACCCTAAATCTAATAGCAACTATAATACCTGCTCACGTTAGGAGTCCTTTTCTCTGTCAGGCTCTTTACCTATCCTGATTTTAAGTCAGAGATGCAAAACAGGTGCTGCTGCTCCCAGAGCCTTTATACTGTCTTGGATTGGGCTGCTCCCTTTCTCCCGGGGCCTCAAGGGAAGGGAGGTGGGCACGACCAGGGGTATATTAACCCCAGCCTTTGGTCAGGGAAGTCATTCAGCAGGCAGGCTTCAATGGGATAAGAGCTCTCCCTTTCTTTCATTTAATGGCACTTCTCAAGCTATTCCTGCTTTATTAAAGCATCAGCTTTGGTATCCAAAGAAGCAGAGCTGTATATGGTAATGAAGAGGATTACACTCACATGCAGGGTTTTTAAATTTAATAACTTGGTGTTGCTAAGCTGCTTTTATAATTGGTTATCTCTTTTTCTTTTCCTTAGGAGCCTTGCATATTTTGGGATTTCCTGATCATCTCAACTGCAGTTTGGCATTTTTTCACCAGTGTTATCCAGTCCTCAGGTGAAGCTGCTCTGTGTTGAAGATGTTACAGACACTCAGGTTTGCAAGTAGTCAGTGGGGGGTTACAGCCCACAGATAGAGTGAGGGCTGGGGTGCCAGTTAGGAATTGCTAGGGGTTTTTTGAGGTAGTATGGGTGGAAAGCAGTGTCCAGGAGCCCCCTAAATGCCTGTGAAGGCACCCACTGACTTTTCAGATGTGCTACTTAAGTTTTCTTCTCATTCACCCAGATATTCTGTGCAATTACAGCTGCAGTCTTTGGCTGCAGGCAGTGACCCTGGGTGGTTTGCCTAAAGAGAAGGGAGACTCTTTGAGCTCTCCCCATCTATCTGGGTGACTTTGGTTAGGGTTTCTTTACCATGTCAGAGGGGTAGGGTGTAAAGCAGAGTTGAACAGAACAGAGGCCAGAGGAGCAGAGCAAGAAGGTGGGTCATCACCTGACATCAGCACAAAGATGTGGCTTTTAGCTCCACGTTTACTTGTGTGTTAAGGATTTTGTTGTTTGGGTTTGTTTTTTCTTTGTTTTCAGCTGCAGAGCCCTGGGCCCAGGAGGCTCTAGGCACTGGAGGGGAGGTGGTCCCGGTGAGCAAGGTGAGCATTGACTCCAGGACAGAACTAGATGGTCTTTTACAGGTGTTGTGGTAAATCTGTGCACATGCTTTGTTTCTTGTGTTTTCCAGGGGTTCTGCCACCTTCTAACAGACAGTCCAGTGCTTCAGGGCCCCTGCTGGTAAGAGGTCACTGTGGAGGAGAGGTAGGTAGGAGCTACCCCAGGAAAGGCATCCTTTCAGGCAGTACCTCAGTCTGTACATTTGCCTTTGGCTTTTTTACTTTGCAGAGAATGTGTGCAGCCTGAGAGGGCCGGAGCCACCTGCCAATTAGGTTTGATGGTCTTCAGCTGTCCTTGTGAGTAATCTCCTAGTACTACGAGGGTCATCAATTAAGGCTGGACCTTTCCCAGTTGCAGGTGCCATCCAGCCTGCCTTTGGCAAAGGAGGAGCATTGAGGTTGAGTCGGGGAGGTAGGGAGTAGGTGCTGGCGTCTCCCTTACTTTCAGAAACACCCATAACTTTTTTTCTCACTCCCCCAGGTACGGCACACGGTGACGGCAGCAGCCTCTGACTGGGATCAGAGCCAGTGGCCTGAGAACCTCTCAGCTCAGGGGAGGGTGAGTAGCCAATTGCAGGGTTATCTCCCACGTGCTGCCCAACTCTTGTGTCAGTTTCTGTTTTCTTTCTCGTAGCCAACCGAGTCAGTGATCTCACAGGACCCTCTGAGCCAGCTGGGCGTCCTTCCTTCACATCGAAGATGGATTCACATCCCCAGCTGTGGGAAAGATAAGTGGAGGACTCCCACCTGGAGAGGGGATGAGAGCTGGGTCCAGTTTTATGGTTAGGAGGGAGGGATTTTCAAATGAGCCCAGGGGAAAGGGTCTGCCCTAACAGGCCCTTGGCACACATAGGAGGAGCAGTTTACTTTTCATCATGGAGTAGGATGTGCAGGGCAGAGCTGTTCAGGTCTGTGTCATGTCCTTTGTCCAGTCTGTGTTTCGTGTCTTACTATTCACAGTCACCACATCTTTGCTTTCTGCCCTCAAAGCTCTTATCTGAGGCATCATTCCTAGGGTCTTGAACCTCTGCACTGCCCAGCCCAGTGCCCATACCATCCGTTCTTTGTCTCACTAGCTTGGATGTGCATCAGAATCGCATCTGAGAAGTGTCAGGTCAGGTGTCTTTTACAGCCTCCTTACAGGTTGTATCGGTGGCTGTGCTGTGCAGTCATCTCTTGTAACCGCCTGGGATTTCTGAGAGTTTAAGAAGATTCTGAACATAGCCTTGTCTCCCATCCATCTTAGCAATTTTGTAGGCAGTTCTTGTCCCAGGCCATTCTGTTAGAGTGTCTTTTCAGGCTCCCCAGAGCCTCCTCCGTTCAGTCTCACCGTATCCTCCGTCTTCTCGTGCGGCAGCACATCCATTTTGGCGTCGTTCCTTTCTCAGAGTTCTCTCTCCTGGTTGCACCACAGCACTTGTCTGGAAATGTGTCCTTGGAGTTTGTGTTGGGCCTGGAACTGCTCTGCCCTGCAGTGTAGACTTGGGGGTAGGTGGAGTAGAAAGGAGACTTCCCGGTTACCCCATGGATAGGCTTAGGCACTGAGGACCTTAAAGTTAGGTCAGTGTTTGTTTGTGCAGGTTGTCTTTGGACCCCAGAGGGCTTGTCTAAGGAGAAATTAGAATTGCACAGCAGCTAAAGTCCCCCTGTATATATGGCTGACTTTGGTAACTCATTTCTTTGCAGTGTCAGAGGGACTGGATGTAAAGCAGAGATGAACAGAAGAGGCTGGAGGAGCACAGTCAGAAGGTGGGTTGTCATGTGAGGTCAGAGCCAAGACATGACTTTTGGCCCTAGGGTGACTTGATCATTTGGATGGTTTGGTGGTTTAGTTTTGTTTTTTTTATTTTTTTTTTTTAAGATGCAGAGCCCTCAGCCCAGCAGATGACAGGCACCAGAGGGAAGGTGAGCCTGGTGAGCAAGGTGAGCAGTGACTGCAGGACAAAACTAGCTGCTCTTTTGCAGGTGGTGTACTTGTGGTGAAACTGTGTACATACTTGTTTTTTTGTTTTCCAGGCAATGCACCGACTTCTAACATACAGTCCAACGTGACGGGGACCCTGCATGTAAGAGGTCACGGTCAAGGGGAGTCAGACAGAAGCTGCCATGGGAGCAGCAAACTCTTGGGCAGTATCTCAGTACTCACACTTGCCTCTGGGTTGTTTTGCAGGAGACGTACGAAGCCTCACAGGGCTGAAGCCAACTCACAGTGAGGTGACGGACACGGTTTGGTCCTCTGGAGCTGTCCTTGTAGGTAATCTCCGAGTATTGAAAGGATCAGCAATGAAGGATTGAGCTTTTTTGATTGCACGTGCCATCCAGCTAACCTTTGGGAGCAGATGAGCGTTGGAGGTGAGTCGGGGAGGCAGCAGGAGGAGCAGGAATCCACTGCAGCTATAGAGATGCCCTCTAATTTTGTCTCTCTCTCGCTCATGTGTCCCAGGAGATGATAGCACCTTGTCCAAGTCTGGTCAGAGCCAGTGACACGAGGACCTGCCTCGGTGACAGTGAGTTGAGGGATCGTGGGGGCTGGGGCCACGTGCCTCAGTACTCAGATCTGGAGTCTGGTTTTCTTTCTTGCAGTTGACTCCGAGTACTCTGATGATGGCAGGAACCTCTGAGGCAGCCCAGGTGCCCGTCCTGTGCATCCAAGATGGATTGGCATCCCCTGCTCTTGGCAAGATAAGTGCAGGGCAAAGCCCCAGAGAGGGGTTGGGAGTGGGCGCAAGTCTGTGCCTGGCCTGGAGGGATTTTTGAAATTAGTCTGGTGCAGGGGGTATCCTGTGACAGGTTATTTGGACGCATCAAAAGAAGGGCTTACTTTTTATCATGGGATTCCTGTGTGCAGGGCAGAGCAGTTCTGGTCTGTGTCACATCCTTTGTCTCATCCCTCTGTTTTGTGTCCTTCGTCTCTTAATTGTGTCACATGGTGTGTGTGGTCACAGGTGTGGGGTGTCTCACTTGGGGTCAGCATGGACCTGCTCTGCCCTCCTCCGTGGATCAGTGGGTGGATAGAATATTTCTCAGTCTCACATGAACATGTCAGTTCCCTTAGACAGTGGAGCCGATGGCTGTCCAGTCTGTGAGCAGGATGGTCTTGCAATGCCCTGCTTGGGTGTCTAGAGTCCCGGCTAGGTAGAGTAGGAACCAGTGTCTAGGATGTAGAGGTTTTTGGCTTTCGTTGTGAGCAATCCCTAAATGTTTGAGAGCTGAGTGTTTGAGCATTTGCCCATTTCATTTGCAGGGGCAGTGTTGGGAGCAGCTGAAGAGAGAGGAACCTTGTAGGTGAGTTGGGGAGGCAGCAGGAGGAGCGGGGATCCACTGCACCTTTAGAGATGCCTTCTAAGTTTGTGTCTCACTCATTCAGGTATCCTGGAATGTGACATCCACAGTGTCCGACTCCGGTCACGGCCTGGGTGCTGGTGAGTAGTGGGATCACTGTGGTTTGAGCCCCATGCCACACAACTCACGTATTGCTTATGGTTTTCTTTCTCGCAGTTGACGCCGAGTAGTCTGACGATGGCAGGAACCTCTGAGCCAGCCCAGGTGCCCCTCCTGTGCATCAAAGCTGGATTGGCATCCCCTGCTCTCGGAAAGATAAGTGCAGGGCAAAGACCCAGAGAGTGGTTGGGAGTGGGTGCAAGTATGTGCATTGCCTGGAGGGATTTTTGCAACTAGTCCGGTGGAGTGGGTATCCTGGAACAGGTTATTTGGACGCATCAAAGGAAGGACTTACTTTTTATCATGGGATTCAGGTGTGCAGGGCAGAGCAGTTCCGGTCTGTGTCACGTCCTGTGTCTCGTGCGTGTTTTGTGTCACGTCCTGTGTCTCGTGCGTGTTTTGTGTCACGTCCTGTGTCTCGTGCGTGTTTTGTGTCACGTCCTGTGTCTCGTGCGTGTTTTGTGTCACGTCCTGTGTCTCGTGCGTGTTTTGTGTCACGTCCTGTGTCTCGTGCGTGTTTTGTGTCACGTCCTGTGTCTCGTGCGTGTTTTGTGTCACGTGGTTTGTGTTGTCACAGGTGTGGGGTGTCTCACTTGGGGTCAGCCTGGACCTGCTCTGCCCTGCTCTGTGGATCAGTGGGTAGATAGAATATTGCTCAGAGTCTCATATGAACATGTCAGTTCCCTTAGACAGTGGAGCCGATGGCTGTCCAGTCTGTGAGCAGGATGGTCTTGCGATGCCCTGCTTGGGTGTATAGAATCCTGGCTAGGTAGAGTAGGAACCAGTGTCTAGGGTTTAGAGGTTTTTGGCTTTCGTTGTGAGCAATCCCTAAATGTTTGAGAGCTGAGTGTTTGAGCATTTGCCCATTTCATTTGCAGGGTCGGTCTTGGGAGCAGCTGAAGAGAGAGGAGCCTTGTAGGTGAGTTGGGGAGGCAGCAGGAGGAGCGGGGATCCACTGCAGCTTTCGAGATGCCTTCTAAGTTTGTGTCTCACTCACTCAGGTATCCCGGAACGTGACATCCACAGTGTCCGACTCCGCTCAGGACCTGGGTGCTGGTGAGTAGGGGGATCACTGTGGTTTGAACCCCATGCCACACAACTCACGTATTGCTTGTGGTTTTCTTTCTCGCAGTTGGCTCCTAGTAGTCTGACGATGGCAGGAACCTCTGCGCCAGCCCAGGTGCTCCTCCTCTGCATCAAAGCTGGATTGGCATCCCTGGCTCTCGGAAAGATAAGTGCAGGGCCAAGACCCAGGGAGTAGTTGGGAGTGGGTGCAAGTCTGTGCCTCGCCTGGAGGGATTTTTGCAATTAGTCCGGTGCAGGGGGTATCCTGTGACAGGTTATTTGGACGCATCAAAGGAAGGGCTTACTTTTTATCATGGGATTCCCGTGTGCAGGGCAGAGCAGTTCCGGTCTGTGTCACGTCCTTTGTCTCGTCCATGTTTTGTGTCCTTCATCTCTTAATTGTGTCACGTGGTGTGTGTGGTCACAGGTGTGGGGTGTCTCACTTGGGGTCAGCCTGGACCTGCTCTGCCCTGCTCTGTGGATCAGTGGGTAGATAGAATATTGCTCAGAGTCTCACATGAACATGTCAGTTCCCTTAGACAGTGGAGCCGATGGCTGTCCAGTCTGTGAGCAGGATGGTCTTGCAATGCCCTGCTTGGGTGTATAGAATCCCGGCTAGGTAGAGTAGGAACCAGTGTCTAGGGTTTAGAGGTTTTTGGCTTTCGTTGTGAGCAATCCTTACATGTTTGAGAGCTGAGTGTTTGAGCATTTGCCCATTTCATTTGCAGGGTCGGTCTTGGGAGCAGCTGAAGAGAGAGGAGCCTTGTAGGTGAGTTGGGGAGGCAGCAGGAGGAGCGGGGATCCACTGCACCTTTAGAGATGCCCTCTAATTTTGTCTCTCGCTCACTCAGGTATCCCAGAAGATGACAGCACGTTGTCCAACTGTGGTCAGAGCCAGCGACCCGAGGACCTGCCTCGGTGACAGTGAGTAGAGGGATCCTGGGGGCTGGGACCACGTGCCACACTACTCAGATATGGTGTCTGGTTTTCTTTCTCGCAGTTGACTCCGAGTAGTCTGATGGTGGCAGGAACCTCTGAGGCAGCCCAGGTGCCCCTCCTCTGCATCAAAGATGGATTGGCATCCCCTGCTCTTGGCAAGATAAGTGCAGGGCAAAGACCCAGAGAGGGGTTGGGAGTGGGCGCAAGTCTGTGCCTCGCCTGGAGGGATTTTTGCAATTAGTCCGGTGCAGGGGGTATCCTGTGACAGGTTATTTGGACGCATCAAAGGAAGGGCTTACTTTTTATCATGGGATTCCCGTGTGCAGGGCAGAGCAGTTCCGGTCTGTGTCACGTCCTTTGTCTCGTCCATGTTTTGTGTCCTTCGTCTCTTAATTGTGTCACGTGGTGTGTGTGGTCACAGGTGTGGGGTGTCTCACTTGGGGTCAGCCTGGACCTGCTCTGCCCTGCTCTGTGGATCAGTGGGTAGATAGAATATTGCTCAGAGTCTCACATGAACATGTCAGTTCCCTTAGACAGTGGAGCCGATGGCTGTCCAGTCTGTGAGCAGGATGGTCTTGCGATGCCCTGCTTGGGTGTATAGAATCCTGGCTAGGTAGAGTAGGAACCAGTGTCTAGGGTTTAGAGGTTTTTGGCTTTCGTTGTGAGCAATCCCTAAATGTTTGAGAGCTGAGTGTTTGAGCATTTGCCCATTTCATTTGCAGAGGCAGTCTTGGGAGCAGCTGAAGAGAGAGGAGCCTTGTAGGTGAGTTGGGGAGGCAGCAGGAGGAGCGGGGATCCACTGCAGCTTTCGAGATGCCTTCTAAGTTTGTGTCTCACTCACTCAGGTATCCCGGAACGTGACATCCACAGTGTCCGACTCCGCTCAGGACCTGGGTGCTGGTGAGTAGGGGGATCACTGGGGTTTGAGCCCCATGCCACACAACTCACGTATTGCTTGTGGTTTTCTTTCTCGCAGTTGGCTCCTAGTAGTCTGACGATGGCAGGAACCTCTGCGCCAGCCCAGGTGCTCCTCCTCTGCATCAAAGCTGGATTGGCATCCCCGGCTCTCGGAAAGATAAGTGCAGGGCCAAGTCCCAGGGAGTAGTTGGGAGTGGGTGCAAGTCTGTGCCTCGCCTGGAGGGATTTTTGCAATTAGTCCGGTGCAGGGGGTATCCTGTGACAGGTTATTTGGACGCATCAAAGGAAGGGCTTACTTTTTATCATGGGATTCACGTTTGCAGGGCAGAGCAGTTCTGGTGTGGGTCATGTCCTTTGTCTCGTGGTGTTTTGTGTCCCATGGTGTGTGTGGTCACAGGTGTGGGGTGTCTCACTTGGGGTCAGCCTGGACCTGCTCTGCCCTTCTCCGTGGATCAGTGGGTAGATGGAATATGGCTCCGAGTGTCAGGTGAACATGTCAGTTCCCTTAGAGAGTGGAGCCGATGGCTGTCCAGTCTGTGAGCAGGATGGTCTTGCGATGCCCTGCTTGGGTGTATAGAATCCCGGCTAGGTAGAGTAGGAACCAGTGTCTAGGGTTTAGAGGTTTTTGGCTTTCGTTGTGAGCAATCCCTAAATGTTTGAGAGCTGAGTGTTTGAGCATTTGCCCATTTCATTTGCAGGGGCGGTCTTGGGAGCAGCTGAAGAGAGAGGAGCCTTGTAGGTGAGTTGGGGAGGCAGCAGGAGGAGCGGGGATCCACTGCACCTTTAGAGATGCCCTCTAATTTTGTCTCTCGCTCACTCAGGTATCCCAGAAGATGACAGCACGTTGTCCAACTGTGGTCAGAGCCAGCGACCCGAGGACCTGCCTCGGTGACAGTGAGTAGAGGGATCCTGGGGGCTGGGACCACGTGCCACACTACTCAGATATGGTGTCTGGTTTTCTTTCTCGCAGTTGACTCCGAGTAGTCTGATGATGGCAGGAACCTCTGAGGCAGCCCAGGTGCCCCTCCTCTGCATCAAAGATGGATTGGCATCCCCTGCTCTCGGCAAGATAAGTGCAGGGCAAAGACCCAGAGAGGGGTTGGGAGTGGGTGCAAGTCTGTGCCTCGCCTGGAGGGATTTTTACAATTAGTCCGGTGCAGGGGGTATCCTGTGACAGGTTATTTGGACGCATCAAAGGAAGGGCTTACTTTTTATCATGGGATTCCCGTGTGCAGGGCAGAGCAGTTCCGGTCTGTGTCACGTCCTTTGTCTCGTCCATGTTTTGTGTCCTTCGTCTCTTAATTGTGTCACATGGTGTGTGTGGTCACAGGTGTGGGGTGTCTCACTTGGGGTCAGCCTGGACCTGCTCTGCCCTGCTCTGTGGATCAGTGGGTAGATAGAATATTGCTCAGAGTCTCACATGAACATGTCAGTTCCCTTAGACAGTGGAGCCGATGGCTGTCCAGTCTGTGAGCAGGATGGTCTTGCGATGCCCTGCTTGGGTGTATAGAATCCTGGCTAGGTAGAGTAGGAACCAGTGTCTAGGGTTTAGAGGTTTTTGGCTTTCGTTGTGAGCAATCCCTAAATGTTTGAGAGCTGAGTGTTTGAGCATTTGCCCATTTCATTTGCAGAGGCAGTCTTGGGAGCAGCTGAAGAGAGAGGAGCCTTGTAGGTGAGTTGGGGAGGCAGCAGGAGGAGCGGGGATCCACTGCAGCTTTCGAGATGCCTTCTAAGTTTGTGTCTCACTCACTCAGGTATCCCGGAACGTGACATCCACAGTGTCCGACTCCGCTCAGGACCTGGGTGCTGGTGAGTAGGGGGATCACTGGGGTTTGAGCCCCATGCCACACAACTCACGTATTGCTTGTGGTTTTCTTTCTCGCAGTTGGCTCCTAGTAGTCTGACGATGGCAGGAACCTCTGCGCCAGCCCAGGTGCTCCTCCTCTGCATCAAAGCTGGATTGGCATCCCCGGCTCTCGGAAAGATAAGTGCAGGGCCAAGTCCCAGGGAGTAGTTGGGAGTGGGTGCAAGTCTGTGCCTCGCCTGGAGGGATTTTTGCAATTAGTCCGGTGCAGGGGGTATCCTGTGACAGGTTATTTGGACGCATCAAAGGAAGGGCTTACTTTTTATCATGGGATTCACGTTTGCAGGGCAGAGCAGTTCTGGTGTGGGTCATGTCCTTTGTCTCGTGGTGTTTTGTGTCCCATGGTGTGTGTGGTCACAGGTGTGGGGTGTCTCACTTGGGGTCAGCCTGGACCTGCTCTGCCCTTCTCCGTGGATCAGTGGGTAGATGGAATATGGCTCCGAGTGTCAGGTGAACATGTCAGTTCCCTTAGAGAGTGGAGCCGATGGCTGTCCAGTCTGTGAGCAGGATGGTCTTGCGATGCCCTGCTTGGGTGTATAGAATCCCGGCTAGGTAGAGTAGGAACCAGTGTCTAGGGTTTAGAGGTTTTTGGCTTTCGTTGTGAGCAATCCCTAAATGTTTGAGAGCTGAGTGTTTGAGCATTTGCCCATTTCATTTGCAGGGTCGGTCTTGGGAGCAGCTGAAGAGAGAGGAGCCTTGTAGGTGAGTTGGGGAGGCAGCAGGAGGAGCGGGGATCCACTGCACCTTTAGAGATGCCCTCTAATTTTGTCTCTCGCTCACTCAGGTATCCCAGAAGATGACAGCACGTTGTCCAACTGTGGTCAGAGCCAGCGACCCGAGGACCTGCCTCGGTGACAGTGAGTAGAGGGATCCTGGGGGCTGGGACCACGTGCCACACTACTCAGATATGGTGTCTGGTTTTCTTTCTCGCAGTTGACTCCGAGTAGTCTGATGATGGCAGGAACCTCTGAGGCAGCCCAGGTGCCCCTCCTCTGCATCAAAGATGGATTGGCATCCCCTGCTCTCGGCAAGATAAGTGCAGGGCAAAGACCCAGAGAGGGGTTGGGAGTGGGTGCAAGTCTGTGCCTCGCCTGGAGGGATTTTTGCAATTAGTCCGGTGCAGGGGGTATCCTGTGACAGGTTATTTGGACGCATCAAAGGAAGGGCTTACTTTTTATCATGGGATTCCCGTGTGCCGGGCAGAGCAGTTCCGGTCTGTGTCACGTCCTTTGTCTCGTCCATGTTTTGTGTCCTTTGTCTCTTAATTGTGTCACGTGGTGTGTGTGGTCACAGGTGTGGGGTGTCTCACTTGGGGTCAGCCTGGAACTGCTCTGCCCTGCTCCATGGATCAGTGGGTAGTTGGAATATGGCTCGGAGTGTGACGTCAACATGTCAGTTCCCTTAGACAGTGGAGCCGATGGCTGTCCAGTCTGTGAGCAGGATGGTCTTGCGATGCCCTGCTTGGGTGTATAGAGTCCCGACTGGGTAGAGTAGGAACCAGTGTCTAGGGTTTAGAGGTTTTTGGCTTTCGTTGTGAGCAATCCCTAAATGTTTGAGAGCTGAGTGTTTGAGCATTTGCCCATTTCATTTGCAGAGGCAGTCTTGGGAGCAGCTGAAGAGAGAGGAGCCTTGTAGGTGAGTTGGGGAGGCAGCAGGAGGAGCAGGGATCCACTGCAGCTTTCGAGATGCCTTCTAAGTTTGTGTCTCACTCACTCAGGTATCCCGGAACGTGACATCCACAGTGTCCGACTCCGCTCAGGACCTGGGTGCTGGTGAGTAGGGGGATCACTGTGGTTTGAACCCCATGCCACACAACTCACGTATTGCTTGTGGTTTTCTTTCTCGCAGTTGGCTCCTAGTAGTCTGACGATGGCAGGAACCTCTGCGCCAGCCCAGGTGCTCCTCCTCTGCATCAAAGCTGGATTGGCATCCCTGGCTCTCGGAAAGATAAGTGCAGGGCCAAGACCCAGGGAGTAGTTGGGAGTGGGTGCAAGTCTGTGCCTCGCCTGGAGGGATTTTTGCAATTAGTCCGGTGCAGGGGGTATCCTGTGACAGGTTATTTGGACGCATCAAAGGAAGGGCTTACTTTTTATCATGGGATTCACGTTTGCAGGGCAGAGCAGTTCTGGTGTGAGTCATGTCCTTTGTCTCGTGGTGTTTTGTGTCCCATGGTGTGTGTGGTCACAGATGTGGGGTGTCTCACTTGGGGTCAGCCTGGACCTGCTCTGCCCTTCTCCGTGGATCAGTGGGTAGATGGAATATGGCTCCGAGTGTCAGGTGAACATGTCAGTTCCCTTAGACAGTGGAGCCGATGGCTGTCCAGTCTGTGAGCAGGATGGTCTTGCAATGCCCTGCTTGGGTGTATAGAATCGCGGCTAGGTAGAGTAGGAACCAGTGTCTAGGGTTTAGAGGTTTTTGGCTTTCGTTGTGAGCAATCCTTACATGTTTGAGAGCTGAGTGTTTGAGCATTTGCCCATTTCATTTGCAGGGTCGGTCTTGGGAGCAGCTGAAGAGAGAGGAGCCTTGTAGGTGAGTTGGGGAGGCAGCAGGAGGAGCGGGGATCCACTGCACCTTTAGAGATGCCCTCTAATTTTGTCTCTCGCTCACTCAGGTATCCCAGAAGATGACAGCACGTTGTCCAACTGTGGTCAGAGCCAGCGACCCGAGGACCTGCCTCGGTGACAGTGAGTAGAGGGATCCTGGGGGCTGGGACCACGTGCCACACTACTCAGATATGGTGTCTGGTTTTCTTTCTCGCAGTTGACTCCGAGTAGTCTGATGGTGGCAGGAACCTCTGAGGCAGCCCAGGTGCCCCTCCTCTGCATCAAAGATGGATTGGCATCCCCTGCTCTCGGCAAGATAAGTGCCGGGCAAAGACCCAGAGAGGGGTTGGGAGTGGGCGCAAGTCTGTGCCTCGCCTGGAGGGATTTTTGCAATTAGTCCGGTGCAGGGGGTATCCTGTGACAGGTTATTTGGACGCATCAAAGGAAGGGCTTACTTTTTATCATGGGATTCCCGTGTGCAGGGCAGAGCAGTTCCGGTCTGTGTCACGTCCTTTGTCTCGTCCATGTTTTGTGTCCTTCATCTCTTAATTGTGTCACGTGGTGTGTGTGGTCACAGGTGTGGGGTGTCTCACTTGGGGTCAGCCTGGACCTGCTCTGCCCTGCTCTGTGGATCAGTGGGTAGATAGAATATTGCTCAGAGTCTCACATGAACATGTCAGTTCCCTTAGAGAGTGGAGCCGATGGCTGTCCAGTCTGTGAGCAGGATGGTTTTGCGATGCCCTGCTTGGGTGTATAGAATCCCGGCTAGGTAGAGTAGGAACCAGTGTCTAGGATGTAGAGGTTTTTGGCTTTCGTTGTGAGCAATCCCTAAATGTTTGAGAGCTGAGTGTTTGAGCATTTGCCCATTTCATTTGCAGAGGCAGTCTTGGGAGCAGCTGAAGAGAGAGGAGCCTTGTAGGTGAGTTGGGGAGGCAGCAGGAGGAGCAGGGATCCACTGCAGCTTTAGAGATGCCCTCTAATTTTGTCTCTCGCTCACTCAGGTATCCCAGAAAATGACAGCACGTTGTCCAAGTCTGGTCAGTGACACGAGGACCTGCCTCGGTGAGAGTGAGTAGAGGGATCCTGGGGGCTGGGGCCACGTGCCACACTACACAGATATGGTGTCTGGTTTTCTTTCTCGCTGTTGGCTCTTAGTAGTCTGACGATGGCAGGAACCTCTGAGGCAGCCCAGGTGCTCCTCCTCTGCATCAAAGCTGGATTGGCATCCCCTGCTCTCTGAAAGATAAGTGCAGGGCAAAGACCCAGAGAGGGGTTGGGAGTGGGTGCAAGTCTGTGCCTGGCCTGGAGGGATTTTTGCAATTATTCTGGTGCAGGGGTATCCTGTGACAGGTTATTTGGATGCACCAAAGAAAGGGCTTACTTTTTATCATTGGATTCCTGTGCGCAGGGCAGAGCGGTTCTGGTGTGTGTCACATCCTTTCTCTCGTGCGTGTTTTGTGTCACATGGTGTGTGTGGTCACAGGTGTGGGGTGTCTCACTTGGGGTCAGCCTGGACCTGCTCTGCCCTTCTCTGTGGATCAGTGGGTAGATGGAATATGGCTCGGAGTGTGACGTCAACATGTCAGTTCCCTTAGACAGTGGAGCCGATGGCTGTCCAGTCTGTGAGCAGGATGGTCTTGCGATGCCCTGCTTGGGTGTATAGAGTCCCGACTGGGTAGAGTAGGAACCAGTGTCTAGGATGTAGAGGTTTTTGGCTTTCGTTGTGAGCAATCCCTAAATGTTTGAGAGCTGAGGGTTTGAGCATTTGCCCATTTCATTTGCAGGGTCGGTCTTGGGAGCAGCTGAAGAGAGAGGAGCCTTGTAGGTGAGTTGGGGAGGCAGCAGGAGGAGCGAGGATCCACTGCAGCTTTAGAAATGCCCTCTAATTTTGTCTCTCGCTCACTCAGGTATCCCAGAAGATGACAGCACGTTGTCCAACTGTGGTCAGAGCCAGCGACCCGAGGACCTGCCTCGGTGACAGTGAGTAGAGGGATCCTGGGGGCTGGGACCACGTGCCACACTACTCAGATATGGTGTCTGGTTTTCTTTCTCGCAGTTGACTCCGAGTAGTCTGATGATGGCAGGAACCTCTGAGGCAGCCCAGGTGCCCCTCCTCTGCATCAAAGATGGATTGGCATCCCCTGCTCTTGGCAAGATAAGTGCAGGGCAAAGACCCAGAGAGGGGTTGGGAGTGGGTGCAAGTCTGTGCCTCGCCTGGAGCGATTTTTGCAATTAGTCCGGTGCAGGGGGTATCCTGTGACAGGTTATTTGGACGCATCAAAGGAAGGGCTTACTTTTTATCATGGGATTCCCGTGTGCCGGGCAGAGCAGTTCCGGTCTGTGTCATGTCCTTTGTCTCGTCCATGTTTTGTGTCCTTCGTCTCTTAATTGTCACGTGGTGTGTGTGGTCACAGGTGTGGGGTGTCTCACTTGGGGTCAGCCTGGAACTGCTCTGCCCTGCTCCGTGGATCAGTGGGTAGATGGAATATGGCTCGGAGTGTGACGTCAACATGTCAGTTCCCTTAGACAGTGGAGCCGATGGCTGTCCAGTCTGTGAGCAGGATGGTCTTGCGATGCCCTGCTTGGGTGTATAGAGTCCCGACTGGGTAGAGTAGGAACCAGTGTCTAGGGTTTAGAGGTTTTTGGCTTTCGTTGTGAGCAATCCCTAAATGTTTGAGAGCTGAGTGTTTGAGCATTTGCCCATTTCATTTGCAGAGGCAGTCTTGGGAGCAGCTGAAGAGAGAGGAGCCTTGTAGGTGAGTTGGGGAGGCAGCAGGAGGAGCAGGGATCCACTGCAGCTTTCGAGATGCCTTCTAAGTTTGTGTCTCACTCACTCAGGTATCCCGGAACGTGACATCCACAGTGTCCGACTCCGCTCAGGACCTGGGTGCTGGTGAGTAGGGGGATCACTGTGGTTTGAACCCCATGCCACACAACTCACGTATTGCTTGTGGTTTTCTTTCTCGCAGTTGGCTCCTAGTAGTCTGACGATGGCAGGAACCTCTGCGCCAGCCCAGGTGCTCCTCCTCTGCATCAAAGCTGGATTGGCATCCCTGGCTCTCGGAAAGATAAGTGCAGGGCCAAGACCCAGGGAGTAGTTGGGAGTGGGTGCAAGTCTGTGCCTCGCCTGGAGGGATTTTTGCAATTAGTCCGGTGCAGGGGGTATCCTGTGACAGGTTATTTGGACGCATCAAAGGAAGGGCTTACTTTTTATCATGGGATTCACGTTTGCAGGGCAGAGCAGTTCTGGTGTGGGTCATGTCCTTTGTCTCGTGGTGTTTTGTGTCCCATGGTGTGTGTGGTCACAGATGTGGGGTGTCTCACTTGGGGTCAGCCTGGACCTGCTCTACCCTTCTCCGTGGATCAGTGGGTAGATGGAATATGGCTCCGAGTGTCAGGTGAACATGTCAGTTCCCTTAGACAGTGGAGCCGATGGCTGTCCAGTCTGTGAGCAGGATGGTCTTGCAATGCCCTGCTGGGGTGTCTAGAATCTCGGCTAGGTAGAGTAGGAACCAGTGTCTAGGGTTTAGAGGTTTTTGGCTTTCGTTGTGAGCAATCCCTAAATGTTTGAGAGCTGAGGGTTTGAGCATTTGCCCATTTAATTTGCAGGGTCGGTCTTGGGAGCAGCTGAAGAGAGAGGAGCCTTGTAGGTGAGTTGGGGAGGCAGCAGGAGGAGCGGGGATCCACTGCAGCTTTCGAGATGCCTTCTAAGTTTGTGTCTCACTCACTCAGGTATCCCGGAACGTGACATCCACAGTGTCCCACTCCGGTCAGGACCTGGGTGCTGGTGAGTAGGGGGATCACTGGGGTTTGAGCCCCATGCCACACAACAGACGTAATTTGCACTTCTCCGGATTTCCATTTTTTTTAGTCTTCTCTCCTTATTTTAATTTTTCTTAGGCTCTTCTCCTGATTTTACTTTTTTTAGGCTTAACTCCTGACTTTAATTCTCTTAGGCTCTTTTCCTGATTTTAATTTTTTTAGGCTCTTTTCCTGATTGTAAGTTTTTTAGGGTCTTTTCCTGATTGTAATTTTTTTAGGCTCTTTTCCTGATTATATTTCTCTTAGGCTCTTCTCCTGATTTAAAGGTTTTTAGACTCTTCTTCTGATTTTAATTTTTTTAGGCTCTTCTCCTTCTTTTAATTTTCTTAGGCTTATCTCCTGGTTTTATTTCTCTTAGGCTTATCTCCTGATTTTAATTTTTTTTAGACTCTTCTCCTGATTATAATTTTTTTAGACTCTTCTCCTGATTGTGATTTTTTTAGGCTCTTTTCCTGATTTTAATTTTTTTAGGCTCTTTTCCTGATTTTAATTTTTTTAGGCTCTTTTCCTGATTTTATTTCTCTTAGGCTCTTCTCCTTCTTTTAATTTTCTTAGGCTTATCTCCGGGTTTTATTTCTCTTAGGCTTATCTCCTGATGTTAAGTTTTTTAGGCTCTTCTCCTTCTTTAAATTTTTTTGGACTCTTCTCCTGATTTTATTTCTCTTAGGCTCTTCTCCTGATTTTCTTTTTTTTAGGCTCTTCTCCTGATTTTCATTTTTTTAGGCTCTTCTCCTTCTTTTAATTTTCTAAGGCTTATCTCCTGGTTTTATTTCTCTTAGACTTATCTCCTGGTTTTAATTTTTTTAGACTCTTCTCCTGATTGTAATTTTTTTAGACTCTTCTCCTGATTTTGTTTCTCTTAGGCTCTTCTCCTGATTTTAATTTTTTTAGGCTCTTCTCCTGATTTTAATTTTTTTAGGCTCTTCTCCTGAATATAATTTTTTTAGGCTCTTCTCCTGATTTTAATTCTCTTAGGCTCTTCTCCTGATTTTTTTTTTTTTTGCTCCACTCCTGATTTTAAATCTCTTAGGCTGTTCTCCTGATTTTAATTTTTTAGGCTCTACTCCTGATTTTAATTTTTTTATGGTCTTCTCCTGATTTTATTTTTCTTAGGCTCTTCTCCTGATTTTAATTTTTTTTATGGTCTTCTCCTGATTTTATTTCTCTTAGGCTCTTCTCCTGATTTTAATTTTTTTAAGGTTCTTTTCCTGATTTTAATTTTTTAAGGGTCTTTTCCTGATTTTATTTCTCTTAGGCTCTTCTCCTGTTTTTAATTTCTTTAGGCTCTTCTCCTGATTTTAATTTTTAGACTCCTGATTTTAATTCTTTTAGGCTCTTCTGATTTTAATTTTATAGGCTCTCTTCCTGATTTTAATTTTTTTAGGCTCTTCTCCTGATTTCAATTTTTTTAGGCTCTTCTCCTGATTTTAATTTTTTTAGGCTCCTTTCCTTCTTTTAATTTTCTTAGGCTTATCTCCTGGTTTTATTTCTCTTAGACTTATCTCCTGGTTTTAATTTTTTTTAGACTCTTCTCCTGATTGTAATTTTTTTACGCTCTCTTCCTGATTTTAATTTTTTTATGCTCTTTTCCTGATTTCAATACTCTTAGGCTCTTCTCCTGATTTTATTTCTCTTAGGCTCTTCTCCTGATTTTCTTTTTTTTAGGCTCTTCTCCTGATTTTCATTTTTTTAGGCTCTTCTCCTTCTTTTAATTTTCTAAGGCTTATCTCCTGGTTTTATTTCTCTTAGACTTATCTCCTGGTTTTAATTTTTTTAGACTCTTCTCCTGATTTTCATTTTTTTAGACTCTTCTCCTGATTTTAATTTTTTTAGGCTCTTCTCCTGATTTTAATTTTTTTAGGCTCTTCTCCTGATTTTAATTTTTTTAGGCTCTTCTCCTGATTTTAATTTTTTTAGGCTCTTCTCCTGATTTTAATTTTTTTAGGCTCTTCTCCTGATTTTAATTTTTTTAGGCTCCTTTCCTTCTTTTAATTTTCTTAGGCTTATCTCCTGGTTTTATTTCTCTTAGACTTATCTCCTGGTTTTAATTTTTTTAGACTCTTCTCCTGATTGTAATTTTTTTACGCTCTCTTCCTGATTTTAATTTTTTTATGCTCTTTTCCTGATTTCAATACTCTTAGGCTCTTCTCCTGATTTTATTTCTCTTAGGCTCTTCTCCTGATTTTATTTCTCTTTGGCTCTTCTCCTGATTTTCTTTTTTTTAGGCTCTTCTCCTGATTTTCATTTTTTTAGGCTCTTCTCCTGATTTTCATTTTTTTAGGCTCTTCTCGTGATGTTAATTGTTTTGGTTCTTTTCCTGATTTTAATTTTTTTAGGCTCTTCTCCTGATTTTAATTTTTTTAGGCTCTTCTCCTGATTTTAATTTTCTTAGGCTCTTCTCCTGATTTTATTTCTCTTAGGCTCTTCTCCTGATTTTATTTCTCTTTGGCTCTTCTCCTGATTTTCTTTTTTTTAGGCTCTTCTCCTGATTTTCATTTTTTTAGGCTCTTCTCCTGATTTTCATTTTTTTAGGCTCTTCTCGTGATGTTAATTGTTTTGGTTCTTTTCCTGATTTTAATTTTTTTAGGCTCTTCTCCTGATTTTAATTTTTTTAGGCTCTTCTCCTGATTTTAATTTTCTTAGGCTCTTCTCCTGATTTTATTTCTCTTAGGCTCTTCTCCTGATTTTATTTCTTTTAGGCTCTTTTCCTGATTTTATTTCTCTTAGGCTCTTTTCCTGATTTAAAGTTTTTTAGGCTCTTCTCCTTCTTTTAATTTTCTAAGGCTTATCTCCTGGTTTTATTTCTCTTAGACTTATCTCCTGGTTTTAATTTTTTTAGACTCTTCTCCTGATTGTAATTTTTTTAGACTCTTCTCCTGATTTTAATTCTCTTAGGCTCTTCTCCTGATTTTAATTCTCTTAGGCTCTTCTCCTGATTTTAATTTTTTTAGGCTCTTCTCGTGATGTTAATTGTTTTGGTTCTTTTCCTGATTTTAATTTTTTTAGGCTCTTCTCGTGATTTTAATTTTCTTAGGCTCTTTTCCTGATTTTAATTTTCTTAGGCTCTTCTCCTGATTTTAATTTTCTTAGGCTCTTCTCCTGATTTTAATTTTCTTAGGCTCTTCTCCTGATTTTATTTCTCTTAGGCTCTTCTCCTGATTTTAATTCTGTTAGGCTCTTCTCCTTCTTTAAATTTTTTTTGACTCTTCTCCTGATTTTAATTCTCTTAGGCTCTTCTCCTGATTTTTTTTTTTTTTGCTCCACTCCTGATTTTAAGTCTCTTAGGCTGTTCTCCTGATTTTAATTTTTTAGGCTCTACTCCTGATTTTAATTTTTTTTATGGTCTTCTCCTGATTTTATTTCTCTTAGGCTCTTCTCCTGATTTTAATTTTTTAGACTCTTCTCCTGATTTTATTTTTTTTTTAGACTCTTCTCCTGATTTTAATTTTCTTAGGCTCTTCTCCTGATTTTAATTTTTTAGACTCTTCTCCTGATTTTATTTTTTTTTTAGACTCTTCTCCTGATTTTAATTTTCTTAGGCTCTTCTCCTGATTTTATTTTTTATAGGCTCTTCTCCTGATTTCAATTTTTTTATGCTCCTCTCCTGATTTTAATTCTCTTAGGCTCTTCTCCTGATTTTAATTCTTTTAGGTTCTTTTCCTGATTTTAATTCTCTTAGGCTGTTCTCCTGATTTTAATTCTTTTAGGTTCTTTTCCTGATTTTAATTCTCTTAGGCTGTTCTCCTGATTTTAATTTTTTTAGGCTCTTCTCCTGATTTCAATTTTTTTAGGCTCTTCTCCTGATTTTAATTGTTTTAGACTCTTCTCCTGCTTTTAATTGTTTTAGGCTCTTCTCCTGCTTTTAATTTTTGTAGGCTCCTCTCCTGCTTTTAATTTTTTTTAAGCTCTTCTCCTGATTTTAGTTTTTTTAGGCTCTTCTCCTGATTTTAATTTTCTTAGGCTCCTCTCCTGATTTTATTTCTCGTAGGCTCTTCTCCTGTTTTTATTTTCTTTAGGCTCTTCTCCTGATTTTAATTTTTAGACTCCTGATTTTAATTCTTTTAGGCTCTTCTGATTTTAATTTTATAGGCTCTCTTCCTGATTTTAATTTTTTTAGGCTCTTCCCCTGATTTTTATTTTTTTAGGCTCTTCTCCTGATTTTAATTTTTTTAGGCTCCTTTCCTTCTTTTAATTTTTTTAGGCTTATCTCCTGGTTTTATTTCTCTTAGACTTATCTCCTGGTTTTAATTTTTTTAGACTCTTCTCCTGATTGTAATTTTTTTACGCTCTCTTCCTGATTTTAATTTTTTTATGCTCTTTTCCTGATTTCAATACTCTTAGGCTCTTCTCCTGATTTTATTTCTCTTAGGCTCTTCTCCTGATTTTATTTCTCTTAGGCTCTTCTCCTAATTTTATTTCTCTTAGGCTCTTCTCCTGATTTTATTTCTCTTAGGCTCTTCTCCTGATTTTCATTTTTTTAGGCTCTTCTCCTGATTTTCATTTTTTTAGGCTCTTCTCCTTCTTTTAATTTTCTAAGGCTTATCTCCTGGTTTTAATTTTTTTAGACTCTTCTCCTGATTGTAATTTTTTTAGACTCTTCTCCTGATTTTGTTTCCCTTAGGCTCTTCTCCTGATTTTCATTTTTTTAGGCTCTTCTCCTGATTTTAATTTTTTTAGGCTCTTCTCCTGATTTTAATTCTTTTAGGCTCTTCTCCTGATTTTATTTTTTATAGGCTCTTCTCCTGATTTTAAATTTTTTATGCTCCTCTCCTGATTTTAATTCTCTTAGGCTCTTCTCCTGATTTTAATTTTTTTAGGCTCTTCTCCTGATTTTAATTTTTTTAGGCTCTTGTCCTGATTTTAATTTTCTTAGGCTCTTGTCCTGATTTTAATTTTCATAGGCTCTTGTCCTGATTTTAATTTTCTTAGGCTCTTGTCCTGATTTTAATTTTCTTAGGCTCTTCTCCTGATTTTAATTTTCTTAGGCTCTTCTCCTGATTTTAATTGTTTTAGACTCTTCTCCTCCTTTTAATTTTTGTAGGCTCCTCTCCTGCTTTTAATTTTTGTTAAGCTCTTCTCCTGATTTTAATTTTTTTAGGCTCTTCTCCTGATTTTAATTCTCTTAGGCTCCTCTCCTGATTTTATTTCTCTTAGGCTCTTTTCCTGATTTTAATTTTTTTAGGTTCTTTTCCTGATTTTAATTTTTTAAGGCTCTTTTCCTGATTTTATTTCTCTTAGGCTCTTCTCCTGTTTTTAATTTCTTTAGGCTCTTCTCCTGATTTTAATTTTTAGACTCCTGATTTTAATTCTTTTAGGCTCTTCTGATTTTAATTTTATAGGCTCTACTCCTGATTTTAATTTTTTTAGGCTCCTTTCCTTCTTTTAATTTTCTTAGGCTTATCTCCTGGTTTTATTTCTCTTAGACTTATCTCCTGGTTTTAATTTTTTTAGACTCTTCTCCTGATCGTAATTTTTTTACGCTCTCTTCCTGATTTTAATTTTTTTATGCTCTTTTCCTGATTTCAATACTCTTAGGCTCTTTTCCTGATTTCAATACTCTTAGGCTCTTTTCCTGATTTCAATACTCTTAGGCTCTTCTCCTGATTTTATTTCTCTTAGGCTCTTCTCCTGATTTTATTTCTCTTAGGCTCTTCTCCTGATTTTATTTCTCTTAGGCTCTTCTCCTGATTTAAAGTTTTTAGGCTCTTCTCCTGATTTAAAGTTTTTAGGCTCTTCTCCTGATTTTCATTTTTTTAGGCTCTTCTCCTTCTTTTAATTTTCTAAGGCTTATCTCCTGGTTTTATTTCTCTTAGACTTATCTCCTGGTTTTAATTTTTTTAGACTCTTTTCCTGATTGTAATTTTTTTAGGCTCTTTTCCTGATTTTAATTTTTTTGGGCTCTTTTCCTGATTTTATTTCTCTTAGGCTCTTCTCCTTCTTTTAATTTTCTTAGACTTATCTCCTGGTTTTATTTCTCTTAGGCTTATCTCCTGATTTTAAGTTTTTTAGGCTCTTCTCCTGATTTTAATTTTTTTATGGTCTTCTCCTGATTTTAATTTTCTTAGGCTCTTCTCCTGATTTTATTTCTCTTAGGCTCTTCTCCTGATTTTATTTCTCTTAGGCTCTTCTCCTGATTTTAATTCTGTTAGGCTCTTCTCCTTCTTTAAATTTTTTTTGACTCTTCTCCTGATTTTAATTCTCTTAGGCTCTTCTCCTGATTTTAATTTTTTTAGGCTCTTCTCCTGATTTTAATTTTTTTTAAGCTCTTCTCCTGAGTTTAGTTTTTTTAGGCTTAACTGCTGATTTTAATTTTTTTAGGCTGTTTTCCTGATTTTAATTTTCTTTGGCTCTTCTCCTGATTTTATTTACTCTTAGGCTTATCTCCTAATTTTAATTTTTTAGACTCTTCTCCTGATTTTAATTTTTTTAGGCTCTTCTCCTGATTTTAATTTTTTTAGACTCTTCTCCTGATTTTAATTTTTTTAGACTCTTCTCCTGATTTTATTTTTTTTAGACTCTTCTCCTGATTTTAATTCTTTTAGGCTCTTCTCCTGATTTTATTTTTTATAGGCTCTTCTCCTGATTTTAATTTTTTTATGCTCCTCTCCTGATTTTAATTTTTTTAGGCTCTTCTCCTGATTTTAATTTTTTTAGGCTGTTCTCCTGATTTTAATTCTTTTAGGTTCTTTTTTTGATTTTAATTCTCTTAGGCTGTTCTCCTGATTTTAATTCTCTTAGGCTGTTCTCCTGATTTCAATTTTTTTACGCTCTTCTCCTGCTTCTAATTGTTTTAGGCTCTTCTCCTGCTTTTAATTGTTTTAGGCTCTTCTCCTGCTTTTAATTGTTTTAGGCTCTTTTCCTGCTTTTAATTGTTTTAGGCTCTTCTCCTGCTTTTAATTTTTTTAGACTCTTCTCCTGATTTTCATTTTTTTAGGCTCTTCTCCTGATTTTCATTTTTTTAGGCTCTTCTCCTGATTTTCATTTTCTTAGGCTTATCTCCTGGTTTTATTTCTCTTAGGCTTATCTCCTGGTTTTATTTCTCTTAGGCTTATCTCCTGGTTTTAATTTTTTTAGGCTCTTCTCCTGATTGTAATTTTTTTAGACTCTTCTCCTGATTTCAATTTTCTTAGGCTCTTTTCCTGATTTTAATTTTTTTGGGCTCTTTTCCTGATTTTATTTCTCTTAGGCTCTTCTCCTGATTTAAAGTTTTTTAGACTCTTCTCCTGCTTTTTTTTCTCTTAGGCTTATCTCCTGGTTTTAATTTTTTTAGACTCTTCTCCTGATTTTATTTTTTTAGACTCTTCTCCTGATTTTGTTTCTCTTAGGCTCTTCTCCTGATTTTAATTTTTTTAGGCTCTTCTCCTGATTTTAATTCTGTTAGGCTCTTCTCCTTCTTTAAATTTTTTTGGACTCTTCTCTTGATTGTAATTCTCTTAGGCTCTTCTCCTGATTTTGATTTTCTTACGTTCTTCTCCTGATATTTTTCTTTTTTATGCTCCTCTCCTGATTTTAATTTTCTAAGGTTCTTCTCCTGATTTTAATTCTCTTAGGCTCTTCTCCTGTTTTTTTTTTTTTATGCTCCACTCCTGATTTTAAGTCTCTTAGGCTGTTCTCCTGTTTTTAATTTTTTTAGGCTCTTCTCCTGATTTTATTTTTAAGCTCTTCTCCTGAGTGTAGTTTTTTTAGGCTTAACTGCTGATTTTATTTTTTTTTGGCTCTTTTCCTGATTTTATTTCTCTTAGGCTCTTCTCCTTCTTTTAATTTTCTAAGGCTTATCTCCTGGTTTTATTTCTCTTAGGCTTATCTCCTGATTTTAAGTTTTTTAGGCTCTTCTCCTGATTTTAATTTTCTTAGGCTCTTCTCCTGATTTTATTTCTCTTAGGCTCTTCTCCTGATTTTATTTCTCTTAGGCTCTTCCCCTGATTTTTTTTTTTATGCTCCACTCCTGATTTTAAGTCTCTTAGGCTGTTCTCCTGATTTTGATTTTTTTAGGCTCTTCTCCTGAGTTTAGTTTTTTTAGGCTTAACTGCTGATTTTATTTTTTTTAGGCTCTTTTCCTGATTTTAATTTTCTTTGGCTCTTCTCCTGATTTTATTTACTCTTAGGCTTATCTCCTAATTTTAATTTTTTAGACTCTTCTCCTGATTTTAATTTTTTTAGACTCTTTTCCTGATTTTAATTTTCTTTTGCTCTTCTCCTGATTTTATTTACTCTTAGGCTTATCTCCTAATTTTAAGTTTTTTAGACTCTTCTCCTGATTTTAATTTTTTTAGGCTCTTCTCCTGATTTTATTTTTTTTAGGCTCTTCTCCTGATTTTAATTTTTTTATGGTCTTCTCCTGATTTTATTTCTCTTAGGCTCTTCTCCTGATTTTATTTTTTTAGACTCTTCTCCTGATTTTAGTTTTTTTTAGGCTCTTCTCCTGATTTTAATTTTTTTAGGCTCTTCTCCTGATTTTAATTTTTTTATGGTCTTCTCCTGATTTTATTTCTCTTAGGCTCTTCTTTTGATTTTATTTTTTTTAGACTCTTCTCCTGATTGTAATTCTTTTAGGCTCTTCTCCTGATTTTATTTTTTATAGGCTCTTCTCCTGATTTTAATTTTTTTATGCTCCTCTCCTGATTTTAATTCTCTTAGGCTTATCTCCTGATTTTAATTCTCTTAGGCTGTTCTCCTGATTTTCATTCTTTTAGGTTCTGTTCCTGATTTTAATTCTTATAGGCTGTTCTCCTGATTTTAATTTTTTTAGGCTCTTCTCCTGATTTCAATTTTTTTAGGCTCTTGTCCTGATTTTAATTCTCTTAGGCTCTTGTCCTGATTTTAATTTTCTTAGGCTTTTCTCCTGATTTTAGTTTTCTTAGGCTCTTCTCCTGCTTTTAATTTTTGTAGGCTCCTCTCCTGATTTTAATTTTCTTAGGCTCTTCTCCTGATTTTAATTGTTTTAGGCTCTTCTCCCGATTTTAATTTTTTTAAGCTCTTCTCCTGATTTTAATTTTTTTTATGGTCTTCTCCTGATTTTAATTGTTTTAGGCTCTTTTCCTGATTTTAATACTCTTAGGCTCTTCTCCTGATTTTATTTTTCTTAGGCTCTTATCCTGATTTTAATTTTCATGCAATTACACTAGTAAATTTTCAAGCCACTAAGTAATTACAAGCCAATTGTCTGATTTTTGTTAAAAACTACACCAATAAATATTGTTATGAAAGAAAAATATCTAATAAGTAAAAAACGGCATAGCAACAGTGCAACCTAGGATTTGCACATGTATTTCACATGAAATATTGCCACCTGCCGCCGGAAAATGGGAACTACATTAAAAAAATTGATAACTGCGCCACCTGCTGACAGAAAACAGGAACTGCTTTAAAAAAAATTCATAACAGCGCCACCTGCTGACAGAAAACAGGAACTGCATTTAAAGATATTTCTAACAGTGCCACCTGCCGGGAAAAAACTGCAATTGCAACTGAAAATTAATCGAACTGCTGCCACCTTGTGGACAATCATAGAATTGCACTTAAAATTTATGTATTTTTATTAATTTTTAATAAAAATTAAAAACCATCCAAATAACACCACATGCACTTCTCACAACACAAAGACAACCACCCACAAAACCCCCACCAACCCTAGGCCTACACCTATCCCAAATCCTAACCCTAGCCCTACCTGTAAGTTAAACCCTAGCCAAAACCCCAGACCTTCCCCGAGGGGAAGGACTATGCCTAGCCTTATAAATAATCCAAAGCCTTATCCTACCCCTACACCTGTCCCTAACCCTACACCTAAACTTAGCCTAAACCCCAACCCTACACATAATCCTAGGCCAACCCAAACCCTAAGTCAACACCTAACCCTAACCATAACCATCACCCCAACCCTAGGCCTAACCCACAACCTAACCCGAACACTACACCTAACCCTAAGCCAAACCTTAAGCCTAACTCTAACCCTAAACCTGGACCTAGGCCTAGAGGGAGGGTTACAGTCAGCATTATGCTTACAGTTAGATTTAGGGTTAGGGTTTACAGTTATACTACACCTAAACCTACCCCTAAACATTAGGTTAGGGTTAGGGGTACAGTTAGGTTTAGGGGTAGGTTTAGGTGTAGCATTAGGGTTGGAGGGTGACAGTCGGGTTTAGGGGTTGGTTAAGTTGTGGCATTAGGGTTCAGGGGTACAGTCGGGTTTAGGGATAGGTTTAGGTGTAGCATTAGGGGTCGGGGGTACATTCGAGTTTAGGGGTAGGGTTCGGTCTGGCGTTAGGGTTCGGGGGTACAGTCGGGTTTAGGGGTACGGTTCGGTGTGGCATTAGGGTTCGGGGGTACAGTCCTGTCTAGGGGTAGGGTTAGGTGTGGCGTTAGGGTTCGGGGGTACAGTCGCGTCTAGGGGTAGGGTTTGGTCTGGCGTTAGGTTCGGGGGTACAGTCGCGTCTAGGGGTAGGGTTCGGTCTGGCGTTAGGGTTGGTGGGTACAGTCGCGTCTAGGGGTAGGGTTCGGTGTGGCGTTAGGGTTCGGGGGTACAGTCGCGTCTAGTGGTAGGGTTCGGTGTGGCGTTAGGGTTCGGGGGTACAGTCGCGTCTAGGGGTAGGGTTAGGTGTGGCGTTAGGGTTCGGGGGTACAGTCGCGTCTAGGGGTAGGGCTAGGTGTGGCGTTAGGGTTCGGGGGTACAGTCGCGTCTAGGGGTAGGGTTCGGTGTGGCGTTAGGGTTCGGGGGTACAGTCGCGTCTAGGGGTAGGGTTCGGTCTGGCGTTAGGGTTCGGGGGTACAGTCGCGTCTAGGGGTAGGGTTCGGTGTGGCGTTAGGGTTCTGGGGTACAGTCGCGTCTAGGGGTAGGGTTTGGTGTGGCGTTAGGGTTCGGGGTACAGTCCTGTTTAGGGGTAGGGTTCGTTCTGGCGTTAGTGTTCGGGGGTACAGTCGCGTCTAGGGGTAGGGTTCGGTCTGGCGTTAGGGTTCGGGGGTACAGTCGCGTCTAGGGGTAGGGTTCGGTGTGGCGTTAGGGTTCGGGGGTACAGTCGCGTCTAGGGGTAGGGTTCGGTGTGGCGTTAGGGTTCGGGGTACAGTCGCGTCTAGGGGTAGGGTTCGTTCTGGCGTTAGGGTTCTGGGGTACAGTCGCGTCTAGGGGTAGGGTTAGGTCTGGCGTTAGGTTCGGGGGTACAGTCGCGTCTAGGGGTAGGGTTCGGTGTGGCGTTAGGGTGCGGGGGTACAGTCACGTCTGCGGGTAGGGTTCGGTCTGACGTTAGGGTTCGGGGGTACAGTCGCGTCTAGGGGTAGGGTTCGGTGTGGCGTTAGGGTTCGGGGGTACAGTCGCGTCTAGGGGTAGGGTTTGGTGTGGCGTTCGGGTTCGGGGGTACAGTCGCGTCTAGGGGTAGGGTTCGTTGTGGCGTTAGGGTTCGGGGGTACAGTCGCGTCTAGGGGTAGGGTTTGGTGTGGCGTTAGGGTTCGGGGGTACAGTCGCGTCTAGGGGTAGGGTTTGGTGTGGCGTTAGGGTTCGGGGGTACAGTCGCATCTAGGGGTAGGGTTCGGTCTGGCGTTAGGGTTCTGGGGTACAGTTGCGTCTACGGGTAGGGTTCGGTGTGGCGTTAGGGTTCGGGGGTACAGTCGCGTCTAGGGGTAGGGTTCGGTGTGGCGTTAGGGTTCGGGGGTACAGTCGCGTCTCGGGGTAAAGTTAGGTCTGGCGTTAGGGTTTGGGGGTACAGTCGCGTCTAGGGGTAAAGTTAGGTCTGGCGTTAGGGTTCGGGGGTACAGTCGCGTCTAGGGGTAGGGTTCGGTGTGGCGTTAGGGTTCGGGGGTCCAGTCGCGTCTAGGGGTAGGGTTCGGTGTGGCGTTAGGGTTCGGGGGTACAGTCGCGTCTCGGGGTAAAGTTAGGTCTGGCGTTAGGGTTCGGGGGTACAGTCGCGTCTAGGGGTAAAGTTAGGTCTGGCGTTAGGGTTCGGGAGTACAGTCGCGTCTAGGGGTAGGGTTCGTTCTGGCGTTAGGGTTCGGGGGTACAGTCGCGTCTAGGGGTAGGGTTCGGTCTGG